>NC_137073.1:9629062-12157845 GCF_951640355.1 Cnephaeus nilssonii
CCAATGACCTTTGTCACAGTGTGTTGTTATAAGTGTTCTATTTCATTGTTATTGTTCTCCATCTCTTACTGTGCTGATTTATAATTTAAGCTTTATCACAAATTTGCATGTATAGGAAAACGTATAGTATATACAGGATTCGATACTGCCTGCGGTTTCAGGCATCCACTGGGGGTCTTGGAATGTATCCCCACAGATAAGGAAGGACAATGTACACGTCATAAAACAAATATTTGGGGAAAACATGTATATGTATGAAAAGAAAGGAAAGGAAGGAAGGAAGAAGAAAAAAAGCTTTCATTTAGGTAAATTACATCTATGTATAGTTATCACATTACAATTAAAACTAGTAATTTTTTAAATAAATCCTTATTGTTCAGATTATTACAGTTGTTCCTCTTTTCTTTCCCCATAGCTCCCCTCCACCCAGTTCCCACCCCACCCTCTGCCCTTACCCTCACCCCCACTCTCCTCATCCATAGGTGTATGATTTTTGTCCAGTCTCTTCCTGCACCCCCACACCCTTTCCCCCCGAGAATTGTCAGTCCACTCGCTTTCTATGACCCTGATTCTATTACATTCACCTGTTTATTCTGTTCATCAGATTTTTTATTCACTTGATTTTTAGATTCACTTGTTGATAGATAAGTATTTGTTGTTCATAATTTTTATCTTTACCTTTTTCTTCTTCTTCCTCTTCTTAAAGAATACCTTTCAGCATTTCATATAATACTGGTTTGGTGGTGATGAACTCCTTTAGCTTTTTCTTATCTGTGAAGCTCTTTATCTGACCTTCAATTCTGAATGATAGCTTTGCTGGGTAGAGTAATCTTGGTTGTAGGTTCTTGCTATTCATCACTTTGAATATTTCTTGCCACTCCCTCTGGCCTGCATAGTTTCTGTTGAGAAATCAGCTGACAATCGTATGGGTGCTCCCTTGTAGGTAACTAACTGTTTTTCTCTTGCTGATTTTAATATTCTCTTTTTGTCTTTTGCTCTTGGCATTTTAATTATGATGTGTCTTGGTGTGGTCCTCTTTGTATTCCTTTTGTTTGGGGTTCTCTGTGCTTCCTGGACTTGTAAGTCTATTTCTTTCACCAGGTAGGGGAAGTTTTCTGTCATTATTTCTTCAAATAGGTTTTCAGTATCTTGCTCTCTCTCTTCTTCTGGCATCCCCATAATTCGGATGTTGTTACGCTTGAAGTTGTCCCAGAGGCTCCTTACGCTGTCTTCATATTTTTGGATTCTTTTTGCTTTTTGCTTTTCCGGTTGGGTGTTTTTTGCTTCTTGGTATTTTAAATCTTTGACTTGATTCTTGCGATCCTCTAGTCTGCTGTTGGATCTCTGTATGTTATTCTTTATTTCAGTCAGAGTATGCTTAATTTCTAGTTGGTCCTTTTTCATATCCTCAAGGGTCTCACTAAATTTATCGGCGGTTTCTAGAAAATTCTTGAAAAACCGTATAACCATGGGTTTGAACTCTATATCCAGTCATTTGCTTTCCCCCATTTCTGTCATTTGTGACCTGTTTCTTTGTCTCCGCATTTTGGCTGCTTCCCTGTGTTGATAGAGTGGCTTTGTGTGCTAGGTGTCCTATAGGGCCCAGTGGCTCAGCCTCCCCAATTACCTGAGGTGGACACTCTTGGTGCACCCCTTTGTGGGCTGTGTGCACAGTCTTGTTGTAGTTAAGCCTTGATTGTTGTTGGTATCACTGGAAGGAATTGACCTCCAGGCCAATTGGCTGTGAGGATCAGCTGTGTCTATGATGGGAGAACTGCTGTGCTAGAGACACCCTTATGAGGCAAGACTTGCTTCAGTGGGGCTTTGGTGCTCACTGAGTCTGCCCACTGAGTGTGTCCCTTATGAATCTAAGGAGTTGTAATCTGGATGGTCCCACTCTGATCACTGGGTACACTGGCTCTTGGATCTCCAAGAAGGTGCTAATTTAGCCTCTGCCTGAGGCCACCCAGCAGGAGCTATGTAGAGATCTGCAGATTCCTCCTCTTTGTTTGGGGTTTGGAGGTGCCCAGATGAGGCCCAGCTGTGAAGCAATGCAAGCTGCTGTGGGGCCTTGGGCCTTCTTTTGGAAGTTCTGGGGCTCTCTGACCCAGCTGCAGTTTGTTAGGTAATTTTATTTTATTTATTTACTAGAAGCCCGGTGCACGAAATTTGTGCACGGCGGGGGGTTGTCCCTCAGCCCAGCCTGTACCCTCTCCAATCTGGGACTCCTGGAGGTATGTCCGACTGCCCGTTTAGGCCCGATCCCGGTGGTGGGATCAGGCCTAAACGGGCAGTCGGACATCCCTCTCACAATCCAGGACTGCTGGCTCCCAACTGCTTGCCTGCCTGCCTTCCTGATTGCCCCTAACCGCTTCTGCCTGCCAGCCTGATCACCCCCTAACCACTCCGCTGCCAGCCTGGTTGATGCTTAACTGCTCCCCTGCCAGCCTGTTTGCCCCCAACTTCCCTCCTCTGCCAGCCTGGTCACCCCTAACTGCCCTCTCCTGCAGGGTTGATCACCTCCAACTGCCCTCCCTTGCAGGCCTGGTCCCTCTCAACTGCCCTCCCTTGCAGGCCGGGTGCCTCCCAACTGCCCTCTCCTGCTGGCCATCTTGTAGTGGCCATCTTGTGTCCACATGGGGGCAGGATCTTTGACCACATGGGAGCAGCTATATTGTGTGTTGCAGTGATGATCAATCTGTATATTACTCTTTTATTAGATAGGATAGAGGCCTGGTGCACGGGTGGGGGCCAGCTGGTTTGCCCTGAAGGGCGTCCTGGATCAGGTGGGGGTTCCCTTGGGGTGTGGGGCGGCCTGAGCGAGGGGCCTGTGGTGGTTTGCAGGCCGGCCACGCCCCCTGGCAACCCAAGGGGAGGCCCTGGTATCTGGAATTTATTTTCCTTCTACAATTGAAACTTTGTAGCCTGGGGCGGAACCAAGCCTGCTGCTCCCGCCGGGGTGGCAGCCATTTCTGTGGCAGTTAATTCACCTTCTACAATTGAAACTTTGTAGCCTTAAGCAGGTGAGCCCGGCCAGGGTGTGCGGAAAGCTTTGCTTCCCCTGTTGCTGCCAGCAACCCTGGCCTGCTCTCTCAAGCTCCATTCTGCCGCCATTTGTTTGAATTTGTTTACGTTCTATAATTGAAACTTTGTAGCTTGAGTGGAGGCTTAGGCCTGCAACGGCTATGGAAAGCTTGGCTTCCTCTGTTACCTGGGAAACCTTGCTCTCTGTGGCTGTAGCCATCTTGGATTGGGGTTAATTTGCATACTCACCCTGATTGGCTGGTGGGCGTGGCTTGGCTGGTGGGCGTGTCTTATGTAGCGGAGTGATGGTTGATTTGCATATTGCCATTTTATTAGAGAGGATTTTTAAATATATTTTATTGATTTTTTACAGAGATTAAGGGAGAGGGATAGAGAGTTGGAAACATCGATGAGAGAGAAACATCGATCAGCTGCCTCCTGCACTCCCCCTACTGGGGATGTGCCTGCAACCAAGGTACATGCCCTTGACCGGAATCGAACCTGGGACCTTTCAGTCCCCAGGCTGACACTCTATCCACTGAGCCAAACTGGTTAGGGCTTGTTAGATAATTTTAGATTGCAAAGGGCCAGGCCATTCATATGCAAAAGCCTCTGCGCACAGCTGGGGTGGAATGGAGTCTCAGGGCGGAGCAAACAGCAATGGCTTCCCATCAGCCCTGCCCTAAGAGGCCCCCCAGTCTCAGTGTCCCTCAGTAATCGCTGCAAGCACCTCTGAGAGAAAGACGCCCTTGAGTTCTGCCCAATGCCAGACAGTCCAGTTTCTCCCGTATGAGTCTGGGTCCCCAGAGTCTCGCCCAGAACTGGAGTTCAGAGCAGTCAGGAGCTTGTGTCTCCTTCCCAATTGAAAAAGACAACCACATACTCAGTTGCCAGCCCTTTCTGCTCTCATGCCTCCGTACCTCTGCACTTTACTTCCACAGCTCCTCTGAGTCTCAGTGTGCTTTTCTCTTTCCTTCTGGTTGTAGAATTTCCACTCAGCCAGCCTTCCTGTGGTTCTGGATGATGTCTGTTTTGTCTTTTAGTTCTAGTTTTGAAGTGGTTGTGCAAGGCAGCAATTTCAGGTGTTTACCTATGCCGCCATCTTGGTTTCTCCCAAAACTAGTAATTTTTTTAAAGCACACAAGCACAGCCCGGCCAGTGTAGCTCGGTGGTTGAGTGTCGACCTATGAAACAGAAGGTCAGGGTTCAATTCCCCTGTCAGGGCACATGCCTGGGTTGCAGGCTCAGTCCCCAGAAGGGGTATGCAGGAGGCAGCCAATCAATGATTCTCTCCCAACATCGATGTTTCTATCTCTCTTCCTCTCTAAAATCAATAAAAATATTTTTTAAAATAAATAAATAAAACACACAAGCACACATTTCATTAGCCATCAGAGCAATAGCATCATCACATGCTATGTAGTCTCTGGAAAACTCCAGAGAATGAAAAAGGCAAATGACCTCTTAATATTATTATGAAAACTAGAGGCCCCGTGCATAAAATTCATGCACGGGGTGGTCCCTCAGCCCAACCTGCACCTTCTCCAATCTGGGACCCCTCAGGGATTGGGCCTAAACTGGCAGTTGGACATCCCTCTCACAATCCGGGACCTCTGGCTCCTAACTGCTCACCTGCCTGCCTGCCCTAACCACTCTGCCTGTCTGCCTCCCTGATCCCCCTAACTGCCCTCCCCTGCCAGCCTGGTCACCCCTAACTGCCTCTGCCTCCACCCCCACCACCGTGGTTTTGTCCAGAAGGACATCTGGTTGGTTGTCTGGAAGATGTCTGGTCTAATTAGCATATTACCCTTTTATCAGTATAGATAGTGTTTTTTTTCTTTTTCAGTTTAGATAGTTTTAATATTGCAGATCCTCTACATGAGTTTGGGAACCCACAGAGGTCCCCAGGCCTCACTTTGAGAACTGCTGAGCGAGATTGTTATGCTGTGGTAATAAACAACCCCAGAATCTCAGTAGCTTAGCACATGGGTTTACTTCTTACTTGGACTTCATGTCCCCTGAGGGCTGACTGAGGGGTGGCTCTGCATCACTTATTCTCGGGCCAGGCTGGAACACCGCTGGTTCTTAAGTCGAGGGGAAAAGCAAGCGCGAGAATGTCTCAGAATGAAAGCGGCGGCCACCCAGCTGTACATGTTACTGCCACTCACAGCTCTTGGCTGGAACTGGTCAGATGGCTCTTCCTTACCACCAGGGGACCGGGAAGTACAATCCTGCCTACAGTGTGTGAAAATGAGCCTTTCTCCTTGAAGAGATTTTTCTTCCTAATATGGGGAAAATGTCTGTCTTAGAAGCCCCAGCAGACTTTCCCTGGATCAGAATTTGACCAATTGCTGCCAAGGAGAAGTAGTGTTAACCCAAGAGGCTCAGACCCATCACCACACACCCCCTGGGCAGGGGTTGGGGGCCCTTCGTCCATCAACATACTGCTGCCCACTCAATGGCTGAAGAAAATGGGGGCCTAGTTAGCAAGAAAGAAGGAAAGAAATGGCTTCACAACCTTTCCCTCTCGCTTTTGGTTTGGTCTGCTCTCACACCAGTAATCACAAATAGTTTATTGAAAAAAGCAGGAAACATACTTACGGCGTATCTCTTAAAAGGGAGATTTCCCTTTAAAGCAACACTTGCCTAAGAGATATCAAAACTGAATATTGTATTTCATCACAACTAGTTCTGACCGGCTGAAGCTAATAAACAGGTGTGGACTTCGGGCGACTCCTGGGTACCAGACCCTTACTAGACCTAACTCCTTCCTGGCTAATAAGCAATGGGACTTGTCTTAACCAATTGGGTCAGACCCATGAATTCATTCCATTCTATCCAAAGTGTTAGTTTTTAATTATTCATTAGCATATTACCATGAAAACCCCCACCTAGTACTCAAAGCTCTCTTGACTTCTCCTTCTCAGCATCCCTTCCGGTGACTCTCTTCTGCACTGGTGAGTGCCCTTGCCTGGCAAGTACATTCAGCCTTTTTCTTTTTTAAACTTTTAATTTCATTTATTATTATTATTTATTATTATTATTACTGAGAGAGAGAGGGGAAGGGAAAGGGAGAGAGAAACATCAATGATCAGCTGCCTCCTCACGCCACCTACTGGGGATCAAGCCCACAACCCTGGCATGTGCCCTGACCAGGAATGGAACCAGCAACCTTTCCGTGCATGGGACGATGCTCAACCAACTGAGCCACCCGGCCAGGGCTCTTTTTTAAACTTTGCTGATCTTTTTTTAAATTCATTGCTAATCCCTTTAGAATGATCACATTTTAGCTTTTTAAAATAGGTTTATACTGGAATTTGGTCTACAATTTGACTATCTAGGAAAAGGGTCATTAAACTTTTTCTGTAAAGAGCAGATGATAAATGTTTTAGGCTTTGTAAAGGTCTCTGTTGCAAGTAATCAACTCTGACTTTATAGCACAAAGGCAGCCATAGACAATATGTAAATGAATGGGAGTGACTGTGTTCCAATAAAACTTTATTTACAAAAACAGGCTGATGGTTGGGTTTGGCCCCAGGGGGCATAATTTGCCAACTCCTGAACTAGCATTAAAGCCACTAAACTATGACCTATTATAAAAATCAACCTAAAAGCAAGGTAGAAATCAAGTTGGAGAACCCTAGCTGTATTCATATCTCCCAAGATGTAGCCCTCTGCAGAATGGTCCCTAGCAAAAAAGGATCAGAAAGCCACACAGGTTTTCTATGAGCTAATGGGGGCTCAGTACAAGCTGGTCTGTCATACCCCAGAGTAACCTGATCTAACCAAGACAGTAGCCTTTAGTGATCAGAATTTTTTTTTTAAATATATTTTTAGTGATTTCAGAGAGGAAGGGAGAGTCAGAGATAGAAATGATGATGAGAATCATTGATCGGCTGCCTCCTGCACGCCCCCTACTGGGGATCAAGCCTACAACCTGGGCATGTGCCCTTGATCGGAATTGAACCTGGGACCCTTCAGTACACAGGCCAGCGCTCTATCCACTCGCAGGCCAACGGTCTATCCACTGAGCCAAACCAGCTAGGGCTAGGGATCAGAAATTTAAGACTATTTATAGAAAAGGATTGTTTGTTTAGTTTTGTCCTTAAACTGGACAAATAATCTAGAACGGTGGCTAGCCCCCCTCAGGACCTTCTGGGGTGATGGAAATGTTCTGTATCTGTGCTGTCCGGCGTGGTAGCCACTAGCACGTGGGGAACTGAGCATTTGAAACGTGGTTAGTGAGACTAAGGAACTGAATTTAAATTCTATTTAATTTAAACTGTATTTTAGTAGCCACATGTGGTTAGCTACCTCTATAGTGGACACTAGAGGTCTAGAAGTCCAGCACATGTAGCTCTAGTCCATGGGGAACTCTTGGGATTCAATGAGGAATCCTCAAGATCCTTATAATAATGCACCCATTTTTCATCAAGCTAGTCTGAAACCCACAGCTACCGACAGCTTCCCTCCTCACACACTCTCGTTTAGATGTTTAGAATTCAGAAAAATTCTAAACGAGCTGCAGGAGAAACGTCTGTGACAAGAAAAAACATCTGCGACGTCCTAAGTGGGATTACAGTGGGCAGAAGAGGGAGCGCAGGGGCAGCGGTGATGACCCCGTTAGTGAGGACAGCGGGGCCGTGAGCAGACGCCCCGCGGGCTGCTTTCCTGGGTGTGCGAGGCCTGGACTCAAGCTCCGGACATCTGTAGCCGCCACCACATCCTGACTCTGCCGGAACTTTCAGGACTGTCGCCTGTACCTAACCGAGAACAGGAAGTATTTCTGCCTTGCGGACTGCGCACTATCCTAGAACTGCCTTCACCTTTTCCCACCCCCTCATCTGTAGTCTGCGTAAATTCTCTGAAAACAACTTACATCTTCCTTCCCCAAAACTATGTATAAAAGTGCTCACTGAGGAACAAAGGTCGCCATAGCCGGTGATTTCCACCTGCCTGCCGTGTAGGGCACGTCGGACACAAGTGTTTGGAGTTCGCGTCCCAGCCGGGCGCAGTTTTTGCCGTTGTCGATTGAATTCTTCCACTTCCCACAGGAAAGCTTAGATGTGCCAACAGCAATTGCAAAAAGTGATGTCATGCTCAGGAAAGAGGCTTACGTACAAAAGAGTGAAATGGAAGAAGTGAATGTAATTATTGTGACAGAACACTTACAAAAAAGAATGATGATCCGTGGCCTCCCCCTGACAGGGTTGGCTGACAGGAGCTTGAAATTGTAATTGCAGATGAACACATTTCTTTTCTTTAATTTTTTATTGATTTTTTACAGAGAGGAAGGGAAAGGGAGAGGGATAGAGCGTTAGAAACATCGATGAGAGAGAAACATCAGTCAGCTGCCTCCTGCACACCCCCTACTGGGGATGTGCCTGCAACCAAGGTACATGCCCTTGACTGGAATTGAACCTGGGACCCTTGAGTCCGCAGGCCGATGTTCTATCCACTGAGCCAAACCGGCTAGGGCAACACATTTCTTTTACTACATCAAAAATAAGTTACCTTAGCCCGGCTGGTGTGGCTCAGGGATGAGTGTTGACTCAAGAACCAGGTCACTGTTCCATTCCTGGTCAGGGCACACGCCTGGGTTGCAGGCTCAGTCCCCAGCAGGGGGCGTGCAGGAGGCAGCCAATCAACGATTCTCTCTCCTCCTTGATGTTTCTATCTCCCTTCCTCCCTTTCTCTCTCTTAAATCAATAAAAACATATTTTAAAAAAAGTAAGTTATCTTATTGATGTAAATCAGTCAAAGGATCCTCGTATTCTGCTATTTGGTACAGGACCTGAAAAGTTTCATTTTCAGTCTTATTGGATTACACTTCAAGATGAAACCAGTCTAAGTTCTGAGTGTTTGTCAGCGGCTTTATATTTAATTAAGGGGTCGATCGGTAAGGGAGGGTTTATCTGGCATTTAAATATTGGGGTTTTTATGAATCTGAAGCAAAAAAATTCTTTGTATATAAACTGAAAATGAGAAAATACATAAACAAGCTTAATGGTTATCTTCACTTGTGTCTAAATGGGTTGGAAAGTCCTCACACGCATTAAATTCTATAAATAAAAGCCACCTTTCATGGAAATCTTGCTCTGCTAAAACCTATCAAAGCCGGGAAAAATGCTGGTCAGCTGCAGGCACGCTGGTCTTCTCCGCGGGGCCTGCTGCCAGGACTGCGCGCCCTGGGCCTGCCCTCTCTGCCTAGCAGATGGCTCCGTCAGCCCTTCTTTCAGAAAAGGTTTTGGTCCAGAAAGTTTTTGTGTAACGTCTGCTCTGGTGTGAGGACCCACCAGGCCCCCAGGGAGGGCCTTACTGCCTCCAACCACTCCCCCTCCCCTCCTGGGACCCCCCGCACCCCCAGGGGCTGCACGGGCCGGCTCTCCGGTCCAGTGTGTGTAGGAGAGCCCACGGCCAAGAGGCAGAGTCTGTGTCTCCCCGGCCCCAGCCCAGGTCTTCCTTCCCCTCTGTTTCCAGGAACCGGCCTCCACGTGGCGCTGGCGCATCGCACTGACCTGAGGTTCTCCCGGAGGAGGCTGCTCGCTGGAGGCCGAAGTGCTGCGTCCTGCGGCAGTGTCCGGCGCCCGCAGGCTTCCGCTGCGTGGGGCTGCGCTGCGGGAAAGGGCGGTGGTGACCGCGCCAGCGTGTCCCTGGAGGCCAGGTGATAAGAGGCAGGCGTCGGGGTGCCTGGCACCGGGAAATGGAAGGAGCAGCTGTTATTCTTCCTGCCACAAGGGGGAGTGCCAGTGCGAAGGTCTGGATCATACCGATTAATTAGCTTCTACTACGGAGTATAGTCACTATGACCTCAACTTTTATCAAAGGTCTTTCAAATATGCCCATTCAGAGGGTCACTCCATTCGGTAACATGGAGTGTGCATGTTAGACCCCACTTCAAGTTATTTGGAGCACATTCCAGAAAGTCTTGTTCTTCCAGAGAATGTACAGTAACATCAAGACGACATATGGCCAAGGCGATAGGGTTGGCAAATTTAGCAAATGCAAATACAGGATGCCCAATTAAATCTGAATTTCAAATACACACAAATAAATTTTCACTGTAAGTATTCCCCAAATATTTCATGGTACATAGTTATACCAAAAATATACACTGAGTGGCCAGGTTATTATGATCTCTGAATGCATAATAATCTGGCCACTCAGTGTGTATATGTATTAGAGGCCCAGTGCATGAATTCATGCATGGGTGGGATCTGGCCAGCCTGGCCAGGGGGAGGGGACATGGGCGGTTGGCCGGCCTGCCTGCTGGTCGAACTCCTGGTCGAGGGGACAATTTGCATATTAGCCTTTTATTATATAGGATATACACTGAGTGGCCAGATTATTATGCATTCAGAGATCATAATAATGTGGCCACTCAGTGTATTTGTTGATTATTGGAAATTCAGATTTAGCTAAAGACCTGGCGAGCTTACCCGGGGTTAGATGTGCTTTAAAAGTTGTCCAAGCTGAAGTGTCTGCAGCCTTGCTCTGTGCGGGCACCTGGGCTGGCAGATGGCCCTGCCCACAGGTCTGCCCAGAACAGCCCTGCCCAGAGGTGCAATGACTTCGGTTTCTGGGCATCCTCTTCCCACCAGGAGATGCAGGACCGCCCGGCTCAGCTGGTTCAGCACCTTCAAAGCTTAGCCAAGAGAAACAATATTTTTAAAAGATTATCTGAGGAATGTCCTTTTTCTAGGCCAGTGATAATCCACCTTTTCAGTGAAAAGGCCAATTCAGGAAAAAGTAGCCTGGTACCAAATTTGTAAAAAAGAAAGTATCTTTTTTATCGGGAATGTCATATCAACAACTTCTGTTTAGGCATGCTTTTATTGTTCCTCCGGTTGCTAAAGGGTTTCATTATTTTGCCTAGATTTCAGAAGCTACGGAACACGCATGCCCTGCTGTATCTGATGTAATGCTCTACCGTTGACCAAGGTTTGTGGTCTAGGGAAGCATTTTTGGAGCTGGTTCAGTTAGCTTTTCCTTAACTGACCCTGGGATCCACTTCACCGCAAAATGTGTTTTGTTTCTTTTTATTCCGGTATAAAGACCACACAGTAACGTGCGTACAGTACACTAGTCGAAACAGTACCGCTCAATCCAAGTTTGCATTTCTATACACCTGGGTAGCGACCACCTCGATCAAGATGTGGAACTTTCCTGCACTCGGCAACTTCATTTGTGCTCTTTGCCAGACAACACTTCCACCAAAGGCAGCCACCACCCAGCATCTGTCACCAGCGATTAGTTTTGTTTGCTCCGACGTTTCATATGATTGAAATCATACAGTATGACATGTATTCATTGACCATAATTTCTGTGAGATTCATCCATGTTGCACATATCAGTGATTCATCTTTTTCATTGCTGCCTAGCATTCCCTCATAATTTATTTGTCAAATTACCTAGCCCTAACCAGTCTGGCTCAGTGGAGAGAGCATTGGCCTGCAGACAGAAGGGTCCCAGGTTCGATTCCAGTCAAAGCCCTGTACCTTGGTTGTGAGTTCGATACCCGGTGGGGGGTGTGCAGGAGGCAGCTGATCGGTGTTTCTCTCTCATCCATGTTTCTGACTCTCTATCCCTCTCCCTTCCTCTCTGTAAAGTCAATAAAATATATTTTTAAAATTACCTGGACATTTATGTCATTTGGGGGTTTGGCTCTTGTGAATAAGCTGCTAGGGCACTGCTATGCTCATGCCTTTGGGTGCACTCACTTCTCTTGCATCTAGTCACAGAAGTATGACTATGTTCCCGGGAGACCCCGTGGGCTCGGGCTGCCTGTCGCTGTGTCCAATAAGGAAGGCGGGGTTGAATCCCATAAGGCGTTTATTGGGAAGGCCAGCCAGCCAAGAAGACAGGGCGCTTCAAGCATCAAATCCTGCCTTCCAGCAGGTGCAGGGGACAGGGTCATACAGGGGACGGGGCTGGGGTGAGGCTGGGAACGGAGTGCAGCTACGCGCAGCCCTGGGGGTCCGCAGACGTCAGCTATTGCCTTTAGTCCTCAGGGGATGAGATGATGTGGGTGAGATGATGTTTTGACTCCTGGTGGGTCGGTCTGAGCCTGCTTATCGGTTCTGCTTGCTGGATTCACAGCTGAGTCACCTCCTCAATTGCTTCGCGCAGGCCTTGAAAAGGAAACTTAAGAAAAACCTAACCCCCATTCACATATGAGAAACTTACCCCCCTATTCACATAAGTATATGTGCTCTAAGATTGAAAATAATGTGATTATTTTTCAGCTTAGTTCAGGTGCTCTATCTATCAGATTGTAAGTCCCCCTATCAACTGTTGGGTCACAATGTAGGTACATGTTTAGCTTTAGTCAATACTGCTGAGCAGCCCAGCCAGAGTGGCTCAGCTGGTTGAGCATCAGCCCAGGCACCAAAAGGTTGCTGGTTCCATCCCCCATCAAGGCACATGCTTAGGTTTTAGGAGTATGTGGAAGACAACCAATCAAAACATCTCTCTCTCTCTCTCTCTCTCTCTCTCTCTCCCCCCCCCCCGTCCCTCCCTTCCTCTCTCTAAGATGTGCTCAGGTGAGAATTAAAACAATATAGCCCTAGCCAGTTTGGCTCAGTGGATGGAGCTTCGGCCTGCAGACTGAAGGGTCCCGAGTTCAATTCCCATCAGGGCACATGCCCGGGTTGTGGGCTCCATCCCCAGTAGGAGGCGTGCAGGAGGCAGCCAATCCATGTTTCTATCACTCTATCCCTCTCCTTTCCTCTCTCTCTAAAAATCAATAAAAACATATTTATTTTTTAAAATATATTTTATTGATTTTTCACAGAGAGAAAGGGAGAGGGATAGAGAGCTAGAAACATCGATGAGAGAGATACATCGACCAGCCGCCTCCTACACACACCCCACCGGGGATGTGCCTGCAACCAATGTACATGCCCTTGACCGGAATCGAACCTGGGACCCTTCAGTCCGCAGACCGACGCTCTATCCACTGAGCCAAATCAGCTTCGGCAATAAAAACATATTTTTTAAAAATACTGCCAAACAATTTTCTACCCACCCTCCCCACTCCACAGCAATGTATGAGAATTTCAGGTGTTCCACATTTTCATCACCATGTGGTGTTGTCAGCTTTCTGAATTTTAGTCATTCTAGTGGGTATGTCATGGTATTTCTTGGTGATTTAAATTTCCATTTCTCTCATCCTGGCCAGTGTTGTTCAGTGGTTTGGAGTGTCCTGTACATCGAAAGGTTGCGGGTTTGATTCCTGGTCAGGGCACATACCTAAGTTATGGGTTCAATCCTTGTCAGCGAGAGGCAGCTGATCAATGTTTCTCTCTCTCTCTCTCTCTCTCTCTCTCTCTCTCTCTCTCTCTCTCTCCCTTCCCCTCTGTCTAAAATCAGAAAACATATCCCCTGGTGAAGATTTTTTTAATTCCATTTTTCTCAAGTGATGTTGCCCCACTTTTCATATGCGTATTGCCAATTGTGCAACCTCTTCCTGTTAAAGCACCTGTTAAAGTCTGTGTAGCCCACTCCGAAGATGATCCCCAATGAAGCATGCATGCCTCTAGGATTCACGGCCTTGTAGTCTCTTCCTTCGTTGCATCTGGGCTACAGAATGCTGCAGAAATGCGCCGTGCCACTTTCGGCCCAGGCCTCAGAAGGCATGGCAGCTTCTGCTTTGGAGGGCTCTGGAGTTCTGAGCCACCAGTAAGAAGTCTCTTTATTTATTTATTTACTTACTTACTTAACTTATTTTATTGATTTCAGAGAGGAAAGGAGAAGGAGAGGGAGAGATAGAAACATATATTATGAGAATCATTGATTGGCTGCCTCCTGCATGTCCCCCACTAGGGATCGAGCCTGCAACCCTGGCACGGGCCCTTGACCGGAATCAAACCCAGGACCCTTTAGTCCGCAGGCTTATGCTCTATCCACTGAGCCAAACTGGCCAGGGCACCAGTAAGAAGTCTCTGCCCTGCTGGAGAGACGTGTGTTGGAGGAGTCACCGAGAGGACAGGAGCACCAGCTGGCCTTAGAGCTGGATGCAGGCAACTGGAGGCTCCTCACTCCCTCCCCTGTCCCTGGGATGTACGTCCTGCCCACCAGCTCCACAGTGGGAGAGGTTTTGTAGGATGCAGACTTGAGAGAGCAATGTGTTGTTGAGACCATCTGGACAGTATATGTGACTAAACGCAGTTCAAGCCTCTGTATAAACATATATATGTGTGTGTTTTTATTGATTTCAGAGAGGAAGGGAGAGAGAGAGATAGAAACATCAATGATGAGAGAGAATCATTGATTGGCTGTCTCCTGCACGCCCCCTACTGGGGATCCAGCCCACAACCCTGGTATGTGTCCTTGACCGGAATCGAATCAGGACCCTTCTGTCTGCAGGCTGATGCTCTAGCCACTGAGCCAAACCGGCTGGGGCCTCTGTATAAACGTTGAAGATTTGGGTGAATGGGACAGAGAGCTGCTCCTTTCAGTCACCAAAGGCCAGCCTTGTGTGTCAGCTCCCTGGCTGGCTAAGCTGCCACCACCCGGCGGAGGGGTCTGTCTCTCTCTTCGGCCTCTCCTTGCGCTCCGTGCATGGAGGCCAATTTGCAAACCAGCACCGTGTGGAGTGGCCCCATGGAGAGAGCCCGTTTTTGGTTTTGGTCAGCGAGAAGGATGTGAAGACAGGGAAGGCTCAGAGCGATGCAATGGTGATGCACCTGAAGACGGAGGAAAGGGGCCATGCGCCCAGGAGTAAACGCGGCCTCTGGAAGCCGGGAAAGGCAAGGCCGTGAATTCTCCCGTAGAGCCCCCGGGAAGCAGCACAGCCCTAAGCACCCCGTACCGGTAGCCCAGCGAGACAAGTGTCAGACCCCACCCGCAGAATTGTGAGATGACCAATGTGTGTCGTTTAAAGCCACTGAGTGTGTGGTACTTGGTTGGGTCAGCCATGGAAAGCTAATGTATTTCCCCTTCCACTGGTCAGACCGGCGGAGAGCTGTGTGTCCCGGTGTGTCTCTTACCCAGAGGCATGCCCATATCGTTATGTCATTGGCCGTGGTTGGCTTGTGGTGTTATTGCCTGGCACTGAGCGGCGCCATAAAAACCAGCCTGTGAAACTCCCTGCTGCTTCGCCATGCTCCGTGTTGAGGATTTCATTACACCAATGCCCTCGTCGCGGGTTCCTGGAAGAGAGAGAGAGACTCCTGCTCCGGTTTCTCTCTCTGCGTCGGCAGTTCGGAAGCTTAGGGCGGTGATTCTTACACAAGGCGCCTCAGGGTGGAGGCGCTGTCAGAATTCCCCGGGCCGCTCCTCACACTGGCACTGTTCCAAGGCAGGAAAGGCAGGGAGCGTGCGGGAGGGTGCTTAAGGCAGGACACGCGTGCCACGGAGACCCTCGCGGCGTGCGAACCGCTTGCTCCAGTTCGGTTAGCTCGCCAACACTTCAGTCTCAGGACCTCCTGACACTCTTAACAATGATGGAGGAATCCTACGAGCTTTTGCTTATGTGGGTTCTATCTTTCAGTATGTATTGCATTTTAAATTAAAACTGAGAAATATTTGCCCTGGCCAATGTGGCTCAGTTGGTTGAGCGTCGAACCGAAAGGTCGCCGGTTCGACTCCAATCAGCGCACATGCCTGGGTTTCGGGCTCAATGGGCATGCAGGAGGCAGCCGATCAATGTTTCTTTCTCATTGATGTTTCTATCGCTCTTTCCCTCTCCCATCCTCTCTCTCTAAAACCAATAAAAACGTATTTTTTAAGAAAAAAAAAAAAAGCCTGGGAGGGGGCAGGAGTGGGATGGAGGGAGTCAATGGGGGAGACAGGGGGGATATTCGTAATACTTTCAACAATAAAGATAATTTTTTTTAAAAGAAAAAAATGAGAAATAACTTAAAATATTTATTAAATTACTTAAAAGTAATGAATCTGTTAGGTTAATGAAAACCTGCATGTTTCTCATCTCTGCTTCTGCACCCAGCCCTTTGGGATATAATACATCAAGTAGCCTTTGAAAACCCACATGGCACACCTGACATCATGAGAATAGTTCTGGCTTTGGGCACCCCTTGAAAGGGTCTTGGGGACCCCGCCAGGAGTTCCCAGACTATATTTGAGAACTGCTGCTCTAAGACAATCATTCTTTTTTTTTTTTTTTTCAGAGAGAGAGAAAGAGCGAGAGAGAAACATTGATTTGTTGCTCCACTTATTGAAGCAGGGAGAGACTGGGAACTAAAAATCCCTCTCGTTCTCCTCCTACCCTCTAATCGCCTACCAGATCCTTCCGTGTCTGAAACCTACCAGAAGCAAGGGAGTCCATGATGTGGCCCATGAGGGTCAATCTCTGGGGGAACAGATCGCATGGAGAAGGGTGGAGAATAAAAATGGATATGAGGGCCTGGACGGTGTGGCTCAGTGGTTCAGTGTTGACCCACGAACCAAGAGGTCCCGGGTTGGATTCCAGTCAGGGCACATGCAGATTGACAAAGGTTGCATTCCATTGCAGGCACCCTGCTGGCTGGCCCTCAGCGCCCTCTCCTTCTTGGTTCCAGTGACTTCTCCCTCTCTGTCTCTTCAGGCAGGGCTCTGGGTTATCGCTAGCCCCGGGTTGCTTCACCGTCCCTTGCTGGTTCCCGTTAACCCTGCCTACACCTTTGTAAATGGTTCCTTCATTAAACGCTCCTCAATTTCTTTTTGAGGTTCCATATGTGTGGTGTTTTTTTAAAAAGATTTTCTAAAATTGATTTTTAGATAGAAAGGGGGGGGGGGGGGAGAGAAACATGGAGGGACTGCCTCCTGCATGTCCCTACTGGGAATCGAACCGGCAACCTTTCGGTGCACAGGAGGACACCCAACCGAGCCACACTGGCGAGGGCGCCATATGTTTTTGTTTCTGTTTTTAAATATATTTTATTGATTTTTTTTACAGAGAGGAAGGGAGAGGGATAGAGAGTTAGAAACATCGATGAGAGAGAAACATCGATCAGCTGCCTCCTGCACACCCCCTACTGGGGATGTGCCCGCAACCAAGGTACATGCCCTTGACCGGAATCGAACCTGGGGCCCTTCAGTCCGCAGGCCGACGCTCTATCCACTGAGCCAAACCAGTTAGGGCGCGCCATCTGTTTAAGGGGGCTTGTATCGATATAAGCTGAGGGGTTGGGTGACTTTCCCAAGGTCACTCTCACAAAGAGGAAGTGAGAGAACCCCTGAGAGTTCTTCTGACACCGAGAAAGGTGGGGTCTTTATCCAGCCTTGCCAACCTGCCCAGCCCCGTCCTGGAATCTTGTGCCCTGCCCAACCTGCCGGAATCTGTGATCCTTTTGTTGGGATGGGATTGTATTCCCTAGGGCTCCCTTCCCGGACCTGGCCCACAACTTCAGTAACCAGAGCTGTGTGAGAAGAAAAGCCCAAGCCACTAGGGTAACCACACCCCAAACAGAGGTGAGGTCTCGGATGAGTCAAGCCAATGAGGGGCCACTCCTGTCCCAAAGGCCACTGCTCACCCGTAGCCCTGCCTCACCCGCCCTGGCCTCCCAGCCCCTGGCTATCCTTTCTTGCCTTTGCCCACAGGCTTCTCCACTCCTCCCTCCCCCACCCAACAGGTGTCCTGTAACTAGGACATCTGCCTCCACCCCCACCCTGGGCCTCCAGAGATGTGAGATGGGCCAGGGCTCTGGGCTGGGCCTTCAAGCTCCCTACTTCCCCCTTCCAACCCCAGATCCTCTCAGATTCCCAGAGATGGGCTCTGGCCAGGGAGGGTGGGGCTGCTCCTGAGACCATTAGGAGTCACGGCCGGCCGCCCAAACAGTGACGGAGCTGTGGCAGGGAGAGACCTTCACCCATCTCTGTGCCTCCAGTTGACTCAAATGTGCCATGTTCCAGCACCTGCTTCTCCCACTCGTGACCCTCGGTAACCTCGGGAGACAGAGGATGGCTGCAAGGGGCCTGGGTCCTAGCATCTAAGGAGCTGGAGAGCAGGACGCCTGAGCTCTGCCCGGCGAGTCTGGGGTCAGAAGAAGGGAGGGGGCCATCTGAAGACGGAGGGAGTGAGGTGTCAAGAGGGAGAAATTGTGCGAGAGGCGGGAGCAGAGCGAGGAGGCCTGGCCGCAGTGGGGGAGGGAGGAGATGTAAAGCCAGGGGTCGGAGGGCAGGCTGTGAGTGAGGTCTCCAGCCGCTCCCTGCTTCCCTCTTTCCAGCCATCAGCCCCATCCCAGGAGCTTCCCAGGATCCAGGTAAGGCCACTGAACTGGGGAAAGTCAGGTGCAAAGGCAAAACGATGAGGGCTGGCATGGGTGCTGGGGCGGGGGGTGCTGAAAGGGCAGGGCAAGAGGGAGGTGGGTGGGGTGCAGAAGGAAGCTGAGGACTGGGCAGCGTCAGGGGCTGGAATCATCAGCATCTTCCTCTCTTTACCCTCTGACTCCCAGCTCGCAGTCCTGCTCAGGAAGAAGCTCAAGATCCGGGTGAGGAGGGGCTGGGAGGGGGAGGGTGGTCTCAGGTCTGAGAGGAGGCTGAGGCTGGCTGGCAATGAGGGAGGTGGAAAGGACCAGAAACCTACCAGTGCCCAGGTCCTCTTTGTTCTTTGTTCAGGGCGGCAAACGGGAGTGGGGCGAGGAACGGAACTTCGTCCTAAGTTACCTGGGCCTCCGGGGCGGGGGGGGCAGGGACGGGATGTGACCTCACGGTACCCCCACTGCAGACTGTGGTCGCCCTGAGTCCTCTGCCAGAATCGTGGGGGGCTCAGACGCGCAGCCGGGCAGCTGGCCGTGGCAGGTGAGCCTGCACCACAGCGGAGTCCACGTCTGCGGGGGCTCCCTCATCGCCCCCTCCTGGGTCCTCTCCGCCGCTCACTGTTTCGTGAGGTGAGTATTCACCCACGTCCAGCTCCCCTCCTCCAAAAGCCAAACTGCCCGCAGCTGCACCCCGTGTTCACAGCTAATTTGCAGATTAGCTTCACCCCCCGCCCCACCCCGGCGCTAGGTGCTCTGCGGGGTGTCCGGGCTCTGCGTGTTGATGCTGCTAAATATCCAAGTCAGAATGACCTCGTCTCCGCTCCACCGCCCCAGCCGGCGGGGGGCCTGCTTTTCCCACCTTCCAGCAAGTCCTGACCCCCCCCCCCCTCCACCCGCACTGGGTCGACCTAACCCCTCACGCCTCGGCCTTGGCGCAGCAACGGGACGTTGGAGGCCGCGGCCGAGTGGTCGGTGCTGCTGGGCGTGCACTCCCAGGACGGGCCCCTGGACGCCGCGCACGTGCGCGCGGTGGCGGCCATCCTGGTGCCGGACAACTACAGCGGCGTGGAGCTGGGCGCCGACCTGGCCCTGCTGCGCCTGGCCGCGCCCGCCCGGCTGGGCCCCGCCGTGCGCCCCGTCTGCCTGCCCCGCGCCTCGCACCACTTCGCGCACGGCACGGCCTGCTGGGCCACCGGCTGGGGGGACGTGCAGGAGGCGGGTGAGTGCGGAGGCCGGTGGGGCCGGGCGGTTACTGGACAGGTGGAGGTCCTCGGGGCGGGTCCGAGCGGGCATCTCCAAAAAGCTGGGCCTCCGGGGTGGATCGATCGGGGCACCTAGGAAGTGGGTGTGGAGGGGTGGGCCCTCGGGAGGGAGGGCCGCGGGGCGGGGCCTGGGGCGGGGTTTCAAGGCACCGGTAAGCAGTCCATCTTTCTTTTATTCAACAGATATTTTTTGAGCACCTCCTTGTGCCTGGCACTGTGATGGGCACTAGAAATATGCTAATGAACATAAGCAAAAATCCTGCCTCCTCCCTTTACACTCTAGTGGGTAGACATAATGCCTTTTTAGCTAAATAAGCAAACACTTATGTTAGAAGGTAAATCCTCATCTCAAGAAAGTTATCTTTTCATGGTAGCGAGGCCCCCACAATAATTCCACGTCCGTGATGAGGCCTGTGCAATGCCAAGGCCTTTGGAGAGGATACTTGGGGGGGAGATGCCACAGCCTCTGCTTGCAGGGGCCCCATCGGGGCAGGGGGGGAGGGTCAGTCTGAGCACCTAAGAAGTCTGTGTGGATGGACCGGGCCATCTGACATGGGCACCCAGAGCCGGAGGTTTCTGGGAGGTCTTGTGAAGTCAGGGCGTAAGCTGGCATTTCAGGAAGGTGGGGCGATGTGGAGGCCACCCTGGAATGCAGGTGAGGCATCGTCGATGGAGAAGGGCCAGGCTGCCAGGCTGCAGTGGAGTGGGCAGAGGCAGCAGAGGCCTGGACGGCGTGGCTCAGTGGTTGAGCTCCGACCTATGAACCAGGAGGTCATGGTTCAAATGTAGGTCAGGGCACATACCCAGGTTGCGGGCTTGATCCCAAGTAGGGGGCGTGCAGGAGGCAACTGATCAATGATTCTCTCTCTCCCACTACTTTCCTCTCTGAAATAAATAAAAATATCTTTAAAAAAAAAAAAAGCTGGTGGAGCTGGGCCATGAAGGCCTTAAGGTCAGACTGAGGGCCAGAGTACCCCTCCAGCTCCAGGATACCCAGGACAATCCCTAAACTTCCCTGGTTGACCCTTAAGAACACCTCAGCCATCACCTCCCGTCCTGGGATTCTAGATGGGGCGGGAAGGAGCTCTGTCCACACGCTCACCCACTGTGGCTGGACCCTGAGACATTTTCTCCATTGAAAGCGGGTTCACCTGAGGAAGGACGGAGCCCTCAGGGTTAGACGGTGGGAGCCATTTGGTTGTCCTTGGTAAGATCAGAGCGGAACTTCAAAAACATTTCTCTGGCAGCAACACGCGAAGGGCGGGTTGGGGGACAGATCAGTGAGGAGGCCAGGCCCGTCATCCAGGCCCAGGGTTATGCCTCCTGACCCAGGGAAGTTGCAGTGAAAATGCCAAGAGGTCACAAATGACAGGTGTTCTGGGCTTGAGAACTTATTGAAGGGGAAGCTGAGACAGGGGTCAGGGATGACACCCTGGCTCCATGCTTGGCAACGTGGTACAGGACCGCATCTAGGGTACATGGCATCCTTGTTGAAAAGGGTACCTTCTCAGGACTGACACCGCCATGCCAGGGCTCAGAGCTTAGCGATTTTAGCCCTCACATCCCTCCTTCGTTGGCTGGGCATCTTGGTGCAGTGTGAAACCATCCATGGCAGCTCTCACTGGGTGCTCATGGGGTCACTCTGGAGACGAGGATTCAGGAAGAAGGGTGGAGAGGAGCAGGAGACCATGACTGGCTTTGGATGTGGTGGGCGGAGGTACTGGGCATCTGACAGAGGTCCAGGAGGCAGCTGGAGGGGACAAAGTTGAGCCGCGGGGAACAGGGGACTCCACACCTGCCTCACAGCATTTGTCTCTTGTTCTGCCCACAGACCCCCTGCCTCTCCCCTGGGTGCTGCAAGAAGTGGAGCTCAGGCTGCTGGGAGAAGCTGCCTGTCAGTGTCTCTACAGCCGGCCTGGCCCCTTCAACCTCACTTTTCAGCTATTGCCAGGCATGCTGTGTGCTGGCTACCCAGAGGGCCGCAAGGACACCTGCCAGGTGAGGGGCGGTCCCTGCAGCTGCCTGGCAAGGCCAGGCAGAGCTGTAACCAATCGGAGGCGGTGTGAGGAACAGACAGGTGCCATCTCTCTCATATCTCTGAGCCTTATCTGCAAAAAGAGGACAAGAAGCCAATAGATGGGATTGATGTGAAGGTTATAACTAGACAGAACTTGGGGCTCAGCGGCGGGCACTGTTATTGTGGCAGTATGTACAGTGGTTATGTGCCAGACTCTAGAGTGAGTTTAATTTTACTTAGTGTCTACCATACCGGGCAGACTCACTCCAGAGTCTGGCACATAACCACCACATATTAGCTGTGTAACCTTGGCCAAGTTATTTAAATATCTTTTTATTGATTTCAGAGAGGAAGGGAGAGGGAGAGAGAAACATCAATGATAAAAGGGAATCATTGATTGGCTGCCTCCTGCACACCCCTCCACTGGGGACCCAACCCGAAACCCAGGCATGTGCCCTGACCAGGAATCGAACCGTGACCTCCTGGTTCATAGGTTGATGCTCAACCACTGAGCCACACCCATCGGGCGCCTTGGCCAAGTTACTTAACCTCATGTCCAGACTTTCTCATCCGGAAGACAGAGGTGATAGTGCTCCCTACCTCATAGGGTGGTTAGGATGATTAAATTAATTGGTACATGTAAGAGCACTTAGAACAGTATGTGGTTTTTAATAAGAGCTAAATAACTATTAGCTACTAATATTATTATAATCCCACTTCCCAGCTCTCACTGGGTGCTTGATGGGGCCATTCCTGAGATGAGGATGTAGAATAACAGAGCATAGCATCTATAGTATATACTCAATCAATAGTTATCTTTAAAAATGAATTAATCCTTCACAAAAGGGAATTTTCCAGGTCACCTTCTGAAGGCCAAAATATAGTATATTATAACTATTTTCCCCATAAACTCTGCTCAAATCACACACATTTTTAGGGTACTTAGCCTAGGTGGTGGCAATGGGGATTCAAGCTAGATGGTCTTCAGGTTCCTCCCAATTATGAAGTTCTGTGACCTATGGACATAACCCTCTGCCTTCTTGAACAGGATTGCAAACAATTCAAATCCCTCTAGGCCAGCGCCGTCCAACAGAGCTTCCGATGGTGACGGAAATATTCTATATCTGCACTGTCCAGGGTAGTAGCCACTAGCCACATTGTCTACTGAACATTTGAAAAACATCTGAAATATGATTGGTGTAACTGAGGAATTAAATATTCAACTTTATTTTTAATATATTTTTATTGATTTCAGAGAGGAAGGGAGAGGGATAGATAGAAACATCAATGATGAGAAAGAATAATTGATTGGCTGCCTCCTGCACACCCCTCACTGGGGGTCGAGCTTGCAACCCAGGCCTGTGCCCTGACCTGGAATTGAACCATGACCTCCTGGTTCATAGGTCAACACTCAACCACTGAGCCAGACTGGCCGAGTTTAATTTTAGTTAGTGTCTACCATACTGGACAGCACAGTTCTAGAGGGTTCTGAGCCTTCTTTGTGACCCTGTTCAGGTCACATAGGTACCTGACCTGGACTATAGAGATGTCATAGGGACAATTCCTCTAAGCATGAAATAGTCCTCAACCCCTGTTTTAGTGTCTGTTCATTGTAGTTCTTCCTTCTGTCTCTTCCTGCTGCTTTTAGATTTCCTATTTTTAACAGCCTCCTAAATGCTGGCACCTCTGATTCACTTAACAATTGGGTGATCTTAGAAACCCCAAACAGCATTTATTTGAACTATTCATTGAACAAGAATCATTTGGCTCCGAGTGTCTCCCTGAAGGTCTCTCTGGCGTGGCCTTTGATGCATTCGTTTGTCACTCTTGACTTGGCTGTTCCTCATCAGCCTTTCTGCTTTACAAGTCCTTCTTCTTCTTTTTTTTTCCCCAAGCCAAACTGTATCCAGCTTTATTAAAGACTAGCAGCCCATCACGCGATATCATGTGCAGTAGGCCGCCCGCCACTTCCGCGGGAGCCGGCAAGAACCACAGCGTGCCGCGGAAGCGAACGTGGGTGCCGGGAGGGAGCGCGATGCTGCCCTGGGAAGCCGGCCCACCATCTCCTCTCCGGGCGGCCGGCTCCCCTGTCCCCCAGAGGCCCTCCGCAGCCGGGGTGTCACCGTGGCGATGAAGCAAGCATTCTGTCAGGCCGCTCAAGCTGCCCACTCCCAGCGGCAGCCCCCCCAGGACTGGGGGACTCCCGCGAGGCTAAGGGGACTGGGCGCCGCCATCTTGTGGTGGAGTGATGGTTAATTTGCATATTACCCTTTTATTAGATAGGCTACTTTTCATAAACAATCATGGTATTTCAGGCAGGACATGGGCAGACAATCGTTAACAGTATACAACAACTTTCAAACTTCCTTCCTCAATGAACTACCAAAATCAGAAAGCCACTGTAAAACCCAATGAAGTCTTCATCTGATGCTCTGAACAGGGCAAGTTTAGAGTGAGCGTTGACATTTCACATTGAGCATGTTGTTTAACAGCTTTTCACAAGCCGACCCTGACTTTCAGGAAATGAAATGAAAATGGCAGAGAATATCAATCTGTAGATCCACAGTCTAAAAAGGCACTGCTGCTCTTTTGAGGGAGGCCATCTCAGTGGTGACACTGGAAAGTCCAGATTGCCAACATACTGGAAACCAATTTTTTGGGGTCAGGTCCCAATAGGTCTCTGGGCTTAAGACAGCCAAAGTCTATGCTTAAAGTGGAGAGGGAGGAAAGGACATAAAAACGAATTTTAGTTTTCCCACACGACAGGTGTTAGTGCCAAGATGGCTAATGTGTGATCCCTCCTCCCAGGAACCAAGAGGAAGTTTCTCAAAACTAGAAGGGAAAGTATCCCCGCCCCCCACCCCATGTCAGTCCAGCTTTGGAGACATTCTATTAGTACTATATGTCCTTCCCCAAAAAAATAACAATGACGTGTTCTGTGTGCTAACAACATAGCTTTAAAAAAAAAGGTAAAACAAAATTCCTTTTTATAAAACTTGATAAAAATAGTATTTCAAACTGCACAGTCACCAGAAACACACAGTTATCAAAAAGGCACACACTTCACTCGGCATCTCCAGCACCTTCGGCTTTCTGCCTGGTCTGTTTTGGCATCTCCATTTTCTGCAGGGTTATTCCCATCTTTGCCAGCATCAGCTTTCCCCTTTCCCTTTCGCTACCTTCTCTCCCTTCTTTGCAGGGGCCTTTTTAGGCTTGGGCTCTGGCTCTGGAGGAGCAGGTTTAGCTGATAACCTGGCGGATCTTCTCTGTGGTTCGTCCTTCACCTTGGCTTTATCTCCTTTAGCATCCCCTTCAGCCTTTCTCTTGGGCATGATGGCGACAGTGGAGGGACGTCGGAGCGGGACGCAGGGATGCAGCAGCGACTGGGCCTTGCTCGGTCCGGGGGTCGATCTCGTCTCCTCCTACAAGTCTTTCTTCTGCTTAGAGTTGTAGGGAATACAGAAGGTGACTCAACCAAGGCAGTTCCTAGGAGAAGGTGGCTGTGTGCTGGTCCCACAAGAAGAGGTGTAGAACCTTTGGAGGGTGGCCCAGTATAAACTGGTGGGTCCCCGGGCTGATCCCCTGACACGGAGTCATCTATCATCAGGGAGACTCGGGGGGACCCCTGGTCTGTGAGGAAGGAGGACGGTGGTTCCTGGCGGGAATCACCAGCTTTGGCTTTGGCTGCGGAAGGAGGAACCGCCCTGGAGTCTTCACTGCTGTGGCTCCCTACGAGGCATGGATCCGGGAAAAGGTGATGGGCTCAGAACCTGGGCCTGCCTTTCCCACCCAGTCCCGGGGGCCCCAGTCAGGCCCCCCGGAGCCCATGGATGAGAACTGCACCATTGCCCTGCCAGGTGAGGGGGAGGACGCCTGGATGTCCACTGAACATGGGAGATTTGAGTTGGGTGGGCAGTGCTGGGGTTCAAGGGGCCCGCTGACCCAGGCCTCTCACCCCTCAGAGTGTGGGAAGGCCCCGAGGCCAGGCGCCTGGCCGTGGGAGGCCCAGGTGATAGTGCCCGGATACAGACCCTGCCATGGGGCGCTGGTGTCTGAAAGCTGGGTCTTGGCACCTGCCAGCTGCTTTCTGGAGTGAGTGAAAACCCGTCTCAGCCAGATTCCCACCCTCCCCGCATCGGCCTGAGACACTACCTAGCCCCAGTCCTGAGTGGGGGGTTGCGGGGAACCTCAGTCTGGAGTGCGGGAGGGGGAGTTCCCCTTGGGAGGTGTAGGATCCAACTCACAAAGTGGGGTCCCGGTCTATCGGGAGCGAGGAGAGGGGTTAGTGTAAGTTCGATCCGGGCTCTGGGGTCTGAGTGCACAGTGCTCAGGCGGGGGATACAACATCCTCGCCTGGAAATGGAGCCCAGATCGGGGCTGAGAGGTTTCGCGCCCAGGGTGCGGAACCCAGCCCACGGCCCCAGTCTCCCCATCCCGCAGCCCCAGCAGCTCCGCCCGCCCGCCCCGCGACCTGACCAGCTGGCGCGTGCTGCTGCCCTCGCGGCCGCGCGCGGAGCAGGTGGCGCGCCTCGTGCCGCACGGGAACGCTTCCCGGGACGACGCGGCGGACCTGGCGCTGCTGCAGCTGCGCGCGCCGGTGAACCTGAGCGCCGCGCCGCGGCCGGTGTGCCTGCCTCACCCGGAACACTATTTCCTGCCCGGGAGCCGCTGCCGCCTGGCTCGCTGGGGCCGCGGCGGTGAGCAGGGGCGCATGGAGGGGCGGCGCGCGGCCCTACTGCGCTGCGCGCGGACTCCTTCCTCTCTCTCTCCCAGGGCCCGCGCCCGGCCCGCACGTGCTGCTGGAGGCGGAGCTGTTGAGCAGCTGGTGGTGTCACTGCTTGTACGGCCGCCAGGGGGCGACAGTGCCGCCGCCGGGAGACCCGCCGCACGCGCTCTGCCCCGCCTACCAGGAGGAGGAGGAGGCCGGCCGCTGCTGGGTGAGCGGCGGGGGCGGGGCCTGCGTGTCTCGGAGAGGCGGGGGGGGTGAGGGGCGGAGCCTGAGGATGACTGGGAAGGAGGCTGAGCGCTCCCGGGGACCGGGTAAGGCGGGGCCAGACGCCCTGGGGGCGGAGCCTGGCCCTGGGGGAACGTGGGGAGAGCCCTCAGGGGAGCTCTGGGCCCCGTCGGGCTTTCTCGCTACCCCTGGATTTAAAGGGATGATTGACTACAGATTATTAATGGAACCTGGCCTGGAGGAACGCCCTTTGATATCCTCTCATCAACTCTGGTACACACACACACACACACACACACACACACACACACGCAGAGCACGCAGAGGTTGGTAACTCACACTCTCTTGCTGCAGAACGACTCCAGTTGGAGCCTTTTGTGCCGGGAGGAGGGGACCTGGTTCCTGGCTGGAATCAGAGACTCCTCCGGCGGCTGCCTGCGTCCCAGAGCCTTCTACCCTCTTCAGACCCACGGCCCATGGATCAGCCATGTGACTCGGGGAGCCTACCTGGAGGACCAGCTGGCCTGGGACTGGGGCCCTGAGGGCGAGGAGACCGAGACACAAACTTGTCCGTCCCACACAGAACGTGGTGGTGAGGAAGGAGGCCTTGGCGCCTGGTCCTTGGGGGTGCTGAGATCCATGGCAGAGGCCTCAGGGGTCAGCTGTGAGACCGCCCCTGAGGTGGTCCCTCCTCTCCCTAGCCTGTGGCCTGCGGCCAGAGCCGGCGCCAACGGGGCTCCTGTGGCCTTGGCTGGCTGAGGTGCATGTGGCCGGCGATCGAGTCTGCACGGGGATCCTCGTGGCCCCGGGCTGGGTCCTGGCAGCCACTCACTGCGTCCTCAGGTGGGTCTCACCCATCTCCTGGGCAATGGGAAAACTGGGGGGTGGGCCAAGGATTCTTGCCATTGAGGGATATTCCCCCTTTAGGGCTCTTAGAGCACAGGGAAACCTCTGTGAAGGGTTCGGAGACAGAAGGGAGATTTGGAAGGAGCAATAATAAAGGAGTCAGTGGAATAACTTTGGAGATTCGTTCCACCCTCTCCCCTGGGCTGGGGAAGACTTTGCCTGTAGGGAGACGTGGGTGGAGGGTGGGCAGGAGGTAACAATGGGCCTTGTTCCAACAGGCCAGGCTCTACAACAGTGCCTTACATTGAAGTGTACCTGGGCCGGACCGGGGCCAGCCCCCTCCCACAGGGCCACCAGGTGTCCCGGTCGGTCATCAGCATCCGCCTGCCCCGGCACCTGGGACTCCGGCCCCCTCTGGCCCTCCTAGAGCTGAGCTCCCGGGTGGAGCCCTCCCCTTCAGCCTTGTCTATCTGCCTTCACCCAGGGGGTATCCCCCTGGGAAGCAGCTGCTGGGTGCTGGGCTGGAAGGACCCCCAGGACCGAGGTGAGAGCCCTGGGTCCTGGGGGTGAGAAGTGACTTGAGGCCAGCATCCCTGGGACAACCTTCTCTCCTCTCTCTAGTCCCTGTGGCTGCTGCTGTCTCCATCTTGACACCACGACTCTGTCACTGCCTCTATGAGGGCATTCTGCCCCCTGGGACGCTCTGTGTCCTGTATGCAGAGGGGCAGGAAGACAGGTGTGAGGTACAGGGGCCTGGGTGTCCTGCCCCAGGGAGGGGGCAGGCAGTGCTGGGCAGCTAGACCCTGGAGAGACAGCAGGTTAAAATTCTTGGGTGCTGGGCCCGAAATGGGTGGAAGTAGTGTTTCCCGGTTGGACCTTGGAGAGCAACCAGGGCTCCGGATGCCTTAAGGATGGAGACGAGCAGAAGGTTGGGCTGGACCCTAGGCGAAGGTGCAGGGGACCAGGAGGAAGGGTAAGAGACCTTCGGGCCTTGGCTTTTACTCCGCAGGTGACCTCCGCACCTCCGCTCCTGTGCCAGAGTGAGGGAGGCTCCTGGGTCCTTGTGGGCATGGCTGTTAGAGGGAGCCGGGAGCTGTTTGCCGCCGTTGGCCCTGAAGAGGCCTGGATCTCCCAGATAGTGGGGGAGGCTCATTTCTTGCCCTCCAGTGGCTCCCCCTACTGGCCCCCTGAAGGCAGCTACCTCTGTCCTCCGGACATGGCTGGGGCCTCAGGCTCCGCTCCTGCTGCTCTGTTCCTGCTGCTACTGACCCCCCTGATTCAGGGCTGAGGGGTCTGGCTCCCGGACCACCTCCCCTCCTCCTTCCCCACCCCCTCCAGCCCTCTACTTCCTTCCCAGTGGGGTTGGAATGTGACTTAACCGGCTTTCAATCCCTTTGCCAGAACCTCCAGAGCTCCCCACCCACCTAGACTGCCACGGCTTCAGATACTTGGGCCTCAGTGCCTGGATACTTTGTGCCCTGGAATCCTCGGGGGCAGCCTGAGCCGGCAATAAAGGTGTAAATAAAGACACGTGGCCCTGTGGCATTGCTGAGGGCAGGCTGGGGGGTAGAGGGAAGCCCGAGGGACAGGGCCCCTCCCTCCTGGGCTTCCGTGACTCAGGCCTTGGGCTCCCAGGAAATGTGTCCCTGATAACGTGGCAGCTGTCCCTCATTCCTGTCCCAGGGTGGGGGAGGCTGGGCAGCCAGCTGGGTGTGTGTCACCTCCCCAGTGGAATCGGCATCCCCAACACCTGCTGGACACCTCAGCCCCAGCTCTGACCCTGCTGCCCCGCCCCCCAGAGGAAGAAGGACCCGGGGTGAGGGTCACAGAAGGACGGGTCCAGGAGTCTGGGAGTCCAGGGTCTGCCTACAATACCCTATACCCACAGAGAGCCACCCCCATCCACACACCCTGATGAATGATGTCCCAACATAGTCACCTCCAGTGTCCCCAGGACCCACATGACACTTATACCCTTCAAGGGTCCTCAACTCTCTCCTCCTGCCCAGTGCCCTCGGGGCTTGAGGCCCATCACCATCCTTGTATATACATCCCTCCACCTCGCCCACCACTTCTCGGTTCACCCCCCTGCATTAGTTCAGGCACGGTCCCTGCTAACTACTAAGTCATGGCCCAGCTAGGGTGTGAGGGATAAGCCCACGAAGTGCTCCCATGTAGTGGGGACACCGATGGACACCCCTGGCTGGGGATCAGGAAAGGGCCATGGAGGTGACGTTTGAGCACAGAAAAAGAGCAGATGGGGACCTGGGGACAGGAAGTGCTTGCGGTGGAAGCCAGATGATGAAGGTAGCAGAGGGGTCACCTCTGGGGCTGGAGTCAGCTCTCTGGTTGAGCAGGCAGAGGATGGGGGAGGGCACACCTAAAGGGCAGCTGGGAGTTCCCCTTGGGAGTGGGAGGAGATGGGCAGAGGTCCTTTTTTTTTTTAATATATTTTACTGATTTTTTTACAGAGAGGAAGGGAGAGGGATAGAGAGTTAGAAACATCGATGAGAGAGAAACATCGATCAGCTGCCTCCTGCACACCTCCTACTGGGGATGTGCCCGCAACCCAGGTACATGCCCTTGACCGGAATCGAACCTGGGACCCTTCAGTCCGCAGGCCGACGCTCTATCCACTGAGCCAAACCGGTTAGGGCTGGGCAGAGGTCCTTAAAGGCCAGGCTTGTCTTTAGCTGCCAGGGCCCAAATAGAATATTCCCTTGAATCTCCATAGGGACGGACATCCCCACTTGCTCCCCACACTCAGTCAGTCACCCATATGCCATTCCCCACAAACATTTTTTAAAATATATTTTTATTGATTTCAGAGAGGAAGGGAGAGGGAGAGAGAAATAGAAATATCAATGATGAGAGAGAATCATCGATCGGCTGCCTCCTGCACGCCCCACACTGGGCATTGAGCCCGCAACCCAGGCATGTGCCCTTGACTGGAATCAAACCTGGGACCCTTCAGTCCGCAGGGTGACGCTCTATCCACTGAGCCAAGCCAGCCAGGGCTGCCTTGTGAAGGCTTTTCCATAACCCCTTTGGGTCTCCGTTCTGAGGGCACTTCCTTGAGGAGCCCTTGGTGCCAGCCTATCTCAAGCTCCTGGAAACAGCTCCCCGGTCCCCCATTGTCCCTTCTTTCTCACGTGGCTGGTTTGAAATTATTCTATAATTGCTTGTGATTATTTGTGTCCTGTGTCACCCCCACTTCAGAGTGAGTTCAGGGAAGGCAGGGATGGTGTCTGTTTTGTCTCCTGTGCCTGGAACAGAGTAGGCACTCGGTAAATATTTGTGAGGTGATTGGCACTGCCAGACACGCTCACCACACACAGATGAGGCTGCGGGCTCTCCCCAAGGGCCTGCCCCGGCCCCAGCCCGGGCAAACCCAGGCTCTTAGGCTCAGACACCGGGGCCCAGGAAGGGAAGGGGGCAGGAGCGCCTCGGGCCCCAGGATAGCAAGGCTGAGCCAAGCCCTGGGAGGCATAACTGGTTTGGGAGCCTGAAAGCCCTGGGCCAGCAGCACTGGGTGGCCCTCCAGCGAGCTGGCCACTGGACATTCCATTCCATCCCTGCCCGGGGCTGCTCTCCGGGGGTCAGCCGCCCCCAGCGCGCCCTTTCCGCGCAGACACGCTCCCCTGGGGGCTGCGGGAGTGGGGACGTCAGCGGCGCGGGAGCTGGCAGGGCCGAGCGGGAGGGCGGGGCCGAGGGCGGGGCGGGCAGGTAGGTGCTTTTCTCCGGGAGCTGCCACCTGAGGCTTTCCGCGGCCGGGCCGTGCGGAGACGTGTCCGCTCTGAGGGCTGCGTTGCCGCCGTCCCCTGGGTGCCTGCTCCGCGCCCTGGAAGCCAGCCTGGGCAACCTGCTCCGCTCCCCCCGCGCGGGTTCCAGCATCCCTTCCCTCTGGGCCCGACACCGGAACCTCGCCTTCGGAACCAGTCCCAGGTCCCTTCCCTTGGGTGTCTGGGGTCTCCCCAGGGGCCCTCGCCTGGGTCATGGCCCAGAGGGCAGGCCTGGGGCCTAGGCGGCTGGAGGCCGCTGCCGTTCTGCTGTTGCTTGGATGGTTCCGGTCCGGGCTGGGTGAGTTGTACGGGCAGAGGGCATGGGGAGGGGTTCTCCTGGGCTCAAGAACCCCCGCACCCTAGCTCTTGGCTTCTCTCGCCCCCTCCGGCTTGGACTTCTTGGGGGGATGGGCAGCTCTCCTGAGAAGTGGCAGGTGCTCAGAAGTCTGGGGGCCCGGCCTTTCCGGCTTACCCCTCCCTCCTTCTCTTGCCTTCCAGGAGCCCCGGGGGCCGGGGCGAAGGTGAGGCTTGGGGGGTGGGGGTGGGGGGAGAGGAAGAGGAGGGGACACAGACTGAGATTCCCGTGGCGTGTTTAATGGGTGCCTGACCTCTGTCTGCCAGGCCTCTCACCCACCGCAGTGTCTTCAGCCCCACAATAGCTCAGTGAGACGGGGGTTGTAGCCCGAGTCCTACAGATAAAGAAGCCCAAGAGCAGAGAAGCGCTTTGCCCAAAGGCGCACAGCCAGTACGTGGCACAGCCAGTAAGAGCTGGAGTTTAAATTCCTAACGTGGATTGTTTTGAGGGAAACAAACCAAAGGTCTCCTTCCGCCAAGGCAGTCACCAGACTCTGAGTCCCGGCTTCACCACTCACTGCTGGGTGCTGGGCTTACTGCTCACCTCTCAAATGAAGTTGATTGCGTTTATCTCCTGGGGCTGTCTGAGGAGTCCTGGAGATAAAGGAAGTGAAAGCCCCTTGGGGCCTCACGATAGAGTAGCGCTTGTCATTATTCTGAGAGGAGGAGCCTGGCTGGGCAGTTTTCTCTGCTCCTGGGAAGGTGACTTTGTGAAGGGCGGTTGGGTCTTGTTCCAAACTGCCAGCCTCAGTGGGGGTAGGGCGGCCTTCACACTGTGGGAGCCCAGCTGTTCTGTCCCTTTGTTCAGAACCCGCACCCACAGCTCCATCTCTGCGCCCAGCCCCGCAGCGCATGGGGACCCGTGGGGAGGGCCGGGTGTGTGGTGAGCTCAGGAGCAGTGGTGACTGGGCAGTATCAGGGAAGCACAGCCTGGGAGCTCTGTGCACTGCCTGACTCAGGCGGCAGGGCAGGGCAGGCCAAGGAGCGGCTGCCATGGGCAAATGGAGATTTGCCGAGCGAGCAAAGTAGGGCTGAGGAAAGGAATTCTAGGTAGTGACCTTGAGGAGCCAAGATCCAGAGGTGAATAAGTGCTGACCCCAAGTCTATGGCAGGAAGCGTCCAGATGGGTGGCACTGTCCTGGGAGGTCTGGATGTGTCTTAAGGGCAGTGTGAAGCCAGGGAAGGATTTAAGGGGGTGTCACCTGGCCAGATTTCTCGTTTATAAAGGTCTTCAGACTTATAAGGGGTGGATTGGATATAAGGCCTGGAAGGAAGGAAGGAAGGAAGGAAGGGAGGGAGGGAGGGAGGGAGGGAGGGAGGGAGGGAGGGAGGGAGGGAGGGAGGGAGGAAGGAAAGAGGAAGGGAGGGAGGGAGGAAAGAAGGGAGGAAGGAAGGAAAGAGGAAGGAAGGGAGGGAGGGAGGAAGGGAGGAAGGAAGGGAGGGAGGGAGGGAGGGAGGGAGGAAGGAAGGAAGGAAGGAAGGAAGGAAGGGAGGGAGGGAGGGAGGGAGGGAGGGAGGGAGGGAGGGAGGGAGGGAGGAAGGAAGGAAGGAAGGAAGGGAGGGAGGGAGGGAGGGAGGAAGGAAGGAAGGAAGGAAGGGAGGGAGGGAGGGAGGGAGGGAGGAAGGAAGGGAGGGAGGGAGGGAGGGAGGGAGGAAGGATGGAAAGAAGGAAGGAAGGGAGGGAGGAAGGAAGGATGGAAAGAAGGAAGGGAGGGAGGGAGGGAGGAAGGAAAGAGGAAGGAAGGGAGGAAGGAAGATGTAAGAGACCTGAATGAGGGAATGGGTCAAGGTGGCAAAACTGATCGCGCCTGGTAAGCAGTGGGATGGGGACAAAGGGGTGGCCAGCTTCTGTGAACTCACTTCCCAGGCTCCAAACCCGATCTCCTGGGCTTTATTGGGAGTGTAGGGCTAAGAACAAGATATGGGGGCCTCAGAAGGGCCTGACCCCCTCCTCTTCCTCCCTCCCTGGGCAGCCTTTTGCGGTGTGGCCTCCCAAGCACGCATCACAGGTGGTAACAGTGCAACCCCTGGCCAGTGGCCCTGGCAGGTCAGCATCCTCTATGATGGCAATCACGTGTGTGGCGGTTCTCTCGTGTCTGAGCAGTGGGTACTGTCGGCTGCCCACTGCTTTCCAAGGTACCAACTGGGTTGGGGGCAAGGTGGGGATGCCAAAAGTAGGCTGGAGGTCAAAGTTCAGGGATCAATTCAGATAAGAGGTTGGGGTTCTTGGATTGGGTCTAGGGTTATCAATGAAGGCTGAAAGATAAGTCAGGAATGAAGGTCAGAGGTCACAAGTCACAGGATAAAACTAGGGCAAGTTTGGGATGTAGAAAGTCCTTTGCTGGGATCAGAATCTGGGGTTGGATGCCACAGGGATCAAGGAGCCAGGTCTCCTGGGTCCCAGCCTTTGTCCTCCCTGCATGCAGGGAGCACCGCAAGGAAGACTACGAAGTAAAGCTAGGTGCCCACCAGCTGGACTCCTACACCCCTGCGGCCGAGGTTCGCACCGTGGCACAGGTCATTTCCCACCCCAGTTACCGCCACGAGGGCTCCCAGGGGGACATCGCACTCGTCCGTCTCAGCAACCCCATCACCTTCTCCCGCTACATCCGGCCCATCTGCCTCCCTGCAGCCAATGCCTCCTTCCCCAATGGCCTCCAATGCACTGTCACTGGATGGGGCCACGTGGCCCCCTCAGGTGAGGTGGGCACTGATGCCTAGAGGCATGGAGGGAGCCTGACTCAGGGTAGGAGGCCCTGGCTAAGCATCTTTTGCCCCCACAGTGAGCCTCCAGGCCCCCAGGATACTCCAGCAACTTGAGGTGCCGCTGATCAGTCGTGAGACATGTAACTGCTTGTACAACATCAATGCCAAGCCTAATGAGCCCCACTCCATCCAGCAGGACATGGTGTGTGCTGGCTATGTAGAGGGGGGCAAGGATGCCTGCCAGGTAAATGCAAGGGGTCCAGCGGGACAAATGAATCTTGGGAAATGAGGGCTGGCATGGGTGACTGGAGGCCTGGGGCCTGGTCCTGACAGCTGTTGTATGGCTTTTCTCCTCAGGGTGACTCTGGGGGCCCACTCTCCTGCCCTGTTGGGGGCCTCTGGTACCTGGCAGGCATTGTGAGCTGGGGTGATGCCTGTGGGGCCCCCAACAGGCCTGGTGTGTACACTCTGACCTCCAGCTATGCCTCCTGGATTCACCACCATGTAGCGGAGCTCCAGCCTCAGGTGGTGTCCCAGCTCCAGGAGTCCCAGCCCGACATCAACCTCTGCAGCAACCACGTGGCCTTCAACTCTGCTCCAGGCCAGGGTTTGTTGGGGCTTACCCTTTTGCTATCACTAGCCCTGACCCTGGGCCTCCTCTAGCCATGGTGGGAGCACTGAGCTACTCACCCTGGGAGTTGACCCCGTTTCTAGAACTGCCCTATTGTACATAAGGACAGACGCCTGTTCCCAGGAATGGACCTGGCCCCTCCTTGACAGTTGGGCCTGAGGCTTTAGTCACTCCGTCCTCCCAGGACCCTGTGAGAGCTCAGGGCACCATCATGACCTTTGAGCCCACACTCCTGGGTTTGTTCTTTGGGACTGTAGCCCAGAGCCAGGAATTTTACTGCCTGTGGTACTGGCTAGAACCTCTGGCCACCTCCTGTCCACAAGCCTATTGGTTGGGCTCCTATGGAGCTTCCAAGGAGCCTTCGCTAAGAAAATGGGCCCTGGCTCTTACGTTTCTGGAAGACTGGGCAGCTGCCCAGCTGACTGCTGCTGAAGGGCTGGCTGCTGTGCCCGACGTGCTCTGCCTGGTGAGCCCCATCACTTTGCCCTCCTGTTGTCTTCTGGGCTGGAGCTGCCTCTGAGCAGCATGTTTCCAAGGACAGAAAAGGCCCCAATCTTGCCCCAATAGCTGCCAAGCCCCCACTGTGCCCTGATTTCTGGACTCCGGAGGACTGAGCCCCCACCGGAACCGGGCTTGAGCTTGGATCTGGGGTAGAGGGTAGAAGGAGCAAGAAGGAATAAAATGTTTTGAGCATAACTGGCTGAGTGTGTGACATGCCATGAAGAACATCAGCTCTTGGCTTCTTCCTCCCGCCTCCAAAGTCCAGAGCCACCGGCAGAACTTACTTTATTTAAAAAATGATGAAACAGGCTGTACATATTTACAGGTGAGGGGGCAAGGAGGCACAGGTCCAGCAACAGGGGCACAGGCCACTCACTTCTTGGAAAGTTTGACTTGCTTATGCTTGGGAGGTGCCCACTTGAGGCAAACAGAGTCCACTGTGGGGAGAAGAGACATGAGAGGCAGGGTTGGACCTCTGGGCCTAGGCCAGGTTTCACCAGGTGAGAACAAGGGCAGACTTGATCCTGGGGAGGGGGCAGGGAAGCCCAGACATGAGTAGCCTGCCCCAGGCTTTGGTCCTGGAAGCTGGTCAGACTGGTTTAGGATCATGTGACAGCAAGAGGAGGCTATGGCTCCCAGTCGTCCTTACACCTACCGCCCCCCCCCCCCCCCCCGACCACACACGCCCAGGAGCCCCCCACCTACCTGTTATGGGTGGTTTCTTGTACTGAGCACTTTTGAGGTGCTCCTCTACTAGCTTGGGTGTGACACAGATGACATGCTGGCCTTTCCAGTACTTGACCATGTTGAGGGACTGTAAGGTGCTGATGATGTCATTCTGGGTGATGCTGGTCATCTGGCTGCAGAAAAGGATTGGAGCAGATGCTGGGAGAGTTCCCTTGTGGGGGCTGGCTGGGACAGCAAAAGGGGACAAGGAGACAGGATCATGGCCAATCTTAGGAGAGCCCTTCCCTCTTGGAGAACTCCAGGAAGCCTCCCACATGAGATGACAGGGGTGGGGTCCAGGGCCCTCACCTAAGGTCCTTGATGGACAGCGTGCCACGGAAGTCTCGCAGAATCTCCAGCAGGACCCAAGACCAGTAGCTGCGGTAGCTGAGCTTGCCCAGGTCGGACAGTGGCTTCTCAGGGGAGCCTACTGTGCTCTCTAGCTTGGAGAGCTCGTAACCTGGCAGTGGGAGACAGAAGGTCCTAAAAACCCACCCCACCCTGGTGCTCTATCTCCACCAGAGGGGCCCCTTTCGGGACAGAACGGGAGCCACTCACTGAAAGCAATGAGGAACTTTCCGTAGCCGCGGCGCTGGTAGGGAGGCAGGGTCAGGATGCAGGCCACATTGTTCCCATCTGGAGACTCCTTCTCCTGCAGGGGCGAGGTCAGGACTCTGGGGGAGCTCGGCCCCTGCTCCAGTTCACACTCACTGCCCGCCCTCAACCTCGGCTTCCCGACCCAGTACCTTTGAGAAGTAGCCGACAATGTGGGCCCCCTGCCTGTCCACCTCAGTCAAGATATAAAAGACAAAGGGCTCCACGTCGAAGTACAATGTTTTGTGGTCCAGGAAAAGCTTGGCCAGAAGACACAGGTTCTGACAGTAAATCTGAGGGGTAGGAGAGGCAGAAGACTCAGGAAGCAAGTACAATGAACCCATTGAGGCCTGGACAGGAGCTGCCACCCTGCTCTGCAAATGCCAGGCTCCACAGAACAGCCAGTGCCAGGCCGGTAACACTTCACCCACATCAAGTAATTCTTCCACCCACCCGAGGAGACAGTGCCTCCTTACCAGACCAGTGAGCAGCACAGGATTCCCGCAGGTAAGTGGGCAGACGCAGTCCAAGCCTGTGTCGTTCAAGGCTATGTCCCCAGCACCGAGCCCAAGGCTAAGCATGAAGCCGAGTGCTTGTTAAGTATTTGCTGAGTGGAGGACCTCGAGCCTGACTTCGAAGCCTGCAGTCTGCCCGCTTGGCCATGCCCTTTGCTGAGCCTCACCTGCTGCAGGCCCCGACACCCACCTGGCCAGAGACCAACGTCAGGAGGAACAATGGGACCTTCAGGTTGGCTTCCTGGCACAGATCAAGGGTCCCTCCGGTGTATGACGCCTTTTATATCCACTCTCATTTGACCCAACAACTGTGTAAGCCCAGCATGGCTAGTCCCATTTACTTAAAAGAAAACTGAGGCTCTGGGCGGGGAAGTGCTTGTCTGAGACCTCAAAGCTGGCAGAGGGTAGAGCCAACAGGAATACCCATGTCTCCTGTAGAGCCCTTTCCGCCACTCCCCCTGTTGCTGCTCAAGAAGACAGAGCAGGGGACAAGGCTCTGTGGATATTCCTTCCCCAAGCAATTATCACAAGGCTGACTGAGCCACCACAGGTCACCAGTAATAAGGAAGGCCCATTACTAAGCACCTACTCGGTGCCAGGTACCGTGCTAAGTATGTGACATTGCTATCTCAGTTATTCCAACAGCCCTATTAGGTAAATATGATCATGACTCCTGCTGTCTAGATGAGGAAACAGGAACAAACAATGTTAAGTAATTTGTCTAAGGTCAGCTAGGAAGTGACGGGGTCATTTGAAGCCAGGAGCCACTCGAAGTGTGTCTTCATTAACTGCCCTTCCACGGGAAATGGGGACATTTGGTGCAACCTTCCCAGACTGACCAGGCAAAGGCCAGGTTCTCAACAGGAAAGCAGATCCCAATGCCCGACCCTGCCCATTCAAGTCCGTTCACCAGGAACAAGGAACTGGGCCAGCAGAGCCACGGAGCTCTTGGACAGGAAACCTTACACAAAGCAGTTCCCTCCTGGGGAAAAGCAAACACCTCTTCTTCAGGCAGAAAGAGAAAGCCTTCTAGAAACAGCCTCAGGCATGACAATCGTCACTTCAAACCTCAACTACCCCATCAGCAGAAAAGTCCGTAGGGAGAGAATGAACCCCAGTCCCCATGGCTGGCACGGCAGGCCCACATGTTTACCATGCGCCAGCCACAGGCCAAGTGCCAGGCCACGTGTGATCCCTCAGGCCTCTTCCTGGGGGGGCTGCTCACCCGAAGGCTGGCCTCTGTCCTGATGACAGCGAAGGGTCCAGAGGTGCCAGTGCTCCCACCTCCCGCACCCACCACCGTGACCACCCAGCTCACCTTGTGGTCTTTGCCGTCCACCTCGTACACAGAGATGTTGCTCTTGCGGTAGATCTCCTTTCCTGGGGGCTGTCGCCACTGACACTGGCCCTGGGGTTGGAAGGGAAGAGGGAGGCTTGAGCCCCTGAGGTTTCCTGCCAGGTGCCCTGCATTCTGCCCCATGTGGCTTGCAGCAAATCTCTGCTTCTCTGCTTCCCTACACGTAGATCCTGGGCTCAACACTTCACCCACATCAGGTAATTCTCCCACCCACCTGAGAAGCGCCCATTTTACAGATGAAGAACCCAAGGCACACAGGGGCTATGAACTGGCTTGAGCAACACACAGCTGGATGGCTTGAGTCCAGGTCGGCCTGGCTCTAGGGGACTCTGAAGGGCCCTGATCCCTGGCAGTGGTGTTTCCTAAACTGCATACATTTGCCTCAGATTCCACTCTGGGAAACATGCCGCTGCATGAATAATGAGGTGACCCCCCTGGCAGCTCGCGTGTACCAATGCCTCCCATCTGTCACACCTTCCAGTCCCATCACGCGGGGGCTATGCTTGCTTCTGCTTTTGCACTGAGGAACCTGGCACTGAGCTGGCTTTGATACACATGTGCTGAAGGGCAAGGGATCCAAGGAAGGTGTAAGGGCAGGGATTACTGTCCCCATTCCACAGAAGAGGAAACTGAGGTCTGGGAGGGGCAAGTTGGCCAAAGTCACTCCATCAGAGACACAGCCAGGCAGGAATCGTGTCTCTCCACCCACGGCAGCTTTTCCCATCCTCTGCTCTGAGCTTGTGGCCCTCCCAGAGCCGTGGCGTCAGCGCCTCACCAGGTGGAAGCGGTAGCTCTTCTCATACTTCATGTACTTGAGGCAGTACTCGCAGAGCCAGAGCTTGGGCTGTTTCCCATAGTCTTCAGGGAACGGTGAGAAGTACCAGGCATCGATTTCGTAGTTCCCGATGTGGATCTTGTCCACATACTTCACCTTGGTGATCTGTGGAGGGCAGTGGAGGGCTTGGTTAGAGCAAGGAGAGCAAGGGAGAGGGGGAGCCCACCGTCAGGACCCCTGCCCCTGCTTACCGCCTCGTGTTCTTTCTCCAAGGCCGCTGTTGTAGGGTCCATCTCTGCATAGGTCTGGGCAAGGAAAAAGCAGTGGAGTGATGAATAGAAGGGAATCTCAGACTGTCCCTCCCCTATCCCAGAACCCAGTGCTTCCCTCCTGTCTTCCAGGCCTCACATCCTGAACGACAAAAACCGTATGAATAGCTAACATGTTCTACCTGCTTCTGAAGCTGGCTTGTCCACGCTCCTCTCCCATCTGTCCCCCCACCCATATATGGCAGACGTCCCTGACACCTGAGTTAAGACCTTTGGCCAGATGAACAGGGCTAGGACCAGGAACCCTGGGTAGTCCTGGGGCTGGTAAGAGCTTCAGCTTTGCAGCGGGATCAGTCCAGCTCAAAGTTGTGAGATGAAATAATGATCTTGTCTTCCCTGCTCACGGCAGGAACTGCTGCTGACTCCCCAGTGTGCCTGAACCTCTTTCCTGAACACCCGAGGAGCTGCCTGCCCGTGGGGCTGCTCGCAGAGGTCCCTCCCTCAGGCCTATCAGATTCCAAGTGTCCAGAAGGGAACTCATTCTTTCCTCCATGGAAACCTGTTCCCCTCCTGGATTTCCCATCTCTCTGGGAGCATCACAGTCCAAATGTCTGAGACCAATAAGGGGCCTATCTTAAGACTCCTCCCTATCTCAGCCTGGCATTCAATTAACAGCTAAGTCCTGCCAACTCTACCTCCTTGCAATCTCTGGGAATGGTCCCTCTCTGGTATTCTCCTCTCTGTCCTATGCCAGATAGCCACTGCCACCATCTCAGGTCTGGACAATTGACAAGGGCTCCTGAGATTCCCAGCCTCCAGCCTCAGCCTCTTCAAGTCTCCACTGCTCTCAACCCTGCTTTTTCCAGCCTCTGTGCCTTTGCACATAAAGTTCCTTCCACCTCGAATGCCCTTCCTTATCCTATTGCTGCCAGAAAATGCTTACTCAACCCAGCAGAGGGTGAGCCAGGTGACACGTGATACGGCAGATCTCTGTGAGCTATCACGTGTAGTTATGTTTACTGTGCTCTTTCCTGTCCAGCATCCTTTCCATCCCCTCCAGGAGGCCGGACTGGATTCTCCCAATGCAGAATATACCCTGTCCTTTCTCAGTCAGGGACACAGGGATCTACAACAATAACCTCGAACTGCCCCACTTGGCTCCCCCTAGTTTCCAAGTTCTTAGAAAGCAGGGACTAAGAGTCATGTTACACTCACAGCACATCCTGTTCCTAGGCCAGACTCTGTAGGAGGAACCAAGTACAGCCTGAAAATGGAGTGGGGACCCAAGAAGGCCTATGACCTATACCAGAGTAGACAGCAGCCTGGCCCTGCAGGTGAGAGGGAGAAAAGGAGCCAATGTTTTACTCAGAAAGCCCTTCCACAAAGCAGTTGGGCTGTATGGCCTCATATCTACAGCACTCACTTCTATTTCAGAGAAGTCAACAGGCAGGGAAAGGTGAGGTCACTGGCCCTGGGGGATGAACTAGCTGCCATTATTCCAAGTGCCAAGCACTCCACAGGTATTATTTCATTTAGTCCTCACAATAAGCCTGAGACAAGATTGCTCATTATCCGCACTGCACAAAAGAGGAAACTGAGGCACAGAGAGGTGAGGTCACTTGCCCATCACAGAAAAGGTACTCAGCACAGTTGGGCATAGGCCCCTGGTCCAAATCCTGAGTCTAATCCCTGCAAAGATGGAAGAAGAAAGATTTCCTCATTTTCTTCCTCAAATGTCTCCTTAAAACTCATTTCCCAGCTCTCAAAGTACAATCCTCTTCTGCAAATCATTAAAGAACTACAAAAACACTGCTTTTCTTAAATGCTGCAATTTATTTAGAATTAAACATTAACTAGGTTCTGAAGAATCTTACTGCCTGTGAACTCGATGATTATCCATTCTTTGATCTTATCAGCTGGCCCATTGTCATCTGCCTGGCGGAGTGCCAGTGTAGAGGTGCATTTAGAGACTTAACTGGCCAGCGCGAATTGGCTGAGGAACTGAGAAACTCAGACCTGTGCTGTCCAATAGTGTAGCCACTAGCCACATGTGGCTACTTCAATTGAAATTCATCAAATCAAGTTTAATTATTAGTACACTAAACACATTTCAAGTTCCCAATAGCCCCATGTGGTTACTCTATTGGACAGTACAGATACAAAACTTTTCCATTTATCACAGGAAGTTCAATTGGACAGTGCTGCCTTAGACCATTTCAATTTTTATTTAATTTTTATCACAAACAACAGTAGGAAGTGCAGTGAGCACTGTAAATAAGTTGATGTTTACGCATATACATACATGTATTTGTATGTGAAATAAAAGCTTCTCAAAATAATACTTACCTTTAATAAAGTGCAATGCACTCTGATATTTTCTCTTTTATCCTATTTCTTTCTTCCATTTAAAAAATTTAAATGATGGTCACAGCCCACTGAACTAATTTGGTAATCTAACAGTTGTGCCCCACAGTTAGCAAAACATTGCTGCAAAGCACACGGGCACTTAGAAGAAATCGCATTAATCAAAACTAATGTCTGTGTGTCCTGAGAGCTCAGTAAGTCCAGTTCTCTTGCATTCCCCACTTCACAAATCAAGAAACTGAGGCTCGGAGTGGGAGAAAAGTAGCCTCCCAGGGGCAGGCTGGCTTGATGAAAAGAACCCAGGTTTTGGAAACAAGTGGCCTATTTCTAGGATGTGTCAAAGTCATGGTTAAGGATTTGTGCCCTGAAGTTGGACAGTGGCAAATCTAATTCCCGACTGGGTTCCTAAACCTATCGGTAGCTCCCTTATAAATGGGGATAATAATGCTTACCTCACAGGGTTGTGAAACTTCAGTGAGATCATGTATTCAAACATTTAGCCTAAAACTTTGGGTCACAAGCCAAAAATGTCTGTCATTATTGTTCTAATTCCAGCCCACCCTTTTACTAGCTGTGTGACCTTAGGTATGTTAGCTAACCTCTCTGAGCCTATTTCCCCATTTACAAAAAATATATACAGGGTGGGGCAAAAGTAGGTTTACAGTGGTGAGTACATGAAACAGTTTATTCTTTTATTATTGTATTATTTTCCATACAAATAACTGTAAACCTATCTTTGCCCCATTCTCTCTCTCTGTGTGTGTGTGTGTGTGTGTATAAAAGGTGAATATGCAAAGTATCCCCTCCGGGTTCGACCAGGAGACTGATCACTCGCTATGACGTGTGCTGACAACCAGGGGGCAGCGTGGAGCAAAGGAAGGCCCCAGCCAGCTGGGGAAAGAAGGCTCTGATCGAAGGCCAGGCCTAGGGACCCTACCCGTGCAAGAATTTCATGCACCAGGCCCAGCAGGGTTCTGGGCAGTAGCAAGTGCCCAATATCATTCATTCTTTTCCTTCCCTTTGGACTTCAAGTCGGTTTGTCTAATGTGGAACAAGAGAAGAAAAAAGACACTATCCGTGCAGGAGGCCTGAATTCGTCCCAGCTGAGACTGTAGCCAAGCCCCTGCCCTCTCTGAACCTGTTTCCTCATCTGGGAAGAGTACAGGAGAGATAGGTGAGTCTCTGACACACTGTAGGAGCTAAGGAACGGGAGCTGTTGCGGTTTTGGAACTGGGGCCCCAAGGAGTTGGCAGAGGCGGCAGAGCCTCCGGGGCCCGGGGAAGGGGAGAGCCCGGACCTTCTGCACATGGTTGATCTCGTCATGCTTGCGCTTTTGGTTGCGAGTGATCTTGCGCTCAGGCTGCTCAGCCAGCTCGCTCAGGTACTTCTCCGAGTTCTTCTGCACGGCGTCCTTCACAGTCTTGGTCAGTGCCAGCCGGTTCTTGTCTACCCATTCGTCTAGTCGCCGGTTAACTGTGAGGATGCGCCATGAGGGTGCTGCCCTCCCACCCCTCTCCCCCCACCCAAGCCCAGACGCCCAGGTCACTCACAGCCCACATAGTGCACATAGAATTCCTCTCGGCCCTCCTGATCATTCACTCGAGACTGGATCACTTCAGCAGAATCTGGGAAGGAAAAAAGCTGGTGTCATCAGGAAGGCAGAGCCCGGACACTGAGAAGCTGTTTCCAGTTTCACATGGAAGCTAACCTCACCTGTCCACATCGGCCATTCAATTCACTTGCTGCCTGTGAGGTACACCAGGTCAGGACTGTTATTCTTATTTTGCATTTGAAAAAACTGAGGCTTACCCAGGCTCACAGATTTGAAAAGTGGTAAGAGCTAATACTTAACTGAGCTTAAGCCTGACTCCAAATTTAATGCTTGGTTTACTATATTCAGTTGTTATTCAGAGGTCATGAGGGCTGGTTCTGGAGTCAGACAGACTGGGTTTATATATAACTCCAGCTTCCCATCCATTTCTCTATTTTAACTGAACAAGTTATTTTGACTTTCTGGGCCTCAGTTTCTTAATCTGTAAAACAGATAACAGTGCTCACCTCAGAGGGTGAGCTGATGGCTCTAAAGCTTTTAGTACAGTGACTGACAACTAGCAGACCATTCAGTAAATGAGGAAGGCAACCACTGCGTGTCTGGCCCTATGCTTTGTTGTTGCTAGATACTGAGGACATGGCAGTGAATCACAAGCAGTCCTGCCCTCCAGAAGTTCCCACTTTGATGGGGAGGATACCCACAGAAAATGACAACAATGTTACATACGCAGTGGCTGAGGTATGAACGTGGCAGAAACACACAGAAGGGAATGACTCACTTTGCCTGAAGGGAACCAGGAATAGCATCACAGGGGAATATGGTGTTAAAAGGATGAGTAGGAGCTGGGCAGGTGCGCGAGGAGAAAGGGAAGGGCATTCCAAGCAGAGGGAACAGGAGGCAAAAGGTCTTCAAAGGGTAGAGTGTGGATTGGTCTGGCAATGACCTTTGCTAGGGGTGGCTAGAAACCAGAGGACACAAAGATGCAAGCCATTCAACGGAATTATGAAGGAAAGGGAGGGGAGAAGGTCGTTTTTGAGTTCGGGGAGGTCCTCTCCGCTGGCGGCTACAGGGGACAGGTGGAAGGGGAAGTCGCAGGGACAGGAGACCCGTGAGGAAGCAAGGTTAAGAAAAGGGGATGAAACCTAAGGTTAGGCAAGGAAGTGGGATGGGAGCTCTCCATACACAAGAATTTGTGATGGCCTCACTGGTGGGGTTCGTAGGATGGCCCGAAACTCCGCGTTCTTTCCCCACGCCCCGCCCCTACCACGCCCAGGCCTTCCGAGAACCACCCCCGGCCCGACCCCGCCCGGCAAACACCGCCCCTGGCCCTGGACTCCGCCCTCACGCCAGGTGCTGTCCGGCCGCCGGCACAGGTAAGTCTCTCCGATCTCCACGGTGACTTCCGGCTCGCCGCGCGCCGGGGTCGGCGGAGAGATGCGGCCCGGGGATGGGGCGGCCCCCTCAACCGCCGCATTCTCCCCGGGCCCGGGCTCGCCCTCCCCCGCGACCCCTGAAGTCGCTGCCGCAACCGCTGCAGCCGCCCCCGGGGCCGCCATCGCTGTGGTGGAAATGACGCAAGATGCCCGCGCCGCGGCTCCGGTCGGCGCGCGGCGGAGGGTGGAGTCTGTGACGTGGCGGCAGCTCATTGGTCCGCTGGCCGTCTCCGGGCGCCGGGCCCGCCGCTGTGGAGCCTGGAGTTCCTTCCTTCGGCTGGAAGTGTGGCTGCGCCCGGGCGCCGAAGAGGCCTTTCCCGGGGGGATGAGTCAGCCCGATCTTCTTGAAGGCCCTGGGCCCGAGGAAGCCTGTTCTCGCTTTAACCGGCGGCCCGAGTTTAGGGCTGGAGGCCTTTGACACCCACTCCTGCACCGCCATTTCCGCCAGCCTTATACCGGTCACCCCTTTTTTGAAGATGGAAGAAACGGCCTTGCTTGTTCAGGGTGGATAAAGGAGATAGGGGGGTGGGGGGGTGGAGCTGGAGAGTGTGTCCAGGGACAGCCAGTAAATCCCTCTCACAGAATCAAGCCTTTCTAAAGAATGGGCCGGGCCCCCAAACCAGCCGTTCTCGGAACAGAAACTAGTCAGAGGGAGTGGACAGAAGGGAGGTGTTGGGCTTAGCGAGCGAGGAATCCTGGGTGCTGACCCTACTCTGGGTAAGTTGTACAAGGGTTCATTCTCAGAGTGTTGATAAGGATTAAACTATATATAACTGTACAAACCAAAGAACTAAATAAAGGTTAGACCATGTATTCATCTACCTCTTAAAGTAAGTGCATGGCACAATGCCAGACAGGGTAGGGACTCAATAAACCTTCCTCTTGGCCACTCTCTGACTCTTCAGTTTATAATTTGGCTATTGGACTTAGAACGAATTCTAAGAGTGGTGACAGGCTTGGGGCCAGAGTGGGACTCAGGTTACAGATGAAGAAATAGTTAGGTATTTGTGGGGGTTGGCAGTGTAAATGCTGGTAACTTGGCTTTAGGGAAATGGAGTTTGGGGGAGGGCAATGAATGCCAGGTGTCTGGCAGCATTAAAAAAAACACAACACAGGAGAAAGGAAATAAAAAGTTAAAATGGTAATGTCTTCTCCCACTCTCCAACCCTCTCCCTCATCTCCAACCTTGTTATTCTATCTACCCAGGGTTCTGGTGCCTCACTTTTGACTTCCCCTGACATCTTCAATTAGGGATGCTATCCCTTCTAGTTAAGGATTACCATAAGCTTTGTAAATCCCTGATCAGGGTCACTCCACCAACCTCCTCACTGTTCTCCCTCCTATCCACCAACCACCAGTGGTTCTTCTAATGTGCAAATCTGACTTTTCTCCAAAACCTATATAGAAGTTTAACCCAGATCCCTGGAGTCTCTCTTTGTTGCTTACGTGGTGCCAAATTACACTCTGTGTTTTCAAAATACAGCACCAGAGGTTCTTATTTGACAGACTGCCCCTCTGGCTAAGAGAAGTGTTTGCCTGAACTAGCTGAGAACTATTTCAAGTACCTCCCCACACAGACGGTAACCAGTCTGTGGAGCTTAGCTCTCTTGCCTCCAGCTCTGGCAGAACTTACTGGCTCTGGTCTTCTACCTGAGATCACATCCTTTCCTGGCCTCCTGCTCTTCCCTTTCATGCTTCCCCGACTCCCTTCTGGGAGTGTTTTCTCAACAAATCACTTGGATGCAAATCTCCTTCTCAGGTTATGCTTCTAGGAAATCCAACCTGATATGATACATACTTTCCTAGCTGAAAACACACCCATGGGCCCCTGATGCCTCCAGGGTAAAACCCCTGCTTAGCTGTACAGCAAGGGTGGGGAACCTTTTTCTGCCAAGGGCCATGTGGATACTTATAACATCATTTGCGGGCCATACAAAATGATCAACTTAAAAATTAGCCTGCACTCGGCCAGCGTGGCTCAGTGGTTAAGTGTCCACCTAGGAACCAGAAGGTCACAGTTCGACTTCCGGTCAGGGCATATGCCAGGTTCCGGCTTGGTCCCCATAGGGCCTGCAAGAGGCAGCCAATTGATGATTCTCTCATTAATGTTTCTCTCTCTCTCTTCCTCTCCTTTCCTTTCTGAAATCAATAAAAATATATATTTTTAAATTAGCCTGCTATATTTGCTCAAACATCTAATTAACTCACCCCTAATGCCTTGGCAAGGCCAGACCAAATGATTCTGTGGGCTTTATACGGCCCATGCCAGACTCCCCACCGCTGCTGTACAAAGTCCTGCAGCTGACTGCTGCCGCCTGCCTTTCCAGCCTCGCCCCCTGCACTGCCGCCAGCAGATTTCCAGCCTGGCAAGTCACTGGTTCCCGTGCCCCCTCCATCAGCAGTCCCACCAAGCCTTTCTCCTTCCCTGGCAAGATGGGCAGGGGGGACTCCCCTGCTCTATGGGACCCTTTCCTTTCGATCTCCCTACCGGGGCCCCACGGTCCTCTGGAGCCTGCCAGGGCACAATCTTGTGTGTTCCTTTCCTTGGCAGCAACAGGCACAGGTGGTGGACAGTATTTTTAACCTTACTTGGGCTCAGGAATCAGGTGGCTCAGGAGGTTGCCCAGTCTGGTGACCTTCATCTCCAGAACCTGTGACTGCCAGGAAGGCAAGAGTCAGAAATGAAGCCTGAAGCAGGGCCAACCTGGGCCTTCGATATTGTCTGAGAAGCAGAAACATTTGTTAAATGAAATGAATGAAAGGTCTTTGTACAAACTGCCAGTCACCCCCAGTCCCACCAAGTCCAAGTGCAAGAGACTTGGGGCAAATCCTGTCAGGATAGTTAAGAGACTGGACATGAACTAGGTTGAACCCAATGGCCCAGGGAACCTGAATGGGATCAGAAACAAGCTCACCTGCCCTCCCCACATGGGGCCCAAGAGGGGGCATTCAAAATGTGAACTTTAATAACAGCAGGTCAAAGTGGAGTTCCCCAGGAACAAGAATGATCAAGCTGGTGCTGGGGTCCCCACTTCCTCCCCTCCAAGGCCTGGAGGCAGGGAAACAGCGGACCCTGTTGAGGAGGGGGGTGTCCGGCTCCATATAAGTCCATCTGCTTGGCATCGTGAGACCCAAGATGCAGCAGGGTGTGGAGCACAGTGGCACCCTGTCTGGCCCAGAAGGTCCTGGCAGGGTGTGTGGCCCGGGCTGGGCAGGCGAGCAGGCCGAGGGCTGTAGGGTCAGATGCGGAAGCTTTCCTCCCGACCATCAATGTGACGGAGCCGCAGGTAGACATCCGTGCCAATGCCCTGCAGGGACTGCAGCCGAAGGGAACCACCGAGGTACTCCGCGTAAGCCCGTGATGTGGGCAGCCCGAAGCCAAAGCTGGGGGAGAAGGGAGGGCATAGGACAGGAGCTTCAGAGGCTTGAGTCTCCAGGGCCCCCGCACCCCTCCATCATGGCCAAGTGGGGGCTCACCCATGCATGGGTCCTGTCTGGACACCACTGTGCATGTCCAGGTGACCGAAGAGTGGGTTGATCCGGGGGTCCTGGGTGCTGGACTCGGCTGTAGTGAAGTGGTAGTCCATAACCCGATCCAGGTCTTTGTGAGCGATTCCCCCGCCCCGGTCTGAAATCCTGGCAGGATGTGGATAATATGAGCTTGCCTCAGCTTGGGGGGGTGGGGAGGTGGGGGGGACTCAGTGCCATCTTGTCCCTTTTAGCCAAAGGTGGAATGTGGTCCGCAGAGCCTTGGGCCTTGTTTTCTGTAAGCTGCATTTCTGTCCTCCGCTGCCTGGGCCACTGACTGCTTATACCTTCTCACAGGAGTTGACCTTTCCAGCCCAGCATTATGGACTGTTTACTCCTGACTCTTTCCCCATTCTAGGCCCCTCACTTGCTAACAAAGACAAGGCCCTAGGGCAAGCATGTCAAACTTGCCCACGTGCCCACATGCCTTGTTTACTTGGCCCGGTTAGCCTTTGCGTTTGACATGCTTGCCCTAGGCTCTGCACCTGGCCCCGGACTCATTCTTATCCAGCTCATGGCAATCTCAGGACCACAGAGTATCTTGTGACCAAGTCTCAGAGTGGGGCAGGTACTGGTTTGAGGTCATACAGCAAGTCAAAAACAGTGCCGGAACAGCCCGTCCACCCTAACCCACTCGGGGCAAACCTGATGACGAGATCAATATCGTTGTTGGCGATAGTGATCACCACATCTGGGACATTGTAGGGAGTGTCTAGGTGACTCTCCATCGTGGCTCTGTACAGGGGGAAAGACCAGCAGTGGGTGGTGGTATCCCAGCCTCACCCCAGTCCCTATCTGTCGTCTTTCAACATACCAGCCAGCCCACCTCATGGCATTCTTGAGCAGCTCAGGCAGGATGTAGTCCAGCGGCATAGGGATGAAGGGGAATCGAGCGGCCACATGTCCATTGATGCGGACGCGGGGGGCATTGCCGTACTTGTGCTCACACAGGCGTCTGTGTGTAGGAGCAAGAGTTCAGACCTAGACCAGTGGTTCTCAACCGGAGATGCTTCTTCCATGCCCCCCAGGGAAATTTTGCAATTTCTAAAGACATTTTTGTTTGTTACAACTGGGAAGTACTACTGACATCAAGTGAGTAGAGGTCAAGGATCCTTCTAAACATCCTAACAAGCACAGGACAGCCCCTCACAAAACAATTATCTGACCCAAAGTGCTAGTAGTGCCACAGCTGAGAAACCCTGTGGTAGACCATGCCCCAGGCAAGGGTTCAGACCCAAGCCTTCCCTGCCCAAAGACACCCCCCTACCCCCCACCTCTTTAGCTGCTCTAGCCTCACCTGGCAAAGTCCACCCACTTTTCAATAATCTTCTTTGGCGAGAGGCGAGTGCAGATTATGCCGACAAAGTCAGGCTGTCAGGAGAAAGAAGGTCAGGACTAGCAGCTCCTGCACCTTGGCCACCAAATGCTTGCCACCTCTGGACTGCTGAAGTAGCCCCGAGCCCCTCCCAGGCCCTCGGCTCAGGTCCCCAGTCCAAGGGGGCCCCTGGCTTAGTCCCCTCTGCCTCACTGGACATTCCCAGGTGGACCTCAGGTCCCAGCGCCCCACCTTGTCCTCATGCAGTGCCAGATGATGTGTGGCCAACATGCGGATCCCAAGCCTGGAAGTCAGTGTCTTGTCCAAGAAGTAGCGAACAAGCTTCTCGTCCTGTAAACAGTGGGGCCTCAATAATGCTGTGCCCTTCCCAGGCCCCCCAACAGGCCACCACTGTGCTGCCCCTGACCTCTATGTGCTTCCGGCTCTCACGTAGGCCCTCCGCTAAGAGGGTCACCACATCTTTGTGGTCGTCCAGCAGCTGCCGCACCAGCTGGCAGTATTGGGCTTCATCTGTCTGGTCCTTGATCTGCAGGCCACAGAGTCATTAGTATGGGTGGTCCAGCCCTGACCTCTCAACCCCTCACCCTGCCCAGGCCCAGCCCTCACCGGAGGGAAGTCTGTCAGCTTCTGGAAGGCACGGATGTACAGCTCGTGCTGCAAGGAAAAAGTGTCGTAATTCACAAGGATCTGTGGGCACTGGGTAGAGAACTACCTATGCCTACCCAAGGGGACTGCCATCACCCATATGCCGGCTTGGGTCTGAGTCCTCTGTGACCCTGAAACCTTTTGGCCGGCAAATCTCTGCCTCTCTGGTCCCATCTCCCCATTTGCCCCTTGGGTGGTAGGCACACTGATCTAAGACCCCCCTCTACTAGGGAAACCCATGCTCCCTGGAGGCCACCTTACCACGTGCAGTATGGTGGGGTTGCAGCCAATGATGAAAGGAAGGCTGCGGAAGCCCTTGATGCGGTGAGCGATCCTCACTGGCAACTCTTGCTGCAAGTACCGGGCACTTTTCTAGTAGAAAACAAGGAGGGAAAGCAGGGCTGGGGTCTGAGTGGCTGGGCCAGAACTCCAGGAACCAAGAGAAAAATAAGGGGTTAGGAATCTTACCAGAAGGTGGCTGCCATCCTGAGAGCGGCCTGAATAGAGCATCATGGTCGGAGTGAGGCGGACTGAGGGCTGGAGGAGGGGCAGATGGGGCTTGAGCACTGGATCTGCAACACTTCATCCCCCCATGAGCCCCGCCCCTCCCCTGGACACCCACCCCACCTGGGGACCTGGACCCCGCTGCCCCAACCGCGCACCTTCTCTGCGGCCACGTCAATGGCGGACTGGTTGTAAAAGGAGGTGACGGTCTTGGAGCGCTCCCTCGCCATCTCCACGTGGTGAGTATCGGTGGCCGAGGTGGAGAGGGCCCTGAGCAAGAGTGCGGGCCCGAGGAAGGGCCGGAGTGGAGGCCCCCCCCGCGGGCCGCTTCCCAGCACCGACGCCAGCATCATCGTCCTGCTCCTCTGTCGGACTGAGCGGCCTCTAGTGCGAAGGACCAGATAGATGGAGGCGACCCCAAAAAGGGGCAAGGAGTGGGTAGGCAGGGGCTCTTCTCCTGACTTCAGGGGCGAGGGCTGTTGGAGGATGCTGACCAGCTCAGCCCCAGGGAGCAGCTCCCATCTCCTGGGCGAGGAAAGGAGAGGTGTAAGGATCCGAATCCAGACGACCCGCACCATCTCTTCCCGCAGGCGCTGGCATCCTCAGACCTGGGCCATCTCCTTCACCCTAACCCTACCCCTACCCCTCAACCACCTCCCCGGACACACATAGGCCGAACCTGGACCTTGCTTTCCGGGGCTCCTAGTCTTCGACCCGAGGCTCTATCTGATAGAGCGGAGGGGATCCTCGGACTCGTCCAGCTCAAAAGCCTCGCCCCGGCGCCTGGGCACCCTCGTTCAGGGGACGGAGCTACCCCTACCCAGCGCCTCCAGACCCGCCCTCCCGCCCTAACCTGCCCCAGCTGGGCCTGCGTACGTGCGGCACAGTGCATTGTGTGCCCGAGAGCCGGCTGCATCGAAGCTGCGACCCCGGAGCCCCCGTCTGGGTTCCCCCTGCGCAAGTCACTTGGTTCAGCCCGGATCCCCCCCATATGGTAGATGCCAACCCCGCGTCCCGCGCACTCGCGCGGTCCGGCACAATGGCGGAGGTTGCGGGTGCGCACTGCGGGAAGGGTCTACGCCTGTGGTTCCACTTACCGCGGGGCCAGAGCTTGGGCCGGGGTCCGAGCGGAACGGCCCAACTGTCGCCGGGCCGGGCTAGCAGAGCTGCCCTAGCCCTCTGCCGCTGTGACGTCGCGTGGGCTGTGGGCACCCGGTGCCTCCTGGGAATTGTAGTTTGGAGCGAAGTACTCGCAACCCGGGTGCCAGCTCATTCTGGCTATGCCCCTGCTCCCGAACACCCAAATAAACTCCACGACTCCCTCCACAGGGCGTCCGGAGTGGTCTCCGCGCGGCCCTCTGTCTCCTGGTCTACAAAATGGGCTCCCTGGGAGAGAAACGGAAGAGGGTGAGAAGATCCTTAGATGTAAAGCGCATAGACAAAACCCCTGGATTCCTTCCCTGAGGTCTGGCTTTCTCCTCCCAGCTCTTGGTTAATTTATCGGAAACCAGACTGCCCGGTTCAAACCCCAGCTCAGCCACTTACTGTCTGAGGCAAGTTACTTAAACTGCTCAATGCTTTAATTTCCATATTGGTAAAATGAGGATGTAGCAATCTTGGGGCTGTTGTGTGGTTACGTGAATTTATATATGGAATGTCCCTGGAACAACGCCAGGCGTGGAATTAGCCCTATATAAGTCTTAGACGTGACCATTCATTCATGCCTGCAAGTAATACTGATTGGGTGACTTTTCTGTGCCAGGAGAGGCGATAGGGTGTGGAATCAAATAAAAAACCCTTGCCTGTCCGGGAAACATTTTCAGTGTGAGCTGTGATGGGGCTGCACAGGAGGTGGAGGGAGCACCAGATGGGGACCCGGACATTGGTACAGGTGCAGCATGAGGAGGACTTGGCCAGGCACGGGAACTGGACTGGGAAGGGCAAGAGGGCAAGATAGAGCATAGCTGGATAATCCGAGGCTGTGGCTGCAGCCATGTGGACACTGGGAAGGAGAGGAGTGAATGGGGTGTCTAGAGTCAGATCATGAAGGGAGAAAGCCACTGAAAAGATTTAACTTGTCAGGTTTGCCCCTTAGAACCCTCTGGCTGTAGTGATGGGGAATACGGGGATTGGTGAGACCAAAGGCAGAGAAACCAGTGAAAAGACAATTATTTTTTCCAAGCAAGAGATGATGGGAGACTTTTCAGTGTGTGTGTGTACTTGTACTGACTAGATTTTTCTTTACCGTGGTTATGTATTTTATAAATATTTAAAAGTTTTTAATTTAAAAAAAAAAAAGTTAAGTGAAGCACGTGATATCTTTGGAGCCAAAGGAAGGGGCTCCCTGAGTCTCTGGATTTCCTCTTCGCTTCCCACCCCGCTACACACACACACACACACACACACACACACACACTCTCTCTCTCTCTCTCACACTCCCTCTCACACACACACTCACACTCCTTCTCACGCGCACACTCACACACTCTCACATGCACACTCATTCACACACACACACACACACACTCACAAACACACACACTCTCTCACACTCCCTCTCACGCGCACACTCACACACTCTCCCACCTTTTCTTTTTCAACATCCTGGCAATATCCTGGAGTAAAGCCAGGCGGCCACTCAGCTCCGGAGGCAGGCACTGCCTGAGCCCAAGGAGAAGGGAGAGGGGAGGGTGCTCCGGCCCGGAGCGTGCGCAGAGAAGCAAAGCGGGGTGCCTGCGGGGTGCCAGAGCTCGGCGCTCTCGTAGCCGCAGTGTGGGCCCACACAGAGCTGGCAGCTGTGGCTGCCCCCGAGGCGGGGGCGGGAGGCGAGCGCGAACCTAATGGTTTGCCTGGGGCCGCCGGACTCGCGCTCGGCCCACACTCTGCTGCCTCCCAGCGGCTGAGATTGGACACGCAGCCCAGGATCCCTCTTCCAGAAGACTGGACTCATTTAGAGTGGACAGTTGGTCAGGCACCCTTCTAATAGCCTTATATGCACTAATTTCATCTTCCTAGCAACCCTCTGAGATATGTACTATTATTCTGCTCATTTTACAGAGGAGAGAACTGGAGCCCAGACAGCCCTCCCCCTCCTCCCCTCCTCCTCTTTCCTCTGGGTCCTTATCCCCCACACTCCCTGGCTCCAGCCACACTGGCCTCCTGTTGTTCCCTAAATGTATCAGGCACAGTCCACCCCGGGTCTCTCACTAGCTGTTCTCTCTACCTGGAACATCCCCTAGATATCTACATAGCTCACTCCCTCGTGTCCTTCAAGCTTTTGCCCAAATGTCAACTGAGTGAAGCACACCCTCACCTATTTAAAATTGCAATAACCTCCATCCTCCCCGACTATGCTCTACTTTTTATTTTATCCGTAGCATTTAGCACCATCAAGATACTATATATTTAAAAAAAAAGCTGCCCTATATCTAAATCCAGTCTAAATCCAGGAAAAAATAAAAAAAGATACTATATACTTCATGTATTTAATATAATTGCTCATTTTCTTCTCTTTTTCTAAAAGGTAAGACCAGAGCATGAACATTTGTCTGCTTTACTGATTGATTCCAGGCCCCTAACCCTGGCACATAACAGGTGCTCAGTAAACATTTGTTTTAAAATGATAGAAACATTGGGCTTTATTTTCTGAGCTATTGGAGTAGAAAGTTCCTGTCATCTGTGGCTGGCTTCTCTCAGAATGAGTGATCTAAGAGGAAGCAAGACGGGCCACAATATCTCTAGAACTTACCCTCTAAAGTCACACACCGTCATTTCTGTTTTACCCTCTTGGGTCAGGTCAGCCCTCTTTAGTGTGGGAAGAGGCTACACAATGGTATGGATACCAGGAGGTGGAAATCATTAAGGACAATTTTGGAAGCTGGCTGTTATAGCCTGGAGGCTGCCATGCTATGAGGAAGCCCAAACTAAGCCCTACAGAGAGACCACATGGATAGACCCCGAGAAGAGAGAGAGCTGCTAGGTTCTCCCTCAGCGGCTTTAGTCTCCCATTGTTCCAGCATGGCCATCATCTGATTGCAATTATGTGAGCCAGAACTGCCAGACAAAATTCTTTCCCCAAATTCCTAACCCCTGAAAACTGTGAGATAACCTAAAATAATTGTTATTGCTTTACACCAAGCATGTCAAACTCAAAGGCTAACACGGGCCAAATTAACAAGGTTTAAGTTTATGTGGGCCACAAAAAAAACAAAGCTTCAATTTTCATAGAAACGTAGGTTTATTTCGAAAAGTATAGTATAGCCCTTAGCTGGTTTGGCTCAGTGGATAGAGCGTCGGACTGACGGGTCCCAGGTTCAATTCCTGCCAAGGGCACATGCCTGGGTTGCGACCTCGATCCCCAGTAGGGGGTGTGCAGGAGGCAGCCAATCAATTGATGTTTCTATCTCTCTATCCCTCTCCCTTCCTCTCTGAAATCAATAAAAATATATTTTAAAAAGTATAGTATAGCCGAAACCGGTTTGGCTCAGTGGATAGAGCGTCGGCCTGCGGACTCAAGGGTCCCAGGTTTGATTCCGGTCAAGGGCATGTACCTTGGTTGCGGGCACATCCCCAGTGGGGGGTGTGCAAGAGGCAGCTGATCAATGTTTCTCTCTCATTGATGTTTCTAACTCTCTATCCCTCTCTCTTCCTCTCTGTGAAAAATCAATAAAATATATTTTTTTAAAAAAGTATAGTATAAAAAAAAGAATAAGAGCAATGATAAAATTAATGTTTTCTTCCTGACACGTGGCATCTCTTCTCTGCTATCTTTCCTACTTCGGGGGAAATCTTGTTCGCAGTGATTACTTTCAAAACTGACCCAAGGTGAGTGTCAGTAATTCTGGATCTGACAGGAGACTTATTTCCTTTCATAACTGTAAATAACTGCTCACACCAATAAGTACTTCCAAACATGGAAATAATTTCATATGTGAATTTTCGAGTATTTTCAAACCCGTTAGGTAAATATTTGTAAAATTCAGGCACGCCAACATCATTGAATTTTGCCTTTAAATCTGAATCGCTCGTGAGACTGGGTCCCAGGTCCGGGTGAGGCCGCGCCCCTGGGTCCGGGGGAGGCCGCGCGCCCCTGGGTCAGGGTGAGGCTGGAGCCCGGGACCGGGTGAGGCCGCGCGCCCTGGGGCCCAGGTGATGCTGGGTCCCAGGTCCGGGTGAGGCCTCGCGCCCCTGAGTCCGGGTGAAGCCGCGCCCCTGGGTCCGGCCGAGACCAAACCAGAGGGAGTCAGACCTGCATTACCACCATTTGTCCACCATCCAGAGCTGAAAAGTCAGTGCCGACATGTACACATAAGGAACTGGTGGACATTGAAATTGGGTCTCAAAAGAACTGTTGGTCCAGAAAGAAACTCACTACAGACTGATTCATTTGCCTGTCAGCATAACTATTATTGCTCGTCTCACATTCAGTTCTTATAAGTATATTTCTAGTAACACATGATCTCACTCATCTAGGGGAAATGATGAACAACATAGACTGATGAACAAGAACAGACCCAGAAACAAGGAGGCATCGATCGGACTGTCGGGCCTCAGAGGGAGGGTGGGGGTAGGGGGGAGAGATCAACCAAAGGACTTGTGTGCATGCATACGAGCCTAACCAATGGTTAAGGACAACAGGGGGGTGGGGGCATCCGTGGGGAGGGGTGTGAGATGGGAATGGGGGGATGAGGACAAATATGTGATACCTTAATCAATAAAGAAAGAAAAAAAAACAAAAAATAAATAAATAAATCTGAATCGCTCTAGATCTCAATGACCTCCATTTGCAGGTACTGATTCTATATTTATTAAAAATATCGAAGAAAACTTGTCTTCCAAAAATTTAAAATCTGCAAACCTTGTTTCAAATTCAGTTCTAAGGTTTAAAATTTTTTCTGCGTATTTTTGTTATGATGCAGTTTCACCTAAACTTGATTTGTTCATGTTGCATGTCGGAAAGTGCATTTTTCAACTGCTTTCCTTGAAGAACTAGCTTACATTTGAATGTTTTGACTTGGTCACACATGTTTGTAATAATCTGATCTTTTCCTCACAGTTTTAAGTTAAATCATATAGTGTTTTGTTATATCAACCATGAAGGATAAATCTTGCAACCATATTGTGTCAAAAAACAGGCTTGCCCTAGCTGGTTTGGCTCAGTGGATAGAGCGGCAGCCTGACTAAAGGTTCCCGGGTTCGGTTATGGTCAAGGGCACATGCCTGGGTTGCAGGCTCAATCCCCAGTAGGAGGTGTGCAGGAGACAGCCGATCAATGATTCTCTCTCATCATTGATGTTTCTATCTTTCCCTTGCTCTCTGAAATCAATAAAAAATATATATTTATATATATAAAAGGCTAAGTGACCATCGCATCTGAAACAACTGAATGGACGATTGAACAGGCTGTGTGGGGCAACCAGGCCGGCAGGGGGGTTAGTGAGGGGCGACCAAACGACCAAGCAGCAGGCTGCATGGGGCTACCAGGCCTGCAGGGGGGCAGTTGGGGACAACCAGACCAGCAGGGGGGGGGGGGCAGTGAAGGGCGACTAGGCCAGCAGAGGGGGGCAGTGAGGGGCAACCAGGTTGGTGGGTGGGGGCAGTTGGGGACGACCAGACTGGCGGGGGGGCACTAAGGGGCGACCAGGCCAGCGGCGGGGGGGGGGGGGGGGCAGTTGGGGGTGACTACGCCTGTAGGGGGGCCAGTTGGGGTGACCAGGCCAGCAGGGGGGCAGTTAGGTGCGATCAGGCAGGCAGGCAGGTGAGCAGTTAGGAGCCAGTGGTCCCGGATTGTGAGAGGGATGTCCTACTGCAGATCAGGCCTAAACCAGTAGTCGGACATCCCCTGAGGGGTCCCGGATTGGAGAAGGTGCAGGCTGGGCTGAGGGGACCCCCGTGCACAAATTTTGTGCACTGGGCCTCTAGTATATACATAAAAAAACAGGCTAGTATATACATATAAAAACTGACATATTTATTCTTTCAAGTCCCAGAATTGTTTAAGAACCTTGGAGCAAGATAGCCAACGTACCTCGGTATAGTAGGACAAGCCGGAATATTCGCTGTCTAATTCACTTAAGAAAGCAGTGAACTGTGGCTGATTTAAACTTTGAGATCTTACGAAATTGATAATTTTTTGATAGGTGTCAACACATTTTCCATGTTTATTACCTTCGCGCATAATACTTCTTTTTTTTTCTTTTTAAGTTTATTATTATTTTTTAATTTCTTTTTTTTGGGGGGGGGGTTGCACATAATACTTCTTGATGTATAATGCAATGCGTATGATGAGTCTTGGATCCATCATAAATTTCACTTTTTAAAAAAATATATATATTTATTGATGTTAGAGAGGAAGGGAGAGGGATAGAGAGACAGAAACATCAATGATGAGAGAGAATCATTGATCAGCTGCCTCCTGCACACCCCCTACTGGGGATAGAGCCTGCAACCTGGGCATATGCCCTTGGCCGGAATCAAACCTGGGACCCTTCAGTCCGCAGGCTGACGCTCTATCCACTGAGCCAAACCGGCTAGGGCTTCACTTTTTTTTTGCAGTAATGCCACGAAACCATTCTTGTTTCCAGTCATCGAAGGAGCTCCATCTGTAGCTACAGAAGTTAATTTTGAGAGAGGTAGATTGTATTTTTTGCAGAAGTTTAAAAACACAATTAAATATACCTTGTCCTGTACTAGTGTTATGCATCAGTACTAGTTCCAATAATTCCTCAAAAATGTTGAAATCTTTATCACAAGCATGAAGAAACACAGCTACTTGAGCTACACCTCCAGTGTCCGTACTTTCATCACAGGCGATGGAAAAAGCTTCGAAACCAGATGATTTTGCTTTGATCTGAATACTTAAATTGTCGGCCAACTCAGTAACTCCGCAACTGTATTTTGAGACAAAGAGATTGTTTGAAAATACTTCCCATTTCCAGGACAAACAATTTCTGCAGCTTTAATTAGACATTCCTTGATGAAACCACCGTCAGTAAAAGGTTTTGAGTGTTTAGCTATCAACTCCGACAAGACGTAGCTTGCGTGCACGGCGGCTTCACTCTCTTGTGATACTGTCGTAACCATGCACTGTTGTTTATTCAGTCCCAACTTGAGCTCTTTCAACTTTTCTTGTCTCGTTAATCCCTCGCAATGATCATATTTTAATTTATGTTATAACTTTGGTACACTAATAGCATTATTACATATCAAGCAGATTATTTTATTTTTACTTCACAGCAAAAATACTCCAATTCCCACTTTTCTTGGAAATTTCAATGTTTGTCAGCAATTTTTCGTTTATTTTTACTACCACTTGATTTCTATAGAAACATGCTGAATGCCAAGGGCTGAAATAAATGAGTCATCGTTAACATAAAGTAATAGAACATTTTAATAAAAATTAATATTTTTTCTTGCACATTAACTTACCAGACACTGAATACCTGCACAAATTAATAGCGTCACACAAATAAACCTATTTTTCTTGTTCTCCGAAAGCGAAATATTTCCTGTTGCTCACACCAAACAAGTCAGTTCAAGACTAATGATGTGGCAATTGGCTGCTAAAATATTCGCTGCTAATATTAGTGGAGAGAAATTGTGCGCCTGCGTGTAAGGGAAATGAACGCAACACGATTATACTAATCAGTCATTAGCGTCGATGTAGTTTGTTATTAATAACTAGTGGCCCGGTGCGCAGATTCGTGTACATTGAAAGGAAATTAATTAGAAGAAATATTTTAATATCGCTATTCGCCCTTTCTCTATAATAGAAGTGTCAGAGATGAAAGAAAGTTAGCAAAATGTATATGAAAATAATATATAACTTAATTAATAAATAAACAATAACAACATGATATAACAAAAACATAGACATGATATAAAAACAACAAAAACATGATATAAAAACAACATTGATAAAAACAATGACTGATCGATTAAACTTATTCTAATATCTCCCTGTATACCACATTAAGAGTGAAAACACTTTCAGCATGCTTGACTAATTTCCCTTGTGATGAAGTATTTACAACTTTGATGTCACACGCTCTTCAAACTCGAGAGAAAGTAGCATATAACTGACCATGTCCGAAAATGGGTTCAGGTAGGAATATTCCTATTCTGTCTAGAGTTTTTCCTTGTGATTTATTAATAGTCATAGCAAATGCTGGCATCACGGGAAACTGTCTTCGAATTAATTTAAATGGGAGGCCAGTGTCAGACGGGGACAAATCCATTCTTGGAATCAGAACAACCTCTCCTTCCGAAGATCCAGTTAATACTTCAGCTTTGATTTTGTTAGGTAACAATCTTTTGATAATAAATCTAGTACCATTACAAAGACCCCATTTACTATTAAGATTTATCAGTAGCATGATGATTGCATCCACTTTCAATTTTAATTTATGACACGGCATTCCCGAAGGAGTAATACCACTAAGAAATTCGATGGGAAGGTTTTCGTTTTCGGCATCATCCGTTGAATCGATGGAATCATCACTCAAATAGGTGTGAAAATCTCCATCGAGTATATCCAAAATTTCTTCGTTTAATTTATGAACGTGCTCATTTTTTTGGACAAAGAATTGCATGTTTAGATATATTTTTAATATTATCTATAGATATACTATTTCCAAATGTAGCTTCAATAATAGATCCATTACAAATCATTTCACGAGGGATTTCAATAATATCCATTCTGAGAGCTTTATATGTATCACGCATTCACGAGTCAATGTTTATTTTTAAATTGCCAGTGCACATCATATGTACCAGCCGGCCAGTCGGTCAGACAGATGAACGGTTAGTCACTTAGCCTTCTATATATATATAGATCATGTATAACAGGATATTGTAAAAATTAAGTTACGGAATTTTTATTAAAATGTTTCTTACATACTGTTATATTGGCTGGGCCGCAAAATTATTCATTGCGGGCCACATGCGGCCTGCAGGCCACAAGTTTGACATGCTTGCTTTACACCATTATTTTTGTAGTGACTTTTTAAAAAATATATATTTTATTGATTTTTTTACAGAGAGGAAGGGAGAAGGATAAGAGTTAGAAACATCGATCAGCTGTCTCCTGCACACCTCCTACTGGGGATGTGCCCACAACCAAGGTACATGCCCTTGACCGGAATCAAACCTGGGACCCTTGAGTCCGCAGGCCAACGCTCTATCCACTGAGCCAAACCAGTTAGGGCTGTAGTGACTTGAACAGCAGTAAGTCCTCTGTGGTTCCCACCTCCTGGTATTCAGACCACTCTGTAGTCTCTTCTCACACTGAGTAGGGCTGACCTGTCCCGAGGGGATAAGGTAGAGATGACAGTGTGACTTCTGAGGCTAAGTGGTAAAGATGTTGTGGTTTCCATCTTACCCCTGCCTAGAGCACTCACCCTGGAGGAAACCAGCCATAGATGACAGGGACTCCAGGAGACTGTGCAAAGAGGTCAGGCCTGAGTCCTAGTCCTCTGTACTGGTTTCCTATTGCTGCTGTAACAAGTTACCTAGTGGCTTAAAATAACATGAACTTATTATTTTACAGCTTTAAGTTCAGAAGTCTGACAGGGGTCTCACTGGGCTAAGACCAAGATGTCAACAGTTCCTTTCTGGAGAATTGAGGGGAGAATCCATTTCTTTGCCATTTCCTGCTTCTAGAAGCCACCCGTATTCCTTTGCCCAGTGGTCGGCAAACTGCGGCTCGCGAGCCACATGCGGCTCTTTGGCCCCTTGAGTGTGGCTCTTCCACAAAATACCACGGCCTGGGCGAGTCTATTTTGAAGAAGTGGCGTTAGAAGAAGTTTAAGTTTAAAAAATTTGGCTCTCCAAAGAAATTTCAATCGTTGTACTGTTGATAATTGGCTCGTTGACGAATGAGTTTGCCGACCACTAAGGCTTAGCCCATGACCCCATTCCTCCATCTTCAAAGCCAGCAACATTGCATCTCACCGTGCCTTTCTTCTGTAGTCACACCTCCCTTGTTCTGCATCCCTTTTTCACTTTAAAGAACCCTGGTGATTACATTGGACCCACAGGATAATCTCTTTGTTTTAAAATCATTTTAGTGACCTTAATTCCATCTTCCACCTTAATTCCCACTTACTATGTAACCTACATATTCACAGGTCCCAGGGATTAGGACACGGATGTTTCTGGTGGCTGTGCCTCTGCCAACCAGGCTGTCTGGGAGAAGAGGCGTGGGCCTGAGGAGCAGCCAGGAAAAGGAGGAGCGCCAGCAGGAGAGTGACATGTCACAGAAGCCAAAGGAAGAGAGCGTTCCCGGGAAGGAGTGCACTACCGTGACTAATGCTGTTGGGAGGTCAAGCCTGATAAGAACTGAAAAAATATCCATTGGATTTAGTGTCCTGATGACACCAGCCATTAGTTGGGGTAGTTCTGGGGGCAGGAGCTAGTTTATGGTGTCCTGGGCAGCAAGGAAGGAGTGAATAAGTAGAGGCTGAGAGTGTAAAATCCTCCCAGATACTTGATTGTAGGAGAAAATTTGCTGCTGTTTCTAAAAGAGGAAAGAGAAGCACAGTTCAATGCAGATGAGAAGGAAGGAGAGGTATAGCGGCGATGGGTATAAATGCGGTATCTGTGAAGGGGAGTCCCGCTAGCTCACCGACAGCCTCGAAAGGAGGGACTGTTGGATTGACCTGAGCTCAGGGTTAGCCAGGCGGGCGCCTCTATAAGGTAGAACAGAGGTTAGGTTACCATCAAGGGTGTGGTGAGGTGATAACTGGGAATTTAAGGAGAGAAAAAGAGAGACCGGCCGGCAGGCGGCGCTGGTGAGGCAGGGAAGGATTGCTGAGCAAACTAAGGATATTATTGTCTTAAAAGTATCTGAAACAATTTTAGGGAAAATGCTTGGTTTCTTGATCGGATCGCACTACTCGCTGGATTTCCTGATCCGCTGGTCTCTAGGTCCTGGATGTTCCAATGCTTAGAACAGGGCTTGTCATAGAGTAACCGCTATATACCGTTAGCTACAATTGATGTACGTGTGTACTTTTTAAAACTCCGGAGACTCCATTTCCCTTGAGGCATTGCGGCCGCTTGGACTACAACTCCTAGAATGCCTGGCAGGCCATCTAGTCCGTCAGGACCTTTAAGCTGGTTTTCCAGTCCCAGCATTCCTTGCTGTTTTCCTACCTCGCCAGCAAGCCTATCCAGTCCTAGGAAAACCCAATTGGATCCGGGAGTGCGAGACCAGCCAGCCCTCGCGCAGGCGGGCGGGGAGGGTGTGGCCACACCTTGCCCCGCCCCTGCTCCGTGGCGGGTTCTCTTTCCGCTGGCGCCTCGAGCGGGACACCGAGACATGGGCACTACCTGGCGCAGCCCCGGACGGGGGCGGCTGGCGCTCTGCCTCTCGGGCTTAGTGCTCTCGCTCTACGCGCTGCACGTGAAGGCGGCGCGCGCCCGGGACCGGGATTACCGCGCACTCTGCGACGTGGGCACCGCCATCAGCTGTTCGCGCGTCTTCTCCTCCAGGTGCGCGTGGGAGTGGAAGGCTCGGGGCACCGGGCTGTTCGTGGGAGCGGTGCATGGGAACCAGATGTGCATGGCGGCCAGGTTGTCAGATGGTTCTGGAGTCTGGGATTGTCGTGCCAGGAAGCAGATGCATGGGGACCGGCTGCTCCAGGGGACACTGCCCAGCGAGTCGGGTGTGTCCGAGATAGGAATGAGGGGCGGGATGGGGGGGGGGGGGGGAGATATTGCTGGGGACTATGGTTATTCCTGGGAGTAGTGGATCTGGATTCCAAGGAATAACGGTGACCCGGCAGGAGGGGGAGGTAATGTGTAGGGACCCAAGCTGGTCATGAGGATGGCCGTGCCTGGGGATAAGGTGGCCAGGTCTGGCTGTGCTTGAGGACCTGGGGTTAGTGGGATGACCGAATACAGAAGAGGCAATGGGCGGCCAGGGAGCTGGAGAATTAGGGGTCCAGGCCAGAGAGATCCTACCCCAGATTCCCAGTCTCTGGTAACTCTGTAAAGCAAGGTCAACTGTATATCCCACCATGCCATCTTAAGAATTACTGAAGGTCTAGGATGAAAAGAGGGGCCGAAGGGGGAACCTTGGCCAGGCCTGGCCTGGGATTGGGGGAAGATAGGAGCAAACACATGGACTCCTGACGTGGCAAAGGGAAGCTTCACCAGGAGGTCATCGACCCTTGGCCTCAAGCTGGGTCGGGAAATGGGGACATAGGGAAGGTGGACAGCCCACGTGGCTTCTATTTTTTAAAAAAAGTATATATATACTTATTTAAATTGGTTTTGGAGAGGAAAGGATGGAGACAGATACAGAAACATCAATGATGAGAGAGAATCATGGATCGGCTGCGTGCTGGGTGAGCTCACAATCTGGGAAGTGCCCTGACCAGGAATCATAGGTCTAAGCTCAATCACTGAGCCACACCAGCCGGGTCAGGTGGCGTCTTGGAAATCACCCCTCCCGGACAGGGCCCAGGGCACGGGGTTGACACACTCCTTACCTGGGCCTTCCCCTCCACCAGGTGGGGCCGGGGCTTCGGGCTGGTGGAACCAGTGCTGGGTGCAGACAGTGTCTTCAATCAATCCAACAGCATATTCGGGTGCATCTTCTACACACTACAGCTGTTGCTAGGTAACTGGCCCTCCCCTTCAGGACAGCCCTCCCTTCAGCCCCATTCCTTGCAATCTCCGGGGGCGTAGAGCTGACAGGGGGGTGGAACTAAGAGGATCCTTTCTCTTGGTCTTGGAAGTGTCAGAGCCAGGAGGACCCTTAACCACTTCCTAGGGCACCAGTTTTGTTGGAAAGACTGGGGAGTTCTTTTCTGGGGGGAATCTAAGGGCTGTGTGTCTTTCCTCTGTAGATGAAATTTCAGTAGGAAAATTCACTATTTGTGTCCCAGGGATCACTGAACGGATAGGAAAACCAAGGCCTTGACGGGGCCTGTCAGACCCTCTTATTTTAGAGATTTCCCCAGCAGCCCCTGCTGTCTGGGTGGCACCAAAGTCATGAAAATTTCCAGAAGTGGCTTGTCCCTGAAGCCTATGTTTGACCCTTTTCTTCCTTGCAGGTTGCCTCCGGGGCCGCTGGGTATCTATCCTGCTGTTGCTGAGTTCCCTGTTGTCTCTCGCTGGTTCTGTCTACCTGGCCTGGATCCTGTTCTTTGTGCTCTATGATTTCTGCATTGTTTGCATCACTACCTATGCCATCAATGTGGGCCTGCTGGTGCTCAGCTTCCGGGAGGTCCAGAGACCCCAGGGCAAGGTCAAGGGGCACTGAGCCCTCACTGACCTCGGATGCTCTGCTTTGGTGTGTCAGCCTTGCCAAAGGGGAGCACGTCTGGGTCCTAGAGGAGCCTGCAGCCCACCTCCCCCATCCTCCCAGCACAGGACAATGGACCGAATGCGCCAAACTCTCCCTCCACCCAGTGCCTCTGGCTCTGCCCCAAGGATTGATTTCCAAAGCTCCCGCCTTTGCCCAAGGAAGGAAGGTTCTGAGCAATAAAATTTCTTAAATTGGTTAAGTCTGAGCCACCTATCTGCCACGGGCCCTCGTTCTTGCCTCCTCCGGGACCGGGAGAATATGAGTTGGAGGGAGAGTGGAGGGTCTGCTTGGGAAGGGTGTGGTTAGTTCCTTCTCCAGCGTGTGGAGTCAGCAAGACTGGGGCGCCCCCCCCGCCCCAGGAAACAGGCTGGCAGCCCGCTGCTGCCCACGGGAGCCAGGCCGCCCTCCTGCGAGGGCCTAGCATGCAGTGCGGGAACAGCGGCCCTGGTTCTGTGCATGTGAGCTGGGAAGTCCTTCTCACAGTGTGACCTTAGCCCTTCTGGCTGCCTTCGCTACCACCCCAGACAGTCTTGGCAGCGCTGAAGGGCCAGGGACAGGTGTTTGTGATTTCTTTTTCCTAATATGTACTGAGCGCTTACCTGCATGCCAAGCACTGTTTAAGAACATGACATGTGTTAACTCATTTAATCCTTATAGCAATTTGTATGAGGTAGGTACTATTATTATCCCTGTCTTGATGAGAAAACTTGAGGTACGGAGAAGCTAAGTAATTTGCCTAAGATCGCACAGCTAGTATCTGGAAGGGGGCTGGGAAGCCCTCAGGGTTTTAATCCACCAGGGCCATCCGGCTGCAGCGTCTGTGTTGGGGTCAGGGTTCCTGAACAGTCTGGGCTGGCCGGAGTTAGACGTCAGGAGCAGGAAAAGAAGGCACCCTGAATGTTCTTCCCTCCTGATTGAGTCTTCCGACACCTGCGAGAAAGGTGGGCACGACTGTACCCCTGCCTGCTGGGAAGGTGGCGGGCCCAGAGAGGTGTTGAGATTGGCCAGTTCTCGGCTAGCAAGTAGCAGAGCCCTGGCCCCTTGCCTGCCAGCCCTGAACTCACTGTATGGGAAGCCAGAGGGGAGAAGGTATGTGAAATCCACTTGGAAATGAAAAGTGAGAACGGGGAGGGCCTGCCATTGTCTCCTTTAGTTACAGGAGAGAGCTTCCATGCTGGGAGAGGTTGAATCTGTGCCAGGCTCTGGTCTAAGTGTTTTTAAATTAAAATTTTCTGCGTTTTTCAGACAAGGCACAGACCGGCTAAAGGTCCAAGGTCACTCAAGTAGTAAGTGGGGTAACTGGCATTTGAACTCAGTCTGTGAGTTCATGGCCATGGCCCAGAGAGGGGTGGTGAACAGCCCAGGGTCACACAGCCCCAGAACCGGGAGCTACTGGCTTCCTTCCAGCCCAGGAAAAGCAATGACACCTGACTCGCAGCCAACTGGGGGCGGAGCAGAGGTGGAGCTAGCGAGACCCAGGTGGCTTCTCAGAACCACTGCACAGGCGGCAGAGTAGCCCGGAGCAGCATGAAGCAGAGCTGGGGACCAGGGCTGCTGATCCTGGGAGCCGTGGTCCTCATAGAGGGTGAGCCACCTGTGTTGGAGTGGGTGGGGTGGTGGGGGTTCCGGGGCCACCCTCTGCCCAGCAGCCCCTGCAGCTTGGTGTGTGTGAAGACTGCCTGTGGGTGGCAGTCCGCCTGTGGTGATAGACCGTGTCTGGCTGTGTGTGGGGACGTCTGTGTGGCTGTCTGGGGTGAGGAGTCTGTCTGCAGGGCTGTCAGCGCCTGTGTGTTCCCTGTGCCCCTGTCTGCCCCTCTACTTCCAGCAAGACCTTAGGCAAGTTCTGAAGCCCTTTAGCCTCAGCCGCCCAGCCTTTCCTTCTGTCCCATCTCTCCTGGCTCAGATGTTCAGTGGGTGTGTCTGTGTGTGTCAATTATGGGGAAGAGGCAGGGCAGGAGACTCTTTGGTTGAGTCTGGCAGTTTCTGGAAAGGTGGGGGAGTCTGAGTCGTCAAAATGGGTGGACATGACGCAGGCCTCTAATCCTTCCTCCTAGGCCTCCATGGCTGAGGGCACAATTAAGCTAATGTCCTCCACACACACAGGCTGCCTCCTGACTCAGTGGCGGGGGCAGGAGTTGGGGTTCTGAAGCGTGGAGGAGGGCTGGCCTGGTCCCAAGCTGAACCCCAGGCCCTGCTCCTCAGGCCTGGAGTGCTGAGCACAGCTGAGGGAGGAGAGTTAATTACTGAGCATATGCTCTGAGTAGGTTCCAATAAAAGCTGTTCCTGGACTACATATAAATATTTTCATTCTGGGAGGGGCTGGTGAGGTAGCCACAGAGTCATAGGCAAGGGCCCAGGGCCTATCCCCCAACCTGTGCCCTCCACCAAAGCTGGGCCAGGCAGGCAAGGCTCCCCAAGTCTCACCTGTGTCTCTCTCTTCCCAGGTCTTCAAGCAGCTCAGCGTGGTAAGCCCTGGGGACATGGGGCTTGGGTCTGGATGGACCTTGGGTGAGGACAGGATTGGGGCCTGCTATCCTGACCCACCTCTCTCTACAGCCTGTGGGCAGCGTGGCCCTGGCCCCCCTGAACCTCGGGAGGGCAACACAGTGCCTGGCGAGTGGCCGTGGCAGGCCAGTGTGAGGAGGCAGGGCGTCCACGTCTGTAGTGGCTCCCTGGTGGCGGACTCCTGGGTCCTCACTGCTGCCCACTGCTTTGAAAAGTGAGTTGTGGCTGGGGTCCGACAGGGCTTCTGACTTCGGGGGTGGGTGATGTGTCCCCAAACTCCATAGTACTGACCCCTGCCCTTAGAAAAACAGAGGACCGTTTACTGAGACTAGGCTATATGCCAGGTACTTACCAAGTTGCTCTTAACAGCCTTCATGGTAGAAGCCTTAAAAAAGAGAATCAGGTTGGGAGAAGGAAAGACCTTGCTTAAAGCCACAGATGATATTTGTCCATTCACCTACCTTGTTGTCTTCCATGGTGCACTGCCCCCCTCTGCACTCCATGCCTGGGCCTTGTCCCTCTCTTTCCAGAGCGGCAGTGACAGAACTGAGCTCCTGGTCAGTTGTTCTGGGCTCTCTGCAGCGTGAGGGGCTGAGCCCTGGGGCTGAGGAGGTCGGGGTGACGTCTCTGCAGCTTCCCAGGGCCTACAACCACTACAGCCAGGGCTCAGACCTGGCGCTGCTCCGGCTCGCCCACCCCACAGCCCACACGCCCCTCTGCTTGCCCAGACCTGCCCATCGCTTCCCCTTTGGGACCTCTTGCTGGGCCACTGGCTGGGACCAGGACATCAGTGACGGTGAGTGCTACCCCAGGCTGAAGCCCAAAGAGGCGGTCCACTTGCCCAAGGTCACACAGCCTCAGCTGCCGTCTCTGCTTCTAGTCTTCCTTGCTCCCCAGAGCCCAGACTCCAACCCCAACCCCAACCCCGTCTTTTTCCAGCTCCCAGGACCCTACGGAACCTGCGCCTGCGTCTAATCAGCCGCCCCACGTGTAACTGTCTCTACAACAGGCTGCACCAGCGGCTGCTGGCCAGCCCAGCCCGGCCTGGGATGCTGTGTGGGGGTGCCCAGCCCGGGGTGCAGGGGCCCTGCCAGGTCTGAAGGGGATGCGAGGGGAGGGGGCCTGGCTTTGGGCTGGGTGCTCGATCCGCAGGGATGGGTGGAAGGGCTGCAGAGGATGTCTGCCCAGGGCTGGGCTCAGCTGTCTGTCCTTGGCCCCATTGCCTGCTTCAGGGAGATTCTGGGGGTCCCGTGCTGTGCCATGAGCCCGATGGACACTGGGTTCAGGCTGGGATCATCAGCTTCACATCAAGCTGTGCCCAGGAAGACACTCCTGTGCTGCTGACTGACACGGCTGCCCACAGCTCCTGGCTGCAGGCTCGCGCTGGGGGCGCAGCCTTTCTGGCCCAGAGCCCAGAGGCCTTGCAGATCAGCGATGAGGACAGCTGTGTAGGTATGAGCAGAGGCTGTTTAGAGTGTGATATGTGGGGACAGCCAGGCCTGCATGAGGACTTCTGGGCAGCAGGTGGAAGCCACAGTGAAACCAATTTCAGCTCGCAATAGAGAATTGATGCAGGGCATCCGCTAACTGCCATATGCTAATTAGGGGGCTTTTAAGGCCCACCCCTGAGTCCCTAGGATGGGAACAGCCCCATTTAGGGCTGAGATGTTTCAGAACTTTATGGGTTTGGAGTTTCGGTAAGAAGAGGGACCTGTGATCTAGCTGAAGGTTTTGGGGCCTTGCTGCACGTTTCCAAGCAAGGACCCAGTGAGATTGGACAGGGCGGGGCTCCCACTCAGAATTCTAGCATAAGTGATTAACACGCAAACTGCATGCAAAATAATTCCTGGGAAGGAAGCTATGTCTTAATGGTAAGAGAAGCCCTAGTGAGCCAGGAATTCTGGAGCCAGTCCAAGCCCGGAGGGGTGCAGACAGGTGGGGCGGAGGGATGATTAGCAGGCCACTCCCTTGAGGCCAAATCGTCAGTTAAAAGCTTAGGCCCTGGCTTTTGAACATCCAATCTGCTACTTACCTGTAGTTATTGAGCTAGGAAGTCACTTCACCTTGCGGGAACTTTGGTTACAGGGGTAACAAAATTCAACTTAAAAGGTTGTTGTGAGGATTTGATAGCATGCGGGAAGCACTTAGCAAGAAGGCAGGTGGGAACCCATCCGTTTCAGCCTGCGGATCCTTGAGGGGAGAAGGTCCCCAGGCAGAAGCCCCCTCCCCATGGCCCTGGGATGCCAGGCTGCAGCACCAGGGGAAGCTGGCCTGTGGCGGAGCCCTGGTGTCGGAGGAAGTGGTGCTGACCGCCGCCCACTGCTTCATTGGGTGAGCCCCGTCTCCCCCACCTTTGTACCCCCCCCGCCCTTCCCCCACACCGCCCAATCGTCAGTGCTGTCTCTGCTCAGGCGGCAGAGCCCAGAGGAATGGAGCGTGAGGCTGGCGGCCGGACCAGAGGAGCACAGCCTAAAGCAACTCATCCTGCATGGGGCTTACACCCACCCAGAGGGGGGCTACGACGTGGCCCTCCTGTTGCTGGCCCGGCCTGTGACATTAGGCCCCGGCCTGCGGCCCCTCTGCCTGCCCTATGCTGACCACCGCCTGCCGGATGGGGAACGTGGCTGGGTCTTGGGGCTGGCCCACCAAGCAGCAGGTATATAGGACAGGCCCACCAGCAGCTACCCATCCAGCCTAGAGGCCACTGGGGCAGTCGGGTCTTTCCCTCCCCCCACCACAGGCACCAGCTCCCCTCAGACAGTGCCTGTCACCCTCCTGGGGCCTAGGGCCTGCGGCCGGCTGCACACTGCCCTTGGGAGCGATGGCATCCCCATTCTGCCAGGGATGGTGTGCACCAGCGTTGTGGGTGAGCCGCCCCGCTGTGAGGTAAGCTCCAGTCCCCCAAACCTTACCCCAGTCCCCTGGCATCCTCAGCCTGCAGCTCATGTACAAGGCCTGCTCTCACCTCAAGTTCAGCCTTTCTGCCATCTGGCACCCTAGCCCCTTCTGCCCCTCACAACTGCTTAGGGGTAAGAGGAAGTCACCCAGTGTCACCTGACCCCTGGCAGGGCCTGTCTGGGGCACCACTGGTGCATGAGGTGAGGGGCACATGGTTCCTGGCTGGGCTGCACAGCTTTGGAGATGCCTGCCAAGGCCCCGCACGGCCTGCAGCCTTTACAGCGCTCCCCACCTATGAGAACTGGGTCAGCAGTTTGGACTGGCAGGTGTACTTCTCCGAGGAGCCCGAGCCCGAGCCCGAGCCCGGAAGCTGCCTGGCCAATATGAGTATGTGGCCCTGGGGCTTCTCTGCCTCTCCCCTCTCGACCCCTCTCTCTGTCTAGAAAGATCTGATCTGAGTCACCGCTAGATGCCCTGAGTGGGTGGAGCAGGACAGACCCATCTGGATTCAGATTCTGTCTGTCATTGTGGGACTTGGAACAGGCCTCTCAACCTCTTGAACCTGTTTCCTCATCCATCCTGGGGGCTGTGCAGCACCTCCCTCCTCCTCCAGGAGGAGAGTTGTGAGGAGGCCACCACCCACCTCTTCCTCTCCGACAGGCCAACCAGCTGACTGTTGACAGGTGGCTCTGGGATGCTGCAGACACATCACTGCCTCTGCCCCTCTCCATCCCCCGCCCACACACAACTCCAGGCGCTGGGCAGGCCCAAAAGCCCAGTGGGCTCTGGGAAGGAGCCTGCCTGGATTGGCAGCTGCCCCGTCTGCCCTCCCCCCTGCAGGACAGGGAGATGTCACCTGTAGATGCTCCCCACTCTCAGCTCTGCTCTCCGACGCAGGCGTCCCGGTTTTCCCTATTCTTCATCCCCTCACATAGAATCACACCAGCCACATACTTGGAAAATTTTCTTTTTTGGGGGGAAGGGGGGATGGTGGTGCAATTTTCCTTTTTTTAAACTTAAATAAATTGTTACAAAATAGACTTTAGAAAATAAGTTACAAATTGTAGCAAAAGCCCCCCCTCCCCCCTCCACAGGCAACATTCCTATCCCTGGCTCTCTCTGAATCTGCCTCCCCGGAGTTGGAATCTGGTTGGTGAGGTGGCCCGGCATCCCGGCAGACCCGGGCACCAGGTGTCTTGTAGGACGATCACAATGAACTGCATGGTGACAAAGGCTGGGGAAGGCGGCCCTTCAAGGACAGGGACATGAGGAACACCTCACCCCCTGCTCGGGAAAGAAGCCAGATCTGGGTCTTCTTTGCGAGGGGAGAGGAGAAGAGATGGGGATGCCCAAACTACTCCTGAGTAGAACATGGAGGTCAAACCTTGCCCTGCAACCTGCACTCTTGCCCTGTATTGATCTTTGGAGAATTGAAGTTCAGAGGGAGAAGCTGAGATCTGCAGGCCACTGGGGTGAAGGGTCCAGAAGTGGGGTCGTGGGGGTGGGTGGAGGGGGCAATGACAGGCCCGCTGCTGGTGCCTCTGAGGCTCCTGGGGAGAGAGAAGTTACTGAGGGGCGCACTCCATACAGCTGGTACTCCCCTCCCCAGCCCTGCCCATGGCCCAAGGAACCTGTATGAGAGCCCTAGAGCCCTGAGACTTCCAACGAGTTTCCCAGACTTGGCTAACTGGCTCCTCACTCATTCCCTTAAGGTTACAAGAAATCTCTTATCTTGAACGCCATCTCATCAGCTCTCTTAGGGGAACCTTGGCCACCATCCCCTCCTTCCCTGACAATTTCTGGTCAAGGGCCCGCCATGCCAGGACACCCATCCTTGGTGGCCACTAAATGGAATGGGTTCTGGGAGATCTCTAGAGGAGGTGAAGCGAGCGAGCCCAGCGCTTGCTGAGGGAATAGGCAGGCTGTCCCAGTCTCATCTTCCAGCTTGGCTGGGTGGAGGTGACTCCGTGGAGATTCCCCGATAGAGAAGGGTGATAGGGGCTAATGACTGTTGTTGCTACAGCTGGGCCTGGCTTCAAAGAAACCATCACCGGTGACTCAGCCCTCCAGTTAAAGGTGTGCTGGCAGTAGGGGGTGTGCAGGTAGAAAGGGTGGTTTGGTTGGATCCTGAAAAGGACATACACAGCAGACAGAGAAAAGGGTTGAATAAAGAGAAGAGACGTGAGGCAGTATTGACAGGAAAGGGCCAAAGGTCTAGTTTCCAAGAAAAGTAGAGGGGGGCAGAGACCAGATGCAGGAGAATAGGGACAGGGAGCTGGGGCCATTCATTGGCCAAGTCAGCACAGAAGCCACAAAGTCCAGTCTGGGGGTGCCTCCCTCAGCCCATTCCTCAATCCCTGACTCCCTGCCTACTCTAGGGAAGAGCTGAACCTAGGAAATCTTTTCCTCTGGGAACCATTACTGGCTGGGTCAGGAGGGTTTCCAGATGTAGTAGCCAGATGGTACCCAGCTGCCTTCCCTCCCAAAACAAAGCCTCCTCTTTGGCTCAGACACAGCAGAGGAGCCCAGGCAGCGGCCTCTGCCCCGCCCACTCCTTATCCCACCCCATCATGCTATCTATTTACTTGACCCAGGGGGTCAGATCTAGGCCACTCAAAGGGCAGCATCTTCAAACTAGTTTTCTCATTCCATACCCAAGCGTCCGGTCACCTCTTGGAACCCATAGGACCCTTTCCTCTCACTCCTTGCTTCCCCACTACCTTGGGGCCAGATTTTGCCCTCCACTGCATGCCCACCCCTGGGATCCTTCAGTCCTCTGCCCGTTATATCCCCGTACCAGAGTTGGCCACTGTCCGTTCCTCCTGGTGCTGCTGCTGGTGCTGCAGAAAGCTGATGCGGCGGCGGAAATGGCGGGGACAATGGGGGCAGGTGAAGGGCCCCTCCTGGGGTGCATGGACCCGCCCATGGCCCTCCAGCCGGGCAGCTGTCCGGAAGGCCTTGCCACAGATGCTGCAGCGATGGCGTTTGGGGTCCGTGTGGGTCCTGCCATGGTTCTTAAGGGAAAGCAGGTTGGGTAGAAGTTTGGGACAGAGGGAGCAAGGATAGAGTCCAGTGGTGTGGGCCTTCTGGTGGTTCAACAGGCTACCAGCATGGCGGTACGATCGCCCACACTGGGCACAGCGGAAGGGCCGATCCTCATCTCCAGCCACTGCGGACTTGACTCCCTGCCCCGCTTTAGCTCTCTCCGTACTCTCTCCGGGGGCCCTGGGGGGATCTGTTGGGGGCTTCTGGGCTTTCCCTTGACCAGCGAGATCTACCTCACCCTCCACAGTTCCAGCTTTGGGGCCTCTGGCCTCCTCTATCAGGGGAGGGACCTGACTAAGGCCCTTGGCATGAGTTTGCAGGTGGCTGGCTAGTTCATGTTGGAACTGAAAGGTCTGGCCACAGTCGGGGCAGGCAAAGGTCTGGGAAGATATGTGGTTGTGGCTGTGACTCTCGGTGGCCACAGGATTCAAGAACTCCTTGGAGCAGAGCCGGCAATAGTGGCAGTCTGCCTCATGGGTGTGGTGGTTCAAGGGGCCTTCCGACTGGCAGGTCTTACCGCAACGGCAGCAGGAAAAGGGGTGGCTCTCTGGTTGGAGCTGAGGGGTGCTGTCTCTATTGTCCCAGCCATCCACATGACTAGGTCCATTGGGCTGGCTGTTGCCAAGGTGGCAAGAACTTATGGGGACACTGTCTGCTGACTCGTCTTCTGGCTTGGTCAGTACATGACCCCGAGGAACCCAATCTCCATCATGATTCACCGGTCCCCGGTCGCCTTGCCATCCATCCATTTGCCCCATGCCCCAGGAGACTGGCTCTGTGGCCTCTGGACCTGCTGACCTGATGGGGCTATGACTCTGCTCCCCTGGCCTCAGGGCTCCATACTGCAGCTGGGGAACTGACTCAGGATCACCAGATCTGTCCTCTAGTCCCTCGTCATCAGCGAGGTTCCCCTTGCTGCCCGCTGTGCCACCAGGACCTCCCTGACCACTCTTGGTCTCCTCCTCATGCTCTCGCAAGTGCCGCTCCAGAGAACCCCGGCCAGGGAAGCCCTGGCCGCAGAGGGCGCAGCGGACAGCTGCCCGCCGGGACCGCCCTGCTCGCCGCCGCCGGCTCTCCGAGTGTAGCTTCTGGTGGTCCTTCAAGGCCGTGAGGTTGGAGTAGGTCTTGGGACAGGTGGGGCAGCTGTACTGGCCTGTCTCAGGGCTGCACCGGTGGTTCAGGAGGCTGCCGGCATGGCGGTAGTTCCGCCCACACTGCCCACACCGGAAGGGCCAATCTTCTCGAGCCAGTTTTCGGGTGCCCCCACCCCCACCCCGCTCGAGGTGGATCCGCTGGTGGTTAGCCAGCTGTTTCCGCAGGCGGAACGCCTTCCCACAGTCCCCGCAGCGGAAACGCCGGGGATCTGCATGGATGCGCCGGTGGTTCTTGAGGGACATGAGGTTTGAGAAGCCTTTGGAGCAGGCCTGGCAGCCAAAGTGGCCAGTCTGGTGGCTCTGCCGGTGATTAATGAGGCTGCCGGCGTGCTTGTATGACCGGCCACACACCTCGCAGCTGAAGGGCCGCTCAGAGCTGGCCTCGGTCTGGCAGCCCTTCTCCGCAGTCTCCAACCTCAGCCCCATCTCCTCCCCCTTCACAGTGGTCTCCTTCCATGTCTCTTCCTTCACCCGTGCCACCTCCTCTGGGGGCTCTATTTTAAGTTCCTCTTGGAGCTTCGCCACTTCGGCCTGGCCCAGCCCCTCCTCTGCCACATTCTGGGGCTCACTGCTGCCTCCGGCCTCTGGGACTGGCCCCACCTGGGGTTCAGAGCCTTTGCAGCGCGGATGGTTCCGCAGGTGATTGCGGTAGGCAGCCAGGTTGGGGTAGCAGCGGGAGCAGACAGGGCAGGTGTAGTCTCCCGTCTGGTGGATCTTGCGATGGTTCACCAGGCTGCCCCCGTGGCGATAGGTTTTGCCACACTGATTGCAGCGGAAGGGGCGGGGCTGGTCCTCCAGAGAACTTTCCCCACCCTGCACGCAGAGGCTGTCTGCAACCGGGGCACCCACGCCCTCTCCAGACTTTGTGTCTCCACCTTCTGCAGGGAGAGAAGTCACTGTGCCCTCCAAGACGCCATCTGCAGCCGTTTCCGAGGCATCACCCGGCTCTCCCAAGTGGTTGGGAGCCTTGTCTGTCGTGTTCCCAGAACTCTGACTTTGGTGGTGACGCTCCAGGCTCCCTAGGTCATCATAGGTTTGACCACAACAGCCACAGATGTGCCCATAACCGGCTCCATCCAACGCCTCCACCTCCCGCTGCAGCTGATTCAACAGCTCTGTTTCTGAGAGCTGCAGTGGGGCACTATGGGTGGAGGCTGCCACTGCTGCGGCTTCATCTTCCCCCTCCCCCTCCTCCTCCTCCTCCTCCGAGCCCTCGGTCATGCCAGAGGAGTCATGAGCCTGGCGCCGGTGAAGCCTGTAGCCAGCCCGCCCGGGGAAGATCATGCCACAGAGGCAGCAGAGGAAAGGCTGTGCTGGGGCTGCCTCCCCAGGCCTGTGGTTCTGGAAGTGGCTGCGCAGGGCAGGCAGAGAGTCAAACTCCTTCGGGCAGAGGGAGCACTGATAGATGTCTGGTGGGTGGCAGGGCCTGTGGCTCAGCAGGCCAGTGGCATGGGGGAACGAATGCCCACAGTCAGAACACGTGTGGGAGACCTCAGCCTGCCAGCTAGGGACAGCTTCCACAGAGTGGGAAGAGCTGGGCTGGCCAGGGGCTGGTTTCTGGTCTTCATCCACCCCAGGGAGGCCATCACAGAAGCGGGTCCCGTCGCTTTCCTCAGCACCTGGCATTTCCAAGTTGTCAAGAAAGCAGGCCTCCTTCCTTCCTAGTCCTTCCTCAGGACCTCTGCTCTCTTTATCACCCTGGGAACAGGCCTCATCCCTTTCAGGCCCACATTTGTCTCTCTCGGCATGAGCCTGCAGAGAGCCCCCATCACTTTCCAAGTTGCTTTCGGCTCCACTAGGACTTTCCTCTGAAGGGCCCTGGGGACAGTCCAGGCCCTCATTGTCTCCGACCAACTCCTGGGCCCAGTTCCCACCTGAAGGGAGTTGGGCTTCTCCCCCACCCCCAGCACTGACAGTCCGCCTCCAGCGCCGCCTGCTCCGCCGCCGACTGTGGCGTCGTAAATGGTTCTTCATGGCAGCCATGGTGTGGAAGTGCTTGGTGCAGGCCCCGCAGCTGAAGTCCCCTGTCTGGTGGGTCTGCCTGTGGTTGATAAGGCTGCCCGAGTGGCGATAGCTCTTTCCACAGTCTCGGCAGGCAAATGCCCGAGGGGGTGACACCCTGGCCTCTGTCTTGCTATTCCCCCCTTCTCCCTGGGTCCGGCTGTGATGCTCAAGGCTCTCAGGATCTTCAAAGAGCGTCCCACACATGTTGCGTATCTGTGGTGCTGTCGTATCTGCTGCTGGGGGGACATCAGTGGCCGCCTCTTCATGTTTGCACCCAGTCTCTTCATCTGTACATGGGGCTGCGTTTGCTCCCGCTGAGTCAGACTCCACCTTGAGGTGGCTGGGGGGACCTTCAGCCCCTGGGCCTGTGCTGCGGCGAGCAGACTTGCAATGGACCCGCACGTGGTTGCGCAGGGCCATGAGGTTGGGGTACTTGCGGGGACAGAGTGAGCACTGGTACTCTCCTGTCTGATGGCTGTGGCGGTGGTTCACTAAGCTCCCCCGGTGGCGGTAAGCCCGACCACACTCATTGCACTTATAGGGGCGGTGGTCCAGGGTGGTGGTGGGAACCTCTCTTTCTTTGTGGGTGGTCTCCGTCAGAGGCAAAGGAGGCGGCAGCTTGGATGGCTGCCCATCCTCTGCAGCTCCTTGCCGGGGCCTGTGATGAGCCCGCACATGGTTTTTGAGAGCAGCTGCATTGTACAGCTGCTTGGAACAGATGGAGCAAGGATAGACACCTGTCTGGTGGCTCTTGCGATGGTTGATAAGGCTCCCAGCATGGCGGTAAGTACGGCCACAGTCCCCACAGCGGAAAGGTCGGTACTCCTCCAGCCCACTGTCCTCCAGCTCCCCAGAGACGCCGAGTTCCCCAGAGCCATTCAGCATCGGTGTACTAGGGAGCTGATCCCAGCTGCTCTCGTCTGTGTGCCCATTGGTGGTGGGCATCCCTCTCTCTTCCCACAGCTGCTTCTGTCTTTCTCCCTCATGGGATTGCTGGTGTTCCAGCAGCTCTTGGGGGAGCCGAAAGGCACGGGGGCAGTGGGGACACTGGTAAGGCCGATACTGGGCATGGAGTCGGGAGTGGTTCTTCAGAGCCATGAGGTTAGAGAACTCCTTAAAGCAAATGGTACAAGGGTAGATGCCCAGGGTATGGCTCTGGCGGTGGTTGGTGAGGCTCCCTGCATGCTTATAAGTCTTGCCGCATTGACTACACTTGTACCGCCGTTCCTCCTCAGCAGGAGAGGACGGGGTGGGCTCCTGACCCCCTGTGAAATTCACCACGGATTCAGCCAAATACTGTTCCAAGTTGCTAAGGAGGCTGCTGGCTGGAGTGGAGAGCAGTGGGGCTCTGCCCGAGTTGGTAATGGATCCCCAGCCCTCTGCACCCTCCTCAGGATTTGGCTGGCTTTCCCAGTCTTCTCTTTGTCTGACGGGTGGATCTTCCCAGGTGTCCAGAGCTGCCCTGGGGTCAGGCCCAGATTCACAGCCAGATGTCTCTTCGGCATGTTTTTTCTGATTCCCCCAGCTTTCCCCATGGCCAAACCTCTGGCCCCAAGAGTCAGTAGACACTGTCTCCCCCTGGAGGCGTGGAGTGGCTTCCTTGGGGCTTCCCTCAAGAGCATGAGTCCTCATGTGGTTCTTGAGGGCCATGGGATTGATGAAGTCCTTGCCACAGGTGGTACAGGGGAAAGGGCCAGTTTCATGGGGACAGTGGTGGTTGACCAAGCTTCCTGGGTGGCGGTAGCCCTGCCCACACTGCTGACAGCGGTAGGGCTGAGGGATGCTATCACCCTCCTCACTGTCCTGGTTGGAGGCTGGATGGAGCAGTTCACGGTGTTTTGACAGTTCCAGGACACTAGAAAAGTGGTGCTGACAGTCACAGCAGCTGAGTGAGGTGGGCACATCCTCCATGGGGCAGTGTGGCAGAAACCTGGAGGTTCAGGAAGAGCAGGCAGGTGGCAGAGGCATCTTCTGGTGGTGCCCAAAGCCTAGGAAGAGAGGGCAGTGGTCAGAAGGAAGGCCTGAATTAACTTTATCTCTTGGCTGTATAAGCAGCAAGTTTACTAGAGGTCACAGAGAGGTTCCCCAAGCAGCAATGCCGAGGGACCTGCTTTCTACTGGATCTAATCTGAAAGCACCATCCCTTAAGGCAACTCTGTACACAAGCTCCCCAAATATGGGAGCTTCCCTGGGCCTAACGCATCCCCAGAAGTATAGGTAAGGAAAGTCTAGAGGGATTAACTGACTTCTGATCGGAGACCTATTAACCTGTTCTTCAGACCAAATCCAAAAAGTCTTACTGCCCCTAACCTTCTCTCTATAATTCTGAAACAAACAACGTATCTCCTGTTACATCTTAAAAGGAAACCTGAACCTTTTCTAGGGCTCTGAATAAGAGATGTCCAATCCTTACCCCTCAGCTAAGCAGAGTAGCCCAGAGGCACTGAAAAAGCAGTCTTTGTCCAGTTGACAGATGAGGGCCTGAGAGATGCAGTTAGGGCCGCCTTCAGAGAAGGGGCTGGCTTGTTCCCCCACGTCCCCTATTCCTATCATGGTCGCAGAGTCTCCTTTCTAAAAGACGTTCTTGGCCACTTCTTTCACCTACTTCCCCTGAACCCAAACGATCTCCCATCAGGGAAATTCCATCCCATTTCTGGTGTTCTTCACCCTCTCTACCTTCTTTCTTTCTGACACCTCCTCACTACAGCCTCGCTGCTGCCCTTCTGTGTTTCTTCTCCCTCCTCTCATAATACTGATGACAGCAATGCATGCTAATTGAGCACTACCACATACCGAACACTGTGCTAAATAAAGAATATTCATTGTGTCACTTAATCCCCACAACACACGGCAGTGCCTGTTGTCCCGGTATACACACGAGCAAACCCACTGATTCAGGCAACCTTCTTTCCAAAGCTCTTGCACTCTCCATAGCAGGACCCCGTGCCTTCTACATCACCTTGGCTTTCCGACGGATTCTTTACTTCCATTGGACCCCAGTACAACTATCCCCGACTAAACCCCCTCACTGAATCTGCTCCCCGAACTCTCACTTCTCGGAGCCCCTTCGCTCAAGAGTGAATCCCCTTTCTTGATCGTTTGATCTCCTGATCAGACGAGTCCTCTCGCCTCACTGATCTTCTCGGCCGATTTCCTCTTAAGACCCCTACCTCACACGGGTGGCCCCTTCTCGTTCCCGCCGCGGGTGCGTCCGTTGGGGACCGCGAACGGGAGCGCGCCTGCGCACTGGGACCCTCACCCTAACTGCAGCCGTGCGCCCCAAGGGGTGGCTGTGGGGGGCTCTCGCGCTCCCACACACGCACACTCCGCCAGGGATCCCAGGGGTGGGAGGGGAGGGGAAGAGGGAAGGGAGAAGGGGGAGAAGGAAGGAGGTAGAGTAAAAAGGGCGCAGCTGACACGAGCCAGGAGTACCCCCAGCTCCGCGGACACTTCCTATTGTTACTAGGAAACAGGAAGTGTTCTAGCCGCAAAAGCTTCCCCGCGAAACCTCCTCCTGGAGGACACTTCCTGACCCGCCTCCAAGCACCCGGTCTACACAGACACACTTCCGGTGCTAAGCAAGAAGCAGCTAAAATGCTACTCAGACCCCGCCCACGCAGGTCAAAGCGCCGGTCGTTTCCTATAACCTTAGCCACACTTCCGGCAAGAGCCGCGAGCGTGGGTCTGGTACTTATCGGCTGAGCGTAGATGAGGGAAAAAGGGTTCTGCAGCCATAACCTCAGTACTTTGGTGACTTTTCGTGGGGCTCCCTGAAAAGCTCAAGACAGATGGAGGGAGCTTTATGTACTCCTCGCTGTAAAGGGAAATGTTGTGGAATATGAGGATTTAGGCACTACAAGCTTGAACATGGCCTATCTGTCCTCCCAGCGTATAGTTGTTGGTGATCTGGCCCTGCACTAACAGGATCCCGGTGTACACAGTAAGCCTGTCCGGCGTCCCCTGTCGTTAGCACCCACAGAGACCCCCCTGATTGATTCCTCTGCCACCCTCGATAAACTTCGCTTTCTTCCTCGTCGGTGAAGCTTCCTTCCACTTCCGCCCGCCGGTCCCGCCTCTCCGCCCCCCCCCCCCGCTGGGTCCTAGCGCCGGCCCCTCCCAGGCAGAGTCTGGGGCTCCGTTGGTGAGCGGAGCTGTAGCTGACGCCACGGAGCCAGCCCAAGTCCGTCAGGTAGGAAACGCCGGCGGGAAGCCGCGGGGACCCCCAGGCGTCCCCAGCGCGGACAAAATCCGAACGGACCTGTTTCCCTGTGTGTGCCGAGGGCGGATGGGGTTGGCCTGGCGCGGGCGGGGCGGGAGGAGTGCGGCCCCGGGAGGGCGCGGGCGCGCTCCGGGCCCAGCGGGTCCTAGAACCCGCCGGCTGGCCTCGCGGGCCGGCTGTCCTCGCGGGCCGGCTGCTGCGGACGCCCGGGCTCCGCCGGCGCGGCTGCCCGCCTTGCGCGGTGCGGGCCCGGGGGTCCTAGAGCCCGCCACGTTGCGGGCTTTTGTCCCTGGCGCGCAGCCCGCCTAGCGAGAGCCGCGGCGCCTGCGGCCCCCTCCCTGGCCGAGGTCCTGGCCACCCCTCCCGCGGTCCTAGAGAACGCCATTTTGCAGGTCTTTGTCCAGCCCCGGCTCTCGGTCCCATTCATTTGTTCATTCTCTCATTCTTTGTCACCCCTTGGCACATTCTCCAAGGCCACGTTTCCCAGGGCTCCTTCCGAGATGAGGCAGCTCAGGGCCCTGGCCTGCGCGGCTGTCTGGCGGGGGCGCAGACCCACGGACGGTTGCAGGGGCCGAGAAGCGCAGCGTTTCTGCAGCTCTCGGCTCCTCGGCGCGTCTGGTAGGCCCTAACGCTCTTCAAACTCCCACCTACCTCAGAGGAAACGGGGGCCTGGAGTGCCGGGGCGCCCCTACTTCCACTGCCTGTTCCTGAGGGCACTGGGGGAACCGGTATTGATTGGAAGGATGCAAAGGAGTTTTCCCCTGAGAGAAGGCAAACCGAGGCAGAGGGCAATGCAGGTGGAGATGCATTCAGGCGGGGAAGTTTGAGACTTGTGGCTGGAGCTTAGGTTGCTGTAGGGAGGGGGAAACACGCTGAGGTGAGGCTGGAAAAGTGGGTTGGGGTTAGGTTGTGAACTGACCAGATTGGAGGCCTAGGAGATAATTAATTTTCACCTCTGCACGCACTGTTCATACTTACACGTCTGCCGTCTCACCGAGTGTGTGAGGCCTGTGGGGACTATTTGTTTAGACATGGGAGACTGAGGTGCAGAGACTATAAACAGTGGCTCCTTTCTCACCTCATCCCAGCTCCCAGGGTCCTAGCCTAGACTCTCTGGGAATTACGTCTCTGCACTCCCGTCCAGGCAGCAGGACTTCATCCCTCTCCTAAGCCAGTCGTGAAGCAAAGACAAGCCTTCCTCACTAGAGCAGTGAAGCCAGTGTGGGAAATAGGCGTGATGCTATTTGGACCTTGGGAGCTTGGACAGCAGACATTCAGTTAATAAATAGTTGTTGAGGGCCAGTCTCACACATGCCTGCGATGGGGAAGGCAGAGGCTATAGGCCTGGGTCTGAACTGTGTCTCAGAGGTTGATTCTTTCCGTTTGTTTTGGGGCACTAGTCACAGTTCTAGGTGCAGTGGGTACAGAATAAGGAAGGTTCCCTGTTCATCGCTAGCCTAGATTCTTGTGCTGGAGACAGAATTAACAACTAAGCCATAAAATGTGTAAGTGCTATCAAAGTAGTAATCAGGGGACAGAGAGCAGAAGTTTGGGAGGCAGACCATCTAGCTTTGAATACTGGCTATGACTCTCACTACTTCATTTCTGTGTGCCTCAGTATCCTTGTCTGTAATGTGGGGGAAACAACACTGTTTAACTTAGCCTATCCAGACTACCATAGCAAAAAAAAAAAAAAAAACAGACTGGGGGGCTTAAACGACAGAAGTTTATTTCTCACAATCCTGGAGGCTGGGAAGTCCAAGATCAAGGTGCTGGCCAGTTCCTGGTGGGGACTCGCTTCCTGGCCTGCAGGCATGCACACAGCCAGTCTGTAACGGACTTCTGGGCAGTTGTGAGACAGCTTGAGTAGTACACATAGAATTCTTAGCATGATACCTGGCTGGTGCTAAGCTTGCAAGAAGGAATGCTATCCGTGTGAGCACCATAAAGGAAATTAAAGCGGGGGGAGGACAGAGAGTGATTAGCAGGGGCGCCGGTAGCATTAAGAAAGGTGGTCTGGAAAGCCCTCTTTGAGAAAGTGACAGGGACCTGAGACCCACATAAAACCAAAGAGATAGCTACCCAAAGATCCTTGGGGGATAGTGGTTCTGGCCGAGGGTACTGCGTGCAAAGGCCCTGAAGTCAGAAGGAATCTCGCTCTTTGAGGAAAAGAAAGGGAGCCTGTGTGGGTGGAGCTTAGTGAGACAGGGAAGAGGAATGGACGTTGAGGTAGGCAGGAGATAGATGGTTCAAGGCCTCGCTGGCCACGAAAAAGATATTGGTCTTTGTCCTGGGAACAAATTTGGCTAATAAGTCTTAAGGAAATGAAGACAGCTAAAGAGCCCAGCCCAGAGACCTGAAGACTTGGGTCTGAGTCAGGGCTCCTTGCCTAGCTGTGTGTTCTTGTGCAAGTTTTTCCCTTATGGGGCTTAATATGCACATCTGGAAACAAGGTGAAGTAAAAACGCCTTTCTCCTAGAAGCTTGTGAAGACCTAAGGTTGTGTCTTTGGTTCTTAAATGCCGAGTGTTAACTGGAGTGACCCAGAAAGTGTGTTCATAGTGAAGGTTTCTGTCCTGCCCGCACTCCCTGGATGGGCATTCTCGTACAGGGGTTCACAGACCTGACTTGGGGAAACACCGCTGCAGGGAGTGGTAGGGGAAGAGTCCACTGAACTGTGAAGCGAGGAGATGATTTTAGACGGGCCTGGCCTACCTGGCCCTCTGCTCTTCATGGAGCTGGGCGCCTGCTGGGACCAACCTGGTGCTCCCCAACTTGTCCCCTGGGAAGTGCCTTAGGGGAGATTTACCCATCCAGCTCTCTGGTTTCTGGTTCACAGACAGGAAGACTGAGGCCCAGAGCTCAAAATCCCTGGCTCCAGCCCTCTGAGAGGGAAGCAGACATAAAGGGTTCTGGCTCTGGTCTCAGGGATGAGAGAAGGCAAAGGTGCAACCTGAGCTCAGAGTCCCGTCCCTGTGGGCGGGCCCAGGTGGCAGACAAGACTGTGAGGGCCCAGATAACTGAGTAAGGACCCAGCAACTCAAGGCAAGTTAAACAGCTAGATTCAACTCCAGCTGCGAATGACTAGGTGTGGCCATGGGCTAGTTATGAAGCACAAGGCCATATTGTTTCTCTGGGCCTCAGTTCTCTTATCTGTGAAAAGGGAATAACAGTACTTTTCTCATGGTGTGGACAGGAAGTTTAAGTGAGTTAATACATGCAAAGAGCTTAGGTTACTGCCTAGTATTTAGCAAGTGCTTTGTAAATGTGAGCTATCGTTTTTTTATTCAAGAGAAACTTGATCCGTCAGGCTGTCCAGAGATGGTCTGGAAAGGAGGTAGTGAGTGCCTCATCCAGAGATAGGGAGAGATCCCCTGGAAAGTTGGTTCTCAAGCCCTTTAACTCACTTTCCAGCCTCAGAATTTAGTGGGAAAAGTAAAAAACAAAAAAACAAAAACAACAACAAGGTGATGGTGGAACAGCATTGTGTGGGATTGGGGCCAAAAACCAAAGCGGAGATGCAGGAGGAGCTTCCTGGGTGAAGTGGGCTCAAAGGGAGGATTGATGGGATTTGTGACAGCCAGGAAGGACCTGGGAACTTGCATGGTGTGATGGAAGCCGTGGAAAGTTCTTGAGTGGCACGTAGTACCTTAGGGAGAAGACGCAGGCTGCCTGTGTACACTAGATTGTGTGTATAGGGGTGGGGGACTGAGGCAGGTCCACCAGGCAGAAGGGTGCTGACTCTAAAGATGCAGCCCTTGCCACTCACTCCAGGGGCTCCAGTGTCCTCCCTGGACCATAACTTGGAAGCCACCAAGCCCTGAGGTGTACAGATAGGGAAACAGGCTTAGAAAGGAGCATGAGAGCCCTAGCCGGTTTGGCTCAGTGGATAGAGCGTCGGCCTGTGGACTGAAGGGTCCCAGGTTCGATTCTGGCCAAGGGCACATGCCCAGGTTGTGGGCTCGATCCCCAATAGGGGGCGTGCAGGAGGCAGCCGATCAATGATTCTCTCTCATCATTGATGTTTCTATCTCTCTACCCGTCTCCCTTCCTCTCTGAAATCAATAAAGAAATATTTTTTTTTTTTTTTTAAAGAAAGGAGCATGAGAAAGTACTCAGGCCCCCTACCTCCCAACCTAGCTTCTGGGCACACCAGGCTCCCTTTTCTATTGCAGATACTCACCCCCACCCAGGCCACCCCCAGCAGCTGTTGCTGAGCACTCCTTAAGTGGATCTGCCCGTAATCCTCTCCCTTCATCCCCCAGGGAGGATGAGCTGGTGTTAGGGCTAATGCAGCTGTTAATCCTGTTTCCTTCCAGCCCTGAGCCACAGGAACAGCTGTGTGGACGGCATCTGGCTCTGATACCGTCAGATATCTGGTTTCTGGTTCACAGATAGGAAGACTGAGAATGAAGGGTCCTCGGCTAGATTGGCTGTCCCAGGAGGCCAGATCAGATACGTCGGTTATGGCTCAGAGGCTCCTAACTGCTAGCAATGGTTCAAGCTGCCTTGAGAGTGACTGAGCTTCCTATGACCAGAGCTAGGGGAGCAGGAGCCCACAGTGATTCCAGAGCAGGGGTGGGCCAGGATTCCTGTCTGGGGTGGAGTCCCTTATAGCCGTGCAAGGCCAGAATTCTGTGTGACCGTTGCTGCCTCTGAAAGCTAACCAACCAGAGTGGAAAAACAAAATGCATATGCTGGGGCCTATCGCTTCCAGACAGACGGTGCCAATCACCACATTGAGCCCACTGGTTTTGCCCTCTCTTGGGCCCACCTCTGCCTTCCCTGGGCACTTGGAGACCCACATCTGGGTAGTCTCTATGTCTGCAGCCTTGCATAGGACTCTGCCTCCTGGCACAGGCCTTGGATGCTGAGCTGAAGGAGGAGGATGGTGAGAAGGATGGAACCAGGGTGTTCTGGGAATGCCACAGGGCCTGGAAAAACTCGGGCTGGGGAATGAAGTGCAGGCGGACATTTTGATGAACCCAGCCTCCTCCCTTAGTCTTTCTGAAGTCACCCAGTCCAACTCCTTTCATCAGTGAGCAGACCAGAGAGGAAACTTGCGCACGCTGTCAGAGCCAGGAATGTTGGAAAGGAAGGATGTGGCCCACCCCCCGGGTGGAAAGTGCAGATAAGTTGGGGTTCCCACTGAGGCGCCATGAGGGCTTTGGTGACGGGAGAGGCCTTGGAGAACGGCAAAGGGATGTGGCTTCTGTCTAACTTTGCTTCTCTCACAGCGCTTTGCCCATCGAGGCCATGGAGGTGGAGACTGTGGAGGCCCGGTCCCCAGGCCCCGGCTACAAGCGTTCGGGCCGCCGCTACAAGTGCCTGTCCTGCACGAAGACGTTTCCGAATGCGCCCAGGGCAGCACGCCACGCTGCCACACACGGGCCCGCAGACGGCGCGGAGGAGGTGGCAGAGGGGAAGCTGAAGCCAGAGACGGAATCTAAAACGGAGGATGCCAGCGGGGACAAAGTGTCAGGTGCAGCGGCTAAGCCCCGGCCTTACGCCTGCCCACTGTGCCCCAAGGCCTACAAAACAGCCCCAGAGCTGCGCAGTCACGGGCGCAGCCACACGGGCGAAAAGCCCTTCCCTTGCCCCGAGTGTGGCCGCCGCTTCATGCAGCCCGTGTGCCTGCGCGTGCACCTGGCCTCGCACGCCGGCGAGCTGCCCTTCCGCTGCACGCACTGCCCCAAAGCCTATGGCGCGCTCTCTAAGCTCAAGATCCACCAGCGAGGTCACACGGGCGAGCGGCCCTACGCCTGCGCCGACTGCGGCAAGAGCTTTGCGGACCCTTCCGTGTTCCGCAAGCACCGACGCACACACGCCGGCCTGCGGCCCTACGGCTGTGAGCGCTGCGGCAAGGCCTATGCCGAGCTCAAGGACCTGCGCAACCACGAGCGGTGAGGGCGCTTGAAGGGGTTGGGAAGAGCAGGCGTGGGGTGGCGGACAGCAGGGGCCGCGCTGTGACCAGTGTGGCCTGGGCTTGGGTCTTAGGGAGCAGAATGAGCGGGTGGGGAGGTGAGTGGGATGGCGCTGTGGGCAGCGGAGGGCAGCGGTAAGCAGCACTTGGGTGGAGCTAGTGCTCCCGGGTTGGTTGGGTTGGTTGGTTGGTCGGTGGACCGGACATGCGGGCAGACTGATTTGGGATGGGGCTCTGGAGGAGGCAAGTGGGGTCTGATAGGCCTGGGTTCCTGGACATCAGGAAGGGGGCCGGGCTTGAAGTTGGGTGTCTGGTAGAGCACAGGATCGGTGAATGGGACCTGGTAAGTCTAGGCCCGTGGAGTGCAGAGGGGTCTTTTCTGGAATCTAGATACGCAAACTGAAGGTTTCTTACTCTGGGGTACAGCTCTGGATCTTAGGGGATTGGGCCCAGGTCCCCAGGATGTTAGGGCCTCCTGAGTTAACCGAAGGTTTCTTACTCTGGGGTACAGCTCTGGATCTTAGGGGATTGGGCCCAGGTCCCCAGGATGTTAGGGCCTCCTGAGTTAACCGTGCAGACGGCAGCCGGGTCAGGTGATGGGCTGCCGCCTTCACGCCGGTCCCCACTCTCCACAGGTCCCACACGGGGGAGCGCCCCTTCCTCTGCTCAGAGTGCGGGAAAAGCTTCTCCCGTTCGTCCTCGCTCACGTGCCACCAGCGCATCCACGCAGCACAGAAGCCCTACCGCTGCCCAGCCTGCGGCAAGGGCTTCACTCAGCTCAGCTCCTACCAGAGCCACGAGCGCACCCACTCCGGCGAGAAGCCCTTCCTGTGCCCCCGCTGTGGTCGCATGTTCTCTGACCCCTCAAGCTTTCGGCGCCACCAACGGGCGCACGAGGGCGTGAAGCCTTACCGCTGCGAGAAGTGTGGCAAAGACTTCCGGCAGCCGGCGGACCTGGCCATGCACCGGAGGGTGCACACCGGCGACCGGCCGTTCAAGTGCCTGCAGTGTGACAAGACGTTCGTAGCTTCCTGGGACCTTAAGCGGCACGCGTTGGTGCACTCGGGCCAGCGGCCCTTCCGCTGTGAAGAGTGCGGGCGCGCCTTCGCCGAGAGGGCCAGTCTCACGAAGCACAGCCGTGTGCACTCGGGCGAGCGCCCCTTCCACTGCAACGCCTGCGGGAAGTCCTTTGTGGTGTCCTCAAGCCTGAGGAAGCACGAGCGGACGCACCGAAGCAGCGAGGCCCCAGGGGCCCCCCCACAGCAGGAGCTGGTGGTGGGCCTGGCACTGCCGGTCAGCGTGGCGGGCGAGGGCTCCGTGGCCCCCGCAGCAGGTGCCGGGCTAGGGGACCCTCCAGCGGGGCTGCTAGGGCTGCCCCCAGAATCAGGCGGCGTGATGGCCACCCAATGGCAAGTGGTGGGCATGACGGTGGAGCACGTGGAGTGCCAAGATGCTGGGGTCGGGGAGGCTCCTGGTCCCTTGGGGGGGACAGGCGAGGCGGGGGGTGAGGAGGTGGACGAGAAGCCTCCGCAGTTTGCGTGCCGGGAGTGCAAGGAGACGTTCTCCACGCTGACTTTGCTGCGAAGGCATGAGCGCTCACACCCAGAGCTCCGGCCCTTTCCCTGCACCCAGTGTGGCAAGAGCTTTTCAGACCGGGCTGGGCTGCGCAAACACAGCCGCACGCACAGCTCTGTGCGCCCCTACACCTGCCCCCACTGCCCCAAGGCCTTCCTGAGTGCCAGCGACCTACGAAAGCACGAACGCACCCACCCTGTGCCCATGGAGCCCCCCGCGCCTCTCGAGCCCCTTGTGGCTTTGCTCGGAATGCCTGAAGAGGGGCCAGCCTGAGCCCATGGCCCTTCCTCTGAACGCCCAGGAGTTCAGCCCCATAGCGTGCCTCCTGAACCTCCCTGTGCCCCGGCTTACTCTTAGACTCCAGATCCCTGTCCCCCAGGTAGCCAGCTTACCTTCCCAACCAAGAGACCTGGGACAGCGGAGGCGGCACCTGCTGCTCAGAGACATGGCTCTGTGAGTAACACATTAAAGCATTCACTTTGACACTGGGTTGACTCCTGTGTTCTAGTTGGGGGTTCGGGAGGGAGTTTGGGCACTAGACAAGGTTCATTGCAGATTCCTAGATTGGCAGATTAGAAACTAGAAGGGTCTTTGGGTGCGTTTTTTTCAAAGTGTTTTAGAATGCCTTGTGACAAAGGGTTTCATGGTCAAATAAGTACAGGAAATTCCCTGTGCCTTTCTTGGGGATTCTTGATTAAAAGTGTGTTAAAGTCATTCATAAGTCCCGCAATCAACAAATCTATTTAGCTTTGTTTATCCCATACTTATATAACCATGGAAACCTTTTACTGAGTAGTTTTCCTTCTATCCTTTTTACAGAGAATAAACTGAGGCCCAAAGTTAGTATATTCCTTATACACTGCAGTAACAAATTGGAAGATATACTTGAAAAAAAGAGGTCCCCTTCACAGTTACGATACCCACAAACTACAAAATAAGAAGCCTCACAAGAAACATGCAAAGCCTATATGAAGAAAATGCTCTCTCCGGAAGGATATAAGACATATACCATGTACCTACTTGGGAAGACATTAAAAGATGTTGGCCTTAGCCAGTTTGGCTCAGTGGATAGAGCATCAGCCTGTGGACCAAAGGGTCCCTGGTTCAATGCTGGTCAAGGGCACATACCTCGGTTGCAGGGTCCTTTCTGACCCGGGCCCTGTGTTTCTCTCACATTGATATTTCTGTCTTTCCCTCTCTCTTCACTCTCTCAAAAAATAAAAAAAATAATATATATATAGAAAGATATCCTTGGGTGAGGATTTAAAAAAAAAAAAGGATGTTGGATTCTCCCTAGCTTAATGCTTAAATTCATTGCTATCCAAAAAGGGTTTTTAACAGAACTTGAAAATCCGAAGTTCCTATGCAATACATTCTTTAAAAACAGTGGAGGTGATGTGTTTACATACTAGATAATCAAACACCAAAGCCCTGGAGTAAAAACAGTATGGGCACAAGAATAAATTAGTGGAGTGGGGGAGAGGGTTCAGAAACAGCCCTAACTATTTCTGGGAATTCAGTTTGTGATAAAAAGGATTATTCAAATTGGTGGGAAAAGATAGGCTGTTAAATAGCTTTACAGTTATATCTGTACTCTGAAAGGTTACACATCTTTCTAAGCAATTTTTCAAAGACCAAAATAAATCAAAATGAGGCTTCACATTTAGTGTAACTTGGTACAGCCTGTTGGGAAGATGATTTGATTATATTTATAAAAAAGTTAAATGGACATACCCTTTGGCTCGGCAAATACACCTAAAGAATTTACACCTCAAATTTCTTTTCCCACTTAAGTGGCAAAATTGAGGATAATGTTTAATACAGCAGAATCTGTGATACTGGGAACACCTTAAATGTCCATTAGCAAAGGACTAAGGCTAGCCGCTGTAGAACACATTGATCAGCTGTTTAAAAAATGATATCAATCTGTTTTTTTAACAATATAAAAAAATACGTCAAATGAAAAAAAAATGCAAAGCAGCATGGTTAGTATGGGCCAAATTACATATAAGTGCTCAAGTTTCTATAGAATATTTCTAGAAGGATACTTAACTGATTTTGGACTATAAATTTCAGCCACTAAGGCTTTCCCCATTTATAAGCCAAAACAAAGAATGGACCAGATCCTCTTCCATGCTTTTGTCATTTCTAGACTTGGAGCCACCAAGTTGGCAGCTTCAGGAAATGTGTGCAGTCTAACTCCAGGCCCATGTGCCAGTCATGAGGGACTTTGCAGCAGCTGGCTCTAGCCTAGGACTGGCATACCGGGTGGCACCAGGAATAGAAGTAGTGGGTAATCCCTTGATGTCAGGGCACAGACAGCATTGCCATGCCCAAGCTTTGGAAGAGGCCCTCATTTCTGTTCTCTCTCTCTCTCTCTCTCTCTCTCTCTCTCTCTCTCTCTCTCTCAATATATATTTTTATTGATTTCAGAGAAGAAAAGAGACAGAGAGAAACATCAATGATGAGAGAGAATCATTGATGAGCTGCCTCCTGCACACCCTACACTGGGCATGTGCCCTTGACTGGAATAGAACTCGGGACCCTTCAGTCCACAGGCCGATGCTCTATCCATTGAGCCAAACCAGCTATTCCTGTTCTTCATAGCATAAGAAGGGGGCATGTGGCAACAGCAGGGGCCAGGGTGTCATGACTGCAGGAAGAGAGTACTAGTTTGACCAAGGGCACTCACTGCCCATCCCAATACCCAAAGCAAGACAAGCACTGACCCCAGGTCACCTGCCTGTTCAGGCTGGGGCCAGAGTCTGAAAGAATGGGGTCCAAGAAAGACACAAACTAAATGGGGTTGGAACGGGGACTTTGGTTACTACTGACTTGATTTGTGACCTTGAGCAAGATGATTTATCTTGGGCGTTGGGGAGGCATCTTTTAGAAATTGGAACAAAGATACCATATATTTGGGCATTTATCTACAATGAAGAAAAAAGTGGGTCTGGGCCTAGACAACCCACTGATCCCTTGGTTCTCCTTCTCTGACACTCCAGGCATCCCTTAACCAGGCCTGCTTCCTGAGGACTTAAACAAGCTGACTTAAAAAAATATTAACAGCTATATTAAGATGTAATTCATATACATACAATTAACCCATCTGAAGTGTATAATTCGATGGTCTTTAGTACTTTCACAGGGTTATGCAACCATCACAATCTAATTTTAGAATACTTTTACCCCCCTAAAAGGAACTTTATGCCCATTAGCTGTTACTGCCTATTGATCGCCCCCCCCCGCCCCCCCCCCCCCGCCCACCCGCACCCAATTCCTCAGCCTGAGTCAACCACTAATCTTATATCTGTCTCTATGGACTCATCTATTGTGGACATTTCATGTAGGGATCATGGAATATTTGGTCTTTTGTTACTGGCTTCTTAGCATAATGTTCTCAAGGTTCATTCATATTGTTTTTCCTTTTTATTGTCAAATAATATTCCATTTTATGGATATACCACTTTTATGTATCCATCATCAGTGATTGGCAATGGGCTTCCATTTTTGTCAATTGTGAATAATGCTGCTCATGAACATTCACATACAAGTTTTTGTGTGGACATATTTTTCAATTCTCTGGGTATATATATATCTAGGAGTGGAATTGCTGGGTCATACAGTTACTGTTGTTTAACCATTTGAGGAACTGTCAGACTATTTTCTAAAGTGGCTGCACCTTTTTACATTCCCACCAACAGGGTATGAATGTTCGAATTTTCCCACATCTTCATCAACAGTGTTATTATCTGTCTTTTTTATTATAGCCATTCTACTGGATGTGAATTTCTGTTTTGATTTGCATTTCCCTAATGGCTAGTGATGTTGAACATCTTTTCATGTATTTATTGGTTATTGTATATCACCTTTGGATAATGTCTATTCAAGTCCTTTGCCCATATTCTTTGGTTGCTATTGTTTATCCTCACCTAAGGATATATTTTTTCCATTGATTTTTCAAAGAGAGAGAATGGAAGGGAGGAAGGGAGGGGGGAGAGAGAGAGAAACATCAAACACATTGATTGGTTGCCTCCTGCACATGTCCCAACCAGGGGTGGGGAGTGAACCCACAACCCAGGTACGTGCTCTTGACTAGGAATTGAACCTGTGGCCCTTCGGTGCCTGGGCCGACGCTCTAACCACGGAGCCACACCGGCAAGGGCCGTTGCCCATTTTTTAATTGGGTCCTTTGACTTATTGCTATTGAGTGTTAAGAGTTTTAGATATAAGTTCCTTATGATTGGCAAAAGTTCTCTCCCATTGTGTGGGTTGTCCTTTTACTTTCTTGATGGTGTCCTTTGAAGCGCAAAAGTTTTACATTTTGATGTCCAATTTATTTATTTTTTCTTTTGTTGCTTGTGCTTTGACAGCCATATCTAAGAAATCATTTCCTAATCCCGGTCATGAAGATTTATACCTATGTTTTCATCTAAGCGTTTTATAGGTGTTTATAACCCACTTATAAACTTACAAGTTTAAAAATGATAAACTATAAATGTTTTATAGCTAAGAGTGCTTAGATTTAGGTCTTTGATCCATTTTGAATTAATTTTTGTGTATGGTGTGAGGTAGGAGGTCCAACTTCATTCTTTTATATGTGGATATTCAACTGTCCCAGAACCAATTGTTGAAAAAGCTTTTCTTTGTCCATTGAATTGTCTTGACACCATTTTTGGAAATTAACTAACTGTAAATATGAGGTTTTATTTCTGAGCTCTCAATTTTATTCCCTGAACATGCCTGTATATCTTTATTTCTGCCAGTACCACACTGTTTCGCTTGCTGTAGCTTTGTAGTACATTTTAAAATCAGGACCTGCGAGTCCTCCAACTTGTTCTTCTATTTCAAGATTATTTTTGTTTTTCTGGAACCCTGGCATTTCCATATGAATATTAGGATCAGCTTATCAATATTTGCAAAAAAGAAACAAAAAAGAAAAGAAAAAGAAGATAGCTGGAATTTTGATAGGGATTGCATTGAATCTATAGATCAGTTGGAGTATTGCCATCGTAATAATATTAAATATTCTGACCCAGGAGCATGGGATATTTGAATTTTTATTTAGATGTTTAGTTTCAACAGTGTGTTCTAGTTTTCAGTGTATAAATGTTACAGTTCTTTTGTTAAATTTATATCTAATTATTTTATTATTTTTGTTGCTATTATAAATGTAATTGTTTTCTTTGTATCATTTGTGAATTGTTCCTTGCTGGTCATGAGAAATACAATAGATTTTTGTACATTATTCTTGTATTCTGCAACCTTATTGAACTAGTTTATTAGCTCTAATAGTTTGTGTGTGTGTATTGCTAAGGGTTTTCTATATACCAGATCATGTCATTGGTAAATAGAGATAATTTGCTTCTTTTCTGTCTGGATGCCTTTAATTTCTTTTCCTTGCTTATTGCCCAGGCTAGAACTTTCAGTACAATATTAAATAGAAGGGTAGGAGCAGACATCCTAATCTCAGGGGCAAGACATCCAGTCTTTCACCATTTAAGTATGATGTTAGTAGTGAATTTTTGTATATGCTTTTTGATAATCAGCAAGTGAAGGATATTCCCCTTTATTCCTAGTTTCTTAAGCTTTTAAAAATTATTATTATGTGTTGGATTTTTGTCAAATGTATTTTTTTGTTTCTATTGAGATAATCATATTTTTTGTTCTTTAGTCTATTAATACTAGAGGTCCGATGCACAAAATTTATGCAAGAGTAGGCCTTCCTTCCCCTGGCTGATGACACCACCTTCCTTCTGGCACCCGGGGCCCGGGCTTCCCTCTCAGCCCTGGCTTTGTCTGGAAGGATGTCCGGAAGCACATCTTGTCTAATTAGCATATTACACTTTTATTATTATAGATTCTGTATTATATTCATTGATTTTGGATGTTAAACCAACCTTGCATTCCTCAGATAAATCCTACTTGGTCATACTGTACAATCTTTTTTTTAAAATATATATATTTTTACAGATAGGGAGAGGGATAGAGAGCTAGAAACATCGATGAGAGAGAAACATCGACCAGCTGCCTCCTGCACACCCCCCACCAGGGATGTGCCCGCAACCAATGTACATGCCCTTGACCGGAATCGAACTCGGGACCCTCCAGTCTGCAGACCAACGCTCTATCCACTGAGCCAAACCGATTTTGGCTTTAATATATATTTTATTGATTTTTTTTTACAGAGAGAAAGGGAGAGGGATAGAGAATTAGAAACATCGATGAGAGAGAAACATCGATCAGCTGCCTCCTGCACACCCCCCACCAGGGATGTGCCTGCAACCAAGGTACATGCCCTTTACCGGAATGGAACCTCCAACCCCTCAGGGCTCTATCCACTGAGCCAAACCGGTCAGGGCCAATCATTTTATATATTGCTAGATTTGGTTTGCTAAGGAAAACAAAATTTTGTTGAGGATTTTCATATCTATATTCATATGAAATATTGATCCATAGTTTTTATTTTATTTTATTGATTGATTTTAGAGAGAGAGAGAGGAAGGAAGAGAGAGAGAAACATCGATTGGTTGTTCCACTTATTTATGCATTCATTAGTTGCTTCTTGTATGTGCCCTGGCTGGTGCAATGCTCTAGCCAACTGAGCTACCCAGCCAGAGCCTGTAGTGTTTCTTGTGATGTCTTTGTCCAGTTTTGTTATCTGGATAATGCTCAGATAGTCTGACTTCTGACCCTCGCTTTTCTTCTGCTCCACCTTCCTTTACCTCCCTGGCTCTCTACCAGAACTGTCCCAGGTGGTGAATGCATCTTGGGAGTGTGAAACCATAGGCTCTGCTGCTGGCACAATAGCTGGCATCACCCCTCAGTCTGTACTGTGGACTGGAGTCATCATCCTCTCCCCATCCCAGTGGCTAGATAAACTGAACTTCCTCACAGGAGAACGTCCCAGGATCAGGGCTGAAGCAGAGGTAGGGCAAAGCAGCAGGCCTTGTAGGTTGGGGCAGTTATTCTGGATTCAACTGGGGAATTTTGGAGACTCATTCTCAATTACTAGTACATACACACAGCCCACTCTCAACAGAAATCCCTGCCCTTACAGCCTGCCTTTCTTACAGTCCCTACCCCAGCTCTGACCTCATTTCTTATCTACTACTTCCACTCAGCATGCTGGCCTTCTGTTTATTTGTCCCCAGTCTGTGGCCTTTGCACTTGCCCTTCCATGGAGCTGGAGCCCATTGCCCTAAATTTTCCCATGATGCTCTTTCTCTTCAGTCAAGTCTCAGCTCAAAGCTTACTGTATTGGGTTTCTATTGCTGCATCTTTAAAAAATTTTTAATTGATTTTTAGAGAGAGATATGAAGGGAGAGAGAAAAAAATCAATTTGTTATTCCACTTATTTATGCATTCACTGGTTGATTCTTATATGTGCCCTGACCTGGGATCGACCCGCAACCTTAGTATATTGGGGCAACGCTCTAAGCAATTGAGCTACCCAGCCAGGGCCAAATTTAACATCTTAAAAACAACACCCATTTATTATCTCATAGCTCTGTAGGTCAGAAGTCCAGGCTGATTCAATTGGTTCCCTATTTAGGGTCTCACAAAGCTGAAGTCAAAGTTGTGGCCAGCCTGGCTTCTCATCTGGAGCCTTTGGTGTAGAATTCACTTCCAGACTCATCTAGGTTAGTACTGAATTCACTTCCATTTGGCTGTAGGACTGAGATCCCCATTTATTTGCTGACTCAGCCAAGAGTCATTCTCAGCTTCTAATGGCCATCTACATTCCTTGGCTGAGGGCCTCTCCATATTCAAAGTTGGCAATAGCACATCAAGTCTTCCTGCTTCAAATTTCTCAGATTTGTTCTGTCTTCCTCCTCTGTCACTAGCCGGAGAAGCTTCTCTGCCTTTAAGAGCTCATGTAATTACATTGGGCCTACCTGAATAATTCAGAATAATCTCTCTATCTTAAGGTCAACTGATTAGTAAACTTAATTACATCTGCAAAATACCTTTTGCCATGTAAGATGATATTCAAAGAGATTAGGGCATGGAGTCTTTGGGGGCCATTATTCTCCTTAGCCCTCAAAAATTTGCATCTGTCCCATATGCAAAGTACACTCACTTCTTCCCAAGGTCCTTAAAAGTCTCATCCCACTACAGCACCAAGTGTGAGTCCAAAAATCTCATACATTTCATCAAATCAAAAGTCCCTAATCATATTATCTAAATCAGATGCAGATGTGGCTGTGGGTATAATCCATCCTGGAGCACAATTCTTCTCATCTGTGGACCTGTGAAACTAAAGAAAAGTCATGTTCTCCCAACATGCTATAGTGTGACAGGCATAGAATAATAGCTACAGACATTATGGTTCAAAAAGGGGAGAATGGGCCGAAACCGGTTTGGCTCAGTGGATAGAGCGTCGGCCTGCGGACTCAAGGGTCCCAGGTTCAATTCCGGTCAAGGGCATGTACCTTGGTTGCGGGCACATCCCCAGTAGGGGGTGTGCAAGAGGCAGCTGATCGATGTTTCTCTCTCATCGATGTTTCTAACTCTCTATCCCTCTCTCTTCCTCTCTGTAAAAAATCAATAAAATATATTTTAAAAAAAAAAGGGGGGGGGGGGGAAGAATGGGTTTTTCCAAAATGGAGGCAGGTTAAGTGAAAATCTCCCAGGACCAAACTGGAATTACAGCTAAAATATAGACAAACCATCCTGAATAATCAACTCAAGACTAGCTGGAGAGATGCCTTATAACCAAGGACATAAAGTGGAGACTGAATAGAAACTGGAAGGAAGAGTGGAGGCATGAGAGGGCTGGCCAGGCTCCCACAGACAGCAGCTGAAGTTCTGGAGGGATATCTCAGTTGTAGGGGGTTCCCCCTGAAAACTTTGGTGTCTAAACCCCAAGTTGGGCTCCCCAGGCCAGAGCACCAGAACTGAGAAAGATAAATTGGATGTAAAAAACCAGAAGGATTACTGTCTGCCAGCCAGAGACGACTAGAAATGCAGGCACCCTCTTAAAGGACCAACACACAAAATTTTGTGTGCATCCACTCAACTTTGATTCCAGCAGAGGGAGGGCAGAGTGGACTAGAGCTGTGTGAAAAGAATCCGGTTTGGGGGCTCTAAGGTTAGAGCTCAAAAGGCAGCAGCCTGTATTTCTATGCTGAGTCATTCCCCCATATTGCAGAAGACATCTTTCTCAGACAGACCTTTACCATCCAGGCAGCTTTTGCTTGGGTGGGGAAGCAATTGCACCACCCTTTGGAGTTTACACCTTCTCGAGGTTCATTAAGAGACTGAGAATAAAAATCAGCCTGCAAGCAGAGGCAGATCTCTGGATGCATTGAGTCTTTGCCTGATCTGCTACTGGACCTAGGGCTAGCAGACCTTGGTGTACATCTTGGTCCTTTTCAAAGGCATCCAATCCCAGCAAAGGGAGCCACAAGCTGTGGATTGCTGAGACCTTCAAACAGCATCTGATCACCACAGACCCTTCAAAAAGAATGGGAGTCATAGCAGATCTACCTAATACATAGAAATAAACCCAAACAGCCAGCTAAAATGGGAAGACAAAAAAACAAGCCCCAAATGAAAGAACAAGAGAATTCTCCAAAAGAAGAGCTAAATGAAATGGATATAAGAAACTTATCAGATATAGAAATCAGAATATTGTTTACAAGAATGCTCAATAGCATGAGAAAAGATATAGAAACTATGAAAAATGACTAGTTGGAAATGAAAAAATGACATACCAATAATAAATAACACATAGGAAGGAATAAAGAGTAGATTAGGGGAAGCTGGAGATTAGATCAGTGAATTAGAAGACAGGGTAGAAGAAAAATCACTCAATCAGAGAACCAAAAAGAAAAAACAATTAAAAAACAGGACAACTTACAGGACCTGTGGTACAACATGTAATGTAACAATACTCGCATCATAGGAGTACCAGAAGGTGAAGAAACTGAGCAAGGGCTAGAAAACCTGTTTGAAGAAATGATGGCAGAAAACTTCCTTAACCTAGTGAAGGAAAAACTCACCCAAGTTCAGGAGGCACAGAGAGTCTCAAGCAAGAAGAACCCAAAGAGGCCCACACCTAGATACATCATAATTAAAATGCCAAAAATTAACATCAAAGAGAATCTTAAAGACAGCAATAGAAAAGCAATTTGTTACCTACACAGGAGGTCCCATAAGGCTGTCACTGATTTCTCATCAGAAACTCTACAGGCCAGAAGGGAATGGCATGAAGTATTCAAGGAAATGAAAACCAAGGATCTGAAACTAAGACTACAATATCCAGCAAGGCTATGGTTCAAAATAGAAAATAGATGTTGAAATAAAGAGCTTCCCAGACCAAAAAATAAATAAATAAAAAAGGCTAAAGGAGTTTATCACCACCAAACCAACATAGCAAGAAATGTTAAAGGGACTGTTGTAACAAGAAAAATTATAGAGAAAGATGGGAATAAAGAATTAAAATGGCACCCTAGCTGGTTTAGCTCAGTGGATAGAGCATCAGCCTGTGGACTGAAGGGTCCTAGGTTCGATTCTGGCCAAGGGCATATGCCCAGGTTGTGGGCTCAATCCCCAGTAGGGGGCATGCAGGAGGCAGCGATCAATGATTCACTCTTATCATTGATGTTTCTATCTCTTCCTCTCTGAAATCAATAAAGAAATATATATATATTTTAAAAAGAATTAAAATGGCAATAAATAAGTACCTATCAATAATAACCTTAAATGTAAGTAGATTAAATGCTCCAATCAAAAGACATAGGGTAGGAGATTAAAAATGGTGGCAGAGTAAGTGGATGCTACACAAACATGCAACCAGAACCAAACTGGAATTACAACTAAAACACACCAAAAAATAAAAATAAACCACACTAAACCCTGAATAATCAACTGAAGACTAGCTGGAGAGAATCCTGATAATCAAGGATGGAAAGTGGAGACCACATAGAGACTGATAGGAAGGGCGGAGGCGTGAGAGGTCTGGACAAGCTACCACGGAGAGCAGCTGAAGTTCCGGAGAGATACAACTGTGTGGGGTTGCCACTGAGAACTCTTGCATCTAATACCCAAGGTAGGCCCCCCCAGCAGAGAGCACCAGAACTGAGAAAGGTGCCCACATAACATCTGACTGTGAAAAGCAGCAGAGTTGTGGTCTGCCAGGGAAAAACAGCTGGAAATGCAGGCATCCTCTTAAAGGGCCAATGCACAAAATTCCATGTGCAGCCACTTACCTTGTGCTCCAGCAGAGGGAGGGCAGAGTGGACTGGAGCTGTGTGAGCAGAAGCCTGGGATGGGGGCTCTGGGTGAGAGCTCAGAAGGCAGACACTCTGGTTTCCTGTGCTGAGTCATTCCCTCATCTCTGCTGCGGAGGTCACCTTTCTCAGGCAGACATTTGCTATCCTGGAGGTTTTGCCTGGTGGAAAGACAGTTGACCCACCCTATTGGAAAATACCTTGCCCCATAGTGTGGAGTTTCTGAGGCCCATTAAGACACTGAGAATAACAATTAGCTTCCAGGCAGAAGCAATTGCCCCACCCTATTGGGAAAACTCACCACACTTGTGGACAATTGCCTGAGGACTACTCAAGACTGAGTCCAATCAGTCTGCAGGCAAAGCAGTCTCTGGAGACTTTGAGTCTTTGCCTGATCTAATCAGTCAGAAACAACATTTGACACTATCCTGCACTAGAGATTGAGAGGCATAGCAGAACTACCTAATACATAGTCACAAACCCAACAGGCACTCAAAATGAGGAGACAAAGAAACAACCCCCAAATGAAAGAACAAGAGAATTCTCCAGAAGAAGAGATCAATGAAATGGAGATAAGACATTTATTTGATATAGAGTTCAGAATAATGATGGTAAAGATGCTAAACAGAATGAGAAAAGGTATAGTGACATGAAAAAAGAACAGTCAGAAATAAAGAATGACATAACACAAAAAAATAACACATTGGATGGAGTACACAGCAGATTAGGTGAAGCTGAGGATCAGATCAGTGAATTAGAAAATAGGGTAGAAAACATCACCCAATCAGAGAACCAAAAGGAAAAAGCAACTAAAAAACAGGAAGACATGCCAAAACCGGTTTGGCTCAGTGGATAGAGCGTCGGCCTGCGGACTCAAGGGTCCCAGGTTCGATTCCGGTCAAGGGCATGTACCTTGGTTGCGGGCACATCCCCAGTGGGGGGTGTGCAGGAGGCAGCTGATTGATGTTTCTCTCTCATCGATGTTTCTGACTCTCTATCCCTCTCTCTTCCTCTCTGTAAAAAATCAATAAAATATATTTTAAAAAAAAACAAAAAAACAGGAAGACAGCTTAAGGAAGCAGTGGGACAACGTGAAACATAACAATATTCACATAGTAGGTGTGCCAGAAGAGGCAGAAGGGGAGAAAGGGATAGAGGACATGTTTGAAGAAATAATGGCAGAAAACTTTCCTAACCTGGTGAAGGAAAAAGTCACACAAGTTCAGGAGGCACAGAGAGTCCCATGCAAGAAGAACCCAAACAGCCCACACCCAGACACATCATAATTAAAATGCCAAAAATTCGCCCTAACCGGTTTGGCTCAGTGGATAGAGTATCGGCCTGCGGACTGAAAGGTCCCAGGTTCGATTCCGGTCAAGGGCATGTACCTTGGTTGTGGACACATCCCCAGTAGGAGGTGTGCAGGAGGCAGCTGATCGATGTTTCTAATTCTCTATCCCTCTCCCTTCCTCTCTGTAAAAAAAATCAATAAAATATATTTAAAAAATAAAAATAAAATGCCAAAAATTCACAACAAAGAGAGAATCTTAAAGGCAGCAAGAGAAAAGCAAACTGTTATCTACAAAGAAGCTCCCATAAGGCGATCACTGATTTTCCATCAGAAACTCTACAGGTCAGAAGGGAATGGTATGAAGTACTCAAGGTAATGGAAAGCAAGGATCTGAAACCAAGATTGCTATATCTAGCAAGGCTATCATTCGAAATAGAGAGTGAAATAAAGAGCTTCCCAGACCTTCCCCCCCACCCAAAAAAAAATGGCTAAAGGAGTACATCACCACCAAGCCAACATTACAAGAAATGCTAAAGGAACTGCTGTAATGAGAAGAGGAAATAGAGAGAGAAACCTCTATTTATAGAATTAAAATGGCAATAAATAAGTACCTATCAATAATAACCTTAAATGCAAATGGATTAAATGCTCCAATCAAAAGACATAGAGTAGCTGAATGGATACAAAAACATGACCCAACCATATGCTGTCTACAAGAGACCCATCTCAGGACAAAAGACTCACACAGGATGACAAAGAAGGGATGGGAACATTTTTTCCAGGAAACTGGGAAATAAAAAAAAAGCTGGGGTAGCAATACTCATATCTGATAAAATAGACTTCAAAATGAAGTCCATCACAAGAGACAACAAAGGTCACTACATAATACTAACGGGATCAATCCAACAAGAGGATATAACCCTGGTAAACATATATGCACCCAATATAGGAGCACCTAAATATATTTTTTAAAAACTTCTAGAGGACTTTAAAGGAGAGATGGACAACAATACAGTCATTTTAGGGGACTTTAACACTCTGCTGACTTCACGGGATGGATCTTCCAGACAAAATATTAATAAGGAAACAGTGACTCTAAAGGACACACTGGATCAGATTAATTTAACTGACATTTATAGAACATTTCACCCAAAAGCTGCAGAATATACACTGAGTGGCCAAGTTATTATGATCTCTGAACGCATAATAATCTGGCCACTCAGTGTGTGTATGTGTGTGTGTGTGTGTGTGTGTGTGTGTGTGTGTGTGTGTGTGTGAATGAGGCCCAGTGCATGAATTCGTGCATGGGTGGGGTCTGGCCAGCCTGGCCAGGGGGAGGCGACATGGGCGGTTGGCCTGCCTGCCTGCTGGTTAAACTCCTGGTCGAGAGGACAATTTGCATATTAACCTTTTATTATATAGGATATACACTGAGTGGCCAGATTATTATACATTCAGAGATTGTAATAATCTGGCCACTCAGTGTAAATTCTTCTCAAGTGCACATGGATCATTCACAAAGACCACATGTTAGGACACAAAACAAGTCTCTACAAGTTCAAGAAGACTGAAATTATATCAAGCATCTTCTCAGATCACAGTGGAATGAAATTAGAAATCAACTACAGTTAAAACACCCAAAAACATTCAAACACATGGAGGCTAGATAACATGTTATTAAACAACTAGAGGCCCGATGCACGAAGATTCGTACAAGAATGGGCCTTCCTTCCCATGGCTGCTGGCACCACCTTCGCTCCGGCTGAAGTTGCCTTTCTGCCTTCCCACGCTGCCCAGAGGCCCAGAGCTGCTGGGGCGGTGCAGAATGCCTGCGCCGCCATATGCAAATTAACCCACCATCTTTGTTGGGTTAATTTGCATACTCACCCCTGATTGCCTGGTGGGCGTTGCAAAAGTATGGTCAATTGGCATCTTTCTCTTTTATTAGTGTAGATGAATGGTTTACCAATGAGATCAAGTAAGAAATAAAAAACTTCCTGGAAACAAATGAAAATTAACACACAACAACCCAAAATCTCTGGGACACAGCAAAAGCAAGGAAGTTCATAGTACTACAGGCCTACCTAAAAACAAACAAACAAACAAAAAAACAAACAAGAAAAATTAATAATAAACTATTTAACCCTACAACTTAAAGCACTAGAAAGAAAACAATAAGAAAAGCCCAGAGTAGTAAGTAGAAGGAAGGAAATAATAAAGATTAGAGCAGAAATAAATGACATAGAGACAAAAACAAAACAAAACAAAATCAATGAAACCAAGAGCTGGTTCTTTGAAAGGATAAACAGGATTGATGAACTGTTAGCCAGGCTCATCAAAAAACAAAGAGAGAGGACCCAAATAAATAAAACCAGAACCGAAAGCAGAGAGGTAACAACTGACACCACAGAAATACAAAGGATTGTAAGAAAATACTATGAACAACTATATGCCAACAAGCTGGACAATGTGGATGAAATGGACAGATTCCTGGAAAAATGCAACCTACCAGGAAAAATCAGAAAACCTGAATAGGCCAATAACAATTGGTGAAATTGAAGCAGTAATAAAAAAAAAACTCCAGCAAACAAAAGTCCAGGTCCAGACAGCTTAACAGGGGAGTTTTACCAAACATTCAAAGAAGAACTAACACATACCCTCCTCACACTATTCCAAGAGGAAGAAACACTTCCAAGCTCTTTTTATGAGGACAGCATTATACTAATTCCAAAACCAGAGAAAGACACTACAAAGAAAGAGAATTACAGGCCAATATCCCTGATGAACATAGATGCTAAAATCCTCAACAAAATATTAGCAAATCGGATCCAGCAATATATTAAAAAGATCATATACCAGGATCAAGTGGGATTAATTCCAGGGTTGCAAGGCTGGTACAATATTCGCAAATCAATAAATGTGATACATCACATAAACAAATTGAAAGACAAAAATCACATGATCATATCAATAGACGCAGAAAAAGCATTCAACAAAATCCAACACCCATTTTTGATAAGAACTCTCAGCAAAGTGGGAATAGAGGGAGCATATCTCAACACAATAAAGGCCATATACGACAAACCTACAGCGAATATCATACTCAATGGGCAAAAAATATGACATGATATCTACACTAATAAAAGAGAAAGATGCAAATTGACCATACCTTCATGACACTCACCAGCCAATCAGGAGTGAGTATTCAAATTAACCTGGCAAAGCTGGCAGGTTAATTTGCATACACAGATGCCAAGTGGCCTGGGGTAGGGCAGGACACCTGTGTTATCGCCATGGCGATGACGCAGGCATTCCACACCGCCCCCAGCCACTCCGGGCCTCTGGGCAGCGTGGGAAGGCGGAAAGGTGGCTCCAGGCCGAAGCAAAGGCAGAAAGGCAGCTCTGGGCCAGAGCGAAGGCAGTGCTGGCAGCCAGGGGAAGGAGGGCCCATTCTTGCACGAATCTTTGTGCATCGGCCTCAAGTCTATATATATAAAAGGCTAAGCAACCATCTGACTGTCTGACCAGCCAGTAGGTATGATGTGCACTGACCACCAGGGGCAGATGCTCAACGCAGGAGCTGCCGAGCTGCAGTGACTTGGCAGCAGTGGTTCTTGGGTGACGCACCCCGGAACCAGAGAGGAGGGATCCTGATTCCTCACGAGGCCCCGCGATTCCACCTTTGGCCGTGGGTGGAATATTTCTTTTAATTTAATTTCCTTTTAATGTGCACAAATCTGTGCACCAGGCCACTAGTTGTACATAAAAAACCCTAAAAACTCCACCAAAAACTACTAGATTTAACTAATGAATTTGGCAATGTAGCAGGATACAAAATTAACACCCAGAAATTGATGGTATTTTTATACACCAGTAATGAATTAAACGTTGAAAAAAGAGATAGAGGAAGATATAAACAAGTGGAAGAATATACCGTGTTCATGGACTGGTAGAATTAACATCATTAAAATGTCCATACTACTCAAAGAAATCTACAGGTTAAATGCAATCCCTATTAAGATGCTAACACCATATTTCACAGATCTAGAACAAATACTCCAAAAATTTATAGGAAACCAAAAAAGACCCTGAATAGCCACAGCAATCTTGAGAAAGAAGAACAAAGTTGGAGGGATCACAATTCCAGATATTAAGTTATACTATAAAGCCACTGTAATCAAAACAGCCTGGTACTGGCACAAGAACAGGAATATAGATCAATGGAATAAAATAGAGACCCCAGAAATCAACCCAAGCCATTACACTCAATTAATATTTGACAAAGGACACAAGAATATACAATGGAGGCAAGACAGTCTCTTCAATAAATGGTGTTAGGAAAATTGGATAGATACATGCAAAAATATATATATACCATACACAAAGAATAAACTCAAAATGGGTAAGCCGTGAAACCATAAAAATCCTAGAAGAAACCATAATCTCAGACATGTCTCGTAGCAATATGTTTGTGGATACATGTCCTAGGGCAAAGGAGAAAATAAACTAAGAAGAAAATAAATAAATGAGACTACATCAAAATAAAAAGCTTCTGCACAAAATGAAAAGGGAGAATATATTTGGCAATGATAAATCAGATAAAGTTTTAATATCCAAAATATATAAGGAACTCATACAACTTAACAAAAGGAAGACAACCAATCTAATTAAAAAATGGGCAAATGACCTAAATAGACACTTCTCCAAAGCTAACATACAGATGGCCAAGAGACATATGAAAAAATGCTCAAAGTCACTGATAATCAGAGAGAGGCAAATTAAAACGATTGTGAAGTATGACCTTACACCTGTCAGAATGGCTATAATCAACAAATCAACAGACAAGTGTTGGCGAGGATGTGGAGAAAAGGGAACCCTCGTGCACTGCTGTTGGGAATGCAGACTGGTGCAGCCATTATGGAAAACAGTATGGAGTTTCCTCAAATAATTAAATATGGAACTGCCATTAGACCCACTGGTCCCACTTCTAGGAATATATCCTAAGAAACCCGAAACACCTATTAGAAAGAATGTATGCACCCCTATGTTCATAGCAGCACAATTTACAATAGCTAAGATCTGGAAACAGCCCAAGTGCCCATCAATAGATGAGTCGATAAAAAAGCTGTGGTACATTTACACCAAGGACTTCTACACAGCAGTAAAAAAGAAGGATCTCTTACCCTTTGGAGAGTAAGTATTTTTTTTATTGTCTAAAGTTTTACTTAAATCTCCTTTTTCCCCAATTGACCCCCTCTCTCAGCCATTTCCACCCCGGGCAAGCCCCCACCGCCCCAGTGTCTGTGTCCATTGGTTATGCTAATATGCATGTGTACAAGTCCTTTGGTTGCTCTCTAACACCCCTCCCCTCCCCTGCCATTTGTCTCTGGATCTATTCTTGTTCATCAAATTATGTTGATCATTATCTCCCACATATGAGTGAGATCATGTGATATTTATCTTTCTCCAACTGGCTTATTTTGCTTAGCATAATGCTCTCCAGTTCCATCCATGCTGTTGTGGAGAGTAAGTATTATGTTAAGCGAAATAAGCCAGTCAGAGAAAGATAAGTATCACATGATCTCACTCATACATAGAATCTAATGAACAAAATAAACTGATGAACAAAATAGATCCTGAGACATGGAAGCATGGAACAGACTGCGGAACCTCAGAGATAAGGCGGGGGAGGGTGGGTGGGTGGGAAGAGATCAAAGAACTTGCATGCATATATGCAAAACCCATGGACACGGACAATAGGGTGGTGAAGACCTGGAGTGGGCGGTTGGAGTGGGCTAGAAAGGGGCAATGGGGGAAGAAAGAGGATATATGTAATACTTTCAACAATAAAGATTTAATTTTAGAAAAAGTTCTCTCTGCTCCCCCACCCAACATATGAAGTGAAGCAGGGGCAGAATAATAGCAGTAAACATCCCCATTCAGAAAGAAAAATGGGAGACACACACAGTTATTGGTCCATAGTAATACTAAAATCTTACTGGGCGAGGCTGCGAAGGCCCCCTCCCCCTCACCTTTCCCGGAAATGGGACTGCTTCCCGGGACTGGCTCTCCATGTGGCTGGTTTGCCCTTAGAGTGGCCCATCCTTTCCTGTCTGGCCACATTGGAGAAGACATTGGAGGCTATGCCTTTCTGAGGTAGCACAGCATTTCGGTCTCCTCCTTGCTCCTAGAAATTTGGGAGCACTCAAGGTCATATTTAGTCTTGAACACTCATGGTCACATTGCTCCCCACTGAGGCATTTTATCTGAATGTATGTGTTACATCCCTAGAAAAAGAATCCCAGGACTTTCCCTCCTGTGTGTTTTCATCTTGCTTCTTCATGGCCCCTGATGCCCGCTGAGGTTGTCAGTACAACGAAACCAAGCTGACGGGACAGGAGCAGGCTGTTCTGCCGTTTTTCTAGACCGTTGAGTTGGGTATCACACTTGGGACTGATGACTCCACACTTGTCTAACTTGCCTGTGAGGCTCACGATTTTCCCAGCTCTGTGGTCATCAATAATTTTAAATTCACCAAAGTCTCCAGATGATGACTTTGGAGCACAGCCTAATAAGAACCAGATGTTTGCCTTTTCAGCATTGTTGATACTCTGTTGTTGTTTTTTTACATCTCACAAATTTGCATGTCATCCTTGCACAGGGGCCATGCTAACCTCTGTATTGTTACAATTTTAGTATATGTGCTACCAAAGCAAGCACAATATCTTTTTTTTTTTTTAATTTAAGGAACAGACATGTATTTTCTTGCAGTTCTGGAGGCTAGAGGTCCAAGATCAAGGTGCTGGTAGAGTCAGCTTCCTCGATGTATCTGTCTTTGGTTTGCAGACTGTTGCCCTCATGGCCTCTTCATGTGTCCGTCCTCTGTTGGTGTGCACCTCTGGTTTCTCCTCACGTGTCCAAATTTTCTCTTCTTAGAAGGACACCAGGCAGAGTGGATCGAGCACGATACTCTTGAGAGCATCAGCCAGGGCACCATAATGGTGGCTCGAGAGATGGTGGGAAGAGCCACTCATGGTCTTTTAAAAATCCAAGCTAATGGCTTTCGTAGAGGGTAGAGGGCTTCTTACCTGTTTGATTCCTGTCAGCCCAATGGGCCAACAGCTAAACTCGCATTTCTTTTCAGACATTCCTCCTCTTATTTATGATTATTTTAAAATATACTTTTATTGATTTCAGAGAGGAAAGGTGAGGGAGAGAAACATCAATGATGAGAATCACCGATGGGCTGCCCCCTGCACGCCCCCTAATGGCCACTGAGCCTGCAACCCATTCTTGACCAGGAACGGTGACCTCCTGGTTCATGGGTCGATGACCCATCACTGAGCCACACTGGCCGGCTGATTCGGAGGTTTTCATAAAGGGCATGAGAGCCATACCCTTGATATGGGCCTTGTCACAAAGATGAGTTTTAATCAAACTTTGTGGCTTCAGAGTCTTGTCAGTTTTATCTTTCACTGGTTAAAATGTGGATCATTTGCCTGGAGTTTCAACATTGTCTTCCATTTCTACTTAAAAACTGGCCAATTATTTTCTGAGCCAACTCTTTATTATAGTAACTTATCAACTGCACCCAATAGCAACTAATGCATGCAATTAATATTCTCTTTCCCAAAGTTTTTGCCTAAGGCTCCAAGCTCATTTGGATAGAATTTATATTCTTAGTTATTTCCAGCTTATAGTTTAACTAATTGCTTCATCACTGCATAACACCCATCATCATCCTTCCAACGTCCAATGATAGTTTCCTCACCAGCCACTGTCCAGCTCCAAGATCAAAGTCACATAATTCAGGTTTATCTTTCATTGTAGCAGCACCCCACTTCTGGGAACTAGTTCTGTAACGGTTGGTTTAGACTCATGATGATGTGGTGACAACCAATCTCCAAGTATCAGTGGCTCCCAGCAAAAGAAGTTCATTTCTCACTTACAGTACACGTCCTTTTACAGGTGGGCTACAGCTCATCTTCATGGTATCTTCATTCTGGGTTCCAGGCTGAAGAAGTCTTGATCTGGCAATTGCCAGGCTCATGGCAGAGGGAAGAGAGAAGGGAAGCTACCAGACTACTCGCTGGTGCTTAAAGCTTCTATTTACATTTCTACTCACATCCAATTGGCCAAACCAAATCAGAGAGCCAAGCCTATTACAAGTGGGGCATGAATGTGAAGTTCTGCAGTGAGGGGCCCCACAGGAATGACAGTATGTATTTGGAATAATGCACTCTACCACAGGGCTGTACCAGAAATGTCCGTCATTGGGTTCATCTACTCCTTCTTATACCCTCTGCTATCGCATTTTGTATCATATAACCTCCCATATATCTTGGTTAGGGATGAAATCTTGACTCATTATAGAGACAAATTATAGGCAGGCCAACGTAGCCTGACCAGACCATCAGGTTCCTTAGCTTCGGCATTGAACCATGAAACACTGAATGAACGAGGCAGTCAGTAGAGAGAGATGCAGCTGAAAGCTCGTGATACAAGATGGATTTGGAGAAACCACAACTAACCAAGACCCTGATTTCTGAAAGTCGGGCTGACAGCAGCCAAGCCAGGGTTTCGGTGCACACTGCTCTTAGGGCCTCACTCATGTCAGTATCCCTCAGGGGCAAGGAGTACACAGGGAGCCTGTGGAACCTCCAGGGCATGTGTCCCTTTGTCTGCTAGGTCTGCTCAGACTTGCTGCTACCTGTTCAAAAACCTTCCATGGGTCCCCCAGCCCACAGGAGAAGTTCAAACTAATGAGCCTGGCATCCAAGACCTCAACCTAGCCATCTAGCCACCTCTTCCAGGAGGTTCTAGACAGTTTCCTGAGCGAGACAGGTAAGCAGCCTTTTAGGGGTGGCGCTGTCCAGCACGGCCAGACAGAAGTCAGAGAGCACACACGGACACCCGGCTGCACAGATGTGGCATAATCTCTGCATGGGCCTGACAGTCTCTAGCAGGTCCCCGTCGATGTCACAGGCGGTGCCGTTTTGTTCTGAAGGCAGAACGGTGCGGGAGTAGAAGATGAACAGGACAGGATTCTGCTGAAGATCCAGGCTTCCGGGGAAGAGATGGAGAATCAGGGAAGCCCAGAGGCCCCGGTCCAAGTCGGTCTTCTGCTGGGGCAGAACCTGGCGGCCGGCAGCTTCTCCGTGGGGTGGACGTCAGATTGTTTGCACACGCTGAGAGCGAGCTCTTTCCCGTAGGTGTCTGAATTTCATCTGTACACAGGGTGCACCATCTCAAGCAAGACGAAGGCGTGGGTCCCCTCCCAGGCTCGCGCAGCTGCAAGTTCAGCAGCCAGGGAGCGGAACCCAGCCTGGCCTTCTCCTGTGAGTGCCTTCCCTGCCAGTCTCTCACAAGCTCACGATCTTCTTTCCGCCTCTTTCGCAGGTTTGATCATGCCCCTTGCGCTCTGTGAACCAATCACTTTTGGGTGCGACAGTGGACCTGCTCGGAGGCCCCACCATATCAACATTCTCCATCTAAAAATGCTGTTTAATACTGGGGTGCTCAGTCCGCCAGGACGACCTACAGACCAATCCCAGGGCTTCTCAGGAACAGCATTTAGATCCACTAGCCATTTTCCAGTCGCAGCCACATCTCAACCATCTGCATACACTCAGGGCCAAGTATACACACTAGCACCTAGCACAGGCCAACCGCCGCTCCAGGGCCACCCCAAGGCGCCCCAGGATGCCCAGCCGTGGATGGAGGCAGTGAAAGCAGGGTTGTGTATCTGGGGTCCAGTCCTGCCCTCTGGCCCCTCCCCCAGTCCAGGTCAAAGAGGCCTGGGACCACACCACGGACATCACATCCAGCCCTTCCACAACTGGGGTCACCACAGCATCCACGTGTGTCCCCCACTCGGTGGCAGAAGCAAGAGATACTGCGGCTGGACAGGTGGGGCAGCCAAGAGCCGCCTGTGGGTCAAAAGTGGGATGGGACAGGGCGGCCAGAACCACCCCTGAGATCCTGGGTGGGGTCAGGTGCTGCCTTAGCCCGAAAGCCAGGTGTCCGGAGACAGGTGCCGCGCCCAGCTCCAGAAACGAGGCACCTGCACTTGCAACTCTTAGAAATTTAGAGTTGGGGCCTGGAGCTCAAGTGCCTCATAAAAACCAGGCTCCTTGCCTCCTCCGCCTGCTTTAGCCACGCGACCCCTTAGAAACAGCGTGTGCTGATCCGGAGTCGCTGGCTCTCCAGCTGAACTCTTCTGTAAAACGCAATGCTTTTTTTCTGGGTACGGGTCTGGCCTGGGGGACACTGCCTGGCAACCTCTCCCTTAACTGGCTCCGCATTTAACTCCACTCGAATGGCAAATCTTCTGAGACAGGCCCTTCCCTGTCCACTGTATCCAGAGTAACAGCCTGTTACTCACAATGCCTCTTCTTGGCTGCCAATGCCCACCGATGACACCCCCTCCCCCCCGCACACACATACATCTCACCTGTGTCCCAGCCTGGTCTGGCCCGCTGCTCAGGGTTAGGAACCCACAGTGGCCTTTCCCCAGCGACAGTACCGAGCCAGACGGGGGTGTCAGCCCTCCCGGCCGCACCTGCTCCTGTGGGAGGTGAAAGGCCAGCCTGCTGCAGTCACAGTGCCTGGAACAGCCTGGCCTGGCAGCACGGCCGGGAGGTGGGAAGGCCGGACACGTGAGGCCCTGGGCCAGCCTTTCCAGGAACACGCATGCACGGGGGAGTCTCAACATTTTTTTTTTAATTTCTTACAAAACCATGTGTCCCATCCAAACAGGACAGCGCAGGCCCTCGCCAGCCATTGTGGCCCAAGGGGGGAGGCCCCCAGGAACGAGTGGCGGCCAACCCCCGAAGAGCCATCTGCCCCCCTGCACAGGGCCAGTGTGAGGAAGGGGGTCCGGCCGCAGGGTCTGTGCTGCCCTGCCCCAGCTGCTGGCAGAGAAGGCACACCCTGGGTCCCTGGTGCTCTTAGTGCCTGCAAGGGAAGGAGGGAGAAGAGGGTCTGAGGGGAGGAGCAGAGGCTGGGGCCCGGGACGGGGCAGGCCAGGGACAGGCCCACAATATCTCACCGAGAATGCACGATGCTATCAAGTCGTTACTGTGATGGAAATGATGACCACCAGGATGATGACAAAGATGGACACACAGATGGCAATCAGCACCTTTTTCTGCGGGAGAGGAGGGAGTCAGGGACACGCACTCGGGGTGGGGTGGGGGGATGGGGTGGAACCAGAGGAGGCTCACCTTCCGCGCCTTCCTCTGGTTCTCCAGGGCCCTCTTGACGTGCTCCTGCCCGCGTTCCACGTAGTCTGCTGAGCTCAGGATGTTCTTCTCAATCCGGTTGATCATCTCCCCCTGTTCGGAGGAGGTGGCAGTTGAGGCAGGTGGGGACGAGTGGGGTAGGAGGACCCAGGCGTTCACTCTGCCCACCCCAGCCCCAAACAACCGAAGGACATTCCTGGCAGAAAACACTGCACTAACGAAGACACGGAGGCGGACCACCTCTGACAGTTCACTCCTGAGGTAGCGCCCAGGCCCCTTGGATCATGGGGTGCCTCTGCTCTGCTCCCTTACCCACACAACCCTGACTCGCAGCGGTGTCTTGGAGCCAAGGGCCTTAAACAGTTCATAGCTTTTCACGGAGCATGAACTTTGGTCCCCTAACAAAACGGACTGAATTTGCCCATTCTTCTAGGCCTGTCTCCCACCAGCTGTGACGCTCTTCCTATCCCGGCTTCCTCATGCATCACCAGCCTCCAGGGTCCGGCTCTCCTGAATGAAACCCCTTCCCCATGACTCCCAGCTATAAAAGGGCGCTGGCTGCAGCACTAGTGGGTCAGCTCCTCCAGGACAAGGCTGGACGCTCGCCTCACCCCAGCAACCAGGGCCACAGCAGGAATAACGCTTCCCACCCCAACCTTGTACAGATTTTAGGAGACAGGCCCTGGGGGGTGGGGACTTTGACTACAGCTCTTAAAGGTATAAGGGTGTATTCTATTGGCGGAGGAGCCAGGGTTGGGGCCGTACTTGGGGTGGGGAATGTTATATATAGAAAAGTGGTCGTCTGGGTCGCTGTAGAGGTGGTTGCAACTCGGGGGCACAGCTAAGGATGGAGTAAGGGCCAGCCTTGAGGGCATGGCCCAGAAGGGAGGGGAACAAAAGCCTGGGGGAGAGAGGCCAAGCGTGGAGGTGGGCTGACGGTTTCGGCTGGAGGTCTGGCTGAACATGGCTCATATCTGGGGTCTGGGTCAAGCTCAGCCGGCTCCCTGGGCTGCCCACCTGCATCTCCACCTCCGTAGCCAGAAAAGTGAAGATCTCATGAAGTTCACGAATACTGCGTTCAAGCTGCTGGATCTCACTGTGCCGGGCCGAGATCTCATTTAGGGCCTGCCGCGTCACCTGCGTGTCCTTCAATATCTGGGGAGCAGACAGGAGTGGAGGGACAGGTAATAGGGAAGCCAGCAGCAGGTCAGAAGTTTGTGTTGATGCTTATGGCAGCCCCTGGGTCTAGCACTGGGCCAGGGCCCTGCTGACTGACTCCAGGCATGCAAATCCATTCCCTCCTGGGCCTCAGTATCCCCTCAATCCAAAAGGACCTGAGCTTGGAGAGGGAGGGAGGCCCAGCAGAGGGAGGCTGGCTGTGGCCACTCACGTTGGACACAAACACCTCGCTCTGCCCGCTGTCCAGCATCTGTTCGAGCTCCTCATCAGACACCATTCCGGCATTTGCTGTGAAGGAAAAGGCCAGGCTTAGAGCTGGGTCAGGCTCCCCTCCCTGTGGGCCAGGCACCACAACTCACTGATCTTCAGCTGCCTCCGAATCCGCTCCACATTCTTCTCCCGGTATTCGGACTGCATCGAGTTGCACTTGTTGATGAGCTCCACGAATTGCTGGGACAGGACCCCGTGCTACAGATGGAGAACACAGGCCGTGCATCTCTGCGAGGACCCTTGCCCAGTCTGGGACTCAGGACCCCACCGGGACAGAGAGCAGACAGCATGAGCTGCTGCAGGTGCCTGCTGCTTTACCAACTGAAGGCTCCCCTAGTCCCTCAAAGTAAAAGCCAAAGTCCTTACCAGGGCCTCCATGACCGGCCTCTCCCCAACGTCCCCTCTGACCTTACCTCCTTCCACTGTCCCTCCCTCACTTCCTCCAACCACCGTGGGCTCCTTCCCCCTCCCTGAACAAAGCACGCCCCTGCCGTGGGCTTTGCGCTCACTGTTCCTTCGGCCTAGAATGCTCGTGCCCCACGAAGGCCTGGAAGTCTTTGCTCCAGTGTTCCTTTCAGAATGCAGTTTTCTCCGCTTGACTGAAATCGCAGCCTACCTCTGCCAGCACTCTCAACCCCTCTTTTCCTGCACCTTTTTCCTTAACACATAACCATGTTCTAAAATAACGTACTTCTTTATTACGGTGATTGTCTGTCCCCACTGGAATGTAAGCTCCCTGAGGACAGGGATCTTTGGGCTGCGGTAGCCCAAACAGCTAGCACTCGATATATACTTGTTGAACGCTTGCTGAACACCAGCCTCACTGCTTACACTCGGGGTGTGTGCTAGGAAAGCCTGGAGTTCAGTCTGTTGCCCAGGTTTACAGGTCCAGCTGGGCCCTCAGCCTCTTACGCTGATGACCACACAGGATCCCCTTGAAATGCCCTCTCACCCTGTCCATTTCCCTGGTGCCTTAGTCCTTGGAGTACCTTCCTCAGAGACACAACTGCTCTCCTGGCTTCAGTGCACCCTTTCAAGATGCCCAAACTGCTCCACCTTCCATCTCGGCTCTGCTGAGCTCTGGGCCCACTCACTCCAACTCTGACCCCCAAGAACTCCAAACCACTCCTCACTGGGCACCCAGGAGGGACCAGTCAGATCACCTCCAATCTTCCTAAGATGTTGATTAAGTGACCTTCCCCCCAGGGAAGTTCCGCTTCCTGACTTCCTGAATTGGCATCCTGGCAGGAAACCTCCATCATTTATGACTGCCCCTTTTTCTTCCTTAGACAGAGCCATGAGCGAACAAGTCCTACGTCAGTAATGTCTTCCTCACCTATTCAAGCTTAACTTCCCATCTTGGCTCCTAGAAAGTACGTCTCCCATAGCTGAGCCCAGGTCGTACCTGGGGACTCAGCAACTTCTCGTTGAATGAAGAAAAAGGCAGGGTGTTATAATGAATTGGGAATTCTTGATGTTGGGTGAGTCCTTTCTCTGAGCCTCAGTTTCCCCATTTGGAAAATCATTAGGTTGGACTTGATGATCTCCAAGTCCCTCCCCTCTTACTTCTATAAAACACGGGCTGAAATGTTCTAGTTCTGGGAATAACAAACCCACCTGCGTTTTCCTCATTCTTGTGTTGACTGAATTATAATTCTCATCAGCTTCTTCCTTCTGGGGCTCAATGGCTGTGGGAAGACACAAGGACATTGTGGGGGGTGGGGGGTGACCTGTGGCTTCTGAAAACTGTTTGCGGATCAGGGCACAGGGCCAGTGTCATACCCAAGTCACACAACAGAGAGATGCTTATCTCCATACGATTTTGGGGGGGAAATATAGTTTATCATTAAGTGACTAATTCTAAGTCTCTGACAGGGGAAAGCATATTTTTTCTTTGCAATACATCAGCTAATCCCCAGAAGGATGCAGAGGCCTCCTAACAAAACCCCAAATGCCTGCCCAAAGAATGCACACTGGGCAGCAAGAATTTTAGGAGTAAATGGTTTCATAGCAAATAAAAGAACCCGAGAGGCAGGCATGTGCTGTGGAAAGTGCTATGGGCCGGAACACAGAGACGGAGATTCTAGACTGCTCTGTAACCTGGATCTATCACTGGGCTCTCAGGGCCACGGACTCCCCAGATATGTCAGGAGCTGGGCAGGACCAGAGGGAAGGATCTGTCTCAGGTCCCAGGAGCTCACCCTTTAGCTGCCCGCGGATCTCCCTCCCCAGCTGTTTGATCTCCTCGCGCAGGTTCTGCAGGTCCTGCTTCATGCCTGAAAAAAGAAAGCAGTTCCTACCTCAACAAATCTCCCTTGCCACCACCTGCGTGGAACTACAATACCCAAAATGCGTCTGGTGGAGCATGCGTTCTGCACCCAGGTTTTCACTCACTATCCTCAGGAAGGGGCGTGGCCAGGATGGTGACCTGCTGTTTCTCCAACTCTCGGACTTTATTCTCCAGCTTGACAATAGTCTGCCGAATTGTCCGGACCTGGGGAGGGTGACCGAGAGGGCTGAAGGAGATACGAAGGTCCTCCAGACCGCGCTGCTCCCCGCGTCCTCCAGGCCCCTCGAGAATTCAGGCAGAGATCCCAGCCTCATACCTTCTGGAAGAACTCATCGTCCGGGCTCCCCAGCCGTGCCGTGCCCGGGTGTACCACCAGCGCGACCCGCTCCCTGTCCTCATCGTCCGAGCTGTCATCCCCCTGCTAGGGCCGAGGGGTCATGGGCATCACTTCCTTGCTGTGGTTCTCTCCCCGCAGGACTCACGGGCTTCCGGGTCTTTCCTTCCTAGCCCTCAGCCACCCCTCCCTGCCCCGAAGACCAGGAATCCTGCATCCCGGCCAGACCCCACCCCGTCCTCCCGTCCCCACCCTGCTGCCCCGACTTCTCACCTGCCTCAGCTCTTGGGTCCTGTCCCGCATGGCGGCCCGAGCTCCCTCTCCCCGGCACCTGAGCCCTGAGGGCCTCAAGATTCTAAGTTTGGAACTCCCGTACTGCCCTCACACCCTGACACTCCCCTCCGCCCTCACCCTGCGGACCCCCAAACCCCCCACGAGCCGCCAGAGGCTCTGCCCCTGACACCATCCACGGTCAATGGGACGGTGCTACCCAGGGGACCTCCAGGGTTCCACAGGTTGGAATTCCCTTTTCTTTCCCCCCCCCTCCCGCTCCCGCAGCTTAGGCCCCACCCTCTTTTGGATGACTCGGGGCATGCGCACGGGGTTGCGTCTCCTTCCCGTGGGTGGGAAAGGAGGAGGTCGGAAGCTACAGTGCCCCGACCGGAAGCAAAATTGCCAGGATGTGAGAGCCCACCCCCTTTACCGGAACTGTCTTCCCAAGGCAATCGTGTTGCCAAAAGGGGTGGAAATGCCTCATTAGTACGTAAGCTGAGCGGCCCTGCATCTCACATCACCCCACGGTGCACCCCCGCGTCACGTGACTGGTCGGGTCCCAGTCTCCCGGACCACAGAACGTGACGTTTTGACTGTCACGTGCCCCGCCTCCTGTCAACCCTTCTCTGGAACACCCATGTCCCCACGACGCGCCCCTCCAGCTCCCACGAGGCGGGGAGGGGGCGCTAACTAACTCCAGAGACCTTTTGAAGCAGTAGGTCGTAGGACCCTTGATGAATTCGGCTCTATTTCTTTTGGGTCCAGAGGCGTGGGCAGACTGAAGACTTAGACTCTGGAGCTGTCAGCATCATGGGACCTTGAAATTCAGGAAATAATAAGATCCAGCGTCAGAATTGCAGGATTTTGAAGGCAGAGACTCTGGGGGTGGGAAGTGACCGCACCCAAGCAGAAATCTCTTTTCCCCGCATCGTCCTGGCGCAGCCGTTGACGACAGGTGGGCGGCTGGCGCCCTGCTTGAGCACTGCAGTCCCACCGCACTCACCACCTTGGGAGCCGCCAGACCGTTCGTTTCGGGTTAGCTCAGGCTGAGAAACGTGTCTGTATTATATTGAGCAGTTTGCCTTGCACCTGGGTTACCCTCCAGAGCCCCCACATATCAAAAATCTGCACATACGTTCCACATTATACTTGATTATAGTTGACCGTGAGCTCTTGAAGTCAGGGTAAGATTGTGTTGTTTTTACCTGAGTCCCAGCACCTGGTTCCGTACCTAATGGGCCCTCAGTAAATATCTGGGGACAGAATTACAGCCTTTCATGTGTCTGAAGATAAAGCTCATATTCCTTGGTTTTCTCTTTTAGGCTTCAGACTCTCACAGTGACACTTCTCTAACCCTGGCCCTCTAGACGTTCATTCAATAGTTATTCATTGGGCACTTACTATGGGATAGACACTGTTCTAGGAGCAGGAGATACATCAGGGCCTCACAGATAAAAACACCTTGCATTTGTGGAACTTAATAGAAAGAGTCCTATAGCCACTGACTGAGTCTCAGCACACCTGGAATGAATATCAAGTCTCCTGGACCCCACAGCTCTTTGCAGAAAGCTTATACGAAGGTTCAAGCAGGGGGAGGAAAGACCCCTCGCTAGTACGCCCTGGTAAGAAAATCTAGATTCCTGTGACTGAGTTGTTGTGGCCTTCTGGAAAGTCACTTGTCCCTGGGCCTTGATCTCCCATCTATATAGAGGGAGATCATCTTTATGGGTATTCCCTGCTGTAAAGTTCAATGATTATGAGTTTGGGAACTGTCCAATGCTGTCTTATCCTATATACGGGGCTTTGATTCTTCTCCTCTTCCCTCTAGAACCCAGCTCGCCTGGGGGTCAGGAATGAGGATGCTGCCACTCTGATCAACACACAGGGGAAATGAGAGGTTGGAGGGGTTTCAGGAGGCCAAGCCTGTTCTGTGGGATCCCTTGGAGATCACGAGGAAGATTTCTCTGCTCGTGGGTCTTTCATGTCAACCTCTACCTCCATGTCTCCCTGTTCTCTCCCTCTCCCTTCTCCCTCTCCCTTCTTTCTCCCTCCTCCCTTCTCCCTCTCCCTTCTTTCTCCCTTCTCCCTTCTCCCTCTCCCTTCTTTCTCCCTCCTCCCTCCTCCCTTCTCCCTCTCCCTTCTTTCTCCCTCCTCCCTCCTCCCTTCTCCCTCTCCCTTCTTTCTTCCTCCTCCCTTCTCCCTCTCCCTTCTTTCTCCCTTCTCCCTTCTTTCTCTCCCTTCTTTCTCCCTCCTCCCTCCTCCCTTCTCCCTCTCCCTTCTTTCTCCCTCCTCCCTCCTCCCTTCTCCCTCTCCCTTCTTTCTCCCTCCTCCCTCCTCCCTTCTCCCTCTCCCTTCTTTCTTCCTCCTCCCTTCTCCCTCTCCCTTCTTTCTCCCTTCTCCCTTCTCCCTTCTCCCTTCTCCCTTCTCCCTTCTTCCTCCTCCCTTCTCCCTCTCCCTTCTTTCTCCCTCCTCCCTTCTCCCTCTCCCTTCTTTCTCCCTTCTTTCTCCCTTCTCCCTCCTTCCTTCTCCCTCTCCCTTCTTTCTCCCTTCTCCCTTCTCCCTCTCCCTCTCCCTCTCACTGTGTCTGTCTCAGACTGTCTTTCTGTGTGACACAGTGGAAGGGATTGTGGGCATCTGACTCCTAGTCCTGGGTGTGATCTTGAATAAGTCATTGCTCCTCTCTGGGACTCAGTTTCCCCATTGGACAGCGTGGTCAGGTCATTTCTGCCTTGCCTACGCTAAAAATGGAACAATATCAAGTGAGGTTAGGAAGGATATGGAAGGGTCTTGGGACATGTTGAGTGTTCTGCCTCTTCCGGCTTTTACTGCTGTGAGTTTAGCACTCTCTCAGCCCTGCCTCTCTCTGCTTCTCAGCCTTTGTTTGTTTGTTTTATTTATTTTTCTCTATTGATTAAGGTATTACATATGTGTCCTTATCCCCCCACTCCCACCCCCACTTCTAAGCCTTTTAATTTTATTTTTGATCCTCATCCAAGGATATTTTTTCCATCACTTTCTAGAGAGAGTGGAAAGGAGGGAGAAGGGCAGGGAGAGAGACAAAGAAACATCGACATGAGAGAGACACATTGGTTGGCTGCCACCCACGCGCGCCGCCTTCCGTGGCTGGGGAACCTACAACTGGGGTATGTTGCCCTTGACCGGGAATTGAACCCATGACCCTGCGGTCTGCAGGGCAATGAGAAAACCACTGAGAAAACCAGCTAGGGCTGCTTCTCAGCCTTTAGACGACACGCCTTCTTGGTCCTCTGCTGTGATTTGGAATTGTTGTTGCCTTTGTTAAATTGCCCAGGATGATGATATTCACCATTTTATTTGTGGTCTCTGGGTGGGATTGGGGAGCTTTGGGGTGGTGACTTACGGTCCCAGGAGGCTGGCTCAAAGGCTCGAGGAGTGGTATGTGGAGGGATGGGGAGCAGGGGCCATCTAGAGAGAATGGTTCTGCGGATGGGGCTTTCCAGAGCTGAACCCTTGCCTTTGTTTCCCGGTGCTTTACTGCTCAGGCCCTTTGAGCAGCCTTGGAGTGGGTATTAAGCATATTGGGTCTTGGGTGTGTGAGTATTGGTGTTGTAAGCATATTATTCTTTCTGTATAAAGGTCAGGCCCTATCTGATCCTGAGGCTTGGTAGCCTGCCCTGTCCCTTCCCCTTGTAGGTCCATCCTGCAAACACTGGAGCTAGATGACCTGGCTTAGAATCCCAACTCGTTCACCTCCTGTATAATTCCATAAGGCAAGGTACTTAACCTTTCTATGCCTCAGTTTACTCATTTGAAAAATGGGAACAATAATAGTTCCAACTTCATAGGGCTGCTGTAAGGATTAAATAAAGTGATATAAGTAAAGTGAATAGAACAGAGCCTGGTACTGTGCTATGTAAGTGTTTGCTGCTATTATATGACGGTATGATGATGATTGTTACTCTGAGGGTGTCAGCAGCCCCAGTGTCTCCGCCAGGGATCCCACTCTGGTGCTTGTCCCCCGCTTTCCATCTCCTAAACCCCACTGTGCACCAGGTCCTAGGCTAGTGGCCTTGCTAACTCCTGCGAATCTCTCATGCCTCCACTTGGATCTGACGCACCATATATTTGGCTTATTTATTTTATATATTGTTTGTCTTTACCCCTCCTCTACACCTACCAGAATGTAAACTCCATGAGGACAGGAATTCTCACCTGCATTACTCACTGCTGGGTCCCAAGCACCTACAACCATGCCTGGCACACAGTAGCTGATCAATAACTATTCATAAGTGAATGAGATGGTCCCTTTTTAAATTTTTATTTATTGATTTGGGAGAGAGAGAGAGAAACATTGATTTGTTGTTCCATTTATTTATGCATTCACTGGTTGATTCTTGTACATGCCCTGACTAGAGAATGAACCCACAACCTTGGCATATCAGGATGATGCTCTAACCAACTAAGCTACTCAGCCAGGGCCAAATTATTTATTTTAAATATAAAATTTATATAGCATTTACTATGTACCAGGTGCCAAATAAGCACTTCATAAATATTTACTTATTTAATCTCCATACCAATGAGATAGATAGAAACTGAAGCACAGAGATATTAAGTAACTTGCCCTAAGTTACACACTAGTAAGTGAGAGAGCTAGGATTTGAACCCAGAGAGGAAGCTCCAGAGTCTATGCTCTTAACCACTACACTAGGATCCAAGGGTAAAACTCATCAGAGGTGGCTCCCGGGGCTCCATCCACCTTTGGGGACTTGCTGCTACCTATTGATGCCCTGCTTTGGATCATCTGGGGTCGGAGGGGGCAGACTGCCTGTGAGTCTGAGCCTTCTTCCTTCCCACACCTTCAGTTGGGGCTGACAGTGGGGGGAGTTGTGGGTCCTTTTCTCTCTCATGGTTAGCTGTGTCCCCGGAGACAAAGATATTCATGCATGCCTCAGGTTAAAGGGCTTCTGTTCACCCCCAAATGTCTGTGAGGCTGTTTTTGTGCCAAGCCCCAAAGGCCACAGAGATGGAGCCCCCACAAGTCTTTTCTCATGATGCGCTTTGGGCCTGACCTTGATCACTTCCTAGAGCTTCACTGAGAACCTCTCCTCTTCGAACCCTACACCTATTCACATGGCTTTACCTGACATCTATATGCTGGCTCCCAAACCCAGTCTCCAACTCACAATGTTCTCTTGAGTTCCAGACCCTGGAATCTACCTGCCCCCTAGACATTCTAGAGGTCCCATAGGCATCTTAAACTCAACGTGTCCCAAACACGATGCATCCCTGCCCCCTCCCCCCTGAGACTTTCCTAAACCAGCTTCTGATTTTCCTGTTTCTTCACTATATGGGTGACATAAGGTTACCCATGCCATAACCTTGGTCTCAAACTTCACTCTAAAGGTGATGGATCAGCCTGGCCGGCATGGCTCAGTGATGGAACATCAACCTATGTATGAACCAAGAGGTCACAGTTCGATTCCTGGTCAGGGCACATGCCTGGATTGAGGACTTGATCCCCAGTGTGGGGCGTGCAGAAGGCAGCCAATCAATGATTCTTTCTTATGATTGATGTTTCTATCTCTTCCTCTCCCTTCCTCTCTGAAATCAATAAAATTTTATTTTAAAGAAGTAAAGGTGATAGATTACACAGTTGTCAGGATAAACTTCAAAAAATTCTAGAAGAAAATGTGGGCAAAATCCTTCATAACTCTCGGAGTGAAGTAAAATTCAGAAGCTATAAATAACAGAATAATGCATTTGTCTACATGAAAAAAGTCTGCATGGTAAAAACATCAAAGCAAGATCGAAAGACAAACAACAAACTGGAAAAATATGTGCAATTCCTATTATATACAAAATATTAATATCCCTACTAGTTCAAGAGCTTCCACATATTGATAAGAAAGACCAATAGTTAAATAAAAAATGTGAAAAACAGACAGATCACAAAAAAGTAAATGATAAGGATTTAAACACATGCGAAAGTTCAACTTCATATATAATAAGAGAAATGAAAATTAAGACAATACTGAAATAACATTTTTTATTTCATTAGCAAAAATCTATGTTTGGTAAAACACTCTTTTGGTAAGACTGTGGCAGAAACAGTGACTTTTACCCATTGTTGGTAGAAATGCAAAATGATACAACCCAGGTAATACTTATCAAAATTATAAATGCATATACACTTTGAACCAGCAGTCCCATTTCTGAATCTATCTGAAAGGTTTTCCTGCTGTATCCGTGAGCTGCTGCTTCATAAGAAACCATCTCAATACTCACTGGCATAAAACGGTGATTTATTTTTCCAGGCCCTAGGGATGGCCGGGTGGTTTTTCTGCTGGTCTTACCTTAGATGACAAGTGGTTGGGGGGCTGGCACCGCTGCTGGAGCTGGATGGCCCGTGACGGTCTCTCTCACACGCCCATGTCTGGGGCCTTAGCTCTGGTGGCCAGGTGGGATGGGATGTTGAGCCACTCTCTCCGTGTGCTGTTTCATCCGGGTTTCTTCATAGCACAGTGGCCTCAGGATTCCAAGAAGGTGAGAGTAGAAGCAGGGTCTCTTGAGACACTGCTCAGAAGTTACACATTACTTCTGCCATATTCTCTCTTTTTTTTTAATTAAAAAATTTTTAATTCATTGATTTGAGAGAGAGAGAGAGAGAGAGAGAGAGAGAGAGAGATTTGTCATTCCACCCACCCAGGCATTCATTGGTTGAGTCTTATTTGTGCCCTGACCGGGGATCAAACTTGCAACGTTGGCGTGTCAGGAGGATGCTCTAAGCAACTGAGCTACCTGGCCAGGGCACTTCTGCCATATTCTATCAGTCAAAGCAAGTCACAAGTCCACACCAGCTGCACAGGGTGGATAAATAGAATTTTCATTCACATTATGAAAGGACATATATAGCAATGTTCCGCATTGAATATTATCCGCAACAGGTCAGAAACTTGTCCATCAGCAGGTATGCAGCTCTCAAAAAGGATGAGGGTGTTCATTCTGTATAAATATGAAAGCGCTTCCAAATATGTTGTTAGCTAAATACCCGGGACCAAGGTGTAGAATGAGTGTATCATGCTACTGTTATATAATTAAAGAGTGTGTATGTGTGTGTGTATCTGCTTGTATTGTCATAAAGAAATCCTGGAAAGTACCTAAGAAACTAATAAAAGTGGTTCTCTATGGGTGGTTTGTGAGAACAAGGTGGCGAGTACAGCTGTTAGAGTAAGAATTTTCACTGTACAGTAATACTTGATATTATTTAGATTTTAAAAATACGTATTTTTATTGATTTCAGAGAGGAAAGGAGAGGGAGAAAGAGATAGAAACATCTTTGATGAGTGAGAATCATTGATAGGCTGCTTCCTGCATGCCCCCTACTGGGGATTGAGCCCGAAACCTGGGCACGTACCCTTGACTAGAATTGAACCTGGGACCCTTCAGTCCGCAGGCCGACACTCTATCCACTGAGCCAAACCAGCCAGGGATTATTTAGCTTTTTGAACCATGTTAAAGTATTGCCTATTTTGAGTAACTAAATCAAGGAAAGCTACCTTTGAATAACTTTAAGCAAAGGAGTATGTCTTAATCAGCTCAGGCTGCTATAACAAAATACCACAGACTTGCCGAAACCAGTTTGGCTCAGTGGATAGAGCGTCGGCCTGTGGACTGAAAGGTCCCAGGTTCGATTCTGGTCAAGGGCATGTACATTGGTTGTGGGCACATCCCCGGTAGGGGGTGTGCAGGAGGCAGCTGGTCGATGTTTCTCTCTCATCGATGTTTCTAGCTCTCTATCCCTCTCCCTTCCTCTCTGTAAAAAATCAATAAAATATATTTTAAAAAAATTAAAAAAAAAATACCACAGACTTGGAGGCCTAAGCAACAAACATTTATTGCTCCCAGTTTTGGAGGCTGAGAAGTCCAAGGTCAAGGTGCCTGCAGATTCAGTTCTTGGTCAGGGCTTCTTCCTGGCTTGCAGGTGGCCGTCCTCTTCAGGTGGCAGAGAGAAAAGGGTTTGGTCTCTCTTCCTTTGCTTAGAAGGGCACTACTCCAATCAGGGGCTCTACCCTACTGTCCTCATCCAGCTCTAATCACCTCCCCAAAGCTCTACCTCCTGACACCATTACTTTGGGGGTTAGGGCTTTGACATATGCATTGGGGGTCAGGGGTGGGGGACATTCAGCCCATCACAGAATGCTATGATCAGACTTTCGTTTTGTAAAGATCCCTCTGTGGCCGCGTACAGGGCCACCACCGATGGCTGTGACATGTGCACTACGCAAGACAGACACACGAGGGGCACCATTTACATTGCAGACATCACCTATGTGAATATTCATTGTAGCAATTACCTGACAGAGGGAGGTAGAGCGTCCTGAGGAAGGGACTCCTTTTTCTGTTTGCACAAGGACACAGTTAGGGTTGGCAGTCGCCCTGCCCTGCCGTGTGAAGGTTGATTTGGCAGATCAGTTCGAAATCACCTCAGGCCAAAAATAATGAGGTCTACACTGAGGCCTGGAGGTGGGTGGAATACCCACTGAAGAGAGGGAGTCTGTCAGACACAGCTGCAGACTGGAAGTGCTGGTGAGGGAGTGGGAGGGTCCTAGTTCACTCCCGGGTCTCTGGCTCTGGCTGACCATGGAGGCAAGTTTGTTGGAATAAGAGAAATATCTTAAAACAAATTGCTTTTTTAAATCACAGCAACAGACTTTTAGAAAATGTAAAAACATCATTTACAAAAGTATATAGTACCTAAGTAAGTCTTTTAAAGATAGGTTAATATCCTTTATGTGAAAAAAATTTTAAATTTTATAGAAAGACTTTAAAGAGGTCCTGAACAAATGGATAGATATACCATGTAAATGGATAAGAGACTCAATGTTGTAATGACTCAGTTCCCCCAAAATATATCTACAAAGCCAGTGCCATGTGTCTCTGCTGCCGGATGTTGACTGTTTTTTGGTGGAGAGAAGGGCTGGGATGAGCCTCCCGGGAGGCAGATAACCAGTTCACCTGGAGAATGATTCAACAGCCCACCACTTCTGCCTGGAGTGGATCCCAGCTCCTGCCGTGAGCAACTTAAACTCTTTGTGCTTGAGTTTCCTTGTTTGTAAACGGAGATAATAGTAGTATCCTCAGATGGTCGTTTTGAAGATGAAATGAATTAATAGAAATAAAACATTTAAAACAGAGCTTGGTACATGATATGTACTATATGAGACTTCACTATTGCCCTTGCTAGGTGCCTCAGTTGGTTAGACTGCCGTGGTCGGCAAACTGCGGCTCGTGAGCCACATGCGGCTCTTTGGCCCCTTGAGTGTGGCTCTTCCACAAAATACCACAGCCTGGGCGAGTCTATTTTGAAGAAGTGGCGTTAGAAGAAGTTTAAGTTTAAAAAATTTGGCTCTCAAAAGAAATGTCAATCATTGTGCTGTTGATATTTGGCTCTGTTGACTAATGAGCTTGCCGACCACTGGGTTAGAGCATTGTCCAATACGCCGAGGTTGCAGGCTTGGTCCCCGATCAAGGCACCTAAGAAACAACTAATGCATGCATAAATAAGTGGAACAACAAATTTATGCCCCCCCTCCTTGCTCTCTAAAAAATAAAAAAGAGCTATTATTATCACTATTATTAATATTATATTCATGCTACAGGTTTATGATGATCTGAAAGGGGAGTGGGAATAGCAGAGGGCTGTGCTACTGAATTCCAGGGGCCGAAGGAATGAGACCTGAAAACGGGCTGTGAGGGCTGGCGGAGCAGCAGGGGCCACACCAGAGTCACAGGGCCCGTGGCATCTGCTGCAGTTGAGATTTTCAAGTTACAAATGGCTCCCCCGCTCATTTTCTCAGTAAACCCTCTCACACGGCGCCCGCAGGGTGAGGAACGTGGCCCATTTCACAGGTTGGTAGCTTAGGGCTTAGAGAAGCTAGGTGACTGGCTCCACGGAGCAGGTTGAGGTTGCTTTGCTCATCGCTGTGTCTCCAGCATCGAGCATAAACCTGGTGCAAAGAGTCGTCTCCTTAAATACTAGTTAATGGGTGAACAGGTCAAATGGGTGTTCGTTCTTCGGCTCCTGAGCACGGCAGGGTGGTGGGTCCTGTGCCAGGTGCCACGGGAGGCAGAGATGAATGAGGTGGGGTCCTGGAAGCTGAGGCTCTCGGAGCCCAGCCTGTTGCTAAGCTGTGTGTCCATTTCCCCGCCCACAGCACTGAGGCTCTCTGAAGGGCAGCTGCTCTGGGAAGGAGCCCAAACCTGCTGCAGAAATAGAGCTTTGCAGTGAGGCGTCCCTGAGATTTGGGGGTGTTTCTTACACAGCACAGCCCAGCCTTAGCCTTGCCGCCTGATAAACCCAGACTTGACTGAAAGGAAGACTGGCCAGAGGTGGCTGTGAAAACCGAGGTTTCTGGGTTCCATCCCAGATTCCTGCATCGAAATTCCCAGGGTGGAGGCCTGGCAGCCTGTGTCTGCGGCACGCTTTCCCTCAGGCTTCGGGAGGGTCCAGGGACATCCCAGCAGCTGGACTCTGAAAGAAGGGTAGGCGGTGGGTTTGGAAATATGAGAGGATAGGTGCTCCGGGATCAGGAACACCACGAGGAAGCACGTGGAAATGGGAAATGCAGGGACTGGAATCGGGGAACGTGAGGATGGTGGTGTGCCCGAAAGTGGGGAGTCAAGTTAGAAAATCTGAGCCCTGGGGAACCGGGGAGGCAGGAACAGAGGCCGGCTTGGCTATGCTGATGCTTTAGAACGGCCACGCAGGCAGGAGGCTGTACAGGAGGTGGGTGTGTGGTCCCGGCATCCCACCTCACAGGGTTCTTGGGTGGACTTCAAGTGATCATGGATGCACTTAGCTCAAAATCACTGGACAACGAGGATTGCCATCGTTGTTACATCGTGTGTCTGTGTCCGTCTTTAGAACGGTAGTCAGATTTGAATTGCACACCTTTCACTCATACATTCGTTTAACAAATACATGTTTATTGAGCATCTACTGTGTGCCAGGTGCTATAGTGCCACTGGAAAACCAGCAATGAGCAAAACAAAGAGAATGCCTGTCTTCATGGAGCTGTTCTCCTTGTCTTTATGCCTGGGTAAAGGTGTGAGGGCATATGGCATTCACTCACTCAGTCACTTGGATTTTTAGTGAACATCTACTTTGTGCCGGACCTTGTGTTGGTTGTCGGGGAGAAGCAGGCATGAGTCAGGCCCAGTCTGGTCTAGTGGGGAAGCAGACTCCGCCCCCACCTCATCACATTGTCTGCCTGGACTGCTGGGAGAGGTCGAACTGGGCTTTGAAAGTGACCGTCAGAGAAGGGATAAGACAGTGTACCAAGCAGAGGAAATGGCACAATGACAGGCTTGAGGTATTTGGGATCTGTGACTCTTCGGTGTGGTTAAGGCCTTGGGTTCGTGGCACAGGGAAGGAAGTAGTAGGAGAGATGAGGCGACGATGGTGTGATTTCAAATGCCAGAGCAGCTACTGAGTGCAGTCAGGGGGCGGCGGGGGGCATGGAGTTATGGGTGCAGGGGTTGACATGATCACATTGGTTTGGGGACGGTCACACTAGCAGCTGGGAGGAGATGTGGATGTGAAGGGAAGAGCCTGCAGGCGGGAAGACGAGAGAGGAGGCCCTGCCTCAGGCCCAGGGGAAAGCAGATGAGGGCCCGGACTGACCCACGGTGGTTGCAATGGAGAGGACCTAGGAGGCGGCTCTGGATTTGGCCACTGAGGCGAAGCTGTAACGTTGTGGTTTCACAAGAATGGGCTTTGTCATCAAAGAATGCAAGTGAGACGCAGCTGAGCGCCCTGCCCGGCCCTCCACGAGGCCAGGTGCCGAGACGCGCGCTAGGGAAGGCGCGGCCAGCACGGTTGGGGCGGTTCCGTCGAAGCCTTGGCCTCGCTCGCTAGCGCTGCGCTGCGGATGTACTACGATCACACCTTTTGTCTCTGTCCTCGGTGCCCAGCCCAGGGCTCCGGCACGCAACAGGTGCTGCCTCTGAGGAGCAGGATCTGGCTTGCGTATAGATGTCAATATTGTAGACATGCAGACACACAGCTGAACCTGGGGAGGTGAGAGGGTAAAGAAAGAAGATGAGATGGGGCCTGGGGAACCCCGCTGTGGGGGGGTTGTGGAAGAATGGAGGGGTCTGTAAGGAGGCTGAGAAACAACATCCAGAAGTGTGTGTGTGGTTTTTTGTGTTTTTTTTTTGGGGGGGGGGGGCGGGGTAGAGGCAGGAGACAGGCTGGGAACCAAGAAGGGGAGGGTTTAAAGAAGAGCCCTGGCTGGTTTGACTCAGTGGATAGAGCGTCGGCCTGCGGACTGACGGGTCCCAGGTTCGATTTCGGCCAGGGGCACATGCCTGGGTTGTGGGCTTGGTCCCCAGTAGGGGGTGTGCAGGAGGCAGCCAATCAATGATTCTCTCTCATTGATGTTTCTGTCTCTCTCTCCCTCTCCTTTCCTCTCTGAAATCAATAAAAATATATTTTAAAGAATAAAGAAAGAAAGAAGAGAGAAGTCATCAGGGTCATATGTCCCTGAAAGATCACGGAGGATAAGGCCTGACAGGTAGTCGATGGATTTACTATCAAAGAGGTCACTGGTACTTGGCAAAAACAGGTTCAAGGCCTGTTGGGGGCCAAAGCCCCATTACAGGAGTACAGGGGTGAGGTCACGCTGAGACATGGAGATGAGGAGAGGAGAGGTGGGCACCGAGGAGAGTGATGCAGGTACCCGGATGGTCAGGGGTATCAGAATTCCCCTCCCAATGTGAACGAATTTCCATTTTATCTTAAAGATAGGCCAGGAGGTCTGGTTAGGTAGTGAGCATCCTGTCCCTGGAGGTAGACAAGCAGAGCTCTGAGACTCCCTGCTGCCCAGGGACTCACACTTGGAGTGGGAAAGGCTGTGCAAAAAAATGATGCCCCTTGTCCTTCTCAGCTGGGCTCGGCTGATTCCTCACATCACAAAAGCCACCTAGAGGGTCAGTCTTGCTATTTCTAGTGTCCAGAGAGTCTCCTGCAGGGCCACACACACACACACACACACACACACACACACAGAGGTGGTCGTGCACAGGCTCACACACACTCCCAGACACAAAACCTAAAATCTATCCACAGCGCCGCTCCCCGGGAAATGCATTCTCTTACCCCTTCTGGCTGCTGTTCCACCCCCGCCCCCCGCCCCGCCCCCAGCATCTCCAGCCTCCTGCACCTCCTCGGTCCTCTCCGCATCTCTCCGGCTTCCCAGCCCTGCTCTCCCCACCCCTCCCCTAGGACTCTCCGGTTCTCCTCTTCCCGGGTCCCCCTCCCCCGGACTACAACCCCCAGGCGCCCCCAGACCCGGGTGCTGCGCATGCCCCCTGCTCCCCGCCCCCTCCCGGTTCCCCCCTCCCTCCCGTGCTCCTCACCTCCCTCCGCCCCCCTCCCCCGCGCCTCGGCTCCCGCATCCCTCCATCCAAGCCTGTGCCGCAGCCGCATCGCCACCGCAGCCCCGGCAGAGCCGAGCCGGTCCAGGCCCTTGCCCCTGCTCGGCCCTCCGCCCGCCGCCCCCGGTCCCGCCCCCGCCTGCGGCGCCTCCCCCAGCGGCTCTGCTGCTCCCCCCGGTACCCCCAGACCCCTGCCTCCAGCACCGAGCCTGAAGGTAGGAGCAGCAGCCGAGGCAGGAGGACGAGGAGGAGGAGGAGCCGTCGCAGGATGAAGGATCGGACTCAGGAGCTGCGGAGTGTGAGCTTGGGGGTGGGGAAAATGGGGGGAGGGACCCCAATATTTGGGGAGCGCGTGGGGGTGGAGTGGGGCAGGTGCTGAGTTGTGGGGGCAAATTATGAGACTGGCGGTTGGTGGCAGGGGCACCACAATTTCTGGAGGCACCTGATGTTCTCCAGTGAACCTGCATTTTGGGGACAGTGGCTGGAAGGTGTTGGGAGCCGGTGAGACACAAGGGGCAGGAGCGGTCTCACGGGCCTTGGACACCCCACATCCCAGGAGGGCCCTGGGTCTGCTCCGGGGGTGGGAAGGAGTGAGTGTCAGGGAGGAACGGAGGGTGCTGAGCCCCAGCAGCAGATTTTCGGGTCAGAAGGATGGGCCTTTAGTGGGCCAGGCTGAGCTCAGCAGGACCGGACGTGGGGGAGGCTCTGGGGAAGGGCACAGGTTGGGACTGAGATGCCAACACCTGGCAGTGACTGAAGTGCGAGTGTGAGTGTGTGTGCGCGCACGTGTGTGCTGCTCTCCATGGCAGGGGGCACCTCAGACACAGGCGGGAAGGGGCTGCCTCGGGAGACAGCCAGAGGGCCAGGGCCTGAGGTGGGGTGACCCCAGAGGTTGGAGGTGGGGATGCAGAGAAGGGGAGGAGGTTCCAGGCACAGGGCCGTGGAATTGGGTGGTCTGACATGGACTGTGCTCTGCGGGGGAACTGCCCCTGAACAGCCGGCAGGCCGCGTGGGCCCGGTCTGCCGTGGGCCCGGTCTGCCGTGGGCCCGGTCTGCCGTGGGCCCGGTCTGCAGGCCTGAGAGGCCAGGCTCGGGAGCTGGCCCGGCAGGGAGTTGTGCTTGGGGGACTGGTGTCTGCGTGAAGGCTGCGTTTGGAGGGGCTGGGAGCTGGAGCCTGATGGGAATGGTGTCTGGTGGGGAGGAGGCTGGGGGATTCGGAGAAATGACCGGGGCTCCAGGAGGCAGAGCTGACACCCTGCTGTGGGCTCCCGTCTTGTGGGGTTACGTTCTTAAAGCACTAGCCCCAGCTGGTTCACTCCATTCGACGGGTCAGGGAAACGGGTTCAGAGATGGGCAGGGACTTGCCCAAGGTCACCAAGCAAGTGAATGGGAGGACCAGTCTGGAATGTGGGTTTCCTGTTTGCCTAGTTGACACGCGCCTCTGCTTTTGTGGCCTTTGAAACAGAGTCTCAACATGAGGTGTGTGGGATGGGGGTGGGGGACAAAAACTCTTTGGAGAGCCCCCCTGGATTTGGGGGTGGGGAACCAGGTCACTAAGACGAGAGGAAGGGGCTCCGAGGCCAGTGAGTGCTGTCTCTGGGGAGAGCTGGGTTGGCGAGTGGGAAGGAAGCAGGAATTGGTGGTCAGGGCAGGGAATGTGAAGGTTTATTTCTTTATTAAACTTACCCAATAGGCATCAGGAAAATAACAGTAATAAAAAATAACCAACACTTGTGTGCCAGACCCCGTTCTAAGTTTTTTATACATATTAACTCATTGTGATTGTCACAGCGACTCTAGGAGGCGGGAACTAGTGTTAGCCCGTTTTAAAGATAAGGAAACTGAGGCCCAGAGAGGTTAAGTAACTTACCCGAAGCCACGTAGCTAATAAAAGGCGGCCAGGCAGGCTGGCCCCATCGGGGCTCTAAACCACCCTTCTCTCGGGAAGTCGTTGCCATCCATAATTTTTTAGACCCTCACCCGCCTCCTGGGCAGGGAGGCAGACCGAGAGACTCCCTCATTTTATAGCTGAGGAAACTAAAGCCCAGAGTGGTTACCTAACTCGCCCAAGGTCACGCAGCTAGCAAGTGAGGAGTTCGGATTTGAACCCAGAGCCCCTGCTGCCAAGACTCTCCGTGACTCCAAAATCCAGAGAAATGGAACGTGGAGTCGGGTGAGGGTGGAATTGTGGTGGAATTAGAGAGAGGGGGAGGGAGAAAGGGATGGAGGAGGAGGCAGGGGTTGGGAGTCTTCACCTGAGTGGGTCGGGGGACCCTGCCCAGGGGTGAGGAATCTGTCTGCTCGGGCTACTGGGGGCAGTGAGGTGGAAGAGGGGGGAAGTGGTATGGAGGGCTGGAGGGCTGGGTGCCTGCTGATGGCTCTGGTGTTAGTCATAGCTCTGGGAAACTGGAGATTTGGGAGGGGGTGGGTGGAGAGGAAAAAAGCTGCCAGATGCAAGGAGTGCTGAGGGTCTCCCTGCCAGAGTTAAGAGCAAGGAGGCTGGGAAGCAGGAGAAACTGAGCAGGGCGTGGGAGGCCTGGGAAAGGGCTCTCTAAGCGCTGAGAGGGATGGGGCAGTGGTGGGAGGGGACGTCAGCCCAGCAGGTGATTGTCTTTCCACCAGTGCTTTAGAGTCCCCAGGGGGTTGTCAGATACGTGTATCACTTAGCAGCTGAGGGCACAGGTTTGGGAGTCAGACTGTTTGGGTTCAAATCCTGGCTTTGCTACTTCCTGTGTGACCTTGGGTAAGTTGCTTAACCTCTCTGATAGTCATTTTTTTCATGTGTGAAATCCGAGTAATTGACAATTTGCAGGGTTATCCTAAGGGTTGAGATTAGTTACTGTGCAAAAGTACCCAGAAGAAGGCCTGGTGCCCAGCTGTACCCATAGAGTACCCATCAGCTGTACTCTATGAAGGTTTGTTATTCCACAGCTGACTTGTTTGTTTCTCTTGAACCCTTGAGATGGGCAGGATGCGACCCTAATTTATTTTAGAGTAAATTGAGGACCACACAGGTAACCTGACTTGCTCAAGGTCACACAGCGGTTAATGGCAGAGCCAGGGTCAAACCAGGGTTTTCTGTCTCCAGTGTACCAAACCCCTTTGGTTGGGAGCTAGGAGGTGCTTGGCTGGAATGGAGGCTGCAATCGGGGTTAATCAGCGGGATTGGTGTCCCAAGATCCAGAAACTGGGGCCAGGGATGGGGCTCCAGAGGAAGGAGGGAGAGCAAGGGAGGCAGAGAAGAAGGTTGGTGGGAGAGAGAAAGTGCTAGGAGACGCGTGGGCTGTGGAATGGGAAGGCCGGAGACAGGAAACGGGGAGACTGGGAAATGGAGGACGGTGAGGCCTGCGCTGAGGGGGCTTGACTCTGAGGCCTCGTGGGAATGGGGGCTGTTAAAGGACAAGTCCTGTGCCCCGAGGGCCGGCCCGAGTCCCCCGTGCAGCGCGCAGGTGCGGACAGGCACAGCAGGCGCTTCTCTCCTGTTCTTCCAGGCAGACCTGGAAGAACAGGAGAGAAGCCGGTGTGCACGGAGGGACAGAGACCAGGAGAGCCGGGGTGACGGCCGGGCCAGCCAGCGGCGCGCGGCGTGCTCCTGCGCTTCAAGCAGCGAGCTCCCCCTGCTTTTGAGGACCTTTGCACTTGTTCCCTCGGCCAGAGTGCCGGTCCCTCTGTTCTGAATGCTCTCCCTCTGCCCTGAGTTCTGTTCCCCAGGTTTGGCTCAGGTGACTCCTTCAGGATTGGCTCAAGGGTCAACCCCCGTAAGGCCTCCCTGGCCGTCCTGTGTAAAGCCGCCCCTGGCTCATGTCTCTCCGTCACGTCCCTGGTTCATCTCTCTCCTGCTCTCAGCACAACCGACCCTGTCCTGATCGTTTGTCACTGTCTGTCTCCCTCCACTGGCACGTCAGCTCCTTGGGGCAGGACCTTCTCCCCGTCTTGTTCACCATGTTCTCAGGCGCCTGGGAGCGACCTCGGCCCAGGTCGTGCCAGTACATCCTGGGTAGGTGCATGAGGGACTCAGTGGGCAGAGGGAGGATGCGGAAGGGAGGAAGTGGGAAGGCAGGGAAGGCAGAGGAGAGAGGCGGGTGGGAGGGCGAGCCTAGGTGCTGGTAGGAGGAGAGGCCCAGGTCGGGCACAGATGGGCAGAAGGGGGGATACAGGGGAGACACGCTGCTGCCTCTAGATCAAGCGATGCTTGCAGCCCTAAGGAGTGCGTGTGAGCACGCGTGTGTGTACATGGCCCCTGTGTATTCACACACACACACTCTGTGACTCTTCTGTCACCCGATTCCAGTCTCTTTCCACCGCTGTTTTAGTCACCCTCTCAGCATCGGTCGCTTTGGGCAGTGACTTGCTGGCTCACATTGTCCCTCTCCTCCTTCCATCTGCCCACCTGTCTGTTGTCTCCTGCTGCTGACACGCACACAGGGCCCTTGGTGTCCAATGGGAGGACTGCAGCTAGAGGCTTGGGTCTGATCTGATCACCCCTGTTCCCCAGGCAGCTCCCGAGGGGCCCAGGATCTCTGCTCTCTCCTTCCATCCTCAAGTGCTTAAGGGGTTGTCGAGCCGTAAAGAGCAAAGTGTCTGGCTTCAAGTCTAGGCATCGCCCTATCAGCACCCATCAGCTGTATAATCTTGGGCAAGTTATTTAACCTCCCATGCCTCAGTTTCCTCATCCGTCAAATGGGAATATGGATAGTATCTACTTCATGGAGTGGCTGTAAGGATTAAACAAGAAATTCAAAGCACTTGTAACAGGGCCTGCGCCTGGTAATCAGTACATATGTGTTGTGTTAGATATATATTATTCTTTTTTAAAATATATATTTTTATTGATTTCTTAGAGGAAGGGAAAGAGAGAGAAAAACATCAATGATGAGAATCATGGATTGGCTGCCTCCTGCACGCCCCCCACTGGGGATTGAGCCACAACTCAGGCATATGCCCGACTGGGAATTGAACCGTGACCTCCTGGTTTGTAGGTCAACTGAGCCACATTGGCCGGGGCTAATTCTTTTTTTTTCTTTTAATAAAATTTTAGTTAATTGATTGATTTTAAATATATGTTTTATTGATTTCAGAGAGGAAGGGAGAGAAAGAGAGAGATAGAAACATCAATGATGAGAGGGAATCATTGATTGGCTGCCTCCTGCACGTTGGACTGAGCCCACAACCCAGGTATGTGCCTTTGACCAGGAAGCAAATCCAAGACCCTTCAGTTCAGGGGCTGACACTCGAACCACTGAGCAACACCAGCTAGGGCAAGGACATGATTTTTAAAAATTGATTTTAGAGAAGGAGAAAGAGAAAAACATCAGTTGGTTGCCTCCCACACGGATCCCAACTGGGAATCAAACCCACAACCTGGGTATGTGCCCTGACTGGGAATCGAACCAGTGACCTTTAGCTGCACGGGACAATGCTCCAACCAACTGAGCCACACCAGCCAGGGCTAGATGCAGGTAATTCTTACCTCCATTTTGCTCATGAGGAAACAGAGGCTTGAATTGTCCAGTGAAGAGGATCAGTCTCATTTGACCCTCTGTTCCAAGGTAGTCAGTCTCATGTGCCCGCAGCCTCTCTCTTTCAGGCCAACTTCCAGGAATGGAGGCCGTGCTCATCATTAAACACGTACCCCCGGCAGGAAGCGCTGAGCCCAGGTGCCAGCCCACCATCTCACAGCCGAACCGGGGCCAGAGCGGGCGGGGGTTCTCCTAGGGTCACACAGCGAGTCGAGGGGAGGTGAGAACGCCTAGCTTCCTTGTGGGAGCTCTCCCTGCCGCCAGGCACCTCTGATGCTTTTCTGTCCTGGCCACGGGAGTTCAGCGGGAGTGAGGACACAGCGAACGGACTCTCTGAGGCCAGGGAGGAAGGGAAGGATGGAGGGGAAAGAGCCTGGGATTTAGCACCGGGCAGTTCAGGCCCCACCTCTGGCCTTATTTGCTGCGAAGCCTTAGACAGGTAGGCAACTTCTCTGAGCCTGTTTCGTCATCTGTAACGTGGGAGGGGAAGGGGTAATAGCCCGCCCCCACTCGGCATTCATCTTCTCTCTGGCAGCGTGGGGCATTTCCCCGCCTGGTTTCATTGCCCTCCTGCCCACCATTTGGGGTAGACGTGATTGCCACCCAGCAAATGCAGAGGCTGAGGCTCAGAGGGGGGAAGTCATGTGGCCTTCTAGCTACGGACTTGGGCAAATTCCTTAGCCTCTCTCTGTCTCAGTTTCCCCATCTACAAAAGGGAGCTATAATGTCTATCTCGGGGGGTATGTGCAAGAATTAGATGGAGAGCCCTGGCCAGTGTAGCTCGGTTGGTTGGAGCGTCGCCCCATGCACTGAAAGGTGGCAGGTTTGATTCCTGGTCAGGGCACCTACCTGGGCTACGGGTTAGCGCCCCAGTCAGGGTGCATACATAGCCGCTTGATGTTTCTCTCTCACGTCGATATTTCTCTCTCTCCCCCCCTCTCTCAAAAATCAATAAAACACATTTTTTAAAATATAATCAAGTGGGTAAATATATGCAGAGGGCATAGAATGGTATCCGTAACATGCTGTGTAAATGTTTGCCATGGTTATAACGTGGGTCAGTGGTCCTCATAGAGTTTTAATGAAGATTAAATGAGATAACAAGATGGTAAGGTCTGTGTAAAGGTGCTGTTCAATGATAACATTTTGCCAGGACTTCAGGGCACAGAGCCTCCCCCAGATTGGACCTTGAGAGGGAGATAGCTGGGGGCAGAGGTGCTGGAAGGAGGTGGCTGACGGGGTGGGGGCTGCAGGAGTCTCCAGCTGTGGAGGGGTTTGGGGGAGGCCTGTCTTCGATGCCTACCGTTTCCCCACTCCTTTCAGCCTGGGCACCACTTTCCTTTATCCCCTCTGACCTGCTCCCTCATCTGTGAAATGGGGACAGTGGTGTTTGCTCTTCCTTTCTCAGCAGGGCTACAGTGGTGAGGATCAAAGGGATTATGGATGCAGAAGTGTTTGTGAACTGTAGCGGATTGTTAGCACTCAGCTCTGTAATTATTACACCAAATAGGTCATCCTTGGGTCCTCTGTCTCTTTTCCTGTCTCAAGGACAGGGATAGGCAGGTAGCGTGCCTCAGGGCAGAAGCTAAGGACCTGGCTCTGGGAACAATAGGAGAGACAGGAATTAGACTTCAGGAAGTCTAAGTCAGCACGTGGAAGGGAAAGAGACAGAGTAGAGGAAGGTGCGGCCTCACGGCCTGAGGGCAGCTGGGCGGAGTGGGGTGCCTGAAGGCCGAGAAGGGGCGGAGGCCTGGCTTTTGGTGCCAGGGGAAGGAGTCCTGGGGGGGGGGGGGGCAGCTGGCGTTTTGAGGACAGGGAATCATGGGAGGCTGGTGGGGCTTCAGAGATGAGCCAGGCATCCCCAAGTCTCTAAGGCCAAGGTCTAAGGGGGCGGTCCCGGGCAGGTGCGGGCTAGAGAAGCCCCATCAGAGTCCGAAGGCCTACCTGGTGCCACCCTTCTCCTGGGGCGGCTGTGGGCAGAGGTGGAGGAGCCTCCCTCTCCTGGGGGATTTTGGGGTTCTCTGGAAATTAAACGTAAGTGCACACACCTTCTGACGTGGTGTGGGGCCGTCTGCGGAGAATTCCTGGCGTTTCCGGGCAGGAGGCCGGGGTGGCTTCTCGAGTCCGGCCGGGTCTCTGGGCTGGCGGTTCCTTCAGTGCTATCAGGCTCTGCGATCCCGCGTTCACCGGGCTGTCTAGATTGCATCTAGGTCCCATCTGGCTGTCTAGGTTCGATCTGCGCTGTCTGGCATCTGTCTGTGCCGAGTCTGGTTCGGTCTGAGCCGTCTGGTTCTGCCAGGCTCTGTCTGCGATCTGCTTGGACCCTGTGAGGTTCCATGTGAGCCCTTCTCTTTAGATCCCCCCGGCCCTGCCAGGCAGACGCTTTTTGGATCCTGCCTTGATTTCATGCAGGCTCTGGACTTAGATCCGAGTGGTGGTTAGGTTCTTGCTGGGACTCAGGGTGAACTCTTTAAGTTTCCAGTGGGGCTGATTCGGGCTCCAGGAATTAAGCTTGGAGGGCTCCGCTTTTGTCCTGACTTCTGCCCCACGCAGAGAATCTTGAGTCAGGAGTGTAGCACCGATGAGCCTCCCTGCCCCTCTCCCTTTCCCAGCTCCGAACGAGTGTGCAGACCAGGCTCAGAGGGCCTCCCGAATGCCCCGGGGCGCGGGGGACCCGTGGTGTCCACACGTAGCTGCATGCAGCTCTGCTGTGGGTCTGCGTGTGGGTGAACGTCAGCATGTTAGTGTGTCTCTGTGTGGGTGTCAGTGGGTCTGTCTGCGCCTTGTGTGTGTCACTGGCTCTCGGTGGAGGTGTGGGTGTGTGAATCCCTTTGTGTCTCTGAGCCCTGCGGGTGGAGGGCTGAGCAGCTGCAGGTTGCAACTAGGAAATCCAAGCCAGTGAGAGTAGGTGGGTGTGAAGTTGGAAGAGGCTGGATGAAAGCAAGTGAACTCACCCAGGAGAGTCGGGGAGTCGGCGGGGCAGCGGGGGCCGAGCAAGCTGAGGGGGTGCGGTGGGCAGGAGGAGGAAGACACAGAAGGGAGGGGGGTACTGCTGTGTCACCTCCAGCCCTCACCGGGCCTGACTGCTTGCTGGCAGTGAATTGACCTTGTATAGGGGACGTGGCTGGGAGAGGGGGATGCAGGACGGGAAGAAGAGGGGAGCAAAGTGAGGCTGGCCCCAGTGGCTGAGGGATGGTGGAGAGGGTCAGGCTCCTGGGACTCCATTCCAGACCCCTTCTCAGCGCCCAGAGCCAATGCCTGCACGGCTGGCATTTAGCTGGTTGTTACCGTATTGAAATACTTCTGTCCTGGTTGGCTAATAGCAGGTGTCCTGTGGCCACCTGCCTCCAGGGGGACTGCATTCCCAGGGCCACATCCACCCCTGAGAGGCGCCTTTTGCTAATTCCCCATCAGCCACCTGGCCTCGGGTTTGCTGTTTACCCATAGCCAGTGTTCATCCTGACGCCTGGGGCTGGCCCGCACCTGCCTACGGCCCCTCCCAAGACTCCCGCTCCGAGCCTCGAGCTGGCGGGAGGAGGACGGGGCGGGGCTGCTCATGGTCTCCACCTTTCCTTGTCTCGCAGGCGAAAGACAGTGACGATGAGGAGGAGGTGGTCCATGTGGATCGGGATCACTTCATGGATGAGTTCTTTGAACAGGTAACTGAGTCTCCAATACCCCAGACCCAGAACCTGGCCCCCAGCCAACAACTCCCCCCTCCCCACTCTCTAGTCCTACACCCCTTGGCCTTTTACCAGTCCCTCGGGGTCTGGCCCATTTCCCTGAACCCCGAGTGAGCCCTGTCTGGCCTGAGCACTTGGCTGGGCATCGCCAATTTGCCGCCCCAGGTGGAAGAGATCCGGGGCTGCATTGAGAAGCTGTCGGAGGATGTGGAGCAAGTGAAAAAACAGCACAGCGCCATCCTGGCTGCCCCCAACCCGGATGAGAGTGAGTGCGGCTGCGGAGTGCCCGGGGGCTGGGGCTGGGGTCCACCCAGACTTCTCACTCACCCGGGCCCCCTCCTCAGAGACCAAACAGGAGCTGGAGGACCTCACTGCAGACATCAAGAAGACGGCCAACAAGGTTCGGTCCAAATTGAAAGGTGAGGATTGCAATCCCCCGACTAAGGAGAAAAAGAGCTCTGCCTTCCAGCGACCAGACAGGCCTTTCTCTCAGGAGTGCCTACACACTTCTAGGAGCCAGGTTCTCACCCAGTAGAAAGCACACAGCCCCAGTTTCCCTCCTTGCTCCAGATTCTTTGAAGATAGAGACACGACAGGGAAATGAGGGAGAGGGGGCGGGCTGGCCAGATTGTATGTGAGCTCTGCTGATTCCATCAGCATGAAGGTCCATCAGAAGAATATAGCCTCCCAAACGGCCTTAGTTTCACTAAGGCCTCATTTCCCCAGAACAGGTGCCAGGCATAGTCCTCAGCACCCAGTAGGTGGGTTCAGCAAATGCTTCTGAATTGGTACCCTCGGCTCAGGACAGATTGGACGGTGTGGCTGACATCAGGGGCTGGCAGGCTTTCAGGAGGGACTTGCCAAATGCTCATGTATTCGCTCTAATTTAAGGACTTGGGTGCTGGTAATAACCACCTTCCCCCAAGGCATTGTGGGTTGGGAACCTCCTTGTCTGCCGGTGCCAGGGGAATGGCAGTGTTACCCTGATGCTCCCTTGTATGCTCATGGTAATCCAGCGGCAGGAAACATTTGCCAAGCACCTACTCCGTCCGTCCGAGCCACATGCTGGGCTTTGGGGAAAAGGAACCATGCCAGATGCCTGGGCCTGCGTGCTGTGACCTTGGTCCGGGGAGATGAGGACGGAGACTTGATGCCCTCCCGGGCTCGACAGGAGGCCGTGTGTTAGCTAGTGCTGATCTGTAAAAACAAACCGTTTGCACTCAGGAGCGTGTGCTGGAAAGGAAAATTACCTAAACTGGGAGCACGTGAAGTGCAGCTCCAGGCGGAGGGGGCCCCGCTTACACCCTCCCTCATTTGGACAAGACCCTGCCCTCAGCAAGGAAAACGGAAGCAATTTCAAAGCTGGCTTTTTTTTTTTTTTGTAGCAAAATCTTTTCTTTCCAAATGAAATCTTATAAAGAACCCCAATATATACAGCACATAAAAATCAGGCTGTTCTGGCTGAACTGGGGCTGGAACACTCCGGTCAAGTTCCTTCTCAAAATCAGGGTTCCATGGAACCCAGCTTAGAAGTCCCTGGGCTCAGTGATTTCCTTGGGCTCATCAAGCTCTGACCTTACATGTCTCTCTGTTGGAGCACGAGGAGGGCTCCATGGTTTAGGGGTTCAGGAAAAGATCAAGAGACTAGGAAAAGTGGCAGAAGCTTCTAGAAGCTGACCTTCCAGACCCCAGAAAGAGGAGGTCCCCTTCTCCATCTTCCTCCAGCTGTGTGGTGGCACGAGCTCAGGTTTTGTGTGTGACTTGGAGTTGTTTTACCCACGCAAACCTCGGTTTCTGGTCTGAAAGTGGATTGGTCACTGACCTCCCAGGGTTTTTGTGAGAAGTCAGTGAGACTGTGAAGTAAAGGACCCCTTCGCCAGGGCGGGGCTCCGGTCCCAAGTCTGACAATAGGATCCGAGTCCGGACCAGAGATTCTGACATCCCTGGGGGGTGTGTGTGCCTTTCCTGCAGCAGCTGGGCCTCAGTTGCCCCTCGGTCACTGCCCCGCGTTGCTGGCAGGGAGTCGGGAGTCGGGGTGCCATTCAGCCCCAGAGGTCCCTGCTGCCAGCAGGACAGGAACCGGCTGGAGGCCCTTCCAGGTCTGAGAGGGCCTGGTGGTGACTCATCCCCGCGGCATCTCCCAGCACAGGACACCTTACTACAAGCTCTGTTTTAGAAAATCTGAATAAGTGTCAGGAGTGCATGAAACCCCAGTTAATCTGTGTGCTTTTCCAGAATCCTTTAGAAGTGGGAATTTGGGACAGGGCTACCTTGTAGGGCAGGGGGAACGCTATTTTCTCTATGGAACGTCCATCCACTCACGTAGAATTTGCCAAGGAAATGGTGGCCTCTGACCCACCTGGAAGTGCTCGCCTTCCAGGGAAAGCCCCAGGGTGGGCTCCGGGCCCTTCCCGAGAACGGCGAGCGGAGTTCCCTGCCCCCAGGGCCGTTCACAGCGGCCTGGGCCCCGCTCCCTCGTGGGAATGGGCCGTGGTTTCAGCTATGGGACTTCCCAAGACCCCAGCAACGACGGAGCCAGCAGCGCCCTTCCGTCTGGTTACCCACCGGCCCTCGGCCTCCCTCCCCCTGCCTTCCTGACCCCTCAAACGTCTGTCCCTTTACTTTTCGGCCTCCCGCCCCTCACCATGGAACCTTTACTGTCTGCCTTCGCCACGGGTGTGACATCTCTTCACAGGCCTGGGGCCTGCCTCGGGGTGTCGGCCCTTCCTCCGTCCCGGACCCCCGCCCCACACGCCCCGGGTCTGCGGCCCGTCACTGCATCCTCTCTCCCGCAGCGATCGAGCAAAGCATCGAGCAGGAGGAGGGGCTGAACCGTTCCTCCGCGGACCTGCGCATCCGCAAGACTCAGGTGGGAGGCGGGCCAGGCGGGGGCGTGTCCGGGATGGAGCCGGGGAGGGGCCATGCTGGTGGGGGCGGGGCATATGGGCGGGGTTACAGCGGAGGGAGGGGCCTATGGACGGGGTTACAGCGGAGGGAGGGACCGACGGGCGGGGTTACAGCGGGGGCGGGGTTAGAGCGAAGGGAGGGGCCTATGGACGGGGTTACGGCGGGGGCGGGGCCGATGGGCGGGGTTACAGCGGAGGGAGGGGCCGACGGGCGGGGTTACAGCGGGGGCGGGGTTACAGCGGAGGGAGGGACCGATGGGCGGGGTTACAGCGGAGGGAGGGGCCTATGGACGGGGTTACGGCGGGAGCGGGGCCGATGGGCGGGGTTACAGCGGAGGGAGGGACCGACGGGCGGGGTTACAGCGGGGGCGGGGTTAGAGCGGAGGGAGGGGCCTATGGACGGGGTTACAGCGGGGGCGGGGCCGACGGGCGGGGTTACAGCGGAGGGAGGGACCGACGGGCGGGGTTACAGCGGGGGCGGGGTTAGAGCGGAGGGAGGGGCCTATGGACGGGGTTACAGCGGGGGCGGGGCCGATGGGCGGGGCTACAGCGGAGGGAGGGGCCGACGGGCGGGGCTACAGCGGAGGGAGGGACCGACGGGCGGGGTTACAGCGGGGGCGGGGTTAGAGCGGAGGGAGGGGCCTATGGACGGGGTTACAGCGGGGGCGGGGCCGACGGGCGGGGCTACAGCGGAGGGAGGGGCCGATGGGCGGGGTTACAGCGGAGGGAGGGACCGACGGGCGGGGTTACAGCGGGGGCGGGGTTAGAGCGGAGGGAGGGGCCGATGGGCGGGGCTACAGCGGAGGGAGGGACCGATGGGCGGGGTTACAGCGGGGCGGGTACCGGTCACATCCTAATGCCCAGGCCCCGGCCGCCGCTGGTTTGGGCGTAAGATGGGGAGACAAGCGGAAGGGGACTGTGCTCTTGTGAGGCTTTGGGGTGGGGCGTGATCACCCCTCCTCTCCACTCCACGTGTTCACTAACGGCTCCCCTTGGTCTCTGCTCCCTGCCTCCTCATGTGTGTGCCCCCACCCCAGCATTCTACACTCTCCCGGAAGTTCGTGGAAGTAATGACCGAATATAACGCGACCCAGTCCAAGTACCGGGACCGCTGCAAGGACAGGATCCAGCGGCAGCTGGAGATCAGTGCGTGTGCCTCCCCTCCCGACTCCCCAGGCCTGCCCAAGCCTCCTCCCAGGCCCTTCCTCTCGGTGGAGGGGCGCCTGGCCTAGAGCCCCATGGAAGGGTGGTGTCCCGGGTCCCTGCCCCATCCCACCACCTCAGCGCAGGCTGGCCCAACCCTGAGCATGGAGTCCTTCCTCCCCACAGCCGGAAGGACCACAACCAACGAAGAACTGGAAGACATGCTGGAGAGCGGGAAGTTGGCCATCTTCACTGATGATGTGAGCGCGGGCGGGGCTTGGTCTGTTTTGGAAAGCAGCTGCATCTCCTCCCCAAACTTAGGTTAAAGGGAAGGTCCTAAGTCCACCTGCAATAACTGGCCTCGGAGGCCGGGAACTGGAACTGGGGAATTCCATGGAGCAGAACAGGAAGGCACCCCCATAAAAAGGGCGAACAGTAGTGTGCCAGGCACTGTTTTAAGCACTTTACACATTCACATTTACCTGCTAACCTCATTGCACCCTCACCACAGCCCTCTGAGGGAGCCACACTTCACGGGGGAGGAAACGGTGCCCAAAGAGGTTAAGTAACTCGCTGAGGTCACACAGCTGGGGACAGAGCCAGTACTGGAACCCACATGGAGGTGCTGATCTGGACTCTTCGGTACTAAGATACGGAACGCCCTACTGACGCAGGCTGTTTCACCCAATGACTAATGTGCCTACCTTCTGAAATTTTTAAAAAACCCTGTTTTCGTTTTGCACACTGTCCTGCCTTGTCATCTTGTATGTGAATAGATGGGCTTCCCCCAGCTGAGTTCTTGTTTCTCTTTTAAGTTTCACCCTGGCCTGCCCGTTCTGTCTGTTTATGCTTCCGGCCGTGGAATGGCTCTCCTTAAGGTCTAGACCAGGTTACAGTACGTTCAGGGACTTCCTAGCATATTGTCCCTTAGATAATTGGCCTTTGTTAAATTAGCTTTGAGCAAATGGATTGTGGGCAACTACCCTGGAGCTCTCCACACAGCTCTGCTAGGCTGTTTGTCTGAGGAGGGGGTGGTGGTGGTGGTTGGGGGCGGGGGAGCTGGTTAGTGGTTCTAAGAAGGCAGAGCTGACCCCTGCCAGTTCACCAGCCCATGCAGGGTGGTTGGTACCTGGCTTGAGGGCTGTGCAAGACGCAGACAGGCGCTGTGGTAGTTGACTTCCACAGCCGGGGAAGGCTTCCGGGGACGTGGCATTGAGCTGAGCCTTAAGAGACAAGGAGCGTGTGGACGGGGAGACGGGCAAAGGACACTACAGACAAAGGAACAGACTGGGCAAAGACAGGGAGAGCGGACCACGTGCCAAACAGCCGTCGGATGATTTTGGCTCCTGTTGGATAGCAGGAGATGAGGGTAGGAAAGGAGCCTGCGCCTTGACCGCTAAGATAAAGGTGTGGCCCCGGCCGGTTTGGCTCGGTGGATACAGCACCCGCCTGCAGACTGAAGGGTCCTGGGTTCGAGTCCGGTCAAGGGCATATGCCCCGGTTTCGGGCTCGATCCCCAGTAGGAGGTGTGCAGGAGGCAGCCGATCAGTGATTCTCTCTCATCATTGATGTTTCTCTCTCTCCCTCTCCCTTCCTCTCTGAAATCAATAAAACTATATTTTTTTAAAAGATAAAGGTGTGTACCCTCTGGATAGGGGGAGCCCTGGCAGGTTTTAGAGCAGAGGAGTGGCTTGATGTGGTCTAAACAGTGAATGCTCTGAGGAGTGAGCGGCCGGGCTCAGGCCAGGCATCTGTGGGGAGGAGGTGTATCTAATTCTGGGTTGGAGTCTCTCTCCCACCGACTCTTGAGGCTTCAGCGCACTCCTTTATTTCTCCCCCGTCTCATGTCCTGTTCTCCAGGGGACTTGTGGGCACCCTGCCTTCTCATCTGGGCCTCCTTCTCTGCTTGCTATTCTTTCTCTCTCTCTCTCTCTGTCTCTGTCTGTCTCTCTCTGTCTCCTCCCCACCCCACCCCCGCCCCTTTCTCTCTGCTGTGTCTTCTTCCATTTCTCTATCTTCCTTTGACCAGACAGGGGCCTGAATACTGGTGGGGCCTTGGACCTCTGTCTCCCTTCCCAGGGCTTCTGGGCTAAGGTGGAGGCTGGGGACAATGTTATTTCCTGTAATTTAACAAACTTGTCTTCGGTGCTTCCTGTATGCCAGGCACTATTCTGATCAATGTACACATACTAACTCATTTAATCTCCACAGCGACCATGAGGTGGGCACTATTATTATCCACGTTTTCTAGGTGGGGAGACGGAGGCCCAGAGAGGTTAGATCATTTGCCCAGGGTTGCAGCTAGTGAGTGACAGCTAGGGTTGGACCCAGGTGCTCCGGCTGCAGGCTCTGAGCTCTAATGGGAGTGAAGGGTGGTCTTCAGCAGCCCCCCTCCCCATCGCCCTAGATCAAAATGGACTCCCAGATGACGAAGCAGGCGCTGAATGAGATCGAGACGAGGCACAACGAGATCATCAAACTGGAAACCAGCATCCGCGAGCTGCACGACATGTTTGTGGACATGGCCATGCTCGTGGAAAGCCAGGTACTGCTCTGCCCTCGCCCCGCCATCTGGAAGCCGCCCCAGCTCCCCGGTTCCTCCTCCAGCCCAGCCCACGCCTCCCCGTGCACATCCCCTCTGCAGGGCGAGATGATTGACCGAATTGAATACAACGTGGAACATTCCGTGGACTATGTGGAGCGAGCTGTGTCTGACACGAAGAAAGCCGTGAGATATCAGAGCAAGGCCCGGAGGGTGAGCCGGGGCGGGGAGGGCCTGTGGGGCAGGTGGGCGGGAGCTGGTGGGCGGGGCGGGGCTCTGGCCAGGGCTGAGGCAAGTGATGAAATTCCCTGAAAGGCCTTATCTCTGGCTCTGACCTCTTCGTTTTTCTGTTTTCTCTCCCCTCTTCTTTTTCCTCACACCCTCCCCCATCTTTCTGTCTGTTTCTTTTTCTCTTAAACCGCCCCTCTCTCCGCCTCCTGTCCCATTGCCCTTTCTGCCTGCAGAAGAAAATCATGATCATCATTTGCTGTGTGGTGCTGGGGGTGGTCTTGGCGTCATCCATTGGGGGGACGCTGGGCTTGTAGGCCCACCACCCCTATCTCCCCCAGACCCTTCCCCCACCACATCGGGAGCAATACCCCCACTACCCCTTTCACTCCATCCCCTGCTCCAGGCTCACCCCCAAGACAGACCCAGGCAGCCCTCCCCTTACCCTCCCCCCCACCTCCCGCCATCAGACCCTGGAGTCCCTGGACCTCACTGCACCATGGACCCTCCCCCCCACATAAATAGCAGCAGGCGTGATTACACATGCACACCAACATGCATGCCGCCGGCACGTGCTCGAGACGAGTGGACACCCCAGCGTGTGTGTGTGCGTGCACAGATGTGTGTAGAAGCACCACATCGCCCTTCTTGCCCCCACCGGTCTGTGTGTTATCTTAGCTTTCGCCTTCGCTCGGTTGCCGTGTAGACGGTGGCCGGGATCACACAGCAGCCCACCGAGCCCTGCTCTGTCTTCTGTGAACAGGTGTGTGTGTCCACAGGTCTGTGGGTGCATAATCTGTGTACATGGACTTGTGTGTTTGAGTGTTTGAATCTAATGCAATAGCACTTCTTCCACTGGCACCCCTCCCCCACATCTGCTATAAACGGGGCAGATGCTCATTCCCAGAGGATCCAGGTAGGCCCCAGTTCACAGGCCATGGCAGGCACCCCACGGAGAGAGATGTGGAGCCCATCTTCCTGGTTTAGTCACCCCAGGCATGGGTCCTGGGGGAGCGTGTGTGTGTGTGTGTGTGTGTGTGTGTGTGTGTGTGGTGAGCCTTGGAGTTGAGCCAACGGGAAGCATACACATATAAATAACCTGGCTTGGCTTGTATGTACACGTACATTTCCCCAGCAGGTGATGTGAGAAACACGAATATGTCTCAGGATCTGCCTGAGTGCTGGTAGGTCTCCTCAGAGCCGTCCCTGGTGCGCACTGGGCACGCTCGGGTGGGCACAGGAAGCTGTATTTCAACGCTGTTTGGACGGTCCGTGTGAGCATGTGTGTGCACTGCACAGAGGCTTTCTCCAGTGTTTCTGTCCCGTTGACTATATGCACATGTATCTCTTTAAGGTCTCGTGCCCCATCCAGGTTTGTCTATGCAGATTGATTTGCCCCTCCCTCTCTCCCCGGAGCTGCTGCCAGTATCTGGCAGTGGCCACACACTGCAATATCAACATTGTGCAACTGGCGCGTCCTGCCCTGGCAGGTGTCAGAGCCCCTGACACACAGCCCAGACGCTTCGCTTCCTCTGTGTCCCTGCCAGAGGACAGGCCTGCACCCATGAGGGCTGGGACACCGTGTGCTCCCTCATGCCAAGGCTCAGGAGGCCTCGTGTAGGTGACCACACCCAGGCACACAGCAGCACACTGGAGCACACGTGCATGCTACCATGGGCATGGGGCCCACACAGGCCTGCCCCCATTTGCACATGAATGCCTCCTGGAAGGGCTAGTGTGAGAACGTTACTGATGATGCCGGTGTGGAGGGCGACCCCAGACAGCTAGGGAGAGAGCATTCCTGCCTTCCGCACACTTACCTCAGCATTTGTCTCCCTTGCCCCACTTGATGCTCTGGGCTCCGTCTCAGGGACCTTGGTCTGGGGAGCTGTTTGTTGCAGGCGCACTGGAGTGGCCAGTGTGGCAGCAGTCACTCAGGATGGGCTAAGTCCCAGGATCCATCCCCTGGACACATTTGCCGAAATGTCTGCAATCACTGCTCCCCAACCAGGGTGGGCACCGGCCTGGGTTTCTGATGGTGAGGAAAGGGCTAGCGCCTCCCTTGTGTAGGCAACTTATGCACAGGTGGGTTCGTGCGTTTGGTGGCTGATGGGAGGTACGTGAGCAAAGGATAATGTTAGGAGCCCCCTGCACTCCGTGGCTGAGGAACAGGGACCCACAGGTACAGGATTGAACACACAAGTACAGGAATGTGCCCTGCCCTGGGGGTGGGCATCCATGTGCACTGGGTAAAGGACTCAGGGTTGTGTGCAGATCATTTCCCAGGGTTCCACTTTATGTGAAGCGTGTGTGTGTGTGTGTGTGTGTGTGTGTGTGTGTGTGAGAGAGAGAGAGAGAGAGAAAGCAGATGTGACCTGGGACACAATACCCTCCCCAGCCCCACGCCAGCTCTTCCCCGCCCGGCTGTTTGGGCTCTACTTGTGTGTGGCCAATACGTGTAAACCCCAAGGTGTGCTGTCCTGAAGAGGGGCCCTGACTGCATTCCCAGAATGCCCTTCTGCAGGACAGGAAGTGGCCCTGTGTCTGCCGGCAGCCCTCCTGCTCCCTTCTCACTTCTTTGAGGACGTCAGGGAAGACCCCAGCACTTCCCCCACCCCTCCCTTTTTCCTTCCGGGTGCCCAGCCAGGACACCCTTTCCGCCCAGGTGTTTCCTGAATTCACAGCCTTGGGGCCACCAGAAGGCTGGAGCCACGGCTGGAGCCATGCAGCTGCCTCCTTGAGTGGTATTAGGCCCATAGCTGCCCATCTCAGCGTCAGACCAGAGGATCCCGAGGTCTGCTGCGCCCCAGCTTCCCCAAGTCCCAACCTCATATGATGTGTTTGCTTGTTGGCTGCTGTGTCCCACGTGTTCTGGAGTGTTGTCTGGGGGTGGTGTCTTTTACGTGGTCTTGGAGGAGTGTGTGCTGCCCACCCTCCCACACCTACAACCATGTGTGCCCCGGGGTGGTCCCGGGCCTGGCCAGGGCTCACTGCTTCCCTTTCCCTCTCCCCTTTAACCCTAGCTCTGCCTCTCACAAAGCACACTGCGCGTGTCCATCCCATGTGCCTGTGGGTCGATGCACGCTCATGCCACGCCTTGAGCGTGTGTACATGATGTGTTCTATGCATTCACCCTGCCCCCAGCCCGCCCCGCAAAGGACAAGATGGTGGCCCCCGGCTCCCTTCCACCCCACCTGCCCCCTGCCCGCTGTGCAGCCGTGTGCGTTGGCGTGTGTTTCCGTGTCGCTGGCGTGTCACGTGATGTAGCTGTGTTTGCTGACATGAGCCCCTGCCCCCTCTGTTTCTCCTTTGGTTTCTAGAGCTCTTTCCCTCGCCTCTCCAGAGGGGACAGGACTCTTGGGGCCTGGCTGGGGGCCCAGAGCCAGGCCACCCTCTCCTGTTAGCCCTCAGAGACCCATTTCTCTCTATTGGTGACCAAGTTGCAAATGGATAAAACACAGGAAAATTCTGCCCTCTCTCCCCAGCCCTGCATGTCCTGTCCCCAGAGCCCCCTACCCCCACCCTGGGCCGGGTTGGGCCCCGTGGAACGGGAGAAATAGCAACCAATCCAACAGCGGGCGTGCTGCGTGCTCACTTCCTTCTGTCCCCACACGGGACGGGCGCCGTGGGGAGGGGCCCCACGGGGGAGGCAGGCCAGGGAGCTGGGCAGGCACTGGACACAGATGTAAAGGAGTTTTAATCCAGGGCATGGGCAGGTACAGTTTCTGGGGTACCCTCAGGCAGAGACCTCACAACATGGCAGGAACTACATTTGGGCACAGGAGTGGGAAGAAGTGAAAATACAGATTTCCTCAGCTTCCACTGAGGAGAATTAAAAGATGAAACCTTAAGGTGATAAATGTTTTAAAATAATGGGGATGTGACCCTCCCCGAGGGACAAAGGTGGTAGGAGGAGCCAGAAAGCCTCTTCATTCTGAGCCCAGGCCTGAGGGTCCTGCTGGGGCGGCAGGAGGCCAGCAGGAGGCCTGTGGAACTTGTCCTCGCTTCCTGCTTGCAAAGCCAATGGGAGGCAGTGAGAACATCAGGGAAATCAGAACCCCGCCGACCCGACAGCAGGCCTGGGTGAGAGCGAAGACAGGCCTGGGTGAGAGCGAAGACGTCCGGCCCTAGAACTGAGAGGCAGCGGGCCGCGGACTCGGTGCTCATGGTTTAACACGAGGCTCCAGGAGAGCCGATCTGGCTGCAGACCCTCCAGCTCTAGAGGGCAGCCTCCCCCTCTATTGGGGCCTGGAAGGATGTGCTACGCTGGGCTCCAGGCCCAGCTCCATTGTCACTGGGCCGAACTGTCCATGGTCTGCATCCAGCGAATGGTGCGGGTCCGGCTCTCCTCCCATGAGAATAGGGGCTCATAGCCAAAATGGCGTTGAGCCTTGTTAGTGCTGACGGTGAAGGTGGTGTTGGCCATAGCCAAGGTGTATGGGTTGAGCAGGGGCGCATAGAGCAGAAGCGGCCGCAGTAGCCACTGCAGCAGGGCATTGAGGGCAGCCAGCAGCATCAGTAGCCAGTAGGGCAACAGCGGGCGGGTGCCCACCAGCCGTAGTCCACAGGGGCCCAGGAACTCCATGTTGAAGTCCTCGTAGCTCTTGTAGGGTGATTTGTCATAGCAGAAGTACACCTGGCCACCCATTAATGCCGCTCGCTGCTGTAGCTCCCGGGCCACCAGCACATGCATCCAGGCCACGTTGCCTGCCAGAGGGAAGTGGGGTGGACATGCCCCTGAGATCATGTAGCTGCTGCTCTCCCAGGCCAGCCCACACACAAGCCACCTCTTTGGGCCCATGTAGATGCTGCCCCTCTCCTCTCCCTCAGCCTATGACTTTTCTGTCTGCCTTCCCAACTTGCAAGGATGCTGTTTCCCTGTGGCCCACATCTAGTCTACCCTAGCCCATGTACAGGCCGTTCTTTTCTATGCAGGGTACACACTGCACCCCTTCCAGAACCATGCAGGTTCTTAGCCTCCCCCGTGCCTAGCCCGGGCCTCACCTACATAGACCCGTCCGTGCTCCACAGAGGCTGGGATGGCCCGGAAGAGCCGGCCTCCCAGGCGCAGGCCCTGGTGATAGATGTCCCTCATGATCTGGTGGCCTTCACCATAGATGCCGGTGGGACGCAGAGCACATGTCACCAAGGGCAGCCCCCCACGGACCTGGCAACAAAAGGTAGGCACTGCTAAGACCTAGGAGCCAGTGGCCTGCCCTCTTCCAGCTGGGAATGGAAGGGAGGTGCCAGGGCAGGACACAAAGAAGCCCAGCTGGTGTGGCTCTGCATCTCCTCGTCTCACCTTCCTTCCGTTGGCTTCCAGGACCAGCTGCTCAGCTAGGGCCTTGCTGCAAGGATAGGGATGTCTGTGTACCGCTTCATACGGGGTGTCCTCATTGCCCCTAGGGGGAGAGAGAAGACTCTTAATGCTGAGGGGAGATGGGCTCTTAAAGTATTGTGGGGAACCCCAGCTCACCTGTAGAAGGGGTGGCCTTTGATGTTGGGCCCCACAACTTCCATGCTGCTCGTGTAGACCAGGAACTGTGTTCCAGTCTGCACACAAGCCTCAATCACATTCTTCGTGCCTGGGGAGGCGGGGTGTGTGTCCAAACTGAACCTTCCTCCCTTTCTGTATCTTTCCCCTTCCCATCCCAAATCGGGATGAAGGCATATGGCTTCCTCCCCCAGGTCCAGGGAAAACCACACAGGTTGGCGAGGGCTGGCCTTCTATTACAGGGACAGGAGTGCACACAGGACTGACTGACGCAGGAGAATCACAGAGGTCAAGGTCAGAGCAGGGGGAGGGACACACAGTCAAGATCAGGCCATGGGCCAGTATTAAGTGCATTATTAGAACGGTGGGGGGATATCTCACCCTGCACGTTGACCGCATGGATGGTCTCAGGACTGGCCCTCCCAAACACGTCCACCAGCCCGGCCGTGTGGATGACCACATGGGCTCCAGCCATAGCCGCTGCCACCTCGTGGGCCTGGGTCACATCCCCCTGGATGGCAGTCACCTGCACTGGCCCTGGTAGGAGTGGGGCAGCCAGAGGCAATGTCAGAGCTGAGCCCACGTCAGCTGTTTGGTTCAGCCTACACCCCTGGGAGCCACATGTTTCCAGTGTGACTCACTCACCCCATTCCTGCGCACTGGAGAACACAAACAGGCATCACCCTTTCCACCAGTGAAGGGAGCCCACGCCCTCCCCCCAGCTCCCCTCCACGATCACCTGTCTTCAGCTCCTCCAGCCAGGGACCCAGGTGCAGGTCAAAGATCCGCAGCTCACGGAGCCGGGGTTCCTGCTGCAGCAGCATTCGGACCACATGCTCCCCCAGGAAGCCACAGCCACCTGTGACCAGGTATACCAGCTTCTGGGCCTGTGCAGAGTCTGCCATGTCCTGCTAGGGAGAGACCCTGGTTCACCTGAGTTGCCTGCGGTGTGCTACCTGCCCAGCACCAGCAGCCCACCTGATGTTCCTTGAAGGGGCCTCTAGCCTAGTGGACCGGAGCAGTGACCAGGGGCCACAACTGTTCCTAGTGGGTGCAGCAGCCAGGCTACCTGCCCTCTGACCCTGCTAACCGGTTACTGAGATATGGTCAGGGCTTGCAGGAAGGACTCAGTGTTTGAGGTGGAGGGGAGGTTCTGGGATAAAAACAGTGGGGGAGGGAGGGAGGGAGAGAGGGAGGGTAGAGGGAGGTGGGCAGGGCTGGGGCTAGGGAAGGGGACCTCAGACATCAGCTCTGCCTACCTGCAGCCACAGTCCCAGGGTGCCCAAACTAGCCACCAGAGCTGGTCTTCTCTCGTTTCCGGCCAGCGATAAATGGTTGTCCCCTTCCGCTTGCTCCTCCCTCCTGGCCATTCCAGGAACCGCCTCCACCCCTCCTCTCCTACTCTTGCCACAGGGCCCCCCCTGGTGGCCACTGCGCTCCACTGGCATCTGGTTCCAGCAAAGAACTTGGGGAAGGGGGTCGGGAAAGCCAAAACCTGCTGGGTGGGCACTGCGGGGCTTGGGGGAAGGGATGGGAAAGGCAGAGTGACCTCACTCCTGCATGATGTCAGTCCTTGCCTCTTGCTGGATTTCCCAGGAGGGAGAAGCCCAGCAGCAGCTGTGGTTCTGGGAAGGGAGGCCTGACCTTGGCCAGGTCTGGCTGGCCTTGCTGGGGATTTCTAGGTGGCTGTTCCAGCCTATCAGGTGGCCCAGAGCAATGGTGGCTGTCTGCGGGTCTGGGTTTTTGCCCCATAGCCCCTCTACCCACCCCAACTCCAGGCCACCCATTTCCCCCTCTTCACTTGCCCCACCCTGTCCTCAACCCCCATCCCACCCTACTCTTTCCCAAAGATACTGACCAAGCACTTTTTGTACAATAAAGTTTAATCACAATTATAAAAATGTGGCATTGGGTTTGCGCTATTAACATATGTACAATCCAGCCCAACAGGAAGGGCCCGCTCCCCCCACCATCCTGGCCTGGCCCAACCAGAGCTTACAGACACCAGGGTAGAAGGGTGACCCACAGGGTCTGGCAGGAACAGAAGACGAGGCAGGGTTCCAGGCACGGAGTCCCCAGGACTGGGGGGCACAGGGCCCCCCTCCCCAGGGGGAGAACATGGCCACTGCCCCTAGAGACCCCTAAACTGGGGAGGGGTGCACGCAGGGCACACAAGGGAAGTCCCCATTAACACAAAGCAAGAGGGCTGTGCAGCCCCCAAGAACAGGATCTATACAGGCTGGCACCCCAGGTTTCCACAGGAAACAGCTGCTGGCAGCTACAAAACATTTACAGCTTCTTCTCCGCAAAGAAAAAAATTAGGGGGTGGGAGGCAGGGGTGACAGGGGAGGCAGACACTGCCTTAAGGGACTGAGGCTCCCTTGCAGGGCTCAGGGGCCCAACTCCATATTCAGAGATGGGGGCATGTGGGCCCTCCTGAGCCCACTAAGGCTGGGGTGCTGGGAGCTCAGGGCACCAAGGGGAATAAATAGGGGTGTGGGCGCCCGTCTGCCCACCTCAGTTGAGGGAGCCCCGGCAGCTCTCGGTGCCGCACAGACACGGGATCTTGTTGTCCTCCAGCGGAAACTTGTAGTCGTAGGTGATCTCCTCGTCCACGCCGATGGGCTGCTTGGAGTAAATCACGATCTTCTTCTGAGACTCGATGGTGATCACCTTGGCATAGCAGTTGGGCTGCAGGAGGGAGGCAGAGTGAGCTGTGTCCACCTGCTTGGACCCCACCGCCCTGGCCAGGCCCCAGCGCACCGTGCAGCAGTGGTTGATGAACCTCGCCAGGTTGCCACACTTGGTGGCATCGATGATGGTGTCGTGGTCCACCCGGAACAGGTAGCTGCTGCCAATGCCCTCCTGCACGTAGCGCTTCTCCCTCATATCGGCCACCATCTGGTAGGATGGGTGCGACGGTCAGGGAGCTGCCCCTCAGAGGGTAGCCTCTGTGATTGGGGTCTGCACAGTCTCCCAGCTGCCTGGGGCCACAATGACCTGTCCTGGGTCTGTAGCTCTCTGGCTCCCACTAACCCAACCTGTGGACACTCCTGACTGCTTCCAGGAGCCCTCCCTCTCATGGCCAGCCCCCTACACCTTCGCTGCCATTATAAGCCACCCAAAGAGGACCCCAGGGGCATGGCACTGGTCACTGGGCAGAAGCAGCCACTGGCTGCTCCTGGAGTGTCTGCCAGGCTCCCAGTCTACCGTGGGGCTGTGGCAGTTCCCAAGATGACAGTGGTCATTTCACGGACTGAATTCTACTCCTCTCTTCTCCCAGGACCCTCTCTCCAAAAAAGGCACCCTCTGGCTGCTGCTGGTTGTCCACAATAGGACCCAGATTCTTGCATGAGGAGCAACTGCTATTTCCCAGAAAACGGGGCACTAAAACCTCTGCGCTCTTCCCTTGGACGCTCTCTCCCAGGGCCTCAGCGGCTGGCTCGGTGCTGGGTCTCCTCCCAAACTTCCATCTGCAGCCAAAATCCACCTCAGAGGAGCTGCTGGGTGTCCTCCTCTAGAAGTTCCGACTGGAACTCATCTGAACCGCACATCTGCTCCTCCTCCTCCTCACTCCCCATCTCACTGGCAGCCCTTACTCCCAGCTGTTAAAGGCAGCGCCCTGAGAAATGGCCTCACCCCGCCCCCCCTTGCCCTCACTCTGCAGAGCCAATGTAGTTGCCTGTCTTGCCAGCTACCTTGGACCCACAGACTCTGGGACCTTGGCTGCCACTGCCTAGCCCAGGAACCCCTCCTTTGACTGGGTTCTCTGCAACAGCCCCCACTCCCACCGCACTGCTCTCTGTCTCTAGTTCTCTCTTCACACTGCAGCCAGAGGGAGCCTGCAACCTCCCAAGTCCTCTCCTGTTTAACACTTCACAGCAACTTTCCTCCTCTCACCATCGGTCCCAACTTACTCATGTGGCTCCTAACTTCTGGGGAGTCTGGCCTCACCTGCCCCTCCTGCTGTATGTCCCTGCCCGACCCAAGTTTCTCCAATTAGCACAGGGCCCTCCTTGCACCTCCCTCACCTCAGCCTGGGGAGTTCGACATCCTTTAGGCTCCTGGTGTAAACACCACTGTGGTCCAACCACCCAGTCTCTCTGAACTTCCCCTTTTGTAACAAGCAAATACCATCCTTTATTGTAGTTACTTGTTCAATGCCTGTCTTCTCCACTAAACTGAGGTCCTTAAAGGGAGAGAGATTAGTCTTGTTTCTTGCTGCATCATTAACATCTAGTTTACTAGTACTCATTACTAGAAAGGGAGGGAGGGAGGAAGGGAGGGAGAGAGGGAGGGAGGGAAGAAATGGTTTCAATGGCTAAGCCTTGGAGGCAGGAGGGTATGTGGGGCTTTGTCCAGAGGGTTGGATGGGTCTCATGTCAGCATCCCAAGGTGCCATTGCGTTGGGAGCTGGGTGTGGGACCTCCTCACCTGGCGGATGTTCTGACCCACATATTCAATGACCATCTCATCAGCTGCGATGGGTTCCATGGCAAACAGACCCCACTCGTGGATCCGGCTCCGGCCGAATCGGAGCTTCTTCTTCCGGAACTAGAGGGCAGAAGGTAGACTGCTGCTGGATGCCTCCTCAACCTGTCTCCTGGCTCTTCCTGCAGATCTCCAGGGCAGGAGGGTGCTCTAGCCACTCACCCCCTCCGCACCCCTCGGGGACCCCACGATGCTGCCCTTCCACTGAGTCTCTCTCCTCCTGGAGTCCCGCTCCTCACCTTGAGCTGGTTTAGCTTCAGCAGATCACTATCCATGATGGCTGAGGTGCCAATGGCACTCAGCAGCCGCCGCTGCTCAGATCGGCGCTCCGAAAGCACACGGTTAGTCCCCTGTGAGAAACAGGACAGGGGAGGTACGTGACGGAGAGACCAAGGGAAGAGGATGCCGGTGGGCCACAGACCAGGGCAGGGCCTCACCTGAGTGTCCGCCCCTTCCAGCTGCCGGGCTGAGACAGGGCACACATCCAGGTACCTGTCCTTTTCCTTCTTGCTGATTGGGTAATAGCCTTCGCTGCGGGCGGAGCCCGTCTGGTGCTCCCGGGGCCCATCCTGGGGCCGCCGCTTGCGTTTTGGAGTGCTCAGGTTGGTGAGTGCAGGGTGTGTTAAGGAAGAGAACGGGTCCCACACTGGCCAGGTGCCTGGGGCCCCACTCCTGTCCCTCCAGTCCCAGCCCAAGGAAAGGGTAACTGACCTTTGTTGGAGGCCCTGAGCATACTTGGTATGAGGAGTAGAAAGATGAGAGAAATAAGTCTTAGGCCACCTTTTCTGCCAGAAACACTGGGAGGCAGAAAAGAGGCAGGAGGCAGAGAGAAAATACCCAGGTAGCCAGAGGAGAAAGACCTAGGCTGAAGGCCGGGGGCAAAAAGAAGTGGACAGGGAGGAAGAGAAACGCAGACACGAGGAGTTGTCTGAAGAGAACACCGCCCAGCTGTGTGACCTCAGGAAAGCCCGCCCCACTCCCGGGCCTGTCTTCCGGTCCTGAGAAGGCCGCCTCCGCGATCAGGATATTGGTGTGATGGACCCAGTGGGTGTCGTTAAGCCAGTCAGCCCCGCTTGTCTGCTGCAGCAGCTGCTCGTACGTGAGCCGCAGGTAGCCCATGTCCTCCAAATCCAGGCCTGAGTTCCAAATGTCATACAGGATGGTCATCTGCTCAAACTCACTGCGGGGTTCAAAGGTGGGAGGCGGTGGGGGAGGGGGTGGCGGTGGTGGCCTCCGGCGCCGAGTGTGGGAACGGAGGCTGCGCCGCCGGATAGCCCCCTCCCCGTTGCTGCTGCTGCTGCTGCTGCTCTCAGATGACTCGGACTCCTCCTCTTCCTCTTCCTCCTCCTCACCCTCCTCCTGCTGCTTTGGTTCCTCTGCCTCGGCCACCACCACCTCAGGGGCCTCCAGGACCTCATCTGCCGGGGAGCTGAAGAGGGCTGCAGGGGCGGGAACGGGCTCCGGCGGCCGAGGGGACGGTGTGAAGGGTTGAGGCTTGATGGCCAGGGCATAGTTGTGCTCCAGTAGGATGTGGCTGAGCAGAGGGCCCAGGCGGTCTGCCTCGTCCGATGTCTCTGTGGCCTCTGGGTCATCGCCAATAGGCAAGGCAGCCAACCCACGTCGGGATGGGGTCAGGGCCAGGTTGGCCAGCACCGCCAGGTCCACTTCCGTCCCTGGCTCAGCCTCCTCTTCCTCGGCAGAGCGGCCTCGGCCTGCGGCCCGGCTCCGACCTCCTCGGGACACCTCCTCCGGCCAACTCTTGACCAGAGATGCGTGGTCCAGGGGCAGATTGCGAATGGTCCGCTCCACGCCCCGGGGGGCTTTGCGGGAGATGGGGCCAGGAGCCTTGGCCTGCTGGGGGGCAGCTGGGGAAGGTTCTGGGGCGGGCACTTCCTCCACAGCAGAGAAGGAGACGGTTTTCCGGCGTTTCTTGGGTGGGGGCAAGAGGGGGATCGGAGAGGAGGGGCGCTCGTCAGGGCAGGGGGCAGGGGCCGGAGGGCCAGCCGGGGGCTCTGGGGGAGGCTGGGGCGCACTGGGTGCTGGTTCCTCAGTGGAACCTAGGGAAGGAAGCACAGGGAAGGGAGAGGGTCAGCTTCTTGGCCCAGCAGCATGAGACGGATTCGTTATGAGCTTGCGGCTGGCCAGCCTCACCGCCGAGTCCACACCCAGCTGCCTTTCAACAGGCTGCACTCATGCTCCCCTCAGCTGCCAACAGACACTCCTGCGCTCAGGGAACACGCTGCCTGCCTCTCACACCTGCAAGGCCGCAGCACTCGGGGCTCCCCTGGGCCTTCTACACCCGTCCATTCATGCCTCCCACATTCCCTGAGCACCACAGGGAGCAGACACTTGCAAAGCACCCAGTTTACAGTGCAATGGACACAATGACATGAAACAGTGCACAGCCAAACTGAAGAGTGGGGGTAGGGTGGGGCTCTGCGGAGACGAACACTCAGACTCCAGCCTTTTAACCAAGCCTGGTGGTGACAGAACTACATCCGACAAGCAGGCACACAGACCAAGACAATTTTTGCCAGCTGCATTTATGAGGATACAATGAGCCAGGTCTGAATTAAAGTATCCATCATTTCAACCACAAACAGTATTCTCTGTTTAGTGAGGTGAAAAAGATACAATATAAGCTGAATCTTTGTGATAAAATATTTTATAAAATGTGCCTTCCTCCCCACTTTCCCCCAAACATCACTGGGGATTTACCCAAGTGAGGAGGGGTCAAGAATTCCCCCCTAAAGAAGCTGAAGGTAAAGCTGAGATCCAAGGACAAGGGGTACCTTAGGGAGGGGAAACTATCTTTGAACAGGCCATGCTGTCTCTCCCCTAATAACCGCCCCAGGAGGAAGCACATCCTCCCTTTGTTGGGACCCCCCTTCCCCCGGCCCAAGTCTGCTGCAGAACGCAGGGGTCTCAACACTGCTCAATACACGAATAGCCCCTTCCCTGGGGCAGCCCGTCTTGCAGATCTGACCCATCAGACAATCCTCACGAGGCCAGTTCACGCTCTGCCCTCTCATCCTAGGTTTCAGCCACCCAAGCATGGCCTTTCAGACCTCTGGCCCTTTGCTGACAGCGTTCCCTGGGTTTGGAATGCCTCTCTCCCCTTGCCTGTTGGGAAAGCTGACATGCAGCTTTTAGGCCCAGGTCAATGCCACCTCCTTTTTGAAGGCTTCCCCGACTTCCTCAAACACTGGTAACACCTTCCTCTCAGAACCAGAAGACTGGTGGTTCTCAATTGTTTGTCTTCAGGTTGGCTGCAACAGATTAATAGCTAATATTTTATGCCAAGCACTAATCCAAGCCCTTTACATACTATATTAACTCATTTAATTCTCACAACAACCCTAGGAAATGGGTACTATTGTTAACCCCATTTGACGGAAAAGGACACTGAGGCAGGGAGAGGTAAATAACATGCCAAGGCCACACAGCTAGCAAATGCCAGAGTAAGATCTACACCCAGGGAAGCCAGAGCTGAGTTTGTACTCTTCCCCACTGCCCTACGCTGATCTGCACGCTCTGCATTGGGACTCGGTGGTTTCATATCTAGCTCTGCCACTCCCAGAGCTCAAGGGCAGCCAGCACCAGGCCCGGCCGAGCAGGCAGTTATCACATGTGTCCAATGCCTTAACAGATGTTCCCCAATCGGCAACCTCAGCAGAGCTCAGCCTGCACTTCCTAAGGCTCTGACTCCACCTGGTGTCCACTCTGAAGCCAGCAAGGCCCTGCGGTGCTCGTCCCAGGTGCTCCAGTTTGAGTCCTCTCATCACTTCTCCCCAACGTTTTGGGATAGCCGCCTCCCTGACCCATCCTCCCAACCTGACCCACTTTGCCCTCTAGAAGCCTGGCTCCTACGGAGAAGAAATTCCCTTCCTGGCTCAGCTTCTTCACACAAATTTCCCTGGCCATGCCTTTCCTTTAGGGAGACAGCCTGTGGGGTACCTTCCTAGTTTACACAACTCCCAGAAGCCAGTTTCTACTGTATGACTGACCCTCATTAACGGAGGGCTACCTGACCCAGCCCCACCAGAAGCTTCCCTGGAGGAAGGCTCTAGGACAGGAGTGGGGCTCTCTGTGGGCAGAGGAAGTCCATGTGCAGAAGGAGGACCCAGACTGGAAGACAGAAGAAAAGCAAGTCCTAAAGGCGGCAGGTCTGTCTGCGGGTTCCTCCAGACAAACCCTGCCCCAGGCTCCTGCCTTTGGGCCACATAGTCCTCTAATCAGTGTGTCCTTGGTAACTTGCATTTTCCTATCATTTTCTAAAAACTAAGGGATCTGCCATAACTGTCTTCTCCTCTCGCACCCTTGCCATCTATTTCAGGAACTCTGATGTCCCACCTGCTTACCAGTTTCACATCTCCAGTGGCCTCCCTCCTCCTCAGCTACCTCCGCAGTCACACACCTGACTCCGTCACCTTTTGGAACAGCTCCACCGTGAAACTTACACTCTGACTCCGTACCTCTGACCACAATTCCCAGCTCCTTTCAGTCTGAACCTTTTCTTTTTTTTGTTAATCCTCACCACTGAAGGTATTTTTTCCATTGCTCTTCAGAGAGAGGGGAAGGGAGGTGTGGGGGGAGAGTGCGAGAGAGGGAAACATCGATTGAGAGAGACTACAATTGCCTCCCACATGTGCCCCAACCCTGAGTAAGGATCAAACCTGCAACCCAGGTACGTGCCCTTGACCAGGAATCAAACCCGAGACCCTTTGGTGCAGGGTGACGCTGTAACCACTGAGCCACACTGGCCAGGGCCCACTGAACCTTTTCCATTTCCCATCCTTCTATCTCACTCCAGCCTATCGCCCTCCTGCTACATTAACTTCTTTTTTTTTTTTTTTTTATATTTTATTTATTTTTTACAGAGAGGAAGAGAGAGGGATAGAGAGCTAGAAACATCGATGAGAGAGAAACATCGATCAGCTGCCTCTTGCACACCCCCTACTGGGGATGTGCCCGCAACCAAGGTACATGCCCTTGACCGGAATCGAACCTGGGACCCTTGAGTCCGCAGGCCGACGCTCTATCCATTGAGCCAAACCGGTTTCGGCTACATTAACTTCTTTCTTTCTCATGCCCAAATTGCAGGGGCTCTCACTTTGTCCTCGCCTTTCACAGAACTTCCTACATCCTTCTACCACCTCTACCCTGTAGACCCCCAACCCTGAATCTAGCCCCCCCTGCCCTCTCTCCTCCCTGACCCATAACCCCAGCCTCAGCAGGGCTTCTGAGCTGTGGCAAGTCCAGTCAGCTTTCATCCTCACTCCCACTCTCCTCTCTTCCCAAAGGTTCCTGCTCCACCAGCCCCCTCAGCCTCGGAAAATGTCCCACTTTCCTAGTGCAAAGTGAAAAAAGGGGCCTTCAGGTATGAAACCCCACGTCTCCTAACCTCCTGTTTACAGATAGATTAGCATCAGACCTAGAGTACACCCTTTCCCCCCATGCTAACACAGCAAGTATTCCTCCCTCCTGGCTCATTTACCTGCCCCCTGTTCCCTTCAGTGTATGAACATGTTCAAGTCTCACCTACTTTGTAAAGCTAACCCGCCATAACCCTGCTTCTTGCTGTCTCTCCAATCCCAGCTGGGTAACCTTGAGTATCTCACTAAACCTCAAAGTCCTCACAGATGGGAATAAGAATGTTGTGAGGATTGCCCTAGCCGATTTGGATCAGTGGACAGAGCGTCGGCCTGAGGACTGAAGGGTCCCGGATTTGATTCTGTGTCAAGGGCACGTACATAGGCTGTAGGCGCCTCCCCAGCCCAGGCCCTGGTCAGGGCGCTTGCAGGAGGCAACCAATCAATGTGGATCTCTCACATCAGTGTTTCTCTCTGTCTTTCCTTCTTTTTGCCACTCTCTCTGAAGATCAATGGAAAAAAATATCCCCAGGTGAGGATTAAAAAAATAATAGTAATTAAAAAAAACACAAAACCCTAGCTGGTTTGGCTCAGTGGATAGAGCGTCGGCCTGTGGACTGAAGGGTCCCGGGTTCAATTCTGGTCATGGGCACACACCTGGGTTTTGGGCTCAATCCCCAGTAGGGGGCATGCAGGAGGCAGCCAATCAATGATTCTCTCTCATCACTGATGTTTCTATCTCTCTCCTTCTCCCTTCCTCTCTGAAATAATATGTTAAAAAAAAAAAAAAAAAGAATGTTGTGAAAATGGAATGAGAAAATAAAATTGCAATGTACCAGGCTGATTACTAAATAAATGTTAATATAATTACAACCCTCAACTCTCTTTCCTTTCACAAGACTAGTCTACCCTCCCAGAAGATTGGTTATCTCTATTGCCTGTCCTCACTCCCATAACTTGGCTCCAGTCTGATCCATTCTGTGAAATTGATAAGGTCACCAGTGACCTAACTGCCAAATCCAACAGACACTTTTCCTATCTTACAACCTCTCTTGTGGTCTGCTGATACAAGCCACTCCCTCCTCCAGAAACTCCAAGCTTCCCACTTTCCTTCCCACCTATCTGATCACTCCTTTTCAGCCTCTGCTGGCTACCCTTTGCACACCTGTCTCTTATCCTACCTAATAAAATAGTAATATGCAAATTGGCCGCACCTTCGCTACGCCCAAGCCACGCCCACCAGCCAAAAGCCACGCCCACCAGCCAATCAGGGTGAGTATGCAAGTTATCCAACAAAGATGGCGGTTAATTTGCATACACTGAGGGAGGGAGGAGTGAAGACTGAAGACAACTTAGAAGGAAGAGGGAGGAAAAATGGAAAGCAAGATGGCTGCCAGAGGGAAAGCCCGGGCGGGGCGGGGCGGGAGGCAGCAGAGCGCGGGTGCAGGCGCGGCAGCCGCAGCGGCGGCGGCAGTGGCAGCGGTAGTGCACGCGGCCGCAGCGGCCGCTTGCAGGATTCTTCCTGCAAATGGGCTACTAGTAAGACTATAAAGCTCTGGCCCCCCTCTCTCATCCCAAACATCCTTCTAGGGCAGCAGTCGCCAACTGGTGGTCCGCGGACCAATGGTGGTCCATGAGGTCCGAAAGGTTGGCAACCGCTGGTTTAAGGAAACCTTTGGAGCAGCGGTCGCCAACTGGTGGTCCGCGAGGTCTGAAAGGTTGGTGACCGCTGTTCTAGGGTACACACGTTTTCACATCCATACTTTCACCACTCTCAAATATCTACCTCACTTCCAGCCTACTGCTTTCTTCAGATCTACTGGCCCAACTACCTGTTGAATGTAGTCGCTCACACCACATACCTGCAGGCCTTGCTGGAGACTTCTCCTGTTCAGGGAGCGGTGTGATGGGGGAGCCCGCGATCCTCTCTGGCTTGGGTTCCTCCACAGGTGCTGGCAGGGGCACAGGGACGTCTCTAGGTGGTGGTGACACTGAGGAGATGGTTGCTGGCTGCTCTTCTTCCTCTTCTTCTTCAGAGGACTCAGATGAGGATGACGATGAGGAGGATGAGGAGGAAGATGAGGAAGATGAGGAGCTGGACGAGCTGCCACTCTCTGAGTCCGAGGTGCTATCATTTTCACCATCTGAGTCAGCATACAGAGAACATTTGGAGGACGAATCGCTTCCCTCGTCCTCGCCTGGAAATCCAGAAGGGGCAATCAGGCGAGATGGGAAGAGCCTCACTTGGTTCCTTCACTGACTCACTACTGTGGATATGTTGGGCTCTATGCTAGGTGCTGGGAAGCCCGGCCTCAAGGAGCTGGGTAGGCACACAATTTGTTCATACTGTGGTAAGCCTCAGTGGGAAGGGCTGGGGAGCCTGGCAAAGGGAAACCCTGATTTCTGCCTGGAGGGTCAAGTCAAGGAAGGCACCCCTGTGAAGGAGATGTCGAAGTCAAGAAAGACAAGTAGGAGTTCACCAACCAGACATGGGGCGAAGCAGGGATGTCAAAGGTTAAGAGAAGATGGGGCGCTGAGAGACTGGTGAGCAGTCCTCTCGAACTACCGAAGCTTTCCCCACAGTGGTTCGTAGAGAACTTCCTGGACTCCAGGGTAGAATAAGCTTAGGGCTGTTACATGCTCTGTATTTCTAAGACATGATAATACATTGTAAGGGCTCTAAGAATTAAGAATTTTGCAGTCTTTGAGGAACATAATTGGGTAAACTAGAATAGAAGGTACTGGTGGCCAGGGAGGGTCTGGAAGATGACAAGATGATCCCAAACAGATAAGCAAGAGCGGGATTATGAATGACCTCAAGTGTCAGGCTGAGGAGTCACCTTGTGGAAAACAGGGAGCCAGGAAAAGACTTTACAGAGAGTCCAGTGTGCATTATAGGGAAGATAATTTCCATCAACAGGCTGGAAAATGGCTGGGAATGGAGGGAAGAATGGAAATGGAGACAGGAAAATCATTCAAAACTGCTTCAGCCTCTAAGTGAGAGAGGCAGGATAGCAGGATCTCAGGCGACAATTCAAGAAACACGGAGGTGGTGAAACTGGAAGGCGTCTAGCCCAAGTGGATGTGTAGGGGCCGCACACACTCGCTCCTGGCAGGGAACTTTGCCCGCACTTTACTGAAAAGAGGCTCTCAGACCATCAGTCTCCCCATTCTGGCCTCTGCAGAAATGGTACCATCAGATATAAACAGTCCATCTTTCCCCAGTTCTCCCACCCGTTACTCTCTGCCTCATTAACCTATTCTATCTTCTTCAAAACACATATCTGTATCTCAAGAACTACTATTTGTTCACTTGTTTGTCAAGTCTCCCCCTCCCTACCAACTGATCACGAGCGCCTCAAAAGCAGGAATCACATCTGTCCTGGTCACTGATGTGTCCCCAACACCTAGAAGAGTGCCTGGCAGAATAGGGGCTCAATATACAGGGTGGAGCAAAAGTAGGTTTACAAGTTTCGAGTATGTGAAACACAGTTCAGTCTTTTATTATTATTTTGGATTACTTCCCGTACAAACAACTGTAAACCCGACTTTTCCCCTACCCTATATATTTCTAAACAAAGGAATGAAAAGAAAGACTAAACCATGTACCCAAGCCTCAATAAATGTGGAGGAACAAACAAGTATTCAACCGAAGAACACAACGGTGTCTGGTAATGGCAGCGGCAGGGAGAAGAGGGAGGCATGGCTCAGTGGCTGGGCCTTAAAGGAAGAGCAGTGCTCAAAGATGGAAAGGCTCGCTCTGGTAGCATCAAAGGGCAGCAAGAGAATGCAACCTCTTATTTCAAGGGCCCGGGAAAAGAAATAGGCTCTACTGGGTTGTCTTCAGGGCACAGCCTTGTTTCAGTAGCAGAGGTAAGCAGGTATTGGGGTCGTTGTTTACATGGGCTAAGGGTACCAAAGGGTAGAGCTAAAAAAGTTGTTTTTGGGGAGGACAACGGTGGCCAACAAATCCAGCAGCAACATGTGGGTTCAGAAAAGGATGAGGCAGGTGGCCGAACCCCTTTCTCCCCAAGCCAGAATTCTACTGTATTGTCTGTGCTTACCATCTGATGCCTGTGTCTCCTTCTTTGCAGTATCCATGGCTTCCTCATGATCGTCATCTTCCTCATCTTCCTCCTCCTCCTCGTCCTCCTCAAGGAAAGGGATAAATAGGGACTCACAGGAAAAGGGCAGCTGGTCCTCTGGAAGGCACAGCTCCCTGGGTCCCAGCCCCAAGGGAAGTGGCCATGGGCACAGCAACACAGGAAGTAGGCTCCTGGCAGGGACCGGGTGCCCTGGCTCCTCACCTTCTCCGAGGAGGACTCCTGGGATGCCTCCTCCCCCTCGCTGTCCAGAGCAAAGGACTTGCGGTGCTTGCCCTGGGTCTTGCTTCGCTCTTCATCGCGCTTTTGGGGCTTGGTCCCTGGACGTCCTGCCTCTCCAGCCTCCTTCTCTCGCTCAGGGTCTAGGCCCGGGTGAGTGGTAGTTAGGACAATTTACCATCAGCAGTAAGTTACCATTTCTCGACCCTGCGAAAGGAGCTGTGCATACACTGTCGCTCATCTTCCTCCCAGTCCCACCAGACAGACCTCGTTTTATAGACAAGAAGCCAAAGCTCAGCGCAAAACCCTCAGCAATACCTTATATTTTAGTTTTAAACATGTCACGCTCATTTTATCTTTCACTGTTTTCTGGGTGGGGTGGAAGAGGCAGATGCCTGGCCCAAGAAAATACTGCTAAGGCCAATGGGTTTCCAGGGAAGCAGATCAGACTCAATAAGGAAGTTTTCTAGACACAAGCTGTCAACCAATAGCTTAAACTTAGGCAAATTGGTAGAAGGCATAAAAGAGCTTAACCTATTTAACCTTGAAATTCTATGATCTTTAGATGTGAATGTTATTTCCATTTAATAAAAGGAAAATCAAAGTACAGAAAACTTAAATCAACATACCAGTGTACAAACCGTAACTAAAATCCAGGACGGTCCCATCGGAAGCTTTTCACCTCTCTCAAAACTGCTTTCTTTAACCCTCTACCAAAATCTCCACTTGGCTCTTTGCCTTTAAGACACCGTTATCCCCGCCTCTTTTCCTATCAGAATCTAAATAACCTTTCCCCTTTCTCCTTCTACCCAACCTTCCCACTCACCATCTTCGTCTTCCTCAGCTGGAGTGGAAGGCCGGGGCCTCTTTTCCTCACTGGCCTCTGAAATTTCTGAAGGCTCTTTTCGTTTTACCTGGGGGGTGGGAAGAGACAGAGTCCATTTAGACCTCAAAAACTTGTACCCAAGGAGGGGGATGGCCTGTCCCCACCCTACTAGGCAAGACCATAGTTCTGGGTACCTTGAAAGAAGGCAGCCGCAGGGCCCCTCGCAGTCCTGACCCAAAGGCGAAGGCCTCGATGCCTGTGGTACCCCCACTCTTCGCCCAGTCTACTAGGGACAGCAGGCCTGGCTCTTTGAGCTTTGTCTTCTCTTTATCTTCCTCCTTGGCTTGCTGTTTGGCTGCATTCTGGAATGGCTGCAGGCAGTAGGGGGGCTGAGCCTCAGAACCCAGGTGCTCCCTCCTGCCTCCTGCCTCCTGCCTCCTGCCTGGGAACTACTCCCAGGCCCCAGGAAACTAGAATTGCATCTACTCACTCCTCCATCTGATGCACATCTATGCCATACCTCCCCGGCACCAGCCCCTGTAGAGGTACTTCCTCAGAAGTCGGCTCACTTATAGTCCCATCAACCTCAGGAAGCAGCTACTATCCTTCCCACTTCACAATGCAGGCACTGAAGACTGAAGTCCACAGATACTGAAGGGCCTTGTCCACTGCAAGTCAGCAGTGGAGCCAGGACACAGTTCTTCAGACTCTTAGGCTCATGCTTTCCTACTGCTCTCCGTGCCCCAATTCCCTGTCCAACCAGCGTCCCAGTACTGTCTACGTGCCTTGATCCTCCTATTTTGAGCTGTGTAGCTTGGAGAAGCAGGGATTTATTTCCCCCAAGGAGCCCCAAGTTTCCCCAGTCCCAGGCATTGGCCCTCACCTTGGCCTTCTCTTCCTTGCTCTCCCACCACTGGTCAAAGGCTCCAAAGGCCACATTTTCCACCATCTTGCGGTTGAGGTCTCGCTGCATGATGCTCTTCATCTCTTGGACGAGGGTGGCCAGCACACGGCCCACAGTGCCTGCTGACGGCAGGGCCTTGCCCTCTGCCAGCTCTGCTTCCTCCCTTGGAGGTAGTCGGGCCTCCTCTCCCGAGACTGAAGAGGAGGGCAGGGGCTCAGCTGCCACGGGCAAAGGCAGGTGGTAAGCCTCCCGGGAATATGCCCCTCGGCCTTCTTGCCCTTGTGTGTACAGAGCATAGGGCAAGCCATAGGCTGCCTCCTGTGGGGGTGGGAATGGGAGGAAGGCCTCCCCAAAGGCCCCACCATGGGGACCAGCCGAGGCAGCAGTCAATCCCTTGCCCTGCCGCAGCTGGTGGAGCCGAGTTAACATCTGGGTCTGCATCTGGAAGGACATGGGCATTCCTCCCCACTGAGCCCCAAGTCGATCCATGAGCTCTAGGGAGTTCACAAAGTCATAGATGTGGGGGGGTGGCGGAGGAGGTGGGGGGTACTCAGGGGGCGGTGGCCCATCAGGTCGGGGTGGGAGGAGGTAGGCAGGCTGGTGGGGATAACCAAGGGGAAGGGAAGCCAGGTAGGGAGGGGGAGGAGGGGGTGGGGGGGGAGGAGGGGGAGGCTGTTGGGGGGGCGTTGGGGCTGGAGGGGGGGAGCCGCCCCTGTCGTCATCGGAGATCTCCATGTCCTCTCCAGAAGAGCATGGAGAAGCCTGTAGGGGTGCAGAGGAGGGTCACAGAAAGCTTCTGCCTCTTCCCTGGGCTTTTTCCCAAATCTGTTCTCATCTAGTTCCCTTCCCTCTCCCTCTGGGCTCAACCCTGCCTCCCTGACCCCAGGTATCTCCGCTGCTTGAGCCCCACCTCACCTGGTTCTGTCCGTTGGCCTTGGGAGACTCCCGGGTAGCCCCTGGATCCCCACTCCCTGCAGGTGCCACATCCTCAAAATTAGCTGGGGCTGGAGGAGGCGTGCAGGGCCCGTGACCTGAACCAGAAGGCACCTCAATCCCTGTGTCTCTAGCCCCAGGGCCTGTGGTGGAGTTCTCTTCCTCTTCCTCTGTGTCAGAGGCCAGGAAAGAAAACTTGGAGCGCTGCTCCTTCAGCAGCATCTCAATGCGGGAATCCAGGCTGCTGTGCTGAGCAAAGGGCACACTCTCATTGGTGGTCTCTGGGGCTGGGGAGCCGGAACGGGCAGGTGAAGCTGGGCGGGGGGAGGTCCGAGCTTCTTCTCTCTCCGGGCTGGGCCCCCCAGCACCACCACCTCCACCAGGTTCTGGAGGCTCCGGGGGTGGAGCCTCTGAGGCAGGAGGCCGGTAGTCCTGGTCAGTGGGACGGCTGGGTTCAGGGGGCAAATAGGAGGTGTAGGAAGGTGGGAAGCGCTCAGCTGTATTTTCAGCAAAAGGTGCCCCGGGGGGCTCCTCCCGAGTTGCCCGGCGGGGTGGGTAGGAAGAATGGCGTTGGTAGCGATTCCAGCTTTCATAATATGCTGGGTAGTTTGAGTCAGAACCACGAAAATGAGAGGATGAGGAAGAAGAGGACGAGGAGGACGAGGACAATGAGGAGGAAGAGGTGGAGGATGTGGCGGTGGCTGCAGTGGTGGCAGAAATGGCTGCAGAGGTGGTCGTGGGGGCTGCAGATGCAGAGAAATGGCGGCGGGAAAAGGAATCCTGGTAGCTGTTCTCTGACCGCCGGGGCTTGAAGGAGGTGGAAGTGGTGCTGGAGGAAAGATGCAGGAGTTAGCTGGGTTCAGCTCTGTATGACCAAAACCTAGGGTCCCAATTCTCAGTCCCCAAGCCCTTCTACGCTGTCCCGAAAGGAAGATGGAAATGCTGTCGGGTTCCTAGCTAGAGTGAGTTCCCTGAGAACAGGGACAAATTCTTCCCAACTCCCTTTTCAAGTTGGTTTCTTCTTTCCAGTGGCAGCTCCCAGAATCTGGGGGTCCCAAAGGGTGTTTACCCTGTACCTGCTGGAATAGGCAGAGTCCTGAGAGTAGGGGGTGCTGCCCCGAGACGTGTAGGGGGTTCCTTGGGAGGACTGAGGGGTGAACTGGCCGAAGGAAGATGGGGTGTCTTGTCGGCTGCTGGAGAAGCTTGTGTCCTGGGAGCAGGGGGTGCCATTGCCAGGAGTGCCCACCACAGCAGTGCCTGCTGGGTAGGCAGCTGTGTCAGAGGAGGGGCGGCGGCGGGACTCAGTCTGGAAGGGGAGAGTGGAGCAGGGAGAAAGGAAAAAAGATCAATTACCATTTAACAATTCACCCTTCCCCAAACTTCGAATCCCAGTTGCCTGTCATTTGAAAGCATCTAGGCATCTTTTCTTGGTTCTTCCTATACTTAACAGTGAAGTCCAGAGCCTCCCAAAGACTGGTCCTGGCACTCAAGGACTGTGCCCACATGGCTAGGGCTATGGCAACCACAAGCTTCTCACCGTCTCAGTGGCTGCACCAGGGCCCTGGAACTTCTCACTCAGGGCCTTGCCCCCAGTGGGCACCGTCTGAGGGGTGTAGGAGCCATTGACAATCAGTTCATAGTACTTCATTCGTTGTTGTCCTAGGAGGAGAAAAATGGGAACCAACAGAGTCAGATAGAGAAAACAACTCCTTCCTAATATGGTTTTCCCACTTATTCCTCAGGCCTCAAGTTGATCTTGGGTTTGGGGACTTCAATTCTTCTTCCCTATCTCTGTATCTGGGACCTTCTACCTCATCTCCACGTAACAACTACTACAAACGACATATAGTACAACACTTCACAGTTCCCTCTACATGTGTTACTACACTGAATGGTCACCAGAAGGGAAAAGCATCAGTACACCTACTTAACAGGTTTAAAGAAAATTGACCTGCACAAAGTCGGTTAGTAGCAGAACTCAAATTCAGACCCAGGTCGTCTAATGCTAGATCCTATCATGTTCTTCATCCTATAAACTCAAGAGTTGCAAAAACAAAGTTTTATTTGCCTTACATAATCACTTAACAAATTTTTTGGGGGTAGGGGGATTAACATTTTAAAATCATGAGATCTGATATAAAAACCTTGATTTCTTGCTTCAAAAAAACAAAAAACAAAGATTATTTGGCAGTATTAGTCCTCTTTCCCACTTGCAAATTGGCTAATGCCAACTAACAGCTGCCTCCTTTAGATGGCACTGTGCTACAGTATGCCACAGCCCCTACCCTTCCCTATGATCCCTAACACGTCTGCTTCCTCCACTTACCTATTAGTATATATACAGGTCTCTAATGCTCCATCCAAAGTTTCAAAACCTAGTATTTTGGGGAATTCAGTGTCAAAACCTGAGCTGAAGCTATTTACTCTAGTTTGTTTTTTAATCCTCACCTGAGGGTATTTTTGTCGTTGATTTTTTCAAAGAGAATGAAAGGGAGAGGGGAGAGGTAGGAAGGGAGAGAGAAAGATAAAGAGAGGAGAGAGAGAGAGCGAGAGAGAGCGAGAGAGAGCGAAAGAGAGCGAGAGAGCGAGAGAGCGAGAGAGAGAGAGAGAGAGAGAGAGAGAGAGAGAGACATCGATGTGAGCGAGATACGTTGACTGGTTGCCTCCCACACATGCCCTGAGGTACATGCCACTGACCGGTTATCAAACCTGAGACCCTTCCACTGAGCTGAACCAGCCAGGGTTATTTACTCTAGTTTTTATTTATCCAACCCAGTGTGACCCTTCATACACTTTCTTATAAAAATAGCCCTATGCTGGTACAGCCCCAATGATGCTGAATACACACAAAAAATACGTGTACCATAACCCTTTGCAAAATTCTGATTTCAGAAACCCATCTGGCCCCAAGAGTTTCAGATGAGGAATCATGAACCTGATCACATACCTGACTCCAACCGGCATTCACATGTACAATCTCTGCCAGAGCCCAACTTTGGCAGCAGGCAGGGGAACCCTCACCTTTGATGTCGAGCTGGGCATGGATGATGTTGCCCATGACGGAGGTAAGGTGGAGGTTTTTGACCGTTTCCTTGGCTCCTCGAGTGCTGGTGAAGAGCACTCGGGCCAGGCCCAGGTGCTTGCGAGTACGGGGGTGAAGAAGGATCTCCACCTCTTCCACCTCGCCATACTTTCGGCACATATCCTTCAGGAAGGTCTCCCGCACGTTGTCATTCAGTCTTGCAAAAGTCACTTCCTTCAGAGGGATCTGTCCAATATAGAACTCATCCAGCTGTGGAGAGGACAAGCGCTAAGTCTGGGGTCGTAATACTTTTTCCTTTTGGAAACTTTAGAGAGATCCATGAGATCAAGAGAGATAGGACTGGAAATAAGAGGCAAGGGCAGGGGACCCCAACAAGGGATACATCAGTCTTGATCCCTCTCTCTCTCTCTCGAATTCTTTTCATCACAGAATAATGGCAAGAACCAGGAAAAGAAAGGTATGAACTGAGAAATAAACACACATGGAAGAAACTAGACGTAAAGAAATCTCACTAACTCAGCTTTTACTAAGTAATTACCATGGACTGGGCACTAGGAATATAGAGATGGAAAAAAAGGAGATTCCTGGTCAGAAAAAATAGACAAGACAGAGACACATACAATTATGACATGGCAGTAAGTGTCGGCAGAGGTGTGCAGAGGTTGTTTGGGAGTCCAGAAAGGAAACCTTTATTCAGAGAGAAGGCAGGGAAGCATTCATACAGATGGTGTCATTCGTATTGGGCTTTTGAGATAAATAGGAGTTCACCAAAATTACAAGGACTTACTGGTAAAAGGCCGTGACATTATGAAATAACAGCATTTCCTAGAAACTGAGGAGTGTATAGAGGATGGAACACAGGTGAGCAGTATCAAGGCAGGAGATGAGGCTTGACCAGCTCAATAATCATAAATGTCAATGCACAAAAACATGGACTTGGCAACAAAAGTAAAATAAGAGTAAAATTAAAGCGACAATGACAGCAGGGTGGAACATGAAATGAAGAGAATGGAAGCAAGGAAACCAGGTGAAATGAATACAAGAGTATGTATTAAAGATATGGCAATGGAAATAGGATAATTAAGATAAAATGGTTTAGGAAAAAGGGGGCAGAACTTTGTGACAGATTATGCGATAAAGGAAAGGAGACTCATAGGATGACTTCCAGGTTTCCAGCTTGGGCAGCTAAGTAAATGGGGGGAGAGCAGGATTAAAGGGGTAAAGATCATTTGTTTTGGATGTCTTGAATCTGAGATGTCTGTGGGGCCTCCAGATGGAGCTTCCCACTACCAGGCATACACGTTTGAAGTTCGAGACTGATCTTGGCTAGAAACAGAGATTTAGAAGTCATGAACATTTTGGTAATAGTCAAAATAATGGATGTGAAAGAGATTGTCCAGGGAAAGTGTACAAAGTGAAAAAAGGGGCAAGGGAACCCCACCAATGATTTATTTAAAAGTGAATGAATAATTAGTGAGGAAAACCAAGAACCCCCCGTTTTCTAGGCCCAGCCCAAGGCCTGTTGAGTACCCTGCCTGGACAGAGACATGGGAATCCTCTGACATAAGATGGAGGGTCAAATGGCCAAAGGAGAGGTGAGGAACAGAGGACTTCAGGGATGGAGTCCCTGGCCTTAGCACTCCCTTATTTGTTGGGAAACGGGGTATCAGACCAGAGCACTGTCCAAGAATACATATACTGTCTAGGAATACAGAGTGGGAAGTACAGCGGCTAAACACGTCTTCATGTCATTCAAGGAGTCAACACCCCTGCTTGGGACACCTCACCCACGCCTTTCTAGAAGATAAATCGATTTCCTGTCCAGAACAACTCAGCCTCACAGCCTCACAGCCTGTTAGATGTGGCTGTGATCCTTTCATTGGAAAACTCTCATTCAGAGACATTAAGACTAGACTGCCAGGATGGAGCCTCCACACCCTCCAAGGGCCACCACACCGAGACACCAGCAGACACATACCTTAAACTTGGGGACTGGGAGGGAAAAGTCTCTGTTTTTGGACCTGACATGGCAACGGGGGTCTTGGAGGTCTTCGACTGGGATATACTTTGAGTCCTAGGAAGGAAAGCAGGAACAGAAAGATAGCTCAAGGTGAAACCACGCTGTTGAGCTCTAAGCCCATTTGGAGACCCATATGCAAAAGAGTTGGGCGCTGGTTAACCACTTTTTAAGAAGGCAGGCCCTGGATATGGAAGTTCTGGGTGCTGAACAGAGCCAACAGGAGAATGGGCCTGGAGGTTCCTGGATGGCAAGGAAAGGCCTGGGTACTCACGTTGACACTGAAGTGGACTCCATCATAGCGGTACACCTTTTGAGAAGGCCTGCGCAAGGCAGGGTCCAAGGCAGGATCCACGATGAGCTTGTAGTTTCGCCACTGGAAGCTCGGGGTCTTCTGCCCATCTCCCCCACCTTCCTGATCCATCTTTGCTCATTTACACTGTTACACGAGAGGAATACACAAGGGGGTTCAGATCTTAGGCCTGACTCCCTTGCTGCCCCTCACCGACTAGCCCAGACTCCAGGTTCTCTCATCACCCCAGTTTCCACACCTCACCATGACCCGTAGCTCCCCCAGATTTTCCAAGTACACTCTTTCACCGTAACAACACATTCTCTCCACCCCTCAACTCTTGCCCTCAGACCACCAGGCCCATCTCGTGCCCCCAGCTCTACCCAGCGCGCGCCCCACTTGCCCTCAGAGCAAGACCCCTCCCCCGCCCCCTGGCAGGCCCCGCCCCCTCCCGCCTCCTCACCGGCCAGCGGCCCGGGCCAAGCCCGGCTCCCGCTCCCACACACCCGCTCGGGTCCCCGCGCCCCGATCCTCTCGCCAAGAGGTGGCACCTATTCGGGGCGTTGGAAACACCGCGAGACCGAGCCCGAGACCCGGCTTCGGCCCCGAATCTGGGCGGGGGGGTAGGGGAACGCGCACCGCTGCCCTCTCCTCCCGCCCCGGTGCGTTCTGCCCCCCCCCATCTCCGCGCACGCGCGGCGCGGCCCCACTCACCCGCTCGTGTCGAGCGGCTCCCCCTCCCCCCACCCCGCGCGGCACCTCAGTGGCGCGAGGCGGCGGCGGCGGCGGCGGCAGCGCGAGACCCGGCCCCGCAGCGGTGGCGGCGGCGGCGCCCCCCCACCACCACCTCCCCGGCGCGCGCACCAAACACCACCGCCACCTGCGCGAGGCCCAGCAGGCACAGCGTCGACATTCGCACTTTCGCCACGGGCGCCACTGGGAGACCAACGGGGCCGAGGGTAGCGGTTTCGCCTCGGCCGGCGTCCTAGGAGGCTTGAGAATTGCAGCCTAGGGAGCTTGGAGATTGGCCGCATCCCCCGGAGAGTGGGCTTCACCACGACTATCCAGCTGCTCTGGCCTGGGGCCGTTGACGAATCGGCGGCGACGAAAGCAGCGACTAATCCCCGAGGAAAAGGGGGCGGGGCGAAGGGGAGGAGGCCAGCCAGAGCTGGGGAGATTTGAGTGGCGCGTTGAACGGGCGCAGATTCGTCAGGCGGGCGGGGCGAATGGGTGGACGAGACGCGGGCTCCTCTGCTCCTCTTGCCTGCCCCTTTCTTGCGCGGCCAAACGTCCAAGAGGCTGCAGATTCGCCACAGGTCCTGGCCCCAGCACTTGCCTCCCTTTACCCGCTTTGGTGAAGTCAAGAAAGTAATGCCTGTTTAGGCAACCCCTGTTGGCAAGACAGCCACTTTTCTGGATTTTCTTCCTAGTACAATTCAGGGGACTGCCCAATTCCGACCCGAGGAAAGTGGCTATGGCTCAAAGCGCCTCAGAGTCCGATGAGAATTTCCGGCTGAGCATCGGGGCCTGAGGAATCCTGGGGAGCCGGACTCACGAATCTGCGAGCCTGTGGGCGGGGCCGCGGCGCCTGCGCAGAGGGCGTGGCCAGCGTGCGGCCCGGCGTCGCGGGGCTCTTCCTGTAGGACCCACCGAAACCGGGCGGCCTGCGAGGGGCGCCCTTGAGGTGGAAAATACAACCAACAGTGGTGACTCAGGCTGTTTGCCCGGCGCCGCACTTACCGTAATGCAGGGAGCGTTTTCCTTTCGTGATCCCCCTTGGGCCACTGGCTGCTTAAGATGCCCACTTGGCAGATGGGGAGACTGAGACCTGCAGAGGGTTCCGCATTTTGCCTGTACTCGGCCACTACTGGTCTTAAAGTTTTATGATAAACGTGGTGGAGCTTAAAGACCCCAGAGTGGGTCCTGTAAAAAGTAAACTCGGTTTTACAGTAGTAACTAGGTGAGCTGCTCGCATCATGGTCCCAGTGCCCGCCGTTTTCAGCGGGATAGGGTGGAGGCTATCCTTACGCGGTCTCGCCGCTCGAGGGCAGCACCACTCCAGGCTTACCCTGGGCCTAAGGTCGCCTGAGGCTGAGCATCCTGTATTTCTGTCTTGGACGCAGGGTATTCTGGTCTCCAGGTGATGGCATACCCCCGAGGCCCCTCTGCCTGAGCTGAGGATGCGTTAGGTTCCAGACATCTCAGTCTACATCTCTCGCTGTATTACCTTGGGCAAATCATTGACCTTTCATAGCTTCAGATCCTTACTCTGAAATGGATGTTGATGTCACGCAGGATTAATGTAGGCATCAAAAAAAAAAAAAAAAAGCATAGGAAAAGCCCTTGAAGCCTTGTCCATGCAAATTTATCATTTTAAGAAATAGGAAATGAGGAAAGGGGTACTTGGTCAAGATGTCACACCATAAGAATAGAAGAGAGAGGATTGGGACTTTTTAAATTTTTGAGGAAAACGAGGCTGAAAAAATGAATTTACGTGGAAGCATGTGCGATGAGATCATATTGCTTTCTCGTCCGAGTTGAAAGGTATTGGCTCCTTTTCTCAAGTCAAACAGAAAGAGATTCCCCGTGTGATGGTAAAGGTAATCCAAGTTTTCACTGACTAGCTGTGTGGTTCTGAGCGAGATCCTCAGCCTTCTTGGACCCCAGGTCCCTTACCTCTGAAATGGAAATCAAGACTTACCTCTTTAGGTGGCTATGAGGGTTCAATGAGATAACCTATGAAAAGCCCCTACTTTGTAATAGTCGCTCAAAGAAAAAAAACTTGTAAAAGAAACATACTAAATCCTCAGTGGAAGAGAGACCCTGGGCTCAGGAACAAGAGTGCAAACGCCTTTTGCCTTGGAATAACTCATGCTCCACATTCAGAAGCTACTGGCCAGAAGGGGGTCACCCTTGCCCAGCACCCAGTCTCTCCTGGTCTCTTAGCAACAAGGCGCCTGATCCTAAGAAGACCTCCCCTTCACTCCATTCACGGCCACAGACACATCTGTGAAACACAATTTATTATACAAACAAGGTGCATCAAAAACTCAGTGTCAGAATAGCTCTGTATTCCAAGGGTTAGGGACTTGACCTCCCTTAAAACCTCCTCACCCCACCCCTTGCCAGGGAGTCAAGCTGGGAACACAGACCCTCAGTCTCCAAAGACCCCCAAGACTGGCACAGAAGAGTGAGAAGCAGATATAGAAGCATTAATTGTGGGTCTGGGGAGTTGGACAGGCACTTGAACCTCAAAAAATAGGGAGGCTCCTTCTAGAAAAGGCTGGACCTATGCCTGGGCAGAAACACCAAATCCCTCTCTATAACAACTAAAGCAAGAGTGTGAAACCCATCAAAACTGATAGGTCTGGCCAGAGTGGCTCAGCAGTTCAGCATCAACCTATGAACCAGGAGATCATGGGTGTGCAGGAGGCAGCCGATCAATGATCCTCTCTTATCATTGGTGTTTCTATCTCTCTCTCCCTCTCCCTTCCTCTCTGAAATCAAAAGGAAAAAAAAAAAAAAGGAGCATGTACAGGTTGCAGGTTCATCCCCGGCTAGTTGGGGCAAGTGTGGGAGGTAAGCAGTCAATGTGTCTGTCTCACATGGATGTCTCTCTCACGCCCTCCCTCCCTTCCTTTCATTCTCTCTAAAAAGCAATGAAAAAATATCCTCAGGTGAGGATTTTAAAAAACAAAAATAAGGGAAGGGTTGGCTGCCTTCTAGGGCAGTTGGGTGGGTATGTAATCTGACCTCCACATCCTGTATAGGGGCAAGTGGCTAGGGGTCAGCACCAAAGGTCTGACCAGGGTCTCCCTGCCTTTCTTCCACCTGGTGTATGAACCTTCGACTGAAGACCTTCCGCTTTCTCCCTTGCTCCTCCCAGGTGTAGAACTACACTCATGGGACAGGCTAACAAGGAGAATCCCGGGAATGTGGGAGCTGCCCCAAGGCCCAGCCCAAAGGACCCTGAGGTCAGGAATCTGGTTTCTACCTAAGAGTGGCCACAAGAGGTGCCTCCAGGCAGTCAGGGAACAGTGATCTAGACCAGGGGCCTCTGGCTGACCCCGAAGAAGGCAGTGCTTGTAACAGGTGGCTAACACACACGTCACACAGCCTGCAGCTCCCCCTGCAGGCGACTCAGCTCCTCTAACTCCTGCTTGTGGCGGTCTGTTTTGTGTGCCACCAAGGAGCGGTAAAAATGCAGGGCAAAGGCCACAAACACAAGCCCCACAGGTACCATGATTGCTGTGGAGGCCATGGCTGCTTGCCATCCTGGTCCGTGGACCCCACCACCACCACATGCTTGCTGGGGTGGGCAGGCCTCAGATGGCGCGGCCTGTGGAGGGGCTACTGAAGCAGAGGGTGGCTTAGACGCTGGACTCAGGGAAGTGGCCACTGGTGGTAGAGTCCCAGGCACCTGGGAGGCAGGTACCATAGGTTCTGGCTTGCCCACGGGGGCCCCAATGGGCACAAACTTGACCCAGCCAACAAGGACAACTTCAGCGAGGAAGAGGAAGGTGCCTAAGGCAGTGGAGAAGCCCCAGGCCAGCTCCACGTAGCGGTGGAGTCGCTGGTGTGGAGACTGGTGGACAGAGTTGAGGTTGTGGATGTTGCTAACAGCTTCAATGTGGGGCAGCAGACACGTGGAGACCATGAGTGCGAAGAGGTGCACAGCCACGAGGACGGTGGTGCAGGCACTAAAGGCCACCAGCAGGCCTGGTGGGTACTCGTAGTTGTTCTCCAGTTGTACTTCCACCATGGCCACCTGTGGGGACAAGAGGGGATGGATTGAGTGTCTATAACTTCCTGAACAGTAGCAAGGCTGCATCCTTAGGACCTAGAACAGTGCCTGGCAGAAAGACTCTCAGTCTTGCCCTGGCCAGTGTAGCTCAGTTGGTTAGAGTGTCATCCCATTCACCAAAAGGTTGCAGGTTTGATTCCTGGTCAGGGCACATACCTAGGTTTGGGTTTGATCCCTGGTTGGGGAGCATACGGGAGGCAACCAATAGTAGTTTCTCACATCGGTCTCTCTCTCTCTCTCTCTCTCTCTCTCTCTCTCTCTCTCTCTCTCTCTCTCTTTCTCATCTTCCTCCCATCCAAGTACTAACCAGACCCAACCCTGCTTAGTTTCCGAGATTAGATGAGATCTGACCCAATCAGGGAGGTATGGCCATAGACTTCTCTCTAAAAATCAAGAAAAACATACCCTTGGGTGAAGATTAAAAAAAAAAGGCTCTCAGTCTTTGTTGAGTGCATAAATGGGCAGCTTCGGGAAGGCTCTGGCCTGTCTGGGCCTTAGTTTCCCCATCTAGCTATTGAAACAGCTGGATGACATTTTTCTGACAATCTTAGCTTGTCATAAACATAGGGGTTAAAAAGCAGATTCTGGAGCTGGGCTGCCTGGGTTCATTTTCAGATCTACAAGCTGTGTAGTCTTGAGCAAGTGACTTAATCTCTCCGTGCCTCAATCGCCTCATCTGGAAAATGGGGATTGATAGTAGCACCTATCTGCTTTATAAAATTGTGAAAATTGAATGAGATAATATACATCAAGTGATAAGAATAGTGCAAGGCACATAGTAAGCACTAAGTGTTTGCTGTTATTATTAGTGTTAACACTGACGGCCACAGTTTGCAAATTGGCACACCATGAACCCAAGAATCAAATTGCGAATTTTTAAAACTCAAGAGATTTTGCCCTGGCTGGGTGCTCAGTGGTTAGAGCATCAGCTCAGAGACCCAAAGGTCACAGGTTCCATTCCCAATTCTTGGTCAAGGGTCAAGGGCACATACCTCAGTTGCAGGTTCCATCCCCTGGGACCGGAAAGGGACCTCATCCAGGAGGGAGGCGACCAATCAATGTGTCTCTCTCAAGTCAGTATTTCTTTCTCTCCCTCTCTCTCCTTCATCCCTCCCCCTCATCCCTCCCTTCACTCTCTCTAAAAATCAGTGGGGAAAAAAATCCTCGGTTGAGGATAAAAAAACTAAATAAAACTCAAGGAATTTCATAGAAATACCCCAATTTCCAGATCCTCTTAAAAATTTGGAGTATCTGGTTACACCCGGTCCACATTCTTGCATGACAACTATCAGCTAGAGTTGAGTCATGGGTGCTGCCTTTGAACCGGGCAGGGTCTCTTTATAGCCACAGTCCCCACAAAACCAACTTGGCTTCCATATTACCTGCCTGGATCCTGTTCAAGGTTTGTATAAATTTGGACTCTAGAACTAGACTGCCAAAGTTCACATCCTGCCACTTGCTTGCTGTGGGACTCTGGGCCGGTGATATAACATCTCTGATCCTGTTTTTTCATCTGCAAAATCGCCATTAATAGTGGTACCTACTTCATAGGATAGTAGATAACATACATAAAAGCCCTAAGCACAGTGCCTGGTACTTAATGACAGTTTAATACTATTTGTATGTTATTTTCACCCAGGCCACCTGAATTCCAGGACCTGGATCTTTTCCCAATAGTTCTTGCAGGACCCATTAGATTGCTCTGGGGCTGAGGGAAGGAGGAAGGTGAGGAGCCTGGAGCGTGGTGGTAGAAAGACAAGGATGAGTGTTTTGGGAAAGTGGGCCATGAAGGGTATTAGCAGGTGTTTCCCACAGACGGGCATCTGGGCCAGGCCTACTCCTGCTTTCTCCCATAGCCTGACCCAGGCTTGTTTTCCCCGGGCACGACTGGAGCCAGTCCTGCCCCCAGAACCTACTCATCTGGCCTCCGGATCCTGCAGAGAAGATCCTGGCCTTTAAGCTGTCACCCCAGCAACATGCAAGTCCAGCAGCAGGCCAGACTGAACCATGGGGTGGATGGGGGTGGGGGACCTCCCTTAGCTAGGTCCATGAGACTGCGTCTTTTCCTCTCCAGTCTGTATAGGGGAAGGAGAGCCAACTCCCTGTTCCTAGATGACTCCACGTTAGGAAGGGTAGACTGGCCTGTGGATCCTGGGCCACCACATAAAAATAAATCATAGACCTAGAATGACCCTTGAGGACAGAGACTTTCCCTCTGATCATTTTAAATACAGAAGCTGTGGCACTGAGAAGGGTAGGGACTGACCCAAATCACCTAGTGCTCTGACCCTTTTATCCCCACCTCAATTTGCCCCCCAAAACAGGTTCCTATAAGGATGCCCCCCCTCCCCCGCATACACACACCTCGCTCCTGCCAGCCAATTAACAGGTAGTCTAAGCCATCTTTGATGTGTATCTTGCTCTAACATGCTTAGATCTAGGGTTTGAGGACAAGAATCAGCTCATCCTAGGGCAGGCACTTGGCAGACTACAGAGGGCACACCCTCCACCATCTCACAATTTCCCACTGACCTGCAAAGTGGTGGAGACCTGCCCCGGGTCTCCGGCCACAGCAGGACCAAGCTGACTCCTCACCCTGGGACCTCCCTCAGTCCCACTTCCCCGGGCCTCCTCTGGGACCGTTAGCTGACTTCATCTTCCCACACCACCCGTTTATCAGCTCGGGAATCATGTAATCAGTTTCCTAATCAGCTTCTTTCCCCACAGACTTCCTCACAGGCATCCTCTCCTCAAAGCTTCCTGGGCTACACTAAGCACCCTTGGTACCTGCTGGGGACTAGATGCCTTCCTTGGGATGGGCCCCACCTTCAGTTGGGTGACCACCCCATCTGTTTATTTTCTCTAACCCCACCTCCAGCTGTGCATACAGCCGCACCCCAGCTCTGATTTGCCTTTGAACCTCTCCTGGCAGGGGTGGGGGGTGGTGTCTAGTAATCACTTCTGCCTGGACTAGGCTTTTGGACCTCTTTGTCCCACCCATGCATATGCATCCCCCTTGGTGGTTTATCTATCCCCATACATGATTTGTATCCATGACATTTTTTGCACTTGTTTATCCTCCCTGTGGCCCAGTTTATGCCAGGGGTCTGTTCACCCCCCCCCCCCTTCCCCCATTAAAAAGGGATTTGTCATCCCTCGGGAACTTGTTTGTTCCCCTCTTTTACCTCTTAAAACCCAGTCATTCCTTTTCCTTTGCCCGGCCTCCCTTGGGTACCCGTTTACTTTGCCTATGGCCCCTTCCTCACCCCCACCCTGTGCACCCCTCCCCTCCCCTCACCATGGCGAAGCCCGAGAGCAGGGCAGACGTGCGGCTGGAGGCTTTGAGCTTGGCCCGGCTGAGGTAGAGGCGGCGCCAGCTGAGCGCCCGCAGCGAGTGCTGACTGGCCCCCATGAGGTCCAAGTAGCCGCGGTGCACGAACTCCCGGTACGTGGCCGAGCCCGAGGGGCAGTCGGCCTCCGGGTTCAGCGGGGCCTGCTCGCCCGCGTCCCCCTGGCCGCCCTTCATCCTGGGGGGGCCGCAGCACCAGGGGGCCTGGGCAGTCAGGGCGGGGTCGAGTAGCCTCGGGGTGTCCAGGAGGGTCGGTCCAGGCCGGGAAGAGACCCCATCCCCTGCGGGGTGAGCCGAGATGTGGGCGGCAGGTGCCCAGGAAGAGGCGGTCGGGGCTGAGCAGAAAGAGTAGGCGTCTGCGGGGAGCCCTAGGGGCCGAAGCGGGACAGCAGAGGCCGAAACAGGAACTGGGGCAGAGGCGGAGCCGGGGCGGCCACATGATGGGGTGGAGTCCGGGGGCGTCCGCAGAGATCTCAAGGGACCCCTGTGACACGAGTCCGGCTAGAATGTCATGCGGGCGCCCTGGCTCCGCTGAGGCCAACCACCAGCCCCCGCTGTGCCTGGGAGCTCCCGGACCCTGGACCACTCCGAGTACATCGGGACATCCCAGAGTCCAGAGCTCCAATCCTCCACCTAAATTGTAAACTCGGGGAAGGTGAGCCCATCTGCTGTAGGGGTCCTGGTGAACTCAGTTCCGGGAAGCCAGGGATGCCCAAGGCTCCTCCGAGAGCCCCAAAGGGTTCGCACTCAGGTCCTCCCTGCCCTACCCCCCTCTCCCGACGCCGCAGACACAGGAACTCAGTCACCCCAGCTGGAAGATTTTGAGTTTTATAGCAAACCATATTGTACAGACCCGGGGCCCAGCCCCGGCTGGGTCCCCCACGTGCCCCCCGCCGGGCTGCCTCTTTCCCCTCCCCCAAGCGGCCTCAACCTCAAGCCTTCGCGACCCCCAGGACCCCTCCCGTCGACCTCTGATCCGCCCAGTCCCTCCCCCCACCCGCGCACCTCCCTGTTACCTGAGGTATGTGGATAAATTCCCCCCTCCCCTACATGGTACAACCCAGCTACCCCGGAGGCCTGGGCTGAGGGGCGGGCCCTGGCTCCCCAAGCCCCGCCCCCACACTGGAGGAAAGGGCAGGGGTGGGCCAAGACTGTTACTAAGTTCCCACGGCAACCAAGAGGGGCCATTACCAGCCTTAGCCCTGGCTTTGGGACGTGTCCATTGGCTGCTATTTCCATGGCAACCAGGAGTGGCAGTTCCCTGGGCAAATGGGATACAAGTTTCCATGACGATGAGTGGGAAGAGCCAAACTGAAGGAGTGTCATCTTCCCCATCGCTGGGATGGCACCCCACTCCGCTTCAGGTCAGGAGGGGTGGAACTGCTCAATACAGTAAAGCGAGAAAGAGCCTGGTGGTGGCGCAGCGCCCACCGGTCCAGTCTCAGTCCAAGCGGTCCGGCCCTCACACTCCAGCTCCCCCAAGTCCGAGATTCCCCAGGTTCAAGTAACACTTCAGTACAGATGAATGTTCAAGTATTGAACGGGGAGGCGGGCAGGGGGCTGGGGTACCCCTCACCACTCCCCTGGGCCACGCTGAACAGCAGACAGGCCAGCTGGCCCCCACTCCTCGCAATAGCTGCCATTGTCAGTGACTTTCAAGGAGTCGGGGTTGGGGGAAGGAACTGAAACTGGGGAGTAAGAGGAGGAGTAACCCCCTGAGGGATTGCTACTGCCCCCACACCTGCTCTCCCCGACCCCTCACTTAGCCCTGGCTTTCCCTGGTTCCCCGAGTGTCCCCACCTCTGACACCTGGACTCCCCATTGCTCCTCTGGTTCCCCTTTTTGCCCCTCCCTCCCAACTCCAAGTATCTGGTCTGCTCCCTGCACCCCTGGTGGTCTGCTTGCTGCCCCCCTCCCCCAGCCCATCCTCCACCTCCCCAGCCCCTGGCTCCCAGTATCCTGTATGCAGATGTGTTTCCCCCATTCTCCCTCCCTCAGACTTGCACCTTACCCCCCCGCCCACCATCCCTTTGGCTCAGCAACCCCAGTACCTCTGACCCACTCCCCCCAGGGGATGGACAATGAAGCAGGTGGAAGGGAGAGGGGAGGGGAAAGAGACCCCCAGAAATATCAGTGCAGGGGGCAGAGTGGGGAGGCTGGCTCAAGTCCCTGGGCAGGAATCCCAAGTCGGAAAACTCGGGAATCCCAAGTCATGAGGTGGGTAACCTGGCCTCCTGGCAGGAGTGAAATGAAGGCCGGAGGTCCAGGCTCCTGAAGAGTCGGGGGGTAGGGAGGGGCACCCAACTAGCTGTCCTTGAGAAGCAACTTCTCCTCTGGGCAGCGGAAGGGGCCAGGGGGCCCGGCAGCTGCCAGCCGGGCACAAGCTTCAGGTGAGAGCTGGCGGCAGGAGCGCAGGTCTAGGCGGCGTAGGCGAGGACAGCGGCGGAACAGCGGAAGGCAATGGTCAGTGAGGCGGTGGCAACCTGGGGATGGGGTAATGGTAACCAACACCAGGAAAGTGAGTAGGGCGTAGGCACTGGTCATGGGAATCAACAGGCTAGCAGGATGGACAGACAGGGGAACATGCTTACCAGCAAGATTGAGGTGTACCAGGGTCTCTCGAAGTGGGGAGGTGGGGGCCGTGAGGAGATGAACACTGGGATCCCCGACATGGGCGCAGTGGCTGAGGTCCAGGGCGCTCAGCTGGGGCGCGTGGCGCAGCAGGAGTCGCAGGGAGGCATCTGTCAGCTCTAGGCCTGCCAAGCGCAGCTCTGCTACCCCCTGCAGCCGCCCACGGCTCTCCGTTTGCCCTGGGCAGGCAGATGAAAGGTGAGCACGCCCCTCTGCTTCCACTCCTGCACCGAGGCCCCCAGGCCAGCTATGTTTACATCCCTGTATTCCTCACCCCCAAATCTGCTCCCATTATATGTGAGCCTCGGCTGGGGCTTGCTGTGTGGCTTGCTCTTGTCCTCATCTCATCTGTTCATTGCTCACGCTGCCTCCTCAGTGAGGCCTGCCATGATTACTCCACTTGAAACTGTAATATTCCACAATATTATTTTCCCCCACTTTCCCACCATCTGGCATATATTTTTTTCTCTCTCCTTCCATGAAGGCAAGAATTTTTGTTTGTCTTGTTCTTGCTTTAACCCCAACAATTGGGACATAGGTGCTCAATATATAGTCACTCATCTAACAAATGACATCCCTACCAGGACTGCCATTCTAGGCTGCTCTCCCACTCCCATCTCCTTCCATGATTAGTCAAGTCACCAACTGGATCCCTTTCTCTCCATCCCCCCTGCCACCACTCTGAGTCGACACCACTCTTGCCTCAACTCCTGCCCCAACCTCCTCATTCACTCTAGTCTCGCCTCTTCTTCTGGAATCCAAAGAGAGCCATTCTCAAATACAAGTGGGCCAACATCCGTTCTGTGCTAAAAACTCTCGAGAGCACCTCAAAGAAGTTCGATCTCCTTGGTGGAACCCTGCAGTCCCTACAAGGCCTATCACTTTCTCAGCTCTTCACTCCTCTCCCTCACCCCAAACACCCGGACCAATTCCACAGGTGGCCCTGCCCTGACACTCTCCTTGTGGCCACCTGTGCTGTCCTCTGCCTGGCCAGTGTCACTGGCTTTCAGGTCTGAACTCCGTCTCTTCCTTTATCTCTGGAGTACATGAGCTTACACTGCTCAACTTTGCACTCAAAAGCGCATGGTCTGCTTCCCTTTTATTGAATTTACCATGTCCCTGGCATTACAGTTTCTGTTTGTTTTTTAAAAAACTAAACGCCTATGGTGCACCAGCAGCCACTAATTGAGCACTCACTGTGCGCCAGACACAGGCTAAACGGCTGCCTGCCCGTAGGCCAGTGGCTCTCAAACTCTGTCCCTTGGAAGGCTAGTTAAAATGGATTGCTGGCCCCAGAGTTTAGGTACTCTAAGTTGGGGCCTCAGAGTTTATTTTTCTAGCAAGTGATGTTGAAGCTGCTGCTCTGGAGACCATGCTTTAAGAACCACAGCCTTGGGAGACAAGCTCTCTGATGATCATTCCTGTTTACCGGTGAGAAAATGGAGGCTCAAACCATTAAGCAATCTGTCCAAAGTCACATGACTATGAAGTAACAAAGCCAGGACAGCAGGCCTGGTGGCTCCAAGTCCAAACACCTACCACCATGCTATATACCTCCCGGCACCAGCGGAGCCCTTAGGTAACCTAGATCAGATGCCACAAACTCATGAACCTAGCCTACACGAGTGTTTTAAGGAATCCGTGTATGCTAAAAATTTTCTAAGTGACTAAGCCTACCAAAAGGACATTTAAAAAATACATATTTTTTCTTGTTGATTTCAGAGAGGAAGTGAAAGGGAGAGATAGAAACATCAATGAGAGAGAATCATTGATGGGCTGCACGCGCCCCCCGCACTGGGGATCGAGCCCAAAACCTGGGCTTGTGCCAACTGGGAATCAAACCATGACCTCCTGGTTCACAGGTCGATGCTCAACCACTAAGCCACATGGGCTGGGCCTAAAGGACATATTTATTTATTTATTTATTTATTTATTTATTTATTTATTTATTTAATGTTTGGTGTTTTTTAAAAAAATTGATTTCAGAGAGGAAGGGAGAGGGAGAGAGAGAAACATCAATGACAAGAGAGAATCATTGACTGGATGCCTCCTGCACGCCCCCTACTGGAGATTGAGCCCGCAACCTGGGCATGTACCCTTGACCAGAATCAAACCCAGGACCCTTCAGTCCACAGGCCAATGCTCTATCCACTGAGCCAAACCAGCTAGGGCAAAGGACATTTTTATAAAGAAACTAGAGGTCTGGTGCACGAATTTGTGCACAGGTGGGGTCCAGCTGGCTCCCCGTATGGGAGCCCGATCGGGCCAGGCTGGCAGGGGGGGTGGGGGGGGAGGTGGGAAAGGGGACGAGTGAGGTTGGCCGGCCGGCCCTGTCCCTGATGGGGGTAGGGTGCAATCAGGGGTGGGGCTGGTCAGGGGGAGGGTTAAATAATTTTCATCATTTAACACCCCCCCGCCCCCATCGCGCTGGTTGGCCGGCCGCAGTGCCAGTTGTTCTGGTTGCTTGGCTTTTATATATATCGATTTAGATATTGAGCTTTTCCTTGAAAATGGTAAGATCTGACATCACTGGGCTACCCTTTCACCTGACAATTGGCTGGGAATGGGTCGCTAGAGCCTACTTTCTCACGTCCTGCACCAATCTCATCACTTGCTGCCTCTGTGAGGACCTGACTTGGCAAGCTCTGAATTCCAGCTGCTCCTTTTTTTCATTTGAGGAGCTGAGAGCTTAGAGAGGGAATACATTACAGATACCATCAACCTTGGGCCACAGCTTAAGCCACTAGAGGAAAGCAGAGGAAAGAGGGCACCCTGGCTTTGACAGGGAAAAGGAGGCAGCAGTGAGGGTTTCACTGAGGTGGCAGCATTTAAGCTGGTCCTTCAAGGACTAACCCTCTGGAGAGGTGGGAGAAGAATAGACCAGACAGAAAATAGCAGGGGCAAAAGCAAGAAGTAGAAATTTTAAGGTTTGCTCCAGGAACGCTGTACAAACCAGACAGCCAAGATCAGAAAAGTAGGTGTAGAGTTCCAACATGCACAATAGGCCTGAGGGCCCGGAAGGCTCATCTTTGCAAGCTCCTGCTAAAGGCGCTGAAACTGAAATGAATTCAGGCAGGAGGAGATGGGGTCAGTCTGCCAGCCAACCAGCACTTCCTCACCTCATGGAATGCAGTGTTCCCAATGCCCACCCTTACACGAGCCCAAATCTTCCTGGCTCAGTCCAGTTCCAGTAAGACTGGGCAATGGGTGAATGCTCTGGTTTGGCTTTGCCTGTGTGACTTGCAGCACTCAACCCCTCTGGACCTCTGGTACCTCATCCAGAAAATGCAAAGAATCCTAGCTGCTTCTCTACTCCTTTTCCAGGCTGCTGTGAAGGGGTGCGGTGGAGGAGGGTGCGGTGGAGGAGGGTGGGAAGATGGGAGCCATGAGAGCTGTGAAAGCAAGATAGTCCTTGCCCTCACAGAGCTTAAGAACCTAGTGAGAGGAAAGGTTTTAACCAGATCATTCCACAACAGTACACTGCTATACTGGGAGGGAGCTCCCTCAAAGTTGAAGAGGGACTCTGATTTCAATGGGGAAGAGAATCATGGAGGGCTTCTAGGAAGCAGTGGCATTTAAGTTGCAGCCTGAAAGGTGATTAGGAGTTAATTAGATGAAGGAAGATAAGAGCATTCTAGGCAGAGAAGAGTAGGCAAAGGCCCTGGGGCTGGAGGGAACTTGGCAAGGAGGTTGAGGTGGCTAAAATGCAGGAACCTCATGGGTGAGCAGGAACCAGACTATGGCAGGCCTTAGTGGATACAGTAAAACACTGATCTTTATCCAAAGAACACCAGGAAGCAACAAAAAAAGAGTTTACAGCACAGGAGTAAAATGGATACATTTGTCTTTCTGGATGGTTCCCCTGACTTTGGTGTGAAGAACAGACTAGTGTGGACCAGAGAAGATGCTACTGTAAGCACCCTATCTCTTGGCTAGACAAGGAGGCCCCAGGCCTCAGGACCCCCACCCCATACCTTGTATGACCCCCAAGGTGACCAGACCTCTGCTCACCCGACCAGCCTCAGCTCCCAGCATCCCCCTCAGTCAATATGGGCCTCCTGCCCCACAAAACTACTTATTCTGCCTCAAACTCCCTGGAAAAACCCGGTCCCTTTCAGGTCTCAGTTTAGTTCCTTTCAAGGAGGGCTTCTTGCATTGCTCCTTCACCGCCCCCCCGCCCTCGCCAACAGCCCTTAGCCTACCACATCATGCTACAGAATTTTCTATTTCTGAGTCAGTCTCTCTCTGCATGACTGGGGGTCCACCAGGGTGGGGAATGAGGCTGATTCAGGCTGAGGTCTCCAGGGTCCTATCCAGGCCCAGGCCCAGGCCCAGGCCCAGGCCCAGGCCCAAAATGTGTTCAACAATAAAAGCTGACTTTACTTGGCAGGGTACCTGGGCCTGACCCACAGTGAAGAGGTGGCTGGTCTGACTGGGGAGATGATACTACCACTCCACGCAAACTTCCAAGTCAATTGGCTCCCTCTTTCTGCTCTTTTCCCTTAGGAAAATCCGTATCTTTTGACTGTAGGGCAAGGGAGTCTAGGGACTAAATTGCTCAGCCATATTTTTACTGGATCCACACGTGAATTTTAAAAGAATCTGAATTAATTTCCATCATTTAGAAACCAGGATATGCCACAGAAAATATATATTCCTGGCTCCTCTGGACAAACAGAAGCGACTGGCCACAGGCCCACAATCTTCCACAGCAATAGCCACTGCTCCCTTGGGAGAAGGCTGTCCAGTGGAGCCCACCATCCCCAGCGGCTTCACTGAGATCCCCTGGCTTTTCCCAGAATCCAGTGTCATCCTCCTGTCCTCCACTGTGCTTCATCCCATAATTATCTCCCCCTGGAGGCCAGGGACTACATCCTCTTCCCTCCACTCCCATCACAGGGCCCAGCACACAGCAGGTGAGTGAATGAATGAACAATGGCCAAGCAGGGCCTTCCTTTTCAAACTCAAGTATTCTATCCTTTCTTCAAACCCTTTAAACCTCGCATGGGCCTCAGAACCCCACCTTGCCCAACCCGTTCTACAATGAGCCAACGGAGGCTGCACCTGGTTTGGTGTCTGGCGGAGGCAGCAGCAGCTCTCGGAGCTGGGAGTCTTTAACATCCTCAATCCAGCGCAGGTCCAGGAGCCGCAGGGCTGGCAGTGGGGCTGAGCCCAGGGCAGAGACAGAGAGCCAGGAGCAGCCAGACAGCACCAGTTCCTGCAGGCCTGGGGGAAGTTAGGAAGCTGGTGCTAGGAGGGCTCTGTGCCAGGCTTATCCCACGAGTCAGTCTATCCAACCTCACCACCTTGCCATACCTTGCAGTCGGTTCAGAAGCCACATGAGTTGCTTCTTGGAGACACCTGTCCAGCTGAGGTCCAGGGCTCGGGGCTGGCGACGAACCACACCACTAAGCATGGGGGGAGTGAGTGACTTCCGCCGGCTCAGGTCCATTCGAGGCCACAGACGCTTGTCATAGCACCTGGCAGCCACAAGAGGGTAGACAGCCCTCAGCTCTCAGGGAGCCCACAGCCCTCCCCACACTCAATGGCACACCCCAGTTTTCTCCCGATCCATACAGAAGGTGGGAGGAGGGGGCTGCAGGAAGCTCCAGGACCCAGGCCAAGAGGATTGAGTTTGGGGCTCAAACCCATTACTAAACTAGATGCAAGTTTAGTTAAAAACTATTTTAGTTAAGAATTTTCAAATAGTCTTCCTGCTGGGAAAGTCCATTCTCCTTGCGCCTCAGAGGCCTAGTTTAGAAAATGAAGATAATGATCCTTACTGGCCTGCCCCATAGGGCTGCTGTAAGAGCAAATGAGGTCATTCTGGTGTCCGTACCTTACAGCTTAAGACACACACCAACATCCTATATACCATAGCTGCTGTAACACCAAAGGGAGCTTCGGCACTCCCAGCCCCACCTGGGACTGCTCACTAAGTTATGTTGTCGGCTTGTGGTCACGTCTCCTCTACCAGTTTCTGCTCTTGATCCACGTCAGCCCCATCCTTGCCTTACAGCCCTTTTGCTCTCTGTATTTGACTATTGTGTCCCATGAACTACAATGCAGGCTCCACAAGGGCACATGTGGCCTTTTCCCTTCGGTTCCCCAGTACCCAGCACTGTGCCATGGCACAGCAGGTTATCTGTTGCAACGAATGGGGCCAAGCTTCCATGAGCACCGCTCACAACACACTTCCCTTACAGCTTTCATTTATTCACCCAGTCAATGTTTACGGAAGACCTGGCAGGTCCAAGGTGTTGAAGCTACAAAGATGAATGAGGTCTGAACAAAGGTAAAGCAGGTTTCCTGATCCCAGCATTTCTGACAGCCTTGACATGCCCTTTGGAAAAGGGCTTCCCAAACTTATTTTATCAGGGAACCCTTCCCCACCAAGGTTACCTATTAATACTTTGCAGTGCACTAAGAGTTCCTTGAGACCCCCTTTGAAAACTTAAAAAAAATATATATTTTTTTATTGATTTCAGAGAGGAAGGGAGAGGGAGAAAGAGATAGAAACATCAGTGATGAGAGAGAATTATTAATCAGCTGCCTCCTGCACGCCCCCTAATGGGGATCGAGCCCACAATCCAGGCATGTGCCTTTGACCAGAATCGAACCTGGGACCCTTTAGTCTGCAGGCCAATGCTCTATCCACTGAGCCAAACCAGCTAGGGCTGAAAACTCTTCTTAATGCAGTTCTTGAGGGCATGTCAGGAATTTCCCACTGGGTTAGATGAACTGTGTCAGAAGCGGCAGGGGTGGAGAGGGCCCAGGAAGCTGTATCTCCCCCTGCCCCCCAATTCTGAAGGGCTTTTTCTCCAACCCCAGTCATTTGCTATTCACTTATCTGCAGAACATGAATTTATCTTTAAATTGATCTCCTCTATGCACTTAAAACCAACACTGTTTCACATAAATGTGTTAACCATAGAAATAAATACAATAAACACAGACCAGGGTTATTAAATTCTAACCGGGTGTCGCTGTAGCTTTGGGCTAACACCTAAATAAAGACTTTTTGTTAGACAGGGAGATGAGTATAAGAAAGGTACTAAAGATGCAATAGCACACAATGGAGAGACCTCCTTTTCAAAATTAATAAAAGAAGCCTTTTTGTGCCACTTAACACTGCCAGGCATACCTCAGAGCCCCTGGGTGACATTTTAGGGAACGCTGGAGGCCCAGACATTGAGGCTTCAATCCCAACAACTCCACCTCCCTGCCCTACCTATCACGTCCTACCACTCCTTCCTCTTCTGGCATTCTAGCCTCTCCCGCTCCCGCTCCCATCCACTCAACCACTAACATTTGCAAATCTCTCCAATTCTAAAAAGGAAAAGAACAAAACAAAAACCCCACCCTCAACACAACTTCTGTCCTTAGGTCCTGCCCCTTCTCTCTACTCAGTAAAATCCCTATCCACCAGTTTGGCTCAGTGGATAGAGCATCGGCCTGCGGACTGAAGGGTCCCGGGTTCGATTCCGGTCAAGGGCACGTACCTTGGTTGCGGGCCCATCCCCAGTGGGAGGTGTGCAGGAGGCAGCTGATCGATGTTTCTAACTCTCTATCTCTCTCCCTTCCTCTCTGTAAAAAAATCAATAAAATATATTTAAAACAAACAAAAAAACAAAACCTCTCTCTACCCACTCTGACCCAATCCTGAGTCCCAGCTCAACTGCGACCACCACCTTAAAGCTCCTCCTGGATCTTCCATGGCTAGAAAGGAACCCCTTCCCCCTGGAGGTACACATAGGCTCCCAATTGTTCTGTATCATACTCCACAAGAGCCAGGCCACACCATCAGCCTGCCTACAGACACACAAGGCTGTCTGGTGCCAACACATTTTGGCACATACGTTGTGCTGGAAATGCCAACCAACCCAGATCCTTAAAGGCTCATCGCCAGTGCCTCTTCTTCCAGGAAGTCTCCCCTGACTTTCCTTGTCCTGAAGCTAATCGATCCCTTTGCTCTTGCGTGACCAGGAAACTGGATTTGAATCTCAGAGCGGCAGCCAACAGTCAGTGAGGGCCCTACTGATACTTAGTGTCCAGCCTCCACTGGGCACAAAGCAGTCAGAAAGTGGGGGAGACACAGCCAGTGCACAGAAACTGAAGCGACAAAGAACATGATAAGAGTCGATGAGAAGACTGAGACAGGGGAGCCGCCCAGGGAGACAATGCCTGATGGGATTTTAAGGACAGCAGTCATTACTCCAGTGAGGTGGGTAGGAAGAGAGTGTACATTCCAGATGGGGAAGAACTAGTACCCAGGTCCAGGATCCAGAGAGAACACAGAGAGCTCAGAGACGCTCAGCCAGCATGAACAAAGGGCAATTCATAATCTCTTAATAATAAGAATGATGATGATGATGACTATAGCACTAATAACTACTATTTATCAAGGGTTTACTATGTGCCAGGTACTGTTGTATGTATTAAACATTTAACCTCACAATAGCCCTAGCAGGTAAATACTATTATCATCTCCTTTTTAAAGAGAAATGAGGCTCAGAGAGGTTAAGAAACTTGTTCAAGGTATCACAGCTACTAAATGGTAGCAGAGCCAGGGCTTAAACCAAGCTAGTTGGATCGGGAGCCTGAACTCTGGTGAGTGGGGAAGAGACAGAGGTTGAGGCTACAGAGGGGGCCTAGTGTAGGGGTGACATGTCAAGAAGGACTAGAATAGCCCTGGCCAGTGTTGCTCAGTTGGTTGGAGTGTTGTTCCATGCACCAAAGGGTCGAGGGTTCGGTCCCCGGTTAGGGTGCATGTGGGAGGCAGCCGATCAATGCTCTCTCTCTCTCTCTCTCTCTCTCTCTCTCTCTCTCTCTCTCTCTCTCGCTCTCTCTCTCCCCCTCTATCTTTAAAATCAATTTAAAAATATCCTCGGGTGAGGATATAAATAAGTAAATAAATAAACAGAATTTAAAAAAATTTTTTTAAAAGAAAGGCTAGAATGCCAGGCTGAATTGCTGTGGCCACAGAGCTCAGAGGTGAAGGGCATGGGTATCTAAATCCCAGCTCTGCCACCTCTGTGCTTTGTGTGACCTTAGACAAGTCACTTGCCCTCTTTGGGCCATTCTCCAAACTATAAAAGGAATTAAATGCAACACTTAATTCAAAGGTTTGCTGCAAAGACGAAGAGACAGTACAGGGGAGGTGTTCAGTGCAGTCACTGGGGCACTGTTCATGTCCATTAGGACTGTGGGAGCTCGTTGTGAGGCAACAGGGAGCCATGGGTGGGTTCTTTCTAAGCTGGGGAATAAGTCTAAGGCAAAAAGCAGGAAGAACTCTTCAGGGACTAAAGCATGCCATCATCCAGGGGGGTCAAGGCTTGATGTTCAAGTTCTCTAAACCATTCACTTTACCCTTAACTCCAGCCGAGTCATCCCCTACTAAGCCCACCTCCAAAGTCCTAAAATGTAGTCCTAAACCTCCCCTTGCGGAGGCCCTTTGGGGACACAGAGATGGAGCAGCCCAAACGGCCACCTGTTAGGAGCTCAACAGCCTCCTGGGCTCCAGCCAAAGCCAGTTCTTCCCTCTCAGCTCTCGGTTCCCTGATGCTTCCGTTGTCCTCCAATCTGTCCATCGCTAAGCCTCTGCTTCCAACCCCTGCTGGCCTTGACCCTGTGTTCCAGTCCCTTCCTTGCCACTCTCTCTGCCCATGTCCTCCAAAGTCCCACCCCTCTTCCCTGAAACTCAACAACTTCGACACTTCTGCCTGCCTTCTCTCCCCTCCCTTTTTAAAAATTGATTTGAGAGATCAATTTATTCTTCCACCTATTTATGCATTCATTGGTTGCTTCCTGTATGTGCCCTGGTCAGGGATCGAACCCAAAACCTTGGCATATCAGAACAACTCTAACCAACTGAGCTACCCTGCCAGGGCTTCCCCTCACTCTTGACAGATCACTTCGCCTCCCAGTTCCGAGAAAAGATAGAAGTCACAGAGAGGAAAGCCTGCAACGTCCTGCTCCCCACCTACAAATTTCTCTCACTACCTCTTTCTACTCCATCCTGATTTTCTCACTGTCACTCATTCACTCAATGAATATTTTCTTAGTACCGACTGTATGCCAGGTACCATTTTAGAAACCAGGTACAGCAGCAAGCAAGTCCTGGCCTTGACCCTATGTGACCTGGCTTCCGTCTCCCCACCCCCATGTAGCACAGCCAAGGATACCAAGACCTCCTTGTAGCAAAATCCAACCGCCACTCTGGTCCTTGATCTCCTTTTGCCAACATCCAACACTGTTCACCACTCGCTCCTTCCTCAATCTCCCTCCCTCAGAGCACAGCTCCACCCTTGATTTCCTCCAAGTCTCTGGCTGCTCTTTCTCTAACTCACAAATACTGACATTCTGTCTTCTGCTTTCTTCCGTGAAGCTGATATCTATAGATTAAAAACTCCCAAACTTGGATCTTTCTCTTAATAAATCACTTTGCCTTCTAGTTCCAAGAGAAGACAGAAGCCACCAGACAGGACAACCTGCAACTGCCTGTTTGTTCACTGCTGTGCCCCTAGTTTCTAAACTCGGACCTTTCTCTTGAGCCTCAGACTGCGACATCCAGCTGTTTCCCGCTAGCTCCGACTGGCCCACAAACCTTCCAGACCACACACGTCAAATCTGCGTGCTTCCCTTTCCCCGAGAACCTGCCTCTCTTCCTTCGGTATTCCCCAGCGTGAGGACCGGCACTGTGCCCCCACAGGCTTGTGGGCCAGAAACTCATTTGAGTCACCCGCGGCCCCATAGCCACTTAGTCACCAAATCCAAGCTCTTCTGTTTTTGTTTTTTAAAAATATATCTTTATTGATTTCAGAGAGGAAGGGAGAGGGGAGAGAAATAGAAATATCAATGATGAGAGAGAATCATTGATCGGCTGCCTCATGCGCGTCCCTACTGGGAATCGAACCCAGGACCCTTCAGTTCGCAGGCCCACGATCTACCCACTGAGCAAAACCAGCCAGGGCTCTTCTGCTTCTTAAATAAGTTCTCAACCTGAGTCACTTCTCTCCATTCCCTGCCCCTGCTTCTGCCCCCAGGCCTTACAGAGCCTTCTGAGTGTTCCCATTGTGCCCCACGGCCCCTGCTCTGCCCTACCCTCCTCTTCTTATGGAAAACCACCATTTTATTGAGTATTTGGTACCCTCCAGGAACTACGCTAAGTACTTTGCAAGAACCATCTCACTTAATCCCCACAAAGTGTTAATTTGAACTCCAGATAGTGGGTGAGAACACTGAGGCTTGGTAGGTATAACTGTCCAACCACGGCCATACACCCAGGAAGTGCCGGAGTCCCAGCTGATGAAACCATAAGGACCAAACTCCAGGGCCCACGCTGGACACCACTGTGCAGCCCAGCCTCTCTCTACCTCTGGTCACACATCTCTCCTTAAGGCCAAAACCAAGTCCTCTTCAGTTCTGATTCCCATGTACAAGCACAGGGCTGGCCTTGCTGAAGAGGCCTCAACAAACACTTCCTCAGCCATTACATGAGGCCGGGTGTCACCTCCAGCAGCTGCTGTAACTACCTGCTTCTGTGTTGCAGGCTGCCGTGGAGCTATGTTCTGAGGACACAGATCTGTGTTCTGAGGATGTGGAAGTCTGTGCTTTCAGTAATTACTTAGAACTGAGTGAATAATAATGATTATGGTTAAGGCATCGAGTAGTTTCTTTTTCCCAGGTACTGCCCTCAGCTACAAAAACACTATGAGGTATACAGACAATGCAGTATGGAATTGCACCCCTGAAACCTACATAATTTTACTAATCGATGTCAACACAATAAGTTAAATGAAAAAACAACACACCACACCAACAACTCTGAAGTAAATGTTTTGGTCCTCCTGGTTTAACAGATGAAGAAAATGAGGCCAGAAGCAGTTAAGAAACTGGCCCAACGGCAGACAGCTCCTGAGAGGAAGAGTCAGACTGAACCACAGGCACTGACCTCCAGAGGCCAGTAGGCACGCACTAGCACGCAGAATCCACAGGAAAAGGATCAGAGTTTGAGTTCAGCCACTAGCTTGTACTGCGACTTCAGGAGTCCCGCATTCCCTCACAGGCTGCTATCATGAGGAAAAACCAGCTAACTTTTGCAAAGTGGCCAACAGGGTGTCTAGTCCACAGTAAGTGCTTGAGAAAGAGCCTGAATTTTCTCATGGAATAAAATATTTCTTGAGCATCTACACTGCCCTTTGTCCCGTGCTGGGAACATGAAGATAAAACAGACACAGTATCTGCACCACCCCAGAAACTGATTGGAACATGAAAATGAATAAATGAATGAAGGCTCAGCCCTCCTATGAGCTGTGAGGGGAACAGAGTGTTCCGAGAGTTTGATTGGGGCGAGGAAGAGCAGGGGTTTGGGAAGCTGAGGGAGATTTCTGAATAAACAAGGTTCAGGAAGCAGTGGGGAGATGGGGGAGGACAGGCAGAGGGAGCTGGTAGCGGCTCTGGGGCATGAAGACGTTACTTAGGGTCAGGAGGCCCAAGTATGGCTGCTTGTGAGAAGGCAGGGCCCATCTCAGCAAAGAGCTTTCTTATGTGTAAATGAAAAAGGTAAGATTGTCCTCAGAAGAGGAAGTGTGAAAAGCAAACGAGATGATGCATATACAGCAGTGAGCACTAAGCTTGGCACATACTAAACACTCATAAATTATAGTGTTAAGAGGAAAGATTCGGGAACAAGAGGGGCTGGGTTCAAATTCCTGGTTCTACTGCTTCCTCTCCACATGACCTTGACCTCAGCTTCATCTGTAAAGGGGAGTAATAGTACCTACCTCACAAAGTCGTTATGAGGATTAAATGAGCTCAAAAACAGAAAGCAGCCTGCGCACAGTAAATGCAGAAGTATCATGCTGTAGTGTGCACACACTACAGAAATAACAGTGACCAGGGAGGAAGGAGGAGGAACAGGCGACAAGTCACCCAGAAAGTGAGGAGGGTGTCAGCAATAGAACCTAGGCCTGTGCAGGCCACTCACCAGCGGCTCCAAGTCCGGCAGACTCGCATGCAGATGCACAGCTCTCGGGGCCCAAGGTGCTGGAAGACACGAAGCCAGGCAGCACGGGGCAGAGGGTGGTCGGATCCAGCAGCCAAAGGCAGTGTGTCGGGCTCAGGACTTCGAGGTGGGGGCCGTACCACATGACGCTCCAGCTGTGGGGGCCGGGGTGGTGGGGCAGGGCCCAAGGGCCAACTGAGGAGGGGCCCCCCACTGCCAGGACGTACAGCCCGTCGCCCCCCGCGGTTCTCCTTCTCGCCTGAGCTGCCCCTGGCTGGCCGTCGCCCATTTCGGGCCTCGCCAGGGGCCTCATCCTCACTCAGGGATGTGCCTGATGAGTCGGAGTCTGAGTCTGAGTCCGAGGAGGACGAGGAGGTGTCAGGCACCCGCTCTAGCAGCTGGCACATCCGCTTGAAACGCTCTAACTTCTCCCTCTGTGGTGATGGGGATGGCACCGCTGGGCCCTCAGCAGAGGCCAAAGGTGGCTTTGGTTTCTGCAGAAAGAGAGGAGACTGCTCTAGGGTCCGACACACACTTTCCCACCCCCCTGCCCTTGAGGAGTCACCAGGGGATGCACAGTCCAAGGGATAGTCCTGATCCAGCCCTGGCTCTGAGCGATGTGAGGCATTGCCCAAGCCATGCCTGAACTTCACATTCCTTATCTGTCACATGAAGGCACTGATTCAAAGAATTAAATGCCTTATGGGTTCCAGTAGTTCATGAATTTCCACAAGCAGCATGCTATGAAAACGTAGTCCAGATTTGAGTATTGGCTTGGCCATCAACTCTGTGTGACCTTGGGAAGCCCCTGTCTCACCATCTACAACGTGGGACACTGGACCATTCCAAGTGTCCGGTCAAGGATGTGAGAATAACAAAGACCACCTGGCCCTATGTGTGGGAGGCAGAGCATCCCACACTCGCTGACTCGTCACATCCTCACAGTGCTTGAATGGAGTGGCAACCTGGGTCACTCTTTTAGACATGAGGCAAATGGGCTCAGAGAGATTAAGCGCCCAAGTGACAAATGGCAGAGGTGGGATTTGAATGCAATCAGGCAGATTTAGTGTGTCCATGCAAAGTGACATCTGATTCCTTGCTTTGCTGTATGACCTTAGGCCAGTCTTTTAACCTCTCTGGACCTCATTTTCCTCGAATCTAGGTAAGTTTTATAATTTACAAAGCCCATTTGCTTTCAGTAGATTTAAATAGTGGGATAAGTAGATAAGGAAGGTAGATTTCCCAAATGAGAAAACTGAGGCTCAGAGCAGCTGACAAATTGCCAAGACCACACGGAGTCAGCAGGCAGAGATTTGGACTCAGTTCTTTCCCCTTTAAGGTTTGGAAAGATGATGTAAAAGGGTCCGATAATACCCTGAGGGTTCTTGGAAAGTCAGGGGCTCCTGTGGCCCTGGCCCCAACCCACTCCCCGCCTCCACTCCTCCCAGGGTCCACGTGCCCATCGTGGCCAAGTGGAGCAGGGCCAGGACAAGGTGAGCAGGAAAACACAGATCTGTCTCCAGGGTGGAGGGTGGGGCAGGGAAAGAGGGGACAGGGAGGGAGGAGGTCCCCGGCACACCTCCCAGTGTTCGGGAGGGAGCCCAGGGTGGCAGGACGAGAAAGCTTGGCTTGGATTCAGAACCCTGGGGGGCAGAAGGCCTTGGCCGCCTGGGTCCGATCCTCGGAGGAGGCAGGCGTCTCCACCCACCTTCTTCAGGTGCCTCTCCCGGCCTCCTTTCACCTACCAGGGAAAGAGGGAGACATAGGGAAAGGGAGAGACCCTTTAGCCCCTCATTGTCCACAACTAAGATCCATGCCCTCCTCTTGGACTACAATTCCCAGAAGCCCCCACCTCAAGGAGAATTCTGAGCATGCTCACCTTCTAACCAATGTCTTGGCTCAGTGAGTATGCTCTCATCTCCTCTTTCTTCCCCCTCAGGCCCTTTCCAGCCCCTCCTTCTTCCTCTGGAGCAGCTTTGAGTATGCTCTTTCCCTAATCCCTAAGTACCCAGGGCTCCCAACGCTTCACTGCCCAGTGCCAGCTGCCCCTCTCACCTGTACCTCTCCTCCCCATCCTCCCCCAGCACCTCCTGAATTACATCTCCTAGCAATCCCTGAGGGAACCCATGGAGGGCCCACCCTCCCCAAAAAGGAAGAGGACTACCATTCCCAGATTCCCTTGGCTGAACCTAGTGAGCATGCTCCCTGGCTCACCTTTTTCTTTGGGGTTGGGGGCTCATTCCCTGACTCCCTCTCCTTTCTTTTGGGGGGCCCAGGCACGTCCTCTGGGGGGGGCCCAGCAGGCAGGGGGCCCTTGCGCCTGGGTGGGGGTGGTGGAAGTGGCGGCTCCTCCGTCAGCTTCCATCCACTCCCCAGGCTGGCACCCTCCTCTCCGTTGTCAGTCCTTCGGCGGCCTGGTCCCTCACCCGAATCCTGAGGAGATGAATGCTGGGGGTGAGATTCTGCATAGCTCCCCAGTCCCCTGGGAGCCCAGCACCCAGCCCAGTCCTGCCCCTACCTTGCTGGTCCGGCCTTCCTGGGTACAGCGAGGGCACTCCCAGCAGTTAGGAATTTCCGCATTGATAACACCCTCAGCCTTCCCCATCTGTGGGCAGAGGGCAGGGAATGGATATAGGGTATCAGTCAAGTCAGAGGCAGTGTCCCCACCTCCTTGCTCCCTGGCAATGTGCCCCTCCCAGACTCCAGGTTCCCCAGGGCCATCACCTTCAGGCAGCCAGGGTGGACGATCTCGTTGCAGATTGTACACTCCATGAGGCTCAAACCAAATTTTTCTTCCTCTCCCTCCACTGTGTCCTCCTTCCCAGCCTCCCCACACAAGAGGCACACAGCTGTGTGTGGGAGCACGGGCTGTTGGGGGAGAAGGGGCATCAGGGACCCCGAAAGCAAGCAACAGGGGAAGACCCTTCTTTCTGGGAGCCTTGGCCAGCTGCTGGAGGAGGTTTAGAACCTCTGGGCCAAGCTGGATCAAATCTTGAATTTATTTCTTCTTTTTTGGCAGTGTGACCTTGAGCAACTGATTTAATCTCATTCCTGTTTCTCCATTTGTAAAATGGGGCTAGGAATTTTTCCTGTGCAGAACTCTTTAAGAACGAGATAATGCAAGATGGGCATTTGTTACATCGTTTGTTCTCACTGTTGTGAATGTCCAGCTAGATCCAGGGCCTGTGTGACCCTGGAGTTGTTGCTGGCTTTGTGAGAAAGGGAGACCATAAGCAAATATGACACTGATACTCAGAGAGGGCTGGAGGGGAGGCGACAGCAGCCTGGGATGATTCTGAGTTTGCTCAGTGGGCAGCCTAAGCGTTGCTCTGGAGCTCACAATGAATCAGGTTTGGGCAAGACCCCTGGGAACACTAAAGGTTGGTCTTCAGGAAAAGGGAGCAGCCTTCAGATAATAGGACTTTGGGGAGGACGGTGGCAATACGGAGTCATATTGGGGAAAAGGGTTGTGAGACAGGCTCAAGGAAGAAGCAGGTAGGGGGAAGAAGGAACAAGAAAGTGGGCAAGGGCTGGGGGACAAGGAGAAGAGAGGGGCGGTGGGTGAAGAGACCAAGCAGTAAAGAGTCGTGGAGGGAAAAGGAAGTGATGGTGTGGGAGGGGGCCACAGGATGCTACTGGAGGCCCATGGCGGCAGGGGACGGGCCGCTCTCTGGAGCCCTGGGAAGCTCAAAGGATGCGGACAGCTGAGACCTGTGTTCCTCAGAAACCTACTGTGTGCTGGGCCTTGTAGCAGGCACTTGCATATCTGTGCTATTGTTTACAACTCAGCAAAAGAAACATTTTGCAGAGAAAGGACCTTTGGGATTCAGTGATTTGCTCAAGGTCACACAAAGGGTAAGTGCAGCCTCAAATCCAAGGCCCCTCTGGCAGGTGAGGAAGAGGCCAAAGAAGGCTAAGTAAGACCTATTCACAGGGGCTAGCCCAGGGGTGGGCGCCTGTGCACAGATACCTCTAAGCAGTGGGATGCGAGGGGCCAGGTTTTCTATTGGTCTGTGCCTCTGAAAGTTGGGGCAAGTATGACGGTAGAGACTGGGTCAGATTCTTCTGTGACCTAACATCGCCCTCAGCTTGGAGCTGAGGGGGGGAAACGGGCCGATGGACATCTGAACAAACCAGTGAATGAATGAGCGAACGAACAGCAACTCTACAGTAAACCCCAGGAAGGAGCTACCAGCCACCCCAGAAGGCACTTAGGCCACCAGGGAAGGGCGCCCAGAGCCCGGGGGTCGGGGGGCAGAACTCACGGCAGTGCACTGCCGGAGCAGGCACGACTGCTTCATGCGCCCGGGCCCCCCGAACTTCTTCATGTCTCGGCAGAAGTGGCAGTCCCCGCACTCAGTTCGCACACAGGCCCGGCAGCGGCGGCAGCGGGTTCGGCGTCGGCGCGCTCCGGCCCCCGGCCCCCGGCTGCTCGACGACATTGGGGGCGTCAGCAACGCCGAGGGCTGTAGGGGGAATGGTGACAGGGTCAGGTGGGCCCACTGGAGCCCTGAGCTGGGAAACTCCTGACAGCTCCCTCCATTTCTAGGCAGCAAGAACTCACCCTCCTACCCAGGGAGCCAAGGAACATGGAGGTCACCCCTCCTGCAGGGCGTAGGGGGAGCCACTCTCTGGAGGCCTACCTCTCCCAAGCAGCTCACCTGGCGCCTCCGGGAGCCTGAGAACGGGCTTCCTCACCTCTGCCTCCTCTAAGGCTTCCTCACCGCCTCCTTGACTCGCCCAAGGAGGACCAGGGACTGACACCCCCACCTCAAAGCTCCCGGGAAAGCCAGGGGCTCCTTGTCTGTGGAGCAACATTAGGAGGTCCCAACTTTTCCCGTTCCCCAATGTCCTATACCCCAAGCTCTCCCCAACCTAAAATTCTCCACGTTTACCTCCAAGGCACCCAGATTCTTAGATGGAAGCGCCAGACCTTTCTTTCTCCCTCCTCTCATACAATGACCACCCAATTTCTCGTCCCCCAAAACCAGATCCAATGGGATCCTTGCCCCCCAAATCCCTAAAGATTCACTCTGCTGCCCAACTTCCAGGGCTCTGAGATCCTCCTCCCCCAAGATCTCAATTCCTTAGCTCCCCCAGAGCGCCCTCTGCTCTAAGACACCCTCCTTTTGTATTTCTCAGTCAACCTGGGCGACCTCCTGGATTCCCTGGGACTCTAGAACCCAGCCTGACATCTTCACAGAACACAGGGTGGGCGCCTCCATGTGCCCCAAGCCCAGCTTCCCAGGCTGCTTTCCTCCCCTAATTGTCTAGAATCCCTTGGGCTGTCCTTCCCATGGAAACCAAACCCTCCGAGATCCCAGCAGGCCTGGAGGGTCTCTTCATGGCCCCGGTCTTACCCCAGCTTCCCCCTTTCCAGGGACTTCCAGACCCATCTATGGGGGTGGGGAAGGGGCCCTCCAGCGCTCCAGGGGAGGGGCCTAGAGGGCGGCAACTGCGGCAGGGATGGGGGTCTGCAAGGGGAAGCAGCATCGAGGAGGGCAGGCCAGCTCCCGGGTGGAGAGGTAGCAGGATGGAGGGCTGGAGATGAGGAGTTGGGAGCAGAGAGAGGGTGAGGCTGGGGGCGGGGAAGGGAGAAGAGGCCGGGCTGAGGATGAATGGGAGTGGGAGCTGCCCAGGTCTGGGGGTGAGGAGGAGCCGCACGAACCCACCTCACACGTGTCCCGGGAGCCATCTCTCCCTTCTCGGCAGCTCCCGGCGGGTCGGCGGCCATCGGCGGCGGGGGGGCCGGGCGGCGCGGGGCGCGGAACGCTCAGAACGCCGGGGTCCACGGCCCCCCGAGGGCGCTCGGCCCCTCCCTCCGGCGGAGGCCGGGACGGCGGCGAGTGGAGATGGGGGGCGCCGGGGGCGAGGCCCTCCCACGGGCTGCGGCGCGGCCCTTCCAGGGGGAGGTCCTGCTCTGGGGGGCGCAGTCCCTCAGCCCCCCCAGGCCAACGGGGGCTCCTCGGGCGCAGGGTGCTCAGCTTCTGCCCGGGCCCCACTCAGTCCGGGGTCCGAGTCTCAGCTCCCCTCCCCCTTTTCTCCCCAGCGCCCCCGACCCTTTAACTGGCCCCTTCCCGGCCCCCACTGCCCAGGGGTCTAGGGCCCGGCCTGGGACCCCCCACCGTTTCCGGGGTTCAAGCCCCGCCCACCACCGGTTCCCGGGGAGGGGGGGGTCCCTGTAACCTGCCCCCCTCCCCTGGGTCCTCCCCTAGACTGCGGCCCCCTGCCCTACCACTATCTGGCGAACCGAGGGGGGTGAAGGAAGCTGCTCCGGCCCCGCCCCCCCCAGCCTGCGTACGCCCCCGCCCTTTCCCCCTCCCCCCAGCGCGCGACCCTCCAGAGATAGGGATTTAAATAAAATTTGAATAAATCCCCTTCCTCAAGCAGAAGGTTGGAAGGAAAGGATGGAAGGAGGTAGGGAAAGGGGGAGGGGACAATCGGGGTGCCTCAGCCCCCTTGGTCCCCCGGCCCCGCGCAGCTTCGGCCCGGGGCCCTGGCCGCCTCTCTCATCCCTCCAGAGCTCCTTCCTCCTTCCTCCTCTCTTCCCCCTCCCGTCCCTCCTCCTTCCCTCCTCCTCCTCCTCCTTACTCCCTCCTTCTCCCAGAGGAACCCCGCCCCCTGCCTCCTCCTCCCCTCACCACTCCACTTGCCGGGACGAGCACGCGCAGGGAACGACGGAAGTCGTAGTCCCGCGGGCACTGGTGCTACCGTGGGAACAATGGGGCGCTGGGGCTAACGGGGACTACAAACAAGATGGCGGAGGGCGTGCCAAACTGAGAGCTGAGGATGCCGGGAGTTATAGTCCGGTTGCCCGAAGGCTCCCCGTTGCAGAGCATACAGATGGAGTGGGAACGATGACTACAAACAAGATGGCCTTCTTCCCCGGCCCGACCTCCTTCCCAGGCACTCACACGCCCTCCTGTCCACAACCCTCCGCGTGTGTGGTACCTGACGGGAGTCGCAGTCCATCTGCTGCCTTCCCGCTGCCATTTCTACTTCTCAGGAACAATGGAAAGGTGAAAAGGAACGAGGACTACAAACAAGATGGCTGAAGAGGGGCGTACAACCTGACTAGTAGTCGATCTCATGAGGTGCGATGGGAATAGTAGTTTTCCTAGGTTGCTAGTGTTCCTTAAGAATGACGAAACTGGGAGGTTAAGGAGACTACCACAAAGATGGCAGGTTACCTAGCCTCTTCCCGTCGCCTCATTCTACCACCTTGAGCACCTCGCCCCCCCGTAACATCGAAATCCCCCTCCCGGTGGCGCAGAGCCTGGCGGGAGTTGCAGTCTTCCCGTCTCTTCTATTATCTTCGGTCGAGACAATGGAAATAAAAAGGGGCGGGGACTGTCTGCAAAAATGGCGGCCGAAGGGAAGGGGAGACGACGACCTGGGATTTGTAGTCTACGCCCTAAGGCTACTCCCTGCGAAAACCGGGAAAAGGACTACAGTAAAGATGGCGGCTTACCGCTCGCCCTTTGTGGCAAGGCCTGCTGGGAGGCGTAGTCCTTTGGCTTCTACAGAGAAAGGACGTGGGCAGTAGGCAAGTGCATTGAGCTGCGAGCGAACGAACGGGAACCTGGAGTTGTCCTCTCTCCGCTACCCGCTTCTCGGAGATCTGCCGGGAAATGTAGTCCCACGCCTTCCCTCGTTAGTGGACGGGGAGGATTTATGTCACTAGTGGGGATCAGTGCAGGCGAGGGAGAAAGAAGTCTGGGCAATCCAAGAATATATCATGTCCGCCTCCCCGTGTGGCGAGGACTGAATGTTTCTGGGGCGGCTCTTAAAGGAAAGCAAATTAGTATTGTCGCGACAAAGGAGGGGTGGTTCAGGCCGAAAGCACTGTCACGCTGTTGACCCTTGGAAAGCTTGTACACCTCATATCCGATGCTTGTTCCCGCAGACCACAGGGAATCAATCAGGTCGTGAGGGTTCCAGGGAAAAGGCTCTGAGATCATGCAAAATCCCCGCCGCTCCTTCGGAAGTCACCAAATCTCGGTTTTCACATCTGAAAAATGGGGATAATGATGCCTCCCTCCAAGCAGAGTTAGGAGTGTAAAGACAATGGTCACGAAAGTTCCCAGCTCAGGGCCTGACATGGGGCACGTATTGGTAGTCCCTTTTTCAAGCTCCGTTTTCGCCCAGTTGTTCTGGGATCCCAGGAATCCATTATGCTAGAAGTTCGCTCCTGGTGGGCAGGCTATTCCAATTGAACTTCATTCTGTTCCCTCACACCCTCCTCAGTCTGGTCCTCCAGCGTCCACTACCGAGCACTGCTCCTAGGGGGCGCCCATTCTCCACTTGACTGAGGTCCTACTGCAATCCGAGGTGGTAGGTGCTGCATACTGCCCAGCCTCCTCTCCAGCCTGCTTTGGAGGGATCCTCCTAACCTCAGCTGCCAAAGCAAACGGAACTGCTTTCCACCTCAGTGCCTTCTTACCTGCCTTTTCTACCTGGAAAAGTGTCCTGCGAAAGACTTGATGGGTCTGGTTTCTCTGTCAGAGAAAGTTAACCGCTGGCCCGTAAGGTGTGAAATCCTAAGTTTGCAGGGACTGAACTGAGAGGCTCCTTCTAGCTCACGTTTATCAGTCAGGAAATCCTTGGCTGTGGAAGGATTGTGTCCTCATTGTTTTAGCTTCGGCTTGCACGATTACTTGAGGAAAGCTTGGGAACTGTTCCCTCTGCCTGTTATGCCCTTCCCCTCCTCCTGTTCCATTTCTCCACCCGATTAATTACTCACCCTTTCAGGTCTCTGTTTAAATGCCACCGTCCCAATGAAGCCTTCCTGTAATTCTCATTTGAGATTCACTTATTGACTAGAGCAGTGGTCGGCAAACTCATTAGTCAACAGAGCCAAATATCAACAGTACAACGATTGAAATTTCTTTTGAGAGCCAAATTTTTTAAACTTAAACTTCTTCTAATGACACATCTTCAAAATGGACTCGCCCAGGCCGTGGTATTTTGTGGAAGAGCCACACTCAAGGGGCCAAAGAGCCGCATGTGGCTCGCGAGCCGCAGTTTGCCGACCACGGTACTAGAGTATAAGTTTCATGAGAAGTCCAGCTCACATGTTAAGTGCGTTCAGCATCTCATTTGATCCTCATAAGAATGCTATGAGCTAGAATTCCATTTTATAGATGAGAAAACTGGGGCTTAGAATGGATGAGTTGTAGAGTCAGGATTCAAACCCAAGACTCCAGAGTCCGTCTTCATAACTACTGGGACACCCGCAAACTGGTTAAATCCAGCCCATGTGTATGTTTGCTTTGGCACAACAACAAATTTATCATGCAAAAATGGATTTTTACTTTAATTTGAAATCCTGAAGTCTAGCAACTGGGTGGGTAAGGGGAAATGACAGAGTGAGATTGCATATAAAGATATAAGAAATGCCCTGGCTGGTTTGGCTCAGAGGATAGAGCATTAGCCTGGGGACTGGAGGGTCCCGGGTTGGATTCCAGTCAAGGGCACATGCTCGGGTTGCGGGCTCGATCCCCAGTGGGGGGCATGCAGGAGGCAGCCAATCAATGGTTCTCTCTCATCATTGATGTTTCTATCTCTCTCTCCCTCTCCCTTCTTTGAAATCAATAAAAATATTTTACTTTTCACTTTATAATCTACTTTACAGTTTGAGATCTTTACCATAAGCAGGTATTATTTATATGCTGAAAACATGAGTTGAAAATACTATAATGTAGCCATGTTGACATCCTACCTAATAAAAGGGAAGTATGCAAATAACCATCACTCCGCTACGCCCACGATTGGGCCGGCAGCAGGCTGGGGGCGGGACTTGGGGTGGCCAATTGGGCTGACAGGAGGAGCGGGGGGCGGGGACTCACGAGTCCCTGCCTCCCGTTCCTCCCACCGGCCCCAATGGCCTGCACTGCAGGAGGACCGAGGCGGAAGGTGCCGGTGGCGGAACTCGGGGTGGCCGATTGCTTGGCTGCCAGCACCAGTTTTCCGCCAGCAGCAGTTTTCCTCTGGCCACCTGCCGATCGGAGCACCTCCAGATTGGAGTTCCTCTTGGGGTGGCCGATCGCGCTGGCGGGAGGCGCTCTGATCGGCGGGTGGCCAGAGGAAAACTGCTGCTGGCGGAAAATTGGTGCCCGCAGCCAGGTGAAGGAGGGTCTATTGCACGAAACTTCGTGCAACGGGCTTCTAGTTAAAATATAAAGATGATAGGGGAGTAGGGAGTTGGGTAAAAAAGGTGAAGGGATTAAGAAGTGTAGAATGGTAGTTACAGAATGGTCATGGGGATGTAAAGTACAGCATAGGAAATATAGTCAATAATATTCTAATAACTATGTATGGTGTCATGGTATGAGATGGGTACGAGATTTATTGAGATGATCACAGTAAATTATATAATGTCTGCTCACTGGGGTGTGCTCTGAAATTAATATAATATTGTATGTAATCTGTAATTGGAAAATAAAAAATGATTTTTAAAAAAGACCAGCTCAGCCAACATGGCTCAGTGGTTGAGTGTCAAACTCTGAACCAGGGGGTCACCGTTCTATTCCTGGCCAGGTATATGCCTGGGTTGAGGGCTGTGGGGCATGCAGGAAGCAGCTGATCAATGATTCTCTCATCATAATGTTTCTCTCCCTCTCCCTTCCTCTCTGAAATCAATAAAAATATATATTTTTAAATTTAAAAGACCATATTCAGACCTTCTCAGACATAAGTGAACTCAGGGAATACAGCACCCATGAGCCCCTTTACTTTTGTATAAAAATGATTTTTGGTCCTGGCCAGTTGCTCAGTGGTTAGAGCATTGGCCTGAGGACTGAAGGGTTGAGGGTTCAATTTCCCATCAAGGGCTCGTAACTGGGTTGCAGGTGTCCCAGCCCCCCGCCCCCCCCCCCCCCCCCCCGCCCAGGCGCATGCGGGAGGCAACCAATCAATGTGTCTCTCTCACATCGATTTTTCTCTGTCTCTTCCCCTCCCTTCCATTCTTTCTAGAAATCAAAGGAAAAAATATCTTCAGGTGAGGATTAACAATAACAAAAAATGATGTTTGTTTTCTGTCAACCTTTTAAATGCATTTTGTTTAAGAATCTCTGGAAGGATGGCTTAAGGCCACTGGTTAGTGGCGGCTTCCTATGCGAGGTCCTGGGCTATGGGACTGCAGAGCAGTTTCAGAAACAGGCTCTGGTGAGGAGTTGCTGAAAGGAATGGAGGGCACCTGCCTGCTCTCAGACCTATCTGCAACCTTGGAATGAGCACAGCACTGAATTCCGGAGCTGGAGCAGCCCACTGATCCTGCAGCTCCTTTTTACCAGTGGCTGGTCTTCCTTCTCCGTCTTTCTGGGTCTTTGTAGTTTATAGCGTCCGTGTCAGCAGGGTAGGCGAGGTTCTCCGGCAGTAACACATAACAACCACGTTTTAGGTGCCTTGTAACAGCAAAGGCCTGCTGCTTGCTCGTGCTGCACGTCTCCTGCTGGTCAGTGGAGGGAGGTCTGCTCCTCAGGGAGGTGGAGGGAAGAAGCCCAATACGCGCTTCCGTGATCGCCGTCTAATCACAGAAGAATGGGGAAGGAGGACTTGGTGCCATGCTCACTGGTTTTTTAGCTTCTTCCAGGAAGAGACACATGGCAGTTCTGCTCACATTGTATTGATGGGACTGTAAAATGGTGCAGATACTATGGAAGACAGTATGGTGGGTCCTCAATAAACTAAACATCCATTTAATGTTTAATTAGTTAATTAATCAAATGCCTAACTTCAAAGGAGGCAGAAAACAGAACTCCTCACGCGCCTGGAGGGAGGAGAACTGGAACATTTGTGAGCAGCCCCAACGACAAGCACAGCTTCCTGTGGGCCCTGGGGACGTTAGTCCCACCGTGTAGAGGGTTTCCTGGGCAAGCACCCACTACAAGGCACTGAGTCAATTCTTTTGTTGCCACATGATATGGCAATATCCACATAAAGAGAACTGAAAATGCCACTGTGAGAGGGTGATGGTCAGCCCCGAGATCACAATCACAAAAAGCAAAGCTCCCCCAAAACTGTGTGGATCTCATGAGTGTAAGACCCCAGAGGTAAAATGCTCAGCAATGGGCGTGGCTTCAGGTGGCTGCAGAACGTCCATAGGGCTCTTTGGCCAGTGTTCCCGGAGGATCTGAGGTCAACAGTAGCTGAGTTTCTACTGGTAATCCACGTTGAATTTCTCCCTGAGGCGCTTCAAATTGGTCATGTAGATAACATCACATTTCTTTTTGCATTTCATTTGGGAACCACGATTGATGCTCTGAGTGGGTTCCTGCAGCAAAGGCTCTGGACGTCATAAAAGTTTCCCTTTATAAGATGGGAAATTATATATGAACTAGAGGCCCAGTGCCGGCCGGAACTTCCTTCATTCCGCGCCGACCCCTGGTGGTTAGCGCACATCATAGCGAGTGATCGAACTCCCGGTCAGTCGAACTGCCGAGGCGATACTTTGCATATTAGGCTTCTATATATATACCAGAGGCCTGGTGCATGAAAATTCATGCGCTGGAGGGGGCGTCCCTCAGCCCTGCTTGTCCCCTCTCACAGTCTAGGAGCCCTCAGGGGCAGGAGGCAACCAGGGAAGGTGATGCCCCCATCACAACTCTGCTGCTGCCACTGCCGGCAGCGCAAGCCTCGGCTGTTCCTGGTTACCTGTGCTTCGGGCAGGCCCTGGGCGGCTGGGGGGCTAAGGGGACTGGGAGTGGCCAGGCCTGGCGGGACTAAGGAGACTGGGCACTGCCATCTTGTGGCTGTGGGTGCTGCCATCTTTGAGAGCGTGGCAGTCAATTAGCATATTCTCTCCTTATTGGTTGTGGGTGCCGCCATTTTGTGACAGTGTGAGTGTCAATTAGCATATTCCCTTTTTATTAGATAGGATAGCTATTCTGCCATAAGTAAAACTTAAAAAAAAATTAAATATATTTTTTATTGATTTCAGAGAGGAAGAGAAAGAGAGAGAGAGAGAGAGAGAGATAGAAACATCAATGATGAGAAAGAATCATTGATCAGCTGCCTCCTGAATGCCCTCTGCTGGGGATTGAGCCTGCAACTTGGGCATGTGCCCTTGACTGGAATCGAACCTGGGACCCTTCAGTCTGCAGGTCTACGCTCTATCCACTGAGCCAAACCAGGTAGGGCTTAAATTTTTTTTTTAATATATTTTTATTGGTTTCAGAGAGGAAGGGAAAGGGAGAGAGAGAGAAACATCAATGATGAGAGAGATTCATCGATCAGCTGCCTCCTGCAAGCCCCCTGCTGAGGATCAAGCCAGTAACCCTGGCATGTGCCCTTGACCAGAATCGAACCTGGTCCTCAGGTGGATGCTCTATCCACTGAGCCAAACCTGGTAGGGCTAATTATTTTTTTTTTAAAGTTTTTCATTATATTATTGTAGGATCTAAAGATAAAACAGAATGGACTCCTCTAGGTAGAATGGAAAGGGCATGATCCTTTCTTTAAAATGCTATTTATATTTATAAAAGCCTAAGCGACTGGCCGACTGGAAGCTATGACGCGCATTGACCATGCTCAAGGCAGGAGTGGAAACCACAGGCATGGAAACATGGAACAGACTGATGAATCTCAGAGGGAAGGGGGTGAATCTCAGAGGGTGCAGCCTGGCCTGAACCCTCTTGCAATCCGGGACCCCTTGGGGGATGTTGAAGAGCTGGTTTCAGCCCGATCTCTGCAGGCCAGCCTGAGGGACCCCACCGGTGCACAAATCCATGCACCGGGCCTCTAGTTCGAAGATAAAAATCTAGCTAACCTAGATGAGTCAAAAAAATTTGTTGATTTGAGAAAAAAAAGGGGGGGGGAGAACTTTTGGATACAAACAGCAGTGTGGTGATTTCTGGGGTGGTGGTTGGAGGTGGAAGAGGGTATAGGGGGAAAATAGTGATAGAAAAAAAGAAAAGAAAAATTGTTGGTTATCATCGAAAATATTTAAATATCAATCTAAATAATTAAGGAAATGAGGGTAGCAGATAGAATACACTGTAAGTGTAAATGCATACTATAACTATTAGTAAGCTAAAAATGGTAACATAACCAACAAAAATCTGGATTTAGAGGAAGAGAGTGAGAGGAATGCTGGGAATGAATTGGGAGTAGCTAATGTGGAAGGAAGTCAACTAGCCATATTTACTTTTAAAACGTGATTAAGGGCAGGTGCTGGCTAGAAGGGGTCAATGGGGGCAAAGAGGGACACCTGTAATACTTGCTTGTGTGTGTGTGTGTGTGTGTGTGTGTGTGTGTGAATCCTCACCCGAGGATATTTTCCATTGATTTTTAGAGAGAGTAGAAGGGAGGGGGAGAGACAGAGAAACATTGATGTGAGAGAGACACATCTATTGGTTGCCTCCTGCCTATGCCCCAATCAGGGCCAGCATCGAACCTGCAACCGAGGTGTAGTCCCTTGACCAGAATCAAACCCAGAACCCTTCAGTCTGGGGTCCAGACACTCTATCCACTGAGCCAAACGGATTAGGGCTATAATACTTTCAACAATAAAGATTTTTAAAAAACAAAACATGATGGCAAGATATGTACACATATAATACCTTAATAAAAAAAATTGGAAAAAAAAAAACAAAAACATGTGGGCAGTGCCCTCAGCGGTCCCAGATCTGTCTCTTGCTTCAACAGTGTTTGGATGAAACATACCCAGGGACGCCCCTTCTTGCAGCCTCCGACTACTCTATGTCTTATCCAGTCACCACCATCAGAACCCCCTCCGGGACCAGCCAACACACTGGGTTTTTTCTACCTTAACTCCTTATTGCCCAACAGCCATGAGCTCCCAAATTCGTCAGAATTATTCCACCGAGGAGGAGGCTGCGGCCAACCGCCTGGCCAGCCTGCACCTGCGGGCCTCCCACACCTACCTCTCTCGGCTTCTATTTTGAACGTGACGATGTGGCTCTGGAGGGCGTGGGCCACTTCTTCTGTGAGTTGGCGGAGAAGAAGCGTGAGGGTGCTGAGCGTCTATTAAAGTTGCCAAACCAGCGCAGTGGCCGCACTCTTTTTCAGGACGTGCTGAAGCCTTCCAAGATGAGTGGGCAAAACTCAGGACGCCATGGAAGCCGCCCTGGCCTTGGAGAGGAGCCTGACCCAGGCCCTGTGGATCTGCAGGCCCTGGGTTCTACCCACGCAGACCCTCAGCTCCGTGACTTCCTGCAGGACCGCTTCCTGGGTGAGGAGGTGAAATTCATCAAGAAGATGGGCGACACCTGACTCACCTCCGCAGGCTGCCGGCCCCCAGGCTGGGCTGGGCGAGTATCTCTTCGAAAGGCTCACCCTGAAGCACGACTAGGAGCCCTCTGCCTTCCCCTGGTGTCTGGCTTTTACCCGGGCTTCTCCCTGAAACTGCAAGGCAATCTTTGAAGCACCCTGAAGCCCTCTCCCATGCATTGGACCAAATGAAACAATAAAGCTTTTTGCAGCAAAGCAAACAAACTAACAAAAAACACCACCCAAAACAAAAACATGTCATCTCTATACACTGAGTGGCCAGATTATTATGACCACCTGACGTTTGTAGGCACATTAGCCGTACACTGCGTCGTATGGGATATGGAAGCCGAAGGCCTGTTCGAACACCTTTGCTGTCTGCAGTTACCAAGATAAAACGTCTCCAATTCGCACAGGAACACAAGGATTGGACAGTCGAGCACTGAAAAAAAGTCATGTGGTCCGATGAATCACGTTTCCAGTTGCATCATGCAGATGGCAGAGTGAGAATTTCGCGGAAACAGCATGAAAGCATGCACCCCACATGAATGAGCTGGTGGGGGCAGTGTTATGGTTTGGGGCATGTTTTCCTGGCATGATTTGGGCCTTTTAATTCATGTGGAACAACGTCTGAATAGCACAACATACCTAAGTATCGTTGCTGATCAAGTTCATCCTATCATGTTGATGGTGTATCCCAATGGAGATGGCTTCTTCCAACAAGACAATGCGCCATGCCACGGTGCTCGTATTGTGCAGGAGTGGTTTCAAGAACATGAGGGAGACTTTACCTTGCTTAGGTGGCCCCCACAATCCCCCGATCTCAATCCAATTGAGCATTTGTGGGACAAAGTTAAAAAGAGCCATCAGGCAGCTGGTTCCACAACCATCAAATCTCACAGAACTGGACAGTGCTATTCATCAGGCATGGGGTCAGATTCTTCGCATCACCTTTCAACATCTCGTGGAGTCAATGCCAGAAGAATCGCCGCAGTATGGAAGGCAAAAGGTGGCCCAACGAAGTACTGACGGGGCGGTCATAATAATCTGGCCACTCATTGTGCATAAAAGAGTAATACGCAAATCGACCAAACAGCCGAACAACCAGAATGACAGCTCAACCAGTTGCTATGAGGCACACTGACCACCTCTGGGTCTTTCCTGCTGGCCGGCAGGCTCTGATCCCCTGATGGTGACCGGGGGTGGGTGCAGTGGGGGTGGGGATGGCTGCCAGCAGCCGGGGAAGATGGCCCTGATCACAGACCAGGCCTAGGGACCGTACCAACGCGAATTTTGTGCACCAGGCCTCTAGTCCATAGATAATAATTCATCCTCCATGTTTTTTTTTAAATAAATCTTTATTGTTCAGATTATTACAATTGTTCCTCTTTTTTCCCCCCATAGCTCCCCTCCACCCGGTTCTCACCCCACCCTCTGCCCTTATCCCCCCCTCACTGTCCTCATTTTTGTCCAGTCTCTTCCCGCACCCCCACACCCCTTTCCCCCTGAGAATTGTCAGTCTACTCCCTTTCTATGCCCCTGATTCTATTATATTCACCAGTTTATTCTGTTCATCAGATTTTTTATTCACTTGATTTTTAGATTCACTTGTTGATAGATATCTATTTGTTGTTCATAATTTTTATCTTTACCTTTTTCTTCTTCTTCCTCTTCTTAAAGAATACCTTTCAGCATTTCATATAATACTGGTTTGGCAGTGATGAACTCCTTTAGCTCTTTCTTATCTGTGAAGCTCTTTATCTGACCTTCAATTCTGAATGATAGCTTTGCTGGGTAGAGTACTCTTGGTTGTAGGTTCATGCTATTCATCACTTTGAATATTTCTTGCCACTCCCTTCTGGCCTGCATAGTTTCTGTTGAGAAATCAGCTGACAATCATATGGGTGCTCCCTTGTAGGTAACTAACTGTTTTTCTCTTGCTGCTTTTAAGATTCTCTTTGTCTTTTGCTCTTGGCATTTTAATTATGATGTGTCTTGGTGTGGTCCTCTTTGGATTTCTTTGTTTGTGGTTCTGTGCACTTCCTGGACTTGTAAGTCTATTTCTTTCACCAGGTGGGGGAAGTTTTCTGTCATTATTTCTTCAAATAGGTTTTCAGTATCTTGCTCTCTCTCTTCTCTGGCACCACCATAATTCGGATGTTGCTACGCTTGAAGTTGTCCCAGAGGCTCCTTACACTATCTTCATATTTTTTTATTCTTTATTCTTTTTTCATTTCTGGTTGGTTGTTTTTTGCTTCTTTGTATTTCAAATCTTTGACTTGATTCTTGCGATCCTCTAGTCTGCTGTTGGATCTCTGTATATTATTTTTTATTTCAGTCAGTGTATGCTTAATTTCAAGTTTGTCCTTTTTCATATCCTCGAGGGTCTCGCTAAATTTATCGGCCTTTTCTAGAAAATTCTTGAAAAACCTTATAACTATGGTTTTGAACTCTATATCCAGTTGTTTGCTTTCCTCCATTTCTTTCATTTGTGACCTGTTTCTTTGTCTCTGCATTTTGGCTGCTTCCCTGAGTTGATAGAGTGGCTTTGTGTGCTAGGTGTCCTATAGGGCCCAGTGGCTCAGCCTCCCCAGTTACCTGAGGTGGACACTCTTGGTGCACCCCTTTGTGGGCTGTGTGCACAGTCTTGTTGTAGTTAAGCCTTGATTGTTGTTGGTATCACTAGGAGGAATTGACTTCCAGGCCAATTGGCTGTGAGGATGAGCTGTGTCTACACTGGGAGAACTTCTTTGCTGGAGACACCCTTATGAGACAAGACTTGCAAAAGCCTCTCTGTTCAGCTTGGATGGGGCAGAGTCTCAGGGCGGAGCAGACAGCAATGACTTCCTATCAGCCCTGCCCTAAGAGGCCCCTGGGTCTCAGTTTCCCACGGTAATTGCTGCAAGCACCTCTGAGAGAAAGCCGCCCTTGAGTTTTGCCCACTGCCAGACAGTCCAGTTTCTCCCCGAATGAGTCTGGGTCCCCAGAGTTTTGCCTGGAACTGGAGTTCAGAGCAGTTGGGAGCTTTTTTCTCCCTCTCGATTGAGAAAGCCAGCTGTGTACTCAGTTGCCAGCCCTCTCCGAGTGCGCGCCTCCATACCTCTGCCTTCTGCAGCTCCTCTGAGTCTCAGTGTGCTTTTCTCTTTCCTTCTAGTTGTAGAATTTCCACTCAGCCAGCCTTCTTGTGGTTCTGGATGATGTCCGTTTTGTCTTTTAGTTTTGAAATTGTTGTGCAAGGCAGCAGTTTAGGTGTTTACCTATGCCGCCATCTTGGTTTCTCCATCCTCCATGTTTTAAAAAAATCTTTTTCTTTTTTTTGTTTTATTTATTTTATATATATATAAAATAAATAAAACAAAAAAAAAGAAAAATATATTTTTAAAACACACACATATATATATACATACACACACACACACACACACACACACACACACACACACATTATTGATTTTTTACAGAGAGGAGGGGAAAGGGATAGAGAGTTAGAAACATCAATGAGAGAGAAATATCGATCAGCTGCCTCCTACACACCCCCCTACTGGGGATGTGCCCACAACCAAGGTACATGCCCTTGACCGGAATCAAACCTGGGACTTTTCAGTCCGCAGGCCAACGCTCTATCCACTGAGCCAAACAGGTTAGGGCTCTTTTTTTCTTTTTAAGATTTTAAAACCAGAATTTATTTTTATTTAAAAATGCTCAAGAGGCCCTAGCTGGTTTGGCTCAGTGGATAGAGCATCGGCCTGCAGACTAAAGGGTCCCAGGTTCAATTCCGGTCAAGGGCACATGCCCGGGGTTGCGGGCTCCATCCCCAGTGGGGGGCATGCAGGAGGCAGCTGATCAATGATTCTTTCTCATCATTGATATTTCTATCTCTCCCTCTCCCTTCCTCTCTGAAATCAATAAAAAAATTTCTGGAAAATTCAAATATGCCTAAATGGTTGATTGAGGACCACTACCACTAGATTGAATAAATGAATAGTAAGCACCTCTTGTATGCCAAGCCCCATGCTAGGCATCTATGATGTAAAACTCCTGTCTTAATCCAGAATGAGAAGGGAACCTCAGGCCTTTGTCTAGAGATGAGGGTGTGGGATTTATTCTCCCCATCACGCAGGGTCTGTAAGGCTATGGCATCCAGCACAGCATTACACCCAAAGCACAGCGGAGAGCCTAGCACCAGCTGCCTCTGGGCCTCCTGCCTCCATCCTTTTCTGAAATGGGCTCAGCTTCTCCATCCCTCTGGGCCCAGGACAGCCCCTACACTCCAGCTACTCCTCCACAGATACTAGGACCCCCAAGGACTTAGATCTGCTGCCCAACATGCTCTTTCACTGGAATGACCTGAATCTCCCTGCTTTCTTTGGTTAATCTAGAGTCAGGAGTCAGCTGCCTCTCAAAGAGGGCTGATTCCCATCCTTCCTTCCTTCCTTCCTCCCTTCCTTCCTTCCTTCCTTCCTTCCTTCCTTCCTTCCTTCCTTCCTTCCTTCTTTCTTTCTTTCTTTCTTTCTTTCTTTCTTTCTTTCTTTCTTTCTTTCTTTTCGTTCTTTCTTCATTCCCCCCGCCCCGCTTTTTTTTTTCTCTCTTTCACATTTATGGTTATCTTTCCCCATCTGAAATATTTCTCTCTTACTGTTTTCTCTAACAATTAAAATACAGTCAATATGCAACAGCTTTGGAATTTGTATATTATTTCAACTTTAGTGTACAGCTTTTAGTTTCAGTTCACCTTGATTTTTAACTCTTTATTATGGAAAGTTTTGAAAACGTAAAAGTAGAACAGTGTAATGAAACCCCTTATCCATGTAACGCTTACTCACGTCAACATTTATCAACATACGACTAACTCAGTTTCATGTAATCCCCCATTCATCCCCCTCCCCTATCCCCATTGCATTATTTTAAAGCAAATCCCAGACACCATAACATTTCACTTGTAATATTCTTCAGATATATCTCTAAGAAATGAGGAACCTTTTTTCTTAACACAACCAGAGACTTTTGTCATATCTTACTAAATAATGGTAATTCCTTAATACGATCTAATACATAGTCGGTGTTCAAATTTCCTGGATTATCTCATAAATGTCTCTTCTCAGTTGGTTTATGGAAACCAGGCCCGCACATTGCATTTGTTGCTGAAGTGGGCGGCGTCTGACCTGGCTCCGAATGGTCCCTGCCTCCTGGTCTTCCCGCCCCTCCACATAGGCGGGACCTAGTGACTTAACTGCTATAACGAACAGATTCAGCAAAAGGGGTGAGCTGTCACTTCTGGGATTCGGCCATGGAAGACTGTGACTTCCATCTTCTCAGCACGCTCTCTGGCTCCTCTGACGTCGTGTTGTGAGAGGTCCAGGTGGCCAGGAACTGCGAGCAGCCTCCAGCGAACAGCCCGCGGGGGACTGAAGTCCTCAGACCAGCCACCCCCCGGGAACGGGATCCTGCCAATGCCACATGAGTGGACTGAGACGCAGATTCTTCGGCCACTTGCAGCCCTGACCTGGACTGCTGCAGCCTTTTGAGAGCCTCTCAGCCCGGTTTCCTGACCCACAGCAATGGAGATAAGATGCTGTTTTATTTTCTAGTGCTTTTTTTTAAGAGAGAGAGAGAGAGGGAGATTGCTTTGTTGTTCCATTTATTTATGTATTTATTGGTTGTTTCTTGCATGTGCCCCGACAGGGGATCAAATCCACAACCTTGGCATATCCAGACGACACTCGAACCAACTGAGCTGCCCGGCAGGAGTGAATAAATGTTATTTTAAATCACTAGGTTTGGGGCAACTTGTTACGTGTGAATTTTTATATATTTAAGACAACAAACTATATTTACGGGAAAATCAGCTTGACTAAATATGAAATTATATATATATATATATATATATATATATATATATATATATATATAATTTCAGAGAGGAAGGGAGAGGGAGAGAGAGATAGAAACATCAATGATGAGAAAGAATCATTGATCGGCTACCTCCTGCACACCCCCTATAGGGGATCGAGCTCACAACCCGGGCATGTGCCCTGACTAGGAATCGAACCGTGACCTCCTGGTTCATGGGTTGACGCTCAACCACTGCGCCACGCCGGCCTGGCTTACTTTGTGTTTTGAACTGTCTGGATTTTTCCTGCAAATTACTACTGGGTCTGTGCAATTTCATTGCTCTTCATTTCTATGCCATATATTTCAGTCCTTGTTTTAGGTAGCTCTTGCTTCCTAAATTTAGTGGCTTAAAACAGCAGCAATCGTTTATGATCTCTCCTGGTTTCTGTGGGTCAGGAATTCGGTCAGGCCACGGTAGGGATGACTTGTCTCTGGTCCACCATGTTTGGGGTCTCAGCTAGAAGTCTTGAAAGCTGGGGGGCTGGAATCATCTAAAGCTTCACTCACTTACATGTGTGGTGGCTATTTCTGCTGGCTGTTGGCTGAGGGCCTGGTCTGGGGCTGTCGGCCAGACACCTACACATGGCCTCTTATGTGGCCGAGGCTTCCTTACAACACGGGACCTGAGTTCCAAGAGCAAGTGTCCAAGAGAGACACTTCTTATGACCTAGCTTCAGAAGTCACACGTTGCTTCTGCCACGTTCTGGTTGTTACTGTTGAGTCTCTAAAACCAGCCCACGTTCAAGGGCACGAGAATTGCACTCCTTTCGAAGGGAGACATGTCAATAAATATGTGGACATGTTTTCAAATCAACAGGACATTCATGACAGTGTCAGTGGAAGTGTGACCCACTCGTGTTCTGTACTGGAGAGTGCGTGTCAGTAATCACAGCAATATGTGTGTGCACTTATAGTAAAAAAGAAACAAGAGAGAGATGCCTTTAAATTTATTAACCTTTAACCTTTTACTTTTGTAAGTGTGTTTTGTGACTCGCTTTTGAAGGCTTTCTCTTAGCCCAAACTTTTAAAGTATCTGTCTTTGTTTTTGCTTAGTAATTTTAGAGCTCTCTCTCGCATTTAACACATTTTTAAAATGGTGTTAGGACGGAATCTGCCTTCTATCAGGTTCCTGAGAAACAGCCCAAAATGGGAGTTCTTGACCACGTGCCTGGGGAATTGTTCTAGAAGAAGGAGAATGAGGCCATCAGGACAGGGCGGTGAGGAAAAGCTGAGCAACAGGGCTCAGAGTTATGGAGCCCAAGGGTCCCACCAAGTTAGTTCCACCGGGAGGCATCCAGACCGTTCAGACACTGGGCAAGGTCTGCCATGAGGAGGGGCGGGGACAGCGGGGGGGGGGGGGGGGTCACTATTGGAAAGGGACCTGGGGGCAGCTCAGAACACTTGCTTTCCCAGGAGGTCACTCCATCTAGCTATAGCTCCTGCAGCATTCCGATTGGGTCATAATTTCTGAGTAAACGTAGAAGAGGAGAATTAGTTCTAGAGCCTTAACTGATATTCATCAGCTCCTTCCTCTGCCATTCACTCACCTAGCCTCCCCCCCCCCGCCCGCGCCCCCCCCCCCCTTCTACAGCTGGCTTCTCTCTGCTGTCTCCATAGCTTGCCTGGTAGGTTGACCCTGGCCCTCATCCCTGAAGGGTTGAGTCCCTGGTTACCACGCCCTTCAGGCCGTGGTCATGGAACTTGCCTCCTTAAAATAAAACAGCCTGGGTGTCTGGAGGCGTCCCCGTGGATCACCCGAGTGCCCCATGACGTAGCAGCAGCTCTGGCTCCGTGAGGACCAGGGTGTGTTACCCAGGCCGCTGTATTGGCACCAGGAGGCCAAAGTGACCAACCAGGAGGCAGGTGTAGCTCTGAAGTTATTGGGGCTCTAGCCATGTGCCCAGTGGAAATGTGCCTCCCACTCTGGGAACTGGGATTTCCAGACCCACAGAGTCTCAAGTTGGGGGGCTGGAAGCACAGGTTCCCCAAGGAGGTCACTGGCAGTGACGTAAGCAGGGCCACTCCTGCTTCCACTCCTGGGGTCCCAGGCTCACGCGCCCGAGTCTGGGCACGGCGCTGTGAAGGCACCGCGGGCTTACAGCAGCGGATCTCAACCTTCCTAAGGCCGCGGCCCTTTAATACAGCTCCTCATGCTGTGGTGACCCCCAACCATCAAATTATTTTCGTTGCTACTTCATAACTGTAATTTTGCTACTGTTAATGAATCATAATGTGAATATCTGTGTTTTCCGATGGTCTTAGGCTCTAGAGCAGCGGTTCTCAACCTGTGCGCGACCCACAGGTTGAGAACCGCTAGCAGGGTCGCCTAAGACCATCGGAAAACACAGATGTTTGTAACTCTCTAGGAGACTGAGAGTTAGCGTGTGGGGTGATCAGTGAAGGGACGGGGGGGGGGTGCAGAGGGGACTGTGGGAGCCCAGAGAGGGCAGAGGAGAGGGAAAACTTCCCAGAGGAGGCAAAGCCCGCGTTGAAGTTGAAAATGTGAGAAGGGTTGTGCCAGGTAAGCGGGGGCAGGAGCGCTTTCTACACGGAGGAGCCCCGGAGAAAGGCCTGGTGCTGAGCAGCCTGTGAGCAGTCGTGTGGCCCTGGCCGGGAGGCGCGGTGGTTGGAGCATCATCCCATACGTCAGAAGGCTGCAGGTTTGATCCCCAGTCGGGGTGGGTACCAATCAATGTTTCTCTCTCACATCAACGTTTCTTTCTCCCTTCATCTCTCTCTAAAATCCATAAAAACATATCCCCAGCCCTAACTGGTTTGGCTCAGTAGATAGAGTGTCAGCCTTCGGACTCAAGGGTCCCAGGTTCGATTCCGGTCAAGGGCATGTACCTTGGTTGCGGGCACATCCCCAGTGAGGGGTGTGCAGGAGGCAGCTGATCGATGTTTCTCTCTCATCGATATTTCTAACTCTCCCTCTCCCTTCCTCTCTGTAAAAAATCAATAAAATATATTTTTAAAAAAACATTAAAAAAAACCAACATATCCTCAGATGAGGATTTTTAAAAAACAAACCACACAGGTTGTGTAGCTGAGGCAGAAGTTGGGAAAAAGAAAGAAAGAAGGATTGAGGGTGCACAGGGACTTGGGGGTTGAAGGCCTCGAAGGCCAGGCTCCAGAATGGGAACTAACTTTCTCCTGAGAGCACTGGGGAGTCGAGGAAAGGGATGGGGGTGGCGGGCGGGGGCAGGACAGCCCTTGCTCTTCCCTGTCGTGTTCTATCTCACCAAGCACCAACCTCTGCTCTCTAGTGTCCTCAGACCCGCTGAGCGTGCTCCCACCTCAGGGCCTTTGCACGCGCTGTTCTCTGCCCGGAGAAGGAGGGGTGACGCTGTGCAGTCAGGGTGAGGATGGAGTTGGACTTCACATTGGGGCCAGAGTGAGGGTCTGGTTTAGAGTTCATGGTTATTTGTTCTGAATGGCTCCATGCTGTGACCTGCCAGGTGGCATTGGGGTCATGCTGAGTGACCTGGGAGATGGACAGGACAGATCTCTTGGGAGTTCGTGTGTGGGCGTTGGGCTCCAAGCATGGCGTCGTGGGACACGGAGGAAGCGTTATGTGCCATTGGGGAAACCCTTCAGGGGCCAGGGCGCTTGGTGGGCGGAGTCGGTGAAAGCCTGGGAGGTGGCTGTTATCATCCCGGTTTCCAGTTGAGGAAACAGACTGAGGCTCAGGGAGGGTGAGTGACTTGCCAAAGCTGGTGAGGAACAAAGGCAGGGTCCGAACCCGTCTGCGGACCCCTAAGTTGCTAGGATCCTCAGGCACCAGCTGTTGGTGAGAACAAAGCAGCGAGGGAGACAGGTGGGCTGGCCAGCGCGGCAGAGCTAGTGACCTCTAGTGACCTCTGCCGAGACAGGCGCCTTGGACAGTGAGGCTGGGCCTGGGATGGGGGCTGATTCCGGGGAAGGTGCGCCCGGGGGTCCAGAAAGAGAGAAAGCGAAGCCCCTGAGAGAAGTGGGAGAGGCTGTGGCCGGTGAGGGTGGCCTGCCCTCTGCTCCCCTGTGAACGGCGCCTGGTTCGCTGCCTGCTTCCCTCTCCCCTCCCGCCCCCTCTCCTCCTCCTCCACTACCCGGCCTGGCCTACGCTCAGTGCAGCCAGCCAACGGGCCTAGTCTAATCCCCTGACATCACTGCCCCCCCAGTACAGTCCTGTCTAGCAGCCCAGCCCCCCCTCTCCCACACACACACACACACACTCACCTCGCCTTGGAGTCTCAGTTTAGGATCCTTCACCTCAGAACCCATCTTCCCTTCAACCTCTTTCCTCCTTCAGCTCCCAAGCTGGGCGGCAGGAGTCTAGGGTCTGTCCTGGCCTTGCTGTGTGACTCCAGGTAAGTAGCCACACCCCTCTGGGCCTCAGGCTCCTTATGAGTCTCCTTGACCACCAGCTAATCACATCGACTTACATTGGCTTCTCCTCTGCACTTTGCTGCCTCAGGACACTTTTTATCTGTTCACACGTCTGTTGTTGGGCTCCTGCACTGGACGGAGCCAGTAAGCGCGGGTCCTGGCCTGCCCAACTCCTCACCGGTGCCAGCACCCAGCAGGGACTCCACCGGTATTTGCCGGTGGCATGTATACATGAACGAATGAGCAGATGTATCTCCTGCCTAAGCAGAAAGGAGGCGGCCTTCTCCCTCCACTCCAGCCCCCAGTGCTGGGGAGGGTAGAGCAGTATTCCAGCCCCAAGCTGGATGGAAGCAGTTTGTTCTGATTGACCGGCTCTGACTCAGCAGGTGGGCGGAGGCTGAGAACTTTTTATAAACAGACTAGAGGCCCGGCACATGAAATTCATGCGCGGGTACGGTCCCTGGGCCTGGCCTGCGATCAGGGCCATCTTCCCAGGCTGCCGGCAGCCGGCCTCACCCCTGCCCCCCACTGCCACTGCTACCCACCCCTGGTTCCCAGTTCGCCATCGGGCAATGGGAGCCTGCCAGCCGGGGAAAAGGACCAAGAGGTGGTCAGTGCGCCTCATAGTGACTGGTCAAGCCGTCGTTCTGGTCGGTCTGCTGTTAGGGTCAATTTGCATATTACTCTTTTATTATATAGGATATATTTTATGGATTTTAGAGAGGAAGGGAAAGGAAGAGAGAGATAGAAACATCAATGATGAGAGAGAATCATTGATTGGCTGCCTCCTGCATGCCCCCTACTGGGGATTGAGAGTGCAACCTGGGCGTGTGCCCTTGACTGGAATTGAACCTGGGACCCTTCAGTCCACAGGCCGACACTCTATCCACTGAGCCAAGCTGGCTAGGGCCAGAGACTGAGAATTGAACAATGATCCCAAGGAAGAGACTGGGAAAGCGCTGGAGAGGGACCAGACCCAGCACCTGCCCCCCCCCCCCCCCCCCCCCGCCGCCTCTAGCACAGGCTTGGAGCAGGGAGGGCTTCAGATGCCTGTCTGCGTGTCTGGGTGTGCTGTGCCTGGGCAGAGAGCAGCCATTGGCCCACGACCTCCCAGGATAGCGAAGACTGAGATGTGGCCCGATCTCAGGACTCCTGCCCCCCGCTGCATGTATGTCTGTGTGCACACACATGCCATGGTGTGTATACACCCAAGTATGTTCATGTCTGCTCCGTGAATGCACCTCTGGCGAGGCCTCTAGTTGTGGCTGTGCACTCACATATCTGTGCACCTGTGTGGACACATGTGGACTCGTCTATACACAGGCTCTCCCTGTGTAATGTGTGCAGGCCTGGCTGGGTGTATGTGATACGTGTGTGAAGGCCTGAAGTGTCAGCTCCAGAGGGGCAAGGACTTTTGTCTGACTTGTTCTCTGTTCCATCCCAGCACCTGGAACAGGTCCAGCAGGCAGTAGGTGTCAATACATACTTGAATGAATGAACAGATGAAAGTGTGTGTACACGTCTGCTGTGTGCCCACGTACCAACGTGTGTGTAGACATGTGCTCGCTCCTGTGTCGAAGGTGCACCTGGGTGTGGGCGGTGCTGCTCACAGGCCACCCCTCCTGTCCCTTTTGCAAATTCCTCCGAACCAGGGCCCGATGCCTGGGTCCCTGTGGGGCGGAGCAGGGGGCCACCTCCTCCTGGGGAACTGGATGCCAGGACGTGCGGAGCTGCAGGGAACTGGGCGGCCCTTTGTCCCCTGTCATCCCTCCCTGCCCTTGCCCCCTCCCTCCCAGCAACCAGGGTTTAAGGTCGAATTTGGGGGGCTGTAGAGGACTAGGATGTCATCTCAGTGTCCCCTGCCCAGCCTGCTCCCTGCCTCTGGAGCTCCTCTCATCCCCCTCCCCCTCCCCCTGGGACTCCCTCCTTCCCTCTCAGGACTCAGCCCCAGCTATAAAGCCATCTGAGGGACAGGAGGACAGGTGCCCCAGAACAACCCCGAGACTGCAGAGGAAGGAGCCAAGGAGAGAGCATGAGCTGTTCTCTGGGTGAGTGAGGGGATGGGGCCCCAGGGCCCCAGAGACCGGCAGAGGAGGGGCAGTGCCCGGGCCCTCTGGCCCAGCTGTGCCTGGTTGTCTTTGCATCTACGGAGAACCACCAAATCCTTACACACAGAAGGCTTCATTCATTCATTCATTCATTCATTCATTCAAGAAATAGTGTTTGAGTGACTATTTCGTGCTAGCTAATACTCTAAGTATTGGGGATCGAGCAGTGAGCAAACAGACAAAAATCTATGTATGGTCTCATGGAGATTTCATTCTGTACACAGACAATCCTATATAATAAAGAGGTAATATGCAAATTAACCCTCATACCCACACAAGATGGCTGCCTACGATCAGGCCAGCAGGGGTGTTAGTGAGGGACGACCAAACAACTGAACAAGCAGGCTGCGTGGAGCGACCAGGCCGGAGGAGGGTGGCAGTAAGAGATGACCAGGCCAGCAGGGGGGACAGTTGGGGGCAACCAGGCCTGCGGGGGGGCAGTTAGGGGTGACCAGGCCAGCAGAGGGGGGCAGTTGGGGACAACCAGGCCGGCAGAGGGTCAGTAAGAGGTGACCAGGCCGGCAGCGGGGCGCAGTTAGGGGAGACCAGGCAGGCAGGCAGGTGAGCGATTAGGAGCCAGTGGTTCAGGATTGTGAGAGGGATGTCCGAATGCCAGTTTAGGCTGGATCCCAGGGATTGGGCCTAAACCAGCAGTCTGACATCCCCCAAGGGGTCCCAGATTGGAGAGGGTGAAGGCTGGGCTGAGAGGACCCGACCCCCCCCCCCCGTGCACAAATTTCGTGCGCCAGGCCTCTAGTTCATTTAATAAATAAGTAAATCAGAATGCTGTGTGATAGAAGGTGAGTGCAATGATCCAAATTTGCTAAATGAATGAATGAATGAATGAATGAATGAATGAAGGGCCTTCCCTTAGTTTCTGAACTACTAGGAACTCAGGAATGGAGAAAGGAGAATAAAGGAGGCCATCCTGGTTTGCCGGTCATCTCCATTGCTTTCTGCTGGCAACCTTAGGTAACGCCCCCTCTCTGAGCCTCACGCCTTTGGTGGGAACATAACCTGGGCCTGATCTCTGAGAGGACAGTTCGGCAGCATTTATTCAGATTTAAAATGAGTGTACCCTCCAATCCCAATATCCACACTTTCAACTGTGTCCAAAGAGCTGGGGTAAGGATGTTCATGGCAGCCTTCATCCAGTCAACAAATATTAGGCTCTATGCTAGCCCTGGCCATGTGGCTCAGTGGTTGAGCGTCCACCCATGAACCAAGAGGTTACTGGTTCGATTCCCAGTCAGGGCATATGCCCGGGTTGCGGGCACGATCCACAGTGGGGGGCATGCAGGAGGCAGCAGATCAATGATTCTCTCTCATCAGTGATGTTTCCATCTCTCTCTCCCTCTCCCTTCCTCTCTCTCTCAAATAAATTTTTAAAAAGCTCTATGCTAGGTGCTGGGGACCAGCAGTGAATGAACCAGGTGAGGTTTCCTCTTTCCTGGAGCCAACAGTCTAGGGAGAGAGACAGCAACAAGCACGTAGACAAAGAAATAAACGACGCAGTTGCAAGTAGCATGAGAGTCTGTGAAGACTATAAATCCGGGAGAGGGAGAGGTTTTGATATATGAGTTGAGGCCTGAAGTACAAGAAGGAGGCAGCCTTGGGGAGGTTTTGGGGTGGTCCTGGCAGGCCCGAGGGGGAATGCAAGGAGCTAGTACAGAGAGGCCAGGCCTTCCCGGCCACACCGAAGACTTCGGCCTTCACTCTGTGTGAGGTGGGAGCCATGGAGGGTTCAGGCAGAGGAGGGATCTAGTTGGACTCGGGGTTGCAGGAGGGTGCGGGGAGGCAAGGTGGGAGCAGAGACCAGCGGGGAAGTCCGGTGAGAGGTGCTGGCGGCTGGGATTCAGGTGGGAGCTGCTGGAGGGGAGAAGTGGTTAGATTCTGGACACATGTTTTCATCTTTTAAAATGTTTGATTGCAAATGACAAACATACAGAAAAGTGCACACCATAAGTGTACAGCTCAGTGAATTTCCACAAAGTGAATATACCCTTGTCATGAGCACTAGGTTCAAGGAGCACAGACGTGTGCTGGCTGCCTTTAAGGATTTACTGTGGGGCTGGTGTGCAGAGGAAGAAAGGCCCCAGAGAGACCCATGACTTTGACCTGAGCAACTGGAAGAAGGGAAGTGCTCTTATCAGAGATGGGGGGAGACTGGGGGAGGGGGGACCCAGAGTTGAGTGGTGCGTATTTTGAGTTTGGGGTGCTGATTAGTATCTAAGGGGAAATGTCGAGCAGGAAGTTGATCACATGGGTCTGGAGTTCAAGGGAATGTTCTGGGCTGGAAATAATCTACATTCAGGGTTACTCTGCCCTGATTTGGATACACAAGATTGTTGCGGGCCACAAGGGCTGTTTCCGTTTAGGTTGTTATGAGGAGTAAATGAATGAGTGGGCGGAGTTGGGGACTGGTGCTGACCTCTGATGCCTTCTGCCAGCCCCCCTCTGCCTGCTGACCCTGCTGCGGCCACCCCTCAGCCCGGGGGGGGGGGCCCATCTCCCCAGCTGAGCCCATCAGTCAAGCCTATAGCCTGGCCCTCTGCATGCAGAAGAATACGTCAGTGCTCCTGCAGACGTATGTGAGTGATGCTGGGCATGAGAGGGCGTGAGGGGCGGGGACACTGCCCTCCGGGCCCTGCTCTGTGCAGGGGGAAAGAGCAAGGTCAGGGGAAGGTTCCTGCCTGGGTCGGAGAGTACAGGGGCTCTGTCAACTAGAGACACACCCACATGAACACCGTCACTGACGGCTGGTGACCTTGGGCAAGTCATTCTTTCTCTCCCTGCCTCGGCTTCCTCATCTGCAAAATGGGCTGGTGATCCTGCCTTCGCTGACCTCTCGGGACTGTTACAAGATTCAAAGGAAGCACCCAGAGGGAGGGCTTTACCGCGTCCTGATTCTCTCCACAGGCACCGGGCTGTGTTGCTTATTTGATCCTTACGCCCTGCGGGGCACTCCCTCCCACTATCTCACGGAGCTCTCCGGAAGTTCTGAGACCGGGACTTACAATCCACTTCACAGATAAGAAAACGGAGCCTGAGAGAGGGTGAACGGTTTGCTGGAGGTCACGCAGCAATACCTGGAAGTGCCAGGATCTTAAACCAGGTCTGTGACATTCAATGCCCATTCTCCCCACACCCCGCAACTGACTGGAAGTTCAAACTGGAGCCTCTTGGCCAGGTCTGTTTCCTGTGGGGGCCGTGCAGGGCTTGTTCAGTTCTGAACACGATGCCTGTCTAAAACACGCACAGGAGTCCTGCTGACCAAAGCTCCTGCTTGCCTCCCCAAGTCACATGACCTGCCGGGCCCTGAACCTCAGGAGTTTGTGACTCTTCCACTGTCCTATATTCCAGGCCCATGTGAAGTTGCTAAATCTAGTTTCTAGTCTTCCACCTTCCACCATTCCCTGGTAGCTTTGGGCACCCTGAGCCTGTTTCTCCTGTGAAATGGGGATGCAGGACTAGGTGATGTATCTATCAATGAGGGGATTTATCAGTGCAGTGAGCACTAAGATTCTGTGGGTTTAGGTTTGTGGAGGCAAGAACTTTAATGGAGAAGGCACTCAATGAGATTTAATAATATCAACAGTTATTTATTGACCAGAGGCCCGGTGCACGAAATTAGTGCACAGGTAGGGTCCCTTGGCCTGGCCAGCGATCAGGGCCAATCGGAGCCTTCTGGCTGCCGGCCGGGGCCTTCTTTCATTCCACGCCACCCCCTGGTGGTCAGTGCATGTCATAGTGAGTGATGGAACTCCCGGTCAAACTTCTGAGGGGACAATTTGCATATTAGGCTTTTATGTATATAGATTATAATAAAATTAACAAACACAAACAACTAAATGCTGTAAATAAAAAAAGAAATAGACAGGGCTGTAACTACATTGTCAATAACATATTTAGGTAGAAAATATTATAATAAATAATATAATCTGTGTTCATATTAACATTTATTATTAGTGGTGGCTTATCATGCTCTTATTGTATGCCAGGTGCTGTGCTAAGGGCTTTATATATATTATTTCTTATCATCTCATGACAATACTGCCACATGGGAATTATTGAAACTGTGATTCCTGGGACATCTCACCGACTCTCTGAGGTGTAGTGGGTGGCAACTCCCCTTGGGAAGATGCTGTCGCATAGAAGGCAGATGTGAAATCATGGGGAGCTTCAGGGTACCCTCACTTCTGTCTCTGTCCATCATGCAGCTCCAGTACCAGGGCAGCCCTTTTAGCGACCCTGGCTTCTCAGCCCCTGTGCTCCAGCTCAGCAGCCTGCCACCTGCCGCTGTCTCCTTCAAGACCTGGCATGCCTTGGATGGCGGGGAGGGGCTGGGCCATGCCCAGGGGGCCTTCCAGGCCTTGACCCAGCACCTTCAGCCTGTGGGAGACGACCAGAGCTACCTGAACCCTGGCAGTCCTCTCCTGCTGGCTCAGCTGGGGGGCGAGGCTCCGGGCCCACGGCCTGCTGGGCAACGTGGCTGCCATCGTGACTGCCCTGGGCCTGCCCATCCCCCCGAAGAGGACACTGTCGGGCTTGTCACCTTGGGGGCCTCAGCCTTCGAGAGGAAATGTCGAGGCTATGTAGTGACCCGGGAATATGGCCACTGGACAGGCCGAGCTGTGAGGGGCTTGGCTCTGCTCAAGGGCAAGTACCCTGGAGAGAGGAGGCAGGACTTCCTGTCAGAGGCTGCAACACTTCTCCTGGCCTTTCTGCCTTGCTGCTTGGCTAGCGGACAGGGTTAGTGTGCCATGTCATGGGAATATTTCCTGGGAACCGGCCTCAATTCCCTGTTGGCTGGGCCTTCCCAGGCCCCACGGCCTCCCTTCCAGATCTGGTGGGACGCCCCGGCTATCATCCCATGCATCACCACTCCAGGGGCCTGGCGGCCGCTTCCTGGGTGGAGAGAAGTACCGCTTTGAAGAGGCTTCACTCCCCCGCTCCTGGGAACAGACGGACAGACGGACGATGGCCTCCTTCCCGGGCTTTCCTGAGGCCGCCCCTTCCTGTCATTGTGGGGAGGTGCGGGGGCCTGCGGTCTCTCCCTCGCTTCCTGGGGGGGATGCGGATGTTTGGAGCAGACAGGCCTCTGCCTTTTGCTGGAGCTCACGTCCTCCCCCGGTCTCCTTTTCTGACTGTGACCACGGTGACAACTTCCTGTCTTCAGGGGCTTCACTTCCTCATCAATGGAGGTTTGATTCACATCTGTTTCCTGCTCGGGACACATGCAGGTCCTCCTCGGGGCTCTCAGGAACCCAGTGCACTGTGGTGTTTATATGTCTGGGCCCAGGCGACACCCCAGGATCCTGTTCTCCTCAAGGCATCTCCCCACCTTCAACAACTATATCTACTGGTAACTTCAGTGTTCTTTTTATTTTTTAACATTTTATTTACAAAAAATTAATTTATTCTCAGAAATGAAACTCTTTTAAGGTGTCGATTGTTTATCTTCACAGACCTGGCTTGGGAGGAAGAGGAGGTGCAAGGACAGGGCGGAGGGAAGTGAAGGGGGAGGACATACAGGGAGGGGCAGGGGTGGGGTGGGAGGGGGGAGGCACCAGTGGACGGACTGGGGGGGGGGGGGGAGGGCCGGAGGGAAACGGAGTGACAAGGTGTCCCTTCCTGGAGTTGAGGCTGAGCTGCACACATGCTCGTACGGGGCCAAGAGGAGATGAGAGTGAGGAGAAAAGGGAGACAAGTGACCTCCAAGTCACTTGGGTAAAGGTGGGGGCGGGGGGGGGGGAGGCAGACCCAAGGGATGGAGAAAAGAGGGAGAAAGCAAGAGTGTGACGGAACTGGGAAGCCACACGCTGAGACGAGAAGGTCCCTAGGGAAAAAGAGAACCTACAGCGCAGATAGGACGACAGAGGCGGAGAGACGGAGAGAGATGGAGGCGGCCGGCAGGAGGTGAGGGCGAGCTGCGGACCCGCCCGCGCTCAGGCGGGGCCCCCGGGCACCAGCTGGCCCAGGTCGGCTTCGGTGCAGCTCACCCACTCGCGGTAGAGGCTGCACACGCGGAGCCCCAGCACCTTGGCGGGGAAGACGCCGGCGGCGGCGGCGGCAGCGGCGGCGGCGGCGGGCTCGGGCCGGGGCTCGCGGGGCTCGGCGCCCAGCGCGGCCAGCACGGCCTCCACGGCGGCGCCCAGCGCCCGGGCCTGGCGCGCGGCCTCCTCCAGGCGCCGCAGCAGGCGCGGCGCGCGCGGGTTCAGCTCGGCCTGCAGGCGGCGCACCACGTCGAGCAGCGGCGGCAGCGCGGCCAGCGCCCCCGCGTCCAGCCGCAGGCGCTCGGGCAACGGCAGGCCCGCGTGGCCCGGGGCCGGGGCGCTCAAGCCCGCCGCCGGCAGCCGCGGAGGCGAGAAGCCGGGCAGCCCGAAGGGGTCTCCCTGGTGCTGCACCTGTGGAGACAGGCCGGTCAATGGGCTCCGGAACTCCGCCCTCCCTGGGGCCTCCGTCTCCCCTTCTCGCAAAGGACAAATTCCGTCTGTGTTTGTGATAACACAAAACAACCAAAAAAGTGACCTTTACACCACCAGTGCCTTTGTTTCTTCATCTCTAAAATGGAGATAACACTGTCAACTTCCTAAGGTGGCTATGAGCATGGTAAAAAGCTTAAGTCAGGTCCTGACCCCTGGGAAAGGCACAATAAACACACTAGGGCAAGCATGTCAAACTCAAAGGCTAACACGGGCCAGTAAACAAGGTTGAAGTTTATGGGGGCCGCAAAAAAACAAAAGCTTCACTTTTCATAGAAACGTAGGTTTATTTCGATAGAGACATGCTGAATACAAAGGGCTGAAATAAATGAGTAATTGTTAACATAAAATAATAGAACATTTTAATAACCATTAATATTTTTTCTTGAAGATTAACTTACCAGACACTGGATACCTGCACAAATTAATAAGCATAACACAAATAAACCTATTTTTCTTGTTCTCCAAAAGCGAAATATTTCCTGTTGTGCACACCAAACAAGTCTGTCCAAGACTAATGTGGCAATCGGCTGCTAAAATAATCGCTGCTAATATTAGTGGAGAGAAAGGGCGTGCCTGCATGTAAGGGAAATGAATGCAACAGTCATTAGCGAACGTTGTAGTTCGTTATTAATAATTATGTATAACAGGATATGGTAAAAATTAAGTTACAAAATTTTTATTAAAACGTTTCTTACATACCATTATATTGGCTGAGCCGCAAAAATATTTGTTGTGGGCGACCCGTGGGCCGAGAGTTTGACATGCTTGCAGTAGGGTGCAAATCCCGTCTCCATTTACTAACTGTTCAGTTTCTTACAAAACCATTTCCCTTCTCTGAGCCTCAGTCTCATCTGTAGAATGGGGGGGGGGGGGGGGGGGGGACAAGATAGTACGGGAACTAGTCTTTTTCACGCCCCCCCTCCCACCTCTGCACCTGCCTGGCACACAGCAGAGGATTCATGAATAACTATCATATGCGTGAACAGATAAAAGCTAAAGGTGATTTGTAATTTGTAAAACTGCTATACAATACCATTTATCCTTTGCTAACATCTTGCCTCTGGTTCAGGCATTGTGCTTGCTGCTTTAAGCACACTGTTCCTAATTTTCCCAATAATGGGTGTGATGTAATTATGGTGATTTTGTAAATGAGGACTCTGGGTCCTCCATCCAGGAAAGGGCAGGACTGGAATCGGAACGAAAGTTGGTAGGAGGACAAAGCTGATTCCATTATCCCACCACCTAATAATTGTTACATCATTATTTTCATGTTCTCATTCCTGCCCAAGGTCGCAGTAAGATTGGCAGGCCCACAGTCTGTCTGCTTCAAAACCATACCCTCCCTCCACTATAGAAATTTGGGGACATTTCTTCTGACCTTAGGCAGGCCCTCTACCCAACCAAAGGTACTGGCAGATCTCCCTCCTTTGTAAAAGTCCCCGGGGGTGGAATTTTTGACCCAGACTGAAACCCCTTCTTGGCCTCTCTGCATAGCACAAGTAAGAGTTCACAGCTCATCTTGTTCAACTGCCTCCTTTGACAGCTGGTGAGACCGAGGCCCAGGGAAGTGAGGTGACAAACCCAGACAGAGTCTGGAACCTAGCTTTCCTGACTCCCAGACCAGAGTTCTCTACACTCTCAGGTTGCCTGTCTTAAGCACCAAGAAGGGAGCCTCCAAGCTTAGGTGGATGAAGGGGCATTTGGGGAACAGAGATGATCCTCCTCCAATTGCTGTGTGGCCTGGGTCAAGTGACTGATCTCTCTTGGAGCCCCAATTTCTGTAGCTGGGAAATGAGATTGAGAAAACAGGTACTCAAGTAACCCTATGATCTGTATTTCCCTGATCCCCAGGCCCCCCCACACCCATCCCCACTCACATATTCCTGGAAGAGCTGCTCAGCATATTTGGTGAGGAGGCGGGCAAGGCTGTGTGTCTGACGGATCTTGGCCTCCAAGAGGGGAAGGGGTGAGACTGAGGAATCAGCCTGGGAGTCTTCTGGTGGGAAGAGGGGGGAGGAATGAGGCAGCCCAACCCTGCTCCTGACCCTTCGGGCTGGCCCTTCCTTCCCGAACCCAGAAGCTCAGCTCTGAATTCTCCAACTTTTAAGCCAGCCAGGCTCTGTCCCATTCCAACTGAGGGAAAATGAGATACCAGACATTTGCCAGACGTTTTTTTCTGTGTGAAATGTGTTCCCTGTCCTCAAATCACTGTTGAAATACTATTAAAGCTGAATTCAAATACTGCCTCCTCAGTGTAGCCTTGGATTTACTCCTTCCTTAAATTAACTCCCTTCTTCTTCTTAAGGCCATTTGTTCATACTTTCAAGGTAGTTCTTTTAATGGCTCTTTTATGTGTGTGAACCGGCCTCATCCTGGGAGCCATTTGAGGGTAGGGCTCACATACCTCTGTAATTGGTGGAATTCAACATCACTGAAACACAGAACTTCTAACCGGAATGCGCCTTTCAGCCCATTTTACAGATTGGGAGGCTTAAATCCCATTCCCTCCCTGATAGCCTTTTTACGCAAGGCGCTGGGCTGGGCACCAGACAGCATCAATTGAATCAGCGACCAGTCTTCCTACACACACAAGCTGAAAGGTGGTGCCCGGGAAGCACTACATTTCCCGAAACGCCCCGCGCACGCGCCCAGGGCAGGCTGGGTAATGTAGTACTGGCTTCTCAACCCTGGCGCCCCACCCCCACCCCCACCCCCACCCCCACCCCGCCTGAGTTTCCCACCGCCCATTCCTGTCTTTATCAGCCTTGGCGTTCGTCTCAGGTTGTCATTCACTGTCTCCCGTGGCCCACAGACTTCCTCTCCTCACTCTATCACTCCCCCTGGCTCTGATTCTCTGCCAGTATTCAGAGGACCCAGGGGACAGCCTCAGCCACGACCCCAGTCCTCCCCCAGGGTGTACTCGAACCGGTTATCTCACCCCTGAGCCCGCGGCCCTGAAGGCACAGCCCCAGGCCCCCTCTGAACTCCGGCGCTAGCACCTTCCCACAGCTCACCCACAGCTCACCGCTGGTTACCTGACACCCGGGCCCTGCTCTCCCCCTCTCAGGCCGCTCCCTTCCCCGACCCGAAGGTGGCGGGGACCCAGACCCCAGCTTCCAGCCCTTCCGACCACTGCTCCCCTTGGGCACTCGACATTCACACTTTAGCCCCTTACCCAGACTTCCCTCCCTCCGGCTCATGCTGGCCCCAGGCTGATCCCGGTTGCCTCCACGCCCCCCTTCCAAGAGGGGGAGAAGGGGAGAAAGGGTAGGGGCGGGCCCGGGCGCAGCCAATCAGGGCTCAAACCCCAAAGAATTCCCCCCCTCTCCCGCCCCAGGCAAGATTCCTTGTCCCGGAGTCCAGTTCACTGCCTGCTCGGCCCAGTGGAGAAAGGGGCCTGAGGGGGTAGCAGGTCGTCTGCACGGTGGATCTGGGACCTAGGCCCCGGGGGAGGACGGGGGCCAGCGCCGGGAGGCAGCCCTGCGTCACGCCAGGAGGAGGCTCAGGCTCTGGCTCCGGTCTGGGACAACGCTTGGCGCCGGGGCTGCTTTTCGGAGAAAACTGGGGTTGATTGAAAAGGGTGGGGCTGGCAGGACAGGAATGCGCCGGCACCGGCACTCTCGCTTGGCTGGGAAGGAGGGGGAGAGGGGGTTCTAAGGCTTGGGCAACACCTGCCCAGACATACTGTACACCTCCTTTCTTACATACTTCATGTTCTCTGTTCCCGTTGCACCTACTAGGAGAGGGGCAGGTACACCAGCTCAACTCACCTTACCAGGCTCACACACCTGCTCTGACTGCATTTAGACTTTCATTCTCACACAGGAACAAGCTTCAGAGACAGGTGTGTGTGTGTGTGTGGTGATGGTGGTGGTGGTGGGGGGTGTCTTACCCACATGTCAACTCCACTAACCTGGTGCAGACAAAAGCCCAGTCTGTCCTGGGCGCTGGAACATGACCCAACTTGCTTCCTGGTTCCCTGAGGAGTTCACAGTCTGATGGGGGAAGCCATAGACAACAGCAGGTAAAGTGACCGAAGGGACTGGGAAGAGGCTGTGTGTCTGGGAGGAAATTGCCAGAATAAAGAAAGGAAGGGGTTACTGGCGGAGGGCACAGCAGGTGTGATGAAACCCGATTGTTCACAGGGCCCACAATCACGTACTCATTTAAAAAAATACGTTTTTATTGATTTTTTTTTTAGAGAGAGAGGAAGGGAGAGAGCTAGAGATAGAAACATCGATGAGAGAGTGAGAAACGTCATTGATCGGCTGCCTCCTGCAGGCCCCCACTGGGGATCAAGTTCGCAACCCAGGCTTGTGCCCTGACCAGGAATCTAACTGATGACCTCGTGATTCCTGGGTCAATGCTCGACCACTGAGCCACTCCAGCTGGGCTCACATACTTATTAACAGTGAATATTTATCGAGTATTCATAATGTGCAAGGCACTGTTCTAAGAGCTATACACTTACTAACTTACCCTCGTGTTATAGTTGACGAATTAGAAACAAGTGACTTACCCAGGGTGACTGGACGACCAGAGCTGGGATTTTACCCCAGCAATTTGGTTCCCCAAATGCTGCCATAACCATCTTCCTATTCCTTAACCTCTGTGGACCTAGTCTCACCAAAACAAACAGACCCAATAGCCACACCTTTGAAATACACACACAACACACATTTAGACATCATATCTGCTGGCAAACAGCCTCAAATCAACCAAGACATGCTCCTTTTAAATAACGTTTTACTTTATTTAAAGTACAAACATCCATGAATTTTTAGAGTAAATATGCTCAGGGAACCAGCACCAGGTTAACAAACAGAGCATGACCAGTTCCCAGAGCCCCCTCCTAGCCCCTCCCAGTCCCAAGGGTGCGCACTATTCTGGTTCTCACACCCTAATTAGTTTTGTCCGTTTGGAACTTCACACACATGGAATCAGACAGTCTGTCTTTCGTGAGACTTGTTCCCCTTGTGGGTGTAATGGACTTCATTCTCCTGTGTGCAGGGTGTGAATGGGCTACAGCTCCTTGTCCACTCTCCTTGGATGGGTTGTTTCCGGTCTGGGGCTGTTATCCCTAGTGCTGTGAACATTCCAGGGCCCCTCGCGCCTCTCTCGGTGCTCATACCTACGCATTTCTGTTGGTGCTGAGGATGTAGGAGTGGAATTGCTGCATCATGGGGTTGTGGTGTATTTGGGGCTTCACTAGCACACTGCGTTTTCCAAAGTGTCTCTACCCATTTACACTCCCGCAGAGGTACGAGGGGTCCAGTTACTCTACTTCTTCACCTGCCCTCGGTGCACCAGCCATTCTCATTTAGCCATTCCGGTGGGCGGAGCCCCACTCATAGGCAGTGTCTGGCAGGTACGTGGCACTCAGTTAACAGACTGCTGAATGAATGAATGGCTGAAGGAATAGTTGGTCAGTGTACACTCGACAACCTGGCGAGGGTGAGCGCGCACACACACACACACACACACACACACACACGTGCGCGCGCGTGCGCGTCACAGGAGCGCTCACGCGCAGAGGGCGCACACCCAGACACAGTCCTTCCCGTTCCCCGGCGCCCACGTGCTCTGCACGCACCCCTCAGCCCTGCCGCGCGCATCCAGCCTCGGAGCTGCCCCCAACCTCCCTCTGGGCGGCGGGCAGGGGGCGCTGCGCGTCCGGGCACCCCGAGGGGGCGGGCCGGGGCGGGCCGGCTTCCAGGCCTGGACTCCGCCGGTCCGCGCTGCAGGGCCGCTCCGGGGACTGGCCAGGGCGGGGCGGGGCGCGGCGGCAGGAAGCGGGGCGGGGACTCGCGGAGGCGTTGGGGAGCGAGGGAGGGCGCGGCCAACTCCCGGAGGGACGGCAGGCCGAGAGAACCGCGACCCGGCCTGGCGCCGAGCCTGAGCCCGCCGGACGGGAGGCGGCCCAGCCGCGGGCTCGGCCTCGGCCCCAGCCCCGCCAGCATGGCCGGCCGGACCGTGCGGGCTGAGACCCGGAGCCGGGCCAAGGATGACATCAAGAAGGTGATGGCGACCATCGAGAAGGTCCGGAGATGGTGAGCGCTGCCCCGGGGCCAGGGTCGGGACCGGCAGGGCCGTTCCTCCTCCAGAGGCGTCTCCCCGCCCTTCAGCAGCTGTGGCCCAGGTGTTAGGCGTGTCCCCCAGCTGCGCCCCGGATCTACAGAGCTCTGTCCCCTTCTGGCTACACCCTGGGGTCTACAAAGCGTGTACCCCAGCCGAACCCTTCCAGAGCAGGAGCCCCCATTTATGCCCCGCCCCCTCAGGCTTTGACACTCCTCCCGAAAGAATGCCGGATCCCAAGCCAGGCCCCAGCCTGGTGCCCATGTCTACCCCAGGGGTCTGTGAGCCGTGGCCCCATACTCTGTCACTAGAGGCACCTCCATGTATGCCCTGGGGGCTGCGGGTTCTCTTTCTCCCTCTCACTATGCCCCATTAGCAAAACTGCCCCTTACCTGTGCACCACCCACACCTCTGTAGGTATCCCCAGGTGTGTCTAGCTGCGGAGGGAGGCTCTCAGCTCAGGCCTCTCTGACCTAGTCCCCCCACTCTCCCACAGGGAGAAGCGTTGGGTGACTGTGGGCGACACGTCCCTTCGTATCTTCAAGTGGGTGCCAGTGGTGGACCCCCAGGAGGAGGTGAGCAAGCCCCCCCACACCAGACCCTGCATCTGTGCAACCCCAGGCAAGCCCCTCCCCATCCTGGCCTCCACCTCCAGTCCCCACTCTGAGACCTCAAAGGCAGCAGCCGAGACACATGTTAACAATTATTGGCAACTCCCCCCCTTCTCCCTTTCTCCTGCTCCAGACCCCGGGATTCAAGACCTCACCCAGTGTGCACCACCTCCGTCACCTCATGCAGGGCCTTTGGCTTCTCTGCGCCTCAGCTCACTTATTTGTAGGGTGGGGGCTTTGCAAGCGCCATCTCTGATCCTTACCCCTCTGATCCCCAGGAGCGACGGAGGGCAGGTGGCGGGGCAGAGAGATCCCGAGGTCGGGAGCGTCGGGGTAGGGGTGCCAGCCCACGAGGGGGTGGCCCTCTCATTCTGCTTGATCTCAATGGTATGTAGGGATCCTGGGACGGGGGCAGGGGGCGGGGGGACTATGGGATTGAAGGAGGGGACTGGGGACCTCAGGCCCAACCCTCTCGACTTTTGCTCTCACAGATGAGAACAGTAACCAGAGTTTCCATTCGGAAGGCTCCCTGCAAAAGGGCACTGAGCCCAGCCCTGGCGGCACCCCCCAGCCCAGCCGTCCTGCATCACCTTCCGGGCCTCCGGAAGGGGTCCCGGAGGAAGCTCAGCCTCCACGGCTAGGCCAGGAGAGAGGTAGGACCAGGTGCCGCCCAGGAGCCCTCCCGTGTCCTCTCCAAGGTTGAAGCCACCAGCGTATCCCTGTGCCTGCTCCCCCTCTCCTGGTGCCTCCTCAGGAGGCCCTCCTGGCTCCTGTGGAAGGTCCCGGACCTTTGTCTTGACTTCTGGTCTGTTGATGACTTACCACTGGGATTTTCATGTACATTTAACTTTTATTACCTAAGTGTCTTTCTTTCCCTCTTCCACCTCATGGCAGCGCCTGAATGTTGGGTCCATATGGATTTGTCTGCTACTGTATCTTCAGAACACCAAGTGTCACATAGTACGTGCTCAATAAATATTTGTTGAGAAATAAATAACAGTGCTAATCTTAAGAGTAATTAATAGTAAGTGCTAATGACAGCTAATACTTATTGAGCTCTTACTGTGTGACACTCTTTAAGCTTTTTACATGTTTTATTTTATCTCCTTTAATCCCTACTACAACCCTTTGAGGACTGTTATCACCATTTATAGATGAGAAACTGATCGCCCAGCTCACCAGCCTGGAGCATGAGCGCTCCTCAGCTTCTCCCTTTTCCACATAGTCAATCCCCTCTCTGGTCAGTACCTCCTCCCAACATTGCCTAGCTCCCTCTCCCTCCCCAGCTCTGTCATCTCTCATCCTCACCAAACTCCAGCCTCCTTGTAGGTCTCCCTTCAGTCCCGCCCACATGGCCGACGGAGCGGCTTTTTCTAAAGCACAAGTTTGACGGGGTCATTTTCCTGCTCGCAGCCCTCAGTGGCTCTCAGCTGGCCTCTCTGGGCCCTTTGTGAACTGTCCCCTCGTGACCTCATCGTTCCCTTTCAGGAACACCATGACTTGGGCCTATGGCTGTGTACTTCTGGACCTTTACTAATATAAAAACCATAACTGGCATTTATTGAGCACTTAACTATGTGCCCCACACTGTGCTAAGGACTTTACCCGTATTATCTCATTTAATCCTCACAGCAGGCTCATGTGGTAGCTACTATAACGATCTACATTTTACAGGTGGGGAAACTGAGGTCCAGAGAAATTAGGTCACGAGCCCAAGGTTAGGATTTGAACGCCGGCAGTCCAACCCCAGAATTTGTGCTAAGTGTATGTTGCCTCTGCCTAAAATGTGCTCCACTTCCCCACCTGCCGGGTCAAATCTTACTCACCCATCACGATCCCACCTAAATGTCCTTCCCGTGTCTTCCTGGGGTGCAGCCAGGTGCTCGTCTCCCGCCTCGGTGCTCCCGCAGCTGGGGGCTGACGTGCCGGGTGTTTGTTTCCCCCGCTCTGTGCTGTGGCACAGCGGCTGCTCAGGGAATGTCTGTTACCTTGCCGTTCCAGATCCCGGGGGTATCACTGCAGGCGGCACCGATGAACCCCCAATGCTGACCAAGGAGGAGCCTGTCCCAGAGTTGCTGGAGGCTGAGGTGAGAGGGGCCAGAAGCTGGACTCCCGGGTCTTGGAGGGAATGGGACTCGGGCAGCACAAGGCGTGGGGCTGCACTCTTGAGGTCCGGGTGGGAAACGCCGACCTCAGACACAGCTGACGGCTTACAGCTGGGTTCTTGGGACGAAAAGGAAAGGGTGTTTTATTTTTTTTTATTTTTTTAAATTTTATTTATTTTTTTAAATATATATATATATTTTATTGATTTTTTACAGAGAGGAAGGGAGAGGGATAGAGTTAGAGAGTTAGAAACATCGATCAGTTGCCTCCTGCACACCCCCTTCTGGGGATGTGCCCACAACCAAGGTACATGCCCTTGACTGGAATCGAACCTGGGACCCTTCAGTCCACAGGCTGACGCTCTATCCACTGAGCCAAACCAGTTAGGGCAGGAAAGGGTGTTTTAGAAACAAAGTCCTGCGGGCTGGCTCGGGGCTGATCTAAGACCATTAAAAGCCTGAAAAGATCATGGTGCTCCTCCAAGTATTATTTTTTAAAATCCTAAACGATACAATTAGCTTAAGAGAGTCCCCCACAAAGTTGACTTCCCACAGGGACTACCTTGATGTATTTCCCAGAAATACCAAATATCAATTTCTTTCCCCAAAACAGTATTGTTGTGTCCAGTGCCCCCACTTAATCTGCGTGCCGGGTCCCTGGCTCTGGGCTGGACTCCTGGGTGCGGGAGGGGAGTGGAGTGGAGGCTTTGGAGAAGGCAGAGGCTAGGAGGCTGCACTCCTGGGTCCGGGGAGCTCATGCCTGCCCACCCTTCCTCTCCAGGCCCCCGAAGCTTACCCTGTCTTTGAGCCAGTGCCACCTGTCCCCGAGGCAGCCCAGGGTGACACCGAGGACTCGGAGGGCGCCCCCCCACTCAAGCGCATCTGCCCAAATGCCCCCGACCCCTGAGAAGCTGGTCTGTCTTTCCTGTTGCCCCAGGGGCCCCTGTGATTTTTTACAAATAAAGACCCTTTTGTAATTTTGTGTCATGTCATTTCCCCGTCCGGGCTGGGGAGGGTCTTTGGAGCCCGTTTTGTCTCCTGCTCCGTTTCTCAGACAGTGTCACTTGAAGCTCTAAGAGGATCTTCCTATAGTCACACCATGATGAGTCAGGTATGGGATGGGGGCTTGAGCCAGGACCCTGCCTCTCTAACACTCCCCTCCACCCTGCCCTGTACCCCTGACCTTTGACCCTTCCTGACCTTCAGCCAGAGGAGGAATCCAGGGGCCTGGGCCCAGCAATTACCAAAGCTCTGGGCACCAAGGCCCACGATTCCCATTCGTACACAGGAACATGGAGGCCAAGAGGGACTTTGGGGCCCGGGATGGCCCGACCCCTTTGCTGCCCTCAGGAAGCTACAGCGTCGAACCTCCTGCCTCTTCGTAGTCATTCCTCCACTGGAACCCTGCCCACACTTTGGGTTGAGTCTTATCTGTCCCCAGCTCCATCACCACCTCCTCCAGAAAGCCTTGCCTGGCCCCAGGCATCGTCGGTTTCCCTTCTTTTGTGCCCCCCCCCCCCCCCCCCGTGCTCCCTCCCCATTGCCTCCGTATTTATCAGGCTGTTTGGGGTGGTTGGCCTGTGTGTCTTCCACCAGGTTGAAGTTCACTAGGTTGTGGGCTCCTGAGGGCAGAACTTGGTCCCCAGTTTTCTTAGCACCAAACTGGGCACAGAGCTGCCATAGCAACTGTTTGGTGAATGAATGAATGAATGAATGGGCTGAGGCTATCCAGGTAGGCTTCTCTGAGGAGGTGGCATGTGAGCTAAGCTCTGAGACATGAACCTCAGTGTGCTAGAATTGAAGTCCGAAGCCCTGGTTCAAGTCCTGGCTCTGTTACTAGCTGTGTGGCTCTGCATGGGCTATTTCCCTTCCCTTCATTTGTTCATCTGAGCAATGGGGCGATAACTAGACCTCATCTGTCCCGGTGGTTTATGGGAACCTTCAAATAATGTAAAGCACATTCATTCTGTGCCTACAAAAGAGTTAGGGTCGGGTGTATTAGCCCTACTTTTATATTTTATTATTATTTTTTAAATCCTCTCCTGAAAATATGTTTATTGATTTTAGAGAGAGGAAGGGAAAGAGAGAGAAACATCGATGTGAAAGAGACACATTGGCCAGTTGCCTCCCATATGCGCCCTGACCAGGGATCGAGCCCGCAACCTAGGTATGTGCCCTGACTGGGAATCGAATCCCCAATCTCTCGGTGTACAGGATGACGCTCCAATCAACTGAGCCATCTGGCCAGGCCCAACCCTATTTTTATTTTTAACAAAGAAGAGACTGAGATTCAGAGGGGACCAAACTGGAACTTTAAAGAACTACTAAAAATGTAAGGGTGATTCACGATAGCAGCTGCAGTAGTAGTAGTTGAGCCAGAGCTGGCCAGGGGGCCAGGTGTGTAGTGATGTGATATATTCATTTTCTGTTGCTGCTATAACAAAATACCACAAACTTAGTGGCTAAAAACAACACAAATTTATTATCTTACTGCCCGGAGGTCAGAGGTCCAAAATAAGTCTTAACGGGTTAAAGTCTGGGTGTCTTCGGGGCTGGTTCCTTCCAGCGGCTCGTGGGGAGAACCAGTTTCCCCGGCCTTCTTCCGTTTCTGCAGACCTCCTGCAGTTTTTGGCTCCTTTCATCTTCAAACCTAGCAGCAGAGCATCTTCCAAACTAACACACACACACTCTCTCTCCTTCCATCAGCACATCTCCTTTTCTGTCTCTCTCCTGCCTCCCTTTTCTAAGGACCCCTGTGATGACATTGGACCTGGATGATCCAGGATAATCTTCCCATCTCAAAGCCCTTCATTTCATCACAGCTGCAAAGTCTCATTTGGTGGATAAAGTGACAGTCACAGCTTCTGGGATTAGGGCAGGGACATCTTTGGAGGGCATTCGTCAGCCGCACCAATATCTCAGCCATTTCCTGGGTGTGTGGGTCATCTCATTATCCCCTCCACCACCCCGTGAGGTGATGAGCGTGCTCCGTAAACTGTGAAGTGCCTTGTATGGGTCAGCAGTACAGTATTGTGGCCCAGTATTCAGGCTCTGGGTTTGAATCTCAGTGTCTATTCAATCACTGTGTTACCTTGAACAAGTGACTTATCTCTGTGCCTGTTGTCTTATCTGTAAAATGGGAGTAATAGTAACAATAACTACTGTGAGGATTAAATGAGGCAATACATAGAGAGTCCTTGGCTTGGCACATAGTAAGTGCTCAGTAAATGGCAGCTGTTTTTCCTGTTACCCCATTTTACAGATGAGGACACTAGGGTTTAGGGATAGAGGCCAGAGACTTGCCTGTCAGTAAGACTGGGGAGGAGGAGTCCATTTCTGAGCAGCCTTGAAAGGCTAAAGCTTGAGTCTCCCTGATTCCTGTCCTCCTCCTGGTCCTAGCTCCCAAGCCCCAGGCATCTGTTCTTTAGCCTAGGCCTACGCAACCCCTACTCCCCTACGAGTGACCTTTTCCATAGCCACACCCCTAATCATCACCTTACCACGCCCACCCAGCCCCTCCCCGGGACCGTACTCTCTCTATCCCTGGTTCTGGGGCCCCGGCCCCAGGCTACTCTCCCTGTGTCCCTCTCTCTTCTTCCTGGTCCCTTAAATACCGCCTGCCCTGGCCTAGCCTTCTCTCCATGGAGCTCTCCTCCCTGCTGGGTCCCAGCTACTCCTCAAATCTGCCTCCAAGTTCTGCCCCCACCTCCAGACTCAGAGCAGATGCCTTTGAGACTTCTCCCTGGATGTCCCACAGACCCTCAGCCTCCACCTTCTCCCAACGTGTGTCCACCATCCCCTGTGCAGAGAAGTAGCCCCCCAATGCCAGGAGTTGGCTCAGATGGGAGCATCCAGGAGTCACAATGTCCCATGTGCTATCATGTCCCGTTAAGTCTCTGTTCTAAGGATCCTCCCCTCTGCCCCTTTCTAGGGCCCCACTGTTTCTCTGTAGGTTTCCCTGCTTCACTCTTTCCCACCCCAGTCCATTCTCCGCCCAGCACGTGGGCAGTCTCAGAAACCTGAACCTGTTCATGCTGCTGCCCCGGGTCAGAACCCTCCAGTTGGCGTGACCTGCCGGACGGAGCCCACACTCTGACACACCGCCCTGCACAGCTCCCCTCGGAACTGCTGGAAATCGCTCCCAAACGCACTCGCTGTTTTTCACCTCTCGGCTTAGCTCATGCTGTTTGCTCTGTCCGGAGTGCCCCTCTCATCCCCTCTTCAGCTGGCAGATGCCTTCTTGTTTTCAAACCTCTGCTTCGGGGTCTTCTTTCCTCTCATGCCCCTGCCCCCCTCCTGCCATTTCAGGGAGCACTAGTTATTGTCCTGTGATGGTCTGGGTTTGCTTTCACACCAGACTGTGAGCTCCACTCGGGAGGGGAATTCCTTTATTCATAGCACCATGTATTGTGGCTGTTTGCTGGGTACTTTTCCAGGCCCTGGGGATACAACATAAACAAAATAGAAAAAATCCCTGTCTCATGGAGCTTATTTTCAGTAAATTATATGATATGGAGCAAGTTATAACTACTTTTTAAAAAATAGAGTAAGGAAGATGGGGAAAGAATGGATTGCAATTTTATTTTATTTTTAATATATTTTATTGATTTTTTACAGAGAGGAAGGGAAAGAGATAGAGAGTTAGAAACATCGATGAGAGAGAAACATCGATCAGCTGCCTCCTGCACACCCCCCACTGAGGATGTGCCCGCAACCAAGGTACATGCCCTTGACCGGAATCGAACCTGGGACCTTTCAGTCCGCAGGCTGACACTCTATCCACTGAGCCAAACCGGTTTCGGCTGGATTGCAATTTTAAATAGGAAGCTCAGGGAAGGCCTTACTGAGAGACATTTAAAGAAAAGCTTGAAGGAGGTAAGGGAGAGAGCCATGCAGATATCTGGGGGAAGAGAATTCTGAGCAGATGGAACAGCCAATGCAAAGGTCCTGAGGGGAAGCATGCCTGGAAATGAGGTCAGTGTGGCTGGAGCCGAGGGAGAGAGGCAGGGAGGAAGGAGACCGAGAGGTATGGTGGAGGGAAATGAGGTCAGGTCAGGGAGGGCCTCATAGGCAAGGCAGGCACATATTCTGTCATTCAAACTTTGAGAATAAAAGAGTATGATGCATTATAATTATGCCCAGATAACAGGTGAAACCTGGGGTAACCAGAATGTACTGTCATTCTGTTGGAGGCCATTGTCAGGGCTTTGGGTTTTACCCTGGAAGAGATGAAGAATTATTAGAATTATTGAAGGGGTCTGAGCAGAGGATGACATGATCAGACTTAGATTCCTCCCCCTAATATTTTATTATAAACAGACAGCAAAGTTGGAAGGATTGTACAGGTAGCACCCATACACTCACCACCTAGAGTCTAGGTCCTAGACTCTAACATTTTACTGTATTTGCTTTATCGTATATCCATTTCAAAATTAGTTGCAACAGTACAATTCCCTCTAAACACTTCAGCACATTAACTAGAATTCGGTATCCTATATGATAAAAGGCTAATATGCAAATCAACCGAACAGCAGAACAACCAGTCGCTATGACGCGAACTGACCACCAGGGGGCAGACGCTCACTGCAGGAGCTGCCCCCTGGTGGTCAGTGTGCTCCCACAGCCAACCTCCTGCGGTGCCCAGCTGATCACTGGCCAGGCCAAGGGACCCCACCCATGCACAAACTAGAGGCACTGAGCCTTTAGTTTTAAGTTTGTTTTCCTTTTCTGTTGAGGCAAAATATCCATATAATGAAATGTCCAGTTGTTACCTGTATGATTCAGTCAGTTTCATCACATGCATACATCTGCATAACACAAGCCCTTATCAAATACATCACTGTCTTCCCCCAATTCCTGTTGCCCCTTCCTATTGTCCTCGTCCCCGCTTCCTGTCCCAACTTCTCCGAGGCAACCATTGTTCTGATTTTGGTTTTGACTAGGTTAACATGTTCTAGAAGTCCATATGCATGGACTTATACAGTGTGTACTCATTTGCATCTGTTCTCTTTCACTCAGCATGATGTTTTTGAGAGGCATCCATACTGTTGCTTGGATCCTTCTGTCCCTTTCTATTGCGTGGTAGTATTCCACAGAGTTGGGTTTGACTAGGCTCACTCTGCCAGGTGGAGAACAGATGGCTCTAATTCCTCTCCGTTTCTAGCTCCCTGGACAAGCCTGTCAGGCCTGGGGCTCAGAGCCCTGGGTGAGTTTACCCCAAGGAGATAGAGGACCCTTTCCCAGGGACCTTTTTAGAATTAGAGTTTGTGGCATCAGTCCCTGGGGAGACAGAACGGTATCAGGGGCAGGGTCTAGAGTGACGAAGCACTTCAAGTTCCATGTCCCAAGAAACCACTCGGTCCTGGGCACTCGGGGATGGTCCCTAGCAGGATCCCACCACTGCCCCTTTCTCACCCGGCTGCACTGCTTTCCTCCTCAGGACTGATTTTCCTGAAACTTCACTGTCTGTTCCTCCCCTGTCTGAACTCCCCAAGGCTCCCCTTGCCTTTGCCTGGCAACCCAAATGGTACACAGGTGCACTCAGACTTTGGGGTCCCACTCCAGACCACCACAATAAAGCAAGTGTCACAAGAAAGCGAGTCATGATCTTTTTGCTGGTGGAGGGTCTTGCCTTCCATTTGTAAAAACCGCAACACCTCTGAAGCATGAGAAAATGAGGTTTGCCTGTACTTAGCCTACAGCACTGGTTCTCAAACTTGCTGCACATTGAAACTACCTGGGATTTCATACCTGGTTCCTGCCCCAGACACTTTCATTGGTATGGGAGGCGACGTGGGCATTGGGATTTTTCTTTCTTTTTAATATATTTTATTGATTTTTTTACAGAGAGGAAGGGAGAGGGATAGAGAGTTAGAAACATCGATGAGAGAGAAACATCCATCAGCTGCCTCTTGCACACCCCCTACTGGGGATATGCCCGCAACCAAGGTACATGCCCTTGACCGGACTCGAACCCGGGAACCTTCAGTCCACAGGCTGACGCTCTATCCACTGAGCCAAACCGGTCAGGGCAGGCATTGGGATTTTTAAAAGCTCCACTGGTGATACAGAGTTTGGGAACCACTGGCCTATAGATAGGATTTGCTTGGCTTACCTGTTGAATATATTGCAAACATTTAAAATCAAGTGATTTCATATAAAAAATCTGAACTCGTAGCTATCTTTGACAAAGCAGATGGTCTGAGACATGGAAGCTGCCTCCAGGCGTGCTAATCACCAGGGGCCGTGGGGCACTGGCTGCCCGCAGAGACAGCGTGTGTTCCCCAGTTGCCACAATCCCCACTACTCCTTAGTGTCTTAGTCCTCATTTACATCCGTGTGCATGGCCTGCAGGCTAATGTCCGAGCTCTGCAGCAGGCGCTGTGGGCCTTCCAGGTGCGGGTCTCTGCTTACCTCCTCAGCCTCTTCAGTCACTATTCCAGAATGCTCCTGCCACTTCCTGCCCTCCGGCCACCTGGGCCTCACGGTTCCCTTTCACACCTGCCTTTGCCCACGCAGTTCTCCCACCAAACCTGCTCCGTTTGGCCCCTGCCCACCTCTCTCACTCCTTTCCCCTTGCCATGCCACACACACAACTTCTAACACACTGAAGTGTTCCCCCCTCCGCACCTGCTGTTCCCTGGCCTGGGCAACTTCCCTTCCTCTTCCTTCCTGGCCAATGCCTGCTTATCCTTCAGGCCTTGGCTTAGCGCTTACCTCCTTCAGGAAGGTTCACTGGCCCTCAGACTAGGTCAGGTGCCCTGTTAGTCACTGTACTTCCTCTTTTGCTGGACATCTCACTTCCCCTGCTAGAAAGAGGCCGAGTGCTCTATCCGTCCTCCTAGGGTAGTGATGGCGAACCTATGACACGCGTGTCAGCACTGACACGCGTAGCCATTTCTGATGACACGCGGCCGCATGCCGAGGATGGAACATTTGCTGCTCCTGAGGATGAAACATTTGCGACTAGAGTCTTGGAGTTAGTTTTTTCCTCAAAGTGACACAATACCCGAGTTTTGCTCAGTTTTTTTTGGTGAAGTTTGACACACCAAGCTCAAAAGGTTGCCCATCACTGTCCTAGGGTCTAGTGTAGGTGTTCATTAATGGTAAATGGATGAAAGAACAAGCAAGCACATGTCCCCTTCTCCACCCCTCTTCTGCTTGCGTTTCTATGATAGCACTGGACTCTCCGTCCCCCTGGAGACCCAAACCTCCCTGAGCTCAGGCCCATCTCACAGGGGCCCACCCTGTGGCTCCCCACCTTCAGAAGGCGCACGTGGAACAGGCAGACGCAGCCCTGACCGAGTCCCCACATCCTGACCGGTGCCTGCGCTGCTGCCCGGCAGGGCTGTGCCCGGTTGGTGACGCCCCGCCCGGGGCAGAGCGCGTCCTCTCCGTTCCCGGGCATTTGTTCGGGGCTGTCGGTGGCAGTGGCTTTGCTGCTGGTCCCTCCGTTTCCCGTCAGCTCTGGGGGGCAGCTGTGGTGCAGACGGCCCAAGACCCAGGGTGGCAATGGGCTTTTCCAGGTTCACCTGCTCTGTCCTGAGCGGCCCTGGGCCCGGCACTTACCCACGGGACCTATTGGCCTCTGAAAAAATCATCTTTCTCATCTTTGGGCCGTCCGGCTGTCAACCTTGGCAGGAACGGCCGGCGTCTGAGACGCTGTGTGCAAACCCAATTGTTGGAAAGTGAGTATTTCCAACCTTTCCTTTTTAACTCACCGCTAGGAAATTTAGGAAATGCAGTGCCGAAGAAAAGAGAGGAAAACTGCCTGCAACGTGTAACCACCCCGGTTGAGGATTTAATGTGCATGTTTTAAGATGTTGTGGGGCGGTTGGGATCCATGAAAACTGCCCCAAACGGGGCGCCCGTGCAGGTTCGGCGGCGGTGAGCGCGGCCGGGGCTGCAGGACGGGCGCCGCTCCCCCCGCGGCCTTTGGGAAGCTCCGAGCAGACAAAGGAGGGCGCGCCGGCGGCGGGTGACGGCACCGAGCGCGCGCCGGGCGTCCTAGAGCGGCCGCGGGCGGACTTCCGGCCTCCAGCCGCCGACGGAAGGGCCGCCCGCGGCGGAGGGCCGGGCGCGCCACAGCCAGCCGTGGCGGCGAGCGGGTCTCCGGGTGGGCCCCTGCCGCCGCGTCCGGGCAGCATGTGAGCCCCTCTGGGCCTTGGTTTCCCGCTGTCCGGGCGTGAGGATCCGGGACTGCCGGGGTCTTGTACTTGCACCGTGGAACCCGCCGTGCCCCCATTCTGCAGCCAAGGAGGCTGAGACCCAGAATAGCAAAGGCGTGCTTTCCCGCTGGCGAATCCGGTCGGGCGGAGGCACGGTCCACAGCACTGCCCCTGAGCTCCAGCGCTGCTTCTGCTGGGCCCGGCTGTGTCCGAGCGCCGCTGTCACGGGGAAGGGCCCCCGAGAGCCCTGCCTCCGGTGGGCCGGTAGCGTGTGGGCTCCTGAGCTCCTGCAGGAAATAGGTCACAACCCGAGCCCAGGTGGCTTTGAGAGTACGTTCGTTAAAGCCGGGGACAGGGAGACAGGGAAGGGCTTAGGGTAGAAGGAGCAGCAGGAGAGGGACTCGGTGGGGCTGCTTTGGCCCCAGAAACGTCGTGGGAAAGGAGCGAGCCAAGGGGGCTGCTGCCCGCTCAGCGGAGAGTCAGAGAAAAGGGGGCCCTGGGGGCGGGGGCGGGGTAGCCCAGAACGAGCAGCCGCTGGTTGCAGGTCTTGAGAGGACACTTAGGATTTTAGGAGAGCCCTGACTCTGGGGAGAGCTTCGGCCTGCACACGATGGGTCCCTGGGTTCGGTCGGTTCCCGGTCTAGAGCACCTTCCTGGGTTGCAGGTTCATCCCTGGCCCCAGTTGACCGGTGTGACAGGCGACCAGTCACTGTGTCTGTCTCACATCGATGTTTCTCTTCGCTCCCCGCTCCCAACCTCCCTCCCTTCCACTCTCTAAAAAGCAATGGAAAAGAATACCCTCAGGTTAGAATACATAGATATATTTACTTTTAGGAGAAGGAGAGTGAAAAGCTCCTGCCTGAGGAAAGGAACGGACATGCTCCGCAGAGAGCCCTGGCTGGTGTCCTTGGTCCTGGGGGTTTTTAACTCTTTTGTGGGCAGGAATCTTGGGTGCGGTCTGCGGGGAGGGTCCCAGCAGGATATTCATTGGTTTCCAGGTGTGTCCTTCAATATGTTGATTCACTTGGTTAGCTCCACCCTTTACTTTCATCTTGGGTCTGTCTGGGTTTTGTTATTTGTTCCCCTGACTTCATCCGTCCTTGGGTTTGGCTGGCACAAATGGCACTAATTGGGTCTCTGTTACCTATCTCCCTGACCAGGCTGATTTAAGCTCTTTATTCTCTCTGGTGATGGGGGCGGGGCGGGGGGGGGGGGGGGTTGGACAGTGGAGAGGTATAAACCATTTGCTGCCGAAACCGGTTTAGCTCAGTGGCCTGCGGACTCAAGGGTCCCAGGTTCGATTCCGGTCAAGGGCATGTACCTTGGTTGCGGTCACATCCCCAGTAGGGGGTGTGCAGGAGGCGGCTGATCGATGTTTCTCTCTCATCGATGTTTCTAACTCTCTATCCCTCTCTCTTCCTCTCTGTAAAAAAATCAATAAAATATATTTTAAAAAAACAAAACAAAAAACATTTGCTCTCACGTGTCCTTGGTTAGGGAAGATTACGTCTTGCGGTTTATACCAGCTGGCTGTAAATTGGTCAAATTGTTTGGCCTTGTTTAATGATCTTGTCTCAGTTTTCCCATCCCACTTGCCAAGGAATGTTCCGAGGTTCTTACTGTCCTGCCTGACCACTCTTGAGAGCTGTGTGTCAGGAGCCGGACCTACATATCTCCCCCACCTTTATTACACCCCCCCCCCCCCCCCCCAGGCAGGTGCTCTTCACACTTTACAGGTAACAGAAATGGGCCCGGGGCGATTTCCTCCAGAGTCACGATGCTGGTCAGTTGCTGGGTAGGGAGGAATATAAACCCAAGTTTGACTTGACTGACAGAGCTGTTTTGGGGAATATTAGCTAACACTGAGTGATTACAACCAAGCCCTTTCACAAAGGGCAGAGTTTACCACTCAGAGATGACGGGGAGGGGTGTCGCAGACCTGGTGGCCCTGGTTCAGGTATGTTTGCACCCCTTCATTTACTCAAGGAGCAAGAAACAGATTTAACATATTTCTTTTTAGTAACAGCTTTATTGAGATACTAGAGGCCCAGTACATGAAATTCGTGCACGGCGGGGGGAGAGGGGGGAGTTGTTTGTCCCTCAGCCCAGCCTGCACCCTCTCCAATCTGGGACCCCTTGAGGGATGTCCGACTGCCTGGGCAGTCGGACATCCCTCTCACAATCCAGGACTGCTGGCTCCAACTGCTCGCCTGCCTGCCTTCCTGATTGCCCCTAACCACTTCTGCCTGCCAGCCTGATCACCCCCTAACCACTCCCCTGCCAGCCTGATTGATGCCTAACTGCTCCCCTTCCAGCCTGTTTGCCCCTAACTGCCCTCCCCTGCAGGCCTGGTCACCCCCAACTTCCCTCCTCTGCCAGCCTGGTCACCCCCAACTTCCTTCCTCTGCCAGCCTGGTCACCCCTAACTGCCCTCCCCTGCAGGCTTGATTGCCCCCAACTGCCCTCCCTTGCAGGCCATCTTGTGGTGGCCATCTTGTGTCCACATGGGGGCAGGATCTTTGACCACATGGGGGCAGCCATCTTGTGTGTTGGAGTGATGGTCAATCTGCATATTACTCTTTTATTAGATAGGATAGAGGCCTGGTGCATGGGTGGGGGCCAGCTGGTTTGCCCTGAAGGGTGTCCTGGATCAGGGTGGGGGTTCCCTTGGGGCGTGGGGCAGCCTGGGAGAGGGGCCTGTGGTGGTTTGCAGGCCGGCCACACCACCCGTCGACCCAAGCAGAGGCCCTGGTATCTGGGATTTATTTATCTTCTACAATTGAAACTTTGTAGCCTGGAGCAGAGGCCAAGGCAGGCCAGGGCTGCAGAAGCTTGGCTTCCTCCATCGCCGGGGGCAACCCTAGCCTCCTGCTCTCTCCAGCTCTGTGGCTGCTGCCATTTTTGTTGGGATTTATTTATCTTCTATAATTGAAACTTTGTAGCCTGGAGTGGAGGCCTGGGCCGGCCAGGGTGTGCGGAAAGCTTGGCTTCCTCCATCGCCGGGGAAACCCAAGCCTCCCTCCTGCTCTCTCTGTGGCTGCAGCCATCTTGGTTGGGTTAATTTGCATACTCGCTCCTGATTGGTTGGTGGGCGTGGCTGGTGGGTGTAACGGAGTGGTGATTAATTTGCATATTACTCTTTTATTAGATAGGATAATTCACTATATAGTTCACCCATTTAAAGTGTACAATTCAGTGGTTCTTAGTACATTCACAGAATTGTGCAGCTATCACCACTCAGTTTTAGAACATTTTCAACACCCTCAAAAGAAATCATGCTCATTAGTAGTAACTCCCATCCGAACTTCCCAGCCCACCCTAGACTATCACTCACCCACTTTCTGTCTATAGATTTGCCTATTCTGGACATTTTAGGTAAGGCCTCAGGTGGCCTTTTGTGACTGTGGTAATCTTTTTAAAACAAAGTCCAGGCTTTGAGCTCAGAGCTTTGGCTTATAACCATAACCAGCTAGAATGGAATAGCATTGTTTTGATTTTGTTGTATTTATTTTTACTACTCTAGGGCAGTGGTCGGCAAACCGCAGCTCGCGAGCCACATGCAGCTCTTTGGACCCTTGAGTGTGGCTCTTCCACAAAATACATGCGGGCGCGCACGTACAGTGCAATTGAAACTTCGTGGCCCATGCGCAGAAGTCAGTTTTTGGCCTGGGCAAGTCTATTTTGAAGAAGTGGCGTTAGAAGAAGTGGGGGTGTCGGTCGGTCGGGCGATGGGAGACGTGGCGCAGGCGGGCCGGGGGAGGCGCATGCGATTCATGCACGAGTTGAGTGAGCTGGTCAGTTAGCAGTCTCGTGTGCAGTGGTTAGTGCGACAAAAGTACCTACTCGAAGCATACCTACTTCCAACCAGCTGCAAATCCTACAGGTATCTTTGTCATCAATTTAAGAATTGTAATTATTTTGTGTTGGTGGCTTTATTATTATAAAATGAAACTTTTTTTTAGGTGCCCTGTTTGACATGGCTACAAAGAAGAAGCAAAGAAAAACGGAAGACAGAAAACCGTGAATTTAAAGTTGAATGGACCGAGACTTTCGTGTTTATTCAAAACTTAAATGGCCTTCCGACCTGTCTTATTTGTCAGGAAAAATTGGCGCATAACAAGAAATCTAATTTGGAGAGACACTTTACAACTAAACACGTGTCATTTAGTACTAAATATCCTGTCGGTGATGCAAGGAAGAAAGCAGTTGAGGAACTTCAGAAGAGTCAAGAAAAATCAAGTTCTGTATTTAATTACTGGGTGCAATTTTCCAACAATGTTAATATTGCAAGTTTTATGGTTAGTCAAGAGATTGCTAAGAGAGGAAAACCATATACAGACGGTGAATACATAAAAAGTTGTTTTATAAATGCATCCGAAGAGCTATTTCGGGATTTTAAGAACAAAGCAGATATTCTAAAAAAATTTAAAGAGTTGCCATTGTCTGCTAAAACAGTGAAAGATAGAACAGTCAAAATGTCTTTGAATATAACAGACCAGCAAGTCGAAGATCTTAAATTGGTTTCAGCTTTATCAATAGCAGTTGACGAGTCTTGTGACATAAATGATACAGTGCAAGTTTCACTTTTTGTACGATTTATTTCATCTACAGGTCCTAAAGAAGAACTTCTGGATTATTGCCACTCAAAGGTCAAACACCTGGAGAGGATATAGCAAATGCTGTAATTGAGTGCATTGAAAAACATCATATTCCACTCGATAAAATTGTCTCAATTTCAACAGATGGGGCGAAAACTATGACCGGCGTAAGAAATGGGTTTGTTGCTATTTTGAAAGAAAAAATTAATCACGAGCTGCTTACTTACCATTGCATCATTAATCAAGAAGCGCTTTGTGCGCAGACATTTCCAGAAGAAATTTGCGAAGTTATGGAATTGGTGATTAACATTATCAACTCCAGGGGGCATAGGCGACCAAGGAGACAGAACTAAACCTCACATCACCCTGCTTGGCCCAGGAGGATGGCTGGTTAGCCAGAGACGGGTAAGATTCCTCAGGGAAGGAACAACCTAAGACAGGCACAGTCGCATAGGGGCCATCAGGAGAGAATTTGGGGGTCAACAGAGGTGGGGCACAGACCTTTACCCCCCCAAGTTTGCAGGGGCCTGAACCCTCACCCCTGCTGAGGGAGATCTCCTGCCCCCATGGCTGCTCAGCTTCACATGCCCAGCTCAGATCGGGACCCAGGTAACAGAGACTTGGCCGACAGCAGATGCCCTCTCACTGCAACAAGACTTGATGGAGATGTCTTGCACCCGTGATCCGGGGAACTGGAGTCTATGATATCTAAATCCAGCCTAGCACCAGGAATGCTCAGGGCCTACTCAAGAAGGCAAATAATCCTCTCCACTAATAATTACAGGGTAAAACAAGATGGCTGTTAGAGTATTAAATTTGACAGTAAAATAGTAGTCAAGTTTTCAGACTAATTTAAGTTGGCCAATCAAAATAAGCAAATACTCTAGAAAAATCAATTGTACTGGACAAAAAAGCTGTTCCTAAAGTGTCAACTAAAATTTTTATTGGTAGTTCATCTCATGGTAAAATTGCGTAACATATGATGAACCTAAAGCAGTCACATTTTAGTGCAAAAATGTAAAATTTAAAAGCTATCAAGATTACAGCATAAAATTTCCAAAAGCCTCCCAATATTTAAACCAAAAAAGGGGGATAGTAGAAGAATATCATGTAAGGAAAAATATCCTGTAAATAAATTACATCTAGAAAATTTTTACTTTAGAAAATTAACTTTCATTTGTAATGCTAACAGCAAGACACCCAGGTAAAACATACATGGTGTCAAAACAAGCCAAAGGAATATCGTTTGGGCAAAAAAATGAAAAAGGATCGCAAGTCAAATTTATAGAAAATATTCCTTTATTAATTTTTGGTCGAGAATATGTTTGTATATTTTCAGAAAACAACTCCGAGACCATGTGGATTCCTGCAACAGAGAGGAATTGACAGGAGTGCTCCAGCCATGAAGACAGAAGAGAAGCAGTCCAGAGATGGAAGACGCTGACCATGCCTTGCCATACTAGTAGTCAGCAGATGTGCGTCACTGCAGATTGCCCAGGACCAAACCAGAGAGGGTTGGACCTGCATTACCACCATTTGTCCACCATCCAGAACTGAAATATCATTGCTGTTATGTACACATAAACAACTGTTGGACATAGAAATCGGGACTCAAAAGAACTGTTGGCCCAGAAAGAAACTCACTATAGACTGATTCATTTGCCTCTCAGCATAACCATTATTGCTTGTCTCATTTTCGGTTCCTATAAGTGTATTCCTAGTATCACATGAGCTCACTCATCTAGGGGAAATGATGAACAACATAGACTGAAGAACAAGAACAGCATTGATCAGACTGTCAGACCTCAGAGGGAAGGTAGGGGAGGGTGGGGACAAGGGAGATAGATCAACCAAAGGACTTGTGTGCTTGCATATGAGCCTAACCAGTGATCACGGACAACAGGGGGATGGGGGCATGCGTGTGGGGGGGTTTGGGATGGGAATGGGTGGGGGGGTTGATGACAAATATGTGATACCTTAATCAATAAAGTAATAAAAAAATTAAAAAATTAAAATAAAATAAAAATAAAATCTCCACAACTAAAAAATAAACTTCCAAATAAAGGAAAAAAATAAAAATTAAAAATAAAATCTCAAAAAAAACCAAACATTATCAACTCCGTTATAGCTAAAGCTCTTAATCATCGCCAATTTAAAGAATCTTTAGTTGAAATGGAGAGTGAGTACGCAGATCTTCTGCTGCATAACAAGGTACGTTGGTTATCAAAAGGAAACGTTTTGAAACGTTTCACTTCCTAATTAACAGAAATGAAAGCATTTCTCCTTGAGAAGGGTGTTCACTATCCAGAACTAACGAACGATCTGTGGATCCAAAAATTTTATTTCATGGTAGACGTTACGTCTCATCTAAATCAGCTTAATAGTAAACTACAGGGGAAAAGAAACACAATTTTTTCGATGTTAGAAGAAGTTATTTCATTCGAAAACAAATTATCTCTTTTTGCTCAAGATTTTGAAAGAGAAACTTTGATTCACTTTCCAAGCCTGTTGAAACATCGCCAAGAAAATAATTCTGATATTGACATTTGCTATTTCAAAACAACACTTTTAAATATGAGGGAAGCTTTTCTCAACAGGTTTCAGGAATTCAGAAACAGCAAAGCGACGTTAGCCTTTGTTAAAAAACCTCTTAATTCTACTGTAACAGAATTAAATTTTTCTCCCTTTAATACTGACATTGGCAACTTTGAATTGCAATTGCTGGATTTAAAAAGCAAAGAATCGTGGAGCTCGAAATTTGAACGTCTTTGTGCTGATATAGAAATATTGGAGAAAAACAAATGTGAACTTAGTTCACAGCACAAGTGGTCTGCTTTGAAAGACCTGGAGAAGGAAGATATGTTGATTTTTAACACCTGGAATAGTATTCCTGACTCATATAGTCAACTGAAAAAACTAGCGTTTGCTGTTCTTTCCTTATTCGGGTCTAATATTTATGCGAACAATCATTTTCAAGCATGAACCTTATCAAGAGTAAATTGAGAAGTCGTCTTATTGATGAGAACCTGGAATCGTGCCTAAAATTAAAAACAACAACATACAAACCCGACTTACCCAAACTTTCCAAGGAGATGCAAGGCCATTGTTCACATTAGTGTTTGTCAGTCATTGTCATGATTTAATTTTATGGATATTGTAAGATAAATTGTAAGGAATTTAATTTTATCAATAAATAATATCTTTATTAAGTATAATATCAAGTTTTATTCAACGTACCTATAGTTTAACTAAGACTTAAAACTTTAAGTAAAGTTTATTAAGATAATTTTAGGGAACGTTGTGGAGTGAAAGAAGACGTAGCATCGAGGACTGAGAAAGGTATGTCGAGATGGTTTGGACATATAGAGAGGATGAACGAAAGGAGATAGACAAAACAAGTATACAAGACCAGTGTGGATGGGAGAGTTGGAAGGGGTCGACCTCAGCGAACATACCTCAATCAGATTGAGGACGTTTTTAGCAAAGGCCAGCTTAGGAGTACCCTAATTAAGTTGATAACAATGTACCTTCCTATATAGTTTAAGTTTAAAAAATTTGGCTCTCAAAAGAAATTTCAATCGTTGTACTGTTGATATTTGGCTCTGTTGACTAATGAGTTTGCCGACCACTGCTCTAGGGTAAGCAATAAGTATTTCTAACATATGGTAGTAACATTGTTTCCTTTTTGAATAAATTCATTTCCATAAAAATGAGTTTATATTTTTAAAAATTTATTGATTTTAGCTAGAGAAAGGGAGGGAGAAACATTGATTTGCTACACTTATTTATGCAGTCATTGGTTGCTTCTTGTACGTGCCCTGACGAGGGATCAAACCCCCAAACTTGGCGTTTCAGGACGATGCTCTAACGGTAACCAACTGAGCTACCAGGCCAGGTCGTGAGTTGATATCGTTAAGGAATGAGATTAAGTAAATAATAGAGTGGTACACAAATATGCCTAAAGGAATGTGCATGAGGTTCCGAAAACACTAGATTGACTTGAGATTCCCCAGGACCTAGTTTGGAAACTACTCTATTCCATTTCACTCTTCTAACAGCTCCTATGATGAAACACATCATTTTACCGGTGAAGAAACAGGTGCAGAGAAGTGAAGCACAGTAACCTGTCCAGGGTAATCCAGCTAGTGACAGAACCCAGACTTAACCTAAAGTCTTTCTAATCCTGAAGACCACCTACTTTCCAAGTCTGGAAGTAAAAGGGGTGAGGAATGGACTAGGAAGCTTACGAAAGGACTGTAGCCACTAGACAAAAACATGAATTCGAACAATATTCAAATAATTTAAACAAATATTCAAATATTTCTCTAAAACTACTTGTGACTTAAACAGAAATCCTCTTTCAGTCATGGTTGGACTTTCTTCCTCAAGGGCATACCAGGACCCAGGTGTTGTCTGGATATCCACTGTTTCTGTGTGTGTGCGCGTGTGCATGTGTGTGCGTGTGTGTGCGTGTGTATGTGTGTATGTGTGTGTGTGTGTTTGCTTTCACACTTGGTGTCAGTGCTGGGGAAAGTCTAATCTCTACTTCATCTTGGTTGTTGTTGGCATCACTGTCCAAGCCCACAGTGGTTCCTTAAAGGCGAGGCCTCCTGCCCTGTACCCCGTGGGGCACTAGAATCTCTGGGCTGGCGGGAACGCCTAGTTCATAGGATCCCACGTTTCCTGGGACCTCAGGTAGCCACCTGCTCTCAGGACTGGCTACTTTCATGGAGCAGGGCCACACCGGGACCAGGCCTTCCTCTCTCCCATCGCAGGCCAGGGGGCTTCTCCATTTCCTGTCATCAACTTCTCCATGAGCCTCTGCCTCTCCCCTCAGGCTCTTCTTATTCCACTGAAAGAGTAAGTGGAATAAGAACATTAAACTCAGAGGCCATTTGCAATAAAACTGTTTCCTTTTCCTTGAGTGTAGAGAGAGAGCCTAATTTTTAAGCCTCAACTTTAAAAAACGTAGCATGTAGAAGACAAACAAAACAACCAAATCCTGCCATCCTTTTGTCAACACTCAGTCCTCTTCTCTCAGCCGTGCAATTCAAGTTGGACCCAGCCCCGAAGTTAAGCGCATCTGTCCTCCTTAGGAGGCAATAGGTTCTGTCCGTTGTTATTCAACTTGAGTGAGCATCTCAACTTTAGCTCCAACTTAGATCTAAGAGTAGTTTTGGAATCTATAAAACAAAATAGCTAATATTGAGCCAGGTAATATCCCAAGAGCTCTACATGCATGATTTCACAAAATCATTTCAGCAACTCGGTGAGGAAAGTACGTTTTACAGACGAGAACACTGAGGCATGGAGAAGTTGAGTCACTTGTCCGAGGTCCCACAGTAGACAGCAGAGGCAGATTTGAATCCACACAGTCTGACTTCAGAGTGTGTGCTGGGCGCCATTTCCTCCATGATCAACAGTAGATGCGAGTGTGCCCTATACATTGGCGCCCTTTTGAAGCAGTTTGTAGCGGAACTGAGGACTCTCCTTCCCAGAGAGGAGTCTGACCACCCAGGATCTCCCACTCAGGACCCCTTCCTCCCTCCGCAGCTCCTCTGTATGAGCACTGATTCCGTCGTTCTGTTTTTCCTGAGAACTGCGGTCTCCACGAAAAACATAAGACCCGGCTAACTTGGAGAGCCTATGCGGCTCCCTTTATTACAGCTGCTGGGAAAGCTGGCCCATTGTCACTCTGAAAGGCCGTGGGGAGTCCAGATTTAGGCATCATTTCCTTAAGCAGCGCCTTTACAACGTCACTGCTCCTTCCGGTTCAGCGCGGGAATGCTTCAGTAGTTATCTACGCACACGAATAAGTATTGGGGTCGTCCAGGAGCAGAGGGCATCACTGTAGTCTACCTGACAGTCTTCTCCGGGAACATTCCCGGGCCTGGCCTGCCTGACTGAAAAGTGGGACTGGAGGTCTAGTATCTGCATGATTCTTTGTGCATCGCATGCACCTGGCCCTGACACTATGAATGATTCTTCTCATGATGCTTCTCTACCCTAACCAACCATTCACATGATGTTTACGTTCCATAATGTGTGGAATCCTGAGCTTCTTTTACTCTTTTCCAACCTAGCCCTTGAGGAACTATATATACTGGAGGCCCGGTGCATGAATTCGTGCACGGGTGGGGTCCTTTGGCCTGGCCGGCGATTGGGCCGATTGGGCTGGCCTGCCTGGGTGGGGGAGGGGGAAAGGGGAAGGACTGTGGGAGTTTGGTTGGTTGGGGGAGGTTGGCTGTGGGAGCGCACTGACCACCAGGGGGCAGCTCCTGCATTGGTCAGTGTGCATCAGTGCGTAATGGTCACTTAGGCTTTTATATAGAGAGATTTTTTTTTTTTTAATTCTCACCCAAGGATAGTTTTCCATTGATTTTTCAGAGAATGGAAGGGAGGGAGGGTGGGGGAGAGAGAGAGAGAGAAACATTGATGTGAGAGAGTCATGTCAACTAGTTGCCTCCCATGTGCACCCTAATGGGGCCAGGGCGCAAACCTGCAACCCAGGTACATGCCCTTAACTAGGAATTGAACCCAGACCCTTTGGTCCTCGGTCTGATGCTCTAACCACTGAGCAAAACTGACCAGGGTGAGGAACAATATCTTTTTATGTTCATTTATCACCCACCCCTTAGACACAGGAGTCTCCTTAAAGCCCCATTCCTGGGCAATTTTGAGATCATTTTTGCTCTATAAAGGCGTGGATTGATTTAGTCAAGCTGGGAAGGAGGGCCAGCCACAAGCCCGTCTTGTTTAGAGCTGCTCTTTTTGCTGTGGCGTCCGCAAGGCTGTTCCTTTTTAGCACCTCTGAGCATTCTCTCCGGCGCCCCTGCTGTGCGCCACCATCGTTAAGTCTCTAATAACCTTAGGATCGAGGCTCCACATTTTATCTCCTTATTTCCAGCGGTCAGCAATCCCCATTCCTGCCAAATAGTCCCATGGGTGTGGAATATAGGGTGTGCATGTTTAGACTCAGTATATACAGTCAGGGTTTTGTTTTTGCCTAATTCCAGGGCTCAGGTCAATGCTGTGAGTGCAGCTTTTTGAGAAGAAGTCCCACGGGGAAGAGTTCCTGCTTCAGTGGTGTTGAACGAGGACACCACTCAGTCCCTACCTCCTAACTCCTCTGGGTACCTTTCCTAATTGGATAATATAAAGCTACTCCCATCAGTAAACTATATTTCTTCTGAGTTGGCTAACAGCTCACTCTTTTTTTTTTCTTTTTTTTTTAAATGGGAGTGATGACAGATGACCTGATGGATTGTCCTGGGATTGGAAACGATGTGAATGAAGTGACCGGTCCATGTAGATGCTCAGGAAGAGTATTTTATTTTATTTTATTATTTTTTAAAATATATTTTATTGATTTTTTACAGAGAGGAAGAGAGAGGGATAGAGAGTTAGAAACATCGATGAGAGAGAAACATAGATCAGCTGCCTCTTGCACACCCCCTACTGGGGATGTGCCCGCAACCAAGGTACATGCCCTTGACCGGAATCGAAACTGGGACCTTTTAGTCCGCAGGCCGACGCTCTATCCACTGAGCCAAACCGGTTTCGGTGGCTCTTAAGGTCTTTCCTACTAGTGTACACTTGATCAATTATTTCAATACTGTTATGATCTCGAACCCTAAGGAGATTGGCAATCGAGTGGCAGGTGTGAGGGTGTGACAACTTTTTATAGTGATATTAGGATTATCCAACAGCATGGCCTGGTATTGAATTATTTTGTTAGCCAATCATTTCCCTTGGTTTCAAGGATGGTGACTACCTGGTTGGAGGTCCATAGAGTCGGCTGCTGTCTCATTGTTCATCTTTCTGCGTCAAATATTAACATGCAAGTTGCAACCACCGCCCTCGGGCAGGGCAGCCACCCTGTGCCAGTGTCAAGTTGTTTAGAAAATAGTCACAAGTCTTACAGGCTCAGCATTTGAGTTAGAATTCCCAGGGCAATTCCTTGAGTCTCAGGCACAGACAATTCAAAAGGCTCTTTCAAATCAGATAAGCCAGGGCAGGGGCTTCTTGTAGTTTTGCCTCACTTAAAAAAAAAAAAAGTTTTTATTGATTTTAGAGACAGGAAGGGAGAAAGAAACATTGATTGGCTGCCTCCTGCATGCCCCCCCCCCCCCCTGACTGGGGAATCGAGCCTGCACCCCAGGCATGTGTCCTGATCCGGAATTGAACCGGTGACCTCTAGATGCATGGGATGACGCTCAGCCAACTGAGCCAAACTGGCCAGGGCTTACCTTAAGTTTTTCAAAAGCATCCTGCCACTCTTTGCCCCACCCCAAGGGGGCATTCTCTCCTCCTTTCAATTTATCTTGGTTATAAAACCAAAATTAGGGATTATCGAGCAAGGGAGCATCCCACAAAGGAGTCACTCACACACATTTGTGTCTTTTCACGATGCCAGGTTCATTAGGGAGACCTCCCCAATCAGTCAGTAGGGTTACATGCAGGTTACACACAGAGAGGGGGAGCTTATGCGAAAGAAGCACGCAGAGCGAGTGTCCGGGGTGAAGTCCCAGTCACCGGTAGTGTCCGCAGCAGGAGAGGTGGGTGTTGGTCTCCAGCGCCCAGTGGTACACTCTTCGGGGTGGATTGGAAATCTGGCCGTGAAACTGGACACAACATGGGTCTGGGCCACTTGTCACTACTTGAGCCAAATCAAACAGGGACAGGCATGGGTCATATTTGAGCGTTTAGTCCAGTGATGCTGGCAGTATGGAGAGAGCAGCAGGTCATCCTGCAAATTCTGCTCTCACCTCCTCTACCAGCCGACTGATTACAAACGGATAAGAAGAAAGGCCACATGCAAAGGGGAAGGGGGCAGGCTAAGGGCTGCAAGGTCCGTGGTCTGTTGTCTCCTTTCAGGATCTTGAAGTCTGATAACAAGGTAGTTAATTTTCTATGACCTTAACAGCTCCGCCTGTTCCTGGGACTGGAGAATGGTCAGCGTTCCTGAAGCAAACTCCTGGAGGGGGTCAGGGTCCAGGCACAGCAACCAAATCAAAGCATGTCCTGTCCTTGGTTTGTTCTCAAAATGTATTTTCTTTCCTGAGCAATGGACCCATCCAGGCTCAGAGGCATCTGTTATCTTTTCACAGCCCTGTTTTTCTCCTTGCAACACATCCTCCAGTTCCCCAGGGTCTGTAAGAAAACCTCTCATCTATAGTTAGTAAGGTGAATAATCAAACAACTGTGGTCCTATTCTTTTAAAAATATTTTTAAACTAGCGTTCCCGTTGCAGGAAAAATCCTGCAATAGGGTTTCCTGCTGCACTCTACCCCGCCCCGCCTCCGCTCCTCCCTTGTCCCCCGGCCCGCCTTCTCCGCCAGCCGGCCCGATCTCCTTCCTTCTCCCCCGGCCCCGCCTCCGCTCCTCCCTCCCCCCCCCCCCCCGCCCCCGCTTGCTTGCTTCTCTGCAGCTTTGCTCCCTTCAGCATCTCTTGGCTTCTTTCTACGCTGTCTTGATATGCAAATTAGCCGCCATCTTTGTTTGGATAATTTGCATACTCGTCCTGATTGGCTGGTGGGCGTGGTTTGGGCGTAGCGAAGGTGCAGTCAATTTGCATATTTGTCTATTATTAGGTAGGATATTTTTATTGATTTCAGAGAGGAAGGGAGAGGGAGAGAGAGAATCATTGATCAGCTGCCTCCTGCATGCCCCCTACTGGGCATGTGCCCTGACCAGGAATGGAACCATGACCTCCTGGTTCATAGGTAGACCCTCAACCACTGAGCTACACCGGCCAGGCTATGGTCCTATCCTTGTTGCATGCCCTTCCCCCTATCAGCAGGGCTCTGAGCCTGACCTGTGGCATAGCCAAGCTCGAGCATCAAATAATTGGAGCTCTGAGTTCTTATAGCCCACAGTGGGCAGGGGTCCCACTCAAATCAGTGTCCAGATGGAGTCCTTATCGGGGTGTCCAGATTTATGGTTTGGGGCTTCTGGGCCTTTCCTAAGGGCATTCCTGTTACACCCCATTACCTGAGTCTTGACATAGCACTTGACATAACTGTCGCGGCTGACAGTGACTCGATATTGGATTTTCAAAAGTGTTCAAAAAGTCTGTTCTGCTCTTGCTCTATACAGGGATCCAGGTCCAATGGAAACCTGTCATTCCGCGACCTGGTTCCCTGGCAGAGCTGGACTGGCTATTACTGCACTCCGCACGTAGGCTTCCTGGTCATGGGAAATAAGAAGGCCCAGGTACCTAACTTAGTTTGAATATCTGGGCCTTTTTCTGGGGTACTTGGTATCTCTTTTTTGCTAGATGGTTTAAGGTCAGAAGAGTATTTCTGTTGGAAGTTTCTTTACCAGGGCTGGCAATTAGAATGTCATCTACATATTGTAGAACAGCCCCATTTTCAAGTTGGAGGTCCCTCAAGTCTTTTGCATGGGATTCCCCAAAAAGGGTTGGAGATTTTTTGAAAATCTGCGGTAAAACAGCACAGCAATACTGGGATTTCTGATGAGTGTTAGGATCTTCTCGTTCAAAGACAACAGTCTTCTGGGAGTCATGATCCAAGGGAATATAAAAGAAAGCATCCTTGTTCCTTGCGCTTGGACGTTCCTTAGCAGCAATGTGTTACTTGGCCGCCGCGTTCCTGCTCCTGGCGCTCAGCACCTCCACCCTGGCAGAGCCGGTGCACTTCAAGGATTGCTGTTCCGGTTCCGGGGTTGGAGTTATAAAGGAAGTGAATGTGATCCCATGCCCCATTCAGCCCTGCCATCTGCAGAAAGGACAGGCTTATGCTGTCAATGTCACCTTCACCAGTAGTACTCAGTCTCAAGGGAGCAAAACCGTGGTGCATGGCATCGTGATGGGCGTCCCAATGCCTTTGCCACTCCTGAGCCTGATGGTTGTAAGAGTGGAGTCACCTGCCCCATCGAAAAAAACAAGACTTACAGCTACATGGCCAAACTGCCCGTGAAGAGTGCACACCCCTTGATAAAACTGGTGGTGAAGTGGGAACTTCGGGATGACAAAGACCAGTGTCTCTTCTGCTGGGAAATCCCAGTACAGCTTGAAAACTAGAGCTATTTGATGCCAGTATGTCCGTCTGGGGATGAGAGCATGAGTGGAGGGAGGGGAGGAGAAACCAAGTCTAACCTAAATGAGTGCCATAAGAGGAAAGGAATTTCTAAACTGCTGTTTATGCCTCTCAACCTCCAACTCCATCTCAGACCCTGTTTCCGGAGAGCTTAGAACTGCTGTCCTGGTAATACCTTCTGTAAAAGGGTTGAAGGAGAGAAGAGCGTGTGTAGGGATTGATGTAATTGTCTTCAGTGGTTTTTGCTGTTGGAATGAGGAGGGTCCAGCCGAATGAGGTTGCTTAGGGACATGAGGTAACCTGCCCCGGGGTTGTTGGCCCTTGTAGTGGACGACAGGTTCCAAACCACATTCCTCTAGCTGGGGTGTTACATCTCCAAGTGCATCACTGAGTTCAGTGCATCACTGAGTCAGCAACAAGCCTGCTGACTCTGGACAGCGCCTCCAGCTCCTCTGCCTCAGTAGTAAGGACTTGGTCTCCAGTGGCATCCCGCGTTTCAGCAGATGGGGAGGTGGTCTGCGACAGAAACTCAACTCTGGGTGGCTGGTTCTCCGTGGTTATCTCATTTCTCCTTTTCGGTCTTAGGTGGTTTTCATTAAATTCAACACTTGATTAGCAAAAGAAGAAGAAGAAGAAGAAGAAGAAGAAGAAGAAGAAGAAGAAGAAGAAGAAGAAGAAGAAGAAGAAGAAGAAGAAGAAGAAGAAGAAGGAGGAGAAGAAGAAGGAGAAGAAGAAGAAAGAAAGCATCCTTTAAATCTGGAATTGTGTACTATTTGCTAGATCCTGGGAGACTGGCCAACAGGGCAGAGGTTAGGAACAGCAGTGTGCACATCCTGTGCTGCTTCATTCACGGCCACCAAGTCTCGTACAGCCCACAGCCTCCCTCCCCCAGGTTCTCGGGGGGATGGGCGTGCTCCGGGCGGCTGACAAGGCTGCCCAGTCTGAGAAGTGCTTTAAGGTGGGCGCAGTCCTCAGGTTTCCAGGGGTATTGTCTAACCCCGGGCCAGGGGTCTGCTTGTTTGAGTCGCACTTTGTCCTTCTGACTTTTCCTTGTGCCTGAACAGCCGGGTCAAGAATTTCTGTGGGCACAGGTCCCTGGCCTTTCAGGGCCTGGCGGGGAATGGCCATGGCCTTTATTCCTTTGTCCTTGGGAATCAGTACTTCAACTGTCTCTTTATTTAATATGTAGCAGCCCCCAGCTTACTTAGTAGGTCCCTTCCCAAGAGGGGAACCGGACACTCAGGCACATGGAGGAAAGTGTGTGGCAGCTGTTCTGACCCTCTTTCACGTCAGAGGCTCCAAGAATTTCTTTGTGTCTGGCTTTCTTGACACCCCTTTCATAGTAGTACATTCCCTCTTGGAGTGGGGGCCCTTCCGGGTGGAAGGAACACATACGTGGCTCAGTACCTAGCAGAAATCCTATTTTCTTCTATATGCAGAGTAGCCTGAAGCTCCTCATGGGAGATGGAAATGTTATCTTTTGAAGCCAGAAGGGGAACCCCCATTCGGCCCCATCAGGCCCCATCTTCTGTCTGGGGTAACTGCAAGGAATTAGGAGCTTCCCTTTCGCTCCTTCTCTTGGATGATTGTGGTGCTTTCTCTGCCAGCGTCCTTCTTGTCTGCAATGTGCACACTGGCCAGGCTCCAGCTTTGCAGGATGCCTTTGGTTGGCCCCACGGTGGGGACGAGGTTACTCCCCCAAGGTGGTCCTTCTCCTCTCATCCCCAGGTTACCGAAGCCTGGAGGGCAACAACCAGGAAAGAGGTTGCTTTCTCACCTTTCCTTCTTCCTTTCTTTCTTCTGTTGCATCCCTATTGTTGAAAACCCTAAGGGCCACCTCCACCAATTAGAAGGTGGGGGTAGTAGGTCTCACTGCTATCTTTTTAAAAATATTTTTTGGTTTTTTTTTACAGGGAGGAAGGGAGAGGAATAGAGAGTTAGAAACATCGATGAGAGAGAAACATCGATCAGCTGCTTCCTGCACACCCCCTACTGTGTGCCCGCAACCAAGGTACATGCCCCTGACCAGAATCGAACCTGGGACCCTTCAGTCCGCAGGCCAACACTCTATCCACTGAGCCAAACCGGTTAGGGCTTAAATTGATTTTTTTAGAGAGAGAAAGGGAGATAGAGAAACATCAAGGTGAGAGAAAATATCGATTGCCTCCTGCATGTGTCCCGACCAGGGATCAAACCCACAACTCTTTTGGTGTATGGCATGATGCTCCAACCAACGGAGCCACCCGGCCATGGCTCGCTGCTCTTTTGTAGCTTGCCATGGCTATCCAGAGCCCGTGGGCATATGAAGTAGGTAATCAGGATAGCTTCACTCCCTGGGTCCTCAGGGCCTAGGTGGTGTATGGTCTTAAGCATCCTTTCACTCGTTCTAAGAAGGCTCCGGGGTTCTCATTGGCTCTTGTTGGATGTTTCTAACTTTGCCCCAGTTTGCAGGGCACCAGATGTGGTGGCCTTCATTCACCCGCTTCAGCACCGGTCTCCTGTAAGACTCCCGACAGGCCCAGTCTATTTGGTCACTGGGCTCCCAGTGAGGATCAGGACTGGGAACTGGCTCATCTGCCGGCCACCAGATCTGGCTGTTAGGCGACTGGGATGTTGTTTGCCAGCCTCTTCCTTGGATTTAACAGCATGGCAATTTTTCCCTGAGCAGTGAGGAAAGTGGTAAGGAGGGATTCAATTTCTCCCCAAGTGGGATTATGGGTCATGAATATGCCACTCGTCAAGCTAATAAACCCATCCGGAGCAGTCCGAAGCCCCTTAGTATTGTCCTTGCAATTATACAGATCTGATGTTGAGAAAGGAACGGCACAGTGACTCTTCCCCCTCCCCCGTCCGGAACCCCCGAGGGGCCAATGAGGCCTCTAGGCCAGTGGTCGGCAAACTCATTAGTCAACAGAGCCAAATATCCACAGTACAACGATTGAAATTTCTTTTGAGAGCCAAAATTTTTAAACTTAAACTTCTTCTAACGCCACTTCTTCAAAATAGACTCGCCCAGGCCGTGGTATTTTGTGGAAGAGCCACACTCAAGGGGCCAAAGAGCCACATGTGGCTCGCGAGCCGCAGTTTGCCGACCATGGCTCTAGGTGAAACTAGGACCTTGATGGGTACTGAGCCCAGGTAGAGGGAATACAAGATGGGACCCAGATTCGGGGACCAAAAGAATTGGGAGGCTGGCCGCTGGGAGGGGAAGCCGAAGGAAACTTAGAAGAAATAAGCCTCCCAGGAGGGATGGCAGGGTCCCCCAGTTCAGGGCACCTGAGGGCAAGAAATCAAGAAAATCTTCTGAGGGGCCTCAAGGACTGGCAGGGTCTTGGTCGATGGCTCAATTTCCTATCCTTGGGTCCTCTTTAATTTACGTTTCTTTTGTAAACTGGGATTTTGATGTAATGCCATAAAATTTTGAAAATATGGGATTTCATCCCATTTTTACTCTCTTTTGCAGAATAGCTCCAACTGTAATGTTGCATTATAATTTAAAGACCCATTTTCAGGCCAATAATTCTGACCCCCTAAAACATATTGGGGGCATGCAACACTGCATGAGAAAATTCACTGTTTCTTTGTTAAAGGGTCATGTTCCAAAAGTGTCCAGTGTTTCCAGAAGAATCCCAAGGGATTGAAATCCAAACTGAAGGGTGATTTCCTATTTGTCTGGAGGCTTTTCCAACCTCTCAGACAATTTGGCACCGAGGGGCCTGTTAGACCTGCTCTGTGATCGAGCTCACCTCCGTGGGTCTGGTACTCCATAAGCCAGTGAACACTGTCCTTATTCCCGTAAGAGGTCTTCAAGCAAGAAGCCTCCCAGCTCGCCAGGAAGGCCAGTCACAGAATCCCAGGATGACCACCAGGAAGTACTGAACCAGACAGCGGCCCAGGGGTGTCTCAGGTCTCTTGACCTTCAGTCCCCCCTAAAAATCCACGCCTCCCCCCAGAAATACCTCAGTCAGTACCCCCACAAAGAGTTTCTCCCTGTAAGTCCCAGAGCCTACATGCTCTCTAGAAGTGAAACGATCCTTCCAACAACCCTATACCCCAAACAGGAATAGAAATACCAATCGGAGCGCCCAAGGGGCTGGCCTCCTGGCCTCGCTTCTGAAGCGTTGAACGAAATAGGTTCAGGTGGCCACTCCGCTGTCCGTCGAGGTGGGCCAGGCAGCGGGAGTCTCCCCGAGAGCAGAGCCTCCGGCCAGTGGAGACGCAGCCCCGCAGCTGCGCCGGCTGCTCCACCAAGCGTCCCCACCAGGCCCAGAGGGAGTCCTTTTAGGAGAGTCCCATCTGAGTCCCCAGATTTGTCATCAAACTCACAGGGTTCGCCGCTTGGGGTGCTCTATTCCAGAACAAGACGCAGTTTTATTTACTTACAACTGAAGGAAACAGGATTCGCATCCGAAGCTCTGTCTCCCCCAGGAGGCCTGGCCATTGCTGGCATACACCGTTTGGTTAACTAATGTCGACTTCTTTGTGCTATCTTTTAACATGCAGCGAGAATAGCATTTAGTAAGAAGCACCCAGGCCTGGAGATCGTTGTCCTATGAAACCGTCCTGGGGATTAGGGCCTGGACATTGGAGGACATGGGCGGAAGGGCCATTATTCTGCCTATCACTGTTAGGAAATGTCAGCCACATGCCTAAACGTTCATAGAAAAATAGACCACTTACATAATATTATTAAACAAAATACCCTTATAATCACCCTCATTATCAGTCTCAGAAAAACCCCTTCCCCTTGATCATGATTTCTGTCTGCATTTGCCTGAAATAGGTTTTGTCCATCTATTTATTTGAAACATTTTTGTCACTTTATCTTATGTGTGCTTCCTATAAATTTCTTATAGCTAGATTTCAAAAGTAATTTACTCTGACAGGCTGTGTCTAATAATAGGTTAATTCATGCTGTTCATATTTAATGCAATAAACCAATATACTTTTTCCACCTTATTTTACATTTACCATTTATTTTTTATTAATGTTTTCCTGCTTGCTTTTTTAAAAAAACTTTTGTGGGCTTGGTCAAGTTTCTACTTACTACCCTGCCTCCATCGCCCTTGTTAACTTACAAGTGTTTATCTTATCTTTCCTAACAATCATAATTATTCTAAAATTGTTGTATCAGTACATGGTAGTAATCCTACTTCTTCACAAAAATGTTTTATTTGCCTACTCCTCCACAACCTCCTGAAAGATGATATCTTTAGAATGCTTTTAACTTTCCCACTCTCTTCACTCCTAGAGTTTTACTAAGATAGCTTAAAAATTTTGGTGCTAGTCTATTATTGTTAAAGTTAATCACTCTGGCCATAGCTGGTTTGGGTCAGTGGATAGAGCATCAGCCTACGAACTGAAGAGTCCCGGGTTCGATTCCAGTTAAGGGCACATGCCTGGATTGGGGGCTGGATCCCCAGTGGAGGGCCTGCATCAGGCAGCCGATCAGTGATTCTCTCTCATCATTGATGTTTCCATCTCTCTCTCCCTCTCCCTTCCTCTCTGAAATCAATAAAAATATATTTTTTAAAATTTTTAAATAAAGTTAATCACTCTATAAGAGTCCTTACTTAACATTTAAAGCACAAATTTCCCGTCTATCTTCTACCATGTAAACCAAGCTCTCAGTCACTACTGAGAATTTCTTGAGCACTTCCCTCAGCAAGGGCATGCACGTGGTATATGAACTGAATCTTGCGGGCCATGTCTTTCTGCTGCCCTGGTTGGGAAGTGACATGATGGCTGGTCTTGTTTCTTGGGTTACATTCCTTTTGTCTGAGCTGTCTGTATTGTACTGTCTTCTAGCTTATAGTATTGCAGATGGGTGGTCTCAAACTCATCTGACTCTTGTTCCTAGTCATTCTCTCTGGAAGCTTGTAAGTTTTTTCTATTTCTGAAATTCAGGAATTTCATCAGGATATGTCTAGATGCTTATCTTTATTCATGTGAGTCCTTGTAATCTTCAGACTCAAATTTTCCTCTCCAACTGATCCTTTTCTTTTGGGACTTCTATTATTTGCATGTTAGGTCTTCTGGATCTGTCCTTCAAATATTCATTTAATGGCATGATTTCCTTCCCCTTATTTTGGGGAATATTTTTGATGTGCTGTAAGATTTCTTCTAGTATCTTTGAGTCTCTCATTAGTGCCAAGTATGTCTATTCTAAAAATAAATTTGAGCATCGAGGAAGTAACCACAGGGTTTGCAAGCCACCTGGCCCACTGAATTGGCCTGAAATTAAGACTCATCTATCATCTGACTTATGTAAGCCTCTACTTTGGCGAACCAAGTGGCATTTTGGGCCCCCAGGAATAGGTGTCCATTAGAGTCAATGTTTAATAATCGTGGAGAGTCTGGGTATTTCCCTTGCCCCAATGCACAGATATCCTAGAAAATGGCCACAGGTATTTTTGGGGAAGGCTGGGAGGAAGATTTAAGATGAGCACTTGCAGCTTTGGTGCGAGGTCCTTCCTCAAAGAGACCCAGCATCACCTTCAATTAAGAGGCTCCAGGTCTCTGATTGATGTTGGTCTGGGAACTGGTGAGAGGCTGTGACTCTCCACTGTTGCAACTCAAATCGGGCTTTTGGCGACCAGACATAGGGCTTCTGCTTGTATAGATCAAGCAGGAGAGAAACACTTCCAGAATGGCGAAGTAAGGACCTTCAAAAATTCACTCCTCCATAAAAACAAGAACTCTAGTTTTAAAAAAAGGTCAAAATCAACTTTATCAGTACTCTGGAAATTAACCAAAAACTAGCTACAATCTTAGGAGTATTTATTCAGGGAAAATAGCTGTATCCTAGTGAAAATGTGAGCTTTGGTGAGTTCTAACTTGCCCTAGTCCCATTCTCCTCTCCCCGCGTCCACAGATACCTTGAAAACTAACAGCCTTACATCTAAAGGAGCTGTGAAACCCAAGGGCCTAGCAGCCACTGGAGGGAGAAGAACAAGTCTCAAGCTCTGCAAGAGCCCCAGCCCCAAAGAAGTGACCTATTTGGCTGGTCTGATAGCTCTGAAAAGCTCTAGTCTCAGGGTTTATCTTTATTTGACCCAACTCAGAGCTCTCCCTGTGCTAACCGCCATATCCCTAGGGATATGTTGAAAAATCCCTAGTTGCAAGGCATTACTGGCAATTGTTTAGTATTATAGCTGCCTAGGTGGGGGTAACAAAAGGATGACAAAAAAATCTTCAAAGGAAAAACTAGGGAATGAGATGCCCATAGAGGGCCTTGACAAGCTCTGACACATTCCTGGGAATTCCTAGGTCACCAGCATGTGGGGAGCTGTTTGCATGCCCAGGAAAGTCCTGAGGAGACCCTAAGCTCTCACCTCTAGCTGTCCTTGAGGCTCTGTGTAAACAGGAAGTGAGGTGAAATTAGTGTGCATACATACACACAGCCCCTGGGGAAAGGCTAGAAATACACATACACACAGCCCCTGGGGAAAGGCTAGAAAATTTATTGGTTGAAGGCATTTAAGGAAATTTTTGCCCAATCATTAGTTGACTACTAAGCAAGCTAATTGAGTAGAGACTTCAGTGGCTCCAGAACCAAGAATATAGTCCTTACAGAATTAGTCTAGGGAAGTCACCAAACAAACAAACATCAACAGCAACAATAAAAACTGGGGAGGGGTCAAATCTGATTTTCAGAGTTGCCACAAATAATGTTTAAGATATAAGTTTCAACAATAACAAAAATTTATGAGCCACACAAAAAACAGGAAAGTATGGCTCATATAAAAGACAAAAAGAGTCAAAAGAAACTGTCCCTAGGGAAGCCTTTAAATCAGCTATTATAAATATTTTTAAAGAACTAAGGAAAACCATGCCTAAAGAATTAATAGAAAGTATGTCCCCAGTAGGGAACATGCAAGAGGCAGCTGACAGATGATGTTTCTATCTCATTGATGTTTCTATCTCTCTCTCCATCTCCCTTCATCTCTCTTTAAAAAAAAAAAAATCAATAAAAATATATTCTTTTTTTAAAAATTGAAAGTATGGGAATGATGTCTCATCAAATAAAGAACATTAATAGGCAAATAGAAGTAAAAATGTTTATATATTTAATATAATTTTATATATTAAAATATGCAAATGTCTATATTTCAAAATAATATATTTTAATATAAGTATATTTTAATGTTATTTTTAAAAATTATATAATACCGTATATAGATACACATATCATATATATGCATATGTATATATACTCCCCCAAAATATATGCACACTTTTAACAGCTGATAGTTCAATTGTGAAAATAAGATGTATTTTAGTAAACACTGTCTTTATAATTATTTGGGACACCCTATATACCAAATAGAAATTCTGGAGTTAAACAGTACAAAAGTACAATAACTAAAATGATGGATTCACTAAAGGCTCTCAATAACAGATTTTACCTGGCAGAAGAAAAAATTAGTGAATTTGAAGACAGGTACATTGAGATAATTTAGTCAGAGGAACAGAAAGGAAAAAGAATGAAGAAAAATGAATTGTGCACCAGAGACCTGTGGGACACCATCAAGTGTACTAATATACACATAACAAGAGTCCCAGAAGGAGAGAAGAGAAAGGAGAAGAAATAATATTTTAATAAATAATGCACAAAAGATTTCTAAATTTAATTTTAAAAAATTATCTATATAGCCAAGAAGCTCAAAGTAGGCTGAACTTAAAGAGATTCACATTTAGACACATCATAGTCAGACTGTCAAAAGACAAAGAATACTAAAGCTGCAAGAGAAAAAGCAAATCATCATGTATAAGAGAGCCTTAATAAGAGTAACACCTAACTGCTTATCAGAAACTTGGAGGCCAGAATGCAATGGGATAACATATTCAAAGTACTGGAAGAATGAAACTGTTATGTATAATTATTTAAATTCTGTTTTGTCTGATCCATCAGGAGGACATAATTATAAACATTTATGTACCTAACAGTAGAGCCCCAAAATGCATGAAATAAAAACTGACAGAATTTAAGAAAGAAATAGACCATTCAGCAATAATATTTGGAGACTTCAATACTCTACTTTCAATTATGGATGGAATAACCAGACAGGAGATCAAGAAGGAAGTAGATCAAGCAGCACTGGAGTAGGTTGCCCGTCTATTTCATATGTAGGGAGACTGTGATCAATGACCCATTGGCAAATACCTCTGCAAGCCAAGAATCAGATTGCCTGGTGGTCCTACCCTTTGCAGCGGATGTGTTCACCTGTCTGGATCCCATCTCACCCTGAGATCAGGGAGCCCATATCTGTGTGGCATCCTCTACAAACATACTTGGCCTACAAAGTAGAGTAACCAGAGCTTGTAAAGGACAGAGGTGCTCCATTCAGTGCCTTCGCAAAGGAAGTGTCTTGTGGGTCCTCTCACTGAATACAGTTGACAGGCCGCACAAGATAAATCCAGTCTCTCACACTAAGCCTTTGGATTTCCTTTTCCACGTGATGCCAGGAAAACTGGCACCTCTACTTCACTAACTATAGATGACCATCAAGCCTAAATTTCAGTCAACTAACCAAGTAACTTCTTTTTTTAAAAATATGTTTTATTGATTTTTTACAGAGAGGAAGGGAGAGGGATAGAGAGTTAGAAACATCCATGAGAGAGAAACATCGATCAGCTGCCTCCTGCACACCGCCTACTGGGGATGTGCCCGCAACCAAGGTACATGCCCTTGACCGGAATCGAACCTGGGACCCTTGAGTCCGCAGGCCGACGCTCTATCCTCTAAGCCAAACCGGTCAGGGCCCAAGTAACTTCTTAGAGTCAACTTCAGGCTCATGAGCTAGCCCATTAAATTGGAAATGTCTAGTAAATGCACTCATATCAATGAATTTGGCCCTATCTAGTGTTGTAGTCCATCCTCATTAGTCTAATACCCTTAGAATCCATTCTCACACTCTCTCCAGGTTTTGTCCAATATCTTAGCAACATACTGCAGTTCTTTTGGTGTGTAAGCTATTTCTTCCGGGATCGTAGTGTATACCTGTCCCCCTGGAATATGCTGAGATTTGACCCTAAAGACCTAGTGGCGACAGGATAGTTGTGAATTTTTAATGGATGGGCATCTCCTTTCAAGGCATGCCCATGGTGAGGGCATCACAGGGCTTTGAGAGAGAGGAAAGCTAGTCTCTTCAGACATAGGAGGGCAGGCTACTTCAACGGGCAAGGAAGGCTCAGGATGACTTGGGCGTTCAATACCGTCCACTTCATCTGGGGTTAACTAGATGCACATTCCGAATTTCTGGATCCCTTCCTTCCAGAATGTCCCTGACAAAATCTGGCAGGACTGTGAATTCACTTGTCATCATAAATCAGCGGCCTATAGAAAACAATTTTGTGTTTACTTTTAGCAACGTCAACCCTCAGTCTACGTGAGAGACTGTTTTAGAGCTGTGACGGAAGCATCCTGGTTCTCAGATTGTGACTTGTGTAGGAGTCGGTAGACCCGAGCTTGTCATAGTCTCTCTGTAACCACTCCAGTGCGCTGAGAAGAATCCATCCTGTGACACAGTCCTTAGTCATTGCTACGGTCAGGCAGTCCAGGGCGGGAGCCATTTGGGTCCCAAGGAAGGCACTGCCTCACAAGCAGCCACAGGCGACAGCTTGGCTAACCGTGACCCACTGCCTGCTGTGGAGTGTTAGCAGCTCATTTCCCATCGGCAAGGGGCTCAGGACTGTGCCCAAGCCCAAGGGTGAGACCAAATCAACGGCATAAATCCCATCTTGGTGCGTCTGTCTCCTGGGACTACCCGTACCAATATTACATCAGTCAAGGTCCAATCTGAGGAGAGAGAAGCTGAAATGGGAAAGTTTAACATAAATAATTATCAATAAGGGGTTGGAATAACAGGGAATTGGCTAATGAGAGCTAAAGGCAATTGTAAAGAATACAGAGGTAGTGACTACTAGCCCCAGGGCTGAGAGAGATTGCCCCAGGATGAGTCCTCGCCCACTAGGACTGAGCTCCAGACTTCATTCCAAAGGGCAGCGGAAGTCACTGGGACTCAGCAATGGGACTTCCTGGGAATCGGCCCTCTGGGGTATCAGGGGAAGCTGCTGGAACCAAGCCTGCAGGAGGTGCCCTCTCAGAAGCTTAGAGCCGGCGAGAGCTTGGCCAGCCATCAGGCATTGTAGAAAGCCACGCCAATACAGAGGCAAGTGCTAGAGCATGCGGACTCAGCGCGAGCCCAGGGCGGAGAACGCAGCACCAATGCAGGAACCAAGCGTTGTCAGCATTAGAGAAAGTGTCCTCTGTAAGAGCACCGTGATGGAGAAGACCAGACTGCTGCCGAAGTCCGGTGCTGGGGGAGGCTCGTTCTGCAGGAGGTCCGTGCTGGAGGGAGCTGCATGAGAGTCAAGGCAGGTGGGCAAGTGTGCAAAAGGAGTCCAGCGACCCAGCGCCCCCAGGAGTCTACTCATTGCAACGGCAGCCTGTGTTCTGGAGTCTGTGGTGTTCACATGGGGTAGGAGGATGGATGCGGCAAGGTGGTCGCAAGCTGGGGCTGTGAGCTCCCCAAAGGACTCCTTACTCTGGACACACACCTAAGGCAGGGGACCACTGCATGTGCCCACATACATGTGCCCTTGCAAAACTGCAGTAAGAAAAAGAAAAAGAAAATCTTAAGACCCGAACCTGAAAGAGCATCCCTTTCCTCTGTCAGTGTCCCTTCAGCGCCCTCTACCGACAGAGCTCAAGCTCATGCTCAGTGCCAGGAGAAATGCATAAATACTAGTAGTTCAGCCCATTATCTCGGAGCAGATACTGGAGGGTGAATTTGGAGCTGAGAGGCAATAAGAGGAAAACTGACAGAATCCACTCTGCTTTCTGACGCACAGATTGGGGGCCAGTATGGTAGCAGGCCTAAGTGACACCCCCTAGAACTTCCTCCTCCCTGCAAATGCAGCAAACCAGTAAAAAACACCCCGCTCCTGGGAGAAACGCAGACTTATGCTGCCTTCAAGGAACTGACAAAAGCAGGAGTCGTAAGACCTAGTCACATATCCTTTTTTTTTTTTTAACCCTCGCCTGAGGATGTTGGATGTTTTTATTGATTTTTTTTCTTTTTCTGAGAGAGAGAGAGAGAGAGAGAGAGAGAGAGAGAGAGAGAGATGGAGAAACATCGATGTGAGAGAGAAATATCATCGATCAGTTGCTTTCCTTGTGCACCCTTACTGGGGATAGAACTGCACCCTTGGTATATGCCCTGATTGGAAATCGAACCCACAACCTTTTGGCGTATGGGATGAGGCTCCAACCAGCTGAGCCACTCGGCCAGGGCTCACCTATCTGTTTAACCCACTAGTTCGGCCTGAGCAGAAATCAGGTGGAGAATGATGTGGACCTTCCTGCACTCAATCAGGTGCTGACTCCAGCCGAGCTGTCGTCCCAGATTTGGTACCTTCCCCTGCTGCTCGCACGCAGCAGCCGAGCTGGCTTTTCCTTCACACCAATGCGCTGGGGCCAGAGCGGCTTCCTTTCAGCCGGCATCTACCATCCCACCAAGTGTCACACTGGCCCACTGTACTGACCACGGATGGGGCCTGATGGGCAGGAAGTAAAAAGCCCTTTGCCCTGGCCCGTGCTCAGTGGTTAGAGCGTCGGCCCTCGCACCGAAGGGTCATAGGTTGGATTCTGGGTCAAGGACTCATACCTCCGTTGTGGGTTCACTCACAGGTCAGGGTGCGTGTGGGAGGTAACCGGTTGATGTGTCTCTCTCACATCGATTTCTCTCTCTCTTTCCCCTCCCTCCCTTCCTTCCACTCTCTCTAAAAAGCAATGGAAAAAAGTATCCTCAGGTGAGGATTAACAACAAGTGCTTTAACTGGCTTCATAAGACATTTGCAAACTAGAGAGTGGGAGCTAACCCCCAGAAAAGATTCAGGGGTCACCCTTCAGAGAAGTTTCTGGGGACTCAGTGATGTAGAGTTTGTACAGATTTCTCCTCCAAGGTGAGAGACAGGTTGTAGCTCATACAACCTACTCTCCCCAAAAGAGGCACAATGCTTGCTGGGCCTATTTGGAGGCAGCGTATCTCATGAACAGAGTCACCGTGAGGTGCCAGTCTTGAGAAGGGACCAGAGCAAGAGCAGGCTCTGCGGCAGGCTCAGGCTGCAGTACACGCTGCCCTACCACTCGGTACTTGTGAGCCAGGAGAGCCGGTGATACTCAGAATGCCCGTGGCAACGGGATGCCATAAGGAACCTCTAGCAAGCACCACCGGCAGAATCAGGGCACAGACTCACAGAGTTTTGATAAATGTAGGCCCTTTTTCTACAACCATTCTACTTTTGAGAAACAGCTCTGGCTTGCTATTGGGACTTGGTAGGGACTGAACACCTAACCCATAAGGTTGGGTGTGCAGATCAGCAATCTATCATCATCTATATATATAAAAGCCTAAGTGACCATCTGACCGTCCGACCAGTAGCTATGATGCACACTGACCACCAGGGGGCAGATGCTCAATGCAAGAGCTGCCAAGCTGTGGTGACTTGGCAGCTGCAGTTCTCGGGTGATGCACCCGGAACCAGAGAGGAGGGAGCCTGATTCCAGAGTGTGTCACCCGAGAACCACCCTCTTGCCATCAGGACCCCTTGGGGGATGTCAGAGAGCCGGTTTCGGCCCGATCCCCGCAGGCCAGGCCGAGGACCCACCTGGTGCACGAATCCATGCATCAGACCCTCTGGTCTATAATAATAAAAGCATAATATGCTAATTAGACCGGACGTCCTTCCAGACGACCTTCCAGACGAAGCCGGGGCTGTGAGGGAAGCCTGGGTCCCGAGTGCCGGCTGGAGGCCGGAGGGAAGCCCAGGTCCCAGGTGCCAGAGGGAAGCCGGTGCCGGCAGCTGGGGGAAGGAAAGCCTACTCTTGCACAAATTTTGTGCATTGGGCCTCTAGTCTATAATAATAAAAGGGTAATATGCTAATTAGACCAGGCATCTTCGGGACGTCATTCCGGACGTCATTCCTGACGAAGCCAGGGCCGGAGGGAAGCCAGCCCAGGTCCTGGGTGCCTGCCGGCGGCCAGAGGAGGGAAGCCCGGGTCCCGGGTGCCAGAGGGAAGCCAGTGCTGTCAGCTGGAGGAAGGAAGGGCTACTCTTGCATGAATTTTCGTGCATCGGGCCTCTAGCTTAATATAAAAGACCAAGCTCGGAAAGGTCCAGAAGGCAGGAGCCATTTACATAAGCAGGTGGCTCCTGTTCCATTGTCTTCTCTCCCTCAGTCAATGCCTGTGGCCTCCTGGGGTGGCCCTCATGCCCAGCTGACTGAGGAGAAAAAACTCAAGCCTGTTAACGGATGAGTCAGTGATGGCTGTTTGACCTGCCCGTGATGGCTGCAGCACCACGCCCACGGGTACACCTGAAGGACAGTGGTGGAGAAAATCCTTGCGTAGGCAAAAATTTGCATGGTGAACTTGATGTTTATTACATGTGGCACGAAAAATGGCCCGAAGTACAGACCTATACTAGTTCTATACTTGATCCCTATAGTTCGGGCTTGATCCCTAGTAGGGGGCATGCAGGAGGTAGCCGACCAATGTTTCTCTCTCATCATTGATGTTTCTCTCTCCCCCTCTCCCTTCCTCTCTGAAATCAATAAAAATATTTTAAAATAATACATACTTAAATAAATAGATGCCCAGTTCAGATACTCGTTCATGGGCAATTGCTAATGGTTTGGCTGGATGGTTAAGGACTTGGAAGAAACAGAACAGGAAGATTGGTGACAAGGAAGTTTGAGCTTTTATAACCTTTTTTAAAACAGTCCTCATCAATTTTACTTCAGTTGGAGGCATTTCATCCAGGGCCTGGTGTTCTCTCCTCTGGCTTCTGAGTCCCCTTAGATGGGCGCTAACTTCTCATTAAGTGTTCAAACACTTCTCATTAGGTGTTTATTTACCCTTAGCAGTCAGAGCAGGGCATTAGGCTCTCTCCGTAGGAGGCAAGTGGTGTAAGAGTGTTCATGTGCTGGGGCTGCCATCACAAAGTGCTACAGACTGGGCGGCTGAAAGAACAGAAGTCTATTTTCTCACCGTTCTGGAGGTTAGAAGTCTGGCATCCATGTTAGAAGTGTTGGCAGGGTTGGTTTCCTCGGAGCCCTCTCCCCTCCGTTTGTAGAGAGCCATGTATCTTCCCTATATCTTCCCTCTGTGTGTCTATATCTTGGTCTCCTCCTCTTATAATGACCTCATTTTAATTTGAATATCTATCTATCTATCTATCATTTAAAAATATTTCTATTGATTTCAGAGAGGAAGGGAAAGGGAGAGAGAGATAGAAACATCAATGATGAGAGAGAAACATCGGTCGGCTGCCTCATGCGCACCCTCCTACTAGGGATCAAGCCAGAAACCTAGGCACGTGCCCTGACCGAGAATCAAACCATGACCTCCTGGTTCATAGATCAACACTCAACCACTGAGCCACACTGGTCGGGCTAAATACCTTTTAAAGACCCTGTCTCCAAATACAGTCACATTCTGAGGTTCTAGGGGTTAGAACTTCAGCATATGACTTTTGGGGAGTGGGGACAATTCAGGCCAGTATTGAACAAAGTTAAAGACCATTGTTCTTGTATTTGATGTAAGAAGGTGGTCTAGTTTCTTTCTTCCTTTCTTCCTTTCTCTCTCTCTCTCTCTCTCTCTCTCTCTCTCTCTCTCTCTCTCTCTCTTTCTCTTTTTTCTTTTTCTTTTTTTTTGCATTTATCTGTCCAGTATTTCCAGCACCATTTATTGAAGAGACTGTCTTTGCCCCATTGTAAATTCTCGCCTCTTTTGTCAAACATTAATTGACCGTATAGGCATGGGTTTATTTCTGGGCTTTCTGTTTTGTTCCACTGATCTATGTCTGGTTTGTTGCCAGCACCATGCTGTTTTGATGACTATAGCCGTGTAGTATGGTTTGATTTTGGGTAGCATGATACCTCCAAATTTGTTCTTTTTCAAGATTGCTGTGACTATTGGGGTCTTCTGTGGTTCCATAAACATTTTAGGATTATTTGTTCTAGTTCTGTGAAAAGTGTTATTGGTAATTTGATAGGAATTACATTTAATCTGTAGATTACTTTGGGTAGTATGGACATTTTTAAAATGTTAATTCTTCCTATCCGTGAGCACAGTATATGCTTCCATATATTTGTATCTTCTTCAATTTCTTTCTTCAATGTCTTATAATATTCCAAGTACAGGCCTTTTACTTCCTTGGTTAAATTTTATTCCTAGGTATTTTATTTTTTAAATGTAATTGTAAATAGGATTGTTTTCTTAATTTCTCTTTCTGATAGTATGTTATCTATATATAGAAAACCCTAAGTGACTGGTTGACTGGACGACCGGTCGCTATGACACATGCTGACCACAGGGGGCAGACGCTCAATGCAGGAGCTGCCCCCTGGTGGTCACTGCGCTCCCACAGCAGGATCATGGCTCAGCTGACCTACGGGCGCCAGACGCCGGGCTCACAGCTGGCAAGTGAAGCTGTGGCGGACTCCCCATCCGCACCCCTCCCCTATCCAGACTGGGACCAGGATCAGGACTGACTGGGTGTGAGCCCACGGCCACTTCTCGGTCATGGGCGCGCTGGTATCGCCCTAGGACAGGTGTGCGGAGATTGCAGCAGCGTGGCAGCGAGCCTACCGAGCAGTGGCGGCGGCAGGCGCAGCGGGGCCGGGATGAGCAGGGGCAGCAGGCAGGAGCAGCAGGTGGCATTGGACTGCTGGTTTCAGCCTGATCCCTGCAGGCCACACCGAGGGACCCCCTCTCCCCCAGTGCATGAATCCATGCACCTGGCCTCTAATTGTTATATAAAAATGCAACCAATTTCTGAACATAAATTTTTTATCCTGCTACTTTACTGAATTAATTTATCAGTTCTAATAGGTTTTTTTGGTTTTGGTGGAATCTTTAGTGTTTTCTTATATAGTATCATATCATCTGCAAAGAATGACAGTTTTACTTCTTCCTTTTCAATTTGGATAACTTTTATTTCTTTTTCTTGTCTGATTGCTGTGGCTAGGACTTCCAATACTATGTTGAATAAAAGTGCTGAGAGGGGACATCCTTGTCTTGTTTGTGATCTTAAGGAAAATGCTTATAGCTTTTCACCAATTAGTATGATGTTAGCTATGGGTTTATCATATACTAGAGGCCTGGTGCATGAATTCATAGCAGCACAATTTACAATAGCTAAGATCTGGAAAGAGCCCAAGTGCCCATCAGTAGATAAGTGGATAAAAAAGTTGTGGTACATTTATACCATGGAATACTATGCAGCAGTAAAAAAAAAAAAAGAAGAATCTCTTACCCTTTGAGACAGCATGAAGGGACCTGGAGAGTATTATGCTAAGCGAAATAAGCCAGTCAAGAAAGATAAGTATCACATGATCTCACTCATATGTGGAATCTATTTAACAAAATAAGTTGATAAACAAAATAGATGCGGAACAGACTGCAGAATCTCAGAGGTAAGGCGGGGAGGGTGGATGGGTGGGAAGTATTAACCAAAGAACTTGTATGCATATATGCAAAACCCATGGACATGGACAATAGGGTGGTGAAGGCGTGAGGCTGGGGACAGGGGCAGGATAGAAGGGGTCACTAGGGAGTAAAAGGGGACATCTGTAATACCTTCAACAATTAAGATTTTTTTAAAGTCTATTTTGTCTAATATACGTATTGCTACCCCAGCTATTTTTTGTTTCCATTTGCATGAAATGTCTTTTTCCATCCCTTTACTTTCAGTTCTGTGTGTCTTTTAATATTAAGGGATCTCTTATAAGCAGCACATGTATGGATCTTGTTTTCTTTTTTTGGTTTTTTTGTTTTAATCCTCACCTGAGGATATTTTTCATATATATATATATATATATATATATATATACACACATACACATACATACTAGAGGCCTGGTGCACGAAATTCGTGCACAGGTAGGGTCCCTAGGCCTGGCCAGTGATCAGGGCCTTCTTCCTTCTACGCCGCCCCCTGTTGGTCAGCACATGTCATAGAGAGCAGTCGAACACCCAAGGGGACAATTTGAATATTAGCCTTTTATTATATAGGATTTTTTAGAGAGTGGAAGAGAGAGACAAAGACAGAGAGAAATATCAATATGAGAGAAACACATCAATTGGTTGTCTCCTGCATTCACCCTGACCAGGGCCTGGGCCAGGGAGGAGCCTGCAAGTGAGATATGTGCCCTTGACTGGAATTGAACCCAAGACCCTTTGGTGTGCTGGCCGATGCTCTAACCATTGAGCACACTGGCCAGAGTGGATCCATGTTGTGGTTTTATTGTTGTTGTTTTTGTTGTTAATCCTCACCGGAGGGTATTTTTCCATTGACTTTTAGGGAGAGTGGAAGAGAGAAGGAAAGACAAAGAGAAACATCGATGTGAGAGAAACACATCGATTGGTTGCCTCTGATCAGGGCCAGGCCCCAAGAAGCCTGCAATCAAGGTACGTGCCCTTGACCGGAATCGATCCCAGGACCTTTTGGTCCGCAAGCTGACATTCTATCCACTGAGCCAAACCAGCTAAAGGATTCACTTTAGCAGGGCTTTGGTGCCTTCCAAGACCACCTTTGGGTGTGTCATTTGTGAAGGTGGTTGGGTGGTGCTCTGGTGTGGTCTGAAGCTGGCCACTGGTGTGTTGATTTGGGGGCCTCTTGGGAAGGGCTTTGTTTCAGGCCAAGGTCAGCTGCTGCCTGTGCCTGACCCGAGGCCTTGTGGTATAAGCTACAAAGTGATCTGCAGTTGGTTGCTGTTTGCATTGGGCTTGGTGGTGCCTGGGAGAGGTTAAGCTGTAAACTGAGGTCAGCTGCCATTAGTGCCGAGCTTTTGGGCAGCTTAGCAAGGTGTACAGGGCGTTCTGAGGCCAGATGCTGATTGTTTGGGGTTTGTGAACCTTTAAGGAATTTTAGGAAAGTCTGCAGCAGGAGTCAAGACAGCTTGCTTGCATGGAAAAGCTCCTGGAAGCATCTTGGGTAGGCAAGAAAGTTGGGTGGGGCAGGGTCTCAGGGAATCATTAGGGTGGAGCGAATGGATAGATGGAGATTCAGACTTGGCACCCACCTGTGCCTGCAGACTGTGTATGTGCGGCTCCACAAAGGAACAAAATTGGGAAGATGCTGCCCCTGTAGCCCTCACTGCAAAGCCAGACCATTCCGTTCTTCCCTGTATGTCCCTGGTGCTTTTCAAGCTGCCGCCCCAGTACTGGAGCACAAAGCGAGTGAGTCCATCCGTGAGTCAATCCATGTGCAGGCCCTTTAAGAGGACTACTGGGACTTCAGCAGGCCTCCATCTCACTAAGCTACAATCCCTACTAATTTTCACAGCCAGAAGTTATGGGGACTACTCTTCCTGGCTCTGTAGCCCTGGCTGAGGAGCCCAGGGTGTGACTGGGACCCCTCACTCCTCAGGGGGTACCTCTGCAGCTGAGATATCCCTTCCGATTCTTAACCAACCTACATGGGTGTGGGGCTTGCCCGTTCCACATCCCTGCCCCTCCTACCAGTCTTCACATGGCTTTTTCAGTGTATCTTTCATTATAGGACTTTTGTTCAACTAGCCTTCAGGTGGTTCTCAAGGGGGGTTGTTCTGTAGTTTATCTGTGATTTTGAGGTGGTTGTGGGAGGAAGCAAGCACAGTCCACTCCTTGACCGGGAAGTCCTACCATGTGCTCCAGTACCTGAACTTGCTACAATGCTTCAGACCCTTAGTTTGATTCCCTCAACAGGGGTGAATTGACAACCTAGACTCGTCCTTGCCAGCTCTAGACACCTTTGATCCGCTCAAGGTGGGGGAGAGTTGACCCCTGGTCAGTATCAAGCAAGTGTTCAGTCAAAATGAAATGAACAGCTGCCCGGGGTAAGCCCGCCTAACTGCTGCAGCAACTCCTTCGGGGTTCGCTGAAGAGCAGCAAATCACAGGACGTTTCATTGAAGACAGCTCCCACACCACAAGGCCGGAGACGTACTGGAGAGGACACTGAGTACCCTTCAGGACAGAGAAACCCAGGGCCCTGGGACTTGAACCCAATGCTTCAGACGCAGACCTGACCTCTGAGGACCTGGGCAGTTGTCACTTTCCTCCAATGGTCTCCCTGGGTGGGATGCAAGCCCACAGTCCTGGTCCTGGGAACTCTAGCCCAAGTCTCTGGGGGTGAGACTCGCCCACAATCCTCAAGAGATTTCCTTAGACCTTTTAGGCGCGAGTGCATGTGAAAGATTCTGCTCCCGGGGCTGTTTCTTTTCTCAAAAGTGAACGTGATGCCTGGAGCGCTGCCGTGGAGAAGCAGGAACCCGGCGGCTGAGCCTCTGGCCCATGGGTCTAGGCAGCAAAGGGTCAGTTTCAAGGGCCCTTGCCCCGCCAGCGGCTGCAGTGCCTGGGGCAGCAGTCACAAGAAAAGACCAAAACCCCTTTGTCGTCACCAACATTTTAAGCCAGGCCCCACCGCCGGATGCACAGAGGAGCCAACACCATGGCACCAGCTTTTGAGGAAAGAAAAAGCTTTTATTGCTAAGTCAACCTGCAAGGAGATAGGAGGCAAGGCTCAAGTCTGCCTCCCTGATCCAGGGATCAGGGTGAGTTTTAGGGGGTGAGGGGACAGGTTGGTTGGGGAAGCTCTAGACCCTTGGCTTCTGGTTATGTCCTGGTTATGTCCTGGTTATGTTCTGGTTAAGTTCTGATTATGTCCTGGTTATGCCCTGGTTATGTCCTGGTTAAGTTATGGTTATGTCCTGGCCCTCTGGTTCCAGGAGGACTTTGGGTGTAATTGGAAGTCTAAGTCTCTCCTCTGGGCAGGCTTGAGCTGCATGACTTGCAAGTTTAGCCTGTCCTCTCTGAAAAGCAACTCAGTATCTTGTTAGAAACAGGATAGGACCAGTTTGAGCTGGTTCTGTGATTACATCTTCAAATTTCAGAAACTGAGCTCTGGCAAGACCTGCCTCACTTCTGCCTGCTGTCAGAAATGCAGAGCTTCGTCCCTTGCAGACTTTCCGCAAGTTGCCCCATTGCGGACTCCCCGGCCGGGTCTTCCTCGCCTCGGGTGGGAGACAGAAAGCGCCGCCAGCTTCTTCTTTTCTCCCCGCAGGACCCGGGAGCGCGAGCGACCAGGCGGGCCCTGCAGGAGAAAGGCCTGAAGACAGAGCCTCTCCGGAGGCTCCTTCCCAGGAGGGGCCTCCGGACAAACACCAGGCCCCTGTCCGCGTTGCCACCGGACCCCAGGGCTCCCGGGGGAGGAAGCAAGGCCCCCAGGGCACCCCGGACTGTCCCCCAGGGGAACGGAAGGTGAGCAGGCTCCCCAGGCAAGGCGAGGCCCTCAGGCTTCCCTTGGCCACCCCGAGACGGAGCCACCACCCGTGCCCTGAGGGTGGCAAGTTTCCTAGAGAGACACCTGGGCACATGGGGCGATCGGCGTGGCCTGCCCGGACCTCAGGTCACAGCACCTCTCTGGCTCACCACCTGCTCTTGCACAGTGAGCGGGCCCACCAGCGCCCCAAATGTGGGAAGGGCTTCGAGCACAACTCGGACCACATCCAGGCCTGAGGACCCATCACAGCCATAGGCCACGGCCACGCCGGATGGAGAGCGGGGTGGACGCTGGGCCGCAGGCCACCTCCTCAGGCCCAGGGCTCTCAGGTGTGAGCAGAGGGCCCAGCACCTTTCCCGTCCGAGGGGCGGAGGCAGTGCCTGCACCCGGTCCACGGGCCTCCCGCCTCCCGCCCTGTCTCAGTGCTGCAGCCGCATCACGCAGCGGCTCCCCGCCCTGCACCCCACCCCAGCCCCTAGCAGACAGCTCCCCGAAGCTCCATGGCGCTCGGCTTGCGAGCGGGGTTACCTCGATCGCCAGAGGAAGAGCAGCAAGAGCTTCCCCTCGGTGCCAACCTCGCCATCCCCTGGAAATCCCCGTGGGCAAGAGGCCCTTCGCCAGGCACCTGCCGGGCCTCCTGTCGCGGGACCCTGCCTTAGCCGGAGGCCCGGGCTTCGGGGGGCAGGAGAGTCCCACATGGAGAAGGCCCAGGCAAATGATCCCTCTGAGTGGTTCCAAGGGCTCTCACCAGGTTCTCGCTGCCCCGCCACTGCTGGGCCTGTCCTACCAGGAAATAACGTCTCCCATTCACTGAGGGCTAACTCTGCCGGCTTTGTGATCCGTGGGAATTACCCTTTTCATCCTCACAACACCCCTGTGCCTGGTATTCTCACCATCAGCATTTTACAGATGGAGAAGCCGAGTCTCAGCAGTTAAGGGTCCTGCCTAAAGTCACGCAGCCCGTGTAGGCAGGACCAGCTGCGCTCAGACCAGGTCTGCTTGCCTGACTCCACAGCCTGCTGCAACACGAGTTAGGGTGCCGGTGGGACGGGGCATCCTTTTATGGAACATCCGTTTTTCTTGTGGCAATTATATAAAACTTTTTTAAAAATGTTTTTAGTGACTTTTTAGGGAGAGAGGAGGAGAGAGGGAGAGAGAGAAACAATGATCAGCTGCCTCCTGCGTGCTCCCTACTGGGGATGGAGCCCACAACCGCGGCATATTCCCTGACCAGGAATCCAACCCGGGACATCTCGGCACATGGGTGGAGGCTCAACCAACTGAGCCACACCAGCCCAGGCTATATGTCACGCCAGCCCACTAGATGCCACGCCAGCCCAGGCTAGATGCCACGCCAGCCCAGGCTGATGCCATGCCAGCCCAGGCTATATGTCACGCCAGCCCACTAGATGCCACGCCAGCCCAGGCTAGATGCCACGCCAGCCCAGGCTAGATGCCACGCCAGCCCAGGCTATGTGTCACGCCAGCCCAGGCTAGATGCCACGCCAGCCCAGGCTATATGTCACGCCAGCCCAGGCTAGATGCCACGCCAGCCCAGGCTATAGAAAAGTGAGCAGGTACTTCCTGGAATGAAAGTTAACATTTGCACCAATGATCGAGATGCAATTTGAGATGCCAAGTTTCAGGCTCAGTCCACGAAACCTTGACGCGACCTCTTCCCAGTCCTCTGTCTGAGGGATGTTGGCCAAGGAAGCCCTGCTGGGACCAGCGCCTGGTGGAGCCTTCCTGGAGGCCAAGGAAGGTGGCCTCGCCACAGCTTGCCTTCCTGCTGGCTTGCCTGGGAAGTTCATCTGCGCTAAGGCTTCCAAAGTCTCAACAGACATTGACCTTCAAGGTTTGGTAATGAAAAACTGGAATTCTTGAGAATTCCTGAAATTATCTTATTCTGTATTTTTTATAAGTTTATACACTTTTATAAATAAGAAATACACATGTAGTAGTAGTTACAAAGAACTATAGGGTATAGCAAATATTCTGAAACCAGAAAATACCAGAGAACATTATTGGGTAGTATTTTTTTTTAAATATATTTTATTGATTTTTTACAGAGAGGAAAGGAGAGGGACAGAGAGCTAGAAACATCGATGATAGAGAAACATCGACCAGCTGCCTCTTGCACACCCCCTACCGGGGATGTGCCCGCAACCAAAGTACATGCCCTTGACCGGAATCGAACCTGGGACCTTTCAGTCTGCAGACCGACGCTCTATCCACTGAGCCAAACCGGTTTCGGATATTGGGTAGTATTAAAATAACAAAATGTTTGAATCTTCAACAAGATTATCTGTACTACACAGAATCATGAGTTGAAATTGCCAATTTAAGGACTTGTTTCCAAAACTTGCTATTTCTTGGAAGATCATTCATAGGATTTGCATATCATATACTATGCATGTAAACTGATTAATATTTATTTGTGAGAATGACTCAGTGTTGCCCAGCTGGCATGGCTCAGTGGTTGAGCATCGACCTATGAACCCGCAGGTCACGGTTCAATTCCAGGTCAGGGCACGTGCCTGGGTTTCCGGCTGGATCCCCAGTGGGGTGTGCAGGAGGCAGCCGATCAATGATTTTCTCCTGTTGATGTTTCTATCTCTCTTTCCCTCTCTCTTCCTCTCTGAAATCAATAAAAATATATATTTTTTAAATGGCTCACTGTTAACAGCAGACAGGGCCACAAATACACAACAGTACAAAAAAGACTGATTAGACTGTTACCATTTTTCTCCAATATGCTTCTGCCCCAAGTTCCAGAAGGATCTACCTTAACCTTGGACTTCGTGTGCTAGTGTTTCTTCTCTTGCTTTCTACTTCATGTTAACAGATTCCTTCAAACCAGAAATGCCTCTATGTTTATTTTTAGCCATCAATTCTCACAGGAAAATTATAATACTTTTGCCTATTTTCCCAATTTCCTGACTGATTGTTCTTGGGATTCAGAAAAACATAAAACTTCCGGGAAATGTCAGGAAGGACTTCCTGCATATAAATACTATTCTGGTCTGAGCGGAATTGGCAAGGCGAGTCTGCTACAGAAGTAATTGCCAAGCTTCATGGTTTCAGGGGGCTCAGAGCCAGAAGAGCCGGTTATGGGTCCCCGTCCTACCATCTCCTGGTTGAGACATTGGGCAAGTCACTTTACCTCTTTGAGCTTCAACTTAATGGACAGAATGGTGCTTGGGAAATAATATACTTGCTTTGTGAGTCAGTGGTATAGAAGGTTAAAAGGATAGCTTTGGAGTCAGACAGTCTGAGGTTTGAATCCATTATTTACCACCTCTTTGATTTGGGGCAAGGTCTAACCACTCAAAGCCTCATTTTTCTCTTCCGTAAAATGGAAAAACTGGTTGATCCCATTTCATAGGACTTAGGTGAGCTTAAATGAGATCACATATGAAAATTCTAAACGCAGAGCACAGTGCATTGTAAATGCTTGATAAATGGGGACAGTATAGTTATAATCTGCTGTGTCTACCTCACAGGGCAGCTGTGAGAGTGAAAGGGAGGTGGTGTTGTGAAGATGCTCGCTCAGCTGTGAAAGGGTATCCACACACTCTCTTCCCCTCGGAAATGGGACGGTCAGAAGTCCTGGCAGACATTGCTGGTATCTCCCAAGGAAGGGGCCTGAGCACGCTCACTCATATTCCTGGAGGGAACTGTGTTGAGGAGGAGGTGTCACCGTGGTTACCTAGTAAACAGGTTTAGTTGCAATCAAGTCGGCAAACTCCGGCATCGTCTGACTTGGGGCACACTTGGAGGATGGGGGGAAACCAATTTTCGGGCGCAGGCTTTGGAGACAGAACAACGTTCAACAGAGCCTGCCGGCCACAGGTTTGTGTAAGAGGGATTGCAGCAGAGGAAGGGAAGGTGTAATAGGAGGTGGTGAGGAGACTGACTATGGTCTGAAGCCCTGTTATTGGCTGACCTTCGGAAACAATCCCATTAGCCGGGACCAGCGCCTCCTGCTGCTGCTGTGCTCGTTCATTCCAAGGCGAGGCCAGACATGGGTCACAGGGCTTCCCCAGACCCTCGTGTAATCCTGACAGCGGCCCGGTACAGCGAATACTAGCATGACCCGGTCGGTTCTCAGGTGAGGGCTTGGCGTTTGCGAGTTAAGCCCACTGCCCACGGTCACTCAGCCTATACGTTGTGGAGTCAGGATTCAGGTAGCTTCCAAGCCCTTAGCCCCCTCCAGACCGCGTCAGCTCCCCAGGAGCCAGATGCTGAGCTTGAACAGGAGGAAGGAAACACAGATGTAAGGGCATTAGCACCTAAGCGGCCTCCTCTCTTGCCTTCTGTGACAGCTCTCTCTCTCTCTCTCTCTCCTGATATCGCCTTGCTTTTCCTGAACCCTGTTTCTTTGCTTCCCCGGATGTTTTTCTCTGCTGAGCCTTTAAGTCCAGGTCTTCTGGGCCCCATCCTTGGCCTCTCTCCTCTTTCTTTGCACAGGCCTGTGAGGGAGCTTCTTTATGCCACAGCTGCAGCCACTGGTCATCTCTCATTCTAATCCAGACTGTCCCTCTGAGCACCACCTGACCCAGCCAGCGACCTCCCCACAGCGTCTCTCACTCCAGGCTCCCGACTGAACCCACCACCCTCCCCTAACATCATCTCCTCCCGCTGGCCCCGCTCCTCGCCATGGCCTCTTCATGCCACACGCTGGTTGTAGTGGCGGGGAATCCACGCAGCCTTCGGAGACGAAGCCTGTGGAATCAGTTCTTGGGGCTGGAGGTGGACTATGGGGTGTGTGCCCTGAGACCTGCCGGCAGTTTGTGGGCACACTTAGAAGGTGGAATCACCGTTTCATTGGCCGAATACAAGTGCCTGCAGTGTGCCAGGTCCAGGACAGAGGCAGAGGACACATCCTGGAGGGAAACAGCCGGGACCCCTGGCTTCAGGGAGCTATCGGCTGCCAGAGAAAACAGACTTTAAGCAGTCCTTCCTACTACAGACTCTTACCCCCGGGGCTGAGTATCATGCAGGAACAGTCAGGGGGCTGAGTATCATGCAGGAACAGTCAGGTGCGATGAAAGAACAGAATAGGCCTCTGTTAGGCTGGGGCCAAAGGCCATTTTGAGGAAGTGACAGTTACTACTGCCCTGGGAGCTGAGCTGGCAGAAGAGAGTCCCACGGAGGCCACAGTAGGTGGGCCAGACCTTGGTATGGGAACACGGAGAGCCGACCTGTGTCGGAGGAGCCGAATGTGGTCAAGCTAAGGCTGGCAGGCTGGCTGGGGTGGTGGCCGATGCCTGTGGGCCATGGTAAGGAACCTGGGTTTTTTGGTTTAACTTTTAATTTGGAAATAATTTCAAAGCTACCAAAAAGTGAGTGGCACAAAGGATTCACCGTAATTATTAAAATTACTCGCTCTTTCTCTCTATATATATAGTATATACATGAGACTTTTATTCTGAACTATTTGAGAATAAGTCGCATACATCATGTTCTTTTACCCCTACTTACAATGTGTATTTTTTACCACAGCACCGTACAGTTATCCACTTCACTAAGTTTAGCATTGATGTAATACGGTACATAATTTAGCACCCATTTTGTTGATTTCTCAACATTATCGTTTATATTTTCTCCAGTCTCGGATCCAGTCTAGAATGATGTGCTGCATTAAATGCCATTTCTTTTTAGTCTCCTTTTCTTTATTTTTTTAGTTGATTTCAGAAAAGAAGGGAGATAGAAACATCAATGATGAGAGAGAATCATTGATTGGCTGCTTCCTGCATACCCTCTACTGGGGGCGGCGGGGGGGGGGGGGTGTCGAGCCCTTGGCTGGAATCAAACCTAGGACCCTTTAATCCGCAGGCCGGTGCTCTATCCACTGAGCAAAACTGGCTAGGGCTTTTTAGTCTCCTTTAATCTGAAATAATTAGCCTCTCTTTGTCTTTTATGACATTGACATTATGGAAGAATGCTATATCCTCCTTTAGTAGAATGTTCCTCACTTCGGGTTTGTTTGCTGTTTCTTCATTATTAGGTACTAGAGGCCGGATGCACGAAATTCGTGGAAGGGGCTCAGACCTCGGTCTAATTAGCATATTACACTTTTATTATAATAGATGGGTTATGCATTCCTCGCTGGGAGTCTGCACAAGTGTCATTGTGTCCTCAGTGTGACACAAGAGGCATACAATGTCCATCTGCTCTTCCTTGCTGACTTTTGTCTGATTTCTCCAATACGTGGTTCGTTACTATTGTCCCCTTGTAACTGATAAGCAACAGGGAGACATGTTACAACCATGCAGATATCCTATTCCATAGATTAGCAGATAGACGAGATTTAACATCTATTGATGATTCTTGCCTGAATCATATCAGTCTTTGTCATGACAGTTACAAAAGGATGACTTCAACTCCAGCATTGCTTCCACTGGACATTCATATATATAGACTTTGGATTTCTATTATTTTCCAAGGATTTTACAGCTATTAACCTTAATTATTTTGGTGCCAAAATTGTCCCAGATTTGGCCATTGGGAGCCCCTGGACTTTATGCCAACTTCAGTGGAGTGGCATGATTCACTTTGCATATAAGACCACCATGAGTGCTGTGTGAGAATGCATTGTAGGGGCCCAGGCAAGGAAGCAGGGAGACCCATTAGGGGGCTCTTGAGCAGCCAGGTGGGAGATGTGGCTTATACTAGGGCTGTGACATACAGGATGGAAGAAATGGATGGATGTTCAAGAAATTTTGGCAGTAGAAGTGGCAGGACTTAGCGGTGGAATGATTGTGTGAGTGGTCAGAGAGGGAGGAGTCAGGAATGACTGGAGTGGCTGGGGGATGGTGGGGTGTTTACTGCCCTGGGAAGACAAGCAGTGTATGGGGGTCACCGGGATGGATTTCTGTTTGGGCAGTTCAGTTTGAGATAGTTTTGACATCTAAGTCAAGTAGACAATTTGATATAATGTTCCAGAGTTGGAGATAGAAGTCCAGACCAGAAGAAAATGTAGGAGTTGAATGCATGGTCCTGGATAAAATGCTGTAAGGGGAGAATGTGTAGTGAGAAGAGAGAGGGACCAGACTGGGAACCCTGAGGGAGTTCGCTGTTTGAAGGTCTTGGAGGTGTGGTAGCTGGCAATGGAGAGAGGTCGGTGAGGACCAGATCACAAGGATCCCGGAATGTAAGGCCAAATCCTGATGACTATGGGGAACCATAGTCCTCTCTACCTTTACAGCCCCATTCAAATGCCACCTTCTCCGGAATCTTCCCTGATTGCTCCAACTGTGAGTAGAGGAGTGTCAGGGTATGATATGAATTTTAGAAAGACTGTTCTGATGGCCATGCAAAGATGATTTGGTCCTAGCCAGTTTGGCTCAGTGGCTAGAGCATCAGCCTGCGGACTATAGGGTCCTGGGTTCGATTCTGGTCAAGGGCATGTGCCCAGGTTGTGGGCTTGGTCCCCAGTGGGGGGCGTGCAAGAGGCAGCCAATCATTGATTCCCTCTCATCATTGATGTTTCTATCTCTCTCTCCCTCTTCCTTCCTCTCTTGAATCAATAAAAAATATTTTTTAATAAAAAAATATATTTTTAAATGTTTAAAAAAGAAAAGAGGAAACAAGAGAAAAATCAAAGCCCCACTTTCTTGTATTTTACTGGCATTGCTGACACAATCGTTACTGGTTGCATAAAGATCTCCTTGGGCAGATCCTTCCTAGTCCTCTGAGTGTTGGAATAATTCACTTCAGGCCTCATGGCGTTGGCTTGGGAGCTGTGGCTGGGCAGTGGGGACAGAAGCAACTAGGGACCACATGCAACTCAAGAATCAGTGCTTGAGCCCATCCAACTCATCCTTTCATTCAGCAAATGTTTATTAAGGACCCACCGCAGCCCAGGCTCTGAGGATATGCGATGATCAGGACATACTTCCTGCCGTGAAGACCTCCAGTCTCGTAGAAAGGGAGTCACAGTTGGAAAGCATTTATCACAGAGCGCGTGCAGTGCCACCACAGATGCCCAGTGTGGTAGTTGTGGTGCTGACTCAGGGAAAGGAGCTGGAGGTAGCGGAAGCCCGGAGCACACAATGAGCAGTGAGGATGGGAGGACGAGGACATGCCAGAGGGCCACATTCCCGCGGAGCCTGGCTGCTGCTGCTCTGTCTATGGGCTGAGGGTACATCTTTCCTGCCATTAGGCGTCTGGGTGTTTGTTTTTTCTGTTTCTATTTCAAATATTCCCTTTCTCCCTCGAGGAGGGCATGTTGACACTCTTCTTCAAAATCTCAACGTGCATGCTTAATTCATTTTTATTTTTTACACTAAAAACATTTAATGCTGTTAATTTTACCTCTGCAGATAGCTTTGACTATATCCTATTTTTTAATTATTTTTATGTAGTTTTTTATTGTCCTAAGGGTAATTTGAGATACTATTTGTGTGTTTCAGTTTCAAAGTGGTGTGCTTTATATTATTGTAAGTTAAATTGCATTTTGATCAGAGACTGACTTCTAGAATTTCCACTTTTCAAAATTTACCAAAATACTTTCTGTGACTTACTATTTATTGAAGATTTTCACTGTTCATGAAACTTGAAAGGAGGTATACTATTTGTTTTCAGGGTAAAAAAAAACTTATGTTCAGATCTTTTATGTCCCTATAAATTTATTTTTTATTCTTGTTCAGAAAATGTGTTAGAATATTTCCAATAAAACTGTTTCTCACGTTTCTCCTTGTGTTGCTAATTTTTTTCATAAATCGCTGGTGTTATTTACCACATAAGAAATTAAACCCCTTGACATTTTCTGACGTGGCAGCAGCTTCGACAGTGGAGAAATGAGGCCGAAGTGGCAAGGAGCCCTCGGCCCAGCTGTGCTAATGGACCGACCGGGGTGTTATTAAATGCCTCACTGAAGCCCGGGAACAGGGGAGAGACGTGGACCTAAATAAGGTAAAGCCACGCTGGCTGCCAAACACGGCCTTTCAGCACAGCCTCGCCCGGGGGATCCACTGCTGCAGGCCCACCTCAGGAGCCAAAGGTCTCGGTCCTCAAGCTAAAGGCAAAACCCACCAGAACTGCCAGTGGGGTCGCTGTGATGGCTGTAACGTGCAAACCCCTCAGACGTCCAAACCTCAGTCTTACAGGAACTATATGCCTCCTGCCCGCCCCCCACTGGGGATCGAGCCCGCAATCCAGGCATGTGCCCTTGACTGGAATCAGACCTGGGACCCTTCAGTCCACAGGCCGATGCTCTACCCACTGAGCCAAACCAGCCAAGGCTGCCGGTAATCTTGCTTAAGTTGTTTAAGAATGGGTGCTGGTGGCTCCATCCAAAAAGATACTCCATTAGGACAGATCTTGGGGGATTGGGCTATTTACGTTTATCCACCAATGACAAAGAGGAAAATGGTGTAATACTGCTTGGCCTATAGTATAGTATATGCTCTAGATTTGGGGAAAGGTGGCCATTAAATGGGTCTTTAAACTACTATCCTGTATTACAGTTAGAATTGTTTTGTCAGAGGTTGGGGAAATGTGGGGAGTGCCGTATGTTTGAGCCTTTATGTCTCTGCATAATTCTAACTGAAAGAAAACAAGGAAGGGGCTGAGTTGATGGTTCAGGGAAAAGATGTGGTACCGTTAACACAAAAACGGCAGAGAGCAGGAGGAGGGGGGGGAGGGACAGGACGAGGAAGACCGCCTCCTCCAAGAGCTCCAGAGTCTGGGGCGCTCCCTCCTTCTCCTGGGCCACTGGGCCTGAGAGCCTGGGCGGGTCACCCCTCTCCCTAGAACAAGGCTGGGAACTGCATTCGGAGGGGAGAGAGCTACTTCCCTAGCAGGGCAACTCCCTCTCCGCCAGGTACCGTGGAAGCCACTGAGAATGAGCCCCCAGCAGGGTGTTGTTGGGCCCACACTCCGCTCTCCACCTGGGATTTGCTAAACTGGAAACATTCCAATCCCTCCTACCAGGATGATCCCGCTAACATCACGGATATGATTGTGTCCATATTCACCTCTCATAACCCCAGCTGGGCCGATGCACAGGCACTCTTACACATCCTCCGAACTGGGGACAGGGAGGTCAGTGTCTGGGAAAGCTTGAGAGGAAGCACAGTGGCTCCATGAGGAGGACCCAAATACAGCTGACCCGGCCCAAGCTATTCCTCCAGTCGAGCCCAACTGGGACCCCAATGACGGGGGACTGCCTTGGCTTGAACAGTATGAGAGATGCACTGTTGAGGGGTCAGGGGCGGGGGGGTTCCCAAGCAAAGGAGTCTAAACCTGCAGGCAGTTCAGCAGAGGGCAGAGAGGACCCCTCTGCCTTTCAGAGCGCGTTTTTCAGGCGCACGGGAATACCCTGGCACAGACCCTCACGGCTGGAAAGAGTCGCATGGTCAATTGGACTTTTATTAGCCAGAGTTTTCCAGACATTAGAAAAAAAATTGTAGGCGTTGGATGGGCACTTGGAATGAATCCCTGGCAATTGGTTGATACTGTTTACAACAAGAGGGAAATTAAAAACAACAACAAACAGCCACCGTCTTTGTAGAGCAGGCCAATAGCCAAAGGCAGAGAGGGCCAAAGGGAAGGAAAAGACAAGAAGGCCCCCTGTCCCCCGCTCAGTGTGCGTCTGCAAAGGCCGGGCACTGGAAGAATGAGTGCCCCAAGAGAGAAGATAATCGGGGAGAGCAAAGTCAACGGACAAAGAGCTCCCACCATCATGCTGAACAAGGAGGCCAGCTCGGCTGCGGATTGAGGATTGTCAGGGGCCACCAACTGGGTCAACACCCCTTTCGTTGTAGGCAGTTAGACAGACAGTAGCTGAGCAAGGACTGGTGGGCCGGGTACAGAAGGTCACCAGGGTGGAAAGCCCAAGCGCCTAACAACTGACAATCAGTTGTAGGGTGGGACCTGCCCCAGGGTGAGTTTTCCTCCCTTAGCTTATCGCTGATCGTGTGGTTTGAACCCCTGACTTTTCCTCCCTAAAAAAAATCTATGTCTGGAGTTGTATCTCAGCTCCAGGCCCAGATAAGCAACAAAACTAGCCACAACTGACGTAAGGACCTGCTGCATTGAATAATGACCCCCTGCCCCGTGCCAGCCCATCCATCGGTGGAGACCACAAGTCTGAAAGGACACACCTGTCTATTGCAGGGGTCCTCAAACTTTTTAAACAGGGGGCCAGTTCACTGTCCCTCAGACCGTTGGAGGGCCGGAGTATAGTTTAAAAAAAACTATGAACAAATTCCTATGCACACTGCACATATCTTATTTTGAAGTAAAAAAACAACACGGCAAAAACACCCGCATGTGGCCCACGGGCCGTAGTTTGAGGACGCCTGGTCTATTGAGATTTTAGAGACCGCCCCTAAATTGCCACCCTTAAAACACGACAGGACCCCATGGGTTCTCCCTCCTGGGAGCACACCCCTGCCTTTCCCTGCCCCTCCCCCTCCCTGTCCCAGGCACCTTACCATCAGCTTCCTCACTCCCAAGCTCTGAGGGCCCTTCCTTTACCTCCATAACTTGTTTCCTAAGCCCATTTCTTCTAGGAATTACTGCTTCTACCCTGTGATTTACCAAATAGATGTCCTCTTACAGTTTGGGTCTTGGCTCTGAATTCTTTCCTAACCAGAACCCAAGTACTGAGGCTGCTGAACCCAGGTTTGGTCTGACACCTGGTGCCGGTCCCATCACCCACACACTCTCACCAAACCTTCGTCCCAAACAGTGATGGTGGTGGGATTCTCTGAAACTCTGGAGCAGCGGCCCTCTTTGGAGCCATCAGAGTGCATGATTGGCGAGGCCCAGCTAACTCAGACATTTCTAAGGCCCATCCCTCTCCTGGGATGAGACTAGCTCTCTAAGCTGCGGGCTCCGGTCGCTTTCCTCCCGGAGGAACAACAGCTACACCTACTGGTTCCGTGGGAACATGCCTGGCAGTTTCCTGTACAAGATCAAGGTCAGCGGGAACCAGCCCACTCCCAGCCAAAACAGAGGCCCAGGTACAGCCATCAGTATGGGCTCAATGGGAACCGGAAGAGCCAGCGGGCCTTGCCAGTCAGGGTTAAACTAAAACCACGGGCAAAGATCCCCCAAGTGGCAGTATTCCTTGAAAAAGGCCAGGATTCAAAAATTCCTCAAATTTGGTCTAATTCGACCAAGCCCTATAACACTCCTATATTGCCAGTAAAGAAACCCCAAACGGGAATACCTGTTTGTCCAGGACCTAAGGCGTATAAATGAAATCACTCAGGATATATACATCCTACTGTGCCCAAGCCTTACACACTAAGTCCTGGGCTACCTAGAGACAGAGAATGGTCCTGGGTCCTGGGCCTCAGAGACGTTCTCTTCTGTGTGCTGGTCGACCCGGCTTCGTAGCCGCTTTTTGCCTTTGAATGGCAAGACCCAGAGCTCTGGCTAAGACTCAGTACAGGTGGGGGCTTGCCCAGGGTGGGAGTGGCTGGGGCGGTGTGTGTGTGTGGGGGGGGACATATGTAAAACTTTAGACAATAAATTTTTAAAAAAAGACTCAGTACAGTTGGACAGTCCTTCCCCAGGGGTTCAAGAACTCCCCCACCATTTTCGGGGAGACGCTAAGCAAGGACCTGGAAAGGCTGTGGTTTCCGAAGGGAGTCTCGTTACAATATGTGGACGATCTGCGGCCACAGGGCCCACGGTGAGCACTGTCTGACAAGCATCACGGACTCCTCGATCGCCTAGCGAGCTGTGGCCATAAGGTCTCGGCCCCCAAAGCTCAGATTTTGCGAGCAGGCCGTCAAATTCCTGGGGTTTCTCCTGGGCCCTGGCAACCGGAGTTGAACAGGGGACCATACGGACACTGTCATTCGGGTGCAGCCCCCGGAGACCAGGAGGCAGTTGAGAGGATTTGGGGGGATGCTGGGTGCTGCCACATTTGGACTCACACCGAGACCCTGTATGAGGCTCTAAAGGGGCCAGAGGAGACCCCTGGAGTGGGATAAGGAATGTGAACGAGCCTTTGAGACCTCAAAGGCCCTGCTTTGGGCCTCCCAAATCTGTTGAAACCTTTCCATCTGTATGTACATGAGAGGAAAGGAATTGGACGTGGGGTTCTCAGATTCTAAGGGCCACCCACTGCAACATGCAGCCCGGAGACCACAGGCCTCAGGGAAGGCTGAGAAAATGAACCAGGCCTTAAAGAAGAATATAGCCAAACTATGTCAGAAGACAGGTCTGCATTGGGATTGGTGTTGCCCATTGCCCTGCTCAAGATTAGAGTAGCTCCCCGAAGCGGGATTGATTTGAGTCCCTAAAATATAGTATATGGGTGACCCTTCCAGGCTGCTATAGGAACAGGAGATGTATCTGTAGATCATGATGTTAAAATTAAGAATGATATGCAGCATCTTAAACACTGAGTGTAATGAATGATTTGGCATGTGCAAGGATTTTTCTGTCACAAGCCCGCTACATCCCTTTGAAGCAGGAGACAGAGTTCTACTCAAGACATGGAAAACTGGCCCTAACCGGTTTGGCTCAGTGGATAGACCGTTGGCCTGCGGACTGAAGGGTCCCAGGTTCGATTCTGGTCAAGGGCATGTAGCTTGGTTGCAGGCATATCCCCAGTAGGGGGTGTGCAGGAGGCAGTTGATCAATGTTTCTCTCTCATTGACGTTTCTAACTCTATCCCTCTCCCTTCCTCTCTGTAAAAAATCAATAAAATATATTTTTAAAAAAGACATGGAAAACTGGATGGCCAGACGATCAGCTGAAGGAAAAATGGATGGGACCCTGGGGCATGCTTCTCACCACTCCAACTGCTCTGAAGCTGGCAAGGATCCATCACTCCCGAGTAAGAAGGTGCAAAGGGGAAGAATGGGTGACCGAACCTCAAGATCATCTTTCGAAGGCAGCATTCATTATCATTGCACTCTTGACCACAGCTGGTCTGGCTGAAGGAAAACTAATTCTGTTCAGAAGAGATGAAAATATTTGGGTGGATCTAGCAAAAAAAAAATGTTCTTAACATCTCTGACTTTTGCCTTTCACAAGGAACCTATGCAGAACAGACCTTTACGTCTTGCCTAGTAGGAGTTGGGACACTGATTGTATTATACAGAATTGTACTCATTCTATTCTCTTTGGGAAGAGAGTCACAGATGGGACCTTTATACACTGGGACCCATTGTCTGAGAAAAGGATGCAGGGATGTTGTCTCTGAAGGTTGCTGCAGTAGCTTCCTGTGGTGAGTGTCTGGCTTTGACCGGGTGTTCTGGTTATTGTCTTTCAGAATCTAATAACTACAGTATGTATTGTTCTGGCAGTTTCACCCTTCCTTATAGTAATGGACACACTAAGCTGCTAGCTGATTGGTTTCTGATATGTGAGGTACCTGCTTAGTCATATGTCCCTGCCAACAGCGCTGGGGCCTTGTTCCTTAGGACAACTGACCGTCCTTATGCCCCCACAGCATCACAGGACCGGGACCAGAAGAGGCCTTCTCATGGCCGTGGCATCAGACTGCAACGATGATCGCCACCTGTGGGGCCCTGCTGACTATGCTGCTCAGTTAACTGCCACGCGTCCAAACGGAAACCACCCCCACATGCCACGATATTTTGAATTTAATTTAAAAAAATAAATTTGCAATGGATATTATAAAAATAAATATGTTACAATTTGGGGGTTCTTGAATGTTTTCAGTTGAAAATTCTCACGAAAAATGATTTTTTAAAGTGTCTATAGATGCTTATGGCGAACAAAGGGTTAACCTTTTTGTTATGCTGGTAATGGTAGGCTCTCTCCTTTCAGAGTTACAGAAAGCTGGATACAGCTTAGGTGAGCCATGGGAGTTGCTGAAGCTAGGCCAGGACTCAGATCAGGAATAAGAATGGGTACAATGGTTACAGATTACAGGTAATGTGGGCTGAGGGTTGCAAAGATCGGCACCTGGGGGCGCCATTGTTTCAGCAACAAGGCTAATTTTCCATGATGATAGGCAGTTCTAGTCTATTGCTCCCTCCTACCCTTAACATAAGCTCTATCTTCAAAGTATATCCAGAATCTGACCACTTCCATCACCACCACCCAGTACAAATTACCATCATCTCCTACACATTGTGCCATGCATTATTGCAATAAACTAGCAGGCCTCCCTTCTTCTATTCTTGCCCTTCATCACCGCGCCCCCCCCCCACACACACACACACACACCATTGATTCTCAACACAGCAGACAGCATGGTTATTTTAAAATATAAGTCATGCCCTAGCTGGTTTGGCTCAGTGGATAGAGCATCAGCCTTTGGACTGAAGGGTCCCGGGTTTGATTCCAGTCAAGGGCACATGCCCGGGTTTCGGGGTCCACCCCCAGTAGGGGGCATGCAGGAGGCAGCCAATCAATGATTCTCATCATTGATGTTTCTCTCTCTCTCCCTCCACCTTAACTTGCTCTACTTTCCCTCACCCCCGTGGCCTACACGTAATGTATTTTCTCCTCCTGTTAGAATACAAACTTCCAAGAAGGCAGGAATCTTTGTTTTGTTCACGGAGCCCAAACACTTAGAACCGTGTCTGGCACACAAAAGCCACTCAATAAATGTTAAATTTAAACATTAAATGCCCATATTCCCCACAATATTACTTTGGATAAAGTATAACAATATCGGATGGTGGGACCCAGGGCTTCTTGGAGTCCCACTACCTTCACCCACACCTAGGAGAACCGTTATTTTGAACTGGAAACACCGAATTGTCAGTCACCGAAGTCCTTTCTCTGCTCAGCTTCTCAAAAGTGTGCATCCCGCCCTCACCGTGTCCAACCTGGGCGAGGTCGCCTTTCTCTCAGCGCAGACACTCCAGTGACTGTACTTGACTCATCCAACCAGCCAATCAAAATCTCCGTCCTTTTTGCCCCTTAAAGGACTCCACTTTCCGTGTAGTTATGCCCAGAGGGGCGGAACGCAGCAAATCCAGCCAGTGGAAGTGACGCTGGACACGTTGCCTAGGTCACCGCACAGCTTTTCAGTTGCCGGGAGGAAAGTGGGCGGAGCGAGGACGCGGACGTCCCGCCCCTATCACGGCGCGGCCCAGGATTGGCTCTCCGCGGGCTGCGCCAGGTAGCGAGCACCTGGCGGTTTCTGTCTGGGGAAGGGATCTCAAAGGCCGGGACCCCTGAGCCCTGCCCGAGTCACCCCCACGGCCCGGCGCAGGGAGAGCTGTCTCTGACCCTGCTCCCTGTGATCACAGGCCCCGGTTACGCATGCAGGCTGCCGTGCGAGTCTGGAGGTCTGGTAAATTCTGAAAAACCTCGGCCCGGGGCTGGCAACTTGTCTAAGTCCCTGTTAAAAGAGGGATTGGACTCAATAGACGATCTCCAATGGCTTCCTCCGGATCAAGTGTGATGGGTAGGATCAGAAAGCCCAGAGCCAGCCGGGCTCGGGCACTCACGTGCTGCGAGGCCTTGGCAAGTCACATCCTATTTTTAGTCTGTGTTCCTCCTCTCAGTGTGAAGGGATTGGGCTAGATGTCATCTTAGGTCCCTTCTAGTTCTTCCTATGGAACAGCCTTGACAGCATGTGAAAAGGCTCTGTAAATGTATGACATGTTATACAAACGGTCAGCAATCCATATTGCTACCTTCTCATCCTCCTTCACTTTCTTTACCCAGAAGTCCCAGGAATGGCAGGAAAAGTCTAGAAGGGCACCCAAAGATAAAATAGGGACTCTCACCAGATACTGGAAAGGTTAATTGCCTGCAACTCAGGAGATGATGCTGGAGAGTGGACTAATCCTCTACCCTTTAACCCCCTCCCCCTCATTTTATGGAAAGTTTTGAAAGCAGCTAAGTCAGGCTGCTTCTATAAGGGGGAAACCCAGGTTTTCTGACTTGATACAAGGATCAGTCATTTACACATAGTGTTGGCCAACAGGAGGCATAAATATGAAAGAGCAGGTAAAGAAATCTTCCAGAGACAAAAACAGATCATTTCCTTTGTAACATTTCCCACTTCATTTACTTAGTATTCCTATGCTATGGACATTTGGAGTAACTTCCAAAGCAGGAACAGAGCAATAAAAAAACAAAACAGAAGCAAGTTATCTCCCTCTCTTGCTTTTTCTGATACCCTTATCTTCCCAGAAGAGCTTCTCAACTTTATTGATTGATTGATTGATTGATTGAGAAACAGAGAGAGAGGAAGGGAGAAACATTGCTTTGTTGTTCCACTTATTTATGCATTCATTGGTTGTTTCTTGTATGTGCCTTGACCAGGGATTGAACCCACAACCTTGGTGTATCAGGATGTCGCTCTAACCAACTGAGCTAGCTGGTCAAGGCAAGCTTCTCAATTTCTGATATTTCAATCCCCTTTTGTAATATTCTTCAGTGGTCACCCACCTTCCAAAAAAAGAAAAAAAAGGAAAGTGAAAAACCAAATGTGCCATTTATATGACCTGTCCAGAATAGGCAAATCTACAGAGACAGAAAGAACATTAGTGGTGACCTAGATTTGGGGTGGGAATGGGGGGTAGAGATTGGGGAGAATTAAAAAGTGACTTTTAAATATTTTTCATTGATATCAGAGAGAGCAAGGGAGAGGGAGAGATAGAAACATCAATGAGAGAGAGAAACATCAATCAGCTGCCTCCTGCACACCCCTATTGGAGATGGAGCCCGCAACCCTGGCCCATGTGCCCTGACTGGGAATCCAATTGTAGCTCATAGGTCAATGCTCAAACACTGAGCTACACCAACCTGGAAAGAAGTGACTTCTTACAGATACAAAGTTTATTTTGGGGTGTGATGAAAATGTTTGAAAATTATGATGATTGTACAGCTCTGTGAATAGACTAGTACAGTATGTGAATTTTACCACAAAGGAGACATGCCCAAAACAAACAAAGAAGTCCTATGTGTTTACATCTCACTTGTAGGAGACCTGGGTGGCAGTCCGGCCGTCTGCCCCTGAGGACGCTTCCTAAATCTCCAGGTGTGTCAGCCCCAGGCTGCCCACCGCCGGCTCCGGCCACCACTTCACACTCTGCCTGGATCCCTGCAACTGAAGGACGCATGCTAGTTCCCCTGCTCACCTGCTCAGCTGCCACAGCTGCCACCTCATTTCCTGGCCACCCTGGACGGCGCTGGGCTGAAGCCGGGAAGGACAGACTTGGCAGAACAGAGGTGAGTCTTGTGGGAGATTGGAGAAGTGAGCCACTGTCTAGAGCAGAGTCAGAAAGAACAAAAGGAACGGTTGAGAAGGCAAAGAATCACCTTCAATCTCTGATTTTTCCCCCTCCTGAACTATTTCCATAGTGTTTGAGTAGCTTTCCTCACGGTCTAGGTTGTCTTCCTGCTGAAGTTCTTTTTTTATGTTTTTTTTAATTTAATTTTTTAGATAGAGAGGAGAGGGAGAGACATAAACATTGATGAGAGAGACACATCAATTGGCTGCCTCCTGCACATCCCCTACTGGGGATTGAGCCGCAACCCGGACATGTGCCATGACCGGGAATCGAACCCGGGACCTCCACTGAGCCATACCAGCCGGGCTGGAGTTCTTGGAGGGAGCAGCCTGCAGTTGACTGTTACACATCTACTTCAAGTCTTTTCAAATTCACCTTCCCAGAATCTCCTCTGGCCTCCCTAGCCAAAATACCAACCCCTTTCCCACTTTTGTCTTATTTTGTTTCTCTGTTTTCCTTTGAATTTAACCTCTGTAAGGACAGGAATTTTTATTTTGGGGTTTTAATTTTTATGTTTTGTTCACAACTATTGCCTTGAGTGCCTAGAAGAGCCCAGAGTAAGCACTCATATGTATTTACTGAAGGAAGAAGGAAGGAAGGAAAGAACCTACTATGTAAAAAAACCCACTTTTGTAATAAAAAGGGAGTCTTAAAGGAGTATTTTGTAAACCTGACAAATTCATAGCTAGGAGGCAAGGAAGATAAAGAGGCTTTTTTTTTTTCCTCATATGGACCCATCTAAAAAAAAATCTGGAATACAAGGAGGAGGAGGCCTAGAAGGACATCTGGGCTGTGAGGGACTAGGGTGAGATGGACCCATAACTCCTGTCAGCAGCGTCTTTGACCCAGAAGGGAGGCTGGATGCAGACACCTTCCTGACAGCCTGGGCGCGCTCCTGATCCGAGCACCAGCCCTCCGTATCCTTCTGCGAAGTTGTACAACACGTTAAGGCCTCGCTCCCCTCCTCTGCACCACAGAACAAGACTACCTTCGTGTTTGTGAGATTCCGCGAGATAAAATCTGAACGCCTGTGGGTCCCGCCCGGCACAGGGGGGCTCCGCTCTGCTGCTCCCCCTCTGCCCGTCCTCCTGTGAGCACCGGCTTGTCAGTCAAGAGTTTGAAGTTACAATGTCAGTTTGATTTTTTAAAATCTGACCTTTTCCCTGGGCCCCTGGATCCGGGTGAGCCTGGGTCCCGGGTCCGGGCGGGGCCCTGGGCCCCTGGATCCGGGTGAGCCTGGGCCCCGGGTCCGGGCGGGGCCCTGGGCCCCTGGATCCGGGTGAGCCTGGGCCCCGGGTCCGGGCGGGGCCCTGGGCCCCTGGATCCGGGTGAGCCTGGCCCCGGGTCCGGGCGAGGCCGTGGGCCCCTGGATCCGGGTGAGCCTGGCCCCGGGTCCGGGTGAGGCCGTGGGCCCATGGATCCGGGTGAGCCTGGGCCCCGGGTCCGGGTGAGGCCGTGGGCCCCTGGATCCGGGTGAGGCCACGCAACCCTGGGTCTGGGAGAGGCCATGCGCCCCTGGGTCCGGGTGAGGCCATGCGCCCCTGGGTCCGGATGAAGCTGAATCCTGGGTCTGGGCGAGGCTGTGTGCCCCTAGATCCGAGTGAGACTGGATCCCGGGTCCGGGTGAGGCCGTGGGCCCCTGGATCCGGGTGAAGCCGTGCCCCTGGATCCGGCCGAGACCAAACCAGAGGGAGTCGGACCTGCATTACCACCATTTGTCCACCATCCAGAGCTGAGGGGTCAGTGCCGACATGTACTCATAAGGAACTGGTGGACATTGATATTGGGTCTCAAAAGAACTGTTGGACCAGAAAGAAACTCACTACAGACTGATTCATTTGCCTGTCAGCATAACTATTATTGCTCGTCGCACATTCAATTCTTATAAGTATATCTCTAGGGACACATGATTTCGCTCATCTAGGGGAAATGATGAACAACATAGACTGATGAACAAGAACAGAACCAGAAACAAGGAGGCATCGATCGGACTATCGGGCCTCAGAGGGAGGATAGGGGAGGGTGGGGGGAGGGGGGAGAGATCAACCAAAGGTCTTGTGTGCATGCATATGAGCCTAACCAATGCTTAAGTTCAACAGAGGGTTGGGGCATCCATGGGGAGGGGGGTGGGATGGGAATGGGGGGATGAGGACAAATATATGACACCTTAATCAATAAAGAAATTTAAAAAAAAAAAAAAAAAAAATCTGACCTTTTCTTTTTGGACTTTTTAGTTTCTTGGTTCTGAAGATACACATTTTAATGCCTTAGGTAGGGAGTTAAAGAAGAATGTAAGAAAAAATGAGTGAAAAGGCACTGAGGGTTGGCATCTGCATGAGGTTTACTACTTGGCGCGTAACCTAGAGCCCAAATTGGCTGACGGCTGAGTCTCTGGGTCCTGCCCAGCATCCCTCTTCAGCCTCAGATGTTCGGAAGGAACACAGTACTCAGCACAGGGGCCCTGGAATCAGCCCACGGGGACTTGACCTCCTGGTTCAGCCTGTTACTACTGGCCTTAGGCAAGCTACGCAGGCACTGGAGCCTCCGCCTTCTCGTCTGCCAAGAGGAGATACAACACTGACGCCAGGGCGATGGTGAGGATGGAAGGAGGCCATGGATACAAAGCATTTGGCAGTGCGTGGCTCCGAGAGTGCCTCAGTGCACGTGAACTGTTATTGTTCTAGAGCTTGGAATTTAGAACCAGAATCAGGTTGGGTTTCCGCTCACAAGGTCACGCGGCCATAGCTGGGTCCCGAATGTGCCTTCGGCTGAATCCTGAACAGAGCCTCCAGGTCAAGGTGCTGCGAAGTGCTCCCCACTTTTAACACTGAGTAAGGCCTCTGCTCTCTGGGGCTGCCTCTCCCTTCCTTTGCACCTCGAAGGCTTCGGGGATGAGATGGGGGGCGGTGATGCTCCCAGCTGTGGGGCAGGATTGAACCTCCGTATCTGTTGCTGGTCTGAGCCCCCCCCCCCCCCCCCATGGCACGTATTTTCTCAGACATTACCAAGTGTCAGCTATGTGCCAGGCACTGTGCTGGTTGCTAGGGCAGCGCAGAGAGATACAATTTGAACCCTGCTCTCAAAGGTCTTACAATCTAACTAGGGGGCTAATGTTTTGTGACTGTGCCACTTACCCAGTTGATAATTATTTACTGATCACCCACCACGTGTAAGACATCGATTCAGGCACAGCCATAGAAACCCAGAGGGAGAGATGGTGGTGGCTTGGTCATACCCATCTAACCCAGTACGTGGCCTCCAAAAATGCCGAGATGAATGGGTGGAGTTGGTCGGACGGCTGGTTGTCAGGGAAGGTTTCAGAGTAGGACTGGCGTGGACCTTGTTGAATAGAATTTACTCTGCGGCGATGGTGCAAAGATATGGCCCTCCGGTTCACTGAGGCTGCGAGGCAGTCACTTAGCCGCATGGAAGGGTTCCTCTAGGGCAGGCGTCCTCAAACTACGGCCCGCGGGCCACATGCGGGTGTTTTTGCCGTTTTGTTTTTTTACTTCAAAATAAGATATGTGCAGTGTGCATAGGAATTTGTTCATAGTTTTTTTGAAACCATAGTCCGGCCCTCCAATGGTCTGAGGGACAGTGAACTGGCCCCCTGTTTAAAAAGTTTGAGGACCCCTGCTCTAGGGCCTGAGTAGAAAATTCCAATGGCTGTGGAGTCAGAGCAAGGAAGTCAAGGAGGCTGCGTGCTTGCTCTCTGTTGTCTTCACACATGCCTCCCTCTTGGTCTGCTCTCCATTTGTGCACTTTTGATAGAGATACGAAAGCCAAAGATCTTCCTCTATTTTATGAAAAGCATCAGTGCAAGCACAGCCGCTGATCCTCAGGCTCAGAGACAGGAGTGTGTGGAAGAGACGGAGGCGAACTGGGGACACAGCCGTCGGTCAGGGCAGCCACTTCTCAGTGTAAACCAGGTTCTGGATGCAAGAACGCTGGCCCACTGCTGCCAGCTCCGCGGATGCTTCAAAAGAAGCTGGAAACATGGGCTTTTTAAATGAAATCGCCCCATTTTAAAATAAGCACCAACTCGAATTTTACGAAGACACTTTGTGGAGCAGTTGAGACACATTTTCCAGCTGTAGCTACTTAGGGAACCAAGGGAAATCAGCTTAGAAAGGTGGGCTGAAGCCAAGTTTCAAATGGCCCTAAATGCCACGTTCAAGAGTGACGTGAGCTCCCAGTTTTCGTTTTAAGGATCAAATATGGTTTGTGGAACAGGGGAGTGGGTGTGAGACAAAGGCAGGCGGGTTGTAGGCTCCTGCAATAGCGCGGGTCTGTCACCATGAGGTTGAAAGATGGTGGCAGCAGGACTAGAAGGATGGGTTGTGTCCAAGACGAAGACTAAGCAGAGGGTGAGAGATGAGGGAAGGGAAGTGAGGGCAGGAGAACGAGAACTGAGGCTCCAACGTGCCGAGGAGGAGCCATCTCCCGGGTGTTAGGCCTGCGAGCTGGGAGAGGTTGGCCTGGGGTCAAGCCCTCACCCCAACCCCTGCGCCCTGCAGCCTGGCCCGCCTCCAGGGGGCGGGCGTCCCCGAGAGCCGGTGTGACGGGCTTTCTGAGCAAGAAGCCCACACAGTGGGGACGAGGCCGCGGGCTCCGCAAGGCGGCTGAGGGGAATGAAGAGCCGGCGGCCCGGCGGCCCTGGGGACGGGGAGGGGAGCGAGGGCGCTCTTACCCGGGCTCGGGAAGGCCCGAGGGCCGCGGAGGGCCCGGCGGAGCGCCTGCTTCGGCGGCACGGACCACCCGCCCGGCCCGGAGACCCGCCGCCGCCACGTGCCTCCCGGCTCGGCCGGCGGGTGGAGGCCCAGAATGCACTGCGGCGGCCAAGTTCAGGGACGCGCCCCTCCCGCGCCCCGCGCGCTCCGGGTCTGCGCGGGCCGGCCCGCCCCTCCCCGCCGGAGCCCTCCCCTCCCCGCCCGGAGTCCTCCCTCTCCCCGCCCGGAGCCCTCCCTCTCGGGACCGGGAGGGCCGGGTGCCTGGGCCAGGGCCCCGCCCCGCCCTCCGCGCCTTGCAGGGGACGGGCCCCCGCGGGGAGGCCGGGAGCCGAGCGCCGCGAGCGGGGCCGAGCCGGCCGGGTTCCCGGAGCCGCGCGCGGGCCGGAAGTGCGCTTGCTCCCGCCCACGCGGCGCCTCTCTAGGAGCGGGGTGCGGCGTCTCAGTGGGAATAACCCCTTCGGCCCTGCAGGCGGCGGGGCCGGGAGGACGGGTGGGTGCGGGCGGTGGGGCCCCGCGCGGTCAGCAGGCCGGCCGCCGGGGTTTAGTCCCAGCTCGGCTGAGGTGCTGAGCAGCCCCGGACGGGTCGCCCACCCTCTCTGGGCCTCGGCTTTCATGTCTGTAAAATAACGTATCAACCGCAAAGGCTGCTGTAAGTGCCCAGTGAATTAACACACGTGCAGCATGAGAACCGTGCCTGTCTCATACGTGCCTAATACAGGCCAGCTGGTATTTTACTGCGACCTTTAAGAAAGGCCTTTAGGGAGAGAGGCCCTTCTGTGACATGAAGACGGAACAGGGTAGAAACGACAGTGAGCGCTGCTATGTTTGAGGGCCTTCTTTGTGCCCGAGGAAGCTTGCAGCAGGTGGTGCCTGGCGGGCTAACTAGCCATCTCAGACGGGGAACAGAGAAAAACTGAATGCATTTAAGGAGAGGGGACTGGGAAATCCAAAGGAGAGGGCGACACAGCACCGAGCCAAAGGGTGTTGGGCCCAGGATGGCAGCAGAAGCACACTTAGGGCAGTGACACAAGGAAGGGCCTAGGAGAAGCAGCAGGAGCGCCCAGGCGGGCCGCTTTGGCTCACTGGGAGGTCAGAGAAAAGGGGCCTTGGAGACAGGGTCAGGGGTTAGCCCGGGATGAGCTGCCACCACCCATTGCTCCCCTGGTTGTGGATCCCTGAGAGGTTGGGGGTTTGCCTCTGGGAGGAGGAGAGACGGGAATGGCACGGGAGTGCTCCTTGGAGGGAGGGCAGGCACTGGTCCTTTGTCCTGAGCATATTTACCGCTTTCCTGCAGGTGGAAATCTTAGGGAAGGTCCAGGGGAGGGTCTTGTTAGAATTCCATCAGCTTCCAGCTGTGCTCTCTCAGGGTCCGGGTCTCCACTGACTGGTCGGTGCCAGGGGGTCATTAGTCAGTGCAGCTGGCGCCCAGGCAGCCTGGCATCACTTGTCTGGTTTTTGCTGCTTTTCTGGGGCCTGGAGCTGAAACACGACTGAGGCCTAGGTGTTATCTTAGGGAGGAAAAGGTCAGGGGGTTAAGCCGCCTGATCAGATAAGATAAGGGAGGGCAGGTCACCCTGGAAGCAAGGTCCTTGTTTTCCCCGGTTAGCCACTTGCTAGGCATCCGGAGTTTTCTGCCCTGGTGAGTTTCTGTACCTGTCCATCATCCTTCTCTGTTCATGTCTACCAGCTACATACCTTATCTCTATGTCCTCAGGGCAGTTCTGTGAGAGGAGTGTTGTTATTGTCCCCATTTTATGAAGAAACAGGTTAAGACTGAATGTATGTCAGAGTCTGAACACAAGGCTCTCTGGTCCTCGGGTGCAGCTGTTTCCTCTCCACACGGCACCTCTGGTTTTGGAAACTGTTTCTGGGAATTCCAAACTAAACTGTCAAAACCCACGAGGATGCCAGAGACGTCCTAAGCTGAGGAGGCTGTGCGAAATCACCTGATTCCTCCAGCAGGAAAAATCAACAGTGAATAGCGCTGCCCCAGAATGAACACCATCCTTGCTTAAGAGGATCTTGTGACCTTAAAAAGAAGCCAGTTGCAGACATCCAAAGGATAAAATAAAACCACATTTTAATGTGCAAAAACAATTACCATCCAGCCCAACCTTTCACACCACGGGTGGAAACTTCAGAGGCCAGTCCGACTGGCCATTTTTTCAATACTCACCTGATGATATGTTTTTATTGATTTTAGAGAGGAAGAGAGAGGGAGGGAGGGAGGGAGGGAGGGAGGGAGGGAGGGAGGGAGAGAGAGAGAGAGAGAGAGAGAGAGAGAGAGAGAGAGAGGGAGAGGGAGAGAGAGAGAGAGAAGAGAGAGAGAAGAGAGAGAGAGAGGAACATTGATATGAGAGAGACATATCGATTGATTGCCTCCTGCACATGCCCGATCGGGGCCAGGGATTGAGCCTATAACCGAGGTACATTCCCTTGACAAGAATCAACCCGAGACACTTCAGTCCTAGGGGCAATGTTCTAACCACTGAGCGCCTGGCTAGGGCAAGCATCACTTTTTAGAAAAACACAAAATGATAGTTACTTGCTTTCCCCCTTGCATTTTTCACCAACATACTTTGGAGAATGTTTCTTATCAGTTTGTATGTATCTGCTTTGTTTATTTTCACAGTTGATGAGTATTCCATTATGTGGATATGCCATAACTTATTTAATCCACTCCCCTATTGATGGACATGTAGGTTATTTCAGTCTTTTGCTACTGGAAGAAAATTTCTTTTTTTTTAATTTATCTTTATTGTTGAAAATATTACAGGTGTCCCTTTGTTTTTTTCTTGTTGGCTTTTTTTCCCGATTGACCCCCTCCTCCCCACACCCACCCCTCCCAAGCCTGCTCCACGCTATTGTCTGTGTCCATGGGCTATGCATATATGCATATAAGTTCCCCGGTTAATCTCTCCGCTGATCCCCGCCCCCAGAAGAACATTTCAGTGCAATCACTGTACCTGTAGGATCTACAAGTGGACTTGTTGGGTCAAAGGGTGTGGGCATTTTGAAATTTGACCGGTGTAGCCAAATTTTCCTTCCTCCAAAGAGGCAGTGAAGATGTACATTCTTTTTTTAAAAAATATATATTTTTATTGATTTCAGAAAGTAAGGGAGAGGGAGACAGAGATAGAAACATCAGTGGTGATGACAGAGAATCATTGACCGCCTGCCTCCTGCATGTCCCCTACTGGGGATGGAGCCCGAAACCCAGGCATGTGACCTTGACCAGAATTGAACCTGGAACCCTTTAGTCCGCAGGCCAACGCTCTATCCACTGAGCCAAACCGGCTATGGCCAGATGTGTATTCTTACTAATAATGTTTGAGAGTGCCTGTTTCTGTACATAGTATATATCCAACTCTTTATATTCGATAGCCTTAGATTTGAAATATTTCATGGTTGTTTTTATTTGCATTATGAGATTTGTTTTATAACAAACACTGGTAAGAGGGAATTGAAACCTAACATTGGAGGTGTGAAATTTTAAGAAAGCCTTGTGCTGCTTTGAGTTAGTCCACGTCTCCTGATCTTACGGGGAGAAATAAAGTGAGATAATTTGCCAGTGAGCGCTCCAAGCCACCTGACTCCTTGGAGAAGAGACACAGAAACTGGAGACAGACAAAGGACATCCCAATTTCCAAAAAAGGGGGGGGGGGTATTAATGACACAAACCAAAGGGGATTCGCAGGAGAGCTTTCTCCCAAGCCTCACGTGAATTAGGTAACAAATATTTACGTGGGCCTCTAGAAATGTCCGCAGATCTGTACCCCACTTTCAGCAGCTGTAAAACAGAGCTTTGTCACGTTTTGTGTCCCAACCCTGGATTCCTGTTATCGTTTTCCCCATGTTTTCCCTTTACCATTTGATTTCCTGTCCTGTTAATACTTTATTCCTGCCCTATCCAGTTTGGCTCAGTGGATAGAGTGTTGGCCTGTAGACTGAAGGGTCCCTGGTTCAATTCCAGTCAAGGGCATATGCCCACGTTGTGGGCTTGATCCCCAGTGGGGGGGTGCAGGAGGCAGCCAATCAATGATTCTCTCTCACCATTGATGTTTCGCTCTCTCTCTCCCTCTCCCTTCCTCTCTGAAATCAATAAAGATATGTTTTTAAAAAATACTTTATTCCCCCTGCTATCAGTAATGATAGCCAGCATTTAGTGGCACCTGTTGTATACGTAGCTCTATAAATGCCTCAAGTCCTTCTCGAAACAAGCAAGGTACTAGTATAAGTAAACAAACGCAACTGCCAAATTCCCTCGTCTCCTTTTGTGTTTTTTTTTAAGGGTAGAATGATGGGTAAGCACACAGACTTCTTTTTTTTTTTTTTTTAATTGATTTCAGAGAGAGGAAGGGAGAAGGAGAGAGATAGAAACATCAATGATGAAAGAGAATCATTGATCGGCTGCTTCTGGGCATGTGCCCTTGACCGGAATCGAACCCTGGCCCCTTCAGTCTGGAGGCCGATGCTCTATCCACTTGAGCCAAACCAGCTAGGGCCCTTGTCTCCTTTCTGTTACCCACCCACAGGTGTCTTTTTAACATCTGAGGCCGTAGTATCAGAGAAAGACTCCACATCTTTCTCTTCATACTTCTCCTTATGGCCCTGTATTTGAAAAGAAACAAACCTACAAAACAGACAAGAATCTCTTAGCAGTGAAAAGCCGTTAGTCACGTGATAGTCACCTTACAAACCTAACCCTGAGCCCCAGCAAGGAAAGTGGCGATCACTAGGGCCCCACAAAGAGCCCCAGCACCAGACGACTCCGTGTCGTTTATTCAGTGAAAACAAGGACGGGGGTTGACAGCGACCGAGTGCTCACTCAGGCTAGACCCTGTCTAAGCTGTTGTGCATGAATATGCTGCATCCTCACATCCACCCTATGAAGTGGGAAACATTTATATGGATTTCTAATTTTTTGGTTCATTTTCAATTGAATTTATTGGGGTGACACTGGTTAATAAAATTATATAGGTTTCAGGTGTACAATTCATAACACATTATCTGTATATTGTATCGTGTGTTCACCACCCCAAGTGGGAAGTATTTTCTACAGTTACAAGGTTACGAGGTTCATAGGCCAAGGAACCTGTATTTAGTTTATATGGATTTCAGCAAGGATGTACTAAAATCTCTGCTCCCATCCTTTAGATAAGATGGGCAGATATTAGCGGAATATCCTGCATTTAGAGTCACAAGTAATGACAAGAGAATGCACCACAAAGCCAGGGGAATGGTCACAGATTTGACCCAAAAGGGAAGGGTCACATGGAGAAAAGGGGGCCTTGGAGACAGGGTCAGGGTTAGCCCGGGACGAGCTGCCACTGCCCACTGCTCCCCTGGTTGTGGATCCCTGAGAGGTTGGGGGGCCGTGCCTGTGGGGGAATGGCACGGGAGTGCTCCTTGGAGGGAGAGCAGGCACTGGGTCCTTTGTCCTGAGCATATTTACCGCTTTCCTGCGGGTGGAAATCTTAGGGAAGGTCCGGGGGAGGGTCTTGTTAGAATTCCATCAGCTCCCAGCTGTGCTCTCTCAGGGTCCGGGTCTCCACTGACTGGTCGGTGCCAGGGGGTCATTAGTCAGTGCAGCTGGCGCCCAGGCAGCCTGGCATCACTTGTCTGGTTTTGCTGCTTTTCTGGGCCTGGAGCTGAAACACGACTGAGGCCTAGATGTTATCTTAGGGAGGAAAAGGTCAGGGGTCTAACCCGCATGTCCGGTGATAAGCTAGGGGAGGGCAGGTTACCCTGGGGGCGAGGTCCTTGTTTTCCCAGTTTTGCCCCTGGCTGGGCACCCCGAGTTTTCTGCCCTGTGAGTTTCTGTACCTGCCCATCGTCCTCGCTCTGGGGGTCCATCAGGAGTTAATTTATTATACTTTCTTTTGTATGGTTATCTTACTTTTCTAGGGCATAAAACCCAGGTATTTAAGCCAAAATGGAAGTTGAAGTTAATTAATGGGAAAAGCAGGGGAAGAAGGGAACCACACTCATAGTCAGGGGGCGCCTGTACCTCATTAACCTTCACACTCTCCTGAGACGGTTCCCATTGGACAGGTGAGCAAACGGAGATGCGGAGAAGGCCTAGCAATGAGGACAAGGCCACAGCTGGAATGTGGTGGAAACAATTGTGACAAAGTCTTATTTGTTTCCAAGTTCACACCCTTTGCACTAGCAGGTGTCCCCAAATATAGAGAGGGCTCAGGAGGCGCCCCTCGGGGCGGACACACACAGGAAGGCCCCTTCCTGGCAGAAGCAGGCCCTGCCCCACAGCCTCTGGCTTTGGGTTAAGCCTGGGTTGAAATGCAACCACATCTGTCCCCGTGGCCAGCACCTTTGTGCCGGAAATGAACTGTCGTAGCGCTCACACAGCCCACGTGGGCACTGGTGGTGCCCAGGTGATCTTGGGTGGTCTCTGCCGGCGTGCGGAGACAGCACCCTGAGAAAGTGACCCGTGGCTCTCCTTCAGGCCCTCTGGTCCCACCCAGGGGGAAGCCTCGGGTGGTGCTAAGCCTTGACCATCTCTCAACTCTCGGTCTCTCTCACTCTCTTTCTCTTTCTCACACATACACACAAGACAAGCCCCTTAGATCCAGAGCCTCACCTTAATTAGACAACAATATACAGGTGGCGTTTATTAACATAATTTAATATCAATTGTAGTTTTTGCCATGGGAAAATTCACATAACATTCATAATTTCAACATTTTTAAATATATATATTTTTTATTGATTTCAGAGAGGAAGGGAGAGGGAGCAAGAGATAGAAACATCAATGATGAGAGAGAATCATTGATCGGCTGCCTCGAGCAGGCCCCCTACTGGGGATCAAGCCCACAACCTGGGCATGTGCTCTGACTGGGAATCGAACCCTGACCTCCTGGCTCATAGGTCAGTGCTCAACCTTTGAGCCACACCAGCCGGGCTCAACTTTTTTAAAGTATACAATTCAGTGACATCTAGTATCAAACCATCACCATTATCTAGTTCCAAAACATTTCATCGCACCAAAGGACTCTTTACCCATCAGCAGCACTCCCGCCCCCGAGCCCCTGCTTTCTGTCTATGGATTCGTCTGTTCTGGATCCTGCATATAAACAGAATCATAAATATGCAGCCTTTTGTATCTAGTTTCTTTCACTTAGTATGTTTTCAAGGTTCATCCATGTTTTAGCATGTGTCCCTGCTTTATTCCTTTTGGCCGAATTGTATGGTACACCACATTTTGTTTTTCTGTTTATACGTTGATGGACAGTGGGTTATCCCCAGTTTTTGGCTGTTATGAATAGTGCTGCTATGAGCATTGTGTACCGTTTTTGTGTGGACATATGTTTTCATTGCTCTTGGGTGTATTTCTGGAATTGCTGGGTTTATGATAATTCCATGTTTAACTCTGAGGAATTGCTAAATTGTTTTCCACAGTGGCAATTCCATTTTACATTCCCACCAGCAGTATACAAATGTTCTAATTTCTATACATCCTCACCAACATTGACTATTTTCATGTTTTTAAAAAAAATTATTGCTCTAGCGATTTGGTTCAGTGGATAAAGCACAGGCCCATGGACTGAAGGGGCCCAGGTTCGATTCCGGTCCAGGGCACATGCCTGGATTGCAGGCTCAATCCCCAGCCCTGGTTGGGGCGTGTGCGGGAGGCAACCAATCAGCATGTCTCTCTCACATCTGCTGTCTCCCCCTCCCTTCTACTCTCTCTCAAAAAAAAAGAAAAGGGGAAAATATCCTCAGGTGAGGATTAACAAAATATGATGATGATGATGATGATGATGATGATGACCATTCTAATGGGTGTGAAGTACTCTGTAACAGGGAACACGTGACCCAACCTGTCCGAAGTCTGTTTTCTCGTGAGTAAAGCGAGGATGCTAGCACATACCCTTGGGGGTGTCGGGGGAACCAGGCCTTCTTGGGCAGGAAAGTGTAAACTGAAATGCTAACCAATGTGAGTTAATATCAGGGCCTAGACTTGCGTAGTCTGGAATTTGCACAGGATGCTGAAGACAGACAAGACGTGCCTCAGTGGAGGGAAGGAGAAATGTGCCAGAGGGGGTGGAGGAGGCCCAGCTGGTGAAAGCCCAGAGCAGCACAGTCCTTGCTGTGTTGGGGGCGGGGCGGGGCGGAGCACGTGGTGCTGCCTGAGAGCGGGGTGACCTAGGAGAGCACTTCGGGGAGAGAGGCTGGTTTCAGATGGGCCGGGCCCGCCAGGAGTTTGGACTCACTGTTCTACAAGCACATTCTGGTTCCTTGGGATATGCCAGTGGTAGAATGAGACTTCAAATGTCTCCAGAGTTTACTGATTTTTTTAAAGCATTTTAATGTGTGTGATAACATCATCCTCTCCTCCCTCTAGCTTCAGTCCCCTGTCCCACGCTTAGGCCACAGGAGAGCATTTGTTTTTAGGGGTCATGGGGCTTCTTTAGAAGGTTACTCCATGGTTCACATTGGGTAGGAAATCAGTTGAATTTGACTTAACATGATTCAGGTCAGTACAAACCTGAAAAGGAAATCAACATGTTTTAATTCCATAATCTCCACCCCCAACTTTATAATCTAAATAGTTACCATTTTAAAAGTGTTGTTTTCTTGCCCTAGCCAGTTTAGCTCAGCAGATAAAGCGTTGGCCTGTGGACCAAAGGATCCCAGGTTCGATTCCGGTCAAGGGCACGTACCTTGGTTGCAGGCTCCTCCCCAGCCAGGGCCCTGGTCGGGGCTTGTGCAGGAGGCAACCAATCGATGTGTTTCTCTCACATTGAAGTTTCTCTCTGTCTTTCCCTCTCTTCCACTCTCCCTAAAAATTGGGCATTTATGTATCCTCCCACAAATAATCAAATACACAAGTTATTCACAAAGAGTCAGACTTAATGGGTGGAGAGCATCTGACTAGACCCTGTCATTTTGCACATGAAGAAACTGAAGCCCTGCCCTAAACACTTTGGCTCAGTGGGTAGAGCGTTGGCCCGAGGACTAGAGTCCCGGGTTGGATTCAGGCTTGATCCCCAGCCCTGATCGGGATGCGTGCAGGAGGCAACCAATCAATATGTCTGTCTTGCATCAATGTTTCTCTCTCTCTCCTCTCTGTCTCTCTCCTTCTTCCACTCTCTCTAAAATAATCAATGGAAAAATATCCTCAGGTGAAAATTAACAAAAATAAATTAAATCAAATTTTTAAAGAAATTTTAAAAAAAGAAACTGAAGCCCAGAAATGTTAGTGACTTAGAGTTTATTCAGATCACACCTTCATTAAATATTTGGTTACAACAGTATACATATATTTTATTAGTATTTAATATGTACACACACTTAATATGTGCTTATTTTATTTACCCAATTACATATGGTTTCTATAGTTATTTTGACTTTTCAAAAATATAAAAATTCTGTAACTTCCACGCATTACAAAGCAAACAGCCCTGTCTTGGATAGTGAGGACCATGGAGGCACTCTGACGGCGAGCGGGTGCTTGAGGGGCGGGTGGGAGAAGTGCGGGGCTGCCGTGGCCCGGGCAGGGAGACGAGAGGTGGGCAGACTCAGCAGGGTCCCGACAGGCCTGCGGACTTACTGGCTAAGGGGGTGTCGAGGAGGGCACCCCCAGGCCTTGGGGCGCGGCGTGGCCAGGTATCGTAGGGAAATGGAGCTGGGGAATCGGGGTGACGGCGGCGTGGACGGGCTGTGAGCAGGGGGAGAGGAAGAGCAAGGCCCCGAGGGCAGGCGGCGGCCAGCAGCCAAGGGTGTTGGAACTGACCACATGGAGCAGGAGAGTGTTGAGGGAGGAACGTGAAGGACTTGGTTCTGCGCCTTCGAGAACACGGTAGCGAGGAGGCGCCGGGGGTGGGACGGGGTCTGAGAAGCCTTGGGAGCCTCTCGAGGTTCTTGAGCAGAGGAGTGACTGACCCTGGAACCCCAGACTCTCAGAGGCAGACGGGAACTCCCCGGTCCTCGGAGCCAGCTCTTGGCCCCCTTCTGAGGACCACAGTCCTGGAAAGCAGCCCCCACACACCTTATGGGCGTGGACCTCCCCAGGAAAGGGGACCCCACCCTGTCCTGTGCGCCTGCCCTGAGCGTCCCCTCTGCAGCGCGGAGGAGGCCTCTGGTGGTGGCCCCGGTCCGCCCCGTTTACTCCGCACGTGGGTCAGACTCCCGCCCGGCTCAGCAGGCAGGGCTGTGCGCTCTGACAGAGTGAGGCAGAGAGTGGGTCAGCTCAGAATTGTGCATCAATTCCTTTAACCCTCCTGCTTCTTGCGGGGTGAGGACCAGGGTCCGCCTCCAGCACCCCACGGCTCCCACAGCCGCCTGGGCCTCCAGCACCCACTGCTCCCACAGCCCCTGGGCCTCCAGCACCCCACTGCTGCCACACACCAGGCCTGTATGGAGGGGGCCAGGCGCGAGGCTGGGGAGACCAGGTGTGGGTTTTACATGAAATACGTGGTGTGGGAGGCCATCCTTCCTTCCAGGGGCGCCCCTGCAGGAGAGTCCCCTTCGTGCCGCTGCGCCACGTAGTCAGAGCGCCCTTCCTCCCTCGGACAGAGCGCACAGATTGGCCTGGAGAATGCCTGGCCCCAGCGGGGTGCCCTGCCTTTCCAGACCCCCCTCTCCAGCTCCTGAGCAGGATGAGGGAGAGACTGTCGGGCTGCGGGGCTCACCTGTGCGCCCAGACCCAGGCGAGCCAACCAGGGAGCCGTGGTCAGGAACGTGCAGGCTCTGGAGTCAGCACGCCGGGGTGAGTCCAGCTCTGGCCCTGTGGGCTGTTCACAGTGAGCACTCCAGCCTCGGGATTACAGTAATACTGCGGCCGCGAGTTGTGAGTTTCAAGGAATTACAGTCCTTCGCCACTTACCGACAGGGATGCAGTGTGAGGAGGGCGTGGGCCGTTGTGGGAACGGCACACGGTGCCCTCACACCCCCAGGGCCCAGCCGCTCATGCTGCGCTCTGTGGGCCACCGCTGCTCCTGGGCTGCAGCCGGCTCGGCGGCACCAAAGCCGGCGCAGGAGGAACGGGCGCCGTGAGCGCCAGACGCAGGAGGCTGCCGCCCGCCGAACACGGCACGCTGGTACTCAGCACACTTTGTTCACAAGCAGAACGAGTCCACTCTAGAATCAGATAGAAGCAGAGTATAGTAAGTGCATACACTTGTAATATAGTCATTATTATCATTATTAAACATCACGCACAGTACATGACAGTATGTGCTATACTTTTTAAAAAAATGTATTTTTATTGATTTCAGAGAGGAAGGGGGAGAGAGAGAGAGAGAGAGAGAGAGAGAGAGAGAGAGAGAAACATCAATGATGAGAGAGAATCATTGATTGGCTGCCTCCTGCACGCCCCATACTGGGGATCGAGCCCACAATCCGGGCATGTGCCCTTGGCCAGAATCAAACCCGGGACCCTTCAGTCTGCAGGCTGACACTATCCTCTGAGCCAAACCGGCTAGGGCTGTATGTGCTATACTATTACGACTGGAGAGGCAGTACGTTTGTTTACACCAGCATCACCACACACGTAAGTAATGCGTGCCCATGACGTTACCACAGCTACAACGTCACTAGGCAACAGGAATTTTTCAGCTCCATTATAATCTCATGGGACCTCCGTCACACGCGGTCCATCATTGAATGAAACGTTATGTGGCGCATGACTGTGCATGTAAACCTTGGATCAGAGCCTGGCACATAGTGTAACTGTCAGAAGACATCAGCCCCATTGTCACTCTGCACCTGGGGGACACAAACCAAGGGGTGCAGAACCCAGACCTGTAGTTAAAGCGTGTTGGAGCCCCACCAGGGCACGGTCATTGGTAGACCGAGACCACCTCCCGGCCCATGCGTGGGGACACGGTGTGATGCACGGCAAAGCAGTGGCCTCTAACGGAAGCGCTGCCCTGTGAAACACGGTCATGTGCTCACCTGTTGCCATGTGAAAAGCCGGTTTGGCTCAGTGGATAGAGCATCGACCTGCGGACCAAAGGGTCCCGGGTTCGATTCCGGTCAAGGGCACGTACCTTGGTTGCAGGCTCCTCCCTGGTCAGGGCGTGTGCAGGAAGCAACCAATCGATGTATCTCTCTCACATCGATGTTTCTCTCTGTCTTTCCCTCTCTCTTCCACTCTCCCTAAAAATCAGTGGAAAACTATCCTCAGGTGAGGATTAAAAAAAAAAAAAAAGTGGGTCATGTTGCCACATTTTTGTATTTTTCCAAAGAAGTAGGGCGTGTGGGTTTGTATGAAATGTACTGATTTTAAAATGTGGCAATTAACTCAGTTTAAAACAAAATAAAACTGCGAAGGCCACATTAAACTCCTGTGTGAGCCCGCAAGGCACAGCCCTCCTATGGACCACTGTCCCAATCTCCCCGGTTCCCCGCTGTCCGGCTCCCACCTGCCTCTCAGGGGGAGCGGTGAGAGCGGGTGCCTGGGAGGGAAGGGGATTGTGCAGTGGAGGCCCATCCGTCCTGCCGGGGACTGACCCGGAGACAGACGACGGGGCAATGCTGACGACAGTGACCGGCGCCGCTCCGTGCACGGAGCACCTACTAACCGCGCCAGCCACTGTCCTAGGTGCTGGGAGACAGCAGCGAGGACAGAGGCCACGTCCCTGCCCTGGGGAGCCGATACGAACGTGAGTGCGCAGCAGGGCCAGGCAGAGGCAGGTGGGGACAGACCCTCCGCCAGGGGTGCTGCGTGCTGTGGGGAACAGGCGGGTCAGGGGTCCAGGAGGGCAAAGGCCCTGAGGTGAGGGTGAGGCGGCGGGGCGATGGGACCAGGGATAAGATGGAGACAGGCAGGCGAGGAGGTGAGGCAGGCAGCACTGGGGCGGCCCAGCCGGGCCTCTCCTGCTGGTGGCCACGCTCTGAGCCCGGGCGGAGGCCCAGAGGAGCTACGTCTGAGGAACAGCTCCTTCCTCCCCCGGCCTCACACCGGACGGACAGCCCTTCGCCCGTTCACCTGCAATCCCTGTGTGTCTATAACTCACACCTTCACGCTCCCTGAGGGTAGAAAGCCTGACTCTTGTCAAGTCCAAGGTGTCCCCACCTGGTGCCCCACGTGCCCAGGAATAACAGGACTCAAGAGACAAACGTGTCCACTGGGAACGATGTCACGGCCCTCAGCACCTTACCTCGCTTCTCGCCGGGGCTTCCGCTCCTGTGAAACGGGGATCAGTGCGGTCCTACCTCAGGGGGTTGTGGTGAGGAAATGAGGTGAAGGATATGAAATGGGAGCCCAGATCACCTGGGCCTTGGGCGGCCGCCCGTGTTCCCAGGCTCTGAAAGATTCCTTTTGTTCTGAGCTGAGTGTCCCCTGAGCTGCGGAGAGCGGCTCCTGCCCTCCTGGGTCAGGGACTCCCGAGGACTCCCTCCTCCCCAGGGTCCTCCTCTGCGGGGAGCAAATGGCAGCAGAGGGGGCCAGGGGCACAGACTCCTGCCGGCTGCTTGTTCCCAACTCTGTCGCCATGACTCACTATTTCATTTAAACCATTTAGTCTGTGGGGGTTCTCCCTCCGATCCTCCCCGCCAGCCCCTGCACCCACCCCGCGGCCCAGGAATCGGGCCCATCTCTGGGTCCGAGTCCCAACAAAGGCAGGCCCCGGGGGACCCGCAGCCACCAATCCGCTTCCTCGGCGGCTGGCAGAGCCCCTGCGAGATGGCGAGTGGCCAGAACCCCGGGGGCCCTCCCCGGCCCCGGGCCTCCCGAGAGCCTGCTCCCGCCGGAGACGGAGAACCGGGCCTCGTCTCCGCCGCCGCCCCGCTCCCAGGCCTCGCTTGCTCCCAGGCCGCGGGAGGCAAAGGGTTAAATCCCATAGAGCTGATGCTCTGACTCCAGGCTAGAGGGACCCGGGAAGCTGGGGTCACTTCCTGCTCCGTCCCAGTCACCCTGAACTGGTCCCCGGGTCCTCAGCCCGGATCGCCCCTGGAGGAGGACCCCGGAGTCCCCGGCGTCTAGCCCGCCGCCCCCCGGGCAGGGCGCTCAAGGGGTTAAGTCCCCTGGGGCCGGATTCCGCCTTCCGCCTTTCCCAGACCCCCGAGCCGTGAGTTGGGGACGCCTGGGTTCCCGAGGGGTGGCCCGCGGCCCGGGAAGGCGGCGGGAACAATGGGGCAGGAGGCGGTGGCCGGCCGAGCCCCCCGGGGCCCCTGGTCGCAGGGTGCGGGCGGGCGGGCGGGCGGGCAGGGGGGCAGGGGCCGGGGATTCTGGGAAGAGCGAGGGTCTGGCCGTGGGGGAGGGGAGGCGTGGGCATTCTGGGAGGGAGCTCACCGCCCGCCGGGCTGGGGGCTGCGAGCCAGCGGGGAGCCCTGGGGGCCCGGGGGGCGAGGATGCCCAGGCCCGGAGCTGGGAGCCGGGAGCCGAAAGAGGGTGGCGGGGACCAGCTGGAGCAGAAGTCCAGGGTCGGGGCTGGCGCGGCCGTGGGGGGGCCGGAGACCGGGATGGCTACGTGCCCACTGCCGCCTCCACTTAAGGGTCACCCTGGGCCGCTCTCCACTCCTCTCTGCAAGGCAGCCTCCCTCCCTCCGCCCGCCCGCCCTCCGCAGTGGGACCAGTCGAGGTCCGAGGTCAGGGGCCTGGGCCTAGGTCCGCTCCCAGCACTTCTGGCCTCCCTGGGCCTTCCCACTTCCACACTCCATGGCGGCCTTGTCGCTCACCCCTTCCCTCGCCTCTGCACCGCGGAGTGTGAATGTCTGGGAATAGTCAAGGTGCACCAGGTCTTACCTGCCCGCCGCAAACACCCCTGCAGGCCTCCTGAGCAGGCAGCCCCGCTTCCACCTCCCAGGACATGTGCAATGGGGGAGGGGGGCTGTTCCTCGCCTAAGGAGCTGGAGATGAAGAAATTAATTTACTTCCTAAAATCCAACTCCGGTCTCCCCTGCTGCTCTTTAACAGGGCTCCTCGAGCTCCTGCTTCCCTGGGGTTACCACCCCGCTGCCTCCTCCTGAGTCCTAGCATGGCTGTCTGTACCGCTGCCCCCACGCACAGTACCCAGCCCAGGCTCCCCAGGGACTCTCCGGAGGGTCTCAACGTTGTGGGAAGTGAGAACAGCTCTGGGGTCCTGCTCCCTCGTGCGGAAATCACATCACCCTTTTTGGAGTGAGCTGCCATGTTTTCCCAGGAGGCCACTCTCAACTGCTTCTTTGCTGTGGGGCCCCCTTGCAGACTGACCTGTACAGGCATCGGACACACAGGTGTTGCAGGAGCAAGGGCATCTCATTCATTTTCGATCCTTGAACAGAATGTATTGAGCACCTGCTCTGTGTCGGGCATCGTCCGAGGCACAGCGTACAGGAGCGACAAGGCAGAACAAGCCGTGTAGAAGGGGTCCCAGGATGGGACTGACAGGGAGGGCGTCGCTGGGGAGCACTGTTTTGAGTTTATAGGCGCGAATGGTCAGGCTAGTCACTGGACCCAACCCCTCCTGTTACAGCCAAGGACCTCTCTGTCCCAGGAATTTCTCCATCCCATCATGCAGGCTGCCTCCGAGCTCCCCATCACCGTCCCTGCCAGCAGCCCACGTTCAGGAGTTTCACATGACTCCCAAGGTCATCTTCCTCTCAGAGCCGGGGCCAGCCAGGCACGGAACCTTGCATTTCTGGTCTGTGCCTCTTCCCAGCCTGTGGTCTTGGAGAATCTCCCCGAGGGTTGGTTTCCTAATCTGTAAAATGGACGATCTGATTCCTGGGTCTCCTCACGGGCTGGAGGGGAAGATCGGGCGAGATAATGAGGACACCACCCAGGCACTGTGGCAGCTCTGGTGGTCCTCACACACGTCTCCCTTCTCGCTGTCCATTTCCCTCTCAAGGTCATTCCCGCACAAGCCACCAGTGGCTCTAAAATGCCCCCTCCCCGCAACCGGCCTGGCCTTCTTTCTGAGCTTGGATAACGGGGAATGTGCCCCAGCTCTCCTTTCCTGTCGCCTCAGGAAAGTCAGGGTGGTTTCTTTTTTTTAACTCCTTAAGTGTTCCGGGCGCCTCAGTTCTCTGCGAGGCTCTTAAGGAAAGTTTATTGGTCCCAATTAGCAGCCCCATTAAGGAGGGAAATTAGAGTCTTAATGAGCTTCTTCTGATTAGCAAAATAACAGGTTTCCCAGCCGCTGGGCATCAGAGGGGTGGGGTGAGAGCCACTTGCCCTGTGGGTGTCAGACACCTCTCCAGCCCCCAGTCTGGGTTCAAAGGGTTATGACTGATGAGCTTTTAATTACACGCTTACATTCATCGACTTGCTTAGTTGTGATCTTAAGATCTGGATCAGGAATCGGGCCTGTGGGGGTGGTGTGGGTAGGGACAGTGAAGACGAATGCCCAGAAAAATGGCTTGGTAGGAAACTGAAGTTTACATAAGGAGGAATGCGAGCTGGGGGGATGGGCAAGTCGGGAGTAAAAAAAAAAGCGGGAGATAGCTCCCATTGTGTGCTCCTCTCTCTCTCTCTCTCCCTCCCCGCTCCCCCTCCCCAGGGTCCCTGGAACACTGGGCAGCCCTGAGCTCTGGGATGGAGCCTGAAGCAGTGCTGTGGGGCCCAGATCTGCAAGGTCCTGAGCAGAGCCCTAACGATGCTCACAGAGGTGAGGGGCACAAGAAGGGACTGCAGTCCTGACAAGACAATGGCCCCCATCCAGGGAGGGGCCCAGACTCCGGGGGAAACGCAGGGGAGGGGAGAGAGACGTACCCCGTGTTCTGAAAGGAGATGGGGGCTGGAGACTCCCTTTCTCTCTGTAGGTGCCGAGAGTGGGAACGAAGAGGAGAGCCCTCGGCAGGAAAGTTCTGGGGAGGAGATCATCTTGGGCGATCCAGCTCAGAGCCCAGAATTCAAGGACCCACCAGAGATGCCCCCGGAGAGACCCTCCCAGGATCCCTCGGTCCCCCAGGACCCCCCATCTCCACTGGGTCACCCCAACCCCCTGGACCACCAGACTCCTCTTGACCCCCCGACCCCCGAGGCAGTCCCTACCCCGTCGGACTGGACCAAGGCCTGTGAGGCCAGTTGGCAGTGGGGGACTCTGACCACATGGAACAGCCCCCCGGTGGTCCCTGCCAATGAGTCCAGCCTGCGGGAGCTGGTGCAAGGCCGCCCCGCCGGGGCCGAGAAGCCCTATATCTGCAACGAGTGCGGCAAGAGCTTCAGCCAGTGGTCCAAGCTGCTGCGGCACCAGCGCATCCACACGGGCGAGCGCCCCAACACCTGCTCCGAGTGCGGCAAGAGCTTCACGCAGAGCTCGCACCTGGTGCAGCACCAGCGCACGCACACGGGCGAGAAGCCCTACAAGTGCCCGGACTGCGGCAAGTGCTTCAGCTGGAGCTCCAACCTGGTGCAGCACCAGCGCACGCACACGGGCGAGAAGCCCTACAAGTGCACCGAGTGCGAGAAGGCCTTCACCCAGAGCACCAACCTCATCAAGCACCAGCGCTCGCACACGGGCGAGAAGCCCTACAAGTGCGGCGAGTGCCGGCGCGCCTTCTACCGCAGCTCTGACCTCATCCAGCACCAGGCCACGCACACCGGCGAGAAGCCCTACAAGTGCCCCGAGTGCGGCAAGCGCTTCGGCCAGAACCACAACCTCCTCAAGCACCAGAAGATCCACGCGGGCGAGAAGCCGTACCGCTGCACGGAGTGCGGCAAGAGCTTCATCCAGAGCTCGGAGCTGACCCAGCACCAGCGCACGCACACCGGCGAGAAGCCCTACGAGTGCCTCGAGTGCGGCAAGAGCTTCGGCCACAGCTCCACCCTCATCAAGCACCAGCGGACCCACCTGCGCGAGGACCCCTTCAAGTGCCCCGTTTGTGGCAAGACCTTCACGCTGAGCGCCACGCTGCTGCGGCACCAGCGCACGCACACGGGCGAGCGGCCCTACAAGTGCCCCGAGTGCGGCAAGAGCTTCAGCGTCAGCTCCAACCTCATCAACCACCAGCGCATCCACCGCGGAGAGCGGCCCTACATCTGCGCCGACTGCGGCAAGAGCTTCATCATGAGCTCCACGCTCATCCGCCACCAGCGTATCCACACGGGCGAGAAGCCCTACAAGTGCTCCGACTGCGGGAAGAGTTTTATCCGCAGCTCCCACCTCATCCAGCACCGTCGCACCCACACGGGCGAGAAGCCCTACAAGTGCCCCGAGTGCGGCAAGAGCTTCAGCCAGAGCTCGAACCTCATTACGCACGTGCGCACCCACATGGATGAGAACCTGTTCGTGTGCTCCGACTGCGGGAAGGCCTTCCTGGAGGCCCACGAGCTGGAACAGCACCGGGCGATCCACGAAAGAGGGAAGACGCCGGCGCGGAGGGCTCAGGGCGACCCTCTGCTGGGGCTCGGGGACCCCGCCCTGCTGACCCCGCCCCCTGGAGCCAAACCACACAAGTGTCTTGTCTGCGGAAAGGGGTTCAACGACGAGGGCATTTTCATGCAGCACCAGAGGATCCACATTGGAGAAAACCCCTACAAAAATGCAGATGGCCTCCTCGCACACCCAGCCCCCAGGCCTCCTCAGCTCCGACCGCCCCGGCTCCCTTTCGGAGGCAATTCCTATCCAGGTGCTTCCGAGGGCAGAGCTGACGCCCTGGGACAGCCCTTCAAAATGCCCGAGGGGCAGGAGAGCTTCAGCCAGAGGCTGGGCCTGCTCTCCTCCAAGTCCTACATTTGTTCCCACTGTGGAGAGAGCTTTCTGGATCGGGCCGTGCTCCTCCAACACCAGCTCAGCCACGGCAACGAGAAGCCCTTTCTCTTTCCCGATTACAGGATCGGTCCAGCAGAAGGGGCGGGGCCCAGTCCCTTCCTCGGTGGGAAGCCCTTTAAATGCCCCGAGTGCAAAAAAAGCTTCGGGCTCAGCTCCGAGCTGCTGATGCACCAGAAAGTCCACGCAGGAGGGAAGCGGCAGAAGAGCCCGGAGCTGGGGAAGAGCTCCTCGGTCCTCCTGGAGCACCTCCGGAGCCCCCTGGGGGCCAGACCCTACAGCTGCTCCGATTGTGGGGCCTCCTTCCTGGATCGCCTGGCCCTCAGCCGGCACCAGGAGACACACACCCAGGAAAAGTCCCCCACACCCGAAGACCCCCTTCCAGAGCCAGTCACCCCATCCCCAAGTCAGGAAGGTGAAAGCGAGGCCCCCGCCCCCACACCCGCAGGGAGCAGCAGCCATGGGGAAGGGGAAACCCCCAAAACTCTCTTGGAAGAAAAGCCCTATTTGTGCCCCGAGTGTGGAGACGGCTTCACAGAGGTCGCAGCCCTCCTCCTCCACAGGAGCTGCCACCCAGGGGCTGCCCTGTGAAGTGGGTCTGGAGGCCGGGCCTCTCTCTCCTGAGAGGAGACTGGATCTCCCCAAATATTGTACGAGAAAAGAAAGAAAACCCTGTCAGACTGTAGACGTGTGGAGGATAAAGGACCCTGGGTAAAAATAGTGCTTTTATATCAGTGGTAAGAAACCCTATACATTGTTGGTGGGAACCACTTATAATGCAGTAGAGAAAAACCGTTGGGTTAGAAACCCTATAAATACGTAGGAAAAAAAGCCCTTTAAGTCTGTAGCAGAAAATTCCTATAAACCATAGTGGATAAAAGCCCTATTAATTGTAGGATGAGGTCCCGTATGTCTCTAGGACAACCCTAGAAAACTGTACTGAAATCCTTGTGAAACTGTAGGGTCGGGGAAATGCAGGGACTATAGCAATGGCGTTGGCTTCGGAGCAGTGGCCCTCAGAAGGTGTGAAAGGACCTCCCATGAACTTGCTCCGCAGTGTTCTCCTCTCCTGGCATGTGGGAGGGAGCGCATTCCCAGAAGCCTTGGGCAGTTACACTGAGTAACGTGGGAATTGGAAAAGGAGAAAACCAAGGACGAAGTAGGTGGTGAAGAACCCTCAGGCCCGCAGAGGAGAAAAGCCCGGGACGAGGAGGAGAAAGCCCAGCTCACCGCACTGGGCTTCCTGGGGCGCACGGCCAATCCCAGGTAAAGTGTGTGAAGAGGAAGACGCCCTGGGATTCCTTATCAGAAAGAAGCCAAAAATGGGGGAGGAAAAAAATATGACATTGAGCCTTTTAAAGGCTGAAGTTTGAGGTGCATATAACTTGAAGTGTAAGAATACTGGGGAACCACCACAAAAATTTAGGGGGAAGAGGCAGGATTCTTTGAGGGAAGGAAACCAAGTGGAGAAACTGTTCAGATGGAACCCAGCTGACTCCAGGCTGTCGTCCCTGCTCCTGGGAGCTTGTTAAACTGCAAGTGCAAGCAGATCCCAGCCAGGCCGCCAGGGTCGTCCCCCCCCCCCCCCCCCCCCCAGCCAGGCAGGACGACCCTTTCCTGGGGACTTCCGTGCTGAGGCCTCCAGGAACGGGGGCCCCTCCTGCTGACATCTCAGGTCTCACTGACAGGAGGTTCCTCCTGAACTCTAGCTGCCGCCCGCGTCGCTGCAGTGGCAGCCGTTTCCTTGAATTCTGTGCTCAGTGAAGGGAGATCTGCTGCTAGTTGACCTCCAAAGAACGAAGCCCTTCGGAGACTCGAGGCCTGTGTGTGCCCAAATCCTCTCCAGCGTGCTCTTCTGCAAGTCGGCAGGAGCCGTGCGTGGGTTCCCTGTGGCAACCAGAGACAGCAATAGAGAGATCTGATTGGTCAGCAATCTGCTCTTAAACCTCACTCTCTCCTCTGAGCTGAGAGCAAGGCTGCTGGCAGGATAAGCCAGCCTGCACAGTGATGGGTGCCCACACACCCCACAGAAGAGAATATGGAGGCCTGACCACCTTCCTCGCCCCACACCTGGAGCCCTCTAAAGTGACCACCCAGCCTGATTGTGGTCTTGGGAAGGGATGGATTGCACCTACTTGACTCCTCGCCTCCTTAATCAGAAACCTTCAGAGGGAAACGGAAAGATGAGAACCACACCCCTGCCAGACCCATCTCCTGTTCTCACACACCACACAGTTGCACACGTTCATGAACCCAGGCAGACCTGCTAATATGACTGGATGTATGCGGCAGGGGAGAGACTGTTGCCCTCTGAAATGGCTGGAGAAAACTCTTGAAACATCCGTAACAAGAACCCATCCCCTCACCCTGGAGACACCATCCAGTGCTGGGTCCAAAGGAAGTGCCCACTCGCCCCAGTAACGCACTGTGGTCCTGGAGTGAGAACCAACATGCCGGAGAGGTGGCCCCTTCGGGACTCACGTCCCTGAGAGGGTGACCTGGAACCCTACGAAGCTGTGGAAGAGACCTCTCATTTCATTACCTGAAGTTCAAAACGTGAAAGTCCTTCACCTTTCATCTACCCTGCCCCCAAAAGGATACCCCTCAAATTCAAAGGATCAAAATCTAGAACACTGTAGGAGGAAAAAGCCAGGCCTGCTGGGGAGGAGAAGGCAGGCATTGCATGATTGTGGGGAGACCCTTTCTACCATCTGCATTCAAGTCCCACCCGACCCAAGTGCAAGGTCGGAAAGCACTACTGAGGGGAGGAGCCTGCCTGCGGAAGCCTCCACAAAGGGGGCGTCCCGGTGAGACGGGACGGGACACAGTCCTCCCTGTCTGTCAAAGCAGATTCTTTTCCCTCTAAGATGGTAGCAGGAAGAAACTCCAGTGGTAGACAAACCCCCTTTAAAGGTAGAAGCAGAACCCCCAGAAGAGTCTGAGAAATCTGTCTCCAGAAGAGTCCTGGGGAGCAGCCTTCGAAGTTCGGGGGCCAGTCCAGGGGGAGGTGGTCCGTGTGGTCAAGGCCGGCTGCGGGCCTGTTGAGGACTTGATGTAGCGTATGTAGTGGGATGCTCGCATGTTGTAGGAACGGGTTAGGGCCAGGAGTTTAGGCTCCGGTACTTCAATGGATGATGTGGATACGATGAGTTGGGGTCTGGGGTTTTGTAGCAGGAAAGGGGCAGAGTCAGAGACCTTTGGGGTATGACCTGTTCTCTGTTGCTCACTTCCCCAAACTCCTTAAGCCAGGTGCTCCTCTCCCAGAACAAGTTACATCTGGGGAGGAACTAAGCAGGGGATTGGTTGGGAGAGGTGGCAATGTCCAGAGTCCCTCTGACCAGCTCAGGCGGAGGCCCAGCTCGCCCTGGAAGGCCTCTTGTCCAACTCCACGCAGGCCTGACTCTTCAGAAGGGCCCCACTGAGGAGCCCATCAGACAGGGTCACAGAGTCGGTGGTGAAAGCAGAGGGAAGAGTAGAAACTGATCTGAGCTTAGGGTGAAACTCGAAACTGCTATGGATATGGAGGTCAGAAGGGAGCTCGAAAGAACTGGGCATGAATCCCGAATGATGGGGGAACTTGAAACTCTCACAGAGAGGGGGTTCCATGGCACCTGCCCCCGAGGTGAGCAGCCCCAAACTCCTTCGCCCTCATTAGGGAAGCCCCACTTACTTGTGCCCCCGGAGTGAAGAGAGGCCCCGCTTTTGAGTGTTGTGTGTCAATAACAGTGTTGTGTCACTGGTGGTCATGTTGATTAGTAGAAGAGAATAAAGGGAGTAAGATTTCCCAGGTGTTTTCTGTCTTCTCTTTGAACCCTAGAGCCCGCTGAAAGAGCTTGCCCTCTCGGAGAGCCAGGGTCCGGATGTAACCTCAAAAGCTCAGCCCAGCTCCAGGCTGCCCTTGCATGCTTTTCCCAAGGCCCTAAAATCCCCACCCCACGCGTGCTGGTGAAGGTTTATTGAGTTTTAAAATCCATACCCTTGGGAGAAGGGGAGAAACGTTCTGAGGTGGTGGCAGAGCTAGGCAGCTCTTGCTGATTGATGTCTGGCTTTGGCACCAGCACGTCCTGCTGACTCCTGGGTGACTGCCTGGTGACTGGCGCTGGCTGGCTCAGGTCCAGCTGTGCAGCTCCACAGAGGCCTCTCTGGCCACAATACCTGCTCCCTCCCCAGACTGCCACGTGGGAAATCTCCAAAGACCAGTGGCAGAAGCTGGAGGCCACCTTCCCTGGTTCACCTGGGTCCTGGGTCCTGGCCCAGCCCTTATCTGGACCATAGCGTCCTAGCCTCTCAGGAGACCTGGCTCGTCCTCTCACTCTCGCCCTGCAGTCCACCGCCCTCACCATGTGGAGGGGCTGAGGCTCAGAGGAGGGCAGCCAACTTGTCTAAGAGCCACACAAGGGAGGGAGGGAGACGCGAATGGCCAGGAGCACCTAACCAAGCCTCCCCCCCATGGTTGGGCCCGCCTGGGCTCCACGCTGGGCCAGGCAGGGTTGCTCTGATGAACCCTCAGTGCTGGGCTTACCTCTCCGCTCTCTCCCAGGCCTAGGCCTGGTCATGAGGTCAGCGCCTGCTCTAACCCATCGCCTGCCTCTGCCCCGGTCTGCCGGGGGTCTCCTGCTCCAGCCAGGAAGCTGTCTCCCCACCTTCCTTGTGCTTCTCTGACCCAGACTCCCAGGAAAGGCTCACTGCCTCTCCGACCCCTTCCCCTACCCCTTCCCCATCTGGAAAGCAAGGGGTGAAGTGGGGGAAAGGAAGGAGGGACTTGCCTTTCGTGGAGCGGTAATGAAGGCCTTCCCCCAGTCCCCGTGCCCAGTCCGGGGACGGCCTCGGCACAGGAGTCCTCAGTAAAGCGAGGGGACCACAGGGAAGAACTGGCACTAGAGTGGTGATTTGTTCAGACTGAGAAGGGGCTGGGACCCAGGCATGGTGCCTGCCACCGCACAGCATCAGGAAACTGGCTGGAGGAAGTGACCTAAGGAATGAGGACTGTGGCAACAGGAAATGGTGTGGGTAGGGGCCAGGGGATAAAGGGTGCTTAACAGTTGGGTGTGGGTTTAGAACAGAGAGGGGTGGGGACTGAAGGAAGGTAGAGCAGAGGCCAGAGTGTGGGGCATCTTGTTTGAGAAGCTTCGGGACAGGGCACCGTTGGGGGATTTTAAGGAGAGTACATGACCTCACCCCCTACCCCCACCCCACGTTTGGCCTCAGGAAAGAGAACTGGGCTGGAGGAGTTGGGCCATAGCAGCTTAGCTGTAGCCGTGGCCACAGATAAACATACCCAGGAAGAGAGGCAGAGTAGAAAGAATTAGGAAGAGGACCAGCAGAAAATAGTCAATTTGAGGAAAACTAGGGGAGTGTAGCACCACAGGGCCCGAGGGAAGTTCTGGAGAGGGCAGTGCTAATGCTCCACTGGACCCTGTGTCCAGTCACAGACAGTAGCCCTAGTTCTGGCTAAAACAGGCACCTTCATCAAAAGGCCAACATCTGCTCACCCTCAAGATGCCAGGCAAGGTCAGTTCCGGCCTGGCCATCCAAGGAACCCAGGGTACACAGCCACTGAGGCCACTGGGGTTGTAAGAGGCCAAAACTCGAGGCTGGCTGGGCCTGACCAGCCCCTAAAGTAGACCCTCCCAGCACCGGGCAGCTATTGCAAACCAAAGTTTATGGAGTTTACTCTACTTCCGTGGCATCAGTGCTTGCTCCTGTCACTGAAATTCTGGCATCTTTATCCCATCCCCTTGGGTTTGGGCTTCAGAATGTGGTTTGAGGCCTACTTTATTAGATGAGGACTCACCAGCAGTGTTAAGCTCCTCCGGACATGGAAGGTATCTGGGGAGGCGATGTGTAGGAACTTGCATTTAAGGAGCCCACAGGGAGGTGGCTCCTGGGAAAGGGGTGACTCACAGATATTGGCTGACCCCGACCCACTCCCGGGCACCATGATCCTCTCAGCGCCAAGCAGCCTCACTGTGATGCAACGTGCTGCGTTTTCCCCACCCTTGCCACGGCTGCCCTGGGGCCACGCACATATTTTCGGAGGCTCGATGCCATCTCCGGCCACAGCCCGTGCCTCGGTGAGCGTGCCCGCCACCTCCAGCACAGCGCAGGAAGCCACTGCGGCCCGTGCGTCCGTCTCCAGTCCGACCTGGTCCAGCCGTTGCAGCCCCGCCGAAACCCTGGGCGCCAGGTGGGTCCCACACACAGACAAGGTTGCAAGCCCCTGTGAAGGCGCGACTGCAGGACCGCACGGAAATGGGACTGTTGCCAAGCCCGCGGCCGCTACCCTGGCCATGGCCCCGACGCCAGCGCCGGAACCGACCCCGGTCAGCACCGGCCTTGGTGTGAGCCCCAGTACAGCCTCAGTGATGGCTCTCTCCGACCCGTCAGCACGCTGAACCCAGAAGTGCCCCTCGACACTCGAAACGGTTCCGAGGGGACACGCGACACCCGGCTAGCCGCCGGCGCAAATTGCAATGAAGAAAGTCACACACCGGTGTCCGATCTGTTTGTCTGAGGGGAGGGCCCCCGCAGGACGCAGGGCCACTTCTCGCCAGCAAAACCAGGAACCCGCTCCCCACCCCCACCCCAGGACCTGGTTGCTAGGTGCCAATTGGGAACTACATTTCCCAGGATGCAGCTGGGCGCTTCCCAGCATCCCAGCAGCCAATGACTGCCAGAGGTGTGACGAGCCCCCACCCCCCCAGGGTCAGCTCTTCCCCGGGGGAGGAGGGGCCAGCTGGCTCCGAAGATCCTTTCTCCCTGCAGGCTCGTTCCTCCCTCTCGAGCTCAGCCAGGAACCTCGCAGCCCCGGCAGCCGTTAGGTCTAAGCGTGACTGCGTGTCGGGGTGGACAGGAGCAGGATCTCTCATCTGCACGGAAGCTCCAGGTTCACACGCCAGGCGGGGCAGCGGCAAGACAGGTGTAGCAGCTAAAACCAGGAACCACGTTTAGGGCATGGAACCTGGCTACTCGGACCACAGGCTGAAGGTTGGATGTTTATTCATGACATACAGCCTATATTACAAGACATCTCTAGAGCAGGGGCTGTGAGTCCGAGTGGCCCCTGGCACCTGTCAGCAGCTCCACCTTCCAGGCCAGGCCTGCTGCCCTCACAGCCCAGTTTGCGTGGGCAGGCAGCACAGCAAGCATCGTGGTACAGGCTCAGTTACAGGGTTAGGTGAAGCTCTTCTACCTGGAATGATCAGAAGTTCTGCCTCCACTGCAGTTAAGGCCACCAAGATGAAAGCAGAGTCGGGGCTGGGGACGGGTGGGGAAGCATGAGGTGGGGGTAAGAGGGCTCGGGAGAGCAGATATCCAGAGGGGCCTGATTAGAATAGAAACGGATGATCTTGGTTCAGCACTCCCAAAATAAGGGCAAGGTGACTGCAGCAACCATAGCGCTTCCCCAGGAAGAGGGTGTTACTCCCCCTCCCCCACTCCCACTCCCACTCCCACTCCCCCCCCCCACCCCCACGCACAAGAGCCAGACTAAAGAGCCCAGGAACTCCACAGGAGAAGCCCTGCCAGGGCCTGGAAGGCAGGGAGCAAGGGGCTGGAACCCGGCTCACCCTGGTCCTCACTTGTGGGTGTGTAAGCAGGCAGTGAGTGAGTCTCCTCTTCCAGGGGAGGTCACAGCCTTGGGATTTCCCCCTTAGGGCTGGGATGGACCGACCTGGGTGCTCACAGCACATCTTTCCTGCATGGTGGGTGCCTCAGCTCTGACTGGAGAAAAGGTGGAACTGAGCTTGGCTCATCCCACTCCCACTAGCATGCACTGGAGACCCCAAACCAAGTAGATGGGAAGGGGCTGGAGGCACAGCCCCCAGGGTCCACGGGTGTTCCAAAGTCCCCTGAGTTATGGGTTCAGCTGATGTAGACTCGGTGGAAGTCATGGGCACCGAAGGCTGCGTTGCACTTGGGACACTTCCTCTGACGGGCCTCATAGCGGCCCCGCACGCACTCGAAGCAGAAAACGTGGAAGCACTTGGTAAGGACTGCATCCTTCTTGCGAGTGTTACAGCAGGGGCAGGTCAGCCGTGCCTGGGGCAGCCAAAGGCATCAGGTCAGATCAGGAACCTTCCTGACGGTGCCCAGAACCCCAGCTGACAGCAGGAGGTGGTTCTGGCTATGCTATCACATACACAGCCAACTGCATCTAACTCTTCATAACCCTGGGAGGTGTGGAGGAGCACTCTACATGAGGGACTGAGACTCAGAAGAAGCTGGTCTCAAAGCTACAAAGCAGCAGTCTGGATTCTAACCTGGCAGTGATGGCTGGGGTCACATGTTCCCCTCTCCAGGCCAACAACCCACAGGCTCAGCCTGGGCTTCTCTGCCCTTGGCTTCATCTCTTTCCTCCCTGTTCTTCTCTGGAAAAACCCCAATCCTGACTTAAGCCAACTGTCCACTTCACCTGCACCCCTAGTCACAGCTGGGCATGGCAGAACCACTAGAAATATGCAGTCTCCACCCTCAACTGGGTCCAGAGATCCTGCTGTGGGTCCCTGGAAGTTTCACAAATCTCTGCTCCTATCCTGAAACCTGCCACCAAGTCTCTCCTCCAACTCCAGACAGGAATTCCCTCAACTCAGCATTCACAACAGTTCTCCTTGGCTCGGCTTGAAATCCCAGCCCAGCCACCACCACCTTCCCTAGCTCTCAGAACCCTAACATCAGCATTTGATAGGCTCCAAAGTCTGTCTGTCTCTTGAGAAATCCTTCCCTTATCCACCACAGCTGCCTGCAGTGCCTCTGACCCTTTAAGGCCAAACTGTCTAAAAGATCTATGACCCACCTTCCACTCTCTCTTCACTCCAGTTAGCGAGTGTGCAAGTAATCTGTCATCTGACCTCCACCTCCACCTCCACCTCCACCTCCACCTCCACCTCCACCCCTGTCCAAGGACCATTCCCATCAAAACTGCCAAATCCAAGGGGCATCTCTCGTCACTCACTTCATCTGCCTTCTTGGCAGCTCTGATTCACCTCACCCCCTCCTCCTCGAAGTGCTTCCCCCATCAACTCCCTCTATGATCATCACTCTCCTTCACCCCAATCCACAGGCTTCTCTCTTCTGCCCATCTTTAAAGCTTTGAGGTTCCTAAGGAGAATGACCCCGTCCCTTCTTATGCCACAGACCCTCACTTCTATTTCTGCCTCAGCTGGTAATCCCCAAGCCTCTGTTCTCCAGACCTGCCCTTTTGCTTTGAGTGCTTTCCCAGGCATGTCCCGCGAGCACCTTGTTCTCAACATCTTTGAACACTGCCCACCAACCCCTACTCCTATTCAGTCTTCCTAATCCCACTAAATGCCACTCTTCATTCACCCAGTTTCTCAAATCAGGTACCCAGGAGTTCTCAGTATTTTTGTCTCCCTCCAATCACTGAATCCAAGCATTTCTGCCTCTTAAGTATCTCCTGAGCTCCTCTACTTGTTTCTAATACCTTCGCTCAGGATCAGGTTTTGCCTCAACAATTACAATAGCTTAACAAATCCCCCTGCCTCTAGTCTTTACCCACTTTAACCCAAATCTGACAGCAAATCAGACCACAATGCTATGGTTTAAAACCCTTGCATGTCTCCACGTTGCCAACCTGGCTTACCGCACGTTTTAGGTTGACATTGCCCAATGTTCTCAGGCTCGCTGGACACCACAAAATCCACATTCTGTCCTCCAAATACAATGTCCAACTCTGTCCTCCAAGACCCCTCTCTCAATTAGGGGCCTCACCTCTACCTTCCCCTTTGCCAGAATCCTCTTGTCCCCATTCCTCACAGCCAACTCGGACTCATCCTTCATGTTTCTTTTGGATGACATTCCTTCCCGGAAGCCTGCTGACCCCCAGGGCCGGTTTAAGAGCCTCCCTTCCCCTGAGTTCCCACACTGCTGATCACTCAGATGGGAGAATTACTTGGCTGCCTCCTCCAACACACTGTCAATTTCAAGAGCTCTGAGACTAGATCTAGTTCCAAGCCCTCTCACACCTTGCCAAGCACTCTGCCTGACCTGCAGTATGTGTACAATTCGTGGTCAGTTGTCTGATTCTCCATTACAGGTCTGCCCACGTTTTGCTATGCTTATTTCTGGGGTCCCCAGACCACCCACTAGTGCTCTTACCAACCCCTCATTTAAGATTCCTAGGTTGATGGAATCTTATCCATCAACCGAGCCCCACAGCCCCACCTTGTACTCCTTGATCTCCTCCTGGAGGATTTCATCAGCATCTGCATAAACCTCCACCTTCTTCTGCTTCTCCAGCTTGCGCCGCAGTCGTGAGATGTCCTCCTGAAGCACGACAGGGGCCGGGCTAAGTACAAGGTCTGCATCCTGACCCCCTCCCCCTAGGCCACACCAGTGACCCTGTCCCCACCATGTGCACACCTGAGCCCTCTTGAGGTTGAAGCTCTCTTTCTCTCGAGCAGCCCGGCTTTCTGCCAAGCAAGGCTGAATCTCTCGCAGCCGCGTCTGCACATGCTCCAGCTGTACCTTCAGGTCCTCAGCCAGCTGGGCTGCTTCCACGGCCTGAGGTGGGGACAGGGAGGAGGGCACCGTTCTCCTGAGCCGACGGAGTAGGCGCCATGGTCCACAGAGGCCTGTGTCAGACATTCCAGTGGTTCTTGCTCTTGGGGTTAAGTCCAATTTTCTTCACTGGAGCTGGTCCCTCCTCACCTCTGGACTCATACCTGCTCCTATTCTCCCTCATTCCTGACACTTTCCTCACCTGCATAACGCTCCCTCCTGAACCTAAGCTTGCACAGGACTTGTCCCTCCGCTACAACTCCAATACATACGTCTCCCCTGCAACTCCCTCAACTTAAATGTCCCTTCCTATTTTTTCATTCAGCCACCTTAGCTATCCCTCACAAGACTCGCTATGATCTGTGATAACACTGCTTTGTCTCTGGGATTACTGGCTGGCTATGTCCCCAAAAGACTGGAATTTCCCTCTTCTAATAGGACCCTCTTGTTCCCAGGGTCTCCCCAGCACTGAGCACAGGGTCGGGTATATACAGCAAAGGCATGTATACTGTCTAAATTAGGGGTGGGGAACATTTTTTCACCAAGGGCCATTTGGAAATTTAAAACATCATTCGCTTAATGTAATTCACTTGCTATAAATTTTGTTGCTATGAAAAAAGCTCCCAGATTTATTGAATCTCGAGTCCCACCTGCAGTTGCCTTGGCAGGGCCAGACCAAATAATTTCGCAGGCCTCATACTGATGTTCCCCACCTCCGGCCTAAATGAATGAATGAAGCAGGAGGAGAAAAAAGCCCAGTGGGGAAAGAAGATGAAAATCAATATCCATCTTAAGCCTTTACCACGAGCTAGATATTTCTGTTTTAATACAACTATGTGACAGGAACCACCCTCCCCATTTTACAGGTCAGGATGTGGGTCCTAGAGCCAAGGAGACGGACCGAATCCAAGTTCTACTCTTTCCTGAGCAAGTCAGTTGACCTCCTGAGCCTCAGTTTCCTCACGGATAACAAGAAAAACTGTCATAGGATTATTATGAGACTAAAATTTGACCAAGTATGAAAAGTCCTCACTCAGCACAGGGTCTGGAACACAGTAAGAGTTTGAGACGTGAGCCTGACTTCTTCAGCTGTGAGCCAGCATCGATGTTGCCTCCCCGAGGCCCGGCCTCACCTTCCTCTTATTGAGCTCCAGGGCCTGGCTGCGCAGCGTCAGCTCCTTCTCCACACCTCCAAGGCTACCCTGCAAGGCCCGCTCTTTTTCCTCCAGCTTCTGCACAGTCAGCAGCTGGGCATCCACCTGAGGACAGGGGTAGATTCAGTGCTGGGAAGCCCCTGCCTCTCCAGCTCCACCCTACAAGCCCAGGGTGACCATACCTGAGACTTGAGGCCAAGAACCTGCTCACCCAGCTCATCCTTCTCTTCCCGCAGCAGCTTGTGAATCTGGTTGGCCTTGATCCGCTCCGACATCAGCTTAAAGTTGGCATCGTCCTTTTCCCGCAACTGCTGCAGCAGCCGCCCATTTTGCTCCTGCATGTCCTCAAAAGCCTGCCCTGTCACATCCATCTCCGACAGCAAAGCCTCCTCCTCCTGTACAGGAAAGGACAGAGGGAATGTGGTAGATGGACAGGATGACCATGGGGAAACCCCAGGAAAACACAGCTGAGCAAAGAACCACAGAGTGGAACCAGACCATCTGCTAGAAGAACCCAAGACTGGGGTGTGGGGAGAGCGGGTAAAGGGAATCCTAACATTTAGAAGCAAGAGAACAAGAGGCTCACACCTGCTTGGTGGCACCCAACTTGCGCTGCAGGTGTTCTATCTGCTCCTCTGCCTGCCGAATTCGCCTCAGGGCATCCTCATCTGCAATCTTCTTGCTCTCCCTTCGATCCCTCTCCTCCAGTTCCCGGATACGACTCCGTAGCTCATCGACCTACAGCCACCAGGAGGAGGGAGCTCTCCTGTCATGACTTCCTGTTGATCTAGGGCTCTGCTTTGGTCAGAACCCTATGGGGTAGCCTCTCTATATGCCCCACAAGCCCTACCTGACCTCACCTCGGCCTTGGCCTTGCGTTCAGCTGCCATGAGCTGCACCTTATCCCGCTGCTCCTTGGGTGCCGATTTGTACATATCCAGCAGCAGCTTCATCTCCTTCTGGCTTTCCTGGGCCTTCCTGGGGGAGGCACAGGAGGACTTGGTAAGCAGGGCTGGAGGCCACTTGGCAGGGGTGGGAAGAAGACAGGAATAGGGCCTCACTTGAGCTCTGCTCGGAGACCTTTAAGGAGTTCTGACTCCTTCCTCTTCGCCTCCTCCACCTTGGCCTTCTCCCGATCAGCTCTTGCAAGTGCTGAGGCTATAGACTGGGGTCCCAGGCCAGGCCCTTCCCGCTCCCGAAGCTCCCGTTTGGGCCTGGCCTCAGGTTCTCGGCCCCGGGAAGAGGGGCCCTGGGGCCCGGGGGTTAAGGCCTGAGCATCTTCCTCAGAGGGGACCAGCTCCTCCTTCTTTGCTGAGGAGGTGGTCATGGTGGCAACAGGCATTGAAGCTATCTCCTTCCTGGTCTCATGGGCTCCAACAGGGCCTGGCCCACCCTCTTCTTTCCCTGCGGCCGGGGCACTGAGGCCCGAGTCCTCCGAGTGGCCCAGGTTGGGGATAGAGTGCGTAGAGCCACTGGCCTGGGCCCGGAGCTGCAAAGCACAGGAGAGAACAGGGTTGCAGTGAGATGGCCCTCACTGGGCTCTAGCCAAGGTTCTCCCAGGAGCACGCTCCTCACCTTGCCAATCTCAGCCTGCACTTCCCGCAGCTTCCGCTTGTATCGCTGGGCATCCCCCTTTAGCTGGTGGTTGTGGTTTTGAAGACTGCTGATCAGGTGGCGCATCTCCCGGTTGATGGGCCCTAGGGAAGGGTCAGGGGTTAATGTCAGACTGGCCCCTAGATTAGGGGCCCAACTCTTTAGTGGGGGGAAGAGGAGCCAGAGCCATCACTCCCATTATAAAGAAGAGGAAAACTGAAGCCTTTATACAGTATGACTTCATCGAAGTAATGTAGACTTTACAATATGATCTCATCAAAGTAATGTAGACTTTACTTTGAAGAAAATTCACCCAAAAGTAACTTCACACTGTGTGTTATTTCTGCTCATGTACATTTTTAAATACTTCCAACTTTCCTTCAAAAGAACACATAACAGTAAATTCACAAAAGTGAGTTCATCTACTTCTGGATTTTTAAACAAACGTCACCTTCTCAGTAATCCATTTCTCAGTCCTTCCCATCCAAAACTGCAACACCCTTTCTCCTAATACTTCCTGTCTTCAATCCATGCTTTATTTTTCTTGGCATATTTGTCATTATCTAAAATACATATTCTATATTTTCTTTTCTATTCCTGCCTTCCCCCATTATAACAGTGCTCCACACCAGCAGGGATTCTTTGTTTTGTTCACTGGTATAATCCCAAAGCCGAGAACAGAGCCTGGCCCATAGGTGGTATTAAATAATTCTTTCCAAAATAAATTATCTATCTGAGAGAGACACCAGAAGGCCAGAGAACCACAGGTGGGGCTGACAGCTCATGCTCTCAGCCTGCTCCATCAACCACCTCAGCTGGTTGTAACTCTTACTGTGCCTTTGAGCCAGGTGGTGTGGTACCTGTTTTCCACAGGGAGACGAGGCTCTGTGACAGGAAGGGTTAAACCTCTTGCATCTGGGTGAGCAGCAGCCCCTCACTAGGGCCTAGCAATCCCAGGTAAGGCCCACCTCCACCCTGTCCTCACCACATACCCGCCTGCTCGTTGGCCGCCAGGTTCTGTTCAAACTCGATGCGCAGCATCTCGTACTCCTTGCGTACCTGGGCCAGTGTGTCCTCCAGCTGGATAACCTCTGTGCGCAGCTTCTTCTGCAGCCCCAACTCATCGCTCTGTGGGGTGAGGCATTAAGGACCCACACAATCCCTCTGCTCCCTGGCAAGCCCCCTACCTTAGGCCTCAGTGGCTTAAGAAGAATTTATTCCCAAGGGACCCCTGGCAGGCATACAGGGACTTAACCCAGGAATGCCTTACCCCACTTACCCACAGCCCCCACCCATTCCTGGGCCATACCTCCATGTGTTCAATGTGCCTCAGGTGGGAGTTCTTGGTGGCCAGCAGCAGCCCCCGGGCCTCATCCAGCTGGGTCTTCACTTGCAGGGACTCATTGTAAAGCAGCGAGAACTGGGCCTGCAGCATTCGATATTCCCCCGTCTCCCGGACCACCTCTTCAGGAAGGCTACGTAGGGCCACCTAAAGGCAGGGATGCCCAAAAGTGGTCAGTGAAAGGATTCAGCCCCCACCTTGCAGTCTTAGGCCCTCCCAGCCCCAAACAGCCCACCTTGAGGCGCTCATTGGTCCGCACAGCCCCCTGAAGTTCGGCCTGTAGCTTCTCCAGCTCTGCCATGCGGCTATTGGCCAATTCCTGGTTTTCCTCTAACTCCGCATTCAGCATCTCAAACTGTGGAATGGGAAAGGCTGTGGGAGTCAGGGCCAGGCCAGGAGGCATGTTTCCTTCACAAAAGCCTCATTCAAGCTCTCCTATGTGCAGCAATGATGTATTCTGAAGCCCCTGGGACATGCCAGACCTAAGCACTTTCCTAAGAGCTCCCAGGCAAGTGGAAGAAAATTCAATACTGCATGGTGAATGCTGGGAACCAAGGCTTGTTGTAACTGACAAGGAGTGAGCGAAATCTTCCTGGAAGCCCTGAAGAGTAAAGGAAAGGGGCTTAGGGCATGGGGATCCCCACAGCACCAAGAAAATGTGCAACTGCCAAGAGGTGAGAGAGCATCGATAGGACAAGGAATGAGACAGTGATTAAAGGCACTGTGACTAAGAGTCTCAGCAAGGCTCTTCTTCAGCCACCAACTGAGAATTCCAATCGCCTCCAGCACTTCCATTTATCTATTGCCTATACTTTCTCTGTGGTGCTTATAACCAACTGATGTACTATTTTACTTACTTCTGGCCAGTTCTCCCGACTTAAGCTCCATAAAAGCTTTGGTTTTTGTCTATTTTGTTCTCCAATATGCTTGCTGCCTAGCACTTAGTGTTTAGCAATTACTTACTGAACATATTTGTGCATGAATACAACAAAGAGCAGCATGGGTGACAGGGAAGGACCTCAGACACCATAATTCTGTGGGGAATGTCAAGGGTAGAGAAAAGATTACAGGAGGGACTGGGAAGAATGATACCTGCTCACCTTCTGCATGCTGAGTGTGATCTGGCCCCCCTGGAAGCCTGAGGAACTCCCAGACACATAGTAGCCAGAGTTGAGCTGTGGAGAGGAGAGAGAAAGAAAGAGAGACGGACAGACAGGTGAGTGTGGAGGAGAGAACCTAGGGCCCTCGGTACCCAGCCCTGGCTCCGTCTGACACGGCACCCCAGCCCCACCTGCTCCAAGGCCTCCGCCAGGTGCTTATTGAGCTTTTGCTCACGCTTGCGCAGCTTCTCAATGTCCCACTGCAGGTCCTCTACTGTCGTGTCCATCTCTAGCACTTTGGTCTCTGCTGATGTCACTTTATCCTGGAGCTCAGAGTACTGAGAACAATGAAGAGGGCAGATGCTTAAATGAGGAGACTTGGTTCCCTAAGATGCTTGGGTGTCCACCTAACCTAAACCCTGCCCTGGGTCTAATCCCACCCCCAACAATGCAACGCCCACCTCCAATGAGATACGGTGGTGCTTCTCCTGTAGCTGGGTGGCCAAGTCCTGAAGTCGCCGGTTCTCACGGCCCAGCTCCCGGGTGCGTGCCCGAGCCGCCTCACCAGGGGGCTCACTATCCCCTGGGAAGTCAGGGCTCGGGTCAGAGTCAAGTCCAGGGCAATGGGGAAAAGTGCTAACTCATTCTGGGGTCTGCTATGTGCCCAGTGTGATCCACCATGACAAAGCCAGGAGTCTTTACCCCCACTGCACAAAGGAGGAAACCAGCTCAGAGAGGAGAGCCATTTGCCCAAAATGCCAAGGCTAGAGTGACAGAACGAAGGTTTGGGGAAGCCTGTCTGCCTACAAAGCCTGGGCACTTGCTGCTATGTCTTGTGGATCAGCATCTGCCACCGAGATTTGTGCAAAGTGCTCCAAAAAAGATATCCCGCCAAAACGGGTTGGCCCCACTAGAATCAACAACTCCTCCTCTTGATCTCTTTAGAGTTCAACTCCAGAAATCAAAGTTGGAGCCCCCATCTACAACCTAACCCTTCCCTGAGAACATGACTGACTTATTCCTTGGGGAATTCTGGCTGCCTCTGGGCCAGAGGCATTGAGAAAGGGATAGCATAAAGATGCAAATTGGTATGGACATCTCTGGGGCGGGGCACAAAGCACTAACCTCCGCTGTATACTCGCTGGCAGAGTTCCTCCACCTGGCGCTGCAGGTGGTCTGAGGCCTCCACGACACGGGACACGGCTGCCTTGGAGAACTCCATTCGGCCCTGCAGCTGCAGCTCCACCTCCTCATTACTGCTGGCACCCAGTGCCACCACAAAAGCCAAGGCTGGCTCACTGAGTGGGGGCCGCAGCTGCACGGGCAGGGTCTCTAGGAGGGATGGAAACACTAATGAGGACAAGAGCAGCAGTTACAACTCTGAACCAAGTTCCAGACTGAGCCATTCAACACTCTTGGGCTCACTGAATCAACACAACCAACACCTAGAGTGCACTGTTATCCCCATCTTGAAATCAAAACAAGAGATTCAAGAGGTAATTCCCCTAAGGCCACAATGCTCCCAATTACTTCTGCAGGGAAGCCTTCTCTGCCTTCTCAAACTAAATTAGAACCCACACCAGGCCCTGGCTGGGTCACTCGGTTGGTTAGAGCATCAAGGTTGTGGGTTTGATCCCTGATCAGAGCACATACAAGAATCAACCAACGAATGCATAAAGTGGAATAACAAATCTATGATGTTCTCTCTCTCCCTAAAATCAATAAATAAAATAAAATAGAACCACACACAAGTGCACACACACTAATTCCCGTTCAGGGGCCCCTATACTTTTATGATTTACAATCACTTCCTCTCTGATGGCAGTGGTAGTATTTCTTTTTGCTTATCTGTCTCCTGCAAGTCTAGATTAGTGCCAGATACAGTCAACACTCAATATTAACACTTTGAACTGAATGAATATCAAAATATAAAATGCACTATGAACCAAGTCACTCAGATTCCAAAGCTTGTACTATGCTGCCCAAACATGAAATCAACTTTATGTGCATGTGTGGGAGGGGAGGTAGGGACTCCAGGAGCCTGATATCAAAAGTCCCTTCCTCTCCAGGACCTTTCCCAGAACATAATTAAGCTCCCCAGATCCTAGGGCTCTGGCCCTACCCCTCAGTTCTGATGTCCCTGGCTCTGTGAGAGGGGTCTCATCACGGGTCGGCCCCTCCTGGGTTCCAGGCGCCTCTGTCCCTGAAGACAGCTCCCCCTGGTTCTCATGATGCCGGAGAAGGGTTTCCACAGTTTCATCCAGCTGAAGGGAGAAAGCACCAAAAATGTTATGAATTCCTCAGGTGCTTCCATCATAACACTGCTGCCCAGCAGAGGAGTCTGAGAATTGGCAACTGGATCAAGGCCAGGTCCTGGAAAGCAGAGGGGCATCCACCTGGGCCCAGTAGCGATTGACAATGAGGAGCGTGGCATCATCTGTGGCCTGCCGTTTTTCCAGCTTCTCAATTCGTTCTCGGAGTTCATCTTCACAAGCCTGTCGCTGTTCCAACCGCTCTGCTAGTTTCTTGTTCTTGAACTGCAAAACCTTCAGGTCCATCTCCTCCTACGGAGAAAAACAGAAGGACCAAGAAGAAAGTCAAGCAGGACCCAAGATATCAATCACAGAGAGAGGCAGAAGACAGCAAATGGAATGGGTGGAAAGAGGAGTATCCCCCAAACTAACTGCTAACAGGACTGAAAGAGGCGCAGACACCCACAGAGAGCGTCTTGGTTGAGGAGGGTCTGCTTCTGTCTCCTCCGAACCCTTCCAGGAGCCTGTTTTCCTATCTGGGAAGGGAGGGCAGACGCCTTGTTCTCGGTGTCTTTCAACAGTGTCCTGTAAGGTGGATCCTGCTAAATTTGGGGAACTGGGAATAAGGTTCCGGGCGATTGGGGCGGAGAACAGAGTTGGAAGTCTGGTTAAGTTGAGAGGGCTGGAACGAACCGTAGAAGAGATGCCCCCAAGACGAATGGGTTCTATAAGTGTGGTTGTGGTCTTCTCTTCGCGGCTCAACTTCTCTGGGGGCCCCGAGCCCCCGTCGCCGGCGGCGCGTTTGTTGCCGGGCCCAGACATGGCCGCGGCGGCAGGAGCGGTGCAGGGTCTCCCCAGGAACGTCAGGCAGGAGGCGGCGGCACTTCCGTCACCTGCAGAAGACGGAGAGCACAGATGTGGACGCGACCGGTGCTCCGCAGCCCCAACCCTTCCCCGCACATACCTGCTGCATCCCGCCCTCACCGCCCCAGGCCGCTCACCTGCAGCAGGATCAGCCGAGCGCCGCCATCTTGGACTTCACCAGACGTCACCCGGCCTCCCCAGCACTGAGCGCAGGCGCCAGGGGCAATGCCGGATGTGGTGGCACTGCATTTCCTGTTTCTATTGGTTGCGCTTTGTCCCTCCTATCGGGTTTCTTCCGAACTTCTCTTTTTCTCAGTGATTGGCCAGTAGACGTTCCTATGGTAACTGACAGCACCGTCCCACGCCCAGCCTAACGACGTCGTCTGCCTCTTATTAGAAACTTTGGAGAAGCGGGGGGCACTTTGCAATTTATTACGCACGCGCATTCTCTTCTAATGGACGCGTACATTACACTTCCTTTTCTTTCCCCGAGGCGCTTAGCAACCGTCCGGGTGGCGACGCCCCCCGCGGATTGGCTGCAGCCGACCTCTCGGCTGCGAAGATTGGCTGAAGCGTGGATAGCGGGTCAGACCTAGGAAGTGCCTGAGGAGAACCGGTGGTCCCAGAGCAGAGGCAAGGTAGAGCCTGCGGTGACCGTGACCCGGAGGAGCGACGAGATGACCCATCGGAAGTCCAGCCAATTCCAGAGCCTGAGAACGCAGTCGGACCTTGAACAGCCCTCCGAACTGCGGCGGGAAAGCAAGAAGGACCGCAGCTCAGTGGATGAACTAGCCTCGCGTTTGGGAATAGGAGTGCGGTCCGAGTACGGCACCAGGGCCTCGGTGGAAGAGGATGAAGATCCTGCAGCCAACTTGTTCCCGGTAAGGACGAGTAGTCCGCTCGTGAATGTTGTAAAAGGGCTCCGGACAGGGCGCCACCCGTCGTTATGTTTACTAACTTTAAGGCGTCTCCTAGGCTGCCTTGGTGAAGCGGCGAATGGATTGTTAATATGCTCATTAATAGTACTTAGGGCCTGCTGAAGCCCTGCCCGCCCGCGTTGTTCGTTCATAGTCCTTAAGACGAGAAAGCGAGTTCTCAGGTCCCCTGGAGATTTGCCATGGACCAGGGACAAGGACTTTGGTCCAATCTGCTTTCTCTCCGCAGCCTCCTCTGCCCCAGCCCCGGATCTGCATGTGGTGAGTGTAAAGAGCCTTGGGAAAAGTTACATTTCACTCTTGCGTGATTCCCTTGCTTCCCCAAAAGCCCTGTCAAACAGCCAGGGCAGAAAAAAAGATAGGACATCCCGTTTACAGATGAGGAGACTGAGGTCCAGAGATGCGATTACCCAAGATGACTAGAAGCTGGCTCTCCTGTCTCCATAGTCCAAAGAGCAAGTGTGGGAAGTAAATAGAATATCAAAGCTGTCATGGAGCATTGTGCAAATGGGGACACTGAGGCCCACAGGGGTACTTGCCCAAAGTCATACAATTAAGGGAGTGACAGAGCAGAAACAAGAACTCAAGTTTCCTAACCGTAGGCTTTATAATGAAAATAATCATAAGAATTAATTTAGGCCATGGCCAGTGTGTTCAGTGGTTAGGCATGCACTAAAACCTTGCAGGTTCCATTCCTGGTCAAGGGCATATACCTGGGTTGCAGGTTCGATCCCTGGCCCAGTCAGGGCACAAGCGGGAGGCAACCAATTGATGGATGTCTCTCATATCAATGTTTCTCTTTCTTCCCCTACCTCTCCCTCTCCCACTCTAAAAAAAAAGTTCATTTAGATCCTATCAGTTATTTACAGATGGAAAACATGAGGCCCAGAGAGGGAAGTGGCTTGCTTAAGGTCACACGGCATGTTAGTGGAAAGGCCAAATTTCAAACTCAGGTTTCCTGGTTCCCAGTCTAGTGCTCTAGTCCTGCCATGAGACTAATGTATAATGGCCACCAACACCATTTCTCCTCTTTTCCTATGGCAGGAAGTACCTGGACATCCATTCCATGCACAGGCTGGAGAAGACGGCCAATGCTGAGGAGATGAGGGAGTATGGAGGGGGGAGAAGCAGGGAAGGGAAGAAGCAAGTGAAAGGCTGAGGGGTGTACTGGGAAGGCATGAGAAATGCCTGGCTCCAAAGCATGTTGTACACTAGTGTGGGGTAGTGAAGGGAGGCTTCCATTGTCTCTCACCCCATCCTCTCTCCCTCTCAAGGGTGCTGGCCGACCTGTTGGGGCTAGGATGGCCTGAGCAGAGCCTGCGGGATGCCATCACCCTGGATCTCTTCTCCCATGCACTCATCTTCTGCCGCCAGCAGGGCTTCTCAATGGAGCAGACATCAACGGCTTGTGCCCTGCTCCAAGATCTTCACAAGGCCTGTGTTGGTAAGAGGCGCTGCTGACCAGAAGGTTTGAGCCCAGGAAAGAGGAGGAGGCTGGATAGCATAAGTAACCATGGGAAGTAGAAATAGGGAGATCACCCCCTGGCATCTGTTGTCATTATTAGCAGTGTTACCACACATAGTTATTTCACCTATGAAATCTTCATTTCCTTATCTATAAGAATAATGACTGTTCTGCTATGGGGGGAGGGAGGCGCAAAAAAGTATACACATTGAATAATTATTAATCCCAATGGGTTAAATCTGAAAAAAGAGCCCTAGCCAACTTGGCTCAGTGGATAGAGCGTCAGCCTGCCGACTCAAGGGTCCCAGGTTCGATTCCGGCCAAGGGCACATGCCTGGGTTGTGGGCTCAATCCCCAGTGGGGGTCGTGCAGGAGGCAGCCGATCAATGATTCTCTCTCATCATTGATGTTTCTATCTCTCTCTCCTTCTCCCTTCCTCTCTGAAATCAATAAAGAAATATATATATTTTTTAAAAAGACATTGGAATTAATAATTATACAAAGTGTGTATATATTTTTTGGGACACCCTGTATATGAAATATATATATGCACAGTGCTCAGTAAAATAGCTCTTGCTTTCTCCCTTTTATTCCCAGAACTGGTTTTCTTCAGGATGTTTAACAAGAGCTAAAATGATGTATTTCTTGGTTTATTGTATGTCCCTTCCACTAACATGTCAGCCTAAGTAGTGTAGCTCTTGATTGAGTAAAATGAATGGTTATCACAGAGGTGACTCACTGGAGTATCTTGTTTTCCCTCCCAGCAACCCCCCTGGGCAATGTGGAGGAATGTTACCGCTACTTCACCAGTGTTCTTTTTTGCCATGGAGTCAGGGTCAGTTCCCCTGATGGGATCTTCGCTCCTCCCCAGACAAGGTCTAGCCCCATCGCCTGTTCTCACACTCATCCCCCTCATCTTCCTCTGAAGGCCACAGTGGGCTCTCCCTGCTCCTGGACAGCTGGGCACTAGGAGAAAAGGCCAGAGCTTCAGGAGGTGGTCAGTCCTCTAATTCCCAGTCACCCCCACAGCGGCCCCCTTTCAGTATCAACCTTTTTAAGGAGGAACAGCTGTTGGCCCTGGCTGATTATGTGGTCAACACCTACTTTCGCCACTTCAAGCTCTACAAATACGTCTTTACTCCCCAGGTATTGGGCCCTGGACCACCCCTCAGTTCCCCTTCCCCTCAGTGCAGATGCCGTCCTCTCAGCTGCCTCTTTGTCTCCCCAGGTGCGGCTGGATCTGTCTTTGACTTATTTAGGGCTGCAGCCACCCAAGCTCTGGCCAGAGGATGAGAGAGGTAAGGGAGAATGCCGGGGCTGGGGCTGGGGCTGGGGCCGGGGCTGAAGGCTCTTCCTGCTTCTGGCTTGCAGAGAAAGAAGGCGGCGAGGAGGTGGAGGAGCAGGCCGTCACCCTACAGGAGGAGGAATCAGAAACGGTGGCTGAGCCACAGCAAGAGCCAAGTGAGGACCTGGAGGAGTTTGGGTTCTCTATGACTTGGGGCAAATGTGAAATGAAGGGTTTAGACCACATCAGGACTTCAGACTTTTTTAGTCATGGTGTCCTTTCTCCAATGATTCAGCATGCAGAAGTCCAAGATGACAGATAAACACAGCTGCTAGGAGCTCCAGAAAAACTGGTGACAACAGCCAGCACATAACTGATAATACTATGTGCCAGGCAAGCCCTATTTCATTTTATTTTTTATTATTATTTTTTAAATCCTCACCCAAGGACACTTTTTCTATTGATTTTTAGAGAGAGGGAAAGACAGAGAGAAACATCGATGTAAGAGAAACTGGTTGCTTCCTGCATGCACCCTGACCAGGGCCCAGGCTAGGGAGGGGCCTACAACCGAGGTACATGCCCTTGACCAGAATCGAACCCGGGACCATTCGGTCCACACTCTCTTATCCACTGAGCCAGACCGACCAGGGCCAGGCAAGGCCTATTTAAAACATTTTATGTACATTAACCCATTTAATTCTCCCTCAATCCCAGATGCTAGGTGCTATCACTATCCACATTTTACATGGGAGGAAACCTAAGGCATAGAAAGGTGAACTCACCTGCCTAAGTTCACAAAGCTATTAAGTAGCAATCCAGAAAATCTGGCTGGCAATAGCCATTCTGCCCACTTCTCTCTCACAGAAAGGCTGGCTGATATTTTCTGAATTCAAGCAACATTTCCACCTACATTGTCCCTAGGGACACCTTGGAACTTGTTTGTCCAGCTAGGGGCAATCTTTCAGCCCCAAGCAGCATCTCTCCTTCCCTGCCCCGCAGGCCAGGTCTCCCTCCTCCGAGCCTACATCAAGACCCAGCTGAACAAGGAGCTGGAGCTGCTGCAGCAGCTGGTGGAGGAGCGGCTCAAGGCCAGCGAGGAAAGGCTCAACAGCAAGCTGACCACCCTAGAGCGGCCCTTCCAACTACCTCCAGGCAAAAGCAAGAATAAGTCCAAGTGACCCCCCGTGTTTGCCCCAATAAAGGCCTCGGCCAAAGTGGCCCCATCCGCGCCCCCACCCCCATCCTGAGCAACTTCTGGGCTTTCCTGCCAAAGCCAGACACCAGACATAGGGCATTGGCTCCCTGGTGTGTAGATTTTATTGTATACACAGCACAGGTAGCACTGACAGGGCCAGGCATGGCACTCTTGAGTGGCTCCCTTCTACCTCAGCTCTGATCTGAAAGCCCCGGCCAGTGGGGATAGACCGGACTTTATGATGTACGATGAGTGGTGGCCTGGCCAAGCAGTGGGGCCCGGGGCCTAAGGCCAGAGCCAAGAGGGGCTGGAATGATAAAAATCCTCCTCATGGAAAGTCCTGCTTTCTGGGGTCCCCCAAGGCTCTGGTGCTAGCCCAGCACCAGCATGGCCTCCTCCTCGGTGACAGCAGCTGAGTCCCCCTCCTCTTCAGGGCCCATGATGGGAAAAGGCCCCGGCGGCCGGTGCTGGAAGAGGGCTGCGCGGTTCTGCTGCTCGCCCTTCTTCACCCAGTGCCCATAGAGCCGGAAGGCACAGCCGTCAATGAGGCGCCGCACTGGCCGCAATGCATAGGGGTCCCTTAACAGTGCACTCTTGGTCAGCGGCCGTGCATGGTGGATGCTTAAGGCCACTCGTCCAGCAGCCAACACTGTCCACACTGCCACCTGGGAAGGGGGAGGGGAGTGTGAGCTCCCGTGTAGCACTGCCACAGGGGACGGAGGAACAGGCCAAGACCTGACACTCGTGGGCTTACCCGGAACCGCTGTCGGGGGGTGAGGTTCCAGGGTTGGCTGCCTTCACAACGCTCAAAGAAGGGGTGCTGTAGAGCTTGCTCAGCTGTCAGACGCTCTTCAGGATCCACTTGCAGCAGCCTTGAAATCTAGGGGAACTCCACAGCATGAGGGCTAGCTCTTGGGCCTCCCGCCTTGCACCCTCACGGTCCCAGCTCACCAGGTCTTTAACAGTGTTTGAACGGTCGTCCCATTCGGGTGAGTTAAACTGGTACTGGCCTTCCATGATCATGCGTAACATCAGGATCTGACGCCGGTGCCAGAATGGTGGTGAGCCAGCCAGGAGTGTGAACAAGATTACGCCACAGGCCCAGCTGGGAAAAAGACCAAAGTCAGGCAGGAGTAGGTGCTGGGCAAATGTACACAGGAAGCAGACAGGGGTACCAGAAACTCACAGGTCGACCTCCTTGCCGTAGCCCGGGTGGGTTTCATCCATGGAGCATTTAAGGATCTCAGGTGCTAGGTATCCTGGAGTCCCACACAACTCTGGGGAGAGAGGGCTGAGATTGGTGGGATGCCACCAGCCCCCTCATGGCCCTTAACACCAACCCTCTACTGGAGCCTCAACAAGTGTTCCCCGTTCCGCTCCTGCCAGACTGCTGGGTCTCAGTACTAGACCCTGGCCCTGCTGACCAACTCAAATACAAGGCTCCTGTGACCTTGGGGAAATCAAGAAAAGTGATTTTTAGATTGACTTCAAGGTCCTATCCAACTATCACTTGCCTCCAACCCTCTGGCCAAACCTACCCATTCCTCACACAACATGTTACCACATTTTTACATTCATAACATACATGAAAAACAGAACTTTCTGTATTCCTTTCTGCCCAAATCTACTCTTCCTATCATCTCTACTCTGGTTAGTGGAACCAGGGGAAGGAGTGGGAGTACGGGATTTCTTCAAGTCCATACTGGGTAAGCCCCTTGTTTAAAACTCTTCCCTGGATCCCCAATATGGCCTCAAGATCAAGTCTATTCTTATAGCACAGAGCCCTCCATGACTTGATCCAAACCGTTATTTTTAGTTTCTACCACTTTGTGCCCCAATTCTAACATCCCAGAAATTTCCAAACTGTATTCCATGGCACACTTCCAGGACAGCTTAATAGGCCTAAATTGAACCTGACTCTCAGGAAATTCATTCCTAAGTATTTCTTGCCTACCATGTACCATGCACTACATTGGACAGTGGTAAATTAGATGTTCTCTTGCCAAACTTAATGTCTACTAAAAAGCAAATGAGAAATAATAGAGTAAGATGGATGCCATGAAGGGAGTAAAGAACAAAAAGAAAAGGCCCTAGCTGGTTTGGCTCAGTGGATAGAATGTTGGTCTGCGGACCGAAGGGTCCCAGGTTCAATTCTAGTCAGGGGCACATGCCTGGGTTGCAGGCTCGGTCCAACATGCAGGAGGGAGCCGATCAATGATTCCCTCTCATCATATTTCTCTCTCTCTCTCTTCCTTTCCCTTCGTCTCTGAAATCAATATATATTAAAAAAAAAAAAAAAAAAAAAAAAAAGCTCTGAGGAGTCTTGCAGTTGAACTTTGTTTAGTTTTCCATTTGCACCAGAATTATTCTGTCACAACGAATGTATTAACACTGGGTGAACCTGAGTGCCAGAGTACCAGGTTCCTCATTGCACCTAAGACGCACACTGATAGACCCCAAGTGTGCAGCTGAGTCCTGTATCCCCTTCTCCCTTTTTCCTCCTGGGACAAGCCCAGCCTCCCAAGGCCCAGCTCAGAGCCCCTGCTCTGTAGGTCCCTCCAGCTAAATCAGGTGCTCCTTTCTCCTGGCTCCCCCCACATGGCCCCTAGCCACTGCTGTGTGCCACTTATCTGCTCACTTTCCTGTCTCCATCCTCCCCAGGTCAGGAAACCCATTCTGAGCTGCAAACAAGGTTCTGCACCCAGAGGGTGCTTGGCAAGTGTTAACTGACTTCCCTTTGCTTGGTAGCTGGGACTCAGGTCTCAGATCCAGCCAAGCAGACTCATGTCTGGGTCTCCTTCCCTCTCAAGCACCAGGTCTTAGGGCACCAGGTCCCCTCACCTCGAAGCTTCTCGCCAGGTTCCAAGTGGCAGGAGAACCCAAAATCGGAAAGTCGGATCTGCATATTGTCATCTAGGAGAATATTCTCGGGCTTCAGATCTCGGTGCACAATGTTGTTGGCATGGAGAAAGTTCACTGCTTCCAGCAGAGATCTCATGATGGACCTGGGGGAGGGGCAGTCTCCTCTGCTTCTCCCTGCCCCACCCCACTCCCTGCTCACCCCAGGGGCTGCAGGCTCAGCCATTACCTGGTTTCCTTTTCTGAGAGGGCCACTTTCTCTGTGAGATAGTCAAACAGCTCCCCCTTCCGCATCCTAGGAGATAGGGGTGGTAGGGAGGAAGGTGCGCCTCACAGTGAGGGCTGAGAAAATAAGCCAGTGCTCAGGGAAAATACTATAGAACAGGCCAGTAGAGAGATTTCTCTGGCCTGGCCGGTGTTGCTCAGTGGTTGAGTGTCAACCCATGGACCAAGAGGTTGTCAGTTCAATTCCCAGAGAGGACACATGCCTGGGTTGCAGGCTCGATCCCCATTGGGTGGCGTGCAAGAGGCAGCGGATTGATGATGTTTCTTTCTCATAGATGTTTCAATCTCTCTCTCCCTCTAATATCAATAAAACATTTTTTAAAAAGGAGAGGGAAATTCCTCTGTAGACAAACTAAAGGGTCTCAAGACAGAGCACTCCAAGAGTGAGAGGAATGCCGGAGGCAGTTTGGCCCAGTGGGGTGGAAGTTCAAATATCTTCATTGTGCCTGAGGGGGCTATTTTAGCAAGAATGAATACCTTCTTGTGCCAATAATTTTCAGGTGGTCCTTCTTATCTAATACTCAAAAAGGCCTTTTAAAGTTATCTATTTATAGCACCGACCAAAATTTCAATTAATAGTGGGGGGGAAAAAAGTTGTACAGGGCTTTGATTTTTGCTTATTTTGTCTTCTCTTTAAAGAGTGAGGTTATAATTGTAACTTTGTGTCAATCATCACTGAAATATAAAAAACACATCAGGTATAGTTTTGGGAGTATTATTGTTGGGCAAAGTTGCATAATGGGTAAATAAAATGGATACTTCCTATCTCCCCTCAGACTTTTGCAGAGGGTCATTTCTGTATAAAAATATTTTCCAAGGGCCTCTCTTAAATATTTAATATTCAAACCATTCTCTTTTGAAGAACCTTTGCAACTGGTTTGCATTATATGGTATAGCATGAGACATTCAGTTTACATTGACCAGAAAAAGAATTGATGAGCAGAGATAGACACCAGCATAGGGTGTTAAACAATGTGAGACTGGTGAGCAAATATCTATTTTATAAGCGGTCAGCTCCTAGAGAGACACTCTCAAATCAGTCCTTTCTTCCCTGCTAACCTTATAACCATGGGGGGTTAAGATAGTTGGGGATTTGGGTCATGAAGACCCTTTGTCTTGGACTGGTCACTATTATTACTCTTTGAAGAACGTGCCTCAATCAAGGCACCAAGGAAAGAGGCCAGAGCCATGGACTGCCAGGCAGGCTCTGGCTGGACCAGAGGAAGGTGTGAGGAGGGTGGTCTTCAGCCCACTGTGCTGTGAGTCTGGGGCTGTGCATGGAGGTGAGGCGGCTTCTCAGGTTGGGGCAGGGAGATACTCACAGGTCAAACACCAGGAACATGAAGCTAGAAGACTCGTAGGAATCGATGAGAGTGACTGGGGAAAGAGGCAGAAAGGCAGAGAGACAGAGATGGAAAGGAGCGGATGCATATTAAAGGGGCTTTCCACCCTGAGGCAACAGTGGGCTGTTACTGGGAAGGAAAATCAAAGGAGGCAGTAGGGACCCAAAGGCTGGCCACCCTTTGAGGTGGAACAGAGCCAGGAGGGAGGGAGCAGAGGGGCGGAGGCAGTGTTGGGGGGAATGGGCTCTGGGCAGGACCAGCAGGACGTGGTTGTCATCTAACAGGAACAGGGGATGCAGCCTCACTGATATGGGGGTGGCCAGCGACCTGGCGAAGGATGTGTGTCTCTCGCCGCGTGGCTTCTCGCACCTCCTCCAACTGCTCAGGACTCAGTCGCTCAGCTGTCACCTCCATGATTTTCACTGCAAACTCATGGCCAGTAGCTCGATGAACACAACGGCGGACCACAGAGCTCACTCCTCTGCCAGAGTCAGACAACACAGGAGTCAGGGCCTCCTACTCTCTCATTTCCAACAGAGTAGAGCCTCAGCATCCTCATATATACTGCACCCGATTCTGAAGACCCATCTGGACAAGGCAACCTCCCAAGAAGCTCGTCCTGGCCTACAACAGATTCACAGTGGCCTCAGCAAGCAACGCAGGTACCCAGGAAGGTGAAACACAAAGCTAACAGGGAAGGCAGGCCCGGGTCCTGGTTTCTAACCCAGCCTCTGCCATGCCTTCAATGGGTGAACCTAGACAAGTCCCTTCTACACTGAGCCCCAGAACCTGCCCCTTGCCCTGAAACCTCACAAGGAGAAAGTGAGAAGAAATTACCTAAGACTCCCTCCAAATTTTACTCACACTTCCTGATTACCCCATCCAAATCCCAAAGTTCCCCTACATTAGCTCAAGTACAGGAGGCTCTAAATAAATATTGGGCAATTGACTAGAAGACCAAAGTTGAGAATTAAAGATATAGGTTTAGGCCCAAAATTCGCCACTAATTAATCTCTAAGGAACCCACTAACATAAGGTCTCTGGGTTTCCGCTTCTCCAGCTCTGAAATGTAGCCAAAAATATCCTGAAGGGATGCTGAAAGACATTACTAAGGTAGAGACAGGAAAGCCCTCTGGCATTGTAAAGACAAAGTCCTAGACAGCGATTTCCTCGCTCGGGCTCCGTCACCAACTCTCTATGACCCTACAAGTACTTCAGGCTAAGGTGCAAATCTTTCCAGGATCACACATCTCAGATGCTGGTTCCCTGGCTGCCATTCACACAACCTCCTGCTGTGCTCTCACCGCCTCCTTGACCTTACAATACTCCCTTTTCCTGGAATGCCTGTCACCCACATCTCTGGTTCGATCAAAGGATGCAGACGATTAACCCTCTGGCTAAACAGTCCATATATGAATTACGTTTCGGTCAGTCCAATATTCTTTCCAAATCTGGATTCATATATCTTAGATGGGACAAGAATCCTCCAGCTGCCACAATACTTCTCACTTCCTACTGTCTTACTCTTAGCCACTTCAGTTTTATTTTGTGCTCAACCACTAAATGCATCTGAGTTTGAAGCCTAGTACAATTATTTTAAAGCTTCAGGCCTTTATACATGAAGAAACTGGTACTCTGGGAAAAGTAATTTAGTGAGAGTGTGCAGGAAAACAGGAGGGAAATAGAGGAGACAAGGGATCATGCTACCACAGTAACGTGGAAGGAGATGATAACACCACCACCCTCTGATCTGCCTTTTCCAAAACTGGTCTTTCTGTGCTCCCTGGCAGTGGAACCACCATTCTTCCCGAGGGTTCTTCCTAGCCTCTGTGAATCCTCCCTTACCTGGTCCTGAAACCCCGCTACTCAGGACGTGGATCTCAGCTTTCTTCTTTTCCCAATACTCTCCCCTGGTGACCTCCATCCAGTCCCAGGGGCTTTTAATACCAACTATGTGTAAATGATTCCTGCTACACTGTCCTGATCCATCATTATTTCTCTCCAGAATTCCGGATTTCTTTTTAAAAAATATATATTTTTTTATTGATTTCAGAGAGGAAGGGAGAGGGAGAGAGAGATAGAAACATCAATGATGAGAGAGAATTATTGATCAGCTGGGGATCGAGCCCGAAACCCGGGCATGTGCCCTGACTGGGAATCAAACCGTGACCTCCTGGTTCATAGGTCAATCCTCAACCACTGAGCCGCACAAGCAGGGCCTCAGCAGCACTTGTCACAGCAGACCATGCCAAGCTTGCAGAAGCACATTCTTCCTGTTGTTCTTTGTCACTCACAGATGACATCTCCTTGGTCTCCCTTGCTGGCTCCTCCTCCTCTAACCCATGATACGGCCCAGGGCCTAAGCCCATGCCACTTTCATTTCTGTCTATATTCTCTCGCCAGCTACTATCTATACACTGATGCCTCCCAAATTTATAGCTTTAGCCCAGCCCTCAAAGACCCACTTGACAGCTCCAGTTGTTTATCTCAAAGTTAACATTTCCAAAATGGTATTCTTTTAAAAATATAATATTTTGATTGATTTCAGAGAGGAAGGAAGAGGGAGAGATAGAAACATCAATGAAAAGAGAGAATCATTGATCAGCTGCTTCCTGCACCCTCCCTACGGAGATCGAGCCTGCAACCTGGGCCTGTGCCCTTGACCAGAATCGAACCCAGTACCCTTCAGTACACAGGCTGATGCTCTATCTGCTGAGCCAAACCAGCTAGGGCAAAATAATGGAATTCTTGACTTGCTCACCTGTCCCCATAATCTGATCCTCCTGTCTTCTCTGTTTCAATAAATGGTACTCAAGTGCTCAAATCCAAACCTTAAAGGTTATTCTTCTGTTTTTCTTCTATCTTCTTCTATTTCCCCCTCATGGTCATATCCAATCCTCCAGGAAACTGTATCAAGTCATCACCTAAAACTATCCGTTTCTTTTCATCTCTATCACCCCCACTGCAGTCTTAACCCACCACCATCACTAGCCTAAATGAATCAATAGCTTCATAACTGGTCTCTGTGCTTCCATTCCTGCCCCCTCCTCCTCCACTCTCTACATAAGAGCCAGAATGATCTTTTTACACTGTAATTAACACACCTGTGTTGAGCACTTACCAAGTGCCTGAAAGTGTTCTAAGAGTATCGTATTAACTCTTTTCATCCTCACAGCAACCTACAAAGTAGGATTTATTTTTATTCCCAATTTACAATGAAGAAACTGAGAGCTGGCATGGCTCAGTGGTTGAGCGTTGACCTATGAACCGGGAAATCATGGTTCAATTTCTGGTCAGGACACATACCTGGGTTTCAGGCTCAATCCCCTGTGGGGTGTGCAGGAAACAGCCAATCAATGATTATCTCTCATCATTGACGTTTATATCTCTCTCTCCCTCTCCCTTCCTCTCTGAAATCAAGAAAAATCTATTAAAAACACATACACATACACACACACACAAAAATTGAGACATAAAAAGGGTAAGTTCCTAGCTCCCAAATCACAGAAATGTAAATTAGTTCATGTTACTTCCTTGTTTGAAACGACCAGTTTCACTAAAATTTAAATTCCTTATCATGGCCTAAGACCTTACATAACCTAACCTCTATTTACCTCTCCAATTTAATTTCCTACTTTGTCTACTTCTAGCCACTATGCTCTTCTATCTATTGGTTGACGAGGCCCTTTCCTACCATGAGCCTTTGCACTCATTGTTCCCTCTGCCTGTTCATTCTCATCCTCCAAGTCTCAGCTCCATTAGTGACTCTCGTTCCATCACTTTATAGTCTCCATAGCACGATGACCTTTATCTTGTTTTTGTGTTTATTGTCTGTCTCTACAACTACAATTCCCAGAACAGAAACCTTGTGGGTCTGGTATGCCCAGTGCCCAGCACAGGGCACCCAGCACATTGCACATGCTCAGGAACCTCTGATGAGTAACTGTGTCTGCCACGGCCTCTACAGCCGAGGCCCGCCTTCCATTCTCTGCGCGCTGAACTCCTCCTCACCCTCCAAGACCCAAATGTCACCTCCGGAAGCGGTGGTTCCGAGACCCGCAGCACTTTTTACACAGCCCCACACTGGTGGAACGGTCCTGTGTCTCCCTGTTCCTTCACTTGGAGTACCCCCAGGGCACAAGCATCTCCTCTTCCCTTTCCGTTTAGCTTTGTGCCTGGCACACAGCAGGTAATTCCAACTGTTTGAACACATAAATGAGTTTGTGGGGGGAAATGGGGGTTGGCCCAGAATGAGAGTCTGGTCACCGAACTGAGCACTGACCTACCCCGTTTAGAACGACCCAGCCCGGAGATGGACCCCAGCGCTCCGGGCCTCCGGGCCTCCGCTCTCCGGCCCGGCCTCACCTGCCGATGACGTCCTTAGGGTCGTACTTCTGGTAAAACTCCTTGGCCGCGGCCCAGTCGGGCAGCTCGTCCTCGGGTCCCACGTCCAGCGTCATTTTGACGGAAGTGGGGGCCTGTGAGGAGGAAACGGAGGGCAGGGAGGCCCACAGGCTCTGAGAGGACGCACATCGCGGCTCGCGGAGGCACAGTCCCTGCGGCTGGGGCGCCAGGATCTTGGGGAGTGGGGACGGGGTTGGGGAAGGAGCGGGGCTGGGGAGGCCCAGCGAAAGGGCCTAAGGGGCGGGGAGGCCGGCAGGGAGGGGGCGGGGGGGGGAGGCTGGGAGAATGAGGGGAAGGGTACGCGGGCCGGCGGCTGTTGCTGCGCAGGCGCATTGGGCCAGCGCTGCGCGGGGTGCGGGGTCTCGCGCAGGCTCACCCGCAGAGGCGAGGAGAGGAGCCGGGGACCCAGCGGGGCCGCCCTGTCGCCGGGTTCGCCTCCAGTCCCTCACCTCACCCGGGGCGCGCCGGCAGCGACCTCCGGCCCCGCCCCGCCCGCCCGCCAATGGCGGCGCCTCCTGAGGACGGAGGCCCAAAAGCCCTTGCGATTGGAAACCGCTGTCTAACGGGGAGCCGAGACCTGAGGCTGCAGCGGGCGTGGCGCTCCGGGTTCCCCGAGGCTGCGGCGCTGAGGCTTCCCACGGAGCCAATCCGGCCCGCACCTGCCGGAGGCGGCGGAGGGCGGAACTTGTTGACCGGGGTGGTGGGAGGCCTGGAACGCGACCGGGAGGCCGGGTTTCCTGGGAAGCAGAACCTCTGGGTTGCTGGGATGCACGACTCGCTGCGCCGATTCCCGGACTCGGGCAGGGCCCGGTCTCTCAGCAGCCCTGCCGTGAGGGGCAGACCCCAGCGGGAGAACTGCCCAACTTGGCCCCGGTGCGGACTGGGACGTGCCCCGGCCCGTCAGCCGGAAGAGGCTGCCTCGTCCTGTGTCGGCTCTGCCTCTTGAATACTTCTAAAGCCCTCGCTGGGGGTTCTGTTTCCCCAACCTTCCACCACCCCTCCCCGAAGTTGGGGAGTTTTACACTCTGTTTTAAGGCTACCAGGTTATGAGATTCTGCCAGGAGCCACTTGTTCATAAGCCTTCTCTGTGCATACCTCAACCCTGGCATTCACTTACTCATTCTTTGAATATTTGTTCAACCTTTTCATCTCATGGCACACATAAACGACTAAAATTCTGGGGCACACCAAAAAATAGGTTATAATTTTTGCCGATCTGGTAAAAAAAAAAAAAGTATAATTTTGATTCATTCATACCAGCTGTCTATTGTAGTGTTGGCTGTTGTCATATTTTAATTTGACACTCTAAGGGAAAAGAGGTCAGTGCCCCTGACTAAATAGTCAGGTATTGCATGTTTTAAAAATTTTTGTGGCCACTGGTTGAAAATCACAGTGCTAGACTAACAGCAATAATAATAATAATAATAATAATAATAATGTCCCTACCCTGTGGAAGTTCTATTCCCCATGAAGGAGGCACAGAATGAATTAATATAACCTGCTAACAACTATCTTAGAAATGTCACCTTGGGATCACAACCATGTAATGAGTCCAAGTAACTTTTTAACGGAGTACTTTGACTATATCATCAATCTAAAAGACAAAATAGGCCGGGTGTATGAGCCAGGAGGTCAGGGTTGGATTCCCCAGTGGGCACATGCCTGGGTTGCTGCTAGATCCCCAGTGGGGGGCGGGGGGTGCAGAAAGCAGTCGAATCAATGATTCTTTCTCATCGTTGATGTTTCTATCTCCCTCTTCCTCTCTCTCCGAAATCTATAGAAATGTGTTTTAAATAGATAAAACAGGCACACTGTCCCTCCCAGGAGCACATCAGCATCCTTCCCTCCCCTACCCTTCTTCCCCCACAGGCATGCATCTCCTAAACTCTAAGGGACCCCATGAGACTTGCAACCAGGGGAGCAGTGGGCAGCAGCAGCTCCTCCCAGGCTACCCCCTGAACCTGTCTCCAAGGACCTTTTTTCCTGACTCTCCACTGAGCTGACAGCAGCCCCGTGTTGGCTCACTTCTTTCCCATGGTGTTGCTAGAGCCAAAGCAGCCCTGCCTGTCTCTCTCCTGCTGCTGCTTGTACCCTAAGTCCTTCCTTGTTTCACAGCCCCCAGCTTTAATAAATGTACTCTCAAAATAAAAATAAAGACAAAATCATTGTAAGAAATATTTAACTTTACTTAGTAGGCTTGTTATTTAGTACTATAATGGGAAGAGTATTCTAAAATTGAGCAAGTGAATAAACATTAGGTAGCCAAGGGTCTTACTGTGGGAATAAGGAATTTAGAATAGGGAAACAACAACCCTGACCAGTGTGGCTCCGTCCCATGCACAGAGGGGTTGCTGGTCCTATTCCTGGTCAGGGCACCAGCCCAGGTTTCAGGTTCCATCCCCGGGGGGCAGGGTGGGGGGAGCATACAGGAGGCAGCTGATCGGTATTCCCCTCTCCCATTGATGTTTCTCTCTCTCTCTCCCTTCTGCTCTCTAAAATGCAATAAAATTATTTTTTAAAAATAGAATGGGGAAAGGAGAGAACCTTATGATTAAGTCAGATGTGATTTTTAAAAAATAGATAAAGTATTTCTAGCATGAACCTCTGAAAGGGCCTAGACGCAGTAACATCTCAGTAGAATGAGCACAGCTAGTGTCTAGATTTCAAAGTAACAGTCCCCAGTAGAAGGAACCAAAGCTCATTTGAAGAAATGGCCAATTCCCAGGCTGGAGCAGAGACAGTGCAGGATGAATCTACAATAATTTGTGCCAGAAAAGTAAGTGAAAAAAGTTGGGGACGTATCAGAAGGACACAAGAACCAGGCTGAAGGCGTTTCCACTAGCCAAAATCAGGGACAAAAATAATGAGACTGAGAGGTACATGAGGGAGGCTTCTGAGGTGCTAGAAATTGTCTATTCACCTATTCAGGGGTGGGGAACCTTTTTTCTACCAAGGGCCATTTAGATATTTATAACTTCACTCAGGGACCATACAAAATTATCAACTTAAAAATGATCCTGCTATATTTGGTCAAACATTTAATTAACTCATTCCTAATGCCTTGGCAGGCCAGACATTCCACACCCCTGACTTAAGTGGTGATTACACAGATGTGTTTATATGAAAACATCAGATCTGTGAACTTTACAATATGTAAATTATACCTCAACAAAACATTTTAAGAAGGTTAATGACAGTAATGGATGTAATAAATTGAATTAAAGAACAATCCAAGACCGACCATACTGACCCTAAAAAATTGTAAATAAATAATGGAGAAAAGGACCGTCTTCATAGTAGAATGCCAATTAACTAATAAGTGTATAATGATAAACTTAAAACAGCAACATTCTGTAAGCCTCATAACTGTGTTGGGCAAACTGGGCATTAAAATGATTGGTGAAAATTTGCTGGGGAACAGGATACTTACACAGATTAGTTTTTAATTACAAAGGATAAAAGTTAGCTTTACCTTTCAGAAGTCTGACAGACACTGCCTTGACCAAGTTGTCAATATTACTACCACCAATAAGAGAGTAACTTGACATCATATGCCTCTTGATGTGATGTGCTGAGGACGCATTGACATTATGTAGTATTTCTAACCTGAATCCAATCATAAGAACCTAAATTGAGAAATTCTATAAAGACCAAAAATAAAGTGAGGATGAGCCCTAGCCAGTTTGGCTCAGTGGACGGAAGGGTCCCAGGTTCGATTCCAGTCAAGGGCACATACCTTGGTTGCAGGCTCGATCCCTGGCCCTGGTCAGGGCTTGTGTGGGAGGCAACCAATTGATGTGTCTCTCTCACATTGATGTTTCTCTCTCTCTGTCTCTCCCTCTCCCTAAAAATCAATGGAAAAATATCCTTGGGTAAGGGTTAACAAAAAAAAAAAAAAAAAAAGAGGATGAGGACCTACTAAAAATTGAAGGAGGCTAAAGAGATACGACAATTGCCCTAGCCAGTTTGGCTCAGTGGATAGAGCATCAGCCTTCGGACTAAAGGGTCCCTGGTTCAATTCCCGTGAAGGGCACATGCCTGGGTTGCTGGCTCGATCCCCAGTGTGGGGTGTGCAGGAGGCAGCTAATCAAAGATTTTCTCTCATCACTAATGTTTCTATCTCTGTCTCCCTTTTCCTTCCTCTTGGAAATCAATAAATATATATATATCCACCCACAGCAGAATGATTCATAATATCCCAAAACTGGAAACATCCCCAAAATCTACCAATATAAAATGTATAAAATGTAATATATTCATGCAATGGAATACTATACAGTAATGAAAACTATAGCTACACCAAAGATTGATAAATCTCATAAACAACATTAAGAAGCCAGGCATAAAAAGAATCCATAAGAGCCCTGGCCAGGTGGCTCCTTTGGTTGGAGTGTCATCTTGTGCAACGAAAGGTCACGGGTTTGATTCCCAGCTAGGGCACATACTTAGGTTGCAGATGTGATCTGTTTGGGGCACGTGCGGGAGACAACTGTCGATGTTTCTCTCTCACTGATGTTTCTCTCTCCCTCTCCCTCCCCCCCCCTCCCTAAAATCAATAAACATATTCTCGGGTGAGGATAAAAAATACACGAGTCCATTTATATAATGTTCAAATGTAGGCAAAATAAAACTATATTGTTTGAAGCCAGAATGATAGTTACCTGTGGGAAGAAAGGAAGCAGCAGTGATAATAAGGGATATAAAGGAGGCTCTGGAGTGCTGGCAATGTTCATTTCTTGACTTAGTGTTAGTTTTTCAGATGTTTGCTTTAACTTATTGAGCTTTGTATTTGTTTTGGATATTTTCCTGAATGTGTGATATATCTCATATTAAAAATATTAGCAGCCCTAGCCAGTTTGGCTCAGTGGAGAGTGTCAGCCTGAGGGCTGAAGAGTCATGGGTTTGATTCCGGGTCAAGGGCACATGCCCAGGTTGCGGGCTTGATCCCCAGTAGGGGGCGTGCAGGAGGCAGCAAATCAATGATTCTCTCACATCATTGATGTTTCTCTCCCTTTCCTTTCCTCTCTGAAATCAATAAAAATATAAAATAAATAAAATATTATCAATAAACCCAAGGTAAAGGCTATGCAATCAATATAATCATAGAAATGTTTATATATAAGGGATGGTTGCTGTATTCAATCCTCTCACTCCTCTCAACTCTGTAACCAAAGTATCCGAGTTCAATCCCAGCTCTGCCATTTACTAGCTGTGTGCCCTTATAATCTGTGCCTGTTTCCTCAACTATAAAGCGAGAACAATAGTACCTAGGTATTGAGTGATTGTGAGAACTGAAGAAGTTAAGAAGTATAAAGTGTCTAGAACACAGCTTGGAATATATCAAACATTCGATAAATAGTAGCTGATGCTACTACTCTTGCTCTCTGGCCTCTGGGTCTCTCTTCACGTATAAGGAAGAAGCTGGGGTCTTTCCAAGAAGAGCTTCCAGAAAAAGAAATCTTTTGTTCTCATGAAAGCAACTAGGCATGGGGAGATGCAGACTGCTGCCATCAGTCAGATGCCCACTCTGGCTCTTACCAAGGTCCCAGGGAAAAGCAGGGGAAGAACAGTAGACAGCAACAGCATTTCACCACTAAAAAAGGCTTTTATTATAAAACAAATTCTAATAAAATCAGGCCTGGTCTTCAGCCCCACCTCTGGGTAGAGGCCCCTAGAATGGGGTAGGTTGGGGGAACAGGGAATGATGAACACTGAAAGAATAGAGCAGGCTGACCTCCCCTCATCAGTCTCAGTTGCCGTTTTCTTTTATAAAGGGTTAGGAGAGCTCTTCCAAAGCCCTTTGAGAGGCGCCATCCTCCAGCCAGGAAGGACCACTGCTGGCATTTGACCCTAGCAATGCCGCATTGCAGGATTCAGGAGGTTTCGGCTGACTCTCAGCTGAGGCCACCCTCAATCACTCAGCTTGGGCGATGATGTAAGAGAGCAGCCACAGAAGCAGGGGGCCCAAAACGAGGACAGCAAGCCAGATAGCAAAGCTGATCAGGATGAACCTCCGGGCCCGGGCCCCCCAGTGCACTGCTTCCTCGGAGTGGCCTGCCTTATGCCGCTCTTCCGCCTGTGGGGGCAGGTGTTTGGTTAGGTTCTCCCTTTGCTTCTGTCCCAAAATGCCCACTGACCCACTACAATCCTCCATCCTTGTCATGGTTCAAAACCTCACATCCAAATCCTCTACCTTCCTTTCTAGTTTCTGTTTCTCATGCCTCATCTGCAAAATAAGTTACCCATTCTGCTCTGCCTACTTTTCAGAGTGGCCATTAACGCACAAGATCATATATGGTAAAATACTTTTCAATCCTTTTATTCCCTATCCTTTTCTACTTATCCCAGATTCATTCCAAATTTGGAATTCTTGGCAAGAAATAGTGAGCTAGGCCTAATTGGTTTGGCTCAGTGGATAGTGTCACCCTGCGGACTGAAGGGTCCTGTCAAGGGCACATGCCCAGGTTGTGGGCTCGATCCCCAGTGGGGGTGTGCAGGAGGCAGCCAATTGATGATTCTCTCTCATCATTGATGTTTCTATCTTTCCCTCTTCCTTCCTCTCTGAAATCAATAAAAATTTTTAAAAAAAGAATACTTAAAAAAAAGAAAGAAATAGTGAGCTATCTTGGAGTATTTTTGTATTTTTCACTCATGCCCAGTCACATAACACCCCATTCTCATTAGTCAATGGGCCTCATCTTTCCTTAAGGATTCTTTTTATGATTGTACCTTAACAAAACCCAGGAATTTTTATGACAGGAATACAGTTTTTTTTTTGTTTTGTTTATTTTTAAAGATATTTTATTGATTTTTTTACAGAGAGGAAGGGAGAGGGATAGAGTTAGAAACATTGATGAGAGAGAAACATTGATCAGCTGCCTCCTGCATACCTCCCACTGGGGATGTGCCCGCACCAAGGTACATGCCCTTGACCGGAATCGAAACTGGGACCCTTCAGTCTGCAGGCCGACGCTCTATCCACTGAGCCAAACCAGTTAGGGCAGGAATACAGTTTCTGATGGTTAAAATACAACTAGGGTTGAGAAAATTCAAGCATGGTGTTTAAGTTAGCCTGTGTGACCTTTCAAAAGGTAAATGTGCTGTTTCTGTTAGGTATTTTGAAATGGTGAAACCCTCTCAAAACCCTTATAGCTTCTCCAGGCTCCTGCAGACTGCTCTCATCACTGCTCAGCTGCCTCCAGTTTTCTAATTCATTCTCCATGTAGGACTTGAGAGTGGCTCTTACTGAAACACAAATCTGACCGTGTCACTCTCCTCTGCAAAAACCCTTGAATGGTTCCCCAGTACTTTCAAGATGAAGCCCTTGGGAATCTGGGCCCTCTGGCTTCATCTCTATTTCTCACTGGTCTATTTAGGCTGAACTAATAGCCCAGGCCTTCGTATACACTGCTTCCTTTACCTGGAATGCCTTTCACCCTAATTCACTCATCCTTGAAGGTTATTTCCCCTGCCACCTACTCTACTCTACAGACACATGTAATCACACACATAAAGGGTGGAGCAAAAGTAGGTTTACAGTTGTTTGTATGGAAAACAATACAATGAATAATACAAGAATAAATTGTTTTGGATAATTACAACTGTTAACCTACTCTTACTCCACCCTATGTGTCCTCCCCCAGCTCCCAGAATACCTTGTGCTTCCTCTACCATAGTACTGATGAGCTACATCCCATTAATAATTATCCATTTTCACAGCCATCTCTCATTAGAGTGTGGGACCTTTGATGGCAGGAACCATGTCTTCTTCTTACTTCTGGCACAAGGCCCAACACCAAGCTCTGACAGGCACTTAGTAACCGTTTGATCAATGTAGACAGATCAGATATGAAGCCATTGCCTTACTACACCCAACCTCCTGCTCCCATAGGAACTGCATTCCTCACCTTGATGGCAAACACAAGGGCCATGACTCCCAGGCAAGAGCAGCCACAGATAATGCTAGTAGCTGCCAAGTAGCGGAGGCGGAGCCAGCAGCAGCGAATGGGGGATGGAGAATGAGCAGCTTCCGTGTTGCTCACCAAGATCTCCACTGCATTCTCCTCGTCCTCCATCACCTGTGGGCGATACAGTCGAGGTACTTTTAAGCCCCAAAACTGAGCTCTTGGCCTGGCTTTCTCAGACTCCACCCCTCTCTAATCATGTCCTTGTGGCCTAGCCCAACTCTTAAGAATGCCACCTTACTAGGGAATTCCTCTAATGACTCATAGGCCAAGAGAGGAAATGTGTGACTGGAATCCTTCCTCAGACTAAGGTTTCAAGTCTTCAAAGGCATGCTAGCGTGAACATAGCATTATCTATATTATTGTTTTGACAAGTGGGGAGAAGTAGAATGACAGGCGCACACTGAGAAGCAGGAAATAGAATCTCAACAGCTGCTAGGAATCTGAGACGATCAAAGTCTGATTTTTAAACTGTTTTTCAAAGGGCACTACAATTCCCCCAAGTTCCTCAGACTGACATGCTAGGCCATTCCCTACTTCAAGCAAAACTGCCACTTCATGTGATACTAATTCTGGAGATGGGAGAAAGGAGGGAAAAAGTACCCATCTAAGCTCTTTATAGTTGAGAAAACTGAACATCAGAAAAGACCTTAAATCCCTCTCCAATAGGGCCTCCTTTGCTATGCTGACTCCCTGCCATCTCCTCTCCATTTCAACCCAGGCCACACAACACAATCAGATTAACACTGAGTTTGAATGACCTCATAACCCACACAGAAACCTGCATAATGATGCCCTACTTAACCATTTCTCATCTCCCCTAGTTCTCAGGTCCTCTGAGCTTTGAAACCAAACCATTTCCAACCATTCCCCTACATCCTAGATAAAATGAAACCATTTGCTGTTCTCTGAACACAACCCAGGATAAAAAGGGTGAAAAGAGAAGAGGCAAGATAAGCAGAAAGCAAAGACTATGTGCCACAAAGCTGCAGAAGTGGGTTTGAGAAAAGAACTCGGATGGAGTAAACAGATACAGACATGATGGGGAGAACACAAGGAGAGGGGCCAGGAAGTTGATCAGAGAAAATGTAAAATGAACAGGGGCTCTTACCTGGCTATAGGCCTTGAGGTACTGTGAGTTTCGGCTTCTGCCTCAGGTTTGATTTGGCTTGGGTAGAGATGGAGCTGACTCAGGGCTCCAAGCCAAGCCCAGGGGTGGGGTTGGGTGGCCAGCCACCACCTGAAGAGCCCCAGGAGCTCATATGGGGGTGTAGCTGACTCAAACCAGTTTGGCTAGATGGAGGAAAGCAAGGGAGGAAAAATGATGGGAGCAACCCAGGGTAGTGATGCCTGCCTTCTGGAAAAGGAAAAGCACCTGAGCAAGGAAGATAAAAGCAGGGAAAAGTCTAAGGCATCAGAGGGCTTGAGGGAAAGTCCAGGAACTGAGAGAAGAGAGGAGAGGAAAAGTGAGAGTCTGAGTGACTGAAAACTAAAACTTTAGAGAAAGGCACCCTACCAGATCAGATTTGCCAAATCTTCCCTCTTCTTGGGTGGACATTTCTACCTCCAAGATATGTAATTCTGTGTTAGAGATGAGGTACTAGGACCTTGGCAGGAGGAAGGGAAATTAAAAAGATGCCCAAGTTCCCACCCAACCCTCCACCAGACCAGAAAATCAGAAGCCTCCTTACGCGGATGCTCATACAGAAACTAAGTTTATTATTTTTTCTTCTTAAAAAAAAAAAAAAAAGAAAAAAAACCTTATTGTAGAGAAGTCCCTCCCCCTTTCCTTAAGGGTGGAGGGCTGTGAAAGACTGCTGGGGAATCAAGTACAAGGGGGTGGGGACAGAGACTATCTTGCCACCCTTAACACTGCCCAGCCATGTGGGGTGAAAGGGAAGGGAATATGTGAAGTGCCCCATTTCCATGACAACCAGTTTCCTACCCCCTACTTTGGTGGAAAGAAGGGAGAAGGCCCCTGTCTCCCTGGAGGCTTTCCCCCTCAAAAGACTTCAAGTAGTGGTTAACAGAGTCAGGCCTGGTTGTGGAGGGAGGGGCCACGGTGGAAAGCCTAGGTGGAGGGGCAGCCCACTCACGTCTTGGCCTTTCGGCCTCTGTGACTAACAGTGGGGCCAGCTGGGTGGGGCGGGGCACTGCTGCGTAGGATGCGCTGGTCCCCTTGGTTGGTTGTCCCACCAAGGCGGTGGGAGCCAGACTTGCGGCGTGGGGTCCCATCCCCTTCCTCTTCTTCACCTGAGGCTTCAGCCTCAGACTCTTCTACTGAACCCTCAGGCCCCAAGGGACTTGGGGACTGCAGGCAGCTCCGCTTTGCCGGCCCGGGACCTCTGCCAACTGGGACACCTGCCCGTTTGCGAGGCACCTTCTCAGTCTCTAGTGGGGGAACTAGAGAACCTGGACGTAGCCGGGTGGAGCGCAGTTTTGGAGCTGAGACTACGGGAGGTGTCAATTCTAACCCGCCTGGTCCATCTGCTAAATCCAGGTCATCCTGAATTACAGCCACCACCATGGACCCTTCACTTTTCCGTCCCCGCATCCCCTCTGCTTCAAGGCGCAAGCGGGCCAGGCGGGTGAGGGGGCGGCTTCCGTCCTCATCAGAAGAACTACCCTCACTCTCGCCCTGGCCCTGGGGTTGCTGCCGCCTCCCCAATCCACAGCTCTCAAGAACAGACGTGTCACGGTCCAAAACAGGGACCTGGCTGGGCCGTGGCGATGGTGGGTTTTTGGGAGGTCGGCCTCGCTTCCGCTTGGGTGGGGATGTTGAAATGGTGAGAGTGGTGACAGTGTTGGCGACAGTAGCAATGGGACAGGCTAGGAGTGGTGGAAGTGGTGGCATTGGGAGCGGCTGTGTCCGGCTCTCTAAGCTGCCATCCCCTGGAGAGGAAATGGTCCCAGGAATGGGTAAATCACGGGCCTTAGGGGGCCGCCCACGCCTTCTTTTCTCCACAGGTGATAGGATGATGGGCTCGGGTCTATGAGTTGGCTGGGGTCCAAGAGGCTGGGGCCCAGAAATAAGCTGGGGTCCCAAAACAGGCTCTGCAACAATAAGGGGGTCAGCCCCAGGGACCTGGTCAGCCCCATTGGTTTTTCCCTTTGAGGTGGATGAAGGGGCCTCATCCACCCCTCGTCCAGCATCTGCGGGAGACCTGTTCTTCTTGGGAGGCCTCCCCCTCCGACGTTTCATAGCAGGAGAGGTGATGGCAAGCAGCGCCCCTTCTCCATTCTCTGGGCTGCCCTCTCCAGTCACCCCCAGCTCAATGTGACGGCGAGCTATGAAGGGCTGCTGGGTTGGGGTGGGCAGTATGGATGGGGGAGCAGCTTCACAGGGCCCACTGGTAGGTGGTGAGGATTCTGGCCCCAACATGTTGCGGGTAGATGGGCTTCCTGGGCTGGCACCAGTCTCAGAGACCCCAGGCACTAGAATGCTGGCAGTTCCCCGCTGCTGTCGCCGTCGCCTCACCAGTTCCTTTTCCTCTACCACAGTCACTAGCCGTCCTGGCAACTTGCGAAGCACTTTGGGGCCTGGAGGCTGCCCCGGCCGACCAGCCCCCTGACCCCTAATTTCTACATCGGCACTGGTGCGACGTCGAGGGGGCCGGGCAGGTGAAGAACCCTCAGGTGAGGAGGTGGCTGAAGATGAGGTTGATGGAGCTGTAACCTCAGCTGAAGCAAGTTCCTGCAGCTTCTGTGGGCTGGATGTTGGGGTCTGGGCTTCCACTAGCTCTTCTGAGTTCTTGTCAGCCTCCAATGGCAACTGAAGTTGCTCATCAGATACTGCTGAAGGTGGGAGCACCAGACCACTGTTCTCACTCGGACACATGGGCACCTCCTCACCACCAGGCAGCACTGTGAGGATGGTCCCCTCAGCAGGCTCTGGTACCTCCTGCTCTTGACCATTGGGGAAACTGCCAGTCTCCAGGATTGGGCTAGGTGCAGAAGAGGTGAGAGAAAGGTTCTTTTCTGACATAGGCAGGATCTCAACAGCAACTGGCGACAGATCCTTAGGGGGCATATGAGTAAGCGGGGAAGTCTCAGAGGGGGCCATATCAGCCAGCTCCAGGGACTCACTAGATGCCAATGTTTGTGTACACAGCTCTGCCTCAGGCCCCAAGTCCAAGGGGAGGTTGGTGACTGGGGGGAAGATGGGCACAGAGGGTAGACCAAGCAAGAGAGGGGAGGTAGGGGTTAAGACAGAGGTTTGAGCTGGAGGTGGGGTATGAGCTGGTGGAGGGGTATAGGCAGGAGGAGGTGTGCTGGCAGAAGAACAAGGGGGAGGAATCTGCGGAGGAAGTGGGGGAGAAGGCAAGATATGGACAGGAAGCATGGTTAATGGATCTGGAGCTGAAATGGGGATTGGGGCAGGGATTGGGATGGGAACTACAGCAGCTGAAGCTGGAGTGGGTCGAGGCTTAGGCGCTGGCCTGGGAACTCGCTCCCTGGCAGGGCTACAGCGGGGGGGCGTGGAAGTGCTGCGGGTATGATGAGTGGATACGACAGGAGTGTGGTTTGCCCCTTGAGTCTCAGCCCGGGCTCCACGAAGACGCTCACTGACTCGAGTCCCTGGCCTTTCAGGGGCCTTGACCTTCTTACTGCGCCGGTGGCTGCCTCCACCAGTCCCACAGGAAACCTCATCCCCAGCCCCTGGTCCCTCCTCCTCCTCTTGGGGTAGGCGGAACACCTCCTCCTTGGCTTGGTCCAGGTCCTTGCGGGCAGCTTCCACTTGCTCCTACCAACAACAGACCCCACAGGGTGGTCAGGGAGAGGCACTCAAGGTGGTAGTGGGTAGAAAACAGTAGCCTCCCACTTCCAATCCCACCTCCTAGAACTACTCACTTCTGCCTGCTTGAGCTCCTCTCGGCTCACCTCCTCCAATGAGGCTTCCAGGAATTTCATAGCATAGCGCTCAATAGGGGTCAGCTGTGGGGAGGAAGCGTGGTGATGAAGAGAGGGACCTGGTGCCCAGGGCCCACCCATCAGCTGTGATTATTTTTACCAGGGAAGATAAGAGGGTCAGAGTCCAGAGGAAGGAGTTAACTAGTGGGTCCAACACTGACCTGTTCGACAAGGGCAGCAATTTCCTGCTCAGCTCGGGACATTTCCTCATCCTCAGCCCCAGGCCGACCGGCCTCCTCTCCCTCACCAGCAGGAAAACCATCATTCTCATTGAATTCTGCAAGCTCAGCAACCTGTTCAGCCTTGGCTTGGGTGGCTGCACGGATATCCTCTTCATCTTCTGCCCGACATAATGCCTGCAAGGGCATGTGAAAGAAAATCCATGAGAATTAACAAACTTTACATCCTGTGATTTGATTCTGGCAAAAATTTGAGGCCAAGTTTACAACAAAATAAGGAAACAAAAAAGCACTGGGCTCAAAAACCCTGGGTCCCAGTCATGGTTCTGTCTTTGCCTTTTTTTTTCATAGACAAGCCAGTTAAATTCTAAGGAGCAGTTTTCTCACCTGTAAAATGAGATCAAAGCACTTTGCCTGCTTAACCAGAGGCATTTACTGTATTTAAACATACCATATGTTTATAGTTTATTAAGTGCTATAAAAGTGATATCGCTATTGTAAGGACTGGACTAAATTGGTTCTTCACTCTACATGGTAGATTCTGGAATAAATTAAATGTTGTCTGGGTCACAGCCCAGATTTAAAACAACAACAAAAAAACATTTATACCAAACCAGGTTTATAACATTACTAGAGGTCTGTATTTTATGCACGGGTGGGGTCCGGCCGGCTTGCCCCGATGGGGGCCCATCGGGCCGGGCTGGCCAGGGGGAGGGACTGCAGGTGGTTTGCTGGCCAGCCCCGCCCCCGATCAGGGTGGAGCAGGGAGCCAATTGGGGCCTGGATCAGGCTGGTTGGCTGCCACAGTGCACGTCATAGCCATGGGTCATTCTGGTCGTTCTGCTGTTGTGGTCGCTGGGCTTTTATATATATATATAGGTAACAGAACTCAACTCTCATCTGGGCCCCCAAGTTACCAAAGCAATGCAGTTGTACACATAGGATGGAACAGCAAGGAGGGTGGGTGGATGGGAAGAGATCAACCAAAGAACTTACACACACACTAGAGCGCCAGTGCACGAATTTGTGCACAGGTGGGGTCCCTTGGCCTGGCCAATGATTGAGGCCAGCTAGGGGGAGAGGCCTTGGGAAGTTGGCTGGCTGGCCCCACCCCCAATCCGGGCCCATCAGGGCAGGGTTGGGCAAGAGAGGGAGGGGCCTTGAGAAGTTGGCTGTGGGAACACACTGACCACCAGGGGGAAGCTCCTGTGTTGAGCATCTGCCCCCTTGTGGTCAGTGCACATCACAGCAACCGGTCATTTAGTCATAAAGGTCGCTTAGGCTTTTATATATATAGATATGAATAACCCATGGACACAGACTATATGTAGTAAAAGCCTGGGGTGGGGAGGGAAGAGGTCAATGGGGGGGGGGGGAGGGAAGGGGACATATGTAATACTTCCAACAATGAAAAATTTTTTTAAAGGCAGAAAGTTTTAAAAACAAAATTCTTTTTTTATACTGAGATGTCTCATGGCAATAGACTAACGACATCTAATCTTTCCCTTGAGATATGATGGGAGCTTATACCCAAGTCACTGAAGGAAGTAGCCTAGAGTATGGTCAACCATGAGAAGGCACTAGGTAGAGAAAAACATTTCCATGACACTTTACATCTGTAGTTCCTAAACATGTTTACTTCTGAAGAGCTCTGAAAAAATACATATGATCAGACCTCACCTCCTAAAATGATTTAGATTTTTAGATGAGGTTCAGGAATCAATCCTTTTAAAAGCTTTCCAAGTGATTCTATTATGCAACAATGTTTGGAAAATGAGTTCTACCCATGTACAAAACACTTCTTTTTTATCTTTTATTTTTTAAAATATATTTTTATTGCTTTCAGAGAGGAAGGGAGAGAGAAACATCAATGATGAGATGGGAATCATTGATTGGCTGCCTCCTGCATGTTGGACTGAGCCCGCAACCCAGGCATGTGCCCTTGACCAGAATCGAACCTGGGATCCTTCAGTCCGCAGGCCGATGCTCTATCCACTGAGCCAAACCGGCTAGGGCAAAACACTTCTTTTTTAAAAAGAAATATATTTTTATCGATTTCAGAGAGGAAGGGAGAAGGAGAGAAAGATAGAAACATCAATGATGCAGAGATCCATTGCTCGGCTGCCTCCTGCACACACCCTACTGGGGATCAAGTGTACAACCTAGGCATGTGCCCTGACTGGGAATCAAACTGTGACCTCCTGGTTCATAGGTCGACACTCAACCACAGCCACACCAGAAGGGCAACAAAGCACTTCTTAATCCACAATGTCATTTAACCTTAGTTACTTCCTTGTCATTAGCATTTTAGAAAAATGGAAAGTAAGGCTCAGAAGATTAAACAGACTAAGCTTAACAAATACTATTATTAAAAAGCACTGCTGGCCCTGGCCAGTGTGGCTCAGTTAGTCATTCCATGCACTGAAGGGTCGCTGGTTTGGTCCTAGTCCAGGCACATGTCCAGGTTTTGGGCTCAATCCTGGATTGGGGTGCATGCAGGAGGCAGGTGATCCTATCAATGCTTCTCTCTCACATCAATGTTTCTCTCTTTCTCCCACCTCCCTCTCTAAAAATCAATAAAAACATATTTAAATAAATAAATATGTATATATGTTTTGTTTTTTATTTAAAAAAAAAAAGCACTGCTGCTTTTTTTTAAACTTAGAAATAAAAACTAAATCCTGTCTTTTTTCCTATGAAACCATAGAAAACGATCTATTCACAACTATCAAAGGCCAACTATAATTTGAGAAGCAGCAGAAATAGTTCTTTCCCTCTGGACAAACTCAATAGATCCAAAGACAACACACACTGTAACCATTAGCTCTCCTCTAGGGACCGTCCACTTTTTTCACCTGCTCCAGGATGTGGGTCTGCTTGCTGGCCACAGTTTCTTCCTCCTCTTCAGAGGCAGAGGGTACAGAGGAGCCAGATGACTCCTCCAGGGGCATATCAAACAATTCTCGGATGGTCTGCTTTGGAAAGAACAGGAGAAAAAACGTCAGTCAATGGAATGCTGGTCCCAGGCCTACAACTATGAATCTGATGATGGTTCTTAGAAGTATCAGGTGCCACCGGTTGAAGATGCAGGTCTGTAGAGGTCAAAGCATCCTCTTTCATAAGCAGGAGTAATGCTTACAGGCAAAGCAGTTCTATTCTCCATAGGCTGGAAGAGAGTAGTACCTGTTTAAAATATGCTGTGGTAAAGTTGCCTCCCTCAATGGCCATGTCTCCCAACATTCTCTTCTGATTTGCCTTTTTTAGGATGTTCTCCTCCACTGTCCGTTCACTGATAAGCCTAGGGGTTGATGAAAGCCATGGGTAAATAGCCAAATACATCAATAAAATCCTTCCAGCAAAGGGGAAGCAAGGTAGGGGAGACTAGGCAATACCTATAGATGTGAACATCTCGGGTCTGGCCAATTCGGTGACAGCGATCCTGGGCCTGAGCATCCATGGTGGGATTCCAGTCGCTGTCATAAAAAACAACAGTGTCTGCTCCCGTCAGGTTCACGCCCACACCCCCACTCCGAGTTGAAAGGATGAAGCAGAATATACGTTTGTCTGCATTGAATCGTTCCATCAAGGCCTAGAGGGAAAGGGAAAAAAAAAGATAACATTGGGAGAAATCCCCAAAAATAGACCCAAGGCTTAGTGGGGCTCCTTCTTGGACCCCAAGGCCTGGAAAAAGGAGACAGAAGCTGAGGTGAGTCTCTTAGGGCTGCAATGCCTGGATTACCTGTCTCTGTTCAACTCTAGTAGACCCATCCAGACGCAAGTAGAGGTGACCGTGGTAGGTTAGAAACTGCTCCAGTACATCCAGCATCCGGGTCATCTGGGTGAATATGAGTACTCGGTGGCCCTCCACCTTGAGCTGTCGCAACAGCACTGCTAACGTTTGCAACTTTCCTGAAGAGACATGAAGGGATGCAGGGAGCTAGCTATAAACAACACTGGAAGGCTGTAGTTGGATGGTAACCAAAATTTTAGGCCAGGATTTCAATTAGCACAGGATACCAAAAAATCTGAATTAACCTCTTTTCTTTCCCTAAGGGTTCTCCTCTTCAGTCTGCTTCTGTCTTGGATTTAATTTCTATAGTCTTACTAGGGGTAGGGCAATATACACCCTCGGGGGGGGGGGGGGGGGGGGGGAAGGAATCTGCAGTAGTGTTTGAGCAAGAAATTTTTAAGTACTACAATGAGTTATACCAGCTGAATCACAGGACAGATTCAGAGAATAAATTATCAACAAATCCCGATTCATGGTTAACAGACAGGGATTGAAGGTCACAGAGATCAGAACCATAAAGGCAAGATCCTAGGTTATCTTAGTTCAACGTCCCATCAAACATGGAATTCACTTCTGAAACATTTCTAGTAAGTCAGTCTGAAACACTTGACTTTGAATTCATCTATTCTGAATGATTTCAAACGGTTTTTACTAAAATATATATTACGTATAGTAATAAAAGTTCTGCTGACTTTCTTATTAAGACATTTAGGAAATCTCCAAAAACATGTTACTATAGAAATATCTGTGCAGGATTGTGACAAAAAGCCATTCTTGGTTAACAGAACCTGAATAACACTGTGGACATCTGGCAAGGCAAGCCTCAACCCAACCCAGAAGACAACTCATGAGTGATCCTAAATAAGCCAGAGTTCCTTTTTGCCATTTCCTTTTGACAGTGATTGCTCCAGGGATGGGCATATGGCCCAATTTGAGCCAATGAATTATGAAGCAAAGTCAACTGGGAGGGCTTTCTTTCCCAGGAAAGAAGATTTGCTAGGAGTCTTTTATCTCAACCCCTGGCTTCCTACTCAGAGCATTTGGTGTGCTCCCTGGAGTTATGGCAGCCATCTTCTGACCATGAAGAAATAAGCATGAGAATAAAAAGATAAAAATTAAGGATGGTAGAAAGCAAGGTAGAAAGACAAGAAGATCCTGGATCGATGAAGATACCACTAATCTGCTGAACCAACAACACAACATTATTCTCAGAATTGCTCATTAAGTCAACAATAAATGTTCACTTTTGGTTTTCTGTTACTTGCAGCCTAATGCATTGTAATCAATAGGACTCCAACCAAAAGGTAAGGATTCTTGTCTTTTCACAAAACAAAATTTACTATTTACTGTGCAGCATAAATCTGAAAACTCCATGCTGTGCTATCTTGTTCACCATCGAACCCAAAATGATTAGCAAAACAGATGTTCACAAAATAATCACTGAACAAATAAATGAGTTAACACACATTTTCAAATTCATCAAAGTCAAATTCATGAATGATGAGAATCCATCATATGTCTACAATTCTCCATCTTGCCCATAAGCATAACCTAAAAAAACTGTCTAATGTTTAATGAAATCTACCAAGACCTTATGTACAACATCCCTGAAAAGAGTAAAAGAGGTCAAGGGACCCTCATTGGTCAATGAACTCACCGCAATCGTACTGGATAAGCCTCAAGTCAGGGAACTGGGTGCGCATGTTACACACAATACGGTGCAAAGGACGAGCCCGGGGCCAGAGCTCACAGGCCAATTGCTCCTGGAAGGCTGCCTGACGTGGGGCCAGCCAAGGAGGTGGGTGGCAGGCATGCAGGGAAGGGGGAGGTGCCTCCACAGGAGGCATGACAAAGATGAACCTGCAAAAGGAAGAAGGCAAGCAGTATAAAAGATGAAACTCTGTAGAGTCCCAAGAGATAGCACCTTCAACATCCCTAACCACTACATCCACACAGAAGCCCCAAGACCCTCTTCCCATGAGCACTTAGTCCTGCCAACCTCTCAATGATTTCAGACAGCTGGTCTAGGCGTTGCTGAGGAAACAGGACAGCCCGGCGGGCAGCCTCAGTATAAGTCCAAAAGGTGGGGTGGCTGGGGCGAGAACAAGGGCCGATGGGGCTGGCAACAGGTTGGGGCAAGGTACAGAAATCCAGGACTTCAGTCCCATACACGGGTGCCAGGGCCCCATGAGCCTCACTAAGTTGGAAAATCCGTTCCAGGCGTTCAGACCGCTGTCGTTTTCGCTTTTCCTCTAGAGAGTCCTGGGGATGAGAGAGAGAAAAACAAACAAACAAACAACAACAGAAAAAGTAATCAGTGTCCTCATAGAAAACCTGACAGTTCCTCCCACAATTAAACAGAATCTATGGGAACCATAAGATTTTAAAATACATATGCTTTTAATTATCCAAGTCATCAATAAAGGGCGTTATTCCTTTCACAATTTGTAAGGGAAATAAGTTCTCTGCAAAAGAAAACTGATCTTTCCTTGTATGCCACCAAAGCAGAATGCCTGAATATTCAAATTTAAGATCTGCATTCCAAAAATCTTATAAAATAGATGGTTTGTGGAAATTTTTCTATATAACATTTAACTCCAAAACATTCAATTAATTTATCTTCTTGCAGTATATCAAAAACAAGTATTAAAAGCCTTCCTCAAATCACTGACCAGGATACAGAAAGACTAATCAAATCCACAGCAGGTTTCTGCAAAGGGCCAGACTAGAATGAACTGGGATGGGAACATAACCAGATATTTAGATATCATCACTCTAAGAGAGAAAAGGGGAGTGCCTGGCAGATAGGATATCTGTATGACTTTGACCCAATCCTTTCCTCTATCTTGTGCTTCCTGTTTCACAGGTTATAAAACCACCTCTCTCTCTATATATATGTATTTTAAGCACTTACTACACTTGCAATTTTACTTTTTAAGAAAGGGAAGGGGATACCTTTGATTAATGCCTTCGACCCACTAAATTTAAGGCCCATATATCATGGACCCTATCTGATCTTGTTAACTATAATCACCCACTACCTAGCTCAGTATCTGGCACAAAGTAGGCTCTCAATAAATCTGTTAATAGAATGGATCCCAGAAAATGGTCCTGAAAAACAGCAGTGCCCCCAAGTTTTTTTAATCCTCACCCGAGGATTTTATTTTCACTGATTTTACAGAGAGAGAAAAGGGGGGAGGGAGAGGAGAGAAACACCGATCTATTGCCTTCCGTACACACCCCAACCAGGGATCGAACCCACAACCTGGGTATGGGCCCAAACCAGGAATCAAACCCATGACCTTTCGGTGTATGGGACAATGCTCCAACTAACTGAACCACACCAGCCAGGGCCCAAATCTCCCTTTTTGATGGCTATATCAAGTTTAACCTCTTGGCTCCTTGTGATCTAAGTGAGAAAGCATCCTAGCACAGCGAAAAATCAATCCAGGCGAGTTCTCAAATAGTAGCAAAAGAGGAAAGATTTGCAAATCATGTATCTGAAAAGGGGCTTGTATCTAGAATATATAAAGGACTCTTACAGCTCGATAATAAAAATAAATAAATAACCCAATTAAAAAGGGCAAAGGATCATAGAGACATTTCTTCAAAGACTAGAGGCCCGGTACACGAATTTGTGCATGGGTGGGGTCCAGCCGGCCTTCCCTGATGGGGACGGACGACGACAACGACACAGGAGGTTGGCCAGCCGGCCCCAAGGGAGGTTGGGGGGGGTTGCAATCGGGGCCCCAATTGGCCTGGTTGGCCGCTGCAGTGTGCGTCATAGCAACCAATCGTTCTGATTGCTTGGCTTTTATATATACAGATACACAAATTGTCAACAACCACTTAAAAGATGCACAACATCATTAGCCATGAGAAAAATGCAAATCAAAACCATTAGGTTCTACTTCATACACACTAGAATGTAATAAAAAAGACAAATAGCAAGTGTTGTCAAAGATGTGGAGATCCTGGAACCACCCTTACAGGCTGTCTGTCAATGGGAATATAAAATGGTACAGCTACACTGGAAAACAGTTTGGCAGTTCCTCAAACAATTGAACATAGTTATCATATGGCCCAGCAATTCCAGTCCTAGGTATACATCCAATATAATGGAAAACATGAAAAGATACAAGATCTTATTTCATAACTGCATTATTCATAACAGCCAACAAGTTAAATAATTCAAATGTCCCTATCAACTGATGAATGTAGAAAATGTGCTATATCCATAAAATGGAATATTTAACAATAAAAAGAAATTAAGTACTGATATGTGCTATAACATGAATGAACCTCAGGAACATTAAGCCAAGTTAAAGAAGCCAATCACCAAAGGCCATATATTATGTGACTTCATAGACAAATCTATAAAGACAGAAAATAAATAAGTAAGTAGTTGCTGAAGGCTAGGAGAGATAGCGAAGTTCGGGGATGATGGCTAAGGGTGTGAAGTTTCTCTTTAAGGCCATAAAAATGTTACAAAGTACGACTGTGGTAATGGCTGCACAACTCTGTGAATATAATAAAAGCCACTGAATTTGTGTACTTTAAATGAATTAACTGTATGGTATGTGACATATTTCAAACTGTTTAAGGAAAAAATAGTATCAAAAAGCTGCTATCTACTTGCACAGCAACCAAAATTTAGCATAGACCAGGGGCTGTCACACTTGGGCTAAGATCTAGGTTCTCTTTTACTTCCAGCAAGCCAGACCAACCTGGCAGTACCAGAAAGACAAAAGGTGGAGTTAGTGGCACTGAGAGAGGGTGGGAGACTGAGGCTGAGGCAAAGAATAAGCAGCAGCTCTGTAATAGAATGAGCAAAAGATAAGAAGGCCTAGTGGGATTCACTAGATCTTTCTTCAAATTTGTTCCTGGGTTATTTACTTGAATCTGAGTTGTAAGTTTAACCTAACCACACATATACGGAACTATTTATATGATAGAAAAACAATGGCTACCAGAAAGCTAAGGAAGGGATAGGAAACAGGGAACAGTTCTATTTTTTTTAAATCATCACCCGAGGATATGTTTTTATTGATGTTTTAGAGAGAGAGGAAGGGAGAGGGAGAGAGAGAAAAACATTGATTGGTTGCCTCTTATATGTGCCTTGACCAGGGATTGAACCCATAACCGGTATGTGCCCTGACTGGGAATCAAACCCGCAACCTTTTGGTGTACGGGATGACATTCTAATTGAGCCACCCGGCCAGGGCCAGAGTTCTTTTATTGCCACTTAATCACCATGGAGGTAAAAAACTTTAAGAAATGGCCATCAAAGTCAGATGATGATCTTTGGGGAACTGCATTCCATGGTGTCATCCCTCCCTTAGAAGTTCAAATACTTGATGATGGTAATAGTTTCAGCAACTGAAGAAAGTAAGTCTTTCTGTCTCTGAGGACTGCCTCTTGTGGGGAAGAGGAGAAAGCAATGGAGTCAGCACATCTCTGTTCTCACAAGCTGTGTAACATTTATAACATCATTTAATAGGCTAGTTTCTTCATCTGTAAAATGAGGCAATTAAATGCCAACACTAACTCAAAAGAGTAAGCAAGAAGAAAGAGACCAGTGATAACAATAAGGCCTTCAACGTATCAGTGAATAGTTTTAAAAGCACCTTAGGTCCTCAATTACCCCTATAAGAAAAGTAGAACATGATTATTCCCATTTTACAGAAAAGAATACAAGCTCAGGGAAAAGGACTTGTCCAATGGCACTGAAGTATCAGGTCCACAAAACTAGACTTTGTAATTTACCAAGGTAAAAGTGACATTATTCTGTTCCATCCATTCTATCAACATTCCAAAGAAACTCAACTTCCCATTCCCTCTCTTTTGAGGCAGTAAAACTTACCAGATAGAAAGGGGAACGAGGTGGTGGTGGGGGCTGGCGTCGAGGCCTGGGACCACTGAACGAGGTAGCAGTGGAGGGAGGGCTGGGGGGACCAGAGCGCAATGTCAGTGTCTCAGGCTCATCCTTGGAAACAGGCAGCCGGGATACCATGGTGATGGGCAAGGGAGCGGCCCCAGGTGCAGAAACCACAAGGGAGGATGCCTGGGAAACTGGGACCTGTGTTGAGGCTGGGGCCAGTGCCAGAGTCTGAGCTGTGGCTGGGCCCAAGGTGGGCACTGGAACTGGGGCAGGGCTCAAGGTCAGTGTTTGCACTGAAGCTGGGGCCAGGAGTGAAGCAGATGATGATACCGGAGCCAAAGTCAAAGTGTGAGCTGGGGTTGGGCCCATCGAAGAAGCAGGAGCCAGAGAGGGTGCTGGAGCCAGGGACAGCGTCTGAGTTGGACCCAGTGGTGGTCCTGGTGCCAAAGACAGTGTCTGGGCTGGAGCTGGTACTAGGGACGATGCTGGAGTCAATGACAATGTCTGAGCTGGAAAGGGCTTCTGGGGATTCCCTGTTCCCAAAGACAGTGTCTGAGATGGAGACGAGCCGCCAAGAGTGGATGCTAAAGCTGGGGCTAAGGCCAGTGTCTGTGTAGAAGCCGGGCTTGGGAGAGGTGACGGAATCGGGGCTGGTACCATAGTTTGAGTTGATGTCGGAGCCAACACAGGAGTTGGGACTGGTACCAGTGAAGAAGCTGAGGCTAAAGGAGTTCCTGGAGTAGATGATGAAGCCAGTACTGGAACTGGAGTCTGCGATGGAGCCAGGACTGGAAGAGGAGTCAGGGAAGGAGCTGGAGGAGCCAGGATTGCTGTCTGTGGAGCCGCCATGGGAGCCATAGAGGTGGCTAGAGCCTGAGATGCAGAAGGTGTTGGAGCCAGAAGGGAAGCCTGAGCTGGAGCTGGATTTGGTGCTGCCGGAAAAGAATTAGCCAGAGCAGAAGCTGGCACCAGGACAGGTGAACATGCTGGGGCCACAGCGGAATTCAACCCTGGGACATGTGAAGAGGCTGGAGCCAACAACAGAGGGTGACCAGGTGCCTGAGATGGGGACAGGGATGAAGTTGTGGCCAAACCTAGAGTCAAGGCTGATGCTGATGGGGAAGCCCCAGCTGGTGCCAAAGAGGGAAGTCCAGGAGCCGCTGAGACAACAGGTGCCATTGTTGGAGTCACAGTGGTCAACACAGTTGGGCCTGAAGCCGAAACAGGTAAGGAAGCTGAGATTGGGATGGTGAGTGGAGCTGAGGCTGGGGCAGGAAGCGTGGTGGAGATAGAGATAGGGAGTGAAGATGACACTGGAACGGAGACTGTAGAGGACACAGGACTACCAAGGGGAGAGGAGTTGGGAACTGGCATTGGAGAAGATGCTGGCCCAGGGAGTGAGGATGGCACAGGAAGGGAAGAAGAGATGGTCAAGGGAGCAGTTCCGGTTGCTGAAGCTGTGGAGACAGAGGATGAGTTAGGCCCAAAATTCTTTTCTTGCTCCTTCTATTATCCTGTCCCACCCTTTCCCTTACTTGCAAGTTTCACCTGTTTCCCAGAAAACCTTCACTCCCACACCATGTGATCAAAGAATCAAGGAATCTGGCAACTTAACATATCCTTTCCCTCCAAGAGTCCAATAAATGTATGTTGGAATTAGGCAAGGGGTCGGCAGCCCAGTTTTGGGGCCCACTGCATAGCAAGTCAGTATGCTGGATAATGAAGGGATCCGTTGTCACAGAAACGCCTTGGGGCACCCGGCCGGGGTGGCTCAGTGGTTGAGCATCAACCTATAAACCAGGAGGTCATGGTTCAATTCCTGGTCAGGGCACATGCCCGGGTTGTGGGCTTGATCCCCAATAGGGGGCATGCAGGAGGCAGCCAATCAATGATTCTCTCATCATTGATGTTTCTCTCTCTCCCTCTCTGAAATCAATAAAAATGTATTTTAAAAAAAGAAATAAACCTTGGGGCCATTCTATCTCCAATCCTAATAAACATTGCTGGCCTTAGCCACGTTGACTCACCATTGACTTCGGGCGAAGGACTCTGGACCAGCTTGAGAAGGGGCCTCACCAGAGTGGATGTGGGTATGGGAGCCCGGGCAACACCCAGAGTAGGTGTGGGTAGCCGGCCAGGGGTTAATGTGGGCCGTGGAGTCAACACAGCTGGAATCCCAGAGCTCGGAGGCCGGGGTGCTGGGGCCAACGGAGGAACAGGAGTCAGTCCATCCCGAGGGGCCTGTCTCACTACAATCTTCACCACGCCTGTATTATTCACCATGGTTGGTGGCACTGCAAGAGGAAGCTACATTGAGGGAAAGGTAGAAAAGAAACAAGAGACCCAAAAGATGGAAGAAGTCCAGGGGCAGGAGAGGGAAGCAGACAGATATTGGAGACACCAGCAAGGGAAAACAATACTGAGGGAAGGCTGGACAGACAGTAGCCCAGGACATGCCTGGAAGGACCAAGGCCTGCAAGAGCTAAGTAGGAAGGCCAGGAGCCTCACCCTGGTTAGCAGCAAGCGGAAGGCTGAGGCCAGTGGGGGCAGGGGTGGTGCTGGGGGTCGAAGAAGGCAGCACAGAGACAGGGGTGGGGCCAGGGGTCGGGGCCACGGCCTGGATGAGGGCCACATGGGCAGGCTGACTGATGAGGTGGTGCTGCCCCCCTGCTGACACCAGGTGCACCACATTCCCTGGGTTAAGGGAAGAGAGAAAGAGAAGCAGCTATCAGCCGGAGGGAGGCAAAGAGGCAAGGGCTAGAGGAGAAAGAGAATAGAGAGAAGATAATGTCTCTAAAATGACCTCATCCGGCCCAGCCAGCACGGCTCAGTGGTTGAGCATCGACCTATGAACCAGGAGGTCACAGTTCGATTCCCAGTCAGGGCACATGCCCAGATTGCAGACTGAATCCCCAGTGTGGGGTGTGCAGGAGGCAGCTGATCAATGATTCTCTCTCATTATTAATGTTTCTATCTCTCTCTCTCCCTCTCCCTTCCCCTCTGAAATCAATAAAAATATATTTAAATAAATAAAATGACCTCATCCTTATCTTTATAAAAAACTTCTTCCAATCATTCTCTTTGGCCCCACCCACCAAATACTAGGGAAAGAAACACACAGGCTGACATTTTTAAAGAGCCATAAAAAAAAACAAGAGGATAAGAAAGAAGAGGAAAAAGGCAGGACAGGGGGTGGGTTTTACCTACTTTGCAGCGGGCGGGGTTGCCCCACGGCAAGCTGGCGCACCTGGGCACCAGTCAAAGTCAGCTTGTTGCCCTGGATTTGGAAGGTGAGAGGTTTGCTTCCCCCTGCACTAGCCACTGGACGCTGTGCCAGTGAGGCCAACTGGCCGATGCTGACCACTTCACCTGCTATAAACAAAGAAGGGGCTTAATTGAACATAGGGCTCACTCTGCTCAATGCCACTTTGCAGACCCTCATGAGGTACAAGTCTCAGTTCCTCTAACTCTTCCCCTCAATTTCTCATGTTTCAACAAGCTCAGCCTTCAACTAGTCTGAACTTTTGACATGCTACTCCTTCCAATTCTACTCATTTGCTTAACCATTTCCTTTATATCCTCTAAAGCAGCAGTCACCAACCTTTCGGACCTCATGGACCAACGGCTGGCGACTGCTGCAAAGGCCTGCCACCATACTGAGCTAATTAACCACTCAAAACCCCCCTCCTCTATGCTGCCCTTTTACCTCACATGATTTTCTACCATGAGGCTTACATGTCATCTCCCCAACTAAATTGTGAACTCTTGATTATGAGTTACCAACATCTGGCAAAATACCCTATATATGTTAGCTACCTAGAATTTGATACTCTCTCATACTCTTGAGCTTTTCTTCTCCAGCTCTGGGGCATATAAGCTTTCCTCCCATCTCAAGTCCCTCACCCTCAGAGCCCTGGGAACTTACAGGGCAGGCGAGCTTGCATATCAGGAGACAGAATGAGGCGCTGTGGTGCAGGAGTAGGAGCTGGTACTGCCGTGGTAGGAGCAGTAGCTGTGGTAGTAGAAGTGGTGGTGGCAGTGGCAGTGGCCGAAGGGAAGGTATAGCCTGGTGGCACTGTCAGGGGCTTCAACAGGCTGGAAGAGCCTGGGGGTGGGGCGGGACTCAGGCGAACAGGGGCAGGTGGGGCTGGCTTCAGGGACAGGGTTGGTGTGGGAGGCCGTGAGGTTCCACTCAGGACCCCCAGGGGGGAAGGTAACACTGTAAACACAAAGGAAACATCTGTCAAATATACCCTGACGAGAGCCTTAGCCAGCTCCCAGCAGCCTCCACACATACATACTCCCTTCCAGCCCAACAAAGACCACACCCGTCTCTAACCCAACTTCTCACTCTATTTTTATTCTTTTGACCAATCTACTTGAAGTACCCCCTAACCCAACACTCTGGCTCCCTTGCAACTCACCCTGGGGAAGAGGCCCACTGTTTGGCTGCAGTGGGGGCAACAGAACAGGGGCTGGAGGCCGGGAGGCCGGAATAAGTGGGGATCCGGTAGGCGAGGGTGACACCATCAGTGGTGCTGGCAGCAGTGGAGGGGTTGGGCAAGGGGTCGGCTGGGCTGACAGCTCCGGGCCTGGAGGGGGTCTGACTGGGGCAGGACCCAGGAGGGTCCGTGGGCTGTTCACTACCACCACTGTCCGGCCTTCTTGCTTGGGCACTGGCTGCAACATCCTATGAGGAAAAAACAAGGAGGTGAGGAGGGAGAATAAGGAGTAAGGAAAAAAAAGAACAAGAAAGACAAGGCAAAAAGACAAAGATTGTAAAAGCAAAAGGGGAAAAGGATAAAGACCCAAAAGAGAAAGGGTGCTTTTTGGTTATCTGAGGGAAGGGGGGTGGGAATCAATGACAAACACAAGGGCCCCTCCCAGGACCCTCTAGTTATTGTCTCCCCTAATACCGCCATAGTATTTTGCACCTGTCCCATATAAACGTTCTAGCCTACTCTCCAACTCTCCTTGCTATCCTAATCCCCCCAGCCAGCTGTAGTCAGTTTTTCTAGGAATCCATCCCCTTAATTCTTCAGCCCTGGTACCTGTTGACCTTCATCTTGACAGGCTTGGGCCGGGGTGGGGGGTCAGGAGCAGTAGCCACCTCTAGCAGTACCCGGCGGGACAGGCGGTGCCGGGGTAGAAATGTGTCGGCCTCATATCTAGAAATTCGACCCTCCAGGCCAATAAGATCAAAACGACCCATGTCTATCCGCTGGCACAAGAAGGAACACAAAAGCATGGTGTCAAAGGGGTGAATGTGGCAATGATTTCTTAGATACGACACCAAAAGCACAGACAATAACCAAAAAGAATTGATAAATTGAACTCCATCAAAAGACACTTTCAATAGAATGAATAGGCAACCCACAGAATGGGACAAAATATTTGCAAATCACATCTCATAAGGGGTTATATCCAGAACATATAAAGAACTCCTACAACTCAGTAACAAAAACACAAACAACCCATTTTAGAAATTAGCCAAGGCCTTTAATAGATATTTCTCCAAAAAAAAATACAAAATAAGCACAAGATGCTCATCACTATCATTAGGGATATGCAAGTCAAAATCACAGGATACTACCTTATACCCATTTAGATATTACTTAAAACAAAACAAAACAGAAAAATAACAGGGTTGGCGTCACTATGGAAAACAGTATGGTGGTTCCTCAAAAAATTAAAAATAGAATTACAAATTTCTATATAATCCAGCAATTCCATTTCTGGATATACGGTCATGTATCACATGTCAGTCAATGTAGGACTGCATATACAAGGGTGGTCCTGTAAGATTATAAAGGAGCTGAAAAACCCCTATTGTCTAGTGATGTCTAGGCATCCTAATATTGTAGTGTAATTCATTATGTGTTTATGGTAATGCTGGTGTAAAATCTACTATGCTACCAGTCATATAAAAGTATAGCACATTTTAAAAATACATTTTTATTGATTTTTTCTTGAGAGAGAGAGGGACGGGGAGAGAGAGAGTGCAACATCGACGAGAGAGAAACATAGACTGGCTGCCTCCTGCACGTCCCCGACTGGGGATTGAGCCTTAAACCCGGAAATGTGCGCTGACTGGGAATTGAACCAGTGACCTCTCAGTACATGGGATAACACTCAATCAACTGAGCCACACCAGCCAGATCTGTATAGTGCATATTTAACAATTATAATGACTATATTACAAGCTTATGTAATTACCACACTGTTTTTACCATATTTTAGAGTGTACTTTTCCTACTTTTTTTTTTTTTAAGTCTGCTATATAACAGTATGCTGTTAGGCCAGCAGCAGCCCCATACATCTTGTCTCTTGATTGTATCAGTTTCTCTTGTGCTTCACTTAATCTTGTATTGTTTTATAAATTTAACGTAGCTGAAGTGTACAGTTGTGTCCTACACCTTCACATTAACTCACCATTCACTCATCAACTTACTCAGAACCATTTCCAGTCCTACAACCTCCATTCATGGTAAGTGTCCTATACAGGTGTATCATTTTTAACTTTTATACCATATTTTTACTGTCTCTTTTCTATGTTTAGATACACAAATACTTGCCATTGTATTACTACTGCCTACAGTATTCAGTCTAATACGCTGTTCAGGCATTAAACCTAGGAGCAATATGCTACACCATATAGCCTAGGTATGTAGATTACACCAATTAGTTTGTGTAAGTGCACTCTATGTTACCACAATGATGAAATCACCTAAAGACACATTTCTCTTAACATATCCCCCTCATTAAGCAGAGCATGACTATATACCCAAGAGAGAATTGAAAGTCAAGAATAATGATTTCATTCATATGTGGGATATAAAACCGAAAGCAACAAATGAACAAACAAGACAAACAAAAACCCCTAGACACATACAACAGTATGGTGGTTACCAGAGGGAAAGGGTTAGGAAGGAGGTAGGAAGGGTAAAGGGGGTCAAATATATGGTGGCAGAACAAGACTTGACTTTGGGTGGTGAACACACAAAGCAATATACAGATGATGAATTTTAGAATTATATACTTAAAACCTGTATAATGTTATTAACCAATGTCACCCCAATAAATTTAATTTTTTAAAATGAGAGAATTGAACAGATATTTGTACACCTATGTTCACAGCAGCATTATTCAAAATAGCCAAAGGTGGAAGCAACCCAAGTGTCCAATGATGGATGAATGGATAATCAAAATGTGGTATACATGTATGAACCTTAAAAACATTCTGCTAAATGAAACAGCCACTCACAAAAGGATATTGTATGATTCCACTTATATGAAGTACTCAGAGTACTAAACTTTATAGACGCAAGTAGAATGGTGGCTAACAAGAGCTAGGGGGAGGGTGAAAATGAGGAGTTAATATTTAATATGTACAGTTTCAATTTAGAAAGTGAGAAAAGTTCTGAAGACAGATGGTGGGTAAGGGTTGTACAAATTAACTGTACTTAATGCCACTGAGTCATATGCTTAAAATGGTTCAAGTAGTAAAATTTGCTATGTATTTTACCACAAAAACAAAAATGGGCTCGGCCAGTGTGGCTCAATGGTTGAGCGTCAACCTATGAACCAGGAGGTCACAGTTCTATTCCAGGATTTCGGGCTTGATCCCAGTAGGGGGTGTGCAGGAGGCAACCGATAGATGATTCTCTCTCATCACTGATGTTTCTATCTCTCATCCCCTTCTCCCTTCTTCTCTGAAATAAAAAATATATATATTAAAAAAAAAAAATTGGGCCCTAACTGGTTTGGCTCAGTGGATAGAGGATCGGCCTGTGGACTCAAGGGTCCCAGGTTCGATTCTGGTCAAGGGCATGTACCTTGGTTGTGGGCACATCCCCAGTAGGGGGTTTGCAGGACGCAGCTGATCGATGTTTCTCTCTCATTGATGTTTCTAACTCTCTATCCCTCTCCCTTCCTGTCTATTAAAAAAAAAAAATCAATAAAATATATATTTTTTTAAAAATTGGAGGAGGCAGGTACGAAGTAGCCAAAAAGAGGAAATAGAAAAACAAAATAGTTAAATGTTAACATGCCAGGCCCTTTCAAAAAAAATTAACACAATTCTCACAAACCTACTGCAAAATAGGCCATATAATCCCTATTTTGAAGGGCAAGCAAACTTAGGGTTAGAGATTAATAATTAGCTTGCCTAAAGTAACACAACTAAAAATAATAATAAAAGCAGGGGAATAGTTTTAAAATGACAGGAGAAGGAAGGATGCAAAAGGTCAGACTTTAGCCTAAAGAAAATAAATGAAGGTTTGGGATAGGGCCAATAACCTTGGGGGCAACTACTTACCTGGAGGGGATGGATATCAGTGGCCCTTAGGACCAGAGAGGCGGTGCTGAAGCAGATGCCTGGGGTGATGAAGGGGGAGGTAACAGGTCTAGGGTCAAACAGGTTTGGATGATTACAGACTTTTCGCAGCTGCATCAAAATGTTGATGACGCTCATGAAATGGCCAGTGGCTAGTGTCTCTTTAGTTCTGAGAGAAAAGAAAAATAAATGGGGCATCCTAACTCTCACCTCTGACCTTTGCTACAATCTAGAGTCCCAGGACCCTCCCTCAGTTCTCCCTTACGTAGTTTGTGCCATGAAGTCATCATAGAGATAGCGTTGGCGCTTGGAGAGCCGGCAGCGGATAACATGCTCATACTTTTTAGGCATCTGCTTCTCAACATCCACCTTAACTCGGCGCAACAAAAAGGGCCGCAAAACCTAAAAGTAAATAATCAAGAGACTGACAGGAGAACAGCAGGAGACTGAGCCCTAGTCTAGCCCTTCTAGCTGAGTCTTGGCTTGATCAGCTGGGCACTGCCTTAGCCCTATCAGTAAATACTCATGGAGCTATGCAGCATGCCCAGAACTAATCACACAAAGATGAGTCAGATGCAAGCCCTCCTTCCTCTTAAGGAATTTACTATCTGCTGAAGGACAGACATTAAAGTTATAATACCACAACATAAAAAGTGATAAAGAGGAGTACTGAGGGCAGAGCAACTAACTACACAGGAGGGATGACTCAAATTACAGTAAATGTAAATATACAGGATTATGAAAGTAAGTCCAGGAGAGAAGCTGAGAACAAAAATTGGGGCAGTGACAGCAGCATAGAAAACAAAAGGCAAATGTGAGGATCTCAGGAGATAAAATCTGAGAAGACACAGTCATCAAGTTAACATGGAAGAAGTGAAGGGAGATGAAAAGGTATAGTAAAGGAAGACTTCTTGGTTTCTATGATTTACCAAAATGATGGTGTGATTTGACCAAAATGGAATAGAAATAATAGGTTATAAAGCTTGAGATGTTTGGGCTAAAACAGAGTTGAGTTCAACAGCAACTTTCAATTAAAGACATAAAGTCAAATTTGTAGGTCACATGGTCTACAGAATTGAGGAATTAAAAACACAAATTGGCATCTTTAAAGCCTTATGAGTGAGATATGTAAACTGGGAGACAAAAAAAGTAAAGATCAGAATGCTGAGAAATGTTATTTAAAAACTGAACAAAGAGAAGACAAAAAAAGATAAGAAAGGGAGGAGGGAGGAAGGGAGGGGGAAAGAGAAAAAGAGAGAGAAGAGAAGGAAAGGAGAGGGAGGGAGGGAGACAGGGAGAGAGAAAGGGAGGAAGAGAGAAAGGAGAGAAAAGAAACGCAATAAAAATACAAAGTTGAGGAAAGCCAGGTAGAGAAATCCAAGCAGGGACTGATGAGCAATATTATTCTATTCACAGAATATGCACAGAAATGTCCCCACTAGAGAAAACACTGAAGCTTGACAAATGGGTGAATTCAGCCTGTCTGACTTCCCTCTCCCTAAAGGTTTTCTGCCCTTAGTTCACCATTCCCAAGACCCCTGACAAACTGTTGCAGGCCCTACCTTGTGGAGGCGTTTGACTAGACCTTCATTGTACTCTTGGCTACCCTCAATCATGCCAGTTAGGGGGTTAGAGAACCACTCTTTGAACTCGCGGTGAGACTGGAAGACATGGGGCATCAAAAAGTGCATCAAGGACCACAGCTCCATGAGGCTATTCTGCAAGGGAGTTCCTGTCAGGAGCAGGCGTCTCTGGCTGCAAAGAGAGAGAGGGAATTAGAGAGAGGATGGTCAGCAAATTCTCAACCTTCCAAGCATCCCACCCTTCAGACCCAGTCACCCGTCCCAAGAATCTCCAACTCTCATTTCCACCTGTTGAAGTTGAGCAGTGACTGCCAACGCTGTGACTTGAAGTTTTTGATGTTCTGAGCCTCATCCAGAATGAGATAGCGCCAGTTTTTGCGGCGAAAGGCCTGGTGATCCTGCAGCACCAGCTTGTAAGACGTGATACACACATGGAAGGCATTGGGCTTGGTCCAGCCCTGAGGTATCGAGAGAAACAGCAGATAGTGAGGTGAGAGAGAAAAAAAAAAAGGGTAAAGGGAAGACATGCTAAGGTTCTTTGGGGACAGAAATCAGGTTGAGAAAACAGAAAGTCCCAGAAGCAGAATTAAGCAATAGAAAGGGGAGGGAAAGAAATTCATTGAAGAAAAAGGGCCTAAAAAAAATGGGGCATCAACTGGGGGGAGAGAGGTGGTCACATGGAGGAGCAAACCTGCCGCTTGAGCTTCCTCTCTTTCTGGGCTCCATAGTAAGTGAGAATTTTAAAGCTGGGGCACCAACGCTTCAGTTCCATCTCCCAGTTCAACATCACACTGGTGGGGACAATGATCAAATGAGGACCCCAGTTACCTGTTTAGCAAAAGAATGAGAGATGTATAACATGGTAACTATAGTAAGTGCTGTATTGTATTATTTGAAAGTTGCTTAGATCTTAAAAGTTCTCATCATAGAAAAGAAATGGCTTGTAGTATGTATGATGACAGATGTTTATTGTGATCATTTCACAATGTAAACAAGTACTGAATAATGTTATACACCTGAAAGTAACATGTCAATACACGATTAAAAAAATAAAATTCAGCCTGGCCAACATGGCTCAGTGGTTGAGTGTTGACTATGAACCAAGAGGATATGGTTTGATTTCCAGTCAGGGCACATGCCCGCGTTGTAGGATAAATCTCCAGGCAGTTAATCAATGATTCTCATCATGGATGTTTTTATCTCTCTCCCTCTCCCTTCCTCTCTGAAGTCAATAAAAATACAGATTTAAATAAGCAAATAAAATGCAGAAAGATTTTAAACAGATGAATTTTTAAAAATAAGAATGAGAGAAGGCAAGAAGATATACAATTTAAGGTTCTTGCTCCTCAGGCCTAACCCTGACCAGTCTGTCCTAATGGCCCTTCCTAAGAATCCTAGCACTTATGCTGGCCTTGCTATACAGTTGCTGACCAGTCAATGAAGCTATTAAGATTCTAGCAAAAGAGTATTTCACTATCCTGTAGCTGGAGTCACCCCCAAGGAGACCCAAGAGCAAGGGGCCCTGTCTAGTTACCTTTCTCACAAGCCAAGTGGGCAAGCAGGGAGATGGTCTGGATCGTCTTGCCCAGCCCCATTTCATCAGCAAGAATGCCATTAAGCTTCTTCTCATACATAGTAACCAGCCAGTCCAACCCAATATGTTGGTACTCCCGGAGCTGGCCCCGAAGGAGCAAGGGAATGGGTGTCTTCACCTGGTAGGGAAGAAGAGAGGTGTCAAGGTGAACTGAGGCATCTTGTCACTGAGAAACAGAGAAGTCAAGATATGAGAAAGCAGAAGCTGGGGGCCTGAGGATACCACCTGGGTAGTAGCCAAGGTGTAACCCTTGGGTTGGAGACTTTCAGCTGCTGCAGCAATGTCAGTAATTTCTTTCTTAGGGCCTAGAGTGGTGGTGGGCCCTGGGGTGGGAGGTCCACTGCCCCCATCTGCCTCACTCTGCTCTTCGTCCTGGGCAAGCAAGTACTCCACCCCAAAGTCATCCTCCTCCTCTTCCTCCTCTTCCTCATCTGCTTGGCTCTGTGACTGGGACTCCTCAGACTCGTCAGACTCAGATTCCTCTGATTCCGAACTCCCGCTTGTTTCTTCCTCCTCGGAATGCTCATCTTCCTCGTCCTCACTCTGCTCCTCAGAAGAGTCTAAAGCACAAGACCAAGGCTCAGTGTTAACCATACCTGCTCCTCCAGTGCCTACCCTTCCCAGCTCCTGCCTCATAACCATACATTTACATTTACCTGATTGACTGCTACTATCCTCCTGAGGAGCCTCTTCAGCTTCTGTGGCCCCCTCTGGTTCACAGTCAGAGCTGTTAGCATCAACCTCATCTTCCTCTTCCTCTTCACTACTCCCAGAACCTGGGGCAGAGGCATCAGAGGCATAGGCTCCTGCATATCGCTGCAATAGCTCCTCCACAGAGAGCTCACCTGAGGAAAAAAGAGAGTAAGTGCTTGGATGCATAGAGGGAAAGGGACAAGAGGTCTGAAGGGTGCCCGTTTGTTTTACCTAGGTCTCTATAGATACTGCTAGGCCCAGGTCCGAGGGAAGGCAAAAAAAATAGTTTACTTTCAGCACCAGCTACTAAAGCCAAGTCTTACAACATGGGCTAGAGCCATGGATGGCACTGCCTTCCACTGGGAAGGATAATATCAATGTGATGAACCTCCCTTTAAGGCGGGGGGGGGGGGGGGGGGTGCCTCGGACCGACACTTCCGGTCCACAAAATCATTTGGTCTGGCCCTGCCAAGGCATTAAGGGTGAGTTAATTAAATGTTTGACCAAATATAGCAGGCTAATTTCTAAGTTAATAATTTTCTATGGCCCATGAATGATGTTATAAATATCCAAATGGCCCTTGGCAGAAGAAAGGTTCCCCACCCCTGCTTTGAGGTTTAGGTAAAACATAACCCAAATCCTTTCACAATAGCTCTTCCCTCCATGAGCTCTCACATTACTTTGTTCAAATGCCATCATAATTAGTCATCATAATCTATTTATAGGTATTCACTTATAAATCTATCTTTGTCATCAGATCTAGGAGTTCCTCTAGGAGGATAAAACATGTCTTATTCATCTCTTTATCCCTGCCACTCTGCAGAGGAGACACCAAAGTATTGTTCATTAAAATGTCTAGTGAATGTCACCTTCTCGAGCCAACTCGCTCAGCTCCATGGCATGATCCACCTCCCCTTCCAACTGCTCCTCAGCTGCTATGGTATCCTCTTCATCCTCCGCTAGGAAAGAGAATAAAGCCAAATCAATAGGGAAGAGACACAGGCACAGTCTAAGTGGAAGAGGTAAGAAAGCCTGAAACATTAGGTCCAAACTATTCAAGGTTTAAGGGGAACAGGATAAAGAGAATAGGTCTAACCTTCATCCTCATTGGCAGTGAACTCTTCATCGTCCTCATCTGGATGCCAAGGCTGTTTGGTACGCTGTGTAACAGAGGAGGGTGGGGGGTTTACCTATGTGTCAAAGGATGAAAAGGAAGAGAGCCGAAGGTTAAAACAGGGGAAGGCACAATGAGAATGCGATGCTACAGAACAATTTCTCTGTGCCATTGAGTGACAGCTGCCACTGGCACAATCCCAGGGCAAGGATGCAATCAAGGGTTTTCTTTCAGCACCAGCTACCAAATCCCGGCCCCACTGGCTGGGGGAGGACCTGTGAAAGTGCTAGATAACAAATATAGGCCCCAACACCATTCCCATGCATTCAGACATATGGAAAAACAAAGAAATTAGGTCCAAAAGAGACTTCAACGTTACCATCCCAGCTCCAAATCTACAAACCAGTAAGGGAATATTAGGACCATATCATAGAAGTGGCAAGGGCCAGCATAAGTATTTTTTAAGGTCACACAGTAATTTAAAGAGTAGAGTACAGTATACTTCCACTACAGCATTAGAATCTCTGCCCATCTCAGATTGCAACTTGCTCCAACCCAGATTCTTCCTTAGTTACCCCCAAATGAGAGCCCAAAAATTACCTTTAAACAGGGAGAACTCCTGAAAACCACAACTAACCTTATAGACCAGAACTCTATCCCTTCTCCCACTCTGAGCCTCCCCCTATCCCTTCTGCCCATACCTTCAACACTTGAGAGGGCTCTTCTTCACCACCATCTTCAGGTTCATCTCTGGTGTCACTATCATGAGATGATGGGGTTCTTGAGGGGCTGGAAGGCCCTCCTAGCAGCTGAGGGGGAAGGGAACGGAGCAGCTCTTCCAGTGGTAGTTCTCCCTCACGTTTAAGCAGCTCAATCTCACGCCTCTGCGTCTCTGCATCATTGCCTTCCTGCTGTTCTTCAACCTCAATCGTCTCCTCATCATCCTCTTCTTCCTCCTCTTGGGGTTGGAAGTCCCCATCTATAGCAGGAGAACAAGGTCACAAAGTCCACGGGGCCCTGCAAGCCACAGGGTGGGTTTTCAGCTCTTGAAAGGGTACATGAGGAGGAGTAACAGAGCCAAAAAGGACACACACCTTCATCATCCAGCTGGGAAACTGGGGGTGGAGGACTAGAGGCAGCTGAGGAAGAGCCAAGACAAGGGGAGGAGCCAGCTTTGCTGGAGGCTACTGGCTGGTTGAGGCTCTGAGATAGAAGGTCTGAGTACTTTTCAGTTTGCCCCACAATGAAGTCCAGGTGCAGGTCCAGAGCTTTTTTGCGCTTTTCCTCCAGCCGGGACTGTTGCTTGAATTGCACCACCTGCCACAAGCATGACATGGATGGTTCACCAAGATAATCTTTAATTCATGTACTCTTTTTTTATGCAAAATTTAGGGAAGTCTCCGCCTATGCTAGGCCCTGGATGGCTTTTTAGGAGGATGAGCTAAATGTACTTAACAGGTTCTGAGGAAAACACAAAGGGAGCACAGGGGAGAGAAGAGCCAGCTTAGCTTCAGGCAACAGAGAAAGGTTTGCAAATGTATCTGGAGCTGAATCTTTTTTTTTTATTGAATGGACAGAGGGAGAGAGAGAGAAACACTGATACGAGAAACATCTATCAGCTGCCTCCACACGAGCCCTGACTGGGGAACAAACTTGTCACCTTTTGGTGTACGGGACGATAATCCAACGAGCCACACCGGCCAGGGCTGGAACTGAACCTTAAAGTCTAAGTAGCTCTTCCTTAAGTGGAATGAGGAAAAAGGCACTCCCAGCAGCAGAAATAGCCATATATTAATGGCCAGAAATGTGCAAAAGAAGGAATAGTTTGCAATGGAAAAGAGAAAAGGAGCTGGCAGAAAACAAAAGACTGACAATATAAATAGAAGCCATGTAGTGCTTGAGAAACAATGACGTAAATGTATGTGAACAATTTAGTAATGAGAACTTTGATGGGTTAAGCAACAGGCACAAATAAGTTTTAGAAAAAGCATGCTGAATGCCTTGCAAAAGACAGATGGCCTAGAGGAGTCAATAAATCCTATTAATAATCCCTAATCCAATTAAAAATTGGGCAGAGAGGACATATAAATGGCTAGTAATCATCAGAGAAGTGCAAATTAAAACCACAATAAGATATCACCTCACTCCTGTCAGAATGGCTGTCATCAATAAATCAGCAAACAAATGTTGGTGAGGATGCAGAGAAAAGGGAACACTCGTGTGCTGTCAGTGGGATTGTATATTAGTACAGCCATTATGGAAAACAGCATGGAAATTCCTCAAAATAATAAAAACAAAGAACCTCAAAAATTAAAAATAAAACTACCATATGACCCAGCAGTCAGACTTTTGGGTATATTTCTGAAGAATATTAGTAATTCCAAAATACTAATTCAAAAAGAAATATGCATCCCCATATTCACTGCAGCATTATTTACAATAGCCAAGGTAGGAAGCAACTTAAGTGTCCATGGAGAGACAGTGAATAAAGAATATGTGGTACACCCTGATCGGCGTGCCTCAGTGGTTGAGCATTGAACCATACACCGAGAGGTCACCAGTTTGATTCCTGGTCAGAACACATGCCCGGGTTGCAGGCTCGATCCCTGGTTTGGGGCATGCACGAGGCAGCTGACCAATGTTTCTCTCTCATCAATGTTTCTCTCTCTCTCTCCCCCCTTCCCCCTCTCTCTAAAATCAATAAAAACATTAAAAAAAAAAAAAAAAGATGTGGTACAGCCCTCATCAGATAGAGAGCATCATCCCAATATGCTAAGGTTGCAGGTTCAATCCCAGGTCAGGGCACATACAAAAATCAACCAATGAATGCATAAGTACACAGAACAACAAATCAGTATTTCTCTCCCTTCCTCTCTTAAAAAAAAAATAGATGTGGTACATATATTCAATGTATGTTTTACTCAGCCATAAAAAAGAATGCAATCTTGCCATTTGTGACAACATGGATGGAAAGAGACTGAATGAACTGAGACTGAAAAATACAAATATCATATGATTTCCACTTATATGTGGAATCTAAAAAAATAAGTGAACAGACAAAACAGAAACAACACTCATAGATACAGGGAACAAACTGATAGTTGCCAGAAATGGAGGAGGTTGGGGGGCTGGGTAATAAAGGTGAAGGGATTAAGAAGTACAAAATGGCAGTTAGAAATAGTCATGGGGATGTAAAGTATAGCATAAGGAATATGGCCAATAATATTGTAATAGCTATGTATGGTGTCAAGGGTGTGCTGGACTTATAAGGGGATCACTTCATAAGTTATACAGAAGTCTGACCACTATATTGCATACCTGAAACCAATATAATATTAAATGTCAGCTGTAATTAAAAATAAAAATTGAAAACTATCCCCAAAGGCAGGGCCTATTTTCCACTGTATTTCTTTCTTCTTAATAACACTTAACGCAAGAAAGACCCAATGTACAACAGGAATGTCATCAGAATTGCTTGAAATCAAAATATTCACTCTCACAAAGTTTTGATCATTCCTGCTACCACACTACCCACCAATCAAACCTAAGGCATCTACCTTTCCCAATCCCTGCTGCCTACCTTCTCCACATTGCTCCAGAACTGCCTGACATCTTTGGCCATGGTGGAGGCGATTCGGCGCAGCTTAGCCTGCTCCTCCCTCCGGGCCCGTTCCTCTTTCTGCCGTTGTTCCTCATGGTGCCGGATCACCATTCGCACTACCTGTGGAAATGAGGAACCAGCATAAAAACACTCCATGGCCAGACCCCTGCCCTCTCCTCAAGTCAAAAGCAAAGAAAATAATCAAGGCCAAAAAACCTGGGAAGTCAGCTTGCCTTTTGAGACTTGGCATTAATAAGCATCCTACACTGTTCTGGTTAGTTTCCCTCCAATCAACCCACCCATCAAAAAACAAAAAAACAAAAAGCAAACCTGAAAAAGAAATGGAAAGTAGACCCAGTTGGAAGACATACCTTACGGGCCACACCCCGCTTCCAACGGCGCTCCTGAGCAAAGTCAGCAGACAGCCACTGCATCTCCTCACACAGATAGTCCCAGTGGCCTTTGGGGCGGGGAGGCTCCGGTACTTTAGGCAGCCTCTTCAGTGACCAGAAACCCTCCTTCCGAAGCTCAGCAATCCGAGTCTCAATCTCAGCCTCCTATTGAGGGAGAGCTAGGTCAATCAAGTTATGGACATATACTTCACCTCATGACCATGTTGAACGCCTGAGCACGGACTACGCATAGAAACTGGCTGGACTGAATGTTTTATGCTGTCTTAAGTCCACATCTCAATCCTACAAGTAGGTATTAGACCATCTTCAAATAATTAAAGTAACCATCGGGCAGATTATGTGATTTACTTTAGATCAAATACCTAGGAAGTATTAACAAGCTGAGAATTAAAAATATATCTAATGACTCCAAACACCAAATTTAATGCTCCTTCCATTATTTCACACAATCTCCACTCCCCATGAATATAGGCACAACTTCAGAAAACATATCCCAAGGGTACTTCCAGAGAAGCAGGGAGCACAAGTTTCTGTATTGGCTCTAGATATAAGGGTTCTTCTCACTGTAGAATTCTGCTTATGCCGGAGCATGTTCACGATGAGAAGTATGCTATAAAGCCCAATTTACACAATCTCGTTTGTTTTAAATACTATTTTTAGAAAAATATATTTTGGTGAAAACACTGAAAAGTTATACACCAAAAAATAAAGTGCTTACCACAATAAAAAATAACATTGCTGCCCTAGCTGGTTTGGCTCAGTGGATAGAGTGTTGGCCTGTGAACCAAAGGGTCTGGGTTTGATTCCAGTCAAGGGCACGTACCTTGTTACAGGCTCTTCCCCGGCCCGGGCCCTGGTCAGGGCTCATGCAGGAGGCAACCAATCGATGTGTTTCTCTCACATCGATGTTTCTCTCTGTCTTTCCCTCTCTCTTCCACTCTACCTAAAAATCAATGAAAAAATATCCTCGGGTGAGGATTAACAAGAAAAAAAAACACCAAAAACATTGTTTCTACATGATTATACAAGGTGGAGCAAGAGTAGATTTACAGTTGTAAGTACGTGAAACATTTTATTCTTGTATTATTATTTATTGTGATATTTTACATATGAACCGTGACCATATTTTGCCCCACCCTGTATTTCATAAGGGAAAAAATAAAAACATTTTAATTTTTTTCATTTAAGAGACATGACTTAAAAACTGAAGACAACTGCCCTCATTATTCTTATGCTCTCCTGACAAAAACTAATCCAGAGGAACGAACAGCCAGACATGAATCACGAAACTAAATAATCTGATGAAGAAAATATCAGGAAGAACATGAGCATTTAGACCAACGGCTCTCAAATTAGAGCGTGCCTGAGAGTCATCTGAAGTACTTTTAAAGACAGATTGCGGGCCCACCCTTTAGTTTGAATGGGTAGGGAAGAGAGGAGTAAGAATGCATATCTAACCATTCTCCAGGTGGTGCACACTCACCACCGGGTAAATAAGCAGCAGCAACCAGTAAATCTTAAGAGCCTCACAGCTTACAAAGCACTTTGATGTCTTTAATGTTACGTCCTAACAGCCTATAGACTACTAGTGACCCGGTGCATGAAATTCGTGCACATTAAAAGGGGATTAATTAGAGGAAATAATTGCCCTTTCTCTATAATAGAAGTGTCAGAGATGAAAGAAAATTAGTAAAATGTATATGAAAACCTTCCTCCTGTCAGAGTCTGGGACACACCACGGGACCCAGAGTCAAGTCCCCGCCCACCCACATGCACCTCAAAATCGAGTGAGACCCAGACCCGGCCGGCCCCTCCCATTGGGCTAGATCCAGACCCGGCCAGTCCCACCCTTGTCAAGCCCTGCCAGGACGGGGTACACGGCCTGAGATCCCCTGTCAAGCCCCGCTGGGTGGGGGGCATGGCCTGAGGTCCCCATCAAGCCCCGCCAGGCGGGGAGGCACAGCCTCAGGTCCCCCGGCCCAGCACCAGGTCCCCCGTCAAGCCCCACTGGGCAGGGGCGTGGTCCAAGTTCCCCCAACCCAGCACTGGGGGTACACCCTGAAGTCCCCCATCAAGCCCCACTGGATGGGGGGCACGGCCTCAGGTCCCGTCAAGCCCAGCCAGGCAGGGGGGCACAGCCTCAGGTCCCCTGGCCCGGTGCTGGGGTGGGGGGCACGGCCTGAGGTCCCCTGTCAAGCCCTGCTGGGTGGGAGGCGTGGCTTGAGGTCCCCTGTCAAGCCCCACGGGGGCGGGGGAGGGTGTAGCCTCAGGTCCCTGCTAATTGCTTGTTAAGGCTCCTTATGGGAATTTGGCCTCAGCTGTGGGTGCAGCCATCTTTGTGACGGAGTGATGGTCAATTAGCATATTCCCTTTTTATTAGATAGGATTACACCAGCTCTATTTCATAGAAAAGGAAATAAGGCTCAGATTTCAAGAGACTAGCTCAAGATCATGTAAGTTAAGGCAGAATTTACACATAATGAGAAAAGTAATGTAAAATATCCATGGAACATAGCAGTTCAGGGAAGAATATTATCAAGAATCCTCATAAACCCTCCCAATACATACATGCTTGGCCTGCTCTGCGATCTCAGCATGGCTCTTCTCCCACTTTGGGCCCTTGTTAGCCAAGTCAGCGGCCTGGAGTAAGCTGAGCCCCTCCAGGGACACGGTGGCACCATCTGGGGGCCCTGGAGGTCCATCCAGAGAGGAATCTTGAGCTATATGCTGGGGGGAGATGCCACCTGCCCCACTAGAGGCTGGGGAACTGGATGAGGCAGGGGACACAGGATTGCTGCCTGTCATGCCGTCCGACACCATCTAGAAAAGGAAAAATGAAGATAAAATGAATGCTTTAAACTGTACCAGGAGTTTGAAGTACATTAGTTCACTCTATCTTTACAAGAAAAAAGCTCTGAAGTAACTATCAACCTCATCTTATAAATACAAACCTAGGTAAAGTTTTAAGGTGTTCAAGAGGGCAGACCAAGCTTATAATAGAAGTCTGGCATGCAAGAGGAGTTATAGCCTGATGGCATTAAAGAATACTATAAGCTATTCTTTCATAGCTATAGTCTTCAAGAATACTATAGCAGATGATTTCAAATTTTAATGAACTTTTCAGGACCTCAATGATTTCACTTACACAAATAAATCCCTATTTTCCCATCAAGTATGGCAGATTCACCTATGCAAATAAATTTGAGCTATCACCAAATTCAAAAGGCCTCAAAAAAACAAAAACAAAAAACACAAGATCACCTAAACCTCTTTATTACCAATCTTGGTAGTTTCCTTTACTGGTGAGGTGTAAGGGGAAAGGGATGGGGGGGTTGGTCACTGTCTTCAAACACCCACCTATTATTTTACAAGGTCTTGCACAAGCAATATGAAGTAGAGAACAAAGTCCTACTTAAATGTGGATTGTGAGAGAACTCATTAAATTCACTCCAGCACACAAGCTTCAGTGTGTTACTTACATTCCTACTCAGCTAAATGACAAAAGACAATGTCACAAAATTTTCCAGCTGCTCAGGAAAATTACAAATATCAAATCCATAACCATCAAAAGCCTACTGTAAACAAACCTAGGTCAGACTAGTTTAAAAAGAAATGACTTCCCCACATACACTCTCTTAACTTCCTTGGTATGGCAAAGGAATGAACACTACACACACACACCATCCATAACGCTTAACTTATGCCAGTTTCGAGAAAGAAACAGCTATTTGCAAAGCAGACAGTCTTGGGAGCATAATGTCCTAACCTCCATTTCCAATCTGGCCTAATTCAACCTTTTTCAGGTAACAAGGAGTTTCCAGACTCTCAGTGATCAATGATACACTAATATAAAGTACAATGTAAGTATCCAACAGGTTTACCAGTCCACCTGAAGATTCTCCTATCTCAGTATTAAGGTAGCTAGGATCATAGAAATATGGCTAAGTCCTGCTCTTCTGCCTCAGAGCCAGCAGCCCACAAAGCAGAAGCAGAGAAGGAATCCTCTCCACTTTCAAACCTGTGTCTGTAGGACTGGGAGTTGAGGGTGAGCAGGGGAGGGGCTGCTCTGCATGGTCCCACTCCCAGGCTCCTCTTTGGATGCCTGAAGTACGACTGGGTCGTTGTCACCACTGCTGCTGGCCGAGGGGTTGGCGTCCGGCTGCAGGGCATGCTGGGAGCTGGCCTCATTCTGGGCCACAGGCCACCGGGACCCGCCTTCCAGGGCCCGGGGCCCACTAGGGCGTCCCAGCCTCCGCTCAGGTCCACTGGCCTCTGGAGCACCTAAAGTAGGGTAGAAAAGAGTAGAAATGGGATTTTTAAAATATTAAAGAATCTTTTAAATAACCAAAGATAACATTAAAAAGATAAGTAAACACTGTTTATAGCCTGCATTTTTGAGCATCTACTATGTGTCAGATACTTCACTTTGTACTTGATGTATTCTATACCCGCTTATCTACCTTATGAACCAGGTACTTTTCATTTCATAATTATTTACTTAGTTCCTCCTACATACTAAGGATAGAGCCATGCAGAAAAAATCCTGACATAAATGGAGCTTACATTCTAATATTTTCTCTATTTTACAAGTTAGAAAGAAATCAGGATACAGAGGCACCAAATGACTTGTGTAAGGTCACAATAAGGAAGTGGTTGGAGGACTTAAACTTAGGTAGTCTAATGCCAAAACCATGGAGGACATGCTATTCTTGGTAGAGCCAGGGCGATCAAATCTTTCTCTATCCACAGTCCCAGGTCTATTGTTGCGATGTTATCATCAACCCAGAAGTATTAAGCTATAATTCTCTCATTATCTCAAACATCTCTCTCATTAGCATCAGTATACAAAATGGTATCTGAACACTTACCTGTGTGAGCTGAGACCACACCCCCTGTGAAAGTCTGTACTTCCACGGTGCCGCCGTACTGAGGGGAATCACAACTGAAACAGAAGAAGAAAACAGCAGTGAGGAATTAATCCACATTTACCAACATCCATCCAAGCCTTCTTTACACCAACTTTTGAAGCTTTTAAATATTCCCAAGTCAGTGCAAAGGCTGAAAAAAAAGAGTTACAGCATTAGGAAAAGTTCAAATTTCAGAAAAATCAAAGCAAATCCAAATTCTGACTAGTGGGAAGAGCAGGGAAGCCAAAAAAAAAAAAGTTGAAAAGCCCAAGGGTAAAAGGTTCCAACTGAATGGAGGGCAAATAACAAAGAAAAAAAACTTGTCACATCTAGAAGCTCAAAAAGGTGCCAGTGAGAACAGAACACTGTCACAGGAGAACAGGGCAGGGCCCCCTGACTCCCATACCTGCACTAGGAGACACTTCCCGAAACACTAGAACTACAGCAGGAAACATGAGAGGAACAATCCTATGTGAAGAAGGCCGCATAGCAAAGAAACATGGCCCGGAAACAGGCGGGTAAATCCACACAAGGCCCGGAAGTGTTTCCCCAGTGTTTAAGGAAATTCCTTAACCACGGTGCTGCCTTTGAGTCACCCCCTCCTCCACAACAGTCACAGGACCCGCGCTAACTGGAATACAAGAAGCTTGCTAGAACGCTTAACCCAAGGCTTCATTACCGTCTCACACCCCTCCCAACAGTCTAACCCAGCATGACCCCTGACCTCTACCCCAAGTTGCCACTAGCCCTGAGATAGCCCCGCCCCCTCCTGGACTAACACCCCACCCAACATGCGCGAGTGGGGGAGGGGCCCGCGCGTGCGCGGCTGGAGGCGGAGAGAGCCGGCTGCGCGCATCGCCCGGGGGCTCCCGCCAGAACCCAAGCCCACGCACACAAGGGTCGCAGGGCTGGGTAGCCTCGCATCCCTGCCCGTCCGGGAGCCCCCACTACCAGACCGCGAAAGGCTGAGATAAAGAAGGACTCGAGCAGCCAGATCCTGGTCCCTGACTGGATATGGTGGGCGCACGCCCCGACTACTCATCCCACGCCCCCCTTCCTCTTCCCGCGCCCCTGAGAGGGGCTGGGGGTGGTGGGCGGGCAGGAGCACACCTGGGTCCGTCCTCTCAGGGCTCGCTCGCTCGCTCAGGCACGCGTGCGCAGACGGGCGGGAAGGGAGAGGAGACGCGCCCAGGCCCAGTGCCGGCCGGCCTGGCCCCCCTCAGCCTGTCTCTCTATGGGCGCGCGCCGACAGCCTCGCGTACCGGCCCCGGGGCCCCGGCCGAAGGTGCGCGCGCAGCACCCCGGGAAGGAGGGAGGGAAGGCGGTGGCGGAAAGATGCGCGCGCAATCACCCGTCAGGGGAGGGGGAACTGTGGAGCGTCCGCCATCTTGTCTCCCTCTCCTTACCTGCGTCCTCGGGGGCGTACGCACCACCCCCCCTCCCGCAGCAGAGGAGGGGGGAGGACCCCCTCTTGGTCGCCGCCTTCGCGGCCTTTAAATTCCCCTGGGGCCTGCGACTACTACCACCGCCGTGCGTCCACTGCCTCCTCTCACACCACAAAGGTGCGGACGGTGGGTGGGAAAAATGAGACGGTAGCCCCAGCGAACCGCCGCCGCCGCCGCCGTTTCCGAGGCCTCACCAAAATGGCCGCTGCCGTCTCGGCCGCCACCACCTGCACCAGCACCACCACAGCTATCGCTACCGCCGGCGCGGCCCGTCCTCTCGCGAGAGACGGTAACTGGAGGTTGGAAATGCGGGGAGGCTCGCGTGCGCTTAGCGTAGGGCGCTGCCCGAAGCGCAAAGCAGGCTGGGAGGTGTAGTTGGCCTGGAGGCTCCGCGCTTGCCCCGCGGCTGAATGTCTGCCCTCCCTCACTGAAGCTGCCACTGGGCTGCGTTGCGGCTGCCAAGTCGAACCAGTTCCCGCCTTTTAATAGATTACCCAGAAAGCTGAAGCAATTTGTCAGGTACTTTCAACAAGTTAACAGTAGAGCCTGGGTCTCCGGATTCCCACTGCAATCCACTTAACATAGAGCTGCTTCGTTTTACAGAAGGGTAGTATTCCAGATAGCTCCCAAACACCTGTGCCATCTGTTCGCCAACTTCTAGGTTAATAACCCCTTTGAAAATCGATACCCTAAACCCAGAATAGAATAATAATAACAGTTAATTTCTATTAAGGCCACTTTATACATTAATTGTCTCATTTAATCTTAACAATACACCCATTTTACAAATGAATTGAGGCTTATATATTAACCAGTGACGGGCCCAAAGCCAAGATTCATAGCCAAGCAGTCTAAGTCACAAGGATGCTCACACTCACAAATTGCACCACCTGCCTGGCTGGTGTTGCTCAGTGGTTGAGCCACACCAGGGCACATACCTAGGTTGTGGGTTCGATCCCCAGTAGGGGGCATGTAGGGGGCAGCTGATTGATGATTCTCTCACATCACTGATGTTTCTATCTCCCTCTTCCTCTCTCTGAAATCAATAAATATATATTTTTAATTGCACCACCTAAAGTCCACCCTAGGAGTCAGGTTAGGAAGCCCTGATAAAGCTCTCATCTCTTCATCTACTTAGGTTAGCTCTTCCCTATTCAAATGTTGATCATTCTCTCTGTGTCATTGACTGGAAGTCCTATTTTACTTACAACAAAAACCAGGGATGAAAACTCAAAAACCTAAAAGGGCCAGGAAGTAGTGTAAATAAGGTGAAGAGAAGCAAAGGAGGAATGTGAAGAACAGGAGACCATATACTCTGTCTTAAAGAACAGCCGCCGTTAAAACCACTATTCCAGTGATCCTATAAGAATGTGGGGCAAAATACAAGTAAGCGTCAGATTCAGCCCACAGGTTTCTAGTTTGCTACCTCAGGCCTCTCCGTGAGTCTCAAGGCACATAGAAGCACCTAGGAGTAGTTGTTTGATTGAATAAATGGTGGCATGCCCAACCATTTAGACCCAGTTCAAAGTCTTTTTCCACGCCAGGCTCATATATTTATGAGCTCTCATCATAGAACCACACTGAACTTCCATGAGATTTCACACCATTTGGTCTTCCCATATACCTTTTCATCCTTTAAACCAGCGGTCGCCAACCGGTGGTCCGTGGACCACTGGTGGTCCGTGAGGTCCGAAAGGTTGGCGACTGCTGCTTTAAACTATTCCTTCTTAGAATTTAGCTCAAGGGCCACAACCCCCAGGTGATCTCTCTTGACCACCCCCAGGCTGGTATAACACCCTTCTGGCTCCCATAGCTTCCTAGGCTTCTTAAAGTACTGATTGCATTGTATGTGGATTCATGGTCTGTCTACACCACTCCAAAAGGTATTATTAACCCTTTGAGTATAGAGACATAGTTAATACATGCGAATTCATGATTCCAGGCTCAGAAAGATTCAGGAAATTAGTATGAGCTACTTGCATTATAATACTTTAAAAAATAACTGGTATTGGATACGTGATCTCAAACTCAAATCCAAACCTCCTATTTCCATGACTATTACCCTGGTCTAGTCACCATCACCTCTTGCTTGGGTTACTCCTAACTGGGCTTCCACTTCCACTCCTATTTCCCTTCACTCCATTATTCATACAGCAACCAGAGTGTCTTTTTCATGTAAATCAGATCATGTTGCTCTCAAAGTTAAGACATCCAAATGGCATCTTAGTCCACTTAAATCATCACAGGAAAGATATGATGAGCTGAAGAAGCCAAACCTCCTATATAATAAAAGCCTAATATGCAAATTACCCCCTCCGGCGGTTGTTCCACTCGACTAGGAGACCAGGAGTTCTCCCGGGTGCTGACCACCAGGGGGTGGCGACCAACCTGGGGTGATGGGATGGAGGTGTGGTGAGAATGGGGGGTGTCCGCCAAGCTCGCTCTCACTCCACCTGCTACCCTCCCAGGGACACCAGGGCTCTTGCGCCAGGGAAGGCCCCGTGCTCAGGTCCCGGCATGGCCTCTTCAAGGTGAGCCGGGCCTCAGCCGTAGGGAGCTCAGGAGCCAGTTGGGCTCCCCATGGGGGGTTCACACAGGAGCTGGCTGCGAGGCCAGCTGGGAGAGAGCACGCTGCCCACCCAGCTTTCCTGTGGCACCGAGGCGGGGGGGGGGGGAGAAGGAGGAAGGGTGCGGGCCGGGGCCCAGGTGCTGCCCAGGGCCCAGAGATCAGCTGGGACTTGCTCTTCCACGCCAGATGCTCACGCTTCAATCACCAGCCAGGCCTAGGGACCGCACCCATGCACGAATTTCATGCATCGGGCCTCTAATAAGACTATATACATATGATTCCATTTCTTTAAAGTTCCAGGGCAGGCAAAATTAATTGATGGTGACAAAATCATAGCAATAACTTTGGGGGAGAGGGATTTTACTGGGAGGAGGTACAAGGAGGATACTAAAAATGAATTATATAAGAAGTTGGTAAACTGTGGTCTGAAGGGCAAGTACTGCCTACTAAATATTTTTATACAGCCCATAAGCTAAGAATGCTTTTTACATTGTCAAGTAGTTGAGGAAAAATCACAATGAGAGTAGTATTTTGTGACGCATGAAAATTCTGTGTGATTAAAATTTCAGTGTTCACTAAAGGTTTATTGAAAAAACCGTGTGCATCCACTTACATAGCATCTATGGCTTCTTTCCGGCTGCAATAGCAGAGCTGAGCAGTTGCAACTGAAACCATAGGCCCACAAAGTCTAAACTATTTGCTATCTGACACTTTACAAAAAATGTTTCCTGACCTCTGTTCTATGTCTTGATCTGAATGAAGTTATATCCAACGGAGTGTACAGATGTAAACATTCTCTGAGCTGTGCACTTAAAATTTATGTACCTCGCAGCATGTATTTTATACTTAAAATTTTAAACTAATTTTATTTAAAAAATAAATGAAAATAACTCTATAGGCATTGACACCTGCCTGTTTTTTTTTAACTTCATTTACCCCTTGCTCACTATACTATAGCCACCATGCTCTTCTCCAAACCATATGTCAAGTTCATTTCTGCTGCTCCCAAAGCCCTCATCTTTGTTGTCTGATTTTTTTTTCTTATGGCTATTTCTCCCTTTTCATGAAGATCATAGTTCAAACATTGCCTCCTCTGAGAAGTTTCCTGGCATTAAGTATCCTTTTCACTGCCAGTCACTCTAGCACATGTTTTCCTCAGTTATCTGAAATTATTAATTTATTTATATGCTTGTTTATTGGGTATCTCCCAACCCAAGATAAACTCTCTGAGAGCAGGGACATTATTACAGAGTCTGAAGTGCTCTCTAGATAACTAATAAGTTAATGAAAAACATTTCAAACAACCTGGTGAGAAAGAGATTGTTGGTTCAACTTTACAAATGAAATTTTGGTTGGATGAAAAATGAATTATAAAGACTCAATATCATCAAGATTTCAGTTTTTCTTCTGAACTTGATCCATAGATTTAATGCAATCCCAATCAAAATCTCAGTAAGTTGTTTTGTGGATATCAATGGACTGATTCCAAAGTTTATATGGAGGGGCAAAAGAACCAGAATAGCCAACACAATATTGAAGGAGAACAAAATTGAAAACTGACATAATCTGACACCAAGACTATAAAGCTGCAGTAATCAAGACAGTGTGATTTTGGTAAAAGACTAGACAAATAGATCAGTGGAACTAAATAAAGAGCCCATAAGTCGACCCACATAAATATTGTCAACTGCTCTTTGACAAAGGAACAAAGGCAATACAATGGAGCAAAGATCGTCTTTATAACGAATGATGCTGGAACAACTGGACATCCACAAAAATATTAATCTCAACATAGACCTTACACCCTTCACAAAAATTAACTTAAAATAGAACACAGACCTAGATGTGAGGCACAAAGCTATAAAACTTCCATAAGATAACAGGATAAAATAGAAGGTAAGTGGCTGGCCGGCGTGGCTCAGTGGTTGTCAACCTATGAACCAGAATGTCACGGTTCAATTTGAGTCAGAGCATATGCCGGGGGTTGCAGGCTTGATCCGCAGTGTGGGGTGTGCAGGAAGTGGCCAATCAATTATCCTCTCTCATCATTGATGTTTCTTTTTTTTTTTTTATTTCAGAGAGGGAGGGAGAGGGAGAGAGAGATAGAAACATCAATGATGAGAATCATTGACCGGCTGCCTCCTGCATGCCCCACGCTGGGGATCAAGCCTGCAACCTGGACATGTGTCCTTGACCGGAATAAAACCCGGGACCCCTCAGTTCCCAGGCCGATGTTCTCTCTATCCACTGAGCCAAACTGGCCAGGGCTCATCATTGATGTTTCTATCTCTCCCTCTCCCTTCTCTGAAATCAATAAAAATATTTTTTTAAAGATTAAAAAAAATAGAAGGTAAGAGAAAAATAGGAGATGCCCTGACTGGTTTGGCTCAGTGGATAGAGCGTCGGCCTGTGGACTCAAGGGTCCCAGGTTCGATTCCAGTCAAGGACATGTACTTTGGTTGCGGGCACATCCCCAGTAGGGGGTGTGCGGAAGGCAGCTGATCGATGTTTCTCTCTCATCGATGTTTCTAACTCTCTATCCCTCTCCCTTCCTCTCTGCAAAAAATCAATAAAATATATTTTTTAAAAAAAGAAAAGAAAAATAGGAGAAAAACCTAGATGACCTTGGATGTGATAATGATGACTTTTTGATTCAACACCAAAGGCATGATCCATGAAAGAAATAATTGACAATCTGAACTTCACTAAATTTAAAACTTCTGCTCTGTGAAAGACAATGTCAAGCAATAAGACAAGCCACAGACTAGGAGAAAATATTTGCAAAAGACACATCTGATAAAGAACTTATCCAAAATTTACAAAGAACTCTTAAAACTCTACAATAAGAAAACAAGCAAGCTGATTAAAAATGGGCCAAAGAACTTAACAGACAACTCATCAAACAGACATACAGATGTCAAGTATGCATATAAAAAGATACTCCAAAAAAAGAGAAAAAAACAAAAAGGTGTGCTACATCATGTTATCAGGAAAATGCAAATTAAAATAACAATGAGATACCACTACATATCTATTTGAATGACCAAAATCTGAAATACTGACAGTACCAAATACTGAAGATGTGAAACAATAAGAACTCTCATTGATAGCTGGTGGGAATGCAAAATAGTGCAGCCACTTTGAAGACAGTTTGGTAGTTTCTTATAAGAGTAAGCATACCCTCACTACAGGAAGCAGCAATTACACTCTTTGTAACTTGAAACGGAGTTGAAAACATATGTCCATCCAAAAACTACACACAGGTGTTTATAGAGGTTTTATTCATGACTAGTGGCCCGGTGCATGGATTCATGCACATTGAAAGGAAATTAATTAGAAGAAATATTCCCTAGCCGGCTTGGCTCAGTGGATAGAGCGTCGGCCTGCGGACTAAAGGGTCCCGGGTTCGATTCCGGTCAAGGGCATACAGGCTCGATCCCTAGTGGGGGGCGTGCAGGAGGCAGCTGATCGATGATTCTCTCTCATCATTGATGTTTCTATCTCTTTCTCTCTCTTTCTCTCCGTCTCCCTTCCTCTCTGAAATCAATAAAAAAATATTTTTAAAAAAGAAATATTTGAATATCACTATTCGCCCTTTATAATACAAGTGTCAACCAAATTCACGATCAACAATGATAGGGGGAAACACATGCGTGCAACTGGAGCCAGTGAGAGCTTTATATGCATCCCGCATAACTTAGCCTTTTATATGAAGAGAATAAACTTACTTAATTAGACCTGTTTCTAATTTAGCTAAACTTTTCCCAGCCCAGTGAAGCACCCCAATTTCTCTTTCAGTTAATTATCAGCAACACAGCAGTAAATAGCAACTGAAGCAGATTATTATTGTAGATCATGCAGGGAGAACAAAGGGTAAAATATTTAACTACAGCAGTGTTTGACTATGTTCTGCACAGTGAGAAAACCTGAAGTCATTTTCAAGGTTCACCATTTCTTACTTCTTTTCATTCAGGTCAAGTTTCTAAACTTTCTAAATCTCTGTTTTCTGGCTAATGAAAAGAAAATAGAATTCTACCAAGTCTCCTATGTACCTACTCCAGGACTTCTGTGAGGATCAAATGAGATGAGACCCTGGAAAACGCTTCAGACATTTCGTTAAAGGGTAAAATGTTTGCACCTGGCTATAAAGCAAATCGTGTTCCTGGGCTGAAGAAGCTGCAAGGAGGCTAGTGATTGCTAGGGAGAGGAAGCCAGGCATTGCTATGTGACGTCATTACCGGCACCTACAGTGACTGTTTCAGGGCTGGGCTGGGCTGTGGGCCACATTTTGTGCCATGGGGTCTTGGCAGCATAGGCTGTGATTTGGTGGGCTGTTGCTCCGGAGTGGTGGCCTAGCCTTTGTCCCATTTGGGTAAGGTGACCAGATTTTAACATTGGTAAAGCGGGATGTTTTGACCGGGGGTGGGGGGTAGGGGGGGTTCTTTTTAAAAAAATTTTATTGATTTTTTACAGAGAGGAAGAGAGAGGAATAGAGAGTTAGAAACATTGATGAGAGAGAAACATCGATCAGCTGCCTCTTGCACACCCCCTACTGGGGATGTGCCCGCAACCCAGGTACATGCCCTTGACCGGAATCGAACCGGGGACCCTTGAGTCCGCAGACCGACGCTCTATCCACTGAGCCAAACCGGTTTCGGCCCCGGGGCGGGGGGGGGGGGGTTCTTGATTAAAAATTTGGTCTATATTGTAATCACTTTTTTTTTTTTTTTTTTTACAGAGAGGAAGAGAGAGGGATAGAGAGTCAGAAACATCGATGAAAGAGAGACATTGATCAGCTGCCTCCTGCACGCCCCTACTGGGGATGTGCCCGCAACCAACGTACGTGCCCTTGACCGGAATCGAACCTGGGACCTTTCAGTCCGCAGGCCAACGCTCTATCCACTGAGCCAAACCGGCCTCGGCCACTTTTGGTTTTTTTAATAAAAGGAAATTCACTGCTTAGATCATCGTTGAATTTGCATCTTCTTTTCTTACTCATTATGTTAAAAATCTAAAAAAAATAATTTAAAATTATATTATAAATTATTATATACATATTGCTTAAAAACACAGTAAGTAGGTACATAATTACATGAACATATTTTATTGTTAGTTTATAAGTTAAATTAATTTGATTGTTATAAAGTAACTATTTTAAAAATTATTATTATTTTTTTAATATATTTTATTGATTTTTTACAGAGAGGAAGAGAGAGGGATAGAGAGAAACATCGATCAGCTACCTCCTGCACACCCCCTACTGGGGATGTGCCCGCAACCAAGGTACATGCCCTTTGACCGGAATCGAACCTGGGACCTTTCAGTCCGCAGGCCGACGCTCTATCCACTGAGCCAAACCGGTTTCGGCTAAAAATTATTTTAATCCTATATTTCTTTCTAAATAATGACAATACTAACTTGTATTATTTTCCTCTGAATTTGCCGTAACGTAAGTCATAAGTGTCACTTTCAAGGCTGGCCACTATAAAATATAAATAATACGAGTACTGTCTGCTAAATTCAAGAAAATTTATGTATTGATGAAATAAATAAATAAATTACTTACCTAAATTATCTGAATAGCTGATTTGTAATGACATCACTTGTTTAACTAGCTTACTAGCATGCAGTACGATGTGTATCGTCTGAGAGACAGTTACAAAATGTTTTCGTCGTTGCCAATCCCCAAAAATGCCATTGTTCATTAAGTCCAAACAATGGTGGTCGAATTCTAACAACTGATCAACAATGCGAACTTTGATAAGCAGTTCTCGATAATCAGTTCTCAACAATTATTTGTTATTATTAAAGTTTAACATTATAAAATTAACAAAAATAATATAAAACTCATATCCTGGCTAAATAGCCACATGGCCGCCGAAAACAGTATATTCCCTTCCTGTTCTCCTGCCGTTCCCTAGCTTGTCGTGCATTCTTTCCAAAAATCTGGACTTTTTTTTTTTTAATATATTTTATTCATTTTTTACAGAGAGGAAGAGAGAGGGATAGAGAGTTAGAAACATCGATGAGAGAGAAACATCGATCAGCTGCCTCTTGCACACCCCCTACTGGGGATGTGCCCGCAACCAAGGTACATGCCCTTGACCGGAATCGAACCCGGGACCCTTGAGTCCGCAGGCCGACGCTCTATCCACTGAGCCAAACCGGTTTCGGCAAAAAATCTGGACTTTTTTTAAACACCGTGGGACGCGGGACAAATTGTTAAAAATCGGGACTGTCCCACCAAAAGCGGGACGTCTGGTCACCTTACATTTGGGGGAAGCTGAGTGTTGCTTTGTGGGCGCCAGGTTCGTGGTGCTATTTCTTTGTAAATGGCCAGTGCGCCTCACGGCAGCCCCTGGTGGTCAGTGCATGTCATAGCGACTAGTTGGAGGGGCACTTAGCATATTAGCCTTTTATATATATAGATTGCCAAAACTTGGAAGCAACCAAGATGTCCTTCGGTATATGAATAGATAAATAAGCTGTGGCATATATCTGATAAGGGGTTAATATCCAAAATACATAAATAACACATACAACACAATAGCAAAAAAACCACAAATAACCCAATTTAAAAATGGGCAAAGGATCTGACTAGACATTTTTTTCAAAGAAGATAAATGAACTGCTAAAATGAAAAGATGCTCAACATCATTAGTCATTAGGAAAATGCAAATTAAAACCAGAATGAGATATCACCTCATTTTTATAATGGCCATTATAAAAACAACAAGATACTATATAGAGAGAACCCTAAAGATTCCACACACACAAAAAAAAAACTTTTAAAATAAATGAATTCAGTAAAGAAGCAGAATACAAAATTAATATTCAGAAATCTATTGCATTTTTATACACTAATAATGAACTATCAGAAAGAGAACTTAAGAAAATATCATTTACAATTGCATGAAAAAAAGAATAAAATACTTAGGAATAAATTTAACTAAGGAGGTAAAGACCTGTAGTAAGAAAACTATGACATTGAAGAAAAAATTGGGTATTCGCAACGGCTCTCGAATGCCTGTGCTGCCTCCAGCTCACGGAGCTCCAGCCGAAGGAGAAGGGAGGTAAGTAAAGAGGTCTCTATACCATGGCTCCTACAAAGCAGACTGCCTGCAAATCCACTGGTGGTAAAGCACCGAGGAAGCCACTGGCTACAAAAGCCGCTGGAAAGAGTGCGCCCTCTACTGGAGGGGTGAAGAAACCTCATCGTTACAGGCCTGGTACAGGGCACTTCCTGACATGAGACGTTATCAGAAGTCCACTGAACTGATTCGCAAACTTCCCTTCCAGCGTCTGGTGCAAGAAATTGCTCTGGAGTTCAAAACAGATCTGCGCTTCCAACATGCAGCTATTGGTGCTTCGCAGGAGGCCAGTGAGGCCGATCTGGGTGGCCTTTTTGAAGACACCAACCTGTGTGCTATCCATGCCAAACGGGTAACAATTATGCCAAAAGATATCCAGCTAGCACCCCGCATAACTGGAGAACGTGCTTAAGAATCCACTATGATGGAAAACATTTCATTCTTTAAAAAAAATTTTTTTCTCTTCCCATTATTGGTAGTTCTGAACATTAGGTGTTTTTTTCCCCCCATGGGGTCAAAAGGTACCTAAGTATATGATTGCAAGTTGAAAATAGGGGACAGAAATCAGGTATTGGCAGTTTTTCCATTTTCATTTGTGTGTGAATTTTTTAAATTTAAATGCGGGGACATAAAGCATTAATGTAAGTCAAATGTTTAAGTGAAGAAGTTTCAGCAGTTCAACTTTATAACAATATAAATAAACCTGTTAAATTTTTCTGGACAATGCCAGCATTTGGATTTTCTTGAAACAAGTAAATTTCTTATTGATGGCAACTAAATGGTGTTTGTAGCATTTTCATCATACAGTTCATTCCATCCATTCACTATACTTTTCTAACTTAGTTTTCCTACGTGAAAGTACATGTTTTTAATGTTGTCTATCTTCTGTGCTGTTCCTGTAAGTTTGATATTAAAATACATTAAACTATTTTAAAAAAGAAAAATTGAAGATACAATAAATGGAAAGTTATGAATAGGAAGAATTAACATTGTTAAAATGTCCATACTACCCAAAGCAACCTACAGATTCACTATAATTCCAAACTATACTACAAGGTTATTGTAATCAAAACAGCATGGTACTGCCTGGCCGCTGTTTTTCAATGGATGAGCATCGACTTATGAACCAGGAGTACATGGTTTGATTCCTAGTCAGGGCACATACCCTGGTTGTGGGTAAATCCCCAGTAGGGGGCACGCAGGAGGCAGCTGATCTGATGTTTTTCTCTCATTCTCTCATGGATGTTTCTATCTCTCTATCCCTCTCCTTTCCTCTCTCTAAAAATCAATAAAATATGTATTTTTAAAAACAGCATGGTACTGGTATAAAAACATACATAGGTCATGGAACAAAATAGAGAGCCCAGAAATAAATTCACACCTATATGATCAATTAATCTCTGACAAAGGAGGCAAGAATATATAATGGAGCAAAGACAGTCTCTTCAGTAAATGGTGTTGGGAAAATTGGACAGATATATGCAAAAAAACTAAACTAGACCACTTTCTTACACCATAGCATATATAATAAAAGCCTAATATGCTAAGTGTCCAGTCCACTGGTCAGCCGTCCAACCAATCAAAGCGTAATATGCTAATGATATGCTAAGGCCACTCAACTGCTCGCTATGACGTGCACTGACTACCAGGGGGCAGACACTCCAACCGGTAGGTTAGCTTGCTGCTGGAGTCCGGCCCAACAGGACTGAGATAGTCTGGACACGCCCTGGAGCCCTCCCACAGTCCCTCCCTGGCTTGCCAACCTCCTGCATCTCTCCCTGGCCCCAATCATGCACTGGTAGGGTCCCTCTGCCTGGCTTGCACTCTCTTGCAATCTGGGACCCCTCAGGGGATGTCGGAGAGCTGGTTTGGCCCGATCCTGCAGGTCAGGCCGAGGGACCCCACTGGTGTACGAATTCATGCACCGGGCCTCTAGCACAAGAATAAACTCAAAATGGATTAAATACTGAAAGACTTAAAGACCTGAGCCCTGGCCAGTGGCTCAGTTGGTTGGAGCATTATCCCATACACCAAAAGGTTGTGGGTTTGGTCCCCAGTCGGGGTGCGTATGGAAGGCAACCTCTCTCTAAAATCAATAAAAACATATCCTCAGGTGAGGATTATAGAAAAATAAAAAAATACTTAGAGACCTGAAACCATAAAACTCCCAGAAGAAAATATATGCAGTAAACTCTGTGACATTGCTCTTAACAATATATTTTTTTTATATGTCTCCTCGGGTATGGGTTACAAATGAAAAAATAAATATATGGGACTACACTAAACTAAAAGGTTTTTGCACAACAAAGCAAGCCATCAACAAAATGAAAAGACAACCTATTGAATGGGAGAACATATTTGCCAATGATACATTGGCTAAGGGGTTAATATCCAAAATATGTAAAAAACAAACAAACCCAAAACTCTACAATTTAATATAAAAGAACCCTCAATCTGATTTAAAAATAGGGAGAGGACCTGAATAGACCTTCTCTAAAGAGTATATGCAGATGGCTAACATATATGAAAAGATGCTCATTAATCATCAGAGAAATACAAATTAAAACCACAATGAGGCCCTAGCCGGTTTGGCTCAGTAGATAGAGTGTCTGCCTGTGTGGACCGAAGAGCCCCGGGTTCGATTCTGGTCAAGGGCACTTACTTCGGTTGCAGGCTCCTCCCTGGCCTGGTCCCTGGTTAGGGAGCAACCAATCAATTTGTTTCTCTCACATCGATGTTTCTCTCGGCCTTTCCCTCTCTGTTCCACTCTCTCTAAAATCAATGGAAAAATATCCTCAGGTGAAGATTAAACAAAACAAAACAAACACAATAAGCCCTGGCCAGTGCGGCTCAGTGGATAGAGCGTTAGCCTGTGCACCGAAGGGTCTCAGGTTTGATTCCTGGTCAATGGCACATACTTGGGTTGCAGGTTTGACCCCAACTGGGGCACGTGCTGCAGGCAACCAATCGATATGTCTTTCTCACATGGATGTTTCTCTATCTATTTCTATCTCACCATCTCCCTTTCTTCCACTCTCTCTAAAAATCAATGGGGAAAAAATGTCCTCAGGTGAGGATTAACCAAAAAACAAAACAAAACAAAAAACCCCACAATCCACAATGAGATATGACTTCACACTTGTCAGAATGACTATCTTCAATAAATCAACAAAAAGCAAGTGTTGTCGAGGATGTGGAGAAAAGGGAATCCTTGTGCACAGTTGGTATGATTGCAAATTGGTGCAGCCACTATGGAAAACAGTATGGAGTTTTCTCAAAAAAATTAAAAAAACAGAACTACATTATGACCCAGCAATTCCACTTCTGTGTATTTAGCCAAAGAAATCCAAACATATGCATCCCTGTATTTATTGCAGCATTATTTACAATAGCCAAGATATGAAGCAACCTAAGTGTCCATTAATAGATAAATGGTTAAAGAGATGTGGTACATATATACAATAGAATATTGTTCAGCCATAAAAGAAAGAATGAAATTTTACCATTTGTGACAACATGGATGGACCTACCGGGTATTTTGCTGAGTGAATTAAGTGAGACAGAGAAAGACAAATACCATATGATTTCACTTATATGTGGAATCTAAAGAACAAAAAATGAACAAACAAAAGAGAAACAAATACACAGATACAGAGGACAAATTGATGGTTGCCAGGTGGGAGGTCAGTCAGGGGGATGGGTGAAAAGGGTAAAGGGATTACAAAGTACAAATTAGTAGTTATAAAAATAGTCATGGGGATATAAAATACAGCATATGGAATATAGTCAATAATATTGTATATAATATTTGTGTCAAGTGGGTACTAGATTTATTGGGGTGATCATTTCATAAGTATATAAGTGTCAAATCACTATGTTGTACATCTAACTAATATTATCTGTCAACTGCAATTGAAAAATTAAAAATCTTTTTTAGCCCAATAGGCATGCCACAGTGGTTGAGCATTGACCTATTAACCAGGAGGTCAGGGTTTGATTCCCAGTCAGGGGACATGCTGGGTGCAGGCTTGATCCCCACTCCCTCTCCCTTCCTCTCTGAAATCAATAAAAATAAAATAAAAAATACTAGAATGTACTATAGAGCAACCAAAAGCTGTATGTGAAAAAGGTTTCACCATGAAGTTTGATCACACTGTACATCAGCAAACTCACTTTAGAGAAATTGTATAGGTGCAATGAATGTGGGAAAGCCTTCTCCAAAAAGTTCATGTTCACTGAACACCAGAGAACACACACAAGAGAGAAATCTTACGAATGCTCTGAATGTGATAAAGCCTTTTTCAAGGAATCATGGTTCAATATACATCAGAAAACACACACAGGAGTAAAAAGCCTTTATATGCATTGACAGTGGGAAAGGCTTCATCCAAAGGGGCAGTCTCATTGTACATTGGCAGATTCACACAGTCAGGAAACCTTATATATGCAACGAATGTGGAAAAGGCTTAGTCCAGAAGACATATCTTGTAGCACATCAGATAGTTCACACATGGCAGACACCTTTTGTGTGCAGCAAGTGTGGAAAACCCTGTTTCCAGAATTCGGGTCTCATTAAACATCAAAGAATTCACACAGGAGAGAGATCCTACACCAGCAATGAGTGTGGGAAAGCTTTTGCCTGTATGTTTTGCCTTGTGGAATGTAAGAGTATACACGCAAGAGTGAAATGTGATGCGGTCAAGGTGGAAAATCCTGTCACAGAGAGTCCCAGATTATCACAAAACAGTGTTGTCCTGCAGGAGAAAAGCCTTTTTAATATGGTGATTGTGCAAGTGCCTTCTGTGGCCATTTAGAAAACATTAAGACATTAAACATAACAAATTTTGGGGGGAAAATTTCCAACTCAGGTTATGGTTTAAAAGTATATTTTGCCTGGCTGGCGTGGCTCAGTGGTTGAGCGTTGACATATGAACCAGGAGGTCACAGTTCAATTCCTGGTCAGGGCACATGCCTGGGTTTCAGGCTCAATCTCCGGTGGGGGGTGTGCAGGAGGCTGCCGAACAATGATTCTCTCATTATTGATATTTCCATCTCCCTCTCCCTCTCCCTTCCTCTCTGAAATCAATTTAAAAATATATATTTTTTAAAAGTATATTCTGAGATAAATTGTATCAATGCTGAAATTGAGAGGTCATGATATGCTCATCCTATTAAATATATAAATTGATACAGAGGCATAATCTGATGTTAACCCAGACACATGCATCAATTGCTCTATTGTGTCAATTAAAAGAATGAGGAATGCTGAAAAACAAAAACAATGGAATGTTATCCAGCCATTAAAAAGGGAGAAAATCTTGCCCTGGCCAGTGTTGCTCAGTGATTAAAGTGTTGACCCGTGCATCGAAGGGTCCTGGGTTCAATTCCCAGTCAACGTCACGTACCTGGGTACCTGGGTTGCACATCGATGTTTATTTTCCTCTTTCTCCACCCCCCCACCCACCTCCCTTCTACTCTCTCTGAAAAGTGATGGAAAATATAGCCTCAGGCGAGGATTAACAAAAACAAAAACAAAAAAAGAAAGGAAATCCTACCATTGAGGCCAACAGGGATAGATCTTGAAGGTGTTATGTTAAATGAAATAAGTCAGACAGAGAAAGACAAATACTGTATGTTCTCGCTTATGTGCGGAATCTAAAAACAAACAAACTGCTCTGCTGGTGTGGCTCAGTGTTTGAGCGTTGACCTATGAACCAGGAGATCATGGTTCAATTCCCTGTCAGGGCACATGCCCGGATTTCAGGCTGGTTCCCCAGTAGGGGGCATGCAGGAAGCAGCCGATCAATGATTCTCTCTCATCATTGATGTTTCTATCTCTCTCCCTCTCCTTTCCTCTCTGAAATCAATAAATAATAAATAAATAATCATAGATATAGAGAGGACTGGTGATTTCCAGAGTGGAGGGTGGGGATCAAAAGTCACAAACTCCCAATTGTAAGATAAATAAGTACTAGGGATGTAATATACAACATGATAACTATATTTAGCACTGCTGTATGGTATATAGGAAAGTTGTTAGGAGAGTAAATCCTAAGAGTTCTCTTCACAAGGAGAACAATGTTTTCTTTTTATTGTATCTATATGAAATGGTGGATGTTAGCTGAACCGATTGTAATCAATTCACAATATATGTAAATCAAACCATCATGCTGTAGCCTTAAACTTATACAGTGCTGTGTGTCCATTATTTCTCAACAAACCTGGAAAAAATAAGCTGAGGTACATCTAGACAACAGAATATTATTCAGCGCTAAAAAAAAACAATCTATAAAGCCATGAAAACACATGGAGGAACCTTAAATGCATATTACTAAGTGAAAGAAGCCAATCTGAACAGGCTATGTCAGTATAATTCCAAACTATATGACATTCTGAAAGAGGCAAAAGTACGGAGAAAATAAAAAGATCAGTGGTTTCCAGGGAGGTGGGGGAGGAGGGGTGAATAGGTGAAGCACAGGGTGTTTTTAGGGCAGAAAATACTTTGTATGATACTAAAATGTCCTTACACTTTGTCCAAACCCATACAATGTACACCACCAAGAGTGAACTCTAATAAAAACTCTGGACTATGGGTGATTATGATGTGTCAATGTAGGCTCATCAATTGTAACAAATGTACCACTCTCATGGGGGATAATGATAATGGGGGAGACTATTGCATGTGTGGGGGCAGGGGCTACATAGGAAACCTCTGCACTACCTTTCCCTCAATGCTGTGAACTTAAAACTGCTCTAAACATATAAGTCTTAATTTTAATAAAACTTAAAAATCCTCATTGGAGGATATGTTTTTATTTTTTAGAGATAGGAAGAAAAGGGGAGAGAGGGGGGGAGAGAGAGAGAGAGAGAGAGAGAGAGAGAGAGAGAGAGAGACCAATGTGACAGAGAAACATCGATTGGCTACCTCTCATACTCGCCCCAACCTAGGTATGTGCCCTGACCAGAAATTGAACCTGCTCCCTTTCAGTGTATGGGACAATGCTCCATGCTCCAAACAACTGAGTCACCCAGCCAGGGTAAATCTTAATTTTTTAAAAAGTGAGTGATGCTCATCTTTTTAGACTCTCCTCCCATCACCCTCAGAAGGCAGGCCAGACCAGGGTCTGAATGAGCTGGACCTTGCCTTGCGATACTATTTTCTTGCTATGTGATGATTAGCCATTCACTTCACTTTTCTGAGCATCATTTCCTTTAAAGCGGTGATAGAGCTGCTGATGTAAACTTGCTTTGAAAGCTCTAAGGAACCACCTAAGCGCAAAGGTGTATTGCACTTGGCCATGTCACACATCTGTCGTAGCTGTGTGGGCCCTGGAGCCAGCTGATTTGTGGCCTATGATTCCTACACTACTGGTAGTGGGTGCACTCTCCTGACCGGCATTTTGTCTGCCTACTGAGTGTCGGGCCCTGTGCTGGGTGAAGTGGGAGAAACAGAGGGGGAAGATGACATAGTCTCTGCTCTCAAGAAGTTAGCCTCTTTGGGGGATGACCCGTAAGATTGGTGAAAATAACGGCAGAGTGTTTTGATGCCATGGGAGAAGGTGGTCAAGGGTGAGGTCAGATCAGGGAGGGCTTTCCTGAGTAGGTGTCATTTGACCCTGGCCTTGAAAAATGTATGCATGAGGGCAGACACTTCAGCAAGATGACACAGCCTGGACAAGGACAGTGAATAGATCAGTTCATCTCTTCTGTGAAGGAGGCGATTGAGATTGGTCACTTGGAGGCGAGTGTCCAAAGGCCCAGCATGCCAGGCTAGGTAGTGGAGCATTCGTTTTGGATATGACAGGGAGCTATTGAAAGTTTCTGAGCAGGATTAGCATGGTCCAGGCCCCACTTTCCAAAGAATGATCTAGCACAGTGATGGGCAACCTTTTGAGCTTGGTGTGTCAAACTTCGCCAAAAAAAAAAACTGAGCATAACTCGGGTAGTGTGTCACTGTGAGGAAAAAACATTATTTCGCAAATGTTTCATCCTCAGGAGCAGCAAATGTTTCATCCTCGGCATGCGGCCGCCTCAGCGGCCGCGTGTCATCAGAAATGGCTACGCGTGTCAGTGCTGACACGCGTGTCATAGGTTCGCCATCACTGGTCTAGCAGGATGCGTGGGATGGCTGCAAGGAGAGCAGTAAGGAAGCAGATAGGACAGTTGTAAAGGGGGCTACTGCAATGACCCAGTTGTAATGGGGGCTCCTGGACAGGAGGTGGCAGTGGAGATTGACGGGGAGACTGCAGGGGACGAAGTAGCTGAACTTGGCAACTGATGGCTAGTGATAAGCCTCGGAACAGCCTACTTCTTGCCTTCTCTGAAGCCGGTCCTTCCCAGTCTCCCTGACAGGCCTCTCCTGGGCGCCTCCGTCAGTTGTAGGGCTTCCTCAGCATCCTTCCCGGAATCGCCTTCTCTCCTCCAACACGTTGCCAAGGGCAGAGGCAGATACCCTGAAGTTAATGAAGCGTAAGCTTCAGGACACCCCCCTTATAGGGGCCGTCATTGCGAGAAGTATCTGGGAGTTACAGAACAGCCTAGGTGAGGCGGGGAAGCCCGGTTGCAACCAGAGAGCATGTGCACGTAAGCTATTTCTGGTAATTTGCCTAAAGAGATTTCAGAAAGAAAAGACATGAATCCCAATAATTTGTCATGATTTCATTGTGCATTCTGTCAACACAAGAAATGTCCATACTTGCAGAGAATCTTTATGAGTTTATTTGAGCCTAACTGATGACATTGCTGAGAGGCAAGATCGCAAATGCTTCGGAGAATACACAGTTTCGCAGTTTCTTTTATACGTTTGGAACTGAGGAGAAGGTAAGGAAGATCACATGGAGGTGGGGGAAGCAAGGGTAGTTAACACGAGTAGGTACTCCCTGGAGGGTGGTGACAGCTTTGAGGGGTTGGAAAAGAGGGCTGTGTTTGGCATTTCAAAATAAGCCAGATGCACAATAACAACAGGGTGCCATTGCGATGGGGTCAGCAGAGAACAAGCATGAGAAAGTGCAATATGTCAGGCACTGATGAGGGCCCAGGCCTCTCACCAGAGGTGGGAGGGGCAGAGGGGAGGGGCAGGGAAGATGCCATTTTATTATTATTTTTTAAAAATATATTTTATTGATATTTTACAGAGAGGAAGGGAGAGGGATAGAGAGCTAGAAACATCGATCAGCGGCCTCCTGCACACTCCCTAATGGGGATGTGCCTGCACCAAGATACATGCCCTTGACCGGAATCGAACCTGGGACCCTTCAGTCTGCAGGCCGACGCTCTATCCACTGAGCCAAACCGGCCAGGGCGGAAGATGCCATTTTAGACAAGGAGGTCTTTGATGAGGTGGCAGGTGCACAGAGACAAGGTTTCTCCACAGCAGCCAGGAAGATCTTTTCTAATGGTGAGGCTAACTGACGGAGTCACTCTTCAAGTCCTTCCCCGGCTCGCTGCGCGGTGGGCGCCTGCCAAGTTCTCCAGCCCCATCTCTCCCGCCCTTTACACGCAGACACCTGGTCTTCCCACTGGTGTCTCCTTTCCGGCTCTGCGTCCGCGCTGGGCTGGCTCAGACGTGGTGTCTCTTTCCTTCCCACCAGTCACAGGGTCACATCACCATGTTGAGAATCTTTCCCTGGCCCCCAGACTACATTATATCTCCTGTCACATTCTGTGCTTTTTTTTTTTTTTTTTTTTTTGCCTCTCAGCACTTTAACACTAGGAACAAATTCCTGGAATTCCTGAAGGCTCCTGGGAGGAGAGGGGTCACCTCTGTCTTGTTTACCTCTGTGCATGTGTCTGTACCCATTGTGTGGGGCAGTGCCTGGCACATACTAAACATCAATCCATGGGGTTGGTTGATGTCTGCATGCATTCGTGATAGCAATTACTCATGTGTTAAATTCAATCAAAAATTATGATAGGGCCCGGCCAGTGTGGCCCAGTGGTGGAGTGTCAACCTATGAACCAGGAGCTCACAGTTCAGTTCCCAGCCAGGGCACATGCAGGCTCCATCCTTGTAGCGGGTGTGCAGGGGGCAGCTGATCGATGATTCTCTCTCATCAATGTTTCTAACTCTCCATCCCTCTCCCTTCCTCTCTGTAGAAAATCAATAAAATATATTTTAAAAATGTAATAAGGACAAACACTAAGTACCAAATTATGTTTTTACATGAATTAATTCACTTAATTCTCAAAATAACCCCATTAAATAGGCTTTCAATCCCATCTTAAAGGCAGTAAAGAGATGGTTGACACAAAGAGAAAGCAGCAGAGCAGGGACTTGAACCCAGAAGCTGACTCGTGTGTGTGCCCTTAATTGCTGTGCAGGACAGTCTATCAAATCCAAGTCTACGAAGTGCCAGGCATCATTCTTGATACCAGGGGGATAATATTGGAAAAGCAAACAAGTAAAACAAGCTAACAAACTTCCAGTTTTTATCAAGCTTCCATTCCTGGTAGAGGAAAACAAAGAAAAAACATAAAAACAAGTAAGAGGCAGTTCCTGGGGGAGGGTATAAAAAAAGTAAAAGTATAGAAGAATGATGAGTAACGTGTTATGAAAAAAACAAAATGGGGCTGGGGAGAAGGAATGAGGGGCACAGGTGGTGCTGTTTTATTTTCTTTTATTTTTAATGCTCACCCGAGGATACTTTTTCCTTTTTGTTTTTAGAGGGAGAGTGGAAGAGAGAGAGAGAGAGAGAGAGAGAGAGAGAGAGAGAGAGAGGTGAGAGAGACACCTCGATTGGTTGCCTTTTGCACATGTCCTAATGGGGGCTGGGATGGAATCTGCAACTCAGGTATGTGCCTTTGACTGGGAATTGAACCCTCGACCCTGACCTCTAACCACTTAGCTGTACTGGCCAGAGCAGGGTGGTGTTATTTCATTTTTATATATTTTTAATTTATATATTTCAGAGAGGAAGGGAGAGAATCATTGATCGGCTCTCTCTTGCACGCCCCCTACTGGAGATCAAGCCTGCAACCCGGGCATGTGCCCTTGACCGGATTCGAACCCGGGACCCTTCAATCCGCAGGCCGATGCTCTATCCAATGAGCCAAACCAGTGAGGACGGGGTGATGCTGTTTTAGACAAAGTGGTCTAGTAAGGCCTCTCTCGTGTGGCATTTGAATAGAGATGTGAATGCTTTGGGGGAAGAGCATTCTAAAACAGAGAGGTATATAAGTACAAAGACCCTTCCCCCACTCTCTCTCTCTCTCTCAAATATATAGATAATTAAATAAAAATGACATAAGAACCATCCCAAAGGGTTCCACTGGCCAATGCTAAGACCATTGAAACCTCAAAGGGTGACTATTAGGCTGAGGTCAATATTGGGCTTGGTCCATTAAATGACTCACAAAGGAGTAAATACCAAGTACTGCACTCTAACAAAAGGTGATGAGCCGGCGGTGTGGCGCAGGAACCAAGAGGCTTCTGGTTCGATTCCTGGTCAGGGCACACGCCCAGATTGCAAACTCAATCCCCAGTAGGGGGCGTGCAAGAGGCAGCCGATCAATGGCTCTCTCTCATCGTTGATGTTTCTATCTCTCTCTCCCTCTCCCTTCCTCTCTGAAATCAATACAAATATATTTTTAAAATAACAAAAAACAAGCAAAAATATGTTTAAAAAAACTGAGCAAGACCAAGGGATTGCTTGATTAAATAATTGTATAGCTGTATAATGGCTTATTGTGCAATTATTAGGATAATGTGCTAACATGGAGTATATTGAAAACAGCAGGGTACACAGCAGTTATGATTCCAATTATAAATCGAGAGGATGAATATGTTCGGATAGGCAGAGAGAAATATGAACGAGTGCTCACCAGGCCCTGGCTGGGGGCTCAGTTGGTTGGAGTGTTGTCCCATGCACCAAAAAGTGGCAGATTCAAGGCCAGGCCAGGGTACATACCTAGGGTGCAGGTTTGATCCCCAGATGGGGCATGTGCAGGAGGCAACCAATTGATGTTTCTCTCTCACATTGATGCTTCTCTCTCTCTCACTCTATCTCCCCTCCTCTCTCTCTCTTAAAAAAAAAAATCAATCAATAAAATCACCTGGCTGGTGTGGCTCGGTGGTTGAACATCGACCTATGAACCAGAAGGTCACGGTTTCATTCCTGGTCAGAGCACATGCACGGGTTTCGGGCTTGATCCCCAGTGCAAGAGGCAGCCGATCAATGATTCTCTCTCATCATTGATGTTTCCATCTTTCTCTCTCCCTCTCCCTTTCTCCCTGAAATCAATAAAAATATTTTTTAAATCAATAAAATTTATTTTTTTTTAAAGAGTGTTCAGCCCTGGCTGGTTTGGCTCAATGGATAGAGTGTCGTCCTGCAGACTGAAGGGACCCAGGTTCGATTCCGGTCAAGGGCAAGTATCTTGGTTGCAGGCACATCCTCAGTGGGAAGTGTGCAGGAGGCAGCTGATCAATGTTTCTCTCTCATGGATATTTCTAACTCTCTATCCCTCTCCCTTCCTCTCTGTAAAAAATCAATAAAATATATTTTAAAAAATAATAAAAAGAGTGTTCATCACTATGTCAACTTGGAGTTGCCTCTGAGTGTTGAGATTTGGGGATAATTTTAACTTTTTGTATGCTTGTCTGAATTAAAATTTTTTAATCACATGCATGTATCATTATTATAAAAGAAACACTAGAAATCCAAAGCACCTCAATCCAATCTCCCACATGTAAAATCCAATCTCCCACATGTAAACTACTCTGAATGGAAGTTGATGACTATCTTCATAGACCTTTATACACACACACACACACACACACACACACACACACACACACACTTTTTCTTGTGTTGTTATATATTTTTATTGATTTCTGAGAGGAAGGTAAGGGAGAAAGAGATAGAAACATAATGATGAGAGAGAACCATTGATCGGTTGCCTCCTGCATGCCCCCTACTGGGGATTGAGCCTGCAAACCCTGTCATTTGCCCGTAACCAGAATTTACCAGGGACCCTTCAGTCCACAGGTTGATGCTCTATCCACTGAGCCAAACCGGCTAGCGCATTGTGTTGTTGTTTGTTTGTTTTTAATGAGATGATACGGTACATATTGTTCTACAATTTGCATTTCTTATTCAGCAACAGCTATAGAAATATAGTATTTTCGTTGTGAATCACACTTGTATAATCAGAAAAAAAGTACAATTCTTTCTAGTTTTGGAAATAAATGATGCCATATATATATATATATATATATATATATATATATATAATTTTTATTTTTTATTGATTTCATGAGGAAGGGAAAGGGGGAGAGAGAGAGAGAGAGAGAGAGAGAGAGAGAGAGAGAGAGAGAGAAACATTAATGATGAGAGAGAATCATTAATTGGCTGCCTCCTGCATGCCCCCCACTGGGGATCGAGCCCCAAACCTGGGCATGTGCCCTGACCGGGAATCAAACCACGACCTCCTGGTTCATAAGTCAATGCTCAGCCACTGAGCCACACCGGCTGGGCTAGATATATATTATTGACATGATATGTAAAAAAAACTAACAATTGTAATGCTGTTCTATTTAAAACAATAAGTATATCTAAATAAGCAAGCTAAAAAACAGACAAAAAGATTAAAAGAATATACCCCCAACTGTCAAATGTGATCATCTTGTTGAGGATGAGAAGACAAAACTGTGATCTTTTCTTTTTTATTTTCTTCTATATATTTTTTAAGTTTTTATTTATTGAGTTTGAGAGTTTGAGAGAGAGAGAAGGAGAGAGAGAGAGAGAGAGAGAGAGAGAGAGAGAGAGAGAGAGAGAGAGAGAGATTATTTGTTGTTCCACTTCTTTATGCACTCATTGGTTGTTTCTTGTATGTGCCCTGACCGGGGATCGAACCTGCAACCTTGGCGTATCAGGACAATGCTGCTATCAACTGAGCTACCCGGCCAGGGCCATCTTCTATGCTTTTTTAAAACATGTTTTCTTGCAGTGAGCATACATTGCTTTTCTAATTTTTGAACTTTACCCACAGATTTATTGGTATATAATTGACATATGACATTCTAAAATAGACTTTTAATTATAGAGGCACTCTTCGTAAAAAATGAAACCCAATATTGTAAAGTGTAAACCAAAAAGTATGTCCTTCACTTTGCCTTCTCAATTCTACTCCCAGAAGTAACCAGTGTTAACAGCTGATTGATTATGTGTCCTTTATGCCTACCAATGGTATACTATATATTGCTCTACATCTTGCCTTTTTACATTTAATATATGTGTAAAATGGCTCCAGGTCAATACATATAGATTTATGTCTTACTTTTAAATAGCTGCCGAGTAGTCAATTGTGTGGCTATGCCATGAAGCGTAGCTAACTTTGTACCACGCTGTGATGAACACCCTTGTACATTTACTAGTATATCTTGAGTTGTGCAAGGAAATCTCTGAGGTAAATTCTGGAAGTGGAAGAGAATTGCTGGGTCAAAGAATGTGTGCATTTAAGACGTCAGAGATGCTGCTAACATTGCCCTCCAAAGGGGCTCAGCAATTTCTAGTGCCATCTGCAAGGTGTGAAGAGTGCCCATTTGCCACTCCTTTGTCAAAATTAGCAAGTTCTTAAAATACCTGCTGTAAAAAATCAACTGTACTGAGTTAAAGTTTTATTTTATTTTATCTTGACACAAACTCATATTGAAGAGATATTCTATCTATGCATGAGGTCAAACCAAATAAGATAAAAATTTCAAGCAGTGCACAAAGGTATACAGTAAAAGCAATGTCTCCCTATTCATGATGTCCCATCCCATCCAGCCCCCAGTGAAAAGCTGTTTTATATAGAGAGAATTTTATATGTGTGGATAAGGGGTATTTCCTCCACGAATGTTTCCTCTTTGTTTTGTTTAATCCTCACCCAATGATATGTTTTTTTATTGATTTGCGAGAGAGGCAGAGAGAGAGAGAGAGAGAGAGACATCAATTAGTTGCCCCCGAGCCCTGCCTGGGGATTGGACCCACAACCCGAATATGTGTCCTGACTGGAATCAAACCTGCCACCTTCCTTTCAGTGTGTAGGACGATGCTCCAACCAACTGAGCCACACTGCCAGGAGTCCTCCACTAATATTCTTTTACACCAATAGTAGCATATGGTATGTGCTCTTTTTTTTCCCCAGATAGGACCTCCAGTACAAAGAACTGGATTAATTAAAATCCTTACTCTGGCCGAAACCGGTTTGGCTCAGTGGATAGAGCGTCGGCCTGCGGACTCAAGGGTCCCAGGTTCGATTCCGGTCAAGGGCATGTACCTTGGTTGCGGCCACATCCCCAGTAGGGGGTGTGCAAGAGGCAGCTGATCGATGTTTCTCTCTCATCGATGTTTCTAACTCTCTATCCCTCTCTCTTCCTCTCTGTAAAAAAATCAATAAAATATATTTTAAAAAATATAAAAATAATAAAATCCTTACTCTGTGACATATTGCTATTTTCTGTTCATGGCCCCCTTTTATTTACTTGTTCTTTTATGCTTTTATTTATGTACATATTTACTTATTAATATTATAATACTGTTGATAATAATTCACATCTATCCATTCAAGCTGTTTCCTTCCTCCCCAAACCAGGAAACCCACTATCTTCAACTTTGTGTTTATTATTTTCTTGCCTTTAGTTTTGTGGTCTTCGTCTCTGTAAGATGATTAAGCAGCATATTGTTTAGTTTCCGTGCTTTCTGAATTTGAGAAAAAGGGTATTAGGGTGCAGTAGTCCTTGGGTTCTTGCTTTCTTTTTGACACTCCATATTATATTAATCAAAGTCACCCATTCTGTTAAGTATGGCTGTGGTTCCTTCAAGTTTCACCCTTGTGTAATATTTCATTTTGTCAAGGTGCCCCAGGGGATTTATCTAGTCTCCTGTTGAAGGGCACTCCAGGCTCTTTCTGTTTCGTTCTGTGTGTTTTTTCACTTGCTTTTTTGGTTGTTTTGGTTGTTTTTGTTTTGCCATTTGTTGACCGCTGTTATGAAGACTCATGTCCGTGTCTCCTAGAGCACTTGTGCAAGACTTGCTCCCGAAGCCCTGACTGCTAGCTCAGTTAGAGATCATCCCATACGCCAAGGTCGCAGGTTTGATCCCAGGTCAGGACACACACAAGAAGCAACCAATGAATGCATAAATAAGTGGAACAACAAATCGATGTTTCTCTCTCTCTCTCCCCCCTCCTTCTCCCTCTAAAATTAACAAATATTAAAAAATACTTGCTCCTGGGTATTTGCCCAACAGCCGAACTGTTGGATTTTAATGTCAGTAAATGTTCAATTTTACAGGAAAATGATATATTCTTTTCAAAAATGCTGTATGGCCCTAACCGGTTTGACTCAGTGGATAGAGCATTGGCCTGAGGATCAAAGGGTCTTGGGTTCAATTGGTTGCAGGCTCCTCCCCTGCCCGGGCCCTGGTCAGGGCGCATGCAGGAGGCAACCAGTTGATGTGTTTCTCTCACATCGATGTTTCTCTCTGTCTTTTTCTCTCTTTCCCACTTTCCCTGAAAATCAATAGAAAAATATCCTCGGGTGAGGATTGACAAAAAAAGAATAAAAACAAAGTGGCTGTATGGATATATTCTTTTCCACCAGCAGTGTGTAGAAGACATTTGTTCTTCTTCAATACTTGGCATTATTTGACTTCTTAATTTTTGCATTAGACTTTGTATAAACTGGAATCTTATTGTGATCTTGATTTGTATTTCCTTGATTACTAATGACGTTGAGTATTTCTTCATGAGCTTTTTAACCATGTTTCCTCTTCTTTGAAACGCATGTTCAAGTCTTTTGCCCATTTTTTACTGGTTTATTGTCCTTCATTGATTTGTAGGTCTTTAGATGATCTCGATATATATCCTTAAATGGTTACATGTGTTTGCACATATCTTCAAATTTGTAGCTTAAAATTTAATTTTAATATAGTTTCATTTATTAATATTTCCTTTTATAATTAACCTTTTGTGTTAAGAGATTCTTTTTTAAAAAATATTTTTATTGATTTCAGAGAGGAAGGGAGAGGGAGAGAGAGATAGAAACATCAATGATGAGAGAGAATCATCGATTGGCTGCCTCCTGTATGCCCCACACTGGGCATGTGCCCTTGTCCGGAATTGAACTTGGGACCCTTCAGTCTGCAGGCCAACGCTCTATCCACTGAGCCAAACCAGCTAGAGCAAAAGATTCTTTGTTACCCCGAGTTCAGGAAGAAATACCCTTATATTTTCTCCTAAAAGTTTTAAAGTTTTGCTTTTGATAATTAAGTCCTTACATATCTGAAGTTGATTTGTGTGTATAATGTGAAGCAATGATCTAATTTCATTTTTCCCCCATATGGATGATCATTTTCCCCCCTCCCCCCAGCTCCATTGATTGAATAGTCCCCACTTGACTATTTGCCATGCCACCTGTCATTTATCAATGCCCGGCCGGTGTGGCTCAGTGGTTGAGCATTGACCCATGAACCAGGAGGTCATGATTCAATTCCCTGCCAGGGCACATGCCAGGGTTGCAGGCTCGATCCCCAGTGGGGGGGCTTTCTCTCTCTATGAAATCAATAAAAACGTATTTAAAAAAAAGATTTATAATTCCTCTTGCTACCAACACCACCTTCCTTTTGTTGCTCTAGTCTGTTAACAATTCTGGTAGAGCAAGTCTTCTCTTTTCCTGTTCTTAGCCCTTTAGTTCTCCCTAGTTACTTTTTTTTATTTTTAAAAATATATTTTATTGATTTATTACAGAGAGGAAGGGAGAGGGAGAGAGAGTCAGAAACATCGATGAGAGAGAAACATCGATCAGCTGCCTCCTGCACACCCCCTCCTGGGGATGTGCCCGCAACCAAGGTACATGCCCTTGACCGGAATCAAACCTGGGACCCTTGAGTCCGAAGGCGACGCTCTATCCACTGAGCCAAACCGGTCAGGGCCCTAGTTACTTTTTAATTGGCTTGTTGAGTTTCATGAAAAACCGCATTGGTAAGTTTTATTAGCATTGCATTGACTCTTACAGATCAATATGGAGAGAGTTATCTTTACAATATTGAGTCTTCCTATATCCATGCACACAAGCTATCTCCACTTACGTATTAATAATAAATTTTAAAGATCTGAACATTGGGATCTACCTCATATTTTTAAAGGCCCTAGTATTCCATTGTGTGAATGTCAAACCCCTATTTTGGACACTAGAATTGTTCCTGTTCTCTAGCTCAGAAACAATACTTTGGTGGCTACACACACAGTGTATATGAAAAATAGTCGTTTTTTTTTAGAAGATTTTTCTTAACAATTTTATTGATCTTGAGAGAGAGAGAGAAACATCAATTTGTTGTTCCACTTATTTATGCATTCATTGCTTGATTCTTGTATGCGCCCTGGCCAGGGATCGAACCCCAACTTTAGCATATCAGCATATTGGTACAACACTAACCAACTGAGCTACTGGGCCAGGGCCAGTTTTGTTTTGTTTTTCCGTTGTTGTTTTTTTTTTTTCCCCAAACAATCTCTCTACTGCTCACTTAACTAGCCAGTTCTGCACCCAGTACCATGGCCTCAGGCCTGTGCCTCTGTATTCCTCACCCGCTCCACTCGAGCTGGCAGGAGCTCTGTGATACCCCATGCTGGCGTCAGGGTCTCCTAGGGAGTCTACAATCGCTTCTCTTGGAAGTAGAAGTGGAGAGGTTTGCGCTAAAATAAACTGATCGCCTTAGATAAGAAAAAACTGCTTTGTTCTAAGGGAGCCAAGCTCTTCATAGACATTTCATCAAAGCCACCACCAGCCCTGAGGTTAGTTAGCATCTTTACCTGACTATTATTCCCCCTTTAGCTGGAGACACTGTGAGGCCCTAGTTCACACAGCCTTTTAGAGACCTCGGCTGGATTCCTGCTGGTTGTCCCAGCAGGCTCTAGGAAATGTTTATTGATAAGTAGAGTGGGGTGTGAGTATATCAACAAACACTTGCAAGCTGATTTTTCTCCTTTCAAAGTTCTAAACGGGCTCATTGTTTTGTTAATGAAAGTCAACATTCATTTGCATCGCGGAGGGCCGCCTCTCCTCTGCCCCAGCGAGGGCCGAAGCTGGGACTGGGGAGCAAGTGAAGTGGCCAGGAGACTAGAAAACCTGGTTCTTGTTCATCTGCTCTCCGTGCCCAACAACGGGTCTGACACCTCGTTCTATAAATGTTATCATCTTCGGTACAATTACCCTAATAGGTGCTACTTCCTGGACATCTACCATGCTCCAAGCACTGCGGGAGGCCTTTTTCTGTTGCAGCGGCTTTTAACCCCCAAAGTCCAGTGAAGCCCAAGGCCTGTCCCTTTTCCTTAGGTGTGATTAACGCTCAGGCTCACATAGGCAACTCGCCTAAAGTCACAAAACAGTTAGCTGGCAAAGCAGGGATTCAAACCCCTATTTGTCTGACCCTTCACTCTGCCCATCTTGAATTTTTCACCAAGTTTGGATGAGCCCTGCTCTCTTTGTGCCTGGGTTTGCTTATGTATAAGGTGGGGATAGTCCTACCGGTTTCTCCTGTCTCGCTGTATAATTGTATTGTGTTTTCATTAGTAGTGCTGAAGGCAAACTAATATTAGTAATAATTCTAACCATTTTTAGAACACCAATAATTCTCATAATAACTCCATTGAGCTAAGTTTTGTTTTTATGCTCATTTTGCAGATGAGGAAAGTAAGGTTCAGAAAAGCGAAATCATTTGCCCAAGGTTCATTGCCTACTCTGGATTTGATAGGTCCTGGCAATAAGCTGGGAGTGGGCGAAGAAGGGCAAGAGAGGACTCCCTCCAAGACTCAGGGCGGGGCCTCCCACCTGGAGGAGGAGTTGGGAAGAACTTAGAGCTTTGGGCCAGCCTTACCCACCAGTGTCCACCAACCACCCAGAGCCCAACAAGATGCCTGGCGTTTAGAAAGTGCTCCACCAGCTCTCTTCACGGTCTATTCCCCACGTAATAGCCAGCAGCAGCCACGGGGACCTCCCGTCCTGGCTGGTCCCCCCGCTCACCCAGCACTGCTGCTGCTTCTGCCTAAAGCACCCCTCTCCCCGATTTTTTTATTTTTGTTATGATAATTAAACATTATGTTTTAATAAAAATTATACATATAAATATTTGTGTTTTAAAAGTGTGTCCACTCCATAGAAGTTCCTGTTAAGAAAATTTCAGATATATCTCTAGACATATTCTATGTGCATGTATATATTCCTTCAATACAAATGGTGGCACACTCTACACACACAGTTCTGCACCGTAACTTTTTTTTTTTAAATATATTTTATTGATTTTTTTACAGAGAGGAAGGGAGAGGGATAGAGAGTTAGAAACATCGATGGGAGAGAAACATCGGTCAGGTGCCTCCTGCACACTCCCCACTGGGTGTGTGCCCGCAACCAAGGTACATGCCCTTGACCGGAATCGAACCTGGGACCCTTCAGTCTGTAGGCCGACGCTCCATCCACTGAGCCAAACCGGTTAGGGCTGCACCGTAACTTTTTAACTTAACCCTGCATCGCAGAGCTTCTTCTGGCTCCACATCTGCAAATGCAGACGCACCTCATTCTTTTAAACCGCTCCATGTGTTTAGGCATTGATGATTGTACAAAGTTTATTTAATAGATCCCTGTGGATAGACATGTGGGTTTTCCCCAGTTTTGTGCTATGACAAACAGGGTTTCTGGAGACATTCATTATTATGGTTACTATTATTATTGATTTATGATTAATGTTCCATAAATTCACACTTCTAAAGAATATAATTCAGGGCGTTCAAGTGTATTCACAAAGCTGTACAACTATTACCACTATTAATTCTGGGAACATGCTTTTTAAAAAAAAATATTTTTATTGATTTTAGAGACGAAGGGAGAGATAGAAACATCAATGATGAGAATCATTGATCAGCTGCCTCCTGCATGCTTCCCACTGGGGATTGAGCCCACAACCTGGGCATGTGCCCCCGACTGAAATCGAACCCAGGACCCTTCAGTCTGCAGGCTGATGCTCTACCCACTGAGCAAACTGGCTAGGGCCTGGGTACATTCTTGAACACACATTTTCTGGCCTTGTATGACTTTGGCAACAGGTGGCACTTCCAGAGGTGTGGTGGATAAGCTTTGGGGAGATGATTCTTTCCATCACCCACAGCCAAAAGCCTGGACCTAGAGGCTAGGAGTCACCACATTCCTCATGCTACATTGAGCACATGCCCATGGCAATGACTGTCCACCAGAGAAAATTAGATCCATCTGGATTTTCACACATTTAGATTTGCTTAAATCGGGCCAAGCCCCTAAATATTCCAATTAGAACATGCTAAAGGTGGGGAATGCCCCAACAACGTGTACTGTAACGTCTCAATCCACAGATCGTGCTGTTGTGTGGTCCTTTAAAAAACTAAATCAAGGAATGGCATTCCTCTGCTCCAAAACGCTCCCCAAAAATTGTAAAAGTACAGCCAAAATAAATAAAGTCTGCAATGGCCAGCATCTCACTCACTGTAGAAGCCAAAGTCTTTTCAAAGGCCTGCACGGCCCTATCTGATCTGGTCCCTGCTCACCTCTCCCACCCCATCTCCCATCCCTCTCCCTCTCCCTCTCCCTCTCTGCACCAGCCACATGGCCTCCCTGGCTGGTCCATGGCCCACCGAGCGAGTTCCCACCTTAAGGACTGCACACTGCTCTCACTCTGCCTAAAGCATCCCTTTCCCAGGTAACTGCATGGTTCCTTTCCTCATCCCATTCCCATCTCTGCTCCCTTTCATTCATCAGAGAACCCTTCTTTAATGCCCCTATATAAAATAGCACCCCGGAACTTTCTAGCCCATACCCTATTTTCTTCAGTCGATGTATATTTATTTCTTCACTTTCTGTCTGAATTTTAATCTCTAGAGAAAAATACCATTGTCCTTTCTGTTCACTGACATGTTGTTAAAACAGTCTGGTACACAGTAGGCGATCAATAATATTTGTGGATGGAGTAAATGAATAATAACTTTCATTGAGGCATGAAACAAAAATTATTATTATTTTTTAAAATATATTTTATTGATTTTTTACAGAGAGGAAGGGAGAGGGACAGAGAGCTAGAAACATCGATGGGAGAGAAACATCGACCAGCTGCCTCCTGCCACCCCCTACCGGGGATGTGCCTGCAACCAAGGTACATGCCCTTGACCGGAATCGAACCTGGGACCTTTCAGTCCACAGATCGACGCTCTATCCATTGAGCCAAACCGGTTTCGGCAAAAACAAAAATTATTAATAAATCCAAAGACTGGGGGAAGGGCGAATGGACAAAGGATCTGCATAGACAATTCACAGAAAATGAAACACAAATGATTTGTAAAATCCGGCCAGATGTCCAGCATCACTCATTATAATAGAAGAAGTGCGAATGAGAACTCCTATGAGTAACCGTCTTTCACCCATCGCATTGGCAAACATCCCAAAGCCGTCACTTCTCCATGTCAGCAAGGACGTGGAGAAATAGGTCCTCTCCTACAACGTTGGTGAGAGTGAACATGGTGAAAGGTTTGCCGAAGACAATTGAGCAGCATCTAAATTTTATTTTATTTTTTTAAAGAATAGTTTATTGATTTATTAGAGAGGGAGAAGATGGAAACATTGATGTGAGAGCGCTACATCAACCAGCTGCCTCCTGCATGCCCCCCACCGGAGATGGAGCCCAAAACCCTGGCATGTGCCCTGGACTGAAATCGAACCAACCGAGCCACACTCAAGGGCTAGCAGCACCTCAATTTTAAAAGTATACTCTTTGGCTCAGCAATCCCATGTGTATAAATTTATCCTGCAGATTTATTTGCTCAAGTGTACAAATATGTGGGTATTCACTGCAGCACTCCTTGTTCCAGTAAAAGACGGGAAAGGCTGTGAACACCCCCTGATGGAGGTTGGTTAAATATATGATAGTATAACTTCACAGTGGAATTGTATGCAGAGGCTAGGAAGGAGGTAGATCTCTACTACTAAAATGGAATTACCCATGTCCTAGCCGGTTTGGCTCAGGGGATATAGAGTCGGCCTGCAGACTGAAAGGTCCCGAGTTCGATTCCGGTCGGGGCACATGCCCGGGTTGCAGGTTCCATCCCCAGTGGGAGGCGTGCAGGAGGCAGCCAATCAATGATTCTCTGTCATCATTGATGTTTCTGTCTCTCTCTCCCTCGCCCTTCCTCTCTGAAATCAATAAAAATATATTAAAAAAATAAAATGCTATTACCCACAAGAGATAGTGACATGAAAAAGCAATACACAGAACAGTGTGCATCATATGTAAACATTTGTTTAAAAGCAGGAAAAGAGGGAATTGCTCTGGAGAAACAAACAAGAAATCAATATGGTCTCTGGGAAGGGGGAATGCAGCAGGGGAGGCGTGATCAGGGAAAAGAAGGAGACTTTACCTTTCTTTACAAGCTAGGAACTTTTTTTAAACAATATGTTTTCATTGATTTCAGAGAGGAAGGGAGAGGGAGAGAGAGACAGAAACATCAATGATGACAGAGAATCAGAGAAACATTCATCAGTTGCCTCCTACACACCCCACACTAGGGATTGTGTCCACAACTCAGGCATGTGCCCTGACGGGGAATTGAACTGTGACCTCCTGGTTCATAGGCTGACACTCAACCACTGAACCACGCCAGCCAGACAAGCTAGGAACTTTTACTGTTACTAGTAATTACATTAGCTGCTGCTTTTAACTTTTAAAAATAGCACATAAGCCCTAGTTGGTTTGGCTCATTAGATAGAGCGTCGGCCTGGGGACTGAAGGGTCCAGGTTCGATTCCGGTCAAGGGAATGTACCTTGGTTGCAGGCACATCCCCAGTAGGGGGTGTGCAGGAGGCAGCTGATCGATGCTTCTCTCTCATCAATGTTTCTAACTCTCTATCCCTCTCCCTTCCTCTCTGTAAAAAAAATCAATAAAAAATATTAAAAAAATAATAAAAACAGCACATAAGAAAAAAACCCAGAGATATCCTATATAATAAAAGCCTAATATGCAAATTATCCCCTCGACTGGGAGTTCAATTGGGAGTTCAACTGTTTGCTATGATATGTGCTGACCACCAGAGGGCAGTAGTGGAGGTGCTGCTGGCCCAGATAGGCCCCAATGAGAGTGGGACCATGGCAGGATGGTGGAGCAGGTGAGCGGCAGTGCCAGGCCAAGGCAGGTATGAGTGGAGCCCAATTGCCCCACTGATTGCCCAGCAGATGGCGACCAGCAGTGGCGGTGGGGGGCAGGGCCACCACCTGGCTCCCAGGGGCTGAGGGAGCTGGGCAGGGGCCTGATGACTCAGGCGGAGGGGGGTGCACGGGGGCCCGGGGGCCCAGGTGCTGCCCAGCTGGGACCTGCCCTTCCACACCAGACTCTCACGCTTCGATCACCAGCCAGGCCTCGGGACCGCACCCGTGCACGAATTTCATGCGCTGGGCCTCTAGTAAAAGGATAAGCAGTAAAAAGTAAGTCTCTGCTAAAAAAAATAAAAAACAAAAACCAACCCACATGATGGGGGTATGTCAAAGGGACACAGGAACTACCTGAAAACAAGAGAGTAATAAAGTAGTACTGGAGTTCAACCTAAAGTATAAAATAAATATCCATGAATAGTCATAACATAAATAAGTGACTGAATAAGTAAATGGAGAAGAGACAGATTTCTCATGCAGAAGAATTTCAAATAATTTATGCTGATACTCCGCTCTCAACAAGGTGGAGCATAATTTCCCAGCTCCTGTAGTGTGGGCTGTGCATGGTGACTGCCTTCCAAAGAACAGGATATGGAAAGAAGGGGGAAAGAGTAATTCTGCGGTGGAATCTGACAAGCACTACCTCAGCCAGGTGATTGAGGTCAACATCAACAGCGATAAACTGTCTTGAAGGTACACACCCTTGATTTGATGTAATGAAAATGGCACTCTACCTTTGCTTCCTCCCAAATCCATAACTGTCTAATCCTAAGAAAAACATACAAATCCTAACCAAAGGACATTTTATAAAACATTTGACCAGGCACCAGAAAGAGACTTTGCTTGGGGTGATGGGCACACAATGCAGTGAGCAGATGATGTTTCATTGAGTTGTACACTCAAAACCTGTATGGTTTTGTGAACCAACGTCACCCCCAATATATTCAATAAAAAAAATATTTGACCAGTACTCCTCCAAACTGGCAAGATAATAAAAACCAAAGGAAGTCTGGAAAACTCAGTTAAAAGGAGCCTAAAGAGACATGACGACGAAATGTAATGTGGTGTCCTTGCAGGTCCTGGGACAAAGGGCATTAGGTAAAAACTAAGGAAATCAAGATGAAGTATGGACTTAAATGAATAACAATGCATAAATACTGACTCGCTAAATGCAAGATGTCGATAGAAAAAAACTGAGTGTGGGGCATATAGGAAATCTTATAATATCCTTGTAATTTTTCTAGAAATCTAAAACTGTTCTAAATAATAAAGCTTATTTTTAACTTCCTCCCCAATTGTCTCCTTTATTCTCCTGACTCCGTCAGTCCCTTAACTTCTCTTAATCTCAATGTGCTTATTTTGAAATAAGGGGATTGTTTCTAATCTTTGCAACCACAATCAGTAACAACACTGCAAGTTAGCGAATTTTCTCTGGGTCCTGAATTCTGTGCGAAGCACCCTTTCCCTGCCTTCTCCCCTGTAACCATCACAATGACCCTGGGGCTGGGACTGTCCTTTTCCTGTTTGCCCACCACGGAAACAGGCTGCAACTAGACCCAAGTCACAGAGCTGGTTAGTGAAGGCGGAATTCACTCTGGCCTGCCTGCTGTAAAAGGCTCTAAACCTCTGTTTTCACCGGCTCAGGCTCCTCCTTCCTTCTGTGCCCACGGACAGAGGCTGCCCACCTCAAAGTCCGTTTTGAAAGATGCACACCGCCCCGCCCCCACAACTGCTTGTGAGTAAGCATTCTCCCTAATCGAGCGCTTAAGATCTGCTTCTTCGACTTTCTGATGAGGAAGGCATCACCAGTAACGACAGCAATAATTCCATGAGCACTTAGTCTGTGCAAGGCACCATTCTAAGAACTTCGTGCTTATTAACTTAGTGAATTCATACAGTAATACTAGGAGAAATCATTAAAACTCCATCTTCATACATTTTGGAGGGAATGCAGCCACTTTGGAAATAAGTTTGGCAGCTCCTCAAAATGTTAAACATATGACCCAGCAATTCCATTCCAAGGTACATACCTAAGAGAATTAAGAACATGCATTTGTACAAAAACTCACACATAGTCACAGTAGCATTATTCTTAATAGTCTAACCAACCCAGTGTCCATCGACTGAAGAATGGATAAACACAATGTGGTCTTATCCATACAATGGAATATTTAGCAATAAAAATAAATTAAGTACCACCCCGGCCGGTGCTGCTAAATGGTTAGAGCATTGGCCCTCACACGAAGGGTCGTGGGCTCGATTCCTGATCAATGACATGTACCTGGGTTGCAGGTTCAACCCTTGGCCCCGGTCAGGGAGAGTACCAGAGGCAACCTATGTGTCTCTCACATCAATGTTTCTGTCTCTCACACCCTCCCTCCCTCCCACTCTCTCTAAAAACCAATGGAAAAATATCCTCAGGTGAGGATTAACAAAAATAAAACAAATAAACAAAAAAAAATTAAGTACTGATACAAGCTACAACATGGATGAACCCTGAAACAAAAAGCTAAGTGAAAGAAGCCAGTCAGAAAAGATTGAGTGAATTGTATGGTATATGAATGAACGATCTCAATAAAGTTGTTTTTTAAAAACCCATTTTACAAATAAACCATGGCGCAGAAATAAGCACATTGCTTAAGATTACATAGCTACTCTGCTGAGCTCATTCAAAGCAAAGAAACACATTTCCAAATCGCAGCCTCTCGATGGTGAATGATTTGGGTTTGATTTTGCTTTCCCCAGGATGGAAGTCATTTCCAGACTTTTCTTTGACTCTGCCTGAGGAGCTGCCTGCATTATGATCAGAACACGTGGAGATGAACCAATGGAACATACTGGCTACAAGGACAGGCCCTAAGAAGGCAGCCCTTAGGATTCTTTCCTTCTCCCTCTCCCTCTTTTTCTTCTCACAGTATGTCTTTGTTGCTCTTCTCATAGTAGCTTGTAGGCTCCAGGAAAGCTGGAATTTTGTTTTACCTCTGTATCCCAGCCACTAGTTCAGTTCCTGGCACGATGGATGAAGTGAACAATGGTTGAAATAATAAAGGGCAGTTCAGCCAGTGAATAGGTGAGTGAATAGGGAAGTTTCTGCCTTGGGTGCTGGTAACACTTGCAGAGATGGAAGTGGGGTGGGGGAGCACAGTACCAGGTCTAGGGGATATCTGAGGTACATGGAGAGATTTGGGAGAGGGTGGGTACACACAGGCAGATGTTTCACTGAGAGTGCTTGTAGGGACCAGGGTAGTACCCTGAATAGGGACAATGGCCCATTCCTGAACAATAGAGTGGATGGGACAGTGGCAATCTGGAGAGGTCATGCCCCATTAAAAGGGACAGTCATAGGGAAAGCAGGCGAACTGATTTTTCAGAAACTGAAAACAAGGGTTGCCATGTGAAACCTTGTCTGAAGGCCAAGTTTCTCCTGGCCACCTGTTTCTGGTTTCTGCTGGAACAATCTAGGCTTGAGTCGACCCTAGAAGTCTTGGGTATGTGTAGTGGATCAGAAAATGTTGCACAGATGCATCTTTTCTACGGAGAGGAGTTCACTTGGAGCAAGCCGATCTGGGTGGCCTGAATGGGAGCCAGCCTCTCAGCTCAGTTTAGTAGTTACTTGTTTTAATGATTACATCGAAGAATAATGCTAAGAGTAAAAAGGTAGTTGCAAAATAGTACCTTTTACAGGATTCCATTTTAAGCAAACTATTAGAGAACTGGAGGAATATACCCAACAATTAACAGTGGTATCTCTGAGGGACTATGAGGCACTTTCCCTTGGTACTATGTATTTCTGGGTTTGAATTAATAATGATCATGTATAAAAATTTTTTTAAATATAGGTATTTTCTAACATAACCATGTATGCATATGTATGTGCAGGTAAACACATAGTAAAGGTACCTAAAGAACATACACCAAATGGTTGACAGTGGTTACAGCTGCATGTGTGGGCTTGTGTGGGTTGGAAGATATATAGGAAATTGTTTTGTCTCTTTCTGTAGTGTTTGAAACTTATTTAACATGTACTCCTGGGTTGTAAAAAAAAAAAAAAAAAAAGTGACAAACTCCAGTGCCCAACGCCCCCAATCCATCCATCCAGAAGTAGAACTCTCCCAGGTGGGAGGGAGGGGAAAACCTTTGTCAGGACCCGGATAGTATTATCTTCACCCCTCCTCCCCCGCCCCGACTCCAGGATCCAGCCCGATCCCCAACCCCAGGTGACACACACACCGAAAGAGGAGCCAAGGGGCCTCATTGTAACACTCATTTTTATATAAATATCCGCAAGTCATGTTACAGAATAAGCCCCGCCTGGGAAAAAAGTCAACATTATGTTTTTGTTAAACTGACCCCTGCCTTCCAGGCTGGGCCCCAGCCTGGGGGCACCTGCTGCTTTGGGAAGGCTGAGGCTGCTGCCCAGAGGCTGCTAAAGAAGCTGCCTGTGTGGCCCACCCCAAGCTGACCCCCTTCTTTGGTGTGTGGTACATGGTGACCTTCTCTGGCCCTCCGTAGCCTGGGGCAGGGCTCTGGGAACAGGGCTCTAGAGAGCAGGGCCCAGGAGTCCTGGGGGCACTTGGAAATGGAGTAGGGGGACTGAGCCACTAAGAAAGAAGTAGACTCTGAAGCTTAAAGGTTGAGCCTTTTGGGGCTGGGGCACACAGAGGTAACAGGAACAAGTGGGGGGAACCTGGGCTGTCAGCCAAGCAGGAAGCATTTGCACTTCTTTCCAGCCTAGGTATCCAGGTCCCTTCCCCCGTTGGTCCACTTCCTGCTGGACCCCATATTCCTAGGGATAAACCTTGGGCCTGCCTGTCCCCTCCCAGCTCTTCCCCTTGCAATCTCCCCTCCCCCCACAGAGAGGCCAGAGGCTAGGAACACAGCACCAGTCTGAGGATTTAATTAACCAGGAAGGGGGATTATTGGGAGGGGCACCCCTGTAAAAATGTACAAAAGGTCTGGGGGGCTATGTGGAAGGGGAGATAAATATGTACATGGAACTCCCCTTCCTTTAGCCCCTCCTCCCCCAACCCTGAGAGGGCATGAGGACTTGGGTGGTAGGTGAAGGGGAGGGGGGCACTTTGGCCTCTGGCTTAGTGAGCCCTTGGGGAGGCAGGCCAAGGGCCTAGGGGCCCTCAGGGGGCGATGGTGCACCTCAGGAGATCTATGAGCTATGACCTCTGAAATGACCCCCACTCTCATGTATGTGTACAGACACACACACACACACACACACACACACACACACACACCCCTCTCTAGAGGTTTGTGACCTCTGCCCTCCCAATGACCCCAAGGTTCATCTGATGCTTGATCTCATGGGGGTTGGGGCTCTGTTCTCAGGTTCCATGACCTCAGAGATGGCTGGTGAGGTCATGACCTTTGCCCTCCAGCCCTGGCTTAAAACCTCAGCTCTAGGATCTTATCAAAAGGAAAGGGGGATGGAGCTTTGCCCCTGCCCCTCCCCTCCCCTCACCTGTCAGCCCGGGCTGGGCCAGGGGCTCTAGGTGGGGAACTAGGCCGGGGGGCGGGCACCAGTGGAGGTGGTGCCCCCAAAAGGGCTCCTGGTGGGGTCTTGCTGAGAAGGTGAGGGGTTCCTGGGGCCGCAGTAGGTGGTGGTGGAGGAGCCAAGCGGCTGTATAGCAGGGGATGGGCAGGCTCTAGACCATACAGGCGGGCAGCAGCCACTGCCCCTGGTCCAGTCAGCTCCTCACCCGCCTCATAGAAGCGGGGTGGCCTTGCAAGGCGAGGGGGCCCTGCCAACCAGGTTGGCTCCAGAAAGCCAGCACAGCGCTCTGGAGGACCGGGGCCCAGAAAGGGGGGTGGCCGGGGCCTCTCAAACAGCAGGTGAAGGCCCTGAGGCCCGGTGGCAGCAGCAGCAGCAGCAGCAGCCTCCTCTTTCCGCTCTTCCTTTACCCGCACCGATTCCTTGGCTGGCCTGGCCCCTTCCTCACCAGCCCGGGCCTTGGGAGTAGCAGGAGATACTCGGGGCTGGGGCCGTGAGAAGGGGAGGTCCCTGGGGGCAGGTGTGGGAGAGAATAAAGGTACTCCAGAGGTCAGATGCAGGCTGAGGGGGAGGCGGGGGGCGGGGGGCAGTTTGCGGAAAGCATACCTATCTTTCTCCTCCTTGGTGATAGAAGTCTCCCTCCGCTCCACAGGCCGCTCCTTGTCTGAGCCTGGTGTCCGGGCGGCCTCAGGGGGCCGGACCCAGGCAGGAAAGGCCAGAGGACTGCGATGCAGGCGACCCCATGGGTCTGGGGGGGAGACGAAGGCTGGTGGGGCCCCTGGGCTTTCTTTCTGGGCAAAGACGGCGCCGGAGTCTAGACAGAGGGCAAAGTAGAGAGTGACAGGAGCCAGGAGTGGGAGGCCCCAAACAGGCACCCCCCTCCTGCTTGAGCACATTAATCCACTGCCACCGCCTCTTACCCACCCTACCCAGGACTCACTGAATGTGGGGCTGCCCAGGCCTCCAAAGGCCCCGTTGGAGAGGGCAGCCAAGGAGGCGAAGCTTGTGGGACGCCCAAAGGGATCTGTAGGAGAAGAGGGATGGTCAGAGCACTGGGCCGCCCACTCTGAGAGGTCACCAAGAACTAACAGGGAAGAGGCAGATCGGCAAGCAGGCCCCCAAACCCTCGGCTGCTTTGCCTTAACCTTAACAACCTGGTGCTCAGCACTTCCTTGGGCCAGGCTAGGCAGTGAGCTCTACATGCACAGTGCTGTTTCACCTCACAAGCCCCATTAGGCAGATAGGATCATTCCCACTTACAGATGACGAAACAAGCTCTGAGAGGTGACGTGACTTGCCAACAGTCAACCCAGGGCCTCTCTGACTCCAGAGGTCAAGCGTTTACCCCGCACTCCCCCCACCAGCCACCCACACAAGCTCTACAGCAAGCCGGTTACCTGGAAACCTCTGCTGGCTTCCTCCCACTTGACATGCAGAGCCCTTCCCAGCTTGACCCTAATTTCATGCACATGTCCCATAGCCAGTCAGAACAACTAACCTATACCACTATGGGACCTCACCATTTCCTTCCAGGAACACCTTTCCCATTGCCCTCAGGCTCAAATCCTCCTTGTCCACCCAAGTCCAGGCTAAATCTCCCCCAACAGCCGGCCTGAGATGGCTAGGAACCAGTGACCATGCGCTCTCCTGGGGCTGTGCAGCCTTCCTCCACCTTCCTCTCCCAGGTGGCACAATACCCTTTCCACTGGCTATTCTTTCAGAGAATATCTGGGCTGGCAGAGATTAGCAATCACTATGCCCTTTCCTATCCCATTTTACAGGCAATGAAATCAAGGCTCAGAGAGGGTAGAGTAATTTGCCCAAGGTCACAGAGCAAGTGGAACATCTGCCCCCATTTCAGCTGCCTTTCAGGTCTAACTTCCATCCCCAGCTTGAGAATTCCTGGAAGTCACAGACAAGGTCTGAGTTGCCCAACATGCCCCTGGCTCTTACCAATGTGGGTGCTGGGGCTCAGAAAGGGTCCATGGGCCCCGGGAGCTGCCGTGAAAGGGTTGGCTGCAGCGTGGACGGCACCTGGGGCAGAGAGGTGGGAGATTCTGATGAGGCTGAGTGGGCGTAAGGTGGGCCGTGGGTTATGTATGGGAACCTTAGGCCCCAAGAGGGCTGGCCAGACTCACCAGTTGCAGTGAAGAGGGAGGCAGCCGGGTGGGAGAGCTCCTGGCCAGTGGGCAGGGCCCCATAGGGCCCCGGAAGGCAGGGCAGGAGGTCGTTCCGAAAGTCAAGCTTGTGGGAGTCGCCCTGCATGGGACAGGGAGAGGGGCAGTGAGTGAGGAGCCAGATTTGTCCTCTTGCTCTTCTACCCCTACACCCCCTCCAAGGGCTGCCTGGCGCCAAGATGGGGACGGAGTGCCTTCTCTGACCACCCCTCTAGTTAGCCAGAGAACCTAGTGCTAATTTGGGAATTGCTAAGGCAGTGACCAGAGATAGGATGGGATGTGTCTGGCCAAGATTCTGCCAAGCTCTACAGAAGGTAGACCCCCCGAGTTCAGGCAGGCCCGCTCTCCCCAGCCCTCCGGCCCCAGTACCTTCATCTTTTCCTGGTGTCTCAGGATCATGTAAGCCACGCGCACGTGCATGGCACACCACTTCCCTGGTTTCTGCCGCCCCAGAAGGATGACCAAAGGGAAAGGGAAGGAAAGAATGTTCACTCGTCACCCACCCCAGGCCTGGCCCTGGGCCCAGACTTGCCACACAACATCTCCTTTATCATCCCTACAAAGGAGGGATGACTAAGTCCATTTCACAGCCTAGGAAACTGAGGCTCAGAGAGATGAACTGTCTTGCCCAACGTCCCATGACCAGTTACATCTGAACCCAGGTCTCTGGCTTACAGTCCTTTCTCTTTCTGCTGTTCCACATCTGGCTGCCTCCATGTCTTGGATTTCTCACTCATTCTCAAGCATGACCTCCCCCACCCCTCAGCCAAACACCCTGACACCAGCCCCCAGCCTCATGCAGCCTGAGGTCCTCACCACACTCACCCTCAAAGGTGGCCGGAAATGGTCAGGGATCTGGGGATGGCAAAGCAGATTGGTGGCGATTCAGACCTGTTTACTGACCTGGGCACCTCATCTCCGCAGCCCCCAAACATCTCCTTGAGACCGTGTGTGGCCCCTTAATCCTTTCCTGCTTGTGTGAGACTCCTTTCCCTACCTCTCCCACTCTGAGCCTCTCCCCTCCAGCACCAAGTTCCTGAACCAGGCCCCAAGAAGCTTTGCTTGGAAGACTGGGAGTGGTTAGTGGGCAGGCAGAATGATTTCTCAACAGAAGAAGCTGTCCTATTAGTAGCTTTATGTGAGGGTCTGTTTAAGATTTCTTTAGAGAAAAGCCTGTATTACTGCTGAGAGAGTTTGGAAAACCTCTGGTCTAATCTATCCTTTAGGAAATACATCCTGTGTGTTTTCACAGTTCCCAGAGCCCTGGGCTCTAAGTGGGAGGGAAGGCTTGGTCTCCTTGTGCCACTTCACAAAGAGACAACTTATCTTTTCACTGTTTTATAGACAGGACTTCCTGGTATGATGTCATTTTGGGGAGAAAAAGTTTTGTAACTTTTAAAAAAACATATTGAAACCCCCACAAAAACCACTGCCCTAATAATCTTATTTCTCGGGCAACTTCATGAAATTCCTATTCCTCATGCCTGGGAAATCCTGTCATGTACATAAATTCTCTCACATCACATTCTCAGGAACACCCCCAACATGTGTCAACAGGAGGGATCAGTCAATGATTCATTCTCAAGTCAACCCTGCTCTACGCAACAGACCTTCCAATTCCAGTAGAACCTGCCTTGGCCCCCTCACCTGTGTCCCCTTTTGGGGAAGCCCGCTTGGCATTGGCCCCAGTCGTGGTGGCAGCTCGGGGTTCATGCTCTGGGAAAGGGGAGTGGAGGGAACAGTCAGGAGAGCTGGCAGTAGGCAGAAAAGGGGTCTATCACCAAGCTGGGGACTGGGCCAGGGAGGAACTATGGCTTTGGGGAAATGTGGGGCCACAGGGGAGGGCAGAATGGGCATGGTTTGGAGATGGGAAGAAGGTATGTGGACCTGGAGGTGTCTGGGTTTTAGGGGTGGGAGGTGGTGACAGTGTCTGGATTGGGAGCTCACCTTGGGCTGGAAGGCCCCCTGCAGGGAGCCAAAGGAGACAGCCGGCGGGAGGCCCGGAGGCAGGCCGGGCACTGCGGGAGGGAAGGCCGTGTACGGCTGTGGAGAGAATGGGACTAGTCCAAACTGGGGGTGGAGGTGCAGCCCACGTCTGGTCTGCCCATCAGTCCTCTGGCCTCCACCCTAAAGCCCCCCAGGGAGCTCAAGGCTCTTGCTTTTGAAGCTGAAGATTGAATCCCCAACAGTTAGGGTCACACGCACTAATGCATCTATGCCCACACGCCACACACATGCACTCACATTATGCCGGAAAAGGCCTTCCATCTTTCCTGGGTATTTCTCAAACTAGGGAAGAGAAGGGAAGAGTAAGCTGCTAGCCAGAGACCCGGGCCTTCCCCTGAAGCCAGACCCTCCCCCCAAGCCTCTGAGCCTTATCACTGGCTCAGTGAGGAGCTCACCATGTGGGGGCCGTGGGGTGGCAGCAGGCCTGGGGGATAAGGGGTGAAGTGCTGGTGGGTGTGCTGGTGGGTGTGCTGGTGCTGGTGGTTGTGCTGGTGGAACTGGAAGGCCAGGGGCCGGGCTGAGCCCCCTGCCCCCACCACCTCAGGGTAGCGAGAGTTCAGGTCCTGGCCGATCAGGTCCTGCTCTGTGGGAGGGGAGGGGAGAAGGCTTTAATATCTGTCGCCACCTGTCAGCCTCCTTGGGCCCGGGTGACTGGCCTTCCCTTCGGGCCATGAGCCACTCCCTCCTCAAGCCCTGCAGTCTGCTAAGATCCAAATGCCCCAAAGCTGACTGGGCCCAAGCCCAGGGTCATTGCCCCCCACCCCCCGGCCAGGACCCCAAACTCACCAGAAAGGGCGTTAGCAGCTGAGGCCCCAGGGTGCCCTGGCACCTGCAGCAGGGGTGGGGGTGGGGGCAGGGTGGGGCCAGGGGAGAACAAGGAGGGGTGGTGGGGTGGTGGGGGGGGCCGCAGCCCAGGGGGAGGAAAGCTGTGGTTGGACAAAGGTAGGGGCAGTGAGGGCGTCGGGGGCCGGTGGGTGAGCTGCGCGGACGAGGAGGAGGCAGATGAGGAGGAAGAGGACGAAGAGGATGATGAGGGGGGAGGCTGAGCCACGGGAGGGGCCGGGGCCTTGGGGGGCGGCCGTGAAGAGCTGGGGAGAGAAGTGGGGAAATGAGTGAAGGGTTGGGAGGTGCCAGCTCTGACAGGAGTGGGTCAGAAGCCTGGGCGATACCTTGACCCTGGTTCTCCAACATGGAAGGTGGTAGAACCTGGCCCCCAGGATCTCCACCCCCGCCAAGGAACCCATCCTCAGACTGAGGTACCTCCCACAACCAACAACCCTCTCTCCCCTCGCTAGGTCTCATCTTCCACACAGCTGCCTCTGATGTTTTTGGCCACGTGACTTTCCCTTTTCTGATTCAACCACAGCACAAAACATATCATTCATTTTGACACTTAATTACAACAGGCCACCTGGGTCCCTACCCTCCTACGACAGTGGAAGCAGCACCCTGCTGGCCTGACCTAGGAGTTCTAGGTCCAGCTTGCCATTAACATCCTGGGTGACCTTGAGCAAGTCACTGCCCCTCTCTGAGCCTTAGTTTTCTCAATAAGAAAAAAAAATAACATTGATGACAATAACAGATAGCATGAATAATAATAGCATCAGTAACTCTTACCCTTTAGTGAGCACTTACTGTAGGCCAAGTGCTGTCGCTTGTGTTATACGCTAATCCAAGTCTCCAACATTTCCTACCACCTTCCCAATCGCTGCCGCATCCATGTAACCACTTGTACCTTTTACTTCTTTAACATAACTCAGTTTTTCTTTTTAACTTAGCTTCACCCAAGCCACAATGTGTGAAATCAAGGAGATACTAGTCATATTTTTCTAAAGCACATACAAACTGAAAAAAATGTGCTCACATAACATCTGAATGACTTCACGTAGCACTGATGAGTGTGCACACTTTGGGAAACACTGCGTTAACTCACAATTCTCACAACAGCTTTAGGATGAGGTACTATTATTATTTCATTTTATAGAAAGAGGAAATTGAGGCTCAGAGAGGTTAAGTGACTTCTCGAACATTGCGTAGCCAGTAAGTGGCAGAGCAAGAATTTGAATTCAGGTCTGACACCAAAGCCAGCACTCTTAATCAGCATGACAGCATTTCCCAAAGCATGTTCTAAGAACACTATTTCTAGCAGATGTGCCTTGCAAAGAGGTCTCACCAGCAAATAATACTGAGAAACGGCACAAACTGGATTCCCCTGCGTGTGAATGTATAAAGCGATCTGATGAGTTCTGTAGTAATCTCTTTAAATTTGTTTCACCCAGGATCTTTCAAACTTTTCAGTCTCGTAATCCCTTTTCAAATCATATTCCAAAGGTACTACCCCATGTCCCAGCCACAGAATGTAGGGGTTACTGCCAAAATGACCAGGCCTTTCCAGACCGGACCGAACCCCAGCCCACTCACCTGCCAGTGCTGAGGTCCAGGCTGCTGCCATAGGGAGAAGTGCGGATGCCAAAGGGCGAGACCCGAAGCTGCAGCTGGGGTGGGGGCGGCAGGCTGGGGGTGGCCGGCAGGGGTGCAGGGGGTGAGACAGGAGGCCGAGGGGCTGGTGGAGGTGGTGGTTCCTTCGGGGGAAAAGGCACTAGCAGCGGATCGGGCCCTGGGGGCTGTTCCTGGCTCCGCTCCAGGCCCGACACTTTAGGGACTATGGAGAGTTTTGCTTCACAGTTCCCATTGAAGGCGCCATGAGGGCCCGAGGCTGTGAAGGCAGGACAGCAAACATTCCATTAAGACCCATGCTTACCCTGATTCCCTCCCCTGTCTCCAGCCCCAGCCCTTGGAACCAACCTTTGCTGGTTGAAACAGTAAAGGATGGGTCGAGGTCATCATCGGAGACCTGGGGAAGAAGGGTAGGGACAGGGTCAGGTTCTGGTTAGGCCAAGCCCTTATCCAGGAAGGCCAACAACTTCTGAGCCTGCCAGCAACCGGCAGTGGTGGCAAGTCTATTCCATCACCTGAGTTGAAATCCATCAAAGACTATACTTTAGGGCAGCGGTCGCCAACCTTTCAGACCTCACGGACCACCAGTTGGCAACCGCTGCTCTAGGGTGCCTATGCTTGAGGAAAAAGGGTGGAGCAGCTGAGCCTGAGAATCTGATCGACCAGGAGGCCTAAATCGCAGCAGCACTAAAACAGCAAAGAAGCAAGGAAATAAAACCAAAAAGTTATCACTAACTGCTGGCCAATAGGCCTACCTGGTCTATTTGTCTGGTTCGTAAGTTTTAGAAAAATTATAAACTAATTGCTGGTATTTAGATATCCAGATTCCTCATAAAAATTCCGACTTGCAGTCTCACATGGCAACAATGAGCTAGTATTAGATAGTGGCTGCCCACTTTATATGGACAAGAACTCTCTGGTTCATCACAGTCCCTGTCTAGCCAACTTTAAAAATTAAAACAAGACACATCAGGGAGTACAAATTTAGTTAGTGATAGGGGTAGAGTCCCAACTGCTAGGATCCACTATTTCAAAATAAGCAAATTAGCCAAAGCTGAAAAACACCTTTATAGTGTATGTCCTTACACTGACTACATGGTTTAGTAGCCTCAATGCCATGACCACAGTCTCTGCTGAGACTCTCATCTATAAAGACTGACTAATGGCCAGTGGGAAGGACCCTGGTTCCGGAGCTACTCCGAATTTCTGTAGAGATCCACTGGTATCTCCAAGGGCTTTAGAAATGATGGCGCAAGGCAGGGCCTTCTACTCTTTGGTCAACTGGCTCTAGTGACCAAGGAAAAGAAGTCATTTACTCTCTCAGTCCACCCCCCTCCTCCCAATCTAATCCTGGCTCAACTAACTCATACTTCCCACTCAAGAGGAGGCTCTGCCTGCTGCACACAGGAGCCCTTTAAGCTGCAGTTCATTTTATAAGCCGTACCACTGCCCACCCAACCAATTCTGGCCCAACTCACCCTCTCGTCCAGATCGCTTTCCGCATCACACTGGGGAGAAAGAAGACAGAGGTGTCACAAAAAGGAGAGGAGTGGGGCCCCAAGTAAGTGTGGGCTTTCCGAGAGGGAGGACGGGGAGGGACCGTGCAGGTGGAGCACTTACTATGTATCCGGCTTCCAGAGAGTGCCGGGAGGAGACCTGAGAGAGACCAGAGTCCAGAGGTAAGGCAGGCTGACTGGCGAGGCCTTTGGATCGTGTCTAAACTCCCCAGCGAGGCACTGAGGGCCCTCGTCACCTCCTCTCCACTTCTTTTCAGCTGCTTCTACTGCCACTGCCCACCCCTGTTCCCAATGCTCTGGCCACTGTCCAAACATACCGGATCGCATATCTCTGTGCTTTTGTCCAAAACAACTTTGCCCGGTTTCTCCTCTGAGCAAAACTTATGACTATTCTTCAAGGCCTGACTAAGATATCCTAGGGGGCTTTCCCTAACCACAACCTCCTCCCATCCCCCAGGCAGAATGAGTGGCTTCCTCATGGGGGTTTCTAAGCACCTCTCCCAGACTCGGCCGGGCAGCTCCTCTGGGTTTGGTATAGGTGTTTGCTCCAAGACTGTTTCTTTCCTACTAGACTGCCACCACCTCGAGGGGGATGGCAGAGACATATCTAATTCATTTATGACTCAACTAAGGCCCTCTGATATGCTGGAGGTGGACCTAGTGCCAGCCAGAAGCAGGCAGGTCTGTGGACATATCTGTCAGACTCGGATGGGGAGAAGCTCAAACTGGCTCTGCTTTTCATCTGTCCTAGAGATTGCGATCACTGTTTGTAATGGGTAGTGGCAGTGTTAATGGAAAATGGGTCTCCGTGAAGGATGTTCTGCCCAGAGTTTTAAAGGGCAGGGATCTAGGTAGACAAACTCACCTCTTTCCTTCTCCGCTTATTGGGCCATTTTCGGGCACGATCTCCGGAGGGCCGGCCAGGCTCCCGATCAGAGCTGTCCCCTGGCTCCCCAGTGGCCCCACTGGAGCCCCCCCTCTTCCGCTTCCCCGAATGCTTTAGCCGGTGCTCCAGCCGCTCTGGGGGCTGGAGAGAGGCATCCTTCTGTGGAGGAGGAAGTGGGGCTGAAGCAGATGGAGAAAGGAAAGCTCCCGACCTTCTGGGGTGACCAGGCGACCGAAGTGGCTCAGGCCGGGTTCAGCGGTCGCCAACCTTTCGGACCTCACGGACCACCGGCTGGTCCCCGGCGACGAGCTCTACCTCCTCCCACCCCAGGGCGGGGCAGAGGCCTGGCCAGAGGAGCCGGTTGCTCTGGTTTGGGGTGCCAACATTCCCCCTCCACTCCACCCCCTCCAGGCACTGTACCCTTCCCTCTGCCCCAGTGAAGCCCCCCAAGGTTCCCAGCCCCGTCAGGCCCCACCTGCAAGGCCTCGAGGCTGGCGAAGCTGGCGATGGCGAAGCCATCGATCAAGTCCTCCTCCTCTTCCTCCTCCTCCTCCGGCTCTTCTTCGGCCTCCCCGTCGTCCGCACACCCCCCCTCCTCTTCCTCCTCCTCTCCGCGACTGCCGGAGCCCGCAGGGCGCTTCCGAGCTCGGGGTCGCGGTGGCCGAGGCCTGGGACGGGGCCGCCGCCGTCTCGGGCCTCCGGGCCGCTCTCCAGACGAAGCTGACGACCAGGGCCTGGCGGGCGGCGGCGGCGATGACGATGACGAGGAGCCGCGCGGGGCTGCCAACAGGGCCCGGGGCGCGTCGCCGCCAGGACCTCGGCGGCGCCGCTGCTCCCGGTCTCGGTCTCGGCGCGAGCAGCGCCGCCGCCGCCGCTCTCCCTCAGCGGCCCAGCCCGGGCCCGGAGCCGCGGCCGTCTCCATGGCGACCGCCCTCAGTGCCGCATCCGGAGGCGGCGGGGCCCGAAGCGGCCTGTCCGCAGGCCCAGGGTCGCAGGCGCGGCGTTGGCGGCTGCACAGGGACGAGAGGGCCACGGCTTCCTTTTGAAAGCAGGATCTGCCGGCCCTGAGCTTGCCCCAAGGCCAAGGCCTGGGGAGCCGGCGCCGCCCCCGGGGCGACAAGCCCGAGGGTCCCCACCCCCCAAGTGGGGCCGGCAGGGCCAAGACGGCGAAAACGGGGCGGCCGTCCCTTTAAGGCGAAATCTCAAGTTGTCCAGCCCCTGGCCCCTTTAAGACGACCCGACGGTGTCCGGCCGGCCTAGTGCGGTGGCCGCCCCTTGCCAGGGGGTCGAGACTAGTCTCCCCAAAGAAGAGGAAGGGCCACCCCTTTAAAAGGGACCGAAAGCTCTCCCCGAAACGCAGACCTCCCCTTTAAAAGTGTCTCAAGTCCTCCGGCTAAAAGAGGCCACCCCTTTAAGGAGTCCTGGGTCCTCAAAACAGCAGGCCGCTGCTTGAAAGGCTCGAGAGTTTGTTTCCAGTCCTCCACAAGCGGCCACTTCCCCTTCACGCAGAATTTAAAGGACTTTCTGGAGTGGGGAGGAAGAGGAGGTAAGAATCCTCACTCGCTCCAATTCTCCCAACAGCAGTTTTCAATTTGTCAGCTCCTGTTAGGCGGCTTCCCCTTTAAGGCTGGCGTTGTAGTCTGCCGAATTCAGTGGCCACCCCTTTAAGGAGATTTAAAGGGGCCTCCTCCAGTCCCAGCTCTTCCAGCCTCCGCCTCCAGTCGCCATGAAAGGCGCGAGGGGGGCGGGGCCGCGGGGGCCAGCCCTCCAAAGCCCCGGATGTGAGGCAACAGTGACGGGTAGAGCTTCTCTGTCTGCCGACATAAAAGTCTCTTCCTCCTTTCCTCGTCTCTGTGTGACTCGCTCCTTAAGGGATCCGAAACAGCCGTAGGTCAGCGGGGGAGCTTCAGCGCACCCTCTTGCTGTCTCCTTTGGAGTCTTGGGCCTCTTCTCCGCCAGGACTTCCCTACCCCCCTCCCTCTCCTCAGCCTACGCCTCCTTCCTCTCTCCGCCTCCTCCCACTCTTCGCCCCCTTCCCCTCACCCCCTCCACAGGTTAGGTCGTTGATTGGTGGAAAAGCGTACGTCAGGGCGGGGGCGGAGTCAGACTCGGGGAGTGGGTAATTTGTAACCGCCCTCAAGTTCTGGATTGGACGTACGTCACATTAGTTCCGTCCTCCACCAAGTCTCGTGACTCGACTGGCTAGGAGTAGGTGCTTGGGCGGTTCTGCAGATGATCCCGCCTTTTCCCGTTCTCCGTTCATTGGCCCACCTTCTGACGGCGTCCGGGCGAGGAGTCCAGTCGCGTTGCGCGAGGCGTGGGGGGCGGTTGGCCGCTGGGCGGCGCGCCGCTGCGGAAGCTCCCCGTCGGCAGCCAGTTACGTCGTCTCTTTCCGCCGCTGGGCTTAGCTTCACGCGCACGCGCCGCGGCGCTGACGTCCGGCGGGCGGCTCGCTCGGCAGGATTAGCTCCGCGGCGGGTGGAGTGGCCGGAACTCGCGGCGCGTGGCGACCGCCGGACGCGCAGGGAGGAGGCCGCGTCGCCTTTTCTCTTGGTCCCGTGGGAAAGTGCCGGCCAGTGCTCTGCGCGCTAACGAAAAGAAACACCTTGCTCTTCTGGGCCGGGCACTTGCTCACATATTGACTCTTTGGGTCGTAAGAACGTTTTTAGGAAGATAATCTTCTTAGCCCCATTTTACAGAGGGATCGGGGACTGACACACAAATACTTAGTTTCCGAACCAGGGTTTGTACTCAGGCCTGGCCCTCCTTCTAGTCTGTGCTCTTAGCCACTGCCCTGTGTTGCCTCTGGTTGGCTGGTTATTCTTTATGCAGACACGGCACTGATGCACTCACCGTGCTCACCCCCGTATAAAGTGGGTACAAACCCCCTCTCACTGGGTTAGGTGCTCAGCGAGCACCGCTGACAGTTTGTTGTAGGTGCCGTTTCAGTTGATTCCTCTTAGCTTTGGAAGCCAGCAGCAGGTGCTGGCCTGCATGTTAAGAGGACTTCAGGGCCACCTCCATCAAGGCCGTGGTCCACTCTGGGACTTTCAGTCTCCTCTTCGCTGTAAGTGAATTGGAATAACCCTGACCAGGGTCCCAGATCACAGTATCTTCTGGAGCAGATTCAGAAGTATTCCTCCACACAGGAATACTCACGAGTACATCAAGTATCTCCAATGACCATTCCCCACTCCCTCCCTGTGTCTAACCCTCATTGCCTTCCGTGACACCGTCCCTATTTCCCAGTCTTTGAGAGCCAAAGTAGACACACCAGCCAATAGTGCCAATCAATTTTAAACTCAACTTGGAACATACAAAAGCATCAGAAACATACCGAAAATTTTACTAGAAATACAGAGAAAAAAATAAAATGGTGTCAGAGGCTTCCTTCCCTCCAGGATGGATGTACAGACAAACAGATGGAGCTCCTAGGGCACACGGGGCTGCTCCCTAATCCACTTCCTCCTCTTCCAGGAGCAAGGCATCCAGCTCCTCCAGCCGCTGCTGCAGCAGGGGTCCCACATCTGGGCTGGGGGCCAAGTTGGGAGTAAGGGTCCTGCCAGCAGCAGCTCGGACCCCACGAGATGGCCGCCGGGATCGAGGAAGGCTGCTGTCCCGAAACTCCACAGCACGCCGCAGCTTCCTCGAGCTGGTCAAAATCAGAGTCCCATTGCGCACCCGGGGTTCCTCAAAGATGGTCTCAAATGTCCTGGACCAGGCAGGGAGAGGTGCTGGTTACCAGCACGCCTCTGGTCTAGCCTTCCCTCTATCACCCCCAAGCCTTCACAGTTTCTCACCTCCTGGTTGTTGGGGACTGATAATTCTTGTTGGTGTAAATTTCTTCCAAACTGAACTCCTTCTTGTTCAACCTGGGAGCAAAGAGCAGAGGCCACTGAAAAACCTGGGGCCAGTGGAGCCTGGAGAAGGGATAAGCAGGGCCTGGTCTGTATTTCAGTTGCTGGGACATGTCAGATGCCAGGAGTACTGCCTGAGGCAGACAGTTCTAAGCACAAACCACCAGATTGGACTGTGCTCCCTAAGAGGAGACAAAGCCACACTTAAGGGAATGTGAGTCAACATCTGTTTGGCCAAGGCAGCTCCATATACAATGAGCATTCACCTGATCGGTCGAGGCAGCCCCATCGGTGTAAGGTTTAGTTGAGGACGGGCCGGTGTCCTGCGTATTCTAAATCGAGAAACCTTTCCCATGGTCTGCAAAAATGGGGCAGAGGTTAAGAGTGCAGTACGGGCACAGGCTCCCACTTAGCTCCTCCCTCTCATCTGTACACCTACCTTGGTCTCAGGGTCTGAAAGCACTTGGTCCTCTGAGGCCCGTGGCTCCTTGCCCTTGGTTGAGCCCAACCTACAGAGAAGATCAAGGCTCAGGGACAAAAACTATTCATAGCAGTATCCCCATCTCCTGCCCATTGGACCCGAGGGCAGGAGGCTAGGCCCAGACTGTGGCCAGGGATTTAAGGGTTTATTGAGAGCACTACCTGGGTTCTGCAGGTTCAGAGAAGGAGGAAGTAGATGCAGAGGACGAACAAGATGTGACGAGGGGAGGAGAGCCTCCCACTCCTCCAAGAGGGAAAACCTCTTTCCGGAGACAGGGTCGAGGGGGTGGTGGGGCTCCGGCCATCTCTCCACCACCCACAGTGTGCCGTCGGGGCCGTGGCCGGCTTGGGTGGTGTGGGGCAGGGGGCCAGCTGCAGGTCTCTGAGCCAGGAGGCCCCAGGTCAGGGCAGGAGTGGCTTCGGCCCAGAGATGGCTTAGGGGGAGATGCTGGGGGATTGTGGGCTTGGGCTCGCCACTGGCGGATAGGGGGGCGGGGACTGACAAGTGCAGTATCCTCAGCAGCCCTGGACTGCTCAGCCTCTGAGATGGCAATCTTCAACTCCAACTTCATGGGCGGTGATGGGGGTGGGGGCTGTGGGGCTTTGACCGGAGTGAGGAAGATGTCTGCAAAGCTCTCTAGCTTGGAGCGGACAGAACGGAAGAGAGGCGCCAAGCCCCAGGGACTGAGGCGAGGGCGTAAAAGGCTGGACGGCGGTGGGGTCGATGGGGCTTCCGGAACCGGATCTGGGGCTGAGGAAAGGAGAGGGTCACAGGTGGGCATTCCTCAGCTGCAGTGTCTAAGCCCCATTTTAGTAACTTCAGCCCCTCCCCAAACACTAAACTGCCCGCAGAGGAAGCCTATTCCTAAAAAAAAAAAACCCTAAATTTAAGAGTTGGACATCAGGCCTCTGAAGTCAAAATCCCTTCTTCACGCACCAGGCTCTGCCCTGGGAGGGGTGAAGCCCCTCTGCATCTGACACTGATCAGCTCAGCCAGATTTCCCAGAGCCCCATCTCCTCCCTGTCTCAGTCCTTACTTGGTGATGGGTCCTCCAGAGGGTCTGCAGGCAGGGCAGACGGCTGGAATGGGGGTTCCAGGTCCCTGGATGGAGGCTTTGTCTGGTGAATCATCATCATGGACTCAGCTCTGGGGTGAAGGGGCAAGGTAAAAGCTAGGGAAGCTTCCAGATCCAGATCCCACCTGAGCCAGCACCTCCCCTGTCCCTTAAGGCTACTGAAGGTGCTACATGGAACTACTGAACAAGAAAATTCTAATACCCCTAGTTCTGGCTGCCTGTGTATTGGTTGTTGTCTGGTTATCTTAATAATTCCTTCCCCAGCCCTCTCACCTTCTCGCTGGGACGATGAAGTTGGGAGTCTCGTCCGCCGAGTCCTGGGTATAAACATGGGATGTTTGTGGGGAGGCAGGGAAGCCTCCTCAGCTCCCCACATCCCAACTCTCAGCCTCCAGATGCCTGCCTGGGTTTGCACTAAAGACTTTTTCATTTGGTCTTTGCTCAAGCAGTATCTTCCACCCGAAATGCTGTCCTCTTTTCTCTGAGCAAAATCTACCCCCGACTCAACTCTCCTGTCTTCTACCCTCACTGGAGTGCCTGACCCCAGCTGCACCCCGACATCCTTCCCGGAAGTTCGCATACCTCAGCTGGGGGTCTGGGGCTGACGATGTCTTCTAGCATCACCACCAGAGTAGGCTGCGGTGCCTGGTCCACCTCTTCTGAAGGGTCTTCTGGGCCAGAGGGTGTCTTTGATCGACACCTCAGGGTGGGAGAAGGCCGGTTGATGCGGCTCAAGGGCTCTCGGCATAAGTGCAGTGGATAGGGAGGCCTAGAAAGGGTCCACAAAGATCAGAGGGGTTCAGCTGTGTTACCAGCTTACCCCCTACCCTGCCTTGCTCACCTGGCCTTCGATGACCACACAGCCTGTTGGGGTGGGGAAGCAGGCAGCTGGTGGTGAACAGAATCCCAATGGTTGCTGCGGTGTGGTGGGGTGGAGGTCTCCTCTTGGGGCACCAGGGGGACCTAAGAGAGGAGGTGTCAAGAGCAAGGTGATGGCCCTAGCCAGTTTGGCTCAGTGGATAGAGCGTTGGCCTGCGGACCAAAGGGTCCTGGGTTTGATTTCGGTCAAGGGCACGTACCTTGGTTGCAGGCTCCTCCCCAGCCCCGGCCCTGGTTGGGGCTTGTGCAGGAGGCAACCAATCAATGTGTTTCACATCAATATTTCTCTTTCTCTCTCTCTTCAAAACAAAACAAAACAAAACAAAAAACAATGGAAAAATATCCTCAGGTGAGGATTAAAAAACTCAAAAAGCTGAAACCGGTTTGGCTCAGTGGATAGAGCGTCGGCCTGCAGACTGAAAGGTCCCAGGTTCGATTCCGGTCAAGGGCACATACCTTGGTTGCGGGCACATCCCAGTGGGGGGTGTGCAAGAGGCAGCTGATCGATGTTTCTCTCTCATCGATGTTTCTAACTCTCTATCCCTCTCTCTTCCTCTCTGTAAAAAATCAATAAAATATATTTTTTTAAAAAAACAACAAAACAAAACTCAAAAAGAGCAAGGTGAAGAATGAGGTTGAACTGGACAGGGCCTCCCTGTCCCTGGCCACAAAGCTGACAGGGGTTGTGGCTAATATTCACTCAAGAACTCCAAAGAGGTGAGTTAAACAGAATTGGGCCCAAATATGAGTGTTCTGAGCTGCTGGTGCGGGATCTAGGTAATCTCACCCAAGCTGTTTAAAGAAATGAAAAACTGAGTGATCTTGGGTGAGTGACTGCCCGGTTTGGGACCTCAGGTTGTCTCTGTGCAATGGAGCAAGTGGTCTCAGTCTGCTTCCTAAGGTTCGCCTAGAGGTTGGGCTGGGAAGAAAGCAGCAGAGTAGGGATGTGGTTCCGGCCCAGGGGGGTGGCTGGTGGTGGGGAATGGGCACTGGAGACCCTGCCCATTTTGAGGCTGGCGTCAAAGAGAGCCAAGCACACTCTGGCCTTAGGGAGGCTGCCTGAGCAATGTGTGTGAGAATGAGGCCTTTGTACCTCAGTCATCCTCACTAGTGATCTGGCCTGATGGGTACTGAGAAGGGACCTGGCGGGGAAGGCAGCCTCTCCTTTCAAGGGGCTCACCATATGGGCAGCCATGACATCTTCCAGCACCACGGCTAGGACCCGCCGGGAGGCTTTTTCCAAGGGTGAAGGGACCACGGGGATCTGTAGCCTCGGCCGTTTCGGGCTTCTGGCTCCCCATAATGCTCGAGTCAGGGGCTGGCGGCACAGACGTGGCTGGCCAGGGGGGCTGCAGGATGAAAGAAGCAGAGCACAGTCGCTTGAGCCTGTCGTTGGCTTCGTGGTTTCCCCTGTATGGTCACCAGGCTCCCCGTTTCCCGAGCTCAAGGCACGCTGGCAGGGTACACTCTCACCTGGAGTCCCCGGGCAAGTCCATGGGGGAAGCGGCGGCTCCGGGGAGTCCCTGGGGGATCCCAGGCTGCAGCCTGGGGTGGGAGGTGGGGAGCGGGGGAATGGGGAGTGAGGGCCAGCCCTTTCCCTGGGGCTCCGCCCTTCATGGTAGTAAGCAGTTCTCGGTAACCGACGGGGCTGGAGACTTGGGGCGCGAAAAAGCGCCCCCAGTCGGCCGTCCGGAGCGTATGTCTTCCCACTGCCGCCGCCGCCGCCGCCGCAATCAAAGGATCACTGCTTGGCACTTGCCGCAAGAACCGGAATTGTCGCGGCCCCGGATCTCCCACGGCCCGAGCCTCCCGGGGCCTTTGTCCCTGTAGATTCTGCCCTGAGAACTGCCCCCACCCCCACCCCGGGATCAGCTGGGATCCTGTCAGGAGAGGCTCAGTTTCCGCCCGATCCCGCTGCGATCCCCATCCACAGCCAGCGAGTTGCCGAGGGCTCCGAAGCAATCCTCCCACACACCGACGCTTCCCCCTCCCACCAGATCCCTCAGACTGGATCCGAGCGGAAGGAATCCTACGGCGCGTTTCCTCCAATCAGACGCCGCGGGAGGACCCTCCTCTCCCTGGGAGCTTCGGCTCTGCAAAGCTCCGCTCGCGGGCGGCCCGAACTTGAGCATCACAAACTCTGTCAGGATCCCCGGGGATCCCCTGTCCAGCAGATACCCCTCCACTCCAATCCCGGGAGGTCCCGCCCACAGACCCCCTCCCTCCACCCTCCCCGGATCCCCGCCCAGCTCTCTCCCCAGCCCGGGACCAGAAGGTTCAAAAGTTTCCTTCCCTCCCTCCTCCCGCCCTTTCTCCAGCCGCTCCGTGCCCTCCCCCGCTCACTGCTCACCGCCGCCTCCCGCCGAACCCGGGTCTTCGACGGCTCCCACCTGCGGCTCCTTTAAAACTAGCCTTACCCAGTGCTGCCCAATCGCCGCGGGCCTTCTTCTCGGAGCCTTCGGGCAGTGCCCAATGGGCGGCCCGCGTCTTCCTGGGTGGCGAGACGCTAAGTGAAGCCACCTGAGCGCCATCCTCTCCGGGAGGTCTGCAGCCACACGCGGCAGCGCAGCTTTTGTGTTTGAGGGCCGATGTCGTTGCTCTCGAGGAACCACAGTGAACGGGTGGCGTCACCTTCTGCTAGCCAGGCAGGGCGGAAGCCCATGCCAAGTTTCTGGGACAGTCAGACAACCGTAGCGAAGCTAGCTGGCCGCCACGTTTTTTGAGGGCATCTTCCGGTTCTTTGGCTATTAGGCCAATCCGTGTGAACGGAGTGCTAACGATCTGTGAAATTCCCAGTGTCCTAGAGAGGCTCATCGAGGCCGGTTTCGGTACCGTCCTGGGTACCTCAACCGGGTTCCCGCGTTGCAGGGAAGCGTTAGGGAGTGGGTGGTGAGGGCCAGAGACAAGGACGGGTGCCCCTTCAGGCTCCGTTGCTTGGCGGGGTCCTGGAGAGACTGGGCTGAGCCAAAGTGGGGAGGACACTGGGGGCGTTGAGCTTAATTTCACCTGTGCACCTCTTCAGGGAAAGTGGGGGTTGCTGCGGCCCGCGCAGAGGGCTCAGAATAGGGGCGTCATTGCCAGGAGACCAGTAGCCAACTTGGCGTGCGCTGTGGGGTCTAGCCTCTTTCCTCTTTGAGACGGGCTCCCATGAGCCCTCTTTCAAAAGGGGCCTGGCTGATGAGGCGTGTAAGTGGCTCTTAGTAGTAAGAGATGAGGGATGTAATCCCGCTGCTTGGAGAGGCTGCATCACAGAACCTTACCAGGAGCGGGCCTGGTGATGGGAGGGAGTGGGTAAATCCTGGCTCTTGCTTTGTGAAGACGTTCTCACCGTCTAACCAAAGCCTGTGCCTCCACTAGTTCTCCTTCCCCAGGATTCTAAACATCTATTTTGTTGTTGTTGTTCCACTTAGTTTTGCATTCATTGGTTGCTTCTTTTTTTAAAATATACTTTATTGATTTTTTTTTACAGAGAGGAAGGGAAAGAGAAAGGGAGTTAGAAATATCGACGAGAGAGAAACATCGATCAGCTGCCTCTTGCACACCTCCCACTGGGGATGTACCCGCAACCAAGGTACATGCCCTTGACCGGAATCGAACCTGGGACCTTCAGTCTGCAGACCGATGCTCTATCCACTGAGCCAAACCGGTTAGGGTGTCATTGGTTGCTTCTTGTATGTGCCCTAACCAGAGATCACACTGCAAGGTTGATGTATGGGGAGGAGGCCCTCACCAACTGAGCTACCCGATCAGATTTTCTTTATATAAGAGAGCCTGAAGCCTAGAATTCTTGGCCTGAGGTGCCTCCCTGGCTCTGCATGATTCTCTCTTATGGGATTAAATGATAAAAGTAATTACACAAAAGATTGTGCCGCATCCAGCACGGGCAGGTTCCGTGAGCCCGAGGAGGGGCGGTGAAGGATTAAAGAAAAGACAGACAAGAGAATACAGCTGGGGCTCAGTGGAACACTGCTTCCCTGATGGAGAGACAGCGCTATGGCCTGCAAGCCAAGTCTTTATCTTATAGTCCAGCACACAAAGCAAAGTAAGGGTAGTGGTCAACCTGTTTACAATGTTCTTGTGAGTTTCACTTGTTTTGGCAGCACTTGCTGCACTTCCCACAGCCCATTAGCTACCTAGGTAGGAGCAAGGGAGGACGATAAGGTCAAGCTTAATTATGCTAAGGATTCTGCCCTCCACGCTGGGACTTGTTTGTGGCCCTGCCACAGGTCAGTCTGAGGCTTGACCCCATAGCCTCCCTACAAAAGATGATATAGAAAGAGCAGAATTAGCAAAAGTTGGTGTGGAAAGTGAAAGCTCTCCAACTCTATAAATAAGGACTCATCAATAGCTCTTCCAGGACTATAGCAGCGACTCTAACGGCCTGCTGGGCCCTCTGGAATTCCATTATAAGGCTTCTGGTAGAAGTAGGCAGCAGCTCTTTCAGCTAGAGGTGTTCTCTCCCCCTGGATCGGGGCTGGCTGCATAGTACCTGAGGATGTTCCTTGGCTGTCTGGTGATGCTCGGAGATCCTTCTCTACCTTGGCGAGTTAAGAGACCCTCTGTAAGCGCTCACTTAATTGCTTAAACACACAGGTACTTCCCAGGCCTCAAGGCAAGACAAGTTGCCAGATCTGAGTTTTCATTCTCTAGACCAGGCGTCCTCAAACTACGGTCCGCGGGCCACACGCGGGTGTTTTTGCCGTTTTGTTTTTTTACTTCAAAATAAGATATGTGCAGTGTGCATAGGAATTTGTTCATAGTTTTTTTTTAAACTATAGTCCGGCCCTCCAACGGTCTGAGGGACAGTGAACTGGCCCCCTGTTTAAACAGTTTGAGGACCCCTGCTCTAGATCTCCTGAAGAACTCAATGCCAAGGGCAAAGGAGGTAGTTTTAAAGAAAGGGCCTGGAACTGAGAAGTCTGGTAGGTACAGCCCTAACTGGGGTGCTGGAGTTCATCAAATTGAAGTCTAAAGTAGACTCTGGTGTCTTGGCCCCCAGCCCAGGCCAGCAACTACCAGCCTTCATAGCTTCAAGATCTCATTCGGGCCCTCTTTGTGACTACCATTTCAAAAACTATCTTACCCATCCCCTGTGTACACACTCTACGGTGTGGCCGGAGGCCCCACACAGTCTCCAGCAAGCCAGGCGATGTGGCTGAATATTGGCTGTTAGGGCACTTCAGTGTATCATCTTCAGAAACTCTGGGCCCATTTAGACTCTGGTCTCCCACCTGCTTAACTGTTCCCTGGCTTCAATATAATGAGAACAATAAACCCTGCCAGGCCTTATCTCAAAATGGACTTGGAGGATCAAGTGAGTAGACACATCTGAAAGTGCCTGATAAATAAGCCTCAGGCTACAGGTAAAAAGGGGATGATAACCGCCTATTCCTCTCAGAGAGTCCTCTGCCTTGTCCTCCCAAGCCAGCTGCTCTGCCACGTCCCTTTCTCTGCAGAAGCCTCTAGCCTGATCTCCAGATCAGCCAGGGAGGGTTGGTTAGGATGTGGCTTTAGGGTGTTGAGATGAATTTGGGTTGCTGCTCTTGTTGGCATCAGCCATGCAACAAAATGTCAGTGCCGCTTATATGCTATGTCCTGGGGATAGATTAGTGCCTGTGATAACCAGAATGGTGAGCCAAGGTTTTTTCCCCCAGGGTCGTCTCACCTCTCCCAAGAATGAGCGCCCTGGGCCAGAAGATTAAAGCAAAAGTGGAAATTTTATTACAAGCAGATTCAGACTCCCCACACCAGGAGGGAGGCCCAATAACGGGCTGCCCGTTAAAGCCTGTCTAGGGGTATATAGTTGCTACAAGTCTGTTTTATATCTACCCATGTAATCACCTGAGTGATTCCCTCAGTTGTTCTTGCCCAGCAGCGGACCTGAACTTTCCCTGTTCTGATAAGTCAGTTCGCCTTATTGTTGCAGACCCTCCCTGGATTCCTATGCCTCCCACTTTGAGTCCAGAAAAGTTTTATTAGTTCTGCTTGGTTGGTTTTTGTGATCAGGCTTGCTCAAACTGCTGTGTCTGCCCCTGCCTATGTTTCACCTGCCTTTGTTTCCCACTGGACCCCTGCCCTGTGTGCCTGCATTTCAAGCTAACTTCTCTCACTTTTCCCTACGAGTTTGGAGTTTCTATCCCTATATACAAAAGCGCCATAGTCTCTGCTGATTACCTCAGCTTCAGTCCCCTCCATCCTCAAGCACTCAGCCTAGCCAGGTGTCAACACATTCCTGCCCAATTTAATTCTTCTGCTGATGAGCTTTTATTTTTTAAAATATATTTTTATTGATTTCAGAGAGGAAGGGAGAGGGCGAGAAAGATAGAAACATCAATGATGAGCGAATCATTGATCGGCTGCCTCCAGCACACTCTCTAACGGGGATGGAGCCTGCAACCCAGGCATGTGCCCTTGACCGGAATCGAACCTGGGACCCACAGGCTGATGCCCTATCCACTGAGCCAAACTGGCTATGGCCTGAGGAGCTTTTTAAAAATATATATATTTTATTGACTTTTTAACAGAGAGGAAGGGAGACAGATAGAGAGAAACATCGATGAGAGAAACAATGATCAGCTGCCTCCTGCACACCCCCCACTGGGGATGTCCCCGCAACAGAGGTACATGCCCTTGACTGGAATCGAACCTGAGACCTTTCAGTCCGCAGGCCAACGCTCTATCTACTGAGCCAAACCTGTTAGGGCCTGAGGAGCTTTTAAGGACCCACCGTTGGGGGCTCTTCCACTCTGGTCAGCTACTTCGAATTGTTATAATTTATCTGAGAAAGCTAGTACTACCCATGGCCTATCTATCTCTTCCCCAATCTAGAGAGCCCACCACCCGTTCCATCTTTTCCTTCATTTTTACTTTGGGGGGCCGGGGCGGGGGGAGGGACGTGATAGGCCGGGGTCAAGTTTGGAGGAACTGGTAAAGTGAAGATGGGGAAGGGGAGAAGGTTTGAAGGATTGGAGAAAAAGTCAAGAAGGGTGAAGGGAGCTACTTATCTGAAACAGTGATATGTCACTGTGCTGGTTATCAATTTATTATCTCTCAACTCTGAATTTATTCTTTTTGCCTGCTCTGTGAAAAAATGGATCTGGGCCCTTTAAATACTTTTTTCTCTGCTAGCTGGAATCATTAAGTTTTGTCAGCTAGGGAGACATTGCAGGAAGAAAGGGTTTTGCTTCCTGGTTCCAGTGAGCCCTGTTGGCAGGGTCCTGCAGTGCACGTGGGTCCCCAGCCCCCAGCTTCTGCAGTGCAGGCAGCTTCTCCAGTACCAGGCTCCTGCAGGGCGAAGTGGCCAACAGCACCCAGTGGCTAACAGCTCCCCCTGGTATATCCCTTGGACACTTTTTAAAAATATATATATATATTATTGATTTTTTTACAGAGAGGAAGGGAGAGAGATAGATAGAAACATCGATGAGAGAGAGAAGCATCGATCAGCTGCCTCCTGCACGCACCCAACTGGGGATGTGCCCGCAACCAAGGCACATGCCCTTGACCCTTCAGTCCCCAGGCCGAGGCTCTATCCACTGAGCCAAACTGGCTAGGGCACCCCTTGGACACTTTTGTGGTGGGGTGCCTCTGGTGAGATACCTTTCCATTAACAGTTTTCCCTGACACCCTAGAGCAGGGTGGAGAACATCCAGCCCATGGGCTGTATACGCCCAGGAAATCATTTGGTCTGGCCCTGCCAAGACATTAGGGGTGAGTTAATTAAATGTTTGACCAAATATAGCAGGCTAATTTTTATTTTATTTTATTTTTTGCAGCAGGCTAATTTTAAAAAATATATATTTTATTGATTTTTTTTACAGAGAGGAAAGGAGAGGGATAGAGAGTTAGAAACATCGATGAGAGAGAAACATTGATCAGCTGCCTCCTGCATACCTCCTACTGGGGATGTGCCCTCAACCAAGGTACATGCCCTTGACCAGAATTGAACCTGGGACCTTTCAGTCCACAGGCCGATGCTCTATTCACTGAGCCAAACTGGTTAGGGCAGCAGGCTAATTTTTAAGTTGATAATTTTGTATGACCCGAGAATGATGTTATAAATATCCAAATGGTCCTTGGCAAAAAAAAAAAAAAAAAAAAAAAAGGTTCCCCACCCCTGCCCTAGAGGGAAGATTTCCAGCAAGTTACACTGGAGTGGCATCTCCGTGATTTCTATCTTCTCTCCAAAAAGTTCTGGATCTCTGCCCTGGCCAGGTGGCTTAGTTGGCTGGAGCATCGTCCTGTACACTAAAAAGTTGCAGGTTCGATTCCTAGTCAGGGCACATATCCAGGTTGTGGGTTCAATCCCCAGTCAGGGTGTGTATGGGAGGCAACCAATTGATGTTTCTCTCTCTCTCTCCCTCCCCCTTCCTCTCTCTAAAAAGTAATAAAAAAAAACACACAAAAAAAACCACACACATATCCTCAGGTGAGGATTTAAAAAAAGTTCTGGATCTCAGCTCTAGGGAGGCCCAGGTAGAGGCTTTTTCTTGGGTGCTATATCTCAGCATGAGGGGTAGTGACTGCTCCTATATATGATATCACTGTATTCTTTAGAATTCTCTTTACTTCTTACTATCTGTAGTGGGCAGAATTGTGTATCCCAAAAGATATGTTCTAACCCCCAGTTCCTGTGACTGTGACCTTATTTGTAAATAAAGCTGAACTTTTCAGATGTATTCTATGAGGTCATACTGGTTTAGGGTGAGCCCTATTCCAGTAACTGGTGTTCTTATAAGAAGAAGAAAATTTGGACACAGACATGTAGAAAGTAGAATGCCATGTGAAGACAAGCAGAGACATATGGAAAGAATGCCATGTGGCAACAGAAGCAAAGATTTGAGTGATGCATCTACAAACCAAGGACTGCCAGAGATTGCCAGCAACCAGCAGAAGTAGAAGTAGGCAAGGGAGGATTCTAACCTGGATCTCAGAAGGAGCATGACCCTGCTGATGCATTGATTTCAGATTTCTAGTCTCCAGAACAGCAAGCAAATAAATTTGTGTTGTCTTAAGCCATCACCCAACCTGTGGCAATTTGTTATAGCAGCCCTAAGAAACAAATACACAACCCAACCCCTCATTTCTCTAATTACCTATTATAGTTGATAATTCTTTGTATTAAACTTGTGCTTGTTGGAATTACTATATAGGTTCTCTCTCTTCTGACTGGACCTAGACTTATGCCATTACCAACAAAAATACTAGTGTCTCAGCATTAAATCAAATGGAATATCTGAATCTTGAAAGTTCCTACCACAATCGCTATGAAGAGCGATTAAGAAGTAAGCCATTTTTGAAAGAGGAATAATGTCTACATTGCAGACATATTCCTTAAAGGCATTCGAATGTTCTATCAACCCGAGAAAGAATGAAAAGTGAGTGCACAAGGTGCCTGTGAAGACAGCTGGCTTGACTGAAGAGGAAGAAGTTGAGCTGGACAAATGCCATGTTGTCTAAAGGCAATTCCTGCCCTAGCCGGTTTGGCTCAGTGGATAGAGCATCGGCCTGCGGACTGAAGGGTCCCGGGTTCGATTCCCGGTCAAGGGCATGTACCTTGGTTGCGGGCACTTCCCCAGCAGGGGGTGTGCAGGAGGCAGCTGATCGATGCTTCTCTCTCATCGATGTTTCTAACTCTCTATCCCTCTCCCTTCCTCTCTGTAAAAAATCAATAAAATATATTTTAAAAAAAATAATAATAAAGGCAATTCCTGACGTCTATGTTTTCAAATGGAGGCCAACTCTAGACAACACTCAGAAAACAAGTCCAGGTGGAGTTTTCTGGAAGTGACTGTCTAATGTTATAGGCTGGGAAGGCAGAGGGACAGTGGTACTCAGGGCTAGAGTGGCAATGCTGGGGCAGGGAGGTCCAAGACACACACAAAAAACAGATGCACCGCTGTGACCTTTTGTCCAGAGAAAGAGGGCTAAATGTGGGATGGCAAAGGCTCCAGGTGGTCAAGAAGGCTCTAAATATGGGCTGAGGTGTCCATTTTTTGTTCAACACATTTGTTGAACTCCAATAATGTGACAGGCAAAATATGGTGAACAAGACAAGTGAGAGTCCTGTTTTTAGAGAGAGAGACAAGTGCGTAGTGAAATAAATGCTAAACTCAACTTATATTTGGCTTCACAAAAGAGCACATAAGCAGAGCTAGAGGAGAAGACTTACCAGAGAAAGTGATGAGTCAACTGATAATTGAAGGAAAGGGGGTCAAAAAGGGGGTGGAGGAGCTACATAGGTCATCATAACCATGTACAGGTTCAGAGGGCAAAATTCAGGAGGCTTCAAATACATGTAATCTGGTCATCAGCCTATCAGAACTAATGCATGCTTTTTAGAATAGTAAATATTTTGAATGCTATTTTTATGAAAAAAATGATAGTGAAGTAACCATTTACAGTCCTACTTTTTAAAAAATCAATATAATTCTTGCCCTGGCCACTATGGCTCAATTGGTTGGAGCATCATCCTGTGCTCTGGGAGGTCCAGGGATCTCTCTCTCTCTCTCTCTCTCTCTCTCTCTCTCTCTCTCTCTCTCTCTCCACCTTCCTCCCTCTCTAAAATAAATTTTAAAAAATATATAGTTCTTACTATGATTTAAAGGACAAATAAAGTAATTTATTTCTTTTAAATATATTTTATTGATTTTTTTACAGAGAGGAAGGGAGAGGGAGAGTTAGAAACATCGATGAGAGAGAAACATCAATCAGCCGCCTCCTACACACCCCGTACTGGGGATGTGTCCGCAACCAAGGTACATGCCCCTGACCGGAATCAAACCTGGGACCCTTGAGTCCGCAGGCCGACGCTCTATCCACTGAGCAAAACTGGTCAGGGCTAAAGTAATTTATTTAAAAATGTGTATCCAATAGTATATTATACATAACTTAGAATAAAAACTAACTACAGGTAACAATATGAATGAATTTTAAGAAGCAAAATAGGCCAGACACAAAAGAATGTGTACACACACACCCCTTACGATTCTATTTGCATTATGTTAAAAAAAAGAGGCAAAACGATAACGTTAGAAATTGGACTAGTGGTTATCCTTGGGAAGGGTAGTGACTGGAAGGCACATGAGGAGAACCTAGGATACTAGAAATGTTTTGGTTTCTTGATCTGGGTACTGATCATGTGAGTGTTTATTTTGTGAAAATTCATTGAGCTAACACTTAGGATTTGTACACTTTTCTGTATCACATGTTTTTAAATTTTTTATCTCAATATGTAAATGCTTGGGTAGGGCTTTGCCATAAGGTTTAGTGAAGTGGTCATACTGAATTAGTCATATGTTTTCACCTACATATAGGATTTCTTGAATACAGCAGCTACAAATGCAGATAATCACAGATGAGTCGTGTTGGTGATTCAAATTCAAGTGTGGCCATCTGTGTCATGCTTTGCCAGAATGACTAATAATTCTTGGTCAAGTTCCAAATAATCTTGGTGAAGTTCCAATCTTCCTTCATTATACAGGTGCTGTCTTTCTGGGAAAGTCAGGATTAAAATTGGACTTATACGTTTGTGTTCATATATAAAATGAATTTAGGTTTTGTACTCAGATAACCCGTTTTCACTTATATAAATGTCCATGGGGCATTCTAACATTGGAGGACAAGGGACAATTTTTTCTTTTTCTTTTTCAATTAGTTGGCATTCAATATTATATTAGTTTCAGATGTACAGCATAGTGGTCAGACATCCATATAATTTTCAAAATGATTCCCTGGATATGCCTAGTACCCACTAGGTATCATAAATAATTATTGCAATATTATTGACTATATTACTTATGCTGTACTTTATATCCCCATGATTGTTTTGTAACTGCCAATTTGTACTTCTTGATCCCTGCCTTCATCTTTATCACCCAGCCCCCCAAACTCAAGTAAGTAACTGACAAGTAGCTTACTGGCAAGTAACTATCAGTTTGCTCTTTATATCTGTGATTCTGTAGAGAGAGAGAAAAACATTGATTTGTTGTTCCATTTTTTAATGCATTCATTGGTTGATTCTTGTATATTCCCTGAGTGGGATTGAACCCGCAACCTTAGCTTATGAGGACGATGTTCTAACCCAGTGGTCGGCAAACTCATTAGTCAACAGAGCCAAATATCCACAGTACAATGATTGAAATTTCTTTTGAGAGCCAAATTTTTTAAACTTAAACTTCTTCTAACGCCACTTCTTCAAAATAGACTCGCCCAGGCCGTGGTATTTTGTGGAAGAGCCACACTCAAGGGGCCAAAGAGCCGCATGTGGCTCGCGAGCCGCAGTTTGCCGACCATGGTTCTAACCAACTGAGTGACCTGTCCAGGACATTTCATTGATTTTTTATATTGTTTTTTAGAATTCATTTCATTTATTTCTACTCTGATCTTTATTATTTTCTTTCTTCTATTCCCTTTGTGCTTTGTTTTTTGTTCTTTTTCTAGTTCCTTCAGATGTATGTACGATTGTTTGGTATTTCTCTTGTTTCTAGAGGTAGGCCTGTGTTGCTATGAATTTCCCTCTTAGAACTGCTTTGGCTCTGTCCCATAGATTTTGGGTTACTGTGTTTTCCTTTTCATTTGTCTCAAAGTATCTTTTGATTTCATTGTTAACCCATTCTTGTTTAGTAGTATGTTATTTAGCCTCCATGTATTTGTGTTTTTTTTTTTAGTTTTCTTTTTGAAATTTATTTCCAGTTTCATACTATTGTGATCAGAGAAGATGCTTGATATGATTTCAGTCTCCTTAAACTTATTGAGATTTGTTTTATGGCCTAATGTCTATCCTGGAAAATGTTTCATGGGTTCCTGAAAAGAATGTATATATTGCTGCTTTGTGGTGAAATTCTCTAAATATATTAATTAAATCCATCTGGTCTCATGTGTCACTTAAGGCAACTGTTTCCTTGTTGATTTGCTGTCTGGATGGTCTGTTGGTGTCAATGGGTATTAACCCTTTGCACTCGCTTGCTTTTTTCATTGAGCTGCTACCGATGCTAACCGTGTCGAGTCACACTCGACATCTGAGTGCAAAAGGTTAAAGTATCCTACAATTACTGTATTACTGTTGCTCTCTCTCTTTATGTCCATCAATATTTCCTTTATGTATTTACCTGCTCCTACATTGGATGTGTACATGTTTACAAGGGTTATATCCTCTTGTTGGATTGATCCTTTTATCATTACGAAGTGTCCTTGGTCTCTTGTTATAGCCTTTATTTTAAAGTCTATTTAGTCTGATATAAGTATTGCTATCCCAGTTATTTGAAATATATGAAATATATGAGTTATATGAAATATCTTTTCCCATTCCTTTACTTTTAAACTGTGTGTGTATTTCAATTGGAAATGGGTCTCTTGTAGGCAGCATATGTGTGGGTCTTATTTTCTTGTCCATTCAGCCACCCTATATCTTTTGATTGGAGCATTTAATCCATTTCCACTTAAGGTTATTATTGGCTCTGGCTGGTGTGGCTCAATTGCTTGAGCATCATCCCATGCACCAAAAGGCCACTGGTTCGATTCCCGGTCAGGGAACGTACCTGAGTTGCAGGTTTGATCCCCTGTTGGGGTGCATATGGGGGACAACTGATCAATGTTTCTCTCTCTCTTCCTCTCCTTTCCTCTTTCTCTCTCTAAAAAAAAAACAAAAACAAAAAAAAACATATTAAAAAATAAAGTTTTTGTTGATAGGCATGTAACTATTTTGTTATTCATACGTATAATCTTTTTCCCCTTCTTCTTAAAAAGTTCCTTTTTAAACATTTTTTTGTAGTGCTGGTTTGGTGGTGATGAACTCCTTTATCAAGGAGTTGCTTGTCTGGGAAGCTCTTTAGCTCTTCTTCAATTCTTTTTAAAAAAAAGATTTTTTTTTTTATTGTTTTCAGAGAGGAAGGGAGGAGAGAGAGACAGAAACATCTTACCTAATAATAGACAAACATGTAAATTGACTGTACCTCCAATATACCCACAGCCAATCAGAGTGAGTATGCAAATTAACACAACAAAGATAGCGGGTTAATTTGCATATACAGGCGGAGCGGCTGGGAGGGGCGGGACACCTTCTATGAGCGGGTGGGGGGGTGGGGGGGGCAGTGGAGGGAGCTACAGGAGCGGTGCTCCGGACAGAAGCGAGGACGTGCCGGCTCCTGGGCGGCTGGGAGTAAAGCCAGAGGAAGAAAGGCCAATTCTTGCACGAATATCGTGCAACGGGCCTCTAGTTAATAATGAGAGAGGATCATTGGTTGGCTGCCTCCTGCACACCCCCTACTGGGGATCAAGTCCACAACCTGGGCATGTGCCCTGACCAGGACCCTGACCAGGAATCGAACTGTGACCTCTGGTTCATAGGTTGATACTTAACCACTGAACCACACTGGCTGAGCTCTTCTTCATTTCTTTTTTTAAAATATATTTTTATTTCAGAGAAGAAGGGAAAGGGAGAGAGAGAAACATCAATGATAAGAGAGAATCATTGATCAGCAGCCTTCTGCATGCCCCCCACTGGGGATCGAGCCTGCAACCCAGGCATGTGCCCTGACCGGGAATGGAACCACAACTTCCTGGTTCATAGGTTGATGCTCAACCACTGAGCTACAGCAGCCTGGCACTTCTTCAATTCTTAATGATAGCCTTGCTGGGTAGAGTAGTATTGGTTGTAGGTCCTTGCTTTTCATTACTTTGAATACCTTGTATCAATCCCTTCTGGCCTGTAAAGTTTCTGTTGAGAAATCAGCTGACAGTCTTATGGGAGCTCCCTGGTAGGTAACTCACTGCTTTTCCCTTGCTGCTTTTAAGATTGTCTCTTAGTCTTTAATCTTTTGTATTTTAAATATGATGTATCTTGTTGTGGGCCTCTTCGGTTCATCTTGTTTGGGACTCTGCACTTCCTGGACTTGTATGTCTATTTCCTTCATCAGGTTAGTTTTCAGTCATTTTTTCAAATAGGTTTTCAATCCCTTGAAGATCTCTCTCTCTCTTCTCCTTCCAGTACTCCAATAATGCAAATGTTGGTACACTTGATGTTGTCCCAGAGGTTCCTTAAATTATCCTCATTTCAATTTTTTTGGGTTGATCCTCACATGAGGATATTTTTTCCATTGCTTTTCAGAGAAAGTGGGAGGGAGGAGGGAAAGAAAGAGAGAGAGAGAGAAACATCAATGTGAGCGAGACACATTGACTGGTTTCCTCCTGTACATGCCCAATGAAGGGCAGGAATCGAGCCAGTGACCCTTCGGTACATATGCCAACACTAACCACTGACCCACACCGACCAAGGCTATCCTTAGTCTTAAAACAATATTTTAGCCCACCAGTGTGGCTTAGTTGTTGAATGTCTACCTATGAACTGGGAGGTCATGGTTTGATTCCAGGTCAGGACATGTGCCCGGGTTGCGGGCCCAGTCTCAAGGAGGGCATGCAGGAGGCAGCCAATAAATGATTCTCTTTCATCATTGTTGTTTCTTTTTCTTTTTAATATATATTTTTATTGATTTCAGAGAGGAAGAGAAAGAGATAGAAACATCAATGATGAGAGAGAATCATTGATTAGCTGCTTTCTGCATGCTCCCCACTGGGGATGGAGCCCACAATCAGGGCATGTGCCCTTGGCCGAAATTGGACCCGGGACCCTTCAGTCCACAAGCTGATGCTCTATCGACTGAGCGAAACCAGCTAGGGCATCATTGATGTTTCTTTTATTTTTATTTATTTTTATTTATTTTATTTTATTTTGTGTGTCTGTGTATGTGTGAGAATTGTCATTTGTATTTTATTGTACTTTTATTTTATTTTATTTTTTAAATATATATTTTATTGATTTTTTACAGAGAGGAAGAGAGAGGGATAGAGAGTTGGAAACATCGATGAGAGAGAAACATCGACCAGCTGCCTCCTGCACACCCCCTACTGGGGAAGTGCCCGCAACCAAGGTACATGCCCTTGACCGGAATCGAACCTGGGACCCTTGAGTCCGCAGGCCGATGCTCTATCCACTGAGCCAAACCGGTTTCGGCTGTACTTTTATTTTTTAATTACAGTAGACATTTAATATTATTTGATATTAGTTTCAGGTGTACAGCGTAATGGTTAGACCTTTATATAACTTACAAAGTCATTCCCAGACACCATACATAGTTATTACAATATTATTCACTGTATTCCCTAGGCTGTACTTTACATATGATTATTTTGTAACTACCAATTTGTATTTCATTTTTTAAAAATTCTTTATTGATTAAAGTATTACATATGTCTCTTCTTTCCCCCATTGACCTCTCCCCAGCCGTTCCCACCCCCCAGCAGAGGGCATCATTTATGTTTCTGTTTCTCTCTCCCTCTCCCTTCCTCTCTGAAATTAAAAAAACATATTTAGAAAAATATAAATAAGTAAAAATTTAAAATATGTTTTATTGATTTTGGATTTTTTAGTATGTTTATTGATTTCAGGAAGATCACCCTTTGGTTGTGTCATTTCTGGAGCTAATTGGGTGGTGCTCTGTTATGGTCTGAAGCTGGCCAGGTATGTTGTTTCTGAGGCCCATTGGGAGAGACTCCAGTGCAGGCCAAGGTCAGCTGTTGCTTGTGCCCACCCGGGGCCACCTGGTAGGAGCTACAAAGGTATCCACAGTTAGTAGCTGCCTGTGTGGGCCCAGAAGTGCGTGGGAGAGGCCGTGCTGCAAACTGAGGCCAGCTGCCTGTGAGGTTCCGCTGCTGAAAGAGCCTTGGACAGTGCATGAGTTGGGTGGAGTTGGGGTCTCAGGGAGACCAGGGTGGGATAAGTGGTATTTACCATATAACTGCAGATTCAGATTTGGTGCTCACCTGCACCTGCACATGCAAGCTGTGTGGGAGGAAGACTCAACATAGGAACAACAGCTGCTCCTTCAGTCCTAGCTCTGAAGCCATAGGATTCCACTTCTCCCCATATGTCCCTCGTACCTTTCAAGCTGCTGAGGGACAGTTTTTCATTGAACAGGACTGTCTGATACTGTGTAAGATAACTGATACTTCTGGATCCATTCATTAAATGTCAGTAGGTCCTCCATCACTGTGACCAAAGAAATGCTCCCACAAAAATCACAAAACATTTAGCTGTTGAGAGCCATAGGGTTGGGACCATAGATTTAGGGCATGAAGTTCAGTTTAGCAACTGGGAAGTGATCATCAAAGAAATGGGAGCCCTAGCTGGTTTGGCTCAGTGGATAGACAGTCTAGAGAGTCGGCCTGCAGACTAAAGAGTCCCAGGTTTGATTCCGGTCAAGGGCACATGCCCAGGTTGCAGGCTTAATCCCCAGTAGGGGGTGTGCAGGAGGTAGCCAATCAATGATTCTCATCATTGATATTTCTATCCCTCTCTCCCCTCTCTCTTCCTCTCTGAAATCAATAAAAATATATTTTTTAAAAATAAATGGGAGGTGAAAAGATTATTCAGGCTCAGTGAAGGTCAGCTAACATAGAGAAAAAAAGTACTATAGTGGGGAAAAGTGGGGGCTTGATTCCATAAAGATTTGTTAAATAAATAAATAAACAAATGAGTGAATGGATGCTGCAGGAAATAAAAAACTATATTGGCTTTTAAAACTTACTTTTTATTAAGTAATAAAGTTATATGGTTTACATTTTAAAAACAATTTTTTATTCAGTCCTGGCCCTATATAGGAAATCATATTATTAGATTAATACCTATCCTCTAGAGTTTCTTTGTGCATAGAAAAGCAAATATCCATATCTGTTCTCCTCCCTGGCTTGTTTATGCTCAAGAGGTAGTGCTCTGCTCTTCACCTACTGTATCTAGGAACTCGTTCCTTAGCAATGTATAGAGCACTTCTGCATTGTTTACAGCTGCCTAGGTTTTCCATTGTGTGGCTATACTACAGTTCCTTTCATTACTCTCCTATCGATGGGGATTTAAGTTGTTTTCTATCCTTCAGAATTATAAACAACTAGGGGCCCAGTGCACTAATTCGTGCACCTTGAAAGGAACTGTGGGCCGCAAGGCTGCGGTGGGCACAGGGGCGGGTCTCGGCCCATCCTCTGCTCCCCCGCCTGGCCCCTCCTGCTGTGGCCCTGGTCCCCTGTCTCCTGGCAGTCCCGCTCCCACTGCTGCCGCCGCTGCAGCTCCCACACGCTGACAGCGCCACCCCGCTTGCACCTGCTGACAGTGTGGAGCGATTGGGGCCGGTGCCATCAGTGGGTGCGAGCAGCAGCTGCTGCACTGATCGCCCCTCAGGAGCAGGGGGAGATGGAGAAGCCCTCAGGGGCGATCAGAGCTGGCAGCTGCTGCTTGTACCCACTGATGGCACCGAGCAATCGGGGCAGCGGGTGCGAGTGGGGGCAGCACCAGCAGCAGGTGCGAGGGCCGGGCAGGACCACGGTGTGCGAGAGCAAAGAATTTTCAGTAACCACCAGAGGCTCGCCCCATGACAGTGACCAGCGCCCCCACCTTAGTCTGGCGCCCCTGCTTACTCCCACCATCCCGTTGTGACCGATGTCCGCCATGTTTCACTCTCTGCTGCCCGCTGCCAACACCTGCCATGGTCCCCGCGCACTCCCTGGTGGTCAGCACACATCATAGTGACCGGTTGTTTCGTTGTTCCTGTTCTGCCATTCATTCTATTTGCATATTAGCCTTTTATTATATAGGATGCCTCAATGGTAACCTTTATATACATGTCACTTAGCCCACATGTTCTTTTTTGTTGTTGTTGGTTTTTTAAAAATATATTTTATTGATTTTTTTACAGAGAGGAAGGGAGAGGGATAGAGAGTTAGAAACATCGATCAGCTGCCTCCTGCACACCCCCTACTGGGGATGTGCCCGCAACCAAGGTACATGCCTTGACCGGAATCGAACCTGGGACCTTTCAGTCCGCAGGCCGACGCTCTATCCACTGAGCCAAACCGGTTTCGGCTAGCCCACGTGTTTTATAGTGAATGTTTTTGAGGAAAGACAAGGCAAAATTAAAATGATCCTTTGTGAAGATTTAGCAACTCCTGTGTAAGATGGATTTGGGAGCGGGTATATATGATGGGGAGGAGTTGGTGAGGGCCACACTGAGCTGACCACCAAGGAACTTCATGACCTTCAGAGGGAGCAGCAACAGACGGCAGCTGAGGAGCTCTCCTCAGAGGAGGAAGAGGAGAGGGAGGATATTCCTACTTCACTAATCAAGGGAATGCTTGGGAAATGGGGAGAAATGCAAAGTTTTATTGAGAAATATCACCCTGACAAAGAAGTAGCAAACCTTAACAATAAACTTCTTCAATAACAATGCAGTTTTTCACTTCAGGCAGGTGTCAAAATGCAGGCAAAAACAAACATTGTTAGATAGGTGTTTAGTGAGACAGAGGCCCAGTGAGCCTGAAGCAAGTGGACCAAAGAGACAAAAGAAAGAAAGAACCCCAGAAGAACAGCTGCCTGACATGTTTTTTAAAAAAATATATTTTTATTGATTTCAGAGAGAAGTGGGGAGGGAGAGAGAGATAGAAGCATTAATAATGAGAGAAAATCATTGATCGGCTGCCTTCTGCATGCCCCTTATCAGGGCTTGAGCCCACAACCCGGGCATGTGCCTGACCAGGAATCGAACCATGACCTCCTGGTTCATAGGTCAGCACTCAACCACTGAGCCACACCGGCTAGGCTATCTGATGTGTTTATAGAAGGGGACTCCCCTTCCAAACGGTAACATCCCTCCATCTCTCTTCTCCATATTCAGTCATCAATAGTTCTCAACATTAAAGGTCAGTTCTGTGTTTACATACGTTTTCATTTTTTACTGTACATTTGATATCCTTTTGGTTAAATTTTCATTTACATTTCATGTCCTTTTTGTTTTTAAAATGTTTATTTATAGATTAAACAGTACGTTAGTACTGTATATAAGAAAGGTTAAAACAATCATTTGTGTGGAATGGATTAATTCAACTTACATTATTTCTTTTTTTTTTTAATATATTGATTTTTTTTACAGAGAGGAAGAGAGAGGGATAGAGAGTTAGAAACATCGATGAGAGAGAAACATCAATCAGCTGCCTCTTGCACACCCCCTACTGGGGATGTGCCCGCAACCAAGGTATATGCCCTTGACCGGAATCGAACCTGGGACCCTTGAGTCCGCAGGCCGATGCTCTATCCACTGAGCCAAACCGGTCTCGGCAACTTACATTATTTCTAATGGAGAAAAAAAATGAATCAGTTTTTGAATAAATCTCTTCTTAAACAGCCTTTCAGAATGCATTAAATTTGAGAACTAAGGTTTCACTGTATCTATGATTATTAGAAATTGTTCATTCTTCCCCTTCGGAATGTAAGCTCCTTGAGAAGAGGATCTTTGCCTGTTTTTTGTTTGTTTGTTTGTTTGTTTTTAGCTGACGTATCCTAAGCTCCTAGTACATGGGAGACTGTGGGACTGGCAGGGAAAAGCCAGGAAAAGGAAGGACTCAGATAACAGACATTAGGTCTGATAAGCCAGTAACAGGAGTGAAATGTAGTTAACAGTCATTTAAAATATGTAGGAAAAAAAAACACACAAAAAACAAGCTTGCAGTTCAGCAACCATGTGAAAATATTAGCAGCCAGTTAGATGTGTAGGCCAGGAGGAGGATTTCAGTACTATTGATATTTTGAACCAGACAATTCTTCGTTGTGAGGAGTTGCCTTGTGCATTGTAGGATGTTTATTAGAAGTTTCCCCAGCCTATACCCCCATGATGTCGATAGCACACACACATCCCCACTCTGTCCCCCTTCCCTGCCCGCTCCTTGTGTCAACCAAAGAACATCTCTAGACATTGCCAGTTGGGAATACTGGCCTAGGGGATATAATGACCATTGAAACCAAGGGAAAGAGGTTGAATGCCTGAACTTTTGAGAAATGCACTTTAAAAAATGAGGGATGTAATAAAGAAGACAAAAACCAAACAACAAAACGAAGATTCAGGAGCCATCGGAAGAAAGTAGCAGTGTTTTAATGAGGTTAGCAGGACGTGGAGAGAATTGTTTTAGTGGAATGTAGGCACAGAAGCCTGGTTGCAGTGTGTTTGTGTGAGCAAGGGCACATAGCTGCGTTCTAGGTGGGACAGGTGATGAAAAAGCAGATGCAGTCAAGTAGCCAGTGACAGAAACGCAATGAAGCACAGATAGAACAACGAAGTCAAGGCAGTGAGAAAGAATCAAAGCAGAGGGTGAGGGTGTAGGAGGAATGAGGGAGCAATTGTACATTCCACTGCATTCTCCAGCCCTAGAGTCTTGGAAAAGACAAAGTATCAATCATCCTCCCATCTTGAGAAGGAAGTTAGTTGAAGAAATGAAAGGAACAGAGATTTATTTATTTATTTATTTATTTATATTGATTTTTAGAGAGAGAGGAAGGGGGAGAGACTTAGCTACCTGGCCAGGGCAGAGTGCAAATGAAGTGGGAGAAAACCATGAAATAGGATCTAGGACCCAACTCTTGGTTTCCCCAGACTAATTTCAAGAGTGGCTTACTGGGTTGAGATGTATAAGAATTTTCTCAGACCGTGTCATTCCTTTAGAACACAGTAGGCTACAGAAGGTTCTGGAAAGGACCTTCCTGTGCATTTCTACTACTTACTCTGAGATAAAACCCCTGTTTACTCTCAAGTGGATGAACTTAAGCAAAATCCTATTCTTTTTATTTATTGATTTTTCTTGAGGTGGGGGGTGATAGGGAGAGAGAGAGATTTGCTGTTCCACTTGTGTATTCACTGGTTGATTCTTGTATGTGCCCTGACCGGAGATCAAACTCACAACCTTGGTGTATTGGGACGATGCTCTCCAATTGATCTACCCGCCCAGGGCCAAAACCCTAGGTTTACCTCTAGATTCTCCTCTTCCAAATCTTAAAATCATACAACTTTCTTGCTCAAGAACACCTACTATCTCCCTGCTGCCTACAGTATGAAGACCAAAATGCTAAGGGAAACATGTATCAATGCCTACCATATGCTAAGTGTATTTGTTTCTTAGGGCTACCATAACAAAGCACACAAACTGGGTTACTTAAGACAGCAGAAATGTATTCTCTCGTAATTCTGGAAGTCCAAAATCAAGGTGTTGGCAGGGCCGTGTTCCTCTGAGACCCTGAATAGAATCCTTCCTTGCCTCTTCCTAGTTTTTGGTGGTAGCCAACAGTCCCCGGCATTCCTTGGCTACATCATTCTCATCCTATGTAGTCATTGGTGTTCTCCTTGTGTCTGTCTTTGTGTGTCTGCTTTTCTTTCTTACAAAGACACTGGTCGGATTAGATTAGCGGCCGCCCTAATTGAGTGTGATCTCACCTTAACTCGATTAAATCTATGAAGACTTACTTCCAAATAAGGTCACATTCAGAGAGTACTAGGGGTTAGGACTTGAACATGTCTTTATGGGGACACAAGTTAACCCCTAACAGTGCTACCTAAGTATCACGACAACTTTGCAAGGTAGGAACTATAATTAAACTGAGGCTCAGAGATGTTAGTGATTTACTAATGCTAATTAATATCAGAGTTGGATTGTCAGATATCATGTTCATTTTGTATAGCATGACCTTACCCAAACAGACAATTGTGAAATTCTTCCTCACATACTCCATGCCAGAGTCAAACATCTAATTATTATGCTGATATATATCTGATGCTTTCCCATCTTCTAGGACATCATTGTGTCTCCATTTGTCCAGTTTCTACCATCCCTGAAGGCCCAGCTCAAGTGGAATCTCCTCCTGAAGCCTTCCTCAGTCTCTTCTCCTAATCTTCTAGCCCAGTGGTCGGCAAACTCACTAGTCAACAGAGCCAAATATCAACAGCACAACGATTGAAATTTCTTTTGAGAGCCAAAAACCGACTTCTGCGCATGGGCCACGAAGTTTCAATCGCACTGTACGTGCACGCCCGCACGTGGTTATTTTGTGGAAGAGCCACACTCAAGGGGCCAAAGAGCTGCATGTGGTTCAAGAGCCGCAGTTTGCCGACCACTGTTCTAGGGCATTTCTCACTGTCCCTTCTGCCCTGCAATTATGTGTGTTTCTTTCTAATGCTGATCACCTCAAAGGACTGGATGGAGGACAATTTCAGGGAAATTTTGTGATATGTAGAGTGCCCCAAATTTTTAGTGAGGTTACAAAGAAGTTTCACACATTTTAAAACAGTTTTATTGAGATAGAGCTCACATAGGGCATAATTCACCTATTTGAAAAGTACACTTCGAAGGCTTTTTGTATATTAGCACCTCTACAATCTAATTTTAGAACGTTTTCATCACCCCCATAACAAATCCCACACCCATCAGCAGTCACTCCCCACGGGGCCCTTTCCCTGGCCCCACTTCTACAGGTTTGTTTATTCTGGACATTCCATATAAACTTCCACACATTTTCATTTGACTTCCCAAGGATTAGTCTTTGTAGGTATTTTTCACAATGCTCTTGGGGGATCATGTTCCTATTTTACAGGAGAAGATTGACTGTTATCGAGGATCTGTACGTGCCAAACTCGCACACGGAGCCCTGCAGGCTCCCCCAACCATCTTCCTCCTTAGGCTTTTCCTCCAGGCACCCAGGTCACTTGCCCCATGAGAATCACTTAGGGCTCGGTTGCAGGTTACACCCACGCAGGCGCCATTCAAACCTCTTTGCCCTTCACCCTTTGAGACCCAATCACCGCGCCTGGCTTAGGCGATTGACTGGAAATGTCCTATCCACCAGCGCAATTGTGGGGACCAGCACCCAGCTCACGAAGAGAGGGTCTGGGTGCCGAGGAGAGGAGCTCCATTGTGCCTGGTTTAGTAAGGCACATGCGACATAATTCACCACCGCCCAAGGCCGACATGGGCCTTTTATCAAGTTGGGAGAGGGCCTAGCTATTACCTTTTTGTTTTGTTTTTTTTTAAGCTGCCATCATATTTTTTAAAAATGAAAAAACAGAACCCTAAAACAATGGTATGTTTTAACATGCGTTTAGCAAGCTGATACTTTTTTTAAAAATATATTTTATTGATTTTTTTACAGAGAGGAAGGGAGAGGGATAGAGAGTTAGAAACATCGATAGAGAGAAACATCCATCAGCTGCCTCCTGCACACCCCCCACTGGGGACGTGCCCGCAACCAAGGTACATGCCCTTGACCGGAATCGAACCTGGGACCCGTCAGTCCCCAGGCCGACGCTCTATCCACTGAGCCAAACCGGTTTCGGCAGCAAGCTGATACTTTTAACACAAAAGGCATTGTAATATAATTGTGTTATTCGCAAAATAATTATAAAAGTAATACATAAAGCCGAGGTGAGGTGAGGTCTGGTAATGGTCGCTGGGTCCAGACTAAGTGCTTAGGGATTGATGTCAGGCAGACTTGGATTCTGATTCTGACTCTATCCCTTCCATGTGGTGTGGACTTGGCCAAACCATTTAATTTCTCTGAGCCTCGGCTTCCTTAACATAAAATGCTTCTACTAACACCTAGTTGAGTTGCGCTCTGCCCCCTTTCCGGACTCCTACACCATCTCTGACTCATTGCTTCTTCCCCAGAATATGAAAGCTCCTTTGTTTCTTGGATAAAACAAAAAGCTGAGGTGTGTGATCCTCTGGAGCTGGGGATCCCACAGAGAAGGCAGGGCCCCGAAGAGCCTGTTGAGATGCGGCAGCTTGTGTCTGCCCAAAGTCGGACTATTTAGAAAGGCCTCAAGGGCCCATCACTTACAAAGATCTCTCTGGAGGAACCATCTAGTGCAATGTCAGTATCTTTTCTAGGTCAGGTCCATTCTCTCAGCTACCAGGCTACTTCCAGGTTTGGGGAGTATAATACCACAGGTTTCTAAAAATAACCCTTGGTCATTCTTTCTCTTGTGAATGCTACGGAGAGTGTCATTTGAGGGGGTAGAGAAGGGAAGTAAATTTTGTTCAACACATACTGAACCTCATTGCTTCTACAGCGGACTTTGAATCACGTTATCTCATTTAATCTTCACAAAATCCCTAAGAGGAAGAAATTATTTTCCCCATTTAACATGTAAGAAATTTAAGGCAGAGAGATTGAGTCCCTTGCTAAGGAGGGGCAAAGGATCAAAGTGCTTTGTAAATGGGAATTCTCAACAAAACATGAACTCTTTGGAGAGAGGCCCAAAGATGACTTAAGTGTGGAGCTCGGGGTACATATCCTTTGTTTGGAGTGGGAGAGTGCAAGGTTGGTTGACATTCACAATCATTTCAAGGTGAAGATCAGAGTTTTAATGTGCCATTCATTAAAAAGAGCTTCAAGCCCTAACCGGTTTGGCTCAGTGGATAGAGCGTCCGCCTGCGGACTGAAGGGTCCCAGGTTTGATTCTGGTCAAGGGTATGTACCTTGGTTGCAGGCACATCCCCAGCAGGGGGTGTTGCAGGAGGCAGCTGATCAATGTTTCCCTCTCATCGATGTTTCTAACTCTTTATCCCTCTCCCTTCCTCTCTGTAAAAAATAAAAAATAAAATCAATAAAATATTTTTTAAAAAGAGCTTCAAGCCCGGCTGCTGTGGCTCTATGGTTGAGCATCGACCTATGAACTAGGAGGTCACGGTTCAATTCCCTGTCAGGGCACATGCTCGGGTTGTGGGCTCAACCCCCAGTGGGGAGGTTTGCAGGAGACCGCCCATCAATAATTCTCTCTTGCCCTAACCGGTTTGGCTCAGTGGATAGAGTGTCGGCCTGCGAACTAAAAGGTCCCAGGTTCGATTCCAGTCAAGGGCATGCACTTTGGTTGCAGGCACGTCCCCAGTAGGAGGTGTGCAAGAGGCAGCTGATCGATGTTTCTCTCTCATCGATGTTTCTGACTCCCTCTCCCTTCCTCTCTGTAAAAAATCAATAAAATATATATATATTTTTAAATAATAATAATAATTCTCTCTCATCATTGATGTTTCTATCTTCTCTTCCTCTCCTTTACTGGCTCTATGAAATAAAAAAAAAACACATTTTTTAAAAAGAGCTTCAAATCTAGTGGGCTCTTCTTTTTTTCTCAGCTTTTTAGGTACACTCTTCTGAATACTCATGTGTTACTGATCTTGGACCTTTATAAACTTGAAATATAAAGAATGTCAGAGTAGCTTTTCTACAGGTTGAAGATATTAAGGTCCTGTCCCCCCCACCACACACTGAGCTGATCCTAGGGGAGTTCCTAGAGGGTTCCTGTTGTTTGCAAGGAGTATGAGGAGAGGACTTTCACAGGTGAGGAACAATGCCCCTGACCGAGGCGTTCTCTCAGACTCCACGCACACGATGGGCTCTTGGTGAGGGGTCAGTGTTCCCAGGATGCTATAGGACTATGAGCCAGCTGTGGGGACTTGAGGGCCTCTCTTAATCAACTATCCAGGGGAGCTCTGACTCATGCCTTTGAATTTTCCCACTGCCCTCATCCTCACCCTCTAAGAACCGTGAAAAGCCTCATGGACTAAAACTGCTTACAGCCCAAGTCCTGAGATTCTCCCTCTTCTAGCAGAAAACAAGGGGAAGAGATGCAGAAGGAAGGGGCCAAAAGTCAAGAAACATTGGGATATAGAGATACCAGTGCCACGGCAGGTGCCTCACCCTGAGACAAAGAACCATGGCCTGGCACCCACTGCAATTTCAGTCCCTTTTCTAGGTCAGTTCCATTCTCTCAGCTACCAGGCCACTTCCAGGCTTGAGTCTCAGTGCTTAGATCCAGAAATTAAGCATTACCCACATACCTCCCATAAGTCTAGACTAGTCAGCCTGGGAGAGTGACAGGCCCCTGCACCAGGGATATGGAAGAGGAAGATACTTGATTAGCCAAGGGATAGGATCAGAAGAAGGTGGGGTTGAAAACCATACCCCAACCTTCAAGACTTCTCCAAGAATAAAAATTATATGCTTATGGTGTTTTATCACTGCTTCAAGATAGAAGAACATGCTAGGAAGCATCTGTTGGAGGAGGTCATCAAGAGAACATGACTATTGGTTGATCTGTGAGCCCAACTTGGGCAATTGGGCGGCTCCTCCCCCTCTCCGATCCTTGCAATGTATGTTCTGCCCACTGGTCCCACAATGGGAGCCATATTCAAGGATGAAGACTTGAGAGAGCAACATGTTGTTGAGACCATCTGGACACATACATGGCTGAACCCTATTAAGGCCTCTATATAAACTTTTAAGACTCTGGCGGGCATGGGAGGAGATCTGCTTGTGGCTGCCCAAGACAAGACTTATATGTAAGTTCCCTGGCTTGTTAAACCTGCCACCTCCAGTCTAGAGTAGTCTGCCTCTTTCTTTGGTCTCTCCTTGCCCTCGGTGTATGGGAACCAATTTCAGATTCCCCAGGTTTCAAACCAACAGCACCCCTCTTGTTAGCTAAGTTCCATCTCTCTCAGACAATAACTCTTAAATTAACCACCATAGGCCCCACACTTTACAGTTAACTCTTTTAAACGTCAATGACATGTCAGTGAGGTAGATAATATGACCTCAATTTTACACACCAAGAAACCTACAGTGGCAAGGTGAAGAACCATGCTTACATTATACAGGTACCATGAGGTAGAGTTTCCCCTGACTTCAAGGTTGAGCTCACAGGTCTTGTACCACATATCTGTAAAGGAAGTTAATTATGGAATGAGGGTCTCTTACTTGGGGGTTAGGATTGGGACACAGGGGCAAGGGGAAAGCAAAGAAAAAATTTTTTTCATTACTCCCTTATTTTTGAACAATAATTGTGCCGAGGAGAAGCTGTGTAGTATGATGGTTAGGATAATTCGAGCTTCGAAGTCAGATACATTGGATTCCATTGCCCGCTCAATTAAGCTGTTACTGCAAGACTTTCTTATTGGACTGAGCTTGAGCGCCCCCATTTGGAAAGTGAGACGATCAGCCTCATGGGTCTGGCTCAAGCATTAAAATTAAATTAACGATAATGTGTTTGGAGCGTTTTGCACAATTTCCAGCACATTGTGTGGGTTGTTTTTCTTATCACTACAGTTATTAGATGCTTGGGAGCAACAAAGAAGAAGATTCTGACTGTGTACTCAGCCCTTAAAACGAGGGAGAAAAGGGAACAGGGCGCTTCAGTGAATCAGGGAAGTCCTGCGGGTGGCCAGGGACTTTTATCCGGGAGTGTTCATGAGCTCCTCCCAGGCCGGGCGGCTCAGAAGGGGGATTCTAGTGATTAATTAGGTCAGTAGAAAGGGCACTGGACTTGAAACCAGAGAGGCTGGGCACCAGTCAGCCAGTCTCAATTTTCTTAATCTTAAATAGGGACCACACTGCCTACCCTCACGTGGAGCGTTGCTCAGCGTTAGAGGGTTCTATAATGTAAAAATGCCATAAATGTGCTCAGCTTCCCAGAAATGCCTTCTCTAAGGACAGGAACCAGTTCATTTTGTGTCCAGGACGCGCTTTGGGGGTCCTTGTGGGTCAGCGGAACAGGAGCCGAGGTAGAATCGCGCCAGGGCCGGCTCAGTACCCGGTAAGCCCCTCGGAACGCCTAGTCCGGCTCTACGAACCCGGCCCCCTGTCAAGCGTTCCCTAGCAACAGCGTCCTGAGTCTGGCCCAAGAGGCCAATCAGCGCAGACACAGTTGTTTCGGCGACGAGAGCGATCCAATCAGTGGGCGCTGTCAGAAGCCACGTCCTCGCGAGCACCCAATGAGGGGTAAGAATTGTAACTGCCGGGGCCAAGGTTCGGAGCGGACTCTCATTTGACAAGATCAGCTGGAGGGAACGAGTGACAGGGATCGGGAAGGCAGGTCGCCGCCCTATTCCGTTAGGGCATTTTCCGGTACCGTTGTTCCACTCAGCATCAGAGTGACCCACGACGCGACGCCGTGATTCCTGGGTTCTGGCCGCAGCGTGGCCCCACGCGGAGCCAGATCCGGGCCGGCTCAGACACCGGGTCCCGCGGAGCAGTGTCTCCTCAGCCCGTACGAGACAGTGGCCTGGGGTTGTGACATCGAGGACCTGGGGACTGAGAGAGGCCAAAGCGTTGCCCCTGCCCCCGCCCCCGCTCCATCCGAGCCCGGAGCTTGGGCCTGAGCGGAGGAGAAAGGGGCTGGAGAGCTCCGCGGCCGTGGGCGAGTGTTGGAGCCTAAGGCGCAGAAGGCCCTGCACCGGGCCGGGACGCAAGAGACCTACGGCCACCTGGGGGCGCTCGGTGAAGCCCTTTAGGGGCTCGCGCTGCCCATTTTTGCTCATTTATTCATTTACTCGTAACCTACTCAAACCGATTCTTGGGCGAGAGCTGCAGACGCGGAGACTACCCACAGAGCGCAAAATGCCTAGGGGTTAGGTAAAGGAGGAGCTAAGGTGGCTGGTATCAGGCCCAGGCTTGGGAAGGCCTGTGTTGTTTTATAGAGTAGGAATAATTCACCATGACCATCTTTCCATGTCTACGGCTACAATGCAGTGACTTGAACAGCTTTATTGCGATGTCATTCACAAACCATATAATTCACCCATTTAAAGAGTACAATTCAATGCTCTTAGTATATTCAGTTATGAAAAACCATGCCACAATCAATTTTAGCACATCACCTCAGAAAGAAACCCCTTAGCCATCACTCCCTCATTCTCCCCTCCTTCAGCCCCTGGCAACCACTAACCTACTTTCTGTCTCCACAGATTTGCCTATTTGGGACATTTCATATAAATGGAATCAAAAGATATGCACTTTTAAAAATCTGCCTCCTTTCACTCAACATAATGGTTTTTTTGTGTATTTTTTAAATATATTTTTATTTCAGAGTGGAAGGGAGAGGGAGAGATAGAAACATCAATGATGAAGAGAATCATTGATCTCCTCCTGCACACCCCACACTGGGGATCCAGCCCGAAACCCAGGCATATGCCCCAACTGGGAATCAATCCTGACCTCCTGGTTCATAGGTCAATGCTCAACCACTGGTAGCCATGCCGGCCAGGCATCCCTCAGTCGTTTGTTCAATAAAGTCACTATCCTTAGGATAGAGTAAAACTCAATGTAAGGATTATTGCAGTTTTTTTTTCTGCCCTCCAAGTTATCCTCAGAATGTCTTACTGCTTTGGTTATTCCAGTCACATTGTCTTCACTCCCTGTAGGCTTTGGAGAATTGTTTTGCCCATAGTAGGTGCTTTAAAATATTAATGGGTTGGACATTTTAATGATGTTAATTCATTCAATCCACGAACACGGTATATGCTTCCACTTGTTTGTATCTTCTTCTATTTCTTTTTTCAATGTCCTGTAGTTTTCCAAGTACAGGTCTTTTACTTGGTTAAGTTTATTCATAGGTATCTTAATTTATTTTTGTTGCAATGGTAAATGGATTTTTACAAATAATTCTTTATTGCCCTAGCTGGTTTGGCTCAGTGGATAGAGCATCAGCCTATGGACTGAAGGGTCCCAGGTTCGATTCCGGCCAAGGGCACATGCCCAGGGTTGCCAGCTCGATCCCCAGTAGGGGGCGTGCAAAAGGCAGCCAATCAATGATTCTCTTTCATCGTTGATGTTTCTATCTCTCTCTCCCCTCTCCCTTCCTCTCTGAAATCAATAAGAAAAAAAAAGTGTATATATATATATATATATATATATATATATATATATATATATAAAATCTTTATTGTTGAAAGTATTACAGAAAAGATATATGCACCCCTATATTCATAGCAGCATTATTTACAATAGCTAAGATCTGGAAACAGCCTGAAATGCCCATCAGATGAGTGGATAAAAAAGCTGTGGCATATTTACACGGTGGAATACTATGCAGCTGTAAAAAAGAAGGATCTCTTACTCTTTGAGATAACATGGAGGGACCTGGAGATTATTATGCTAAGTGAAGTAAGCCAAGCAGAGAAAGACAAATATCACATGATCTCACTTATATGTGGAATCTAATGAACAAAATAAACTGACAAACAAAATAAATCTAGAGACATGGCAGCATGGAACAGAGTGAAGAATCTCAAAGGGAAGAGGGGAGGGGAGGAAGAGATTAACCCAAGAACTTATATGGATACTAGTGACCCGGTGCACGGATTCATGCACGTTGAAATGAAATTAATTAGAAGGTGGCCAGTGGGGCGGGACTAGGTGAGATGGGCTGGACACGCCCTGGAGCCAACCTCCCTTGGTCCCTTCCCGGCCACTGCACCTGGGGTGGTGCTGTGGCTCGAAGGGCGTCTGAGGAGTGAGCGGGGTCCCTCCGGCAGGTGAGGTCCCTTGGCCTGGCCTGCAGGGATCGGGCCAAAACCGGCTCTCCAGCATCCCCCAAGGGGTCCCGGAGTGCGAGAGGGCACTCTGCAAAGTTGCTGTTGTACGGAGTGTGGAACACAAACGCAAGTGTGCAGTAAACCAGATTCGGGCTGACAGTGTCCCAGCAACAACATAACCCACGGCCGAAGGTGGAATCACATGCCCCACGAGGAATCAGGCTCCCTCCTCTCTGGTTTCGGGGTACATCACCCGAGAACCACCGCTGCCAAATCACTGCAGCTCAGCAGCTCCTGCATTGAGCGTCTGCCCCCTGGTGGTCAGTGTGCATCATAGCTACCAGTCAGATGGACACTTAGCCTAACAGCCTTTTAAATATATTTTATTGATTTTTTACAGAGAGGAAGGGTAAGGGATAGAGAGTTAGAAACATTGATGAGAGAGAAACATCGATCAGCTGCTTCCTGCACACTCCCTACTGGGGATGTGCCCACAACCAAGGTACATGCCCTTGACCGGAATCGAACCTGGGACCCTTGAGTCTGCAGGCCGATGCTCTATCCACTGAGCCAAACCGGTTAGGGCCAGCTTTTAATATATAGAGATATGCATTGATAGAGATCTATCCATGGATACAGACAATAGAGTGGTGAAGGCCTGGGGTGGGGTGGGAGCTGGGTAGAGGGGGGCAAGGAGGGGAAAAAAGGGGGACATTTGTAATACTCTCAACAATGAAGATAACTTTTTTAAAAAATCATTAAAATATTAATGGGTTGGAAAGATAAATGTGTATGTCATCAGCTGATGTAAGAGATACAGTGAAGTCCTGGCTGGTTTGACTCAGTGATTAGAGAGTTGGCGAACCAAAGGGTCACCAGTTGGATTCCTGGTCAAGGGCGTGTGCGGGAGGCAACCAATCCATGTGTTTCTCTCATCTCCATGTTTCTCTTTCTCTCTCTCTACCCCCATCCTCCTTCCCTCCCACTCCAGAAATCAATGGAAAAATTTGATTCTTGGGTGAGGATTATAAAAGAAAAAGATACAGTGAAACCTAAGTTCTAGAACTTAGTTCTGGAAGGTTGTTCAAGAAGCGATTTGTTAGAAAACAATCATTTTTACCATTAAAAATAATGTAGCCCTAACCAGTTTCGCTCAGTAGATAGAGCGTCGGCCTGCGGACTCAAGGGTCCCAGGTTCGATTCCGGTCAAGGGCATGTACCTTGGTTTCGGACACATCCCCACTAGAGGGTATGCAGGAGGCAGCTGATCGATGTAATAATAATAATGTAAATTGAATTAGTCTGTTTCAGACCCCCAAATGATTCCCTGTTTTAACCTTTCTTATATACAGTACATGTCTAATGTATTGTTTAATCTATAAATAAACACTTCTTTTCTTAAATTTATTGAACTATCCCCTACTAGCCTTAAAGGAATTTTTCATACATCACTGCCTCTGAACTGCTATCACCAGCTTTTTGTTTATCCAATCAACATAGTTTTTCTACCTCTTCAATTGCCTTTGATTGTTGTTTTGTGAGCACCTTCACACCCTTAGCAACATTAGCACTCTTGATGGCCTCTTTATGTTTTAATTGTGCTAACAGTAGGTTTATCCTCTCCTTTGTTGCCTGAGAGATGCTTTTTGTCATGCTGAGGTATCTGCATGAAAGGGCTGTCAGGTCGAAATTGAAGTTTTGGTCAACAACCAAGACATTTTTCAGTGAACAGCTTGGTCAAGAACTTAGAACTGAATTATTTGAGATGGGAGATGTTGGAGAACCAATGTTTGACTGTATACAAATGGTATATTCTCCTGTCCCCAGTCCCCCTGGGCAATGATGAGCTGGCGAAACTTTGCACCACAACACTTACACAGAAGTGGGGACAGACCGATGGGAGCAGGCGCTGACTGGTCCCAGCAGCAATTTTCTTTTCCAATATATCTTGCCCATACATGCTTGTATCATTGTTGTTATTAGTTGTGACTTTCTATGCCTCACTGGACTGTAAACTTCATTCAGGGCGTAGCCCATGACTTATTTTTGTAACCCAGCCTCTTCTCACTATCTACCACTATGCTTTGTACATTGAACAAATGTCATGTAAAAATAAAGGATGGATACACAGAAGATTGAACCTGAGAAGAGACCAGGCGCTCAGGTGGATTCTTGAGTTACCAAGCAAATTAAGGTAGAGGGAGGGAAGAGTGCCCCCCATCTGCTTCCCCACCCCCCGCCCCCGTTTAAATCTCTCCCTCTATTTTGCTAGCAGTATCTTCCCTCATCAGTGGAACTGGAATGACAACCATCACCTCACACGGTGGTGGCAAAGAATAAATAAGACAGAATGTGTAATATGTTGGGTATGTTGCCAGCACAGACGAAACTCTTTAACAGTAATTCCCTTCCCAAAAGGGCAACAAGGAAGTTCCCCATTGTCCAAAGAGGAGGATCCTCTTAGAAAGACACGAAAAGGAACCCAGTGGCTCCCTCGCTCAGGTAGGCAGCGCTCTGACTACCGGTTGCTAATCCCGGCCACTTCGAGGCTTTCCCGCCTCAAAACTCCGTCACCCGACACCAGGGGGCCAGTTTCCTGCCCTTAAACTTCCGTTGGCTTCGTTCAAACAGGCCGCTTTCGTCAGCATCCAATCAGAACGCTCGATCTTCGACCGCCGTCCAATGAGCGCGTGGGACAGGAGGAAAAAGGGCGTGAAGCCCAATCGCAGCGCCATTACACTTGAGGGCAAAGAGGGTAGGAAGCCGTCATGGCGCTCTGGTCAATAAAATCGATAGCTGGAAGCTGCCTGTGTTCCAGGCAAAGGCGGTGCAGTAGCGGCGCCGCCATTTTCGCCGAAGGCATCTTCCGGTGCCTTTCCCCCAAGTTCGGGCAGGAGTTTCCTGAATAACCACGAGAGGCTTCCGTCAGCCCCGCAGGCGGCTGATTCCGATTTCCTCCCGGCCGGCCCTAGGACACTCAGTCCCGGTACCCCGAGGGCTCCCAAGTCCCGGGGTCCGCTAGGGGCCGAGGCCGGGAACGGGAGGTCGTGGCGCCGGCTTCTCTGGCCCAATGGCACCGCCTTCCGCTCCACTCTCCGCTCGGGGACCAGGAGAGGCCGGACCCGGCCGGAGAAGGGGAAGGAAGCCAAGGGCGGTGAAGTTCGCGGACGTGGCCGTGTACTTCTCCCCGGAGGAGTGGGGGTGCCTGCGGCCCGCGCAGAGGGCCCTGTACCGGGACGTGATGCGGGAGAACTACGGCCACCTGGGCGCGCTCGGTGAGGCCCGGTCCAATCCGCTTCCGAAGGGATGGAGGAGCTTGGCTGGGGCGGGGGGGTGGGGGGGGGGGGGAGGGGGGGGCAGAATATCCAGGGTCCTGGACTGCGACCAGGAAGTGTCAGTGGAGGAGAATGGGGGCTTGGCAGGAGATGCCGCCGGGAACATATTTACCCAGTTATTTACGAGCTGGACCTCTACCTGGTTCTCCTTCCCCAGGGTGCGCAGGTCCCAAACCAGCCCTCATCTCCTGGTTGGAACGAAATACCGAAGATTGGGAACCAGCTGCCCTGGATCCACAGGAGTGCCCAAGGGGATTCATGGTCCAAAGAAGTGAGTGAAAAAATGCCCGTGGAGGGCGTGCAGCTTGTGGTGACTCCGTCCAGAGTTACGGTGGCTGTGACCCATGTTGCAGGTCACAGTTTCAGGGTACCATTGATGATGGTGTTGGTTTGGTCCACCACACAAAGATTCACATATCAGCTTGAAGACCAACTACAGTGGAACCTCGGTTCTCGAACTTAATTCATTCCATAAGGCTGTTCGAAAACCGAATCATATTTTTCCATTAGAAATAATGTAAATTGAATTAATTCATTCCAGACTCCCAAATGATTCTGTTTTAGCCTTTCTTATATGTAGTACATGTCTAATGTACTGTTTAATCTATAAATACTTATAGATACTTTAAAAGCAAAAAAAGATGTGAAATTTAAATTTAATAAAAAGGAAATGAAATGTACAGTAAAATGTGAAGATTTAATAATAATAAGCACCAACAAAAACAAAACAAGACATGAAAATATTCACAGCACAATATCCTGAAATTTTAAAAGTGATAAACTGACTCCTACTTTCACAGTCATGACCATACAGTTATCAGCTTGAAAGGGTTGTCAGGTTGAGAAGCAAACTGTTCATGATAGGAAACTTTCCAGAACCGAGGTTTGACTGTGTGTGTAGTTCTCTATTGTGTGAATAGAGAAGTTACTACCCTCCTGCCTCCTTCCCAGGATCCCTGCCCCACCCTCTCTGGAGAGAGAACCTATACCTCTCTGAATTCTGTGTTTTGGCTGAAGGGATTTCATGGAGAACAGCTGCCTGGGGGTGCAGGGGCCTCTTTCTGTCCTCTGGCAGGACCCTGATCAGTGCAAGACAGCACTCTCCTCAGGATCAAGCAAGGCTCTGATTAATGCCATTCAGGTAGAATGGCCCCAGATCCACCTACAGGGGCAGATGGAACTGTCTGAGCTGGAGTTTCTATGTCAGATTCTCTAAGACCAGGGCTATCTTTCTAAGATTCAGATCTGACCATGATATTTCCTTGCTTAAAACATTCAGCCAGGCCCGGCCAGTGTAACTCAGTGGTTGAACTTCAACCCATGAACCAGGAGGTCATGGTTTGATTCTCAGTCAGGGCTCATGCCTGGGTTTTGGGCTTGATCCTCAGTAGGAGGCATGCAGGAGGCAGCCAATTGATGATTTTCTCTAACCATTGATGTTTCTATCTCTCCCTCTGTGCCTCTTTCTGAATCAATAAAAAAAATATTTATGGTAAAAAAAAACAAAAACCATTCAGCCTGTAAATGGTGATGGGAAAAAAAATAAAGGGGAAAAAGAAAACCATTTAGTCCACTCCACCTGGAATGGCTCAGTTGAGTGTTGTCCTGTGCAGGGAAAGGTTGTCAGTTTGATTCCTAGTCAGGGCACATACCCGGATTGAGGGTTTGATCCCTAGGGAATGTAGGGAAGGCAACCTATTGATGTTTCTCACATCGATGTTTTCGCCCCCACCTCACCCCTTCCTCTCTCTAAGCATGTCCTTGGGTGAGTATTAAAAAACACTATTCATTTTTTACCAAGAAGGGTTGTCAAATGGCCATCAGTTATACTAGTCACTTGGGGGACCCTATCCCAGAACTACTTATTTACCTTTATAGATGTCTAGGAATGTGTGTGTTTTTATAGCCCCAATTGATTTGATGTATGTTTAGGTTTGAGAGCCATTGGGTAAAATAGAGTTCACGGTCCTTACAGCAGTGGTTCTAAGAGTGTGGTCCTCAGACCAGTTTGGGCATCACTCCTGATCATGTTACAAATGCAGACCGGCTGAATAAAAAACTGGGATAGAGCCCTGCAGTCTGTTCCAGCAGCCCTCCAATGATTGTGATCACTATACAATCTGAGAACCATTGGCTTAGAGGGCCTATGACCTAGTCTCTGCTAGCCCATACCTTGTTTCCACTTCCTACCTTATACTGACCTCTTCAAAAACTTTTAATTTTTAAAGTCAACTTAATCTCCAAGAAACCTTCCCCAACTTCTCCCAGCTGGCTTAGGGGCTCCTGTAATTCCCTCCATACTTTATTAGTAGTATATCACACTCAGTTGTCTGTGTCACTAACACTCCTTGAAGACAGGGGCCAAGTTATTTGTTTTATAACCTGTAAACACTGTAATAGGCAAGAGTAGTTGCCCAGTATTTGCTAAATTAATTTCTCCTGTGTCCCTGTAGAAACCAGAACCAGAAAGAAGAATGGAGAGAAGGAAGTATTCCCACCTAAGGAGGCACCCCGGAAGGGGAAGAGAGGACGGAAGCCCAGCAAGCCCCGACTGATTCCCAGACAGACATCTGGGGGTCCCATCTGCCCTGACTGTGGTTGTACCTTCCCTGATCACCCGGCTCTAAAAAGCCACAAGTGTGCCCAGAATCTAAAGAAGCCTTACCCTTGCCCAGACTGTGGGCGCCGCTTTTCCTATCCGTCTCTGTTGGTCAGTCACCGGCGGGCGCACTCTGGTGAATGTCCCTATGTTTGTGACCAATGTGGCAAACGTTTCTCCCAGCGCAAGAACCTCTCCCAGCACCAGGTTATCCACACGGGGGAGAAGCCCTACCACTGCCCTGACTGTGGCCGCTGCTTCCGTAGGAGCCGGTCCTTGGCCAACCACCGGACCACGCACACGGGGGAAAAACCCCACCAGTGCCCTAGCTGCGCGCGGCGCTTTGCCTACCCCTCCCTGCTCGCCATCCACCAGCGCACACATACCGGAGAGAAGCCCTACACTTGCCTGGAGTGCAACCGCCGCTTCCGCCAGCGCACGGCTCTGGTCATCCACCAGCGCATCCACACCGGCGAGAAGCCCTACCCATGTCCAGACTGCGAGCGGCGTTTCTCTTCATCCTCTCGCCTGGTGAGCCACCGGCGAGTGCACTCTGGGGAGCGGCCCTATGCGTGTGAGCACTGTGAGGCCCGTTTCTCCCAGCGAAGTACCCTGCTCCAGCACCAGCTCTTGCACACAGGAGAGAAGCCGTACCCCTGCCCAGACTGTGGCCGTGCCTTCCGTCGAAGCGGCTCCCTAGCCATACATCGCAGCACGCACACGGAGGAGAAGCTGCACGCCTGTGATGACTGTGGCCGCCGTTTTGCCTACCCCTCGCTACTGGCCAGTCACAGGCGCGTTCACTCAGGAGAGCGGCCCTATGCTTGCGACCTGTGCTCGAAGCGCTTTGCCCAGTGGAGCCACCTCGCCCAGCACCAGCTCCTGCACACTGGGGAGAAGCCTTTCCCCTGCCTTGAGTGTGGCCGTTGCTTTCGCCAGAGGTGGTCTCTGGCCGTGCACAAGTGTAGCCCCCGCGTCCAAAACTGTAGCCCTCGATCTGCTCTAGAGGGAACCAGTCAAAAGGGCAGTACCCTTTAGAATGGGGAGGACTGTCTGAAGTTCATTTCATTTCACCGGGAGGTCAGAGGAGGGAAGGAGAAGCCCTAGGTCATACGGGGCAGATTCAGAACGAAAACCCAGGTCTCCCGCCACAGACCTGAACTTGAGTATGTTCTACCACCCTGGCTGCCTTACTCTGTCTAGAACAGATAGTCCCATTAGGAGAGGTAACATCATTTGGTTAAAGTTTAACAAGCTAGCCAATCCTAAAAGAATTTGTGTGTGTGACCATCAGGGTAAAATTTCTCCCCTTATACTTCAGGGCCGTCTGCCTTTCTAATTTGCATGTAGGGATCTCCCCTTGCATGCAGTCAGGAGGATCCTATTTAGAGGTGGCAGGATCTTCCCCTACTCTGCCTCTTCGTCCATACCAGGTGTAGCCCCCTTTTTACAACACTCCTGCCAAGTGGTGTTCTACTCTTGCTTTAAACCTCCCTTGACAGGGAGTTCACTACCTCACCAGGCAGGTCCTTTCTGTGTGGGATAGCTGTGATCTTCAGAAGGTGGTTAAGTGCCGTACTCCTTCCCTGTATGCCTTGCCCGGAATATGTTTAATATTTCCTCTACGTGGCAGCCTTTCAGGTTAACAGCATTTGGTCAATCATTCCTTAAAGATCGGGTTTCAGTTCCCACACATGATCTCCAAACATGATCTTCAGTGTTCCTTTTAAAGGGTCATACAAAAATAAGCCAGCACCACAGTGTATACTGTATACCTCCCTGGTCTGGACTTGTTTTAACAGCTCTAGATTGCATTGGATTTGGGAGGAGTGGCAGCCTGTACCTGGGGTTTATTGGGCTGGAGACACCCCAAAACCTCAGGTTCTTTTTTAAACCACATGCTGTGAAGCTAAGTCTCCTACACTCTGTTTGGAAAATTGGTTTCAGTTGGGTCTGGGACGTAAGTTCAGTGAGCGTTGGGACAAGATCGATCTTAAGGAAAAGCAGGGGAGGCATATGGGCCAGCAGCAAGAAGTGAAAGCCGGACCGGCTTGTCCTTTATCTGGAGGGTTTGGATTGGTTCCTTGCAGCCAGTGGTTAGAAGAGCCCAGATTTCACTTCAGCACAGAACCTTCCATGAGTCCTCAGTCAACATTTTTTTCCTAAAATGAGGTGAGGCCATTCAAGGAGGGTAGAAAGTTAGGTGATTGCAAACAAAGCAAGAGTATGTAGTCCATCAAGCTGTGTTCATGCCTGCCCCTCACTTAAGCTCCGGAGGTAGCAATGTGTCTTAATCTTTGAGAAGCCTCCAGGGCACCCACCCAAGTAGGCAGGTGCTCAGTAAAGCGGTACTGAGTTGACTGAACAGGCCTATCACTTGGCTTTGGGTTGCTGCACCAAATTGGAATTTCCAACCCTGACTCGTCTCATTACAACAGCGAGAAGGGAGCATCCTGCCACTTTAGTTCTGATCTCAGCCCCAGAGCCGGGAGCAGCTGGGGAACACAGCTTTTGTAATTGCCTCTGTTCTGGTGTTCAGCAAGTTTCATTGTAACTTTCTCCTTGGATGATGAGCTACCCCAAGGTAGGGGTCGGACCAGATTGGATCTCATTAAAATGTCTTTTGAATGGATTATGTTCCTTGTGGAATTACTGTTTTTTGTTTTTTAAAGATTTGGGGAAGGGTGGAGTTCAGGTGAAATTTTTTTTTTTAATATATCTTATTGGTTTTTTACAGAGAGGAAGGGAGAGGGATAGAGAGTTAGAAACATCGATGAGAGAGAAACATTGATCAGCTGCCTCCTGCACACCCCCCGCTGGGGATGTGCCTGCAACCAAGGTACATGCCCTTGACCGGAATCAAACCCGGGACCCTTCAGTCCGCAGGCAGATGCTCTATCCACTGAGCCAAACCGGTCTCGGCGGAATTACTGTTTATAAAATATAAGTCTAGTTCCTTAACCAAGTAGAAATTTTTACAGTTCTGATGGAGACCTGCCCTACCCTAGCAAAGACCTATTAGATGACTGCCTAGCCCCCCGTTTTAGAAATGGCTCTTTTCCCTACTTTTATCACTAGGCCGACCTATTTCTTTACCTAGGAATTAGTAACTTTCTTTGGACCTGACTAACTCATTAACACTTGGGAGCCATTGGTGGCCAAGTTCCAGTATGTGGTCTCAGAGGGCAGAGATGAGAGCCAACTTCCTGGGTTTCCTAAAGCACTTCAGTCCCAGGGTCCATTTGATGACCAGCTGTATCCTTCCAGTAATTTCCCCCTTCTGCTTCAGGTAGTTCGAGTTTCTTTTACTTGCAACCAAAAGAATTAACTAATGCACAGCCCCGATGTGGGTTAATCTCCCACCTGCCTTTATGCCTATATATGAGCTATGAAGAAAAACTGGTCTCTTCTGATCTCCAGCCTCCACTAACCCTTCAGTATCACTTAAGTCTTCCACCTATCTTGAGCCAGTGAGTACCTTCTTCACTAAGAAAACACAAGGTGTTAAATAGGAACTCCTTCAGCATTCCACTCCCCACCCGGACTCCAAATTTACCAGTGAGACCACGCTTACTCACTTGCTTCCATCCCACCTCAAGAAAGCCTCATGCCCTGGCCAGTGTGGCTCAGTTGGTTGAGTGTAGTCCTATGCACCAAGAGGTCACTGGTTTGATTCCCAGTCAGGGCACATGCCAGGGTTGTGGGTTCAATCCCCAGTAGGGGGCATGCAGGAGGCAGTCAATTGATTCTTTCAAATCGATGTTTCTCCCTCTCTAAAATCAATAAAAACATTAAAAAAGAAATCTCTCACATGCAATGCTCATCAATATAGCTGTGCCTGGATTTCATCAACTGCCCCCTCAGGGACTTTGCTCCATCTATTAATTCTCTTTCTCCTCTTAGTTTTATTATTTTTGAGTCCCTTTCTTTTCTGGAACACATACACCCAAGCCTACAAACATGCTAAAATCTATCTTTAAAAACAATAAAGAACTTTCCCTCTGGCCTCTGGCCCCATCTATTTTCAGCTATATTTCTTGACGCAGTAGTCTGCATTAACTGGATCCATTTTGTTTATTCTTTAGCCTACTGTAATAGCATTAAAGTCACTTTGTTGTACATTTATGATGTCCCATGTACTATGTGAGACACTTGATGTACATTCCCATCTAATTTTTATAAGAACTGCATAAAGTAGGTGTTAGGAGATGCTCCTCCGTGGGTGTCTCATGTTGCTACATATCTTGCTGAATATGCCCAAAATGTCAGGTCCTGCCCTCAAATTCTCAGGCATTAGCCAACTCCAGACCTAAAGCCCCACTGAATTAGGGGAGGCTGGGTCCTATTGATGAAGGACCATGTCAACATTGGCAAAAACATACAGTAGGTCTTCCTAGTCTTCTCCAAATGTACCTGCAATCATTCACCAGGGTGGTTGGGCCCTGGAGAACTGGACATTGGGTCTAAATTGATTCTAATTCTTAGAAATCGGGTGTGCGCAGAAAGGGCTACTCAGCAGACTGAGATTGCTTAAACCCTGCACATTAAAAAAAAAAAAAAAAAAAAGCAGCCCTGGCCAGTTTGGCTCAGTGGATAGAGAGCGTCGGCCTGCAGACTCAAGGGTCTCAGGTTCGATTCCGGTCAGGGGCATGTACCTTGGTTGCGGGCACATCCCCAGTAGGGCGTGTGCAGGAGGCAGCTGATCAATGTTTCTCTCTCTTCGATGTTTCTAACTCTCTATCCCTATCCCTTCCTCTCTGTAAAAAATCAATACAATATATTTTTTTAAAAAATAAAAAAGCTGCTCATCTTTAGGACTGGCATAAATTCTGAGCCCTCCGAATATTTTGTCTAATTAGTGTTTTTGAATGCTGGAGGCCTTAAGCCATGCTGTACCAGTCTGACCAGACAAGTTTATGCTAACAATGTGATTAATGGGGAGTGCCTGTTTTGCTCTGGGAGACTGGGATGTGAGTAGCTGAGATCAGTGGTGTAGGCACTCCCTGCCTATGTGACTGACTCCCAATAAAAATCCTGGACAGCAAGGTCAGGTGAGCTTCTCTGGAAGCAAGCAATTTGTATATATTATCACACATCGTTACTGGGAGAATTAAATGCATCTCTGATCAACGCCACTGGGAGAGGACACCTGGAAGTTTGGGCCTCGTTTCTCGGTACTCTGCCACATGCGCCTTTTCCCTTTGCTGGTTTTAATCTGTATCCTTTTGCTGCGATCAACCAGAACCTTGAGCATAACAAAAACAAACAAAAAGGCAAGGCTGGGGCCACTCTTTACCCAGGCCATTTCTCAGGATTGTGTTCCCGGCAAGCAGCCTTGAGGGAGAGGTAATGTGTCTATCTGGTCAAAGGGTAGCTTACTTACCACTTAGAGATTCCCCAAGCTCATTGTTCCTCCCCTATAATGCAACTCACTGTGTACCTGGCATCCATATGGGCCCCTCCATGTTGCCTCTGTGGAACTTAGGAGGCAAAAAGAACTTCTGCATACATGATGCTTAGGCTGCTTGTTGAGCCATGAATAAGATCTTTTGTCTCTCACATAGGAGGCTCTTGTCTTCTGCCAGCATCCATGGAATAGTTACAGACTAACTTGCTAACGTCTAAGTAGGGTAACCTCAAACTGCACACTTGCTGGTTGGTATTGTTTCCCTATAGAAGAGGTGGAGACTGGGGCTCAGTGATATAGTAATAAATAATTTGCCCAGGATCACATATCTAGTAAATCTGAGGGCTAGGATTCCAAGCCAGGTCTCACTCCAAAGCCAGCTGCTGGACAACTTACTACTCCCCTAAACTGTCCCTTAAGATGACTGGTAAGTTAGTTAACAAATCAGTACTTTAGTTTTTATCTTGATTCCCTCATTTTTCCTATTTAACCTCTCTTGTAACTTAGCTTTCATGCCCCATAGTCTTCTCATCTTCCTGGTACCTCTGGGCTTCCTTCTTGGGTGTACATGTGGGAATTTCTTCCCAGCATTTCTTGAGAATGTATGTTTTCCCAAATCCCAAGAAACTGGAAAATAGCACCAAACAATTAATGTGATACACCACATAAACAAAATGAAGGATAAAAATCACATGACCATATAATTAGAGGCAGAAAAACCTTTTTACAAAATCCAGCACTCCTTTAGGATAACTCTCAGCAAAGTGGGAATAGAGGGAACAGACCTCAACATAATAAAGGCTATAGATGACAAACCCACAGCTAACATCATACTTAATGTGAAAAAACTAAAATCATTTCCCCTAAGATCAGGAACAAGACAGGGATGTCCACTTTCACCAGTCTTATTCAACATAGTACTGGAAGTCCTAGCCACAGCGATCAGACAAGAAGAAGGAATAAAAGGTAATCAAATTGGAAAGGAAGAAGTAAAACTCATTATTTGCAGATGACATGATTTCACCCAAAAAAAACTAGAACTGATAAATAAATTCAGTAAAGTATAGAATACAAAAATAAATATCCAGAAATTGGTTGCATTTTTAAAATATTTTTATTTATTTTTAGAGAGAGAGGAAGTAAGAGGGATAGAGAAATAGAAGAAACATCCATATGGGGTTGAGGGGACAAGAAGAGATAAGCCAAAGAACTTATATACTTATAGGATAATGAAGGCCTGGGGGCAGTATGGGCTGGGAGAAGGGACGTAAAGGAGGGGAAAATGGGAGATATCTGCACTACTATCAACAATGAAAACTATATTAAAAAAAAAAAAAGACACATCGATGAGAGAGACACAATTAGTAGGATTCATCCAGTGTAGGCCTGGCCTTCATCAGCAAGCATGTGAACGAGCTGATATAAGAGAGAAACCAGGTTGATCAATTTGAATTACCACATTAAATTTCTCAGCAAATCTGTGGATCCTCAGTTACTTTGGAAAAATCCCTGACTATGGCTCCCAATTCAGCTTTAGTCCAGGGAACATAAGAAATTAGAGGCTTTAACGTTTGGATCCTCAGAGGGTCTGACTCTAATAGGTTCAGGGGAGGGAGGCGTGGGGAGAGGTTAGGAGAAAAAGGGAAGTCCAGGGAGAGGGACAGAATGAAGAAGCGGAGGGCACAGAGCGGGTGGGGACTGTGCAGTAGGGAGAACCTGGGTACAAGACAGCTGCCACATGCCCAGAGACCAAGAGGGCAGGGGAAGGAAACAAGATGATTCAGAAAGGAAAGAGGAAGATGGTGTTGGAGACAGAGAGGATGGTGAATGGGAAAGAGGCCCCAGAAGCTTTTTTGTTTTCTTTCAATTATTTGGTGGTCTTGGTTAATCTATAAGTGATATTTTGTAAAGTGATGACTTTAGAGTCTTTTTGAGTTTATTGGGGTGACATCTACACTAATAAAAGAGAAAGATGCAAATTGACCATACCTCCACGATGCCCAGCCAATCAAGAGTGAGTATGCAAATCAACCCAACAAAGATGGTGGGTTAATTTGCATATTCAGGCACGGAGCAAAGACTGAAGGCTCCTGCCTGAGCGAAGACTGAAGACTGAAGACTGAAGAGGCTTGGCCTGAGTGGAGAAGCCAAGCCTCGCTGCGGCTGAAGCAGAGAAGCCTAGCCTCGAGGCTTGGCTTCTCCACTGCAGCCGGAGCGAAGGCCTGGGTCCTGGGTGCCGGAGGAAAACCAGAGCTGGCAGCCAGGGGAAGGAAGCCCTATTGCATGAATCTTCGTTCAACGGGCTTCTAGTTGGTTAATAAAATTATATAGGTTTCAGGTATACAATCCTACAATACATCATTTGTATATTGTATTGTGTGTTTACTACCCCAGTGACTTCAGAGTCTTGAATAGGTTTGGAAGTCTTCAGGTACCAATTAAAATAGGCATCCCATTCAGTCTGTTTACTTTTAGAGCCATAATCTAATATAGTTCTGAGAAACACAAGTTTGGGGAGGTCAAAATTCCCTGTAATGGTCACTGGAGTTCTAAATTAATTTTGGTAGTCTATCCATTTAGTTAAAATTATGCATGAGGAGGCACCATAGGTGTGGGTTTTTTGTTGTTGTTTTTGTGTGTGTGTGTGTGTGGCAGATTCTCATTGGCTGGGTTGCTGCTGTGTAAGGAGAAAATCTTTCTTCCTGCTGGTATATGTAAAGCAAGCATGTCAAACTCAAAGGCTAACATGGGCCAAATAAATAAGGTTTAAGTTTATTGGGTCGCAAAAAAACAAAACCTTCAATTTTCATAGAAACATAGTTTTATTTCAATAGAGACATGCTGAATACAAAGGGCTGAAATAAATGAGTAATTGTTAACATAAAATACCGTAATAGAACATTTTAATAAAAATTAATATTTTTTCTTGAACATTAACTTGCCAGACACTTATTACCTGCACAAATTAATAAGCATAATACAAATAAACCTATTTTTCTTGTTCTCCGAAAGCGAAATATTTCCTGTTGCACACACCAAACAATTCAGTCCAAGACTAATGTGGCAATCGGCTGCTAAAATATTCACTGCTAGTATTAGTGGAGAGAAATGGCACGCCTGCGCGTAAGGCATGTAAGGGAAATGAATGCAACACGATTATAGTCATCAGTCATTAGCAAACATTGTGGTTCATCTACCTAATGAAAGAGTAACATGCTAATTGACTGTACCTTCGCTACGCCCACCAGTCAATCAGGAGTGAGTAGGCAAATTAACCCAACAAAGATGGTGGGTTAATTTGCATACGCAGGCACAGAGCGGCTGGGGGCGGGGCGGGACGTTTGCGTTGATGCAGGCCTTTTGTCACCACCATGGCGACGACACAGGCATTCCGCACCACCCCAGCTGCTCCGGGCCTCTGGGCAGTGTGGGAAGGCAGAAAGGCGGCTCCGGCCAGAGCGAAGGTGATGACGGCAGCCAGGGAAAGGAAGGCCCATTCTTGTATGAATCTTCGTGCATCGGGCCTCTAGTTATTAATAATTATGTATAACAGGATATTGTGAAAATTAAGTTATGAAATTTTTATCAAAACGTTTCTGACATACTGTTATATTGATTGGGCAACACAAATATTTGTTGTGGGCTGCATGTGGCCCGCAGGCCGCGAGTTTGACATGCTTGATGTAAAGTTAGTTGTGAAGTGATGCGATCCCTATCTTCACTGCTTCCCGGCTCCATTTTGAATCAGGTTTTCTTTATTATTTTCACAGACTATTTTCATCCACACAATGAAACACTGCAGCCATTCAAAAAAGAAGCAGTCTATATGTGCTGAATTTGCAAGATTTAAGTGAGAAAAAAAAATGCAAAGTGAGCAGTATCTTTTTTTCTGGCTGCTTGTCATTTATTTTCTATTTGGTATAAGGCACACGGTTATGGGGTGTCAGGAAGGCTTGAATGTGGCTTGGGTAGTAAAGAGCAGGGCTCTCTCAACTTGGTTTTTTGGTGTTTTGCTATTTTGACATAAAGAGCCCAGCTGGTTGTGCGTGCTGCAGCCTGCCAGTCTATGCGGGGGTGTGAGGAGGGGGAAGGGGATAGAGGAGGAGGGAGAGGGGCTTAAAAGAGTCTAGCGCCTCCGGAAGTCTGGTGGCTGGTGGTGGCCACTCAGGATGGGGCCCACTTTGGCTGCCAGGCTGCTTCCTTGTGGCTTCCCGGGCCAGGTCACAGGTGATCATGCTGCTGGAGGCCTGGGGAGATTCCAAGTGCTCTGGGGACTCCAGCACTGTGGCCATGAACACAAGAGTGAACTCACCCACCAGTGACCTGGGCTGGGCTTGGGAGGACCAGGGTAGTGGGGGATGGCTTCCCAGGGTACTTGGCACTTCCACAGGGGCTGTTACTGGAAGTGGAACCCACAAGCTAGCCGCTGGAGGGGAGGGCTGCCATGCTCTTGCTTGTGGACTGGTGGAAACCTCGGTGGTGACCCCTCTAAGGCCTCAGCTCGCGATCACGGGGGCGGGAGGCGGGAATGGGGGTGCTAGGCCATGGAGCCCACTTGCAGAGGAGACCACGGGAGGCCGCTGCACGGCTGGGGGTGGCAGTGGGTGGAGCGGAGGTGAACAGTGTGTTTAGTACTTGTGAAAAGAAAAAACATAAGATATGCTTTTCTACACCTAAACTATCTCAGGAAGGACATAAGGTAACAAAGTTGCATCTAGGGAGGGGATGGGGACTAGAAGAAGGAGCCATTTTTATTAATTGAAGAATATACATAAGGATATGTTCACATATCATAAGAGTAAAGCTAAATTTTCACAAAACTCAACACATCTGAGCAACCAGCACCTAAATCAAGAAACAGAATGTTATTAGCAAGCACCCTAGAAGCACCCCAGGGTAATGAATTATTCTGATTCTTTGTTGTGCTGTTGTTGTCAGTCCTCACCTGAGGATATTTTCCCATTGATTTTTTTTTTAGAGACAGTGGGGGCCGGGGAGAGACATCTCACATTGATTGGTTGCCTCCCACACCCCGCCCCACCCCACCGAACCTGCAACCCAGGTACAGTACCCTTGACCAGGAATCCAACCCGAGATCCTTTGGTGTGCTGGCCGACGCTCTAACCATTGGGACAAACCGGCCAGGGCTATCCTGATGTTTAATAGCTTGAATTAGTTTTCCGTTTTTATACTTTTTTTAAAAAATATATTTTATTGATTTTTTACAGAGAGAAAGGGAGAGGGATAGCCAGAAACATCCATGAGAGAGAAACATTGATCAGCTGCCTCCTGCACACTCCCCACTGGGTATGTGCCCACAACCAAGGTACATGCCCTTGACCAGAATCGAACCTGGGACCCTTGAGTCCGCAGGCCGATGCTCTATCCACTGAGCCAAACCAGTTTCAGCCCAGAGTTCGATTCCCGGTCAAGGGCGCATGTCTGGGTTGCAGGCTTGATCCCCAGTAGGGGGCGTGCAAGAGGCAGCCAATCAATGGTTCTCTCTCATCATGGATGTTTCTATCTCCCTCTCTCTGAAATCAATAAAATATATTTAAAATAATAATTAATTGTAATTAAGAGTTGAAATCAAGCATAGTATCTTCAGTCTAATTTTTTTCTGTAACGTGTCAACAATTCAGATGTCTTTCTGACCCATTTAGATATGCTCGCCCTACTTCAGAACAAGACTCTGCTGAAGGAATAAGCAAGGAGGTGGGTGAGAGTAAGCATGTCTGCATGACAGGAGTGGCCCTGGGTGACTCCAATACCTTTGAGCAAAAGACTGCTTCTCTGAACCCTTGGTTTCCGAAGATGATTCTTAATGGGAACGGGGTGTTATTTTTACTTCCCCACATAGCCTCTCCTTAGTTAGTAGACCCAGACTCCAGGTTCGGCTCAGTCCCCACCAGCTGGGTGGCTTTAAGCATATTATTCAACATTTCTGCACCTTAGTTGTCTTGCTTATAAAACGGGGCTAATGTCACCTTCACAGGATCATCAGAGACAAAATATGTGAAGGCACCTTATATGTCTTTATAGTTTGAAGAACCAATAGCAGAGCTGTTCCCCAACACTTTATTATAACATTTGTCAAAGGTTCAAAAGAGTTGAAAGAATTTTATGGTAAATACTCATGTCCGTCACTTAGATTCTGCAGTTAACCTGGATTCTTTAATGTTGCTATATTTATTTTATCACGTGTCAGTCCATCTATCCCTCTATCCATTCATTTATCCATCTTAATGTATTTCATAGTAAGTTGCAGAAATTACACTTCACCCCTAAATACTTCAAAGTAAGACTGAGCTTTATATGCAAGAAACTTTAGCTCTCCCTTAAAGTTCAGATATAGTTATTGACAAGTAAAATTTATGAATCATAATTATCTCCTGTATATTTTATAACTTCTCATAATTATCTGATCAAGATTCTTGAACAAATATTTACAATTTGGTGGGCAATTTGAAAGCAAGAGCATCTTTGTATTTTTATGATTGGCAGGATAAAAAACAACCACATGACTTCAGCCACTTACAATGGAACAGTTTTAAGTCTTGAAAGCTTGTGTCAATCTGACTAGTTAACAGTTTGTTGTTAAGCTCCAGCTTCATAAGTCTTTTCCGTCCCTAGAGCAAAGAGAATCAATTTACAACATAGTACCCAAGTAAACAAAAGTATTTTTTGGTCCAGGTGAAATGCTTTATACTATCTCTGTAGGTAAAGTTGGTCCTCCTGTTTAAAAGTAGACTCTTTTGCCCTGACCGGTTTGGCTCAGTGGATAGAGCATTGGCCTGCGGACTGAAGGGTCCCAGGTTCGATTCCGGCCAAGGGCATGTACCTTGGTTGCGGGCACATCCCCAGTAGGGGGTGTGCAGGAGGTAACTGATTGATGTTTCTCTCTCATCGATGTTTCTAACTCTCTCTTCCTCTCCCTTCCTCTCTGTAAAAAATCAAAAAAATATATTTAAATAAAATAAAAGTAGACTCTTCCTGAGGACATATTTTTCCTTACTCCATTTCCACACTATTCACCATAATGAGTGCAATGAGGCACCTCCAGAACTCAAAGTCAAAGTTACAAAATAAGCAGATGATTGTAGAAGCTAAATCAGCAGAAGCCACACTTTAGCCAGAACGTATTCCTGGTTAAAAACAAACAAACAAAAAAAACCAGCAAGGGTATGACCAGAAAATATAAAGACCGAAAGGCACTAGCTTGATCAGCAAAGGACATTCCTGAACACAAAGGGGAGACTCAGCATGTGCTAGAGAGACCAGACTGTGGGCTGCCGCCAATGGAGACCTCAGAGGTCTTGTTTGTTGTCTCCAGTGACCAACCCCAGGCTGAACTAATGCTGCCTGGCATCCTGCCTCATTACAGGAATATCCCACACCTGGGGACGAAGACATCTAGTACTTACGGCCCAATGCCACAATCCATTAAGATGAGCCATGTTAACTAAAATACGGGAAGATGCTGAGTGTAGGAAACAGAGGCCACACCCAGGAGAGCAGGACGGGAAGACCCTGCATGGCAGCTGAGGCTGACTCCGCTTCGGAAAGAAAGGACTGAGGGTTCTAAGGAGAAAGGTTCCCCAGGGTGAAAATGGGGATTTGAGATTTGATGCTGTCCTGGGTAATTTGCAACAAGTTCAAGAAGCAGAGCCCTAACCGGTTTGGCTCAGTGGATAGAGTGTCGGCCTGCGGACTGAAGGGTCCCAGGTTCAATTCCGGTCAAGGGCATGCACCTTGGTTGCGGGCACATACCCAGTGGGGAGTGTGCGGGAGGCAGCTGGTCGATGTTTCTCTCTCATCGATGTTTCTAACTCTCTATCCCTCTCTCTTCCTCTCTGTAAAAATCAATAAAATATATTTTAAAAAAAGAAGCAGAAAAGGCAGATATTATAAGGAGAAAAAAATTAGAAAATTCAAGGAAAGCAAAGTGATCATGACAATTATAATACAATATATACATGTATCAAATCAACATGTACACTTTAAATTTACACAATATTATATGCCAAATATATTTCAATTTTTAAAAACCACAACAGTTGACAAGAAAGGAAATATATTGATTATTGATTCAGTTTGTGAAGATGAAAAAGTTCTGGCGATGGGTAGTGGTGATGGTTGCACAACAATATGAACATATTAATACCACTGAACTGTACACTTAAAAATTGTTAAAATTGTAATTTTTATGTTATGCATTACCACAATTTTTTAAAAAAGGAATGAAGCCCTAGCCAGTTTGGCTCAGTGGATGAAGTGTCAGCCTGCGGACTGAAGGGTCCCGGGTTCGATTCCGGTCAAGGGCACAGACATGCCCGGGTTGCAGGCTCTATCCCAGTAGGGGGCGTGCAGGAGGCAGCCTATCAATGATTCTCTCTCATCATTGATGTTTCTATCTCTCTCCCTCTACCTTCCTCTCTGAAATCAATAAAAATATATTAAAAAAATAAAAAAAGGAATGAAGTGTCGATTCATGCCACAACATGGCTGAACCTTGAAAACACTATGTTAAGTGAAAGAAGCCAGACACAAAAGGACAAATATTGTATGAGGTACCAGAACAGGCAAATTCATAGTCAGAAAAATGAGAAATTACCAGGGGCTTGGCGAGAGGGGAATGGAAAGTGACTGCTTAATGGGTTCTGGGTTTCCTTTTTTGGTGAAGAAACATTTTGAAAATCAATAGTAGTGACAGTTGCACAACATTGTGAATGCAATTAATGCCACTGAATTGTGAACATAGAAATGGTTAAAATGGGACCTGGCCAGGTGACTCAGTTGGTTGGAGTGCCCTCCCGTACACCAAAATGTTTGCAGGGGCCCTAGCTGGTTTGGCTTAGTGGATAGAGCCACGGTCTTCGGACTAAAGGGTCCCAGATTCATTCCGGTCAAGGGCACATGCCTGGGTTACAGGCTCCAGCCCCAGTGGGGGTGCGTGCAGGAGGCAGCCAATCAATGATTCTCTCTCATCATTGATGTTTCTATCTCTCTCCCTCTCCCTTCCTCTCTGAAATCAATAAAAATATAATTTTAAAAAGTTTGCCAGAAAAAAAAAGTTTGCAGGTTCAATCCCCCGTTGGGGCACCTATGGGACAAACATGAATGTTCAGAGCAGTACTAGATAAGAAGTGGAAACCCTAATGTCCACCTCCATCAACAGATGGGCAGTAGGATACAGCCATACAATGGCATATTACTCAGCCATAAAAAGGAATGAAGCACTGACAGATGCTAAAGCCAGAAGCCAGAAGGAAAGGCCACACACAGTGCCTGGCTCCATTGGTGTGGAATATCCAGGAAAAGCAGATCTATAGGGACAGGAAGCAGATGAGTGACTGCCGTGGGCTGCAGGAAGGGGAGAATGGGAGTGGCTGTTCAGTGGGTAGGTAGGTGGTTTCCATGAGGGGTGATGCAAGTAATGACGGGTTTACACTGTAAATGTACTAAATGCCACTGAATTGTACAGTTTTAAATGGCTGATGTGTAATGGTTTATGTGACGTGTATTTTACCACAATAAAAAATTGTGCAGAAGGAAACATTGTTGGGGGTGACTGATGGTTAATATGGTGGTATACGTTTGTCAAAACTTGGCCAATTTTACACTGAAGATCTGTGCATTTTACTGTAGGTACAATAAAATTAAAATTAACAAAAAGCTTAAAGTAGTTGCCTTTTGGAGACTAGAGGGAAAGGGTACAGGGAACTGATTTTTTCATTACAAAAACTTTTTAAAAACCATATGCATTAATTCATTTTGGAAAAAGAGAAAATGTAACCATTTCCCCATTCCAATTGGAACCTCAGCAAACACAGTCCTTCGCCCGCTGCTCCAGTCGGGGCTGAGGGAGCCGAGCCGAGCGCGCAGGGCGTGGTGGCCCCGCAGCCCGGGCCGGCGGCCTTCCTACCGGAGTCCCCGCCGGGCCAGGTGTGAGCGGCTTCCCGCGGGGCTGGCGCCGGGGCCCGCCGCCGGGAGGCGCGGGGAGAAGGCCGTGGGGCTCACCTCCCCGGACTCCACAAACGCCCCGTCCCCATCGGGTCCAGAGCCAGGCGACCGGGCGCCTCCCCAACGGCCGCCGGCCCGGCCCGCGGCGCCGCCTCCCGCGCTCGGGCCAATCGCCGCCGCGGGGCCGCCGAAAGGGCGGTGCTGCCGCCGCGGCCCGTCCATCTTTCTTGAAGGCAAGAAGGCTCCCCCACGACTCCCCTCCGTTCCGTCTTCCCCCTAAGCGCGGCCATTTTGTTTGAGGGCAAGTGGACGGGGAGACGGAGGAGGCCGGCGGGCGCCATGTTTGGTGTGATCCCGGGAGCGGCCGCGGCCGCCGAAGCCAGGATGTGGCCCTGTTTTCTGACGGCGCCTTCCGGGTCACCCGGGTGCCCGTGGCCACGCTGCCAAGAAGTGAATAAACACCGAGGGGTTGGGGGGTCCCTGTCAGAGCCCCCGAGTCCCCAGCAGCCAGTCCCTGCGCCTTCGCTCCCCGCGGCGGCGTCCGGACGCCCCGGCTGCAGGGGCCGCGGCCTGGGGAGCGGGCCTGCGGACGGCGCGGCGGAGCCGGGAGCGGGGAGGCGGGGGCCCTGGGGGCGCGGCGGCCGCAGCTCGGGGCCGGGAGACCCCATGGCGCCGCCCCCAGCCCCGCTCCCGGCGCTGACAGCGGGGGCGACCCGGCCTGGTGGCCAGAAGCCGGGGTCCGTGAGCTTCGCGGACGTGGCCGTGTACTTCTCCCCGGAGGAGTGGGGGTGCCTGCGGCCCGCGCAGAGGGCCCTGTACCGGGACGTGATGCGGGAGACCTACGGCCACCTGGGCGCGCTCGGTGAGGCCGGGTCGGAGCCCCCTCCTCCTTCACTGGGGTTCACAGAGGAGATGGATGATAGAGGGACTCGGAGGTGTGTGAGCCCGGATCGCGCACCGTCCCGCCATCAGCACCAGCCACCCCCATGCCCAGGGCCGGGTGCCCCGTGGGAGCGCCGCCACCCGCGGCCGCTTCCCGCAGGCAGGGAGCGCGGAGGCTCATCCACGTGGAACTTCAGCTCTGAGGACGCGCCCTGACCCCGGCAGGGGCTGCCACCTCCCCGGGCAGCCTCTCAGGCCTGCGCTGTGGTCCGTTCTCTCCCAGGATTCCCCGGCCCCAAGCCAGACCTCATCTCTTGGATGGAACGGGGGAGTGAGGCCTGGAGCCCGGCCGCCCAGGACCCTGAGGAGGGGGCCAGCGTGGGAGGAGCTCTGCGAGGTGAGGGGCTCCCCGTCCCCCGCCTGCCTGCCGCCCGGGGCTCCCTGTCCAGCGGCGTTATCTTCAGATCCCGCCCCCGGCACCCCTGAAGGACGGAGCAGCCATGTGCTGGGTGACAGGAAAGGAGGCAGACCGGGGACAAAGTTTTCAGAACGCGAGAGTCACCATGTTGAGACCAGAGTAGGGAACTCGGGAGCCCAAGTTCAGCACCCAGGTTTCCAGGTCCTGGTGGTGGAAACACCGCCCATTCTCCCTTTTGCAGGAACTAAAATCCCCTAAGGATAGATGTGACCTCAGATCCGCCTTTCACGTGCCTCAAGCAGAGCCAGTAGTGCATGAGGACATGAGGACATGCCCAGCAACGGCCCCCTGGCCCCCCGCCCCTGCCCCTCCCCAGCAGGGTGCCTCCCGCAGACAGGGTCCCTCTGGAAACGGAGAAAACGCCGTAATGGCTACTGGCGCGGGGCACTGACTACAGCTCAGCATGCTCCCGCCGATGCGGTCGCTCCAACAAACAGCCCTAAAGGCGTCATCGTGATCGCCTTTGACCCGTGAGGAGCCAGGCTCAAGAGACTCGGACTTGTTGACTGTCCTTAAAGCCCGGGTGTCGATCACTGTGTGGATTTCTCTGGCACGTCTTTAAGTCAAAGCACCCTATAACCTGAGATCTTTGTGGGATTTTTTAGAGGGAGGGAGGCTCTAAGCACATGTGTTTTAAAACGTATCTTGATTCTTGGTTCTTGTTTCCCAGGAGGTGCCCCAAACAAGCAGGAAGGGGAGCCCGGAGCAGTGCCAGGAGCCAAGGGACCCAGAGGGACTCCTGGGAAGGACAGGCCCGGGGAGCTGGGGAAACACAACCCCGACTGGGCGCTCAGCAAGGCCTCGGCGAGAGCACCGCCGCCCCCGCCCACGAAAGCGGCCTGGGACCCGCGCACAGGGGCGCCCCCGGCCCCGGTGCCCAGCCGGGGCTCGCCGGCCCGCCAGCGGCGCCACGCGTGCGCGGACTGCGGGCGCCGCTTCACCTACCCGTCGCTGCTGGTCAGCCACCAGCGCATGCACTCGGACGAGCGGCCCTTCCCGTGCCCCGAGTGCGGCATGCGCTTCAAGAGGAAGTTCGCCGTGAACGCGCACCAGTGGACCCACCGCTCCTGCTCCGGGGGCCGGCGGGGCCGGAGGCCTGGGATCCGGGCTGTGCCTCAGGCCCCGGTTCGGGATGACCGGGACCCGCCCGTGCTGTTCCGGCACTACCCAGACATCTTTGAGGAGTGCGGGTGAGTGGCTGCCACGCGTGGGGTTGAGCCTGACCTCGGCGATAAGGACTGACTGGGCCCTGACCCCTAAATCAGGGACGTGGGAACCCAAATTCATCCCTTGGGCTTCCCTCCAGGATCCCTCAGGTTTTCAGACATGTAAAAAGGAAAGTGCCTGTAAAGATTCAGCTAGATTAAACTTGACACCCCTCTCCCCAGTTTTTCTAAAAAATGAGTGAGACACTAGACTTTTCTCAGTGTTGTTTCAGTAGCAGGTGCAACCAAGATCTTTGCCGTCTCAAAAACCACCCTTGCTGCTTATCTGCATGAGAGGTAAATGCTGAGGACAGGCCTGGGGAAGGGCCCGGTGGGGGGCGTGGTCAGGCCTGGCTAGCTGACGCCGGCAGGGAGCCGGGGGTGGGAGCGGGTGGGCAGCACAGAGGCCCGGCACCGAGCTGGTCTCTGCACAGGCACAGCTGGTAAGTCTCGCCCTCCCAGCCTCACGCCCTCCCCAGCCTCATCTGTAAAATGAGGATTACTAATGTCTACCTCAAGGGAAAGGGTTACTGTGAAGACTGAAATTTAAACAATATAGTATGTATGACATAGTAAATGTGCAATAAATGTGTTGAAAGAGTGAATTATGGACATTTTACACTTCAGAAAGGCTAAGGAGGCAGGACATGGATATCAATAGCCATGTTTTGCAGATGAGTAGACTGAGGCTCAGAGATTAAGTGATTTTTTCAACATTTCACTGGTTTAAGACAGCAAAGCTGGAAACTGACACAGAGCCCAAATATGTCTACCACTTTCTCTGAGCAGTCAGTAGAACACAGGTCCCGCTCAGGTGAGAGCTGAGATCTGGGCAGGAAGCCAGCAGGACAGCAAACAACAGCAACTACAGGAAAGGTTTTTTGGTCGTGGCCAGCTAGCTCAGTTGGTTAGAGCTGTGGTTGGCAAACTCATTAGTCAACAGAGCGGCAAACCGCGGCTCTCGAGCCGCAGTTTGCCGACCACTCGGTTAGAGCATCATCCGAATATGCCAAGGTTGTGGGTTCTATCCCCGGCCAGGCCACATACCAGAATCAACCAGTAATACATGGATAGGTGGAACAATGGGTTGATGTTTCTCTCAATGTATCTTGTCCTTTCTCTCTCAATCAATAAATGAATTTTTTTAAAAAAGGTATTTTGGTCCTTACTTCCCAGCCAGAGAGTGGCCGCCCCTTGGAGGGGTGGCTCCTCAGGACGCAGGGCCCAGCCCTGCCTGATGGGAGAATCCCAACAGGAAAACGGAGCCCTGCCAAAGGTACAGCCAACACGCAGTGACCTTTCCCTCAGAAAGGTACAGCCGACACACCGTGACCTTTCCCTCAGAAAGGTACAGCCGACACGCCGTGACCTTTCCCTCAGAAAGGTACAGCCGACACGCCGTGACCTTTCCCTCAGAAAGGTACAGCCGACACGCCATGACCTTTCACTCAAAGGTACAGCCAACACGCAGTGACCTTTCCCTCAGAAAGGTACAGCCGACACGCCGTGACCTTTCCCTCAGAAAGGTACAGCCGACACGCCGTGACCTTTCCCTCAGAAAGGTACAGCCGACACGCCATGACCTTTCACTCAAAGGTACAGCCAACACGCAGTGACCTTTCCCTCAGAAAGGTACAGCCGACACGCCGTGACCTTTCCCTCAGAAAGGTACAGCCGACACGCCGTGACCTTTCCCTCAGAAAGGTACAGCCGACACGCAGTGACCTTTCCCTCAGAAAGGTACAGCCGACACGCAGTGACCTTTCCCTCAGAAAGATACAGCCGACACGCCATGACCTTTCACTCAGAAAGGTACAGCCAACACACCGTGACCTTTCACTCAGAAAGGTACAGCCGACACGCAGTGACCTTTCCCTCAGAAAGGTACAGCCGACACGCCATGACCTTTCACTCAGAAAGGTACAGCCAACACACCGTGACCTTTCCCTCAGAAAGGTACAGCCGACACGCCGTGACCTTTCCCTCAGAAAGGTACAGCCGACACGCAGTGACCTTTCCCTCAGAAAGGTACAGCCGACACGCAGTGACCTTTCCCTCAGAAAGGTACAGCCAGCACACCGTGACCTGCTGGAGAGACAGCTAGGTGATAAGGGAATCCGGGCTGAGGAAGGCTGGCTCCATGCTGTCATTCACAAGCAACACCTGAGGCCTCTGGGTTTTGGTGCCGGGCTCCAGGGACCGGCTGACTCAGAAAAGAGTGACCTGATCGCGGCTGTGGTGAAGGATGTGCCAGAGGCACCACCTAACCCGCCCTGGTTGGCGATATACCAGGAACTGCATCTTGGAGAAGGAGGGGTTGTGCTTCGAATAGCACTAGGTGGTAATTGCTGTGTGGGGAGATTTTCAGGCAAAGGGAGCAGCAAGGGAGCCTTGTTCCACGAAAAGGCTATAAAATGGACACAGTGTGGAATAAAGGTAAGAGCCTGGTCTATGGAGCCGGACTGTCTGGGCGCAGATCCTGACTCACTTGCTTTTTAGCTGTGCAGTCTCAGGCAAGTTACTTCTTACCCCAAGCCACCTCTGTGCCTTAGTTTCTTCATCTATAAAACCTACCTCATAAAATTGCTGTAGGATTAAGTAAGATAATGTAGAAGATTACCTTGCATATTAGTATTTAATAAACACCGGTTTTTATTATTATTCTAATCAATGCAAAATAGTTTGTGAAGAGGTCTGAAACAGGAAGGTTTCCTGGGGGAAGAGGTTTAAGTTAGCCTTGAAGGATGAGAAAGTTTCCAACCAGGATAGACACGGATAAGGAACAGTAGTATGACTGAAACATAAACAGCTAGGTAATGGTTCTGGCCGGCGTGGCTCGGTTGGAGCGTCGTGCTCATACACCAAAGGTGGAAGGTTTGATTCCCAGTCAGGGCACATACCCAGGTTGCAGGTTCCATCCCCAGTCAGGGTGAATCCAGGAGGCAACCATAGATGTCTCTCTCCCCCCGCCCCGTCCCCCCCCCCCTGCTTCCTCTCTTTAAAACCAAATTTTATAAAATGTTCACCCAAGGATATTTTTTTTCCCATTGATTTTTTTTAGAGAGAGTGGAGGGGAGACAGGAGGTGTGGAGAGAGATTGGTTGCCTCCCGTTCACACACTGATTGGGACCAGGGATCAAGCCTGCAACCAGATCCGTGTCCTTGATTGGGAATCAAACCCAAGACCCTTCAGACTGTAGGCCAATGTTCTAACCACTGAGCAACCGGTCAGGGCTCTAAAACCAATTAAAAAGAAAAGAACTAGATAATGAATAACGGAAGATGCAGCAGTGAGGGGAATGCCAAGCTGGAAGAGCCAACAGATCCCAGCAGAGGAGCTTCAGGATTTCCCGGAGGAGCCAGGGAAAGTTCTTATCAGAAGCAGGGTTGTTTGGGAGGTACTCTCAGAAGATGCCTTTGGCCCTGTCTGGTGTGGCTCCGTTGGTTGGGCGTCATCCATGCACCAAAGATGTTGCTGGTTCAATTCCTGGTCAGGGCACATGCCCAGATTATGGGCTTGATCCCTGGTAGGGGTGTGCAGGAGGCAGCTAATAGATGTTCTGCTTGCACATTGATGTTTCTCTTTCTCCCTCTCCCTGTCTCTAAAAATCAATAAAGAAAAAAACTTTTTTTAAAAGATGTCTTTGTAAATAGTGTAAAGTGTGACCTGTAGGAGGAGACCGGTTACTAGAGACCTGTTGGACATCTGCTCCCAGGTAGAGCTGATCAGGAGCTGGGACCAAGCTAAAGAGCAAGATCGTTTCTTGCTTCCTGACCTTGGAATTGGGAAGATACTCATGAGAGGTTTCTGCCATAGTATCTGCATGGCTCAGTGACTGCCAGTGTGAGCCGTGAACAAGTAAGTCCCAGAGGTTTCAAGCAGATAGCTGGAGCAAGGGAGCCTGACTGGAGCAAGGGCAGTCAGGAGTGGGAGGGCGTGAAGGCCAAGGGTGACCAGTACGGGGGAGGGGTGGGTCCAGGAGAAGCTGGAGCTGGAGAGGAGGTGCCACCAGGGAGGGGGCGCAGAACCAGGCACAGTGTGTCAAGCACAGCACTGCCCGCCAAGGTCAGCACGAAGCACAGGATGAGTGCCGTCCGCTTCCTCACTTACCTCTTTAACAGAAATCTACTAAGTATTTACCGTGTACTAGGAGCTATTTTGTGTGTCAGGATATGGCAGGGAAAACACACAGGAATCCTCTTAGAACTTACCTCTGAGTGGTGGGAGGGGGGAGACTAGTGTTAAGCCGGTATATAAATAAGACAAGGTACTGTATTGCAAATAATAAGCACTACAAAGGAACTAAAACAGAAGATGTGCTGAAAGTGCCTGTTGCAGATGGATACCCAGGCCGGACTTGGTAAGGACGAGACATTAAAAAAAAAAGAAAAAGATTTTTATTGGATTTTTTAGAGAGAGGGAGAGGGATAGAGAGAAACATCTATGTGAGAGCGATCACATCAATCGTCCGCCTCCTGCACGGCCCCCACCTCCTGCATACCCCCATTTGTGATCAGGGACTTGAACGGCAACCCTTCAGTGCAAGGGATGACGCCCAACTGAGCCACACCGGGGGAAGGTACAGGTCACAGCTCTTGCTTGCCATGATGCAAAGTTTGGACTTATTTCTAAATATACTGGGAGGTCAGTGGGTTTTTATTTGCAGTAAAATATGCACAACAGATTTTGCCATTGGAAAAAATTTTAAATATTTTTTTATTGATTTTAGAGAGAGGGGAAGAGAGAAATATCAATGTGAGAAAGACACATCAATTGGTTGCCTCCCACAAGTGTCCAATCGGGGCTGAGGAATCCGTCCTGCAACCCAGGTAAGTACCCTTGACCGGAAATCGAACCTGAAACCCTTTGGTGCACGGGCCAACGCTCTAACTACTTAGCAACACTGGCCAGGGCCTGAATGACATTTTTCCCCCCATGACATGACTCCTAAACATAAGCCTCATATTTACTTTTCAATACTTATGATATCATAGCCCATCATTTAAAATTTTTCTCTTTACATTTATATGATAATACAGAATTGTGTGCGTGTGATCAGAAGCAGCTCTTCTGACCTCCTAGGTCCCTGCTGCTTACACTGCCCCACATTACAACTGCATCTTGGTAACCTGGTCTAAAATCTCACCTCCCTTTGGTCGCTGAGATTGTGCCTTCAATCATTTGAGGCAACACAGCATGGGTTCTGGAGTCGGAGGCCTGGGCCAGGTCATCCCTCCGAGCCTCAGCCTCCCGATCCAGAAAGGACCTAGCTCTGAAGTGTGAGGGTCCAATGAGTTAACAAGCAAAAGCACTTACCAGTAGAGCAGAGGCTGGCATATAGTAAGTGTTCAAGGTAAGCGAAGATTACTAGTCTTCGTCATAGAAGCAGCTGCAGCTCTTGCAGTCTGCCGTTATTCTGTTAGGAGAGCTTGGAATTGGGAAATCAGGGGGCACATTTAAATGAAGCATTAGAACAATGTGCCCTCATCCAGTAACTCATCTAATTTTCTATGCAAGTATAATTGAATAAAGAATCCAGTTCAGCCCTGACCGGTTTGGCTCAGTGGATAGAGCACCAGCCTGTGGACTGAAAGGTTCCAGGTTCGATTCCGGTCAAGGGCATGTATTTTGGTTGCGGGCACATCCCCAGTAGGGGGTGTGCAGGAGGCAGCTGATCGATGTTTCTCTCTCATCGATGTTTCTAACTCTCTATCCATCTCCCTTCTCTCTGTAAAAAAAAAAAAATAAATAAAAAATAAAAAAAAAGAATCCAGTTCACTTTCACAAGGTCAGCAGGGGTCAGTAAATTCAAAATATTCATGTTGCTTTTCTGAAACAGGCCTGAGGAGGCAGGAGGAGGTGGTGGAAAAGGCCGGCATTTAGGAGTCTGAAGACCCTGAGTCACATGGGCTGCCTGACTTTGGGTAACAAATGGGCCTTAGTTTCCTCTTCTGCGAAATAACTGAACTCTTAAGGCAGAGAGGCATTCGGCTCAGTGTCCTCAGTTAAAGATACAGTAAATGTTGGAAATACCAGCTATAGATAATAGAGTGACATATACATGCATACAGAGACAAACAGACCATCTCTGGGGGATATTTAGGAAACTGTTAAGAGGAATAGGGTGGGAAGAGAGAATATTATTCTATACGTTGTAAATGAAAAAAGAAATTGAGAAACGAATTGGTTTGCAAAAAAAAAAAAAAAGTTTTTATGAAGGCCATGGAGTGGGCCTTCTGGCGGGGATTAGGAAGTGGACATCGGGCCAGTGACCCCTGAATGCTGGCCCCGTGTCCCCCTCTGCTAGAGCCCTCGCCGCCGCGGGCGCTCCCGCACCCCAGCCTCACCTTTCACCCCCGCTCCGCGCCCCCAAGGGAAGCCGAAGTGGCTGCGGCCATCTTAACTGTGGGCAAGGGCGCTCCCAGGGCCGCTGGCCGAACAGCAAGAGAAGAAACTCGAGGGGTTAACAAACCAGGTCATCAACATCAGACCCGCACCGAAGCTGTTCAACGCCTTCCTCTAAAAATAAAGACGCCGGAGTACCACCATCTTTTCTGAGGGCTCCTTCCTTTTCCCGGTCCTGGGATCACCGAGTTCGCATATCCCGTTCCCGGCGTCCTAGAGCGGCCCCCCCCCCCCCCCCCCCCCGGAGCTAGTTCCGGTCTCTTAGGGCCCCGGAGCCGAATCCCCATCTCCTAGGATGGGGGCCGGGCTTGCACCGGGAGCGTGCTCCCGGCTTCCCGCGGAGGTGCCCGCCTGGTCCTGACGGAAGGGAGAGTTGAGGTGGGAAGGCCAGGCGCCCTGAGCCTCGTGGCCGTGGCCGTGGCCGTGTGTTTCTTCCCCAGGAGCGGGTTGTCCGCTGCCCACTGGCGAAGAGGGCCCTGGACCGCACGCGATGCGGCCGACCTAATGCCACCTGGGCGCGCTCCTGGAGGGCCGGCCATCCCTGATCTCTGAACAGTGAAGGGGCAGGAGGGGTGGGAAGGCACAGATGCCCTACTCGCCCCCACTCCTGCCCCAGGTGACTCCGTTTCCTGTTATGCCCGCCAGATCACCCTAACCTGAAATTCATCGCTGAGTCTCCCCTGGCCGACTCCTCCAGTGGCTCTCAGGATTCCGGCAAACAGGTCCGGACCTGTGCCACAACACGAAGGCCCCTGGCACGCTAGCCTCCAGTTCACACCAGATCTCCCTCTCCCTGCAGGCAAGCGATCCCATTTGGCTCCAGGTCAATGGGATCTTGGGTGTTTGGACACGCCTCTAGCTCAGTGAGCCTGTGCTCTTGCTGTTCTGCACTGTATACACACCTCCCAACCTACATCCTTCACTGCCCTTCTCAATGCTGTCTCCGAGAAGTTCCTCTTCTGCCCCAGGAGAAAGTCTCAGCACCGCGGCTCTGTGTCTGTGATCTGAGCACAGTCTGCCCAACGGTCTCCACACCTGTGCCAGGAGAGCTCATACCTTAGTGTGAATTTAGGGCAGGAAGTTATCTTGGTTCACCAAGACCTCCGACCCCTAGAACATCTTGATGCCCGAGGAATGCATAGGTAGGATTAAGAAATGTATTGGTTTTTTGTTTTTGTTTTCTAGTGGTTTAGTTTCTTCCCCAGGATTCCCAGACCCCAAACCAGCCCTCCTGGATAAAGCAGGAGACCCAGCTGTGGGGTGCAGATGCTCCTGGGGAGGAGGGAGGAAGCCTGAGAAAGATGGAAAGGTGAGAAGTGGGGGCAATGTCCCAGTTCCAGCTGGGAGGGAAAATGTTTTATTGAGCAAGAAACATCATCTACATGTTCCTTACTAATTTTTCTTGACCTGAATTTATGACACCCATTGGAGGTTGAAATATTTTTTTGGTTTTATTTTGCTAGTCCTCACCTGAGGATATTTTCCATTGATTTTTAGAAGAGAGTGGAAGGAAGGGGGGAGAGAGACAGAGAGAAACATCCATGTAGGAGAGACACATTGATTGGTTGCCTCCCAAATGTGCCCTGACAGTGCCAGGGATCAAGCCTGCAACCAAGGCACATGCCCTTGACCAGAATGAAACCCGAGACCCTTCAGTCCAAGGGCCAGTGCTCTATCCACTGAGCGAAACTGGCCAGGTCAAGACTGAAATCTTAACCTTCTCTTTCTCAGTTGACTGAAACATCCAGTGGTCCCATGCTCAGGCCACACTGAGTGAATCATGCAGTCTCCAGCTCCGTGGCAGTGTGTGAATTCACGTTTAGGCTGGAGCAGTTCACCTTTCTGTCTCCATGTCCCTGGGCCCTGCAGTTGAGGGTATCTACTCTGGTTGATCCTGAGGTAGGTGGGAATGTCCCTGACTCATGAGCCCTTCAATTAGCCAACACAGCTTAGGGAGAGCTTTCAGGGGTGAGGCACCCATCTGAATGCTTCTGCCGCTGTGGAGCTTGGCTCTGGCACCTGAACATGAGTAGACCTCGCACAATTAACAGGGCGAGTTTTGAATCTACTATGTTTCACAGCAGCCACTCAGGAAAACAATACATTTAGAAAGGGCCAGGAGGAGTCTATTCGGGAGTTGTCATGAGCCCCCTGGGATCAGACACACTGACCTGGTCTCTGAGCCCCCTCCTCTCATCTGTGCCCGGCCTCAACATCCGGCACGAATGCAGCTCTCTCCTCCCTGCCCCGAATGCAGTCATGCTTTGCCATCATCTTTAACCTGGTCCAGAGCACTCTCTGGAGAGGGACCCTGTGGGAACCCTAATCAGAATACGCCAGATGATCAAGGCCACTTTGCCATGTGCGTGCGTGCAGGCGAGGGTGTGACTGTTTCTGTTAATGTAGCATCTGTGTCACTAACTGGCATGAGGCCTCTTCCGTTTGAGCATGTATATAAGTTGCCACTGACCAACCAGCGGGGCTGGGCGCTTTGTGTGGGTGCTTTGAAGAACTACTTTTGATGGCTCCTTGGTCTACAATAAAGTCTCTCCCATGTGCCTACGCCTTCTCATGTCTCCGTCTAATACCTGGCGACCCAGAAGCTGGATGTAGTCAAGCAGGATCAAGGAGCTGTGTGCTCCCACAGACCCTTTGCAGCTAGTGTGGCACCTGCCTTTGCCTCAGGTTGTACCTCTCATGCTAACTGCTGACTCACACAGGCAAGTGGCCCTACTCCTGTCCCCGCCATAGGAGGTACGTCTTCAGCAAGAGGCCCGCCAGCCTGGTGCCATAGGCCCCAGGGGCCAACCCGGGGTTCCAACCCTGCCCCAGCTTGTTCCCCAGGGGGGTCCAGACAGCCCAGTGAGTGTCTAGGACTACCCAGAGCTGTTCCAGGCCTCTGTGTCATGGGCGCCATGGCAAGGGGTGGGCACTGACAGGTGACAAAATGCTGTTGCTCTTTTTTTTTAAAAAAAAAAAATATTTTATTGATTTTTTTACAGAGAGGAAGGGAGAGGGATAGAGAGCTAGAAACATCGATGAGAGAGAAACATTGACCAGCTGCCTCCTGCACACCCCCTACCGGGGATGTGCCCGCAACCAATGTACATGCCCTTGACCGGAATCGAACCAGGGACCTTTCAGTCCGCAGACCGACGCTCTATCCGCTGAACCAAACCGGTTTCAGCATGCTGTTGCTCTTAATGGAAAAGTTCTGTTTTCTCTTGTTATCCTTCAGGCTCCCGAGAGGCTGACAGCTGGGGCTGAGGCTGAGAGAGGCGGACAGAGCTGGGGCTGAGGTTGAGAGAGGCGGACAGAGCTGGGGCTGAGGTTGGGAGAGGCTGACAGAGCTAGGGCTGAGGTTGAGTCCTGGGCAACTCTGAATCCTGGCAGTCACGCTTCCAGACTTTTTGTCTCCTCCTTTCCCCTTTCTGCCATAATCAAGTCTTTCCTTTCAAGCTCCCCTGGTGGTGGGGAGAAGCATCCACCAGACACACCATGTCAGGCGGAAGCCTCAGGAAGGCCTTTGGAAATGTTGGCAGCTAAACAGTGCCAGGTGTTAGACTTCAGTTCAGCAACCTCAGTACATGAGTTCTGGCTAAGAAAGAATTAAGAGCTAAGACTCAAACTACAAAAGAAAGTTTAGCACGGCCAGCGTGGCTCAGTGGTCGAGCGTTGACCCGACTCCATCCCTGGTCAAGGGCTCATGCCTGGGTTGTGGGCTCAATCCCCAGTTTGGGGCGTGCAGGAGACAGCCAATCAATGATTCTCTCTCATCATTGATGTTTCTATCTCTCCCTCTCCCTCTTCCTTCCTCTCTGAAATCAATAATTTTTTTTTTTTTTAAAAAGAGAAAGTTTATTTAGAAAGTCCCAGAGGTAGAAGAAGTGAGCCATAGAAGAAATGGGCTCAGGAGACGAGCTACAGAGCCAAAAGAGGGCCCTTGGAGCTTGGGAGGGAGGGAGCGAGAGAGAGCGAGACTTGCCTTGAGAGATGGGAGAGGCAGGAAAGGCTTGAGCATGCCCCGGAAAAGAGAGAGCACACTCTAGGTCCCCGTCTTAAGAGCTTTTATCCTTTTATCTCGGGTCCCAGGGGAGGATCCAAAAGAACATTCATCAGCTTTCCTGGTGTGCCCCCTCAGAGTGGTAGTCTCCACTGATTGGTTGGCTCCAGGGTCATTAGTCAAGACAGCTGGTCCTGAAGCCAGCCATGGCAGTCACTGATTTTGCTGCGCCGCTGGGCCTGGAGCCCAGCTGAGGCCTAGATGCCATCCCCAGGGGTTAATGCTCATGGGAGTCCTGCAGGGCTTGTGGTTTTGCCGGTTGCTAGACACCTGGGGCTCTCCTCCTCATGACCCTTCGCACGGGCCTGTGGTTCCTACTCATGCCTATCTGGTACCCACTGCAGATGGAGGCAAGCAGGAAAAGTTCAGGACTGCAGCCAGACCTGCTGAAGACGGGCGTGCATTTCCATGGAATGTGGGAAATACTGTGATTGGTTTGTCCGCCAAAGGAAAAGTATCAAATCTTCTTAGGGCAGGGTGTTTATGAGGGCGTGTGTAGGGCACGAAGTAGGCAGGCAATAACTGAAATGATGGGGAGAGTCGGTGCATTTGCTGAGATAAAGACCCCAGGAGGGGCAGGCTGGAGGAAGAAAGGGGTGAGTTCGGCTTGAGCCATGCCAAGTCTGATGTGCAGAGGCAAGGTGGCAGGTGAGCTGGGGAGCCAGGTCTGAGCTAGAGGCGAACAGATGCTCGGGGGGCGTGCTGCTGCACAAGCGGGGAGGTAAGCTGCAGAGAGAGGGTCCTCTGACCTTGCTCAGATCGTACCTGCTCTCCCCCCCCCCCGCCCCCCCCAGCTGCCCCACGATCTCCTGATAGAAGGCCCGAGTTCCGGGCCCCAACAAGCTCCCGGTGGAGAACGGTCTCTTACTCACTACTTTCCCCCAACATTTGGGAACAGGTTGCTGGCACCCAGTGACGGGCCAAAGCCGTTACAAACGGCCCAGCCACGAAGAATAAGGTCCGAATTCCCAAAGGCCGAGGGGGCCGGGCCAGGGCTGGAGCAGGTCCTCCAACGAGCGGGGCTGCCGGGCGGGGGCGGGACGTGGCGGGCGCCGCTCCCGCCGGGGAAGCCGGTGCGGCCATCTTGGTTGAGGGCTGGCGACTAAGCCCCCCCCCCGCCCCCCGGAGACCCCGGGGTGGCGTCATCTGGGCCAAGCTACGTAGGAGCCAAGTTCGTGAGGCCGCGCTGCCGCCATTTCTTAGGAAGGCGCCCGGTTCTCTGCACCTCCAGCCGCCGCCGGGTCCCCGCAGGGCCGCCCCCGGGCAGGCGGCGGGAGCGCGTGCGGCCCGCGGACCGGGGCGGCGCCGGCTGTCCCAGGGCCGGCGCTTCTCATGGCGCCGCCTCCGGCCTCGCTCCCCGCGCAGGAACCCGAGGCGGCCGCGCGCGCGGGGAGGAGCCCCCAGCTCGTGAGCTTCGCGGACGTGGCCGTGTACTTCTCCCCGGAGGAGTGGGGGTGCCTGCGGCCCGCGCAGAGGGCCCTGTACCGGGACGTGATGCGGGAGACCTACGGCCACCTGGGCGCGCTCGGTGAGGCCCTGCCGCTCGCCGGCCGCGTCCCCTCTCCCTGCGCAGCCGGGGGCCCGCACGGCGAGGGGGGCCCCGCACGGCGAGGGGGGCCCGCACGGCGAGGGGGGCCGGGGCGCGGGGGCCGGGTGGGCGGCGGCCTCCCGGCAGCGCGGCGTGCGTTCCTCTCCCCAGGGTTCCGAGGCACCAAGCCGGCCCTCATCGCCTGGGTGGAGGAAGAGGCCGAGCTGTGGGGGCCAGATGCCCGAGATCCGGAGCTGGGAGCGTGTCTGACGGAAGAGGACGCGGGTGAAGTACCGGGACGCCGTCTCGTGGGGCTCCCCCGGGCCTGACCCCTCCTGCTGCCCCTCAGTCCCTCCCGAAGCGCTTTCCCAGCGGAGGCGCAGGCAGGGCTGTGTGGCCGGCTCTCCACGCCCACGGGTGGCTCGGGCCCCTCACGTCGAGTTGGCCTGAAGCTCTGTTCTGCTCCCCATCACCCCTCCTGTTCGCCCCCATCTAGCTCCTCCGCCCTGTGCTTTAGTTTACTTTCTTGTTCTGTTCTGGAGCAGCTTCCTGTCTCTCCGCTGCGCTGTTCGCTAGTAATCCGTCCTCCGCTTGCTGCACAGCATTCCCGCCCTTCTGAACTCGGTTCGGCCGAGCTCATGTCTCTGTGCGGCGCCTGCTGCCCGCACCTCCTCACCCCCGGGTTCCAGTGAACACACCCGCTGCCTGCCCCCCAGCCGTTTCCTGGCCCCGAGGTAGAGGGTACTGTCGCTCCCTCCTCTGTTTCCTTTGCTTTGTCCTCTGCAGCTGAGGAGAGGTGTCCTCAGTTTCCCTGCCTGTCCGGAGCCGAGCCCCGGAGGCAGCTGTGGGTCCGGAAGGTGGCTGTGTGGCAGGCCTCTCATCACACGGGCTGTGGGGTTCAAGGAGCAGGATAAATAAGCCAGGGTCTGAGCTCTCCCCTTATCTCCCAGCAGATTCCAGAAACAAGGAAGAGAAAGGCCTACGAGAAGGCTCCGGGGCCCTGGAGAAGATCCTTCCTATGGACGCTCAGTCTCTGGGGCCGAAGGCTCTCAAACCCCCTTCTGCTGGTCTCCCTTACAGTTTGGAGCAGCTCTCCAAGGTGCCTCACCGGGGTCGCCCCCCACTCTTTGCCCATCCCCCTGTCCCAAGGGCAGACCATCGTCACGGTTGCTACCTGTGTGGGAAGAGTTTTGCCTGGCATTCCACTCTGGTGGAGCACCTGTACACCCACACGGGGGAGAAGCCCTTCTCTTGCCCTGACTGTGGCAAGAGCTTTGGCCAGTCCTCCTCTCTGAGAAAGCACCTCGCCATCCACCGCGGGGAGCGGCCCCACCGCTGCCCGGACTGTGGCCGGGCCTTCACGCAGCGCTCGGCCCTCACCACCCACCTGCGGGTCCACACGGGCGAGAAGCCCTACCGCTGTGCTGACTGCGGCCACCGCTTCAGCCAGAGCTCTGCCCTCTACCAGCATCAGCGGATCCATAGTGGCGAGACCCCCTTCCCTTGCCCAGACTGTGGCCGTGCTTTTGCCCATGCCTCAGACCTTCGGCGCCACGTGCGCACCCACACAGGCGAGAAGCCCTACCCGTGTCCGGACTGTGGGCGCTGCTTCCGGCAGAGCTCCGAAATGGCAGCCCACCGGCGAACCCACAGCGGGGAGCGCCCCTACCCCTGTCCTCAGTGTGGCAGGTGCTTTGGCCAGAAGTCAGCCATGGCCAAGCACCAGTGGGTCCATAGGCCTGGTGCCGGGAGACACAAGGGCCAGGGTGCCAGTGGGTTGCCTGTGCCCCTGACCCCTGGCCCTGGGGACCTGGACCCACCTGTGAGCTTCCAGCACTACCCAGAGATATTCCAGGAGTGTGGGTGATGGCCTCAAAAATGAGAAGACAAAGAGTGAAGAGCTAAACATTTCCTGAGGCCCAAGCTGGAATCAGTACTGAACCTTTGGGGGCTCCAGGGAGGTCATAGAATGCCTTGTAAGAGCTGGACCTGGGGGACGAGGGCCATCATATTTTAGGCCCTCTCCAGCTTGACAGGGGAACACCTCAGTCTCTGCTGGCCTAGACTCTAGAAGCCCCTTTGCTGAGTTAGGACTGAGGTAAGACCCCCGTTGACCTCCGCTGTGGGAAGAAAAGGCCGTTTCTCAGATGTGTAAAGAGGATTGAGGTGGAAGAGAACCTTGTTTACCCGTTTGCCTTTTCACTGCATCATGGTGGTGGGCACATCCACCCTAGACCCAACCAGGAGGGCCTCATTCACTGCACTGAATCTGGCCTGCAGCTCTTTTATTTTTTGGTCTAGTCAGAATTTTATTTTTATTTTTTTGTAATTAGCCAGTTTTTATTTATTTTATTTTTTTAATTTAATAAATCTTTATTGTTCAGATTATTATAATTGTTCCTCTTCCCCCCCCCCCCATAGCTCCCCTCCACCCGGTTCCCCCCCCCCACCGTCTGCCCTTATCCCCCCACACACTGTCCTCATCCATAGGTGTACGCTTTTTGTTCAGTCTCTTCCCACACCCCATTCCCCCCGAGAATTGTCAGTCTACTCCCTTTCTATGCCCCTGATTCTATTATATTCACCAGTTAATACTGTTCATCAGATTTTTTATTCCCTTGGTTTTTAGATTCACTTGTTGATAGATACATATTTGTTGTTCATAATTTTTATCTTTACCTTTTTCTTCTTCCTCTTGTTAAAGAGTACCTTTCAGCATTTCATATAATTCTGGTTTGGTGGTGATGAACTCCTTTAGCTTTTTCTTATCTGTGAAGCTCTTTATCTGACCTTCCATTCTGAATGATAGCTTTGCTGGGTAGAGTAATCTTGGTTGTAGGTTCTTGCTATTCATCACTTTGAATATTTCTTGCCATTCCTGTCTGGCCAGCATAGTTTCTGTTGAGAAATCAGCTGACAATCATATGGGTGCTCCCTTGTAGGTAACTGTTTTTCTCTTGCTGCTTTTAAGATTCTCTCTTTGTCTTTTGCTCTTGGCATTTTAATTATGATGTGTCTTGGTGTGGTCCTCTTGGATTCCTTTTGTTTGGGGTTCTGTGCACTTCCTGGACTTGTAAGTCTATTTCTTTCACCAGGTGGGGGAAGTTTTCTGTCATTATTTCTTCAAATAGGTTTTCAGCATCTTGCTCTCTCTCTTCTTCTGGGATCCCCATAATTCCGATATTGGTACACTTGAAGTTGTCCCAGAGGCTTCTTACACTATGTTCAACTTTTTGGATTCTTTTTTCTTTTTGCTTTTCCGGAGGAGTGTTTTTGCTTCTTTGTATTCCAAATCTTTGACTTGATTCTTGCGATCCTCTAGTCTGCTTTTAGGTCTCTGTATAATATTATTTATTTCAGTCAGTGTATGCTTAATTTCTAGTTGATCCTTTTTCATATCCTCGAGGGTCTCGTTAAATTTATCGGCCTTTTCTAGGAAACTCTTGAAAAACCTTATAACCGTTGTTTTGAATTCTATATCCAGTCGTTTGTTTTCCTCCATTTCTTTCGTTTGTGATCTTTTTCTTTGTCTCCGCATTTTAGCTGCTTCCCTGAATTGGTAGGGTAGCTTTGTGTGCTAGGTTTCCTCTATGGCCCAGTGGCTCAGCCTCCCCCGTTACCTGAGGTGGACACTCTTGGTGCACCCCTTTGTGGGCTGTGTGTGCAGTCTTGTAGTTAAGCCTTGATTGTTGTTGGTATCATTGGGGGGAGTTGACCTCCAGGCCAATTGGCTGTGAGGATCAGCAGTGTCTCCGCTGGGAGAGCTTCTGTGCTCAGCTTGGATGGGGCGGAGTCTCAGGGTGGAGCAGACAGCCTTGGTTTCCCGTCAGCCCTGCCCTATGAGGGCCCTGTGTCTCAGTGTCCCACAGCAATGGCTGCACACACTTCTGAGAGAAGGCTGCTCTCGAGTTTCGCCCGCTGCCAGACAGTCCAGTTTCTCCCCGAATGAGTCTGGTACCCAAAGTCTCACCCGGAACTGGATTTCAGTGCAGTTGGGAGGTTTGTTTCCCTCCCAAACAAGAAAGCTAGCCACGTGCTTGCTGCCCACCCTCTCCGTGCGCCGTGAGTAAGCCAGCCGCGTATTCAGCCACCCGCCCTCTCTGCGCGCACAGGTCTCCGCACCTCCACAGCCCCTCTGAGTCTGTGTCCTCTTCTCTTTCCTTCTAGTTGTAGAATTTCCACTCAGCCAGCTTTCCGGTGGTTCTGGACGATGTCTGCTCTGTCTTCCAGTTGCAGTTTTGAAATTGTGCGAGGCAGCAGTATAGGTGTTTACCTATGCCGCCATCTTGGTTTCCTGGCCTAGTCAGAATTTTAAAATGTTACAAATTATTGGTTAAGATTCACACAAAATCTGGGTTTCTGACTTCTCTTGAGAAATCCAAAGATTTGGCAACTCTACCTATGCTCCCACAAAACCACAGGTGGCAGGAGCTGGGGGCAGCTGTTCCCTTTGGATGGAGCCGGAGTCTGCTCCGGTTCGGCATGCTCGCCTCCCTCATCAGCTCCCGACCAGCATCAGCTGGCACTCATGTCCTGCCCATGTCTCTTCCAGGCAGGCTCGCTCCATCTGGTGTTTTCCACCCCTTTACATGACCTGTTGGGCTCCTGTGGTAATTGGAGTTTGCAAACATTGGTCTATAACAGCAGTCGCCAACCTTTTGGACCTCACAGACCACCAGGGGCGGGCCATCGGTTGGCAGGTGCTGGTCTATAGCATTGATGTTTCCCTGAATCAGGGATTTAGGTAGAGAGCATATATGTGAAAGGGCGCAGGAGAGAAGTAAAAGCAGGCTTTCAGATCTCGCTTGCATTGTATTTTATGGTTTACAAAGTACTATCTTTCCCATGAACTTATTTCACCCTCATAACTGCCCCGTCAGGAAGAGGCAGGCAGGACTGAATCTTTGCCCTAAACCAATGGCAATTCTGCCACAGCACTGCTCTCAGCTGACCAGCAGCTCCTGGCTTTGAAGAGTGCCCTCCAGTCATCCTTGGGCCTCCCCAGGAGAGCCAGATGGTTTAGGCCTTATCCACCCTAGACCCAACCAGGAGGGCCTCGTCACGTTTAGAAGTGGAAGAGATTTGAGCACTTGCAGTTGGGGACACTGAGATTGGGGAAGGCTAAGCACCCTGACCAAGGTCACACAGAGATGGCAGCGTTCTTGGTTTACTGTGGCCTTGATCATACCGCTCCTGAATCTCTTAAGTGTCTCAGCCAGGGGTCTGGAGGTATCTGCTCACTCCCTATGAGGGCACCCAGGCACTGACCGGGACAGGAGACAGCCCAGCCCAGCATGAGATGAGTGGCAAAATGGCCACGTAGCAGACCAAGGCAAGGGAGAAACCAACGTGAGACGAGTTCAGGGCAAACAAGCAAAGCTTGATCTTCACTCTGTGCCCACCATCATGAGCTAGGCCAGGAACACTGGGAGAAGTAGCCAGAGGGAATTGTACTCATCTATACTCCCAAGCCCTGCACACAAGCTCTCACCTTGTGACTCCATTATCCATCCATTAGCAATTCTTTTGCGGTCAGAGCCCAGCCCTGTCCAGGCGATGGAAGCAGCCAGCCCTGGGCAGACCCTGTCCTGCCTCTGGTCAGGACAAGCCTTCACTTGAGGAGGAATAGGGGTTATGTCCTCTGCTGGCCCATGTGTACTTGCCTTTACTCAGCCCCGTGTCTGCCTACCTTGGGGAGGAAGAACTGTCAATCTGGAGAAACTTCTAAAGCAAGAGAACATCTGGGGAAAGACACTGGTCAGGTGAAGGAATGAACTGACTTGATTCCAAGTCTGAGCCCACCTGAGCCTTTCTGGGAGGATTGGCTCGTGGGCCACCTTGTCATAAGTGGGACGTGGTGTGAGGAGGCACCTTAGTGGTAGGAGCTACCTTTGTACCAGCTTTTAACTCCCTAGAGAAGGCAGTGTACATCTACCTCAGGCTGCCTGGGGAAACTCGGCCTGAAACCCATTCTCACTCAGCTTGCCGATTAAAGGTGCCATAATTACTACTTTCTCTGAGTGCTTTGAAGTCTGCAGGCTTGCTTAAGGCCCAAACTCCAGACCCAGCTCTTCTGCTTCCTGCCTTCAGGACCCAACTTACCACCATTAAAAGATAATTTTTGAGTGTCATGAAATACTTAAGCCGCGGCCTCATTCCATTCTTAACTCCTCATTGCTTGGCACGGATACTTCCACCAAGGGTAGGGCTCTCTTCTGCTACTGCAGGTCTCTGAGGCTCAGAGCCCGAAACAATTTAAGCCGAGAGAGTTTCTAGGGCTTCACTGGAGAAATGCTTGTCTGTATCAGATATGAGCCCATCCATGTGGCCGTTGTGAGAGGTGAGGCTGTGGAGGGCCGCCTGGGAAGGCACATGGGCAATTTTCTTTAATTATCGTCAGCTGAACTCAGGGCGTAGGCAGAGCCGCGCCTGGGAACATGCTTCCCCAATGAGGCTGGACATGTTAATCAGTTCTGACTTCATAGCAGCCCAGGTGTTGGCAGGGGCAGGACTAGATATGTCAATCTAGGCCTTTAAAATAAATGCGCTGCGTGGCTCGGGTCGTCATCGTCATTGCAGCCTCTCCATCAGAGAGGAAGGATGGCGTCCCACCCAGCTCCCAGCTTTAACCCTTTGCACTCGCTTGCTTTTCTCTCGATTCCTTTATTCTACTCGGGATTTAATTTTTTAAATACCCCAGATTTTACAAAGCGCAGCAGTAGAATAAAAAACTGGAGTTTCTTTTCATACAAACTTATTTATTTGGATTTTTTAATATTTCAAATTATTGATACATTCAAAGAGTAATTTTAATCTCGACATCCGAGTGCAAAAGGTTAAATCTATTTCTGCGTCTTCTTTCTTTATTTCTATTATTTCTCAATCCCTGGCCGCCTCCATTTAGAACTGGTTCGTTCATCTCTCTTTCTGCGCGGGACGCGGAAAAGGGAGATCCCCGTCATGTCTGGCCCCCGCCGCATCAGGCCCCCGCATGAGGCCATGACCACATGTCCCTAGCTTGTCCAAGCCATCTAAAATAAGGGTATTGATTTGAGTTCCAAAGTCCCCTAAACTTTTTAGGAATGTTTACGTGCATCTTTTTGGGAACAGGCTGTGCAAAGCTGTGACCCAAAGAAGCTAAAGCCTGCATTAGGCCAGTATTTTTCAAAGTAATGCCTTCCTGCCGAAGAATCACAGTTTCTTTAAAACATAGCTAGCACCCTAGTTGGTTTGGCTGAGTGGACAGAGCATCAACCGTGGGTTGAAGGGTCCCAGGTTCAATTCTGGTCAAGGGCATGTACCTCGATCCCCGGCCCTGGTCTGGGCACTCGGGAGGCAACTAATCGATGTGTGTCTCTCACATTGAAATTTCTGTCTCTCCCCTGCTTTCCACTCTAAAAATCAGTGGAGAAGGAAATGCGTGTTCAAGCTTTCTGTGTGCTTAGGCGCCCGAGCTACTGAGGGTCTAAGTCCGGGCAGCCGAAGAGTGTGGTTAGCAAGATGAACAAAGATGCACAGATGAGAGCAGCGATTAACCAGAAGTTGATAGAAACCGGAGAAAGAGAACATCAGAGTTGCTGAAAGCTAAATTAATTGAATGTGGCTGGAAGGGTCAATTGAAGGCACACTGTAAAGGTAATTAAAGAAAAAGGACCAGAACACATTGCTGTTGATGACTTGGTGGCTGAAATCACACCAACAGGCAGAGCCCTGGTACCTGCCAGTGTAAAGAAGGAGCTTCCACAAAGAATAAGAACATTCCTTGCTCAGCATTCCAGCCTTTAAGGTTGAATTAGATGTGTTGTTTTGTGGTCTTATTTCTGAAAGTAAAACTTGCCATACATTAGGAATCGCTTTCCCAAAATAAAATCCTTTTTTGTATGATGGTAAAAAAAAAAAACAAAAATCAATGGAGAAATATCCTCTGGTGAGGATTAACAGCAACAACAAAATGTAGCTAGCTTCCTCAGGCCCTGTTCCCAGCTATTGAATCTGAATCTCCAGGGATGGATTTTTTTTTTTTTTTGAATGAGGTCCAGAGCTACTTTAATTAGCATTAGTGTTAGTATTCCAAAGAGTTTAAAAGTCTCCATTTACATTTTTTATTTAGCCTTAAAAGTATTTGGTAAGGTACTTTATCCATATGAAAATGAAATTATAAGTATCTAATTTAGGACTGATGGGAGCTTAGAGTACTACATGTCTACTAGATTTTTTAACCTAATAAAATTTACTATAATACAACTTAATTTATATTTTTTCTAAAAATGCTCTTTATATTTTCAATTTGGCTTTTTTAAAAAGTTAAGTTCTTTATTGTTTAAAGTATTATTCCAGGGATGGAATTTTATGCCTGCTAAACTTGGAGAACCACTGCTCTGAACGAAATGTTATTTTCTAGCTGCTCTTAGCTTTTGTAAGAGGAGGGGTTGGTCTCAGGGCCTGTGTCAAATCTTAGGTCAGGGGATGACCTAGCTAGACACAAGACCATTTCCTTTGTTCTTGCCAAAGGGGTCTGTGCTGGGCAGGTCTCTTCCTGTGTACTTCTTCTGAATTTATTTTATTTATTTATTTATTTATTTATTTATTTTTAGTGTCACATATCTGATTTAATGTTCATAAATACACTTATAAAAATTAGAGAATTTCTAATCCAGTATTCTACTTTAAAAGTAGAAATAATATTTTTTACAGGTGGTATAAAGAAATGCCTCCACTGTGATCCCTGCCATATATTGATTTTATGAATCATTCCTTATTTTATAAACAGAGGATGTGGACAGTATCAGAAAATGTAATAATAGTATGAAAAAATGTATTCTTTGAAAATGAATCAGATGACATTGTTGGGTGAAGAGGGGCTTCCTGAAGCTGGAGACCAGGATTCCTGACTAGAAAGGGCAAAGTGCCTTATTTCTGGTTCTTGTTGGGACCTCGGCAGCATTTCCTCCATGTCTGCGACCACGTAGGAGACAACAGCCCAAAGAGCCGCAGCAACATTCATCTGCTTCGATCCATGGCGGTCATGGTGTCTCCATGGGAGCGATGGAAGGAGAAATGTTTATGTAAGTCGTCAAGTAGACTGGCGCCTCTCTCGAGGCTTCATTTCCACCGCGAGGACGTGTGGCTCTCGAGGGCGCCGGCTTCCCCGCGAGTTGGCAGCGAAGCAGCTGAGGGCGCTGAGCCTCTGAAAGACGCGACACCAGCGCGGGGCGTCCTCTTCCAGGACGTGCTGAGGCCTCCCCAGGGAGGGGGCCACACTCAGGGCCATGGAGCCGCCTGGCCTGGGAGAGGAGCCTGACCCAGGCCCTTGGGGAGCTGCAGGCCCTGGTTCTGTTAATTTAGTGATTTTAAAGAGAGGGCAGGAGCACACCAGGGGATGATGATGTGGAGAAAGTGGCTGCCCACCTTGGGACACACGCAGGCTCCTCACCAGCACCCAGTGGTAGGACAAGGCCAGGGGGCTCCAACCTTGGATTAGCACCCTGGTTGGGGCAAGTGGGAACCGTCATCAGAGGCTTTCCTGTGCTTGGAGCCTCTCGCTCTGTGGGTGGCAGACGGGGGCTGGCTGCCTCTTGAAAGCCTACTGCATAGACAGGTCTGGTGCTAGAGGAGGCTGCCTGGAAGCCAGCCGGCCACTCTTCCTCTAGGCCAGTGGTCGGCAAACTGCGGCTCGCGAGCCACATGCGGCTCTTTGGCCCCTTGAGTGTGGCTCTTCCACAAAATACCACGTGCAGGCGTGTACGTACAGTGCGATTGAAACTTTGTGGCCCATGCCCAGAAGTCGGTTTTCGGCTCTCAAAAGAAATTTCAATTGTACTGTTGATATTTGGCTCTGTTGACTAATGAGTTTGCCGACCACTGGCCTAGGCACTAGTGAGAATGAATTTCCACGTGGCAATGATGGTGCCTGGGCAGCCTGAAGCCCTGGACCGACTTCTGCTCCATGTGGGCTTTAGCCTCGCTGTGAAGAGCACAGGCCATGGGCCATGTCAGACCCATGGCTGGAATCTCTGCTACTCACTCTGCAGAGCGGCTGCTCTCCTGTGTCAGTTTTCTGGTGGGTGAACAGGTCAGAAAGTCTCATGAAGGAGACTCGTCTCTCACTGGTGTGAGTGTTTTGGGGATGACCAGGGGGTATCCCAGGTCCAGCACTTCCCAATCAGTGCACTTGTAGGTGTTCATCCTAAAAGAGGTTTCAGGGCAGACAGACATTGGGACGGAGAGCGGCACGGAGCTGGAAGCTGTTGCTCTGGAGGGCAGGAAAGTATGCCCGCTTTGTTTGTAGGAAGGTATCAGTGGTTCTATTTGTAGGCCTCTATTGAGATAATTCTCTCCAGCCTTTTACCACTTGGAATTCTCCAAATTCTGTTCTCACCTCTTTTCAGGAGAATGGAAGATGCCATCTTCCTCCTCACCAGCTTCTTCCGTTCATTTATTTGGGAAGGCAAGAAACACACACCAAGCATGGCTCCTGCATCACTCACAGAGAGAGAACGTGGCTTTCCAGCTACCAAGAAGGCGACCAAACTAGTTTTCAGCAGCAAGAAACAAGAACTGGATCCTGTTGTCTTCTAGGGTCATTTTCCCCCTTGATTCAAAGCTGCACCTAGGGCAGGGTTTCTCAGGCTTCCTTTCTTTACGAGCCTCTCTCCAAGAAGGGACTGGAAAGTTCTTAGCCAACTTACAGGCCAGATGGTTCCCTCTGTCCACTTCCACTCCGAACTTTATCACTCTTCCACCCTCACCTGGAAGAAATTCCCACACGATCCTTGCCTCCCTGTGAGAAAGCCCAGGAACCGTGGACTAAGGCTCCCAGGGACGGAGTTAAACTCAGGCTTCGGGGAGGAGGGGAGAGGCAGGGTGATTGCAAAGAAAGCAGCCTCCTCTCGGAGGGCGGGTCCCCAACGGGCTCCTTCAGGAAAGCGCTGGCAGAGTGCGGGGAGACCCGGGAGGAAGGGTGTCTGTCCTCACTTCTCTAGGCTTTCATGCTTCCGAAAGATAAAACATGAAGGGAAACCGGGGGCAGGAAGAGTTCTGAAAGCAGAGGCCCAGCTCGAGGGGAGACGCCAGGCAGGTCCCGCCCACTCTTCCCGCAGGCACTTTGGTCGGACGGGGAAGGGGGGCCAGCCTGCGCACCTTCCAGCCAATCAGAAAGGTGCCTCGCGTTCCCCGGCGACCATTAACGCCGCGCAGCTGGGGTAGCGGGAGGAGGCGGGCGGTGAGAGCACGGGCTCTGCTGGCCAATCACTGAGCTCTCTGAGAGGTAGGGGCGGTGCCTCTGGAAACCCGAGGCGGAGCTGTTTCCTTGGCAACGATCCTAGCCCAGCGGGACCGGGGTAGGGAGGGTGGAAATTGGGAGCAGGGAGGAGGGAGCAGGGAGGCGTGGGGGCAGGCACGCCGGCGGGGGGTAGAGGAATTCTCGTGGGAGTGTGGGGGTGTCCCAGAGTTTCCATGAGTTCAAGGAGGGGCGGGGGCCCGCCCAGGTTTCCGAGGCGCGACCGGAGCTGACCCCGAGGCCCGAGACCGAGGGGAGCAGACACCGCCCCCGCTGGCGCCGGGAAGCGTCGCTCCTTCTCGCTGACCTTGGTCTCGCTTGTCACCTCGCCCTTGGCCACAGTCACTGACGGATGCAGAGCCCAGCAGAAGGACAGACAGACCACCGGACGGACGGAGACCTAGGACACAGGCACACAAACTGCCCCAGCCCCTCCCGCCGGCTCCAGGGTGCTTCGTCCTCGCCCACCTCAACGCCGGGGCCATCCAGCCCAGGGTTAAAGCCAACGAGTTTCCACCGCCAGCCGCTCCTAGAGAGGCCGCGGCGCTAGCCACCGGGGGAAACTGGCCGCGGACGGACACTTCCTGTGCGGGGGGAGGGGTCGGCTGCCGCAGCCCAGCCTGGGGCTGGGGGCCGGACGGCGGGGTCTCGGGCGGGGAGCCGGGCCTGGGGGCAGCAGGGCTAGTCGTGGAGTCCCCCCCGTCTCCGAGGACACAGCGCGTGGGGGCCTGTGAGGGCCCCGAAGCAAGCCGAGACCTTGTGGGTGGAGGCGGGGCCCCGGGGAGGGGAGGGGAGGGGCCCGGCCGGCCAGAGAGGCCCAGGGTCAAGACGTCCGGCCTTGGGGGCTGGGGCTGGGCAGCCGGGTCCCCTGGGCGTCGCTGAGTGGGCGGGCGGCGAGGGCCTGGGTCTCAGGGCACTCAGGCCGGGTCGCAGGATCGTTCCGCCATCGCCGCCGCCGCCGCCGCACTGGGAGCCAGCGGGGATGGAACGGGAGGCGTCGCCGTGGGGCCTCGAACCCCGGGATGTGCAAAGTCCTGACGAAGTGGGGCCCGAAGGGTCCCTCAAAGGTGAGGGAGGGAGCGCCCCTCCAAGGAGCGTGCCTGGGAGCGGGAGAGGGGGCTGTGGTCCGTGGGTGGGGAAGGGAATGGGGGATTTGGACACCTGGGACTTGGAGGAGGTGGGGGCGGGGACCGGGTGTCCTGGGTTTGCGGTGGGGAAGGTGGGAATTTCAGCACCTGCACAAGGGCCAGCGACCATGTTTGAGGAGCAGGGAGACGTTTGTGCAACTAGTTAATGGTGGGACCCAGCGACCTTCCAGGCTCCACACAATCTGGGTTTTCTGTAATTCTCTGATCCTGCAGGCAACATGCGTGAGAATGAGGAAGAGGAAATTTCTCAGCAAGAAAGCACTGGGGACTATGAGGTCGAAGAGATACCTTTTGGGCTTGAACCCCCGAGCCCTGGGTTTGAGTCACAAAGCCCAGAGTTTGAACCCCAGAGCCCCAGGTTTGAGCCTGAAAGCCCAGGTTTTGAGTCCCGAAGCCCTGGGTTTGTGCCCCCAAGCCCTGAATTTGCACCCAGAACCCCTGATTCAGATTCTCAGAGCCCTGAGTTTGAACCACAAAGCCCTGGGTATGAGCCCCAAAGCCCTGGGTATGAACCCCGGAGCCCTGGATATGAATCCCAGAGCCCTGAGTTCAAAACCCAAAGCCCTGAATTTGAAGCTCAAAGTTCCAAATTCCAGGAAGGTACAGAGATGCTTCTCAATCCCGAGGAAAAGAATCCCTTGAGCATCCCCTTGGGAGGCCATCCCTTGGACTCCTTCACACAGGGGTTTGGGGAGCAGCCCACAGCAGGCCTTCCCCTAGGGCCACCTTTTGAGATGCCCACAGGGGCCCTGCTGGCTACACCCCAGTTTGAGATGCTCCAGAATCCTCTGGGCCTGACAGGAACCCTGCGGGGTTCAGGCCGACGGGGTGGCCGGGCCAGGGGTGGACAGGGCCCTCGGCCTAACATCTGTGGCATCTGTGGGAAGAGCTTCGGCCGGGGCTCCACCCTGATCCAGCACCAGCGAATCCATACGGGCGAAAAGCCCTACAAATGTGAGGTCTGTAGCAAGGCCTTCTCTCAGAGCTCTGACCTCATCAAGCACCAGCGCACCCACACGGGGGAGCGGCCCTACAAGTGTCCCCGTTGTGGCAAGGCCTTCGCCGACAGCTCTTACCTGCTTCGCCACCAGCGCACTCACTCTGGTCAGAAGCCCTACAAGTGCCCTCACTGCGGCAAGGCCTTCGGAGACAGCTCCTACCTCCTGCGGCACCAGCGCACTCACAGCCACGAGCGGCCCTACAGCTGCCCTGAGTGCGGCAAATGCTACAGCCAGAACTCATCCCTGCGCAGTCACCAGAGGGTGCACACCGGGCAGAGGCCCTTCAGCTGTGGCATCTGCGGCAAGAGCTTCTCCCAGCGCTCGGCACTGATCCCCCATGCCCGCAGCCATGCCCGCGAGAAGCCTTTCAAGTGCCCCGAGTGCGGCAAGCGCTTCGGTCAGAGCTCCGTGCTGGCCATCCACGCCCGCACCCACCTGCCAGGCCGCACCTACAGCTGCCCAGATTGCGGGAAGACCTTCAACCGCTCCTCCACGCTGATCCAGCACCAGCGTTCCCACACAGGCGAGAGGCCCTACAGGTGTGCTGTGTGCGGCAAGGGCTTCTGCCGCTCCTCCACGCTGCTGCAGCACCACCGCGTCCACAGCGGGGAGCGGCCCTACAAGTGCGATGACTGTGGAAAGGCCTTCTCGCAGAGCTCCGACCTCATCCGCCACCAGCGAACCCACGCCGCTGGCCGTCGCTGACCTGGGGCCCTGTCGGGCGGGGCTGTGGTGGGCAGACGAGGAGGGGACGGAGCTGGAGAAGCCTTTAGAATAGTGGGAAAGCTGGAGGAGTGGAGGATTCTAGGAGGAGAGGGGGCTAGGGAGGAGACAATTATATGCCCTGGAGATTTATGGGAAATGGGTAATGAGGGGTTGGAGGTAGGCCAAACAGGCAGCAGGAGGCTCTGGAAGAATCCAGAAAGAGGTCAACGGAGAGCTGGCCTCAGCAGCAGCATGCCCCTTCGTGTCCGCCTGCTTGGCAAAGTGCTAGATGGGGGAGGGAGAGGGGGGGTTACTTAATTAGAGTGGGGTAGCTTAGTTCCGTAGCTACTGAGACCCTTGTTGAGTCAGGAAGGGGTGAGGGGAGGTGGGATGGGGAGTGAAGCCCAGAGTGGGGCCCGGGCCTCTGAGTGCAAACCCCAGTCTCCCTTGTCTTCCTCAGGCTTTGGAGCCCCTGAATTTGAGTTCAATAAAAACCTCTATGTGGTTAAAGAGATTTGTCCTTAAAAATGTGTGCGCGGACAGTGCCCCGGGCAGTGGGAGGCACCAGGTCATGCTGTGAAGAGCCGGTGAAGCCAGAGGGCCGTGTCTGGGAAGTGTGTTACAGTCAGGGTTTCACTGCTCTTAGAGGCTCAGGAGAAGTGCCTTGCCCGTATCTGCCCAAGTCATCTTCCATGCTTTGAATGCTGCACAGACAGAGGGGGCCTGTTGTGGGTTTGAGAAAGCCTCACACTTGGTGGCTGTCCCTCTTCCCAAACAGGGAGCGTCTGCCCTTGGGCCAGAAACAGACCCTGCTTCTCATATCTGGGCATGGAGCCTGGGCACCATTTCTCCCCAGCTGTGCCGCTCTCCCACCCCCACTCCCACACCCCACACCCCACACCCCACCAGCTGCCACCTCTAGCCACCACTCTGTGCAGATCCTGACTCTGACCAGAACTTCAAGTTTCAACCCCATCCATAGGGGTCTTTGTATTGGACCCAGTACGAGGATTGGATGTCAGCTTTTAAGACCCTCCCACCAGGCTGGCCTGATTTGCCACAGCTCTGCCTCCTTTTTAGGACCCCTGTACCTTTCCGTGGGATCACCCTGTTACCACGCCACCTTTATCCTACTTTCCATCTGAGCCTCAGCACTCCTAACACTTGGCTCCTTAGGAAAGGATGAGAAGTTGGTGCCATCAGTGATTGGGGATGGGGGTGGGGGTGGGGGTGGCCTGTGATACCTTAGCTGAGGGGATAGGCCATGCCTTGGGGAGTCACCTGGCTGCTAGGCACATCTTGAGATGAACTCCTGCTAAGGGCCTGACAGTGCCCTGTGAAGGTTTATTTACTCTATTTCACAGATTAGGAAAACGGAGCTCACAGAACTAAGTGGCCTGTTCAAAGTCACTCTGTGACTTAAGAGGCAGATAAGACATTCAGACCAGGTCCGCCTGGCTCCACCTGTCCCCAGCTTGGCCTCAAGGTGGGGAGTCATTGCTCTATAAGGTTTCCAGGGCCTCAGGATCCTGACATCATCACCACCCCCATGCCCATCCTCAGGGCTTTATAACTTGTCAAGAGTAAACCACTTCTCCAAGCACATTTCAGTCTGGCCTCTCATGATCTGCAAGCTCTGGAAAGGGCCTTAGAGATCATGTGGTTCAGTAGAGTTTGGTTGTGTTTAGTGGTTTTCAAAGTTTCCATTATTTTTGGAAGTAGAACCCTTAAAGTAAAATCTCAGTCTTTTAAAGATCTTTATAAACGTTATGCACATTTTTGTACAGACACCCTACCATACAAAATTTCAAATATTAAAATACTCTGACTCCTATACTTAATATAGTTCACATATGTAAGTATATACATAGAGCTGCATTTCACTACCTGAAATACTACATTTGAAGACATTACTTCAGCATTTATTTCAATTACACAATTTAATTTTCATATTTTGGAGTTAATTCTTTTTTCAGCTTCCAAACATGTTCATGCCCTTTTAAGCTGGGAGGCCCTGGGCACGGTGCCTGTGGTGCTTAATTGATAAAGTAGCTTGTACGCACAGAACATCCTATATAATAAAGAGGTAACATGCAAATTGACCCTCACACTTTCACAAGATGGCTGCCTATGACCAGGCCAAATGGGTGGTTAGTGAGGGACAACCAAATGACTGAGCAGCAGGCTGCATGGGGCGAACAGGCTGGCAGGGGCGTTAGTGAGGGATGACCAAACAACTGAACAGCAGGCTGTGTGGGGCGACCAGGCCGGCAGGGGGGGCAGTTGGGGGCGACCAGGCCAGCAGGGGGCAGTAAGAGGCGACCAGGCCAGCAGAGGGGCGGCAATTAGGGGCAACCAGGCTGGCAGGGGCGGCAGTTAGGGGTGATCAGGCAGGCAGGCAGGTGAGCAATTAGGAGCCAGCAGTCCCGGATTGTGAGAGGGATGTCCGACTGCTGGTTTAGGCCCGATCCCAGGGATCGGGCCTAAACCAGCAGTCGGACATCCCCAAAGGGGTCTCGGATTGGAAAGGATGCAGGCTGGGCTGAGGGAACCCCCCATGCACGAATTTCATGCACTGGGCCTCTAGTTAGTATATAAAAGCTGATCAAATGAGGGTGGGGCTCAGCTGCTCAGCCCCCACCCCTTTCTCTTGTGACAATTCCCGAGGTACCTCCAGATCCCAGGTGGGGCAGACCAGACCCAGGAAGAGCATGCGTCTTCCCAAGATCACGGTGGGAGAGCCAGAACTCCAACAGCAGCTGTCTTGACTTTCGGTCCAGGATGCTGCTTTTACCACACCATCCTGCACATCTAAACCACCACTTCTGCCCACTGTTATCAGGCACTGATGGGCTAGGAACAGTGATCCCCAGTTTACAAGTGCTATTTAATGCTCTTAACAGCTCTGAGATGGAGCAAAAGTAGGTGTACAGTTTTGAGTATGTGAAACACAGAGTTTATTCTTGTATTATTATTTTCCATACAAATAACTGCAAATCTACTTTTGCCCACCCTGTACAGTTATTTCTATTTTACAGATGAAGAAATGAGTCCCAGAGAGGATAATTGCTCCACGTCACACATCAGAGCAGGATTCAGACCCGGGGCTGACTGGGTTTTGCCTCATTTTGTATCAACACTAAGATGTCACTTACTTTGTCACCGTCTCTCTCCTATGAGCCGAGTGTTTCCTAGAGGCCGCATGATTCGTCATGGCAGATGCCCTCACTCACATGTGCTGTGTGGCATGTAGGCTTGGGTGTTATGCTTTACATTTTTCTCCATTTAATTTCTTCACTGGATGCAACTAGATGTAACCCATGTGAAAAAAAAGCTCTTTGGGGATCCTCAATAATTCTTAAGGGTATAAAGAGGTCCTGAAACCAAAACATTTGAGGGCCACACTGAACGCTTCCTTTGTGCCAGCCCTGGTGAGCGGTCAGTGTTGGTAACATATCTGAGTGAGGCCTGAGGCCTGCCTTCCAGAACCTCCTACTCTCGAGACAGGAGCTCACACAGTCAGTGCTATGTGCCCCAGTGAGGTATAAACCACGTGCTGTGGGCTGGGTACTTCTGTCCAGGAATTGTGGGGTTGAGACAAGCTTTGAAGTCGGAGGGTTTTCATGGCTGGAAAAGGGGTGGAACTGCACATGCTGGTGAGGGAACAGCATGTGCGAAGGCACAGGGCGGGAAAGGACACACAGATCTGCGAGGACAGGTGCTGGCAAGGGAGGTGGGAGATCTGGGGGTGATGATGGGAGGTGGGAGGTCTGGTCCTGAACTAAGCCTCCAGATCGTTTTAAAACAATTAATTTAAAAAATATTTTCTTTTTAGAGAGGAAGGGAGAGAGAGAAGCACCGATGTGATTGGCTGCTTCCTGCTCTCCCCCTACTGGAAACTGAGCTCGAAACCCCGGGCATGTGCCCCGACCGGGAATCGAACCAGCAACCTTTTGTTGCACTGGATGTCACCCAACCAACTGAGCCACACCGGCCAGGGCAAGCCTCCCAGATCGTCTGTGCTTTTTTGCTTCCAACCTGGATGCAAATATCGACAACCCCCCCGCCCCCTTCACAGAATATCACCTCTTTAGGGAGACTTTCCTGACCACCTATCCAAGAGGACCCTCTCCCTCACCCTCTAACTGGGTATCCCTTCACGGCCCTATCGCTACCTGGAAGCACATTTCCCCTTTTTTACTGTTTTCTCGATGGAGCGAAGCTTCCTGAGGGCACGTTCATCCCAGGTGCTCGGAGCACAGAACAGAGTATGACACAAAGCATTCAAAGAAATATCGTATTCGTGAGCACAACCCGACAGGCTTCCCCTACAGAAAGTCCTTTCAGTAGTTCTGAGATATTCCTGGCCGTTAAAGGGACCACGAGGGGGCAGCAGTGCCCGGCCCCTCTGTCCAGTCTAAAGGAGGGGCCTCAGGGCTTTTACAAAAGGGAGAGTCTAGTCTCCTCTCACCTCTTGGTCAATTGTCAGTGCTTCCCCAGCTTCCTCCCTTCCTGTGTGTCTCTGCTTCTCTTTTGAACTAGCCCACAATAGCAGGTGCAGGTCAGTCTTAGGGTCCTCACAGAAAGAGAGATAGAGATAGAGATAGAGACAGAGATAGAGATAAAGAGAGAGAGAGAGAGAGAGAGAGAGAGAGAGAGAGAGAGCGAGCGCGCTGTTTGGGTCCCACTTAGTGAAAGGGTTGAGAAATGTTCACTTAATGAGCCGGGCTGGAACGTGGCACCAGCACAGAAACATCACCAAATTGGACAGACTTTCCCATTTATTGGCACCGGGAGCCGGGTCCCCACCCCTGAGCTCAGTCTCACAGGGGGTGTGGGTGGGGGTGTGACCGAGTCCTGGCGGGGCTGTGGAGTAGGCGCCTGTGGAAGACGGAGCCTTAAGAGGGATGCCACAGACCCATCCAAACGTTTCCTCCATCTTCCCACAGGCTCCCTCACTAACTGAGTGACATTGTGTCAAGCACCTACTGCGTGTCTAGCCCTGTGATATCACCAGGGACTCCAAGGCACGGTCCCTACCCGTGGAGCTCACTGCTGGATCTGAGACACGGATATGAAAGAAGTCCTTTCACAATGAACAAGTGGGATCCCTGCTCTGATGGACAATTGCAGGCTAGCGGCAGCGCGCAGGATGTGGGAACCCAGGTGAGTCAGGGGCGGGCTGCCCTGGGGAAGGGATGTGAGAGATGAGACTGAAGACTGATGAGAGCCAGCCGGGCAGAGAGGGGGGAATGTGCGGGCAGAGAGCAGGCTGGGTGAAGGCAGAGGCAGGAAAAAGCTCGGGAGAGAAGGCCGGTGTAACTGGAGCTTAGCAGGGAGGTGGGAGGGCTCTGCCAGGGGCGGGGAGGCGGCGGGGTTGGGGGGCCCTTTGGCGTGGGCACCCTGAGGCTGCGTGGCAGGTCTGGAAGGCGCCGGAAGGAGTTTGGTCTCCAGCTAAAGCGCAAGGGTTTGCAGCAGAAGCGGTGACACAGGTCAGATCTCTCTGGCGGAATGGAAGCCGGCCCCGGGCAGGAGAGCCGGCGAGGCTCTGGGAGCCCGAGGCCTCCGCGGGCAGGTGGGTGTGAGGGCTGGGAGTGTCACTAGTTTCCCCAAATTTAGATCAGCGCTCTCTTCCAGGGGGAAGCTAGGAGGGGCTTAGAAGCCAGGACCAGCCGGTAACCACGAGGCCTCACCTTGGCCGCTTCCCGCCCCGTCCCTGGGGGCCGGCAGGAGTGAGCTCCGCGTTCAAGACGGAAACCGGGGCCGAGGGAGGGCAGACTGGCCAGAGCAGCGGCCGCCAACCGGTGGTCTGCGAGGTCCGGAAGGTTGGCGGCTGCTGGGCTAGAGGACACAGTGACGTGCAGGTAGAGGCAGAGTGGCACCAGCACCCCAAGTCCGGTCCCGGACCCTCTGCGCCAGGCCTGGGCCTCAGTCTGTGCCGCCTCCTTCCAGGGCCTCCTCCTTGGGGAGGAGATCCACGCAGCTCGGGTCCCTGGCCTCTTCCTCAGACGCCACCTGCCCAGGGCCTTCTCCAGGGATCCCATTGGCGGCATCGGCGGAAGCCTCCATCTTCTCCTTCAGGTTCCGTTTGAAGAAGCCGACCTGCAGGGAGACCAGGGCTGAGTGAGCAGACGGTCCATGGAGCACAGCTGGCCCCGGCCAAACATGAAAGCACTCTTTATGTGAATAATCCCGAGAGCCACGGACACGTGGCGTCCACTCCAGGGATGGGTGAGGGTCCGCCACACCTGGTTCTTCAAATGCTAAAAAGCTGTACGTTTCCTGGTTCATTCTTAAACACACACACACACACACATATATACACACACACACATACACACACACATACACACACACACACACACACACACACACAGAGATTGATTTCAAAGAGAAAGGGAGAAGGAGAGAGAGAAACATCAATGATGAGAATCATTGACCGGCTGCCTCCTGCATGGCCCTTATTCTATTGGGGACTGAGCCCGCAACCCAGGTGTGTGCCCTAGATCAGAATCGAACCTGGACCGGGACCCTTCAGTCCACAAGCTAATGCTCTATCCACTCAGCAAACCAGCTAGGTCCGTGGTTGGCAAACTGTGGCTCGCAAGCCACATGCGGCTCTTTGGCCCCTTGAGTGTGGCTCTTCCACAAAATACCACGGCCTGGGCGAGTCTGTTTTGAAGAAGTGACGTTATAAGAAGTTTAAGTTTAAAAAATTTTGGCTCTCAAAAGAAATTTCAATCGTTGTACTGTTGATATTTGGCTCTGTTGACTAATGAGTTTGCCGACCACTGAGCTAGGGCTACTGGTTCATTCTTTCGGCTCAGAAAAACGCCAGGTACCAATACTTGAGGTGGGTGGCTTGGGGTGCATATTACAACATCTAGTAATATTAATAAGAGCCCATGCTTATACAGCGCTTAGTATGTGTCATGCGGTCTCTGTTGAAAGCTCAAAACACATATATTATTTGGCTCAGCAATTCCAGGGCTGGGAATTAATTTGAAAGACTATTTGGACCAGCGTGCGAAGATGTGGGTAACAAGAACCTTTTCCGTCGTAATGTTTGAAACAGACGTAAGTTACAAACAATCTAAATGTTCACCAGCAGAGAACGTGTTAAATAAACGGGGGCACCCAGAGGGCAGGGAACCACTGGTTACAAAGCAAGAAGCAGACATAACTGTGCTCAGATGGGAGGGCGTCGAGGTGTAATAGCAGGGAATAATACAAGCTCCCAGGCTGTAACACAGTCTAATCCATTCATGTTTCCTACATACACACACATCGGCTGATTTCTCTCTCACGCTCACACATACACACACGTTAACAACAAAACCACAACCTATGGAATAGAAACAAAAAGGTTGTTTTAATGACAACCCTCTGGGGGTTCAATAGAAAGAAACTTTAATTTTATGTTCTTTCCTGGAACATTTGCATGTTTTACAGGCAACACCTGCCCTCCAGCGCGCTTCCTCTGGCTAACTCCCACTCCTTCAATCCCAACCCAGGCCCCTCTCCGGGGAGGCCTCCGCGAGGCTGCTGGGCCACAGGCTCCGGAGCACGCAGGCCCCGCAGGGGAGCCTCCGTCACGTGTCCCTGTGTCTCCCCCAAGAGACTGTGAGCCCCACAGAGGCAGGGCCATGCTGTGGCACGCGCCTCTGCACCCCAGCGCCGGCTCTGGATATGTGGGCGAGCGCTTCTTCCTCTCCCTGGCCCCCAGCCCGGCCCTGGGCAGGCTCGGGGGAGGGACGGGGGAAAGTCTCTCTTGCTCTCTGGGCCTCAGTGGCCTTATCTGTAGAAGGAGGGAGTAGGCTGAGACCCTTCGAAGCGCTGATGCTCCCTGGCCTTGCCGTTCTCCGCCCTGGCTCTGCCAGTCCCCATCCCCCAGCCTGTCTGCTCAGCCATGCCCATCCTTCTATTAGCTCCGACCTTGTAGAGCGCCAGGAAAATCAGCAGCAGCAGCAACAGCCCCCCGGTGCCGCTCAGCACGTAGAGATAGAGCATGTCCTTCTCATATATGACGTCCACCTTCAGGACGACCTGGGGAGGACGAGAGGAGGGAGTGCAGAGAAGAAGCCCCCGACCCCAAGATGTCTTGCGAATCTGGCCTCAGTCTCTAGGTCTTCGAACCTCCAGTCTGGACGGTGTCACACCAGGCTCTGATCCAGGCCCTCTCTCCATACACCTCCCGCCGCGGCCACCAGCGTGAGCTGGCAAACAGGCACCACAGTCCCCTGAGGCGGCTCCCCTCAGCGCCAGGAGAAAATGCCAGAATCAGGAGAAAATGCCAGAATCGCAGCTCAGCCTGCAGAGCCTCCCAGAGCGTTTCCGCTCACCTCTTTAGCTGCAACTTGCCTTCTGCTCTTAAGCCTGCCCCACCCCCCTCAACTCTGGCCCTGCCCTTGCTGCTCTCTCGCCTTAGCGTCTTCGGGTCATGCTCTGCCTGTGGCGTGGGCCCTTTGCCGAGCTGCCGCCAAATCCATCGTGACCTGACGCATCTCGGCAGGTGGCCTTGCGGTCGGCTTGCCTACCAGCGGCGGTGAGAGCCCTCGGCTTCCACGGAAGCCTTGGCCAAGGCTGGTGGCTCTGCTGTGGGGAGTTCCCACGGTGCTAAGCCCACACCTCCCCTTGGCTGCCCACTTCCAGCTCTGCCCTGCGTCCCTCAGGCCTCTCCGCTGCCCTCTGCCCCCGGGGCCTGTGCGGAGGTGGAGGGTACCTGGGCCAGGGAGGCGTTGCTGCCGTGGAGGTGGAAGTGCCTGCTGCTGTTGAAGGAGACGGAGAGGGAGCTGCAGAGGCTGATCATGGAGGAGGCCTGTGGGAGGGGCGGGAAGGCATCAGGGCCGGGTACAGGCCCGAGTACCCGCTGACTCCTGCCCCACCTCCACTCCAGGGGGAGGCGGAGGAGAATGGGTCCGAGCGGGTGCATCGCAGCCGGCCAGCCGCGGGCCCGTGTGCCACTCCCACTCTGGCAGGGAAGTTTTCCCATAAAGAACCCATGAAAACAGCCCTGCAGACTTCGAACACATCATGGTTCTCTTTCATCTGCAACTGCGTAAACATCGGGGACTTTTCAAGATAAAACAGGAAATGCAGGAAGACCTCAGGTGAGAACCCCCATCCCACAAGCCCCCCCCCCGCCCTTCCCGCCCCCCCACAATCCCTCCTGTCTCTCCAGCAGCGCTACCTTGATCTCCCCCACCAGCTCCACAGTCCCGGTCACTTGGACGAGGATCTCCCTCTGGAAGGCCACTGGGCAGCGGAACTGGGCTCCAGGCAAGCAAGGCTGCTGGGAATCAGGAAGAGCAGGGGACTGAGCGCCTGTCCTCCCCGCTGCACGCTGCCAGCCCCCTCCTTACTCGCATGTCCCTACCTCAGCCACGTTGGGTGGCCTTTCCAGGTTCTCAATAGAGCAGTTGACAGGAGGCTCCTAGGAATGAGGATCAGTCAGTCCAGAGCTGAGAGGACACCGGCCCTCCCCTCCACCCCAAAGGCAGGTCTGGGCATGCCGGTTCTCTCCTCCTGGCCCTTGGCAGACTCAGACATCACCGAGTGGGGCAGGACTCACCCCTCCTCACCCCTCCCCAGCATCTGTACCTTCTCTGACTCCCCCCACACGCCTGGGCACGCTCTCCTCTGGCCAGCACTCACCATCTGCACATTCCAGCTGTGAGTGATGGGCCCTTCACTCTGAGGCACTGGTACCCCAATCAAGGCCTCCAGGGTGGGCACGTTGTGGTCACGGACAAACGGCTGAATCTTCACCTGGTCCAGAGGACAAATGGCTGCTGAGCCACCCTCATGCCCCACAAGCCCAGTCCTCACTGGCTGAGGCCCACTCGTTAGGCTGTGGGCACCACCCCCGCCCTGTCCTCACTGACATGTGCGGGTCCCATGTGCTTCTCTGCTCCTCCACGTGGCAGACCTCCCACGTCCTGCAGGTCGCTGCTCAGATACCATCCTGAACGTTTGCCTCAAGAACAGGGCCGCCTCCCACGCCTGTGCTCCCACAGATTCTACACCCCCAGCGGATGGCCACGGGTCTGCTCGCGCGTCAGTGTCTCCACTGGGCCGTGGGCTCCTGAGAGCAGGAGCTGCGGTTTATTTCACCTGCGGTGCTCTACTGCTCGGCACAGACACTAGCACATAACAGGCCCCAAGAAGAGTCATTTTCTGAATGAGCAAAAGCATGAATGACATTTAACAAGGCTAGATGCAAGAATTATTTGCACAACCAGGCTTGGGAAAGACTCATTTTGGCAACTGCGTTGACCTAACTTGAGAAATATTTCCTGAGTGCCTTTTGCACAAAAGAGCTCCCTGTGCTGACCCGGAAGGCTGCTGTGGGGCTGTGACAGCGCAGAAAGGGCTGGGGAGCCGCAGAGGCCGGACCCCCCGCGGGCGAGACCCCGCCTAGCTGTCTCTGCAGCCTCGGTCCCAGGGGCTGCACAAATGTGACCTTCAGGGCCCTTTGCGCACTGGGCTCATACCTGGTAGATGTGTCTGACATGGTGGACCTTGGTCCCCTTGGGGGTGAAGCTTATGTAGAGGGTGGAGCTGTCCTGGCTGTGGAGAGAGGAGCAGAGGTAGAAGGCGGAGAGGACAGCCACCCTGGGCCACGGGAAGCCTTTGAGTGGCCAGCACTGGTGGGGGCCTCGCTGGCACCTCGTAATCCTCACAACGCCCCGCTATCTCCCTTCGGAGACGAAGGCTGGTGGGAGGGTCAGCCTCTTGCCCAGAGTCCTGCGGGGAAGGGCCGGGACCGGAACCCGGGGGTGCCTTTGGAGCCATGTTCTCCCAGCACACCCCACCTCACAGGCTCTCCCTGTGCTGGCCACTGCTCATCGCCGACGCAAGTGCGCCAGCCCCCCGCTGCCTCCCCACCCACCTTTCCCTTCCTAACAGCACCCTGGATCCTGCCACTCACCACACAGAACCCATCAGAGGCTCCCAGCCCCCACAAGGTCAGGTCCAAAGCCAGGTCCCGGTCTGCCTGCCTGCTGGCCCCGCACAGACCTGCCGTCTCCTGAGTCGCCCGCTCCCTGCTCCCCGATCTGCCCGGCTGCCTCCAGGCCTTCTCCAGGCTGCTGTCCCTAATGAGAATGTCCCCCTCCTCCCTGGCCTGGTCCTCACGCTCCAGACCCCGGTTCAAGCCCCAGCGTCCCCTGCCCCTTCCATCTCTCCTCCACCCACACATCCTTTCCGGCTCTAATGTCATAGCGCGCGTCTGACATATCACTGTGTCTGGCATTTGGTTCACAAGCACCAGAGACCTGGCTCAGGCCTGGCCCTTATCTCGTCTCGCTGAGCCACCGCGAAAAGCCCCTCCCCCACTTTTCTGGCTTCATCTCCTTTTCTGCAAACGAGAAAATCCAACTAGTGACCGCCCTGGCCCTTCCTCCCACAACACCCCGGAACCCACCACTCCCGCGTGCGCACGAGTCCGTCTGTTATCTGAGCGCCGGCTCTGAGCGGGCGGAGCCACGTGACAGCTTCTCTCTCACCTCCGCCCGCAGCGCTGGGCAGCAAGGCAGGGCGCCCGGCACAGCTGAGAACTAAAGAGCTTGGCTGGGGTCTTGGACCCCAGCGTCAGTACGTCCTAGCTGTGGCCTCTGAGCCTCCGCTTGCTCATCAGTGAAATGGGGAGCACAGCTCTCCCCAGGCGCCGAGAGCCCGGGGAGGGCCGTGGGCTGAGCAGTGCCGCACAAGGTCTGCGAAGGTCGGCATTCCATGTGCCTTTTCTTCCCTCAGTAAACGGTGATCTGACTCTGAGCTCTTAAAGGGCCTTCGCTCTTTTGTGCGTTGAAAACTGTTGGGTTGTAGCTGGAGTCAATTCTAATGACCCCGGGGTGAGGGGGGGCGGGGGGACGACCCTGGAACAGGGAGGAGCTTTGAGGGGCAGCTGGGGAGGCAAGGTCTGGGCCCTGGGTGGGGAGGCGAGACTCACTCTTCAGTGAGGATGTTGATGGGGTACAGGACTGGGACGCTGGTGGTGGCCGAGTTGTCCTCCAGGAGGCCCGAGTGCTCGTTGTCACTGCATCGGGGCAGGGAAAGGCCGCGTTAAGAGCAGGGCTTGGCCTGAGCTGCAGGCAGGGTGAGTCCAGGGCAGGGCTGGGTGGGCTGCCTGGGCCTGCTCACCAGCTCACATTGGCGTGCAGCTTGACAGAGTCCCCCCAGGAGCTGTTCAGCAGCGTGTGAAACATCACCTGGATAACAACCTGGCGGGGAGGGGCGGGTGAGGACAGGCCTGAGCCCCGGGGGCACCACAGCCCCCAATCCAGCCCCATAACGCATCACTGCGGCTGCCACCTCGGAGGGCTCACTGCTCCGGGCCGAGCACTCACCGAGCTGCCTGCTTTAAAGATGGGGGAGCTCACGTTGCAGGAGAGGCCTCTGGTCAGAAGCTGGGGCTCCTCCGGCAGCTCCTCGCAGCTCAGAGGTAGCTGGCTGTGGGGCTGGGGGTGAGGAGAGAGAGGAAGAGTGTTTTAGCGGCCAAGGCGAAGGGTTCCCCAGAGGCCACCGACCCTCAGCTCTGCCCCTTTCAGGGCACATTCTTAGGGGTGGGGCCCAAGAACAGGGCACAGCGAGGGTTAGTGCCGAGCTATTTACAACAGGGAACACCGGGAGTGACCGAGCCGTCAAAGAGGCAGGAATGGTTCAGCCGATTGTGGTGCAGAGGATATTGTGAGGGTGTTACACTGCTCTTACAGCCACACGTCCAGCAACCATTTTTAAAGCGCTTGATGGAAGCAATGCAACACCATTCCTCGTCATCACACTCTGTGAGGAACAGGTTTGGGCCGCAGGTGGGGGAGGGAACTCGATAAGGAAACAGAGGCGGGGAGTTGAGTGACTTGCACAAGGTCTCACGGCGGAGGAAGCTGGCAGGGGTCTGGCAGGGCCTGGAGCACAGGCCCGTCTGACTCCGCATCTCAGTTCTTTGTCCCTCCACTAGACGCCCCTTAAGGAGCCACTGGATGTTGCTGTATAAGAACAAGGCCAGTGTCCACGGACAGGTGAATGGAGAAACAGTGTGGTCTATCCATGCAACGGGAAATTACCTAGCCTTAAAAGGGAATGAACTTACACGTGCTGGCACATGAACCTCAACAAATTATTCTGAGTGAAGTCATACAGACACAAAAGGACAAGTATATGATTCCACTCATATGCAATATCCAGAATAGGCAAATTCAGATGGAAAGCAGATGAGAGTCACATGGGCAGAAGGGGGGACAGGAAGTTATTGCTTAAGGGTGCAGAACTTCTGAAATGATGAAAGAGTTCTGCAAATAGATCGCGGTGATGGTTGCACAACATCATGAATGTACTCAAAACCACTGAACTGTATGGTTAAAATGGTAATGTTTATATTACATATATTTTACCACAATAAAAACATTTTAAAAAATGGGGGGAAATGCCATTTTAGTAAAAAACAAATATAGAATAAATAAATTGTCCTAGTTGGTTTGGCTCAGTGGATAGAGTGTTGGCTTGCAGACTGAAGGGTCCCGGGTTCAATTCCAATCAAGGGCACATGACTGGGTTGAGGGGTTAATCTCCAGTAGGAGGTGTGCAGAAGGCAGCTGCTCAATGATTCTCTCTTATCATTGATGTTTCTATCTCTCCCTCTCCTTTCCTCTCTGAAATCAATAAAAATATATAATCCTATATAATAAAAGCCTAAAATGCTAAGTGTCTGTCTGACTGTTAGTTCAACAGTTCCACCAGTCGCTATGACGTGTACTGACCACCAGGGGGCAGATGCTCTGACCAGTAGGTTAGTTTGCTGTTGGGGTCTGGCCAATCAGGACTGGGCGAGATGGACCGGACATGCCCTGGAGCTCTCCCGCGGTACCTCCCTGCCCTGATCATGCACCAGTGGAGTCCTTCGGCCTGGCCTGCACCCTCTCGCAATCCGGGACCCCTCAGGAGATGTTGGAGAGCCGGTTTTGGCCCAATCCCCGCAGGCCAGGCCGAGGGACCCCACGAATCCGTGCACCGGGCCTCTTGTATATCTAGTGTATATATATATATATATATGATGATGCAATTTGTATGTATAAACAGAAGGATAAATACCAAAATATTCAAAGCAGTAATTGCTGAGTTGTAGATTACCTTCTGGGTGATTACCTTCTTTAAACGTTTCTATAATTCCCAAGTTTCTGTGGGGATCATGTATTACTTTTGTAATCATAATTTTAAAAATACAAGTTGTATTTAAGACAACCCAGGCCTCAAAAACACATTGGTCACCTGGAGGAGGGCGGAGCTGGGTCTCACTGACCCTGTGCGCATGTTCTTGCTCAGCAGGCCCAAGAGCCTCTGTCACGGGACCCTCTCACTACCCTGAGGGTGTCCCCAGCCCCATGTGTTGGTGGTGGAATCTGAGGCTCAGAGAGGGGAACCTTGTATCTCAGGCCACACAACCTGAGGGTGGCCAGCAGGCGGCGAACCCGAACGTGGCCCGAAGACCTCTGCATGCGGCTGCCCACGCCTGGCTGCTGAGTGTCCAGAGGGGGCAGAAGCTGCAGGGACACGCCGGGAATCCGGGCGGGCTCGGCCTCCTCTCACCTTGAGCATCTCCACTTTTCTGAAGGAGAGTCCGCAGGGGAAACCCAGGCTGAGCCGGACCCAGTAAGCGTCTTCGCCCGAGTTGCTCAGTGTCAGCTCCAGGGCGAGGCTGGCCGAGGGGGTCAGCCGCAGGGCTGTGGATCTGGGGGGAAGACCAGGGGAAAGGAAGCGGGCTCGGATCGGAGGCGGCGCTTTCGGCACTGCGGAGTCCAGAAAAATAACCCCACACAAAGAGCTCCGAGCAGGCGTGACGCTCTGCCACCTCGTTTAACCCTGACAGGAGAGCCGCAGGGACTGGCATTTCTCAGAGAAGGAAACTGAGGCCCAGGTAACACATCTGGTGGGTGCGGATGCGGGTGTTCCGGGTGGAACAGGCGGAGGGCAGCCTCACAGACCTTGCAGGGGAGAAGGACAGCCGCAGGTTTGCCTCGCATTTCTTGTCCTCTCCACAGTTCTTCTCAAAAGGGATCTGAAAGGCCAAGAAAGGACCGGGAGGCTCAGGCCCCCAGACCCAGGAGGGCCTGGCGCTGGCCTCCCCGCCAGCCGCTCTTCCCCTCTTACCTCCTTGGTCTCTGAGTGGGGGGCGGGTCTCAGGATGGGCCGGATGTCCTTGCCCTGCTGAACACGGGGAGTGGGAGGGCGGAGACAGGAGCGGTTAGTGAGGCATCAGCACTTGTGGAGGGGCAGGGAGGAGCTCCGTGCTCGGGCTCAGCTGGGCCAGCTGTGGTCACCCCTCCCCGGAGCACCCCCCTCCCAGGCAGGGCCCACCCCCCTGAATCAGCCCAAGGCCATCTGAGCAGTCGTCCTCTGGTGGTAGCTCCTTGCTGGGCGGGGGGAGGGGGGGGGGGGCGGGCTGCGGACCAGGGTGTCCATCCCCTCTCTGGACAGGAGGTCAGGCCTGACCAAGCAGCCGCACAGCTCCTCCCGGCCCATCTCCTTCCCTGGAGGAATGTCCTCTGGGCTCACGAGCTTGTGACTGCTACTGTGCTCCCTCTGGGACCCCCAGCGCCCCTACAACAGCTCTCTAGATCAAAGTCAGTTTTTGCAACATTTCCAGAGCTTCCGCTCTGGGCCAGGCCCCATGCCGGGCACTGGGCATGCACCAAGAACCAAATGGACACACTCTGCCCTCCCAACCTGGTGGGAGAAACGACCTGGCATCCTCAGGGTTATGGGGGGGGGGGGCAGGGGAGTCTTTAGATCATGTAGGAGGAAATCCCACCCACACGTGGGGGTGGGGGTGGGCCTTCCTGAAGGAATGGCCTCTCCAATGAAGTCTAAAGGATGAGCAGGAGGGACCCAGTGAAGGACAGGGAGGGGGTGGGGGGGAGGGAGACAGTCCACACAAAGGCTCAAGGCCAGAGAGCTGTGCCTGTGCAGGGCCATGTGTCGGAGGGCAGGACAGGGAGGCCCGCCCACATCCCCTGGGCCTGCAAGCCTGTGAGGGAGTTGGAGTTTATCCTGAGCCTAATGAGATCTTAGAAGTATTTTATGGGTTATCAGTTGTATGTTCTAGAGCAGCGGTCGCCAAGCGGTGGTCTGCGGGCCACTGGTGGTGCGTGAGGTCCGAAAGGTTGGCGACCGCTGTTCTAGCGAGATTCCAGCCTCCTCTGCTTCCAGGTCAACTGCCAAGCAGCCTCTTGACTTCCTTGAGGGGCAGGGGTCCTGGCAGCCTCTGCTGACTGCTCCAACCCAACCTCAGCATTCATACAGATTCCCACCACCCGCTGGGCCACAGCCAGCCCCCAAGTGGGCAGTCAGGGCCTCTGTCTTGCTCAGTTGTCCTTTTGCCAGAAGCCAAGCCCACCTCCCATTTGCCTGGAACTTACCCCCAGACCCTTCCTCATGCTGTGCCCTCTGCCTCTCCTCTCTCCGCCTACCCAGAGCCCACTCACTCGGCAGGACCCAAAGGCAATGGCGCCTCCCCCAGAAAGTCTTCTTCTGACAATAGTGACCGCAGATCACCTTTCTACCCCGAGTTCCTATATCACACACTTTGGCTTTTCAAAAATTAGTGCCAATGGCAGAGTGCTGGTTGTCCCCATATATCCTCCCTCCCCATCTACCTTTAAAGTAGAGCCACCAGCCCGATCGGCGTGGCTGAGTGTCGACCTATAAACCAGGAGATCATGGTTCGATTCCCAGTCAGGGCACATGTCCAGGTTGCAGGCTCAATCCCCAGTGTGAGGCGTGCAGGAGGCAGCCGATCAATGATTCTCTCTCATCACTGATGTTTCTATCTCTCTCTCCCCCTCCCTTCCTCTCTGAAATCAATAAAAATATATTTTAAAAAATAAATAAATAAATAAAGTAGAGCCTCCATTTAAAAAATCTGGTCACATGACCACATGTGTTTCTCAGCCTGTTGTAATCAGGTGTGACCATGTGACTATGTTCTGACCAATGAGATGTGTGCCCTGAAGAGTCCATCCATCACTGCTTCCCCTGGAGAGGCCTTTGAGCCTCCACCCAGATTCCTCTTCTTCCCAATCTTGCTTTTCCAAATTTCTCTTAAATACAAACTCCCATAAATTCCTCTCCTACTTAAGTAAGCCATATTTGGTTTCTATTGCTTTAAACCAAGACTCCTCTATAACACAGTGTTGCTAAATTGAATTTCTACTCTCCTCTCTTTGCTAGCAATTCCCCCAGCTGATGTCTCCTTACCGTCCTTGGGTCTCTCGGTGTCCCTTCTTCCTCCCAGAGAGAGAAGTTCAGGGAGACATTGATGGGAGAGATGAGGTCCTGAATGCATACCTGAGGGAGATAAGAATACATCTTATGGCAAGAGTTTAACCTTTGCCACACTTCCAGTTTAACCTTTGCACCCCTTGTCTGAGTTTTGTAACTGATGGAATGCTGGTAACTAGTTGTCTTCGTACTAGTAACAGGAATACATTTACTCCACATCGGGGTTCCTTCTCAGCCCAGGTGACATTCCTCAGCCCCAGTTCCACACGGACACCGCTAAGCCACCACAGCACTTTTTTCCATGGAGTCCTGACAGAAGCCCCGAATCTTTGTCCAACTGCTCTAGGCAACCTTTATCAAAGTTTGCACCAAAAAAAGACTATTCTAGAACTAGAGGCCCAGAATTTCGTGCATTGGAGGGGGGGGGGGGTCATCCCTTAGCCCAGCCTGTGTGCCCTCTCGCAGTCGAGGAGCCCTCAGGGGATGTCTGACTGGTAGCAGGCCTAAGCCGTCAGTCGGACATCCTTAGCGCTGCCACAGAGGCGGGCCACTGCGCGCCAGCCATCAGCCTGGCTTGTGGCTGAGCCACTGACCACCAGGTTGGCCAGCCGGGGAGGAACCGCAGCAGGGCTCCAGGGCATGTCTGGCCCATCTCACTCAGTCCCAATCAGCCAGACCCCAGCAACTAGCTAACCTACAGGTCAGAGTGCCTGCCCCCTGGTGGTAAGTGCATGTCATAGCAAGCAGTTGAGTGGTCTTAGCATATCATTAGCATATTACACTTTGATTGGTTGAACGGCCAACTGGACAACTGGACACTTAGCATGTTAGGCTTTTATTATATAGGATAGCCTAGTTCCTTGAAAACAGGGGTGGGTCTCAGTCTTTTTGTTGTTACAGTGCCTGACGTGACACTTGAAGTTACTCAAATCATATTCACCTAGTTTCTACCAACCCTCCACATTAAAGAGGAGGAAGACAAGGTCTAAAAAGGTGACACAATTTTTCTAAGGACTAGAACTAGGAAGTGAACCCAAATATTTCCAACTCCCAAGTCTAAACTTAATTTTTTTCTAGTATATCACAGAGCCTCTTCGCTGGCAAAATTTTTTTTTCAGATGTACTTTATTTTTTTAATTTAATAAATCTTTATTGTTCAGATTATTACAATTGTTCCTCTTTTTTCCCCCCATAGCTCCCCTCCACCAGGTTCCTACCCGACCCTCTGCCCTTACCTCCCCCCACTGTCCTCATCCATAGGTGTATGCTTTTTGTTCAGTCTCTTCCCACACCCCCCACTCCCCTTTTCCCCCGAGAATTGTCAGTGCACTCCCTTTCTATGCCCCTGATTCTATTATATTCACCAGTTAAAACTGTTTATCAGATTTTTTTATTCCCTTGGTTTTTAGATTCACTTGTTGATAGATACGTATTTGTTGTTCATTCATATGTAAAATTTCCAAGTTTAGTAATGGGGGGGTGTCTGTGAGGAGGCAGGGGGGCACTAGTTGAGCTGTGAATGAAATAAAATTGAGTTGGTAATTGTTGAAACTGGGTGAGAGGTACTTGGGGGTTCATTCAACTATTTTTTTGTACTTTTGTATGCCTGAACATTCCCATAATAAAAAATATAAAGACAACTGCAAGATTTTATACACCAATCATATACCGAGTCTCTTATGAAATATTCAAGAGACCAGAATAATTTGAAGTCAAACCTATTTTACACAGGACTGTGATGAGCAAACTGAATTGGGGTGTTTTAGCAATTGTTTAAGTCAATATTAAAAGACCCTTTTCTGAGATGGAGATGAATAATAACTGCCCATGTGTACTGGCAAATAGTGACATTCTCCCCTGAGTATTCTGTAGTCCTGACAAATAATTATGAAAGCTGGGCAGCAGCATTAATACATGACATAGGAAAAGAGTAGGAAAGAATGGTAAGTACTTTATAGCCATAGTCCTGTGGAAAACGCCCATGTATCTAGATCAGTGGTCGGCAAACCGCGGCTCACGAGCCACAAGCAGCTCTTTGGCCCCTTGAGGGTGGCTCTTCCACAAAATACCACGGCCTGGGCGAGTCTATTTTGAAGAAGTGGCATTAGAAGAAGTTTAAGTTTAAAAAATTTGGCTCTCAAAAGAAATTTCAATCATTGTACTGTTGATATTTGGCTCTGTTGACTAATGAGTTTGCCGACCACTGATCTAGATTAAGGACTGGAAGGAAACAGGCTACAGGTGCTATTACTATTGTCGTACAGAAGAGGAAGTGGCAGTATGGAGAGATCAAAGTGACTCAGACTCAGCATGACCCAGAGCTAAGCCTCGCACCCAGAGCTGCCTCTCTCGGCTCAGCTCATCCCCCCTTCACTTCCTGGTGCAGCCTCGCTGGCTCCCTTACCGGGAAGTGGAACCGTAAGGCAATGCAGGACTCGACGTTGGTCACAGCTATGTTCCCATTGAGCTCACGTCTCCCTCCCGGAAACAATCCCCGGCTTCGCGTCCGATGGCCATCCAGCTGCAGAGTGTAGGTGAGGTTGGTGACCAGGGGCCCTGAGGGGGAAAAGGCAGGAGTTGAATGGTGGTGGATCCTGGGGCCGTAAGCCTGGATTCGGGGGGGGGCAGAAGCTCTGGGGAGCAGGAGGACAGCACTGACCTTGGAACTGGGGCATGAGGGACTTGCCCTGGAAACAGGCGGTGATGTTAACGCCTTCCTTCTTCTTGCCGCTGCTAGAATGGGAGCACTCGACTTCGTGCACGGGGATCTCAGCGGGGGAGAAGGACATCCGAGTGACCACATCCACCACAGGCCGGGAGCTGCAGGGCGGGAAACAACCGCTCTCTCCCTCGGCCTCAGCTGCAACCCCCGTCAGGCCTACAGCCCCGTCTACTGCGTCCAGAGGGGCCCCCTCTCTAAGGCAGACCGCAACGATGATGCTAACTCATTAGGCGCCTGGTTCAGTCTGCACTCTTCTGGCCCATTTTCCATACAGAAGAGTGAGCTTTTAAAAAGGGAAATCAGCCCTGGCTGGTTTAGCTCAGTGGATAGAGCACTGGCCTGCGGACTGAAGGGTCCCGGGTTCGATCCCAGTCAAGGGCACATCCCAGGTTGTAGGCTCAATCCCCAGTAGGGGGCGTGCAGGAGGCAGCCGATCAATGATTCTCTCTCATTTTTGATGTTTCTATCTCTCCCTCTCCCTTCCTCTCGGAAATCCGTAAAAATATATGTATTTTAAAAATAAAGAGAGAAGTCATATTGAGCTACTCCCATGCTTATAACCCTTCACGGATGCCATGATACTCCCAATAAAATTCAAACGTTTTACTATCCACGCCACTCTGCCCTCCTCCCGTCTCCTCTCCTGCACACGCCCCCGTGGCTGAGCACGTCCCAGCCACACCAAACATGCCCGGCCTCCCAGCCTCGGCCCAGCCTCGGCTTCCCACCTGGAGGCTCCACCCCAGACCTCTGCAGGCCTGGCTCCTCCTCATCCTTCAAGTCCCAGCTCAGACCTCACCTGCTCAGAGAGGCCGTGTCTGGCCCCTCAACCTACAGTAGGTCTCCCTGCTGGGCTCTCCCACAGCACCCCGTTCAGGTCCCTCGGCTCTTACAATTGCACTTACACTGCTGTTTCTTTAATTCCTACACTCTGTACCCAAGTCAGTATTTAAGACAGAGTCGGTGCTTAGTAAACATCTATTCACACTCTGAGGTCACACGACATCTCCCATAACTCTAAGGGATGGGTAAGGCAGGGACTTAGTCATCATTTCACAGATGAGGGGACGGAGGTCCCGAGAAGCTGAGTGACAGGTAAGGCCACCCGAGAAGGGGATGGCAGAGCTTGAGTCCAGGTCCCTCGGTTCTAGAGCCTTCACATGCTGTGGCTTCTCTAGGCTTCACTGTCAGACAGGCCTGCGTTCACATCCTAGTCTGCTGCTGCACCGCAGCCGTTTTCCTGGGGTGAGGCATGACGCCTGCCCGGAGAGCCCGGCTCCCAGTGTCGGAGAGAAGACCACGTGAGCTAGCGCCCGGCAGCAGCTTGCACAGCACCCGCTGGAAGGACGAGAGCCCCACTGACAGTCGGGTGGCACGTGGGAGTCCTGTCTCACCTCAGCACGATCACCTGCCCCTCGGCGCCCACAGCCACGTCTGCCAGGCCGTCCCCTCCAAGGTCCTTCACCCCGTGGATGGAGCGTCCAAACCATCGAATTCCTGGGAACACCTGGGTCCCTTCTATCCGCTGAGACCGAGAGAGACATTTATGCTAAGGTAGGAAGAGGACTGGCTGGAGGGTGGGGCGAGTGGGGTCAGGCGGGGGGTGGGGGGTCGGGTCTGGGTTTAGAGGCTGCCGGGCCCTTGGGGATGGGTTTAACTGGCAGGCCGGGTACCTCACCTGACTTGGCCGGGGGCTCAGCCCACCAGGTTGCCCATTGAAGATGTACACAGCCCCCCCCTCCTCCAGAGGGGCGCCCACTGCCACGTCCATCAGCCTGTCGCCGTTGATGTCTGCCAGGGCCGCGATGGCTGCTCCGAATCGCCCGAGGGGGTAGCCAGGATCCCCCTGCAGTTCCGAGACCACTTCGAACCCCAGCTGGGAAGGAGCAAGGTGACAGGCCCACCTCAGTCCCTCAGCAAGCTCCCGCAGGGCGAGGCCTTCCCCACGTGACGAACACTGAGGAGATGCCGGCCGTGGTCCCTCGCAGAATGGCAGCGATGCCCCTGACTAACCGGGTTCGAGTCCCAGCTCCCCCCTCGCTCTCTGTGTGACTGGGGGGCTCTGGAAGGTCCCGGCCTTGCTGAGCCGCAGAGTTTGCATTCGGAAGATACAGCTCATGGCACCTCGCGAGGTGATTGTGGAGGTCAAAGAAGGGCTCACACGGGGACAGGCGAGGCGCTGGGCCGGCCACCCAGTCTGCCGTCCGTGAGCGTTAGCTGCCGCCTGCCTGTCTGCTGTCCTAAGGGTCTGATTCACACACAATCCCACCGGGAAAGACTTTCAGAATAACTAAACAACTGGGACCTGGGCTGCCTGGAAACCTGTTGATCCCACCCCGTCAGCTCCATGGCCCGGCCCTCACCTGCTTCCTCTCGTAGATGAACACCCGGCCGCCTCTCAGCTCCCCGTAGAACAGGGGGGCTCCGATCAGCAGCAGCTCTGCCTCCCCGTCTTGGTTCATGTCAATGCCACACAGCTCGCCACCGAAATAAGAGCCGACCTGCGGGGAGAGGAAGGTGCCGAGGAGGAGCCTGTGAGCAGGAGACACCGTCTCCGGCGACAGTCTGTGTCCGATCCCCCGCAGGGCCTGGATGAACCGGGACAAGCTGGGTTCCTCGAGGCCCGGTTTCTTTAACGGGCACGTGGAGATGACAAAGCTGGCCTCAGAGGGCTTGCTGCGGAACCGGTGTGACAGGCGTGGCACAGGCCGGCCACACAGCAGGTGGGCCAGTGCCCAGAGGCACAGGGAGGCCCCGGCCACAGCAGCCCTGCCCCTGCCCCTGCCCCCGCCCCTGCGGGCCGTGCTCACCTGGACCCCGTCTATTCTCTGGATCTGGCTCCATTGTCTTTTGTCCCCTGACTGTTGGAACAGCAGCACCCGCCCCACGTGCTGGTATCGGGGGGCTCCAGCGGCCAGCAGAGCCGTGAGACCTCGGGAGGGCAGCCAGGTCACTGTGTAGCCTGCGGAGGGAGAACGGACTTGGAGTCAGCAACGCAATGACTGCTGGGAGCGGGCAGCACCAGGGGGAGGGGCAGAGACCCTGGAGATGGTCAGTAGCAAAGATGCGCTGGGACGTCCAGGCGCCCCCTAAGGACAGGAGCCGCGTGCTGGGCATCGTGCAGACCCGCCAGCGGCCACGCTGTGTTCCGCAGGCCGGGCAGCACCAGCCAAGCAGAGCGGCCACGGCGCACACACGGCCGCCTTCCTGCCGCTCAGTGCCCTGGGGTGTGAGGAGACGACGTTTTAAATACATAATACGTTCAAATGGGATAGATTAGTAAGAAGGATGCAAAGTTTGCACAAATACCGAGAACATTTCCTGCTTAACGATAAGGCTTCAGGCTACCTTTGTGCATCACACCTCGCTGGCCAGGTGCCGGCCCCTCCCGCCCAGCACTGATGAGAGGTCTGAGAAAATGCTGCCGGAAGCACCCAGCAGTCAGCAGAGCCAGGCGCCAGCCAATGGGAAAGCTCCGATTCAGAAAGCAGCGCACTGACCCAATTTCATCTCCTGGGCTTAGAGCAGCTGAAAGTGAGTGGGAGAGCAGAGATGTCTGGGACCCTACGGCTCCGAGGCTGAGACACGAGTGAAGGGGAGAGTAAGCCACTCTCCCCTTCACTCGTGTCTGTGGCTGAAGCACAAGGTTAAGAACTTGCCCTTTGAAATCAGAGCGACACGGTTTTAATCCTGGTGTTATTACTTCAAGCTACCGAGCCTCAGTTTTCTCATCTAAAAAAATGGGGATTGCCCTGGCTGGGTGGCTCACTGGTTGGAGCTTCGTTCCATGCTCCCACCAAAAGGATGAGGGTTCCATCCCCAGTCAGAGGGCGCGTCTGGGAGGCAATCGATAGATGTTTCTCTCTCACATCAATGTTTCTCTCTCTCTCCCTTCCTCTCTCTCTAAAAATCAATAAAAACATATCCTCGGATTAAGATTTTTAAAAAATGGGGATAGTATCAACCTTTCAGGGTGGTTTCTGAGAAGTAAATAAGACCATTGCTATAAAATGCTTAGCACTAGGCTGGTGATATCTGAACTAAGATCTGAAGGATAGTAGCCTAACAGGCACTCAAGATTATATTTATTCACAATGCATTCATACATATGTACGTGTGTGTGCGTGCACGCGCACACGCAGTGGGGTGGAGATTAACGTTTGGCGTTACTTCTCCCTCCTTACTGAGCAACACTGCAGCTGTTTTACGGATGTTAAAGTACATAAATGCCCCTGGAAGGAGAGGTGAGGTGCTGGCCCACCTGGGCCGACTCCCTGGGCTCCGCCTCCCAGGTCTGTGACCCTGGTCAGGACGTAACCTCTCCAGTCTCTTCAGCCATAGACGAGAGGTAATAACACACCTCCTCACAGGGCTGTCGGGAAGATAAATGAGACCAAGTATGTCAATGCACGTCAGGCACTCGGAGCAGCGCCTGCTCAGCAGAGAACATCAGAAAAAGGAAAAAGAGACAAACCACCGAGGGCAGCCTCCCTTAGAGAGCGGGGCTCCGGAGCCCGTTGGCTCCGTGGGGCAGGCTGCCGCCGTGAACGTGATGCACAAGCTCTAAGGCGAGGCGCCCTGCAGCCTGAGATGCCAGCGCCCGGGAGGGGCGAGAGGGCCGCAGCGGCCCCGGGGCGGCAGGGGCACCCGTGGAGTGACCGCACTCGCTGCCTCGTGCTTGACATCGGAAGAGCTCTGGGCCCGCACCAGCCCCGCAGCCTGGGACTCAGCAGGAGGAAGCGGACGGTGCCGGTCCTCCCACACCACGCAGGCTGGTACCTGTCCCTGGGTCCATGCAGAGGTACGACTGGTGACAACAGAGGTCACTGCCGCGGAGAGAGCTTCTGACTCTCAGCTCCCCAGAGCAGGAGCAGGCCAGCCACCCTCAGGGGAAGGAGGCACAGGGCAGGAAGGGGGCCGGGGGAGGGAGGCGTGCGGCCTGGAGCCTGCCCCGCGGGTCGGAGGGAGGAGTGACTGAGGCGGGAGGGAGGAGGGAGGAGGGACTGAGGCGGGAGGGAGGAGTGACTGAGGCGGGAGGCACTCCGGAGCCAGTGTGGGATGGCGCAGTCTGAATGATGCTGGCACGCTCTGGGTTGCAGGGGTTTCTCTGGGTGCTGAGTGCCGCGGGCTGGCATAGAAGGGTGTTGTCTACTCTCAGGGGTGAGCCGGCCCAGGAGGGGCAGTCTCTGGGGTGAGCAAAGCTTCAGGATCTAAGGCCTCATAAACACGGGAAACAAAAGCATGGCTAACCCAGCTGGGGGTTATCAGGGGGAAGCTAAGAACGCTATCACCACCTTGAAACTGAGCGTGTTCGCGCCGCTTGCTTCACGGCTTCCTTTACTTTTCTGAAAGTCAGTCTGAGCGACGCTCTGGCCCCTAAAACCAAACGCCCCGGCCTTCGGGCCGGCACTCACCCAGGTACCCCGCTCTCGCTTCCGGGGTCAGGGGGTCGTTCCCAACAAAGGTGTCGCCCTGCAGGTCTGCCGTCAGGTCCAGGAAGCCCCCAGCCCAGTCCTTGGCGCCGACTGCCCCCACGACGACGCCATGGTCCTGCGGGGAAGGAGCGGAGCAGGGTCAGAACAGGGGCGGCCGCGCCCCACGACCTCCCGTGGCCCGTGGCTCCGGCCGCCACTCACCCCGCGGAGGGCAGCGCTGATCCCGCTGGAGGACAGCTCCATGTTGAAGGACGTCAGGTCCTGTTTGCTTGTGCCTAAGGGGTGGCGACCAAGAGCAGTGACCACGGTGACACTCAGGACGGGGCGGAGGGAGAGGCCAGCATTCGCTGGGCAGAAAGAGCATGGACTTGGGAATGAGACTGGGAAGTGGCTTCCACGCCAGGAGCCCAGATGGGTGTCCAGCTACCGCCATCAGCCTGTCTAAGATGCAGCATTCGACTTCGGTGCCTCCTAGGACTTCCCCACCTCAATGATGACACCGCCTCCTCGGGAACCATGCTAAAAACCCAGAATCAACCCTGATTCTGCCCTGTCCCCGGTCCCATCTCTAATATATCACTAACGCACGTTGGTTCACCTTCAAACTGCACCTGAACACTTGCCAGAGGAAGTGACATCTAAACTGAGACCTGCCCGGCCAGCGCGGCTCAGTAGTTGAGCGATGACCTATGAACCAGGAGGTCATGGTTCAATTGGTGGTCAGGGCACATGCCTGGGTTGTGGGCTTGATCCCCGGTGTGGGGCATGCAGGAGGCAGCCAGCCGATCAATGATTTTCTCTTATCATTTGTGTTTCTATCTCTCCCTCTCCCTTACTCTCTGAAATAAATTTTAAAAAATTATTTTTAAAAATAAGTAAACTAAGACCTGAAGGATGAGTAAGGGCAGGTCAGAAGAGAAGATGAGGGCTACAGATAATAAGAGCTATAATTTAGTGCTGAGCAATTTGCTAAGCAGTTGTTAGGGGTTGAGTTGTGGTCCCTAAAAAAGGTATGGTGAGCCCTAGCTGGTTTGGCTCAGTGGATAGAGCATCGGCCTGTGGACTAAAGGGTCCCGGGTTTGATTCCAGTCAAGGGCACATTCCTGGGTTGCGGGCTCAATCCCCAGTGGGAGGCGTGCAGGAGGCAGCTGATCAATGATTCTCTCTCATCATTGATATTTCTCTCTCTCCCTTTCCCTTCCTCTCTGAAATCAATAAAAATATATTTTTTAAAAAGGTATGTTGAAGTCCTAATTCTAGTACTTCAGAAGGTGACCTTATTTGGAAATACGGTCTTTAAGAGGTAATCAAGTTAAGATGAGGTCATGAGGGTGGGCCCCAATCCAATATGGCTGACGTCCCTGTAAAATGGGAAAGTCAGACACAGAGACAGACATGCACAGAGGGAAGGTAACGTGAAGACACAGGGGAGAAGACAGCCATGTGACTGAGCGACGCGGTACAAGTCAAGGAAGGCCGAGGACTGCTAGCAAACACCCGGAGCCGGAGAGGCAGGGAGAACGCTCTTCCTGACCCGCCAGAAAGAGCCTGGCCCTGCTGACCCCTTGGGTTCTCACTCCTGGCCTCTGGCACCGTACCACAGTACATGTCTGCTGCTCTACCCACGCTGTGTGGCACCTGGTTAGAGCAGACATAGGAAACCAGCACAGCAGTCAAACCTGTGAGACCGGTGTCATCATCCCCATTTAACAGAGAACAAGGAGTTCAGAGAGGGAGAGTGACCTGGCTGAGGTCACACAGCACGGGCAGAGCGGATTCTTGAGCAGGTCTGCCTGGTTCTACTTACTATATACACCACATTGCTGCTTGAACTCTCACAGGCCCCCTTCCTGGACCGAGGTTTTCCAGCAAGACTGTGGGGCTGGGCCAGATGTCACCAAAGTGCTGAACTGAACACCAGAGCTCTGTCCCAGCAAAGGGGCCTTCCCTGTGGGAACCATGTCCCTTCCAGCAGACTAGGCCTCCCGGGGGAACACCTCCCCCCCCATGGCCAGCCCTCCATCTGGTGATGCCAATCAAAGTCTTCTCTTATTCTGGACCAAGGAAGAAGGCCTATGGGCTACTTTCAATTGGCCACAGCCCGCTTACCCATCTTATGCCATTTGAGGCCTAGGATAACGGAAATGAAGAAGCTGAGGGCGGGGGAAGGCATTATGGTCATTTCACAGGGCTCAGCTGACTCCAGCAAGACAGAGTTCAGCCCTGGGCCTCAGCCTGGGCCAAGCTGAACTTCAAGAGGAAGAAGGAGTTTCAGAGGGAACAGAAGCTGCTCCTAAGTCACTCTCTCCTAAATTCCTGCCCGACGTCTTTCTTCAGGAGGGCTCTTGGCACTGTGTCAGCCACTGAGTAAGTGCTCCTTACTGCTGTTCAGCGTGCCTCTCACCTCATGTCCCAGGTGAGCTTCTGTACATGATTTCCTGAACGATCTGTCCAGGGTCTGCCACTCACCCTCAATGACATAGATCTTCTTCTGCAGCTCAGAGAACAGATCTTTAAGCTTCTCAAATGTGTCCAGAATCTTTACAAACTCTTCCACCGGTTTTGAAGCAAATTTGTTTAGTGTCTCCTGGCTTTTCTTGTTCTCAAAATGCTTCCCGATCTGCGAGGGAGAGAAGAGAGGAGTGCCTACTATTTTCACGAGACCATGGCTCCGAGGAGAAAGGGGAGTGGGGATGAGAAACAGGGGAGGGACGAGGAGATGTAGGAAGAAGGCAGGGGCTTGGCACCTGGGGCCCATACCCCAATGATGTAGCGGATGATGTCATTGGCCACGCTAATGTCGCCAATGTCAGTGGCTTCCCCGTCAGTGATGATGATAAGCACTTTGCTGGCATCTGGCCGCGCCCCAAGTTCCTTCCGGAAGACCTGGGTCCTGTGTTCAAGAAGGGGGGATGTGAGAGACTCCCCCCAAATCATATGAATCTCGTTAACTCACTGCCCTGCCGATTACACAAAAGCTCTTCTCACATTCCCCCGGCAGCGATTCCCGGCCTGCCAAGTTCTCCTCTGAGCCTCCTACCCCGTCCTTGCTGCCACCCCTCTCCTCAACCAGCATCTTCAGCTGAACCCGGGCATCAGGAAGCTGCCCCAGAACCCATCGGTGGGAAGGGGAAGGATTGGTGAGGGGAGACTTTGGGCATCCAACCCTCCATTTCAACCACATGGCGACTATCTTCCAATCAGATATGTTGGTGATTTAGGTGAGATTTCGGGGAGAGGGGGGTTCCATGCCGAAGAAAACGGGAAAGTCCCTAGTCCGGAGCAAGCTCACACAGCACCGTCTCCGTCGCCCGGCGCTCCGGCGGCCTGTGGATCTGCGCCGCAGCAAGTCTCCGGGGAAGTGGAGTAACTGATTTCTGTGTCAATTTCCCCCCAAGCGCACCGACAGGATTTCCTTAAGGAAAGGGCCATGTCTAATGTGCTGCTGTACCTATGGCTGCGGACAGAGCAGGTGCTCAGTGCGTGTGAAATAACAGGACGGAGGACTGAATACTGGACAGGCCCGGCTCCAGGTCCCGCCCTTCTGCAGCCTCCTCGTGAAGCAAGATTGGTTGCCCACAGATTTTGCTGGGACAACAGTTGTATGTGAACCATCTGACCCTCCTTCCCCCACCCCACAGCGAACCGGCGACGGACAGTTAATCCAAGAGCAGCCAGTCCACAAGCCCTGACTATGACGTGACCTGCTTTAGGAGCGGAAGCTGAAGGCCACGTGGAGAGGCCGCAGCGAGAGGTGAAGGAGAGACCTGGGGAGAGGGCTGAGAAGTTACTTGGAAGCTGCCAAAGACGGAGAAGCTCCGGTGGGCAGGCCCAAAGCACCGGCTGTCAAGACCTCTGGTTCCACGTTGGATGCAAAATATTTCTTTAACCTCCATCCACACAGACATGGCCCCACATGGGTCCTGCTCATGGAGCTCTACCCCATCTGGATTTTTCAACAGCCTCCTAACTGGCTTCCCTGCTTCCGTCTCTGCCCCCTGCACAGTCTAATATCAACCCTGCAGCCAGAGGGAGCCTTTTCCAAACATGAATGGGATGATCACTCCTCTGCTCAAAACCTCCCATGACGCCTCATTTACTCAGAAGAAAAGCCCAAGTCCCCACCAGGCCTCCAGCTCCTCCGGACACCCGTGGTCTCCCCTCACCCACTTCTCTCCAGCCACGCTGGTGTCCCAAGCACCTCATCTCCGCCCTTTGCTGTTCCCGCCGCCTGGTCTTCCCCCGGGTTCCCACACGGCTCGCTTCCTCAGCTCCAACAAGTCTTGGCTCCAACGTAACCTTCCCTGATCTTCCTACTGAGTATTGCTTTGTTTTTAATCAAACATATCTTCTGCTGTATTAACGAATTTACGTATTTATCCTGCTTCTTACACTTCTCTCCTCTGCTCGAATGTTAAGGTCCAATAGGGCAGAGATTTTTCTTTGTTCTACTCACTGTTGTCGTCCCGGCCCCTAGAACATGGCAAATCACCACCTGCAGGCCAAAGCCAGCCCTCAGCTCGTTTTTAGATGGTCCAGGAGGTAAAAATGTGTTCTCATATTTTTGTTTTCAAAGGGTTACAAAAACAAAGAATAATATACAACAGATACCGTATGTGGCCAGAAAAACCTAAAATATTTACTATTTGGTCCTTTACAGAAAAACAAAACAAAACAACTTGCCAACTCTTAATCTGGAACACTGCCTGGCACACAGCCAGAATGTCAAGAAGTATTTATGAAATCCACTTATGCCGAAACCGGTTTGGCTCAGTAAATAGAGCGTCGGTCTGTGGACTGAGGGGTCCCGGGTTCAATTCCGGTCAAGGGCATGTACATTGGTTGTGGGCACATCCCCGGTGGGGGGTGTGCAGGAGGCAGCTGGTCGATATTTCTCTCTCATGAATGTTTCTAGCTCTCTATCCCTCTCCCTTCCTCTCTGTAAAAAATCAATAAAAATATATTTTTAAAAAAATCCACTTCCATGACTGCTCCCACAGTTGACACCTGTTAGGGTGTCTTCCCATCCTGTGGTGACCGCTTTCTCTAAGAATTACCCCCTTCCCCAGGAGCGACCCCAGAATCCATGTTTGTGTCATGTGACTCTGCACCATAAAGTAGACCAAGGCCATGGCTGGGTGGCCCTAACCCAGGCTTAGCCAATCACGTTCTCGCCTGGAGGCTGGGATTCAGGTTGAGGAACTGAAGCTGCCATTTTTTCAGTGGACGTCGCCTGGCTGTGTGCCCACCAAAGCTGTCTCCGAGCGAAAAGAATGACGTGGACAAGGACAGGTCAAGCACGCCCCAGAAGAAAAGAGCTAGAAACACGCATGCAGAGCCCTGGGGTGTATCGCACACATGTTTAACGTGTGCAAATTCAACTCTACATCCTTGGCAACAAAGAAATGCAAAGGAGAGCAGTGTACTAGTATAGGAGACCCATCTAGCGATTTCACTCAACTTGAGTGTACATCCAGGGGAACACGGGAGAGGAGATATAATTCTCTTCTTCCTCAAATTGCTGTTTCCACGGCCAGTCTAATGTTTAAAAATAGGTATTTTAAAAATGTACAATGTGGCCCTTCGACACGATCCAGCTACGTCCATTTAGGTCTCAATTTAAACACAGCAATCTGATCCAACTGGGGGAAATTTATTTTTTCTGTAGTAAATTTAGGAAATCGAGATATACTAGTTTCCAGTATGGGACTTGAACATATTGAATTTTATGAACAATTCAAGGATGATTGTGAGTATTTGAAATTTTTGTTCATGGCTGACTTCAAAGCCGATTCCCATCTGAGAAGTGACTCTGCTGTGGCTGCCGGGCTTCACAATCGCTTTCTGAGGCCTGGCCATCCCCCTGTCTCAGAGGCTCATGAGTATCCCTGCAGCCTCCCTTGGGATTTAGTCAGTATGAAGTCAATTTCTGCTACTTACAACCCAGAGCCTCCACTAAAACTGCTCCACTTGAATTCTTACAATAGCCTGCCTTTGCTGAACCCATCTGTTGAGTTCTACACCCCAACTTAAAGAAGCTAGTGTGCACAGAGCGACTGACCGAGGGTGGCGGGGGGGGGGGGGGGAGAGGTGGGGACTCTCTCCTGCAAAAGGGAACTCACGCGACATAGTTTATGGCACCAAAGGTGTTGGTCAGCTCGCTCATATGTTTTACTTTGCCCAGCAGGACATCAGGGTTCTTCAGTTTAACATAATCCAAGAAACTGAATTCTGTTTTGTAGGTCGTGGAAAACTGAACAGCAGCAAACTATAAGAAGAAGGAAGCAATGAAATGTTATATAAGCCTTCTCACTTGTCCGCTCCAATCTTCTTTTTCTTTTATGCTTTCACTGATCTCAGAGAGAGGAAGGGAGAGGAAAAGAGAAATAGAAACATCAATGATGAGAGAGAATCATCAATTGGCCACCCCCTGCACATCCCCTACTGGGAATGGAGCCTGCAACCCAGGCATGTGCCCTGACCGGGAATCGAACCGTGACCTCCTTGTTCATAGTTTGACATTCAAACACTGAGCCACGCCGGCCGGGCAGGCTTCAATCTCTACTTCTTATCCAGGACTTGGGCCACCCAACTCCACTGCCCTGCCTCAAATCATTCTTTTGAAAACAAACACAAAATAAAATAAAATAAATCTCTGACTCTTTATGTAGCACTGTCTGTGGAGCTCCTGTTCTCTGGGTCTGCCCACCTCACCAACAGGACTGGTTCCCGGTAGCTCTGCTTCTGAGTGACCCTGCTAAACAGGGTGCAGTTGGCTGAGCCAAAGATAGCCACTTGACTGAGGCGAGGCCAGTAATGTTTTCTCTGAGCATTTGGAATTTGCAGTGGGAGGGGCTGGTTTAGAGAAAGAACCAACCTCCTGAAACTTTAACTTGTGAACTTAAGAACTTTCCACGGGCCCATGTGATCCAAAGAAGCTGAGGGAGCCATTCTACACACACACAGAGAGAGAAAGCGAAAAGGGAGGCAAACGTAAAAAAGAAACAGAAATGGGAACCAGAAGAAATTCTAGAAGCTTTCTATTCCTTGTTCTTGTCCCTTCCAGAGGTCCAATTATACCTAGCCATGCCCTGAGGGTCTGGCAACTCCAAAAATTTCCTAGTCATACTAAACTTTCCTTTGATGCCTTAAGCTAGCGTAGGGAGGCACCTCTAGCCAGGAATCCTCGCTAACACACTCACCTGGTAGGAAGAGTTGCTGAGTTTCTTCATCACATCTTTCATGAAGGCCAGAATTTTCTGAAATTCATCTTTTTGCAAGCTCCCTGAGCCATCAAACAGGAATACCAGGTCTACGTTGCCCTTGAGACATTCTACAGAAGCCAGGAACAAAGGGACTTGGTCACGTGTCTCTGACGTTGGTCACGTGCCCATGCTGGCTCCCGTGTTGTACGGCCAGCCACTTGCAGGTATGCTTACCCACTGCACCCCCAGTTCCTTACCCTGATAGCCAGGGCGCCCGTGCAGCACAGGACCCTTCAGATCCGGGTGGAAGAGGTAACACTGGCCACTTAGATAGATGTTCTGGTCACATGTCCGAGACAGCCCAGGGTCGCAGGCCTGAAGGAGGCACAGGTGAAGGGCTTCAGCTTCCTCTTGCGGTGTGTTTGGATGTCATCAGCCCAAACCCTTCAGAGTCATCAGGCGCTGACCCCACTCCCTGTACCCAACGGGTTACCCAGCCAAGGTAATTCGCCTCCAGGTTTCTTATTCCCGTAGCTCCATCCCCACTGCCACTGCTCTATGCCAACCAATGCTCACGGCCCACTCTAGGTCCTGGAGGGTAGGATCTAAAGCCTTAGTTTGGCATTCGTATTGTTTACAGGTGGGCACTATCCTACATTTCCAGACCCATCGCCTCCTTCCCAATCACACATACTGTGTTTAAGCCAAAATTACTCACTATTCCCAGAATACACACAGTGTTCCTTTCATTTATGACTGTAACTAGAGGCCCGATGCACGAAATTCGTGCAAGGGGCTCAGCCCTTGCAGCCACAGCGGCTTGCCTCGGCCCTCTCAGCCCCCGGCTTCGTCCGGAAGGTCGTCCAGAAGGACATCCGGAAAGTTATTCGGCTGTCCGGTCTAGTGAGCATGTTACGCTTTTATTATTATAGATTCCTGCCAGACTGCAATATTTTGAAAGTCTGGGCTCATGTCATGGTCATCTTTAGATCTCACTCCCCTTCCCCCATCATCACCTAGTACAGTGCTTGGCATGTAATAGTAGCTAAGTAAACAAGCTCCAATTAAATAGGAATCGATATTTCAATCAGTCTTCTATTTCTCACGTAGCTGTTGGATGCTGCTGAAACGAACTGTAAAGAGCAATGGACTTGGAATCAAATGGGAATTTGATTCAAATCCCGGCTCTATCTCTCTAAAACCATGTGACCCTGGCCAAGTCTCTCCCCTTTGGTCCTGTTTCCTCATGTGTAAAAATGTGAAGAGGGTTAAAAGAGATAAAGAAGTGTTTTTCAAACTTTAGGCATTTGTGTAGCACTTTGCAATTTCAGCCATATGGTATATCATTCATACCATTATTTCCTTAATATTTTACTTACTTTAAATTTACTTAAAAAATACTTTAGCCTCATCCTAACCAATGCAATCTAAGAAATCATGAATTTGAAATGCTTGTTGTAAATTTTCTACTAGTCCATTAAATAAATATGTAACTATTCAAATATTAAGTTTGTGTACCACCAAAAATCATCTTGTATATCAATTGTTATAGATACTTAATATTTGAAAAAAAACTTAGGTAAGTAAGGTCTTGAAAATAGCTGGCTTATAGTTTATTCTCAATAAACAGACTGTCCCTCGTACGTGCCCTGACCAGGGGTTGAACCTACAATGTGGAAATGCATGCTGACCGGTAATCGAACCCAAGACTCTTTGGTGCACAGGATGACACTCCAACCAACTGAGCCACACCAGCCAGGGCCTTCTATATGACCTTGAATCCATTTTTTTCTTTCTTCTTTTCAATCAGTTTCCTAGCATTGAGCTTCACGGGCTCTGATATCACACTACACAAAATTCTTACCAAAAGGTTTCCATTTGTGGGGTCTGTCACCAAGGTCATTCCCAAGTACTGAGAGGTGTCGTTGGAACCTGTAGGCACCATAAGATTGGTCTGGAGGCATTTAGGCAATCCAGGAGTGGAGGGGGCCTGCCTCGACGTCCCCGAGGCACCTCCTCCCGGCTCCCTCGCCCGTCACTCACCGCTCAGGCCCACTGGCAGGCAGCGTCCAGTGTCCGGCTGGCACTGGTAGAGGTTCCCGGGGCTGCTCCCCTCACCCGGAGCTCCCACAACAACCCTGCTGAGAAAGCTCACCTGTGAGATGGAGTTACCCAGGCCTCACCTCCCCACTCCTACCTAGTAAGGGGTATCCTATCCCCCGCCAGGTACCCCAGAGCCATGCAGCCTTCTCCTCCGAGCCCCCACCTAGTTCTTCCTTATGGAATCCCAGAGAAATCACCCACGATGCCAGAACTCTAGAAAGTTAAGAATTGTTTCCATCTACAGTCTAGAAAGACCGAGGACCAGAGAATATGCCAGCATGTCGTAAGTTCATTCAACCAGTCATCGACCCAAAGACCTGCGGCTTAGCCACCCTGTGCTCAGCCGGGGCCGGGGCCCTGTCTCCAGGGGGACCCGGACCCGCAGCACTGCCCGGTGTGTGCGGGCCGGGACGTCCCCTCTCCGGTTCACTTCTGTGGCGCTTTGGCGGTGCAGGGGCTCGTCCTACCCTCCTAAATTCCTAAATAATTCCTAAATTCCCAAACTCCTCCAGGCCTTGCTCCTGTTCCTGAGAAGTCCCACCACATGGAACCTGCAGCCTTCACAGCCCCGGGCTGACGGGGGGCCTGGGGCATCCGCTCACCCGGTTCCAACCTGCAGGACGCGGTACCCAAAATGCCTGCCAGCGTGTGGGAAGGACAAGTTCTGCACGTGCCGCTCGTCCAGGTTGTAGCCGGAGGCCAGGGCTGAGGGCGGCAAAGGGGGCGCATCAGCCACTTCCGGCCAGGGACCCCCGCGCCCACCCCCACCCCGCGCCCCGCACGCTGATTGGCTGCCGCCCACGTGCCCCAGGGGATGGGTAGACCCCGAAGGGCCGGCTGCCTCCCGACCAGGCAGAGCGGGGGCTGGACCCGGCCTGGGGGGCCTTGGCCAGGGAGATGGGGGCCGGGCCTCCCTGCTGCCCGGGGCCTGGGAAGGACACAACTTCCCGTGGGCCTCTCAGCAAAGAAGGAAGGATGAGAAGGCAGAGGCCCGTGGGAGAGGAGCAGGCGGAAGGGGCCCCAGGAGGAGCTGGGGATGCCCCAGGGCAGGATGTAGCTCCCCACACACTCATTCCTCCTTGAGCCTGCGGCCCAGGGCACAGGGAGCTCCAATGGTTTTCCTCGGCTTCCTCCCACACAGCCCCAGGGTTTCACTCCTCCCTCCTCCCTCCTCTTCTGCTCCCACACTCCCACCAGGGACCAGTCTCCCCCTGAGCCTCGGATCTCAGGTTCCCAACCTCAGGCGGCCCGGGCTGCCAGGCCAAGCTCTCCCCGGCCCCGCTCGCCTTCCAGGCACCAGCTTACTTCACAGCATCCCAGGTGTCAGAGCCCAGGCCCCGCTTTGCTCCGATGAAGGGACTGAGGCCCGGAAAGGGGGCAGGGCTTGCCTGAGATGGCCCAGAGAGGAGCACCAGGTGGGCCAGGCCCGGCACAGCTCTGTGCCCCATTACCACCTGCGGGAGGAGGGGCCGCTCCCGCATCTCTCGCTGTGGCCGTCCTGGTCCCCCTTCCCCGTCTTTCCTCCACACCTGGCCTGTGCGTTGGACTCTGACTTTCTTTCTTCGGCCGCCTCTCCTCTGGATTCCTGGGCCCCACATCACCTACGGCCAGTCGCACCCTGACAGCAGCTCCTCCCGGGCTCTGGTTCTGTAACGCCCTGCGGTCCCCTGGCCGCAGCCACACGTTCCCTCCCCGCCTCTCTTCTCTGCTTACCGAGGAGAAAAGGCCCAGATAACAGCAGCCTCGCTACAGCGGTGAGTGAGTTCATCTTTGAAGCAGGCGGGTCTCGGAGGACCCTGGGGATTGCTGGCGACCTAGACGGGGTGAGAGAAGGAAATGATAATGCCTTGGGGCCTCTTGAAGTGGAACTTTCTCACAGAGGCACCAGCTGATACCACTGGGTGGTGGTGAAGGAGGGGTTGAAAGGGTTGTGAAACCGCTGCCAAGTGTCAGAGAGGAAGTGTAAGCAGGTTAGAGATTTCCTGTGCTGCTTGCATTTTCACATCATCCTGGAGCAAACAGCACCAAGAGCCGTCGCATCTTCGTCTTCCACAGCCCATGAACCTGACACGCTTTAAAGCTCAGCAGAGGACGGTCCAATAAACTGTGGTGCAGCCATAATGGGGTGGCCTTCTCTCGCCATTGAAAGATGCCCATAATACCCTGTGAAGTAAAAAGAGCAAGTTACAGAGCAGTATATGTAGGAATTCATTTTTATTCTAAAAAATCAAAAATAATGCCCACAGAATGAGAGAAAATATTTGCACGTTATATATCTGATATGGGACTTCAATCAAGAATATATAAAGAACTTTTGCAACTCAACAATAAAAAGATAAGCCATTATTTTAAGTGGGCAAAGAATTGGAATAGACATTTTGTCCCAAGATGATATACACATGGCCACCAAGCATGTGGGAAGATGCTCGACATCGTTAGTCATTAGAAAAATTGAAATCAAAACCAAAAGAAGATGCCACTTCACACTTGTTAGGATGGCTAGAATAAAAAAGAAAATAAGTGTGGATGAGAAGGTGGAGAAATTGGAACCCTTGTACTTCGCCAGTGGGGATGCAAAATGGCGGAAAACAGTTTGACAGTTTCTCAAAAGAGAGAAATGGCAAACACAGAGTTACCATATGACCTGGCGATTCCTAGGTATAGACCCAAAAGAATTGAAAACATACATGAATTTTTATAGCAGCATTATTCATTTTAGGAAAACTGGAAACAATGCAATGTCCATCAGATGATGAATGGATAAACAAAACGTGGTTTGTAGCCTTACAATGGAATATTATTTGGCCATAAAAAGGAATGAAGTGCTGGCGCATGCTACAACATGGATGGACTTTGTAAACATTATAATAAGTTAAAGAACTCAGGCACGAAAGGTCACTTGCTGCATGGTTCTATTTAAGTGAAATGCCCAGCACAGGCAAATCTAGAGAGACAGGAAGTAGATTAGTGGTTGAGAGGATTGGGGGAGTAGGGAATGAGGAGTGGCTGTGGTGGGTATAGGGTTTCTTTTTGGGGTGGTGAAATGTTCTGGAATTAGATAGTGGTGATTGTTGCACAACTTTATGAATGTATTAAAAACCACTGGATTATACATTTTAAAATGGTAATTTTATGATGTGTAAATTATACCTCAAAAAATGAAGAATAGAAGTTGAAATTATGTGTGTATGTGTGTGAGTGTAAAGCAAATCCAAAAGGACACACAACTAAACTGTGCCGTGCCAGCACAGCCACGGGTTGGGTGAGCCTGAAGAGGGGCAGCGAAGGATTAAAGAGAAGACAAACAAAGAGAATATAGTGGGGGCTCGGTTGGATCTCCTGTGCCTGGATGAGGCCACAGAGAAAGATCCAGACTGCAAGCTGAGCCTTTATTTTATAGTCAGAGGTAAACAAGGTAGTGGTCACCATAGTTACAATGTTCCTGTAAGTTTCACTTGTTTTGGCAGCACTTGCTGCACCTCCCACAGCCCATTAGCTACTTAGGAAGGATGTAGGGTGCAGCCATAAGGTCAAGCTTAATTATGCGAAGAGGCCTCTGCCCTCTAAGCTGGGACTTGTTTGTGGCTCTGCCACAAAAGTCAATCCGAGGCTTAACTCTAGAGCTGCTCCCTACATAAACTCCAAACAGAGTAAGTTTATACTTTCTGTATTGCCTGAAAAATCATCTTTTACAATGAGGATGTATAATGGGAAGTTTTGAAAGAATAAAGATGTTAAAAACATAACGGAATAGAAGCACCGTATTTGTTTATGGGAAAGTGGGAAGGACACTGAGACTTCCCCGTGTGGGAGGAGGGCCTGCTCCCCTGCAAGGTCCCTGCCAGTGTCCCGCCCTGGGGCAGGCGTGTGCACGCACGTTACTCATCATCTCCTGCCCGACAGCTACCAGGTGGCAAGCTGGCTCCTGGGAATTAGGTGATGTCAGAGAGTCTTTTTCAAATTCAGTTAAAATCAGATAATTCAGACTGGCTTCTTTGATGCTCTGTATGGCAGTTCCAATTTACATCTAACCGAAATCTTCTGTTTTGTTCTGAAATTACAAAACTATGTATTTTAAAACTCAAAAGTTACAGAAGTGTGTAAAGTAAAAGGATAAAGACTCTCTTTTAACATCCACCTCTTGCTTCTAAATCTCAAAAGTAACCATTGTTAACAGTTTGGAGCCGTACAATCTTCATGACAAGATATTGTTAGTTCTAGTTAACCATACAGGTCTCGCCTGTTTGGAAAAACTGTAATTATCTCAGCAGAGAACATCAACCGAGAATTAATAGTCCAATCAGCTCTCTCCAGTGAGGTTTCCTTTGGGCCGTCTTCAACATTTGGTTGCGCCCTGGCCCGTGTGGCTTCTCAGTCAGGGCACAAGCCTGGACTGTGGGCTCGATTCCCCAGTAGGGGGCGTGCAGGAGGCAGCCGATGGATGTTTCTCCTCCCTCTCCCTTCTTCTCTCAAAATCAATAAAAATGCTTATTTTAAAAACAATTTTGGATGCTTGAATTAGGGTTTAAGTTTATAGAAACTTTAAGCGTGTCAGTAGCAACCCCTGGGATAAAAGGCATTCAGGAAATAATCTCAGTTGGATTACAAATTCCTATGTGTGTCTCAGCAGGCAGGTGCACTCGTTTACATATTTATCATGTTCTGTTTAAGAGAAAAAAAAGAGAATACTTTTTCCCCTTCTGGTTGAGGACAACAAAGCTGAGAAAGCTACAAAGTACAAGTAAGCAAGCCCCAAGGATTCTGGGAAGTAGCCAGAGGTCAATGCCCAGAGAGCAGGTAATTCCCCTGAAGAGGTGGACCTCAGAGGTCTCAGGCTGGGACCATGTGGGGATGCCCTGAGGCAGGATGTCCGCCCCCCCCCCCCCCCACACACACACACAGGGGGTTGGCTGACTTCATATCTCAGACTGTCAGTTCTCTGAGGGCCCAAGTACCCTGAACTGTCTCTCCATTCTGTTCTTTTTGTTCGAATCTCCATGAGTTCTCAGCAGAACCTTTACTGCGACTCCAGTCCTTCCTTTCCTCAGCTGGCTCCCCTAGGAAGGTTCCATCTCCCACGAACCACCAAGTTAACCTTGAGAAGCCTGAGCACGTCTCTCTTAGGCTTTAAAACCTCTCACCATGCCCCTTTGCACACACAAAGTCCAGTCCACGCTTGCTGGCATGGCTTTCCAGAGCCTCACGATCTCTCATGCCCCGGGCTCTAGCTTAGCAGATCTCTCTCCAGGGTTCAGACAGTCCAAGTGCCTAGAGAGGAGGGCATGAAGCTCCAGTGTTGGCAGCCCTTCGAGGAAAGCAGTTTCAGCAGCATGATGTCATCTTGGCGACATCAGATGAACAGTCGGAACTGACCCTGCTGGTGAGGTGATGGCTGACGGGACCCAAAATCAAGGCCCAGGGCAAAGGCAGCCATGGATAGACGGAACCCAACAGATACCAGCTCTCTTCAGATGGCTTGGTTACTTATGAACTAGAGGCCCAGTGCACGAAATTCGTGCACTGGTAGGGTCCCTAGCTGCTGCTGGCGGGGACCTCCCTCCCTTCCCCCAGCCAGCCCCGTCCCCTGGTCGAACTCCCAGAGGAACGCCCGTTGGAGGGGACAATTTGCATACTACAACTTTATTATATAGGATTGTTTTATACAGGATCATGAAAATGACTCAAACATATAATCTCACAGGCGAATCACAAATGAGATCCTAGACTGGGAAGTCCTGGGGTACACAGAATCTGTGCCTCTAAGACAGAGCCAGTGGTCTGGATGCCTCAAGTCCTCTGTGTCCTTTGTCAAGTAAAATTATTTTAATAATGTCTTATTTCTCTATATATGGATGAGAAAACAATGAGAGAGCATTTTCTCTTGCTCCACTTAAGAGAGTAAACAGGCCCTAGCTGGTTTGGTTCAGTGGACAAAGCGTCACCTGCGGACTGAAGGGTCCCCAGTTCCATTCCGGTCAAGGGAACGTACCTCGGTTGCAGGATCCTCCTTGGACCAGGCCCTGGTCGGGGCTCGGGACTCGTGCAGGAGGCAAACGGTCAATGTATTTCTCTCACATCGCTGTTTCTCTCTGTCCCTTTCTCTTCCACTCTTCCTAAAAGTGGAAAAATATCCTTGGGTGAGGATTAACAACAACAACAATAATAGGAGACTGGTAAACAGGACTTTGTGTCCAGCCATTTCTCATCTTCATCACCACTCATTCCCTGGTCCAAGACGGCATCATCTTGTGCTTCCTGGATTTTGCATTACTCCTCTAACTGGCCCACCTGCTTCCAACCTTATCCCTGCTACAGCCTCTTCTCCACGCAGCCGCCAGAGGGACCCTTTAAAACTCTGTCAGACCATGTCACTTTCTTACTCAAAATCTTCCATTGACTTTCCCTTTCACTCAAGCTACAAACCAAAGTTCTCCGGGTGGCCCAGAAAGCTTTAACCTATCAGACTTCTCATCATCTCTCTGGCCTCTCTAGCTTATTCCTTTCCAGTCACATTCTTTCATCATTCCAGCACACCGCTGCCTCAGGGCCTTTGCACTTGCTGCTGTCTTGCTTGGCTTCCTCAAGAAAGCCTCACAACTCATTCTTTTATCTCCTTTAGATCTTTGATCCTTAACACTTACAGACATCTGCTTACCTTTCTAATTTATTTACTCATCCAGTTTATTGTCCCTCTTCCCTACTAGAATGTAAACTCCTCTGGGGCTGTAGTAGTATCTGTTGTTATTCACTGCTGTATCCCCAGTACCTAGAACAGTGCCTGGAGCACAGTAGGTAAGTACATAGTAACTATTTACCAAGTGAGTGAATGCTTGCTTGGGGCTGCCCTCGCCCCTGAGGAGAGTGGAGCCTTTTAGCTTTCTAAGGCCTAGGCTCTTAGAAGCAAAACACTGTACCTCCAAAAGGGACAGGTGGAAGGAGTCAAAGGAAGAGGGCTGAATTTCCAGAGCCAGGAATGTATTTACTAAATATATAAAATTAAATAATAAACTGGAGGCAAGGAAGTGATCAGTTGGTACTGTGAACGAAAGAAGCCACCTGCTAACCTGACAAGCTCAGGGGAGGCCTGTGTGGCAGTCTTGCAAACTCAGAGACCTAAAATAACCACAAAAGATGGTCTGAAAATTAAATATTTAACTACAAACAGGTTATAGTGGGCAGTCATTCCTAAGCTGATACCTTCCCTGACAAAGATCAACTTAGATCTTCTTTCCTGAGCCCATTTGCCTTTTTGCCTCTAAGATAACATATCTGTGAGATGTCTGGGTAACTTGTAACTTCCTTCTTTTGCTGGAGCCCCTGGGGCACAACCAAATGCGGTAGACGCCAGGACAGATGCCTCAAATTCCTTCATTATCATGTTAATTGTTCCTGTACCCACCTAAGTATGTGTCCATCATTTTACTTTTTATCCAATCCCAGGGGTTTCCCACCGTTTGACTTTATCCCACCTCCTTAATCCGTCACCAATGAATTTCATGTAGCCCACCTATGTCCCTCCTTTGATGGCAATGTATAAAAATAGATGTAACCCTGCATTCTCCGGAGCATTATCTCAATTCATTGAGGTTCTGCTTCCCGGCATATGTCGACAGTTTGGCTCAAATAAACTCACTAAAATTCTTTACAGGTTTCAATGGTTTTTTTTCGTTAACAGTACCTTCTAAGAATGTAGAGAGGATCGAACAGTTAGAAATAAGGGAAGATGGTGCCGACCTGCAGAGAAGTAGATGTCACGAGAGAGGAATCCTGAGATCTATGAGCGAGGAACAGCAATAACTTGGAAGGCAACCTCCATTCCCAGTGGCCTCTCTAGTCCCCGTCCACACATACACTCACACTGAACTCTTTCTCTCTCGTGGCTCTTAAATGAATAAAATGTAGAAAAGAAGGGGTGTGCCCCGGCCAGTGCGCTCAGTAGATGGAGCATTGTCCCGTGTAACAAAAGGTCGCCATTTCGATTCCCAGTCAACGGCACATGCCCAGGTTGCAGGTTTGGTCCCCAAGTTGGGGTGTGTATGGGAGGCAACTGATGGATGCTTCTACCTCATATTGATATTTCTCTCTCTCTTTCTCCCCCCCCCCCCGCCCCCCTCCCCCGTCTAAAAGTATCCATTTTAAAAACCGTATTAAAAAAAAAGAAAAGCCTCTGGGCATGCGTGGGGACTCATGGGCTCTGGCTGATGTAGACGGCAGCAGGAAAAGCAGACTGAGGCCTCCCCGCCCCCATACCGGCCCACCAGGCCTGACTGCCTACAGACTCAGCACTAATCAGCTGTGGAGATAAGAAACATCCAAACCTGTAGAGAATTTTTATGAGCTTGAGTCAGACTGACTATGCCAGGGAGCAGGATCTCAAATGCTCCAGAGAATAAGTTTTGCAATTTCCTTTATGCATTTAAAATTAAGGAGGGAAGATTGCCTGGAGGTGGGAGGAAGCGAGGTGGGATCAGATTACAGGCCAGTTAAGATGGTGTGCTCTCTGGCCCTAACCGGTTTGGCTCAGTGGATAGAGCGTCGGCCTGCGGACTGAAAGGTCCCAGGTTCGATTCTGGTCAAGGGCATGTACCTTGGTTGCGGGCACATTCCCAGTAGGTGTGCAGGAGGCAGCTGATGGATGTTTCTCTCTCATCAATGTTTCTAATTCTCTCTCCCTTCCTCTCTGTAAAAAATCAATAAAATGTGTTAAATAAAAAAAAGATTGTATGCTCTCCTGAGGGTGGTCTGCTTTAGAAGGAGGGGTCTGAAAGGAGGCATTTCAAAGGTGTGTTAACACAGAAACAAAGGACAGGGCTTGCTTAAGGCAAAGAGAAGCCTTTTTTTCTTTATTGATTAAGGTATTATGTATGTGTCCTTATTCCCGCATTGCTCCCCACCCCCCCACCCCCATGCCCTCACCCCCCTAGCGTCTGTGTCCATTAGTTAGGCTTATATGCATGCATACAAGTCTTTTGGTTGATCTCTCCCCCTTCCCCCCACCCTCCCCTATCTTCCCTCTTGTGCCGCGCCAGCACAGCCAAGGGTTTGGAGAGCCTGAGGGAGCCGCCAGCGAAGGATGAAGAAAAGACAGAAAAAGAGAATAAGCTGGGTCCAGGTGGATCTTCTGTGCCTGGCTGAGGCCACAGAACAGATCCAGACGGCCAGCTGATGCTTTATTTTATAGTCAGAGGTAAACAAGGTAGGGGTCACCATAGTTACAATGTTCTTGTAAGTTTCACTTGTTTTGGCAGCACTTGCTGCACCTCCCACAGCCCATTAGCTACCCAGGAAAGATCCAGGGAGCAGTCACAAGATCAAGCTTAATTATGCTAAGAGGGGACTTGTTTGCAGCTTTGCCAGCAGGTCAGTCCGAGGCTTAACCCTATAACCGCTCCCTACACCCTCTGAGTTTGACGGTCTGATTGATGCTTCTCTGTCTCTGAATCTATTCTTGTTCCTCAAATTATGTTGATCGTTATATCCCACAAATGAATGAGATCATGAGATATTTATCTTTCTCTGACTGGCTTATTTTGCTTAGCATGATGCTCTCCAGGTCCATCCATGCTGTTGTAAATGGTAGGAGTTCCTTCCTTTTTACAGCAGCGTAGTATTCCATTGTGTACATGTACCACAGTTTTCTAATCCACTCATCTGCTGATGGGCACTTAGGCTGTTTCCAAATCTCAGATATGGTAAAGAGAAGCCTTTTACTGAAGAAGTTATAAGCCTGGAGCAGGACTGCCCACCATGACCTGCCCGTTTGGAATCTGTGATCAGGTCACCCTGTGTGGTTACTTTCCATAGAACCCCCTTTTTGTCCACAAGGCCCTCCTTCTCTCTTCATATTCACAGAGAAGATTTGCTGGTGCAAATGCTGCTGATTGCCATCAGCTGTGATCTCCTGGCCCAGACTCCCCACCCACCACTTCCTCCCGGTACAGCGACAGGAGGTCAGGACGGTTCTGACAGAAACGTCTGAATCACCACAGTGCTCTTTCCCTTCCTTCCCACCTGCCAGGAGGCTCCAAGGAGGACTTCCCCAGAGAAGGAGGCTGGGCTCAGAGGAAAGGAGGTCACTGAAGCCCAGAGGAACCCACAGTGGGTGGGGCTTGGAGGCCACCCTATTCCAAGGCCCTTATGATCTTACTAGAGGCCCGGTGCACGAAATTCATGCACTGGGGGTGGGGGGGGGTGTACCTCAGCCCAGCCTGCACCCTCTCCAATCTGGGACCCCTCGGGGGATCGGGGCTAAACTGGCAGTCGGACATCCCTCTCACAATCCGGGACTGCTGGCTCCTAACCACTTGCCTTCCTGCCAACCTGATCACCCCCTAACCACTCCCCTGCCAGCCTGATCAACTCCTAACTGCTCCCCTGCCGGCTGATTGCCCCTAACTACTCTCCCCTGCTGTCCTGGTCATCCCTAACTACCCTCCCCTGTCAGCCTGGTCACCCCTAACTGTCCTCCCCTGCCAGCCCGGTCACCCCTAACTGCCCTCCCCTGCAGGCCTGGTCGCCCCCAACTGCCCTCCCCTGCTGGCCTGGTCGCCCCTAACTGCCCTCTGCTGGCCTGGTCACCCCTAACTGCCCTCCCCCGCTGGCCTGGTTGCCCCTAACTTCCCTCCCTGCCAGCCTGGTTCCCCCCAACTGCCCTCCCTTGCTGGCCTGATCGCCCACAACTACCCTCCCCTGCCGGCCATCTTGTGGCAGCCATCTTTGACCACATCGGGGCAGCCATCTTGTGTGATGGCATGAGGGTCAATTTGCATATTACCTCTTTATTATAAAGGATGGCCAAGTGGGCAGAGCATTCTAAAGTTCTGGAAACTCTGCCTGGATTTTCTGAGGGTGGACTGAGCTAAACGCACCACAGGTAGGGATTTGCTCAGTATGTCACGCCTTGGGCATTCACATGTAGTCCAGCCCATGAGGCCAGTTGTCATGGGATGACCTCACTTCAGGGGCTCCATTCCAGCCTCTAGGCATGTGGTTGATTTTTGTGGCCAAAAGAACATACAGTTCAGGGCCAGAGACCTGGGAAGCAGTTCCTGGCAATACTGTTTGGTTATGTTGTACAGATGAGTCTCTTCAGGACCTCTCTGGACCTTCCTTCCTTCCTCTGTCCACAGCTCAGACTTCTATAGGACTCACAAACCTGTGAGGTCAAGGGGTCCATATTAATCTTAAGACTCCCATTTGTTGTCTCCAGCTTCCTGCAAATTCCTGTGTTATTTCAGAAAGTCTCCAGCGGTATTTTACTTGTGCTCCACTCCCTGGTGCATGAACTGCTCCAGCTCCCACCTTGGCTCTTGTTTTATAGCCAAGACCTTAGATATAGCAATTCTTGGCTGTTGGTCTCAAACCCTTGCAAATGCCAAAGCTGCGGGGAGGCGGGGGGGGGGGGGGGTGGAGTTGAGGAGAACCTCTCTGGGTTGAGTTACATCATGGTACAGGTGTCCCCCTAGGCCAGGCGTCCTCAAACTACGGCCCGCGGGCCACGTGCGTGTTTTTGCCGTTTTGTTTTTTTACTTCAAAATAAGATATGTGCAGTGTGCGTAGGAATTGTTCATAGTTTTTTTTAATCTATAGTCCGGCCCTCCAACGGTCTGAGGGACAGTGAACTGGCCCCCTGTTTACAAAGTTTGAGGACCCCTGCCCCAGGTGCTACTTCCTGGGCTCCAGTGTGTACAGGTTGGTAGGGCAGCTCTTTCAGGTGTTCTCAATCTCTCCCTCTTCGACCCTGATTATGTTCAGGGGACTGAGCCAGACATATACTTGAAAAAATAGCTACCATGTACATGAAGGATCACTACTCCTCTCTGACAACTAATAGCTACCATGTACATGAAGGATCACTACTCCTCTCTGACAACTAAGACTTTGTTTCTGGGTCAAGTTCGTTCTATTATGAGTCTCTCCCCACCCTCAGGAAATTCCTCTGCTCCCTCTTGAAGAGTCTTCTGTAGGGTCACCTCCTTAATTCTCCAGACAGGCCCAGTCATTCTTGAACTTCTGAAGTGGCCTACACCCAAATTTGGCCTGCTACATATGTGATGGGGATATCAGTATACCCAGTGTGTGTGTTGTTTTTGTCTTTTTAAAAAATATATATTTTATTGATTTTTTACATAGAGAAAGGGAGAGGGATAGAGTTAGAAACATCGATGAGAGAGAAACATTGATCAGTTGCCTCCTGCACACTCCCTATTGGGTATGTGCCCGCAACCAAGGTACATGCCCTTGACCGGAATCAAACCTGGGACCCTTGAGTCCACAGGCCGAGGCTCTATTCACTGAGCCAAACCGGTTAGGGCTTTGTCTTTTTTTGTTAATCCTCATCCGATGATATTTTTCCATTGATTTTTAGATAGAGTGGAAGGGACGGGGAGAGACAGAGAGAGAAACATCAGGGTGAGAGAAACACATCGATTGGTTGCCTCCTGCATGTGCCCCAACTGAACCTGCAACTGAGGTACGTGTCCTGGACCGGAATTGAACCCGGGACCCTTCAGTCTGCAGGCCACACTCTATCCACATAGTCAAACCAGCTAGGGCAACCCAGTGTATTCTATTTGCTACATCAAGGAAAATGAACTCCCTTCCGTCATTCTACCTCAGTGGGTAAAAGAAAAGCATTTCCTGTCTTCTCAATAGGTAGCTTAAGTGCCTCTAGGCCAGTGGTCTGCAAACTCACTAGTCAACAGAGCCAAATATCAACAGTACAACAATTGAAATTTCTTTTGAGAGCCAAATTTTTTAAACTTAAACTTCTTCTAATGCCACTTCTTCAAAATAGACTCACCCAGGCCGTGGTATTTTGTGGAAGAGCCACACTCAAGGGGCCAAAGAGCCGCATGTGGCTCGCGAGCCGCAGTTTGCCGACCACGGCTCTAGGAAACAAATCAAACAGAACCTGTAGCCTGCATTCTTGTCGGATGTGTTTGCACTGCATGCTGAGGCGACGTGTTTGCAGGAAGCAGCAGCTGTTGCTAATATCTAAATGATAGCAAGGCCTCCTCCCTGCCAGCCTGTTTCAACTACCCTCCTAAAATCTGGTCTCACCACCAACCAGACTATTCTCAGCCCCTTCTGCCACAACTCTGGCAGCTGAATATGCTAACGCTCCTTCAGCAGCTGTGGGTGACTCCCTTCAAACACTTGATGGCCCAATCGCGTGGCTCAGCGGTTGAGCGTCACGGTTCAATTCCCGGTCAGGGCACATGCCCGGGATGCAGGCTTAGTCCCCAGTGGGGGGCATGCAGGAGGTAGTTGATCAATGATTCTCTCATCATTGATGTTTCTCTCTCTCTCTCCCTCTCCCTTCCTCTCTGAAATCCATAAAAATATATTTTAAAAAACAAGACAAAAAACACATGGATGATTAATATAGAGGGTCTTTGCCAAATCTCATATTGTGGCAAGCAATAGGAACTCAGTTGAGTTGACTAAAACAAAAAGGATACGTTTGTTTACAGGATATCATGAAACCCTTAGCGATGGTTGGCAAACCGCGGCTCGTGAGCCACATGCGGCTCTTTGGCCCCTTGAGTGTGGCTCTTCCACAAAATACCACGTGCGGGCGCGCACATACAGTGCAATTGAAACTTCGTGGCCCATGCGAAGTCTATTTTGAAGAAGTGGCGTTAGAACACTCACGGGGCCAAAGAGCCGCATGTGGCTCGCGAGCCGCGGTTTGCCGACCACTGCCTTAGAGGAACCCCAACACAATGGGGTCTTCCAGGTGGTGGGAAAGAGCACCACATTTCCCCCAGCCTTCTCTCCGTGGCTCTGCAGGCCCCCTTTCTCCACCTCAGCAAAGGTTGAAGGTGGTTGCCCCTCAGTGGCAGACGAATCCCAGATTTACATGTACTCATTGAAAAGGCCACAGAGGCTGAGATCTCTGAATTCTACACTCAGGAGGGAGGATGTGATTGGGCCAGCTGGAGACAAATGTCCACCATACAGTAGTCAGCCACGGCCAAGGGAACAGGGTCACATCCTAAATACAAACCAGCATCTGGCCGCCTCACCCTCAACCCCTGGGAGGGGGGTGGTAGTTCTCCAGCAGAGGCTGTCGGGGGAGGCAGAAACACCAAAAGTTCTTTGTTACCTGGGGTGAAGCTCAGTCTTACTCCATAACTTGGCCCCAACCTTCTTTAGCCTCAATTCCTACTTTTCCTCCTCTACCTCACATTGGCCTGTCCCTTTGCCTGAAATATACATTCCCCATTGCCGCTTGTCAGAATCTTCCCGGTCCTGTAAGGCATCATGCCAACATTTCCAGGCCATTCTTTAGGGTGCCTTTGACTAGACGTGTAGTAACAGATTCCAGATTTAAAAGCGACTCCTGAATATCACCGAATTCAGCCCTCCACCATCTCACTCAAGTCCCTGATGTATTACTTTGTACTAAATCTTCAACCAGACGCTGCTGATCCACCTCCAGAGACTTCTCAAGGAGATCCTTGAGTTCCCAATACCACTGCCGGCAGGAAATACTTTGTTATATTACATGCTCATCTGCCTTCTTGTGACTTTCATGCTTAGACTTGGTTCTTCCCTGCTGAAAGGCCCGGGACAAGTCTGTTCTCTTCCCCATCTGGAAGCCCCTCAAAAATTTGGCCCTAGATGGTTTGGCTCTGTCGATAGAGCATCGGCCTGCAGGTGGAAGGGTCCCGGGTTTGATTCCAGTCAAGGGCACATGCCTGGGTTGCAGCTCGATCCCCAGTGTGGGGCGTGCAGAAGGCAGCCAATCAATGATTCTCACCATTGATGTTTCTATCTCTCCTTCCCTCTCCCTTCCTCTCTGAAATCAATTAAAAAATATTTTTTAAAAATTTGGACAGGGCTCATGTCACCCCTTACTCTCCGCTCTTTCAAGCTGCACATTCTCAGTTAAACCTACTATTCTCCAAAGACACAGACTCAAGTCCTCTGCCACCGCAGGAGAAACACCTGTTTCAACAACCCTCCTAAAATCTGGTGTCTCAAAATAAATGCAACAAAGGTGTTCCCATAAATCTTTTCATATGAAAGGGGGAAAAATCAATTAAACATCCAGCAATAATAGGAAGTTAGCTATATTGATTTAAAAATCCATTTTGTAAAATACTATTTAACAAAATATAGCATATTGACATGTACTAATATAGAAAGATTGTCATGATAATGCAAGTTTAAAAAAAAGCAAATTAGGCTCTGGCTGGGTGGCTCATTAGTTAGAGAGTCCTCCTGATATGCCAAGGTGTCGGGTTCGAGCGCCGGTCAGGGCACATACATGAATCAACCAATGAATGCATACATAAGTGGAACAACAAATCTCTCTCTCTCTCTCTCTCTCTCTTAAATCAATAAATAATTTTTTATAAAAAACAAATTACAAAACTGTGTGTGTTACATCTTGTTTGTCTGTTAAGCAGGCAGTCTTTCTGTCCCACATCTCTGCCTCTTAAACCTTTTATTATTGTAGTCGACATATTAAAACAGATGGAGGAGAATTTTACTAAATTCTGCATAGTTATTTCTAGACTGTAGAGATGTCTTGAGTTATCTCTAGAGTATAGAGGATGAGGTTGGGGAGGGGGGCTTTCATACTATGATATATATCTGTAGTGTTTGAATTCATTTCTAAAGAGCACAGAAAGCCCAGCCCATGTGGCTCAGGGCACATGCCCAAATTGTCGGCTTGATCCCTAGTAAGGGGTGTGCAGGAGGCAACGATCGATGTTTCTCTCTTTCTATCCCTCTCACTTCCTCTCTCTAAAAATCAATAAAAAACATATTTAAAGCCCCAGCGGATAGAGCATCGGCCTGGGGACTGAAGGGTCCCAGGTTCGATTCTGGTCAAGGGCACATGCCCAGGTTGCAAGCTTGATCCCCAGTAGGGGGCGTGCAGGAGGCTGACAATCAATGATTCTCATCATTGATGTTTCTAGCTCTCTCGCCCTCTCCCTTCCTCTCTGAAATCAATAAAAATATTTTTTTAAAAAGTACAGAAAAACTAATAATAAAGGATTTGCAGTGCTTTTTGAGCTCTATCAGGGTATTGATCTCTTCCCTCATTCACATTCTTTCCAATTACTCATTCCACAAATGCTCCCTAAGGCCTTTTCTGCACCAGATCCCATACTGGGCCTTGGGCTATGGAGACCAGCTATGAGAAGCTCACAGGTGTCAGAGAAAACCTTGCATGACACATGCTAGAACAGAGTAAATCCCATGGTTATGGGATCACAGGGGAGTGACTTCCTGGAGCCTTGAAGATAATACTGTTTGGTGGGAATAAAGGACTTTCAGGTGATTGAGAGCATCCTGTGCAAAGGCCCAGAGCTGGGAGAACTGCACGATTTCTGTTTCCCCTCCACCCTACTCCATCCTAGCTTAAGCCACCACCTTCCTGATTCTCTGCTGCATCCTACTCCTCCCATCTATTCTCCTCCTAGCAGCCAGATGGTCATATATATATATATATATATATATATATATATATATATATATATATATATATTTATATATTAGAGGCCCTATGCATGAAGATTCGTGTAAGAATGGGCCTTCTTTCCCCTGGCTGCTGGCACCGACTTTGCTCTAGCCGGAGCCGCCTTTCTGCCTTCGCTTCTGCCCGGAGCCAAGTGTCCTGCCCTGCTCCCGGCCGTTTGGCGCCTGTGTATGCAAATTAACCCACCATCTTTGTCGGGTTAATTTGCATACCCACACCTGATTGGCTGGTGGGCGTCGTGAAGGTACGGTCGATTTGCATCTTTCTCTTTTATTAGTGTAGTTTTTTTGTTTGTTTTTTTACTGATTTCAGAGAGGAAGGGAGAGGGAGAGGGAGATAGAAACATCAATGATGAGAATCACTGATCAGCTGCCTCCTACACACCCTCTACTGGAGATCAAGCTTGTAACCCAGGCATGTGCCCTGACTAGGAATCAAACCTTGACCTCCTGGTTCATGGGTCCATGATCAACCACTGAGCCACACTGGCCAGGCCAAAATGATCTTTCAAAAACACAAATACAACCATGTCACACCCTTGCTTAAAACCAAACCTGTGGCTTCTCTTTTAGGATAAAAAGTCCAAAAATCCTTCATATCACCCATGAGATCTTGCACCCAACCCATCAGGAAATTAGTTGGCTCTACCTTCAAAAAAAAAAAAGCCAGAGTCTTATCACCTCTTACTATCTCCAATGTAACACCTCATACAAGCCACCATGTTCTCTCCTCTGGGTTTTTGCAGGAGCCCCCTCGCTGTCTGTCTGCATCTACTCCCCACCCCATCTGACCTCACTCAACAGCCATGTCACTCTTCTGGTGTGAACTTTCCGATGGCTCCTATCTTACCCAGAGCCAAATCCAAAGGCCTTACAGTGCCCTCTACACACATCTGGCCTTTTATTTCCTCCCTCACATCACCTCCTCCTGCTCTCTCCCTCACCACATGTCACAAGCCATACTGGCCTCCTTTCAGTTCCGCTAACACACAAGGCTTGCTTCATCTCAAGTCCTTTGCCATGGGTGTTTCTCTGCCTGGAATTCTGTTCCCCCAGATTATCGCATCACTTTCTCCCTCACCACCTTTAAACCACCCTCTCATTCCCTGTCTGTAGCTCCGAATCCTCCTTCCTCTGACTTCTGTCATTACTCTGAGTCTCTTTCTCTCCTCTCTCTCTTGTTCTTATGACAAGAGGTGATTCACCAAGGCTTCTCACATTTACCCCAGATACAAAGCTGAAGCTTCCTGCCACTTGGGATGTGGCCATGGGTGTTATTTCTCAAGTATTCTGAGGCAGAGCCTATTGCTGAAGGCCCATGGGACAGCCTAGGGGAGGGGAGGGTTGGGAACTCCAGACTGTGCCTGGCTTGTGTCAGGCCCAGGTCAGGAACCAGCAATGGGGACACTGACCTGGATGTTGGGCCAGCGTGGTGGAGTCTCAGACTAACTGGACAGGTTTTGGACCTCTGGGGTTAGAGGGCAGATGAAAAGCTATAGCAAGGTCAGTCCTACCATGACCTATGAGGCCCTACATCCTGTGCTACCTTCCCGCCCTGTGCCACGTCATTCCTACGTTCCTCTCTCCTCTGATTGCTCACCATCACCCTGGCCTCCTTGTTGCTCTTAGAACACCCTAGGCATACCCCTGCCTGAGACTCTTTCTGCATTATTTCTCTCCTAGTCCTTTACTTCAAAGTCATTTTTTCAGTCAGGCCTAATCTGGCCACAATCACACAATACACATTCTGACCCTCCTTCTGCAGACTTTATTTTTTCTCCTTAGTAGCTATCCCTAACCAACAAATGGTTCCTTATGGCGATTGCTATCTCCACTAGGATGTCAGCTCCATGAGGACAGGGATTTTCTGTCTGTTCTGTTCATTGCTATCGCTCCAGTATCTAGTGCAGTGATCGGCACAAAGGAGGTCTTTCTCAAATACTCGTGAATGAACCAGGGAGGGTGTTGAGCATCTATTAGATCCAGATATTTTTCAGCCATTATTTTATTTATTTCTTTTTTTCTGGTCTAGTGACATTGTTTTCTTTTAAAAAAAAAATCTTTATTGTTGAAAGTATTACGTATGTCCATCCCCCCCCCCCCCCCCCCCCCCCCCCCCCCCGGCATTGACCTCTTCTAGCCCGCCCCTGCCCCTGTCCCTGCCCCAGGCCTTCACCACCCTATTGTCTGTGTCCATGGGTTATGCATATATGCATACAAGGTCTTTGGTTGATCTCTTCCCACCCCTACCTTCCCTCTGAGATTCTGCAGTCTGTTCCATGCCTCTATGTCTCTGGATCTATCTTGTTCATTAGATTCCACATATGAGTGAGATCATGTGATACCTGTCTTTCTCTCACTGGCTTATTTCCCTTAACATAATAATCTCCAGGTCCTTCAATGTTGTCTCAAAGGGTAAGAGATCCTTCTTTTTTACTGCTGCATAGTATTCCATGGTGTAACTGGACCACCACTTTTTTACCCACTCGTCTACTGATGGGCACTTGGGCTGTTTCCAGATCTTAGCTATTGTAAATTGTGCTGCTATTAACATAGGGGTGCATACATTCTTACTAGAAAAAAACACACACGGGATGATCCCATTTTTGTTTTGTTTTTGTTTGTTTTTTAAATGTATACGTAGTACACAAAGCACACAGTCCACTGCTTAACACAGTGTGGTGGGAGTGACAGGGTGCCCCCTGGAGTTCAGTATAAGGTGGTGGCCCTCCATGTACATGAAGAAAACTAAAATATGCTTAGCTAAGGTATTAATAATTATTTCTGTCTGGGAGGAGGGATTTCAAGTTATTTCAACTTCCTTCTTACTAAGCTGCACTTTGTGATTTTTCTACAATGACAACAATTAATCAAAAGTGTACTGAACTTACTGAAGTATTTTCAGTGTACTGAAAATATACTGAGTGTGTATTTTACCACAGTAAAGACCATTTTTAAACGTGTTAGTTTTGGTCCAAGATGGGGGTGTAGTAAGACCTGAACTCACCTCCTCCCATAAACACATTACATTTACATCTTCAAGACTCTCAAGAGCAATGCCCCTGGAGAAGTCTGAAGGCTGACCGAACAGCTTCTGCACCACAAATGAGAGAGAGAGACGACTTAAGAAATGGTAGCAGATAGAGATAGAGTACCATGGGAACCCCACCCCAACACACTGCCCGCTGTTGACAGGGATCGTTGAAGGGCGTGCTCGCAGACTCAAAGGCTCAGGGCACAGTCAAAGCAAACAGGTCTGGCTGGCGTGGCTCAGTGGTTGAGCATCGACCTATGAATGGAGATGTCATGGCTCCATTCCCAGTTGGAGCACATGCCCCGGTTGCAGGCTTGATCCCCAGTGTGGGGCGTGCAGGAGGCAGCCAATCAATGACTCTCTCTCATCACTGATGTTTCTATATCTCTCTCCCTCTCCCTTCCTCTCTGAAATCAGTAAAAATCTATTTAAAAAACAACAAAAGCACAAATAAACAGTGGCTTAAAGGGTACCTAGACTATCTGGAAAGGAAAGCCTTACTAAGCCTAGAGCATCTGCCAAACGGAGGGACTGCAGGAATGCTCTCCTGCGTCAGAGGCACTGGGAAGTGTCATTTGTGGCCCTTGCTCTCCCCCTTGATCACACGGGCAGTAGCACAATTGAGGTGCTCTGGCCAGTTGGTCAATGCAGTCAGTATGAGCAGTAGGCCTCAGGCCCGTACCAGCTCCATAGCTTGTCCCTGGGACTCCCCATGGCCCACATCAGCTCCAGATTCTATGGACTGAGCTGTCTTCAACTGCAGCCCCAACCAGCCTGCCAAGGCAGCCTGAACAAGGCCTGCCACAGAGACTCCATAGGTACTTGCCCACTCCAGCTCTAACCTGGCTTTCCTCCATGTCTCCCTGTGGTCCATGCCAGCTCCAGTTCCACCTCCAGCTGGCCTGCCAAACAGACCCAGCACACAGCACATGAGTCCACAGAGGGGAAGCTCCTGCACAAGCCACTCCTCAAGACCAGCTGAGGGTGCTGTTTCACCTAGTTCATAGAAACAAACACAGAGAGACAGCAAAAATAAGGAGACAGAAAAATATGTTCCAAACAAAAGACCAGGACAACCAGGACAAAACCCCAGAAAAAAGAAGTAAATGAAACAAAGACAAGGAATCTACCAGATAAAGAGCTCAAAACACAAGTTTTAAAGGTGCTCAATGAACATGCAAGAAGAATAGATGAACTCAGTGAGAACAAAAAGAGATATTAAAAAGAACCAATCATTAACTGAAGAATACAATAACTAAAATTTTAAAAATACCCTATAGTAAGCATGTCAAACTCAAAGGCTAACTTGGGCCAAATAAACAAGGTTTAAGTTTATGTGGGCTGCAAAAATCAAAAGTTTCAATTTTCATAGAAATGTAGGTTTATTTCAATAGAGACATGCTGAATACAAAGGGCTGAAATAAATGAGTCATCGTTAACATAAAATAATAGAACATTTTAATGAAAATTAATATTTTTTCTTGAACATTAACTTACCAGACACTGAATAACTGCATAAATTGATAAGCGTAACACAAATAAAGCTATTTCCCCCTGTACAGGCCACCAAAAAAACCCACAAAAACAAACAAGCAAACAAAACAAAACAAAACAAAAAACAAATAAAGCTTTTTTTCTTGTTCTCTAAAAGCGAAATATTTCCTGTTGCACACACCAAACAAGTCAGTACAAGACTAATGACATAGCAATCAGCTGCTAAAATATTCGTTGCTAATATTAGTGGAGAGAACATTTAAATCAAAGGGGTCCCAAAAGGAGAAGAGAGAGAAAAAAAGACAGAAAACCTATTTATTTATTTATTTATTTATTTATTTATTTATTTATTTATTTTTAATCCTAACCCAAGGATATTTTTCCATTGATTTTTAGGGACAGTGGAAGAGAGAGGGAAAGACAGAGAGAAACATTGATGTAAGAGAAACACATCAATTGGTTGCCTCCTGCACAAACCCCAACCAGGGCCTGGGCCGGGGAGGAGCCAGCAACCAAGGTACATGCCCTTGACTGGAATTGAATTTAGGATCCTTTGTTCCACAAGCCAATGCTCTATCCACTGAGCCAAACCAGTTAGGGTGCAGAAAACCTATTTAAAGAAATTATGGTCCAGCTGGCATGGCTCAGTGGCTGAGCTTCAACCTATGAACCAGGAGGTCACAGTTTGAGTCCTGGTCAGGGCACATGCCCAGGTTGCAGGCTCAATCCCCAGTGTGGGGCATGAAGGAGGCAGACAATCAATGATTCTGTCTCATCATTGATGTTTCTATCTCTCTCTCCCTCTCCCTTCCTCTTTGAAATCAATTTTAAAAATACATTTAAAAAAAAAAGAAAAGAAATTATGGCAAAACTTCCCCAACCTGGTGAAGCAAACATATCCAATCCAGGAAGCACAGAGAGTCCCAAACAAGATGAATCCAAAGAGGCCCACACCAAGACACATTCTAATTAAAATGCTAAAAGTTAAAGAATCTTAAAAGAAGCAAGAGGAAAGCAGCTATTTGTATACAAGTAATTCCTGCATAAGATTATTAGTTGATTTTTTAGTAAAAACTTTGCAGGTCAGAAGTGAATGGCATCATATATTAAAAATGACAAAAGGAAAAACCTACAACCAAGAATACTCTATGCAGCAAAGTTACTCAAAATTGAAAAAGAGATAATTTCCAGAAAAGCAAAAGCTAAAGGAGTTCATCACCATTGAACCAGCATTAAAAGAAAAGTTAAAGAGCTTGGCTGGTGTGCTCAGTGGTTGGAGCCCATGCATGGAAGGGTTGTGGGTTCAAGTCTCAGACAAGGGCAAATACCTGGGTTGCAGGTTTGGTCCCTGGGCCTGGTCAGGGTGCTTGCTAGAGGCAACCAATCGATGTGTCTCTCTCACATCTATGTTTTTCTCTCTGTCTCTCTCCAACCCCCCCCCCCCCCCCGCCACCCTTCCACTCTCTCTAAAAAGAAATAAATAAATCAATGAAAAAAATATCCTTGGGTGAAGATTAACAAAACAAAATGTTAAAGGGATATTTTTTAACTAAAAAATAAAAGGCCAAAACTAAAACTAAGAAAATATAGGAAAGAAAAATCACATTAATAAAGGCAAACATTCAGTAATTGTAGTGGATCAACCAATTATAAAGCTAGTATGAAGGTCAAAAGACAAAAGTAGTAAGAGCATGTGTAACTATAGTAATGAATTGTCTCTTGCATGCTCAATGAACATGCAAGAAGAATAGATGAACTCGGTGAGAATAAAAAGAGATATTAAAAAATAAACACATAAAGATGTAAAATGTGATGTCAAAAACAAATGTTGGGGTGAATTATAAAAAAAATAGTGTGCCGAAACCGGTTTGGCTCAGTGGATAGAGTGTCAGCCTGCGGACTGAAGGGTTCCAGGTTCGATTCCGGTCAAGGGCATGTACCTTGGTTGCGGTTATATCCCAGTGGTGGGTGTGCAGGAGGCAGCTGATCGTTGTTTCTCTTTCATCGATGTTTCTAACTATCTCTCTCCCTTCCTCTCTGTAAAAAATCAATAAAATATTTTTTAAAAAATAGTGCTTTTTGTTTTTTTTACAACCCAGGCAACCTAAAAGTAGTGCTTTTAGAATGCATTCGAACTTAAGTGACCATCAACTTAAAATAGGTTGCTATAAATATAGCTTTTTAAAAAGAGATTTTAAAAAAATTATGTATTGATTTTAGAGAGAGAAGAAAAGAGAGAAACATCAATTTGTTTTTCCACTTATTTATGCATTCATTGGTTGATTCTTGTATGTGCCCTGACTGGGGAATTGAACCCAAAACCTTGGCACATTGAGACAATGCTGCAACCAACTGAGCTACCCAAACAAGGCTATAGATTCTTATATATAAATGTTACGTAAATCAAAACCTATAATAGATATACAAAAAAAATAATAAAGAAAAAGGAACCTAAGCAAATCACTAAAGAAAGTCATCACTGTACCAGAAAAGAGGGCAAGAAAAGAAGAAAAGAACAGAGAAGAACTACAAAAAAACAAAAAAAATCCACAGAAACAATAAAATGGCAATAAGTACATACCTATTCATAAATACTTTATTATTCTGCTATAAAAAAGAATAAAATCTTTCCATTGATGACAATATGTATGGACCAGAGGGTATTATACTAACTGAAATAAGTATTGGACAGAGAAAGACAAATACCATATGATTTCTCTTATATGTGGAATTTAAAAAACAAAAACAAGTAAAGTGAGACAGAAACAAACTGATAGAACAAACTGATGGTGTCAGAGGTAGGAGATGGGGGATTGGGTAGAAAAGGGGGCGGGAATTAAGAAATACAAATTTCTGCTCTAGCCAGCTTGGCTCAGTGGATAGAGCATCGGCCTGTGGACTGAAGGGTCCCAGGTTCGATTCTGGCCAAGGGCACATGCCTGGGTTTCAGGCTCTATCCCCAGTGGGGCGTGTGCAGGAGGCAGCCCATCAATGATTCTCTCTCATCATTGATGTTTCTATCTCTCTCTCCTTCTCCCTTCCTCTCTGAAATCAATAAAGAAATATATTTTTTAAAAGTTTGAAAAAAAAAGAAATACAAATTTCCAATGATAAAATAAGTCACAGGGATGTGATGTACAGTATAGGGAATAGAATTTTTTAGAAATTTAGAATGTCCTGGCCCACCTAGCCATGAGTTCATAATATTATTATAATACCTCTGTTTGGTGACAGATAGTTCCTAGATTTATTGCAGTGATCACTTTGTAAGGTGTATAAATGTTGAATCACTAGTTGTAGAGCTGAAACTAATATGTGTGTAAACTATAATGAAGAATAAATGTTTAATTGGAAAAAAGTGTACTGAACCTTAAAGTGTAGTGTTATAATTCTAAATTATTATCACAGTGGGGAATAAACTTTAATAGCCTCGCCCCAATGTTTTTGTTGTATGTGAAAAACAAATGAGGACTGGTACTCAGATCTTCTCTTGCTTCTCCTTTGCCTGTTCTCCCAAGCTCACCTCCAGGTTTTTACCTTTGCAATCTTTGACCTACACACTTTAATCCAAATGGTAAATTTAGATTAATGGATCTCTCAGTAAAAAAAATAAATAAATAAGAAAAAGATGTTTTAATTATTATATATTTTTTAAAATACATTTTTATTGATTTCAGAGAGGCAGAGAGAGATAGAAACATCAATAATGAGAGAGAATCATTGATTGGCTGCCTCCTGCACGCCCCCTACTGGGGATCAAACCAGCAACCCGGGTATGTGCCATTGACTAGAATCGAACCTGGGACCCTTCAGTCTGCAGGCTGATGCTCTATACACTGAGCCAAACCAGCTAGGGCAAGAAAAATATTTTTTTAAATGGATGCTTTCAAATGTCCATGACACTGTCACAAAAATCACCCTCAAGAGTCCCATGTGAATTGCCTGCACATGAACTTGTTCTGTGCCCAGTGGGTTGGTCATCGGCCAAGACAAATTCATGACTTGCTTTGCACTGGCCCAAGTGAACATTGCTTCCAAGTAGAAGCAATAGGGAACTATATGAATAAAAACCTTCCCCTAAAAGCGTCCTGCTTCCTCAAGCGGCCTGGTGCGGGTTATTGAAATTACCCAGTGGGCCCCCAGGATGGAGGGTAGAACAGCAGCCTTCAGTTCAAACAGACCTGGGTCTGCATTTTCACAGGTTGATTTCCAGATGGTGACATTGTGCAAGACTTAACCCATCTGGAACCTCAGTTTTCTCATCTGTAAAATGGAAATAATAATAATAATAATTTCCTGTGGCTGCTATGAGCAGGTACGTAAGTGTGAAATGCTCAGCACCTTGCCTGGGCAAATCATATGTGCTCAGCAAAGTGTATTGTATAAAATGCTGTATTTATTCAACAAATGTTACTGCCATGTAAAGTGCTAGGGAAACCAGGGTGGAGAAAAAAGGCAGTCCCTGCCCTGTGGCTCTGACAGACTAGTGAGGCAAACAGATAGTCATGGTGTAATTACTAAAGAATTACAAATTGGCCCTAGCCGGTTTGGCTCAGTGGATAGAGTGTCGGCCTGCGGACTGAAGGGTCCTGGGTTCGATTCTGATCAAGAGCATGTACCTTGGTTGCAGGCTCCGGACCATGGGTGGGGTGAATGCAGGAGGCAAACAATTGATGTGTCTATCTCACATCGATGTTTCTCTCTCTGTGTGTCTCTCCCTCTCCCTTCCACTCTCTCTAAAAATCAATGGGAAAATATCCTCAGGTGAGGATTTTAAAAAAAAGGAATTACAAATTGGAGATGAAATCCTCAATGGAATGAACCTAGAGCTTTACTACCAATAGAGATTTCCTACTCCACGCCCTGCCCTCCCTTCCCCTCCCCTCTCCCCCCACCCTCATTGTCCACACTGATATGGATGCTTATTTGTAAAAAGTGATGATAATAGCCCTATTCAGTTTGGCTGGTGGATAGAGCGTCAGCCTGCAGACTAAAAGGGTCCCGGGTTCGATCCTGGTCAAGGGCACATGCCCAGGTTGTGGGCTCCATCCCCAGTAGGGAGCATGCAGGAGGCAACCGATCAATGATTCTCTCTCATCATGGATGTTTCTATCTCTCTCTCCCTCTCCCTTCTCTCTGAAATCAATGAAAATATATATTTTTTAAAAAGTAAAGGGGGGAAACCAAGATGGCGGCATAGATAAACACCTGAACTTGCTGCCGCAGACAAGCACTTAAAAACTACAACTAAAAGACAAAACGGACATCATCCAGAACCACAGGAAGGCTGGCTAAGTGGAAATTCTACAACTAGAAGGGAAGAGAAAAGCACACTGAGACTCAAGAGGAGCTGCGGAAGTAAAGGCAGAGGTACGGAGGCGCGCGTGAGCGCAGAGAGGGCTGGCAACTGAGTACGCGGCTGGGTTTTTCAATCCGCGGGGAGACAAAGCTCCTGACTCTTCTGAACTCCAGTTCCGGGCGAGACTCTGGGGACCCAGACTCATACGGGCAGAAACTGGACTGTCTGGCAGCAGGCAGAACTCGAGGGCGGCTTTCTCTCAGAGGTGCTTGCAGTGATTATCAAGGGACACTGAGACCCGGGGGCCTCTTGGGGCCGGGATGACAGTCAGCCATTGCTGTTTGCTCTGCCCTGAGACTCCACTCCAACCAAGCTGAGTGCACAGGCTTTTGCATATGAATGGCCGGGTCCTTTGAAATCGAAACTTACCTATCAAACTGCAGCTGAGTCAGAGAGACCCAGAACATCCAAAAGAAGGCCCAAGGCCCCACAGAAGCTTGCATTGCTTCACAGCTAGGCCTCATCTGGGTACCTCCAAACCCCAAACAAAGAACAGGAATCTGCAGATCTCTCCGTAGCTCCTGCTGGGTGGCCTCAGGCAGAGGCTAAATTAGCACCTCCTTGGAGATCCAAGAGCCAGTGTACCCAGGGGTCAGAGTGGGACCATCCAGATTACAACTCCTCAGATCCATAAGGGATACACTCAGGGGGCAGACTCAGTGAGCACCAAAGCCCCACTGAAGCAAGCCTTGCCTCATAAGGGTGTCTCCAGCACAGAAGTTCTCCCATCGTAGACACAGCTGATCCTCACAGCCAATTGGCCCGGAAGTCAATTCCTCCCAGTGATACCAACAACAATCAAGGCTTAACTACAACAAGACTGTGTACACAGCCCACAAAGGGGTGTACCAAGAGTGTCCACCTCAGGTAATGGGGGAGGCTGAGCCACTGGGCCCTATAGGACACCTAGCACACAAAGCTACTCTATCAACTCAGGGAAGCAGCTAAAATGTGGAGACAAAGAAACAGGTCACAAATGAAAGAAATGGAGGAAAGCAAATGACTGGATATAGAGTTCAAAACCACGGTTATAAGGTTTTCCAAGAATTTTCTAGAAAAGGCTGATAGCTGAAACTGGTTTGGCTCAGTGGATAGAGCATCGGCCTGCGGACTCAAGGGTCCTGGGTTCGATTCCGGTCAAGGGCATGTGCCTTGGTCGCGGGCACATCCCCAGTGGATGATCGATGTTTCTCTCTCATCGATGTTTCTAACTCTCTGTCCCTCTCCCTTCCTCTCTGTAAAAAAAATCAATAAAATATATATATTTTTAAAAAGGCCGATAAATTTAGTGAGACCCTTGAGGATATGAAAAAGGACCAACTAGAAATGAAGCATACACTGACTGAAATAAAAAATAATATATAGAGATCCAACAGCAGACTAGAGGATCGCAAGAATCAAGTCAAAGTTTTGAAATACAAAGAAGCAAAAAACACCCAAACGGAAAAGCAAAAAGAAAAAAGAATCCAAAAATATGAAGATAGTGTAAGGAGCCTCTGGGACAACTTCAAGCGTACAAACATCCGAATTATGGGGGGGACAGAAGAAGAGAGAGAGCAAGATACTGAAAACCTATTTGAAGAAATAATGACAGAAAACTTCCCCCACCTGGTGAAAGAAATAGACTTACGAGTCCAGGAAGCGCAGAGCACCCCAAACAAAAGGAATCCAAAGAGGACCACACCAAGACACATCATAATTAAAATGCCAAGAGCAAAAGACAAAGAGAGAATCTTAAAAGCAGCAAGAGAAAAACAGTTAGTTACCTATAAGGGAGCACCCATATGATTGTCAGCTGATTTCTCAACAGAAACTATGCTGGCCAGATGGGAGTGGCAAGAAATATTCAAAGTGATGACTAGCAAGAACCTACAACCAAGATTACTCTACCCAGCAAAGCTATCATTCAGAATTGAAGGTCAGATAAAGAGCTTCACAGATAAGAAAAAGCTAAAGGAGTTCATCACCGCCAAACCAGTATTATATGAAATGTTGAAAGGTATTCTTTAAGAAGAGGAAGAAGAAAAAGGTAAAGATAAAAATTATGAACAACAAATACATATCTATCAACAAGTGAATCTAAAAATCAATTGAATAAAAAATCTGATGAACAGAATAATCTGATGAATGTAATAGAATCAGGGGTATAGAAAGGGAGTGGACTGACAATCCTCAAGGGGAAAGAGGAGTGGGGGTGCGGGAAGAGACTGAACAAAAATCATACACCTATGGAAGAGGACAGTGGGGTGAGGGGTAAGGGCAGAGGGTGGGGTGGGAACTGGGTGAAGGGGAGTTATGGGGGTAAAAAAAGAGGAACAACTGTAATAATCTGATCAATAAAGATTTTTAAAAAACAACCAATATAAGTAAAAAAAAATGTCATGATAATAAAAACTTAGAAGAAAAAATAATTACAAATTGTGCTAAATGCTGAGAGGGAACAGTCCAAAGGGGAAAGTCCAAAGAAATAACCAGGAACAAACTTATCTAGTCACTTATTAACCCAGGTGAGGTGACGACAGGCGGAATAGAATGTTTTTTGTTTCTGTTTAGTGACGTGCGGATCCTTCACATGTACAATATGCTGAACATTTTGCAAACAACGTTTGGTAGTTGAGGTTTCATATGATCCTTTCACAAGATTCTAAGCAGAGATTATGACTCTCATTTTACAGAAGTGGAAACTAGCATGTAAAGAGGTTAGATAGCCCTAGCTGGTTTGGCTCAGTGGAGAGAGCGTCAGGCTGTGGACTGAAGGGTCCTGGGTTCGAATGTGATCAAGGGCACATAACTCAGTTGCAGCCTTGATTCCCAGCCCTGGTCAGGGGGTGTGCGGGAGGCAACTAGTGGATGTGTCTCTCTCACATCCATGTTTCTCTCTGTCTCTTGCCCTCTCTTCCACTCTCTCTGAAACAAAACAAACAAAAATAAATGGAAAAAGATTCTCGGGTGAGGATTAACAACAACAAAATTTCTAAAAAAAAAAAAAAAAAAAAAAGAGAGAGAGAGAGAGAGAGAGATTATATAACTTCCTCAAGGCCAGACAGCTCAATGGGAGCAAATTCAAAGGTCAGACAAAACCCAAAGGTCTTTTGTTTCTATATCTATTGCTTTTTCATGACCTTATTTATTCTTTTTGTATTTTTATTCTGAAATATAGTATGCTTCTTTTTTTATTGTTTAAATACAGCTTACAAAAAAGTGTGGGAAAATAAATGTGTATGGTTTAAAGAACACTGTGCAACACCACCCAGTTCAAGGAACAGAATTTAACATAGCCCAGTAATCCTTACGCTAAATTTTGTTATTCATTCACTCTTACCATTTAAAACGTTTTTTAAAAATATTTTCTTATTGATTTCAGAGAGGAAGGGAGAGGGAGAGAGAGAGAGAAACATCAATGATGAGAGAGAATCATGGATCAGCTGCCTCCTGCATGCCCCCTACTGGGAATGGAGCCCTCCACCCAGGCATGTGCCCTGACCCGGAATCAAACCGTGACCTTTTGGTTCATAGGCAGATGGTCAACCACTGAGCCACCCTGACCAGGCTTTAAAAAGTTTTTATCATTGCCCTAGCCGGTTTGCTCAGTGGATAGAGCATTGGCCTGTGGAATGAAGGGTCCAGGGTTCAATTCCGGTCCAGAGCACATGCCTGGGTTGTGTGCTCAATCCCCAGTAAGGTGCATGCAGGAGGCAGCCGATCAATGATTCTCTCTCACTGATGTTTTTTAAAAGTATGTAATACATTAAAATGTTTTAAAATGTTCTTTATTTTTAAATGTTAAAGAAACAAAAAGGCAATACACTGAAAAATCTCGCATCCTCTAAGCATTTCATTCCTTTCCCAGAGGCAATCAATATTAACAGTTCCAGAAATATGATGTTGCATATAGTTCTCCCTCTTACAACAAATAGTAGTATTCTACACGTACAGTTCTGAAGTTTGCTTACTTAACAAACATCACAGGCACATAACCTGGTAGTCTCTGGAGCAGATTGGATGCATATACTGCTCCACTCTACGCTGCCTGTAACCTTGAATAGGTCATTTAATCGTTCTCAAAAGATTTCATGAGAATTAAATAAGTTAATATAGGTAAAGATTTAGAACTGTGTCTATTAGAACTGTAACTATTAGCAATATAATTACATCAATGATTTCTCATCCTTTTTTTACAGTTGCTTGGTAGCTTATTATATAAATACTAGAGGCCCGGTGCACAAAATTCGTGCATGGTGGGGTGGGGGGTGTCCCTCAGCCCAGCCTGCACACACTCAAATCTAGGACCCCTTGAGGGAAGTCCAACTGCTCGTTTGTGGTCAGGCCTAAACGGGCAGTCGGACCTCCCTCTCACAATGCAGGACTGCTGGCTCCCAACCACTCACCTGCCTGCCTGATTGCCCATAACCGATTTGGCCTGCCAGTCTGATCACCCCCTAACCACTCCCCTGCCAACCTGATTGATGCCTAACTGCTCCCCTGCCAGCCCGATTGCCCCTAACTGCCCTCCCCTGCAAGCCCAGTCATGCCGAAGTACCCTCCCCTGCCAGCCTGGTCAATCCTAAATGCTCTCCCCTGCTGATCTGGTCCCCCCAACTGCGCTCCCCTGCAGGCCTGATCACCCACAACTGCCCTCCCCTGCTGGCCATCTTGTGGTGGCCATCTTGTGGTGGCTATCTTGTGGTGGCTATCTTGTGTCCACATGGAGGCAGCCATCTTTGACCACATGAGGGCAGCCAACTTGTGTGTTGGAGTGATAGTCAATTTGCATATTACCTCTTTATTATATAGGGTATCAATTTATTTTAATCATAATGGAAAAACATTTAAGTTGTTTCTAGTATGTTGATAATATAAACAGCACAGCAATAACGTATTATTTTCCACTTGGGCTGGTGACGACATCTGTAGGATAAAGTTCTAGAACTGGAACTGCTGGACCAAAGGTATTCTGTGCAGTTATCACTTTAATAGACACTGGCAAACGACCCTTCATGGCTACAGCATAGATTCTCGCATCTATTAACTTAGAGGACACAGAAACTTCAGAAGAGAAAAGTAGGTGAGCGGCTGTGTTGTCTGGATGAGTCAACTGATGCCAAGAGAGAAAGAGGGGGAGAGAGAGAGAGAGAGAGAGAGAGAGAGAGAGAGAGAGACTCAAACAGAGTTGGTGGTGGAAAGGGCACCAGAACCCATGCCGGTGTCTGGAGTCCTCAAATTCGTTAAAGTCCTGTGAAACCTTGCATTATTCTCATGCAGCAGTTTGCTTGTCCGATTTCTTATCATTCTTTCCGGTTTTTTCCACGGGTTATTTTTCCTACCCTGGATTGATCGTGTGCGCTGTCAAGCGACCCTTGGACCCTGAGGTTTGCCAAGCTAGCGGCCTTCCCGGTGTCGACAGGCTGTACTGGGTACACGGCCTCCAGGGGAGCGAGCTCCGCCAGCCGCGGGCGAGACTTCATTCAAATCGCAGGAGGGCAGCGAACCAGCGCCGCTCCGGAAAGCAGCCGCCACCAAGTTCGCAAGTTGGAGGTCGGTTTGTAATACGTCCGTCTTTCAGAGCTAGGAGGCCGGCCGCTGGGTGCCACGGTGGTTATTGGAGGAAAGGGCTGTCAATCAGCAGGGCCCCGCCCTCAGGGAGGCGGACCGCGCGGCGGCGTGCTTGCAGTTCCGCGGCGCGAGTCGTGCCGGTTACAGTCGCCGCGGTCACAGCCGCTGTTCGTCCACCGTCGCTGGACTAGGAGATAAAGGCGACCTCTCCCCTCCTCTCCCCTCCCGGCCGGGCAGGCGCGATGGCAGACCCCGCGGCGACGGGTGCCAGTGGGGAGGCGATGGCGGCGGCGGCGGCAGGTTCGGCGGGTCTGGCGGGCTTGTCTCTGGGTCACGGCTTCCCGGGCTACCGGCCCTTCGAGCCCCAGGCGCTGGGGCTCAGCCCGAGCTGGCGGCTGACGGGCTTCTCCGGCATGAAGGGCTGAGGCTGCAAGGTCCCCCAGGAGACGCTGCTCAAACTCCTGGCGGGACTGACGCGGCCCGACGAGCGGCCCCCGCTGGGCCGGGGCCTGGGCGGAGGCCATGAAGAGGTGGCCCAGGAAGCCGGCCTGCAGGTCCTGGCGGAGCCCAGCCCAGCCTTCCCAGCCCTGGGCATTGGGATGGACTCCTGCGTCATCCCCCTGAGGCACGGAGGCCTGTCACTGGTGCAGACCACGGACTTCTTCTACCCCTTGGTGGAAGATCCCTACATGATGGGGCGCATAGCTTGTGCCAACGTGCTGAGCGACCTCTATGCCATGGGCATCACTGAATGCGACAACATGTTGATGTTACTCAGCGTCAGCCAGAGTATGACTGAGGAGGAACGAGAAAAGATAACCCCGCTCCTGGTCAAAGGCTTCCGGGATGCTGCCGAGGAAGGAGGGACTGCAGTGACTGGCGGACAGACTGTGGTAAACCCTTGGATCATCGTGGGTGGGGTTGCCACTGTGGTGTGTCAGCCCAATGAATTCATCATGCCCGACAGTGCAGTGGTTGGCGATGTGCTGGTGTTAACCAAACCCCTAGGAACCCAAGTGGCTGTCAATGCCCACCAATGGCTGGACAACCCTGAGAGATGGAATAAGATAAAGATGGTGGTCTCCAAAGAAGAGGTAGAGCTGGCCTATCAGGAAGCCATGTTCAATATGGCTACCCTGAACAGAACTGCTGCTGGGCTGATGCACACATTTAATGCCCATGCGGCCACAGATATCACAGGCTTTGGCATTCTGGGGCACTCTCAGAATCTTGCCAAACAACAGAGAAATGAGGTGTCCTTTGTCATCCATAATCTGCCAATCATTGCCAAGATGGCCGCCATCAGCAAGGCCAGTGGGCGCTTTGGGCTCCTTCAAGGAACCTCAGCAGAAACGTCTGGGGGGTTACTGATCTGTTTGCCAAGGGAACAGGCTGCTCGCTTTTGTTCTGAAATAAAATCTTCCAAGTATGGAGAGGGTCACCAGGCATGGATCGTGGGCATTGTGGAAAAGGGAAACCGCACAGCCCGCATCATCGACAAGCCTCGGGTTATTGAGGTCCTTCCTCGTGGGACCACCGCTACAGCCGTCCCTCCAGACCATTCCAGTGCCTCTTCTGAACCCAGCTCTTGAGATGGAATAGCGGGAGTTGTTTGGACCTTACAGCCTGTGGACACAATCATGGATGGTTCTCAGGAGTTGACTTTAAGAACAGATTTCCAAAGAAGGCTGCCTGCATAGTCGTCCCACAGTTGCCCTTTCTAGGTGATTTGAATCAGCCCATCATAAGCTGCACACCCAAGGCCGGAAGTATCATTTTGGACTTTGGGGGAAGGTGGTTTTATTTTGGCTTGGAAGGGGAGCACAAAAACCTGTTTCCTCTTTCCAAGAGCAAAATGAGGAAATTTCCATCTGAGAGAATTGGGGGGAAATGCATATACATATGCAACTAAATTTGGTCCAATACGGTTGATAAATATAAATTGTTAAGAAAGATCTTATAGTGCAATGACAGGTTCTTTATTAGACTTTTCTGAAATACTGTCTCTTTCCTGCTCTGGACAAGAATTGAGCAGCTTGTCCAATGACTGGGAAAGGAAGACCTGCAACCACCTGACCTGGTCTCTGTTAATGATGTCTCTTCCTCTAAAGCCCTTTAAGGACTGGGAGAGGCAGAGCAAGCCCCAGAGCCCAGGCCGTGGTGGTCATTAAGATGTTAAATTTTGTGCTGAAAATTTCTGATGGTTTCATCAGTAAAGTGATTTCTAGTGAATTAAATAAAAAGCATTTTGTTGAAAAGTCACTTGACTAATGTTTGAATCCGTGAAGTTCTGAATCTTTTACAGTGTTATCAAATTAATCAGTTAATACATTTAGAATCTGATCAAGTAGAGAGTTTTCTTATGTTTCCCTGATCCTGGACCAGGGAATTTAACCCCCAGATTAAGGTTTGCATCGTCCCCCTGAGTTGACAGCAAAGGACAAAGCAGACATAAACCTCAAGGACTAGAAGGTGGGAGAGGAAATAGCAAAAGTGCCAACAGTCCTTGGAAAATGAAAAGTAGGTGGAAGAGGGGTAACTGATTTAGCAGAATAGAGGCAGCCAAAGTGTGAATGCCTTCGGAGTTGGGGAATACTAACAGGAAGTGAGGAGATGTGCTCCAGAGGTCCTAAGGGACCTGGGATCAAGGGTGAGGATAAAAACAGATTCTGGCCCTGGCTGCTTTGGCTCAGTGGATCAAGTGTCAGACTGTGGACTGAAGGGTCCCAGGTTAGATTCAGGTCAAGGGCACATGCCCGGGTTGCAGCTTGGCCACATAGGGGGCCTGTGGTCGGCAGCCAATCAATGCTTCTCATCATTGATGTTTCTATTTCTCCCTCTCTGGAATCAATAAAAATATCTTATATAATAAAAGAGTAATATGCAAATAGACCAACTATGGAACAACCCGTCACTCTGAGGCTCACTGACCACCAGGGGACAGATGCTCAACCACAGGGCGAGTGCTGCTGGGCTGGAAAGTGGTGGTGGGAGCCTCTCAGTGGGACATCCCCAGAGGGTTCCCGGACTGCGATAGGGTGCAGGCCTGGATGAGGGACCCCCGTGGCCCCCGAGTGCACCAATGCTGTGCACTGGGCCTCTAGTATTTAAAATAAAACAGATTAGGTGCTCTCCCCTCCCTCCTGGGAGCACACCCATGCCTTTGCCTTCCCCCTCTTCTTCCCCACAGGTGCATACCTTTGCCTTTCTCTCTCCTAAGTTCCAAGGGCCTATCTTTTGCTTCTATAACTTGTTTCCTGGACCTACGCAGCACAGCTGGCTCACTTCTTCTACCTCTGTAACTTTCTAAATCAACTTTCTCTCATAATTTGAAAAAAAAAAAGTATTCTTTAAAATATATCTACTTTATTTAGCAATCAATTTGGTAAATAAAAACAAAAAGTGTGTTTAATCACAAAAAATAAAATAAAACAGATTAAAATAAAACAAGTTGAAAGTTTATTCAGGGTAATTAGATTTTTTTTAATTCTCAAACTTCTCCCTGGTTCCCACAGCCAGAAGACTGCTCCTCAGCTTGGCAGATAAAGGGAAGTTTATTTCCTGGAAAATGCGAATTAAAAAATACTGCAAAATCAGGGGCACCAGGCACAGCAGAGGACAGGGGACTTGACCAAAAACAGAGGAATGAAAACTGCAAAATGAGGGCCCAAACCTCTTCCTCGGCTATTAGAAACACTGCGCAGGAAGCTTATACCGCTGCTCATGGAGAAAATGAATGTGCCCGAAAAAAGACATACATAGAAACATTTGAGGAGCCCCCAGTTACAATCCCTGTATGGGCAAGTCTCCCAGTTGAACATCTTCACTCAGGCACATTCTTTTTAATGCCTAAGTTTTAGATAGGAGCAGTCACTGGAGGCAAGCCTCCAACTTGAAAGAAGTCAAAGCTAACAAATTCAGGAAAGGGACAATACAGGGAGTGGAAGAAAAAAAAATGGAGGCAAAGATAAAAAGATAGTCCATGAAAAGATAAGAACAAAGCACGTAGAATATAAAAATATAGCTAAGATTTTAAAATTCAGTAGAAGACTTAGAAGATAAACTTGAGCCCTGGCTGGGCTGCTCAGTCGGTTGGAGCATCGTCCGTACACTGAAAGGTGGTGGGTCTGATTTCCAGCCCAGGCACATACCTAGGTTGGGGGCTGAGTGCCTGGTTGGAGCACAAACAAGAGGCAACCAATGAATGCTCTGTCCCTCCTTTCCACCCTCCCTCCCGCTCTCCAAAATCAATAAACATAACCTTGGGTGAAGTTGTGTGGTTTTTTTTTTTTTTTTTTTTTTGTGTGTGTGTGTGTGTGTGTGTGTGTGTTTTAAAGAAAATACAGTTCAGGAAATTTTCCAGAAAGTAGAACAACAAAAAAAATATATATATACAATAGAAGGAAAAAAAAAAAAGAAAATCAGAGGTGAGCCATGAGGTTCAACATCTAAGAGGAATTCCAGGACGAGGCAATAAAGCATATGGAAGAAAGAAAATTATCAAAGAGTAATACAAAAAAATTTTTTAACTTAAAAGTTGTGTCACATACCTCTTAATTCCCAGCATAGTGAATGAAAAAAGACATTAACTTTATTACGACCCTAACAATAATAATAATAATCACAAATGTTTATATAGTGCATACTCTTTGTCAGGCACTGTTCTAAGTGTTTTATCTGTATTAACTCATTTAAAATTCCAACAACCCCATTTGTTAATAAGGAAGCTGAGGCACCAAGAGATTAAGAAATTTGCCCAAGCCCGGCCGGCTTGGCTCAGTGGTTGAGCATCGACTGATGAACCAGGAGGTCACGGTTTCATTCCCAGGTAGGGCATATGCCCGGGTTTCAGGCTCGATCCTGTGTGGGGCATGCAGGAGGCAGCTGATCAATGATTCTCTCTCATCATTGATGTTTCTCTCCCTCCCTCCCTCTCTAAAATCAATAAAAATATATTAAAAAAATAAATTTGCCCAAGGTGACTCTGGAGTCCAAGCTTGAATTCACTATGCTCTCCTACTGGGGAGAGGGGAAGATCATATACAAAGGTTCTGGGATAAGAATGGTATCAGGCCAGCCAGTGTGGCTCAAATGGTTGAGCATCAACCTATGAACCAGGAGGTCATGGGTTCAATTCCCGGTCAGGGCACATGCTGGGGTTGTAGGCTGGGTCCCCAGTAGGGGTCGTGCAGGAGGCAACCAACCAATGATTCTCTTTCATTGATGTTTCTCTCTCTCTCTCTCTTCCTCTCCCTTCCTCTCTGAAATCAATAAAAAATTTTTTAAAATATATTTTATTGATTTTTTACAGAGAGGAAGAGAGAGGCATAGAGTTAGAAACATCGATGAAAGAGAAACATTGATCAGCTCCCTCTTGCACACCCCCTACTGGGGATGTGCCCACAACCAAGGTACATGCCCTTGACCAGAAACGAACCTGGGACCCTTGAGTCCGCAGGCCGACGCTCTATCCACTGAGCCAAACCGGTTTCGGCAATAAAAAATATTTTTTAAAAAAGAATGGTATCAGAGTTCTCAATAGCAAATTGGAAGCTAAAAGCCAATGAACGAATGCCTTCAAAATTCCAAGGGTAAAGGATTTTCTAAAATGTATAATTTTACTTCTAGCCACATTTTTCAAAAATGTAGGATAAAGGTATTTTTAGACATGTTTAAGTATGAAAGGGGTTTCATCCCATGCACTCTTTCTCAAGAAACTACTGGAAGATGTGCTCCAGCAAAAGAGGGAGCAAACCAAGAAAGAAAAAAACATGGGGTTCAGGAAATCTAACCCAGCCAGGGAGAGAGGTGAAAGGGGGTATCAAGGTAGATGCCTGAAGAGCAAGTCCATGCTGGAACAGGAGCCTGGGAGGCTTCCAGAAAAAGGAAAGTGGAACAGATACGGTATTGATGCGTTTAATTTTGTGAAAAGTTGTATTGGAAGGATAATGGAAGATGTAAAAAGAATTAGTGATAATTATATATATTAAAAAAAACACACACACAAATGGTTCCTAGAGCAAATTAGGCCTGAAACATTGCTGAAGATAAAAATGAAAAAATTGGAGGAGAAACCAAGATGGCGGCATAGGTAAACACCTAAACTGCTGCCTCGCACAACAATTTCAAAACTACAACTAAAAGACAAAATGGATATCATCCAGAACCACAGGAAGGCTGGCTGAGTGGAAATTCTACAACTAGAAGGGAAGAGAAAAGCACACTGAGACTCACAGGAGCTGCGGAAGGCAGAGGTACGGAGGCGCGCGCGGGTGCAGAGAGGGCTGGCAACTGAGTACGTGGCTGGCTTTTTCAATCCACAGGGAGACACAAGCTCCCGACTGCTCTGAACTCCAGTTTTGGGCGAGACTCTGGGGACCCAGACTCATAAGGGGAGAAACTGGACTGTCTGGCAGTGGGTGAAACTCAAGGGCGGCTTTCTCTCAGAGGTGCTTGCAGCAATTACCGCGGGACACTGAGACCCGGGGAGTCTCTTAGGGCAGGGCTGACGGGAAGCCATTGCTAGTTGCTCCGCCCTGAGATCCCGCCCCATCCCTGAGTGCAGAGGCTTTTGCATAAGAATGGCTGGGTCCTTTGAATTCTAAACTTACCTAACAAACTGCAGCTGAGTCAGTGAGACCCAGAACATCCAAAAGAAGGCCCAAGGCCCCACAGCAGCTTGCACTGCTTCACAGCTGGGCCTCATCTGGGCACCTCCAAAACCCAAACAAAGAACAGGAATCTGCAGATCTCTCCGTAGCTCCTGCTGGGTGGCCTCAGGCAGAGGCTAAATTAGCACCTCCTTGGAGATCCAAGAGCCAGTGTACCCAGGGGTCAGAGTGGGACCATCCAGATTACAACTCCTCAGATCCATAAGGGATACACTCAGGGGGCAGACTCAGTGAGCACCAAAGCCCCACTGAAGCAAGCCTTGCCTCATAAGGGTGTCTCCAGCACAGAAGTTCTCCCATCGTAGACACAGCTGATCCTCACAGCCAATTGGCCTGGAGGTCAATTCCTCCCAGTGATACCAACAACAATCAAGGCTTAACTACAACAAGACTGTGCACACAGCCCACAAAGGGATGCACCAAGAGTGTCCACCTCAGGTAATTGGGGAGGCTGAACCACTGGGCCCTATAGGACACCTAGCACACAAAGCCACTCTATCAACTCAGGGAAGCAGCCAAAATGTGGAGACAAAGAAACAGGTCACAAATGAAATGAATGGAGGAAAGCAAATGGCTGGATATAGAGTTCAAAACCACGGTTATAAGGTTTTTCAAGAATTTTCTAGAAAAGGCCGATAAATTTAGTTAGACCCTCGAGGATATGAAAAAGGACCAACTAGAAATTAAGCATACACTGACTGAAATAAAAATTAATATACAGAGATCCAACAGCAGACTAGAGGATCACAAGAATCAAGTCAAAGGTTTGAAATACGAAGAGGCAAAAAACACCCAACCGGAAAAGCAAAAAGAAAAAAGAATCCAAAAATATGAAGATAGTGTAAGGAGCCTCTGGGACAACTTCAAGCGTACAAACATCCGAATTATGGGGGTGACAGAAGAAGAGAGAGAGCAAGATACTGAAAACCTATTTGAAGAAATAATGACAGGAAACTTCCCCCACCTGGTGAAAGAAATAGACTTATGAGTCCAGGAAGTGCACAGAACCCCAAACAAAAGGAATCCAAAGAGGACCACACCAAGACACATCATAATTAAAATGCCAAGAGCAAAAGTCAAAGAGAGAATCTTAAAAGCAGCAAGAGAAAAACAGTTAGTTACCTACAAGGGAGCACCCATATAATTGTCAGCTGATTTCTCAACAGAAACTATGCTGGCCAGATGGGAGTGGCAAGAAATATTCAAAGTGATGAATAGCAAGAACCTACAACCAAGATTACTTTACCCAGCAAAGCTATCATTCAGAATTGAAGGTCAGATAAAGAGTTTCACAGATAAGAAAAAGCTAAAGGAGTTCATCACCGCTAAACCAGTATTATATGAAATGTTGAAAGGTATTCTTTAAGAAGAGGAAGAAGAAGAAAAAGGTAAAGATAAAAATTATGAACAACAAATACATATCTATCAACAAGTGAATCTAAAAATCAAGTGAATAAAAAATCTGATGAACAGAATAATCTGGTGAATATAATAGAATCAGGGGCATAGAAAGGGAGTGGACTGACAATCCTCAGGGGGAAAGGGGTGTGAGGGTGCGGGAAGAGACTGAACAAAAATCATAAACCTATGGATGAGGACAGTGGGGGTGGGGTAGGGGCAGAGGGTGGGGTGGGAACTGGGTGGAGGGGAACTATGGGGGGGGAAAAAGAGGAACAATTGTAGTAATCTGAACAATAAAGTTTCATTTTAAAAAAATGACAAAATTGAACCTGTCTTACTTCGGGCACATAAGGAGAAGGCAGGGTTCTTTGGAAAAGACAATAATGCTCGGGAAAATGAAGGCAGCAGGAAAAGAGGAAGATCAAAGGTGAGCTGGATTGACTCCGTAAGAGAAGCCACATGAGTGGACAGGAGCTGAGTAGGGCTGTTGAGGACAGGACATTGTGGACATCACTCATTCAAGCCAGGAGTCTGAGCCCACTCAATGGTACTTAACAACAATATAGAAAACTGGCATAGGAAGAAAAGAATGAGGCCCATCAACTGGTCAAAAATAAAATCTTGTATAACAAATAAAATGTAATCACTTATAGTACTCAGCAATAAATTTTTACATAGCTAATAATGTTAATATTACCTAAGTTAACTGATTGATTAAATCCCGTTTTCTCCTGCTCAAAGGTCCTAATAGCTTTCCATAAAATTCCTGCTACATATCTCCAACTTTATCCCTGGCACTCTCCCTGCCTCTCTCACCACACACTAGGCCCATGGTCGGCAAACTGCGGCTCTTTGGCCCCTTGAGTGTGGCTCTTCCACAAAATACTACAGCCTGGGCGAGTCTATTTTGAAGAAGTGGCGTTAGAAGAAGTTTAAGTTTAAAAAATTTGGCTCTCAAAAGAAATTTCAATCGTTGTACTGTTGATATTTGGCTCTGTTGACTAATGAGTTTGCCGACCACTGGGCTAGGCCATTAGCCCTTCCATGGTGCTTCCAACAAATCAAGATCCTTTGTGCTTTCAGTTCCCTCCATCTGGAACCTCACCGCAGGCTCTCTACCTGGCTGGCTCACTCTCAGTCCTGGCTCAGCTCAAATAAAAACTCCTCATAAACGCCATCTCTGACCTTTGCCAACACCTAGTTATTCTCCCTATTTATTGGCTTCATGCCTTTTATCCTAATTTGTACTTATCTTGAGAATGTATTAGTTTACTTTATAATTATCTGTCTCTGCTAGCATGTGGGCTCCAAGATGGCAGGGGATGTTCAGTATCCCCAGCACCTAGAACAGTGTCTGGTCCATAGTAAGTGTTCAGAATATATTCAATGAATGAATGAATGAATGAATGTACACATTGGGGACCCTAGCACCCTCTATTTTGACACTTTCCTTGCTCTTGTCTCCTAGCAGTGGAAGCTGATACCACCAATCTCTTTCAGAAGGCTTTGGAGAAGAAATTAAGACCTTGGTCCTGGTTATCCCTTTACACAACTCTCTAACTGGTTCATTTTCCAGCTTGGGGTGGGCAGTAGAAAAGGGATGAAAATGACTGGATGCCTCCTTGGCCTGGGCCTGCTTAGTTAACTTAGAAAGGGTGAGGGGTTGAGAGTAAGGTAGGCATCCAACTTTTCCTTGGGTAAAAGGATGAGGGGTTGGGCATCAAAATGGAGGTAGCAGGTAGTGGAGGTGGCAGGGCCTTGGGTACAAGCACAAGTAGGGAAGCCAGGGAGGAAAAGGAAGAGGAAGAACAGGAAAAGGGAGCCGAAGGGAGAGAAGGAAAAGGGAAGCTGAAGCTGGAGGAGGATGAAGAGAAGGGACAGAACGACAGATGGAAAGGCAGTGACTGGGTGACCTCAGCTCCCACCAAGCACCTGTGAGTGGCTTCCTTTACTTCTACTGCTTTGCTCTCCAGCTGCTGCCGCCTCTTCCACTCCAGGGTTTCCCAGGGGGTGGGAGACTTGTTCCACTTGCTGAGGAGCATTGAGGAGTGCTGGTGAGCTACAGCCCGTGCCTTTCGGGGTGATCTCAGACAAGTCGTGGGTCCCAGTTTTCTCATCCATAAAATAGGTGCAGCCACACCCACCTGTGGCAGGAAGTCAGGGAGGGGATCCCATGTGATGTGCTTGTATCAATTAGTATTTATTTGATCTACTCAAGTACCAGGCCCGGAGGAAACAAAAGCCTGACACTGCTTCTGTTCTCCAGGAGACCCAGTGTAGGACATCTAGAAAAGGGACACCAGTCACCCCAAATTAAGGTGAAAAGTGCTAAGTGCATGAGAGCTAGAGTGAATGCAGTGCTATAGAAAATAAAGTTCTGTCCTTTGGAGGAAGTTTTGGAAGGCTTACCAGAGGGGTGACTTTGAAGCAGGACTCTACAGGGTGGGTGGAATTTGGATTTGGACATGCAGAGAAGTGAGCTGTGTGAACAAAGGCAGGAAGGGGAGGGGGGGATATCTAGCTGGACTTCAGCATGTATGTAAGGGGGCAAGGCTGGGTAAGTAAGTTGGGGAAGAGCTTCTAAGAGTGTTGGCAACTCATCCTGAACGGGCTAAGCTAAAGATTCCTAAAAGTCCTTGTCATGACACCCCCTAGAACATTTTTCTTAAATATATTTTATTGATTTCAGAGAGGAAGGGAGAGAGAGAGATAGAAACACCAACGATGAGACAGAATCATTGACCAGTTGTCTCCTGCACACCCCCTATTGGGGATTGAGCCTGAAACCCAGGCATGTGCCCTTGACTGGAATCAAATCCAGGACCCTCAGTCCACAGGCCTTCACTCTATCCACTGAGCCAAACGGGCTAGGGCTCCCCCTGAAACATTTAATAAGAACAAACTTTTGTTTTAATCCTACCCAAGGATATGTCTTACTGATTTTAGAGAGGGGGGAAGGTGTGTGTGTGTGTGTGTGTGTGTGTGTGTGTGTGTGTGTGTGTGTGTAAGAGAGAGAGAGACAGAGAGAGAGAGAGAGGAATATTGATGTATGAGACAAACATCAATTGGTTACCTCCTGTACCCACCCCCACCAGGGATCAAACCTGAACCCTGCCAGGGCAAAAACAAACATTTTTAATTATAGCAAAATGCTTTCTCCCATCTCCAAGTTCAAAACCAACAAGGCCTATGACTCTACCTCCAATAATAATAGCACTGTGATAGGTTGGGGATAAAACAATGAACAACCCTGGGATCTGAGACTGGCTCAGGTTCTCCCACCCCCATAACACCCACCCAGCTTATGGGCCTCCACTACTTTGTTCTCCCGCTGCTTCCGCCTCTTCCCCTCCAGGGTTTCCCAACGAGCCTTTCTGGGAGCAGTTGCACAGCTTGGCTCTAATAAGGAAGGCGGCCAAACTCTAATGAGTAGCAGAAGGGCATGTGTGTGCATGCTCATGTGTGCCTGCCCAGCCCGTCCATCCTGTCATTAAACATTTGTCAGCCTGTGCTGGAGAAATACCTTTATTTGAAAAGACTAGGCACCAGTCTCAGGAGGAGGTGGGGGAGGAAAAGGCTTAAAAAGGGCTCATCGTAATCGTGGACCAAAACGCAAGACCAAGCACACTGTGACCCTGACAAGCAGGGAGGTGGGTTTGCCTAGATGTGTCTGAGGGGAATGGTGAAAACTGACTGCATGTGGGGGTGAGGGTGGAAAGAGCATGGGATGAGGAGCCCAGATGATAGGGCCAATCATATGTGCAGGTCTGTTCCCTCTCCCCCATGAGGGCCTCCCTATCCCCCAACTCCGTGCTGTGCTGGAGCTGGGCTTGGCTGGTCTTCAGAGGATGATGCTGTGGAGCAAAGAACGTGGATGGCCCTGCAGGTTCTTCACGAGAGCCTTACAGCTCAGCCAGGGGTCTCCTGGGAAGCGGGCTGAGGCAGTCCCAGAGAATGCCTCTTCCTCCTTGTCAGTGTCCAAGGACCATCTGACCTGTGAGCTCTAGAACTCCTAGTCCTTGGCTATTCAAAAAGCTGAGGTGCAGAAGACTCCTAAACACATTGCTCTCCAAGTGTGTTCTATTTTCCAGTAGAAGTTTTTGGGTTCTTATTGGAGAAGCTTAGCAAACACCAAGGAAGGTGCTAGGGAAGGTAGTTGGCTCCCGAAACTTGCAGTTCACAGATCCACAAGGCAACTCAATGCTCTGAACTTCAGGCCTGTGAGTCTACCTGCCTGCAGGACATCATCTGGATGTCCTGAGCCATCTTGGGCTCCATGTTTCCCAAAATAAATTTATTATCTTCCCTCCCACCCAACATCCAGGTTTCTGTGTCCTCTTTCAACAAATAGCAAAACTATCCATCCTTTTCTCAAGCTTAGAAACCCAAGAAGTTTTCTCCCATCTCTGGTATCCAACTTCCATGTTGCCTAATCCAGTGGCAAATTCTGTGCTCTCAATTCACCCAGCAGCTCAGCAGCACCCAAATCAGATGTCCACTCAATCTGGAGCTCTCTCCGTTCTTGCCTCCATAACAGCACACCCTGCCAATTTCCCTTCTACCTCACCTGCCTCTTCTCCTCTGCTGAACTGCTGAATGTTGGAGTACCTCAAGTCATGGTCTTGACTACCTAGATTCTTGTATTATTATGCCTCTCCAATTCCTCCTTTAAGTACGGTATAAGTGTTTGAGACTACCAAATCTGAATTTCTCCTCTAAAGCTTAGGCTCATAAATCCACCTGCTTAGTTGACATATATCTTCAACTTGCTTTGTCATAAATCAAACTCCTGAAGCCACATGTGTTAAATCCTGCACCTCATCTTTTTTGTCCCAGTAAGAATCATCCAGCCACCAAATTGTTCAACACTCACAGCCTAAAAGCCATGTTTGATTCTACCCTTTCCAGCTAGTTCAAAACCAACAAAGTCAATAGATCTACCTCAAAAATATGTCCCAAATTGTCCACTTCTCTCCATCTTCACCCACCATCAGCCTGGTCCACATCACCATCATCTCTTGCCTAGACAACCATAGTAACCTATCTTCCTGCTTCTTTTCTTGCCCTTCTCCAATTCATTCTTTTTTTTCCCCAACTCATTCCTAACGCAGCAGCCAGAAGGCTCATAAATAAAGTATGATTCTCCTACCTAAAAACCCTCCAAAGGGCTTCCATAATACTTAAAATCCCAAAGTACTATATACATATAATTTATATAAATTTAAAAATCATGGGTAATTGATATGATCTGGCCTCTAACACCATAACCAACAACTCTCTCCCTTGCTCACTACATTCCTACCATACTGGAATTCCTTTGTCTTTAGAACATGTTAAGTCTTTCCTGCCTTAAGCATCGGTGTTCCCTCTATCCAGAACTTATCTCCCTTAATTTTTAATCAGCTTCAATGTCACCTTCTCAAAGACAAGTAACAGAAAAACTAAAAGTGGCTGACCAATAGATATTTTTTAAACTTATATATCCAAAATCCTAAATTAGGGTTTTTCTGTAATTTGTAAAAATAAGTGGCCCAGCAATATCATCAAGGACCCAGGTCCTTTCCATCTTGCTAGCTACCAGTCTTAGCAGGTGGGCTACCTCTCCTCATTATCCAGCCTTCACATACTAATACCAAAGGTTAAAACTTACTATGTCTTGTCCTAGCCAGCTTGGCTCAGTGGATAGAACATAGGCCTGTGGACTGAAAGGTCCCAGGTTTGATTCTGATCAAGGTCACATGCCCAGGTTGTGGGCTTGATCCCAGTGGGGGCATGCAGGAGGCAGCTGATCAATGATTCTCTCTCATCACTGATGTTTCTCTCTCTCTTCCACTCTAAAATCAATAAAAATATACGTTTTTAAAAATAACTTACTATGTCTTTTTTTAAAAAAAAAAAGAATAAAGAACCTTTCCCAGAAGTCTCTACCACACTTCCTCTACCTCCTCATTGTAAAAAACTAGGCTACATGCTCACCCATAAACCGATCAATGGCAGGGCAATGGGGCCACATAATCAAGTAGAGAAGGATAGATCCCAGAATAAAATTACTGTTCTGGCCCTAACTGGTTTGGCTCAGTGGATAGAGCATCGGCCTGTGGACTGAAAGGTCCCAGGTTCAATTCTGGTCAAGGGCATGTACCTTGTTTGCGGGCACATCCCCAGTTAGGAGGTGTGCAAGAGGCAGCTGATTGATGTTTCTCTCCCATAAATGTTTCTAACTCTCTATCCCTCTCCCTTCCTCTCTGTAAAAACTCAATAAAATATATATTTTTTAAAAATCTATGTTCTGCAAAAATGGAGACATGAGGCCCTGGCCAGTATGGCTCAGTGGCTAGAGCATTGGCCTACGGACTGAAAGGTCCCAGGTTCGATTCCGGCCAAGGGCACATGCCTGGGTTGTGGGTTCCATCCCTGGTGGGGGGCATGCAGGGGGCGGCTGATCAATAATTCTCTCTCATCATTGATGTTTCTATCTCTCCCTTTTCCTTCCTCTCTGAAATCAATAAAGAAATATATTTTCTTTTAAAATGGAGACATGAGGGGTGCAGCTGAGTAAACAACAGTCCTTACCATATCTTCCCTGGATCACGCAATCTAAATTTGCCCCCACTTTTCATAATGTTTAAATACATTTAAATTTGTTTTCAGAGTACTTATCACCATTTGATGCAATAATAGGCCAAACAGGCTCTGAGGCCAAACTGCCTGGAGTTAAAACCTGGCTACTAACTGCTGGGTTAAATGACTCAATGTCTGTTTCCTCATCTGTAAAACGAGGACGAGGAGGTGAAGGTGGAGGAGGAGGAGGACAATGATATTACCTACCTCATAGGTTGTTGTGAGGGTTAAATGAGTTGCTGTAAGGGTTAAATATGTAAAATGCTTAAAACAGCTACCTGGTTCCTGTTTATTCCTAGGGCCCAGCTGTATTCTGGAGATATTCTTGTTTCGTAATAATAAATTCCCCGTTCTGACTTAAACTCGTCATTTCTGGGGTTCTCCGCTGAGCGTCCTTCCCGGTTGCACACCGTCATTTCGCTGTGGCGCCATCTGGCGCCGTAGGTAAGTGACGCGCCTGCGCTCTCCCCGCCCTCTGCCCTTTGTCTCTTAACCGGGTGGAATCTGGAACCCACACCTTTAAGACGCTTGGCCAACCCCGAAGCATTCTGGGGCAGAGGCCTGTGAGCGCACGCCTGAAGCTTGCTCGTATTGGTCCAGTCCGGGTAAGGGGCGGGCTATAGCAAGCTCCACACAAGTAACTGGCCTTTCCTGCGGCTCCGCCCCCGGAAGCAATCGCTAACGCCTGTGATTGGTCAGAGCCTCTGGAGGCGGGTTCCGAGCTGAGCGCGGGGTTTTTCCGTGCAACCTGGGCAGCAGCTCGGTGGGCGACATGTCCACTGTGGGTGGGGAGAAGCCTGGGGTCGCGGGGGGCGAGGGCACCGAAACTGCCCGCCCCTTCAGCTTCAGCCCGGAGCCCACGCTCGAGGACATGTAAGCCGTCTTTCCCCAACCCGGGCTGGGGAAATCACCCCCTCTCGCCCTTTTATTGGGGCGGGTCCCTCCACGTGTCGGGAAGAAGTCTAACCGCTGTGCTCGCGTCCCAGCTCTGCTCTCTGACCTCTGGCGAGCCTTCTAACCTCATATTCACAATGGGCTTAGCAGTGCTCACCTGAGCAGGGGGGTGGTGACGTCTGGTGAGTAATGTTAAGGCCCGCCCTGAGGAAATACTCGGTCGGCCCTCCAGGAATGGGAGAGAGAACATAGACAAATGCAGTGAGAGGGGGGAGGCATTATTTCTTGCTGGAGGAAACCAAGAAAGGCTCCTTAGGGGAAGTCCCCGTGGACCTACAAGGTCTCTAAGATCATAGGATTTAGATATGCAGAGACAGGGATGTGCCAGGTGGAGGAAACTGCAGCAGCAGCAACAGGAGATGGAATGGTAAAGAGGGTATTGTTGGGTTTCCATAGAGGTTAGGGTCTGTGTAGGGGCTGGTCCATTTCATAGTCCCCTAGAAAAGCCATGACTAAAGGCCATTCAAGGAGTTACTTGCAGAATCCTGTCGGAAACCCATGCCCCCATTACAGATCAGAGATAGCTGCCTGGGCCCTGCATCTCCGCCCCCATGCCCTAACCCTGAGGCTGGGCTTCCACCCCTTTCTCCTATACCAGCCGCCGCCTCCATGCTGAGTTTGCTGCTGAAAGAGACTGGGACCAGTTCCACCAACCTCGGAACCTCCTCCTGGCCTTGGTGGGGGAAGTGGGGGAGCTGGCAGAGCTCTTGTGAGTAGATGAAAGGCTTCCTGGAAGAATCTTCATGTGGTGTGTGTGGGGGGTGGGGGGGGGATGGTATTGGATCATCAAACATCCATGGGTTCAAGTTCCCCTTCTCACTGCCAGGCTCTGTTTCTGGTGCTGGGAATACAGATGACTTGACAGTCCCTACCCTTGAGGGGTGCCCAGCCTCCTGGGAAAGAAACAGCAAGGCAGATCTTGGTCTAAGAAAGGGCCAGGGCAATCTTCCTTTCCCTCTGCCTCTGGGATAGAAAGGAATATATTCTACTAGAGGCCTGGTGCACGGAATTCGTGTGTGTGTGGGGGGGAGGGTCCCTCAGCCCAGCCTGTACCCTCTCCAATCTGGGACCCCTTGAGGGATGTCCGACTGCCCATTTAGGCTCAATTCTGGTAAAGGGGCAGTCGGACATCCCTCTCACAATCCAGGACTGCTGGCTCCCAACCGCTCACCTGCCTGCCTGTCTGATTGTCCCTAACTGCTTCTGCCTGCCAGCCTGATCGAAGCCTAACTGCTTCCCTGCTGGCCTATTGACCCTAACTACTCTCCCCTGCTGTCCTGGTCATCCCCAACTGCCCTCCCCTGCTGGCCCGGTCACCCCTAACTGCCCTCCCTTGCCAACCTGGTCGCCCCCAACTGCCCTTCCCTGCTGGCCACCTTGTGGTGGCCATCTTGTGTCCACATGGGGGTGGCCATCTTGTGTGTTGGAGTGATGGTCAATTTGCATATTACCTCTTTATTATATAGGATAGAAAACCTGCCTATGGCACTCCAGGCAGGGGCGAGACTACAAGTGCATAGGTGGTGAAGTGGGAAAGGGCAAGTTAAGTTCAGGGAGAACCTGAGACTCTTCCAGTGAAAGCTTCTCAAGGAAGAGCACGGAGTTTGTATCTGCTTTGTTCTCTGGTGTGTTCCAAGTGCCTGGCCCACGACATTCAGTAGATATCTTCTGAGTAAGTGATAGGGCTGTGGAGGAGAGGGGTGGGATATGAACCCAGAATGACAAAATTGGGGTTAGGAATTGATGGATTTTGGACAGAAGACCTGTCAGCAGGGTGGATGGATCACCAAAAGAATTAGGGCAGAGAGACCAGTGAGGAGGCTGGTGCAGATTAGGCCAGAGGTCATGAGGCCTAAGCCAGTGAAGTCACAGCGGGGTGGAGAAGTTAGGGCATAGAGATGTGTGTGGGCAAGACATTCATTTATTATAGATTTATGAGCATCATCTGTGTGCTCGCTCTTCTAGAATCAAGAGATAGGGCCTTTAACAAGACAGACATTGCTCCCACCTTCACAGTGCAAGGAGACTGACAATAAATAAGCAAGCTTATTTTTTTTTTAATGTGTCTTTATTCATTTCAGAGAGGGAGAGAAAGAAAGATCAATGATGAGAGAGTGTCATTGATCTGCCTCCTGCTCACCTCACACTGGAAATGGAACCTGCAACACAGGCATGTGCCCTGACCGGGAATCGAACCATGACCTGGTTCATAGGGTGTTGCTCAACCATTGAGCCACACCAGCCAGGCTTATTTTAAGGGTGGTGTGATAAGTTCAACAATTGTGATAATTTGAACTTATCAACAATTGTGATAAGTTCTATAAATAAACATCAACAATTGTGATAAGTTCTATAAATAAAATAGCACGAGGTTGTGAGAAAGAAGGAAACGGAGGGAGAAGGCTTTTCTGAGGAGGTAACATCTGAGCTGAGACCTGGACAACAGGAAGGAGCCAGCCATGGGAAAGCTCAGGAGGAGCAGGGAGAAGACCATTCGAGGCAATGGGAGCAATAAGTGCAAAGGCCCTGGGACACTTTGACCTGTTTGCAAGTCAGAAAAGGCCAGGGTGACTTTTAGGTAGGGAGTTAGGGAAAGTAGTGGATTCTGACATTGGAAGAGGCAGGAGTCATTCAGCTCATGCAGGACCTGGAGGGCATGGATTTTATTCCAAGCACAGCTAGGGGAGTTTTAGCAGAGGGACAAAATGTAATGTGTAAATGTGTTTTAAAAGATGATGCTGGGCCCTAACCGGTTTGGCTCAGTGGATAGAACCTCGGCCTGTGGACTGAAGGATCCCAGGTTCGATTCTGGTCAAGGGCATGTTCCTTGGTTGCGGGCACATCCCTGGTGGGGAGTGTGCAGGAGGCAGCTGATCAATGTTTCTCATCGATGTTTCTAACTCTCTATCCCTCTCCCTTCCTCTCTGTAAAAAATCAATAAAATATATATAAAAGATGATGCTGGGCAAGAGTAGATGAGCTAGCAAGCTTCCCCGGTAGTCCAGGTCTGAGATTTAGTCTGGGGTGGCAGTGGCTAGGGCTGGAGAGAATTGCGTCTTGACAAGTGAAATGATCTCTTGCCAACTCTTTGGCTCGGGTGGGGACACAGAGGTCTGGGTGACTCATCTGTTGGAGGCTCTTCCTCTACCCAGGGCCCATAGGGGTTGAACTGTTCTTGGAGGAAGTTCCTAGGACGTGTGAATTCATTGCTGCAAGAACTGGGGTGCCCTGGGAGGCGGAACCCATTGTCCTAGCTAGCATCTCTGTGTGTGTGCCTATCATGTGTGTTCCATCCCCAGTCAGTGGAAGCCCGATGGGGAGCCTGGTCCCCAAGCCTGGCCCCCTAAGGAACGGGCAGCCCTTCAAGAGGAGCTTAGCGACGTCCTCATCTACCTGGTAGCATTAGCAGCCCGCTGCCGTGTGGATCTTCCCCGAGCAGTGCTCTCCAAGATGGACACCAACCGGAGGCGCTACCCAGCACATCTGTCCCGTGGCTCTTCTCGCAAGTATACAGACCTGCCCCGTGGGGCCACCTCTGAAGACCAGACTGTGGGGACTGCAGACCTTGCCTGTGAGTCCACAGGTCAGGCCTCAACCTAGAAACATGGAACCAAGATCTGCAGCTCAGCATGACGTGTGAGGAAGACAGTGGCCTGCCCAGGGAACGTCATTCTAGTCCTTTCCTAACAGATCACAGACCTAGGGGCACGTCCTGAGGTCTGAGGCTCAAGAACCTCTGGAAGACAGACTCTTGGTACTCTTCTCCCTCAATAAAAGTTTTGTTTAACCACCTCCAGATTCTTTCTGCGGTGGCTGGGGAGGCTCCGTCTCAACAGGTGCTGAAGAGGGGCACCAGGGTTGCTTCTGGCCCAACTCCCATGTTTCTCTAGTGTAGCTCCCACCTGCAGGGCAGAGATCTGATTTCTAGTGGGTTGCCTGTGAGATTCCAGCCAGTTTCCTTCCCCTTCGGGGACTCTAACAGATTGGAGGCTATACATAGCTTTAGAGCCCAGATTTTTGAGCCAGGCCGTCAGGGATCAAATGCCATCTTTCATACTTAGCTGATAGTGTTCATTGATTTCCTCATCTAAAATGAAATAATAGTGCCTACCTGATAACGTTTTAAACTTAGGTGAGCCCAGCTGGTGTGGCTCAGTGGTTGAGCGTTGGCTTATGCACCTGGAGGTCATGGTTCAATTCCTAGCCAGGGCAGATGCCAGGGTTTCGGGCTTGATCCCCAGTAGGGGGCGTTTAGGAGGCAACCAATCAATGATTCTCATCATTGATTTTTCTATCTCTCTGAAATCAATAAAAATGTAAAAACAAACAACTTAGGTGAGTTAATACTGTCAGTAGAGTGCTTAGGACAGTGCCTGGTACATGGGACTTTGTAAGTTTCCAGTTATTAACTTTCAACTCAAAACTTTCAGATCACTAGAGCAGGAAATGTCAACAGTTGAGTTAGGCCTGGGTCCAAGGCTAAGCCTCAGGACCCAGCACAAACCGGGATCAGATCTCTCATGTAGAGCAGAACAGGGCTTCCACTCCTCTTGGACTTGGGCCTCGTGCCCCTGCACTGCCATCTCCAGACCAATTTCTCATTCCACTTCTATCCCTAAAAATAGTGTTAGGTGTGTGATTTACCTGCTGTGTGACCTCAGACATCATTTTTCCGAGATGCCCGTGGCCTGGGGAAATGCTGGAAAAAAGACCTTTAAGTTACTTTTGCTGCCCTTGTCAACCTGTTTCCACATCAGTAAAATGAGGGCTCCCCTTTACTGGCCTCATTCCTCCCGGTGACCTTATCCCTCTCACCAGTGATCTCTTACTTCCCAGGTCAAACTCCAGATTGGCACTGCTTCAGCTTTGTGTTCCCAAGCCCACCCTGCGCCCTACCAGTGATGGTGGGAGCCTTATCCTTACTGGTTTGATTTCATTACCTCTCCTTGATCAATTATCTCCCCTCTATATAATCAACTTCTCTTCCTTCCCATTACCCCTCACCAGAAGCACAAAAATTGACTCTCCTCCCTATAGACAAAACCAACAAACTCCCCAGCTACTGCCCTCATACTTCCCACAGCCACGCCTCTTGAGAAAGGATGTTACACCCACCCCTTCTGCTTCCCCATCCTCCCATTTATATCCTAACCCACTATCACTCCACTGAAACTGCTCACCACTTCCCCAAACTCCTACAACCAGTGGGCACCAGAGCAAAATCTGACCACTTCCTCTGAAACACTTTTTAAAATATATATATTTTTATTGCTTTCAGAGAGGAAGGGAGGAAGATAGAAACATCCACGATGAGAGAGAAGCATGGATCGGCTGCCTCTTACATGCCCACCAGTGGGGACCGAACCTGTGACCCAGGCATGTGCCCTTGACCATAATTGAACCTGGTGCGCAGGCCGGCGCTCTATCCACTAGGCCAAATTGGCCAGGGCTTAAACACTTTTCTTTAGATTTCCCAAACGAGGCATTTTTGAATTTGTCTATCTCTGGCTGTTCTTTCACAGGTACTTCTTGGGTACCCTATTCTGGGTGAGGGGTCATGAACTTCAGACCCGATATCCCAAGGTGTTATTTTCAATCACCTCTCTGACCCCTCCACACTGACCTCACATTCCACATGTCCAGATTGGGGGTAACAATTGCTGCCACTTCAACTGTTCTACTCATCCTGTACCATCTGTGACACCACCTGTGGTCACCCAAGCGAAGAAATGAAGTCAGCCCCACCTCCCTTATCCCCAGAATTCTAGCTCCTTAATATCTCCTCTCCACCCCTCCCCTATCACTCAAGGCTTCTTTGCTGCCTTGGATACTGTCACCTGGCTTCTAAAATCCCTGGTGGTCTATCTCCTGCCAGCCTGCTCTCTGTCCCTGTCTTCCAGCTCTAAAGTCTGGCAGGCACTTCCAGGCACTCTCCCTAGTTCCCACTCTCTTAGCCTTCACCACCAGCTTAAACATACCTCCAAGGACAACCTCTCTGAACTCCCAAGATTGCATTAAAGACCTAACAACTCCCCCATCATAGGCAAATGACAATGGACTGCAAATGCCTGTATACTTGTCCGAGCTCTGCCATTCCGTCAGTGCTTATTTATCTGCAGAAATGGAGATATGATCACCTAACTTGGATGCTGAGGATGAAAATGAGCTGATAATAATAAGCACTTAATTGTTCCACATAGTGCTATAAAGTACTGTTTGACAGGCCTGGCCCAGTGCGTGATCGGGAAACTGAACCAGGAAATCATGGATTTGATTCCCAGTCAGGGCACATGCCCAGGTTCCAGGCTCCATCCCCAGTATGGGTGTGCAGGAAGCAGCCAATCAACGATTCTCTCTTATCATTGATGTTTCTCTATTTCTCTCCTTCTCTCTGAAATAAAAAAAAAAATGTATTTTTTAAAAGTATTGTCTCTTCACTATACTGAGCCCATGATGTTATGGCTGCTCATCAAAGCTCTGCAAAATTCGGTGCCTGTTTAAGCACGAATGTGCTGTATGTATGGACCCTTCCAGATCAGAGGTGAGGACATAACCAAGGGCCGAGTGTGGGATGACTCCACACACACAAACCCAGTTCCAGGAACCCTTTTGGACTAATAGCCCCACTTGGTTCCAAGACGATTCACTTAAGTCACCTAAGCCCAGGGGAAACCCCAACTTTGCTCCTCTCCCCATTGACCTCATTCACAGGCACATGTGCGTGAATATATAATACTTTATTCACTAACACGGGTCGAGGATTTGTAGTGAGGGGAAAGAGGCCACGGTTTCCAAAAATCCCAGTAGGGGATTAACTATGTCTCCCAGGTCCCGGGCAGCCAGTTCTGCCATCCCACCCTTTCCCAAACCAGGGTCCCGGGGTCCCTGTCCAGGTTAGTCCAGCCCCTGGGGGTCGGGGCCCTGGCATGCTCCTCCTCAGCCAGACACTAGCAGCCCGCAGTGACAAGGGGGCTCATCTACTCTCACACTCCGGGCAGCGCTCAGTGACAGTGGTGGCCTTAGTGCCGGGGGGCAGCTTGAAGTCTCGGCCGCACACGGCGCAGATATAGAGACGCCGCATCATATGCGAACGACGGTGGCGGACGAAGTTTGAGCTGAGGCGGAAGCGCTGTCCGCACTCGGTGCAGGGGTAGGGCCGCTCGCCTGTGTGCGTGCGGGTATGATCCGCCAGGTTGGACCGGTGGCGGAAACAGCGGCCACACACGGTACAGAGGTGCGGCTTCTCGCCCGTGTGCACACGCCGGTGCTTGGCCAGCGCCGAGCTCTGGGCGAAGCGCGTGCCGCAGTCGGCGCAAACATACGGCCGCTCCCCCGTGTGCGTGCGTCGGTGGCGCACAAGGCACGAACTGCCGCCGAAGGCGCGTCCGCAGTCGGGGCAAGTGTACGGCTTCTCGCCCGTGTGCACGCGCAGGTGCTGCGCGTAGTTGGAGCTCTGCGCGAAGCGGCGCCCGCACTGCGTGCACACGTAGGGCTTCTCGCCGGTGTGGCGCCGCCTGTGTTGCTGCAGGTTCGAGGCGGCCGAAAAGCGCTGGCCGCACTCGGGGCACTCGTAGGGCCGCTCGCCGGTGTGCGTGCGGCCGTGTTTGGTCAGCGCCGACTTCTGGGAAAAGCCCCGGCCGCACTCGGGGCATTCGAAAGGCCGTTCACCCGTGTGCGTGCGCGAATGCTTGGCTAGCGTGGACCGGCGTGCAAAAGCACGGCCACAGTCCGAGCACACGTGTGTACGAGCCGGGTCTGCAGAAGGCGCTGCTGCCTCCCTCGGGACCTGCGGGGAGAAAGGGGACAAGTCAGTCCTGACCCACAGGCCCGGGAGCAAGAGACCTGGGTCTCCGCAAGCTGCATGCTCAGTCCCGCTTATGGAAAACAGGGAAGCCAGGGTGCCTCCCTCAGAGCACGGCTGCGCACATTAAATTAGGCATTGCATTAATGTACATAGCACAAGCCCTGTGTCATTCTGCCTGTTCTTTAATAATTCAGCAAGTATTTATTAAGGGCGTACAATGTGCCAGACTGTGTTCTAGGCACTGGGGATTCAGTATTATATTTTTTAAATCCCTGCTACGGGAAAAATGGATGAGCGCTGGTATTGGGTGAATGCTGCAAATTTAAATAAGGTTAAAAAACTATCGATGTAACGAACAAAAACTAAGGAAGTGAGAAAGCAGGCTACAGAGGGCACAGCAAGACCCTGAGGCAGGGGTTTTGCCAGCGAAGACCCAGGAATGGCAAGAAAAAGTGCCTAGCGCAGAATGCATGGAGGGGAGTAATGGATGGAATTGTTCCTGGAGGAGATCTCTTAGCCTAGGACCCTCTAATATGAAAGACATGGGAGGTGATGTCAGAGGAATGATGGCGTGAGGCTGCATCTTTTCCTCAACCCCTGAAATTTCAAAAAGTTAACCATGTATAATTCAACAAAGAAATCCCTGCTCAACACAGACGCACGCCTGAGAGACCTGCGCACTGAAACTTCTAAAGGTAGGCGACCAGGAATAAACGGGGAGACAAGAAGAGCGGAAAGCGTAGATGGCCCCCAGGTGCAGCCCTGCAGCCAGGAGCTCATAGCAAGTGGCAAGCAGTGAGAGAGTGAACAGCGTCTGAGTCAGCAGACGCCTGACAGCACAGGGTTCTGCCGTGTACATGTGGCTCGGAGACAGACAGTGGTGGTTCAGACAAAGAAATGTACCACAGAGCCCTGCCACTGCTTGCACTCCCAAAACTTGCCTCCTGTTGCCCTTGAAGTCAAGTTCAGGAGCATATTATCTGTAAACCAAAAGCTACTGCAGTAGAATCCCTGTTTCCCTCTGTGACTGATCCCCAGGAGGGGTGTTGGGGGCGGGATCCCCGGAGGTCACCATTACGGTGAGGGTAAACAAACCCTATCAAGCAGCACAGCTATGCGGTCTTAGGGGAAACAGCAGAGGTTCAAGACCGGGAGATCAGAGGTAAAAATCTTGTGATTCAGCACCATCTACTGGAAAATAGTAGAAAGACCTCTTCAGAGATAAATGCATAAGCAAAGGAAGACAGCAAATACCATGAAGAACCACAATGATGACGATGACCAGAAAGAAAATGAAAAATCCTCAGAAAGCAGGCTGGAACACATAGAAATATGTGATATAAATGAGAGATTTTGCCCTAGCTGGTTTGGCTCAGTGGATAAAGTGTTGGCCCACAGACAGAAGGGTCCTGGGTTCAATTCCAGTAAAGGGCACATAACTCGGTTGCATGCTCGATCCCCAGCCCCAGTCGGGGTATATAGGAGGCAACCAATCGATGTGTCTCTCTCACATCGATGTTTCCTTCTTTCTGTCTCTCCCCCTTCTACTCTCTCTAAACATCAATGGAAAAATTAAACATTTAAAAATGATAAATGACAGAGATTTCAAGATTGCAGTCCTGAAAATAATGAGATGCAAGAAAATACTGACAGGCAATTCAGTGCACTTAGAAAATAAATCAATGAACAAAATGAGTACTTTACCAAGGAAATTAAAAACTTTAAAAAAGGACCAATAAGAAATCCTGGAAGTGAAGTATGCAATTAAGGAGATTAAGAGTAAACTACCCAGCACAGAAAACAGAACAAATGAAATAGAGGAAAGAACTAGTGATATCGAAGATAGGAATCAAGAAATAGTGCAGAGGGAAGAAGAGAGATCTGAGAATAAAGAAAAATGAAAGAGCTCTATGAGACCTATCCGATTCCATCAAAAAAAGCAATATTAGAATTACAAGCATTGCAAAAGAGAAAGAGAGGGAACATGGAATGAAGAGTCTATTAAAACAAATAGTGGATGCAAACTTTCCAAATCTATGGAAAGAACTAGATCCTCGAGTCCAAGAAGCAAACAGAACACCCGGTTACCTCAATCCAAAAAGGCCTTCTTCAGGGGCCTGTCACAAATAATGACAAAGAAAAAAATTCTCAAAGCAGCCAGGAAAAAAGTGACCTACAAAGGAAAATCCATCAGAATCATCCGATCTCTCAGCAGAAACTCTACAAGCTAGAAGAGAGTGGAAGCAAATAGTCAAACTCCTGAAAGAGAGAAATTACCAGCCACAAATAATATATCCAGCAAAATTATCCTTTAAATATTAAGGCGAAATAAAGATGTTCCCAGACATACAGAAGCTGAGGGATTTCATCACCAGAAAACCTTCATTGCAGGAAATACTCAATGGAGTTATTCTACCTGAAACAAAGAACATAAGGCCATAACACTACAAGTAGGTTCAACAACAAACTTACAGCATAAATAGGGATAATTTGTGACAACAAAAACATAAAAGGGGAGAGGGAAAGGTCTGAACTGGAAAAGGAAGATGAAGATCAGATTCACTCAAAAGCGAAAAAACTGCCCATCTGGCGTGGCTCAGTGGTTGAGTGTGGACCTATGAACCAGGAGGGGTCAGTTCGATTCCTGGTCAGGGCACCTGCCTGGGTTGTGGGCTTGATCCCCAGTATGGGGTGTGCAGAAGGCAGCCAATCAATGATTCTCATCATTGATGTTTCTCCCTTTCTCTTCCTCTCCCTTCCTTTCTGAAATTAATAAAAATATATTTAAAAAAAGAAAAAGAAAACATAACACTTCTTAATATATACCCACCCAACCAGGGAGCACCAAAATATATAAAACTACTCACAGAACTAAAGGGAGAAATAGACCATTGACAGCTCTAGACAGATCAACCAGACAGAAAATCATTAAAGAAATATTGGCCTTAAATGAAACACTAGACCAAATGGACATAATTAACATTTACAGAACCTTTCATCACAGAGCATCAGATTATACATTCTTCTCCAGTGCATAGCATTCTCAAAGATTAACCATATATTGGGTCACAAAACTAGCATCAACAAATTCGAGGTTGAAAGTTTACCAAGCATGTTCTCTGACCACAATGCCTTGAAATTAGAAATCAAATGCAAAAATGAAGTAAAGAAACCCACAAATACATGCAGGTTAAACAACATACTATTAAAAAATGACTGGGTTAAAGAAATAAAAGTTGAGATCAAAAGATATAGAGAATCTAACCGGTTTGGCTCAGTGGATAGAGTGTCGGCCTGCAGACCAGAGAGTCCCGATTCCAGTCAAGAACGGGACAGGGACGTACCTCGGTTGCAGGCTCCTCCCCAGACCAGGCCCTGGTCGGGGCTCATGTAGGAGGCAACCAATCGATGTGTTTCTCTCACATTGATATTTCTGTCTTTCCCTCTCTCTTTCACTCTTCCACTCTCTCTAAAAAAATCAATGGAAAAATATCCCTGTTGAAGATTAAAACAAAAACAAAACAAATGCCCTAACTGGTTTGGCTCAGTGGATAGAGTGTCGGCCTGCGGAGTGAAGGGTCCCAGGTTCGATTCCGGTCAAGGGCATGTACCTTGGTTGCAGGCGCATACCCAGTGGGGAGTGTGCGGGAGGCAGCTGATCAATGTTTCTCTCTCATTGATGTTTCTAACTCTCTATCCCTCTCCCTTCCTCTCTGTAAAAAATCAATAAAATATATTAAAAACAACAACAACAACAAAACACAAAAAAACTCCCAAAAAACAAAAGTCCAGGACCAGATGACCTTACCAGTGAATTCTACCAGACATTCAAAGATTTAAAACTATCCTTCTCAAAGCCTGGGAAAGATAACACAAAAAAAGAAAACTACAGACCAGTATCTCTGATGAATACAGATGCAAAAACCCTAAACAAAATACTAGCAAACTGAATACAATAGTACATCCAAAAAATAATACATCACCATCAAGTGGGGTTCATTCCAGGGGCACAAGAATGGTTCAATGTACACAATCAACGTAATACACCACATTAACAAAAGAAGGATCAAAACCATGTGATCTTACCAGTAGATGCAGAAAAAGCATTTGATAAGATACAACATCCATTTATGATTGAAACACTCAATAAAATAGGAATAGAAGGAAAGTACCTCAATATAATAAAGGCCATATATGCCTAGCTGGCAAGGCTCAGTGGTTGAGCGTCAACCTATGAACCGGGAGGTCACGGTTCGATTCCCGGTCGGGGCACATGCCCAAGATGTAGGTTCAATCCCCAGTGTGGGGCTTGCAGGAGGCAATTGATCAATGATTCTCTTATCATTGATGTTTCTATCTCTCTCCCCCTCTCCCTTCCTCTCTGAAGTCAATAAAAACATTAAAAAAATAATAATAAAAAAGGCCATGTATGATAAACCCTCAGCTAATATCATACTCAATAGTGAAAAACTGAATGCTTTTCCTCTAAGATCAGGAACAAGACAAGAGTGTCCACTCTCACCATTCTTATTCAACATAATGCTGGAAGTCCTAGTCAGAGCAATAAGGCAAGAGAAAGAAAGAAAAGGCATCTAAGTAGGAAAAGATGAAGTCAAACTGTCACTTTTTGCAGATGACATGATTCTGTATATAGAAAACCCAAAAGACTCCACCAAAAAAACTATTAGGAACAATAAACAAATATAGTCAGGTTGCACGATATAAAATCAATGTGCAAAAATGCAATGCCTTCCTGTATAATGATAAAACTTCAGAAAAAGAAATGGGGAAAAAACCCAATTCCTTTTGCAGTTGCAACCAAAAGAATAAAATCCGTAGGAATAAACTTAACAAAGACATGAAAGACCTATATACTGAAAATTACAAAGCATTATTAAAAGAGATAGAAAAAGACACAACAAAATTGAAAAATATCCCATGTTCATGGGTTGGAATAATCAACATAGTTTAAATGGCCATATTACCCAAAGCAATGTACAGATTTAATACAATCCCCATCAAAATCCCAATTGCATTTTTTAAAGAAACAGAATGAGAAATCATCATTTATATGGAATCACAAAAGACCCCAAATAGCCAAAGCAATCCTGAGAAAAAAGAAAGAAGCTGGAGGTATCGTGCTACCTGACTTCAAATTATACTAGAGTTACGATGATCAAAACAGCATGGAATTGGCAGAGAAACCGACACACAGATCAATGGAACAGAATAGAGAGCCCCGCTATAAAACCACATGTATATGGACAGATAATTTTCGACAAAGGAGACAGAAACATATAATGTAGTAAACATAGTCTCTTCAATAAGTGATGCTGGGAAAACGAGAAAGCCACATGCAAATTAATAAAAGTTGATTTGTCCCCATGCACAAAAATTAATTCAAAATGGATCAAAGACCTAAATATAAGACCGGAAACAATAAATTACACTGAAGAAAATATAGGCACCAAACTTATGGACCTTGGTCGTAGAGAACATTTTATGAACTTGACCCCAAAGGCAAGGGAAGTAAAGACAAAAATAAATGAATGGGACTATACCAAACAAAAACCTTCTGCACAGCAAAAGAAACTAACAACAAAACAAAGAGACAGCCAACCAGACGGGAGATGATATTTGCAAACAGTAACTCCAACAGAGGTTTAACTTCCAAAATATATGAAGAACTAATAAAACTCAACAACAATCAAACAAACTACCCAACCAAAAAGTGGGCAGAGGACCTGAAAATACACTTGTCCGAAGAAGACATATGAACAGCAAATAGATATATGAAAAGTTGTTCATCCTCACTCACAATTAGGGAAATGCAAATCAAAACTACAATGAGATTCCACCTCACACCTGTTAAAATGACCATTATCAAAAAGACAAGCAATAACAAGTGTTGAAGAGGTTGTGGAAAAAAGGGAACCCTCATTCACTGCTGGTGGGAATGTAGACTGGTATCATCACTATGAAAAGCAGTCTGGCAATTCCTCACAAAATTAAAAATAGAGCTACCATACAACCCAGCAATCCCTCTCCTGGGTATATACCCAAAAAACTCGAAATCATGTAATCACAAAGATATATGCACCCCTATGTTAATTGCATTATTCACGGTGGCCAAGACATGGAAACAACCAGTGTCCCGCGATCCAGTACTAGATAAAGATGTGGTACATATACACAATGGAATACTACTCAGCCATAAGCAAGCATGAAATATTGCCATTTGCCACATGGATAGACCTTGAGAACATTATGCTAAGTGAAGTAAGACAATCAAAAAGCTAAGAACCATATGATTTCACTCATATGTGGAATATAAAACTAAAATTCATGAACACAAACAGCAGCTTGTGAGCTACCCGACGGAAGGAGGTGGTAGGAGTAGGGGGGTCCTAATATAAGGTGACAGATTTGACTTTCAGTGGTGGGTACATGGTGCAACATACAGATCTTGTAACATAGAAACCCACACCTGAAACCTATATGTTCACGTTGACCAATGTCACCCCAACCAATTTAATATTTAAAAAAATATATAAAGATATGGAGAACCATTAGAGATGTCAGTGGTATTGAGCAGAGAAATGACTAGATCTGACTCATTTTAAAAGCCTCCCTGGGGATGCTGGGGCAGGAGGAGGCAGCAGGCAGAACAGGAGCCCAGGGAGGAGGCACTGCACTGCAGTCACCTGGCGAGAGAATACAGTGGCTCAGGCCCCGGTGACAGGTGAAAAGCGAAGCAGTGAAGGTGGCGAGAAGTGGTCTGCTTCTGAATATATTTTTGCCATTTGGGACAACAGATTTGATAAATAAGATCAGACATGAGATGTAAGGAAAAGAGGAGTCAAAATTACTCCAAGGATTTTGAATTTAGGTTCAAAAAGAAGTCCAGCTGCCATCTGCAGACAAGAGGATGGTGGGAAGAGCAAGTTGAAGGGCGAGATCTGTTTCAGGTCACATCTCCAATTCTTGATAATCTGGAGCTCAGGAGACAGGCCTAGGCTAGAGATGTTAATAGTTAAAATACAACTTGATACTTTAAATCGAGAAACTCCCCATAGCTGATTTGGCAAAGAGAACCAGGGGCAGCAAGATGAGCAGCAGCCAGTGAGGTAGGAGAGGATGGCGACTTAGAAGCTAGTGAGGTAGAAGAGGATGGCGACTTAGAAGCCAGTGAGGTAGGAGAGGATGGCGACTTAGAAGCCAGTGAGGTAGGAGAGGATGGCGACTTAGAAGCCAGTGAGGTAGGAGAGGATGGCGACTTAGAAGCCAGTGAGGTAGGAGAGGATGGCGACTTAGAAGCCAGTGAGGTAGGAGAGGATGGCGACTTAGAAGCCAGTGAGGTAGAAGAGGATGGCGAATTAGAAGTGAGGCCAAAAACCGAATCCAGGCTTTTGAATAAACTTTTAAGATACAGCACATAACATTTTTTAAGCTGTGAAGAAGTAGACAAGGGTAAAACCCAAATACAATTCTGAGGCCTGAAATGAAAATGAGCCAGTTTCACGAAGCCTGGGCTTCTAGAGATAAAATCAGAAAAAGGTTTCATAAAAGGCAGGTGAAGGGCACACGTTGTATTAACAGTGTTAACATTGTATTATGTTAACATTTTGTATTAACAGTAGAAGGAAGAGGACTATTGAGGGCATATTGCTCCCTTCTTAGGAAAGAGAGGGCTCATCCAGGCAAAGTGATGTTGAGTATCTACAGCGGGCGGAGCAGTTAGGTACATTAGTTAATGATTAAACGAAATACCTGACACATATTAAGGACAAGACAGTCTTACCTTCTCCCCATATTAGATCCCCACAAAGTAGTTACCATAGTCTTATTTTATAGATAAAGAAACTGGTTAAGAAAGGCTAAGTGACAGCATGCAAGTAGTTAAGGGCTTTACTTTCTTTTCTTTTTTCCAAAAAAAAGAAGTTTCTTGATTTTAAAGAGAGAGGAAGGGAGAGAGACAGACATTGATGTGAGAGGGTAACGTAGATCGGCTGCCTCCTGCACCCCACTGACGGTAGATGGGACTATACACCTATCCAACTGAGACACTGGCCAGGGCGAGGATTTTACTTTCTGAAGTTGCAAGGAGGAACTTCAAGGCCTTGAAGATCAGAATTCTGGTTTAAACAGTATATATAATAATAACAGTGATACCAACATTACAGTGTAAAGTTTCTACAATGCTATTGGATGTACATTGTTGTATTAAATCTTCCTGTCACCCGCCTTGAGTCGGCTGTTATCCTTTGATATTTAGGAAACGGGCTGAGGCAGATTAAATTCCCAGAGCCCGTGGGAGGCAGGACCCTTAACTAGCAGCTACACTGCGCTGCCCGGTGCTCGCACAGCCGAGATGTGACAGAGGCTGGACTCCAAGTCCTGGCACTTTCCCAGGGGGATTCAAAGTTAAAGTACAACCTGATACTTCAGATCAAGAAACTCCCCGTAGCTGATTTGGCACAAGGAGAATTCAAGGTCACACTTTCCATTGGTTTTGACACCTGTTGGGCTGATTGCAGCACGGCAGCCATTGTGGAGAGAACTTTTCTCATTACATCTACATTTTGTTCTGGCCCTTTTTTCTCTGGCATCTTCTTTAAGATGACTAAACCCTTCCTGAGAACGTCCTTCTGCAGGGTCACTGACTCAGGAAAAGGAAACTCTTCACACAAGCACTCTTGGCATCAGCAGCTCCGAGAGAAGGGGCTTTAGATGCCCTAGGAAAAATCTAGGTAAGGCCGAAACCGGTTTGGCTCAGTGGATAGAGCGTCGGCCTGCGGACTGAAAGGTCCCAGGTTCGATTCCGGCAGGGGCATGTACCTTGGTTGCGGGCACATCCCCGGTGGGGTGGGTGCAAGAGGCAGCTGATCGATGTTTCTCTCTCATCGATGTTTCTAACTCTCTATCCCTCTCTCTTCCCCTCTGTAAAAAATCAATAAAATATATTTTTTAAAAAAAAAATCTAGGTAAGAGGGGCTGAGACTAACTCTTAAGACCACAGGCAAGTCACTCCCTTCCCAGGCCCCAGTGAACCCAGGAAGGCGAGGTCGGCAGGCCAGGTGAGATAAAAAGTGCCCAGCTGGAGGTAGGCACACATCACAGGATGCAAGAGGATTCAAAGGCTCCTGCCGGCGCACTCTTATCATTACGATCGTTATGTACCTATTTTCACGGATATTAGAAAAAAGATGCATCACGTGAAACCCAGTTTCATCAGTATTATTTTTTGGATAAAAATGGATTTAACAAAAACTGTGAATGGAGGAAAAGCACTAAGTAATGAGCACAGCAGGTGAGTGATAAACATGCAACTAAAGGTGGGCAAATACCAGACTATGTGGTCAGTCAAGGCCCTTACATGTGTTACATTCTACAGCTATTAGATTGAAAAATGAGAATGGTATTTGCACTGTAACAAGAAGGTCCAATGGGGATACAATGTACTATAGTAATATGATAACCCAAATACATGAAGTGATTGTGCTTGTCTTCCTGTTGTAAGTTTTGTTTTGTTTTGTTTTGTTTTGTTTTAACAGAGCAAAGTTCCCAATTTCCTCCTTAGCCATTACTTTTCTAGTAATAACTACTACCTGGCCAATATGGCTCAGTTGTTGAACACGGACCTACAAACCAGGAGGTCACAGTTCGATACCCGGTCAGGGCACATGCCTGGGATGCGGGCTCGAACCCCAGTGTGGGGCGTACAGGAGGCAGCTGATCAATGATTCTGTCATCAGTGATGTTTCTATCTCTCTCTCCCTCTCCCTTCCTCCTGAAATTAATAAAAATTTATTTTAAAATAACAACAACTACCATGAATTGAGCTCTCTATGTGCCAGGGACTGTGCTAAGTGCTTTTCACCATGTTCTCGGTAAATTCTCACAGCCCTTTGGGTTAGGAGTCATTAGCTCCATTTTATAGATAAGAAAACAAGACTCAGAAGGGAAGTGACCACACACGGCCCTACAGCCAGTCACTGTCAGAACTGGGGTCTGAACTCCAAGTCTCATCATCCAAAACACCTGTTCTCTTAACCATGCTGCAGTTCTACCTCACCGACAAGTTTGAGGTCACCCCACACAGCTTGTCTGCCTGCCCTGGGGCCTTTTCAGAATCCCCCTTCCTTTTGGTAATACGATCCCTATCCTCTAGCTCCTTGCTACAGACCAGCCATATCAGCGTCAGTGGGAACCTGTTAGAATCTCAAGTCCCACCACAGACCTACTGATCAAAATCTTCACTTTCACAAGATTCCCAGGGGGTTTGTATGCTTGTTAAAATTAAGACGCTTAATCTAGAAGAGAGGACACCTCCTGGAGAAAGCAGGTGGAAAAGGTGCAGAGGGTTTTACAGGCTGAAGGACCACACAGGCACAGTCTTGGAGGTGAGAAAGGGCAGGTGTGTTTGAAGCTGGGATGTGGGATGGGTGTTGGGTCATGAAGTCAGGACATGAGGTCATGGGGTGTAGAGCTTTGAATGACAGACCTAGGAGCTGAGACTTTATCCTGAGGGAAACAGAAAAACACTCAAAGGTTTGAGCAGAGAGAGAGAGAGAGGATTAGATGTGCAGAGCCCTTGGAGAAAATCTTTGTTAAGGAGAGGTTGGATTTTGATAGGCAGTGAGAGAATGCTGATAAATGGTGAAGTTGGGATTTGAACCGATGCTTTTAACCGCTACAGGTTCTGCCTCGAGTCTAGCCCTCTGTACGTTTCATGACCAGCCATGCCCAGCCTCCTCCATCCCATCCTTAGCTCCAGCCAGTCCAGTCAAGGTTCGCACATAGCCCCAACTTTCTGTCTTGTCTCCACTGCTGTCACTGCCTGAGAGCAGGCCACCAGCCTTACATGGCCTGTTCTCCCACAACCGCCAGTGGATCTTCGGGACAGAAAGCCAATGTGCCTCCTCTGACGTGAGCCTTCTGAGGGCACCGTGTCACCTCACGTGCTGTGCAAAATTCCTGTGCTGGCTTCCAACACCTGTAGCCCTCTGGCCCCATCTCCTCTGAGCCTTTGCTTTTGCTGTTTCCTCCTCCTGGAATGCCCCTCCTCTGCCTCCGTTTGCCAAATCCCCACTGAGCTTTGTCTGTGAACCTTCCCCACTGCCTGGAGTTGTCTGCCCTCAATCCTCTGTCTAGGCCTCCATGTTGGTTTCCCTTTCATACCCAGACCCAGGATACAGCCCAAAAAGGCCTTTGATAAAAATGAGTTGAAAAATCTCCAGGATGACTTAGACCAAGGTCCTAAACTTTAGGGGAAGGAGGAATAATAGCAGAATGAATATTTACATAGTGTTTATTATGTAAACAGTTCTCTTTAGTGTGTTAACTCATTTCATCCTCACAACCCTAAGAAGTGTTGATGTGGGTATGATTTTCCTTTTACAAATGAGGAAAGTGAGGCACAAAGAGGTTAAGAAACTTGCCCAAGGTCTTTGAGCTGGTAAATGAGGGAGATAAAAGTCCACCCTGAGCCCTAACCGGTTTGGCTCAGTGAATAGAGTGTCGGCCTGTGGACTGAAAAGTCCCAGGTTCAATTCCGGTCAAGGGCATGTACCTTGGTTGTGGGCACATTCCCAGTAGGTGTGCAGGAGGCAGCTGATCGATGTTTCTAAGTCTCTATCCCTCTCCCTTCCTCTCTGTAAAAAATCAATAAAATATATACATATTTTTTAAAAGTCCACCCTGAGCTCTAAACTCCTAGTTCTTAACTTACAGGTGGAATGGGGAGATCAGGAGAACCACAGGGGCCAGAAGAGGCAGACTGAGCTAGGATGATGGGCCAAGGAGGCCTGAGAAAAACAGACCTACAGAGTTCTTGTGACAGAGCAGAGGCCAAAGCAGCCAGCCCCCGCCCCCTACGGCCCACCACACCCACTAGGGGGCAGCAGAACGTTCTTTCCCTGGCAACTGGCTCCCCTGCAGGAAGAAAGCAGAGCCTGGGCCCAGAAACCTGGCCCAGCCAGAGTTCTCCAGGTATGAGCTGGGTGGCACTGGAAGCTGTGGCAGTTCGGGGCTGGAATGGGGAAACCTAACTCACGTTCTGATAGTAAAGCTCCTCCCTTTAAACCTGCATCACCCTCAGGATAAATCCCAAATGCCCGTTGGCCTGCCACACACCCTACGCTCACCCACGCCTCTCCCAGTGCCCCACTCACCCCCTGAGCCACTGAAAGGCCCATTTCTTCTGCCCGGAGCAGTCACTCACCTCACCCCTCACTCGCACTGGTCTCAGACAAGCCATCTCTTTACTAACTTTGAGACCTTGGCCAGTCACCAAACTGTCAAGCTTCCTGGGTCTCAGTTTCCTCGCTTGTAAAATGGAACAAATACTACCTATGTTATAGAATTGAGGTGCTGAAAACAGTGTCCGGAGAAGAGTAAATGCTACCAAGAGTCAGGGGTTTCTGTTGCCTAACCTGGCCCCTCCCCCACCACGTCTGCATTAGGTTCCCAGCTCTGGGCTTCTCCCCCCTGGTGGCTGCTCTCATCACACAGGACAGTAGCTGCCGGGGGCAGGATCCATGGCTTCTGTCTGATGGAGGCTGAGCCGGAACCAGGTTAGGGATCAGGGTGTAGGACACATACCTCCTTGTTGTCCACGGGGATCTTGAGTTTCACCACCTCATACTTCTCCTCACCCTCCTCCTCCTCATCCTTCACCAGCAGCACCATCTCCTCTTGCATCTCCTCCTCCTCCTCCACCTTCAGTGTCTGCTGTTCGCCAGGCATCTTGGTGTCCTAGGGCGGGCAGCTGGGTCAGACGCTCAGGACCCACCCCGCACCTCGGCCCCGGCCCAGGCAGGCAAGGCGGTGCAGCCGTGGCTTCTCTTGCCCGACCCTGGGGTTTGGCCCTCTCCCTCCCGCCCCAGCTCGGCCCTAGGCACCAGCACTTGCCCGCGACCAGCTCCGAAGACACTTGTTCACCCCACTCATCCCGGCATTCAAGGCCCAGAACAGTTCGAATCTCCAGTGCCAACGAGTCGCCACCCTCCCGCGCTGAGTCACTGCCGGGCGCCTGCGTCGGCGGCCCGGAACTCCAGGGCACGGGCTGGAGGCGGGATCGGGGCGGAGACCCTGAGGGTGCGCACTCACCAGCCGCGGGTTCAGAGCTCACGCAGCCCCAGGCCAGGGCTCCCGGCGGTTGGGCATTCGTGAAGCTTCGGGGGCGGGGCCTCGGCGCGCCCGGTCATTGGTCAGAACGGCTAACCCCGCCCCCTAGGGGCGGGATCCGGAGGACCCGAGCGTCCGGTCCGGGCTGCCCGGGGAGAGTGGGGAGGCCAGAGCCTGTGGCTCCGCTGTTCCCCAGCTCCCAGGGCCCCGGTCCGCCCCACCCCGACTTTCAAGGTCCTCGCAGTCCGGTTCTGACCCACCTTCAAGGCGTTTTTCCTGTGCCCGGCTCGGAGGTCTCCGCTGCGGCCGAGCACGTCCGCTCCGCCCAAGGCAGGCCACGTGCGCCCCAGCCCGGGCCTGGGCCTCTCGCTGGCGCCCCGCCCGGAGGGCGGACCCAGTTTCCTCCTCACCTCTTCCCTTTTCCTGTTTCTCCCCCTTCGCCTTCTTTTCTCCTTTCCCAGCGACGCTTTTCCGGTCTCCCGGACTCCGGCAGAGCTGGCTCCTGGAACACGCGCATTGCAAATCTACACCCACCGAGAGCTACCGCCGCCTGTCCTGTGTGCTGTGCCTACTGTGCGCTGGTGTTATGCTGCGCGTTTCACACAACTGATCTCTTTTAAAAAATTAAATGTATTGGGGTAAAATATCGCCGCCCAAAGTCTAGTCTCCGTCGGACACCGTATATTTAATCGCCTTTATCCACTTCCTTCTCCACCCACTACCTTCCCTGGTGTTGCCTTGTATGAGTTTGTTGATCTCTTTTTATCTACACAAAGGTGGGTCATTTTACGAATGGGCTAATGGAAGTTCTGGGAAGTAAACTGATTTTCCTAAATTATATAGTAAGGGTTCTCATATCAGAACCCTAACCCCACAACCCAGGAGCCTAAGTGGGAAATGAGTAGCTCACAGGCCAAATCCAGTGCACAGTAGTACCTTCTTTGACCCTCAGGGTGTTTCCCATTTAAAAATTAGCTTTAAAAAAAAAGGCTTTACAGTTTTTTATTTCTAACATTTCAGAATTTGGATATTTCACTTAAAGGTTCTGTATTTCCCATTTCTCTTGAAAAAGATATCTAATTCTTCCATTTATGGATGGGGCAACTAAGGATCAAAATTGATGAAAGTAAAGAGAAATAAATCAGTAAATGTTTAAAACCCTGTCTTGCCTCTTTACAACAGCTCTGTGTGGACCAGTATCTCCCTTTGACAAATGAGGGAACTAAAGGTTAGAGAACTTAAGTTATTTGTTCCAAGTCACACAGCTGGTAAGTAGCAGATTCCAAAGCTCATGTTCTTTCTATTGCTCCAAACTATCAGAAATGAGCTTACACAAGGAAATTGGTAGCAGAGCCAGGACTCAAACCTGAGCCTCAGGCCGCAGAGCCCAGGGCATAATTTGGATGTTGGGATTAAATCTGGTCGAATATTTGTGCCTCCCCAGAGGTAGGCAAAGGTGTTAAATGGCTGAATACTCACACCTAGGATCCCAAAGCCACTTTGATTGTGTTCATTCTCTCAAGTATTCAGTGAGCCCTCTATGTGCCTGGCACCATTCGAGGTATTGGAGATGCAGTAGTGAACAAAGCAGACAAAAATCTTGACTACCAGGGTCCTTGTAAGGGTGTAAAAAATATGAACAATAATCAAGAGAGTTTCAGATCCTGATAGGTACGAGAGGATGAGATGGGGAGTGGTGTGGTTGGGGGCTTCTTGAATGGGCAGGGAAGGCATCTCTGAGGAAGTAATATCTGAGATGCCTTGGGTGATGAGAAAACGTTAGCCATTTGAAACTCTGGAGGAAGAGTGTCTAAAGAGAACTACGGCCTGGCTGACGTGGCTCAGTGGTTGAGCGTCAACCTATGAACCAGGTGGTCATGGTTCAATTCCAGGTCAAGGTACATGTCCGGGTTGGGGGCTCAATCCCCAGTGTGTGGTGTGCAGAAGGCAACCAATCAATGATTTTCTCTCATAATTGATGTTACTATCTCTCTCTCCCTCTCCTTTTCTCTCTGAAATCAATAATAATAATAAGCCCTAACCGGTTTGGCTCAGTGGATAGAGCGTAGGCCTGCGGACTCAAGGGTCCCAGGTTCCATTCCGGTCAAGGGCATGTACCTTGGTTCCGGGCACGTACCCAGTGGGGAGTGTGCAGGAGGCGGCTGATCGATGCTTCTCTCTCATTGATGTTTCTAACTCTCTATCCCTCTCCCTTCCTCTCTGTCAAAAATTAATAAAATATATATATATATATTTTTTAAAAAATATATTTTATTGATTTTTCACAGAGAGGAAGAGAGAGGGATAGAGAGTTAGAAACATCGATGATAGAGAAACATCGATCAGCTGCCTCTTGCACAACCCCTACTGGGGATGTGCCCGCAACCAAGGTACATGCCCTTGACCGGAATCGAACCTGGGACCTTTCAGTCCGCAGGCCGACGCTCTATCCACTGAGCCAAACCGGTTTCGGCAATAAAATATATTTAAAAATAATAATAATAAAAAGAGTGAGAGAGAGAACTACAGAGGCCTTAAGGTAGGAATGAGTTTGGCCTGTTTGAGAAACAGAAGGCTTGTGTGGCTGGAGCCAAGTAAGTTAAGGAGGGAAAATGTAGTGTGGAAGATGGAAGTGGGTTAGGCAGGGACCCCGTTATGGCTGGAACCCCACCTCTAAAAAGGCAAGGCCTGCTTGCCCTGATTCAGAGAGTCAGTGAGGAGACTGGGCTGGGAGCACTGAAAGTTCCTTCTAGAAGGCCTTCTGCTATGGAAGGACTAAGGAACCGTCCTTTGAAAAGGACAAGGACTGCATCCATTTGCTCTGCAAACATGTACAAGTATCTGCCTAGAATTGGAGCTAGTTCCTGTTCTTTTTTTTTTTAATTATTTTTATTGATTGTAGAGAGAAAGGGGGAGGGATAGAGAGAGATAGAAACATCAATGATGAGAGAGAATCATTGATCAGCTGCCTCCTGCACGCCCCCTACTGGGGACTGAGCCCGAAATCCAGGCATGTGCCCTTGGCTGGAATCGAACCTGGGACCCTTCAGTCCACAGGCTGATGCTCTATCCACTGAGCCAAACTGGCTAGGGCTAGTTCCAGTTCTTGAGAATCTCATAGTCTAGTAAAGAAGATTGTGATGAAAAATGCATAGGCTTATATATAAATTGATTACACATGAAAAGGAAACAATAGTTGTCTGGCAGAATAGTGGGGTAAATGAATAACTTGTAGGGAGTGGGTATTGAGAACAGGCCTCACTGAGGAGACAAATGTGAAAGGACCTTCTAAGGTGAGTGGGAGTTTGCCAGATTAACAAAGAGGTAGCAGCTTGTGAGATGGTCCAAGGACACTTCACCGAAGTATTTAGTGAGGCCTACTGTGTGCCCGGCCCCTTTGAGGACTGGGAGGTAGAAAATTGAATTTGGAAAAGTCTTTATCTTCCTCATTACTCTGCATGTCACTACAGTATTTGTCTTCAAATTCACTAGAACTTCAGGTCTTTGGGGGTTTTTTTAAATCTATTTTTATTGATTTCAGAGAGGAAGGGAGGAGAGAGAGAGAAACATCAAAGAGGAGAGAATCATTGATCGGCTGCCTTCTGCATGCCCCCCACCGGGGATTGAGCCCGAAACTTGGGCATGTGCCCTCGACTGGATTCGAACCCCAGGACCCTTCAGTCCACAGGCTGTCACTCTATCCACTGAGCCAAACCAGCTAGGGCCCAAGTCATTCTTTACCTCTTCTTTGGAGAGGCCTTTGGATCACGCAGAATTCTCTGCTGCATGTGTGCTTCTAGCATAGTCCTTACCACACTTGAAATCACCTGTTCAATGGCAATCTGTGTAGAAACAGGGCAGAGACTTAGTCTTATTCATCCTTTTATCCCCAGTAACCAGCACACACTAGGTCTTGCTGTTGAGTGACTATCCTCAAGAAGCTCTAGATGTGTTCAGTGCTCAGATGAAGGGGATTCTAACTCAGGATGGAGGTGAAGGGAAGGATTCTGGGAGGAAGTAATGCTCCAGGTATTTGTGTGTGTGGTGGGGGTGGGGGTAGGGGTGGGGGTGGGGAGGGACATCAATAAAAGGAATCAACATTTAAGAGGCAAAGGGCTGAAACCACACAAGTGGAAGGCCTTGAATGCCAACTAAGGAGTTGTGTTTTATAGGAGACATGCAAAGATAGGCAGGGTTTTTAGTTGGGGAATGACATAATCAGATGTAATTTTACAAATCACTGCAGCTGGGCTTCAGGGCCAATCTGCCGAGGAGGGAGACGAGGAAAACCAGCAAGGAGGACCCTCCAAAGCCCCAAAGGACCTCCAGTTAGGCCTATGGGTTTGTGTGCCAAGCCTCCAAGAATCCCAGGCCTGAATGCACAACTCTAAGGTTTTGAGTGTGTATAACAACTTGGTGGTGGTGGGGTAGGGGGTTTGCGGGGGGTGGGGGGAGAGACGGCACTGTAACAATTTTTTATCAGTTTCTAGGCAAGCCTGTCCAACTATTGTGATCTCTTAAGAGCTTCTATCTGGGTACCACTCCCGCATGCAGATTAGCAGAGGCAACCAACCAGTGAAGTAGTGAAAGTCTTGTACTTCATTTCTTTTTCTTTTCTTTTTTTTAATTTTTTATTGAGGTATTATATGTGTACATATCTTACCATTACCCCCTTGTACTTCATTTCTTAGGTGGGTGATCCGCCTTCGTCTTTTTTGTCCCTGGCCAGTCATATCAGTTCCTCTCACCCCTTCCTCCCTATTGACACCCTCCTTGGGAAAAGCTAGGAATTGGAGTCAGCTCCTAACCCATGGGACGTTTGCCTTTTCCAGGAGATAAAGAGGTATCCCCTTTGGGACTTTCAGCCAAATGACCTATTTCTTGACAAATATAAAAAAAGACTCAGGGAGGCCGGGTTTCCCAGTAGGCAGAGCATCAGTGATGGGCCTTCTATGTCTGTACTAGAGCGGCTGGCCACAATTCTCCCTTACTTGTGTTGAACTTTAGATAAATGGCATCATAGTTTATGTATTATTCTGTAACTTGCTTCTAATTTTTTTTTCTTGCAAAACACCTCAAATTTTACTCACGGTACAAAAGTAATAAGTGCCACATCAGTACAGAAAACACACAGCCTATATACAGCTCATCCTTCAAAACCAGAACAGTCACGTGAAGAGTCATACAGATTCTCATTTTTACTTAAAAATCTAAGGTGCACACTTCAACATCAATTTCCTTTAATTCTTCAACACTGGCAAGACTGCTGTTCACCACTCTATCCTTGAGAAGCATGATAGGGTCACTCTTACTTCTTCCTCAATTTCCTCTCGTGTATGAGAACTGACTCCAGGATCACTCATGCTGTGTCCATAGTAACAGTAAGCCTGCTGCTCCATTAGTACGGGCCCCTTTCCAGCCCTACAATGGGCAGCTGCAAACTTTGTTGCCTCCCAGACACATAGGCCATCCATTCCAACTACCCTCAGCCCAGGAATGAAGTCGCCTCTCTTATAGTAATCAGTGCTGGCTGCTGCTCTCTCAACAGACGTTCCCATCCCATAGCAGTTATTTTCACAGATGAAAATACTGTTGTATTATCAATCAGGGAGCTAGATACGAGATGCCTTAATGAGCCAATTAATTAGGAGTCATTTTTATTGCGCGTGGGTTCAGAGCAGAATATCTCTGTCAAATTCTGAACAACCACAGGAAGGAGTATTCCCTTTTTATATTCTTCTAGGTCTTTGTGTAAGTTATTTTTGCAGACAGCTTATAACCTTGAGTATATATCATATCTAACAATCACCTTCATATCTATACAGACAACTTGTAACCTTGAGTACATATATCTATACAGACACCTGTAACCTTGGATACATAATGAACAAACACTTGGCATGAGAATATGGGAATTATTATCAGTATCAGGGTATCAGCCCCTTTAGGTGGCTAGCTTGCAAGGTCAGACAGTTTATCTTTTCTATTATTCAAGCTAAAAAACAAAGTTACTGTTCAGAATAAGAGACCATCTAAAAATAACATAGTTGATTTACAGAGCAAGGGATTATCTAAAAATAGCAGAGAATTTCAAACAGCAGTTTCAAACAGCAGTTTTTCCAAAGGAGGGATCATTGCTATGCTTCAATACAAGGTAATTTCCACAAAGCTGCCATATTTTAAGCTTCAAATATCTGACCCTGGTTAGCAGCGCCATCATGATACAAAGTCAAACAAACCTCATCTTTTCCATTATACTTGCAGGCCAGAGCAATCCCAGCTCCCAGGGGCACCTGAGCTCCAATGACGCCATTGCCCCCACAGAAATTCTTGGCATACATGTGCATTGACCCTCCTTTTCCTTTAGCACAGCCTCCTCTTCATCCTGTAAGCTCTGCAAGAATTTCTTGTACAGAAAGCCCACGAGTAAAGGTAAAGCCGTGAGCCCGATAGGCTGTGATCAGATGGTCTGTGGGATTTATGCCAGCTTCCATGCCCACACAACAAGCTTCCTGACCATCACACAAGTGACAGAAACCATGAATAATTTTCTGTTTATACAGCTGATCTGCCTTTAACTCCAGTTAGCAAACAGTCTGCATCATCCTGTAGTATCTGAGCCCATCCTCCCTGGTGAGCACTGTGGTGACAGGAGGGCCCTCTTCCAGCCGGTGAAGGTCACACTTCTTCATTTCAAATGTAGCATCATTTGCAAAATTACGGGATGCCAGCAGGACTCAGCTTGCCTGCTTCTGGGTGAGCAGCGCCTGACAGCACACAGGAGACAGCGGTGAGCATCTTCCTCATGGACTGAGGGTAGTGGCAGAGACACGACTCCCAACGACACAAGCAGGGCCACCCAGCTGTCTCCTAAGCAGCTGTTCTTCAATATTCTTTTCTACCAAAGAAATATATTCTTAAAAACAGGCCTGGCACGGCCAGCGTGGCTCAGTGGTTGAGCGTTGACCTATGAACTAGGAGGTCAGGGTTTGATTCTGGTCAAGGGCACACGCCTGAGTTGCAGGCTCAATCCCCAGTAGGGGGCGTGCAGGAGGCAGCCCATCAATGCTTCTCTCTCATCATTGATGTTTCTATCTCTTTCTCTCCCTTCTCCCTTCCCCTCTGAAATCAATAAAAATATATTTAAAAAAAATAGGTATGTAGGTACGTGCATTCTCTTCTATATCTTCAAACTCCTGGTAGTACTTGTCCATGAAATTTCTCTGTAATAACTAGAACTCTCACCCATGATAATGTCCTCTAAATAGCCAACCACAGGATCCAATTCTGCATCAGAGGCGAAAGAGGAAGACAGTCCTAAACTCTCTTCCTCTAGCGTGTCCATCACTCTGACTGGTGGCTGCCGCGTCCACCCCACTCCGGGCCCATCCGCCTCCTACCCTTCCAGCAGCCCCTGCCCAACCTCCATTCTGCTCCGCAGAGCCCCAACCAGCATCCGGGAGGCCTTGCCACCGGGGCCACCTGAGTCCTGGCTAGCCACACGCCGCCCAGGCCTCTGCCTGAACCTTTGCAACCTCTGCAGGGGCCTGGCGGCAATTACCCCGTACCTTGCTTCTTGTTACCAACATGTTTTTTATATTATCCATATGGATTTTTAGACGCATAATTCATTTTCCCAGATAAATAATATTCTACTGTGTGATTATACCACGTTTATTTATATATTCTCCTTTTTAAAAAATGTATATGTATATTTTTAAAATTGATTTCAGAGAGAAAGGGAGAGAGCAATAAGACCATCAATGACGAGAGAGAATCATTGATCAGCTGTCCCCCACAGGCCCCATACAGGGGATAGAGCTCAAAAACTGGGCATGTGCCCTGAGGGAATCCAACAGTGACCTCCTGGTTCATAGGTCCACACGCAACTACTGACCCACGCTGGCCAGGCATGTATCTCCTTTTAACAGACACTTGGGTTATTTTCAGTGTTTTGCTCTTATAGTTATCCTTTTTTTAAGGACCTTAAATGGGTTTGTTTTTGTTGTTGTTATTTAATTTATTTTAGAGAGAGAGGAAATGAGATGAAAGAGGGAGAGAGAGAAACATCCATGTGAGAGAGAAACATCTGCCAATTGCCTCCCTTACCCACCCACACCAGGAATTGAAACCATGACCTGTGAATGTCCCCTGACCAGAAATCCAACCCCGGCCCTCTCAGGTTAGGGGACAACGTTCCAACCAACTGAGCTAGACCCGCCAGGGCTGGATTTGTTTTTATAAAAAACTTTCCAAGTTCAGCCAGCATGGCTCAGTGGTTGAGCATGGACCTATGAACCAGGAAGTCACAGTTTGATTTCCAGTCAGGCACATGACCAGGTTTCTGGCTCAATCCCCAATGTGTGGGTGTGCAGGAGGCAGCCAATCAATGATACTACTCTTATCATTGATGATTCTATCTCTCTCTCCCTCTCCCTTCCTCTCTGAAATCATTAAAAATATATTTTAAAAACTTTCCAAGATGTTCTAAGTTTTATGAACTTAAATTGATAATAGGTTCTGTTATTTATTTTGATTTTACCATCATCCAGGAATTATGTTAGATGCTTTACACACATTTAAAAATTTTATATTCATAAAATTCCTATCTAGTGTATATTATCTTTAGGTGAAATGACTGTTTTTATAGGTAATAGAAACTGAGGTTCCTAGAGGTTAGACAATTAGCCCAAGATCAATTCACCCAAGCCAAGATCACAACTCAATCTAATTCTAATGTTCAAGTTCACTCCAGGCCTTAATACTGTGTTGTGCGCTGATAAAAAAACAAGTGAAATGATGTACTATAAGATTTATAAGTAGTTCCTATATAGTTTATATTTCCAATGATTGCAAAGTACACATAGCACAAAATTTGCCATCTTAACCATTTGTAACCGTCCAGTTCAGCAGTATTAAGTACATTCCCAGCACTGTGCAATCCACCTCCAGGGCTCTGACATTATATCCTGGGGCACATGCGCCAGATTTCCTCTATGGGTAGAATTGCTGAGGCAGTCCACTTGTAGGTGCAATGCATGGGTTTGCATATGTTCAGCTTTATCAGTTAAGATGAAACTCTTTTCCAAAATGGTTGCACCAGTTTATACTCCTATCGACAATTACTTTTTAAAAAGTATGTAATATATTAAAATGTTTACAAATGTTCTTTATAAAGTTCCAAATGTTAAAGGAACAAAAAGGCAATACACTGCCCTAGCTAGTTTGGTTCAGTGGATAGAGCTTCAGCCTGAGGCCTGGAGGGTCCTGGGTTTGATTCTGGTAAGGGCACATGCTCAGGTTGCGGGCTCGATTCCCAGTAGGGGGCATGCAGGAGGCAGCAAATCAATGATTCTCTCTCATCATTGATGTTTCGATCTCTCTCCCTCTCCCTTCCTCTCTGAAATCAATACAAATAAAAGATTTAAAAAAGGCAATACATGGAAAAATATCGTATCCCCTAAGCATTTCATTCCTTTCCCAGAGGCAATCTATATAACAGTTTCTAGTTGCATATACTAGTAGTTCCCCCTCTTACAACAAATAGTAGTATTCTATGCATACAGTTCTGAAGCTTGCTTACTCCTCTTAACAAATATCACAGGCACATAATCTGGTGGTCTCTGGAGCAGATTGGATGCATATACTGCTCCTCTACACTGCCTGTAACCTTCAATAGGTCATTTAATCGCGTTGTGCCTTATATTCCTTATATATGTGGTGTGGAAAGAATTCTAACTCAGAAGGTTTCATGAGAATTAAATAAGTTAATATAAGTTAAATAAGTTAATAACGTAGAACTGTGCCTATTAGAATTGTAACTATTAGCAATATAATTACATCAATGATTTCTCATCCTTTTTTACAGTTGTTTGGTAGCTTATTATATAACTACTAGAGGCCCAATGAACGAAATTCGTGCAAGAGTGGGCCTTCCATCCCCGGCTGCCATCACTGGCTTCCCCTTGCACCCGGGACCCCGCTTCCTCTGGAAGGATGTCCGGTCTAATTAGCATATTATGCTTTTATTATTATAGATATCACAATTTATTTTAATCATAATGGGTAAACATTTAAGTTGTTTCCAGTATGTTGATATTATAAACAGCACAGCAATAACGTATTATTTTCCATTCGGGCTGGTGGCATCTGTAGGATAAAGTTCTAGAACTGGAACTGCTGGACCAAAGGTATTCTGTGCAGTTATCACTTTAATAGACACTGGCAAACGACCCTTCATGGCTACAGCATAGATTCTCGCATCTATTAACTTAGAGGATACAGAAACTTCAGAAGAGAAAAGTAGGTGAGCGGCTGTGTTGTCTGGATGAGTCACCTGATGCCGAGAGAGAGAGAGAGAGAGAGAGAGAGAGAGAGAGAGAGAGACAGAGAGACAGAGAGACAGAGAGACTCAAACAGAGTTGGTGGTGGAAAGGGCACCAGAACCCATGCCGGTGTCTGGAGTCCTCAAATTCGTTAAAGTCCTGTGAAACCTTGCATTATTTTCATGCAGCAGTTTGCTTGTCCGATTTCTTATCATTCTTTCCGGTTTTTTCCACGGGTCATTTTTCCTACCCTGGATTGATCGTGTGCGCTGTCAAGCGACCCTTGGACCCTGAGGTTTGCCAAGCTAGCGGCCTTCCCGGTGTCGACAGGCTGTACTGGGTACACGGCCTCCAGGGGAGCGAGCTCCGCCAGCCGCGGGCGAGACTTCATTCAAATCGCAGGAGGGCAGCGAACCAGCGCCGCTCCGGAAAGCAGCCGCCACCAAGTTCGCAAGTTGGAGGTCGGTTTGTAATACGTCCGTCTTTCAGACCTAGGAGGCCGGCCGCTGGGTGCCAGGGGGTTATTGGAGGAAAGGGCTGTCAATCAGCAGGGCCCCGCCCTCAGGGAGGCGGACCGCGCGGCGGCGTGCTTGCAGTTCCGCGGCGCGAGTCGTGCCGGTTACAGTCGCCGCGGTCACAGCCGCTGTTCGTCCACCGTCGCTGGAGTAGGAGATAAAGGCGACCTCTCCCCTCCTCTCCCCTCCCGGCCGGGCAGGCGAGATGGCAGACCCCGCGGCGACGGGTGCCAGTGGGGAGGCGATGGCGGCGGCGGCGGCAGGTTCGGCGGGTCTGGCGGGCTTGTCTCTGGGTCACGGCTTCCCGGGCTACCGGCCCTTCGAGCCCCAGGCGCTGGGGCTCAGCCCGAGCTGGCGGCTGACGGGCTTCTCCGGCATGAAGGGCTGAGGCTGCAAGGTCCCCCAGGAGACGCTGCTCAAACTCCTGGCGGGACTGACGGGGCCCGACGAGCGGCCCCCGCTGGGCCGGGGCCTGGGCGGAGGCCATGAAGAGGTGGCCCAGGAAGCCGGCCTGCAGGTCCTGGCGGAGCCCAGCCCAGCCTTCCCAGCCCTGGGCATTGGGATGGACTCCTGCGTCATCCCCCTGAGGCACGGAGGCCTGTCACTGGTGCAGACCACGGACTTCTTCTACCCCTTGGTGGAAGATCCCTACATGATGGGGCGCATCGCTTGTGCCAACGTGCTGAGCGACCTCTATGCCATGGGCATCACGGAATGCGACAACATGTTGATGTTACTCAGCGTCAGCCAGAGTATGACTGAGGAGGAACGAGAAAAGATAACCCCGCTCCTGGTCAAAGGCTTCCGGGATGCTGCCGAGGAAGGAGGGACTGCAGTGACTGGCGGACAGACCGTGGTAAACCCTTGGATCATCGTGGGTGGGGTTGCCACTGTGGTGTGTCAGCCCAATGAATTCATCATGCCCGACAGTGCAGTGGTTGGCGATGTGCTGGTGTTAACCAAACCCTTGGGAACCCAAGTGGCTGTCAATGCCCACCAATGGCTGGACAACCCTGAGAGATGGAATAAGATAAAGATGGTGGTCTCCAAAGAAGAGGTAGAGCTGGCCTACCAGGAAGCCATGTTCAATATGGCTACCCTGAACAGAACTGCTGCTGGGCTAATGCACACATTTAATGCCCATGCGGCCACAGATATCACAGGCTTTGGCATTCTGGGGCACTCTCAGAATCTTGCCAAACAACAGAGAAATGAGGTGTCCTTTGTCATCCATAATCTGCCAATCATTGCCAAGATGGCCGCCATCAGCAAGGCCAGTGGGCGCTTTGGGCTCCTTCAAGGAACCTCAGCAGAAACGTCTGGGGGGTTACTGATCTGTTTGCCAAGGGAACAGGCTGCTCGCTTTTGTTCTGAAATAAAATCTTCCAAGTATGGAGAGGGTCACCAGGCATGGATCGTGGGCATTGTGGAAAAGGGAAACCGCACGGCCCGCATCATCGACAAGCCTCGGGTTATTGAGGTCCTTCCTCGTGGGACCGCTGCTACAGCCGTCCCTCCAGACCATTCCAGTGCCTCTTCTGAACCCAGCTCTTGAGATGGAATAGCGGGAGTTGTTTGGACCTTACAGCCTGTGGACACAATCATGGATGGTTCTCAGGAGTTCACTTTAAGAACAGATTTCCAAAGAAGGCTGCCTGCATAGTCGTCCCACAGTTGCCCTTTCTAGGTGATTTGAATCAGCCCATCATAAGCTGCACACCCAAGGCCGGAAGTATCATTTTGGACTTGGGGGAAGGTGGTTTTATTTTGGCTTGGAAGGGGAGCACAAAAACCTGTTTCCTCTTTCCAAGAGCAAAGTGAGGAAATTCCCATCTGAGAGAATTGGGGGGAAATGCATATACATATGCAACTAAATTTGGTCCAATACGGTTGATAAATATAAATTGTTAAGAAAGATCTTATAATGCAATGACAGGTTCTTTATTAGACTTTTCTGAAATACTGTCTCTTTCCTGCTCTGGACAAGAATTGAGCAGCTTGTCCAATGACTGGGAAAGGAAGACCTGCAACCATCGGACCTGGTCTCTGTTAATGATGTCTCTTCCTCTAAACCCCTTTGAGGACTGGGAGAGGCAGAGCAAGCCCCAGAGCCCAGGCCGTGGTGGTCATTAAGGTGTTAAATTTTGTGCTGAAAATTTCTGATGGTTTCATCAGTAAAGTGATTTCTAGTGAATTAAATAAAAAGCATTTTGTTGAAAAGTCACTTGACTAATGTTTGAATCCTTGAAGTTCTGAATCTTTTACAGTGTTATCAAGTGAATCAGTTAATACATTTAGAATCTGATCAAGTAGAGAGTTTTCTTACGTTTCCCTGATCCTGGACCAGGGGATTTAACCCCCAGATTTAGGTTTGCATCGTCCCCCTGAGTTGACAGCAAAGGACAAAGCAGACATAAACCTCAAGGACTAGAAGGTGGGAGAGGAAATAGCAAAAGTGCTAATAGTCCTGGGAAAATGAAAAGTAGGTGGAAGAGGGGTAACTGATTTAGCAGAATAGAGGCAGCCAAAGTGAATGCCTTCCGAGTTGGGGAATACTAACAGGAAGTGAGGAGATGTGCTCCAGAGGTCCTAAGGGACCTGGGATCAAGGGTGGGGATAAAAACAGATTCTGGCCCTGGCTGCTTTGGATCAGTGGATAAAGTGTCAGACTGGACTGAAGGGTCCCGGGTTCGATGCAGGTCAAGGGCACAAGCCCAGGTTGCAGGCTCAGTCCCCAATAGGGGGCTTGCGGGCAGCAGCCAATCAATGATTCTCATCATTGATGTTTCTATCTCTCGCTCTCTCTGAAATCAAAAACATTTAAAAAACAAAGATTCTAGTTGAAAGTTTATTCAGAGTAATTAGATTTTTTAATTTCTCAAACTTCTCCCTTGTTCACACAGCCAGAAAACTGCTCAGCTTGGCAGATAAAGGGAAGTTTACTTTCTGGAAAATGTGAATTAAAAAATACTGCAAAATCAGGGACACCAGACACAGCAGAGGACAGGGGACTTGACCAAAAACAGAAGAATGAAAACTGCAAAATGAGGGCCCAAACCTCTTCCTCGGCTATTAGAAACACTGCGCAGGAAGCTTATACCGCTGCTCATGGAGAAAATGAATGTGCCCAGAAAAAAGACATAAATAGAAACATTTGAGGAGCCCCCAGTTACAATCCCTGTATGGGCAAGTCTCCCAGTTGAACATCTTCACTCAGGCACATTCTTTTTAATGCCTAAGTTTTAGATAGGAGCAGTCACTGGAGGCAAGCCTCCAACTTGAAAGAAGTCAAAGCTAACAAATTCAGGAAAGGGACAATACAGGGAGTGGAAGAAAAAAAAATGGAGGCAAAGATAAGATAAAGTGTTTATGAGAAGATAAGAACAAAGCACTTAGAATATAAAAATATAGCTAAATTTTAAAATTCAGTAGAAGACTTAGAAGATAAAGTTGAATAAGTTTACCAGAAAGTAGAACACATACAAAAAGATATGCAATAGAAGAGAAAGATATATGAAAATCATAGGTGAGTCAGGAGGTTCAACATCTAAGAGAAATTCTAGGAAGAGGTAAAAAAGCGTATGGAAGAAAGAAAATTATCAAAGAGTAATATAAGAATGTTTTTTAAAACTTAGAAGTTGTGTCACATACCTCTTAATTCCCACCATAGGGAGTGAAAAATGACACTAATTTTAATAATAATAGTCGAAAGTATTTATATAATGCATACTCTTTGCCAGGCACTATTCTAAGTGTTTTATATGTGTTAACTAATTTAAAATTCCAACCCCATTTTGTCAATAAGGAAGCTGAGGTGCCGGGAGATAAAGAAATTTGCCCAAGCCTGGCCAGCGTGGCTCCGTGGTTGAGTGTTGAGCCATGAACCAGAAAATCCCTGGTCGGGCATATGTCCAGGTTATGGGCTTGTTCCCCATGGTCGGGTGTGCAGGAGGCAGCCAACTAATGATTCTCATCATTGATGTTTCTATCTTTCTCTCCCTCTCTGAAATCAATAAAAATGTATTTTAAAAAGAAAGAAATTTGCCCAAGGGTACACAATCAGTCTTCTAGACAGTGTGACTCCAGAGCCCATGCTTGTATTCACCATGCTCTCCTAAAATCTTCTGGGGAGAGGGAAGATCATGTACAAAGGTTTGGGGATAAGACTGGTATCAGAGTTCTAGCCAGTTACGCTCAGTGGATAGAGCGTCGACCTGTAGACTGAAGGGTCCCAGGTTTGATTCCTGTCGAGGGCACATGCCCAGGCAACCATCCCCAGTAGGGGGCGTGCAGGAAGCAGCCAATCAATGATTCTCTTTCATCATTGATGTTTCTCTCTCTCCCTCTCCTTTCCTCTCTGAAATAAATAAAAATATATGTAAAGACCAACCCCCCCCCCCCCAAAATCAACAAAACACATATTGTCCTGGTCCTCCCAGCATACACAGGAAGGGGCCTTTAAGGCCATCATTACATAAATAGGAAATTGAGGCTCAAAGAAGAGAAATAATCTTCTCAAGGGCATAGGTTAATGGGGTCCCAATAACCTGACTCCTAGTTTCCCATCACACACTCTTGTCTCTGGGATCTCAGACTGGCTCAGGTTCTCCCACCCCCATAACACCCACCCAGCTTATGGGCCTCCACTACTTTGTTCTCCCGCTGCTTCCGCCTCTTCCCCTCCAGGGTTTCCCAACGAGCCTTACTGGGAGCAGTTGCACAGCTTGGCTCTAATAAGGAAGGCGGCCAGACTCTAATGAGTAGCAGAAGGGCATGTGTGTGCATGCTCATGTGTGCCTGCCCAGCCCGTCCATCCTGTCATTAAACATTTGTCAGCCTGTGCTGGAGAAATACCTTAGGTTTTTGGTCTGTTTGTTTGTTTGTTTGAAATATATATATTTTTATTTATTTCAGATAGGAAGAGAGAGGGAGAGAGAGATAGAAACATCAATGATGAGAGAGAGAGAATCATTGATTGGCTGCCTCCTGCATGTCCCACACTGGGGATCGAGCCCGCAACGTGGGCATATGGCCTGAGGAGACCAGGAATCAGACCATGACCTCCTGGTTCATAGGTAGATGCTCAACCACTGAGCCATACCAGCTGGGCCAGAAACACATTAGTTTTGAAAAGACTAGGTGACCCAACACCAGAGGGGCGTGGGCATAGGTTTCTAAAGGGTTAATCACAAATGTGGACCAAAACACAAGACCAAGCACACTGTGACCCTGACAAGCAGGGAGGTGGGTTTGCCTAGATGTGTCTGAGGGGAATGGTGAAAACTGACTGCATGTGGGGGTGAGGGTGGAAAGAGCATGGGATGAGGAGCCCAGATGATAGGGCCAATCATATGTGCAGGTCTGTTCCCTCTCCCCCATGAGGGCCTCCCTTATCCCCCAACTCCGTGCTGTGCTGGAGCTGGGCTTGGCTGGTCTTCAGAGGATGATGCTGTGGAGCAAAGAACTTGGATGGCCTGCAGGTTCTTCACGAGAGCCTTACAGCTCAGCCAGGGGTCTCCTGGGAAGCGGGCTGAGGCAGTCCCAGAGAATGCCTCTTCCTCCTTGTCAGTGTCCAAGGACCATCTGACCTGTGAGCTCTAGAACTCCTAGTCCTTGGCTATTCAAAAATCTGAGGTGCAGAAGACTCCTAAACACGTTGTTCTCCAAGTGTGTTCTATTTTCCAGTAGGAGTTTTTGGGTTCTTATTGGAGAAGCTTAGCAAACACCAAGGGAGGTGCTAGGGAAGGTAGTTGGCTCCTGAAACTTTCAGTTCATAGATCCACAAGGCAACTCAATGCTCTGAACTTCAGGCCTGTGAGTCTACCTGCCTGCAGGACATCATCTGGATGTCCTGAGCCATCTTAGGCTCCATGTTTCCCAAAATAAATTTATTATCTTCCCTCCCACCCAACATCCAGGTTTCTGTGTCCTCTTTCAACAAATAGCAAAACTATCCATCCATTTTCTCAAGCTAGAAACCCAAGAAGTTTTCTCCCATCTCTGGTATCCAACTTCCATGTTGCCTAATCCAGTGGCAAATTCTGTGCTCTCAATTCACCCAGCAGCTCAGCAGCACCCAAATCAGATGTCCACTCAATCTGGAGCACTCTCCGTTCTTGCCTCCATAACAGCACACCCTGCCAATTTCCCTTCTACCTCACCTGCCTCTTCTCCTCGGCTGAACTGCTAAATGTTGGAGTACCTCAAGTCATGGTCTTGACTACCTAGATTCTTGTATTAGTTATGCTTCTCCAATTCCATGACTTTAAGTACTCTCTAAATGTATGAGACTACCAAATCTGAATCTCTCTTGAGCTCTCCTCTAAAGCTTAGGCTAATAAATCCACCTGCCAACTTTACATGTATCTTCAACTCGTTTTGTCATAAATCAAACTCCTGAAGCCACATGTGTTAAATCCTTCACCTCATCTTCAATGTCACCTTCTCAAAGACAAGTTACAGAAAAACCAACTGAAAATGGCTTGACCAATAAAGGATTTTTTAACTTATAAATCCAGAATCCTAAATTAGAGCTTTTCTGGAATTTGTAAAAGTAATTTGCCCAGCAATTATCAAGGATCCAGGTCCTGCTTGGCCAGTGTGGCCCAGGGACTTGAACATCTTCCCACGCACCAAGAAGTCACTGGTTCGATTCCTGGTCAGGTGGTGTGCAGTAGACAGTGGACACATTTATTTCATTGATATTTCTATCTCTCCTCCTTTCTATCTCTCTCTAAAATCCATTTAAAAAGATATTTTAAAAACCCTGGCTGATGTTGCTCATTGGTTGGAGCGTCGGCCTGTGCACCCAAGTGTCTTGGGTTCGATTCCTTGCCAAGGACAGATACCTGGCTGGGTTGCAGGTATGATCCCCACCCAGGTCTGGGCGCGTGGGGGAGGCAACCAATCGATATGTGTCTCTCACATTGATGTTTCTCTCTCTCTCTCTCTCTCTCTCTCTCTCTCTCTCTCTCTCTCTCTCTCTCTCTCTCCCCGTGCTGTACTCTAAGGATTAAATATGTAGAATGCTTAAAACAGCTACATGGTTCCAGTTCATTCCTACCTGGTTCCAGTTCATCCCCCTCACTTCCACTCTCTTTAGGGATCAATGGAAAAAATATCCTACGGTGAGGATTAACAAACAGTAACAAAAATACCCCGAAACATATATATATTTTTAAAAACATAAAAATAAATGGATTCAGGTCCCTTCCATTTTGTTATCTACCAGTCTCAGCTGGTGGGCTAGCTCTCCTCATAATCCAATCCTCACATACCAACATCAAAGGTAGAAACTTTATATATATATATATATATATATATATATATATATATTATTGATTTTTTACAGAGAGGAAGGGAGAGGGATAGAGAGTTAGAAACATCGATGAGAGGAACATAGATCAGCTGCCTCCTGCACGCCCCCTCCTGGGGATGTGCCAGCAACCAAGGTACATGCCCTTGACCGGAATCGAACCTGGGACCATTCAATCCACAGGCCAACGCTCTATCCACTGAGCCAAACCAGTTAGGGCCAAAGGTAGAAACTTACTATGTCTTTTTCTTTTTTTAAATATATTTTATTGATTTTTTTTACAGAGAGGAAGGGAGAGGGATAGAAAGCTAGAAACATCGATGAGGGAGAAACATCGACCAGCTGCCTCCTGCACACCCCCTACCGGGGATGTGCCCGCAACCAATGTACATGCCCTTGACCGGAATCGAACCTGGGACCCTTCAGTCCACAGGCCGACGCTCTATCCACTGAGCCAAACCGGTTTTGGCACTATGTCTTTTTCAAAAAAGAACTAAGAACCTTTCCTAGGAGTCTCTAATAGACTTCCTTTATCGCTCCCCACCTTGTCAAGAACTAGGCCACATGTTCACCCATAAACCAATCAATAGTAGGGCAATGGGGCTGTTGCAAGCAGTTAGACAGACGTGAGCAGAGCATGGAGGATGGGCCAAGTACAGAAGGTCACCCGTGGGAGCCTCAGGTGCCCAGCAGGGACCAATCAATTGTAGGGCGAGACTTTGCCCCAGGGTGACCTTTCCTCCCTAGCATATCGCTGGTCATGAGGTTTGGACCCAATGACCTTTTCTCCCCTAGAGATAATATCTACACCTCAGTTGTATTTCCTTTTTTTTTTTTTTAATATACTTTTATTAGTTTCAGAGAGGAAGGGAGAGGGGAGAGAGATAGAAACATCAATGATGAGAGATAATCATTGATCGGCTGCCTCCCGAACGCCTCCTACTGGGGATCAAGACCACAACCTGGGCATGTGCCCTTGATTAGAATCAAACCCGGGACCCTTACCGTCTACAGGCTGACGCTCTATCCACTGAGCCAAACCAGCTAGGGCCTCAGTTGTATTTCTTCAGGCCCACATAAGCAACAAAACCAACCTCAGGACCAGCTGCATTGAATATGACCCCTTGCCCTGGCAGTGGAGACCACAACCCTGAAAGGACACACCTGGAAAAATGATGTCTATTCTATTGAAATCTTCCTCTGGGACCTCCCCTAAAATCTCCACACTTAAAACCCTCAGGATGGAAGATCCAGTGTGCTCTCCCTCCCAGGATCATGTCCTTGCCTTTCCCCACCCCACCCCACCACACCACACCCCATCCCACCCCACCTAACCCTACCCCACCCCACCCCACCCCACCCCACCCTACCTCAGGCACATTACCATTAGCTTCCTAGCTGGCAACCTCCAAGGGCCCTTCTTTACCTCTATAACCTGTTTCCCATTTCTTTTAGGAATTATCTTTTCTACCACTATGATTTACCAAATAAATATCCTCTTACAGTTTGAGTCTTGGCTCTGAATTTCTTCCTAGCCAGAACCCAAGTACTGAGATTGCTGAACCCAGATTTGATCAGACCCCACTGGCCAGACACCTGGTGCGGTTCCTGCCGGCTACAAAAGACCCACATAATCAAGTAGAGAAGGGTGGGCCCCAGAATAGAATCACTGTTCTGAAAGGATGAAGGTGTGAAAAAGGCAGTTGTATAGGTAAACAACAGTCCTTACCACATCTTCCCTGGGCCATGCAATCTAAAGTTGCCCCCACTTTTCATAATGTTTAAATACATTTAAAATTTGTTTTCGTAGTACTTACCATTTGACCCAATATAGTATAGGCCAAGGCCCAACTGCCTGGAGTTGAAACCTGGCTACCACTTTACAGACTGTTTGACTCACTATCTCTGTTCCTTATCTGTAAAATGAGGAGGAGGAGGACAACGATACTACCTACCTCATAGGTTGTTGTGAGGATTAAATGAGTTGCTAGAAGGATTAAATATGTAGAATGCTTAAAACAGCTACCTGGTTCCAGTTCATTCCAGCTGTATTCTGGACATTTTTATTATTATTATTGTTAGAGAGAGGGGAAGAGAGAGAGAGAGAAACATTGATGTGAGAGCAAACATCAAACATCAGTGGGCTGAACAATATAAACTGATGAACAAAACTAGATCCAGAGACAAAGAAACACGGAACAGACCATCCAACCTCAGAGGGAAGGCAGGGGAGGGTGGTGGGAGGGTAAGAGATCAACCAAAGGACTAGTATGCATGCATATTAGCATAATCAATGGAAACGGACCCTGGGGCAGTGGGGGCTTGTCCTGGTGGGTGCGAGTGGCAGGGAGGAGTTAATGGGGGGGGGGGGAGAAGGAGACATAGGTAATACTTTATTTATTTATTTATTTATTTTTAAATATATTTTATTGATTTTTTACAGAGAGGAAGAGAGAGGGATAGAGAGTTAGAAACATCGATGAGAGAGAAACATCGATCAGCTGCCTCTTGCACACCCCCTACTGGGGATGTGCCCGCAACCAAGGTACATGCCCTTGACCGGAATTGAACCTGGGACCCTTGAGTCCGCAGGCCGACGCTCTATCCACTGAGCCAAACCGGTTAAGGCCATATGTAATACTTTAAACAATTTTTTTAAAAAAATCAATGGACTGCCTCCTGCAAGCCCCCTAGTGGGGATGGAGTCTGCAACATGGGCATGTGCCCTGACCAGAAATCAAATGGGCAAGCGTTCGGTGCACAGGAGGACACCCAACCAACTGAGCCACACAGCCAGGTCTCTGGAGATATCCTTGTCTCCTTATAACAAATTCCCCCTTTTTCCTTAAACCGTCCGTTTCTGGGGTTCTTAACCAAGTGTCCTCCCCTTCTCCCTGCCCCGTCATTGCCCTTTCCCGCCACCGGGTGCCCATAGGGAAGGGACGTGTCTGTGCTCTCCCAGCCCTCTGTGCTTGGCCTCTTCCACTGGTGGAATCTGGCACCTACAAATTGCCCCCCTCTTACAGTTTTTATTTGCTTCAAGATTGGGGTTCTGAATGTTGGACATTGCCTTACTAAGCTAAAAATATGAAAGAGAGGTGGGATTGACTGGCGTTAATGCAAAAATCTGAGTAAGAAAGCAATAACACAAGGCCTACTAGGTAAATGCTTAGGTTTCCTTATCAGCGAAATGGTCATCATGCTAATGGTACCGACCTAGGATTGTTATTTGGATTACAGTACTGAGTGTGGGACTACCGTGAGCCATAGTAAGACTCAAGTTGATTTTAAAGGTGAGGCATACAACTGCTTAAGTATTGCCAAAGTTTGTACATTTGGTTTGCCTTGTTATCAGAGGGACTACTTATCAGATGGGATTGACCGTTCCTTAGTCTGAGTCTCACAGTAGGGCCTTAGCAATAGTTTAGTGACCCATTCCTGAGTTAGGCACCTAAGGTTTCTTGATATTCCTATTGGCAAGCATCCTATTGGTGTAATTGGCCCAGGTTTTTCATTACCTCTCTAAGAGAGGTATTATTATTATTACTAGGGGCCCAGTGCACAAATTTGTGCACCTTGAAAGGAACTGTAGGCTGAGAGGCTTCGGTAGGCACAGGGGCAGATTTCAGCCCATCCTCTGTGCCCCCGCCCAGCCCCGCCCTCCATGCTCCCCCCCTCCCCTGTCTGCTGGCTCACCCTGATGACAGTGACCCACACCCTGCCTTGGTCTGGCACCTCCGCTCACCTGCTCCACCATCGCCCTGGGCCGACACCTGCCATGTTTCGCACTCTGCTGCCTGCTGCCAATGCCCGCCATGTTTTGCATGCAGCCCCTGGTGGTCAGCGCAGGTCATAATGACCGGTTGTTCCGTTGTTCTGCTGTTCAGTCTATTTGCATATTAGGGTCTTATATATATCAATTATATAGGATTATTGTACAAAAGCAAGCAAGAATTTATTGAGGCACAGCAGAAACATACTTAGGGCAGTGAAACAAGGAAGGGCATAGAAGCAACAAGAGAGCCTAGGCTGGGCTGCTTGGCTCACTGGGAGGTCAGAGAAACGGGGGCCCAGGAAGACAGGTTCAGGGGGGTAGCCCGGGAGGAGCTGATACTGCCCATTGCTCCCCTGGTTGCAAGTCTCATGGGGTCCCTTAGAGGTTAGGAGACATGCGCCTGTGGGGGAATGGCACGGGCATGCTCCCTGGAGGGAGAGAGCAATAATGGAGATATTATTGATGAGCTCTTCTAGATAGAATGATCAGTGATTTGCTGAAATCCATCCACACTGAGCAATTTTCTGGCTTTAATTTTAGCATTTGGTCTGAAAGATATATTAATCACTTAATAGGGCATCTCAAATAGTTTGGTATCCACACCTTTAAGATTGTTGGCCAACACTGAAGCATTCCAGGACAGAGGCCTGAAGCTTGCTCGTATTGGTCCAGTCCGGGTAAGGGGCGGGCTATAGCAAGCTCCACACAAGTAACTGGCCTTTCCTGCGGCTCCGCCCCCGGAAGCAATCGCTAACGCCTGTGATTGGTCAGAGCCGCTGGAGGCGGGCTCCGAGCTGAGCTGGGGGGTTCTTAGTGCAATCTGGGCAGCAGCTCAGTGGGCGACATGTCCACTGTGGGAAGCCTGGGGATGCGGGGTGGGGGCAAGGACACTGATACTGTCGGCCCCTTCAGCTCAGCCTGGAGGACGTATAAGCGGTCTTTCCCCAACCCGGGCTGGGGAAATCACCCCCTCTCGCCCTTTTATGGGGCGGGTCCCTCCACGTGTCGGGAAGAAGTCTAGCCGCTGTGCTCGGGTCCTAGCTCTGCCGTCTGACCTCTGGCGAGCCTTCTAACCTCATATTCACAATGGGCTTAGCAGTGCACACCTGAGCAGGGGGGTGGTGACGTCTGGTGAGTAATGTTAAGGCCCGCCCTGAGGAAATACTCGGTCCGATGCTCTGCCCTCCAGGAATGGGAGAGAGAACATAGACAAATGCAGTGAGAGGGGGAGGCATTATTTCTTGCTGGAGGAAACCAAGAAAGGCTCCTTAGGGGAAGTCCCTACAAGGTCTCTGTAAGATCCTAGGACATATAAGCGGTCTTTCCCCAGCTCAGCTCGGAGCCCGCCTCCAGAGGCTCTGACCAAAGAGGGTGTTGTTGGGTTTCCATAGAGGTTAGGGTCTGTGTAGGGGCTGGTCCATTTTATAGTCCCCTAGAAAAGACACGACCAAAGGCCATTTAAGGAGTTACTTTCAGGTCAGAGGCTCAAGAACCTCTGGAAGACAGCCTCTTGGTACTCTTCTCCCTCAATAAAAGTTTTGTTTAACCACCTCCAGATTCTTTCTGCGGTGGCTGGGGAGGCTCCGTCTCAGCAGGTGCTGAAGAGGGGCACCAGGGTTGCTTCTGGCCCAACTCCCATGTTTCTCTAGTGTAGCTCCCACCTGCAGGGCAGAGATCTGATTTCTAGCGGGTTGCCTGTGAGATTCCAGCCAGTTTCCTTCCCCTTCGGGGCCTCTAACAGATTGGAGGCTATGCATAGCTTTAGAGCCCAGATTTTTGAGCCAGGCCGTCAGGGATCAAATGCCATCTTTCATAATTTAGCTGATGTGCATCGGGTTCCTCATCTAAAATGAAATAATAGTGCCTACCTGACGGGGTTGTAAAGTTTAGGTGTCGATAGAGTGTTTAGGACAATGCTCGGCACATAGTAGAAATTTGTAACGAATGTGCTGTATGTATGGACCCTTCCAGATCAGAGGTTATGAGGACATAACCAAGGGCCGAGTGTGGGATGACTCCACACACACACACCCAGTTCCAGGAACCCTTTGGACGAATAGCCCCACTTGGTTCCGTGACGATTCGCTTAAGTCACCTAAGCCCAGGGGAAACCCCAACTTTGCTCCTCTCCCCATTGACCTCATTCACAGGCACATGTGCGTGAATATATAATACTTTATTCACTAACACGGGTCGAGGATTTGTAGTGAGGGGGAAGAGGCCACGGTTTCCAAAAATCCCAGTAGGGGATTTGCCATGTCGTCCAGGTCCCGGGCAGCCAGTTTCCCAAACCAGGGTCCCGGGGTCCCTGTCCAGGTTAGTCCAGCCCCTGGGGGTCGGGGCCCTGGCATGCTCCTCCTCAGCCAGACACTAGCAGCCCGCAGCGACAAGGGGGCTCATCTGCTCTCACACTCCGGGCAGCGCTCAGAGACAGTGGCGGCCGTGGCGCCGGGGGGCAGCTGGAAGTCCTGGCCGCACACGGTGCAGATATAGAGCCGGCTTAGCATGTGGGAACGGCGGTGGCGGACGAAGTGTGAGCTGAGGCGGAAGCGCCGGCCGCACTCGGTGCAGGGGTAGGGCCGCTCGCCTGTGTGCGTGCGCGAATGCTCCGCCAGGTTGGACCGGTGGCCAAAACGGCGGCCACACACGGTACAGCGGTGCGGCTTCTCGCCCGTGTGCACACGCCGGTGCTTGGCCAGCGCCGAGCTCTGCGCGAAGCGCGTGCCGCAGTCGGCGCATGCGTACGGCCGCTCCCCCGTGTGCGTGCGTCGGTGGCGCGCCAAGCACGAGCTGCCGCCGAAGGCGCGTCCGCAGTCGGGGCAGGCGTAGGGCTTCTCGCCCGTGTGCACGCGCAGGTGCTGCGCGTAGTTGGAGCTCTGCGCGAAGCGGCGCCCGCACTGCGTGCATACGTAGGGCTTCTCGCCGGTGTGGCGCCGCCTGTGTTGCTGCAGGTTCGAGGCGGCGGAGAAGCTCTTGTCACACTCCGGGCACTTGTAGGGCCGCTCGCCCGTGTGCATGCGGCCGTGTTTGGTCAGCGCCGACTTCTGGGAAAAGCGCTGGCCGCACTCGGTGCAAACGAAGGGCCGCTCGCCGGTGTGCGTGCGGCCGTGTTTGGTCAGCGCCGACTTCTGCGAGAAGCCCCGGCCGCACTCGGGGCATTCGAAAGGCCGTTCACCCGTGTGCGTGCGCGAGTGCTTGGCTAGCGTGGACCGGCGCGCAAAAGCGCGGCCACAGTCCGGGCATGCGTGTGGGCGCGCCGGGTCGGCGGACTGCGCTGAGGCCTTGCTCGGGATCTGCTGGGAAAGAGGAGATAGGTCAGTCCTGACCCACAGGCCCGGGAGCAAGAGACCTGGGTCTCCGCAAGCTGCAAGCTCAGTCCCGCTTATGGAAAACAGGGGAGCCAGGGTGCCTCCCTCAGAGCACGGCTGCGCACATTAAATTAGTCATTGCATTAATGTACATAGCACATGCCCTGTGTCATTCTGCCTGTTCTTTAATAACTCAACAAGTATTTATTAAGGGCGTACAATGTGCCAGACTGTGTTCTAGGCACTGGGGATTCAGTATTATATTTTTTAAATTCCTGCTACGGGAAAAATGGATGAGCGCTGATATTGGGTGAATGTTTCAAATTTAAATAAGGTTAAAAAATGACCCAGCTATATGTTGTCTAAAGAAACCAATTTTAAAAAACTGATGTAACAAGAGCAAAAACTAAGTGAGAAAGCAGGCTACAGATGGCACAACAAGACCCTGAGGCAGGGGTTTCCCAGTGAAACCCCAAGAATGACAAGAAAAAGTGCCTACGCAGAATGCATGGAGGGGAGAGTAATGGATGGAGTGCCCTGAGGGGATCTCGAAGCCTAGGACCCTGTAATATGAAAGGGATGGAGAACCATTAGAGATGTTAGACGGTACTTCGCAGGGACATGACTAGATCAGACTCATTTTATTTTTGTTTTTTTAAATATGTTTTATTTTTTTTTTACAGAGAGGAAGGGAGAGGGCTAGAGAGTCAGAAACGTCGATTAGAGAGAAACATCGATCAGCTGCCTCCTGCACACCCCCTACTGAGGATGTGCCCGCAACCAAGGTACATGCCCTTGATCAGAATCTAACCTTCAGTCTGCAGGCTGACACTCTATCCACTGATCAAAACCGGTTTGGGCTAGATCTGACTCATTTTAAAAGCCTCCCTGGGGATGCTGGGGCAGGAGGAGGCAGCAGGCAGAACAGGAGCCCAGGGAGGAGGCACTGCACTGCAGTCACCTGGCGAGAGAATACAGTGGCTCAGGCCCCGGTGACAGGTGAAGAGCGAAGCAGTGAAGGTGGCGAGAAGTGGTCTGCTTCTGAATATATTTTTGCCATTTGAGACAACAGATTTGATAAATAAGATCAGACATGAGATGTAAGGAAAAGAGGAGTCAAAATTACTCCAAGGATTTTGAATTTAGGTTCACACAGAAGTCGAGCTGCCATCTGCAGACATGAGGATGGTGGGAAGAGCAAGTTGAAGGGCGAGATCTGTTTCAGGTCACATCTCCAATTCTTGATAATCTGGAGCTCAGGAGACAGGCCTAGGCCAGATAAATTAATTGGGAAGCCGCCAGCCTGTAGATGGTTTTAAAGCTTGAGGCTGAATGAGATTACCCAAGGGGTGGATAGAGAGAACCAAGGGCCGCAAAATGAGCAGCAGCCAGTGAGGTAGGAGAGGATGGCGACTTAGAAGCCAGTGAGGTAGAAGAGGATGGCGAATTAGAAGTGAGGCCAAAAACGAATCCAGGCTTTTGAATAAACTTTTAAGATACAGCACATAGCATTTTTTTAAGCTGTGAAGAAGGAGGCAAGGGTAAAACCCAAATACAATTCTGAGGCCTGAAATGAAAATAAGCCAGTTTTACAAAACCTGGGCTTCTAGATATAAAATAAAAAAATGTTTTATAAAAGGCAGGTGAAGGGCACACGTTGTATTAACAGTGTTAACATTGTATTATGTTAACATTTTGTATTAACAGTAGAAGGAAGAGGACTATTGAGGGCATATTGCTCCCTTCTTAGGAAAGAGAGGGCTCATCCAGGCAAAGTGATGTTGAGTATCTACAGCGGGCGGAGCAGTTAGGTACATTAGTTAATGATTAAACGAAATACCTGACACATATTAAGGACAAGACAGTCTTACCTTCTCCCCACAAAGCAGTTACCATAGTCTTATTTTATAGATAAGGAAATGGTTAAGAGAGGGTGACAGCTTGTGAGCAGTTCAGGCCTTTACTTTCTTAAGCTGCAAGGAGGAACTTCAAGGCCTTGAAGATCAGAATTCTGGTTTAAACAGTATATATAATAATAACAGTGATACCAACAATACAGTGTCAAGTTTCTACAATGCTATTGGATGTACATTATTGTATTAAATCTTCCTGCCACCCGCCTTGAGTCGGCTGTTATCCTTTGATATTTAGGAAAACGGGCTGAGGCAGATTAAATTCCCAGAGCCCGTGGGAGGCAGGACCCTTAACTAGCAGCTACACTGCGCTGCCCGGCGCTCGCACAGCCAGGATGTGACAGAGGCTGGACTCCAAGTCCTGGCACTTTCCCAGGGGGATTCAAAGTTAAAGTACAACCTGACACTTCAGATCAAGAAACTCCCCGTAGCTGATTTGGCACAGGGAGACTTCAAGGTCACACTTTCCAGTCTTGCCCTGGTTTTGACATCTATTACCCCAGGCAAGTCACTCCCTTCCCAGTGAACCCGCCTGCCTCAGTGAACCCAGCAAGGCGAGGTCGGCAGGCCAGGTGAGATAAAAACTGCCCAGCTGGAGGTAGGCACACATCACAGGAGGACTATTGAAGGGCGAGATCTGTTTCAGGTCACATCTCCAATTCTTGATAATCTGGAGCTCAAGATAAACTAGAGCAAGAGGATTCAAAGGCTCCTGCCGGCGCACTCTTATCATTACGATCGTTATGTACCTATTTTCATGGATATTAGAAAAACTATGCATCACATGAAACCCACAGTTTCATCAGTATTATTTTTTTGAATGAACATGGATTTAACATAAACAATGTGAATCTCTCTGAAGAAAAGCATTAAATAAGTGAGCACAGGAGCGAGCTGGAGGGGGTCAATGGGGGAAAAAGAGGGACAGAGTAATACTTTCAACAATAAAGATTTAAATAATAATAATAATAGAGAAATAAATGAGCACAGACCCACTGGTGTGGCTCAGTGGTTGAGCGTCATCCCATGAACCAGGAGATCAAGGTTGAATTCCTAGTCAGGGCACATGCCCCGGTTTCAGACACCATCCCCAGTAGGAGTCCTGCAGGAGGCAGCCCAACAATGATTCTCTCGCTTCATTGATGTTTCTATCTCCCTCTCCCTTCCTCTCTGAAATCAATAAGAAAAAAAAAATATTTAAAATAATAAATAAATAAATCAGCACAGCAGTGAGCGCTATACATGCGACTAAAGCTGGGCAAATACCAAACTAGGTGGTCAGTCAAGGCCCTTACATGTGTTAAATTCTACAGCTATTAGATTTAAAGATAAGAATAAATAGTATTTGCACTATACTAAGAGGGTCCAATGGGGATACAATGTAGTATAGTAAGATATATAAACTTGAAGTTTTTTTAAAAATATATTTTATTGATTTTTTACAGAGAGGAAGGGAGAGGGATAGAGAGTTAGAAACATCGATGAGAGAGAAACATCGATCAGCTGCCTCCTGCACACTTCCCACTGAGGATGTGCCTGCAACCAAGGTACATGCCCTTGACTGGAATCGAACCTGGGACCCTTCAGTCCGCAGGCCGATGCTCTATCCACTGAGCCAAACCAGTTAGGGCTAAACTTGAAGTTTTTGAGTTTGTCTTCCTGTTTATGGTTTTCTCTTTCTTTCTTTCTTTTCTTTTTTTTTTTTTTTTTTTTTGACTAGAGCAAAGTTCCCAGTTTCCTCCTCAGCCATTACTTGTCCATTAATAACAACTACCATGAATTGAGCTCTCTGTGTGCCAGGGACTGTGCTAAGTGCTTTTCACCCATGTTCTCGGTAAATTCTCACAGCCCTTTGGGTTAGGTGTCATTAGCTCCATTTTATAGATAAGGAAACAAGACTCAGTAGGGAAGTGACCACACACGGCCCTACATCCAATCAATGTCAGAACTGGGGTCTGAACTCCAAGTCTCATCATCCAAAACACCTGTTCTCTTAACCATGCTGCAGTTCTACCTCACCGACAAGTTTGAGGTCACCCCACACAGCTTGTCTCCCTGCCCTGCCCTGGACCCTTTCAGAATCCCCCTTCTTTTTGGTAATACGATCCCTATCCTCTAGCTCCTTGCTACAGACCAGCCGTGTCAGCAGCAGTGGGAACCTGTTAGAATCTCAAGTCCCACCACAGACCTACTGAATCAAAATCTTCACTTTCACAAGATTCCCAGGTGGTTTGTATGCTTGTTAAAATTAAGACACTTAATCTAGAAGAGAGGACACCTCCTGGAGAAAGCAGGTGGAAAGGTGCAGAGGGTTTTACAGGCTGAAGGACCACACAGGCACAGTCTTGGAGGTGAGAAAGGGCAGGTCTGTTTGAAGCTGGAATGTGGGATGGGTGTTGGGTCATGAAGTCAGGACATGAGGTCATGGGGTGTAGAGCTTTGAATGACAGACCTAGGAGCTGAGACTTTATCCTGGGGGAAACAGAAAAACACTCAAAGGTTTGAGCAGAGAGAGAGAGAGAGGATTAGATGTGCACAGAGCCCTTGGAGAAAATCTTTGTTTTCATTAAGAAGAGGTTGGATTTTTAGTTTTTTAATATATATATATATATATATATTTTATTGATTTTAGAGAGGAAGGGAGAGGGAGAGATAGATAAAAATATCAATGATAAGAAAGAATCATTGATCGGCTGCCTCCTGTACGCCACACACTGTGGATCAAGCCCGCAACCCAGGCATGTGCCCTTGACTGGAATCAAACCTGGGACCCTTCAGTCTGCAGGTCGACACTCTATCCACTGAGCCAAACCAGCTAGGACTGGAGAAGTTGGATTTTGATAGGCAGTGAGAGAATGCTTCGGCGCCTGCGTGCAGCATGATTCAGGCCTGTTCTGGACAACAACTGGCCTTGGGACTGGGTGATGATAGCACTGGAGAGAGCTTGGGAGATGACAATTTTCATAGAAATGGAGACTCGGGGAGACCACACAGCGAGCTCATGAGCCATCCGTGGGCAGAGTGCTGTGCTAAATGTTGATGGGATGTGTGTGAGCAATCTTCACTTCCACCCTCCTCCTCCAAATCCACTCACCCAGAGGATACTCAGTCTGGCTTTCAAAAATCTTACTTTCATTATCTCGTTTTACAGATGAGAAAGCCAAGGCAAAGCTGATAAATGGTGAAGTTGGGATTTGAACCGATGCTTTTAACCGCTACAGGTTCTGCCTCGAGTCTAGCCCTCCGTACGTTTCATGACCAGCCATGCCCAGCCTCCTCCATCCCATCCTTAGCTCCAGCCAGTCCAATCAAGGTTCGCACATAGCCCCAACTCTCTGTCTTGTCTCCACTGCTGTCACTGCCTGAGAGCAGGCCACCAGCCTTACATGGCCTGTTCTCCCACAACCGCCAGTGGATCTTCGGGACAGAAAGCCAATGTGCCTCCTCTGACGTGAGCCTTCTGAGGGCACCGTGTCACCTCACGTGCTGTGCAAAATTCCTGTGCTGGCTTCCAACACCTGTAGCCCTCTGGCCCCATCTCCTCTGAGCCTTTGCTTTTGCTGTTTCCTCCTCCTGGAATGCCCCTCCTCTGCCTCCGTTTGCCAAATCCCCACTGAGCTTTGTCTGTGAACCTTCCCCACTGCCTGGAGTTGTCTGCCCTCAATCCTCTGTCTAGGCCTCCATGTTGGTTTCCCTTTCATACCCAGCCCCAGGATACAGCCCGAAAAGGCCTTTGATAAAAATGAGTTGAAAAATCTCCAGAAGGCCCTAGCTGGTTTGTTCAGTGGGTAGAGCGTTAGCCTGGGGGTTGAAGGGTCCTGGGTTGTATTGTGGTCAAGGGCACATGCCTGGGTTGCAGGTTTGTTCACCACTAGGGGGCGTGCAGGAGGCAGCAGATCAATGATTCTCATCATTGATGTTTCTATCTCTCCCACTCCCTTCCTCTCTGAAATCAATTAAAAATATATATATTAAAAACAATCCTCCAGAAGGATGACATAGCCCAAGGCCTTAGAGTTTAAGAAGAAGAAAGATGAATAATATTTACCTAGTATTTAGGATGTGCCATACACAGTTCTTGCTCTTTACATGTATTAACTCATTTCATCCTCACAACCCTAAGAAGTAGGTGCAGGTATGACTTTCCTTTTACAAATGAGGAAAGTGAGGCACAAAGAGGATAAAATTAAGACACTTAATCTAGAAGAGATTGCCCAAGGTGATACAGCTGGTAACTGATGGAGATGGAAGTCTACCCTGAGCTCTAGAGTCTGAGTTCTCTTTTTTATTTTTAAAAAATATATATTTATATTGCTGAAACCGGCTTGGCTCAGTGGATAGAGCGTCAGCCTGCGGACTGAAAGGTCCCAGGTTCGATTCCGGTCAAGGGCACGTACCTTGGTTGTGGGCACATCCCAGTAGGAGGTGTGCAGGAGGCAGCTGATCGATGTTTCTCTCTCATCGATGTTTCTGACTCTCTATCCCTCTCCCTTCCTCTTTGTAAAAAAATCAATAAAATATATTTAAATATATATATATATATATATATATATATATATATATAGATAGATAGATATATAGATATATATATATATAGATATCAGAGAGGAAGGGAGAGGGAGAGATAGAAACATCAATGAAGAGGGAGAATCATTGATTGGCTGCCTCCTGCACACCCCCCACTGGGAATCAAGCCTGCAACCTGGGCATGTGCCCTGACCAGGAATCAAACTGTGACCTCCAGGTTCATAGGTTGAGGTTCAAACACTGAGCCACACTGGCCAGGCTGGAGTCTGAGTTCTTAACTTACAGGTGGAATGGGGAGATCAGGAGATCCACAGGGGCCAGAAGAGGCAGACTGAGCTAGGATGATGGGCCAAGGAGGCCTGAGAAAAACAGACCTACAGAGTTCTTGTGACAGAGCAGAGGCCAAAGCAGCCAGCCCCCGCCCCCTACGGCCCACCACACCCACTAGGGGGCAGCAGAACGTTCTTTCCCTGGCAACTGGCTCCCCTGCAGGAAGAAAGCAGAGCCTGGGCCCAGAAACCTGGCCCAGCCAGAGTTCTCCAGGTATGAGCTGGGTGGCACTGGAAGCTGTGGCAGTTCGGGGCTGGAATGGGGAAACCTAACTCACGTTCTGATAGTAAAGCTCCTCCCTTTAAACCTGCATCACCCTCAGGATAAATCCCAAATGCCCGTTGGCCTGCCACACACCCTACGCTCACCCACGCCTCTCCCAGTGCCCCACTCACCCCCTGAGCCACTGAAAGGCCCATTTCTTCTGCCCGGAGCAGTCACTCACCTCACCCCTCACTCGCACTGGTCTCAGACAAGCCATCTCTTTACTAACTTTGAGACCTTGGCCAGTCACCAAACTGTCAAGCTTCCTGGGCCTCAGTTTCCTCACCTGTAAAATGGAACAAATACTACCTATGTTATAGAATTGAGGTGCTGAAAACAGTGTCCGGAGAAGAGTAAATGCTACCAAGAGTCAGGGGTTTCTGTTGCCTAACCTGGCCCCTCCCCCACCACGTCTGCATTAGGTTCCCAGCTCTGGGCTTCTCCCCCCTGGTGGCTGCTCTCATCACACAGGATTGTAGCTGCGCGGTTACTCAGCAGTCTACCAGTGCTACGCACCAAGCTCCATGGGGAACCAAGGAACATATGTATATGTCACCCAGCACAAACCCTGGCACAGCAGGTGTGACACCTCTTTGGCCTCAGCATAGGCAGTGGGGCAGAAGGATGGGTTGCTGATCCTCAGATTCCAGATTAGGGATCAGGGTGTGGGACACGTACCTCCTTGTTGTCCACGGGGATCTTGAGTTTCACCACCTCATACTTCTCCTCACCCTCATTTTCATCCTTCACCAGCAGCACCATCTCCTCTTGCATCTCTTCCTCCTCCTTCTGTGCCTGCTGTTCGTCAGGCATCTTGGTGTCCTAGGGCGGGCAGCTGGGTCAGACGCTCAGGACCCACCCCGCACCCCGGCCCTGGCCCAGGCAGGCAAGGCGGTGCAGCCGTGGCTTCTCTTGCCCGACCTGGTCTCTGGGTCTGGCCCTCTCCCTCCCACCCCAGCTCGGCCCTAGGCACCAGCACTTGCCCGCGACCAGCTCGGAAGACACTTGTTCACCCCACGCATCCCTGCGTGAAAGGCCCAGAACAGTTCGAATCTCCAGTGCCAACGAGTCGCCACCCTCCCGCGCTGAGTCACTGCCGGGCGCCTGGGTCGGCGGCCCGGAACTCCAGGCGGGATCGGTGCGGAGACCTGGGGGTGCGCACTCACCAGCTGCAGGTTTCGCATTAGCGCAACCCCCCCAACCAGGACAGGGCTCCCCGGGTTTGGACACTTGTGATGCTTCGGAGGCGGGGCCTCCGGGAGACCTGTCATTGGTCAGAACGGCTAACCCCGCCCCCTAGGGGCGGGATCCGGAGGACCCAGGCGTCCAGTCCGAGCTGCCCCTGGAGGATGGAGAGCCCAGATCCAGTGATGTTCCCCAGCTCCCAGGACCCCGGTCCGCTCCACCCCGACTTTCAAGGTCCTCGCAGTCCGGTTCTGACCCACCTTCAAGGCGTTTTTCCTGTGCCCGGCTCGGAGGTCTCCGCTGCGGCCGAGCACGTCCGCTCCGCCCAAAATAGGCCACGTGCGCCCCAGCCCGGGCCTGGGCCTCTCGCTGGCGCCCCGCCCGGAGGGCGGACCCTGTTGCCTCCTCACCTCTTCCCTTTCCTCCTTCGCTGTCTTTTCTCCTTTCCTGGACCCCGAGATACCTTGCTCCTTGAAAACATGCTTACCGAATCTACACCCACAGAAAGCTACCGCTCCCTGTCATGTGTCATGGGGCTACTATGCACCAGCATGCTAAGCGTCTCACACTCCAGGTCTCTTGAAAATTAAATGTGTCGTTTTTTTGGGGTGTTTTGTTGTTGTTGTTGTTGTTGTTTTTAATCCTCACCCGAGAATATATTTTTTAATTGATTTTTAGAGAGAGTGGAAGGGAGTGGGAGACACAGAGAGAAACATAGATGTGAGAGAGACACACCAAATTGCTAACCTTCTGCAGGAGCCCGGATTGGGGCTGGGGATCCAGCCTGCAACCGAGGTACATGCCCCTGACCGGAATGGATACCCGGTCCCTTCAGTCCTCTGGCCCATGCTCTAACAACGGAGCAAAACCGGCTAGGGCATAAAACTAAATGTATTGGGGTATGTTATCACCACTCAAAAGTTTAGTCTCCTTCAGACACCATATATTTGACCCTTTTCCCTGGTCCTCACCTTCCCCCATCTGTATCTATGAATTTATTGATCTCTTTTTATCTACACAAAGGTGGGTCCATTTTAAGGATGGGCTAATTGAAGTTCTGGGAAGTAAACTGATTTGCCTAAATTATACAATAAGGGTTTTCACATCATCCCCCACAACCTCGTAGCCTAGGTGGAAAATGGGTAGCTCACAGGCCAAATCTGGTCCACAGAAGTATCTTGTTTGTCCCTCAGTATGCTTTTACATTTAAAAATTAGCTTCAAAAAAGAGGTCTTTTGCAAATTTTTTATTTCCAACATTTCAAAATATCATTTAAAGATTCGGTATTTCTCATTCCTCTTAAAAAAAAAGATGTCTATTTCTCCCATTTTATGGATGGGGCAACTAAGAATCAGAAATGAAGAAAGCAAAGAGAAATAACATTCAGTAAATGCTTAAAATCCCTACCTTGCCTCTTTACCACAGCTCTGTGTGAGGATCTATAACATCTCCCTTTGACAAATGAGGGAACTAAAGGTTAGAGAACTTAAGTAATTAGTTCTAAGTCACACAGCTAGTAAGTAGCAGATTCCAAAGCTCATGTTCTTTCTATTGCTCCAAACTATCAGAAATGAGGTTACACGGGCTGGAGGGGGTCAATAGGGGGGAAGGGGGACATATGTAATACTTTCAACAATAAAGAATTATTTTTTTTAAAAGATACAAGCGAGGGACAAAGGGTCGGAGGGTCAATGATCTGGGTGGTGTTTTCCTTGAATCCAGTGCCATGTGGAAGCTGGAAGGCTGGTCCTTACTGCTCTGACACTGAGCGACCTGCTCCTGTCGCCTGAGGCAGGCGTGGCCAGGATCTCCGTGCCCCAGGGCCAGCAAAAAAAAAGAAAAGAAAAGAAATGAGCTTACATAAGGAAATTGGTAGCAGAGCCAGGACTCAAACCTGAGCCTCAGGCCGCAGAGCCCAGGGCATAATTTGGATGTTGGGATTAAATCTGGTCGAATATTTGTGCCTCCCAGAGGTAGGCAAAGGTGTTAAATGGCTGAATACTCACACCTAAGATCCCCAAAGCCACTTTGATTGTGTTCATTCTCTCAAGTATTCAGTGAGCCCTCTATGTGCCTGGCACCATTCGAGGTATTGGAGATGCAGTAGTGAACAAAGCAGACAAAAATCTTGACTACCAGGGTCCTTCTAAGGGTGTAAAAAATATGAACAATAATCAAGAGAGTTTCAGATCCTGATAGGTACGAGAGGATGAGATGGAGAGTGGTGTGGTTGGGGGCTTCTTGAATGGGCAGGGAAGGCATCTCTGAGGAAGTAATATCTAAGATGCCTTGGATGATGAGAAAACGTTAGCCATTTGAAACTCTGGAGGAAGAATGTCTAAAGAGAACTAAGGCCTGGCTGACGTGGCTCAGTGGTTGAGCGTCAACCTATGAACCAGGTGGTCACGGTTCAATTCCGGGTCAAGGTACATGTCCGGGTTGGGGGCTCAATCCCTAGTGTGTGGTGTGCAGAAGGCAACCAATTAATGATTTTCTCTCATAACTGATGTTACTATCCCTCTCCTTTTCTCTCTGAAATCAATAATAATAATAATAATAATAATAATAATAATAATAATAATAGAGTGAGAGAGAGAATTACAGAGGCCTTAAGGTAGGAATGAGTTTGGCCTGTTTGAGAAACAGAAAGAAGGCTTGTGTGGCTGGAGCCAAGTAAGTTAAGGAGGGAAAATGTAGTGTGGAAGATGGAAGTGGGTTAGGCAGGGACCCGGTTATGGCTGGAACCCCACCTCTAAAAAGGCAAGGCCTGCTTGCCCTGATTCAGAGAGTCAGTGAGGAGACTGGGCTGGGAGCACTGAAAGTTCCTTCTAGAAGGCCTTCTGCTATGGAAGGACTAAGGAACCGTCCTTTGAAAAGGACAAGGACTGCATCCATTTGCTCTGCAAACATGTACAAGTATCGACCTAGAATTGGAGCTAGTTCCTGTTCTTGAGAATCTCATAGTCTAGTAAAGAAGATTGTGATGAAAAATACATAGGAGTATATATAGTTAAATTTACATATAGCCTGGCTAGCGTGGCTCAGTGCACATGCCCGGGTTGCAGGCTTGATCCTCCGTGTGGGGCGTGCAGGTGGCAGCTGATCATCACTGATGTTTCTCTCTCTCCCTCTCCTCTCTAAAATCAATAAAAAATATTTTTAAATATTTACATATAAATGAAAAGGAAACAATAGTTGTTCTGGCAGAATAGTGGGGTAAATGAATAACTCTGTTAAAGAGAGTAGGCATTGGGTACAGGCCTCACTGAGGAGACAAATGTGAAAGGACCTTCTAAGGTGAGTGGGCGTTTGCCAGATTAACAAAGAGGTAGCAGCTTGTGAGATGGTCCAAGGACACTTCACCGAAGTATTTAGTGAGGCCTACTGTGTGCCCGGCCCCTTTGAGGACTGGGAGGTAGAAAATTGAATTTGGGAAAGTCTTTATCTTCCTCATTACTCTGCATGTCACTACAGTATTTGTCTTCAGCCTCACTAGAACTTCAGGTCTTGAATCCCCAGCAACTTGGTGCATACTCTTCACTCTGCCTTGGACATTCTGCCTCCTGTCCTCTCCCCGCCACTTCCTCCTTTCTTAGTTTATTCCAAGTCATTCTTTACTTCTTTGGAGAGGCCTTCGGTTTGTTTGTTTGTTTGTTTGTTTTTTAAATATATTTTTATTGATTTCAGAGAGAAAGGAAGAGAGAGAGATAGAAACATTAATGATGAGAGAGTCATTGATCAGCTGCTTCCTGCATGCCCCCCATTGGGGATTGAGCCTGCAACCCAGAATTGAACCTGGGAACCTTCAGTCCACAGGCCAATGCTCTATGCACTGAGCCAAACCAGCTAGGACTGGAGAGGCCTTTGGATCACGCAGAATTCTCTGCTGCATGTGTGCTTCTAGCATAGTCCTTACCACACTTGAAATCACTTGTTCAGTGGCAATCTTCTGTGTAGAAACTGAGGACAGAGACTTGGTCTTATTCATCCTTCTGTCTCCAGTAACTAGGTAGTGCTGTTGAGTGACTATCCTCAAGAAGCTCTAGATGTTGTCAAGGTAAGAAACATTCAAACCTGTAGAGAAATTTTGTGAGTTTATTTGAACTTGACAATTACCGGGAAGCAAAATCTCAATGGACTGAGACAGTGTTATAGAGAATGGCAGTTTTGCACTCTATATTATACACTAGTGGCCCGGTGCACGGATTCATGCACATTGAAAGGAAATTAGTTAGAAGAAATATTTTAATATCGCTATTCACCCTTTCTCTATGATAGAAGTGTCAGAGATGAAAGAAAATTAGTAAAATGTATATGAAAATAATATATAAATTGATTAATAAATAATAACAACATGATATAACAACAAAGACATGATATAAAAACAACATTGATAAAAACAATGTCTGATAAATTGATTACATTTATTCTAATATCTTCGTTTACCACATTAAGAATAAAAACACTTTCAGAGTGCTTGACTAATTGGCGCCAGCATGAGCTTTATATGTATTGCGCATGCATGAGTCAACGTTTATTTTTAAATTGCCAGTGCGTGTCATATGTACCGGCTGGTCGGACAGATGTATGGTCGGTCACTCAGCCTTTCATGTATATAGGTTACAATCAAAAGAGCAGACGAAAGTGGATTACATGAAATCTACTGGTGATTGATTAGGGAGGTGGGAGAAAGCAAAATGGGGAAACCTCTGGGATTGGATGAAATGTAAAATTATAGACACATACATCTTTTATATAGGCGGATGCAGGATAGTTAACAGTTAACAATTAACCCAATAACAATGAGAGGACTTGTTGTCTCTGGAGAGTGGTGCCTGTGCTTTGAGGGATCCGGAAAAAGAAAAATTACTTAAACATTCCAAAGATATGTTGTAGTAGATGCAAAAAGACAATAGACAGGCTCAAAGATTGACCTTAATCAGGGAAGATTCTAGCCTAGGACATGACTACCTGCTATAAACTGCTTTCAGGTAAAAAGTTTTAATTTCAGACTATTCCTTTTTTTTTTTTTTAATTGATTGATTTTAGAGAGCAGGATAGAGAGATAGAAACATGGATGAGAAACATTGATCAGCTGCCTCCTGCACGCCCCCTTCTGGGTATCAAGTGTTCAACTCGGGCATGTGTCCTGACTGGGAATGGAACTGGAGACCTCTTGATTCATGGGTGGACACTCAACTACTGAGCCACACCCGCTGGGCCTGACTAGTCTTTGTTAGGACTGTAGGGCAATACAATCCTTAACAGCCATTTGAAAGCTTCCCACTTGAGAACAAAGAGCAGGAAAAACTTGCTGGACACCAGGAGTCAGGCCAAACAAGGAACTGAAACTGTCCTAAAGATACCTGATCGCACACCTGCATTCCCTCTGCATTCCAAGCCCACCAGCTCAGCCCCCAAACCCCCGGGTGACAAAAGTTTCCCACCAGTGACTGCATATAAGGATGAAATTCCAGCGCCTGGGTGCACCATCATCCACTCAATGTCTCCTTGGCTTGGGGCTGTGCGGCCCTTCCCTTTGGATATTCCATTCCCCGGCCCCTTTCCTTAAATAAATTCAATTTTTCTAAATCAATATCTGAGATGCTATTTAGCCTGCCTGCACACAGCATCCACCATGTTCACCTTTCATTCTTTTTTTAAAAAAATGTATTTTTATTGATTTCAAAGAAGAAGGGAGAAGGAGAGATAGAAACATTAGTAATGAGAGAGAATCATTGATCGGCTGCCTCCTGCACGCCCCACTATTGGGGATTGAGCCCGAAACCCGGGCATGTGCCCTGACCACCAGGAATAAAACCGTGACCTCCTGGTTCACAGAGCCACGCTGGCTGGGCCGCCTTTCATTCTTTATGGATACTTTGGGGCTCTGAGTTTGCAAGGCCACCACTCAGGCCTTCCCTGAGCTTGTCAGGTTAACATGTGGCTCGGCCCCTTTTCATCCACAGGAAGGAGGCAAGACTGGAACCTTGGATGGAAGTCAGGGCCAAATTTTTCCCCAAAGTGAAAGGCAGGTAAATGGGAGGCAGTCCGGTCTTTTGGGCCTTCATCAAGAAAAAGTCTGGATCATTTCTAACCTATAAGCTAATATGATCTAGGCTTTGCTGTCTGTCTTACTTCTCTGTGTTTTGCATCTACTATAACATTTACTTATAGTTTGAGGGCACCCCATACCACTTTTCAGTGTTTATAGTCTGACCAGGAGATGAGTTCCCATTTACTATGGCTCATCTACTGCCATAGGGAGCACTGAAGTGCTGTTATTTATTAACCCGATTCCCGCTAGTTGTTCAATTGGATGCTGTAATCTTAAGGCTTAATCAGGCCAAGGCTCTGAAAGAACACAGTGTGGCCCTAACCGGTTTGGCTCAGTGGATAGAGCGTCAGCCTGTGGACTGAAGGGTCCCAGGTTCGATTCTGGTCAAGGGCATGTACCTTGGTTGCAGGCATATCCTCAGTGGGAGGTGTGCAGGAGGCAGCTGATCGATGTTTCCAACTCTCTATCCCTCTCCCTTCCTCTCTGTGAAAAATCAATAAAATATATTTTAAAAAGAAAGAAATAAATAAAAGAACACAGTGTTGTAAATTGCAATTTCCATTTAAAAGTTCCAGAGGCCAGGAGGACAGTAAGTTTCATAATTAAATTTCCTGTGCCTCAGCAGCAGTTATTAAAGGTCATTTTTTTTAGACCCTTCAGCTTCCATATGAATTAATATATTAGTAGCCCTTTTTGGATTAGGGGTAAGCACATTCCCATAATTGGGTTCTAGCATCCTATCTAATAAAAGCCTAATATGCTAAGTGTCCAACCATTTGGCTGTTTAACCAGTCGCTATGACACACACTGACCACCAGGGGGTAGACGCTCCGACCGGTAGGTTAGCTTGCTGCTGGGGTCCGGCTGATCAGGACTGGGTGAGACAGGCCTGCATGCCCTGGAGCCTTCCTGCGGTCCCTTCTCGGCCCCAATCGTGCACTGGTGGGGTCCCTAGGCCTCTAGTTTATATATAAAATTCCTTTCTCAATATTCCTTTTCTACTAACCTTCTACAACTTCCCTTGTTCTTCTTAGTTTCTCTCTTTTCACTCATTTAGAAATAACTAAGTCATTAGAGTAAACTTATTTCTTTTAACTACTCTTAAAAATATACACATCCCTTTTCTTCCTTTTGCAATGGCATTTCCTCTAAATTAATTAATTAATTTTGTTAATCCTCACCAGAGGATATTTTTCCATTGATTTTTAGAGCGAGCAGAAGGGCGGGGAGAGACAGAGAGAGAAACAGCGATGTGAGAGAGACACACTGATTAGTTGCCTCCTGTATGTGCCCCAACCAGGGCCAGGGATTGAGCCTGCAACTGAGGTATGTGCCCTGGACTGGTATTAAACCTGGGATCCTTCAGTCTGTAGGCCGACACTATATCCACTGAGCCAAACTGGCTTGGGCGCATTTCCTCTAAATTTAAAAAGAGAAATCATAAAAAGGATATTATTGATAATACAAAAGTTATCTTATGCACTTTTAGCAATTATTAACAGGTGGGCTATATATACAAAGTTTGAAAAGCTCCAAGAACAAGTATATTATGATGATGATTAATATTATTAGCAGACAGGTAAAGATAATCAAACAAATAAAGTTGAACATCAATTTGTGGGTATACAGGCCTTGCTGATGTCTTGGGAAAGCTGTCTATCTCTGATGTCATTGGCTTCTCATCTTTAAGAAGTCTTCGATCGCCCAGCTGGCGTGGCTCAGTGGTTGAGTGTTGACCTATGAACCAGGAGGTCATGGTTCAATTCTTGGTCAGGGCACATGCCCAGGTTTCGGGCTTGATCCTCAGTGGGGGGCCTGCAGGAGGCAGTCAATCAATGATTCTCTCTCATCATTGACATGTCTATCTCCCTCTTCCTTCCGCTCTGAAATCAATAAAAATATATTTGAAAAAAAAAAAAGAAGTCTTTGATCCCCTCTGTAGGTAGAGGCAAGCGTCAGAGACAGGCAGATATCCATTTAGGTACCTATAAAGTCTCTTCCAACACTGTTGGAGAGAGTCTTTAATTAATGTATTTTCCTGTTTGTAAGTTGTGGTCTTTTTTTTTTTAAATTTCTTTATTGATTAAGGTGTCACATATTTGTCCTCATCCCCCCATTCCCATCCCACACCCCTCCCCATGGATGCCCCAACCCCCTGTTGAACTTAACCATTGATTAGGCTCATATGCATGCACACAAATCCTTTGGTTGATCTCTCCCCCCTACCCCCACCCTCCCCTATCCTCCCTCTGAGGCCCGACAGTCCGATCGATGCCTCCTTGTTTCTGGGTCTGTTCTTGTTCATCAGTCTACGTTGTTCCTCATTTCCCCTAGATGAGTGGGATCATGTGTCACTAGAGATATACTTATAAGAACCGAATGTGAGACGAGCAATAATAGTTATGCTGACAGGCAAATGAATCAGCCTGTAGTGAGTTTCTTTCTGAACCAACAGTTCTTTTGAGACCCAATTTCAATGTCCACCAGTTCCTTATGTGTACATGTCGGCACTGACTTTTCAGTTCTGGATGGTGGACAAATGGTGGTAATGTAGGTCCGACTCCCTCTGGTTTGGTCTCGCCTGGACCCAGGGGCGCGGCCTCACCCGGACTCAGGGGCGCGCGGCCTCACCCGGACCCGGGACCCAGCATCACCCGGGCCCAGGGGCGCGTGGCCTCACCCGGACCCAGGTGCGCGCAGCCTCACCCGGACCCAATTGTGGCCTTTTTTTTTTTTAAAAAAAAAAGCACAACAAAACAACAACACAACATTTAAAAAATGTATTGATTGATTTTTAGAGAGAGAAGAAGGGAAAGGAATAGAGAGATAGAAACATCAATGAGAGAGAAACATCATTGATCAGCTGCCTCCTGCACATCCCCCACTGAGGATCAAGCCTGCAATCCGGGCATGTGCCCTGACCGGGAATCGAACCGGTGACCTCCTGTTTCCTGGATGGACGCTGAACTGCTGAGCCACACCAGCCGGGCTAAGTGGTCTTTGAAGTCTTCTTCTCCCAGGAGTTTGCAGTGAAATGAAAAGTTACTAATTTGTCAGTTTCCAAAAGCTGGCAGTGAGCCCTGATAATAATTCAGAATGCTTCCTTTTAGTAAAGTTGATGCATATGTTCCTTCATCCAGATTTATGGGGTAACGTGACTATTTCATAAGGAGAAAGGCTGTGTTTTCCAAAAGAAGTAGATTTCAGGTTGAGGAGCAGTATAGGGAGATCTTCTGGCCAACAGAAATTAAAAGCTTCTGAAAATATATCTAGTTGAGTTTTTTGTTTGTTTTTTGTAAGCGGAAGCAAAGTTTATTGAGGGACAGAGGGACTCCCTGCAGCAGGCAGGGAGGGGGCCTGAGTGGGTTTTCCCTAGTTGAGTTTGAATTGTGCCATTTGTATGTTCAACCCATCCAGAGAACTGGGGTGGTAAACACAATAAAAACACTGTAGAATAGGCCAAATATTACAACTGGATTGCATTATATTTGCCCAGGGAAATGAGTCCTTCAGTCACTGTAACTCAGAGGGAATTCCCCAATTGGGATTTAATTTTTCCCAATAATTTACCTAGGCTTAAGGTTGATGCTCTCCTACTAGGAAATGCCTCAACCCAGTGAGAAAACATACAAATCATCATATGTATATTTGGCTCAATGGATAGAGCGTCGACCCGTGGACTGAAGGGTCCCAGGTTCAATTCTGGTCAGGGCACATGCCTGGATTGTGGGCTTGATCCCCAGTTGGAGCATGCAGAAGGCAGTCGAGCAATGATTCTCTCTCATCATTGATGTTTCTATCTCTCTCTCCCTTCCTCTCTGAACTCAATAAAAATATGTAAAAAGGAAAAAAAAATTACCATACCTCAAATGGATCTAAAGGAAGTGGAAAATGTCCTTGGGATCCATGGACTGGTTTTCCAGGATTATATTTGGACAGATAGAACATCGGCTGTATACTTTATGATTCAGTAAGAGAAGGTTTCTAGTAATATTGTTTACTTCATGAAATCATCTTTTGGGGATGATTTACATGTACATGTTGAAGTATAGGGAGTTGGGCCCCTATAAGTAAGATTGGTTTCTGATTGAGTCCAAGCCACATGTGTTTGCCTGGGTCAAAGATTCCCACTACAGCCCTACCAGTTTGGCTCAGTGGATAGAGTGTCGGCCTGCAGACTCAAGGGTCCCAGGTTCGATTCCGGTCAAGGGCATGTACCTTCGTTGCTGGCACATCCACAGTGGGGGGGGGGGGGGTGCAGGAGGCAGCTGATTGATGTTTCTCTCTCATCGATGTTTCTAACTCTCTCTCCCTCTTCCTTCCTCTCTGTAAAAAAATCAATAAAATATATTAGAAGAAAAAAAAGATTCCCACTGCATGACCTTTTTAATCCTCACCGGAGGATGTTTATTGATTTTAGAGAGAGAGGAAGGGAGAGAGAGAAATATTGATGTGAATGGGAAACATTGATTTGTTGTCTCCCGTATGTTTCTCAACCGGGAATCAAACCCACAACCTTTTGGTGTGTGAGACAATGGTCTAACCAACTGAGCCACACTGGCCAAGGCAAAGGTCCCCACCCCCCCGGCCCCCCCTCCGCCTTTTAAAATATATATATATTTTTATTGATTTCAGAGAGGAAGGGAGAGGGAGAGAGAGATAGAAACATCAATGATGAGAGAGAATCATGGATTGGCCGCCTCTTGCATGTCCCCCACTGGGGATCGAGCCCGAAACCCAGGCACATGCCCTTGACCGGAATCAAACCTGGGACAGAGAGGGAGCCCTTTGGCTACTGAGTCTAACGCTGACGCTCTATCCACTGAGCCAAACCAGCTAGGGCAAAGGCTCCCCCTTTTTGTTGCCGTATCCTCTTTTCTTCTCCAGCTGTCCATTAGAACGGTAAAAGTGAGTCTTGTTGATTTCACAGGAAGCAAGGAGCATTCTCAGGTCTAGATAATTTGGCTGTTTAAAGCTGCCTGTCCAGCTGCGGCTTCAGCTAAATGGTTTCCTATTGCTGTCATGGTGGCCGCTTTAGAAGGTCCTGGAATTGTGATAATTGCCAATTGTTTCCATTTCTGTATGACGTCTAATGATTCTGCGACCTATTTTCTATTCTTTATGCGCTGCCCTGAGAACGTTAAGAAGCCTCACTGTTGCTACAACATCCTAGAGCTGTGAGCTACACCAAGGGCATAGATTAGTACAAATATTTGATTTTGGGCCAATTGACAAGCCCGAGTTAGAATAATTAATTCAGCTTGTTGGACAGATCTTATTCAGGTAAATAAGAACCTTCAATTATATCCACCCTGGAAGTTAATCACGTATCCAGCTAGGTAACATCACTGTTCACCTTTCACAGTTCCATCTGTAAACCAAATTAAGTCAGCATTACCAAGGAGTTTTCTGTAAACCATTCCTAGGAACAAGAAGGTGGTCAGTGGGCAAAACATAATCACTGATGTCTTCATCCTGCAAAGAAGGTAGCAAAGTTGCTGAGTGAAGACTGTTACATCAGCCCTGACAGTGTGGCCCATTGGTTGGGAAATGTTGCCAGTTCAATTCCTGAGGAGAGCACATTCCTGAGTTGTGAGCTTGATCCCAGTAGGGGGCATGCAGGAGACAGCTGATCGGATGTTCCCCTCTCATATCCATATTTCCCTTTCTCCCTCTCCCTTCCTCTCTCGCTAAAAATCAATAAAAATATACAATACTTTTTAAAAGACTGTCACATCGAGTTAAAATAATATTAGGCGCAGAAAGCAAGGACCAGTTGACTGTCGGAAGTGTTGAGTGCGATGAGAATTCAGTAGAAATTCAACAGAGTGAGGAACATGAACAAAGGAGAGCCCATAACTATCTTTTCTCTTCTGCTTGTTTGCATAACCTGTCTTTTTTTTTTTTAATTTAAATTCTTTATTGTTTAAAGTATTACCCAAGTCTCCCTTTCCCCCCATTGACCTCTCCCTGGGCGCTCCCACCCCCCAGCACATGCCCTCACCCCCCTACTGTCTGTGTCCATTGGTTATGCTCATATGCCTGCATACAAGTCCTTTGGTTGATCTCTTGATCCCCCACACCTCCCCTCACTCCCCGCATGACCTGTCTTAGCATAGATGGCTGTCATGCAGAGCGGGAGCCCTTTGGCTACTGAGTCTAATTGCGGGCTATAATATTCTATATCTATGATAAAAATATACTAAAAACAAACCATACAAACTTAACATTCTATCTAATTATGAGAGACTTTTATGAAAGGGCTACAAAAAGTTAGAAATTCTGAATAGTTTTCAATAAATATTATCTTTTAAAAGATTAATTTAAAAAATTAGAAAGTTTATAATTAAGGTGTCCCAGAGTGGGAGTTTGAGGCAATTTTTTCTTTAGCTCATTAACAGGGTGGTGGGCACACAGTGCAATATACAGATATTGTAACATAGAAACCCACACCTGAAACCTATATGATCATATTAACCGATGTCACCCCAATAAATTTAATAAAAAAGGGAAAAAATTAAAATATATAAATTTACAGCTTTTTAAAAAATATATTTTTATTATTGATTTCAGAGAGGAAGAGAGAGGGAGAGAGAGATAGAAACATCAACGATGAGAGAGAATCATTGATCGGCTGCCTCCTGCACCCCCATACTAGGGATGGAGCTCACAACCCAGGCATGTGCCCTGACTGGGAATCGAACGGTGACCTCCTGGTTCATAGGTCAATGCTCAGCCACTGAGCCACACTGGCCAGGCTAAAAAATAAAAATTATTGGCCTGGCTGGACAGTTGGTTAGATCATTGTCCCAATATGCCAAGGTTGCAGGTTCAATCCCTAGTCAGGGAACATACAAGAATCAACCAGTGAATGTATGAATAAGTGAAGCATGACCAGTAATCAAACCATGACCTCCTGGTTCATAGGTTGACCCTTAACCAATGAGCAAACACCGGCCGGGCTATAAATTTAGAGCTTTTACAACTTTTTTCCCTTCTGGGTTCCACTGAATTAGATCAGGTCACATGCCCGGGTTGTGGGCTCGATCCCCACTGTGGGGCGTGCAGGAGGCAGCCGATCAATGATTTTCTCTCATCATTGATGTTTCTATCTCTCTTTCCCCCTCTCCCTTCCTCTCTGAAATCAATAAAAAAATATTTTAAAACACACACACATACACAACAACAACCCACATTCAGTCTCAAGATTATTTTCCTCTTGTGGAAGTTTCTTTTAAATCATTATTTTCCCAATTGGTTCAGTATCTGATTTACTTAGTCCTAAATACATTTCACCCTTCTAGAAAAAGAATATGTGGGTATCATTGTTTTCAAGAAAATCTTGCCCTATCAGGTGAATTGGGACAGATCTGATTAGCAAAAATATATATTGCCCCGAAACATTCCCTAGGTGGAAGGGGACAGGTTCTGATCTAAAAGTCAGAGGTTGATTAGATAGCCCTTCCATTCTTTACTCTGAGGGGGAAGGCAACTTAGTTGGAGCAACCATATGCTTGCTTCTGTTTCTTTTTAATATATTTTATTGATTTCAGAGAGGAAGGGAGAGGGAAAGAAGATAGAAACATCAATGATGAATAAACAATCCAATCAAAAAAATGGGCAAAGGACCTGAATAGACACTTTTCGAAAGAGGACATACAGAAGGCCAAGAGGCATATGAAAACATGCTCAAAGTCACTATCATCCGAGAGAGATGCAAATCAAAACGACAATGAGGTACCACCTCACACCTGTCAGAATGGCTATCATCAACAAATCAACAAACAAGTGCTGGCAAGGATTCGGAGAAAAAGGAACCCTCGTGCATTGCTGGTGGGAATGCAGACTGGTGCAGCCACTATGGAAAACAGTATGGAATTTCCTCAAAAAGTTAAAAATGGAACTCCCATTTGACCCAGTGATCCTAATTCTGGGAATAGATCCCAAGAAACCAGAAACACCAATCAGAAAGGATATGTGCACCCCTATGTTCATAGCAGCACAATTTACCATAGCTAAGATTTAGAAACAGCCTAAGTGCCCATCAGCAGATGAGTGGATTAAAAAACTGTGGTACATCTACACAATGGAATACTATGCTGCTATTAAAAAACAAAAAAGGAACGTTTGCTGTAGCCAGAGTGGCTCAGTGGATAGAGCGTCGGCCTGTGGACTGAAAGGTCCCAGGTTCAATTCTGGTCAAGGGCACATGTTCAGGTTGTGGGCTTGATCCCCAGTAGGGGGCGTGCAGGAGGCAGCCAATCAATGATTGTCTCTCATCATTGATGTTTCTATCTCTTTCTTCCTCTCTGAAATCAATAAAAATATACTTCTTTTTTTTTTTTTTTTAAAAAAAAGGAACTTTTACCATTTGCAACAGCATGAATGGAACTGGAGAGCATTATGCTAAGTGAAATAAGCCAGTCAGAGAAAGATAAATATCACATGATCTTACGCATATGTGGGATATAACAATCAACATAAACTGATGAACAAAAATAGATCCAGAGACAAGGTAGCACTGAACAGACTGTCCAACCTCAGAGAGAAGGCAGGGAAGGCGGTGGGGAGGGGGGAGGGGGGGGAGTGGGGGTGAGGCGGGTGTTAGAGATCAACCAAAGGGCTTGTATGCATGCATATTAGCATAACCAATGGACACAGACACTGGGGCGGTGGGGGCTTGCCCTTGGGGTGGGGTCAATGGGGTGGGGGAGGGAAGAAGACACATGTAATACTTTAAACAATAAAAGAAAGGAAGGAAGGAAGGAAGAAAGAAACATCAATAATGAGAGAATCATTGATCTGCTGCCTCCTACACGTCCCACACTCAGATCAACCGGGAATCCAGTCGTGACCGCCTGGTTCATAGGTTGATGCTCAACCACTAAGCAACACCAGCTGGGCTCTTTTTCCCCCCCCCCCCCCCAAATCCTATTTTAGTTTTCTATAACCGTTCTTTCTTTCTTTGTTAATCCTCACCCGAGGATATTTCTTTCCCATTGATTTTTAGAGAGAGTGGAAGGCAAGGGGAGAGACAGAGAGAGAGAAACATCAATGTGAGAGAGACACATTGAATTGGTTGCCTCCCACACATGCCCCAACTATTTTTTTTTTAAATATATCTTATTGATTTTTTACAGAGAGGAAGGGAGAGGGATAGAGAGCTAGAAACATCGATGAGAGAGAAACATTGACCAGCTGCCTCCTGCACACCCCCTACTGGGGATGTGCCCGCAACCAATGTACATGCCCTTGACCGGAATCGAACCTGGGACCTTTCAGTCCACAGACTGACGCTCTATCCACTGAGCCAAACTGGTTTCGGCCATGCCCCAACTATTAATTCTGCTGCTTTTGCTCCCAGAAACCAGTAGGTACATTACTGGGAATAGGTCAGAATAGCCAGAATCACATGCTCTAACAGTTAAATTAAGTTCCTTTGTGAGTCCATCAGGGTCCCGGAGAAAATCAGGGAAATCTTTAGGTAGATTCCTTAATTATGTTCTAGTCCAAGTAATGTATACAATTGCTGGTTCCCCTCTGCCTGAGACCAGCTTTTCTCCAAAGGGAGCTGCTAGAATTCCTGGATTGTCCTTGTCTGGATTTCTATCCTCATTTTCCCCTAGGTCAGTAGTGGGAAGTGGTAGTGGAAGAGATATGGAGGAGATAGAAGGGGAAGGAAGAAGGGAGAGAGAGGGCAAGTCCCGACAAGAAAGCTCAGAGAGCAAAGGATATAGGGCAGTGGTTCTCAACCTTTCTAATGCCGCGACCCTTTAATACAGTTCCTCATGTTGTGGTGACCCCCAACCATAAAATTATTTTCGTTGCTACTTCATAACTGTAATTTTGCTATTGTTAATGAATCATAATGTAAATATCTGTGTTTTCCGATGGTATTAGGCTCTATAGCAGCAGTTCTCAACCTGTGGGTCGCGATCCACAGGTTGAGAACCGTTAGCAGGGTCGCCTAAGGGGAAGAGCTGTAGAAGGGGGAAGAACGGGGTATTGGCATTTATTAGTGTTAGCAGTCTTCTTTAGATCAGGGACAGTCTCTAAAATTTCTTTTTTTTAATTTATTGATTGATTTGAGAGAGAGAGAAACTTGTTGCTTTACTTATTTATGCATTATGTTTGAGTCTTTTATGTGCCCTGACTGGGGATCGAACCTGCAACCTTGGCATATCAGGATGATGCTCTAATCAACTGAGCTACCTGGCCAGAACTCTAATATTTCTTATTAACTTAAAAACATATTTTTATTGATTTCAGAGAGGAAGGGAGAGGGAGAGAGAGATAGAAACATCAATTATGAAAGAGAACCATTGATCGGCTGCCTCCTGTATGCCACTTACTAGGGCTCAAGCCCACAAACTGACCAGGAATTGAACTGTGACCTTCTGGTTCATAGGTCCATGCTCAACCACTGAGAAACATTGGCCAGGCTAAAAATAAAATTATCAGCCCTGGCTGGACAGTTGGTTAGAGCATCATCCCAATATGCCGAGGTTGCAGGTTCGATCCCTGCTCAGGGCACATACAAGAATCAACTAGTGAATGCATAAATAAGTAAAGCAACAAATCAATGTTTCTCTCTCTAAAACGAATCAATAAATAAAATAAAAAATAAAAAGAATTGACATGTGCTCCTCCTAAAAGCTTCTAATTTCCAATCATTCAGTTTAATTTCAGAGCTGGCATTTTCTAATTTTGCATGCAAAAAAATAATTTAGACACCAAAAAAATATTGTTTTGGGCCATCTTAAGTTGATATAATTTCTGGTTAAATCTTCCCATTTCTGTAAGTACTTGCAAGTAAAGGCTTCCTATGCATTGTATATCTGCAGGAGTGTTAATGGGGACTGGAGGCTGGGAATTTTCAGCCTTAGAGGCATGATTTTCCACGTTAATTTTAGTTTTATTTAGATATCTGCAGAGTCTGCACCAATTTCTAGGGATATTGTGTGGTGAGTTGAAGTGTGCTGCTTGAGTTGACTGCAAGGGGCCATCACCTCCGTAATTGCATTCAACCCTCTTATGTGTCCTGATTTCTCTCCCCAGCTCTCTAATGCAGTGGTGAGAACTGAGGTAACAAACTTTGAAGTGCACATCCCCAGACGAGTCAATTAATTAATTACAGTTTAGTTGGAATCCCCTATGGGGCCCCTACATATCATGGGGAATGCCTCCTTGCAGCAGGTCAGTAAGACACTAGAAAAATCCCTTGCCAAGTGGAATGAGGAAAATGAGACAGACAGCTGAACAAACTGGTCTAGCAATTTACAGCCAGATACAGAAGGTCACCCCCCTAGAGATAACATCTAGGCTCTTGTATTTTAGCTCCAGGCCCAGAAAAGCAGCAAGACCGGGTGGGCGGCACCAGGACCAGCTGCGATGACTAATGACCCCCTGCCCTGATGCTGACCCATCAGTAGAGACCATGACCCTAAAAGGGCACACCTGGAAAACAGGAATATTCTACTGATCCCTCCCTTAGACTTTTCCTAAGCTTCCAGCCTCGGAGCACATGTGCCTTTCCCTCCCCCCTCCTCCCCCACAGGCACTCATCCCCTAAACTTTAAGGGTCCCATGAGACCTGCAACCAGGGGAGCAACAGGCAGCAGCAGCTCATCCTGGGCTAACCCCCTGAACCTGTCTCCAAGGCCCCCTTTTCTGTGACTTCCCAGTGAGCCAAAGCGGCCCTGCCCTGGCTCATTTCTTCCTATACCATTTCTAGAGCCAGAGCAGCCTCACTTAGGTCTCTCCTGCTGCTTCTTTCATGCTGAGCCCTTCCTTGTTCACCGGCCCAGCTTTAATAAACGCACTCTCAATGGCCTGGACTCATGTTGTGGCATCTTTCCTGCACGAACCCACATCTACAGGCTGGCCCTGGGCAGACCTGCTCAGCACCAGGTCCCCTGTCTGGCAACACCCTGGCATCTCCACAAAGAAAAATGGAAATTTGGGCCCTAACCGGTTTGGCTCAGTGGATAGTGTCGGCCTGTGGACTGAAGGGTCCCAGGTTCGATTCTGGTCAAGGGCATGTACCGAATTCGTGCGTGGGCACATCCTGAGTAGGGAGTGTGCAGGAGGCAGCTGATCAATGTTTCTCTCTCATGGATGTTTCTAACTATCCCTCTCCCCTCCTCTCTGTGAAAAATCAATAAAATATATTTTTTTTTTAAAAGAAAGAAAAATGGAAATTTGGGCTGGAGGGAGGAAATGCCCCTTATCTTCATAGCCAAACGAATTCAGATTCTCATTTATCCAGCAAAAAGTTCTTTGGTCAGAATCTCAGAAAGCAATTCCAATTGAAAAACCAAAGTTAAAAATTAGCCACTCATTTTTTTCCTCCTGTCCTGCCTTAGCCTGGGTTCTACCAATCCTTAACCTTTAGTTCTATCTGAAGGATTTTTAAAAAGATATTTTTTATTGATTTCAGAGAGAAAGAGAGAGGGAGAGATAGAAACATCAATGATGAGACTCATTGATCAGCTGCCTCCTGCACACCCCCTACAGGGGATGGAGCCTGCAACCCAGGCATGTGCCCTTGACCGGAATTGATCCTGGGACCCTTCAATCCACAGGCTGATGCTCTATCTACTGAGCCAAACAGGCTAGGGCAGGATTTATTTTTTAATACTCACCCAAGGATATGCTTATTAATTTTTGAGAGAGAGAGAGAGAGAGACAGAGAGAGACAGAGAGAGAGAGAGAGAGAGAGAGAGAGAGAGAGAGAGAGAGAGATTGATGGTTGCCTTCCATACCTGATCTGACCAGGGATCGAACTTGCAATCTTTTGGTGTACAGGACAATGCTCCAACCAACTGAGCCACACCAACCAGGGCTCTATCTGGAGGATTTTTAAAAATATATATTTTATTGATTTTTTACAGAGAGGAAGGGAGAGAGATAGAGAGTTAGAAACATCAATCAGCTGCCTCTTGCACACACCCTACTGGGGATGTGCCCACAACCAAGGTACATGCCCTTGACCGGAATCGAACCTGGGACCCTTCAGTCCACAGGCTGATGCTCTATCCACTGAGCCAAACTGGTTAGGGCTGGAGGATTTTTTAAAAGCAGCTCACACCCAGCCAGGGTGGGTCAGTGGTTGAGCATCAGTCTATGAACTGGGAAGTCACAGTTAGATTCCCGGTCAGGGCACATGCCCAGTCGCCAGTTGCAGGCTCGATCCCCAATGGGGGGCATGCAGGAGGCCAATCAGTGATTCTCACCATTGATGTTTCTATCTTTCTCTCCCTCTCCTTTCCTCTCTGAAGTCAATAAAAATGTATTTTTTTAAAAAACAGCTCAATGCCCTGGCCAGTTTGCTCAGTGGTTAGAGTGTCAACCTACGCATCAAAGGGTCAAGGGTTCGATTCCAGGTCAAGGGCAGATATCTGGGTTTCAGGTTTGATCCCCAACCCCAATCAGGGGTGTGTGGGAGGCAACCAATCAATGTGTCCCTCTCACATGGATGTTTCTCTCTCTCTCTCACCCCCCTCCCTTTCACTCTCTCTAAAAATCAATGGGAAAACAAATCATTGGGTGAGGATTAACATAAATAAATAAATAAAATTAATTAATTAATTAAAAAACTGGCTCAAATAAAGCCAGGGCCTCTTATCTTAAAACCAGGAGGTCCAGAATTCCAATGGAAACTCACCAAGTTCACCCAATGTAAAAAAGATGCAAAACAAAGAACGGGTCAGTGGGGCACCTTAGGCTCCTGCTAAGTAAATGCCAAAATAAGAAATGTTCAAACCTATAGAGATTTTTTTTGTTTTTGTTTATTTGAGCTAAATTGATGACAATTGCCAGGAAGCAAAATCCCAACAGACTGAGAAAATGCTCCAGAGAATGGCAGTTTTGCATCTTATTTATACACTACAATCAAAGGAGGAGGCATAAGGGGTTACATGAAATTCATTGGTGATAGATTAGGGAGGCAGGACAAAGCAAAGGGGGGCAGGGGTAGTGGGGAGAGAATCTCTGGGATTGAATAAAAAGTAAAAGAAATCCTATCTAATAAAAGGGTAATATGCAAATTAACCATCACTCCATCACAAAGATGGTGGCACCCATAGCCACAGGATGGCAGTGCCCAGTCCTCTTAGCCCCACCAGAGTCCCCCAGATTCAGGGGGGCGGCCACTGAGAGCGGGCAGTGTGAGCGGCCTGGCAAGCGTTCCACGCCCAGCCGTGGATGGGCCTCTGGCCAGGCCGGGGCACGGAACAGCCTCTGGGCCATGGAGAGCCTCTGGGCAGTGGCCATGGAGCGGCCAGGCCCCGCAGAGAGCTACTGGTGCACGAATTCGTGCGCAGGGCTACTTATAGACACATACTTCTTTTAGGTGGGTGTAGGATAGCTAACAGTTAATTAACATGATCATAACAACAATTCGGGGATTTGTAGTCTCTGCTCTGGCCTGGTAGATGTGCTTTGAGGGGTCTGAAAAAAAGGAAATTTCTTTGATATTCCAAAGGCATGTTATTAGGTATATTTTTGCAGTTGCAAAAAAGACAACAGACAGGCTCAGCTAAGGTACAGATGCACCTTTGTTAGGGAAAAATACCTACCTAGGACATGACTGCTCACCATGAACTGCTTTTAGTCAGAAAGTTGTTGTGTGTGTGATTTTTAATATTTTTATTGCTTTCAAAGAGGAAGGGAGAGGGAGAGAGAGATAGAAACATTGATGAGAGAGAATCATCGATCAGCTGCCTCCTGCATGCCTCCCCACTGGGGCTCGAGTCCACACCCCAGGCATGTGCCCTGATTGAGAATTGAATGGTGAACTCCTGGTTCATAGGTCGATGCTCAACCACTGAGCCACAGCAGCCGGGCTAGTCAGGAAGTTTTAATGTCAGACCCTCCTCTGTGGTTATTTTAGGTCTCTGAGTTTGTAAGGCCACCGTGCAGGCTTCCCCTGAGCTTGTCAGGTTTAGTTTGTGGCCCCTTTTTCGTTGTCAGATATAATTTTACAAATCACTGCAGGTGGGCTTCAGGGCCAATCTGCCAAGGAGGGAGACGAGGAAAACCAGCAAGGAGGACCCTCCAAAAGCCCCCAAAGGCCTCCAGTTAGGCCTATGGGTTTGTGTGCCAAGCCTCCAAGAATCCCAGGCCTGAATGCACAACTCTAAGGTTTTGAGTGTGTATAACAACTTGGCGGGGGCGGAGGGGGGGGGGGAAGGAACCGCACTGTAATCATCTTTTATGGGTTTCAGGCAAGCCTGTCCGAGGGTTTTGATCTGAGAGCTTCTATCTGGGTACCATTCCCTCATGCAGACAACCAACCAGTGAAGTAGCAAAGCCGTCTTGTACTTCCTTTCTTAGGTGGGTGAACTTCCCTAGTCTCTCTCTCTTTTTCTTCTTCTTCTTTTTAAATTTATTTTGAGAGAAATTGAGGGAGAGGGAGAGAGGGAAGGAGGGGGAAGAGAAAGAGAGAAACACCCATCAATCATCCATGCATTCATTGGTTACTTCTTGTATGTGCCTTGACTGGAGAAGAAACCTGCAACTCTAGCATGTAGGGGACACTCTAAGCTACCCGCCAGGGCCACCCCAGCCGTTTTTGTCCCTGGCCAATCATATCAGTTCCTTCACTCCTTCCTCCCTATTGCCGCCCGCCTTAGAAAAAGCTAGCAATTGGAGTCCTGCTCATAAAGACACCTGGGTCGCTGGGAAGTAGGTTTGCCTTTTTTGGGCGATAAAGAGGTATCTCTTTTGCCTTCTCTTTGCAATGTGCAGCCAAATGAAAAAGGGTCTCAGAGAAGTGGGGTTCTCAGCAGGCAGAGCATCAATGCCGGGGCCTGTGTCTGTACCAGAGCAGCCCACCACACTTCTGCCCTACTCGTTGGCACTGAACACCCTCAGCCTGTGGGATCGAGATTTTCCTTTAAGGGCCGCGCTGTATGGATGGCGCCTTGTGGGCATCAAGGCCTGGGACCTGCTGACAGAACTGGTGGCTATTCAACCAGATGTCAGAGCTGGAGAGCAGCTAGGCCCACTTCTTTCACCAGAGCAGAGGGCAAGGGACCCACACAAGTTTACACACAGCTTGGGGATTCCGCCTGTTGTGACCCTTGGACACCTTTTTCACCCCTCACCACACACACACACACACACACACACACACACACACACACACACACACAGAGTCCAAGCCGCAGACAAGCAGTTTATTGGCAGGGAAACATGGAGATGTCTGTCTGGCCTTGGAACTTCCCTGGCTTCTCCTCATTCCAGCCCTGCCCTCCCAGCCACTTTCTCTGATGTCCACAGGGCCTGGGCCTGGCATGCAGAGCAGAGTTCTTCTGCTGCCTCTGGCCTATTCTGCCGTGTCCAGGGGTCAGGGTGGGTGGGGTCCTCCAGGGCAGGCAGGTCTGGGCTCTGTCCACGAGGGCCCTTCCTGGCTAAGACCATGTCCAATGGCCTGAGGCGGTACTGCCTGCCGCACAGCAATACGCTCCTTAGAAGGATGGTCAAGTTGCCCCTGCCTAGTTTTGTCACCCTGAACCCCAAGTCCCATAAAGGTTTGACCAAGCCATGGCTGAGGGTGCTGACCAGTTCTTAACAGGTTAGAGGCTACAGGAATTTAGGGTTAAAGACTTCAGGCTAAGACCAGTTTATTAATTCAACAAGTATTTATTGAGTGCCTACTGTGCACTAGGCAGTGTTCTAGAAGCTGGGGGTATAGACCACACTGGCACGGTCCTGACGGAGCCCAGCTGGGATGGTTTCCTGAGCTTCAAGATCATTGTCTCCAATCTTCATCTACTCACTCCTTTCTCCATTTCTTCCCCTCCCACCAACTCCCAGGTCCTTTCTTCTCTGAGTAGGCAAGATACCATCCCTGTGGTCTCTGCTCCTCCTCCCTCCCTCTACCCCATCATTCCAGTCCCATGGGTGGCTCCACCTTGAGGGGCCTTGCCAGACCACCCCCGGTCCCAAAGGGCCTCAGGGCCAGGTGCCCACGCTGGTGCTTGATCCGGGCAGAGCTGTCACCAAAACCCTTGCCACACTCCGCACACTTGTATGGCTTCTCCCCAGTGTGCGTGCGCCTGTGTTTGACCAGATCTGAGCTCCGGGGGAACTCCTTCCCACAGAAGCTGCACACGTGGGGCTGGCCGAGTCCAGAGGGCCTGGCCCGGCCTCGGGGTCGAGGGGCCATGGGTGCTGGGCCTGGGGGGTTATGTGGCCTCAGGAGAGTGGCTGGTGGTGGTGGCCGAGCCTGTTCACCACGGTGGGTGCGGAGGTGCTTGACTCGGGCTGAGCTGTCAGCAAAACCCTTGCCACATTCAGGGCAGAGGTAGGGTTTCTCCCCCGTGTGCACCCGATGGTGTTTCACCAGGTCTGAGCTTCGGCGGAAGCCCTTGCCGCACTCGGGGCACTTGTGGGGCTTGTCACCCGCTAGAGGTGGAGGTGGCTCCCCAGCCTGTGGGCCCCTGGGCTCTGGCTCCAAGCCAGGCAGGCCAAAAGGCCCATCACCTGAGTGTGAGGGGCTTCGCGGTGTCAGTGGGGGGCTGGTACCAAGAGGAGGTGGGGGGGAGCTTGAGCTGGGGGGTGGGCTGGGGACCAGGGGGTAGGCCGGGAAGCTGAAGTCCTGCGGCTCCATGTGCGTCAGGCGGTGGCGGAGCAGAGTGGAGCTGAGGCTGAAGGTGCAGTCACACTCAGGGCAGGCGTGAGGCCTCTCGCCGGTGTGGGTGCGGAGGTGCTTGACCCTGGCAGAGCTGTCAGCGAAGCCCTTGCCACACTCAGGGCAGAGGTAGGGCTTCTCTCCCGTGTGCACCCGAAGGTGCTTCACCAGGTCTGAGCCCCGGGCAAACTCCTTTCCACACACATCGCAGCCAAAAGGTTTGGGCCCCAGGTGACTGCGCTGGTGGCTCAGAAGACTGCAGCTGAGCACAAATCTTTTGCCACAATCGGTGCAGATATATGGCTTGTCCTGGGCTTTGGGTCCCTGTGCGGCGGCTGTGGCTGCTCGAGCTGGCTGCCGCCGGGGCACCACGGGCCGGGGGGGCTGCTCCCCACGGTGTGTTCGCTGGTGCTTGATGCGAGCAGAACTGTCACCAAAGCCCTTGCCACAGATGCCACACTTGTAGGGCTTCTCACCCGTGTGTGTCCGCTGGTGCTTCACCAAGTCTGAACTCTGCCGGAAGCTCTTGCCACATTCCCCGCAGATAGTGGGGCGCTCGCCAGCAGGGACCCTGGACCTAGGAATCTTTGGAGGGCCCTGGGCCGGCGGCCTGGCTCTGTAGGGCTTTTCACCACTATGAGTTCGCTGGTGTTTGATCCGGGCAGAGCTATCCCCAAAGCCCTTGCCGCAGACCCCACACTTGTAGGGTTTCTCCCCTGTGTGTGTCCGCTGATGCTTCACCAGATCCGACATCTGCCGAAAGCTCTTGCCACACTCGCCACATACAGCAGCCCGATCGCTAGCCTGGCCCCAGCGTGGTTCTCCCAGGAGCCGGGGGCCTCTGTCTCGAGCCTGAGGTTTTCCTGGTCCCTCTCCCTGGACCCACAAGTCATCCCAGGTCTGGATGCCTTCAGGTTTGAGAGAGGCATTTCCTACTTCAGGACCTGGGGCCAGATCTTCCTCTTCCTTGAACCCCAAGTCATCCTCCTGTGGGGTATGTTCAAACTCATCCGCCTGAGACATCTCCACATTCTCACCCCCTAGACCTGGGGAAAGAAAAGCGATTTGTAGACCTGCCCTTTCGCTCAGCCCAGAAAGGCTTCCTTCACAATCTGTCGTCACAAGGATCTCTCTCTCTCCCCGCTCTGAACTTCTAAAGAACTTACTATTGTCTGTGCCTCTCATTAATAACAGTATTTCCCTGTTAACCACGCCTTTAATACGTGCCAATCACCGAACTAAGCATTACTGAGCACTTGCAAACGATCCTAGGAGGTAATACTATTACCATGCCCATTTTCAGACTCAGAGAATTTAAGTCACCTGCTCAAGGTTATAAAGATTAGAAAGTAGCAAAGCCAGTTTCTAACTCAGGTCTGTCTGACCCCCAAGCCTGTGTTACCACTACATTATACTGTCCCTATTTAGAAAACCTGGTATTTGCTATTTCAATGATACCTTTTTGGTATTAGCCCATTCTGTAATTTATTACCTCAGTCATCTGTGTTTACCTGAGATGCCCCAGACACACACCTATCCCTCAAGATGCTTAGGGTTGGTAGGAGAAATAAGACAAAGCAAAAATAATTATACTTGTGGGTTCAGAATAACTGCACTGTCACAAAAGTAGCAAATATGTAGATAGATAGATAGATAGATAGATAGATAGATACAGAGAGAGAGAGAGAGAGAGAGAGAGAGAGAGAGAGAGAGAGAGAGAAATGGGCTTTCACTTCGAGAAAAAAAGAAACCATGGAGAAGACTGGAGAATAAAGCTGGAAAGGGATGTTGGGACCAGGGGCTGAATGGAACACTAGGCTAAGACGCTTAATTAGTAGGCAGAAGGGAGCTAGGGGAGGTTTTAGAGGAGGAGACCAGATTAGATGTAGTCTTGGATCAATGTGGGCGCAGAGTGCATCACTGGAGAAGAGAGGGCTGCGGGGAGGTTGTTGCAACTGCCTGATGAGGCAGCCTGGGACCCCAAGCAGGGCAAAGGCGGCGAGGACCCGGAGGACCGTTGGGGCGGGGGCGAGTCCTTGAGATGAGTCCCGGCCGGCCTGGCGCACAGTAGGTGCAGAGATACACGGACTCCCCACTCTGTTTTTGCTCCTGCTCCCCCTCTCTCCCTGGAAACACAGTTCGTTACCGATTTTTCTGGGTCTTGGCCAGGCGGAGCCCAGCATCGCAGTCCTCAACCCAGCTATTACCTGTACATGGCGGCGCATCGCCGCGGCCCTCACCTGTCCGGGCGCCTCTCAGCTGCTCCCTCTCCTCCGGGCCGTGCAGGTCTGGACCCCAGGGCTCCGCCGCGCGCTCCATCGCAGGCACGCCGCCTGGGCAAGGGGACAAGCACACAGCCCACGGTCACACCGCCCGCGGCGGCCCGCGCCCTGCCGTGGCCCCTGCCGGCCGGCGCGGGCACCGGGCAACATCGGGGTCCGAGGTGCAGGGCGCGGCTCCCGGTGCCCGCCCGGCACCCCCGCCCCCGCCGGCGCCCCTGCACCTGCTGCTCCTTCCGGCCCGCCGCCGCCCGCACCTCTGGGCGCCTCCGGCTCCGCCACCCCGCGCTCCCCGGAGCCTCTGGATGGGGCTCGGCGCCCGAGCCCCCGACAGCTCTGGGACGCGGGCTTCGCGGCCAACGGGGAGGGGACTCGGCCCGGGCGCCCCGGGGCGGCCGCCGGGGGCGGGGACGGGAAGCGGAAGAGGGGCCGCGCGGAGCCGCTCTAGGACCCGGAGGAGCCGCGCGCCTGCGGCGGCCGCGCGGTCGGCCCGAGCTCGGTGGCGGCGGCGGGCGGCCGCGTGCCGCGGAGCGGGCTGCTCTGAGCCGAGGACGGGCCGAACTCGGTGGTATTAACCGTGTGGCTCCTGGGCAGCGCCGGCGACGAGCCGGGGCTCTTCCTAAAGGTCGCCGGGCCGGCCGGCGCGCACACCGGGCCGGAGAGACAAAGAGATGGAACTGCCGGCCGGCGGAGGGTGGGGGGCGACCCGGCGCACAAAGGGCGGCGGAGACCTCCGGCGGGCGGGGGCGTGGCTCCGAGACGCTGGAAACAAAGCCGGCCGGTCGGAGGCCCGAGAAACAAAGCGGGGCCGGTCTGGAGAGCCGAGGGCCGCGTGGGGGTGGGGTGGGGTGGGGGTGGGGGCTGGGGCGGCGGCGGCGGGGCCGGGGGCCGGATGCCTCCGGGGACGCCTCCGGGGAGAGGCGGGCAGATGGGATCGGACCTGCGGCCGGAACGGAGCCCGGAGCCAGAGACTCACAAAGTCGTAACCTCAGGGCACCGAGTCAGAGAAGACGGCGAGGCGGAGAGAGGCCGAGATGTAGAAACAGAGAGGGATGTAAAGTCATTGAAGCGGAGGCGGAGGAGCTGCAAGAAGAGGCCAGGGTCCTGGAGAGAAACGGGTCTAGAGGCAGAGGAACAAAGACAATGAAACAGAGACAAAGAGGCAGAGACAGAGAGGCCAAGGGGAGACTAGGGGACAGGCCGACAGCCCTCCCGAAGGCCAAGCCGGGAGAGGCTGAACCATTAAACCCTGTTTCCCAGCTTGGAGGGCCCTGGCCGGGGCTGTGTGCCCGCGGACCAGGGCCTGAGCCCCAGTATCTGTACTTAGGGTCGGCTTGTCTTTGGGGAGGAGTGCCTGGAAGTTTCTGCAGCCCAATCTGATGATGGGGAGGGGTAACAATATTAATTCACATTTATTAGCAACTCATTGCTAAGCCAAGAATTTGGTATAAAGCGATGGAACACATGTAAGATTTGTCCTTGGGGTGCTGCCAGTTTAAAGGGACAAGCACACAGATCGTGAAAAATGAACTATAAGGCCTGTGTTACGTGCACCCATAGTGGGAGAGCAGGAAGATTTCTAATTGGGGAATGAGTCTGCTTGACTGTGTGTCTGGTATGCATGGATGTTAGACACAGAAACAAGGACCACAAGTCAATTAGCACATGCTTATGGGTCACCAACCAATGTCTAGACACTTTAGGCCTAGAAATTACAAGGATTATTAGGAAGCTCTTGGCCCACTAGAGTATGGAAATGTGCAGATGACATGACAGATCCTACACTGAAAGGAGAGTAGGGCAGAGAGAGCGAGATACTTCTGTAGAGTTTGGTGGCTTTGGACATGCCTTTAAGGTCATTTGTTTGATTTCTGGCTCTGTCATTTACTACTGTTTGACCTTGGGGAAATGACTTCAGTTTCCTGAACTGTGAAATGGGAACATTAATACCTAATCTGAATGGTTGAAGATTAGTATGTGTAAAAACACTTTGCAAAAAATATCAGCTATTGGTTTTTTGGCTAGAGTAACCAAGGAAGGTGTGGCATTTTTGAGCTGGTACTTCAAGGACAGCTAAGATTTCAAAGTCCAGAGCCTGGCTGAAGTGGGGGTTGAATGAAGAACTCCATACGGAGGGAATGAAATGAACAATGGCCCACATACTAACTAAAAACCTAGAATGTGCTAGCAGATTGAGATCCAAAGATGATTAATACCTATCCTCAAAGAGGACAATTGAGAACATTCCCATTTTAATGTGTCATGAGGTTATATAATAGGAAAGCAGTGAAAGCGTGTATGGTAAGTTTATTAATTTATGCCACAAACATTTCTTGGGGGTCCAACATGTGCCAGGTATCTGTGCCAGCAAACAGGTAAGAAGAGGTTAAAAAATGGCAGCTAGCTCCTTTTGAAAGAACCTTCCCCCCAAAAGCTGAGCAGCCCACACATCATACCCTTTTGCAGAGCTAGCTTTGACTGAGAAGACAAAGCCTGGAGTTACTAGGTCTGAACTTGGTCTTAAAGATACAGAAGCCCCTTCAGGAAATGCATGGTGGGGCCATAGGTAGCTATGAAAACATAGCAAGATAAAAAACTAACCCAAATAAAAAATATATAGATAGATATGTGGATACATATCTACATATTTTTAAAAATATGTTTTTATTGATTTCAGAGAATAAGGGAGGAGAGAGGAAACATCAATGATGAGAGAGAATCATTGATCGGCTGCCTCCTACATGCCCCCCTACTGGGGATTGAGCCTGCAACCTGGTCATGTGCCTAACCAGAATCGAACTGGTGACCTCCTGTTTATGGGTTGATGCTCAGCCACTGAACCACACTGGCCTGGCTAAAAATATATTAAAAATAAAAATAACTAATCCAGATTATTAAATGGAAAAACTACTGTACACCGTGCATTGCCCATAGGAAGCTCAAGGTGGGATCTTTCTCTAAACAAGCCCCAGACCTTATCATATGAATGACTATGCATGATTTGTTGGAGTTAAAAAGTATATAAATAGAATATTGTGTCACTGTTAATTCACATCATCTCTAAACTTAACACAAAGACCAGCCAAGCACCTTTTCTGCAGAGCACATTTTAAAAATATATTTATTGATTTTTTAGCGAGTGAAGAAGGGAGACAGAAACATTGATTTGTTGTTCCACTTACTATTTTTTAAATGTTTTTATTGATTTCAGAGAGAAAGGGAGAGAGATGAGAGAGAGAAAGAGAGAAGAGAAACATCGACATCAATCAGTTGCCTTCTGCATGCATCCCAACCTGGGATAGAACCAGCAACCCAGGCAAGTGCCCTGACTGGGAATTGAACTGGCAACCTTTCAGTGCACAGGACGATGCCCAACCAACTGAGCCACACTGGCTAGAGCTATGTTACTTCCTTTGACTCAGCAATTCCTTTTATAGGAATTAGGCCCAAGGAAATGGCTGGACAAGTACACAATGATATTACCACAAAGATGTTCATCCCTGCTCAACATTGTTTATCACAGTGAAGAATGGGAATAAACCTAAATACTGAGCATCTATAAAAATAACAATGTAGATGTGCATTTATTATCATAGAAAAAAAAAAAAAAAAGGCCCTAACCGGTTTGGCTCAGTGGATAGAGCCTTGGCCTGTGGACTGAAGGGTCCCAGGTTCGATTCCGGTCAAGGGCATGTACCTTGGTTGCGGGCACATCCCCAGTAGGGGGTGTGCAGGAGGCAGCTGATGGATGTTTCTCATCAATGTTTCTAACTCTCTATCCCTCTCCCTTCCTCTCTGTAAAAATCAATAAAATATATTTAAAAAATTGTACAAAAAAGAAAAAAAAAAAAGATGTATAGCCCTGGCTGGTTTGGCCCAGTGGATAGAGCATCGGCCTTCGGACTGAAGGGTCCCTGGTTCGATTCTAGTCAAGGGCGAATGCCCAGGTTGTGGGCTCGATCCCCAGTGTGAAGTGTGCAGTAGGCAGCCAATCAGTGATTCTCATCATTGATGTTTCTATCTCTCTCTCCCTCTCTGAAATCAATAAAAATATATTAATAAAAGAAAAAAGATGTATAGAACATACTAGTATGAATGGACAAAAACAGGTTTCCAAACAAAGTTATAGTATCCTATTTTTGTAAATATATATTAATATGTATATGCATAGGAAAAAATCTAGAAAGATAAAAAGGTTTAATAGCCCTAGCCAGTTTGGCTCAGTGGATAGAGCGTCGGCCTGCAGACTCAGGGGTCCCGGGTTCGATTCCCGTCAGGGGCATGTGCCTTGGTTGCGGGCACATCCCCGGTCGGGGGTGTGCAGGAGGCGGCTGATGGATATTTCTCTCTCATCGATGTTTCTGGCTCTCTGTCCCTCTCCCTTCCTCTCTGTAAAAAACCAATAAAATATATATTTTTTTAAAAAAGGCTTAATAGTAGTGATATTAGATGTAAATTTTTCTAATCTATTTGCATTTTTTAAATTTTTCTATGAGAATATGTGTTGGTTATATAATAAATGAATATACATGTTTATTTTACATGTTATTTTAAATATATTTTATTGATTTCAGAGAGGAAGGGAGAGGGAGAAAGAGATAGAAACATCTATGATGAGAGAGAATCATTGATCAGCTCCCTCCTGCACACCCCACATTGGGGATCGAGCCCGCAACCCAGGTATGTGCTCTGACTGGGAATTGAACCGTGACCTCGTGATTCATAGGTCGACACTCAACCACTAAGCCACGCCAGCCAGGCCCATGTTATTGTCTTAAAAGTTGCTGAATAACTCAGGGAAGAGCTGATCAGAGTCTGACCCTAGGGCAGGAGCAATGGGTAGAGAAAGAAGGGGACCAATTTTTCTGGTTGTTAGGGAGCACTTGGAGGCCAATGGGATATATCCTGTGGAGAGCAGGGGTGGGAGGAGTTCCGTTTTAACTGACTGTAGGGCTGCTCAGCCTGAGAGCAAGGAGGAAGGGCTGTGGTGAAGGGGGAGGAGCGCTATCCCTTCCCTTGGCTTCTGGAAGGACTGTTTATCCCCTTACACTCCTTTAGCATCGATGCTGTCACAACTTTTGGCTATTTCTGTCTCCCCAGAGGACCGTAAGTAACCCTGACTGATTCACTCTGTTTGGATCCTCATGCTGAGGATCTACAAGAACCCACTAGATTTGAACTGGTGGCACTGTCACCCCCAGCTCATTTCATAACAATGCTAGCATTCTGTGCCAGTGTCTGCCAGGCTCGGTACTGACAGCTTTTTGTGTATTGGATCATATAATCATCATGACCCTATCAGGTAGAATTTATTGATGGTGCCATTTAACAGATAAAGAAACTAAGTCAGGGGACTCTTTCCCCCTACCCACTTGGGAGTCTGTACTTGTTCTTCAATAAATCGCCCCCTTTGCTATACCATCTTCAAAAAAAAAAAAAAATAGGAAAAGAAACTAAGTCACAGAGAGGTTAAAGTAAAATGCCCATGGTCACACAACTAGTAAAATGACACTCTGCCTGTCTCTATAATCATATGAAGTTTGCACAACTGTGACTTCAGTGTGGCAGGAGCTTCCAATCCCATTTGATAGGTGAGAAAAGTAAGACTCGGGTGATTTTTCCCAAGGTTACATGAAGGGAACAGTACTAGAAATGAAGTTGAAGTAAGGATAAGATATACACACAGCAACATGGATAAATCTTAAAAATAGTGCTGAATTGCCCAGCCAGCATGGCTCAGTGGTTGAACATCGACCTATGAACCAGGAGGTCACGGTTCGATTCCTGGTCAGGGCACAGGCCCGGGTTGTGGGCTCGATCCCCAGTGTGGGGTGTGCAGGAGGCAGCCGATCAATGATTCTCTCTCATCATTGATGTTTCTTTCTCTCCCTCTCCCTTCCTCTCTGAAATCAATAAAAAAAATACATTTTTAAATATTTTTTTATTGTTTAAAGTATTACATGTAGTAGTACATATATCTCCTTTTTCCCCCTTTAACCTTCCCCCAGCCTCCTCTACCCCCTGTCTCATGCCCTCATTCCCCCCCTCCAGTGTCTTGTGTCCATTTGTTGTGCTTATATGCATGCATACAAGTCCTTTGGTTGATCTCTTTCCCCCCCTGAAATCAATAAAAATGTATTTTAAAAAATAGTGCTGAGACCTGGCCAGTTTGGTTCAGTGGATAGAGCGTTGGCCCGCGGACTGAAGGGTCCCAGGTTCAATTCCGGTCAAGGGCATGTACCTTGGTTGCGGGCACATCCCCAGTGAGGGGGTGTGCAGGAGGCAGCTGATCGATACTTCTCTCTCAATGATGTTTCGAACACTCTATCCCTTTCCCTTCCTCTCTGTAAAAAATCAATAAAATATATTTTAAAATAATAGTGCTGAATGAAAAAATTCACAGAAATATATCTATATATATTCATATATATATAACCATTTGTATAAACATATACTGTATACTAGCCCTGGCTGGTGTGACTCGGTTGGAGCATCATTTGTACACCAAAAGGAGAATTTGATTCCCCATCTGGGCATTTACCAGGTTGTGGGTTGGGGTGTGTGCAGGAAGCAACTGATAGATGTTTCTCTCTCACATCGATGTTTCCTTCTCTTTCTCTTTCTCTCCCTTTCTCTAAAATCAATAATAATAAAATAAAAAATGTACTGTATTGTACACATATTTCAAAATTTATACAAATACAAAAATTACACATTAAACTCATTAGAGTGAAGAGGAGAAAGGATTGAGCTATAGGCTGTATTAATCTGCTCAGGCTGCCGTAACAGAATGCCACAATCTTAAATAGACATTTATTTCCTCATAGTTCTGAGATTGGAAGTCCAAATTCAAGGTGCCAGCAGGGTTGGTTTCTGGTGAGGCCTCTCTCCAGAGGTTGTAGATAGCCATCTCCTCACTGTGTCCTTACATGTCCTTCCTCTCTGCAGAGAGAGATCAGTGGTATCCCTTCTTATGACCCCAGACCTACCAGATCAGGGCCCCACACTTAGGACCTCCTTTCATCTTAATTACCTCCTTAAAGGCCCTACCTCCAAATATAGTCACTTTGTGGGTAAGGGTTCCACACATGAATTTTTGAGAAACACAAGTCAGTCCGTAACATGGGCTAAAAGGGACATAATAAAACCAGAAGAAGTAGAGAAAGAAAATGGACAGGATCCAGATCAAGCAGGCCCTTATAAGGCATAATAAGGAGACTAGCTTTTTTATTTTTTAAATATATTTTTATTGATTTCAGAGAGGGAGAGAGAGAAATATCAGTGATGGATCCATCCAGCAACCAGGCGTACGCCTGGACTGGGAATCGAACCATGACCTCCTGGTTCCTAGGTCGATGTCAACCACTGAGCCATCCTGGCTGGGCTAGCTTTTTTTAACTGCTTGCTTTTTTATTGTTGTTGTTAATCCTCACCTGAGGATATTTTTCCCATTGCTTTTTCAGAGAAAATAGAAGGGAGAGAGGGATGGGGAGAGAGCGAAACATCGATGTGAGAGAGACCATGGACTGGCTACCTTCCCAACGTGCCCTGTCCAGGGGGTGGAGAGCCCAAGTATGTGCCTGCCCTTGACTGGGGATCAAACCTGCGATCCTTCAGTGTGCAGGCCCTAATCTACAAGAACCCACTTTGCCACACTGGCCAAGGCAAGGAGACTAGCTTCAAAGGCTCAGAGAGGCCCTGGTCTGTGTGGCTTAGTTGGTTGAGCATCCTCCTGTGCACTTAAAGGTTGCTGGTTCGATTCCAGGTCAGGGCACATGCCCCGGTTTTGGGTTTCTGGCTTGATAGGGGGAGGGGGGGTTGTGCAGGAGGCAGTTGATCAATGTTTCACATGGATGTTTCACTCTCTCCCTCTCCAATCCTCTCACTCTAAAAGTCTTTTAAAAAATAAAACTCAAGAAAAAAATCTTTTTTAGAAAAAGGCTCAGAACCCTACCTGGTTTGGCTCAGTGGATAGAGCGTAGGCCTGTGGACTGAGAGTCCTGGGTTTAATTCCGGTCAAGGGCACATGGGCGGGTTGCTGGCTCAAGCCCCAGTAAGGGGTGTGCAGGAGGTAGCCAATCAATGATTCTCATCATTGATGTTTCTATCTCCCTCTCCCTTCCTCTCTGAAATCAATAAAGATATATTTTAAAAACAAACAAATAAATAAAAATAAATTTTTAAAAAAGGCTCAGAAAAGTCACTCAGTTCATAAATGCTAAGGTCAATTGGTATATAACTGATTGACTCCCAAGTTCATGTCATCTGAAACCACTGAGTCCTGATAACAAAGTGGAAATGTGTGTATTTCATTTTACATCAGGAAAATGGAGTTCAGAGAGGCCAAATGACTTGCCTAAGGTCACATAGAGTTTTTTTTTAAAATATATATTTTATTGATTTTTTACAGAGAGGAAGGGAGAGGGATAGAGAGTTAGAAACATTGATGAGAGAGAAACATCGATCAGCTGCCTTCTGCACACCCCCTACTGGGGATATGCCTGCAACCAAGGTACATGCCCTTGACCAGAATCAAACCTGGGACCCTTCAGTCTGAAGGCCTACGCTCTATCCACTGAGCCAAACTGGTTAGGGCTCTTTCTGAGTTTTATTGGCACTTTCTCTGTGCCAGTCTTTGTGTAAGACACTGAGGATATAGAAATTAAAAACATGGTCCCTGCCCTTAAAAAGCTCAGCCATGAATAGAAGAGACACCCAGGTAAGCAAATGTGGTCATTGGAGGGCCCTGTTAAAGGTGCTGGGAAGTCCAGAGGAGCCTAGGGTAAGTTGAGGAAGATTTCAGAGGAGGAAGAGTTCACCTGATGCAAAAAGGGGAAAAGCTCAGTATGGGCAGAGTCAAGGATGTGGGCACTCGCTAAGGGAGAGTGAGTAAGGGCATGATGAGGCCAGATGGGGAAGGCTTTGGCTGCGGGTCAGAAATCTGACTTGATTCTGAGATCACTGGGAACCCTGGAAGAGTCTCAAGCAGGGGATGCCTCGGCCGGCCAGGATTCTAAGGAAGGTCTCTCTGGAGTTGTCCAATGACCTGTAGTCTTTTTTGAATCCATTGCATTTAAAGAAAAAAAATCCATTGTATGAGTTGGTGAGAAAAAATGATGGCCCCTCCCACCTCCAATCCTTTTATGGGTTTTATCACTTAGACCTAGGATTTTTTTTTTTAACCATCCCTGTCAAAGCCTTCATCTCACGGCTAGACAGACCGACCTGCTTCCTTCCTCTCTGCCCACACTCCACCTCCCACCAGGGTGATGCACCAGACAATGGGACTCGGGAGAAAGGTGTGCAAAGAACAGAGGGGTTCAGGCTTCCTATAGGGATGATGGGCAAAGGGATCCAGTTGGTGAGGACCCCAGGTGTTCTTGGTCTTGGCTTTCCCCGCCTCTCTGGGTCAGTTAAGCATCTCAGCTTTCTACATTGCCCGCCCCCTTGTTTGCTGCACTCAACTTCCTGCCCAACCAGAGGAAGTGGGGAGAGACAGCAGGTACAGCAACAGCTACGGGGGCCATGGTGAGTCCTTCTGCCTAAGAATCCAGGTCCCTAGGCCTCAACCTCAAGGGCAGCCAGGCTCAGGTCAACCCACAGGAGGCTGACTTCTAGCCCTGGAGATCAGGTTCTACTGATGCCCTGTCTGCGGCTCCCAGCAGCCTTATATTGTCTCCCCCCACCAACAGGACAAGGAGTATGTGGGTTTCGCAGCCCTTCCCAATCAGCTGCACCGCAAGTCCATCAAGAAGGGGTTTGACTTCACGCTCATGGTGGCAGGTCTGGGGGTTTTGGAGGGGGTGGGTCTTCAAGAGACCCTGGCTGTCCTCTGACCTGACCAACTGGGCCTGTCCTGTCTACAGGGGAGTCAGGCCTGGGGAAATCCACCCTCATCAACAGCCTGTTTCTCACCAACCTCTATGAAGATCGGCAACTGCCAGAGGCCAGTGGTAAGACCCTCCCCATCCTCTCCAGGCATTCCACCCCCTCCTATATCCCTAGGCTACACTGTCTTCCTTTCCATCTGCGTCTTCCTTTCCATCTGCGTCTCCCATGACTTTCTGGGGGACTCAGGCAGCTTACTGCTTCTTCCCCTAAAAAAATAGGTGGGGGCAATTGTGATACTGAGAGAGGAAACTAGTGCTGCCTCAGACCCCTACCCAGTTCCCTGATCTCTTCCCGTACCCATAGCTCGCTTGACACAAACACTGACGATTGAGCGTCGGGGCGTGGAGATCGAGGAGGGGGGTATTAAGGTGAAGCTGACCTTGGTGGACACACCTGGCTTTGGGGACTCAGTGGATTGCTCAGACTGGTGAGGAGTGGGGGAGGGAACGAGGGATAGTCTCCCAATATGGCTGGCTACTTGGTGGAAACGGAGGGGTCAGTTACAGGGCCGGTCTGCCCTGGCCTCCCACCCATCCCAACTGAAAGGTGGGGGGCATTTCTGGTGGCTGTGTGCCCCAAAGTGCCCTGTGCTTCCCGACATCTCACTTATGACCCTGCCAGTTTCCTGATTTCTTTGGTTGGAGACAAAGAAACTACTTCCCAACCCCACAGTCTGGCTAGTCTTGCCCCCTTCCCTGCCATGTGACCCCTGATCGCCCACCACATGCTCTCTCCCCTCCCACATCCCAGCTGGCTGCCCGTGGTGCGCTTCATTGAGGAGCAATTTGAGCAGTATCTTAGGGATGAGAGTGGCCTGAACCGGAAGAACATCCAGGATTCCCGTGTCCACTGCTGCCTCTACTTCATCTCGCCCTTTGGCCGGGGGTCTGGGGGTCGCCCTGGGGGTTGGGCATTTGGGGAGGGCTTGGGAGGTGACTCTGTATCCTGAGACCAAGCCCTGCCCAATCCTTGGTGCAGGCTCCGGCCCCTAGATGTGGCCTTCCTCCGGGCGGTGCACGAGAAAGTCAACATCATCCCAGTCATTGGCAAAGCAGATGCCCTGATGCCTAGAGAAGCCCAGGCTCTCAAGCAGAAGGTGGGTGTGGTGACTTCTGAGAACCTTTGGCCCCACATGATCAAAAGTCATGATCAAACCTGAACCCAGCTTTGACTCCTTTGATGTTGGGGTAGACTTCTTGGAGCATGATGGGTAATGCTATTAGAGAAAGTTTCTGAGGAAGGCAGGTAGTAAGCTGCCCTGGAAGCTCGGAGTGGAATCCCTGGGCTGGATGCTTAGCCTGTCTGAGGGTAGGAACGTAGACATGATGACCCCTGATGGCCCCCGCCCTCCAGTGTCTTCAGAGCCCTCTCCCACGGTTCCTGCTTATATTTCTCTCTCCTGGTATTTTGGTATCTGCCTCATCTTAGAATCTTTCCAGGTCTCTGCCCTGGCTGTTAGGGTGTCTTTGTCTGAGTCTTTTCACCCTAGGACTCTCTCATTATCTCTGAGATTTTACGTTCATTTCTTTTGTTTGTTTTTTGTTAATCCTCACCCGCGGGTATTTTTTCATTGATTTTTATTTAATTTAATTTTTTAATTAAATTCAGTGATGCCCCTCCCTTGTGTGAGATTTGTGTTTTTTTTTAAATATGTTTTTATTGATTTCAGAGAGGAAGAAAGATGGAGAGAGATAGAAACATCAATGATAAGAGAGAATCATTGATCGGCTGCTTCCAGCACGCCCCCCACTAGGGATCGAGCCCACAACCTGGGGATGTGCCCTTGACCGGAATCGAACCTGGGACCTTTCAGTTTGCAGGCCGACGCTTTATCCACTTAGCCAAACCAGCTAGGGCTCCATTGATTTTTAGAGAGTGGAAGAAACAGGGAGAGGCAGAGAGAGAGAAACACCGATGTGAGAGAGACACATCAATTGGTTGCCTCCCACACAGTCCCCTGCCAGGGCTGGGGATTGAGCCTGTAACTGAGGTACGTGCCCTTGACCAGAATTGAACCTGGGACCCTTCAGTCCGAGGGCCAACACTCTATCCACTGAGCCCAACTGGCTAGAGCTCTTTTCTTTTTTATTGATTTTAGAGAAAGAAGAGAGAGGGAGAGAAACATTGACATGAGAAACATGAATTGCCTCCTCCACACACCCTGACCAGGGACAGAACCTGAAACGTGGGCATGTGCCCTGACAGGAATCAAACCTTCAACCTTTCGGTGCCCAGGATGATGCCCAACCAACTGAGCCACACAGCGCAGGGCTGCACTTTCAGTGCATTTCTCACCATCTGTCTTTCCTGTCTTGACCACCCAGTGTCTGTATCTAAGCACTTTTTTTTTGGTTAATCCTCACTTGAGGATATTTTTCCATTGACTTTTAGAGTGGGAGGGGGAGAGACAGAGAAACATCAATTGGTTGCCTCCTGCACGTGCCCCAACCAGGGCCAGGGATCAAACTGCAACCTAGTTACGTGCCCTTGACCGGAATCGAACCTAGGACCATTCAGTCCACAGGCTGATGCTCTATCCACTGAGCCAAACCGGCTAGGGCAAGTGTCGGTATCTGAGTCTGTCTCAGCCATGCAATATCTGTTGTTCACAGCCTCTGTGATTCTCACTGTCTCTGCATCTGTTTCCTCTGAGATACGGGACCAGTTGAAGGAGGAGGAGATCAACATCTACCAGTTCCCCGATTGTGACTCAGATGAAGATGAAGACTTCAAGAGGCAGGATGCAGAGATGAAGGTGCAGAGGCAAGGGAGGAAGGGGCAGAGACGCAGGGGAGGCAGAGGTGGAGGTGGAAGCCGAGAAAGAAGTTTCTGCCCTTGAGGGGCAGTGGTGATCCCTGATTCCTGCCCTATAGGAAAGCATCCCTTTCGCAGTTGTCGGTTCCTGCGAGGTAGTGAGGGACATCGGCTCCCGACCAGTGAGGGGTCGCCGCTACTCCTGGGGTACCGTGGAGGGTGAGTAAGGCTGCGCATGCATTCTGAGGCCAGCAGGAGCCCAGGCCACCTCCAAGTCAACCGCACCCAACATGTGATGGTGGGCGAGCTCTGGTCTTGGAGGTCCTAGGAGCCAAATGAGAGGTCTTTGAGCTGCAGAGCGTGGACCCTCCCCTACAGCGGGGTAGGATTTCGGGAAGACCTTACCCAGAGGGTGGGACTGGACCGGAAGCTTCCTGATGCACGCGGTCCGTCCCCCAGTGGAGAACCCACATCACTGCGATTTCCTGAACCTGCGACGGATGCTGGTGCAGACACACCTGCAGGACCTGAAGGAGGTGACACACGATCTGCTCTATGAGGGCTACCGGGCCCGCTGTCTACAGAGCCTGGCCCGGCCCGGGGCTCGTGATCGGGCCAGCCGCAGGTGAGAGCCATAGGAGTTGACTCACAGGTGCTTCCATGACCCCGCCTTCACCCTCCAGATCTTTTCCGCAAAGTCTTTCCCCACCCAGCTTGCTTCCGGCCCTAACCTCAAGGACAAGAGCCCACCTCCTAGAGTGCAACCCCCTTCCAGGCCCGGCCTCGGGGTCGTGACCCACACAACCACGGTCCCGCCCTTGGTTCCTATCCCTTTCCCTCACCCCCTAGTAAGCTTTCCCGCCGGAGCACCGCTGAGATCCCGCTGCCCATGCTGCCCATGCTGCCCCTGGCCGAGACGGAGAAGTTGATCCGCGAGAAAGACGAAGAGGTGAGCAAGCACCTCGCCTCCCCCCTGACCAAAGCCCCGGTCCTCTGCGCAGAAGTCCCTCTCTGGCCACGCCCGGCCCCACCGCCTGCAATCTTGCCCCGCACAGCTGCGTCGCATGCAAGAGATGCTGGAGCAGATGCAGGCCCAGGTGCAGCAGAGCCAGGCCCAGGGCGAGCAGTCGGACGCTCTCTGAGGACCCCGCCCGGGTGCTGCTTTACCTCAGCTCCGCCTTCCTCCGTCTCTTGTCCAATCCCCGAGCCCCAGGCTGCCCGGCGCCTAACCCCCGCCGGTGCACGAGCTCGGGGCTAACAGGTTCTCCCCATCCCAGAGCGGGGAGTCCTGCCTTTGGCCCCGCCCCGCCCCGCCCCCCGCCCCTCCCGGAGCCGGAGCTTCCAGCCCAGCCCCGCTAAACCCCAGCAGTGTCTTCCATAAAAACTGTTTCCTGCCCTGACCAGTGTGGCCCAATTGGTTGACCGTTGTCCTGTGCACCGAAAGGTCACTGGTTGGACTCCGGTCAGGGCACAAGGCCAGACTGCCGGTCCCGGCCGGGGTGCGTTCGGGAGGCAACTGCAACCGATCCATGTTCCATGTTTCTCACATCGATGTTTCTCTCTCAAATAGATGTCATTTTCTCTCTAAGATCAATTAAAAAATTAAAAAAAAACAGCCCTAACCGGTTTGGCTCAGTGGATGGCCTGTGGACTCAAGGGTCCCAGGTTCGATTCCGGTCAAGGGCATGTGCCTTGGTTGCGGGCATATACCCAGTGGGGGGTGTGCAGGAGGCAGCTGATCGATGTTTCTAACTCTCTCTCCCTCTCCTTTCCTCTCTGTAAAATATCAATAAAATATATTTTTAAAAAATTAAAAAACAAAGCTAAGTTTCCTGAGGCCACGCGCCTTCTCTTTCCCTGCGGGAATAAGCGGCGCGCTTAGCGGGCCCAGGCCTTCATTCATTCATTTCTCGGGCGCTGGCCTTGTGCAGTGACTCAGCCCACTCTCCCGCCGGCGCCCTCGCAATAACACGCTGCCGGGCCGCGGGTAAGAAACAAAGACCAGCTCAATTTTATTAGGACTCGGGGTGGGGGTCAGCTGTCAGGAGGCGTTGGCTAGAGGAGGCCTAAAAGGGCCCTCTACTCCTGGTCCTTGGCGTCGCCATGCGTGATGACGTAGCAGATATTCTTGTAGTCTACCATGCCGGTCACGTCGGGAGGGAAGGCCGCCCACATGTTCTTGATCTGGGAAAGATGGCCAGATCGCGTTTCCTGCGGGTTCCTTGGGCTCCCCTGCCCCACCCCTCTGCCTTTCCCAGGCCCCTGCCCCACTCACCTCTTCCTGGGAGAAGCGGTCACACTGGGTGGTAAGTAGCTCCTCCAAGCTGGAGAGAGGTGACATAAGGGGAGTTGAGATGGGGCCTGTAAATTCTTTCCACTCCCACCTCATCCTTGTTGCTATTCCCAATTTCACCTGAAAACCAGGGTTATTCTAGAATCCTTCCAGTGATCTCACAAACACGAACACAAAAGGCTTTAGCCCTTCTCCCCACACGTGATGTGAAAATTTAATCCTAATCATAGTCTTCATTTCTCCCTTATCCCTGGCAATGCCTAACCCTTGGCAGGAATTTAAGGAGGCTTTCTGTGGGTGAGCCGCTGGAGGGATCACTTACAACTGCTTCTTGATAAAACCCTTCCCTTCAGGGTCCAGGACCTTGAAGGCTCCAGTGATCACATCCTCAGGGTCGGCACCTGGAGTCAGAGGGCACAAGGGTCCCTGAAGGGTCTGTCTCTGAAAGATCTGGGAAGGAGCAGCTGGGAGCTGGGACCCAGGACACTTCACTCACCTTTGAGCTTCTCTCCGAACATGGTCAGGAAGACGGTGAAGTTGATGGGACCGCTGGCTTCCTTCATCATTTCATCTAGCTCCTCATTCTTCACATTGAGGCGCCCTGGAATGGGGCAGGGGAAGCATGGGCTGGAGTGGGGTCCTGGGACCAGAGGGTGGTATTTCTCATAAATTCAGGTCATCCCACCCATTTTTCATCTGGGTAGACTGAGGTGGAGTCAGCAGGGCTGGCCCCCAAGGCTGCTGAATTCCCAGGACTCTACAGCCTTGGATCTTTACGGGGATTGGGTGGGGGGCTCACCCATGGCTGCAAAGGTGTCCCGCAGGTCTTCCTTGTCAATAATGCCATCACGGTTCTGGTCAATGACTGTGAAGGCCTGTGGAGGGCAAGGGCAGGGAGGGGTTAGGTCTCCCATGGCCAGGCTTTAGCATCCTTACTCCAGGCAGATCAGATTGTGGCTCCCAGCCAGCTGTCCTCTTTCGTGCCAAGAAGAGAGGGGAGCAAGGAATTCTAAACCCTTCCCCTCCCACTAAAACAGGTGCACATTCCGGGGTGGGAGGGTGGGGGAGGGGAGCAAGGGTGCCTTTGGTCAGCCTTCAGTCTTCCCTCCCCTTCACTCACCTCCTTGAACTCCTGGATCTGAGTCTGGTCGAACATTGAGAAGACATTGGAGCTTCCACCCTCTGCTGCTGCCCTTCTCTTGGCCTTCTTGGGTGCCTGGGGGGTGAGGGTTGGACAAAGACATCCATGGGCCAGATCCTACTATTCTCTGGAGGCAATGGATTAGACTCAGGGTTCTTTGAGTCCCTTCTTGTAAAGCAACTCATCTGGCCCTAGGCTTCCTCCTCTCTGTGGCGGCTTTGCTGTGGGTGCTTGTTTCAGCTGCATCCCCAAGTTCCTCTCTGTAGCCCTTGAGTCCCATCCCTCCATCCTACCCAAGTGGAAGTTTCCTCTTCTTAGTGTCCTGAGCCTGCCTCCCGAGTCCCAGACTTCCTGTGTGACCCTGATCCACTCATTCATTCTGTATGAACCTCTACTTTCTCATTTATAAAATGGGAGTGGGGAAGGTGGGGGCGGGGGGCAGAAGGGATCAATGGGGGAAAAGGGGACATTTGTAATACTTTCAACAATAAAGATTTAAAAAAAACATGGGAATGGGAATCCTTGCCAGCTTGGCCCCAGAGGGTTTTAGGAAGATGGAGAGCAGGAAAGTATGGAGCATGCTTTGAGGGGGATTGGGCTCCAGTGAAAGGAGTGTCTGAGTGGATTATCCTATGCACCCCATTAGTGATACCAAGGAAAGAAGGACTCATCTTTCTTCCTTCTGGGAACCAGCTACCTTCTTTCAAAGGGTGAGGCTGCTCTGAGGTCTGAGGGATCTGGGCAGGGGCAGGGGCTGGGGGATTCTTACCATGTCTTCAGTTTCCTGGGGGCAAGGCTGGAAAGGAGCAGAGAGCAAGCTTGCTGCAGTCTCTCTGGGGTTATATAGTCTTGCCCCAGGGAGCCCTTAACATACCAGGGTAACCTTAGCCCTGCGGGTGCCCACCCCAGAGACCAAAATAGCCTGGCTCAGGGCCTTTCCTTTCTTGGAGGGCCTGCAGCAGCTGGAGTCCAGGGAGAGAGGGAGGAGGGAATGAGTCTTGGGATGCATGTCTCATGAGGACCTGGGCAGGAAGGGTTGTTCTTTCTCTCAAACGGGGGCTAGAATGTGCCAGAGTTCAGAGAAGGCCCAAGCCGGGCCACAGTGCTTGGAGAGATGAACCACACTCTTGTACCCCTGAGTGGGGTGTGCCTAGATTTAAACCCAGTAAGTTTATTGAGCACCTATAGTGTGCCAGGTGTTGTGCTGTGCTTTATGGGTGCACTTTGACAAACACAACCCACTCCCAATTTGGAGTTCACAGTCAGTGAGAGTATGTGTAGGGATAGTGGCAGAGTTTAGAGGTGGGAGAGAGCCGTCTGGGGAACCTGAAGGACAGGAAAGTTGTCTACATTCCCTCCAAGGAGGAGGAGGAATTTGTGAGGAAAGATATAGAACGTGGAATCACTAGGTATGAAGAGACTAGACAGCCTAGGGCAGAGAGCCTGCTCTGTCATCTTGGGCTTTGTGCTTCAACTCCCTGGGCCTTGGTTTCCCTTTCTGTAAAATGGAATTTAATGCTCATCCCACAGAACTTGTGGATCTGAACACTATTTGGAAACAGTTTAGTGAAATGTAATCGTATTATTACTCAGGCCCTGCCTTAGTAGAACTTACAGTCCAGTCATGAAGACAGGATAAATACAGAGCAGCCCTGTCTAGGAGCATAAAAATGAGTTTATGAAGATCAGTAGAGGTGAGTCAGGTGAACACGGAGGAGCAGGTGTGCCAAGCAGAGGGCATGGATGGGCAAAGGCCTGGAGAAGCGCAAGATCAGAAGTGGTCAGGTTGCCAGAATCGTGATGGGGCATGAACAGAGGGGCTAGAAACCTCTGATACTGGAACTGGAGGGCCTTCAACGCCAGGCTGAGACCTGAGGCCTTGGGAGCCTTGAAAAGGTTTGAAAGAGGAGAAGGACATAGTCTAATGTGAGTCTAGAACCATTTCTTTGGATACTAGTTTGAAAGTTAGAACTCAGAGGAAGGGAGTCAGAGACACGAAAAGAGAAATTAGTTGGTCACCTCCTCTTGGTTGACTGGAATGGTCAGTGGCTTCTCAATCCATTCTGGACAAAAACCAGCTTGGCTGACTGTGCGACTTTGAAGTATTCTCTCCCACCCCTCTAGGCCTCAGTGTCCCAGTCCCCTCCATACAGTGGAGGTCTGGGGCAACATTGGCTGAGGAAGCTCCCGGAGGCCCATGGTTGGCAACGACATCTCCTCTTCTTGCTCCCTCTAGGACCCAATGTCCTGAGCAAGGTGCCTCCTTCCCTTTCCCTCCTCCAGCTTCATGCCAATGCCTCTAAGACATTTTCTTTTCTGGGCACTGGGGCCCAGCCACCTGTTGTCTCTAAGAAGAGAGAAGAAACCACCCTAAACTTAGCAGCTGCTCTTGGCCTTCTGAACTGGCCCCTCCCTGCCTCGTTTGACAGCTGCCTTGCCTTATAAGGTTACTATGGGGGTCCAGGCCAAGGGGAAACCCACTTATTACTGGGTTCTGGGAGGGGAGGAGAACTCCAAAGACAGGAATGGGGGAAGCTTGGGTCAACTGGAAAGTGGGGAAGTTGAGAAGGAGATCAGGAGCAATATATTTCAGACATTGAATGGGAGGGAGTTACGGAACTCAGAAACCAAGGAGGAACAGGGGAGTTAGGCCTGATTGAAGTTTCAAGATGGTGGACTCTGGAAATCAGCAGCCTATAATCCGGGAACTCGGGGTAATGAGGGTCAGAGAGAGAAAAGGCTCAGAAAGTCAGGACTTTGTGTTTGTGGTCTAGGATAGGCTGGGGCGCTCATAAGATTGGGGTCTGGTTTCTTAGCAGAAAATGAGCACAGAGAAGTGTGGCAATGAGGGGATAGTAGTTGATTGAAGGGTCTTTCATTACCAAAAGAATAAGAACATAGATGTAAGATTTCATGGTTTGGGGTCTGGGATCCTCACTAGAATGGGGCAAATTGAAAGGATGAGGTGTGAGGACGTGGGGCTTAGGATTCCCACAGGAAATGGAGGGTTCAGAGAAATTGGCCATTGGAGGTTTTGGTTACAGTCGCCTGGGCTTGAGTGTAGGAATTGGTTGCGAGCCGGGGTGAGAGACAGAGTGGAGGTGGAGAGCGCTGGATCAGGGCACTGGATCTGTGTCAGAGCTCAGGGTCTCACCTGCCACCAGAGTGGGGAGTGTGAGGGAAGATCGGTAGCCACAAGGGGCGCCGGGCCCGTCTCCATGGCCGCGGGCCGCCCCTCACATCCCCCTCCCGGCCCAGAAAGGACTCGGGGAGGGCAGCGGCATTCTTATTGGCTAAGGGTTTCCGCTAATGCCCCCGGCCCCCCGTCTCTACTCCGCGCTGTCCCCAACTGTCACCTCCCTCCAGCGCTAGTCTCCGGCTGTTACTGATATCCCTGGGCTGGCACCGCCTGCTGGCAGCACCCCTCCCCTTTGGCCTGTTCCTAAAGTGAGAGAATGCGCTCATTGGCTGACGAGGCAAGTTAATTGCAAATTTTGCCCGCCCCCCAGCTGTCATTCCTTCTGACCTTCTTGGGAGACGTCAAGAATGTCTCAGCTCTTCCTATTGACTGCGGTTGCTGTCTGTCACCGCCCAAATAGATGTGACTGTCTGTCAATTTGACCTCCGCCTATTCCTTTTCATTGGCTGCCTTTCTATCGTTTATAGTAGCCAAGCCCGCCTCTTCTCGCATAGTACCCGCCTCCTTCCGCGGTCATTCACTCTCTCCCGCCATTTTTATTGGCCAGGAGGTTCAGCTTCCTGATTTTCTATTAGTTACTCCTTTAGTCCCGCCTCCTCCTACCTTCACCCGCCCTCTCATTGGTCTTATACCTTTCCTCCATTTCCTCTTCCCACCTCCTACCTCACCCACCCGTACAACGATTGGCAGAAACCCAGTTCCCTTTCTCCTATTATTCGCCCAAACCCTCTAACGAGGCGGGAGCAAAAAGAAGCGCGATGGGACGGCCCGCGCGCAGGCGTGAAACGCCGAAACGCTGGCCGCTTAGCCGGCACCCGGTCGTGTGCGCAGGCGCGAGGTCGGTTGCTTGCCCAAAGCAGGAGGGAGGGGGCGGCGGCGAGAGAGCGATAGGGGTGAGAGGGCGCGAGAGAGACCCCGGCACCCGGAGCCCCCGGACCCGAGCGCCGCCTCCGCGGGCCCGCGCGCCGTCCCCGCCCCCAGCGCGCGCCGGGCCGCGCCCTTCACCTCCCCTTCCTCGACGGGCGGCGCGGAGCGGCCTGAGGGCGGCGCCTTCTGCGGCCGTCCTGGCCGGGAGGGGGATGTGAGGGGCGGCCCGCGGCCATGGAGACGGGCCCGGCGCCCCTTGTGGCCCCGCCACGCCGTCATGGCGCCCCCGCGGCCCCCTCGCCGCCGCCCCGCGGCTCCCGGGCCGGGCCCGTCCTGGTGGTGGCTCCGGGGCCACCAGTGACCACGGCCACTTCAGCCCCGGTCACCCTGGTGGCCCCCGGGGAGGCGCGGCCCACCTGGTTACCGGGGCCGACCTCGGCCCCGGCTTCAGCTTCGATCCCGGCTTCAGCCCCGGCCCCGGCTTCAGCTCCGATCCCGGCTTCAGCCCCGGCCACGGCTTCAGCTCCGGTCCCGGCTTCAGCTCCGATTCCGGCTTCAGCTCCGATCCCGGCTTCAACCCCGGCCACGGCTTCAGCCTTGGCCCTGGCTTCAGCCCCGGCCACGGCTTCAGCTCCGGTCCCGGCTTCAGCCCCAGCCCCGACGGTCACGGGCAGCACAGTGGTGGTGCTAACACTGGAGGCCTCACCCGAAGCGCAGGTCTCCCCCGGTCCAGAGGTCCTGGTGCCCGCGGCAGTCCCGACGTCAGTAGGGGACCAGACGTCAATGGCACAGGCCCTAGGGGCAGACTCTCCAAAGACGGAGGAGACTAGAACCTCACCCGCCTCTGGACCAGGAACCTCCACCGGGACCTCCACCAGAACGTCTTCCAGAACGGCTCCTGGAGCGCTGACCGCCAAACCCCCGCTTGCCCCCAAGCCGGGAACCACAGTGGCCTCAGGAGTGACTGCACGGATTGCAGCAGTGACAGCAGGACAGGTGACAAGTGGACATGGAGCTGCAACATCAGCATCAACAGGACAGGTTCCAGAGGACCCCTCAGGGCCTGGCACAGGGCCTTCAGGGGCTAGTGAGCCTCTGGTGGCGGTTGTGATGGTGACCCCTGCTCCAGAGCCTGCAGAAAACTCGCAGGATCTAGGCTCCATGTCCAGCCTGGGACCTGGCATCTCTGGGCCTCGAGGGCAGGCCCCAGACACCCTGAGCTACTTGGACTCCGTGAGCCTCATGTCTGGGACCTTGGAGTCCTTGGCGGATGATGTGAGCTCCATGGGCTCAGACTCAGAGATAAATGGGCTGGCCCTGCGGAAGACGGACAAGTATGGCTTCCTTGGGGGCAGCCAATATTCGGGCAGCCTGTGAGTACCCAGTGGGCACCCAGTGGGACTGCTTCAGTGAAGCAGGTTTGGGGAGGGGGAGAAGTACGTTGCTCAGACTCCGGCAGCCCAGCCTCCTCTGAGGATGCAGGGGTGATGAGTGGGTGTGGGATACCTGGCGATTCCTGTCATGCCCTAGCCTAGAGCATCCTCATCCGGAAGTTCTGCACATGTTTGTGTTTCTGAGCAGGTGTCAGGAGTTCTGGGTTTGAGCCTAAGCTTTGCCTTTGGTGTGTTGTGTGCCCTTGAGCTGGTGTCTTCCCCGTTTCCGTGCTCAGTTTCCTCTATGAAATGAAAGGCTGAAGGAGATGATATCTAAGATCATCCCAGCTCCTTAATATGAAACTCTAGCTTTGAGCCAGATATTCTACAGTGTTGGCTGGGCAGAGGTTCTGGTAGAGATCTTTGTCCCCTAGTGGGAGAGTCTGTGAGCGAAGCAGGCATCTCACCTTCCTCACAGCCCTAGGTCTGATGGGGTGGGGAGGTGGAGAAATCTGGTTGATGGAGGGAGACCCTGTAAACAGGGCGTCTCTGCGGAACAGAGGACAGTCTTGTGTTTTCACTGAGGGAAAGGGGGTGGGGAAGGTCTCTTCCCCATTTTCTCATCTCCCCAGCCCAGCTTACTCTTTCCTAGTTCCCTCCAGGGGCCTGAGTCACTCCCGAGGTGGGGGTGTGATCACCTCTGACTTCTTCCTTCTCTCTCTCTCTCTCTGGATCCTGCACATTGTTCCTCTACCCCTCTGACCTGCTGGTCAGTTCAGCATCACCTGAGTACCCAGGTGGCAGGCCCTGTGCAGGATATTAAGGACAAAACAGTCATTTCAAGTTGCTCATCATTTAGAGGGAGAAATAAACCTAAATACTTGGTTCCAGTGTATGTTAGGCTTCGCTTAGAGATGATCACAGGATTTTGTGAGCACCTGGGGAAGGGATGTTTTGCCCAGTCTGGGAATCCTGCTGAAGCTAATCTGAATCTTAAAGAATATGTAGGATTCAGTCATGGCTGGGCCTATTGGGGTTGGTGGAGTACCTGCCTGGTGGTGAGAGTATTCTAGTCAGGAATTATTAGCTACCAAAAATAAATAAATCAGAAAACCTTTGCGCACCAACATACTTGTTCCTGTAAGGGGAAGGCAACTGAAATTTGACCCTGATGCTTTCCCATGCTTGAGGGATGTGTTGTACCCAATTTACAGATGAAGCAGCAATTGAATGAATTGCTCTGCTCAATCTGGATCTCTGTGATCAATGGCTCTCTCCTTAATACCATGTTATCCTAAGGAACTCTTGGATTGAGTTGGATTTTAGTGAGCCCCACTTGTATGCCAGGCATTGTGCTGAGTGCTGTTTCTCTGCTTTGTAGTTTTGTCCCTCTAAAATCCATCTTCTGTGCTGGAGGAATCTACTGAGGCGCAAGGCTGACTGGGCCATATGTAGCTTAAAAACTTTTAGTGGCTCCCCACTGGCCACAGGATCAAGTCCAAGTGCTTCAGCCTGCGCATCGGCTCCTCATTACCTGGCCCTGCCAGCCCCTCCGGTCTTCTCTCCTGCTGCTCCTCGCCATCACTTAGTGCTGTGGTCCTGTTGAACTGATTCATACTCAGGCCAGGGATACCTTTCTCCCCCTTTTCCTGCTAAGTTCTACCCAGTCTTTTGTGGCTTACCTCACGTCTCCTTCTCCAGGAGCCTTTCCTGATATCCACTTCCCCTACTTCAATTAGATGCCTCTTCTGTGCATTTTTTAATTTTTGTTAATCCTCACTGGAGGATATTTTTTCCATTGATTTTTAGAGAGGTGGAAGGGAGAGGAACACAGAGAAACATTGATGTAAGAGAGACACATCAATTGATTGCCTCCCGAACACTTTAACCAGGGCCAGGGATAGAACCTGCAACTGAAGTATGTGCCCTTGACCCGAATCAAACCAGGGATCCTTCAGTCCAAAGGCCGACACTCTGTCCACTGAGCAAAACCGGCTAGGGCTTATTTTTATTTATTTTTAAATATTTTTTTATTGATTTCAGAGAGGAAGGGGGAGGGAGAGAGAGATAGAAACATCAATGATGAGCCTGGCCAGCGTGGCTCAGCGGTTGAGCGTCGACCTATGAACCAAGAGGTCATGGTTCGATTCCCAGTCAGGGCACATGCCCGGGTTGCGGACTCGATCCCCAGAGTGGGGCATGCAAGAGGCAGCCAATCACGATTCCCTCTCATCATTGATGTTTCTATCTCTCTCTCCCTCTCTGAAATCAATAAAAATACGTTAAAAGAAAAACAAAAAAGAAACATCGATGCTGAGAGAGAATCCTTGATCGGCTGCCTCCTGCACGCCCCACAGGGGGGATCAAGCCCACAACCCGGGCATGTGCCCTGACCGGGAATCGAACTGTGACCAAGATCCTGGTTCATAGGTTGCCGCTCAACCACTAAGTCACACTGGCCAGGCTCTTCTGTGCATTTTTAAAAACATATATTTTTTTATTAATTTCACAGAGGAAGGGAGAGAGAAATAGAACCATCAATGATGAGAGAATCATTGATCGACTGCCTCCTGCAAGCCCCACATTGGGGATCGAGCCCGAAACCTGGGCATGTGCCTTGACTGGGAATCAAACTGTGACCTGGTTCATAGGTTGACGCTCAGTCACTGAGCCATGCTGGCTGGGTGAGCCCTCTCTTTTAATAGTCCTTTATATACAGTTTCTCAATAGACTTCTCATCTCTTTGTGTGTGTTTTTGTTATTTTTAACTATATTTTTATTGATTTCAGAGGGGTAGGGAGAGGGAGAAAGAGATAGAAACATCAATGATGAGAGTCATTGATTGGCTGCCTCCTGCATGCCCCCTACTGGAGATCGAGCTTGCAACCCAGGCATGTGCCCTTGACTGGAATCGAACCTGGGACCCTTCAGTCCACAGGCTGATGCTCTATCCACTGAGCCATACCAGCTAGGGCTCTCATAACTTTGTGATGTAGGTTGTGACATCCCTGTTTTACAGATGAGGAAGAGATTCAGGTTATCACTTATCAAGACACCCCAACTTCTAAGGACAGAAATGGGATTTGAGCTCAGGTCTGTCTGGAAACCCAAGCTCGCTCTTCCATTCCACTCACTTCCTGGCATTGGCTTCTAAAAGTAACTATTTCAAGACTGATGAGGACCCTGGCTGGGTAGTTCACGCGGTTAGAGCATCATCTCTATATGCCAAGGTTGGGGTTTGATCCCCAATCAGGGCACATACAAGAATCAACCAATGAATGCATAAATAAGTGGAACAACAAAACTTTCTTTCTTTCTTTCTTTCTTTCTTTCTTTCTTTCTTTCTTTCTTTCTTTCTTTCTTTCTTTCTTTCTTTCTTTCTTCCTTCCTTCCTTCCTTCCTTCCTTCCTTCCTTTCTTCCTTCTTTCTTCCTTTTTTTCTCTTTCTCTCTCTCTCTCTCTCTCTCTCTCTCTCTCTTTCTCTCTGTCTCTCTCAAATCAACAAAAATATTTTTAAAAAGTCTATTAAAAACAAAGACTGATGGGGCATCTTGATGTGTAGCTCTGACAGACAGTGAGCAAACAGTGTAAAGAAAGCTTCATTTGTCGAAACCGGTTTGGCTCAGTGGATAGAGCGTCGGCCTGCGGACTGAAAGGTCCCAGGTTCGATTCCGGTCAAGGGCATGTACCTTGGTTGCGGGCACATCCCCAGTGGGGGGTGTGCAAGAGGCAGCTGATCGATGTTTCTCTCTCATCGATGTTTCTAACTCTCTATCCCTCTCTCTTCCTCTCTGTGAAAAATCAATAAAAATATATTTTTTTTAAAAAAAGAAAGCTTCATTTGCCTGGGAATCTGGAGTGATTTCAGAGAGGAGGAGGTAAAGAGAATTGCAGATGGCCCAAGGGAACCTCAAGAGTCTAATAGGAGGAAACTCAGACAGTTGCTTCTAAGGAGACAGAGAAGTATATTCTATATTTTATTTTATGGATAATAATTGTTATTTCCTGCACCCCTATATGTATTGTCTCATATAAACTGTCAGGTAGATAGTGTTTTTCTCTCCATCTTATACATGAGGAAATTGAGGCTTTGAGGAATTAACCTTTTGCACTCGGATGTCGAGTGTGACTCGACACGGTTAGCATTAAATCCCGAGTAGAATAAAGGAATCGAGAAAAAAGCAAGTGAGTGCAAAGGGTTAAGTGACTTACCCAGGGTTATACAATAAATCACTGTTAAAAGCTAGAACTTGAATTCAGGTCTAATGCAAACTATGGTTTTAAATATTCTGTACTCTCCCCCAAACTTATGTATACCAGAAGTAGGATTTAAACACACCTCTGTATAGAAATCCAACATGAGAGAGAACACAATCTCTGCAGAGATTTCCTTCCAAAGGGAAGAAGTCCTTTCAGTTGGTTAACTGGGGCCTTGGATAGTTAAATGGCCAGACATCTGATGTTTGGCAGCTCACAAAATGTTGTTATGGCCAGTCTCTCACTTGAGCCTGGAGAGGTGGCTTGCCTCAGTTCCCTCGGCAATCCTGGTGTTATACTGCTGCTACTGACCCTTTCCGTGCTCCCCCTCCTGCAGAGAGAGCTCCATTCCCGTGGATGTGGCTCGGCAGCGGGAGCTCAAGTGGCTGGAGATGTTCAGTAACTGGGATAAGTGGCTGTCACGACGTTTCCAGAAGGTTTGAGAAGGCTCAGTGGTGGGCAGGGCAATGCACAAGGGGCAGGGGCAGGGTGGGCCCTCGTGCTCTGGGGAAGCCCAGGAACATGATAATATCTGCTCTATGGAGCACCCTGGGGAGAAGTGGGACTTGGGCCTGGGGGAAGGAGTACCTTTAAAGATAAGCCAGGCAAGGTCTAGTGGAGTGGAGTTAAGCCTATGGATGTGGGAGGGGTGCCCCAGGGAGCCTGAGGATTGCCGGGGAAAACTCGGAGGCTGGGCCAGTCCCTGAAGCTGTTCCCCTGCCTGCCATTCTGCCTTAGGTGAAGCTGCGCTGCCGGAAGGGAATACCCTCCTCCCTCAGAGCCAAGGCCTGGCAGTATCTGTCCAATAGCAAGGAACTCCTGGAGCAGAACCCGGGCAAGTTTGAGGTGTGTCCAGGGTGTGGGGACATGTGACACTGGCTGAAGGGTATCATCAGCTCCCTCCAGATCCTGAGGTCATTGCTGCTTTCCCACTGCAGGAGCTGGAACGGGCTCCTGGGGACCCCAAGTGGCTGGATGTGATCGAGAAGGACCTGCACCGCCAGTTCCCTTTCCATGAGATGTTTGCTGCTCGAGGGGGGCATGGGTAAGGTGGCCTGGCCATGTGGGTTAGGTAGCAAACATTTGTTGATGGCTCCAGGTAGATACAAGACAGTTGAAAGCAGTTCATGCTGTCCAGGACTTCTAGAAGGCTGATCCTTCATGGATTGAGTGTCAAGCCATATTGAGGGAAGTGCTCTCAGAAGACTCTGACTTGGTGGGTGGGGTTGGGGGGCTGTTGCAAGGGCTCATGGCATTTGAGCTGGGCTTTGAAGGCTAGATGGGAGCAGAGCAGGGGGCAAGGTTTTCCTGCCTGGGGGGTTATGTAAGCTGTGTTTGGGCAGTGAGGTTGGGTAGTTGAGACTGGAAAAGTAATTTAGGGTCTAATCACCAAAGGCCCTTAAATACTGTGCCAAGGCACTTGAATTTTTGTTCTTTTTCCCAGGCTTTTTCAAGATGTATTTTTACTGCTCCCCAGTAATATGCAAGTTGATCTTAGGTGGTTCTCGAATGGACATTTTTCATCAACAAGTTCATCCTTTCAGCAAATACTTATTGAGCATCTACTATCTGCTAGGCACTCTTCTAGTCACAGATGACAGCAGTGAACAAGAGACAAAAACTCTTGCCCTCATGGGGCTTATTATATTTTAGTGGGGATAGACAATAAGATGAAAGAAAGTATATTGTATGTGAAATAAATGATGGTAAGTAATAAAGAGGAGTTTAAAGTAAGGGTAATAGAGAATGTGAATGGAAATTGGGGTTATAAGTGATTGGATCTGACTTACATTTATTTTTTTAAAATATGTTTTTATTGATTTTTAGAGAGAGAGAGGAAGGGAAAGGGATAGATAGAAACATTGATGAGAGAGAAACATCATCGATTGGGGATCGGGCCAGCAACCCGGGCATGTGCCCTGACCAGGAAGAACTGGTGACATTTTGGTTCATGGGTCTTTGGTCAACCACTGAGCAACACCAGCTGAGCAGATCTGACTTGTATTTTATTTTACTTTTTTTGTTAATCTTCACCTGAGGATATTTTTTCCATTGATTTTTAGATAGAGTAGAAGGGATGGGGAGAGGCAGAGAGAGAGAAAAATCGATGTATGAGTGACACATTGGTTGTCTCCTGCACGGGGTCTAGGATTGAGCCTGCGACCCAGGTATGTGTCCTTGATTGGAATTGAACCTGAGACCCCTCAAGTCTACAGGCCAATGCTCTAACCACTGAACAACTGGCTAGGGCTGACTTGTATATTTTAAAAGGTTCATCCTGGCTGCTGTGCTGAGGATAGCCTATAAGGAGACAAGAACAGAAGCAGAGAGAACAGTGAGGAGACTATTTCCATAATTCAGGAGAGATATTGATAGATAAGGATGGTAGCAGTGGAACTACTGGGAGAGATGGTTGGATTCTGGTTATATTTTGAAGGTAGAGCCAAAAGGATTTGCCAGTTGATTAGATGTGGAGTGAGTGAGAGAGAGAGGGACATGGAGAAGTTATCAATGACTCGTAAGGTTTTTGGCCTGAGAAACTGGGAGAATGGAGTTACCATATACTGATATGGGTGGGGAAAACTGGGGGGAAAGTAAGTTTGGGAGGTATATCAGGAGTTCAGTTTTGGAATGTGTAGTTTGAAATGCTTATTGGACATCAAGATGGAGATGTCAAGTAGGTTAGAGGTAAATATAAGTAGGGATTTTGGGGAGAGGTTTAAATTGGAAATAAATTGGAAAGTGAAGACCTGTCACTATCTAGATGGGATTAAATCTCACCCATGGGACTGGATGAGGTTGTCAAGGCAGCAAGTGTATAAATGAAAGGAAGCTCAGAGATTGAGCCCTGCAGCTCCAACATTTCAAGAATAGTAATTAATGAGAATGAACCAGTAAGTGGACTGGAAGAAGAAGCTGGAGAGGTAGAAGGAAAACCAGGAGTATGTGATTCCTGGAAGCAAAGTGAAGAGGGGTTTCAGGATCGGCTGTATGAAATGCTTCTGATGGGTCAAGTAAAGTCAAGTTGCAAATTGACCTCTGGACTAAAACTGTGGGAGGTCATTGGTGACTTTGATAAAAACAGCTTTGTGGGGACAGTGCATTAAAGCCTCACTGGAGAAAGGGAGGAAAGAAATGAAGACAGTGAGTCTATACTCTGGTGGAGTTTCACTTAATGGGTAAGGAAGGAAACAGTGTGGTATTTGGAGAGGAAAGTGGGGTCAAGAGACTTACTTTAAACTAAAGGAAATAACATATGTAGTTTGCCAATGGGAATGATACAGTAAGAGGGAGGAAAATTGATGATGCAGGAGAGATGGGAAGGTTACTGGAGATGGCCTGTGTAGGCAAGGGGATGGGACCCAGTCCCAAGTGGAAAGGCTGCGCTTGTCCAGGATCACAGACAGTTCACCCATAGCAACAGGGGAGAAGGCAGGGCATAAAAGCAGGCAGGTATTAGGTAACTAACTAGTATATCAAACCTGTCATTTCATGATGCCATTGCAAAGTGGAGAGTAATAGTAGGGGTGGAATGCAGATAAAGCACAAATGAAGATCACACTTCAGTGACTGAATTTTGGGAACACGATTGTAAGCAGTGGTCAGGAGTATGTGTGTGACTGGATGCAGGGCGGTGATCTGGAAGGTCATTACTTTTTCCTGGGTAAGTGATGAAGGTGTGAGCTGTGAAGTGGCTGTGAAGGAACAGACGGAATAAATTTAGGTCGTAGTGTTGCGAAGACTGGTGATTAGCCATGGGGAGTAAAGGCAGGCTTTCTGTTTTCTGATGTGGGGTTGAGTGGATGGAATTCCCAGACGCAGCGTTGCGGCACCCTCAAGGAAGAGGAGCAAGTCTAGGGGAGAGATTTTATTCTTTGGATGCAGAGACAAGAGAAAGGTCTAAGGCACACCTGGCTTCCCAAGCCTTCACCAAGAACCAGGGCCCATTGGGGTGGTGGTTTGGGAGGGGGGCGTGATACAAACATTCAGATTGTGCTAGAGGAGGACTGAAGCTGTGACTATTGAAAGCTTCTGCAAGAAGATGACCTTGAAGGTTTATTGGATGCTGGCAGATGGAGAGAGAGTGAACACAGACTGCTGGGAATGGTAGGGAGCGCGTGGGGTGTGCAGGCAAGGGTGGAAGTCTGCAGCCTGGAATGTTTTGTGTGGTCTGAGTCTTTGGTTTAAGCTTGATAGGCAGGACTAGGAAGGGGGTTGAGGTGTGTGGTAGTAGAGCTCAGAAGTTAATCTGGAATTAGATTTAGGAGGGGTCTGGGCTGGGGCTGGAGGCTGGGCAGGTTTCGTTTGGGGCAGAGAGCTCCCAACTCTTGTGATTGCCCTCATGGTCTCTCCCATACCCACAGGCAACAGGACCTGTATCGAATCCTTAAGGCCTACACTATCTACCGGCCCGACGAGGGCTACTGCCAGGCCCAGGCCCCAGTGGCCGCAGTGCTGCTCATGCACATGCCTGCTGAGGTCAGCATACTCTGGTCCTGGTTGGGGAGTGGGTGGGGAGGATCTTGGCCTACAGTGGTGATGGGGGAGCTCTCTCTCCATTTCTCAGGCCCCCTCCCTCCTTGTTTTTGTTCTTCAGCAAGCCTTTTGGTGCCTGGTACAGATCTGCGATAAGTACCTCCCGGGTTACTACAGTGCAGGGCTGGTGAGTGTCTGAGGGCTTGGTACAACAGGCTGTGACTTTTCCCCAAGGCTGCAGGAGGTCCTTGTCCTGCCCCACCCTCTGCCCTTCTGTCCCCTCTGCTCTGGGCCTTTCCCACTGAGGTGAGGACCCCTGCTCCAGGGGGCCACAGTAGGCCCCTTCTCATGGCTCATCTCACTTTTAGGAGGCCATTCAGCTGGACGGAGAAATCTTTTTTGCACTCTTGCGCCGTGCCTCCCCACTGGCACACAGACACCTGCGGCGGCAGCGCATTGACCCCGTGCTCTACATGACAGAATGGTTCATGTGCATCTTTGCCCGCACTCTGCCCTGGGCTTCAGTGCTGCGTGTCTGGGATATGTTCTTCTGTGAAGGTACATTTATAGGGGTTTTCATGGTGGGTGCCAGGTGGTGGTCCGCTGATAGAAGGTGCCTGTTGGGTCTGGGGGTTGGAAACTGAGGCCTGGTCTTGGCTCTGCCACCAGCGCAGAGCCTACTCTCCCTCCCAGGAACCTGAAACCCAGGGCAGCTCATTTCCCATCTTGGGACCTCAGTTTCCTCATATGTGAGGTTTACAGTAGATAGGGATGGGAGCTGTGAGTCCCTCCTACATGGGACATGCTGAGACCCCAGGCATGATCACCCGTGCTGTCTTTCCTCTGCAGGCGTAAAGATCATTTTCCGGGTGGCCCTGGTGTTGCTGCGGCACACGCTGGGCTCAGTGGAGAAGCTGCGCTCCTGCCAGGGCATGTATGAAACCATGGAGCAGCTGCGCAACCTGCCCCAACAGTGCATGCAGGAGGACTTTCTGGTGCATGAGGTAGGCATGAGAGGCTTTGGCAAAGCCCCCATCTGCTTCAGGCCATCCCCACCTCATCTGCATCTTGGTACCCATTTCTTCTCCATCTAGGTGACTAACCTCCCAGTGACAGAAGCACTGATTGAGCGAGAAAACACAGCCCAGCTCAAGAAGTGGCGGGAAACCCGGGGGGAACTACAGTATCGGCCCTCACGGCGACTGCATGGCTCCCGGGCCATCCATGAGGAACGCCGGAGGCAGCAGCCACCCCTGGGCCACTCCTCTAGCCTCCTCAGCCTCCCTGGCCTCAAGAGCCGGGGCTCCCTGGCAGCTGGAGGCGTCCCATCTCCACCCCTTCCTTCCCACAGGGCCAGTGCTGGGCCTGCCCCAGGGCCTGTGGTCACCGCTGAGGGACTGCACCCATCCCTTCCTTCGCCCACTGGTAACAGCACCCCTCTGGGTCCCAGCAAGGAGACCCGGAGGCAGGAGAAGGACCGGAGGCAGGAGAAGGAACGGCAGAAACAGGAAAAGGAACGTGAGAAAGAGCGACAGAAACAAGAGAAAGAGCGGGAGAAGCGGGAGAAGGAGCGGCAGAAGTGGGAAAAGGAGCTGGAGAAGGAACAGCAGAAGCAGGAGAAGGAGCGGCAGAAGCAGGAGAAGAAGGCCCAAGGCAGGAAGCTGTCGCTGCGTCGAAAGGCAGATGGGCCTCCAGCCCCCCAGGATGGCGGGGACAGGTCCTCAGCCTCTGAGACCCGGCAGGACGCTTACTTCTGACCTCTGCCCTGGGGCTGGACTGCATGGCCCCCTCTTTTTCCCTCAGCCAAGAGCAGACCCCTCAGTAGGCTGTCCCTCTTTCTGAGGAAAGTGGCTTGATTCCCCGTCTCCTTGCCAGCTGCTGATCCCTACACAGCCAGGACAGTCAGAGTGCATGGGGCAGCTGCATTTCTCCGAGGCAGCTGTTGAACAAGTCGGGAGCCCCTCACCTCCAGTTAGGTCCAGCTGGGGTCTCCTGTCCCAGTTCCCTTTGGGGTCCCTTTCCAGGTGCTGTCCTGATTGGCCTTTTGTCACCAAAGGGGTGACTCTTGGCGATGGGGTCAGAAGTTTTCAGATTCTTACACTCCAGTTGCTCCCCTTACCCATGAAGTGGAGCTAGGTTCCTTTTTCTCTTCAGTCCTGCCTGCCTCCCCCACTTCCTGGCCGGGGGCCTCCTTGACTTCTGGACATCTCTGTGTTGTAATTATGTATAAAGGACCTGGTTGGCTCAGGGGTGGGGGTGTTCGCTTAATCTTCTGTCCTTTGGTTCTCCTTCCACAATGTTCTTGCACTCTATTTAAGGGGACATGCACTGGAACAGGAAATGTCCCCCACTTCCTCACCCACCACCCTCCTGCTCTCCTTCCTATTCACCCACCTTTCTCTGTATTCTCATGCCTCCCCTGCTTTGCCTCACCAGGATCCCCACCTTTCACCTTATTTCCTTCTAACCCTCCAGCCCCTATTTGGGAAAGGGGTCTTTTCTTGAGCTCCAGGGGGTGGAACCCAATGTTTACATTCTCTTCTGTATCTGCCCCCACCCCATGTGGCGCTTTGAGGAACCAGAAAAGAACCTGCTATTATACCTGGGCATGTCTTCTGCCTTGTTATTTGATGAAGGGGTTAGAATAAGGACTAGAGAGGGAGGGAGCAAGTGATGAGTGAGCCAGGATCTGTTAAAGCAGTTGGCTGTTCTTGGCAGGTAGGAACCCCTTGGCCTTTGGTCCATCTCTCAGTCATTCATCAACAAACAATGGTTGAGCTCCTGCTCCATCTTTGCCTGGGATTGGCTCTCTCCATTGTCGCTGGCCTCCTGAAGCCCTCTACGTATCACCTGCAGCGCCCGGATCTCCTTCCCAAAGCGCTCATGCAACTCCTGGAACCTGGAGTGGGGACTGAAGGTGGCTAGAAGGCCACAGTCCTGGGGGGGGGGGGGGGGGGATGTGGGGGTGAGCTGGGATCTTGGCCAGCTGCTTGGTACAGCTTTGGTACTGAGCCTCTAGGGGGTGGGGGTAGTAGCACAGCCAGTTGCCTCCAGCTCACCCCAGCCTGAACCCACAGCCAGGTTCCCAGCTCCTGGTTTTCTGCTTCCAGCTTGTTGGCCTGCCCAACTTCTGTGCCCTCTACCCCAGGGGTCAGGATGGTAAAGGCATAGGGTTCTGTGGCCCCAAGGCATGGCTCCACCTGGCAGTTCTCCAACAGGATGAGGCCCAGGGGCATGCCGTCTGCCTGGTGCTCCTGGGAGAAGAGGTTTCCCCGGAAGATGAACCAGAGACGCTGGTAGCTGGTATTTTGGTCCCCCTTCGTTAGCATGACGCCCTCCCCGTCTGGAACCTGTATTCTGTACCTGTGGGAGAAACTGAGCACAGACCTTGGGTGCAGTTTCATGGCAGGAGGAGGGGTGGTTCATCTTGTTACCCTGGGGACGCCCATGCTGCCCTCCTGTGGCTCCAGTAGGCTCTTTGGGCACAGCCTTAGCTTAGTGGGATTCAGACTCTGAGTGTCCTCAAAAACTAGAGGCCTTGTCCCCGCAGCACGGAGACCCACTTCACCCCAGCTCTGCCTCTTGGGCCAGGTTACAGAACCTGGGAAGGGCCACTGGGCTGGGGCCGTTTGCTAAGACGGGGTCTTTACTGTGCGGCTGTGGTTGGAGAGAGGCTCTGGTGCCCGTTCCCAGGCCTACCTACAAGGGGCTCTGGCCTAGGTGCTGGGAACCGGTGCCACGGCCACCTCTCCTGTAGTGGGGCCTTCCCACTTCCGAAACCTGGAATTAGCCCAGGGGGTCGGGGTGGGTAAATTACTCCCCCTGGGTCCTAAAGGGAGCCCAGTCCGGAAAGTGCCCCATAGCCAGGGCCCTCAAGGCGGCCATCAGGAGAGCCGGGCTTACCCCCAGGGAGAGGAGCAGGGCTGTACCTCGGACTAGGAGAGGGCAGGTGACTGGACGCCGAGAGTGGGAAAGAAGGGTTTCCAATGGGATGGTGCGGGGCGCAGAGCCCTGGGCCAGCCCTGAGGAAAGGTGTCGCAACCTTAGAGTAACTAGGGCAGGAACCCATTGGCCCTACTCGGATTTGCTCTCCACCGTGACCCTGGGCGCCCCCCTTTCTCCCCAGAGCCTCTACTGCTGTGGGAGGGGATGAACTCTGCTGGGGGCCATCCCTCTCGTTCGATGAGGGTCTAGCAGTCCACAGGTCCCGTCTTCCCGTTGTATCGCCCCAAACAGCTTACGTCACTGCTGAGAGGGGGGGGTGTCCTCCCCGCTCCACACGAACTCTCGCTCGCTCCGTCAGTTGGTCCGCACACTAGAGCGAAGCCACTTCCGGTCTCCCCGGGCGCTTTCCACAGTTCTCTTCCGGGTGAAGGCCGGTGCCCCGGATGTAGCCCTGGCGCGAGCAGCTCCCCTTTCCTTTGCCAGCCGGCCCCGGCCCTTAGGTGAGCGCGCCGGCGGACTGCTGCAGTCCCTGCGGCTCTGCCGCTTCTCTCTAGTGTGCACGTAGCCCGCGGCAGTTGGGGGTCAGCCCGCGGCGGAGTTGGGAGTTCGGCGCAGGGAGGAGCGGGGAGACCAGGGCGCTAGGTCCTAGGTCCTCTCGGGCCTCACGGGTCCGAGGGAGCTGGGGTGGAGGAGCGGGTGTCAGCCCGCGGACCCGCGCCGCGATAGGACTGCGGGAGTCGGATGGGGTGGGCACGTGAGGAAGCCGGGCTCCTTGCGTCTAGGGTTGGGGTGCCGGTGGGATCCCCGCCGTGTGTTCACCTCTCGGACCCTGCTCCAGCACATCTTTCGGATGCCAGTCCAGGTCCCGGGGGCCTCCTGGCTGCCAACTCCCCTTTCGGCCCCTGCTTCTGTGCTCCCTGCCCTCACAAACCGGATCTAGTACGTACGGGGGAACGTTTGTTGAGCGGAGGGCCCTCTCGCGGTGAGTGTCCTCCTCGCCAGTTCCCTTAACCGGCACCTTTTCCCTCAGCTCAGTTTGGGGAAGACCCCTCGGTCCAGCCATGCCAAAGAGGAAAGTGACCTTCCAAGGCGTGGGAAATGAGGATGAGGAGGATGAGATCAGTGTTCCCAAGAAGAAGGTGAGGAGGCCAGACTCCTATGTCCTGGGGAGGAGTGAGGGGGAGGAAAAAGGAGCCGGAAGCCAGAAGCGGGGAAACGTTTGGGGGAGAAGGAAAGGGCAAGCTTTTTCATGTTCTCAGAGAAATGGGTTTGGAGGATTTTCAGGTTGAGTCCAGATCCTAGAGCATTATGAGGAATAGTGCGGGTGCTAAGAAAAAAAAATTAATACTTTTCCTCCCACCTTCAAGTTCTTGTAGCTGGGCCAATAATCAAATTAACAGGGGAAACTCAAATTTTAATGCATGCACATGGGAAATTCACATAGGCATGAAAATCCCAGACAGTGAGGCAACATTAGGTATATATGACATTTTGGACAAAGGAGTAAAATGGGTTCTTAGTTTTTATTTAAAACAATTTTTTAAATTGATTTCAGAGCGGAAGGGAGAGGTAGAGGGAGATAGAAACATCCTATATAATAAAAGCCTAATATGCAAATCGACTGATCAGCCGAATGATGGGCAGAACAACTGGTTGCTATGATGCGTACTGACACCAGGGGGCAGATGCTCAACGCAGGAGGTGCCCCCAGTGGTGGTGGCAGGGGGCGGGGGCGGCAAGGGGGCGGCACCAGGCCAGCCAAGGTGGGTGCTGGCAGGAGCTCCTCCCCCCCATCGCCCTGCAGAGGGAGGTGACTGGCGGTGGCAGCAAGGGGCTGGGCCAGCGAGCAGGTGGTACCAGGCCAGCCAAGGTGGGTGCCAGCAGGGGCCTCCAAATTGCCCCACCAGTCACCCTGCAGATCAGCCCTGGTCGCCAGCCAGGCCTAGGGACCCTACCCGTGCACGGATTTTGTGCACCGGGCCTCTAGTCAATGATATGAGAGAATCGATCGGCTGCCTCCTGCACGCCCCACACTGGGGACTGAGCCCACAACCTGGGCATGTGCCCTGACTGGGAATCGAACCTTGACCTTTTGGTTCATAGGTCAACACTCAACCACTGAGCCACACAGGCTGGGCAACTCTTAGTTTTTTTTGTTTTTGTTTTTAATATATTTTATTGATTTTTTACAGAGAGGAAGGGAGAGGGATAGAGTCAGAAACATCGATCAGCTGCCTCCTGCACACCCCCCACTGGGGATGTGCCCGCAACCAAGGTACATGCCCTTGACCGGAATCGAACCTGGGACCTTTCAGTCCGCAGGCCGACGCTCTATCCACTGAGCCAAACCGGTTTCAGCAACTCTTAGTTTTTAGAAGTGAGAATTGGGCAATTTACAGGTAGTTGAGGAAGAGCAGAATACACATGGCAGGCAAATTCTTGCTAGGCAACTCAAGGAACAATGAGTCACAGGGACCCTAGCTAAAAGCTGTCTTGTTTACCATGCTTAATTCAAATTAGGCTGAGGTGAACATCCTAAGATTTCCTTCCTATAATAGCTTTCTCTTGTCTGAATCTATTGGGCAGGAAAGCGGGGAGGGCCAAAGGTTCTTTCTGAGTCTTGTTTCTTAATAGCTTAAAATTAATATTCCAAAAAGGCAGTTTCAGGTTGGCAAAACTTTGGTTCCCTCCAATAACCAGTAACCTGCATCTGTGGACTGTCTGGCTCCTGCTCACAGCTAGTGGACCCTGTGGCTGGGGCAGGAGGTCCTGGGAGCCGCTTCAAAGGCAAACACTCTTTGGACAGCGATGAGGAGGATGATGAGGAGGAGGGGTCCAGCAAATATGACATCCTGGCCTCGGAGGATGTGGAAGGTGAGTTATACCCAAGAACTGACTCTGCTGGGGGGACAAAGGGGCTTCTGGGAATGTGGACACTGGAGGCTCCTGTCCCTTTTGCATGCCAGCATGGACACCTGTGTCTCTGGTGCAGGTCAGGAAGCAGCCACACTCCCCAGTGAGGGGGGTGTGCGGATCACACCCTTCAACCTACAGGAAGAGATGGAAGAAGGTCATTTTGATGCTGATGGCAACTACTTCCTGAACCAGGATGCTCAGATCCGAGACAGCTGGCTGGACAACATTGACTGGGTGTGGCTCAGGGGCTGGCATGGCTGGGGCCTGGAGGCAGCAAGTGCTTGGGCCCTGCTGGCAGTTTGTAGGAAATAACCACCCCCCACCCCCCACCCCCCATTTTCACATTGCAGGTGAAGATCAGGGAGCGGCCACCTGGTCAGCGCTCACCGTCAGACTCAGAGGAGGAGGACAGCCTGGGCCAGACACCAATGAGTGCCCAAGCCCTCCTGGAGGGCCTTCTGGAGCTCCTGCTGCCAAGAGAGACAGTGGCTGGGGCACTGAGGCGTCTGGGGGCCAGAGGAGGAGGCAAAGGGGGTAGCAAGGGGCCCGGGCGGCCCAGCTCCCCCCAGCGCTTGGACCGGCTGTGCGGTTTGGCCGACCAGATGGTGGCTCGAGGCAACCTTGGTGTTTATCAGGAGACAAGAGAACGCTTGGCCATGCAGTTGAAGGGGTTGGGATGCCGGACCCAGGGACCCCCTGACCCCATGCCCCAACCTTCTCTGGACATGTTTGCTGAGGAAGTAGCAGAAGGGGAGCTGGAGACGCCAACCCCTGTCCAGAGAGGAGGTGAGATTTAAGGGCAGAGGGGGTGTGTTGCGGGCAGGGGCAGAACACGAAGCCCAAATGGCTTTGCTTGCTATTTTAGAAGCAGAGTCACCAGGAGCTGGTCTGCTGGATGTGATGTGGGAATATAAGTGGGAGAATACAGGTGATGCTGAGCTATACGGGCCCTTCACCAGCAGCCAGATGCAGGTAAGCCCCATCTGCCTCTTCTCTCCCCTCTCAGCCCTCCCCTCAGTCCTCCTCCAGTTCTGCCCTCTCTTCCTGCAGACTTGGGTGAATGAAGGCTACTTCCCTGATGGTGTGTATTGCCGGAAGCTGGACCCCCCTGGTGGACAGTTCTACAACTCAAAACGAATTGACTTTGACCTCTACACCTGAGCCTTCTGAGGGCCAGTTTAGTGGCTCTTTCTTTCCTGGACTCTGGAGGAGGCCCCAGTTGCCTCAGGCAGTGAGAATATTGGGGCCACTTTTCAGTCAATTTCCTTTCCCACTAAAAGCCTGTAGTTGTGTATTAGGTCCTTGACTGCCTGATGGCCAGCAGCCAGGGACCTCCACAGCCCCTTTGGCTTTGCCTCTGTCCCTGAGTACTTCCTCATGACGTTTCTCTTGGAGAGTTTCTGGTTTTTGTTTACACTCCTAGGGGCAGAGCCAGGGCTGCCAGGTGTCCTGTGGCCTCCCCGCCTGGACTCTGCCCACCATCTGAAAATCCCTTCACTCCCTGTCATTCTCCAGTATTGGGATTCCTGTTTCGCTGTTCTTAGGTCGTTGCTTTTAGGACCTCAGAGTCTCTGTCCTTGCAGCCGGTATAGGATAGAGCTCCAGAAGTGGAGATTGCAGGCCTTGAAGGGCTGGAACATCTGTTGGGTGTGAGCAGGAAGCCTGGTATTCACTGTCTCAAGCTCCTTAGGTGAAGTGCAGACTCAGTGTTGGCACGTGAAGGACCCTTCAGGTCACCTGGGACAACTGTCCATTGAACAAGCACTGAAGGGGCTGTGCCTCACTGGAGGTGACACAGCGAATCAGGGTGGGCACAGACCCAAAGGGCTCCTTTCCCAGACCTTTCTTGGTACCAGGTCTTTTCTGCCTGGCATTTGAGGCCCTGAAGCTTACATTTTCTGGGCTCCCACAGTGTGCCTAGCACAGGACTAATGCCTTGAGGGGACTAAGATAACTGAGCAGGTCCCCTTCCAGGAATTCAGAGTTGGGTGAGGGAGTGGGGTGGAATTATACCATGTCTCAGACAGGTATAATTCTATAGTGAGACCTGACCCCCCCCCCCCCCCCCCACCAAGCCCTTTAGTGCTGCCTTAGGTCTCCTCACTCGCACCAAGTTAGGCTGATTCCTCCACTTTTCACCTTGGCTGGCCATTGGGATCTCATGGGGAGCTGTCAGATTACTTCTCAGAGAATTAATTGAATGAGTTGATCTAGGACCTAGATTCTAGGTAATGGCCTGGAGGCTGGGTCTTTTAAAAGCTCCTGGGTGTTTCCAATGTGTGGCCAGGTGGAGAACAACGGCCTGACTCCCAAGGCAGGTTACACCTGGGGAGGGCAGTTCCTGGGCCTGCTGTGGTAGCCTAGCAGCTAGGCCCTAGCTGATCATGTGTGTGGCCAGGGCTCTGGTGGAGTTTGTTAGTTACTGGAGAGCTGAGCACCAGAGGCATGGGACACCTCGGGGGTAGAGGGGCCAGGCCAGAACGAGGGGATACCTGATGTTCTAGTGAGGCCTCCAGTTTCTGTAATAATCAGACCCACTCTAGTGCTAAACCAGACCTCGTTTTCATTGACTCCAAGATGCCTTTGGTTGTAAAATGGTTTACTTCGTGTCATTAAAAAGGAAACCCTACTAATTACAGTTGTAAGGTGTCATCAATTAAAAAGTGCATCGTGATTTCAGAAATGTTCAGGAGTGAAAAGTAGGTCTCTTAAGACCAATGAAATAACTGTTCACCTTTATATCCCCGGTGCCTAACTCATGGGAGGTGCTTAGTGTTTGGTGACTAGATGGAAGGAAGCTGATGGACAACTGCCCAGGTTGTCCCACAGGCACCTTAGGCTCCACCTACTCAGACCTGACCTCCCTTCCCCTCACTGCCTGCTCCGTTGTTCACCTCCCTGATGACACCCTGTGTGGGCAGGATAATTGCCCCCAAAGATGTCCACATCCTCAATCTCAAGACCTGTGCATATGTGACCTTATGTAGCAAAAATGATTGAGATGAGATTATCGTGGATAATTGAGATGGGCCCAATGTAATCACGGGTCCGATGAAGTGAAAGGGCGTCAGGAGGGTCATGTGAGGGAGGTGAGGATGTTGCACTGCTGCTGGCTCTGAAGATGGAAGGGCCGTGTGTCAGGAATGCAGGGGCCTTAGTGGCTGGAAAAGGCAAGAAAACAAAGAAATGCAGCTTATTGACGGATTTAGCCCAGTGAAAGTACTTCTGGATTTCTGACCCTTGACCTCTAAGATAATAAAATGTGTTGTTTTAAACCATTGAGTTTGTGGTCATTAGTTATAGCCCCAATAGGAAACCAGCCCACACCCCATCCAGCTGAATGCCTCTCCCCCTCATGAATATCCCGAAGTCTTCTGTGGCCATGTCTCTTTCAAGCTCCTATCAGCACTTAACTCACTTGCTTTAAAAACAAAAAACTTGTATATGTGTCAATTTTTAAAAAATATATTTTTATTGATTTTAGAGAGGAAGGGAGAGATAGCAATGATGAGAGAATCATTGATCCGGCTGCCTCCCCCACACCCCCTACTGGGAGCTGACCCTGCAACCAGGACTGGGAATCAAACTGACCTGGTTCATAGGTCGACGCTCAACCACGGAGCCACACTGGGCTGTGTACATTTTTTATTAAGTAAGCTTTTTGTATTTTACAGTAGTTTTGTATATTTACAAAAATTTTACAAGAGTAGTACAGAAGAGTTCACTGTTTCCCCTATTAACATCTGTCCGTGGTACATCTGTTACAACTAACAAACAAACAGCGTTACTATTTTTACGAGTTATTGAGCTATCCACCCATTTAAAGTGAACAATTCTGTGGTTTTTAGTATATTCACAGTGTTGTGCAATCATCACTACATCTAATTTTGGAACATTCTTGCCTACCCTAAGAGCAACCCCACCCATTAGCAGTTCCCATCACTCCCCTTCCCCCCCTCACCCTTCAGTCTCTGGCAACCACTAATTTTCTTGTGTAGATTTGCCTATTCTGGGCTTTCATACCAATGGAGTCGTACAATATGTGGTCTTTTGTGTCTGCTGCTTGCACTTGGCATGTTTTCAAGATTCTAACATGTAACAGTATTTTATCTTTTTGTTGTTGAATAATGTTCTATTGTATGGATATATGATATTTTACTATTAACTATCCACACTTAAAATGGGTTTTATAAGTTTTCTCTAATGTCCTTTACCTGTTTCAGAATCCCTTCTAGGATACCACATTGTGTTTAGTTGTCATATCTCTTTAGCTTCCTCTGGTCTGACAGCTTCTCAGACTTGTTTTTGCTGGCCTTGACAGTTTTGGAAGCACTGGTTAGGTATTTTGTAAAATATTCCTAAAATTTGGGCTTGTCTGGTATTTTTCTCATGATTAGATCTGGGTTATGGGTTTGGGGAAGGAAGGAGATCCTGGAGGTGAAGTTCCTTGTCTTTTCCTGGAAGCCTCTCATGGCTCCACATTGCCCTCAGACTGAAGTTCACAGGCTTGAAGCTGGCTGAGAGGCCCTGCGTGGCCTGGCGGGAGCCAGCCCCTCCAGTCCCACATCTGCCTTTGTCTCCTTTCTCCCTTGTCTTCCCCCACTCCAGGCTCCAGCCTGTTCCCAGAGCTGGGCAGCTCATTTCCCTTCTCCAGGCTGGGCGGGTGATGCCTTTCTCTTCCTGACCACCTGGGGGAGGCCAGTGAAGGCATCCGTTGTGACTGAGCTCTAGGCCTCCTTTTCCTAAAGGCTCTATAGCTCCTCCCCACTTCCCAGGTGGCTCTTTATTTCTTCCACTGCCCCGAAGCACAGATGCCTGACATCGCACCCAGAGCATTTTCTCCTGGTCTGTCTCCCCCAGTTAGCCTGAGACCGGGTCAGTGGTGATGAAGGAATAGAGAAGGAGCCAATTCTTTCCTGGTTCTGTGTGCCAGGGGGACAACCCCCTCCTGAGCCAGGCTAGAGAGTGGAGGCCTCTGGGGCTGTTTGTCTTTGCTGCTCCAGAAAAGATGAGGAGTGATCTGGGTGGGCGTGTACAGGTCTAGACCTAAGAGCCTCTCAAAGGGCAGGACAGAGGAGTCATTGGGGACATCCTAGCCTCTGGGAGCGTCACTGAGCCATGGACAAGTTCATAGAGGGGTTCAAGGTCAGAACTGCTGATGTCATCACTGCATCTGGGACACCAGACCCTCTGAAATGCAGATATTAGCCTCTGGCAGGCCATTTTCCAGGGGAGTAGCGGGACCGGGGTAAGGCAATCTGGGTACTCCTGGCTGAGAGTCTGGGGTCACACTGCCCTGGGCATCTGGTGGGTCCCGGGGAGACAAGCACTGTGGAGGAGCCCCCAAAGGGGCTAAAATTAACAAAGGATCAGGGGCCACAAAGCCGGAGGCGTTGGGGGAAGTCTTAATGCCTTTGACACATCTGCCACCCCTTCCAGACCCACCCGGCTGGCTTGATGCCTCATTGCTCAGTCACTGAACCCTCCCCTCCCAGGCAGGGTGGAGGCCTGAGACTGAGCAGCTTGTCTTCTCTTCTGCTCCAGCAAGAATCCAGCTGTTCCTGATGCCGAGGCCGAGGCCGGGAGGAATTTCTCTATCACTTCCTCCAGGAAGCTTCTCTTGACCCCTAGATTTGAGCCAGGCCTCCTGTTCTGTGGTCCCATCGGTCCTGGTACTCTCCGTTGTAATCCTTCTCGAGGACTGCAGCATGTTCTCTGAGAGCTGGAACCGTGCGGAGCCCATACATCCCCAGCACTGAGCGTCATACCTCAGTACATAGCAGATGTTCCATAAGTATTTGTGGAAAAGGGTTTAGAAGGGCTATTTAGAGCTCTCTAGTCTCAGCAGATAATTGCCCAAGGGAGGAAATCGAAACAGGAGTACAAAGGATCACAACGAATTTAGTTGGGATACAAGGGGGCTCAACAAGTCTCCTCTTGTTCCAGATGTCATGGACTCTGAGCCCAGCCCAAGTTTCAAACTTTGTCTCCTGTTTGTTTGTTTTTTAAATATATATTTTTTAATTCATTTCAGAGAGGAAGGGAGAATGAAAGGGATAGAAACATCAATGATGAGAGAGAATCATTAATCTGCTGCCTCCTGCATGCCCCTTACTGGAGATCGAGCCTGCAACCTGGACATGTGCCCCGACCGGGATCGAACCTGGGACCCTTCAGCCCGCAGGTCAACGCTCTATCCACTGAGCCAAACCAGCCGGGGCCAACTTTGTCTTCTTTATACCCCTTCTTATCCCAGGCTCAGCCCAGCCAGCCTGTCCCTTTCTGCCTCTCTTTTGTTTAAGGTGTTCCCTCTTCCTGGAACACCCACTCTGGACTCCTCCACAGAGGCTTCTTGTAAACCAAACAAAAAATGGAGGTTCGGCTGCCTCCTGCAATGGAAGTCAAACTTGTGAGGTAGGTGCTGGTGAAAAAGGAAAGAGGTTTTGTTGTTAATCCTCACCCAAGGATATTTTTTCTGTTGCTTTTCAGAGAGAGTGGAAGAAAGGGAGGGGGAGAGAAGGAGAAATATTTATGTGAGAGAGACACATCAATTGGTTGTCTCCTGCACGCAGCTCGATCGGGGTGAACCTGCAACTTAGGTACCTGCCCTCGACCAGGAATTGAACCAGAGACGCTTTGGTGCACAGTTTGATGCTCTAACCACTGAGAAACACCGGTCAGAGCAAGAAAGAGTTTTATCCAGGAGCCATAGGACCTGGGAGAATGGTGGACTCCCATCTCAGAAACCAATCTCCCCTTCCTGCTCAAAGATCACTCCTCTTCCTGTTCAAGCCTGCCGTTCTTATGGGGACAGGGAGGGCTTCTTTTTCTATCTTGCTAGCTTTTGGAGTGCTGGGGAGGGGTCCTGTCCATTCATATTTCTAGCTTTTGGCCAGTGGGGGAGACTCCCGACGCTCTGACTGACCGTCTATGGTAACACTCACATTTCCTCCTCCTGTGAGAATTTATTTCACCCTGTCCTCGGCTCATGGAACAATGTTTTTGTCCCCCAGTCGAAACAGGGCAGACGACTGACGCTTGCCAGATTATTTATGTGAAAGTGAATGTCCTGAGTGCACAGGCCTCCAAACGCAGAGGGCTGATACTAAATAACTTCTTTTAAAAATGTTTTTTTTTTTTTTATTGATTTCAGAGAGAAGAAGGGAGAGGGAGAGGGAGATAGAAACATCAATGATGAGAGAGAATCATTGATGCGCTGCCTCCTACACGCTCCATACTGGAGATTGAGCCCGCAACCTGGGCATGTGTCTGACTGGAAATCAAACTGTGACTTGCTGGTTCATAGATGCTCAACCACTGAGCAATACTAGCCGGGCCTAAAAAACTTCTTAAAGTAATTGTTTTCAGGAGCAAAAGTCTTTTTTAAAGTTTATTTTTTATTTTTCTTTCAATATAATAGTGCACATAGTTTTAAAAGTTCAGATAGCATCCCATGGTATAAGCAAATAAAAAATAGCAATGCCCTGCACTCTCCCTCATGAATCTGACTCCTGTACAACTGTTCTGACTCCTTTTAGCTGTTTCTACTGCTATTTACCTCCATATTTCTAATAACATACCACTTTTTAATTTTTCATTATTTTTTAAAATATGTTTTTACTGATTTTAGAGAAGAAGGGAGAGGGAGGGAGAGAGAGAAACATCAATGTGAGAGAGAAACATTGATTGGTTGCCTCTTGCACATGCTGCAACCAGAGATCGAACTGGCAAACCTGGGCACGTGCCCTGACTGGGAATGGAACCCACACCTTTTGGTGTACGGGATGATGCTCCAAACAACGGAGCCACACTGCCCAGGGCTCAGTGAGATTTTTTTATTGATTTTTAGAGAGAGGAAGGAGAGGGAGAGAGAGAAACACTGATGCAAGAATGAACTTGGTTTGGCTGCCTCCTGCACACTCCCTACTGGGGATTGAGCTGGCAACCTTTTGGTGCACGGGACCATGCCCAACCAACCAACCAACTGAGCCACACTGGCCAGGGCTCAATGAATTTTTAAATTCACAGAGTTCTACAGCATTACCACACTTAATTTTAGGACATTTGTATCACCTCAAAAAGAAACCCCGAATCCCATTTCTTTTCTACCTCCCAGGCCCTGACAATCACCAATCTATTTCTGTTTTTATGGATTTTCCTTTTTTGAACATTTCAAATGAATAGAATCATACATACAATATGTGGTCCTGTATGACTGGCTACTTTCACTTGTCAAAATGTTTTCAAGGTTCACCCATGTTATAGCATCTGTCACTACTCAGTTCTTATTAAAGCTGATAATATTCCATTCATCAGTTGATGGACATGTGGATTGTTTCTGCTTTTGGGCAATTATAAATAACGAGTGGTCCAGTGTACGGATTCGTGCACAGGTGGGGTCCCTCAGCCTGGCCTGTGCCCTCTTGCAATCCGGGACCCCTTGGGGGATGTCGGACTGCTGGTTTTTGGACTGATCCCCGAGGGATGTAGCAGTGCCGAAAGGGCAGGCAGCTGGGAGGAGCCGGGGCTGGGTGCAGCTCCGTTGCCCTCATCCGGGCCTGCTGCGCCTGCCGAAGCTGCTGCTGGTAGCACTGCCATGGAGGTGGGATAGGCTCCCGCCACCACCTCAGCTGCACTCGCCAGCCATGAGCCTGGCTTCTGGCTGAGTGGTGCTTCCTCTGTGGGAGTGCACTGACCACCAGGGGCAGCTCCTGCATTGAGCGTCTGCCCCCTGATGGTCAGTGTGCATCATAGCGACCAGTTGACCGGTCGTTCCGGTTCAACCATAACAGTCGCTTAGGCTTTTACATATATACTAGAGGCCTGGTGCATGAAATTCATGCACTGGGGGGGGGGGTGTCCCTCAGCCCAGCCTGCACCCTCTCCAATCTGGGACCCCTCGAGGGATGTCCGACTGCCCGTTTAGGCCTGATCCCAGTGGTTTGGGCCTAAACAGGCAGTCAGACATCCCTCTCACAATCCAGGACTGCTGGCTCCCAACTGCTTGCCTGCCTGCCTGTCTGATTGCCCCTAACCACTTCTGCCTGCCAGCCTGATCACCCTCTAACCACTTTCCTGCCAGCCTGATCGATGCCTAATTGCTCCCCTGCCGGCCCGATTGCCCCTAACTGCCCTCCCCTGCAGGACTGGTCACCCCTAATGGCCCTCCCCTGCCGGCCTGGTTGCCCCCAACTGCCCTCCCCTGCAGGACTGGTCACCCCTACCTGTCCTCCCCTGCAGGCCTGGTCGCCCCCAACTTCCCTCCCCTGCTGTCCCGGTCACCCCTAACTTCCCTTCCTTGCCAGCCTGGTTGCCCCTAACTGCCCTCCCCTGCTGGCCTAATTGCCCCGAACTGCCCTCCCCTGCCAGCCTGGTCACCCCCAACTTCCCTCCCCTGCAGGCCTGGTCACCCCTAACTGCCCTCCCCTGCTGACCTGGTTGCCCCCAACTGCCCTCCCCTGCAGGCCTGGTCCCCTCCAACTGCCCTTCCCTGCTGGCCTGGTTGCCCCTAACTGCTCTCCCCTGCAGGCCTGGTCCTCCCCAACTGCCCTCCCCTGCAGGCCTGGGTCCCCCCCAACTGTCCTTTCTGCAGGCCTGATCACCCCCAACTGCCCTCCCCTGCAGGCCTGGGTCCCCCCCAACTGTCCTTTCTGCAGGCCTGATCACCCCCAACTGCCCTCCCTTTCAGGCCTGGTCCCTCCCAACTGCCCTTGCCTGCTGGCCTGATCACCCACAGCTGCCCTCCCCTGCTGGCCATCTTGTGGTGGCCATCTTTGACCACATGGGGGCGGCCATCTTGTGTGTTGGAGTGATGGTCAATTTGCATATTACCTCTTTATTATATAGGATAGATGCTTTGTGAACAAGTTTTTGCATGTGTATAAGCTTGTGGGATTTTTTTATTTTTTTATTTTAATTTCTTTATTGATTAAGGTGTCACATATTTGTCCTCATCCCCCCATTCCCATCCCACACCCCTCCCCATGGATGCCCCAACCCCCTGTTGAACTTAACCATTGGTTAGGCTCTTATGCATGCACACAAGACCTTTGGTTGATCTCTCCCTTCTCCCCCCACCCTCCCCTATCCTCCCTCTGAGGCCCGATAGTCCGATCGATGCCTCCTTGTTTCTGGTTCTGTTCTTGTTCATCAGTCCATGTTGTTCATCATTTCCCCTAGATGAGCGAAATCATGTGTCACTAGAGATATACTTATAAGAATTGAATGTGCGACGAGCAATAATAGTTATGCTGACAGGCAAATGAATCAGTCTGTAGTGAGTTTCTTTCTGGACCAACAGTTCTTTTGAGACCCAATATCAATGTCCACCAGTTCCTTATGAGTACATGTTGGCACTGACCCCTCAGCTCTGGATGGTGGACAAATGGTGATAATGCAGGTCCGACTCCCTCTGGTTTGGTCTCGGCCAGACCCAGGGGCACGGCTTCACCCAGATCCAGGGGCCCACGGCCTCACCCGGACCCGGGACCCAGGCTCACCCGGATCCAGGGGCCCACGGCCTCACCCGGACCCGGGACCCAGGCTCACCCGGATCCTGGGGCCCACGGCCTCACCCGGACCCGGGGCCAGGCTCACCCGGATCCAGGGGCCCACGGCCTCACCCGGACCCGGGGCCAGGCTCACCCGGATCCAGGGGCCCACGGCCTCACCCGGACCCGGGGCCAGGCTCACCCGGATCCAGGGGCCCACGGCCTCACCCGGACCCGGGGCCAGGCTCACCCGGATCCAGGGGCCCACGGCCTCACCCGGACCCGGGGCCAGGCTCACCCGGATCCAGGGGCCCACGGCCTCACCCGGACCCGGGGGCCAGGCTCACCCGGATCCAGGGGCCCACGGCCTCACCCGGACCCGGGGCCAGGCTCACCCGGATCCAGGGGTCCACGGCCTCACCCGGACCCGGGACCCAGACTCACCCTGACCCAGTTCCCAGCCTCACCCGGACCCAGGGGCGCGCAGCTTCACCCGGATCCGGGACCCAGCGGGGTTTCGTCTTCTTGATCCCATTTCCTGTTGGTCAATTCCATCTCAGTAATTCCTTCGGCCATTTTCTCAGAGCTCCAGGGCAGCCGCCGCAGAACTCGTTGGGCGGCGGGCTCGGCGAAGCTCCGGTGTGCCCGGTGCGCAGCAGCGGGCTGGTCCGGGGTGGCTGCGTCGGCCCTTGGGTCTGCAGCGGTGGCCAGTCACCGAGCGTGCGCACCTGGCCGCTTCCGGGGCGTTGAGATTCTTGAAGGACTCGGAGGTCAGCAAGCGCGGAGTCTCCCACCCCATGTCTCCCAGTGGCTCGTCTGTCCGTGCTCGGCAGCGAGTGGGGCCTTCCCCTCAGCCGGAGACCACCGGGGGAACTGCGCCGAGCACGTTCCAGGCCGCCACTGTGTCGCCTGAGCCGTAGTTCTTAAAGTGTGATCTTTGGGTCACCGGCATCAGCATCATCCCGAGTACCCCTCTCTTTTATTCTAGTTGTAGAGCATCTGCTCAGTCAGCCCTCCGGTGGTTCTGGATGGTGTCTGCTCTGCTCTCCCGTCGTAGACTCAAAATTGTTGTGGTAGGCAACAATCAGGCTTCCGCCCTATGCCTCCATCTTGGTCTTCCTTTGTATAGTTAAGTCTTGATTGTTGTTGGTGTCGCTGGGAGGAATTGTCCTCCAGGCCAATTGGCCGTGCGGATCCTCTGTGTCTATAAAGGAAGAGTTGCTGTGTAGGAGACAGATTTATGGGCCTGGTCTTGGTGCAGCAAGGCTTTGGCGCTCACTGAGTCTGCCTCTGGAATGTGTCCTTTATGCGAGTGGTTGAAATCTGGTGTCATCTCACACCGACCACTAGATGCCCTCGTTTCTGGGTCTCCAATGGTGTGTAGGTCAGCTACTACCTGAGACCACTCAGCAGGACTTACGGCAAAAACTGCAGTTTTCTCCTCCTGTCTGAGCGTCCCTAGAGCAGTCCGACTAGAACCGCAGTTTATCTGGTCAAGCTGCCATAGGGCAGGCCACCCACATGCAAAAGCCGTTGCTTGGAGCCCAGGTGTGCCTGCAAGACGTGCGGGGCGGACCTGCAAATCGAGCGGGGCGGGTCCCAGGGCGGGGCGAGTCTCAGGGCGGGGCGGGGCCTCAGGGCGCCACCAGGCCATGGCGTGGGGAACCGCACTGGCTGCAAGTCTGCTTTTTCTGCTTTTCACGTTTCTAAGCCCCCTCGTTCCGCACTCCAATGCAGCAAACACTGATTGCTGGGCGCACCTCCACAAGGAAGTCACTCCCACTCTCCGATCCAAAGGCCGAGAGTCCAGCCTCTCCCCGCAGGCGTCTGGGGAGCTAATCTCCCCTAGGGTTGGAACAAAAGCCACAAGTCCCTTCCCCCGACCCACGCGCCTCCGCACCTCAGCTCCTCCAGAGTTCGCTCTTTCCTCTTCTCTCTTAGCTGTAAGTCCACCATTCAGCCAGCTCTCCTGTGGTTCTGGGTGGCAGACGCTCTGTGCGCAGCGAAGTTCCTTTGTTTAACTTTGAAATTGCTGTGCGCGAAGTTCCTTTGTTTGACTTTGCTGCCTTCTTGGTCCTCCTCTCTCAAAATGGCTAGAGGACTTGAGTGTAAGACAGGAAGTCTTAAGAATCCTTTAAGTCGGTGTTGGCGGTCTCCGGGGCCCCGAGGATCTCAGTGGGGAGCTGGGCCAGGTCGGTGACGCGGGTGGGCCCGTCTCGCAGAAAGATGGTCTTTTCCTTCACCGAGAGCCGCTGCGCCGAGTCCGCGGCCGCCGCCACAGCAGCTGCCCACGAGCTCATGGCCCCAGCTGCGGTGCTGACTGAGAGGAGCAGCCGCCCGGCCTGGGGAGACGCGAGCAGGAGTCGCCGCGCTCACCAGTCCATCTTTTAGTTGTTTTTCCGAAACTGCCATGCGAGGCAACAGATCAGCCGTTCACCTCCGCCGCCATCTTGGCTTCTTTTTTCGTTTTTTTTTTTTTTTTTTTTTTAATTCTAAGGTCAATTTTTATTTCTACAAAAAAAGGCAGTCAAAACAATGTAAAACACGGGTAAAGGATGTTACTGAGTGAGCTCCAAGTGGAGCGTGACTCTGCAAAGGCTGTGTGTCCAGAGGGAGAAAGGCCACTTGTTCCTGAGCTGGCTTGGCTGGCTGCTTCGAAGGAAGAGGCCAGCAGGGCATCGGTGACCCTGGACTGGTTCCGGCTCCAGCTGAGTCCTGCCAATACCAACCCTGCAAAGGGTCCCACCGTGCTGATGGAGGGCTGGGGTGGGGCTGCTGCACGGAGGAGGTGGAGAGCGAGCACATTCGGATGGAGCTTGCTGACCGGTGAGCGTGGAATTTCAAATGGACATTCTGGGTTTAGTGCTGTCTGTAACGACCAGCACATCTTCTAAAATGGCTGCAGGGAGGGGCGTAAAACTTTGACCTCAGGGGCCTCTGTCTGATGAGAAGTTTCTCAAACAAGTGCAGTGTCCTCCGGCTGGCTGGACCCCCTGGGTGGCCACAGACCTGATATTGCAGGGTCTCCCCAAGCAGGCGGGCCACACACAGACATCAGGGTTGCCATTTAAGCAGTGTTATTGTGGTAACATTGGCCAGATTTTTGCATAAGAGGTGGGCCTCCCTTTTCACAGTTTTTGTTTGTTTGTTGGTTTGTTTTTGGTGGTGGTTTGCTTGTTTTTAAAAATTTTTTAAAAGGATGTTATAAATTGGAATCAGAACAACTTGAACGAACTCCCACACTGGGCAGTGCAACATGGGAGAAGAGAAGCCACCAGACCGAACAGACCTGTCTCCTCTCCTTTGTGGAGGAGATGGGGTCTCGGTCTGGGAAAGTGAAAGAGTGAAAAATAAACTGAATGCAAGAAAGTGGGAGTTGAAAGGGCATGGGAAGAAAGGGAGCCACAATCTTTCATTTTTTATTTTATTTTTAAAAATATATTTTATTGATTTTTTTACAGAGAGGAATAGAGAGTTAGAAACATCGATCAGCTGCCTCCTGCACACACCCCCCCCCCCCCCCCCCCGGAGATGTGCCTGCAACCAGGGTACATGCCCTTGACCCAAATCGAACCTGGGACCCTTCAGTCCACAGGCTAACACTCTATCCACTGAGCCAAACTGGTTAGGGCCACAACCTTTTATTTTAAACCTTAAAGTCTAGCCCTAGCCGGTTTGGCTCAGTGTATAGAGCATTGGCCTGAGGACTAAAGAGTCCCGAGTTCAATTCCGGCCAAGGGCACATGCCTGGGTTGTGGGCTCGATCTCCAGTGGGGGCCGTGCAGGAGGCAGCCGATCAATGATTCTCATCATTGATGCTTTTATCTCTCTATCCCTCTCCCTTCCTCTCTGAAATCAATAAAATACATTTTTTTAAAAAAGAAAGAGTATCTTTTAAAAATGAAAAAAAGAAAGAAAACTGTAGAAAGCTAGTAACTGCCACAAGCAAACGCCAGGCGGTGGCCGGTGTCGATTTCCCAGAGCCCTGCTTTGCGGGTGTCTGAGTGCACTGCTCAGGGTCTCTGCTCACACTCGCTGGAATCCATTGCGGCAGGTTTTGGTCCACGGGTCGCTTTCCCCCACATTTCTTTGTAAACTCCAGCATTCTTACAGAAGTTTGTAAGGTCCTTGGAGTGAGTATTCTTCGGCGAGGTCAGCCCGAAGCGGGTGCTCAGGCTCGGGGTCGTTCCCCAACACTATGAGGGACTGGCTTACTTACTTGGTTGGTTTTCATTGCTGGATTCCAGTTTTGAGCACTAATTCCTGGCAGACAGACCTGTCCCTTTTCATCGATGTTGGGGGGATGGATCTTTGTTTTAAACGTGGTCTTCGGTGGTTGAATGGGTATTCTGCTGGAAAGTTGATTTCCATTCTGAAGCCCCCCTAATCGCACGGAGGTTGTCAGGAACAATAAGCCCTTGCCAAGTCAACAAATTAGCTTCATCAACCTGGATGTTACGGAAGGTTTTCATTCCAAATTCTCAGGTTTCTTCAAGCTCCTTCATCAGCCTCCTGCTGGCCGCCATCTTGGATCTGGTCTGTGTATAAGTTTTCATTTATTCTGAGTATATACCTAAGAGTAGAATTGTTGGGTCATGTGGTTATGCCCATATGATTAAAAACATTTAGTATTTTGAGGAACTGCAAACTTCTCCAAAGTGGCTGCACCATTACATGTTTCAATTCACAGTGAACAAGGTGTTTTTTAAAAAATTTAAATTTAGCCCTGATAGGTTTGGCTCTCTGGATAGAGCGTCGGCCTGTGGACTGAAGGGTCCCAGGTTTGATTACGGTCAGGGCATGTACTGGGTTGCGGGCACATCCCCAGTAGGGTGTGTGCAGGAGGCAGCTGATCAGATGTTTCGCTCTCATCGATGTTTCTAACTCTCTATCCCTCTCCCTTCCTCTTTGTAAAAAATCAATAAAATATATTTAAAAATTTAAATTTATTTATTGAAAGCACCACCACAATAAATAGAGTGCCAGTGCCACCTGTCACAAGTAAAAGAAAGCTGATAAAAGTTTACCTTTAAACGTCTGGGAACTTTGTCCACCTGCCCTAAGCCCAAGGCCTGCTCCCTAGAAGCAGGAGATCAGCACGTGTCCCAGAGGCAGGAGAACATCCTGGCACCAAGCTGAGAATGGAAAGGGAATCCCTATTTTACTTTGTGCTTAATGCAGGCCCGTACTACCTAAAAACATCTCAAGACAATGAGGGTAGCCACCTGATATTTTGGGAATGCTGGACTAGAGACTCCCTCCGCATCCTGTTAACACAGCGTGGAAACCAAGTTCTCTGAGCACACCTCAAGGCACTGCTAGGGTCCCCTCCCCATGCGCCTGCTCACACCGAGGCCTAGCAGCTCCCTCTCCCCTCTGCCTGCCCCCCCAAACACACATCAGCGATCGCTGCTGACTCAGGTAGATGAGCCACCAGCGGAAGTCCACGCACACTGAGCATCACGAGCAGGAAGAGGAGCAGGAGGGGTCACCGGCTCCATGGTGTGGTTGCCAAGATGCCACTGGGGAAAGCCCATGTTCACCAGTTGCCGGTTGAGGTCATTAAAGGGGAACTAAGCAGCACCCAGTCTGCCCCCCCCCCCCACCTCCCAGCTTCGAAAGGCCAGGACCCCCAGGGGGCACAATGGCCCCTATTGAGAAAGCTCTGTTGAGGGATGCTACTCCGCGGCAGGGTAGGGGTCCTCATGCGAGGTCATTGTCCTGCTTGATTTCCCCATTGGCCAAGATCCGCACCATCCTCCCAGGGGCTCTGGATCCCTCTCCTCCGACCACAGAAAGCTCCCAGGCCACTTCCTAAACACGGTGTCTTGAATGCCCGTTAGAATAGGTGAGGGCCAATGACAATTTAAACTGGATTCCCAAATATGTAAACCGGATGGAAGCGCCTTGGCTCTGATGGGTGAGGGGGTATGTGCCAGTTAATTCCAGCAAGGAACAGAATCCCACTCAGGTGGCTCCAGGGCAGTGCTGTCCAACAGAACCTGCGGTAATGACTGCAGTTTTCAGATCTGCAGTTAAATCCTCTCAGAGTCCAGATTACAGCCATGGGCCCAATTAGACTGACAGAAGCCTACCTGGACCAGGACCTGGTTTTTATTTTGTTTTATATTTTTATTTTATTTTGAGAGTATGTTCATTAAAGCCAGGCACACTGCAACAAGGAAGGGCTTAGGGTAGAAGGAGCAGCAGGAGAGGGACTCGGTGGGGCTGCGTTGGCTCCAGAAACGCCGTGAAAACGAAGCGAGCCAACACGGCTGCCGCCCGCTCAGCGGAGAGTCAGAGAAAAGGGGGCCTTGGAGGCAGGGGCAGAGGGTAGCCTGGGAGGAGCTGCCCCTGCCCACAGCTCCCCTGGTTGCAAGTCTCGTGGGAACCCTTAGAGTTTAGGAGATGCCGGCCTGTGGGGGAAGAAGGGGAAGGCGAAGGCGAAGGCATGCTCCGAGGAGAGCACCCTGGGGCCTGGCTTTGATTCCTGACGCTGCCTCTCACCAGCTGGGTGATCTTAGGTAAGCCACGTAATGTCCCCGAGCCACCAGGGCTCGCTGTGTGATTGGAGTAGCACCCACATCCGTGTGGTCCTCTTGTCTTTTTTTTTTTTTTTTTTTTTTTTTTTTTTTTTTTTTTTTATTTTTTTTAAATTTCTTTATTGATTAAGGTGTCATATATTTGTCCTCATCCCCCCATTCCCATCCCACCCCCCTCCCCATGGATGCCCCAACCCTCTGTTGAACTTAAGCATTGGTTAGGCTCATATGCATGCACACAAGACCTTTGGTTGATCTCTCCCCCCTCCCCCCACCCTCCCCTATCCTCCCTCTAAGGCCCGATAGTCCGATCGATGCCTCCTTGTTTCTGGTTCTGTTCTTGTTCATCAGTCTATGTTGTTCATCATTTCCCCTAGATGAGCGAAATCATGTGTCACTAGAGATATACTTATAAGAATTGAATGTGCGACGAGCAATAATAGTTATGCTGACAGGCAAATGAATCAGTCTGTAGTGAGTTTCTTTCTGGTCCAACAGTTCTTTTGAGACCCAATATCAATGTCCACCAGTTCCTTATGAGTACATGTCGGCACTGACCCCTCAGCTCTGGATGGTGGACAAATAGTGGTAATGCAGGTCCGACTCCCTCTGGTTTGGTCTCGGCCGGATCCAGGGGCACGGCTTCACCCGGATCCAGGGGCCCACGGCCTCACCCGGACCCGGGATCCAGTCTCACTCGGATCTAGGGGCACACAGCCTCGCCCAGACCCAGGATTCAGCTTCATCCGGACCCAGGGGCGCATGGCCTCACCCGGACCCAGGGGCGCATGGCCTCTCCCAGACCCAGGGTTGCGTGGCCTCACCCGGATCCAGGGGCCCACGGCCTCACCCGGACCCGGGGCCAGGCTCACCCGGATCCAGGGGCCCACGGCCTCGCCCGGACCCGGGGCCAGGCTCACCCGGATCCAGGGGCCCACGGCCTCGCCCGGACCCGGGGCCAGGCTCACCCGGATCCAGGGGCCCACGGCCTCGCCCGGACCCGGGGCCCAGGCTCACCCGGATCCAGGGGCCCAGGGCCCCGCCCGGACCCGGGGCCCAGGCTCACCCGGATCCAGGGGCCCAGGGCCCCGCCCGGACCCGGGACCCAGGCTCACCCGGATCCAGGGGCCCAGGGCCCCGCCCGGACCCGGGACCCAGGCTCACCCGGATCCAGGGGCCCAGGGCCCCGCCCGGACCCGGGACCCAGGCTCACCCGGATCCAGGGGCCCAGGGCCCCGCCCGGACCCGGGACCCAGGCTCACCCGGATCCAGGGGCCCAGGGCCCCGCCCGGACCCGGGACCCAGGCTCACCCGGATCCAGGGGCCCAGGGCCCCGCCCGGACCCGGGACCCAGGCTCACCCGGATCCAGGGGCCCAGGGCCCCGCCCGGACCCGGGGGCCAGGCTCACCCGGATCCAGGGGCCCAGGGCCCCGCCCGGACCCGGGACCCAGGCTCACCCGGATCCAGGGGCCCAGGGCCCCGCCCGGACCCGGGGGCCAGGCTCACCCGGATCCAGGGGCCCAGGGCCCCGCCCGGACCCGGGGGCCAGGCTCACCCGGATCCAGGGGCCCAGGGCCCCGCCCGGACCCGGGGCCCAGGCTCACCGGTCCTCTTGTCTTAATCAGCACTCACTCTTGAGGTGAACCCCTCCGGACGCATGGCTTTAAACACCGTCCAAAGGCTGATGTCCCCCAAATTTACATTTCGAAATCTCCTCTTGAGTGTCTAATAGGCATCTCAAACTTAGCATGTCCCCCGATGAACTCTTTATCTTCTCCCCCAAACCCGCTCCGCCCCAGCCTTCCCGTGTTAGAAAACAACAGTTCTTTTCTCACAGTTGGTCAAACCAAAGACCTTGGTGTTGTCTCTTAATCTCTCTCTCCCATATGTTAAAAAAAAAAAACCCCTGTTGGTTCTACCTCAAAAGTATTCGGCAACCGACCACTTCTCTCCACAGCTCTTATCATCCTGGTTCAGACCCCATCATCCCTCAGCAGGGCCTGCCCAGGAGCCTCCTCACTGGTCTCTCTGCCCCCTCCTTCGTCCCCACAGTCTGTCTTGCCTGTAGCATCCAGAAGGGACCTTTTCAAAGGCAAAGCCCTCCCACAGCTCCCCATGGCCTCAGAGCAAAGGTCCTCAAGATCACCTCAACGAAGCTGGTTCTGTTTCGGCTATGGCCTCCTTTTCCCATCTTCTCCCGGTCCTGTGCCCTGTTCCAGCCCCAGGGCCTCCTTGGGGGATTCTAGAACATGCCAGGCATGATCCGATTTTAGGGCCTTTGACCTGGCTTTGTCCTCCTATGTAATGCTCAGGCTTCTGCGTTATGTTCCTCCATCACACTTAACATTACATATTTGTGCAGAGTCTCCGTCTCCTCTTGAGAGACGGTCACCTGCAGGAGGACAGATGACTGGCATTTTATTGGCTTCATTCTGTGTCATATGCCTGACACATAGTGCTCAACAAGTTTTGTGGAATAAATGAACAAGTTAAATAACATTGTGAGGTAAATCTGTTATTCTCATTTTATTTCACTTTTTAAAATATTTTTATAGAGAGAAGAAGGGAAAGAGAGAGAGAGAGAGAGAGAGAGAGAGAGAGAGAGAGAGAGAGAGAGAGAGAGAGAAACATGGATGTGAGAGTGGTACATTGATTGGCTACCTCCTGCATGCCCCCCACCAGGGATTGACCTGGAAAACCAGGCATGTGCCTTGACCGGGAATTGAACTGGCAACCTTTTGGTGCACTAGATGACGCCCAACCAACCGAACCACTCAGGTCAGGAAAACTGAGACCCAGAAAGGTGCCCAAGTGCACACAGGTAAGGACTGGTAGAGTCACAGTCAGGCTAGCCGGTCAGACTCCAAGGCCCAGGCTCTTGCTCATGACTGATGCCTTGCCCATTGGCCATTACATACATGACATCAAGTGGTATAAAGTCTGTTCTTTTTTTTTTTTTTAACATATTTTATTGATTTTTTACAGAGAGGAAGAGAGAGGGATAGACAGTTAGAAACATCGATGAGAGAGAAACATCGATCAGCTGCCTCTTGCACAACCCCTACTGGGGATGTGCCCGCAACCAAGGTACATGCCCTTGACCGGAATCGAACCCGGGACCTTTCAGTCCGCAGGCCGACGCTCTATCCACTGAGCCAAACCGGTTTCGGCTAAAAATCAATTTTAGAAGTGAGTGCCAAGAGAACGCTGACTCCTTTTTGACTAAGAGGACTCATCATGCAAATTGTGGTTAACCCAGGAAGCTCAGCCAAGTGTGAAGTTGGTCACTCTATTAGCCCTTTCTTCCACTTGATTTTTTCTCTCTCATTTTTATTAAACTTATTAGAGGCCCAGTGCATGAAATTCGTGAATGGGCGGGGGTGTCCTTCAGCCCAGCCTGAACCCTCTCCAATCTGGGACCCCTCTCACAATCCAGGACTGCTGGCTCCCAACTGCTCACCTGCCTGCCTTCCTGATTGCCCCTAACCGCTTCTACCTGCCAGCCTGATCACCCCCTAACCACTCCCCTGCCAGCCTGGTTGATGCCTAACTGCTCCCCTGCCAGCCTGTTTGCCCCTAACTGCCCTCCCCTGCGGGCCAGGTCACCCCTAACTGCCCTCCCCTGCAGGCTTGATTGCCCCCAACTGCCCTCCCTTGTAGGCCTGGTCCCTCCCAGCTGCCCTCCCCTGCTGGCCTGATCTCCCACAACTGCCCTCCCTTGCAGGCCTGGTCCCTCCCAACTGCCCTCCCCTGCTGGCCATCTTGTGGTGGCCATCTTGTGTCCACATGGGGGCAGGATCTTTGACCACATGGGGGCAGCCATCTTGTGTGTTGGAGTGATGGTCAATCTGCATATTACTCTTTTATTAGATAGGATAGAGGCCTGGTGCATGGGTGGGGGCCAGATGGTTTGCCCTGAAGGGTGTCCCGGATCAAAGTGGGGGTTCCCTCGGGGCGTGGGATGGCCTGGGCGAGGGGCCTGTGGTGGTTTGCAGGCCAGCCATGCCCCCCGGCGACCCAAGTGGAGGCCCTAGTATCTGGGATTTATTTATCTTCTACAATTGAAACTTTGTAGCCTGGAGCGGAGCCAAGCCTTCTGCTCGCTCTGTGGCAGCAGCCATTTCTGTTGGGATTTATTTATATTCTATAATTGAAACTTTGTAGCCTTAAGTGTAGGCCAAATCAGGCCAGGGTGTGTGGAAAGCTTGGCTTCCTTCATCGCTGGGGGCAACCCTAGCCTCCTGCTCTCTCCAGCTTCGTGGCTGCCGCCATTTTTGTTGGGATTTATTTATCTTCTATAATTGAAACTTTGTAGCCTGGAGTGGAGGCCTCGGCTGGCCAGGGTGTGCAGGAAGCTTGGCTTCCTCCATCGCCGGGGAAACCCAAGCCTCCCTCCTGCTCTCTCTGTGGCCGCAGCCATCTTGGTTGGGTTAATTTGCATACTCGCTCCTGATTGGCTGGTGGGCATGGCTTGAGGGTATAGTGGAGGTACGGTCAATTTGCATATTACTCTTTTATTAGATAGGATAATCTACATTTTTTAATTAAAATTTTTTAATTGATTGGTTGATTTGAGAGAGAAAGAGAAACATCAATTTGTTGTTCCATTTATTTATGCATTCATTGGTTGATTGGCATAACAGGACGATGCTCTAACCCACTGAGCTACCCAGCCAGGGCTGTTCTTTGTGTCATTTTTTAATTGAGATATAATCCTATATAATAAAAGGCTAATTATGCAAATTGTCCCCTTGACCAGGAGCTCAACTGGGAGTTTGACCAGGGGGCAGGGCCAACTCGCCAACCACCCCAGCCCCTCCCCCCAGCTGGCCCCATCCCCAATCATCCACCACCCTGATCAGGGGTGGGGTCGACCGGCCAACCTCCAGCGGCCCCTCTTTCTCCCCTTCTTCCCCCCCCCCCCCCCGCCAGCACGGCCTGATCCTCCCCGATTGGGGCGGGCCGGCCGGACCTCACCCGTGCATGATTTCATGCACCGGGCCTCTAGTTGACATATAATAGTATATTAGTTTCATTTGTACAACATAATGATTTGATGTTTGCATATATTGTGAAATGATCACCACATACATCTAGTTAACATCCATTGCCACACAGTTACGATTTTTTTTCTTGTGATGAGAAATTTTAGGATCTACACTCTTAGCAACTTTCAAATAAATATACACTACAGTATTGTTAACTATAGTCAGCATCCTGTGCATTACATCACCAGGACTTGTTTATTTTATAACTAGAAGTTTGTACCCTTTGACCCCCTTCGCCCATTTCATCCACCCCACCTTTGGCAACCACCAATCTGTTCTCTGTATCTGAGGTTGGTTTTTCGTTTTGTTTGCTTTTTGGATGCCACATATAAGTGAGATCAGACAGTATGTCTCTCTCTGTCTGACATATATCACTTAGCGTAATGCCCTCAAGTCCATCCATGATATTGTAAAGACAAGACTGCCTTCCTTTATTTGGCCAAGTAATATTCATTGTATACATATGCACCACGTTTTCTTTATTCGTTGATCCATTGATAGACACCTTTGTTGCTCTCATATCTTGCCTATTGTAAACAATGCTGCAATAAACGTAGGGTACAGATATCTTTTTGAATTAGTGTTTTCAGTTCCTTTAGATAAATACCCAGAAGTAGAATTGCTGAATCAGATGGTAGTTTTTAAATTTTGAGGAACTTCCATACTGCTTTTCATAAAGGTTGCACCAATTTACATTCCCACCAACAGTGCACAAGGGTTTCATTTTCTTCACATCCTCACCAACACTTGTTATTTCTTGTCCTTTTGATAACAGCCATTTCAATACGTGTCAGGTGATATCTTATGATGGTTTTGATTTGTATTTCCCTGATGATTAGTGATATTGAGCACTTTTTTCACTATCTGTTGGTTATCTGTATGTCTTCTTTGGAAAAATATCTATTCAGATCCTGTGCCCATTTTGAAATTGTTTGTTTCTTTGTTATTAAGTTGTAGGAGTTGTTTATGTATTTTGGATATTAACCCCTTATCAGATAAGTGATTGAATTTTTTTCTTCCATTTTTTAGGTTGCTTTTTCATTTTGATTGCTTCCTTTGCCATGCAGAAGCTTTTTAGTTTGATGTAGTTCCATTTGTTTATTTTTGTTTTTGTTGCCTTTGCTTTTTTTAATTTTTATTGTTGTTAATACTCAAACAAGGATAATTTTTCCACTGATTTCTAGAGGGGGGGGAGAGAGAGAGAGAGAGAGAGAGAGAGAGAGAGAGAGAGAGAGAAACATCACTTGAGAGCGACACATTGATTGGTTGTCTTCCACAACCAACTGGAGCTGGGGAACCTGCAACTGAGGTACATGTCCTTGACCCCCTTGACCGGGAATCGAACCCAAGACCCTTCCATCCATGGGCCGACCCTCTAACCACAGAGCCAAACTGGCCAGGGTTGTTGCCTTTGCTTTTGGTGCTAAATCTGAAAACCACCAAGACTGATGTCAAGGAGCTTACCCCTATGTTTTCTTCTAAGATTTTTATATTTAAGTATTTTATCCATATTGAGTTGGTTTTGTGTATGGTGTAAGATAGGGGTCTGTTTTCATTCTTTTTCATGTGACTCTTTAGTTTTCCCAGAACCATTCATTGAAGAGACTATCATTTACCCATTTGTATATTCTGGCTTCTTTGTCATAATTTAATAGACTGTTTATATGTGGGTTTACTTCTAGGCTCTCTCTTCTGTTCCATTGTTCTAGTGTCTGACTTTATGTCTATACTATACTGCTTTGATTACTACAGCTTTGTAATATAGTTTAAAATCAGGAAGCATGATGCCTTCATCCTTGTTCTTTGGGAAGATTATTTTGGCTATTTGGGATCTTTTATACTACCATATACTTTTAGGATTGATTGTTCTATTCCTGTGAAAAATACCATTGGCTTTTTAAAAAATCGTCACCCAATTATATATTTTGTATTTATTTCAGAAAGAGAGCAAGTGCAACTGAGAGAGAGGGAAACATCAATGTGAAAGAGAAACATTGATCAGTTGCCTCCAGTATGCTCCTCGACAGGGGATCACCTGGGAATCGAACCCACAACCTGGGTATGTGTCCTGACCAAAATAGAACCTGTGACCCTTTAGTGCACAGGACTATGCTATAAACACTGGATTTTTAAATTGAATCTGTAGATTGCACTGAGTAGTATGGACATTTTAACAACATTAATTTTTGGAATATCTTCCCATTTATTTGTATTATGTTCAATTTGTTTCATCAATATCTCATAGTTTTCAGTGAATAGGTCTTTCACCTCCTTTGTTAAATTTATTCCTAGATATTTTATCCTTTTTTAAAATTAAATTCATCAGGGGTAATACTAGTTAATAACATAAATTTCAGGTATACAACCTTATAGCACAACATCTCCTTACTCTATTGTGTGTTCACTACCCACAGTCTAATCTCCTTCCACTACCATGTATCTTTCCCTTCTTCATCCTTCCACACTTCCCCTCTGTAACCACAGTTCTGTTGTCTGTAGTTATGAGTTTGTTTGCCTGTTTGTTGTTTTCTCGTTTTATACCCCACATAGGAATGAAATCTTTGCTTCTTGTCTTTTTTTTCCATCTGACCAAACAGCGCTCATCTTGAATTTCTGAGCTGATGCAAGTATCCCTCTGTGCTGTCCAGTGCAGCAGCCACTAGCCACACGTAGTTTTCGAGCACTTGAAACGTGGCTGGCTGGTTGTAATGGAGGAAATGAATGTCAAATCTTACTTAATTTCGGCGAATTTAAATTAAAGGAGCCCCAGGTGATTGGTGGCTGCTGTATGGGACAGTGCACCTCTAGGCAACAGAGAATGCCGTACCACCTACCCTGAGCGTCAGAAGGGTCAGTGTGCACATAGCAGAAAGCGGGCACAAGGGAGATAAAGGAAGGGGAGCCACAAGGAGACAACCACGAATTTGTAAGAGCCACCTTTGCGGGGTTGGGATGCCGCACTGTCCCGAGAGCCGGCATGTCCCAGCTCATTAAACCTCAGAGCAAGGCTGCTGGGCAGGGACTGTTAGTTAACCTGTCCTCGAGAATGAGCAACCTGAGGCAACGCTCACGTCTGTGGCCCAGGGTCACTCAGTCAGTGGCTGAGCCTTGGTCTGGGCCAGGAAGTCTGGCTCCAGCGTCTACCCGCGACCATTGCTGTGCCTGACGGCTGATACGGAAAATGACCATCGAGGGCTGTGATTTTAAAACAACAAAAGCACTTTCGTTACCAAGGGCGTAAAAAGAGGGATGTAGCTGACCTGGACGGTGGGTTGGTGTCAGTGAGTCAAATGCTCATCGATTGAGCTGGGATCCAGTAGGCGATCGCAGGCAAAATGGATCTATCAAGAAATAGCAGCCCTAATCAGTTTGGCTCAGTGGATAGAGTGTCAGCCTGCGGAATGAAGGGTCCCAGGTTCGATTCTGGTCAAGGGCATGTACCTTGGTTGTGGGCACATCCCCAGTAGGAGGTGTGTAGGAGGCAGCTGATCGATGTTTCTCTCTCATCGATGTTTCTAACTCTCTATTCCTCTCCCTTCCTCTCTGTAAAAAATCAATAAAAAATATTTAAAAAAACAAAAAAGAAATAGCAGCGTTGGCTGGGTGGCTCAGTTGGTCGGAGCATCATCCAAAGAGTTGCAGGGTTGAGTCCCCAGTCATGGCACATACCTAGGTTGCAGGTTTGATCCCTGGTAGTGTCCAGGGGGCAACCGATCGATGTTTCTCTCTCTCTAAATACTAATAAGCATATCCTTGGATGAGGATTAAAAAAAGAAAAGAAACAGCAGAACAAGCATATTCTGGTTTACGTATATGGATGCTCCAGGAGAACTGAGACTAGAATAGGTCAAAAGGATTTTAAAACGCGGTTTTTTTCCAGGACCACGGCTTGGGAGGGGGAGGGGACGAGTATTACCATTCATGATAAACCCTTGTGCTTATCATATGCGTTACTTTGACAAAAATTAAGAAATAATGATGTTCAACGAATACATTGGCCTTGCCGGTCCTCTCTCTGGAGAGGGCGGTGGATGGGAAGAAAGGACCCAGGCTTTGAAACAAACGCCAAACCTGTAGCCCTGGGTCTGACCTGGAGGCTGCGGACGGCGGCTCAGGAAAATGTTAGGAGATATTGGATGATCAGTTTGCTATAAAAGGGGAGAACTCAGCAACAGCCCTTCGGGAGAGATTTGTAGGGCAGGGCACGGGGACAGGGTGCAGAGCGTCCCCTCTCCGAGTGCGCCACCCTCCACACATCGCCACCGGTCACCAGCGGGAGCTCCTGCACCACCTGCTAACGTTTGCCACAGGGGCTCTACTTTCCCTCCGGTATTAGTATTTGTGTTGTTGTTGTTGTTAGGATTTTGTGGGACTATTTAAGAGCCAGTTGCCGCATGGTGCACCTTCACTCCTACATCCTTCAAATACACATTTCCTGTGAACTGGGACATTCTTTTCCATAACCATAACATGCTGGTTAAGTAAGGAACGTTAATGCTGACTCAACACTATTGTCTACTTTAGCCTGTACTCGGATTTTGCCGTTATCCCCGTGCTTTCTACCCCTCCCCCAGCCCAGATCTGTTTCTGAAAGCCACACGGCAATTAGTGTCACACAGCTCTCCGCTTTTAAGGTCTGGAAGACGGTCTCAGGCTTTCTTTTTCTTCCTGACACTGACGTTTCTGAAGAGTACAGGGCGGTTATTTTCTAAAATAACCCTTAATTTGGATTGGCTTGATATTTCTTTTAAATTGATTGATTGATTGATTGATTGATTGATTGATTTTGAGAGAGAGAGAGAGAGGCATTGTTTTGTTGTTCCACTTAGTTGTGCATTCATTGGTTGGTCCTTGTATGTGCCCTGACCCTTGGTATACCAGATGCCATTCTTTCTTTTTTAAAAAAATATATTTTATTGATTTCAGAGAGGAAGGGAGAGGGAGAGAGATAGAAACATCAATGATGAGAGAGAATCATTGATCGGCTGCCTCTTGCATACCCCACACTAGGGATCGAGCCTGCAACCTGCGCAAGTGCCCCTGACCAGAACCGAACCTGGGATCCTTCAGTCCACAGGCCATGCTCTATCCACTGAGCCACACCAGCCAGGGCTGGATGACAGTCTTAACCAACTGAGCCGGCCAGGGAGGCTTGATATTTCCTCACAATTAGACTCGGGTTATGCGTTTTTGCTGGGGCTACCACAGAGGCGCTCTGTGCCCTCACCCTCACATCTGGAGCCACCACATGCTGGTTTGCCTCATTCCTGGTGATGTTAGCTTTGTCCCTTGGTTACGATTTCTCCACCTGAAGTTGATTCTCTTCCTCGGTAGTGAACACGTATCTTGTGAGGAGATACTGTAGGGCTAATACTACCCTGTATGCAACACCCCTTGCCCCCGAATTTCACCCAATGGTTTTAACACCCGTCCTTACCTGAATCTATTATCATGGTGGCTGTAACTTGGTCGCTTTAAACTCTACACCCCTTCTTTAATGATTAGTTGGCTTTCCTACTGCAAAAGAACTTCCCTGCTCGCCTTCCTCCCTTCGGCTCCCCCTCGTCCTTGGCTCTGCAGCTCTAATATTTCCAGAACTGGTGTGAGCTCGTGGGTCCTTCCTTCCTTCAGTGAGCACCGCCCGTACTCATTTTGATGCATACAGTGTCCTCCTACACACCTCCTCTTTGCCAGAGGGAACTCCCCAAGCTATACATATATATATTTTAAAAGGGCTTGCTGTGAGGAACGGCTGGAAGCCTGCATAGAGATTTTGTACCTGAAAAACTGCTACTACCAGAATTTTCTAGGACCATTTCCAAAGTATTGCCCTTTTGTGATGTCCTGAGGCCGCCACCCCTGGTTCCTATTCCATCACCTCTCTCTCCCCCCGGGGCCCGTAGCTGTGCTGGCCAGGTCTTGTTTCTCGAGTGCTTCAGGCTGGACGCATCTACATCACCTCCAGTTTCCCCAGAATTGGGGCCCCACATAGAGCCTGGGGAACATACACTTTTGTCAGCAGCAATTTGGTCAGAATAAATTTTGCATCCTGGCTGGTTTTTCTCAGTGGTTAGAGCGTCAGCCCTCAGACCGAAGGGTCGTGGGTTCGATTCCCGGTCAAGGGCACGAACCCTGGTTGGAGGTTCCGGCCCTGGTAGAGGCGCATGCTGGAGGCAGTCAATCGATGTGTCTCTCTCACATCAATGTTTCTCTCTCTTTCTCCCCCGTCTCCTCCCTGCCTCCCTCTCTCTGGAAATTAATGGGAAAAATATCCTGGGGGTGAAGATTAAAAATAGATAGATAGATAGATAGATAGATAGATAGATAAATTTTGCTTTAGCTATATTTTTTTAAAGATTGGAAAATTTGGGAATCTTTGTGCAGTCTTCCAAACATCTTTATTTTTTTAGAATTAAAAACATTTTTTCAACATCCTGTTACTTTGCAGCCAATTATTCCTACTTTTCTGTTTGCAGTAGCAAAATGTTGCAGCAACCTAAAGGTCCAACCATGGAATGGTTCCCTTCTTTCCTTCCTCCTTCCTTCCTCCCTTCCTCCCTCCTCTTCTCTAACCTCCCCTGTCTCCCTCCCTCCCTCTCTCCTTCTTTCATTAGTTCAGTAAAAAAAAGAAAAGTACAGAACAGTGTATGTAATGAAATCCTATATAATAAAAGCCTGATATGCAAATTGTTCAACCAGGAGTTTGACCGCATGCCATGATGTGCACTGACCACCAGGGGGCGGTGTGGAACATGACAGGCGTCGTCGATGCAGGGCTGGCAGCCAGCAGCAGTGGAGGTGCTGCCAACCCCGATGGGCCCTGATGACGAGAGAAGGACCGAGGTGGGATGGTGGAGCAGGTGAGCGGGCGGCGCCAGGCCAAGGTGGGTGGGAGCGGGGCCTGATTGCCCCGCCAATTGCCCCACAGACAGTGACCAGCGGTGGCAGTGGGGGGAGGGGCCGCCACCCGGCTCCCAGGTGCTGAGGGAGCCGGGCAGGGGGCCCAGCCCTGACTATGACCATCCTGCAGGTGGGATGGTGGAGCAGGTGAGGGGGCGGCGCCAGGCCACGGCGGGGTGCCAGGCGGGGCTGCGGGGCTGGGGGCACGAGCTGGGGCCCGATCCCCACAGGCCACCCCGAGGGACCCCACCCATGCATGAATTCGTGCACCGAGCCTCCAGTCCAATATAATGAAATACACGAATGTGTAAAGGCTTTGTTACGAATGTTTACCTGCTGGTGGTGAACGGAGCCTTTCCAGTTTACGCTCGCCTGGCTGTTGGAGAGGACATCCTGTGGCCCTGAGCTTCCCTGCGGCTCCTGCTGGCACGCCGGAAGGCAAAGTCCTGGCCCCTCTGTATCAGGCCACTTCTCAGGTTTGTGTTTGCAGTGAGTAGCTCTAAGGGACAAAGTAGCGTCTCCCTTCAGGACAAAGAGCAGGCTTCCTTACCACCTGCTTGAAAAGAGAAATTCCTCAGCTGTGGGGCAAGCCCCTTTGAGTCACCCCTGAGGGCCTTGGGGGCGAGGGGCGCTGGTCCCCACATATTGCCTGCTGCTTGCTGTGTGGCGACTGCTGAACTCCCGTGCCTCTGACCCAGGCGTCTCAGGTCTTGGCATCAGGCTGGCTCATTGGCCTGTGAGTGGGGCAGGACCTAGCCTGACATTGGCCTTTTCACCTATGTGTACATCCATTGCTTTTACAACATAAAAATCAGTGTTTATGCTTTTAGAAAGAAGGCAAAAAACAAAACCAACACATATCAAAAGTCAAGGCTTAACGCCCTGACTGGTTTGGCTCAGTGGATAGAGCGTCGGCCTGCGGACTGAAGGGTCCCGGGTTCGAATCTGGTCAAGGGTATGTACCTTGGTTGCGGGCACATCCCCAGTGGGAGGTGTGCAGGAGGCAGCTGATCGATGTTTCTAACTCTCTATCCCTCTCCCTTCCCCTCTGTAAAAAATCAATAAAATATACTTTTAAAAAAAGTCAAAGCTTACAAATTAGGGGGAAAGTCAGAAAACAGCGACCATCCAAAGAAGAAAATAAAGAACCGCTCCTCAGACCTGTCCTCAGAGACGTGGTCAGAACCTCAGCAGATCTTCCCAGACCACCCTCTCCGGGGAGACTGCCACGTGCTTGTTAGGCGTCTCCCAGAGCGAGACCATAGCCTGTGCGGTGCTGGCAGCTGCCACACGGCAAGCAGCCCCACGGGCCGTGTGGCGACCCTCCGGCTTCCCGAGAAGCCGGGAGAGCTCACCAGGGACCCCCGCAGCCTGCAAAGGCTTTCTTTGCCTCCAGCAGAATCAGGGGCTTCCTCTTGCCCCTGGTACTTCCTGGATTCTGGCCTAACAGCTTGGGGACCACAAATGCAAAGGAAACCGCCCTCCCCTCCCATTTCCTTCCCTGTACCCCCTCGTTCTTAAGTGCAGGTCCCCATCACCCCGGGTCTGACCCCCTTCCCCATCCCAGCTTAACCTCTTGCCGTCCCGTTTCCCTGCTGAGACGGAGGAACCCGCTCCCAGATTCCCAGTCCCACATCAGCTAAGACCCCGGAGCCCCTGCACCACCTCAGACCCCGGAAAGGGTAAGCGATGCCGCTCTCGTCACAGGCAGCAGTGGGAACAGGGTGGGGGCAGGATGCTGGGGTGGGGTGGGTGGAGCCAGGGCCACTTCCTTTCCCCTTGGGGCCCCTGTCCGCCCAGTCCTACCCCAGCTTCAGGAGTTGGAGCAGCCGGGCCCCAGGCCTGGGCCTTGATCGAGTGAGCTGGTAAGGGGCTGTGACTGGTGGGCGGGGTCTCATCAGACCTAGGAATGCGCCAATGGCTCGGAAAGACCCTGACAGATGGTGGGAAAAGAAGGTCAGGAGCCACTGGGGCTGAACAGAGTCTCCGGAGGGAAGGCCGGGAGGGGTGGCCATCGCTGGTTGCAAGCTGCTCTGGCCGGAGGGGGCCTGGGGGACAGCGCTGATGGGGGAGCCCAGCATCTGTCCCCTTGTTATTGTTGATAATAGTAAAAGCAGCCTCTATGGAAGCAGCCTCTAACCACAGGGTAGGCCTGGCAGTTGGCAGGGACGTCGGCAGGAGGAAGGGCCTGGCCAGGTCCTACCACCAGCCTCTCACGTGTTCCATCTCTCCAACGTTCCGCCCTCAGGTCCCATCCTGCTCATGTCTGTTGTCATGAAAATGACCCTGCTTCTCCTCTTCTTTGGGGGTTTGTGGGCCTACGAGGTGGACACAGAGGCTCCGAAGATGTCTACACCCAGAGAGCCCTCTTTTTCTTTGGCCTCCAACATCTCTGAGGCCTCAAACCTCCCCTCAGTGGCCTCCGATCAGGCAACAGGAGTCCCTGAGGCACATGGCAGTACTGGGCACCGGCTCTCCCGGCCTTCCGCAGCTCCATACGCAGTGCCCTCTCCTGAGACGTCCGTCGCTGCCGACGTCAGCCTTATAGCCGATGCAATAACCACCCGAGAAGCTCCCACCAGGAAGTTATCGATGTTCCAGGAAATCTCTAATGCAACCAGTGATCCTACGGTCCCAGCAATGACTCCTCTGGGACTTCACACGGCGGCGGGTGAAACCATGGCAACTAGCTCTCTGGACACCTCCAGTGGGACATTGACGAGTGCATCTCCTGTCACCATGACAACTAGATCTCTGGAGCCCTCCAGTGGGACATTGACGAGTGAATCTCCTGTCACCATGACAACTAGATCTCTGGAGCCCTCCAGTGGGACCAGTGGACTCCCTGTCACCATGACAACTAGCTCTTTGGAGACTTCTGATGTGACCAGTGGACCCCCTATCACCATGGCAACCAGCTCTCTGGAGACTCCCACGGAGACCAGTGGCTCGCCCATCTCGAGGGTAAAGATACTCATCATGTCTACCCCAGCGATCTCCACAAACGAAGGCGGCGGGCCCGCCCAGAGTTCGGATCAGAAGACAAAGAACACCCTGACGGTGGCCGTGCTGGTGGCCCTGCTGGCGGTCATCGTCCTCCTGGCGCTCGTCCTGCTGTGGCGCCGGCGGCAGAAGCGGAGGACCGGGGCTCTGACGCTGAACAGAGGCGGGAAGCACAATGGGGTGGCCGACGCCTGGGCCGGGCCGGCCCGAGTGGCCGACGAAGAGGCTGTGATGACAGCAGCGGCAGGAGCGTCGGGTGGTGACAAGGGCGCTGGGAGCCCCGACGGGGCGGGTGCTGGCCGGCGGCCCACACTCACCACCTTCTTCGGCAGACGGAAGTCGCGCCAGGGCTCCGTGGCGCTGGAGGAGCTAAAGGCCGAGCCAGCCGCCAGCCTGCCGGGGGAGGAAGAGCCACTGGTGGGCAGTGAGGATGGGGCTGTGGAGGCCCCCGCTGCAGATGGGCCGGAAGCGGGCGATGTGGAGGTCCCTTAGTGCGTGTGGACAACAGGTCTGGAGGTCAGAATCGGCCCCAGCGTTCGGCACCCTCCTATCCTCACTTCCAACCGCACCATCGCCCAGCGTTCTCACCCGGCGCCTTCACCCTGACTCCTCATCTCGCTTCTCAACCCTGGGCTTTCCAGCCTCCGCCCCAGCACCAGCACCTCCGCCCAGCGCCCAAACCCAGCAGGGCGGCAGGGCCTGCACCCGCTGAAGGCTCCAAGACTGAATGAATGAAACTTCCTCATCAGCCCTACTTCTCCCCATCCCCTGTTCTCCACGTCTTGTCTTTGGAACCAGATGCGGAGTCTCCATAATGCCAAATGTCCTTGACCTATGACAAGCCAACAGCTTCCGTCTAGGATTGCTCTGTAAGGTACATTTGGCCCCGTAGATTAGGACAGCCACTGGGTCGACCCATGAAACTCCTTTAACGCGGGCAGCCTGGAGCGCTGCCACCTAGCTGTGCCCTGGGGCGTGCCTGGGACACACCTGGCCTCAAGGCTGGCCCCTGGCTCAAGCCACCACTCCCTCCCTCACCCATGGACCGAGGCAGCCCCAGGCTTCAGCTACTCCGCCTCCCGAGGGCAGAGGTGAGGAGAGTTTCTGGGCAGGCGGAGTCCTCTGAAGCCGCAGCCGGTGTGGGTCCACTCGTGGGTGTGGTTTGTGAGCAGGAGGCGAGGGCTCGGGGCTGGTGAAGGGTGGTGGTGCGTGCAGGGGACGGGAGGGAGAGGCGGGAAGGGTTTCGAGGGCCGAGGGCATGCCAGCTGCTGGGAACATCTGCACCCTCATCTCTGCTCAGATGGGGCGGAGGTAGACAAAGGCCCAGTGAAAGAACACCGGGCTTGATAGGAAGACTGCTCCTTCAGCTCAGTCCCCCTCACAGCCTCCCCTGCACACGAGGTAGGGGAGAGGAGCCCTGGGCGCGGGTCGTGGTGACGCTCTGCTGTTACGTGTGCAATGTGTTTGTCTGTGGCAAGCTCCTTCCCTTCTCCAAGGGGAGTGCGTGAGAGCCAGCTAAAGGGGATCTGCGATGGCTGGCGGCACCAGGGGCTTCCCCTGTGGCTCTGGGATAGGCAGGAGGGGACCGGACCCAACTGGCTGTCCCTGAGACCAGCCCAGGCCAGCGCCCAGGGAGCCACGTGGGCCCGAGGCGGTTGGTATTTCCCCAGGGCAAAGAGGAAATTTGCAAAGAGGATGTTATTGAGTCACCGGGTGCAGTGGCTGAGAGCAGACAGATTGACCTACAAAAGGAGGACGGAGGGAACTCTGTGAGTGTGACTGCCACGTGGCCGAGAGGGGGGCACCAGGAGACAGAGGGGAAAGGGCCCGGGTGGCCGGGTCATGAGGTGCGGGGAGAAGGGGCACCGAGTGGCTGGGGCGGAAATCCGGCCTTCACCATGCAGACCGGGCGCCCGCGGGGCTCTGTCTGGGCCCTTGTCCTGCTCCTCACAAGCACTGTGGGCCTGACCTTGCCTGGAGCAGCAGGAGGGAGTTCCTGAAGACCCGTGGGGGCGCCGCACCTGCTGTCTCAGATTTATCAAACCAGGTCCCCGATTTCAGAAAATCTTGTCCCTGAACTCAGAGGCCACCCGCCACCCTGCTCACTCAGCACTGTGGATTAGCTCCCTCACTCCCAAGCTCCAAGGGCCCTCCTTCACCTCTACAGCTTGTCCCCAAGCCCACTGCTTCCAGGAATTGCTTTCCTACCTCTGTGACTTCCCCAGTAAGTGTTCTCTCACCGTTCGGGTCTGGATTCTGAACTCTTTCCCAGCCACAACCCAAGTGCGAAGGTCGCTGAGACCCAGGTTTGGTCTGAACCCGCTGGTCAGACACCCGGTGCCAGTCCGCTGCCTACAGCATCTTCACCCTAACAGAACCCACCCCCGTGAGCCGGAGTCAGCGCCTGGCCATCTTCCCCGGCTGCCTCAGACAGCTCATGACTAGTTTGGACATTTATGTCCACACCTTCAGCATCTTAACTTGAACTTTGGATAGTGATAGTGAAACCTGAGCATCTACATGTCATGAGGGCCCTAGCCGTTTGGTTCAGTGGATAGAGCATCAGCCTGCGGACTGAAGAGTCCTGGGTTCGATTCTGGTCAAGGGCGTGTACCTCCGTTGCAGGCTCCTCCCTGGCCCAGGCCCTGTCTGGGTGCATGAAGGAGTCAACCAAGGGATGTGTTTCTCTCACATCGATGTTTCTCTCTGTCTTTCCCTCTCGCTTCCACTCTCTCAAAAAATCAATGGAAAAATATCCTCAGGTGAGGATTAAAAAAATAAAATAAAATAAAATAAATAAATAAAATAAATGTCACGAGGGGCCCAGAGAAAGACAAATGCCACATGATCTCACATGTGGAACCCAATGAATAAAATAAACTGACAAAATAGGAAAAAACACACACCCTATAAATGGCTTATTATACTTTTCATAGTTGCTAAAAATGTTTAAAAAAACTATGTCATGATTTTGAAAAATGTCTACAATAGTGGGAATATATAGTAACCGCGGTTGTCCATAAAGGTTTATGGGTGATTTTTATTTTGTTTATATTTTTCTATATTTCCAAATTTTATACAATAAATACGAATTGAAAGGTTTGCGACGCAGGAAACAAGACACAGAGTCCAGGCGATTAAAAGGGGGAGGTTTTAATCTTGCGTTCCCGTTCCCGGGCGAAAACTCGCTGGTCCGAGGGTGGGCCAGAGAAGTTCTCGCCAAAAGGGGGCTTAGGTACTTCCTTTATACAGCTGTTTAGTGAGGGGAGGGCGGAGGGCATGAGCGGTGTGGAATTCCTGCCTCGGGCCAGGGGTCTAGGAAGGCGCCGGTTATCTTTGTCACCATCTACCTTGCAGATGCATGCATCGGCTCTGGACTTCCCCCCTGCCTCGACCTAACATGAATCACTTCACAATTACAAAAAACATGAGCTAGTAGGTGTTGGCTGGGGAGGCGGGGGTGTGGTTTGAGGAGAGCTGGGGGAGGTGAGGCTGGAGAGGCGGTGGGGGGCGGGGGGGGGGGCGGGCGGGGAGCCATGCTGAGAAGGGCTGGAGCGTTCTCGTTGGTCTGGAAGCCTGCGGGGAGTTAAATGGAAGCCAGCTTCACGCCTCTGTCTGGGCCTCAGCAGGTGCCACATACATAGTAGGTGTCTCATGCCTTTGGAAGGTTCATGTTCGTTTGCCACTTCACTTTTACAAAAGACCTACGTTAGTACCTGTTTTTGTTAAATGAGAGAAATCCACAGAAGATTCTCACTTTCATCCGACTGGAGAGCATGATGCTAAGCGAAATAAGCCAGTTCGAGAAAGACAAATATCACATGCTCTCACTTACATGTGGAATACACGCAAAGTAAGTCCAGAGGCATGGATGCCTGGAACAGACTGACAGAGCTCAGCGGGGAGCGGGTGGCAAGAGATTAACCAAAGAACTTACATGCCCGTGTGCACAGCCCAGGGTCACAGAGCACAGGGTGGGGAAGGCCGGGGTGGGGCAGGGGCTGGGTGGGGGTGGGGGGTAAGGGGGGTGGTGGGGAATATCTATAATATTGTCAACAATAAATTTTTTTAAATAAAAATTTAAAAAAGGCGAAAGGAGAAAACAGTGGTCAGCGTTTGCTTTGTAGCCGGTGGTTAAAGGGGCAGCGCGCCCTGAGCAGCGAGAGCGTGTCCGTGCTTTTACTATATATCGGTGTTATTTTAGGTTTTGTGTAGTATTTGCTATGGTTTGGCAGGTTATTTCTTGGTTCTGGGAACGCCCCCCAATTTTTCCGTGTAAATGGATGGTAATTGCGTTTTTGCATTAGCCCGTTTCAGCTCCGGGAAAGTTTCATGGGCATGGGATGCTCTACGTGTGGACAGCAGGCGAAGCTGCTGCCATTCAGCAAAACCCAGAGCCTCCCCGTCAGGCCTGGCTCTCCCCTCTGCCCTCGCTGCCGGTGCCCAGTCCCGGCGAGCCCTCCCTTCTCTCCAGCCCCCCACCTGACCTGGTCCTGCGGAGACTGCCCTTGAGGCTTCCCGACCCCAATCCCTCCCACCCTCTGCTCCCGGCAATCCCAGTGACACTTCTAGAAAGTCACTCTGCCCTGGCTGGTGTGGCTCAGTAGGTTGGGCGTCATTCCGTCCACTGAAAGGAGGCCAGTTGAATTCCCGGCTAGGGCGCATGCTCGGGTTGCGGGCTCGAACCCTGGTAAGGGGCCTGCGGGAGGCAGCTGATCCATGTTTTGCTCTCACATGGATGTTTCTCTCTCTCTCCCTGCCTCTCTCTTAAAAATCAATTTTAAAATATTAATAAGTAAAAGGCTACTCTGTCCAGGTTACCCCTGCGCTCCCCAAGGCCGTCAGGATCAAGCCCCCTTCCTTAGCCTGTAGTATAAGACCCCGCCAAGATCTGGCCTCGCTTTTCCTCTGCCCGCCGTCGCCTGGTCAGTCCTCTAGCTCTCCCGCCTCATCAAATTCCTCGTAGCGAGCTCTTGGAACATGCCATGTGCTTTTCTTGGGGAGAGGAGGATAATTAAAAATGTTGAAAATAGCCCAGCTGGTGTGGCTCGGTGGCTGAGCATTGACCTCTGAACCAGGAGGTCACAGGCTCCATCCCCAGTAGGGGGTGTGCAGCGGGCAGCCAATCGATGATTTTCTCTCATCGTTGATGTTTCTCTCTCTCTCCTTTCCTCTCTGAAATCAATGTTTAAAAATGTTGAATACATATATTTTAATTGTAGAGGATGTTCACTGAAGCTGGGAACAGAGAAACAAGAAGGAGCTGGAGAAATGAGCCCGGGTTGGCCTGCTTTGGCTCATCAAGAAATCAGAGGAAGGGGCCTTGGGAACAGGCTCAGGGGGTGCCTGGGAGGAGCTGCCGCTGCCCATTGCTGCCCTGGTTGCAAGCCTTGGGGGTCCCTGAGAGTCCAGGAGGTGCAGGCGGGGGGGGGGGGGCGGGCGGGAAGAAGGTGGGCAGGCAAGGGGGTGCTCCTGGGAGGGAGGGAGAGGGGGTGAGAGAGAGAGAGAGCCGAAATATATATTTTTTAAATATACAATATCCTTTATTACAAACTCTGTGCAGCTAATTAGTTCTAACAGAATGATTCTGTTGATTTAAAAAAAAATGTATCTTTTTATTGATTTCAGAGAGGAAGGGAGAGGGAGAGAGAGATTGAAACATCAATCATGGACCGGCGGCTTCCTACACGCCCCACACGGAGGATCAAGCCCACAACCTGGGCATATGCCCTGGCCCGGCAGTTGAAAATATTTTTGTCCGGACAGTAAAATAACCTTTTTCCTCTCTTGCAGAAGTTAATTACCAGCACATTCTAGTTTCTTACGTAATAGGGTTCACATAGACACAATCGCATACAGGGTATTATTCTTCATCTTACATTTTAAAATACGTGTTTCTATTTTAGTGTTAAAAGTGCACATTAAGACCAGAGTTACAAATAAAGCTTTGTCATCCGAAATGGAACTTCCCGATGGAAGAGGGTCTGGGTGGGGAAGGCCTTGAGAAACTTATGAAACACAGGAAGGGGTCCTCAGGGCATGGCTTTAGGACATTTTCTCTCTGAAACGGACATTGACCCCTCATCTTCCTCTGACCCCCATTTCTGACCCTGGGCCCGTGGCAGGCAGAACGTGTGGAGGATGGGCTAGCCGGGGCTTCAGGCAGAAGTGACCCCTGCCAATCGGATCTCTCCAGCTCTTTCAGACTCTAAGAGGGGTTTGGCTGAGGAGCCTGCACCGTGGGGACTGTCCTGCTCAGGACAGGTTTGCGGTGGAGACAGCAGACAACAGACCCCGAGGTATTTGGGGACAATCCACTCCCTGCTCAGCTTGCAGCAGCGGAACAGCCCGGCTGGACCGCGGCTCCCCTGTGCACGCTCTGCCTGAGGCCAGCCCGCCCCAGCTTGCCCCACAAAACACACACTCTTTTTTAATTAATTAAAACATTTTTTTGAGAGAGGAAGGGAAAGGGAGAGAGAAAACACACACACACACACACACTTCTTGACTTCCCGCCAAACTCAACCGTCAAGATTCAGCTCAAATGTCACCGCTTTTTTTTTATTTTTAATGCCACTGCCTTTTTAAAGCCACGCTTGCTGCCTCCCCCCAAGCAGACCGTTTCTCCTCCACTCTTCCAGCACAAACCGGGCTGCGTTATGTGGGGGTGCCCTCCCTCACTGCAGTGCAGCCCCTCCACGTCCACGTGCCATCTCTGCGGCTCCAGAGCCAGGGCCTGTCACACAGGAACTACCTGTGCGTGTTTACTGAACGGAGGGATAAACGAAATAATACATGAACCAATGAGGGAGGTCGTGGGTTTGTTTTTCTTTTTTGAAACACTGCTTTTACTTTATTTATTTATTTTGTTGTTGGTAATCCTCACCCGAGGATCTTTTCCCATTGGTATTTTAGAAAGAGTAGGAGGGAGGGGAGAGAGAGAGAGAGAGGAACATCGATGTGAGAGAGACACATTGCTTGGTTGCCTCCTGCACATGCCTGGTCCAGGGCTGGGAGTCCAGCCTGCAACCGAGGAACGTGCCCTTGACCAGAATTGCACCCGCAACCCTTCAGTCCGAAGGCCGACGCTCTATCCACTGAGCCAAACCAGCCAGGGCCAAATGATGGTTTTTAAGTAAACACATGGCAAGAGCAGATCCGTCTTTTTTTTTAAAAAAATATATTTTATTGATTTTTTACAGAGATGAAGGGAGAGGGATAGAAAGTTAGAAACATCGATGACAGAGAAACATCGATCAGCTGCCTCCTGCACACCCCCTACTGGGGATGTGCCCGCAATCAAGATACATGCCCTTGACAGGAATCGAACCCAGGACCTTTCAGTCTGCAGGCCGATGCTCTATCCACTGAGCCAAACAGGTCAGGGCAGATCCGTCTTTTGAGTGAACCTGGCATCCAGAGGATGGCCTGAGGGCAGTGTGGCCCCAAGACTAGGACATTATTCTAGTCCAAGTTAAATATAGCGTGAGCGAGGCCCAAGGGGAAAGTAGAGTTCAGGTCAGAAATATATTTATTCAGAGAATGCAGTTTAGGGCTAATTGGCTGCTGAGGTGATGGGGGAAGAATGAGGTTAGACTTCAAGGTTTCTATCTTGGGAGATTCAGATGCTGACATCATTATGTGGAGATGCAGAGAGGTGAGCATTTTGGGGGAAAACATATTGAGTTTATTTTTAGAGTGTTAGTCGGGGGATGTTTAGAGATGGTTAGAAGTAGAGACCTGGATCTTGGAAGGATGTCAGAGTGAGAGATATGGGTTTAAGCGTCATCTGATTTTTTATTTTTATTTTTAGATAGTGAGAGAGAGGGAGAGAGAAACATTGATTTGTTGTTCCACTTATTTATGCATTCATTGGTTGATTTTTTTTTTAGTATATTTTTATTGATTTCAGAGAGGAAGGGAGAGGGAGAGAGAGCTAGAAACATCAATAATGAGAATCATTGATTGGCTGCCTCCTGCGTGCCTCCTACAGTGGATCAAGCCCACAACCCAGGCATGTGCCCTTGACCAGAATTGAATCCACGGCCGGCGCTCTATCCACTGAGCCAAACCCGCTAGGGCTCACTGGCTGGTTCTTGTATGTGCCCTGACCTGAGATGGAACCCATAACTGTGACATAGCAGGATGACACTCTAGCCAACTGAGCTACCCAGTCAGGGCAAGAGTCATCTGATTTTATTCATTTATTTTTTGAAGTATTTTTTTGTTAATCCTCACCTAAGGACAGTTTCCTATTGATTTTTAGAGAGAGTGGAAGGGAGGGAGAGAAACAGTGAGAGAGAGAAACATCGCCTACATAAGAGAGACATGTTGATTGGTTGCCTCTGCTCATGCCCCAACGGGACAGCTAGGGATCCAGGATAGAGCCTACAACTAAGGTATGTGCCCTTCACCGTAATCCAACCTGCAACCCTTGAGTCCACGGGCTGACGCTGAATCCATTGAGCCAAACCGGCTAGGACTAAAGTATTTTTTTAAATACTAGTATATTGATTTCAGAGAGAGGAAGGGAGAGGGAGAAAGAGATAGGAAAACCAAAGATGAGAATCATCGATCATCTGCCTACTGTGCGCCCTCCACGGGAGATTGAGCCCGCAACCCAGGCCTATAGCCTGACTGGGAATCCAACTCTGACCTCCTGATTCATAGATTGATGCTTAATCTCTGAGCTACACCAGCTGGGCCAAGAGTCATCTGATTTAAGGTAGCAATTTAAATAATGGTACCGATGAATAAATGTATTAACTATAGCATTTACTGTGTAGAATGAAAAAAGGAGACAATCTTAGTGTGTTAGTCAGGGCAAGCTCACTGCTGTAACTACCAATCCCCAAACTCAGAAGCTTTGTGTTTGCTTATGTAACAGCTCAATACTGGCATCTGGAGGGTGACCTTCCATAAGGCCGTTCAGGGGCCCAGGCTCCTTCCGTGTTGTGGCTCCATCATTCCTGGCGCGGAGAGAGAGGGGGGCCATGGGAAGCTTTCACTCTTCCTCACCCTCCCTGGGACAGAGCTGTCCTGTGGTGGCCTCAGCGTGACAGAGGCTGAGAAATGTAGTTTAGCTGTGTGCCCAGGAGGAACGGAGAACTGTCCCGCCACACTGAGGGGACACCACAATTTGAGGGTTGGGTGTAGGAAGAAGGACCCGCAAGGGACAGCACGGAGCCCAGCCGGGTGTGGCTCAGCGGCTGAGCTTCAACCCAGGAAGCAAGAGGTCACCGGTTCAATTCCCGGTCAGGGCATGGCCCGGGTTGCAGGCTCGATCCCCAGTGTGGGGCGTGGAAGAGGCAGCCAATCAGTGATACGCTCATCATTGATGTTTCTATCTCTCTCTTCCTCTCTGAAATCAATAAAAATATATTTTAAAAAAAGAAATGAAATTTCTTTAAAAAAATAAATAAAGAGAGACAGCACAGAGCCTTGAAGGGAGGAACCGGGAGAAAAAGACATTGAGGGAGAAGATAGTTTGGAGAAGGGCTGGCAGGAGCAGTCCTGGGCGAGAGAGGCAAGCAAGGTGCTGAGGTACAAAACGGAACCTGGGGGGGAGGCCTCCTTGGGTTTTGCGCCCCAGGACTCTCGCTTGTCTCCCGAGCCCCATCCTGGCAGGGTCTTGTCTGCAGACGGGAGAGGCTGGGAAGATGCCTGTGGGTTGGCATCGGTGCCCCCGCCACCCGAGCCCGCAGTTTCCCGTGAAGAAATGGAGGCGGCCGAGCTTGGCCGGAACATGCCTGGAGTCGCAGTACAGGTTAGGGGCAGCTCCCCCTTCCCTCTCAGAGGTCCAGCTCTGATCTGTCCACGACCTTGAAGGACCTCGGGAAGACGGACCGGAAGGGAAATGGACATTTGTCGAGTTTTCACTCTGTGTCGCTGGCATTTTCCTCACTCGATTCTCGGTTGAACCCCCCAGGTAAGTATTACCCCATTTTACAGCAGAGTAAACTGAGGTGCAGAAAAAGGTAAAAAGGCACTTGGGGTAAAAAGGTGGAATTAGGATCTGAACGCACTCAGCCGGTTCTCCTAGGTCCCATCCAAGGGGCTCGCCAGCCCTCACAGGGGAGCACACGCTTGCACCCGGCCTGGCACCCTGGGCGCTGGGTGTGGGGAGAACAAGGCCCTGGGCTCCGGGGAGGGGGGCGGACTTCTGAGTTATGCAAAGGAGAGCTCCCCTCAGGGTCTGGAAAGCAGCCTGGGGTCCTGAAGGCCGAGCGGGAGGACGAGAGGGAGCCCCAGGGAACTGGGAAGGGCTGATGGGGCCTCCTCCGCTCCCCGCAGCCCCACCCCCAGCCCAGAGCCCTCTGAACTTTGGATCTGAGCAGCTGAGCCAGCTCCAAGCTGTCATGGATCCCGAAGGTAATGGAGCCCCCAGACCTCTCTCCCCTGCGTCCCTGCGCCGCCATCTCCCCCCTCTGCCCCTCTCTCCCCCCAACTTATCTCAGTCCCTGATCGCTCCACCCCCACCGGAGACGAGTCTCCTCTGGTGCTTGGAGGGCCTTAACCTCCCCGGATCCCTCCAACCTCTCTGGACCCCAAGTTCCTCTCTGCCCGCCGGAGGCCTCCTCTCACGCTGCTTTCTCGCTTTGCTGGGTCTCAAGGAGCTCTGGAGAAGAAAGGGGTTCGGCCCCAGAAAAGGTGGGGTGGCCTCAGGGGCCGGCTCCTGGGGGCTCTCGGACAGGCGGTGGGAGGCAGGGGAGGGGCGAGCCCTGGACTCTGCCCCTGGCTGCAGCGGGGAGGCCTGGAGCCGGTCCGCCCCATCCCATCGCCGCGGTGGGGGCGGGGCCGGAGTGCGGGGACCCTCTGCGGGGACCCTCTGCGGGGGGCGGGGTGATGCCCCTAAATGCTGAATGAAGGGGGGCGGGGGTGAGAACCGGCTTAGTGCGTTCAGATCCTAATTCCACCTTTTTACCCCAAGTGCCTTTTTACCTTTTTCTGCACCTCAGTTTACTCTGCTGTAAAATGGGGTAATACTTACCTGGGGGGTTCAACCGAGAATCGAGTGAGGAAACTTCCAGCGACACAGAGTGAAAACTCGACAAATGTCCATTTCCCTTCCCGTGCGTCTTCCCGAGGTCCTTCAAGGTCGTGGACAGATCAGAGCTGGACCTCTGAGAGGGAAGGGGGGGCTGCCCCTAACCTGTACTGCGACTCCAGCCATGTTCCGTCCAAGCTGGCCCACCTCCATTTGTTCACGGGAAACTGCGGGCTCGGGCGGCGGGGGCACCGTGTGCCAATCCACTGAGTGAAGGGCAGGGGGCGGGGGGCACCGTGTGCCAATCCACTGAGTGAAGGGCAGGGGGCGGTCCTGGGGTCAGAAGGCTGCTGTGTGAAACAGGCTGTGACCTCGGCCGGTCACCTGAGCTCTCAGCGCCGCCTCCCTTGCAGCTATAACACAGCGCAGGTGTGTGAGGGGACAGAGCAGGTGTGTGAGGGGACAGAGGGCGGTGCCTGGAGGGGCCCATCTGCGCTCTGAGTCTCCCCTGGGCTTCTTCCCGCTCTGTCCCGCCCTGGTCGGCGGCTTCTGCTGGCTCTGCGTGAAAGCAGCTCTTCTGGCCCCAACAGCTCTTGGCGTAGAAAGGACCTCAGAGCAGAGCCTGAGTTCAAGTCCCATCCTACCAGCTGCCAGCTGTGTGGCCTGGGCCCGGTGCTTAGCCTCGCTGTGCCCTGCTCCTCATCACAGAGTGAAATCGGCGCCTTCCCGTGGGCTGTGGTGCGGGTCCGGGTGAGGCCTGCGCAGAGGCAGCCCTCGGTGGTGGTAGGCTGCTGCTGCTGGTCCCTCACGCCTGTCTCTGCCGCCCTGAGCCTCCTCAGCCTCCTCAGCCTCCACTCCATTTTTGGAAGCCCCGTATGCCCGCCTCCACCTGGCCGTCTCCCTGCCATGCCAGCGCCATTGCTGCTCGTGCCTCACCCCTCCTGCTCAGACTGGAAACCTCAGGGTCACTGAGGTTTTGCTGCTCACTGTCCTCGCACCCCAATACCCGGACAGTTGCCTCGTCCTATGCACTCACCTCTGTGGCGTCACCTGCGCCTTTTCCCATTCTGTCCCCCCCCCCCGGGGGCGTGGCCGGTGGAAGCTTCCTGTCATCGCTGCCTTCACACATGTGACCACCCCTGACCTCTAATCCGAAGGGCTGGCGCTGGGGTCACTGAGCCGAGGGAATTGAGCCAGGAGGGAGCGGACAAGTCAAAGGCGTGAGGCAAAGGCTGGGGAACGGGGGCGGGGCGGGGGGAGTGGCGAGGACAGAGCTGGGCAGAAGCAGATGGCAGGCTGGTGGGCAAAGGTGGCGGGGTCAGACCTGGCCGAGGTGCGAGCGGGCGGCCCGGCCCCAAGCCTGTGGGTGCGGGTGCCGGTAGTGGGCCCTTTGCTCACAGCTCAGGAGGGCGCCCTCCTCACACTCTACCTGGCTACTGCTTCTTGCCCAGCATTGCAACAGCCTCCCACTACCTCCTTCAGGAACCATAGGCACCATTCCAACAGTTAAACTTCCAAGAGCATTTTAAAAAAATATTTTTTATTGATTTTTTTACAGAGAGGAAGGGAGAGGGACAGAGAGTCAGAAACATCGATGAGAGAGAAACATCGATCAGCTGCCTCCTGCACACTCCCCACTGGGCATATGCCCACAACCAAGGTACATGTCCTTGACCAGAATCAAACCTGGGACCCTTCAGTCCGCAGGCCGACGCTCTATCCACTGAGCCAAACCAGCCAGGGCTTCAAAGCATTTTTGATGCTGTGACTTCTGATCAAAAGTTTTAGTGATTTCCCTATTGAGCAAAACCTAACTCTTTCCTGTCACTCGAGGCCTGCTCAGTCTGGCCCCAGCCTACCACGCGGCCCTCTCTCTCGCTACCCTCTAATTGCTCTGAAGTTCTGTAGATTATTGCACCGTTTGTGTACTGGGTAATCACATTTGGCCCTACGTGGAGGTGGTTTCTTTCTCTAGAGAGAAAGGGGGAAGAAAAGAGCATTGATCTAGAAGCTGCGGTGCAAACCAGCTTCTGTCTCCACCTGGTGTTTGCCAAATGGGTCACCAAAGCCGCCAGCGAGACACTGGGGCGTGAGAGCACCGGTCAGGCATCGGCTCAGGCACTGGGTGGGAATCAGCGCATTCCCTCCCCTTGCAGCTCTGGGCTTCCTGGTGCAGTGACTCAGAGAGGTTGGCAAACTGCCTGGCGTGGCCCCGCGTGTGGTGCTGGAGCTCGGTTCAAACCCAGGCGTTTCTGACTCCCATCCAGGCTCTTGCTCCAGCTCCAGGGACCCTGGACCCCTGACTGCGGCGTACGGAGCTCTGAATATTGATATAATAAACAGGTGCCAAATTAAAATAGGACGTAGTGCTAGATTAACCCTTTGCACTCGCTTGCTTTTTTCTCGATTCCTTTATTCTAATGCTAACCGTGTCGAGTCACACTCGACATCGAGTGCAAAAGGTTAAGTGTGGTGAGTGAAAGGTTCAAGTCAGTGGTGCGCAGGCAGGCTAAATAGCCATCTCAGATGGTGAATTAAGGAAAATTGAATTTATTTAAGGAAAAGGGATGGGGAATGGAGATAGGGCCACACAGCACTGAGCCAAAGGGTGTTGGGCCCAGGATGGCAGCAGAAGCACACTTAGGGCAGTGACACAAGGAAGGGCCTAGGAGAAGCAGCAGGAGCGCCCAGGCGGGCCGCTTTGGCTCACTGGGAGGTCAGAGAAAAGGGGCCTTGGAGACAGGGTCAGGGGTTAGCCCGGGACGAGCTGCCACCGCCCATTGCTCCCCTGGTTGTGGATCCCTGAGAGGTTGGGGGTATGCCTCGGAGGAGGAGAGTTGGGAATGGCACGGGAGTGCTCCCTGGAGGGAGAGCAGGCACTGGGTCCTTTGTCCTGAGCATATTTACCGCTTTCCTGCAGGTGGAAATCTTAGGGAAGGTCCGGGGGAGGGTCTTGTTAGAATTCCATCAGCTTCCAGCTGTGCTCTCTCAGGGTCCGGGTCTCCACTGACTGGTCGGTGCCAGGGGGTCATTAGTCAGTGCAGCTGGCGCCCAGGCAGCCTGGCATCACTTGTCTGGTTTTGCTGCTTCTCTGGGCCTGGAGCTGAAACACGACTGAGGCCTAGATGCTATCTTAGGGAGGAAAAGGTCAGGGGTCTAACCCGCATGTCCGGTGATAAGCTAGGGGAGGGCAGGTTACCCTGGGGGCGAGGTCCTTGTTGTCCCAGTTTTGCCCCTGGCTGGGCACCCCGAGTTTTCTGCCCTGGTGAGTCTCTGTACCTGCCCATCGTCCTCGCTCTGCTCAGGTCTGTCCGTCAGTGAGGTGGGGAAGTGAGGGGACTCGAGCCCGCCTGCCTGGGCGGAGGTTCCTGATAGCACTCTTCCCAGCTGTGTGAACTTTGGGCTAGTTACTTGCCCTTTCAGCGCCTCAGTTTCCTGATCTGTAAAATGGGGATAATAATAGTATTCCCATAGGGTTGTTGTGAGGATTGAATGTGTTAATATATATGAAATGCTTGACATAGTGCCTGGGAAGGACAGTAAAAGTGTTGGCTGTTATTACTGTACATTATGTCATTCCGGATTTGATTATAGACAAGTGGTAGTAGGACCCAGAGTTTAAGAAAAATTTATGAAGGCAAAAACTTTGAAATTGACAACTTCTATCTACATGAATTTCCCACTGTGAACTGGGGAAACCATCATTACCTGGTTTTAGCTGGAAGACTTTGTCAGCCTCTTGTAACACCACCGTTGCTGCCAACACAGGCCACATCGTTCCACATACAATTCGGAACATAGACTTGTTATATTCATGCTCGGCCCATTGGCACAGCCTCCCTTACGCCCACCGCCAGTCACGAGGAAGGGAAGGTGAGGGAGCTGCTGTCTAGTCAGGGCAACCTGGAAGCTCAGACAAGACCAGCAAAACGCCAGCGAGGAAAAGCCCCACATTCTGTGCCAGAACCCACGTTCTCTGCACCCTTTCCGGTGACGTGTGGAGAGAGATGCAGGAAATACCCCTCAGAAACAAACACCAATGTTTTTAAAACTTCAGTTCTTTTTTTTAATTATTATTTTTAAAGTTGATTTTAGAGAGAGGAAGGGAGGGAGGGAGAGAAGAGGGGGGAAGAGAGAAATAGCGATAGTCTGCCAGTCCCCTAACCCCCGCCCCTCCTGACCCCCCCTCTCCCCCCGCAGGTGCCCAGACCAGGGACCACACGCCGCCCCTTGATGCAGGGAGGACACTCCAAGCACCTGAGCCACAGGGCGGGGCCAGAGATGCCAGTTTGGTTTTTTTTTAATGTATTTTATTGATTTTTTACAGAGAGGAAGGGAGGGAGATAAGAGAGTTAGAAACATCGATCAGCTGCCTCCTGCACACCCCCCACTGGGGATGTGCCCGCAACCAACGTACATGCCCTTGACCAGAATCGAACCGGGGTCCTTTCAGTCCGCAGGCTGACGCTCTATCCACTGAGCCAAACCGGTTTTGGCGAGATGCCAGTTTTAATAAAACTGGAAAACCAGTGAAAAAGGTATCACGTTGAGAGAGCAAAAATGAAACAATACTCTGAAGGTCAGGCATCTTGAGTGAACTCTTACCACCACTGCGAGGGCAGAGAGCGGGGCGGGGTGGGGGGTGGGGGGGCAGCGTCCCCGTCCCCCGCCAGCTGCTGCAGCTGTGGGCTCCTCTCACGCACAGCTGCGCACTCAGAGAGCCTGCATTTGCGAAGGAACCCCTTTTGTTGGAAACGCGGGGGAGTCAGGGCCTGAAGGGAACTGGCTCCCGGCGTGTTTGTTTATTTCTCACAAACGGACCGCGGAGCGGGCACCTGCCTCTGCAGCAGGCGGTCAGAACTGATCTTGGGGGAAGGGGCGGGCGGGAACCCCGCGGGCTTGGAGAAGGAAGGGCTGGTGCACTGGTTTCCAGCTCTGCCCTTTAGTAACGGCCTCTGTGTTCCTGCGCCTCATTCTCCATCTGTGAACACGGTGACCTCCACCTTGAAAAACTGCGGGCAGGACTTGTGAGCAAGTGCGGGCACCTGGCAGGCACCATGGTGGCAGCTCCCCCTCTCGTCCTGCGGGTCAGGACCTCCCGTCTCTGCCGCGAATTAGAATTATGTCACCACGTTCCAGACCCGTTACATCAGATTTTCTGGGGGTGGGGCCCAGCATCTTGCAAAGCTCCCCGGACAGTTCCATTGTGGAGCCTGGGTTTTGGACCACTGCTCTCCCCCGCTTGACCGTGTCTCAAATGAGGGGCCTCTCTCTCTCTCTCTGTGTCTCTCTCTCTCTCTCTCCAACTTTTTTTATTAAAATGTCAAACAGTCACATGAATAGACAGAAAAATCTGATGAACCCTCATGTACCCATCATCCAGCCTCAACAGCCATCAGCGTGGCCAGTGCAGCCCCATCCACACACCCCCTTCTGCTTTCTGCCTTCCAGGTCACCTTAAAGCAGAACCAGCTCTGACTGACCAGCGTGGCTCACTGGGTGAGCATCAACCTATGAACCAGGAGGTCATGGCTCGATTCCTGCTCAGGGCACAGGCCCGGGTTGTTAACATTAAATTATCTTAATGTCATCAATTAAAATAGACATATATATTTTTAAAATCATCTCTTATACATTAACTTCTCAGCATGTATTTTCTAAAATATAAGGAATGACTTCTTTAAAAAATATATTTTTTTATTGATTTCAGAGAGGGAGGGAGAGACAGAAACATCAATGATGAGAAAGAATCATTGATTGGCTGCTTCCTGCACGCCCCCTACTGGGGATCAAGCCCAGAAACCCGACATGAGCCCTGAGGGAACAGTGACCTTCTAGTCCACAGGTTGACGCTTAACCACTGAGCCACACCGGCTGGGCTTTAAATAGATTGTGTGTGTGTGTGTTTATTGATTTTGGAGAGAGAGGAAGGGCGGGGAATAGAGAGAAACATCGATTGGATGCCTCTTGCATGCCCCCCCATTGGGGATCAAGCCCCACAACTTGGGCATGTGCCCTGACCAAGAATCGATCTGGTGACCTCTTGGTACATGGGTCAATGCTCAACCGCTGAGCCACACCAGCCAGGCATGACTTCTTTTTATTACAATCACAACTAAATTTTTAAAATTCTCTTAATGTTATCAAATATCCAGTGTTCAGATTTTCAGTTGTTTCATAAATGTCCTAATTTAGTTTCAATTAGTATGTTTGAATTAGGTTACAAATAAGATCAATACACTGTGATTGATTGGTTAGTGTGTGCTTTAAGGTTATTTAATCTCTTCTTTCCCTGCAATGCATTTGCTAAAGAAATTGGGCTATCCTCTGGTAGGGATGCCTCTGGTCTGAATCTTGCTGGTGGTTGCACCAGAGTCTGATCTGGTTTGCGGAGAGCACTGCCTGGGTGCAGGGAGGGTGCTCCAAGCACCGAGCCACGGGCGGGGTGTGTGTGTGTGTGTGTGGGGGGGGGCAGAGATGCCAATCTCCCTCAGGAGCTCGATGTTGGCTTTTGGTGCTCAGTTCCTGGCTGCACCGGTTGCAGAAGGTTCCTCCTTCCCGCAGAGCAGGGTTCTTCTTTGGTTAAGCAGACAACACAGCGATGTTTATAACTCTGCCGAGTGGTACAGCCACCGCCACAGAGCAGTCCCGCCGTCCCGGAGGTCTCCTGTCGCTGGGTGCGTTCCCAGCCCGGCGAGCACTGTTCGGAGCCGTCCCTCTCCATGTGCCGCCTCCGGCCGTTTCACCTACACGGAGGCGCGCCGTGTGCGGTCTGTGTGCGCATCAGTTCTTCCCCTCAGGTGCATGTGGGTCCCAGGGGAGCGCTCTACACCCTGGGGCCTGGGGCACCCCCAAAGATTCGGTGCAGGCGGTCTGCAGTGGGCCTGCGAGGCCGGGGTCTGGGAAGCCCCGGTGACCCCGGTGGGCAGCGGTGGAGGCCCTGCTTCCTCAGCCCCGGTGAAGGGGTGCCCACACCCACTGCCTGCTCTCCTCGCCTCCACACACGCTTGACCACGACCACGTGGTTCCTGCCCAACCACACGGAACCAACACTCTGCAAAGGCCTTCCCGCTGCCGAGCCCACCCCGCTCGGCCTTCCTTCTTCTGTTCACACCCTGCCCCTCCCCACCCCCCTCCTGTTAATCCTCACCTGAGGATATTTTTTCCATTGCTTTTCAGAGAGATTGGGGAGAGAGAGAGGTGAGACCTAGCCACTGGTTGCCTTCTGCACGCACCCTGACTGCGGGCGTGGGTGACACTCTAACCACTGAGAACATGGCCAGGGCCACACCCTGCTTCTTGGAATCCAGGCACCCCTCCCTCCCGGGCCTCCTCTTCTTCCCTGACCAGTCATCTTCCCCCCCCCCCCCCCTGCTCAGTCACCAACCATGTACACTGGCCACTCCAAAGTCTCCATGCCTCATCCCCGTAGCTCTTCTGAGCTCCAGAACCGCTCTCCTCCCCACCATCGGGGACAGCCACCCACATTTCCTGCTGGCATCTCAACCTTGGCATCTGCAAAACCAAAGTCATTCTCGCGCCTCCCATACCCCCCCCCCCCCCCCAGCTCTGCTGCTTATAAGCCCGTCACCAGGGCGGCGGGGCTGGGTGCTGTACTTGTGGTGAGGCCAGGTGAGAGCAGAGGGCTGTGGACCTGGCGCCCACACACAGACAGAGCGGGCTGCTGTCCTCCGCGGTCCATCCTCCACCCCACCCTCCTCCACCCCACCCTGCTCCTCCCCACCCTGCTCCTCCCTCAACAGCTCTGGGGGCCAGTTTCCAGCTCCCAGGACAGGAACGAGGCTTCTGTCTTATTAGCTGCTCATCCTGCACATCCCACCTCAGGAACAACGCCCGCCTTCCCCCCGCCTGCTAGTCCCTCGGTGACCGCCAGATTCTTCTCGATGGCCCATTGCTCCCGCCGCCTTTTGCCCCCAACCCACCTCCAGTTGATGGCTGAGGTGACCTTCTAGAAAAAGTCACAATCATGCCATTCCCTTGCTTACAATTCCGTTATGGCTCCTGCCATCCATCCAGACTCCAGCTAGTTTAGTCCTCTTCCTCTCTGGCCTCAACTCCCACCACTTCTCCTGCGAACCCTCCTCAGCCGTCCTTCCCATCTCTCTCTACTTTCTTGCTTCTGAGCCTTGAACACCTGCGCTTTCAGCCTGAACGATCTTGCCCTCCCTCCTCACCACCCGGCACCTCTGCTTGGCAAACATTGCTCATCCTTCAAGGCCCCTGGGACCACCGCCCCGTCCCAGGGACACTTAGTCATTTCTGCCTGTCCGCTCCCACCACCCTTGGTAAATGCTTCATCATTCCTTCAGCAAACACGTCTACCCTGTGCCAGACAGTGTTCCCGGGCACTTTGCAAATATTAACTCACTTGATTTTTATAACCCTCAATGAGGGGGTTATTAGCGCTATCGCTCTGACGGGTGAGGAGCCTAAGGCCCCAGAGAGGGCGGGTCACTTGCCCCGATCACTTAGCTGAAGGAGGCGGAGCCCGCCCTGAAGCCCAGGCCCTGAGGCTCCAGCGCCTGGACTCTGATTCATTCCACCGCACGGCCTCTCTGCTTGGATGAGCGCCACTGAACACTTAGCGTTAAGCTAAGCGATAGGAAACTCCATGTCGGCCCGTGTTTGCCCAGTCAAAGCAGCACATTCATCTGGTTCGCTGTGCCAGGCGCTTGCGACACAGCCAGAAACTCTGGAAAGACATACCTTTGCCCCCAGAGAGGAAACATGGTTAGAGTGAGGTGATAGGGAAGGAGCAAGGAGCGGAGGGAGCATGCGGCCTGATTCCGGGGTCTGAGAGCCCCCTGCAGAGTGATAGAGTCTAAGACCTGAAAGGAGTGAGAGGTGGAAGGGGAGTTGGAGGAGGAGGGTAACAGAAGGGGCTTCCAGGCAGAGGCACAACCTGGAATAGCACAGGCTAAGGCCTGAAAGCTAAGAGAAACAGCTGCCCTCTCTGTCACCTCCAATTACTACCTGGCACTGACCAGTTGCTCAATAAAGATTTGTCAAAAGAATATATTGAAAATGCAAAGAAGTCAAGAGAGCTAAAGATGATACAATGAAAGTGGGGAGTTTTTTTAAAATATGTATGTTTTTATTGATTTTAGAAAGAGAGGAGGGGAGAGCCAGAGAGAGATAAACATAGATCGGCTGCCTCCATGTGCCCTGACCGAGAATAGAACCCGTGACCTCTTGGTGCATGCGACAATGGTCAACCAACTGAGCCACACCGGCCAGGGTGGGGTTTTTTATTGTTAATCCTCACCTGAGGATATTTTCCCATTGATTTTTATTTTTTTTATTGATTTCAGAGAGAGAGATAGAAACATCAATGATGAGAGAGAATCATTGATCGGCTGCCTCCTGCACACCCCCCACTGGGGATCAAGCCCACAACCTGGGCATGTGCCCTTGACTGGAATTGAACCTGGGACCCTTCAGTCCACAGGCCAATGCTCTATCCACTGGGCCAAACCTGCTAGGGCTCCCATTGATTTTTAAAGAGAGTAGGAGGGAGGGAGGGGGGAGAGGGAAGGAGAGAGAGAAAAAAACATTGATGGGAGAGACACATCGATTGGTCACCTCCCTGCATGTGCCCCAATCAGGGCCGGGGATCAAACCTGCAACCCAAGTACGTGCCCTTGACCAGCAATTGAACCGTCGACCCTTCAGTGCATGGACCAGCGCTCCAACCACTGAGCCACACGGGCCAGGGTGAAAGTGGGGTTTTAAACAGGCGAGTGATCCACTCAAATTTAGTTGTTTATTGTTTTACTTCAAAGTCAGGTTTAATGAGGTATAATTATGGACAGTAAAAGTTTCCCTTTTCTCTGTGAGGTTCTATGCGGCTAATGAAGGCATCAGTCGTGTAGCCACCATCGCAGACAAGATCTAGAATAGTTCAATCACATCCAAAACTCCTTGGTGCTGCCCCTTCCTGCCAGCCCCTCCCCACCCCGAGGCAAACATCCGTCTCCTCTCTGTGGTTATGGGTTTGCCGTTTCCAGAATGTCACATGGATGACTCAGGTAGAATGCAGCCCTTCGAATCGGCCTCTACTTAGAACCACACACTTGAGATGTGTCCCTGTTGCGTGTCTCGGTGGCTGGTTCCCTTCTCATTGCTGAACGGAGGTCCACCGCATAGAGGAATCAGTTTGTACAGATGCACCGTTTGTTTAGCTGCTACTCGCCAGCTGAAGGACTCAAGTTCGCTTTGAAAAGCAAACATCACTGCCCCGAGTCCAGTGGAACGCAGGCCCTGCCCCTGCTGTTTGCCCCCGGCCTTTGCCTGGCGGCACTGGTGCCAACACAGGAGGTGGGGGCTGTGTCGCTGTCCTTCGCACGGGCTTTGTTCCCAGCACGCAGCCGGGGCACAGCTGGCCCCGAGTGAGGCATGGGAGCCGCTTGGCACAGCCGTGGGAGAGAATGTGGGGAAGGCGGCTGAGGTTCAATTACAGGGGGGTGGCTGAGGGTAGGGGTGAGGGGTGGAGATCAGGTACGTGGCTTTGGGGAAGAAAAGCCCACTTCTGAGAGTAGAGCAAGCCAGAGTGTATGGCGTTACTTCAACTTGGAGCAAAAGTGCAGTAACAAAACCCAACCCAACCCAGCCCAGCCCAACCCTCACAGGCTATCATCGTCCAGTTGTCTTCCCTTCTCCTGTGCTTCTATGAGGCTGCAGATCTTCTCTTGGCCGGCAGAGGGGGCTGATGCCCCATGCCTGAGCCTCTTCTGCGCTCATCCCATTCATTCAACAGGCAGGAGGGCACATTGGCCGATACTCACAGCAGGAAGGACCTTAGAGACCAACCACCGCGTCCATAACTATTATTTTACGGGCAAAGGACTCAGCCACACCCTGAAGCTATGTCCCACAGAGGGGTCTCGCACCCAGTTTCCCCGTGTACAGCTCCCATCTCTAGAGAGATGACAGTTTATTGAAACATCAGGTGTGGGAGGGGTCTCCAAGCCGGAGGGCAAAGTCGGAGGGACAGCCGCCGCGACCACAATGCCTGGCTGGTCTGACTCTGCCCATTGGTGTGGCCCTCGGCCTACTTGCCTTTCCTCTCGGTTCCTCTCTCCACCTAGAAAAAGCTGAACGCCCAGCTTTAAAACATTGTGCCAGGGAGAAGCCTGGATGAAGGACACACAGCTCATCTTTTACTGGGGCTTCCAGGGGGGCTGGAAGGCAGCAGGTGACCGAGATGCTGTGATGCTGTTCACTCCGCTCCTGGCTGGTCCGTAGCTGCTGACCCAGCACTAAGGGTGCCAGAAAAGATCCAGGACATGGTCAAAATGTGCAGTTCAGATAACCAACAGATGTATTTTAAAATTTTTAACCTACAGATTTCAGAGAGAGAGAGAGAGAGACTGCGCCACCCATTTATGCATTCTTTGGCTGACTCTGACATGTGCCCTGACCAGGGACTGAACCAAAACCTTGGCTCACTGGGACAATGTTCTAACCCACTGAGCTACCCGGCCAGGGCACCAACAGATACTTTAAAGTAAATGTATGTTCTAAATATCACCTAGGATATGTTTATACTAAAACATCTTTGATGTTGGTCAGAAATTTAAATTTAACTAGGTGGTGTGTATTTTTATTTGCTCAATCCTGCCACCCTGGCCAGTCCACAGGGGCCTCCCAGCACCCCAGCCCCTCTCCCGGGACCCCCAGATCTTCACCCTGGTTGGCTTGTGCCCAATTTTGCTGGTTGTTAAATAGAACTGACCCTTGAACAACACGGGTTTGAACTGCACGGGCCCCCGTACATGCATTTTTTTCCCCCCCGATAAACACTTGTACCATTTTGGAGCCATGGTTGGGATGCATGGACCTGCAGTGTGTTATACAGGTGACTTGAGCATCCGTGAATGTTGGTATCATGGGAGGGGAGGGTCCCGGAAGCAATCCCCCACCGATACCGAGGGATAACTGAAGTTTGGGGGAGTCCAAGGCTATATGGGAGCCCTGGCAGGTGTGGCTCAGTTGATTGGGCATCACCTGGTGCACCGTAAGGTTGCTGGTTCAATTCCTGGTCCGGGCACATGCCGGGGTTTCGGCCTTGATTCCTGGGTAGGGGGCGTGCAGGACGCAGTCCATCAATGTTCTGCTCTCACATGGATGTTTCTCTTCCTCTCTCTCTAAAAATCAATACAAATATTATTTATTTAAAAAGTTTTTTTTTATTGATTTCAGAGAAGCAGGGAGAGGAAGAGAGAGATAGAAACATCCATGATGAGAGAGAATCATTCATTGGCTGCCTCCTGCACGCCCCCCACTGGGGATGGAGCCTGCAACCCCCGCCTGTGCCCTGACGGGGAATCAAACCGTGACCTCCTGGTTCATAGGTCAGAGCTCAACCACTGAGCCGCCGGCCGGGCAATAACCACATTTGTTAAAAAGCCACACAGGAATGTCCAATTGCTCGGGGTTGCTGCCCCGCACCCGGCACCGCTCCAGAGTCCCGGGTTCGGGAACCACCCTTCCCCGCGGGCGAGGCGTCCCACCACAGCGCTGTGCTCTCTCCCTCCAGGCCTGGCGCTCCTGCTGCCCCCCGCCACGCTGGCCGCCCTGGCCGCCGGCTGGCTCCGCGAGGACTGCCCGGGCCTGGACCTCGCGGCCGCGGCCACCGGGGCGGCCCCCGCGCAGGCGGCGCTGTGGGCCAAGTCCCCGGGCGTCCTGGCCGGGCGGCCGTTCTTCGACGCCGTCTTCGCCCAAGTCCACTGCCAGGTCTCCTGGCTGCTCCCGGAGGGGGCCCGGCTGCAGCCCGTGGCCAAGGTGGCCGAGGTGCGCGGCCCGGCGCACGGCCTCCTGCTGGGCGAGCGGCCGGCCCTGAACGCGCTGGCCCGCTGCAGCGGGGTGGCCAGCGCGGCGGCGGCGGCCGTGGCGGCCGCCCGGGGCGCGGGCTGGGCCGGGCAGGTGGCGGGCACGCGGAAGACCACGCCCGGCTTCCGGCTGGCGGAGAAGTACGGGCTCCTCGTGGGCGGGGCCGCCGCTCACCGCTACGACCTGGGCGGGCTGGTGATGGTGAAGGACAACCACGTGGTGGCCGCCGGCGGAGTGGGGAAGGTGACGTCACAGCCGCCCTGCCGGCCCGCCCCTCGCAGCCCTTCCCCGCGGGCGGGAGGGGGTTGAACCCCAGCACCCCCCAGGCGGGAGGGGGATGGGAGGGGGATGAGCCCCTGCACCCCGCGGGCGGGAGGAGGATGAGCCCCTGCACCCCCCAGGCGGGAGGGGGATGAGCCCGGCACTCCCCAGGCGGGAGGGGGATGAGCCCCTGCACCCCGCGGGCGGGAGGGGGATGAGCCCCTGCACCCCGCGGGCGGGAGGGGGATGAGCCCCTGCACCCCCCGGGCGGGAGGGGGATGAGCCCCTGCACCCCCCAGGCGGGAGGGGATGAGCCCCGGCACCCCGCGGGCGGGAGGGGGTGAGCCCCTGCACCCCCCAGGCGGGAGGGGGATGAGCCCCGGCACCCCGCGGGCGGGAGGGGGTGAGCCCCTGCACCCCCCAGGCGGGAGGGGATGAGCCCCGGCACCCCGCGGGCGGGAGGGGGTGAGCCCCTGCACCCCCCAGGCGGGAGGGGGATGAGCCCGGCACCCCGCGGGCGCTCCCTCTGTAAACGAGGCCTTGCATGCGCTTCTCTAAAGCGTCCCGCTTGGCATGATGTTCAAGAGCAAAGGACCAGCGTGGGGAGCCAGTGTCCATGGCTTCCGGCCTTGGGTCCCTGACCCCGTCTCCCACTGTGAAAAGGTTCTTGTTTCTTATTTTTATCCTCACCCGAGGATATTTTTCCATTGATTTTCAGGGAGAGTGGGAAAGAGAGGGAAAGAAACACCGATGTGAGAAAAACACATCCAGGGCCAGGGAGGAACCAAGACACACGCCCTGAACCGGAATCGAACCGATTCCTGAACCGGAATCGAACCCGGGACCCTTTGGTCCTCAGGCCGAGGTTCTAGCCACTGAGCCAACCCCACCAGGGCTGTGGCAAGGTTCTTAAAGAGCCCTTCCAGTTTAATGCTCTGAGTCAAATTGAACTCATCCAAATGCCAAATATTGCTGATATTAGGCCTTTTTTTTTGGACCCACAAGAGTGACCATTTCACGTGGTTTCACCTAATATGAGAGAAACCATCCTGATGCCCGGTTTCCTCATTAACCCCAAGCTCTTGTCCACCTGGGACCTTTGCCTGCCAGTCCCAGCCCCGTGCGCCCCTAACACCACCCCTGTCACCCTCACCCGGCCTGGCAGGCGGTGAGGCGGGCCCGGCAGGCGGCCAGCTTCACCCTGAAGGTGGAGGTGGAGTGCAGCAGCCTGCAGGAGGCCCTGGAGGCGGCGGAGGCAGGAGCAGACCTCGTGCTGCTGGACAACTTCAGGCCGGAGGTGAGTGGGGTCGGCTTCCGGGAAGGGCCATGTCAGGGGCTGTCACCTCCCCTCGGCTTGTGTCCCGCAGGAGCTGCACCCCACGGCTGAAGCGCTGAAGGCCCGGTTCCCGCGTGTGGGCGTGGAGGCCAGCGGGGGCATCACGCTGGGCAACCTGCCTCAGTTCTGTGGGCCGCACGTCGATGTCATCTCCTTGGGGATGCTGACCCAGGCGGCCCCGGCTCTGGATTTCTCCCTGAAGCTGTTTGCCGAGGGGGCCACTCCAGTGCCCCGCGCCCGCCGGTCCTAACGCCGAGGCGGGTGACACTGGCAATGGGATAACATGGTTTCTTGGGACTTTCCCTCTGCTCACCTCAGCTTCCTAGTCTGTAAAATGGGTCTAATAAATGACCAACCTTATACACTTCTTTGGGCAGTAGTTAACACATGGTAAGCGCTCGGGAAATACTAGAAATGGCAGAGTTGTCTTCTCTGCTATGCACTTTTTTCACACACTGCCTTCTCTCCAGTCCAGTTGTGTCTTTAATCAACAGTTGTTGATTGGCCACTGTCAACCAGGCCGGCCATCCCGTAGCTGCTGTGGCCTGAACATGCAGGTTATAGAGAACACCTGATCATCTCTGTTGAAGTAAGAGCCCTTTCTACAGGATAAGGAGAAGTGGTGAGTGATAAGCAAGCGTTGGTCATAGTTTGAGCGACACTGTTCTTTTTGAGTGACAGTACGTGCTTTGCAATGAATGACATCGTAGTTCGAGGACATGATGTTGGGCTGGAACATTCCACTTGGTTGATGCTCTAGTTGTAGGTTACTGTCTTTGCCTCTCACCTCTGGCTGCATTTGCCGCCTCTTTGGTGGAGGCGAGAACCTGTCCATTCCTCGCTTCCTGGGTCCCCAGCAGACGTCACTGTGCGTCTTCCCCAAGGTGAAGGCTCTGCGTGGTGCGATCCGCCTTTCCGGCCGTCAGCTGGGAGAGGTCGGTCGGTCGGTCGGTCGGTAGAGCAGTGGGGCGGGGCAAAGGTGTGCTGAGGGCGTGAGGGATGGGGGGGGGCGGGTACATGTTCAGGGGGCTCGTTTCCTTCCATGCACAGCCAGGACCAGGGTCTAAGCAGGGAGTCTGAATCCTGCTCCCCAAACACACACCTGAGGTCTCGCTCACCTGTGCGGCCGCCCCTCCCCTAGCCCCAGCCCAGGCTCATCTCTCTCGAACCTTCTGGGGTGGTTCTGTGAGGAACCGGGGCACGAGGGCTCCCTAGGATGAGGGTGGCCCCTGAGGTGACTCCTCCCAGAGGGTTCCAGTCTGGAGCCCCCCTCCCCTCCCAGCACCCACTCTCTTCGCCCTTTGCCAGGAGAGAAAACCGCTCTGGTCCCAAAGGCTCCTTCCCTAGGGGACCCTGGAGGCCCACTCTGCCTGTTGGGGGGTACCCTTCCCTGAGCCCCTTCTCTCACCCTGGAAGCGGCCTGGGAAGGGGCAGATCAGGAAAACCATGAGCTCATCTGCGATGCAAAAGCCCCAGGCCGCCCTAACTGGTTTGGCTCAGTGGATAGAGCGTCAGCCTGCGGACTGAAAGGTCCCAGGTTCGATTCCGGTCAAGGGCATGTACCTTGGTTGTGGGCACATCTCCAATGGGGGATGTGCAGGAGGCAGCTGATTGATGTTTCTCTCTCATCGATGTTTCTAACTCTCTATCCCTCTCCCTTCCTCTCTGTAAAAAATCAATAAAATATATTTAAAAAAAAAAAAAGCCCCAGGCCCCTCAGACCTGCCGGGAGCAGGCTCGGCCCAGGGAAGACTCACCCAGCAGAGACCCCGGCCAGAGTGGACGCTGCCTTTGGTAACACCCTGAACGGAAGGGAGGGGACCTTTTCCCAGGACACAGCTCAGAGGTGCCACCTGGAGCCCCTCCTGTCCTCTCTCACACACTGCGCCTCTCAATCCTCCCGTCCTTCCCCAGGGAAACCGTGAAAGCTCAACGAGGCCGCCGCCCCCTCCAGGCAACTGAGACCTCCGAGCCCCAGCTCAGACCTGATTGAAGCAGGAGAACGGAACCCCCTAGAACCAGGGGCGCTTCTGGGTGTCAGGACAGGGAAGTTGGGGCCCCTGGATGAGCTGGGAACTGGAGGGCAAAGCAGGTGGAACCCAGGAGGGAATCGGCCTGAGCGGAGCTGAGGGGAGAAGTGTGCCAGGAGTCGCACTCAAGTGCCCCCAGGACCCAGGCGGACGGAATAAGTGTGTGTGTGTGTGTGTGTGTGTGTGTGTGTGTGGCGGGGGGGGGGGGTGCGGGGGGGACGGCCGCTGGAATGAGACAAAGGGGAGTGAAGAATGAAATCTACCAGGCCGAGTCCCCAGCTCTCCCTGCGCCCAGGAAGGGCTCAGCCCTCAGTCGCCTCCAGAGGTGACTGGATCCTGGGCAGGCGGAGGGGGAGGCCTGGGCAAAGGCTCCGAGGCAGCGACGACTTGGATTGTTTGGTGGAAGATTCGAAGCCGGGATCAGAAGAGGTGAGATGGCTAGGAGCTGGGCGGGGCCCAGACCACAAAATGGGAGGTCAGAGGACTTGGACTCTGTCCCGAGAGCAATCAGCGGGGAGCTGAGCATGTTGGCAGCTAGATGCGTCTCCTGTGGAAAGATCTATTTGAGGATCGGGAGTGGCTGAGGGACCCGGGGCTGCGGCAGCCACTCCCAGGGCTTGACCTCCGAGGGCTTGACCATGGGTGCGGCCGGGGGCGTGCAGAAGGAATGCAGGCGGAGGAAACGGCAGCTGCAAAGGCTCAGTGCGCTTATGCCTCTTGGATGGGCGCAGCCGGGAGAGTTGCGGGTGGGGAGACCCGGGGGGGGGCGGGGGCGGATGGCAAAGAGGAATCTCACCCTCAGCTGGTACTGCCCTGTCCACCTGGCTGCACTTCCTCCTTGCCTGGCCAGCCTGGGCCTGGGTTTGGATGATTTCCTCAGGCTGCCCGACGCCCAGCACAGACTGCGTCAGAACACTGGCTGGTGAGCAAGAAGGGAGCGCGCATGACCGGGGGCCCTTGCTCAGCACATGTACGTCTCCCTCCCTCAGTCAGTGCTCATGCTGGGTGGGTGTGAGCGTCCCCATGTCACCCATGGGAAACCGAGGCTTTATGAAGTTAAGAGCTGTTCAGGGCCAGACATCAGTAAAGTGGTGGGGCAGGGTTTGAGCACCTACTCTGTGCCAGGCAATATTCTAGACACCGAATATACAACAATGAGTAAGCAGTAAAAACCCCTGTCCTCAGGAGTTTATATTCTAGTGTGGAGGAGGGTGGGAAGAATAGACAATGAAAAAAATACCTGAAAATACCAAATGTCAAGTCTACTTACGGCCACCAGAGGGCACTGTAATTCTACCGTCTTCCATTCCCTGCTTCCTTCCATCTTCCATTCTCCCTTTCCAGGTTCCAAAGATAACAGCCAAGGAGGCCATGAATACTAAGTGTAGCATCTGCTCAAGAATGAAAGCAGAGCCCTGACTGGTTTGGCTCAGTGGATAGAGCATTGGTCTTTGGACTCAAGGGTCCCAGGTTCGATTCCGGTCAAGGGCATGTACCTTGGTTGCGGGCACATCCCCAGTTGGGGGTGTACAGGAGGCAGCTGATCGGTAGAGATGTTTCTAATTCTCTATCCCTCTCCCTTCCTCTCTGTAAAAAATCAATAAAATATATTATAAAAAAAAAAAGAATGAAAGCTGAGGGGCGAGTGTGTGTGTATGTGTATGTGTGTGTGTGTGTGTGTGTGTGTGTGTGTACACGCAGTAGTTCCTTCTTTGCCTGCTTTTCCGGGTTAATCCCCTTATCAGATTCCCCATCCAATCGCCCAAGGTATCTATCTCAGTGACTTTTCAAAGCCTTATGTACTCCAGAGATCACCAAGACTCATGTTCATTCACCAACCCATCCGTCCTCTCTACTTACCCACCTTCTCACCCCTCCTCCATCCACCCTCTTATCCACCCTCTCAGCTTCTCTTTGTCTCAATTCTCTGCTACCCAGGACCCCATCCACCCACCCTCCTTCCATGTATCCCTCCCCTGCCACACCTCCACCCACCCACTAACTGGGGCATTCAGTCTAGGTCAGTGGTCGGTAAACTCATTAGTCAACAGAGCCAAATATCAACAGTACAACGATAGAAATTTCTTTTGAGAGCCAAATTTTTTCAACTTAAACTTCTTCTAACGCCACTTCTTCAAAATAGACTCGCCCAGGCTGTGGTATTTTGTGGAAGAGCCACACTCAAGGGGCCAAAGAGCCGCATGTGGCTCGCGAGCCGCAGTTTGCCGACCACTGATCTAGAGGGTCTGGGAAGGCAAGAGGTCAAACCAGACTGACCGTCAGTGAACTCGGCGGGCGTGAGTTTTAGGATGCCAAGGCCATTGAGAGCTGAAAGCATTAAAAAATGGCAAGACGTTATCAGCCGACCAAACTTCGTCTGAAAGCAATGAAACTCTGGATCTTTAAAAAACCCCACTGTGGTATTATGTGGTGTAGACACACGTGTTAAGTCATCAATAGCCCTTCAAGGGAACATGGTAGGTAAAATCCCATAAATGTTTCACCACCTCCGTACTTTGTTCCAGTCGCTTCCTGAGCAAGATCGTTTTGGCAGTTACTCAGGAACAATTAAGACCTGCTTTCTGGGGCCCTAAGTAGCTGGCGTGTAAGACCAGACTACAAAGTGCTGGAGGAAAGCTGACCGCGAGGCTGTGGGCAACGGCTCCAGCAGTCGCGTGGTGCTTAGAGGTCTGCCCCCGGTCTGTGGCTTTCTCCGCTTCGGCTCCGAGAGCTCTTTGGAGCACCAGGTGGGCACAGCGCACCCGGCACGCGGTCGGGGCAGAGACCCTTTGCCATCTCCAGTCCCTGGGTCCCTGGGTGACCGTCCCTCTTCCTGAGCTCAGACGTTCAGAGGCTTAGCACCAGCCAAGGGCTGTCCACGGCCACTGGCTGCCTTTTGACCAAAAGCAAGCATCTTTGTTGTTTTGTTTTGTTTGCTTTGTATGTCGAACACCAATCCAAGCCTAAGCTCTACCTTGAGATTTTTAAAAAACATTATTAGAAAGTATTAGAAATGTCCCCCGCTGTGCCGCGCCAGCACAGCCAAGGGTTCGGCGAGCCTGAGCGGGGGCGACGAAGGATGGAGAAATGATAGACAAAGAGGAGAAGCTGGGTCTAGGTGGATCTTCTGTGCCTTGCTGAGGCCACAGAACCCATCCAGACTGCACAGCTGAGGCTTTATTTATAGTCAGGGACAAACAAGGAAATCTACAATGTTGTTGTAAGTTTCACTTGTTTTGGCAGCACTTGCTGCCCCTCCCACAGCCCACTAGCTACCCAGGAAGGATCCAGGGAGCAGTCACAAGATCGAGCTTAATTATGCTTAGAGGGCTGTGCCCTCCAAGCTGGGACTTGTTTGTGACTTTGCCAGCAGGTCAGTCCGAGGCTTAACCCTATAACCGCTTCCTACACCCCGCCCCACTCCCACCCCCTCCCCAGAGATTGAAATATCTCATTACATTCAAACACATTAGATTTTCTAGGGGCCTCATTTCTTAGAGACACCTCTCTGCAGGCTTCCGACCTGCCTGCCCCTGGAGTGGCTGTTCCCCAGGCCTGCTGCGGAGGGGTCTCCTGAGGCTCCCTTCTCCGCCCACTGGGACTTCCTTCACACCTTTTTTTTTAAAAAAAAAATTATTAATATATTTTTATTGATTTCAGAGAGGAAGGGAGAGGGAGAGAGAGAAACATCAATGATGAGAGCAAATCATTGATGGGCTGCCTCCTGCATGTTCCCCACTGGGGATTGAGCCTGAACCCAGAGATGTGCCCTTGACTGGAATCAAACCCGGGACCCTTCAGTCCGCAGGCTGACGCTCTATCTACTGAGCCAAACCAGCTAGAGCCTTCACGCCTTTCTTGAGTCGATCCCTAGTTTCCTGGATTCCGTGTCTTCTCTGTCTTGCTTTATCCCTTGCTTTGGTTGGTATATTCTCTAGAACTTGATAAGTAAGGGTACATCTTTGAGAGTTTGCTAGTGGAAATATGTCTTTATTTTACGTTCTCACTTTATAGTTGGATAGAGAATCAAGATGGAAAGTCATTTGTCCTCGGTATTTTGAATGCACAGCTGTCCCCTCCGGCTCCCGTTGTCAGCCCTGGGAACCCAGGTCCACGCTGGTTTACGACGGTCAGAAAGCCTTTCTTCCCTGGAAGCAGGCGGCCTCTTCCCTGGCCCCGTGATCTAAAAGTCTTGGTCTGGACCCGTTTCATCCACTGTGTTGGGCCCCATCAGTCTGCAAAGCCATCCCTTAAGTGTTTCTTCTCTTTTACTGCAGAATGTGCGTGAAAAGAACTAAACTATCACCTCGGTCAAGACAGAAAAGATTGCCAGCTGCCCAGAGCCCAACCCCCAGCCCAGGCTGGTCCCTGCGCGGAGGTCATGACCATTTTGACGGCTGTGGTCACCATCTCCTTGACTTTCTCGGTAGTTTTCCTCCCGTGCGTAACCCTCTAGGCCACCCCGTTGGGTTCTGCCAGCGAAGGACTGCATCCCAGTGACCACCTTCGCCATTCCTAAGTGCGCCATGAAGGAGTGGTAAGTGTATTCACAGGTGTGTGACCCATCTCCAGCACCCCTCCATCTCCCAAGCGGAAACTCTGTGCCCGGTAAACAGCAGCTCTCCAACCCCGCCCCCAGCCCCTGGCAGCCACACGCTCCCGTCTGTCTCCATGAATTTGACTTTCTAGACTCCTCATGTGAGTGGAATCATACAGTCTTTGTCTTTTTGATACTAACTTGCTTCACTTAGCACAATGTCTTCAAGTTCTCTCCATATTGTAGCATGTGGTAGGATTCTCTTTCTCTTTAAGGCTGACTAACATTCTGTTTGTCTGTGTATACACCACATTTTGCTTATCCACTCATCTGTCGAAGGCCACTCGTATTGCCCCCGCCTCTTGGTCAGTGTGAATAGTGCTTCTGTGCACATGGGTGTGCTTTGAGACCCTGCTCTCAATTCTTTTGGGTCTATACCCAGGGGTGGGGCTGCTAAATCACATGGTAATTTTATTTTTAATGTTTTCAGTAACCTCCATACTGCTTTCCATAGTGGTTGTGCCATTCTACATTCCCACCAACAGGGCAGAGGTTCCAATTTCTCTACCTCTCACCAACACTTGTTTTCTTCTTTCTTTTGTCAGCGGCCATCTTACTGGGCGTGAGGTAGTATCCTGTGGTTTTGATTTGCATTTCTCTGATGATCAATGATGGTGAGCTATCTCTGGCTACTTTTTTTTTCTGGCTACTTTTAGAAGTTTCGCCTTCTCATTGGCTTTGAGCACATTGATTATGATGTGCCTTGGTGTAGTTTCTTGTGTGTGAGATTTGTTGAGTTTCTTGGATTTACAGTTTCAATCAAATTTGGAAATTGTTCAGCCATTGGTTCTTAAACTATTTTTCCTGTGCCCCCATGTCTCTCCTTCAACTCCAATTACTCACATATTCGGCTGCATGAGTTGTTCCACAACTCACTAATGTGCTTTTAATTTTTTTTTAATTCGCTTTTCTCTGTTATATTTTAGGTAGTTTCTCTTTTTATTCTTTTTCTCTTATTCATGTTTAGGTAGTTTCTATTGCTATGTCACAACATTAATTTTTTTCTACAATGTCTAATCTGTTATTACTAGTGTATTTTTCACCTCTGGTATCGTAATTTTCATTTCTAGAAGTCTGACATATCTTTTGTATATCTCCCTGTCTCTACCTAACTTTTTAAACATATGGGAGGCAGAATGGCTGTTTTAATGTTCTCATTCTAACGTTTGTGTCAGTTCTGGGCTGGTTTCAGTTGATGGGTTATTACCCTCAGTCTGGGTTAGGGTGCTACCTCCGGGCATGTGCTGTCACCTTGGATTGCTGGCCCGACGTTGCGGATTTACCTTGTGGAACGCCAGGTGGTTTTGTAACCTGTGTGATTCGTTAGGCGGGTTCCGAGTCGTGTTCGGTCTCTGGGTTAATTAGTTATTCGCCAGCCCTGAGCCAAGGCCTCCCTGAGGACGGTGCCCTTGACATTTCCAGTCTGGCTGGTGGGAGGCCTGGCCTCGTGTGAACCTGGGCACGCTGCTCCGCTGGCCCTCCAGGTGGCTCTTCCCCGGGCCTGGGGGTCTCCTCACACACTGAATACTCCAGGGGGCCTCTCTGCAGATCTTGGGGTTCTCTCTGGGCACCTCACTCTGCTCTGCGTTCTGCTCTGCCGCCTCTAGCTGCGGTGGGTCCCCCGGACTCAGCTCCAGGAGTCCTCGGTCCCCTTCAGTCCCCGCTCGGCCTGGGTCTGGGAATGCTCAAAGCAGGACCGGCCGTGACCGCTTTCCGTTCTCTCCGGGCTCTCCTTGCGTGGCGTCCAGTGTTTTGAAAACTGTTACTTCCTGTGTTTTGTTGGTTTGGTGGCGGTGGTGGTGGTGGTGGCGGTGGTATCAAGCGGGAGGGTAAGCTTGGTGCGAAGCGGGAGTCTCCACGGGGGTGTTGCTAGGAGCTCGCCGGGCCTCCGGGTGCGCAGCCAGCAGGGGCCACTGCGCAGACCTCTCTGCTCTGCTTGCAATGTTTTCCTCAACCAACGGCCTGGTTATCCCTCCCGGTGTTTCCCCTGGGACTCCCGTTAGAATCTAGTAACATTGAATGGAATGATCCTTCATCTCTTTTCTTACATATTCCCCGTGTCTTTGTCATTTTGCTCTACATCCTGAAAAGCGTTTAAACTCTTTCCTCCCCTACTGTCCTTTAACTTTCTAACGGGGGAATTGCATGTGTAATTTCCAGAACTTTTTCTTTTTCTCCAGCTGCGTGTGTTCCTAGAAGCCTCTGCTTGTGTGCGGGTGCACCGGCTGACTTCTGTTTCCTCCAGGGCTGGCTGGCTCTTCATCGGATTCCTTTTTGGCGTCACTGGTTCCCCGGCCGGCCTCTCCCTGGAGCAGGCTCAGGCTCTGTGGGCAGGTGTGTTAATTCATTAAAACACGTCACTTAGATCAGAGGTTCCTGTCCCCCTCCCCTCCCCCCCGGGCGACATTGGTGATGTCTGGAGACGTTTGTGGTGGTCACAACTAGGGGATGCTACTGGCCCCTCGTGGATAGAGGCCAGAGGTGACGCTCACTGCCCTACAGTGCACAGGGAAGTCGCCCGCAGGGAAGGGTTACTGTGGCCCAAACAGCAACAGCGTGAAGGTGGGGAAAGCCCTGACTTAAGGCCTTCTGGGAGCAGGCTGCCCCGCCTCGAACCACCAAAGGCCAAGGTAATGAACACTTGTTCAAGGCTGTGTAGAAGGGACCTCCAGCCGATGGTCCACGAGCCACGTGTCCATAGACTTGCTTCATTTGGCTTTTATGGGTCAATACATTATCAATATTCACAAACATTTTGGCTGATTTTACCCCAAGCCCCAGATTTTTAGCTTCTGGTGCCAAGTCAGAAGGATGGGCGTGACTGGCGGCACCGAGTGGCAGCTGTGCCCAGAGACAGACATGTGGTCTCTTCTCACCTCGCCCCTGGTCCACAGCGCTCACCGCTGCTCGGGCCTGGCCTCTTCATACATGGGAATTCATGACCCCTGCACTTTTTGGGGGGAGGGGGGTGCTGATTTTGCCCTGGGGACCAACACTGACTCCCCAGGGATGGCCGTGCACTGGTTCGAGACCACCTTTGTTACTCATCTTGTTTTCTCTCCCACGGGTACTCCTACTTTAGAGTAACGGGAGAATATCGGCGGGCGGACCGTATGAGAGTAACGGAAGCCACGGCGTCATGAGGCTGCCTGGAGGAGTGTGGGAGGAGAGCGAAGCCGCCCAGGGCTGCCCCTGAGGCAGGCAGCCAGCAGAGGCCGACAGGGTGGCCAGAGAGGGAAGCCGGGTGTGTGCGGAGTCCCAGCGGCAAGGGGAGAGCGTGTGTCAGTGGATCCGATGGCTAATGCGCAGCCAGGAGGCCGAACGGAGGCCCTGGATGAAAGCATGCCGGCTCTGTGTGTGCACGCGGTGTCTGTGGAACGGGAGAGTGCCCGGAGCTGCAGCGGGCTGCACAGCGAGGGGGGATGGGGAGCGTGGACTGCTGGGACAGACAGCCCTTTCCGCAAGTTTGTCTGTGAGGGAGGTGAGAGGGCGTGTTAATGTGGTGAAGGATGGAGAATTAGTTGTGTTGTTTTGTTCCTTAATCCTCACCCGAGGATATTTTTTTCATTGATTTTTAGAGAGAGTGGAAAGGACGGAGGAAGGGGAGGGGAGAGAAAGAGAGAGAGAGAGAGGGAGGGAGAGAGAGATGTGAGAGACACATCAATTGGTTGCCTCCTAAACACGCTGGGAATCGAACCTGCAACCCAGGTACATGCCCTTGACCAGGAATCTAACCCGTGACCTTTCAGTCTGAGGGCAAACACCTTAACCACTGAGAAAAACAGGCCAGGACTATTTTGTTTTCTTTAATCCTCATTGAGGATATGTTTCCATTGGTTTCAGAGAGGCGGGGGGGGGGGGGGGGGGGGGGCGGGGGGAGAGGCATTGATGTGAGAAACACATCACTTGGTTGCCTCCCGCATGCGCCCTGACCCAGGATCCAACCCGCATCCCAGGTACGTGCACTAACCGGGAATCAAACCTGCAGCCTTTGGGGTGTGGAGGATGCTCCAACCCAGGGAAGTTAGCTTGCTGTTTAAGTGGGGGAGATTCGGCCTTGTTTATAGAGGAAATAGTCTGGTTTTGTTGTGGTATTGTGAACGTTATAACCGGACAAGCACATTCCCGCCATGAAACATCTAGAAACGCTGCATAAAACCAAACAAACATCCTTTAAAATGCGCAGCTGGGTTTTAAGGAAGGAAGGGGCGCCCCTGGGGCCGCACCAAGGAGGAAGTGGAAGCCAGAGCTGTGTGATGAAGGAGGCAGGCCTTGCCTGGGGCGCTGAGAAGAGCAGGTTAGAGAAACATCTTCCCGCCAGCCCAGCCCGGGAGCAAACAGCCCTGTCGGCCTCTTCCTGAGACCCGGGGGCGGCAGGAGGTCTCCCCTGAGAATTCATAACCAGAGGTTCCGCTCACTTGAATTGGGGGCTCATGTTTACACCATCGTCTCAGAAGCTCAAATAAAATTAATAACGAATGTGGTCCAGCGTTGGCAATAGCCCCGAAGCAGGAGCAAACACAGAATCTCCATGACACCCCTTCAAACTGATCGCATGGACTCCTGCTGAAGCCGAGCTCACAGCCCCAACGGGAAAGCCCAAGAGGAAACCGCCCGTCATGAATGAGAGGAGCCCCAGAACCCTGAGCAACAGGACCTTACAGCAGGATGCTTCAAAAGCCTAAAGGCCCAAGGGAAGGCCTGAACCTGGGACAGTCCTCCGAGGGTGTTAAAAAGGGGAGGGGGAGGTCTAAAATACAGAGAAAGGAGCAAGGTTTGTAAAACTGGTGCATGTCTTAGTCCACCCACTCACTCATTCCCTTCCCTTGGGCTCCTGTTATGTTCTAGACCAGGTTCTGGGTCGGGGAATATAAAGGCGACTTTGGGGATAGCAGCTGGACTCTGCCTCAGGAGGATCCCGTCCCCCCTGCATCGTCCAGCTTTCATTCTATACCATCCTGAAAAGTCCCAGCAGAGCATCTTGCTCAGCTTTCAATTCTCTCGTTGTGCGGAGGAAGGACGTGAGGCCCAGTAACATAAAAGTCACTTTCCCAAATCCCCAAGTAAGTGGGTGAGAGCCAGCCTGAGAGCCGGGGCCTTGTCCCCGGGGCCCCTTGCACACTGTGGAAGCTCTGAACGCTGCATCTCTGCTCTGTTCCCCGGTGGACTGCTCCCTCCTCGGGGGCAGAGTCCCCACAACCAGTCCTGTCAGCTGACCTGACGAGGTGACATGATTACCCAGCCTGAGAGACAGAGACGGGACAGGAACCCTGCCTTGTATCCGTTATGTGTCCCTTCTTATCCCACCCCCTCCTCCCCCACCGCTGCCCCTGGAGAGATGGGAGGTCCTTGAGTGCAGGCGCCAGGTCTGACTCTCCCACCCCCGGGCCTGGCTCAGGGGAAGTGCCAGGGCCCCAAGAGAGGTCCCTCTGCCCAGGGGCTTCTCACTCCTCTGCTGCTCCTTCAACTTCTGGCATCCAAGGCTGGGAGGGCAGGTCCAGGCCCACGAGCCCCTGGCCCTCAGAGTGTTGGCCCCTGCCCAGCAGCAGTTCCCGGTGTGGATGAACTCGCGGGGCCCCGGCCGGCATTAAGTAGCACATAATTAGTTGGATCCTGTGCAGGATCCTCTGTCTGGGTACTTCTGAGGGAGGTCTCAGGGTGGCAGCTGGACAGCCTAACACTTGCTGACATCATCCCTCCTTTTTTTAAAAACAACAACAACAAAGAAAGATCCGCTCTTGGGGTCACTGCCTCCAGCAGGGAACAATGTCTACTTAGAACTTAGCGTCTTTGTTTACAGTGTATTTATTTGACCTTCTATTTATGGCAAGGGATACTGGTTTTCCATTTACAGAGGTGATACAAGAAATATTCCTTTTAAAATAAATTTATTAAGCAAACAGTAAACCAATTCAAAGAAAACATAAAGTGGATAGTAGTACAGTTGGTAAACTGATATGGCAAGAATCCTAACAGCCATGACTGCAGTTTGGAGTGAAAACGCCTTGGCCTCTCCCGGGCCCTGGCTCTGCTCCCGAAGAGGTCAGCTGATACGATGGCTATAGGGCCAAGGACGTTGGGGGCTCCATTCCTCCGGGTGGAGCTGGAGCGTTATAAGTAAGCCTGCCTGGGGGGGACCTGTCTCTCTGGAACACTCCAGCAAGCTTGGGGGGGGGGGCAGGGGGGGGGAGGGAGAGATGGCCAGAGGCTGCATTTTGGGAGCTGTCCTGCCCTGGGACGGTTTTCCATGTTGGTTCAACCTCAGATGTCCTTGGCCCAGGCCTCCCTTACGATGGAGGGGTAAGCCTCGCAGGCTGGGGTGCCAGCCTTCAGAGACGGCAGAGGCGCCCCCTGGTTTACTGACTCTAGGTCCCAGCGCAGGCCAGAGAGGGCCTCTCCAGCTGGGCTCCCCTAGTTTGCTCTGAGCTGGGGTCAAAGTCTCGGTTCATGTTTCGTAAGATGCTCCTGTGCCCGGTCTTGACCTCTCTCTGTGTGCTTTCCTGGAGGGATGGTTTGTGGCTCTGGAAGCGGGATTCCCGAATCTCCTGCACGCACAGCTGACAGTCTGCTTCAGCGTCCACCGGACCCTGCCCTCTGACGCCGGCTTTAGACACGTGCGGGAAGGTGAAGCCACTGCGGCGATGCTCTCTCATGCCTGTCTTGTACCTTGAATTCTTAATCAGGAAGGTGACCTTGGCGGCTCTGGCCCAGAGTCCACCCCACCCGCACTCTGCACTGAGCGCCCCCTCCAGGCCGCTAAGCAGAAGCACCTTGAGCTCCCCGGCCGCTCAGGCTCGTTCGTCCACACCCAGCCTGCCCAGACGCAGACCCAGCTGAATTGAAATCCAGACGTAAAAAGCCTGGCCTTCTTCCCTGGCCTCAGATGCCAGCTGGGTGCCCAGGCTGGAGCCTCTGAGCTTGGGCCTTGCTCAGAGGTCTCTGGGAGGCCAGTCCTCCAGGCTCCGGGGATTCAGAAACCCACGCTGGTGCGGCTTTCACGCCTCCAGAAAGCCGAGATCTCTTCCAGAGTGACCCGAGGCTGGAGGCCCCACTCAGGATCAGGGCTGCCTGGCCGCTGCCTTCGGGCCTGGGGGCTCCCCAAATTCATGCTGGGCTCTGGCCTCTGTTCAGGCTCAGCCCAGCTCACCAGGCCTGGGGCATGGGGCCTCCCTTCCCAGGCCTGGGGCCCCCAGAAGGTACTTGGGGTTGGGGCCTTGGGTGGGGTCTGGGGAACAAAGAAGTTGGGAGGGGAGTGTGGAGTTGGAGGGGCAGGTGGGGCTGTTGCTCGGGCCTCCAAGGTGCCCCCGAGGATAGGAGGATCGGGGGCTTGGCCCATCAGCAGGGGTACCTCGGAGCCGTACCAGTCCTCGGAGCGCTCCCGGGGGGTGCCTGTGGGCTCGATCCACAGCTCTCCTCCGGGGCGCCAGACCAGGGTGGGTGGGTGGTGGCTGGGGTCTGGTCGCAGAGAGCGGCGGAACAGGCGCTCGGCCAGCACAGCCGTGGTGAGGAGGAAGAGGGCGGCCAGCAAGGCCAGGGCCAGCATGATGGGGATGCAAGGCCCGCAGGGCAGCGGGGGCCACGAGGCCGACTCGGCTGCAGGGGGCTCTTCCATGTGCCCCGAGGGCTGCTCCGGAGTCCAAGGCATCTGGAGGGCCAGGCCAGGAGGGGAAGACAGTCCAGAGGCGGAGAGAGGCACCAGGGCCCAGCCAAGGCTGAGGAGAGAGATGGGCAGGGGCTGGGAATCTGGCCTGAGAAACAGGCCCAGACAGGAAAGGAGCAGAGGGACCCCAGAAAGGGCCAGAGGAGGCAAAATGGGGGGAAGCACCACCGGGGCCCACACCGGGCCCTCCAGCCCAGAACCCCATTTCCCCTCCCAGATCCCCGGGGCCTCAGACAACGCCCTAAGGGCCCCAGGGGCGCCCCCCTCCGTCTCCTCAGCCCCCCGGGTCTTGCTGGGCCTACAGAGGGAGGGGTGGGTGCTGGGCCCAGGGGCTCCCGCCTGCAGGGCCTCTGTGCTCCTCACCTCAGTCTCTGGCCTTGGGCTCCCCTCGCCCCTCAGAGCGGCTCTTCCCTGCCTGCGGGAGGGCGCAGAGCAGGCCCTCGGATGCGGGCGGAAGGGAGGGCACCGCCTGTTGCTGGGCAACGTGCCCCAACTCCCCTGTCCTGAGGCGCGTTTCCAAGGCAACCTGGGGGGATGTGGTCACTGCGGTTGGTGGGGAGGCGGCTTCTGGCAAGAGGGGTGGGGCCAGAATGGGCAGTGGCGCTGGTGAACTCTGTGTCACCCCATAGGCCCCCAATATTCACCCAGAGGCCGCTTTCCCACCCGCTCCACCCAGCACCACGCGCCTCCCCCCCCCCCCCCCCCCCCCCCCCCCCCGCCGCCCCACGCCCTCCTGCTGGAGCCAGCCTTCTCCATTCTTTTCAGAACATGTCTTTCACATCTCCATGTTCTCAGACCATTTGCCCCAGTTTTGGTTAGAAAATATCTGTGAGGTGAGGCCTGGTAGCAGCAATGTCAAGCCTCTGGGAAAAGTCCAGGGTCAAAAACAGGCTCCGGGCAGGTCTCCAAGACCCCGGATGTTGGCCATCCTGGCTCCTTCCTCCTGTGGCTGAGGGTGGGAGGAGCCTGGGTGGGGACGGAGGGTGTCCTCAGCTCCTGGTGTCCTTTCAGGTTGTGTAGTTTGACTCACTGACAGATGACAAGTGAGCCCCAAAGAAGGGAGGTGTTGTGCCAAAGTCACACAGCCCACGTACATGGGAGGGATGGGGGAGCATAGATATAAATTCCTGGTCTAGCAAGCTCCGGGAACATAACACAACTCTTGTTTTGCAAAATGACAACCATTTAGTGTGAAAAGCTACAAAAATATGTTGAAATGCTAGTGTCTTACAAAAGGTGGTCACAGGGCAGCCTGACTCAGGTCGCTCTGCCCTGGTGGTTTGGAGGAAAGGGACAGAGGATGGAGAAGTGCAACAGGGGGATGGAGTCCGTGGAAATGAACAGCTCGTGGTTCTGGGCCTTATGAGGTACACAGGAACCTGATGAGACTGGAATCTGATGAGATTATAAGCCTTAAAGTCTGAGCTTTAAAAAAAAATAATAATTTTAATATATATATTTGATTTCAGAGAGGAAGGGAGAGGGAGAGAGAGAAAAACATCAATGATGAAAGAGAATCATTGATTGGCTGTCTCCTGCACGCCCCCTACTGGGGATCAAGCCTGCAACCCAGGAATGTGCCCTTGGCTGGGAAACCAACTGTGACCTCCTAGTTCGTAGGTCGACACTCAACCACTGAGCCACACCAGCCGGGTGGTGTTTTATTCTTAACAGTCTTTTATCACTTTTTAAAAATATATTTTTATTGATTTCAGAGAGGAAGGGAGAGGGAGAGGGAGAGAGAGATAGAAACATCAGTGATGAGAGAGAATCATTGATCAGCTGCCTCCTGTACACCCCACACTGGGGATTGAGCCTGAAACCTGGGCACGTGCCCTGACCGGAATTGAAGCAGGCCGACACTCTATCCACTGAGCCAAACCTGCTAGGGCTCTTTTATCACTTTTTTAAAAAGCTTAAAAAAATTTAATTGCTTCCTCAAAAAATTAAATAGAATTACCACATGATCCTGCAATTATGCTCTATGTATTTTATGCATATACAAAAAAACAACAACTGAAAGCAGACTCAAACAGATATTTACACACCAATGTTTATAGCAGTGTTGTTCACAATAAGCCAAAAAGTAGAAACAAATATTCATCAGCGAATGAATGGATAGACAAAATGCCACACACACACATACACACTGGAATATTATCCACCCCAAAAAGAAAGAAAATTCTGACACATTCTAAATATGCATGTATTTTTTTAAATCCTCACCTGAACATATTTTATTTTTAGGGAGAGAGGAAGGGATCAACCCACAAACTAGGTGTGTGCCCTGAGCGGGAATGGAACCTGCCCCCTTCTGGTGCACAGCCCGTGCTTCAACCAGCCGAGCCAGCTGGCGAGGGCACAGCCCACTACATGGACGACCCTCTAGGAGAGGGGAGGCCACATCTGGCCCGCGGGCTGCATAAGGCCCCTAAAATCATTAGGTCCGGCCCTGCCAAGGCACCTGCACACAGGACTCGAAATTCAATAAATCTAGGAGCTTTTTCATAGCAACAAAATTTATAGCAAGTGCATTATAATAAATGAATGATGTTATAAATTTCCAAATGGCCCTTGGCAGGAAAAAGGTTCCCCACCCCTGCTCTAGGACAATATGCTAAGTGAAATAAGCCAGTCACAAAGGAAAAATACTGAATGATTCTACTCACAGGTTCCTAGAGCCTGCAACAAAGCATGTCAAACTCATAGAGACAGAAAGTAGAATGGTGGGTGCCGGGGCGGGGGGTTGAGGGGGGAGAGGAAGAGGAGTTACTTTACTTAATGGGGATAGAGTTTCAGCTTGAGAAGATTAAAAAGTTCTGGAAATGATGGTGACAATGATTGCACAACAATGTAAATATGCTTAATGCCACTGAACTGTACTTATAAATCATTAAAATGGTATGTTTTATGTTATTTTACCACAGTAAGAAATTTAATAATATAGAAAATGGAAACATAGGGAAGAACATTGTTTCCCATAATCTCCGCACTCCCAAATAAACCTGCATCCTTTTTTATGGGCTCTGTAGGGTGGGGACCAGACCCAGATGTCCTCACTTCTAAGTTTCTCCCACTGCCCCCCCCGCCCCCCCCCCCCAAATTTCTGAGAAAAGGAATCAGGAAGTTACTCAAGGAGTGTGTGCAATAGAGAAGTCTCTGGGTCAGGAGAGGAAAGCAGGTCTTTGAGGGGTGCTCTGGGTTGTGGGGTGGGTGGGCTTGACTGTGCTTGGAGCCAGCAGGAAAACTTGATTTCCGCAGACGAGGCAGCTGGCTGTGTGCTGCTGCGTAGAGTTCTGTCCTGGGGGCTCTCTGCTCCTAAGTCTCTGTGGTGCTGTTATGCTAAGACGTGCTGAGGGCCCAGAAAACCTCGGCGTCTTATTATCGGCTTCCAGAGAAATAACCCCAGGACCGGCTGTGAAAGACACAGGTTTATTAGGACTTGCATGTGCACAGGTGGCGGCTGACAGGTGAAGTTTACCAAACCGACCGGCGGCCCCCAGTGAGGCTGAACTGCTAAGTCCCATCCGGCCTTTGGCCTTTGGCCTTTGGCCAGGCCGCACAGGGGGCGGCTGAGGGCCGGCGCTATTGTCTCGCCACCACCCAGACTTTCCCAACACACGGTTTTACAGAGCACAGAAAACAGAAACAAGGCATGCAGGAGGAGCGGCGGGTGCTGCGTGAGATCAAAACGCTGTTTCTCGCCCGAGGAGCTGGCCAGGCTCCCAGGGTCTCACAGTCCGCTTCCTGCTGCCTTCATCCTCTTCCGTGCGGTGGGGAGAGGGGGCGTTGGAGCACAGGAGGGGCCCGTGTTCTCATTCACCATACAGGTGGTTTTAAAACATGTCCGCGAATCTCTCAGCACTGCATCCTGAGACTGGGTCCGGCCTCCGCCTCTTGCATAGAGGCTGGTCTCAGTGGCTCACTGCGTGGACACAGCAGAAGTGACCCGTGGCTCCCGAGGCTAGTTTTAAAAAGAGGATAGCGCTCCCGCCTGGCCGGGCACTCTGCTCCCGCCACTCAGTGCACGCCTGGGCATCCAATCGCAGGTGTGAGAAAGCCTGTAGGTGCCCTGGTTAAAGCCCCAGCTAGGGTCCCAGCGGACAGCCACTACCCAACCCCTTAATGAGCAACTTTTCTGGTGCCCCAGCCCCAGCCCCAGCCTTCCGGCCACGTCAGCTGATGCCAAGGAGAGCAGAGGTGAGCTACCCCTCTGAGTCCGGCCCAAACATGGATTTATGACAAAAATAAATATTGCTGTTTTAGGTCAAGTTTCGGAGTGGTTTGTAACACAGAAATAGATAACTTGGAACATTCTATGCCAGTGGTTCTTTATCCCTATCACCGTCGCCCCTTTCTATTCCGCCGTTTTAGGGTCTGAATTGGGGGGCGGAGTGCAGCGGAATACAGTAGCAACAAGAGGGTTCAGTTGGTTAAGAAATACCTCAGGTGATTCAGATATGCCCTCCCCCTAGCTGAGATCCACCAGCCCTGCTCTGTCCAATACAGTAGCCATCAGCCATACGTGGCTCTTCAAATTAATTAGAATAAAATAAATAAAGTGTTCCGTCTCATTAATTATACTTCACGTTCTCAGTGGACACATGCAGCTGGTGGCCACTGTACTGCGCAGCACAGCACAGCTGTGGGCGTGCAGCCGCCACAGGGAGTTCTGCTGGGAGGCGCAGGTCAGAACCTCGCTGCCGGCGTGGGCTGCGGGCCCCCAAGGCCAACATCGCCGGGAGCGCGTGGAATGCAGACCTGCTGGATCAGAAGCTGCATCGTATCAGGAAAGCGGGTGGTCTGGAGGCACATGCACATTAGAAAAGCTTGGCTCTAGCCCGAAGTTCTCGGCCTCGGCTGTTCATGAGAAGAACCCGGGAGCTTGTTAAAAAGCTTGAGTCGTCTGAGGTGCAATGGGTGTCAGTCTTCCTTAAGGTTTTCCAGGTGATTCCAGTGCACAGCTGAGGCTGAGAACCACTGCCGGGCACTACTCTCTGTATCTCCGGGGGCGGGCGGATTTGGGGGGGGGGGGGGTGGTGTCCAACAGCTTCTGCCCTGGAGTGGGAATCTGCTGGGTGCCCACTATTTGAGGAATTTTCTTTCCTGAATGGTTGCAGTAAGAGCTGTCGCATTTGTACAGTGTCACTGCACTGAGTTACTGGGTCGGACGCCTCAGGCATGCTGGCTGGACTAATTACTGTAGTTCTTTCCCCTGAAGTTTTAAGACTGACTGGCTCTCTGGGAGATTGATAGACGGAAAAGTTGGGAACTGTCAGTGGTCGCTCTCCCATCACTTGAGCCAGAGAAGTGAAGGAGCCAGCCCGCAGGGAGGAGCACTGGAGAGAGAGTTCTGATGGTCTGAGTCCCGGGTTCCAGTTCCTTCCCAAGGCCCTGCCGTATTGCTGTCCTTGGGTTCCTGTGTCCTAATAATACATTTTCCTTTGTGCCTAATGATTTGGGTTAAGTTTCTGGGACTTGTAACCCAAACAGTGCTAATTTATATAATCCTGGGTCTGTTAGCCATGTTTCAGAACAGAATTTCTGACTAGACTCCACACGTGACTCAAAGTTAATGAGTAAAAAACAGCTTTATTAACATTGTATACATAACACATTTCTTTTTTATACTTTTATATATTTGTGTACTATTTCATAATAAAAATATTTTTTACAAAAGCCGCCTCCCTCTGTAAGCTTATTTATGTCTATCTGAGCCAATGGCATCCTGACCTCCCGGTTGGCGGACGTAGAAATGTGTGGGGTAGTCTGGAACCTCTCCTTCTCACCCCTCCCCCGCCCCCGCCAACTGGTCCAGGTGACTGTATATGTAAAATGCCCTTCCCACCCCCACAGCCACCACCTTACTCCGTTCTCACCCCCTCAGTCTCCACAGCCTCGTGAGGTGGTTTCCATTCCTCTCGTGTCTCCCCATCCTCATCTTTTCCAGGTTAGTCTTTTAAAAAGACAGTTCTGGTCCTATCACTTTTCTGCTTAAAGTTTTTGAGGGCCTACTGTTGCCAACAAGATCAAGTTGAAATTCCTTGGCTAAACACACAAGGCCCTTCACAGTCTGGCTCCAAACCCACCTCTCCAGCCTCACTCACACAAGCTCCAGCTCCGGGAGCCCACTGTCTGCCTTCTTCTTGTGTGTACTTATTTATCCACGGCCCGTCCAATAAAATCCCCGTGATGGGGCATCTTACTGTGTGCTGGGATAGTCTCTTTCCCTTTAAATCAGAACACCCTCTATCTGGCCAGCCTTCACTAGTCCATCAGACTCCGCTAAGACATCCTTCCGTTGGGAAGCCTTCCACTGCTCTCTGTGGGGGGTGGAAGGGGTGAGCAGGGAAGGCTTGCCAAGAGTCAGTGATGCTTATCTATTATTCAGGATCTCCTAAGAGGGACTCCGGTTCAGGGCTTCCAAGGAAAATTACCAGGAGCCAACCGGATGGATTGGCCTGGACTTCCAAAAAGAGCAGCCAAGCCAGGTCGACGGGCAGATGCATCACGCTAGACGTGTGCTGGACACCTACTTTCGGGAAGAGAAGCCAGTGTGGAGTGAGTGTGCCGATGGGTGTGATCCCGTGTGTGTGCATGTGCTTGTGCTCTTGTGTGCTTGGGTGTCAGAATCCCTGTCGATGAGCTCAATGCAGTTGCAGTCAGGGACACAACCATGATGACCCTCCAGGGAGTGTGGCTGCTTTTGCATATGGAGCCCCCTAGGACTAAAATGCAAACTGTGAACCCTAACTTGAGTTGGGGACATTTTGGCTACTAGTAAAATCACAAATCCAAGCAATAGTTATTGACTATCTACTATGTGACATGTACAGGGGGATTCATCAGTGAGCCATCAGACATGGTCCCTGCACTGGGGAGTAAACAACCACACATGTCCCAGCTCCTGCTAGTCTCAGTATATGTTAATTACCTGCCCCTCCTTGGTGTATGAGAGACTAGGAAGACTTTCCGGATGACACAGCCTGATTTATTTGGGGGTGGGCAGACAGGAGAGGGGAGGAAGCAGGCTTTTCCAGCAGTGCACCCTCTCTGAGGAAACATGTGTTTGCAAAACTGGAAGCCACAGTTCTGTGCTGTGTCCTATCCAATCAGTAGGTACAGATGACACCAGGCCTAGTGTATCTGACCCTCAAAGGACAGAGGTTTGGGAGGTTGGTGAGCCACCCCTTGGAGTTCTGCTCACTCTCAGCCAAAAGGACTTGCTAACTGATCACCAGGTGCTTGGGATCCCTCTGCCCAATCTCGCCACCCTGGACCTCAACAGGTCTCTGCAGCTCCAAACTGAAGCTGAAGCTCACAGGCCCCATCAGGAGATAAATGAGACCTGTTGGATCTCATGGAAGCTGTCAGTTGAGCTAAGTGTGGGTAGTGGCCCCGCCCACAAGGCCACTTGTTGTAGGTCTTGTTTCTCTGCCATAATGACATTTGGAAAGTCATTGAGGCCCCTTCCAGACTGAGGCTTTCAGTACCCAGCATCCCACCCTACACTCTGGGATACATTGATGCCCAGCCGATGTGCCCAGGTGAAAGAAGGGCTGAGGGGCTGCCACACCTTTCCCCAGCTCCTGTGTGTAAATGAACCTGACCATACCCATACTCGGGTTCTTAGCCTGATTCTGGTGGAGATGGATGTTCTCAAGAAAACATGAAGCTTCGTGCCCTCCACCAAGCACCTGGCCATCAGGAAGGTTTACTACCTCTGTGTGCTGTTAGCCACCTGAGATCCAACTGGAGGACCCACTGTGTCCTGGTTCTAGGAGACGCATCCATCCTCTAGCACTTGCATCCTGACACCAAGGGCTTCCAGTGGATCCTGAATGCATCGCTCCACTGCTGCACTTCCTACATGCAGCAGGACTGGGTGGCCAAACTATTATTTCTATTGAGCTATGTAATTCACATGCAATGAATTTCACCCTTTCAAAGTATACATTTCAGTGGTTTAAAAAATATTCATAAGACTATGCAACCATCACCAATACCTATTTCCAGAACATTTTTATCACCCCAAAAAGAAGCACTGTACCCATTAGTAGTTACTCCCCATTCCCTGGTAACCACTATTTTCTTTCTGTCTCTATGGATTTGCCTATACTGGACATTTTATGCAAATCTCTCTATATAAAAGGCTAATATGCAAAGCGTCCCCTTGGGAGTTCAACTGGGAGAACGAGAGCTCAATTGCTCACTATGATGTGTGCTGACCACCAGGCGGCGGTGCGGAACAGGGTGGGTGACAAGTGGTGGTGGCGGGACACTGAGGGAGCGAGGGACAGAGGAGGAGGAGAGGCAGGGGAAACCGCTCAGTGGTGGCGTACAGGCGGCAAGGGAAGGAGGAGGCGGGGAGATGGGGAACCTGATCGGCCCTGATCCTCAGCCAGGCCTAGGGACCCTACCCATGCATGAATTTCATGCACCAGGCCTCTAGTGTAATAATATAATATGTGGCCTTTTGTCTTTTCATCCATGCCATAGCCTGAATCAATACTTCATTACTTTTTTATAGCTGCACTAGAGACCCAATGTACAAAATTTGTGCAAGGGACTCCATGGGCCGAAGCAGCAGCAGCCCGGCTTCATCTGGAAGGTCGTCTGGAATGTCATATGGAAGGTTGTTTGGCCATCTGGTCTAATTAGCATATTACCATTTCATTGTTATAGATAACAATCTAGTGTATCAATGTACTACATTTTTACCCATTTATCAATTGATAAGACTTGTGGGTTGTTTCCCCCCTTTTTTGTGGGTTGTTTACCCTTTTTAGCTCTTATAAGTAACTAGAGGCCTGGTGCACGGGGATTTATGCACCACTGAGGTCCCTTGGCCTGGCCTCCGCCCTCTCGCAATCTGGGACCCCTTGGGGGATATCAGACTGCAGGTTTTGGCCCGATCCCTGCAGGCCAGGCTGAGGGACCCCACTGGTGCATGAATCCGTGTACAGGACCTCCAGTATGCATATAAGATCTTTGGTTAATCTCTTCCCGACCTTCTCCCTCCCCTTTCCCTCTGAGATTCATCAGTCTGTTCCATGTTTCCATGCCTGTGCGTTGCGTGTCTGTCCCTTGGTGGTCAGTGCGTGTCATAGCTACTGGTTGAACAGTCACTTAGGCTTTTATATATATAGATGCTGCTATGAACACTCATGTACAGGTTTTTGTGTGGACATGTTTTCAATTTCTCTTTGGTATAGACTTAGGAGTAGAATTTCTCAGTCACATTGTAACTCCATGTTTAACTTTTTGGGGAACTGTGGATGGCCAAATTTACATCTGCTGAATTCATCTACTTCTCTAGTTTTTTAAAAATATATATTTTTATTGATTTCAGAGAGGAAGGGAGAGGGAGAGAGATAGAAACATCAATGATGAAAATCATTGATCGGCTGCTTCCTGCACACCCCCTACTGGGGATCAAGCCTGCAACCCAGGCATGTGCCCTTGGCTGGAATCGAACCTGGGACCCTTCAGTCTGCAGGCCGATGCTCTATCCACTGAGCCAAATTGGCTAGGGCAGTGGTCGGTAAACTGTGGCTCATGAGCCACATGCGGCTCTTTGGCCCCTTGAGTTTTTAGCAAAGGCCAGCTTAGGAGTACCCTAATTAAGTTAATAACAATGTACCTACCTGTATAGTTTAAGTTTAAAAAATTTGGCTCTCAAAAGAAATTTCAATCATTGTACTGTTGATATTTGGCTCTGTTGACTAATGAGTTTGCCGACCACTGGGCTAGGGCATTACTTTCTGCTCAGAACTCTCACCTCCTACAGGAACAAAAGCTTCACACCTTCTCATTCTACATGGTTGAGTACAACTATGAACCTGGCTCCTGGGCAAAATGTGGAGGCCACCAATTTCAGGAAAAAAGAGAATCAATAGCAGGTACCAGGAGAGACTACTTCGGGAAGACTTTGCTCTCTTCCTGCCATGCTTATGCCACCCATCCTGGCTGAAGCCTAAAAACCTCTTCTTATGCAATGTTAACGTGACTGGAATTCTGGATCTTATGTTTCAAGCAGCTTTCATTCACACACACTTAACCCCAATCTCAACACTGCCTACTGAGCATGGAGTGCTTGGACCTTGCCACACTCACCTAGGAACAAGAGGCCACAGCCAGGAACAACTGGGAGGTGATCAACTCAGGAGGCTCTTGACTCTTGGTTCAGGCTGCAACGTGAGCAACAGCTGAGAGCTCCAAGCAGCTTTCTGGAGAAAGCTGCTTTGCACTTCAGAAGTTCAGCCTCAGCACATACAGGAGCATGCAGTCAATCCTAAACTTCTCTTGACCAGACAGAATTTAAACCAGGGGTCCTCAAATTTTTTAAACAGGGGGCCAGTTCACTGTCCCTCAGACCGTTGGAGGGCCAGACTATAGTTTAAAAAAAGAACTATGAGTCCCGGGTCCGGGTGAGGCCGTGCCCCTGGGTCTGGGAGAGGCCACGCGCCCCTGGGTCCGGGTGAGGCCACGCACCCCTGGGTCTGGGTGTAGCTGAATCCCGGGTCCAGGTGAGGCCGTGCACCCCTGGATCCGGGTGAGGCTGGGTCCCGGGTCCGGGTGAGGCCGCACGCCCCCGGGTCTGGGCGAGGCTGCACGCCCCTGGGTCCGGGTGAAGCTGGATCCCGGGTCTGGGTGAGGCTGTGTGTCCCTGGATCCGGGTGAGGCTGGGTCCTGGGTCCGGGTGAAGCTGGATCCTGGGTCCGGGTGAGGCCGTGCGCCCCTGGATCCGGGTGAGGCTGGGTCCCGGGTCCGGGTGAGGCCGTGCCCCTGGGTCCGGGAGAGGCCACGTGCCCCTGGGTCCGGGTAAGGCCACGCGCCCCTGGGTCCGGGTGAGGCTGGATCCCGGGACCGGGTGAGGCCGCGCACACCTGGGTCCGGGTGAGGCCGTGCGCCCCTGGATCCGGGTGAGGCTGGGTCCCGGGTCCAGGTGAGGCCACGCGCCCCTGGGTCCAGGTGAGGCCACGCGCCCCTGAGTCCGGGTGAAGCCGTGCCCCTGGGTCCGGGCGAGACCAAACCAGAGGGAGTCGGACCTGCATTACCACCATTTGTCCACCATCCAGAGCTGAAAAGTCAGTGCCGACATGTACACATAAGGAACTGGTGGACATTGAAATTGGGTCTCAAAAGAACTGATGGTCCAGAAAGAAACTCACTACAGACTGATTCATTTGCCTGTCAGCATAACTATTATTGCTCGTCTCACATTCGGTTCTTATAAGTATATTTCTAGTAACACATGATCTCACTCATCTAGGGGAAATGATGAACAACATAGACTGATGAACAAGAACAGACCCAGAAACAAGGAGGCATTGATCGGACTGTCGGGCCTCAGAGGGAGGGTAGGGGAGGGTGGGGGTAGGGGGGAGAGATCAACCAAAGGACTTGTGTGCATGCATACGAGCCTAACCAATGGTTAAGGACAACAGGGGGGTGGGGGCATCCGTGGGGAGGGGTGGGGGATGGGAATGGGGGGATGAGGACAAATATGTGACACCTTAATCAATAAAGAAATTTTTAAAAAATCAATAAAATATATTTTAAAAAACTATGAACAAATTCCTATGCACACTGCACATATCTTTTTTTTAATTAATATTTTATTGATTTTTTACAGAGAGGAAGGGAGAGGGATAGAGAGTTAGAAACACCGATGAGAGAGAAACATCGATCAGCTGCCTCCTGCACACTCCCTACTGGGGATGTGCCCGCAACCAAGGTACATGCCCTTGACCAGAATCGAACCTGGGACCCTTGAGTCCACAGGCTGACGCTCTATCCACTGAGCCAAACCAGTTAGGGCTGCACATATCTTATTTTGAAGTAAAAAAACAAAACGGCAAAAACACACGCATGTGGTCCACAGGCCGTAGTTTGAGGACGCCTGATTTAAACCATGCTCCCAGCTCATGTGTTCTCTGAAAAGCACACCATCAGGTGGTGAGAAGCAGAGAAATGGGCAACAGATAACCCCATTTTATACTGAGAAACTGTGGCATAATGGGGTTGAGTAGCTTGTTTGGGGTGACTAACTGTCCCATTTGCCTGGGAATATCTGGTTTTATAACCAAAAGTTCCATGTCCCAGAAAACCTTGTAATTCTGGGCCAACTGAGAGATTTGGTCAAGGTCATTCATTCAAAGTCACACAACTCAAGTGCTGGAGCTGAATGTGAACCCAGATCTGACCATCTCCAACATCCTCCTTCCACTAAATGAATGACTTACTAAGCAGGACAATCACATGAAGCATACTCAGAGCTTCAACAAGAGAAGGCAGGTGCTTCCTGTTGCTCTTCCCGTCACACTTGCCCTCTGCAGTGGGGTCTAGCCCAGCTGAGAGTTCCAGCCCTCACCCAGGGCCAGCTTGCTGCCATCAGGGAATCAAGACAGGGTTGAGCTCAGGAGAGTTACATTACTGCTCAGGGCCTGCCAGATCTCACCCACCTGGCTGCCCAACACACCAAGATCAGAGATTACAACCTTGAGAGCTGTGAAAAATGATGAGAATGAGTTAGAAAGGTCTCAAGTGCCACTCTTTGTGGAAATCTGGGGAGGTGAGAGGCTCATGGGCTTTGGAACCAGTCACCCCTGGGATTAAATCTGAGCTGCCAGGCTTAACAGCTGTGAGACCCTTGGCAATCTATTTAATTTGTGTCATGACCATTTTTTCACAAATCACCAACTTGAAGGACTATTGGGGAGATAATATTAGTTTATATAAAGCACCTCATAAGTAGGATAAACACTTGGGTCCCCTTCCACCTTGATTTCACATTGCTTCTTATCTTTGAAAGAACATAAAGGATTTGCCCCTTCACACTAGGAGCCCACCTTAAACCTGATACCATACAAGACTGATCTACATTGACCATCAAATTCCCCAGGCTCTGAGCCTTACCTTTCTCCCACTCCACCTGCTGGTCCATTTTACTGACACTTCTTTTTCCTGGAGTCCATCACTGACTGCTCACCCTCCCTGACTTCCTTTATAACCTTGACTTTATAGTCCATGACTTTGCAGTGCTTCAGCCCTTCTCTCTCCAGCACTTTCAACCTAGTCCTTCTGCCACCCCGTCCTCATAAATCCTTTCCCCTGGACCAATATAATCAGCTTCCTTTTGTCCTATACCAGGTTAGAGAGAAAATCTATTGGAGAAAATCACACTTAGAGTCTCCAACTCTACCTGGTTGCTCAGTCATTCTGTAACATGGATCTGGACAATTCTCTCTTCCTTACCTACATGCAGTTGCTCTTCCAAACCTTTCACAGCTTCCCTAGAGAGCCCTGCCAACTCCAACAGCTCTCTCCAGTAACTGATAGCCTCTTCTTTCTCCACACAGACAGCAGGAGCTCCGGTTCTCTTCCTTGTTGATTCTCAGACATCAAGAGTGGGGTTTGCCCCTTTTGCCCCTGATCCCCACCCCAGCAAGGGTAGATTAGTAATCAGAAAATAAACTCTTGGCTCCACTCACAACCTGCCAGGGATTCTTCTTGGCTTCCTCCAGTTCCTGCAGCCTTATCTGCCCTGATACTTACCTTCTGTAGTGAAGGAAGATGTGTCCCACTCTGTCCTTCTGCTGATCTTCCTACTTTGTTCAAATGTCTCCACTCCTCCTATGCTACTGTTCTAGCCATCATTGATTGTGCGTCTTCTATGTGCCCAGCAATTTGCTAAGCACAATGTTTATATCTCATTTACTAGTAAACCTCTAAAATAACCCTTTGAAATGGATCTTATCCTTCTTTTACTAATGAGGTTCAGAGACTTAAATAACTTGCCCACGATAAATGGTAGAGCTGGGCCTCAGCCAGCCTGTCTCTTCACTCTGTAGTCCTGGCATCTGTGACCAACTTCCCTGGCCATGGGCAGGACCCTCACTCCCTCCTCAGTGTCTGACTAGTCTGATCAGCTCACCCTGATCTTTCACTGCACTCTGCGGGCTGTTCCTTTTGGTTTGCCCCGCACGTGGCTCTGAACCCCTCTAGGGCAGGAAGCTTCATTTCCATTTCCAAGGGTCCTCTGTAAATGCTTTTGGTTGCATTAAGTTCAGGCTACCTTTGCCTGTGTATCAGTGTTCTGTGGTTAGTTGAGCATTTTGCCCTTATTCTTTTATAAATTGAGTGGACATGAAAAAGTGACGATACCAGAGAAAAGATATGAGATCTCATAACCTTGGCACAATAGGAGCAAAGCTGAGAAGTATTGTGATGCTAAAGTCAATGACTCTGGCCTCAGGTGGACATACACTGGGCTTTAGTTTGTTAACAGAATTTACCCGGCGACCGGAAAATACACACACAGGAGTACTCGGAGATACAGGAAAAACCCGTGACTCAGGAGAGCCTGTTTCCAAATCCTGAGCCCCCCAATATGGAGGAAGCTTTCTCTTTATACCCTTTGGTTTCTTTGTTCCCCAAATAAGGATCAGACTTGTGGACCTCTCTCGGGCTTTGCAAAAAGCCCCGTGTGTTGGGATGGGGGCTGTGAGACCACACCCAAAGGCCTGACCTGGCGCCAGCGCTGATAACCCCCTCCGGGGATTGTGTATGGCTCATGGTTTATGGCCTCTGTAAAATGTGAGTATTTAGGTAAACAGGTCTTGCAAGGCCAGATAATTAAGTGACTTGATTATAGGCTAACAAGAATGTTAACATTAGGGATACTGATTAACTAGGTACAGAGTCAGATTGCTAGCCCCCTCCCAAAAATGTATTTTTATGTTCCCCATCAAGTTAGTCTGCAGTATCTTCAATTGAGAAGGAAAAAAAACAAGATTGAAGCCTGTGTGTGGAATGCTAACAATACTAGTACATGATTTACTTGAGCTCACTTGATTCATATAGAAACACTTCCTCGGCATTCACCATGCACACGTCTGCTGGAGCTTTACTCTCATTGCCATTAAATTCTCACAGCAACCCTGAGAGATAGGTACAGTTCTCTCTCTCTCTCCATGAGAAAACAAGCAGAGAGAAGTCAAATAACTTGCCCCAGGCACATGGCTGGCTTCTGAGTGGTGGCAGCTGGGTCCCCACACAGCCGGGCTCTTCAGTAGCACTGCACACTGCTCTCTTTTCATGCACTTGTGGAACACACCATGTGCAAGAGCAGATGACTGTTTGAATCTCATGTGATATATATATAAAGGAGGCCAAATCTGCTCTTATTTTTAGATAAATTCTTCCTGACACAAAGCAAGAATGAGTGCATCCAGGTAGAATGACCTCAGCCACTCCCACTTTGACAGCAGCTTGTCCAGCAGATATGAGCACTGGATCTGGCTGGTCCAACCAGCCCAGATGGATGGGGACTTTATCTCTTCTAATATTATATTGTCATATGTTTAGAGAGTGATTGTGAGAAAGAAAACAAAGGGAAGATAAGCTAAACAAAGGAAAAAAAGGAGTTGCAGTGGATCAAACAATTCAGTAAGGACTTGAAGACTGAAAGCAAAAAATGAGGAGGCTTATAAAAAGTTACCATGGCCCTAGCTGGTTTGGCTTAGTGGATAGAGTGTTGGCCTGTGGACTGAAGGGTCACGGGTTCAATTCCAGTCAAGGGCATATGCCCGGGTTGTGGGCTTGATTCCCAGTGGGAGGCATACAGGAGGCAGCCAATCAATGATTCTTTCTCATCATTGATGTTTCTCTCTCTCTCCCTCTCCCTTCCTCTCTGAACTCAATAACAATGTATTTTTTTTTAAGTTACCATGTAACTATGCCTTAATAAAAGGAAATTAAGCTCAGGTTCCCTTCAGTCATCCAGACCAACTTACATAAAATTCATTTTCAAGTCTTACTATGCATTTGACAACATCTCTAGAATCTGTTTTTTTTGTTATTTTTTAGAGATAGGGGGTAGAGAGACACATCTATTGATTGCCTCCCAACCAAAAACCAACCCAAAACCTAGGTATGTGCCCTGACTGGGAATCAAACCCTCCACCTTATGGTGTACGGGATGATGCCCAACCAACTGAGCCACACCAGACCAGGCACATCTCTAGAATCTGAACTCAAGCTAAGCCATAAAATAAAGCTACCTGCGAGAAAGATCATGGCTGCCCAGATCAACTTTATGTGAGAGACCAAAAAGAAAGGCTGTTTTGTGTGTTGTTGTTGTTTGTTTGTTTTTTCATATGTTTTTACTAGAGGCCCAATGCATGGATTCATGCATGGGTGAGGCCCCTCAGCCTGGCCTGCACCGCACCCTCTCGCAATCTGGGATCCCTGGGAATCGGGCTGAAACCGGCAGTCTGACATCCCCCCGAGGGATGCAGCAGTGCCGAAGCGGCCAAGTGCAGCTCTGCTGCTGCACATCACAGCTCTGCTGCGCCTGTTGCCGCTCCGTAGCACTGCCGCGGGGATGGGGGAGGTGCCTGCCACTGCAGCTGCGCTCACCAGCTGTTAGCTGGCTTCTGGCTGAGCAGCGCTCCTGCTGTGGGAGCACACTGACCACCAGGGGGGCAGCTCCTGCCTTGAGTGTCTGCCCCCTGGTGGTCAGTGTGCGTCATAACAACCGGTCACCCAGTCCACCAGTCATTCTGGTAGTTCGAGCATAAAGGAAGCTTACAGAGAGGAAGGGAGAGAGAGATAGAAACATCAATGATGAGAGAGAATCATTGATTGGCTGCCTCCTGCATGCCCCACACTGGGGATCAAGTCTGCAACCCAGACATGTGTCCTGACTGGTAATCCGACTGTGACCTCCTGGTTCATAAGTCGACACTCAACCACTAAGCCACACTGGCCAGGCAAGTAAGGCTATGTTTTGTGTAAGTCTGCAAGGGAAAGAGAAAAAACATTTATTCAGTGCCTACCACATGCCAGGTTTTTACCAGAAGGTTGACAAAAATGGATTGTTCTCATGATCTCCAATTTACAGATGAAGAAACTTAGTAGGTCATGAAGTAAGGGCTGGAATCAGTCTTTAAGCCCATGTCTCTCTATAATACAACTAGAGGCCCAGTGCATGAAATCTGTGCACTGGTAGGGTTCCTAGTGGCTGCCAGCTGCTAGCTGGGTACCCCCTCCCTTCCCCTGGTTGCCTGCCGCTGCCACCAGCCAGGGCCTCCCTCCCTTCCCCTGGCTGGCCCTGCCCCCTGGATGAACTCCTGGACAACTCCTGGTTGAGGGGACAATTTGCATACTACGCTTTTATCATATAGGATATTCTGTCTGTGAATTCTTAGTTCATTGCTATAGGTTTCCAATTTAAAAAAAATGATTAACTCATTTTGTAGCATGATCTATCTATATAAAAGGCTAATATGCTAAGTGTCCGACCATCCAACCAGTCACTATGAGGCGCACTGATCACCAGGGGGCAGACACCCAATGCAGGAGCTGCCATGACATACACAGAGAAACAGCACTGCAGACCTGGCGCCCACAAAGCAACACTCGGCTTTTTCCAAGTGGGACACAGGCCCCACCACCATCCTGGAGCGACAGCCCACCAAATCGCAGCCAACGCTGTCGAGACCCCATGGCGCAAAATGCGGCCCACAGCCCAGCCCAACCTGAAAATAATGGCTGTGGGCGCCAGGTAATGACATCACGTAGCAACTCCCGGCTTCCTCTCCCTAGTGACGACTAGCCTCCTTGTAGTTTCTTCAGTCCACAAACACGACTTGCTTTATAGCCAGATGCAAACATTTCACACTTTAACCAAATGTCTGTGAAGCGTTTTCCCATGCCTCATCTCATTTGATCCTCACAGTAGTCCTGGAGTAGGTAGATAGAAGACTTGGTAGAATCCTATTTTCTTTTCATTAGCTGGAAAATGGGAGATTTAGAAAGCTTAGAAACTTCACCCGACTGAAAAGAACTAAGAAATGGTGGACCTTGAAAATGACTTCAGGTTTTCTCACTGCACAGAATATAGTCAAACACTGCTGCAGTTAAATATTTTACCCTTTGCTCTCCCTGTGTGATCTACAGTAATAATCTGCTTTGGGTTGATATTTACTACTGTGTTGCTGACAATTACCTGAAAGAGAAGTTGGGTGCTTCACTGATCTGGAAAAAGTTTAACTAAATCAGAAATGCAGGCCAGATGGGAATGGCAAGAAATATTCAAAGTGATGAATAGCAAGAACCTACAACCAAGACTACTCTACCCAGCAAAGTTATCATTCAGAATTGAAGGGCAGATAAAGAGCTTCACAGATAAGAAAAAGCTAAAGGAGTTCATCACCACCAAACCAGTATTATATGAAATGCTGAAAGGTATTCTTTAAAAAGAGGAAAAAGAAGAAAAAAGTAAAGGTAAAAATTATGAACAACAAATACATATCTATCAACAAGTGATTCTAAAAATCAAGTGAATTAAAAATCTGAGGAACAGAATAAACTGGTGAACATAATAGAATCAGAGGCATAGAATGGGAGTGGATTAATAATTCTCAGGGGGAAAGGGGTGTCTGTGTGGGGGGTATGGGAAGAGACTGGACAAAAATCATACACCTATGGATAAGGACAATGGGGGGGAGGGAACCGGGTGATGGGAAGATATGGGAGAAAAAAAGGAGAAACAATTGTAATAATCTGAACAATAAAGATTTATTTAAAAAAAAAGAAATCAGGTCTAATTAAGCAAGTTTTATATATATATAAAAGGCTAAGTTGATTCGTGCATGCGCGATACATATAAAGCTCTTGTTGGCACCAATCGCATGTATGTGTTTTGTTTTGTCATTGTCGATCGTGAATTTGGTTGACACTTCTATTATAGAGAAAGGGCAAATAGCAATATAAAAATATTTCTTCTAATTAATTTTCTTTCAATGTGCACAAATTCGTGCACCAGGCCTCTAATATGTATATGAAATCATTATGTTGTATATCTGAAATTAATATGTTATATGTCAATTATATTTTAATTTTAAAAATTAACAACATACACGAGCCACAGTTTGAAAAAGACTGTCCTTTAAGATTTTGGTTGTTCTTGAGACTTGTTTTTCTCATTTTACAAATGCAGAAATAAAGGCTCCAAAGAATGAAGTGACTTCTCTAAGTTCACACAACTAAGAAGTGTTGGATAGACCTCAACCTGGAATTCTGTCTTTACGTCCAGTGTTCTTCTGAATACAGTTTCTCCAGAGAAATTGTAAATAAGAAACCAAAAAACATCCAAATCCAAGCCTGCAAGAGGCGAGACACAGATGTCTGGAGGAGCATTTGACAGAAGTCTCACTGCAGCCTAGGCATTTGACTGTCATTTATGGGGCACCTGCTCTGTGCCAGGTGAGATGCAGGAGTTGGGAATTCAGAGGTGGATAAGATAGTCCCTGCCTTAGAATGTGCTCCTGCTTTTAGAGGAGGCTTTCATGTAAACAGATAAATTATAGTGCAGGGTAATTAAAACCAGCCTAGTGATGTAAGAAGCACAGCTGGAGACCAGGGAAAGGAAGGAGGAATTCTGTTTGAATTGGAGGTGCTGGGAAGAGAAGAGACCCCAGGAGTTTGTGAGAGAAGGCTAGGTGGTGGGTGCAGGGGAGTGGTGGTGATGGTGGTGGTATGGGCCTAATGTCTTGAGGGCAAAAGATAGTGGTAGGTGGGCAGAAGGAGAGCATTTTAGGCAGCTGGAGTAGTATGAGCAAATCACAGAAATAGGCACAGGAGGGTAGGGAGTGGAGGGATCCTCTTTGCAACTTAGTGAAGTCACTTCTGCTCACTAGACTAATCATTGGAACAGTGAAGGATGAACAGAAAAGCCATGTTCACATTTGTTTATCTGATAAAATCCTTTGTTCAAATGAAACTGCTGTGGAGGCCCAATGTGTAAATGAGGAGGTAGAGAATTGTTTTTGCCTTAAACAGGAAACATACACTGAGTGGCCAGATTATTATGCGTTCAGAGATCATAATAATCTGGCCACTCAGTGTATATGCCATTGTTTGGAAATATTTTTTTAAAAAATCCTTGGTGGGGATAAAGGAGCAGATTCTCACCCTGGGGTCTGAATTTGCACCAAGGCTTGAAGAGGACAAAGCTGCTTTGTCTGAGAGAGGAAACAGCTCTCAGGCAGTCCAGGAGGGCAGGAGAGAGGGACCCAGTGAAACAGGGAAAGGTCCACATGGCTTCCCATCTCCACTCTTACCCATCCTCCAGGCCATTCTCCATTTATCAAAACCCAGAGTGCGTAATTCTTTTAAAGGCAAAACCCTTCAATGGCTCCCCTCACTTCTCAGAAGGAAGCTAAACTCGTGACCACAGCCTCCCAGGCTCTGCACAATCTGCCCACTGGCTGCTGCCCAGACCTCACCTCCTGCAGGCTTCCCTCACACTAGCCACTCTGCCCTCCCTGCTGTTTTTAACTTCATCCCACACACTTCCTGCTTAGAGCTTTGGTGCTTGTTTGTTCTGCCTGACCTACTCTTCAATCCAAATATTTGTATTTCTCTCCACTTCAATCAGGTCTCCACAAATTTACCTGAACAGAGGGCCCCCCAGCAGAGGAAAAGCCTCCACTTCTCTCCTCATGCTCTATGCTTTTTCTTTTTTTCCCTTCTGGAAATTGAAGATACTTTATTCCACAAAATTTTTTACACAATGCTTAATGTCTATACAGAATTAAATTACTAAAATATAAGGAAATTAATTCTTTGTTTTCTTTTTAAATTTATTTATTTTTTAAATCCTCACCCGAGGATATTTGACTTCATTGTCGTTTAATTTGCATCTCTCTGATGACTAGAGATGTTGAGCATTTTTTCATGTCTCTTGGCCATTTGTATGTCCTCTTTGGAGAAGTATCTATTCAGGTCTTCTGCCCATTTTTTAATTGGATTGTTTGTCTTCCTTTTGTTGAGTTGTATGAGTACTTTATATATTTTGGAAATTAATCCCTTATTAGATGTATCATTGGCAAATATGATCTCTCATACGGTGGGTTTCTTTTCATTTTGATGGTGGTTTCTTTTGCTGTGCAGAAGCTTTTTATTTTGATGTACTCCCACTTGTTTATTTTTTCCTTTGTTCTCTTGCCCTAGGAAATGTATCTGAAAATTTTGCTCCATGAGATGTCTGATATTTTATTGCCTATGTTTTCTTCTAGGGTTTTTATGGTTTCATGACTTACATTTAAGTGTTATCCATTTTGAGTTTATTCTTGTATATGGTGTAAGTTGGTGGTCTAGTTTCATTTTTTTGCATATACCTGTCCAATTTTCCCAACACCATTATTGAAGAGACTGTCTTTACTCCATTTTATGATCTTAACCTACTTTGTCAAATATTGAGAATAATGGTGTGTGTCAATTTCTGGGTTCTCTGTTCTGTTCCATTGATGTATATGCCTGTTCTTGTGCCAGTACCAGTTTGTTCTGATTACAGTGGCTTTGTAGTATAACTTGATATCTGGTATTATGATCTCTCCAACTTTGTTCTTCTTTCTCAAATTGCTGCATTTATTTGGGGTCTTTTTTTGGTTCCATATAAATTTTTGGAGTATTTGTTCTAGATCTGTAAAATATGCCACTGGTATTTTGATAGGTATTGCATTGAATCTATAGATAGCTTTGGGTAGTATGGACATTTTAATTATATTAATTCTACCAGCCCATGAACATGGTATATTCTTGTACTTGTTTATATCTTCTTCTATCTCTTTTTTTCAATGTTCTATAGTTTTCCAAGTACAGGTCTTTTACCTCCTTGGTTAAGTTTATTCCTAAGTATCTTAATTTTTTTGTTACAATGGAAAATGGTAATTTTTTTTAGTTTCTTTTTCTGAGAGTTCATTATTGGTGTATAAAAATGCCATCAATTTCTGGGTGTTAATTTTGTATCCTGCTAAATTGCCTAATTCATTTATTAAATCTAGTAGTTTTTTTGTGAAATCTTTGGGGCTTTCTTTTAAAAAATGTTTTTATTGATTTTAGAGAGAGAGGAAATGAGAGGGATAAAGAGATAGAAACATCCGTGAAAAAGAAACATCATTGATTGGCTGTCTTGTCTCCTGCACACCCCCCTACTGGGGATCAAGACTGCAACCCAGGTATGTGCCCTGACTGGGAATCGAACTGGTAACCTCTTGGTTCATGGGTTGATGCTCAACCACTGAGCCACACTGGCTGGACTTTAGGGTTTTCTATGTACAATATCATGCCATCTGTGAATAATGACAATTTTATATCCTTCTCTCCAATTTGGATGCCTTTTATTTCTTCTTCTTATCTGATCACTGTGGCCAGGACTTCTGATACTATCCTATATAATAAAAGGGTAATATGCAAATTGACCCTAACAGTGGGACCACCAGGAATGACCTGTTGCTATGACGAGCACTGACCACCAGGGGGAAGGCGCTCAATGCAGGAGCTGCCCCCTGGTGGTCAGTGTGCTCCCCCATGGGGAGCTCTGCTCAGCCACAAGCTGGGCTGACGCTGCAAGCGCAGCAGCAGTGGTGGGAGCCTCTCCTGCCTCCTTGGCAGTGCTAAGGCAGCACTAAGGATGTCTGACTGATAGCTTAGGCCCACTCCCCATGGGCTCCTGGGCTGCCAGGGGGATGTCTGGCTGCCAGCTTAGGCCCGATCCCCAGGGGAGTAGGCCTAAACCAGAAGGTGGACATCCCCTGAGGGGTCTCAGAATGGGAGAGAGCACAGGCTGGGCTGAGGGACCCTCCCCCCGACCCCAGTGCACAATTTTTCGTGCACCGGGCCTCTAGTGTTGACTAAGAGTGGTGAAAGCAGTCATCCCTGTCTTGTTCCTGTTCTTAGGGGAAATTGTTTTAGTTTTTACCCATTGAGTATGATATTGGTTGTAGGTTTATCATATATAGCCTTTATTATGTTGAGGTATGATCCCTCTATTCCCACTTTGCTGAGAGTTATCAAAAATGGGTGTTGGGCCCTGGCCGGTTTGACTCAGTGGATAGAGCGTCGGCCTGGGGATTGAAAGGTCCCAGGTTCGATTCCGGTCAAGGGCATGTACCTTGGTTGCGGGCACATCCCCAGTAGGAGGTGTGCAGGAGGCAGCTGATCGATGTTTCTCTCTCATCGATGTTTCTAATTCTCTATCCCTCTCCCTTCCTCTCTGTAAAAGATCAATAAAATATATATTTTTTAAAAAAATGGGTGTTGGATTTTGTTGAATGCTTTTTCTGCATCTATTAATATGATCATGTGACTTTTGTCTTTCAATTTGTTTATGTGATGTATCACATTTATTGATTTGTGAATATTATACTAGCCTTGCATCCCTGTAATAAATCCTATCTGGTCATGCTGTATGATCTTTTTAATATATTGCTGGATCTGATTTGCTAATATTTTGTTGAGGATTTTTTTATATGCATTTTATTGATTTTTTTAGAGAGGAAGGGAGAGGGATAGAGAGTTAGAAACATCGATCAGCTGCCTCCTGCACACCCCCTACTGGGGATGTGCCCACAACCAAGGTACATGCCCTTGGCCAGAATCAAACCTGGGATCTTTCAGTCTGCAGGCCAATGCTCTATCCACTGAGCCAAACCGGTTAGGGCTTGTTGAGGATTTTAGCATCTATGTTCATCAGGGATATTGGCCTGTAATTCTCTTTGTAGTGTCTTTATCTGGTTTTCGAGTTAGGATAAGGCTGACCTTGTGGAAAGAGCTTGGAAGTGTTTCTTCCTCTTGGATTTTTTGGAATAGTTTGAGGAGGAAAGGTGTTAGTTCTTCTTTGAATATTTAATAAAACTCCCCTGTGAAGCTGTCTGGAACAGGGCTTTTGTTTGCTGGGAGCTTTTTGATTACTGCTTCAATTTCATGAGTTGTTACTGGCCTATTCAGGTTTCCCGTTTCTTCCTGATTCAGTTTTGGAAGATTGTATTTTTCTAGGAATTTGTCCAGCTTGTTGGCATAGAGTTGTTTATAGTATTTTCTGGTAATCCTTTGTATTTCTGTGGTATCCATTGTTTATTTTACCTCTTTTGTTTCTGATTCTATTAATTTGGGTCCTCTCTCTTTGTTTCTTGATGAGTCTGGCTAAGGGTTCATCAATCTTGTTTATCTTTTCAAAGTACCAGCTCTTAGTTTTATTGATCTTTTGTGTGTGTGGTGTGTGTGTGTGTGTGTGTGTGTGTTTAGGTCTCTATGTCATTATTTTTGTTCTGATCTTTATTATTTCCTTCCTTCTACTTACTCTGAGCTTTTCTTATTGTTCTCTCTCTAATTCTTTAAATTGTAGGGTTAGTTCATTAGAAATTTTTATTGTTTCTTGAGGTAGGCCTATAGATCTATGAACTTCGCTCTCAGGAATGCTTTCGCTTTGTCCCATAGATTTTGGGTTATTGTGTGTTCATTTTCATTTGTTTCCAGGAAGTTTTTTTAATTTCTTCCTTGATTTCTATTTTGCTTATTTCTTTATAGCATATATCATGCAGTAATGTTCATTTGTCAGACTGCCCAAACTGGAGTGAAAGTGCCTAGCAAGTTGGATTTCTCTCTCTTCCTCTTTGCTATCTCTTCAGCATCTAGAAAGTGCCTCCAACACATAAATGTGTGTTGAATGAGTTGCTTTGCCAAGGGGCCAGAGGAGACTGTGAGAGGGATAGAGACAGCAGGAAGCTGTCAATAGCAGGAAGCTTTGAAAGAGTTTGGGCTTTCACTGCTTGTAGGACTGGGGATGGGGCGAGGTTTAAGGTAGCTTTATCTGGATTTTAAGGGGCAGGTAGGCTCACAGCTAGCATATGCGTAAAATATGAAACAGATCAGCCCTCAGTTGGCTCAGCTGGTTGGAGTATTGTCCCATGCACTGGAAAGTTGCAGGTTTGTAAAGAAAAGCTTCAAAAAAAAAAAAAAAAAAAAAGGAAAAGAAAAGCCTCAGAGCAGATGTATTGGAAGATCAAGACATAAAGGAAGAGTGACAAGAGAAACATTTCAAATTCAATTACAGCTGCCAGAATGTAAGAGAAAGAGGCACCAACAATTAACTTACTATTAGCTGTGAGCCAATGAGCAAAAGACAGCTGCATTCCTGAGTGTGTTAGGGCTTTGATTCAAGTCCCGGCATCTGTAGCCACCACTGGACACCGCCACATCCTGAATCTGCCGGAAATTTCAGGACTGTCACCTGTACCTAATCAAGAGTAATAAATATGTATTCCTATGGACTGTGCACTGCCCCCTTCACCTTTTCCCACACCCAACCCCCTTTATCTGTAGTCTGCGTAAATTCTTTCAAAACAACTTACATCTTCCTTCCCCAAAACATAATGTATAACAGAGCTCTGTAACTCCAGGACAGCAGAGCTCTGTAACTCCTGGCCCTGTTGCTGGTGGTTTAGACTCCATGCTCCAGGACCTGTCCTTTTCTGGCTAGCACATGGCTCAATAAACCCCTCCCTTTAAAAAGGCTTTCAGCCACAGAAGTTACGTTTTTTGTTTAACAAGAGAAAATTGGCAATGAGAGGCAAACACAGAGAGGACAGAGACATGCAGAACATTACGGCTAGAATGAGGTAAAAGTCTTGGAAAAGGACTTGGAGAAGGTCGGAAAGGAGGGCTCAGACAAGGCATCCTTGCCTGTCCTCCAGACACTGGGAATCTCCCAGCCAGGAGCCACACCCCATTTCCGGCTCCTCAGGGTGGGGCTCCCTTTGTTTCTAGGAGGAGTACTCAGTCCCAGGTGGTGAGTCTGTGAGGGGAGGGGAGCCGTAAGGAGAGAGGAACCTGTAAGGGGTGGTCATTAATGACAGGCTCCATGCTTCTCTCTGCTTGGAAGGAACTGCTGACTCAGAGGGTTAGAGGACCAGCCCTAGAGGGTCACGAAGTAGAACTCAGGAGTCAGTCCTAGGGATTTAGGTGGAGAGGAATTGATTCTGGAGGGGAAGAGCCTGCAAAGACAAGACATCTCTGATATCAACCCTGGGGAAATTTCAGATCTGCTGGGAGGAACAGGTGTCCTGTGTAGGCTACAGCTTGAGGCCTGAGGACCCTGCGCCCCTCTGGAGGACCTGTTTACTCTTAGTTCCACAGCTTCCCACTTGCCCGCTGGACTGACTATGTGTGTCCCTGGAGATCTGCACGTGTTCAAGTGTCCACTTGTAGTCCCAAGTCACCCTTTTCCAAGATTTGTGAAGGGTAAAGAAGTTTGAGGATGGATAGATGAAAACAAAAAGAAAGTACAGCAAAATATAACCATGGTACAATGTACATGGTGTATGGGTATTCACTGTACAATTGTTCTAATTTTTCTATATGTTTGAACTTTTTCACATAAAATACTAGGGGAGAAGAAAAAATTTTTTTGTCAGGCAAATAGTAGGCCCTCCTAAATATAAGACGTGGGCAGTGCAATTCCTTTCTAATGGCTGGAGAGGGCAATGTTATTCAAAAAGAGAACAGATTGCAGGGGAGAGCACTTGCAAACATCCAGTAGAGGAGGGAGAACCCTAGGCCACACCCAGAGGTGATTTAGTGACTTTGCCCACCCAAAGCTGTTTGCCCTTTGCTTGGTGATATTTCTCAAGTTTATTCTGCTCCTCCTGAGAGCTGGGCCTTGGCCTAGAGTGGACCCCTCCCTGCCACCTGTAATCCTTAAGGGGAGGGGCTGGATAAAATGTTCCAGACCCTGCCTGACAACTGACCCTAAGAGATTGATCATGTTTGCCCAGGAGGTGAGGTTCGCACGATAAAGAGCAGGGGGAGGGCTTAGAACTGGTATAAAAGATCTGCAAGATCCTGGGGGGTTACTTTGCATCTGAAACTGCCAGGTAAGGGGTGACAGAGGCCTGAACTAAGAGGAGGCAAGGAAGCCTGGATTTGAGTTAGGGGGAATTCACGTTGAGCAGAAGAAGAGCTGGCTTGGATTGAATGGCAGAGGGGAGAGTGGGGTGTCAGTTAACTGGGGCATCTGGATCGGAATTAGTCATAGGTGTATCGATATCTGGGTCTCAGCTGAAAGACTGGGGACACTTGGGATGCTCAGGGGTGTGGACATGGCCATATTTGTGATAGCGGAGAAAGAATTATTACAAATAGATTACGCACCAGGGATCTAATATCTTGAGCTAGTCTCAACTCCTACAACTTTTCAGTCTATCCCTCTCCACCAGAACTGCTTGGAAACTGCTGTTGGCACAGTCTCTCCTCTGACTGCCTTCACTCCTCGGGTGACAGAGACACACCTCTAGAATGTTCTTTTCCTTCTGAGACCAGGGTAAAACTAGGGATTTAAACTACGCCCCAGATGCCCCATAAGTCAGGCCAATCTACCCCGGCTAGACTTCAGTTAGGTTTTCTCAGACTCCTGGTCTGGGACACTCAACCATTTCTATGATTTGGAGATTGCCTCTTCTTCTTTAGAAAACTCCTTTCCTGCTTTGTGCCAGGAGGGAACAGCGCTCATACAGCTTAATCCAGACAGAGGGTTAGGATTGGTCTTCTGCCTTGGGACAGACGAGGAGGGTTGGCCACAGGCAGACCAGGGAGAGGTAGAGGGGTAAGGACACAGAAGATAGTATCTGAGAGGAACAGGACTAGAGACTATGCCATCCTTTCAAAGCCAAGACTGGGTCAGCTAGGTCTGAGTCTCAGCTGGAGGTCAGGGATGTCTGAGTAAATAAAGTCCCGAGGAATAGGGTGAATCTTCACTTTCTCCTTTCTTCCATTCCAGCCCCAGAATGTTGACCATTGCTGTTCTTGCCCTTCTTTGTGCATCGGCCTCTGCCAATGCCAGTAAGTGAGAATCTGAGAGCCCAGTACGGGGGTCACTGCTGGCGGCCAAGGCTTTCAGAGGCAGGCTTGGGGTGCTGGGAACTGAGTTGTGGGAGGAATATGCGTGGTAGGGAGAAACTGCGCTCTCAGGGAATTTCTCCCTCAATCTCTTACTTTCCCTTCCAGTTCAGGCTAGGTCCTCCTCCTACAGTGGAGAGTATGGAGGCGGTGGCGGACAACGATTCTCTCATTCTGGCAACCAGCTGGACGGCCCCATCACTGCCATCCGTGTCCGAGTCAACAGATACTACATCGTAGGGTAAGATTCACTGAGTTTCTGTGGTTTGAGGACCTTCTGGGATCGTACTAAATTGGGAAGTTCTCAGTCACTTTGGGTCACGTCTGTTTCAATCAACAAGTCCCAGGGATAACACGGTATGTGAGAGCTGTTAGAGGCTTGGATTCGAGACCTGCACTGCTGAAACCTCTACAACCCAAACATGAGTGATCCTGGATAAATCACATACCACAAACTCTCAGGGGCCTGGAAGTTGTCTAGTTTGGCCCCCAATCGAGGTTTACTTTTTTTTTTTTTTTAATTATTTTTTGGTTTAAGGGAGAGAAAGAGAGAAACATTGATTTGTTGTTTAATATTTTTATTCATTCACTAGTTGTTTCTTGTATGTGGTCTGACCTGGGATCAAACCCAAAACCTTAGCATATTGGGACAATGCATATCAGGATTGCGGGCCCTACCCTAGGTTTAAATCCCCTCTGGCATCCTCCATCTTTGCATGATGCCTCTCCCAAAATGTGTATCCTTCTGATCCTGGATCCGCATGCTGGTACAGCAGAGACAAGTCTTTTCCCTCATGAGAGCCTTTCAGATTTTTGAGAAATTGCTTTGCTTCTTTTGGGTGGGAGTGAGGGTACAGAGGGAGTCTACACTCCAAGCTCAAGCTCTGGCACTTACTGAGTGACTCTGGGAAAGTCGTTTTCCCTCTGTGAGTCTGTTTGTGGTCAAAATGAGGAGTTGAAGTTCCCTGTATGATCTCCAAGGGCTCACCCAACCCTCACACACTGTGGAACTGGCAGGAGGCTTATCATCCCTGTCACCAGTTTGAAGGTCTCAGGGTATAGGTACTGCGTTCTCAGTACCCTATTCATTGTCTCCCCTTTCTTCCTCCTCACCCTGTCCCCAGTCTCCAGGTACGCTATGGCAAGGTGTGGAGCGACTATGTGGGTGGCACCCAGGGAGACCTGGAGGAGATCTTTCTGCACCCTGGGGAATCAGTGATCCAGGTGTCTGGCAAGTACAAGTACTACTTGAGGAAGCTGGTCTTCGTGACTGACAAGGGCCGCTACCTGCCTTTTGGAAAAGACACAGGCACAAGTTTCAATGCTGTCCCCTTGCACCCCAACACTGTGCTCCGATTCATCAGTGGCCGCTCTGGCTCCCTCATTAATGCCATCAGCCTGCACTGGGACGTCTATCCCAGTGACTGCAGCAGCTGCTGAGACCCAGCAAGAGCAATGCAGTGTGGGGGGTGAGAACCCCCTTGCCACTAACCCCACCCACATGGCTCCATTTAAAAAATAAAAGGGCATGGCTAAACTTGTGTGTATGTGGGTGTCTGCAGCTGGGATCCACCTCCGGACTCTGGGTATGGATGTGTGAATCTCTTTCTTGGCTATCTGTAGGATGTTAATCTAGGGAAGAATGGGAGGATGAGGAAAGGTGTTAAAGTCTTGGGGTTTTCTTCATTATTTATCCAAAGGAGATAAGATTCTGATTTGCACTAATTCATTTTTCAAGGATAGCTCCTGAGAGTGTTTACCCAAATTGGAGTTCTGAGGCTGAGGGTAAGGCCTCGATGTGACTTACTGCCAAAACCCAAGATAGTCCACTCTCACTCTCCAGCCCTTCTCTCCCCTGTCCTCCCCTCCCCTTGAGATCGCACCTCTTCACCAAGGCTATCACCTCACTCTCTAGATCTTAACCCACTCCCTGTATGTGGGTGGCTGGACCTTTATCCTTTGTTCTTTCCCAGAACCCACCTGACTCTTAAAGTTTAGCCTAATGTGCCCATTACCCAGACTAGTTCCTCCCCACCTTTACCCATAAGCCCTGGTGTCCTTACTTAGCTCCTTCAGAACTGAGGTCCCTTCCTTAGGAAGTCACCACTTCCTCATAGCTTCTATGCTATCAATACCATCCTCAAAATAAGGGGCTTTTCAAAGTGGGGGAGAAACCACTGTGGGTGTCTATGAACATAAGGGATTGGTTAGAGTTCAGGGTAAGCCTTAGAGTGACTGGATAGATTCAGCAATATAAAGCTGCTTTGAAAATAATTCTTAGGACTCTAGTTCCCAGTCCTAAAACATTTCTTCCCAATTAGACAAGGATAACAGTTATGTATATGTAACGTTATAAAGAAATATTAACATTACTAGAGGCCCAGTGCACGAAATTCATGCACAGGGGTGTGTGTCCCTCAGCCCAGCCTGCACCCTCTCCAATCTGGGACCCCTAGAGGGATGTCCGGTTGCCCGTTTAAGCCCAACCCTATCGGGATCGGGCCTAAACGGGCAGCCGGACATCCCTCTCACAATCCAGGACTGCTGGCTCCCAACTGCTCGCCTGCCTGCCTTCCTGATTGCCCCTAACCACTTCTGCCAGCCAGCCTGATCACCCCCTAACCACTCCCCTGCCAGCCTGATTGATGCCTAACTGCTCCTCTGCCAGCCTGTTTGCCCCTAACTGCCCTCCTCTGCCGGCCTGGTCACCCCTAACTGCCCTCCCCTGCAGGCTTGATCGCCCCTAACTGCCCTCCCTTGCAGGCCTGGTCCCTCCCAACTGCCCTCCCTTGCTGGCCTCATTGCTCACAACTGCCCTCCCCTGCAGGCCTGATCCCTCCCAACTGCACTCCCCTGCTGGCCATCTTGTGGTGGCCATCTTGTGTCCACATGGGGGCAGCCATCTTGTGTGTTGGAGTGACAGTCAATTTGCATATTACTCTTTTATTAAAATAGAATAGAAACAAACTCATGCCTAGCCTATTTTTATAACAATTCCTTTCTCTTAATCAATGTCATTGGATGGAATATATGTCACTGTAATTTTCTTTATTGAGATATAAATCACATAATATAAAATTCACCCTTGTGCCATTTCAGTGGTTTTCAGTATATTCACAGATTGAATATACTAAATCACCACCCTCTAATTCCATAATACTTTCATCACCTCAAAAAGAAACCCCAGAGGGAGGGTGAAGATGGAAGAGGGTTTGGGAGATAAGTGGTGATGGGGAAAAAATAAACTAAACTAAAATAAAATATAAATTGAGTTTCCTCCTGTTAAAAAGAAAGAAACCCCATATCCTTTAAGCAGGTACTCATTCTTCTCTCCTAGTCCCTGATAACAACTCATCTACTTTCTGTCTCTAGGGATTTGCCTATCCCAGACATTTCATAATAATGGAATCTTACAAAAATGTGGCCTTCTGTGTCAAGTGTCTTCCTTTAACATGCTTTCAAGGTTCATTCATGTTGTAGCATGTAGCAGCACCTCAATCCTTTTTATGACAGACTTTTGACAGATCAGATATCTAGTCAACTTTAGGACAGCCTTTATTTTTATTTATTTTTTATTTATTTCAGAGAGGAAGGAAGAGGGAGAGAAACATCAACGATAGAGAGAATCATTGATCGGCTGCCTCCTGCACGTCCCCTACTGGGGATCGAGCCTACAACCTGGGCATGTGTCCTTGACCGGAATCGAACCCAGGACCCTTCAGTCCACAGGCCGACGCTCTATCCACTGAATCAAACCAGCTAGGGCTAGGACAGCCTTTAAACCAGTGGTTTTCACACTGTGCCCAGTGAAGGCACTGGCACGTAAAAGGCAGACATAACAGAAGAGGATTAAGTGACGGGATTTCTGGCTTTTATCTAGTCTACATATCATTTTGCAGAACATTTTATTTAAAGAAAATGTTCCTTTAGTTAACAAAGTTTTTTAATTGCTGGATTGAGCTAATCACACGTTTATCAAATATTCCCTGCTAAATTCTAGGAACATAAAGATTACTAGAGTTTTGTTACTTTTCTTCTGGTCAAATGGATTTATTGGTGCTGTAACAAAGGTGTTTTTCTTTTTGTTTAATCCTCACCCTAGGATATTTTTACCATTGATCTTTAGAGAGAGTGGAAGGGGGTGGGGGTGGGGGTGGGGAGAGAGACATGGATGTGAGGGAAACTAATCGTTCCCACACAAGCTCCGACCTGGGCTGGGAATTGAACCTGAGACCCTTCAGTTCACAGGCTGACACTCTAACCATTGAGCAAAACCAGCCAGGGCAAAGGTGTTTTCATAGGATGCCAAAGGAGCCAAAGGAGGGGTAAATTTCTCTGGGAGTGTCAGAGAAGACTTTGTGAAGGAAGGTGTGTGTGGCTGGGGAGGCGGGCGGAGGGGGCGGGGAGGCAGTACAGGGTGCTGAGACCGCTTATGCAGACATCTAAAGATATGGAAACTACAAGTGGTTCAGTACAGCTAAAATGCAAAGTACAGCCCTAACTGGTTTGGCTCAGTGGATAGAGTGTCGGCCTGCGGACTGAAAGATCCCAGGTTCGATTCCGGTCAAGGGCATGTACCTTGGTTGCGGGCACATCCCCAGTAGGGCGTGTGCAGGAGGCAGCTGATCGATGTTTCTAACTCTCTATCCCCCTCCCTTCCTCTCTGTAAAAATCAATAAAATATATTTTTAAAAATAAAATAAAATAAAATGCAAAGTACAATTAGGCAAAAAATGAAGTCTCATGGATAGGTGGGGACCATAAACAGCATGTGTAGCAATTTAAACTTTATCTTATGGGCTACAGCAAGACACTGAACCAAAATTTTGCTCAGGGAATTGATAAGATTTATAAGAAAATAAATTTTCTGGTGTAAGTGGGGGAAATGGACTAAAGGTAAAAGCAGGATAAGAAAATATCTGAGACTAGGTCTATATCAGAAATGATTAAATGTCTGTACAAAAGCAGTATATGAGGAATAAAGGAAAAGGAAGAATTTGAGAGATTTGAGGGGGAGAATAGACTCAGAAGAACTTGATAACTGTAAGCATGAGGGTGAGTGAAGGAGGAGAGTCTAGGGCAGTGGTCGGCAAACTCATTAATCAACAGAGCCAAATATCAACAGTACAATGATTGAAATTTCTTTTGAGAGCTAAATTTTTAAAAAAATATATTTTATTGATTTTTTTACAGAGAGGAAGAGAGAGGGATAGAGAGTTAGAAACATCGATGAGAGAGAAACATCGATCAGCTGCCTCTTGCACACCCCCTACTGGGGATGTGCCCGCAACCAAGGTACATGCCCTTGACCGGAATCGAACCCGGGACCCTTGAGTCCGCAGGCCGACGCTCTATCCACTGAGCCAAACCGGTTTCGGCGAGAGCTAAATTTTTTAAACTTAAACTATATAGGTAGGTACATTGTTATTAACTTAATTAGGGTACTCCTAAGCTGGCCTTTGCTAAAAACTCAAGGGGCCAAAGAGCCGCATGTGGCTCGTGAGCCGCAGTTTGCCAACCACTGGTCTAGGAGAACTTCCATATCTGTAGCTTGGGCAACTAGGAAGAGAGGGATATTCTCTGAGATGGGGGAATACAAAGGAAAAATTAATTAGCTTTTTGGACCTGCTGCATTTTGATGAATCTGTGGTACAACCTGGTTGAGATCCAACAGTAGGCAGAGGGATATTTGAGAATAAAGCTTTGATACAGAGCTTAGTAGATTCAGGAGTCATCAGCACATAGATAATGCATTTCAAATCATGGGTGTAGAAAAAGTCACCCAGGGACACTGTAGACATATAAAATGAGAAGGCCGAAGTCAGAGGAGAGCAGAACATCAACTTTTGACGGTTGGTCCAAAGAAGAATCAGTTAAAAAAATAAAGAATGGAGTGATCTGAAAGGTAAAGGGAATGAGGGATGATGCACTAGAAGGCAAGAGAGAAATTTCAAGCTTTATTGAAGTATAATTGACAAATAAAATTGTAACATATTTAAAATGTACAATATAATTTGATATATGTATATATTATGAAAGGATTCCCAAATCAAATTAACACATCCATCATCTCACATAATTACTCTTTAAAAAAATTTTGGTGAGCTTAGGATCTACTCTCTCAGCAAATTTCAACTATACAATTGTACAATACAATATTATCCTATATAATAAAAGCCTAATACGCAAATCGGCCAACCGGGGGAATGACCAGTTGCTATGATGCGCACTGACCACTAGGGGGCAGACACTCAACGCAGGAGCTACCCCCAGCCCGCAGGCCCCAGGCTGGCCAAGGCAGGTGCCAGCAGTTCCCCCCCCTCCCCCACTCGATCGCCTGGCCAGTCCCTCTGCTGATCAGCCCTGATCATTGGCCAGGCCTAGCGACCCTACCGTGCACAATTTCGTGCACCAGGCCTCTAGTCAACTATAATCACCGTGGTATATCTTAGATCCTCAGAACTTACCTTATAATTGAAAGTTTGCACCCTTTTACCAACATCTTCCCATATCCTGCACTTCCCAGTTCCTGGCAACCACCATTCTACTCTGTTTCTATAAGTTTGACTTTATAATTTTAGATTCTATATAAAATGATACCATACAGTATCAGTTTTGTTCTCAGCCTTTGACTGGATGAGGCCTATTAGAATAATTATATTACTTAATTCAGTCATATAACAAATATTTATTAGGTGCCTTACTAGGTACTCTGAGAAATGCCACTATGTCCAAAGTCATAAACATAGTATGAAGCACAGTATTAAACTCAGGTCTTTCTGATGTTGCAAAACCTGGGCATTTTTCACATGTCCATGATTTTCAAACATCTTAGAAACAAAATCTTATAAGGAATTCTAATATGAGGATCGCACAATTGAAAAAAACCTGTCATGCTTTGACAAATGCATATGCTTATATAACTCAAACTCCTTTAAAGATATGGGACAGTACCATCACCTCAGAAAATCCCCTTTGGGTCCTTCCCAATCACTTCCTGCCCACAACTCCCAAGAGGCAACCACTCTTCTGACTTTTTCACACTATACTAAGTTAGCCCATTCTGCATTCAATCTGTTGATAGTACATATCATGTAAACTGTGGAAAACTCCACTGTACACACATGAGAGAGTAAGAGTGGAAAGGTTGCCCTGGCTGGTGTGGCTCAGTTGGTTGGAGTGTTGTCCTGTACACCAGAAGCGGTGGTGGGTTTGACCCCTAGTCAGTCAGGGCATGTGCAGAGGCATCCAATCAATGTTTCTCTCTCTCTCTCTCTCTCTCTCTCTCTCTCTCTCTCTCTCTCTCTCAAAATCAATGAAATAAATACTGAGAAAAGGCAAATAATATCCTGGTATTATTATGAAAATAGTTTTAACTTTGCAGAGGCCAGAGACCCCCCCCCCCACACACACACACACACACACTCCCAGATTACATTTTGAGAAATTTTGCTCTAGGGATTACAATATTTTGTTTTAAACATTAATATACTATTCTTTTGTTGTCTTCTCATCACAACCTCTGCAGAGCAAGCCTCATCGTTTCAGTGAGCACATCAAACTTGCCCCTGCACAGCAGCCACCAAAGCTCACTTCAGTCTCCGTGCCCTTTTGGGTAGACTGGTGCCAGCTTCCTGGCCAGCTGTGGTGCTCTGTTATCTAAGGCAGCGATCTTCAATCACTGTGGCACAAGAATTTTTAAAAGATGCAATATCTGACTATTTAGGTCAAGAGCACTGAGTGACTGCTTTTCCCTTAGATTGTCAAATAAAGAAATGACAACAGCCAACACAACAATAGCTATCTGGTGTGAATGAACCAAAATTATACCTTTTTTTTTTGTCAGATCGACAAAAAATGTATTTTTTGGTGTGCTGCAGAATTTTAGTAATTAGTTTATGTGTGCCATGACATGAAACAGGTTGAAAATCACTGATTTAAGGACTCCTTATTCTCCTCTTGGCCCTCCAAGTGTGGTCCTCTCTTTCCCAGCCTCCATTCTCTTCTTCATCACTGCCACTATGCCTTTCACCCCAGATGACCTCATTTAATCTTCTTAGACTTGAAGAACAGAATCATCTGCATCATTCACTAGTCTCTTTCTAATTTTTGTGGCATAACTCTATGTTCTACTTTCCTCTGCTCTCCTTTGTTTTCTAAGAGTCTAGTTTGGAAGTTAAAAATAACTGTTTCTCTTTGAATATCATGTGTTTAACAACCCTAATTCAACCAGGCAGATGCAGATCTTGCTACCCATTCTTCCCTTAAAAGTTCTGTTTATTGTCTGTCACCATCACTCACTCCCACACCCCTATCCCCACAAAAAAATAAACTCTAGGAAAACAGGGACCATGTCTGTCTTCTTGTTCACCATGGTATCCCTACAACCTAGGAGAGCGGGCTAGCACACTACAAGCAAATAATACACTGTGAACTGAATTATTTTATTGTCTCTGAATGTTAGGTGTTTAACAATCCTAATTTCCACAAGGCAGATGGTACCCTTAAATCAAACCTGGGAGGTGGGTCCAACCATTATTCTCTCTTAAAAACTGAGGAAATGGAGGCTAAATCTCTACTGTGGGTGACCTGGCACCAAAGCCCTGTATCTGAGCTATTCATTCATCCTTAGAACTCCTGACTCCCTCACCTATGCTTTTTTTAAAAAAAAAATTATGTGATTTTTTTTAAACCCTCACCCGAGGATATGTTTTTATTGATTTTAGAGAGAGAGAAACACAGATGTGAGAAACATCTATCAGTTGCTTCTCGCACATGCCCCGACTAAGTATCAAACCCATGCTCCAGTCATGTGCCCTGACTGGGAATGGAACCTGCAACATTTTGGAATACAGGACAATACCCCAACGGACTGAACCACCCAGCCAAGGTTGACCTATGCTCTTTCCACTATTTCTGGCAGGTATCTTACCAATCTGAGGACTGGCAACAACTGTGAAAACCTGAATAGCCTTTTCTGAAGTGCAGGGGGAAAGTCAAACTGCCAATCTCTAAGTCAGTGGTTCTCAAAGCATGGTCCAGAAGGTTCTGGAGATCCCTGAGACATTTTCAAGGGAGTCTGCAAGTTCAATACTATCCTATAAAATAAAGAGTAATATGCAAATGGTCATTACACCATGACGCATAACGACCAAACAGCAGGAGGGCGGGGCAGCGAGCTACGAGGGGCGGTGGGCCGGCGGCAGCGAGCTACTTGCGCACGGATTCATGTGCAGGGTTACTAGTTTTCATAATAAAACTAAGATGCCATTTGATTTTTTCCCCTTGCATCCTTTTTTTTTGGAGTGTATGGTGGTGTTTTCAAGAGGTTATATGATATGTGATAACAGAACAGACCAAATGCAGAAGCAGATATGAGAATCCAGCTATTTTTTCTTTTATATATATACTAGAGGCCTGGTGCACAGGAGGGGGGGTTGTCCCTCAGCCCAGCCTGCACCCTCTCCAATCTGGGACCCCTTGAGGGATGTCCAACTGCCTGGTTAGGCCCGATTCCGGTGGGGTTGGGCCTAAACGGGCAGTCGGACATCCCTCTCACAATCCAGGACTGCTAGCTTCCAACTGCTCACCTGCCTGCCTGCCTGATTGCCCCTAACCGCTTCTGCCTGCCAGTCTGATCACTCCCCTGCCAGCCTGATCGACGCCGAACTGCTCCCCTACAGGCCTGATCGTCCCTAACTGCCCTCCCCTGCTGGCCTGGTCACTCCTAACTGCCCTCCCCTTTAGGCCTGGTCACCCCTAACTGTCCTCCCCTGTAGGCCTGGTCGCCCCCAACTGCCCTCCCTGCCGGCCTGGTTACCCTTAACTGCCCTCCCTTGCCGGCCTGGTCGCCCCTAACTGCTCTTCCCTGCTGGCCTGGTCACCCCCAACTGCCCTCCCCTGCAGGCCTGGTTGCCCCCAACTGCCGTCCCCTGCAGGCCTGGTCCCCACAATTGTCCTCCCCTGCAGGGCTGGTTGCTCCCAATTGCCTTCCCCTGCAGGCCTGGTTGCCCCTAACTGCCCTCCCCTACCAGCCCAGTCACCCCTAACTGCCCTCCCCTGCATGCATGGTTGCCCCCAACTACCCTCCCTTGCAGGCCTGGTCTCCCCCAACTGCCCTCCCCTGCAGGGCTGGTCCCCCCCAACTGTCCTCCCCTGTAGGCCTGATTGCCCCCAATTGCCCTCCCTTGCAGGCCTGGTCCCTCCCAACTGCCCTCCCTGCTGGCCATCTTGTGGTGGCCATATTATGTCCACATGGGGGCAGCCATCTTGTGCAATGAGTGATGGTCAATTTGCATATTATCTCTTTACTAGAGGCCCGGTGCACGAAATTCGTGCATGGGTGTGTGTGTGTGGGGTGGTGTCCCTCAGCCCAGCCTGCACCCTCTCCGATCTGGGACCCCTCGAGGGATGTCCGACTGCCCGTTTAGATGGGCAGTCAGACATCGCTCTCACAATCCAGGACTGCTGGCTCCCAACTGCTCACCTGCCTGCCTTCCTGATTGCCCCTAACCGCTTCTGCCTGCCAGCCTGATCACCCCTAACCACTCCCCTGCCAGCCTGATTGATGCCTAACTGCTCCCCTGCCAGCCTGTTTGCCCGTAACTGCCCTCCCCTTCAGGCCTGGTCACCCCTAACTGCCCTCTCCTGCAGGCCTGGTCACCCATAACTGCCCTCCCCTGCAGGCTTGGTCCCCCCCAACTGCCCTCTCCTGCAGGCCTGGCTCCCCCAACTGCTCTCCCCTGCAGGCCTGGGTCACCCCCAATTGCCCTCCCCTGCTGGCCATCTTGTGGTGGCCATCTTGTGTCCACATGGGGGCAGGATCTTTGACCACATTGGGGCAGCCATCTTGTGTGTTGGAGTGATGGTCAATCTGCATATTACTCTTTTATTAGATAGGATTATATAGGACTAGAGGCCTGGTGCACAACATTTGTGCACTGGGGAGTGGGGGAGGTCACTCAGTCCAGCCTGCACTCTTTTGCAGCCTCAGGGGATGTCCAACTGACTACATAGGCTCGCTCCCCAAGTCTAAGCCATCAGTGGGACATCCTTAGCGCTGCAGCGGAGGCAGTCCGCTGCTCTCGCCTGAGCAGTGCTTCCCCTGTGGGAGTACACTGACCACCAGGGGGCAGCTCCTGTGTTGAGCATCTGCCCCCTGGTGGTCAGTGCACATCATAGCAACCAGTCGTTCTGCTGTTCGGTTGCTTTGCATGTTACCCTTTTATTATATAGGATATATTTTTGTTATTGATATCAGAGATAAAGGGAGGGAGGGAGAGAGAGAGAAAGAGAGAGAGAGAGAGAGAGAAACGTTAATGATGAGAGAGAATCATTGATCAGCTGCCTCCTGTACATCCCATACTGGGGATTGAGCTGCAACCCGAGTATGTGACCTGACAGGGAATCAAACCACAACCTCCAGGTTCATAGGTTGATGCTCAACTACTGAGCCACACCGACTGGGCCCAGCTATTTTCTCTTCAGTCAGACACTAGATTTGTAAAAATGTAAAACAATATCTCGCTTCTCACTTTTTTTTTTTGCTTTGGAAACATTTTTTAAATTAAAATGTTTTATGTAATGCATTTGTTATTGTAATTTGGGGGCAGATTTTAAAATGAAGATATCATTCACATAGCATAAAATTTACCATTTTTAAGTGTACACTTCAGTGGTTTTTATTATATTCATTATGTTGTGCAACTATCATCACTATCACATTACAAAACATTTCCACCACCCCAAAAAGAAACTCCATACCTATTAGTGTTACTAGAAAGGGGACCTGGCCCTGAGTGGGTCTGCCTTGGGCCTGCCAGTAGTGTGTGGGTTCTTGAGTTTGTGCAGGAAAGATTTCACAATATGAGTCCAGGTGATTTTTTAGAGGATGTTTATTTTGTTTATTTTTTAAATATATTTTTATTGATTTCAGAGAGGAAGGAAGAAGGAGAAAGAGACAGAAACATCCATGATGAGAGAGAATCGTGGATCGGCTGCCTCCTGCAAGTCCCCCACTGGGGATCAAGCCCACAATCTGGGCATGTGCCCTTGACTGGAATCGAACCTGGGACCCTTCAGTTTGAAGGCCGACACTCTATCCACTGAGCCAAACCGGCCAGGGCTAGAGGATGTTTATTAAAGCTGGGGACAGTGAAACAAGGAAGGGTCTAGGGTAGAGGAAGCAACAGGAGAGGGCCGAGGTGGGAAATGAGCCTACGCGGGGCTGCTTTGGCTCACTAAGTCAGAACAGGCAGCCTTGGAGGCAGGTTCAGGGGGGTAGCCTGGGATTGGCTGCTGCTGCCCACCAAATCTTGTGGGTTCCCTTAGCACAGCGGTTCTCAACCTTTCTAATGTCTCCACCCTTTCATACAGTTCCTCATGTTGTGGTGACCCCCAACCATAAAATTATTTTCGTTGCTACTTCATAACTGTAATTTTGCTACTGTTATGAATCGTAATGTAAGTATCTGTGTTTTCCGATGGTCTTAGGTGACCCTGCTAGCGGTTCTCAACCGGTCGCCACCCACAGGTTGAGAACTGCTGCTGTAGAGCCAAAGACCATCGGAAAACACAGATATTTCCATTACGATTCATAACAGTAGCAAAATTACAGTTATGAAGTAGCAACGAAAATAATTTTATGGTTGGGGGTCACCACAACATGAGGAACTGTATTAAAGGGTCGCGGCATTAGAAAGGTTGAGAACCACTGCCTTAGCATTTAGGGGATGCAGTCAGTGGGAAGAACTAGCAGGGGGTGGGGGCGGGGTGGGGTTGTTTGGAGGGAGGGTGGGGAGAGGGAAAGGCAGGGGCATGCTCCTAGGAGGGAGAGCCCTGAGCTGGGATCTTCGGTTTGAGGGGTTTTAAAGGCTGGGAGTTTAGGGAAGGATCTCAATAGAATATTCATGTTTTATGCTGTTGTGCCAAAAAGACTTATTCCCCTAAATTGATCTGTACTTGGGTGTGGTGGCAAATGGCACTAATTGGATTTCTGCTATCTATCTCCTTGAGTAAGGTGATTTAAGCTATTTACCCTCTGGTTAGGGAGAAATGTAAACCATTTACTTTTAAGTATTTTAGGTTTATGGGAAGATAGAATTTTTCAATTTACTAGATTTAGCTTTCTGTCTCAGCTTCCCTGTTCCGCTTGTTCTGGCTACTAGCTTATCTCATTAGCTATAGTCCCAATATACCAACCCCTCACCATCCTCTGGCAACTGCTAATCTACTTTGTCCCTATGGATTTGTTACTGTAATTATTTTTTAATCCTCACCAGAGGATTTGAGAGAGAGAGAGAGAGAGAGAGAGAGAGAGAGAGAGAGAAGGGAAAGAGTGGGGGGGGGGGGGGGGGAGAGACATCGATAGAGTGCCTCCCGAATGCACCCAGGCCAGGAATTGAACCCACAACCGAGATATGTGCCCTGACTGAGAATCGAACCTGAAACCTTTCGAGACACGCCAGGACGCTCCCACCGATCAAGCCGCCTGGGCAGGACTGTTAAGTGCATTAATAAACAGTTTAAATTTGTTTTAATTTCTAATACAGTAAATATGGATAGATAAAACCCACATAAACAAAAGATCAATGGGGCTTCAATTTTTAAGAATGTAAAGGGATTCCAAAGCCAAAAAAATTTGAGAACCACTGGTCTAATATTTGCTTTTTATTTTGTTTTTTAATAGGTCGGACGTAATGTCTAAACAAGGACCCTACCCACGGGCACAGACAAAGGGGTGGTGAGGGCTTGGGGCCGGGCGTGGGGCGGGAGCGGGCTGGAGGGGGCCAATGGGGGAGAAAGGGGGACATATGTAAATACTTTCAACCATAAAGAATTATTAAAAATAGATAAATAAACAAACAAGGGCCCTGCCAGGAGCTCAAAGATGCCATGATCTTCCCTGAGTAAGCGTCCAGAGAGGAAGGGGAACTGCCTAACAGACGTGGAACCTCTGGGGTAGGGGACCTCGGCTGGAGGTGACCAAGGAACAGACCAGCCTGCCTTTACCGCTCGCTGCGCTGAATGTTGTTACAAACAAGGCAACCTGCGAGCTGGGCTCCTCCGCTCAGACACGCGTCCTGAGGGGGCACGTCTAGCTTCGGCACCTCACTCGGTGGCGCTGGGCTCCGCCAGAGGGGAGGGCCCGGGGCCGGCCCAGCGCGGCCGCCGCTCCCCTCGGGCTCCGCGGGAAGCACAGGCCGCAGGGCGGACTCCGCAGGCCGCAAAGCCGCCCCGTCTCAGCGCGCGAAACAACTGAGGCAAACAACTCTACAAAGTGAAGACCGTTACCAGTCGTTTAGAATAATCCCGTTTCTAGGCAACATTTTCCTTATTTACATAATCTCTTCTACCACGAAAATAGTATTCGGCGTAGGGAAATTTTTGGATAAATTGATTAAGTGCCTTCAATCACTGTCTGCCTGATTCGTACTAAAATTCGTAGTTATTTGAGGGGGGAAATGAGGCGAATTGTCTGCACTTACGCAAGTCTACGCCTCGAAACCGGGCGGCACTCAGCAGCTCCCCCAAAGGCCACTGTCGCCACCGCCTCGGGCGCCCGAGTTTGCCCCGGGGCTCGGGCCGGGACGTCAACAGCTGGGAGGCTAACGTGCGCGCATGCGTCCTCCGGCAGGGGACCCTTTTTCGTGCTGGACTTCTGGGCGAGCCCTCGAGGGCGGGATAATCGCAAGGCTTCCGGCGGCGAATAGCCATGATTGGTGGAGCCAAGAGAGGGTGGGGCACCGGGAAATTCGAATGGGAGAGGCGGGTCTAAGGAGGCAGCTGAGGCGACGCGAGATGGCGGCGGCGACGTTAGGTACGTGAGCCCGGCCTGGGCTGGGCGCCGAGGTCTGGGGCCTGGCGGGGTCATGTGTCAGTGTCCGATCCGGGCTCCGGGGATTGTCCCGGAGGCGTGTGGGGACACGGCGAAAGGTGGGAGTCGCAGGTCAGCCCACCTCGCTCTTCCTTCTCACTCTGCGCGGATCAGTACACTCGGGTTGAGACCTGACTTTGGCACTTAAAGCCTCTTTTGAGCCCACTGCACTTTTCCTCTGTGAGCTTCAGTGTCTTTGTAAAATAAAGACGATGATCCCATCTCGGGAGATTACGCGAGTAAGCGAGCAAAAAGTGGCAAACACTCCAACCGTGAGGACAAAAACAAGGGAGCTGGATGCCGGTTTAGGGCCAAGGGTTCTGTGTAGGATGAGTTGTTTGGGTGCGGGGAGGTCCCTGGGAGAGATAGCAGGGCCGGCCGAGGGTTAGACGCACTGCAGCTGTGAGTTGACAGCATAAGATGTGCTGAGACCACAGAAAAGGGAAATAAGGGACTGTTTTGTGTTGGTTTTTTTTCACTCTAGCCGTGGAGATCAATGCTACTTTAGAGTTGGAAAGACTGTTAGGATAGAATCTGGTATGTATTTGTTTATGTCTCTGCTCTCTTCCTGTGGACTGAATTCTGGTCTGTGGTTATGGTGGGCACCATAGTAATTTCTTCGAGTCCCCTTACTGTTTGTCAGGCCCTGTGGAGAAGCAATACTATTTAGTAGAATGTCAAACACATGCTGAGCCCTTGCTAAGTACCAGGCACAGCTGTTAGCGTTGTATGGTGATGGGTCATTTAATCTCCACATAGTGCCATTATTGTCTCTGTCTTACAGATGAGGAAACTGAGGCATAGATGGGTTAAATAGGTTAACACAACTGGTAAATATTGGGGTCTGAATTCATACTCAGGCAGTCTGCTCTTAACCATTACCTCCAAGCACATAAAATCCCTACTGTCTGAGCACAACCCGCTCTTACCCTTCCAAGACCCACTGTGTCTGGTACATAGTAGGTATCATAAAAACACTTGAATGAATATGGTCGCTTCCCTAGAGGAGCTTATAATCTGTTTTAGTAGATAGTCATTTAAACATATAATAACATGAAAAGCAATGAGAGATATGTATATCTAAACTGCTATAGAGAGTACAGAATCTGAAGTAAACCCTTGGGTATTCTGGAAGGACTTTATTAAGGAAGCAATATTTGAGGTGTGTTTCTAAGGTTGGATAGGAGTTTGCCAGACCTTGGTGAAGCAAAAAGACTACCAAGTGATTTCTTAAAAAAGAGAGGCCAAAGATGTTCAGCATAGAAGAGGAAGGAGTTAAGTTAAATGAAGCTTGGGAATTGTAGGCGAGGGGGAAATGAGAAGAAATAGCGGCGCCCAACCTCAAAGTTGCTTTTCTGAGGGGGAGAGACTCTTGTCCTGTAAGCAGTTGTTTACATGTGCCTCTTCCCTCCTCTCCTGCACCGGGAGCTTTGGGGGGAGAAGGGCAGTGAGCCACTTTTATGATGAAAACAGGAAACGAACAAGTTAATACTTTATGTTAGCATACTCATCACATCTTAATTTGTTCAGCAAATACTCTCTGAGAGCCTACTCTGTGCTCGGCATTGGGGATACAAAGGTGAGCAGAGTAAGATTTATTTTCACTGAGTTTACAGTTAGATGGAGAAAACGGACAAATACGCAGTTACAGTGGCGTGTGATTAGTGCTTGGATGGAGGAGTTAAAGTGAGCCATCGAAGCACCTAATTGAACCTTAATGGGTCAGTCATTTTAGAAGGGAAGGCTTTTTAGAGGAAGTAAGGTGTACATATTTACATCAATCACTTGGTGGGGGTGGGTGGGGTACAGAAGATATTCCAGGGAGCTAGAATAGCCCAAAGGTGTGAACCAACTTAATGTGTGTGGGAACTGAAGGAAATTCATTGTGGCTGAGCGCTTACAGCAAGCATGTCAAACTCAAAGGCTAACACGGGCCAAATAAACAAGGTTTAAGTTTATGTGGTCCCCCCCCCCCAAAAAAAAACAAAAGCTTCAATTTTCATAGAAATGTAGGTTTACTTTGATAGAGACAAGCTGAATACAAAGGGCTGAAATAAATGAGTAATCGTTAACATAAAATAATAGAACATTTAAATAAAAATTAATATTTTTTCGTGAACATTAACTTACCAGACACTGAATAATACCTGCACAAATTAATAAGTGTAACACAAATAAACCTATTTTTCTTGTTCTCCGAAAGTGAAGTATTTCCTGTTGCGCACACCAAACAAGTCAGTCCAAGACTAATGTGGCAATCGGCTGCTAAAATATTCGCTGCTGGTATTAGTGGGAGAAATGGTGCGCCTGCACGGTGCGTAATGGAAATGAATGCGACACAATTATAGTAATCAGCCATTAGTGAACATTGTAGTGAGTTTGACATGCTTGGCTTACAGTGTAAGGAAGGAAGTGGAGAGAGAATGATTGGAGGTGAGTGAAGCTAGAGGCAGAGAGACCAGTTGGGAAACTGTTGAGATGATGATGACCTTGGCAAAGCTTGTGCAGTGGGAATGGAGAGACGTGGACTCATCTAAAAAGGTAGAATTGACTTATGTAATGAATAACTGATGTGGGAATGAGAACGTAGCGTTAACAAAGATTCCCTTCTTTGGGTTGGTGCCTGTCATTTCCGTTAGAGAGCATAGGAGGAGGATGACGTTGCAGAGAGATGGGGAAGAGTTCCGTTTAGGACAGGTGGAGTTCCAAGTACCTTCAACCATGTAAGATGTCAGGGCAGCAGCCTGGAATGTAGATCTGAAGTTCAGGAGAGAGCTCTAGTGTGGAGGTGTCAATTAGGATTCATCAGCTTTAAGATGGTAATTAAAGCCAAGAGAGCAGGTGGCCATGCTCGTGAAATGAATCCGAGTAGTGGTTCTCAACTAGAGGCAGTTTTGTTTTCCATGGGGAAATTTGTGTGGAGTCATTTTTGGTTGTTGAAATTGGGGAGAGGTGGCACAAAATGCTACTGGCAGATGTGTTTAGTGTGTGTGCTACATAGCCTACAGTGCATGGGACAGCCCCACCACAGAATTATCCAAACTGAGCAGCCCTGGTCTAGAAAGAGGATAGAATGAGCCTAGGAAAAACATTTAAGAATGGCAGAAACTGAGAAGGGGTGAAGTGGCATGGAAACTAAGGGGAAAGTCTATTTCCCAAAGGAAAGCAGATCAGGGTATTGAATACTGCTGGGAAGTCAGATATGAAGGGGACCGAGCATGTCTGCTGGATTCAGCAGTAAGGAGGTCATTGGTAACACTGCTGAATCGTGAAGACAGAAGCTAGTTGCTACCTTGAGAAGTGAGTAGCAAGAGAAAGAGTATAACAATAACTAATATGTACTAAGAGCACTTGCTGCCAGCACTGTACTAAACATTGTATGTATATTTTTTCTTTGACTCCTCACAATCTTATGAGGATACTGTTATTTTTATGTGTATATTGTGATACTGTTATTTTTATAAAGAGAAACTGAGTCTTCAAGACATTAAGCCTTCCAAAGGTCACACAGCTGGTAGGTGGAACTTGTCGCAGACTCCAAGGCCCATAGGGATACAAAGAGGAAGGGGCTGAGATGCCCTGGGGAATCATATAATGAACCTTGGCATTTGACCTTTCTTTGAAGTTTTCTCTGTCACTAACTAGCTGTTGACACGGGCAAGTTAGCTAACCTCTCTTTATTGATGTTTCCTCAATTGAAAAATGGGGGATAAATATAAAACACTTACTGAGCTTTTACCAAGAACCAAGTACTTTTACATGAATTACCTTATTTATTGTCTTAATAACCCAAAGAGTAGGTATTTTTATTTATTCCCATTTTACAGGTGTGGAAATTAAGGCACAGGAATAGATAATTATTTCTTTAGGTTAGTTAGTTGTAAGTGGTAGAGTTGGGATTTGAACACAGGCTGCCTTACCTTGAATAATGAATCTACCTACTGTATGCTAGTTATTGCATTGGAATTTTATATGTTACTTCATTTAATTCTCATTAAGCCCTTCCAAGGCCCACCCCACCCCATTTTATACACAAGGAAACTGGGGCAAATGGATGTTAAGTCATTTAATCAGGTTCACAAGCTAATAACTGGAAATTTAATTTCTACTTACTTGTTGCTGACTTTCAGGATTGCCATGAGGATCAAATTAAAACTACATGTGCTTAGCTAGAAGACGTCAATGGAGGAAAAGGGGGACCATATGTAATACTTTCAACAATAAAGATTTAAAAATTTAAATAAAACTACATGTGCTTGGTAAACCATAAATTGAGAAATGGTGCAATTAGCTTAATTTGTCAGGTGAAGGGACAGAGGCCTAGTTTTTGAAATGAAATAGGCTATCTGCTATGGGTAAGGCTTACTTATGCACAAGATTTTTTCTAGCCTGGCCAGTGTGACTCAATGGTCGAGTGTCGACCTATGAACCAGGAGGTCATGGTTCAGTTCCTGGTCAGGGCACATGCCCAGGTTGCAGGCTCAATCCCCAGTAGGGGGTGTGTAGGAGGCAGCCAATCAATGATTCTCTTTCATCATTGATGTTTCTCTCCCTCTCCCTTCCTCTCTGAAATCAATTTTATTTTTTTATTTTTTTTTAAGAATTTAGTAACTTTTTAATATATTTTATTGATTTTTTTATAGAGAGGAAGAGAGAGGGATAGAGAGCTAGAAACATCGATGAGAGAGAAACATCGATCAGCTGCCTCTTGCACACCCCCTACTGGGGATGTGCCCGCAACCAATGTACATGCCCTTGACCGGAATCGAACCTGGGACCCTTGAGTCCGCAGGCCGACGCTCTATCCACTGAGCCAAACCGGTTTCGGCTGAAATCAATTAAAAAAAAAATTTTTTTTCTAGGGATAGTGTGTCCACCTTTTTGTCTTGCTGTTTCTGTTCTGGCCAACACATTCCAGCCTCTTGCCGTATATGAGGCCTATGGCTCCCTACTACCAGCAAAAAGGATTCAGAGCTGCCAAGAACTTTCCTAGTTGGTAGACAATAGAGAGGCAATATGACATCCGCATTAAAAGCAGGTTTTTGGAGGTGAAGATATCCAGGTTTGAATTTTGCTGTTACTGTTAACTACAGTATGATATCCTCCAACATAAATTAGAGAAATACCCTCCTCATAAGATTTTTTTCTCCAGCTCATTCAATCCTCACAAAAAGGGGTGTTTTCTAGTTTTATATTTACATGTTTTCTAATGATACTCAATTTTTTTTTAATGACTTAGATTGAATTACCGAAAGCATACTAAATAGAATGCTTACAGTAGAGAAGGATTGCATGTCATTGCCTTTTGTAATCTGAACTGGGACAAACAGAGACTAGGGGCTGCCTCTCAACCACATCCCTTCCAAACAAAGATGTCCACGGTGCCATTCTTAAAAAAATAAAATAAAAATACACACACTACAGCATTACAGGACTGGGTACATAGAAAATAAACCTGCATAACATCCCATCAAGAGAAGGCAATCATTAAGTTTGGCGTGTGCGTGCGTGCGTGCGTGCGTGCGTGTGTGTGTGTGTGTGTGTGTATTGTAAATCTCAGGTAAGAGTGGTTTTAGGTGGGGGGCAAATGTTCTCTTAATCCTTAGAACAACCCTGTCGGGTGTTGATCTATAACAGTGATGGGCAACCTTTTGAGCTTGGTGTGTCAAACTTCGCCAAAAAACTGAGCATAACTCGGGTAGTGTGTCACTTTGAGGAAAAAACATTATTTCGCAAATGTTTCATCCTCAGGAGCAGCAAATGTTTCATCCTCGGCATGCGGCCGCCTCAGCGGCCGCGTGTCATCAGAAATGGCTACGCTTGTCAGTGCTGACACGCGTGTCATAGGTTCGCCATCACTGATCTATAACTTGGCAATTCAAAGTGTGCCGCAGTAGTAGCAGCATCTGGAAGTTTGCTAAAAATGCAGAATCTCAGGCATCGCCCCAGGTATTGGAGCTAAATCTGTATTTTTTTCCCCCTTGATATTTTATCCATTGCTTTTTTTTTTTTTTTTTTTTTGAGAGAGTGGAAGAAAGGGAGGGAAGGAGGGAGGGAGGGGGAGAGAGAGAGAGAGAAAGAAAAGAAAGAAAGAAAGAAAGAAAGAAAGAAAGAAAGAAAGAAAGAAAGAAAGAAAGAAAGAAAGAAAAGGAAGAAATAGAGAAACATCGATTGGTTGCCTCCAGAATGTACCCCAACTGGGCCCAGGGATTGAACCTGCAACCCACATATGTACCCTTGACCGGGAATTGAACCCGAGGCCCTTTGGTGTGCAGACCGACCAGTAACCACTAAGCAACACCAGCCAGTGCACTAAATCTGTATTTAAACTAGATCTTTCAAGTTATTTGTGTTACAGTCTACAACCACTGGACCTACTTGAAGAGGATGGAAGGAACTGAGGCCAAGCTTGGGGCCATCCACAGCATGGCCAGGGTAGAAAAGAACTTCTCCCAAAATGAGCTGTGGCCACTGGCCCTTCCAATAGTAACCCCAAGGCTCGAGCCTCCAGGCCTTCTTCCCTGCCCTTGGTTATGGAGGTCTCTAGTCTTCTAAGATACTGGATTTGTTTTGCTTTTAGGCTCTGCTTCTTCCTCTGTTGAAGAGCACAAAGGACAGTACTATAGTATAGGCTGTGCTATAAAGTTATTGTCACATGGCCCAGGTATAAAATGCCAAGGTGCTCACAAGAGCTGCTACACCTCTACGAGCTTCATTGATAAAATGGGACCATCTTTCAGGAACACCATATGTGCCTGGCATGTAGTCAGTGCTTAATAAATGTTAATGTTGGCTAAGTACACGATAGTCCCTGACATATATATAATTTCTTACCTCCAATCTCCCCACCATACTCTGCCTGAAACCATGTATTTGATTCTTCTTTTTTCTTCCATCCTGCTCTTCGCTGCTCGCCCTCACTAACAGAACACACACACAGAGTCCTGCCTCACCAGTTCTCCAAGAGGTCTCAAGCTTTCAAACCTCTATGCTTTTTGCACATGCCATTCCTTCTACCTGGAATGCTTGGCAAGCTCCTATTTCTCCTTCAGAGCTCAGCTGTACCAGATACCTCCTCCTCTAACGCTCGTACCGTTACCTCTCAGCAGAGCTGGTCCCTGCTTCCTTTGTGCAATACCATACTTCATGCTGAAACGTATCTTCTCTCCTCCAGGAGCTGGTCGCTGTCGGCTAAGCAAGGTGGGAGCTGTCCGGCGCCCGCCTCCAGCTCGAGTAAGGGTGGCTGTGCGACTGAGGCCATTTGTAGATGGAACATCTGGAGCAAATGATACCCCCTGTGTACGGGGCCTGGACAGCTATTCTCTAGAGATTGCCAACTGGAGGAACCACCAGGAGACTCTCAAATACCAGTAAGGTTCAGGCATTCTCCTTTCCATCCCTCTCCTAGGCCTGCTCACATTATCACTTACCCACATAGTTTCTCAGAGCTGCTTCTTCAGGATTCTTGCTCCTTCCTTAGCACTGCTTTGTTCCCCACATCTTCATTTGTTCCTTCAGAAAACGTTCACAGGTGCCCATTGTGATGGGTACTCTGTAGGATACTGTACTGTGGGGAAAGACGGGGCTGAATCAGACATACATTACTGTTCAGAGTTTTGTGGGGGAAATAGACACAAAGTAGGGAAGGAGCAACAAAGGTAAGCAGGAGACCCCAACTAGGATCTGGGGAAGGTGTGGGAACGGTTGGGGGAACATAAACCAGCCAACCAACCCAGGCTGTAGCTGCGTGGTGTCAGAGATTTAAAGTTCAGACTCCTTGCCCTGTCAACCTAGGCCAGAAGGTGACAAACTACAGCCTGTAGGAGTTTGACCAGGAGTCTTTATAATAAAACTTAATCAGGACATAGCCATGCTCATTTATTTACATACTAGAGGCCCAGTGCATTGATTCGTGCACCGGTGAGGTCCTTCAGCCTGGCCTGTGGGGATCGGGTTGAAACCAGCAGTCCGATATCCCCCGAGGGGTCCTGGATTGCAAGAGGGCACAGGCCAGGCCGAGGGACCCTGGTATGGATATAAGATCTAGTATGCATATAAGATCTTTGGTTAATCTCTTCCCGCCCTTCCCCCTCCCCCCTTCCCTCTGAGATTCATCAGTCTGTTCCATGTTTCCATGCCCGTGTGTTGAGCATCTGCCTCCTGGTGGTCAGTACGCATCAGAGCTACCGGTCGAACAGTTGGATACTTAGCATATTAGCTTTTTATATAAACATAGACTAGAGGCCTGACGCACAAAATTCGGGCACGGCGTGGGGTGTGTGTGGAGGCTGTGGGGGAGATTGGTGCTCAAGGTGGGGAACTCGAGGAAGGTGCAGAGGCGCGCTGCATGGAGGGGGCAATCTGAGGACCCGGGTTCCCAACACCATTTGCAGGGCTGCGGCACTCGGCCATCTTACCTGTGGATGCAGTTTCCATGGCAACGGGCAGCGGCGGGCAGGGTTCCAGCCCAGTTTCCGGGGCACTGCTTCCCCGGCCTCCACACCCAGCCCCTGGCTGGACTCCCCTGCCTGCGGTGCCAGCCTTGGGCGTCACTGCTTCGTCCTCCCCTTCCTCATGGTCCCCAAACCACTGGGACCTGGGGCCAGCCAGCGGCAGCAGCTCTTCTTGGGGATCAGGCGGCACAGCCATGGCTGGCAGACCCTGGGCATGGCCATAGCAGTTGTGGGGATGGAGGTGTGGTGGCTGGACCTGCCAGGGCTCCCTGCTGCTGCCCTCCGCCAGGACTCGGGGCTTGGAAGGCTGCAGTGTACACGCTGCTGCCCGCCGTGTTCCCCGCTTCAGCTCCTCCTATTGGGGGCCGATTGGGGGTCGGGCCAGCCCCACCCCCAATCGACCCGCTGCCCCCGCCGGTCGCCTCTCTCCGCCCGCTGGCACCTGCCTTGGCTGGCCTGGCATTCAGTTGATTTGCATATTAGGCTTTTATTATATAGGATTGTCTAAAGCTGTTTTCCAGTGAAAGGATAGAGTACTTGTGAAAGGAACCATATGGCCCACAAAGCCTATATTTACTATCTGGGCTTTTTTTCTGTGTGTGTGTGTGTGTGTGTGTATCCATCTCACCAGACTGCAGAACTCCCAAGAACAGAGGCATCAGATTCATCTCTATATTCCTAACATCAATATAGGGACAGGGATGAAACAGGTGTTCAGTTGGTGCTTTCAAGGGTCTTTGTGTAAGAAAGGGATAAACTGTTTTAAATCTGAGGCCAGTATTGTCCTCCAGGTCTGGGTGAAATTGGAACTGTCCATTAATTCCCTCCTTTCTTCCTGCCTGCAGGTTTGATGCCTTCTATGGAGAGAGGAGTTCTCAGCAGGACATCTATGCAGGATCTGTGCAGCCCATCCTAAGGCATTTGCTGGAAGGGCAGAATGCCAGTGTGCTTGCCTATGGGCCCACAGGGGCAGGTGAGGAAGCCAGATAAGGAACAGCTATGGGTTAGAAAGGGCTTCGGAGTGGGGAGGAAAATCTCACAGCTCTCTCCATTCTTTTCCCAGGGAAGACGCACACAATGCTGGGCAGCCCAGAGCAACCTGGAGTGATTCCCCGGGCTCTCATGGACCTCCTACAGCTCACAAGGGAGGAGGGCGCTGAGGGCCGGCCATGGGCCCTCTCTGTCACTATGTCCTACTTAGAGATCTACCAGGAAAAGGTGAGGCCCTGCTCTGGTTGGGGAGGAGAGAGACAAAGGGTCCAAGTAAAACTTAGTTCTAGAACATAAGTTCTGCTGTATCAAGGACTTAAAACCTGGAAAGAGCCCTAACCGGTTTGGCTCGGTGGATAGAGTGTCAGCCTGCGGACTGAGGGGTCCCAGGTTCGATTCTGGTCAAGGGCATGTACCTTGGTTGTGGGCACATCTCCAGTGGAGGGTGAGGGGGTGGAGGTGGGGCATGTGCAGGAGGCAGTTGGTCGATGTTTCTCTCTCATTGATGTTTCTAACTCTCTATCCCTCTCCCTTCCTCTCTGTAAAAAATCAATAAAATATATTTTAAAAAAACACCAAAAAAAAAAACACCTGGAAAGAGCCCGGCCAGCGTGGCTCAGTGGTTGAGTGTTGACCTATGAACCAGGAGGTCACAGTTTGATTCTCAGTCAGGGCACATGCCTGGGTTACGAGCTTGATCCCCAGTGTGGGGTGTGCAGGAAGCAGCCGATCAATAATTCTCTCTCATCATTGATGTTTCTATCTCTCCCTCTCCCTTCCTTTCTCTAAAATCAATAAAAATATATTAGAGGGAAAAAAAAAACCCTGGAAAGAGAGAGATTGGGGTAGCAGATGGTACGACTTTAAGAATCCTGCAGAGAAAAGGAGACTGATCCCCAGAAAGTAAGCAGTGTGTGTCTAGAAAATTGGCCCTATCTCTCACTGCTCCAATAGGTATTAGACCTCCTGAACCCTGCATCTGGAGACCTGGTGATCCGAGAAGACTGTCGAGGAAACATACTGATTCCGGGCCTCACGCAGAAGCCCATCACTAGCTTTGCCGATTTTGAGCAGCACTTCCTGCCAGCCAGTCGAAATCGGACGGTAGGACCCACTCGGCTCAACCAGCGCTCCTCCCGCAGTCATGCTGTGCTCCTGGTTAAGGTGAGGCCTACTGATGGGTGAGGACCTGGGAAGCCCCTGCGGCCTGAGCTAAGCATGGGGCCCTTGTTCTTTCCCCCAGGTGGATCAGCGGGAACGCTTGGCCCCTTTTCGCCAGCGGGAGGGGAAACTCTATCTGATTGATTTGGCTGGCTCAGAGGACAACCGGCGTACAGGCAACAAAGGCCTGAGGCTGAAGGAGAGTGGAGCCATCAACTCCTCGCTCTTTGTATTGGGCAAGGTGGTGGATGCGCTGAACCAGGGCCTCCCACGTGTGCCTTACCGGGACAGCAAGCTCACCCGCCTCTTGCAGGTCAGGCCACCTATATCAGGGCAAAGGAGGGTCTTGGTCCTCCTGGGGGTTGGGAAACAGCAGTCAAGGAATGGAAACATGGGGCCTTCTGACCAGTCCATCCTGCCCAATCCCCATCCCTCAGGACTCTCTGGGTGGCTCAGCCCACAGCATCCTCATTGCCAACATTGCTCCCGAGAGATGCTTCTACCTAGACACAGTCTCTGCACTCAATTTTGCTGCCAGGTCCAAGGAGGTGATCAACCGACCTTTTACCAATGAGAGCTTACAGCTTAATGGTGAGGACAGGGGTTGGCAGGAGTGGAAAGGCCGGTCTGGACAATTGGGGGTTTGCTAAACCACCAAGCAGTAGCACAGAGGCTGACATACCCCCCACCCCATTTTTCCTAGTCTTGGCACCTGTGAAACTGTCCCAGAAAGAACTGGTAGGCCCTTCAGAGGCAAAGAAAGCCCGAGGCCCTGAGGAAGAGGAGATTGGGAATCCTGAGCCCCTGGCACCTCCAGCCTCTGCTTCTCAGAAATTCAGGTGAGCAGACGGGGAGAGACCTTGGGCATATTCCCTTTCCTGTTGTGTCTGGGTTGGGTGCAGAGCAGCAGTGAGTTGAGCCCATCAGATCCTTGATCTGTGAACCTGTTCCTTTGGTGCTGCTGCCTGGGGTCCTCCAGAGGCTTCCTACTTGAGCACCTAGCCCCCTCCCTTTCCGCAAAAACATATTTTGGGGCAGCTGTTTCAAGGACAGGTACTTTTGCTTCTGGCTCAAGGAGTCATCTGGATCAGGTCTTTCAGGTCTGGAGGATTAGAGCAAAGCAAAGGAGACAGATGAAGAGCTATGTCTCGCCGAGACCTCTCAGTCTGTGTTAGAGTCCAGTCTCTTCATGACTCTCCAAGGAGCCGGTTGTTGTCATAGCATTCCCCCGTTTCTACCCTCAATCCAAACAAAGCCTCTCTAAATGGAGTGTCTTCTGTGGGTATTCCCCGCCCCCCAGCCCCCAGTTCTGATGCCCTTGTGGGCCAGTATGCACTAACCCTCAGGTCACCTCTGTTTTGTGGTCCTTGCTTTCTATGTCTCGCCACCTGCCCTCCTAACTCCAAGGAGCCAGTTGCAGTTTTGATATTGCTGTTTCTACTGAGCCCCCTCTAAACTGTATACTGAACAGAAGTGAAGTAAGAAAAAAAAAAAGAAGTGAAGTAAGGAGGCCAAGGATTAGTGCCCCAGGGGGCTATTGTAGCTGAGGAAGGATGACATACATAAAAATGTGCTTGCCCTAGCCAGTTTGGCTCAGTGGATAGAGCGTTGGCCCACGGACGGAAGAGTCCTGAGTTCAATTCTGGTCAAAGGCATGTACCTCGGTTGCAGGCTCAATCCCCTGGTGCTGGTCGGGGGCCCATGCAGGAGGCAAGCAATTGATGTGTCTCTCTCACATTGATGTTTCTCTCTCCCCCTCCCTTCCACTCTAAAAAAAAAAGGAAAAAATGTGCTTGTTCACTCAGAAACACATCTCTCAATCTTGTCTTCTCAAGCCATTTGTCAGCAGTCCCCTCTTCTACGTGCACAAACTCAGAATCATACATACTTGCACATCTGTATCACATGTGAACAGGCAAGGTCTCTGCCAAGTAGGCATTCTGAGGGTGAGCTCAGAGATGGATCACATCAGACCTAGTCAGACCCTGACCTCAGAGGGCTCACATTTTAGTAGGGGAAATAAGACGGGAATCAGTACGTGATGCAAGATAGGTAGTACAGAGTACAGTAAGCATGGAGAAGTTGCTTGTTCTGTAAGAGATAGGAAGGAATGACTTCTAACGTTCATCCATATCTTCTGATCCTGTTCTTCCTAGGTAATTGTACACACAGAACAGGGCAATCCCTGTCGTTGAGGAGCTAGTTCAGTGTAGGAAAGAAGATGCACAATCAAGTTGGGCATCATGAGAGAGGTGGCATCAAATTCACTGTGAATGATAATTGAGATCAGATGTGAGGGGAAAAATTCAGACAGAAGGGACAGATGTTAGGCATTATAATGCTCAGGACTGTACTTGAATAGGCCGTTCCTACTGCCCTCAGGAGAAAGCCTTGACATTTGAGGTCTTCAGTGGCTTTCAAAGCCCTGTTGGAGATGACTTCCTCTGAAGCTTCCCTGACTGCTCCTCCAAATGGATAGGCACATAGGCTCCGAATTCCTGTGTTCATTAAACGCTTGTTCTCACCCAGCTGGTGTGGCTCAGTAGTTGATCACTGGCCCATGAGCCAGGAGCTCATAGTTCAGTTCCTGGTCAGGGCACATACCCAAGTTGTGGACTTGGTTCCCCAGGATGGGGTGTGCAGGAGGCAGCCAATCAATGATTCTCATCGATTTTTTTTTTTTCATCACTGATGTTTCTATCTCTCCCTCTCCCTTCCTCTCTCTGAAATCAATAAAATATATTTTTTTAAAACTTGTTCTCATCTGATCTGGTATTCCCGAGAGATAGTGATCAATCTCCATACTGCACCCAGAGAGTTTGGATGATTTGCTCAATTATCCAACAAGTTAACACCAGAGTTCTGGAACCACATAGAACACCAAGTTAAGGCACAATGAGGAGAATCCTGCTGGTGGAGAAGGTGATGAGAGAAGTAGGCAGGGAGTAACCTCTTTGTCTGCTCAGCTCCCTACAGAAGCTAAGTAGCATGGACCCAGCCATGCTAGAGCGCCTCATGAGCTTGGACCGTCTGCTGGGCTCCCGGGGGACCCAGGGAACTCCTCTGCTGAGCACCCCAAAGCGAGAGCGAATGGTGCTCATGAAGACAGTGGAGGAGAAGAATTTGGAGATTGAAGTAAGTGTTAGAAAGGTGGGGGCTGGGATCCCTGTTTCCCTTGAGAAGCAATCTGAGGATCTTCAGATAAGGAAGGACGCTGAAAGGCTAGAACCAGCATCCAGTTTTCACCCACCACTGGAGTCCTTCAGTTTTTCAGCCTCTGTTTGGACGTCCTTAGCATGGCTTAAGTTTGAAAAATAATTGAGATCAGATGTGTGTGGGAGGGGGATGGGGGAGGGAATTACAGGGAAAAGGAACAAATGGTCCTAGCTGGTTTGGCTCAGTGAATAGAGCTTTGGCCTGCGGACTGAAGGGTCCCAGGTTCAAGTCCGGTCAAGGACACATGCCTGGGTTGCAGGTTCGATCCCCAGTAGGGGGGCATGCAGGAGGCAGCCAATCAGTGATTCTCCTCATTAATGTTTTTCTCCCTTTCCCTTCCTCTCTCAAATCAATCAAGATATTTTTTAAAAATAAAAGGAACAAATGTAAGATGTTGCCATTTTGGAAAACCTAGTTATCAAGTTAGAACTCTGCTTGAATAGTCCCTTCTTTTAGTATTTCAAAAAGGCTTGCTCCATCTCTGGGCAGCCCTAATCATTAGAAAGCCCTTAATTATATTGGGCTCCAATTGTCTCCTGGTAGCTTCCATTGGCCCTCACCCTGCCCTGTAGGGCAGCAGTCGCCAACCTTTCAGACCTCACGGACCACCAGTGGCGACCACTGCTCTAGGGCCTTGGAGCCCTGCATACTCACTTTCCTAATCCACTCCTTCAAGTTGCCCTAAAGTTGGTTCTGGGTCACATCTCTCCCTTATCCTTTCCCAACAGAGGCTTAAGTTGAAGCAAAAAGAACTGGAAGCCAAGGTGCGGGCCCAGGAAACTGGGGACTCAAAAGAGAAAGAGAATTGCTCTCCCACAATGCTCCGACCTCTGGCCCGCCGCACAGTCACAGTGGCTAAGCCCCTCAAAAAGGCTGTGGTGATTCCCCTACAATTGAGTAAGTTTGGCTCTGGGGGCCAGCCAGAAGGACACAGATAACAGATCTCAGGAGGGAGGAGGGTTAGGAGCAGTATGAGGAGGATCTGAAATAGATCTGATTCTCTGCTCTCAGGCATTTAGTACAGTGGGGTAGACTGACAAATGCATGATGGATTATCATACAAGACCAGCAGAGATTACTTTCAAATACTGGTATAGGAAAGGTCATGTGGAAACACAACAAAAGAAGAGGTTAGCTTGGGGTGGAGGGGAACTGGGGAATCAGAAATGGGAGAACCAAGTGGCTATCAGGGAGGGTGAAAAGTAGCTTCTGTAATGACTCCAGTTCTTTCTTTCAGTTCAGGAGCAGGCAGCATCCCCAAATGCTGACATCCATATCCTGAAGAAGAAAAGCCGCAAGAGAAAGGTCAGAGTAGCTGGAGGCTTAGGCTATACTTAGAGCCTAGAAGTAAGGGTTAGTAACCTGTAGTGGGAGAGCAGTGACCATGGAATCACATGACCTGTCAGAACATTTATCAGCTATTTACAACTCTTCCAAGTTGCTTATGGCCTAAATACAGAAGTAACTCACAGGGCATTTAGGATGAAGTGTAGTGTTATACATGTACTTAGCAGAGTGGTTTTCTATTATTTGTTACTTACCTTCCTTCCTGAAAGCTCTCACACTCAGTAACTACTTAACTAGTATGGTATGTATGTAGCCCTGGTCCTGCCCTCTATAAACGTACGAGCCCATGTAGGGAAACATGACCTAAACACTGGAGAAATGAAAGAACTACCTAAAAACGGAGATGGTTGGGGGAGGTGCCACTTATTGAGTACCTTCTCCTATGTGCTTTCCTAGGGGTGAAAAAGAGCTGATTCTTTTTTAGAAATGAGGGGCCAGATTTAAGAGCTTACTATGTGCTTTATGTTCATTAACTCATTTGACCTTCACAGCAATTCTATTAACCATTCTTTCACAAGTTGAATAAAATGGGGAGAAGATCAGTGACCAGAGGGAAAAGTTTTTGGTCAGACATTTGACAGGAGGGAAGAGGCTGGAGAGGGCGGGGAAGGTAGTTGCCGTTAGGCTGCTATCCTTGGCAGAGGAGTCCAAAGCCTGCTGTGGGCTGAGCAGCAAACTCGGCTGTTTTTGTCCTTCACCTCTCCCTACCTCACAGTTGGAGGGCCTGGATGCCACAGAGTCCAAGGAAAAGGCTGAGGACTGCTGGGAGCTACAGATCAGCCCAGAGCTACTGGCCCATGGGCGCCAAAAAATATTAGATATGCTGAATGAGGGCTCAGCCCGGGATCTGCGCAGCTTGCAGCGCATTGGCCAAAAGAAGGCCCAGCTCATCGTGGGCTGGAGGGAGCTCCATGGCCCCTTCAGACAGGTAATGGCCCAGGGAGGGCAGCCCTGGAATGGAGGTGGGTGATTTAGGGGGAAAGAACCTGGTACCCCCTAGACCACTTGCCCATCGCTGTTGTCCTGCCAGGTGGAGGACTTGGAACGTGTGAAGGTCATGTCAGGGAAACAGCTGGAGTCTTTCCTGAAGGTGAGCCCAAGGCTTGGCCCCGCACCTCTCCCTGGCCTGTGCCCTGCCCCCGGCTCTAACGCTGTTTTCCCTTCCCTCCTGTTGCAGGCGAACATCTTGGGTCTCGCCGCGGGCCAGTACGGCAGCCCCTCCTGACTGCCAGCTCCTCTCGTCACTCTGCCTTTTTTTTTTTTTCTTTCCAGTCGTTGTATAACCGCCTCTTGTATAAATACAGTTTTAACTTTGTTGCTTCAGCCTGGTTCTTGAGGCTATGGGGGTGGGGCCGGGGTATAGTTGCCCTTGGGACGGCCACAAGCTCTGCTGTAACTTTCTGGGGCGCCATCTTTGGGAAGACATGAAGCAGCACAGGTTTGTGAGTAAACTATTGGAGCAGGAAAGGACGGTGGCCCATTGGAAACAAAAAGCTGAAGCCAAAGCCTGAGGACAACAACCGTTAGGCGGGCGCGCGCTTTGAGTTTAGCTCCGCCCTATCCGTGCCCCTGGCGCGCGCTCCCCTTTTCGCCCGCTCCTCGACAGCGGTTTTGTGCGCGTGCGCGCGAAATAACGGCCACAGCCGGTGGAGGGAGGAGGGGGGGTAAAATCTTTTAAGTGGGGGGAGAGAAGCCACCGTCTCCCGCGCGCCCACCACCTGCGCCATCATCAGCCAATCAGCGGCCGTCTCAGGGGTCTCGCGCTGGGGACGACTCCGGCTGCTGGGCGGCTCCTCCAGTCCCTCCTCCCGCCAGAGTCCCTCTCCCACCTCCCCCTCCCGCTGGCCTTGCGCGCGCTCGAGCTCGCGCCCGCTCCAGCCTCTTGTGTGTCCTCGCGCCCCCCGCCCGCCCTCCCCGCGCGCAGTGTGCTCCGCTCCCCCCACCCTCCTCCTCCTTTCCCCCTCCCGCCAGCCCCGCGCACCACCTCCCTGGGTTCCCCCTCCCCCACTGCCGCCTCCTCCTCCTCCTCCCGCCCCAGGGTGAGCACGAGCCACCTCCCTCCCTCCCTCCGCCATGGATCCCGGCAACTGGAGCAGCTTCATCTTCCAGGTAACAACCCCCTCCCCCCGCCCCCACCCCCCCTTCCCACACCCCCTCCCGCCCGCCCTCCCTCCCGTCCCACCCCCCCTCCGCACGCCCGGTGCGCGCGCAGCTGTCCCCCTCCCTCCCTCGCGCCCTCCCCCGCCCTCCCCGAGGCGCCGGCTGGGCGCGCGCGTGGCGGGGGCCGAGGCTGCTCCTTCGCTCCCCCCACCCCGCCCCACCAGGCTCCAACCGCCGCCGCTGCCGCCTGGGCCCCCGCCCCCGGTCCCTGGCCCCGCGGGGCCTCCCGCCCCCACCATCACTGCTGCGCTCCGTGGCCCGCCAGGCGCCCTCCTTCCCTCCCTCCCGCCGGCCGGGGTGCGCGGGCGGCGGGGCGGCCCTCGGGCCATGCGTTCGGTGCGGCCCAGCCTGGCCGGCTGGGGGCGGCGCCCCGAGCCCAGGCCCCACGCGGCCCGCGCCCCCGGCCCCCGCTGAGCCCCAGGGACCCCGCCGTGGCCGAGGCCATGTTCCCCGTGTTCCCTTGCACGCTGCTGGCCCCCCCCTTCCCCGTGCTGGGCCTGGACTCCCGGGGGGTGGGCGGCCTCATGAACTCCTTCCCGCCACCTCAGGGTCACGCCCAGAACCCCCTGCAGGTCGGGGCTGAGCTCCAGTCCCGCTTCTTTGCCTCCCAGGGCTGCGCCCAGAGTCCATTCCAGGTGAGTAGGGGCCGGCAGTGCGGGCCAGGCTGGGAGGGCGCCAACCCAGGGCCGCGGCCTACATGGTGTCTTATCTCCGCAGGCCGCGCCGGCGCCCCCACCCACGCCCCAGGCCCCGACGGCCGAGCCCCTCCAGGTGGACTTGCTCCCGGTTCTCGCCGCCGCCCAGGAGTCCGCCGCTGCCGCTGCTGCTGCCGCCGCTGCAGCCGCCGCCGCTGCCGTTGCTGCAGCGCCTCCAGCCCCGGCCGCCGCTTCCACAGTGGACACAGCGGCTCTGAAGCAGCCGCCCGCACCCCCTCCGCCGGCCCCACCGGTGTCTGCGACCGCTGCCGAGGCTGCGCCCCCTGTTTCTGCCGCCACCATCGCCGCAGCCGCAGCCACCGCCGTCGTATCCCCAACCTCGACGGTCGCCGTGGCCTCGGTTGCATCTGCCTTGGAGAAGAAGACAAAGAGCAAGGGGCCCTACATCTGCGCCCTGTGCGCCAAGGAGTTCAAGAACGGCTACAACCTCCGGAGGCACGAGGCCATCCACACGGGAGCCAAGGCCGGCCGGGTCCCGTCGGGTGCTATGAAGATGCCCACTATGGTGCCCCTGAGCCTCCTGAGCGTGCCCCAACTGAGCGGAGCCGGCGGAGGAGGGGGAGAAGCGGGTGCAGGCGGTGGAGCGGCTGCAGTGGCAGCCGGTGGTGTAGTGACCACAACCGCCTCGGGAAAACGCATCCGGAAGAACCACGCCTGTGAGATGTGCGGCAAGGCCTTCCGCGACGTCTACCATCTGAACCGACACAAGCTGTCGCACTCCGACGAGAAGCCCTACCAGTGCCCTGTGTGCCAACAGCGCTTCAAGCGCAAGGACCGCATGAGCTACCACGTGCGCTCACATGACGGCGCTGTGCACAAGCCCTACAACTGCTCCCACTGTGGCAAGAGCTTCTCCCGGTGTGCACGGGGCCCGGTGTGCACGGGGCCCAGGCCTTGGCCGCTCCCTAGGCCGTGGGGAGGGAGGGACTGCGATGGAGGTGGCCTGGCCTTGGCTGGTGGGGAGGGAGGAGGTTTCTGAGGATGGGGACTGGGAGCCACTCCCAGGGAGGAGGGAGAAAAGCCTCTCTGGGTTACCAGGGAGCAGGGGGTGGTACTTAGCAAAGGGGGTGGGTCTTAGGATTGTTGGAAAGCGTGGCGTGGACAAGGCGGCCCTGCTCCAGGGGAGGGATTTCCTGCCTAACTAGGACTCGGAGGCCCCGGGGCTTGGGAGAAAATGCAGGACCTTGAAAAGGTCTCTTGTACTAGGTTAGGCAGATTTGGGGGCATTTCTACACTGCAGGGCCTAACCCCATCCCCAACGTGTCCCCAGGCCGGATCACCTCAACAGTCACGTCAGACAAGTGCACTCAACAGAGCGGCCCTTCAAATGTGAGGTAGGAGGCCCTCTTCCTGTCTTGGTTTTCATGATTTTGATCCTCATTGTAGTTGTCTGAGTTCAGCCTCTCAGACCCCCTTTTTCTCTCTTTTTGCTTTTTCACTCCATTTTCTCATCCCTTCTTCAAGGCCTCATCGTCTCACTCCCATTTCCTACAGATCAAAGATCCCCAAGGCTCTGATTCCTTTAACCTCTTGTTCCCCTCTCCCCACTCCCTGAAGCTTTAACTCTCCTGACACCCCCCACACCCCTCCCCCTTCCCCAGAAATGTGAGGCAGCTTTTGCTACGAAGGATCGACTGAGGGCGCACACAGTACGACATGAAGAGAAGGTGCCATGTCACGTATGTGGCAAGATGCTGAGCTCGGCTTATATTTCGGACCACATGAAGGTGCACAGCCAGGGCCCTCACCATGTCTGTGAGCTCTGCAACAAAGGTACGTGCTGAGGGATGCTGGGAGGGCCAGGGGCAACGGGTGGGGACAGCCAGAGGCCCTTTCACAGATGTGAGTTCAAGGTGCTGTCACTGAGAGCTCGTGGCATGTAGAGCCCTCTAGGAAGCAAACGAAGCACATCGGGACCACTGAACATCATTAGGTTCTAAGAGGTCGTGGCTGGAAGAGATGATCTACTAGAGAGTCACCTTCTGGGTGTGTGGGGAGGATGGGAATGGGACATGGCTGTTTGGGGAAGGAATGGTCAAGAGCGCCAGTGCCCAAGGGTTGAGAGACAAGGTTTCAGCTGTGCAGCCAGTTTCTCATCTTCGGCTCCTGCGGCCAGGGGAGCACATGGCAGGAGTTTAACAAGCATGCACCCTGCCCCAGTAGCAGAGAAAGCTGCTTTTAAACAGATTGGCTTACTCACTGAGTGACTGGGCTGAGACTGTATGGGCACTGGAGGGAGGGGACACAGCCGTCTCTACTGAGGGTCAGCCCTTCAAGTGGCTAGGAATCAGTGGCCTGTCACCCCAGGAGAGATCCCTCAGCCACAGGGAATGGGTTCTGGGTACCAATGCCAAGGAGCGGACATTACTCAACTAGGTCCGAAGCTCAGGGTGGGGCTGTGACCTACCCGCCCCAGCAGAGTAGTTGGCCCCAGGTTACCAAGGATGTGGGAGGAGGACAGGGCCATCTGAGGAGAGTGTCCCCAGCCTAGGAGAATAACCCCGTCTCTGGGGTCTCCACCTGGCTGACCCCATCCCCCAATCCCAATCCACCCCCCCCCCCCCATAGGCTTCACCACGGCAGCATACCTGCGCATCCACGCGGTGAAGGACCATGGGCTCCAGGCCCCGCGGGCTGACCGCATCCTGTGCAAGCTGTGCAGCGTGCACTGCAAGACCCCTGCCCAGCTGGCCGGCCACATGCAGACCCATCTAGGGGGGGCCACCCCCCCTGTCCCGGGAGATGCCCCCCAGCCACAGCCCACCTGCTGAGGGGGACCCCCGCACCCACCAGGCAAGGCGTGGGACATGGCTTGGGGGAGATGGTGTGTGTGGGACAAGGGGGCTCAAGGGGCCCAATAGGGGATCTCAGGAAGGCCAGGGATGTCCATCTATCACTCAGGTTAGGGAGACTTCTGGGAACAGAGAGGGCCCTTCAGGAGAACTGGGTAAGGATGCAGGCCGAAGCCTCTGGGGACCAAACAGGAAGTGAGCAACGGCTGTGTCCCAGGGGAGGGAGTCTGGGAAAGAGTCTGGGGCCAAGGGCTAGGCTCTTGCCATGCAGATGGCGCTGTGATGTGATGTTTTTCACCGTGCAGGTACCGGTGAGGTCTGTCCAATGGCAGCGGCGGCAGCGGCAGCAGCGGCAGCGGCAGCAGCTGCATCAGTGGCAGCCCCTCCCACAGCTGTGGGCTCCCTCTCTGGGGCCGAGGGGGTGCCTGTGAGCTCTCAGCCACTTCCCTCCCAGCCTTGGTGAACTCCTAGTTGGTGAGGGGGAGAGGGGAGAATGGAGGAAAGTCCCTTGGTGTCCTTTCCCCCTCCTCTCTTCCCATCAACTCCTCACTGCTTCCCCCACCACCCAAGGAGCCTCCTGAAGGAAAGGAGGAAGAGATGTTTTCTTAGGGGAATTCACTAGGTTTTAACCATTCGTTTCTCCTCCTCTTCTCCCTATCAGACCTGACCCCACACACACCTGTCCCCTTGGTTGTGTTCGAGCCCCCTGGACAGTGGGCAGGGATGGCAGAGGACAGGAGCGGCCACTGCCTTCACCCCTCTCCTCTCTGTAACCCCCTGCCCTGCCCTTCCAGGGATTTGTGAGCCTCCTCCCTTGATGGTCCTTCTTGCTCTCCTTCCAGTCCCCCCCTACTGTCTGCTGCCCCTCCCTGGGGAGTTGGTGCTTTTTTTTTTCCAGGGGGAGGGAGGAGAGAAAGGAGGGGAATCAAAGATTCTGTCCTAGAGAGGGGGAAAGGTGAGATTTGAGAAGGGGCGGAAGCAGGGAAGGCAAAGGTTTGTACCTTCGTAAGGCGGGGTTGTTTAGGGTCAGGCCCTAAGCATACTCCTCAAGAATCTGTCAGGGGAAAACAAGTCAAGGGGAGCAAAAGGAGCTACTTGGGCCAGAGGCAGGACAAGAAATGGAACTTTAGGAGGCCAGGGTAAATGGGGAGATCCAGGGACTAGAGGTGCTGCCTGGGGGTGGAGGAAGGCAGCTGCAGTGTCTCCCCCTTTCCTCTTCCACCCCAGCTCCAGCCCTGGCCTTTTTATCCCTCTCCCCCAAGATAGAAGCTGTGGCCCTGGCCATGTCATCGTGTTCCTGTGTCCCCTGCATGTTCCCTACCCTTCACCCCCTCCTCTTGGCGTGGATCCCATTACAATAAATTTTAAATAAAAACTTGGCTCTGGCTTGAATGAATTGCTCTCACCAAAGTCCCTGTTCCCACCCCCAAGGGGTCTGGCTCCTCCCTCCCAGAGGTGGGAGTGGGGGTACCCAATCAACAGGCCCAGAATAGCCAGCTATTGCAGGTTTGAAGAGGCTTGGCTTAGAAACCCAAACAGTTGCTAGAATCCAGCCAAATACTAACACATCCTTAAGGCCCTGAGGTGATGGCTGATGATGTGGCTGCAGAAAGGTTGGGAGGTCTGAACCCTAAGGCTACGAGCAGTGGGGCTGAGAAGAAAAACCGCACTTGTCCCTTCCATTCCTGCCGTGGCCCACCCTGTCTTCACTGGGACTCTGCCCCAGCCCCTTCCTTCTGTTCCAGACTGCCCCTGCGGCCTCTGCCCTGCCCCCTTGTACTTCCCTCCCGGTCCTTGCTTTCCTTCCCAGGGACCCTTGAGCCTTCCAGTACCAATTTCTGCGGCTGCTTCTGAAGTAGAGGGACTCTGCAGCCTCCCTTCTCTTGAAACCCCACCCTGCAGCCTCCCCAAGTTTTGCCTTATCTCCCTCTCTCCGCTCGGAGGGGTGCGTCCACCCAGTATTGCCTCTCACCCTGGACCCGCCTCTTCGCAGATCCCTCTCCGCTTCACCCAACCCCCTGCCTCTGCCAGGAACCCCGGTGACCGTTGGCGGGAGGGGCCCGGGACTTGGGAAGGGGATACCCCCAGGAGGTGCGCGTGGGAAGGAGCAGGGAGCTGGCGCGAGTGGTCCCCCAGCCGGTTGCCTGGGTAACACGGGCCTGGCACGCGTGGCTCCCTTGGGCGGGCCTGGAGGGGCGGGGGCAGCGCGTGCGGCAGCAGAGCTGAGCGCAGGGGAGGGGACGGGAGAGGAGGGGAAGAGCGGAGCGACCTGAGAGGAGGGGATGAGCAGAGCGGAGGGGAGACCCGCCGCCTCCCTCCCTTGCTCGCTCGCTGACTCGCTCCCTCCCGGGCTGCGGCTGCTGCAACGGCGGCAGCGGGAGCAGTCTGGAGGCCGGCGTTGAGGTGAGACGGATGGACTGAGGCTGCGGGTAGGAGTGGACGGACTGCAGAGGCCGGGGAGGGCTGCACTGCACAGGAATACGGGCGCATGGCCTCTTGGCTGGTGGTGCTGGGCGCGCCAAGCCAATGGAAGGAGGCGCCGGGGGCACCCCGGGGACAAGGGGATCCCTGGGAGAGGGGCTGAGAAGGGGCTCAGAGGAGATGCCCAGGACCCTCTGGGAGGAGCGGGAGCATCTGCGCCCCAAACACGCAACAAGAAAACCGCACCCACTGGCGCCCAGGTAGGGGAGGATGCGGGAGTGGAATGTGAGTATGGGCCCTCTGCCTAGTCTGCCTGTCGGAGTATGTGGGTGCCTGCACAGCTTGATTTTGAGGTGCTGGGACATCCGCTAGGATCTGGGAGGCTGGATCTTGTTGGGGGTACCCAGGAAAAGACCATGGGGAGGGTCCTGCTTACAAAGGGTTAATCTTCCCAGGGTTCTCCAAGCAGAAGAATTTGAGCAGAGCACCCCTCCCCAGAGATGTCCCACCCCAAGGCAAAGGAAACCCCAACTTTTCTTCCTCTCCCCAGAGGCAGCCCAAGGCTGGCGCCGAGACAGGAGCATAACCCTCTTAGGCTGCAGTGCCGAGAGCTGTCTCTTCCCTCCTCACACCAAGCTCATCTCCTCCTCTTCCAGGATTTGCTGCTGTCTCTGCTGCTCCATCCTCCCCACAGAGGCCCTCTCACCTCTCCCATCACAAGATGGCAGCCAGCAGCTCTGAAGTCTCTGAGATAAAGGGGATAGAGGAGGGTCCCCAGACCCAGGGCGAAGGGCCTGGCCATTCTGAGGCTGGAACTGGCCCTCCCCAGGTCCCAGCTGAGGTCCCAGCGGAGCCAGAGGCCCTGCAGCCAGGTCCAGACATCACTCTGGACCCTGTGGACTCAGAGGCCAAGGCTGGGCTGGCTCCAGAAATCACAGAGACCCCAACAGGGGCCCCAGAAACAGCCCAGGCCAAAGATCTTAGCTCAAGCCCAGGAGGGGAACCAAAGGCAAACTCCAGGCCCAAAGAAGTATGCCAAGAGCCAGCATCCAAGCCAGAAATGAGCAAAGAGGCCACTGCCGGCCAGGGGTCGGACCCGGAACCTGCGGGCCTGTGTGAGCCAGCCTCAGAGCCCACCCCGCAGCGGGACCTCCAGTCAGGTTCCCAGCCCACTCCCAAGCCAGCCCTTCAGACGGAGCCCCCTATCCAGGAGGACCCCACCCCCGAGGTCTTGACTGAGAGCGTGGGGGAGAAGCAGGAGAACGGGGCAGTAGTTCCCCTGCAGGCTGGCGATGGGGAAGAGGGTCCAGCTCCCCAGCCTCACTCATCACCCTCAACAAAACCCCCCCCAGCCAATGGGGCTCCCCCCCGCGTGCTGCAGCAGCTTGTTGAGGAGGACCGAGTAGGAAGGGCTCACAGTGGGCACCCAGGATCTCCCCGAGGTAGCCTGAGCCGCCACCCCAGCTCCCAGCTAGCAGGATCTGGGGTAGAGGGGGGTGAAGGCACCCAGAAACCTCGCGACTACATCATCCTCGCCATCCTGTCCTGCTTCTGCCCCATGTGGCCTGTCAACATCGTGGCCTTCGCTTATGCCGTTATGGTGAGCCCCACGAGACCCGGGCCCAAGCCTGCTGTGGCTCCCCACTACCTGCACTGGAACAAAGCCCCAGAATAGCCTGGCTTTCCCTCTGCATGGATCTCGCTTCCAAATTACAGGGCTTCACCCTCTGAGCCACTATGGCCCCACTCCTTCAGGTGGGAGGGATGGCCAGACATGTTTCACACAGCCTTGCTGACCTATGCCCTCCTCCCTCTGTCTCTCCAACTCTCCTTCCTCCCTAACCACGGGCTGGCCTATCTCCTCTGGATGACTTTCACCTGGTCCGTGCTGAGCTGGCTTCTCCTGACCTGGCCACGATGCCCCACTCCTCACCCTAATCTCAGTCCCGGAACAGCCTGCAGCAGGGGGATGTGGATGGGGCCCAGCGTCTGGGTCGAGTGGCGAAGCTTTTAAGCATCGTGGCGCTGGTAGGGGGGGTCCTCATCATCATCGCCTCCTGTGTCATCAACTTGGGCGGTGAGTGGGGGTCTGGGACAGGCTGGGAGGAATGGAAGGGCTGGCAAGGGCAGCGTTACTAACCCCCTGCCCCTGCTCTCTCCTGTCTGTCTCCCCTACTTGTCCTTTGTCTCTCCTTGTCTCCCCCACCCACTGTCTCTTTCTCGGTCCCTCCCTCTCCTCTTCCACAGTGTATAAGTGAGGGGCTCTGCCCTGCACTCCAAGACTTTTCTTCCTGTTGGGAGCTGTCTTGGGCCCACCCTCCCCTGCTCCCCTGCCGGGAGCCCAATCGATGGCCCAGGCCCGCACCCATAGGGACCAAGGGAGCCTGGGCAGCCTTGTTTACAGCTTCTTTCCTGTTCCTGCATCTTGCCAGGCTCCTCCGCCAACCGTAGGCCTCCCTTCCCCCTGCACCGTGTCCAGTCTTCCTGCACTTCTGCCTGCAGCCAGCCCGGCCTCCGGGCCTCCCGATCCCTGCACTTCTGGAAACCTCCCTGAACATCTCCCAACTCTCTTCGCTCTCAGCCTCCCTGCATTTCTCCCGACTTGCACTTCTTCAAACCTCCCAAATGCCCTGCACTTCCAACCTGGTCTCCACCCCCCACTCACCCCCAACTTTCATTGTCTTGCCATCTTCCCCCATTCCTTTATTCCTTCTCTCCTTTCTCATCTCTCCCTCCCTCTCCACACCCTCCTCCCTGTTCCTCTTCCTGCCTCATCTCCCCTCAGCATCCTTTCCTCCCCCTAAGGGTCCTCTCCTCTGATTTTTCTGCTGTCACTGATTATTCTGCAAAAACTCCAGCACTTAGATCAGGCTGGGAAAGGGCAGCAATGTCGGGAGAGGACCCTCTAGCCCAGGGCTGTTCTCTGTTGGCACGACCCAGGTCCGACCCAGGTCCGGATGCCTCCAGGGCGCCACGGGGTCGCAGAGCTGGCCGGCCAGGGCTCCTTTGGGGACTTGTGCGGGAGTGGTGAGCGCAGTTCCGAACACCTGGGAGAAGGGAGGGGTGCAGCTACCGCCCCTCCCCGGTCGGCCCTAATTTATTGACCTGCCCCACCTGGGCTTTTTAACCCAGGCGGCAAGTTTCTTAAAGGCGAGGACTGGGGTGGCTCACGTGCTTTGTAACGAAAGAACCCCCCAAATAGGACCAAAGCTACCAGACAGGAGCGAGGGAGGGACGGGGCGCTACATAATTATTTTCTAAGAGGAGGGAAGTGTGTTGCACGCGATCTTCCGCTAGGGAGGCAGAGACCGAGCTACAACGCGGTTTGGAGTTAGCGGGTTTTTTGTTTTATGGGGGGGAAAAAAACACACCAAAAAAACTAAAAGTCTACAAAAAAAAAAAGGATACATTAAACTAATTCTCCCTTTTTGTATGCCGGATGCTGCATGAGTCTGAAACACCAATAAATGGAGACTGCATGAAACTCGCTTCCAGCCTCAGTTGGTCCTCACGTTGGTCCGCCACCGGGTGCGCAAGTACTGCCGCTTTGGGGGCGAACCCACTGGGTAGTGCGCACCCGCACCGCGCCGACGGCCATCTTTCCTGCGGGCGAAGCCTGTCGAGCCCAAGCGCCCGCCTGCGCATGTGCGAGCTTCCCGCTTCCCCTTCCCGAGCAGCTTCACTAGCGTGGAGCCGCCGCGCCGTCTCTGCGCCTGCGTGCTGCGACCCTGCGCCGCCCGCGGCGGGGCTGAGCTCCAGGTGCGTACGGCGGCGGAGGTGGCGGCTCCGCGAGCGGCGGAGAGGGGCGGTGTGCCGGCGAGCAGAGCGCTCCGGCGGGGCAGCGGGTTCTGCCGTAGCCTGGGCACTCGCAGCACCGGATCCCTATCCGTGGGCGGGGGCCTTGGAGGAAGCTGAGCGCCCCCTCCCGGGGACGGGCGGTCTGGTCGCAGGGATCGCTGGTGGAGCCCGATTGGTTGGAGAGACATCCTTAGGGACACCCCGGGGGAGCCCAGTTCCCGGGGGACCGGGGCCCCCAGCTTAGGACTCCTGCCTCACCTATCATCCCAGGGTTCCTTCCTTAGTGGCTTATGTCCCTTGTCCGGGGTCATGGAGACATTGTGGCCACCCCGGCGGCGCCTCTGTCTGAAGAAGGGGAAGTGACCTCCGGCCTCCAGGCTCTGGCCGTGGGAGATACCGCAGGCCCTTCGGCTTCGGCCAATAGAGGCGAGGAAGAGGGGGAAGGAGGCCGGGAGGAGGCCGAGCGTGAGGGGCCTGGGGTCGAGGAGGGGCAGGGAGAAGCCCCCAGCGCTGAGGGGGAAGAGCGTGCCCAGGCAGACTCCGAGGACTGGTGCGTGCCCTGCAGCGATGAGGAGGTGGAGCTGCCCGCCGACGGGCAGTCCTGGATGCCGCCCCCCTCCGAAATCCAGCGGCTCTATGAACTGCTGGCTGCCCAGGGTACCCTGGAGCTTCAGGCCGAGATCCTGCCCCGCCGGCCACCCACTCCTGAGGCTCAGAGTGAAGAGGAGAGATCCGATGAGGAGCCCGAGGCCAAAGAGGAGAAAGAGGAAAAGTGAGGGCACACCCTTATGCCTTGTCCTTGGGTTGGTCCCTGAAGCCTGGAGGAAATGGCGAGGGGGGTGGGACTCAGGAGCATGGAAAACGGAGGGAGGGAAGAGAGCAGGAGTGGGTGTGTTTGGGGAGACCACCCTCACCCTTCACTGTTTGTCCACCTGTCTCAGACCGCACATGCCCACAGAATTTGACTTTGATGATGAGCCAATGACACCAAAGGACTCCCTGATTGACCGGAGACGCACTCCAGGTACTGACAAGAGGGAGGGGAGAGTGGGGGGAGGTGAAGGGCTTCTGCTCCCACTTACCCAAAAAGGGACTCTCAAAGAGGCCGTTGTTTGGTGCCTTGGTTGTTCTGCAACTTGCTGCTGCAGGGGAGCGCATGCACACAGGGGTGCCATCCTTTCAGCTTAAACCTATAACCCTATATTCCTTTCAGAGAATTCCCCAGGTAATTCTATCATGGCTCCCATTTCCTTTCTCTCCATTCTCCCCAGAAGTCCAGGTCTTCCTGGTCATTCATTATTATCTAGGTTCACACCCCTATACTCCTGTGTACGTCTCCTAACCTGACCCAATTTTCACCCTGTATGCCTTCCTAGAATTTACCCTTAGAGCCATTCTTGATTTCTCTTTCTCTTACTGCAACACTCAAGCCAGCAGCAGCAAGTCCAGTAGCTCTGCCTCCACATTTCCAAGTTCATCTGCAACTTTCTTTATTTTTTTTAATATATTTTTATTGATTTCAGAGAGGAAGGGAGAGGAAGAGAGAGATAGAAACATCAATGATGAGAGAGAATCACCGATTGGCTGCCTCCTGCACGCCCCCCATTGGGGATCGAGTCCACAACCTGGGCATGTGCCCCTGACTGGAATTGAACCCGGGACCCTTTGGTCCACAGGCCGATGCTCTATCCACTGAGCCAAACCAGCTAGGGCGCATCTGCAACTTTCAACACCATCCGCTCATCCAAGCCACCATCTCTTGTCTGGATAGTTGCGTTAGCACCGTCCTGATCTCTCTGCCTCCAATCTGAGTGACTAGAATGATCCTTTTAGAACATAAATCACGTCACTTCTCTGTCTGAAATCCTCCAAAGGTTTCCATTGCTGGGAAGAGAGGGGAGAGCGTGTTGAGAGAGAATCCAACCCCCACCTAGGCTTCCAAAGGCATTTCCATTTCAAATAAGATCCAAGCCCTGGCCGGTTTGGCTCAGTGGATAGAGCATCGGCCTGCGAACTGAAGGTCCCAGGTTCAATTCCGGTCAAGGGCACGTCTGGGCTGTGGGCTCGATCCCCAGTGGGGGACTTGCAGGAGGCAGCCGATCCATGATTCTCTCTCATTGTGGATGGTTCTATCTCTGTCTCCCTCTTCCTTCCTCTCTGAAATCAATAAAAATACAAAAAATAAAATAAGATCCAAACCCCTTATCAGGGCCTCCACCTCATTTCTTTGGCCTCAGCTTTCGTGTCTCTGCAGCTCTCTACACTCTTTGAACAGACCTCCGTTTCTACCCTGGGGCCTTTGCACTGCTCTCCACTGCCAGGTCTTCCCTGGTAATTCCCCAAGTGGTTAGTAGCATCCAGGCAGGTGCACGTGGCCTCACCCCCTTCCACATTTCTCACCTTCCCTCTCCAGGAAGCTCCGCCCGGAGCCAGAAACGGGAAGCCCGCCTGGACAAAGTCCTCTCGGACATGAAGCGACACAAGAAGCTGGAGGAGCAGATCCTTCGTACTGGCAGGGACCTGTTTAGCCTGGACTCAGGGGACCCCAGCCCCGCCAGCCCCCCACTGCGGTCCTCAGGGAGTAGTCTCTTCCCCCGGCAGCGGAAATACTGACTGGTGCTGCCTGAGGCTGCAGTGTGTCCCTGCTGGGGCCTCGGCCTTCCTGCCCTAACCCTGGTGCTGGGAAACTTGGGGAGAGGAGGGGGACGCCAAAGCCCCAACACAGCACCCTGCCAGCGAGAGGGCACGTGCGTGTTTATGTTTTCTGTGGAACATCTGTTTGGAGACATGGCCTGAAATTTCTGAATCTAAAATAAAAGATACAAAGTTATCTTCTCTTAGGAGAGGGGCTGCAGCCGGAGCCCTAACAGCTGTGGAAGGCATAATTGTCTTCCCCCAGGTTGGGAAGTTAGAGGTGAACTCCATCCACACCTGTCCTCTGACCTTTCCCAGTCTCTTTCCAGTGAGGCCAGCTGGTTCTGCGGCGGAGGAAATTCCTGAATGTTAAATGAGCTACAGTGCCTGCAGCTGCAGTGAACGCCGCCCAGAGGAGGAAAGGAGCAGCAGCTGCAAGGGCCCTTTAAATGCCTAAGCCCCACCCCGGAGCCTGCCCTGCCCTGCCCCGTGCTGCGCTACCGGGAAGTGATCCCTGGGGCTGGGTTCCTGGGTTTCCCCCAGTCTTGAGGAGTCATTGCAGTCAGCCACACTGCTGGATGTGAGTACTGAGTACTGGCCCCAACCCGAGTCAGTGGTAGGGCCTGTGTCCCTCTTTCCAGCTCTGTCCTGTCTTTTAGTGCCTTCTGTTAGGGCAGGTAAGACCCTTCCGAAGCAGAGTAGGAGAAGGTGGGTGGAGGGCTGGCCTTTAGAGATTTTTGCTTTCCCTGTTGGAGTTTTTTCTGTCTTTTGAAGTAAAAATAGATCAATTGGTCACCTTGCCAACACCCCTCACCTCCAAAATCTCAGGCCTCCCTAACTTCCAGCTCCCACATCAGCAGCCAGAGGAAGCCTAAGGGGTCCATTCACACCCTCATAATTAGATTGGGCCCTGCTGTATTCGATGGCCTCTCCCCCGGGGGCCTGGGCTCTGGCCTGTCCCCAGAGTTCTTGGAATGTGATTTGTTCCCATTGAGATCCCGCAATTTTGCCAAATATTGAGGTTTTCATACCGTCCCACTCAGGGCTGTGCCAACTGTGGGCTTTGCGATCACTTGAGACGCCATTAGAGCAATCTCAAGGCAGGCTTCATCCCACCAGAAGGCGTGGCGTTGGGTGAGCAAGGCTCTCTCTGGGTGTGAGGGGAAGTGGAAAATGGGAAGCTCTGGGGACCGTGGGTCTCACGAGTGAAGCATGGAGGGGCGGGAATGGGAGTTGAGGCAGATGTCTCCTGTGTTTTCCTTCCTGCCCAGGTGGACCCCTGGCTTATGGGGGGAAGGTTGGCTGTCGGGAGGGGTGCCAGCTGACTCCCTGGGAACGCCTGCCTGTTTCTCCCCTGGGCACACAGGGCACCCAGCCCTGGAGTGGTGCTTCCTGGGCGGGGCGGCCACTGGAATAACTCGGGCCTCCTTGTTGGGTGCTGCCCTCTCAGGTGGCAGAAAATGCTCACCTTTGAACTGCCTTTGGCACTATTACCTGGAGAGGACCCAGCCCCACCCAAGTCCTTGTTCTAGGTCTTATTGACATGGGTGCCTGAGAAGCCAAGCTGCCTCCTGGTTCGGGGGCTCTGCAGTGCAGGCACCTGGGGTGGAACTCTGGCTTCGGCCTTGGATCATTCTGTGATCTTCAGCAAGTTCCTTAACTTCCAGGTTGTTGTGAGGAGTAAAGGAGTTAAAGGTACTTAACGCCATGCCTGACACAGATTAAGTTCTTAATAAGGAATAACGGGAGCTGTTATTCAGGGGTACTCACCGATGGCACAAGTTTCAGAGTCTCCCGGAAACCTCTGTCCATTGGGTCTGGGGTGAGACCTGGGAGCACTCGCAGCTGAGTCCTTGAAGACAAGTTTAGAAAACATTGACCTGGACCAGGGGTTCTGGAGCCCGGTTCCTGGGTCACTCCTAAGCTAGGTGACCCTTGCCTTCAGTGATTGGCACTCGTTGGCAGCATGCAGGAGGGCGATGGAGGTAGGACAAGAGGCACCCTGAGCTGCTGCTCCTCCCCAAAGTGGCCTAGCTGGGCTGGAGCTCAGAAAGTTTTTCCTAGGAAGAAAAGTCTCCAAAGTTCTGCTGCTAAATGATTTATGTGAGACAAGTCCTCCAGAATTCCCACTGTAGTCCCCTAAAGCGAGAGGTAATTCCCTAAGCCAGGACGCGGTCTGGGCGAACAGCCTTAGCAGTGCCCGAGTGTGACTCATTCTCCAACAAAGGCTAGAACGTTGAAAATCGGTGAAGGAAACTGAGAAGAGAGCGCCTGTTTGGGCTGCACTTCACGTGCAATTGTCTAAACTTAACCCTTTGCACTCGCTTGCTTTTTTTCTCAATTCCTTTTTTCTAATGCTAACCGTGTGGAGTCACACTCGACATCCGAGTGCAAAAGGTTAAGCTTGATAGAGGTGATGGCGGCGAGGCTGAATCACGACCTCACCTCCAGCTGCAGGCCTGCTGGGCCAAGAGCCCAGGACTTAGGACTAGGGGGCTTGTGTTGGGTAGGGGCTACTTGGCCCTCGGGGTGAGGGGGCTGGAGGAGGAGAAATGAAATTCCCCGCCTTTGAACAGCAGTCTGTAATCTGAGCTCATCTTTGTTCTGCTCATTCTTTAATGTGAGCCCAAATCATTGGGGTTTAGTTAAGGTGCCAGCTAATTCAGCAGCTCTTGGGTGGGGCCCAGATTCTGCATTTCAGGCTTCCAGGTGAGGCTGTGCTGCTCACTGCACACCAGCGTGGCTGCTCACTTGGGCACCTGTTGTTTAAGATTCACTGTCAGCCACTCACAGTTGACCCTGAAGATCTCTGATATGGAGTGACTCCTCGCTCATTAATTACATTTTGCTGTAGCATAAGTTTACCCTTCAGCCAAGACACAGGTGAAAGCTGTCTCTTAACTAGAGGATGAACCCAGCTCCTCCTCCTCACAGGCTGTGTTGTCTCTGCTCATCCACCCATTCCCCCAGCCTCTGTGTGAGTGGGGGGAGGGTGTGGTGCAGCAGGGAGCTGCTGGTCTCAGACTTTGGGTGAAAACTGACTGGTTCTTACAGGAGCCTCATGACACATGGGGACATGTGATCAGGCACACCCGGACATGTGCCCCGAGAGCAGCCTAGGGCAGATCTCGGAAGCAGGCACTAAAGGGAGGTCTGGATGGATTTGGGGAGTTAGGGCCAAACCCAAGTCAGGGCAGGGCCTTTCAAAGGTCAACAGACTCCTTAACCATTGTCTTTAAAATAATATATATATACATATATATATATACTAGAGGCCCGTTGCACGAAGATTCGTGCAATAGACCTTCCTTCACCTGGCTGCCTGCACCAGTTTTCCGCCAGCACTGAGGACCCAGGCCTTGGCTCTGGCCACCGCCTTCTGCCTTCTTTCAGGGTCGGGGCTTGGACCCAGACGGTGGCAGTGTGGGGCGGGCGCTGCCTGGCCCCGCACCGCCATCTGTGATCTGGGTGCCTCCACCGCCCGGGTCCGTCAGCAGCCATCGATCGGAGTGGTGAGAGGTGCGGGGCGGGACTCGGCCCGGGTCTGTCAGCGGCTCAGCAATGGGGGGCGGGGCAGCGCGTGGGGGCTGCCATCTTTGCTGGGTTAATTTGCATAGTGCCCTGATTGGCTGTGGGCATGGCGAAGGTACGGTCAATTAGCATATTACTCTTTTATTAGGTAGGATTAGAGAGGAAGGGAGACAGGGAGAGAGAGAGAGAAAAACATCAATGATGAGAGAGAATCATTGTTCAGCTGCCTCCTGCACACCCCACACTGAGGATCGAACACACAACCCGGGCATGTGCCCTGACTGGGAACCAAACCATGACTTGGTTCATAGGTCGATGCTCAACTGAGCCACGCCAACCGGGCCCATTGTCTTTTGAGGGCCCTGATCTATTGAAAGTAAAATGCTCTTAACCGTACATGCCATCTGGTAAACCACTAAAGTCTAAATCTGAAACTTGTCACCAACATTCTGCCTGAGTCGAATGGGTTCGCTGGGTCCCCTGAGAGGCCCTGTATTGAAGCTCACGCCTGTGGGGCGAGTGAAAAGGCAAAGTCTGTTCTTGGGTGAACTTGGCAGGGAGGTTAAAGGTCCTGGTACTGAAACAAGGGTAGTTGGCAAGGGCTTGGCTTCAGGAGCCCAGTTTGTTTGATCGGTTGAAAGGATGACTCTCCGCTGAGTCACTGAGCTGGGCCAGGCTCTCAGCCCCACTGAGTGAGCCCAGCTGGGGTGACAGATGGTGGAGAGGCCTCGGCCATAGCGGGTGGGGATTGGGATCGTCCAACAACGAGCCGCTGGAGACTATTTCCAGAGCCTGCTTCCCAGCCTTGCATAACCCAGAGTTCAAATCTTCCCCGGGGGCCTCGTGGGCCTGTCCATACCTCCGCCTGCAGCCCTAGCTCTTCCTCTCCCCCATCTGCCTTCCTGGCCAGCACAGGGGCCGCTAGAAAAGGCTGCGCTTGGCTGCCAGATGCCCCTTCCTTTGCAGTTCTAGCCCCACAGCTGGCATGACACAAGACCCGCCACATTCCTGACCAGAAACGGGGGGGGGGGGGGGTGGGTTTGAGGTTGAGGTGCCGGTGAGATGGTGTCTGGTGTTGGGTCACGTGCTCTCAATGCATAGGAAAGGGGCCTCGGGCCATTCCCTGCCTCGCGGACACGGTGCTTCTGCAGGGCCAGGCTCTGCTCCAAGCGCGGTATGATGAACTCGGCCCTCATCGCTTGGGTAAATGCCCCGTCCATTCCCACGTTATTGGTCGGGGAACGGGTATAGGGAAGGCAAGGGACTTGTCTCAGATCACCGATCCAGCAAAGGGGAGAACGAAGATCCAGGCAGTTCCAGCCCCCGGGGCACATGGGGAGCCCCACGACAGGGAGCAATTTCAGGGACTGAAGCACAGCTGAGCAGGATGGGGCAATAGGGGGAAAGGAAAGAGTGAGGAGGGGAACAGAACCCCAGAAGCAGAACGCCAGCCCTAGTATTTTCAAACACTACCCGACATCAACAGAAGAGGGAGCTCTGGCTTCAGGAAAGCCACTCTCCTACAAGTTAAGGGGAATTCATATAAAAAAGGAACGACAGGAAAGCATCAAGGTCAGATTCCATACAAAGTTGCAAGATAAAAGAAGGAGAAGAATAACATCCCTCTGATGTGAAAAGTGCACCAGGAAAACATCAAAACTGTAGCCCCCTTTAAAATGAAGCAAGGGATTAAGGAAACAAGGCATGAAAGCAGCAGCTCAGGATTGCCAGGAAGCCCAGGCAGTCTGTTTGAATCTGCAGCGCTAACCATCGAACCGTAAGGGAGCCACTCCAGCGAGAGTCTCCTCGCAATAGCACCCCATAATGTGCTGTGTGGCTCGGAGGACTCGTCCCTATCTGGGACTCGGCTACTGAGAGCTACACTCTCTAATATGGGATCAACCAGCCACACTGGGCTATTTTTTTCTTTTTAAAAAAAATATATTTTATTGATTTTTTACAGAGAGGAAGAGAGAGGGATAGAGAGCTAGAAACATCGATCAGCTGCCTCCTGCACACCCCCTACTGGGGATGTGCCCGCAACCAAGGCACATGCCCTTGACCGGAATCGAACCTGGGACCTTTCAGTCCGCAGGCCGACGCTCTATCCACTGAGCCAAACCGGTTTCGGCTGTTTTTTTTCAATTACAGTTTATATTCAGTATTATTTTGTATTAGTTTCAGATGTATGTACTTGGCTATCCCCCCACCCAAAAAAAAAACAAAAAACCAGCCCACAATTTTTTGCATCATATTTGGTACCTTCACACTTGGCTGTGTTAATTAAAGTATAAAACTTACTGCCCGGCTGGTGTGGCTCAGTAGTTGAGCGTTGACCTATGAACCAGGAGGTCACGGTTCCATTCCCGGCCAGGGCACATGCCCGGGTTGCGGGCTCAATCCCCAGTGTGGGGTGTGCAGGAGGCAGCCAATCTGATTCTCTCATTGATGTTTCTATCTCTCCCTTCCTCTCTGAAATCAATACATATATATTTAACAACTTCCTCAGTTACACGAGCCATATTTCCAATGTGGTCAGCCAAAGAGAGCACAGACTTAGACTATTTCCATCATTGTAGAAAGTCCTGTTGGATGCTGCTGAGTTACAGTACTTTGAACAGGAGCGGGCATGTGGCATGAGGGGCCAGGCGGAAGGCAGCAGGGAGTGGTGGGGACTGTGGCAAGCAGGAAAACGTGTCCCACCTAAAGCGCACAGCTGCTCCTTGGCTCTAACCGATTCTGCTCTGCGGGAATGTGGGGTCTATCTCCTAATGCTTCAAGAAAGGCAGGCATTGGGGGTTTGTGAAAACTCTCAATTTCTAAACCCCAAAGTTGAAATTTTACAGATTATATAGATCAAGTAAAACTCTTGGGTCTCCTGGCCTTGATTCTATAGTGTTGTGGCTCCTGCCTCTTATTCCTGTGCCAATTCTCCCTCCTTGCTGCCCATTTCTCACTCAGCTTGGAAGCTGGATGAATGGTGGAGCAGGTGGCTTTTTAAATGTCTGACCGAAGTCTCAGGAGACAAGGCTTTGAGTTGCTTAGTAAACTTGGTTCCCTTTGTGGGACCCAAAGGTACATGCCGTCAAAAGTCCAAGGCATGCTGGAGGCAGCGATAGGGTTTAGGTGGGAGGTGTGACTTCCTGAACGGGCCAGTCGCTGGACGGAGCCGCCCAGGATTCAGGGAGTTGAGGGTGGCAACACAGCAGAGAGAAAGGGGAGAAAAGAACTGGAGTAATTTGCGCTACTTCTGATCCAGCTGATTCTACAGGAGCATCAGTTCGTCAAGGATCTCAGGACTGCTTAAAGCACAGAGTGGGGCTGGAGGAGCAAAGATTATGCAAATATTGGGCTGCGGGCTGTCAGTTGAATACTGCTGGGGTCCTCAGGATCCCCTGAAATAAAGGCTGCCGGCCCCTGGGGGAGCCACAGCACCCCCAGAGACTGACCTGCACTCCCAGCTCCTCCACCGTGGGGGCTGGAGATTGGGAAAGTGCAGGCAGCTCAGGCCGTAAAGCTGATGGGAAGGAGGGAAAGGGTCAGCGAGAGCCCTGGGCTTCTGTGGGTAACAGTGTTGGGCAGTCCTGGCAGGGGTGGAATCTGGATGAGCTGAGCTGCGCCAAGTGGGAAGAAAAAGGAAGAGTGGGGCACAGCACAGCGAAAGGTAGAATAATCTGAGTTGGAGGAGGATGGTCCTTCCCCCATTGCCAGCCAGTCTTCAGGCTCAGGCCCGTCTTCATCTTGTATCTTCTCCCCACCCATCTATCACTCTATATGCTGCCCTGGGCACAGGAGTTACCATGGCAACTGAAGAGTCCATCATCCGCATTCCCCCTTACCACTACATCCATGTGCTGGACCAGAACAGCAATGTGTCCCGTGTGGAGGTTGGGCCAAAGACTTACATCCGGCAGGACAATGAGAGGTTGGTGTGAGGGCTGGGCTGGGGGGGACCTGGGGCTGAGGCGGGCCTGTTAGTCCAGCTGGCATGATCATCCCCCTCTTCTGAGGACGGGCCCTCACGTGGGTCACAGGAGGCTTTCTCTCTCCTCACACCACTTCTCACCTTCCAACAGGGTCCTGTTCACCCCCAGGGGCATGGTGACCGTCCCCCCACGCCACTACTGCACAGTGGCCAACCCGGTGTCCCGGGACGCCCAGGGCTCAGTGCTGTTCGACGTCACGGGGCAAGTACGGCTCCGCCACGCTGACCTGGAGATCCGGCTGGCCCAGGATCCTTTCCCCCTGTACCCAGGGGAGGTTCTGGAAAAGGTATCTGCCTCCCTCCCCTAGACCCTCTCTCCCTGTCCTGCTCCCACACTGCCTTCAGGAGGGAAAACAAATTGGACCGTGGAGGGGATGGGGCGGATCTCCTGGCTTTCACTAGGGGTAGAATCGATCCATTGCCCCTCCACCGACCTTCCCCAAATGCCCCCTTCCTCCGCACGTGCCCACAACAGACTTGCCCCTTTTGAGAGCTGTCAGCCCGTCTCCCCACCTAACCAGCCAGGCTCCAGAGCCTGCTGGGAACTCCCGGCCAATCTGGCACTGAATGGCTTGTGCCAAGAGGAAGCATTTTATTCATTCAAACAGTGCCAGACACTGGTGGGCAGTGACAGCCATGGCGGACAAGATGAGGCCCAGGTTCAGACGCTGTAGTTTTCCCACGGGAAGGCGCTGGGGGCTGCCCTGGCGGCCAGGCCCTCCTCCTCGTGGCACAGGCCCTGGGCCTGAGCCTGTGGGCGTCCCACCGCCACTTCCATCACTGTCTGCCTTCGCCTCCTTGCCCTTTTACGCCGTTTCACTCTGGGTTCCTCTGCTAAGCAGCGCTTCCTGGTCCTGGAAGCCTAGAAGAGTGACCCAGGGAACCCCAAGACATCCCTGTCCGCTGAGATGTAAATGCTTTGCAGAGTGTGTGTGTAGAGATGGAAAGTGACGCAGAATAATAGAATGTTACCTTTGAGGACTCTTGAATGAAGCGTTAGGGGAAGACTTTGCATCAGAATCGCCTTTATTTAAGTCAGAAATGGTCAGAAGTTGAAAATCACCCATATCTAGGGCCTACCTCAGACCAACTAAATCCCGGCTGGGGGGGAGCAGGGGTGGGGGTGGGGGCCAGAATTAAAAGCTCCCTAGGGTGGAGAGAGAGCTTCCCGCACCCCTGCCTCTTTCACCTCTGCTTTCCACCCACAGCAGCTCCTGCTCTCACACCTCGTGCTCCAGTGCGGAGAGCCGGGCCCTCCCTCCGCCCAGCGCCCCCGCCATGCTTCTTCCCACTCTTGGTCAGGCCTGGCCTCTGCCTGCGCCACTTCCTTTCCCGGTTTGCACCGAGGGTGGCCCCTGGCTTGGGCCTCCCTTCCCCCACCCTCCTGACCTCGGCTCTGACGCTGCCTCTTTTGCTCTGCGTCAGCCCTGCCAGGGCCATGTGCAGGGTGGACTTGGTGATTCTCCCCCCTGCCCGCCCCCCCGAAGTTAAACTAAACCCCAGCCTCCTTCCTACCATCAGCCTCCTTTCCTAGCCCTCCTCTGTTGCCATGTCCACTCAAGGCTTTCGATCCCATCTTCTGTCCCAGACGCTCTTCCGGGCCTTGCTTTCCTACCCCAACAGAACCTCCTCACTTTAACACCGCGCGCACCGGGCCTGCGGCAGAGCCAGGTCCTGGTCAGGGTTACACCTGCCCTTTCCGTACTCACTCGGAACGGCTTGCCAGCCTGTGGACAGCTCCGCCACCACAGCAGTATCGGAAGCAGGGCCCGTGGTTCATTCCAGCCCAAGCCCTGCTCCTCACTCTCCTTCCCAACCAGCTTCCAGCTTCCTCTCCATGTTTCCTCTGCATGCTGCCGAATGCTTGTCCTTCTCCACTCTCCTATTGCCCCGTCCTCCCACATTGAACACCTTCTCACCTACTTAGTTAGAAACTGAGGCCAGCCCTAGCTGGTGTGGCTCCGTGGATAGAGCATCAGCCTGGGGACTGAAGGGTCCCGGGTTCAGTTCCAGTCAAGGGCACATGCCCGGGTTGCGGCTCGATCCCCAGCGGGGGGCGTGCAGGAGGCAGCCGATCCATGAGTCTCTCTTATCATGTCTCTCTCTCTCTCTCTCAAAAAAAAATAAAAAAAAAATTGAGGCCATCTGGCAGGATTTAGATCTCCCCTTCCCTTTATGCCTACCCTTATCTGCTTTTTTTAAAAAAATATTTTTTTTTATTGATTTCAGAGAGGAAGGGAGAGGGAGAGAGAGATAGAAACATCAATGATAAGAGAGAATCATTGATCAGCTGCCTCCTGCACACCCCACATCAGGGATCGAGCCTGCAACCGGGGTATGTGCCCTGACCAGAATTGAACCCGGAACCCTTCAGTCCTCAGGCTGCCGCTCTATCAACTGAGCCAAACCAGCTAGGGCTGTTTTTGTTTTTGTTAATCCTCACCTGAGGATATTCTCTCCATTGATTTTTTTTTTTAGGGAGGGAGGGGGAGGGTGGAGAGAAAGAGAGAGAAACATCAATGTGAGAGAGACACATTGATTGGTTGCCTCCTGCATGTGCCCTGACCAGGCCAGGGATCGAACCTGCAGCCCAGGTACATGCCCTCGAACCCACGACCTCTGGCACACAGGCTGATGCTCCAATCGCTGAGCCACACTGGCCAGGGTCTGTTGACCTGTTGGAGCCTCCAGGAGGTTCCTCTCCATCAGCTGGACCCAGAACGACTCGTCCTTCTATCTCCTAAAACCTAGTTCCCCACCTGGAACTTCTCTCCCCTTACTTCTTCACTACTGATGCCTTTCTCTTGGCCCATTGATACATCCGCCTCTTCCACCCTTTTCTGGCCTTAAAGGCTTCTTTGTGTAAGCTCTTCATTCTAAGGAATGCATTCACAAGGCCGCGAAGCCCTCCCTGACTTCCACCACCACCATCTGCTCTCCATTCGCCAGCGCCATCTACTGCCTCCCACGCAGGGTGTACACTTGCAGAGCTGTCTGCGCGCTCACATACACGGGCATCAAAAGACGTAGTAGAACCTGCTTGCAGCAGAACTATCACACTGTCATCTGCCAGAATCTTTTGAATGAACTTCTGCATCTTGGTACACAAATCATATCCTGTTTAGTTGTTGTATGTAATCCCTTATGATGTACAGAAGTTCAGCTGGTTCCCCTACTGGGTGTCATTTAGGATGCTTCCAATTTATAAGGGAAAACAGTGCTGCAATAAATATCCTTGTCTGCATGTCCTTGTGCATGCTAGTTTAAAATTATATATATATATATATATATATATATATATATATATATATATATATATATAATTTTTTTTTATTGACTTCAGAGAGAGGAAGGGAGAATGAGAGAGAGATAGAAACATCAGTGATAAGAGGGAATCATTGACCGCCTGCCCCCTACTGGGGATTGAGCCCACAACCTGGGCATGTGCCCTGACCAGGAATCAAACTGTGACCTCCTGGTTCATGAGTTGGTGCTCAACCACTGAGCCACACTGGCTACGCTAGTCCTTTTTTTTTTTAAAGAGTAGAAACTAAAAAATAATAATAATAATAAAAAATTGCTGGGTCCTAGTGTATGCCCACTACATTTGTACGCACTTTTATGAATAGCCCTGTGAGTCTAATGTCTAGCGATTTTACTGCTTTACCTTTTCTACTTCCTCTTTTGATGACAACTTGCACTTGATGTTCTTTCTCCTATTCCCTCACAAGCCCCTACCCCCACCTCCACTGTGCTCCCTTAACAACACCCCAAGACACCAAGCTGCAGGCCCAGTGGACAGTCCTTCTGTGTCTCGCAGGCCCTGTCAACCCCGTCCATTGTTGGTCTGCTCCCTTATTAAAGCAGGACTTTACTGTTTGCTCTGCCGATGTGTTTTTTCCTCCATCTTCTTAGAGGGGTCCCCTCCTCCGTGCCCGCTCTGCCTTCAGCTTCTGTCCTGACCCTCCTGTGTCCCTCCCCGGCTTTCGTGGTCTGTATTGAAGCCACCCGCCCTGTACCTGGGCTCAGAGGCCCATCACTGCCTGCAGGAGCTCTCTCCTGATGTCCCACAGCCATCCCAGACTGGACTGTGGGGGTCAGGGGAAGTGTTCCCGTATTCCCAATCTTACTTGGTGATGCTGCCGGGGACCCAGTCACCCAGGCTGGGAGCCGGCCTGCAAAGGCTTGAGGGACAAACTGGAAAGAGACAAAGGTGTCATCCAGGAGACCAATTAGGAAGGTGTTGCCATCATCCAGGCCAGAGATGTTGACAGCTTGGGTGAGGGCGATGGCAGGGACAGATGAAGGTAGTCGGGATTTTCGATGGGACAGAGAGGAAGTGGTGAAAGACTAGATGAGGGGCCCTAGCCGATTTGGCTCAGTGGGTAGAGCGTCAGCCTGCCAACTGAAGGGTCCCGGGTTCGACTCCAGTCAAGGGCACATGCCTGGGTTGTAGGCTCCATCCCCAGTAGGGGGCCTGCAGGAGGCAGCCAATCGATGATTCTCTCTCATCATTGATGTTTCTATCTTTCCCTTCCTCTTTGAAAATCAATTTAAAAAGTTTTTTTAAAAAAGGAGAGATGTGGGAGGTGGAAAGCATACTGGACTACGGGCTCTTCCCACAATGCCCAGCTCCTCCTCCTCCCAACCTTTACCAAAGGCCCGCTCTTCCTTTGGGCCCCAGTTCACATCCACAACTTCTCCTCCGTCTGAACGTCTGACGCTCTCTCCCTTGACACTGTCCACAGTCTGCCTGAGAGCGTGGTCTGTGTCTGCCCTGTCACCTGTGGAACGTAAAGCCCGTGATGCTGGGGGTGTGCTGCCCCACCACGGCCGCTGAGCGCCATGCACGTGAGGCGTACAGGGGAGAGCTGGGCAGCGCAGTAAGCCTCCGGCTGTGCCCGCCCCCCCCCACCCCCAGTGTGTGGCCAGTGGGCACCGCAGAGGTACTTGACCTTCTGTGCCCTCAGCTGGAGTCAGGAGCAGCAGGTGGACTTCACCAAAGAGGTTCACGTCCTGATTCTGTTCCTTCCTCGTCCTGCGACCTCGATCCTGTTCCGTAGCCTCTGAGCCGCTTTCCTCACCTTCCCGCCTCCCTCAGACCAAAGATCCAGTGAGGGCCTCCTCGTGGAAACGCTTCACAAACCTCTAAAACGGTTTGGCTGCTTGTTGGCAGGTCCCCCGGCGCACAGTGGCCCTCTTGTGCCCATGGGGCGACCTTGAAAACAAAGCCACGTGCTGTAAATGTGCCTGTTACAGCAGTTTATACCTTCCCACCTCCTGGTTCTTCCCAGAGGGCCCCAGTGCACACTGGGCCATGAGAGAGGAATTTATGCAGCTTTCCAGGTATTTTCCCACATCTCCCATCAAGCCCTCTGCCCAGGTTCCTGCCTGCATTTCTAGTTCAAAACGACGACTGAGCACCCCCCCCCCCACCCCAGGAGTGTGTGTCCTTGGCTCATCGGCAGTGGCATCCTCTTGCTCTGTCAACTCGGTCTTAGTCCTTCCGACCGGATGGCTTTGGGACTACCCCCATCTTGAGTGTTTCATTCCGGCTCTTATTTGGGGGCTTGTGTAAAGATTGATGCGTGGATTCTGACCTCCAAGGTATCAGGTTTGACTTCTGGGGTCACAGCACTGAATGCCCCATGACCCCCCTCCTTCCCCTGTTAGGACATCACCCCGCTGCAGGTGGTTCTGCCCAACACGGCGCTCCATCTGAAGGCGCTGCTGGACTTTGAGGATGAAAATGGAGACAAGGTAGTCGCCGGAGATGAGTGGCTCTTTGAAGGACCCGGTAAGTTCTTTCCACTGGGCCTGCCTTCCCATCATAGCCCTGATATCTTCTGACCTTCACCTCTGACCTTCACCTCTGCCGCATCTTCCCCTCAAGGCACATACATCCCCCAGAAGGAGGTGGAGGTCGTAGAAATCATTCAGGCCACCGTCGTCAGGCAGAACCAGGCTCTGCGGCTGAGGGCCCGCAAAGAGTGCCGAGACCGGGACGGCAAGGAGCGGGTGACAGGTGAGGTGTGAAGGACACTGAGGGGCGGGCAGGCCGTGGCTCTGACTTTCTCAACGGCAGGGGAATGGGGGGCGGGGGGGAAAGCCACTCACAAGTGGCTACAGCCTGGCCTCAGGTCAGTGCTTCCCTGGAATCCCTTAGAAGCCGTTGGGGGCTCCTACCGCTGCTTCCCCACCCGCCTTCACGCAGGCGATGCCCAGCCCTGACCCTGTGGTCACCGTCATGCTGACGGCCTTCCCCTCCCGCCCCCTTTAGCATGCGCCGGGGGCAGTGGCCTTGTCTGTTTCTGGGTCAGCCAAGCGGGTGATCGCATGCAGTTGGCACTTGTATGTGACAAATGTGATGTATGCACAATGTCTTACATTGTACAATGCCAGGTGTGACTCAAAATGCTTTGCAAATAGTAACTTATTTGGTCCCCAAACAACCTCAAGTCACTACTATTCCCATTTTCCATCTAACAAAACCAAGACACAAAAATTAGGTTACTTGCCCGGGTTTACGGCCAGGGGCAGCCGGGAGCAAGCTTGGGTGACCTTTGACCCTTACTGCTCCACCCCTGGCCAGGAGAGGAATGGCTGGTCCGCTCCGTGGGTGCGTACCTCCCGGCGGTGTTCGAGGAGGTTCTGGACTTGGTGGACGCCGTGATCCTCACCGAAAAGGTCTGTGCTCTGTGGATGCGGGTTAGGGGGCCCCGGGCAGGGCGCGCTCGGGGCGGCGGGGATGGCGTCGGTAACACGAGGGCGGAAGAGAAGCAGTGTTGCTGGGGCCACTAGAGGGAAAACTGCAGAGGTCAGGTCACCTGAGGAGCGTCCCGGGTCACCTGAAGGGTTCAGGGGTGCTCCTGGGTGGTAGGAACTGGCACTGAGACCGGGAGCGTTTGGTGGCCCCGGGGCTCCCCGGCCCCCTGAGGAGGTCGGAGGTGGGTTCACTCCAACACCCCTCTTGCTCTGCAGACAGCGCTGCACCTCCGGGCTCTGCAGAACTTCCGCGACTTGAGGGGGGTGCCCCGCCGCACGGGGGAGGAGTGGCTGGTGACGGTGCAGGACACGGAGGCCCACGTGCCCGACGTCTACGAGGAGGTGCTGGGGGTCGTGCCAATCACCACCTTGGGCCCCCGCAACTACTGTGTGATCCTCGACCCGGTTGGACAGGACGGCAAGAACCAGCTGGGGCAAAAGCTGGTGGTCAAGGTAGGTGCCTCCACGTCCCCCGGAGAGGGAACGTCCTTCAACGGCAGGAGGGGCTCGGACCTCTCTCCCTTGTCTCCCGCACCAGGTCCATATTCTGGGAATGCCCACGTGTCGTGGCTCCCTCTGTGCCTTGGTGCACTAGGTTCTAGCTCCGAGACACGCACCCACTGATCTCCCGGGCAGCCCCGACCTCAAGGCACACTGCCTCCCTGGGAGCGCGGCCCTGGCCCTGGCCCTGCCCCACGCTGCAGACCGACCAGGAAACTCCGTATTTCATATTCCTGGAAACGTCATTCTGTGTAAAACAAACAAAACAAAATAAAACAACTCTGGGTTTACCCTCCTCCCCAGCCCTTACCTCATCCCCTCTCTGAACTATACAAGGGATTAACAGGGGTCGGCAAACTTTTTCTGTAAAGGCCAGGTTGTCGATGTTTTGGGCTTTGCGAATGATCGGTATGAGTTCTGTTACAACTCTCTGCTCTGCTGTTCTGTGAAAGCAGCACAGAGCGCTTGTTGGTGGACGAGTGCCGCTGTGTGCCTGTGACGTTTTATTTGCAAAAACAGGCAGAAAAAAAGTAGAAACGACCTAATGTCTATTAGTTGATGAAACTATAAAATTGTGGTATATCCATACAATGGAATATCATCTGTCTATAATAATAAAAGTGTAATATGCTAATTATACCAGATATCCTTCCGGATGAAGCCAGGGCTGTGAGGGAAGCCCGGGTCCCAGGTGCCTGCCAGTGGCCAGAGGAAAGCCTGGGTCCTAGGTGCCAGAGGGAAGCTGGTGCTGGCAGCTGGGAGAAGGAAGGCTTACTCTTGCACAAATTTTGTGCATCAGGTCTCTAGTATCATCATAATAAAAGGCTAATATGCAAATTGCCATCATGCCATCACAGCAGGGACCTGAGGCTGCGTGGCGCTGGGCCGGGGCAGGGGACCTGAGGCTGCACCCCCGCCCGGCGGGGCCTGATGGGGGACCTGAGGCCATGCCCCCCGCCCTGGTGCCAGGACATGAGGCTGCATCCCCTGCTTGGCAGGGCTTGATGGCGGTGGGGCCAGCCAGGTCTTGTTGTCACCCAATGGGGGTGGGGCCGGCTGGACACTTCTATTATAGAGAAAGGCCAAATAGCAATATTAAAATATTTCCTCTAATCAATTTCCTTTTAATGTGCATGAATTTCGTGCACCTGGCCACTAGTGTATATATATAAAAGCCTAAGTGACTGTTTGACCCATAGCTATAATGTGCACTGACCACCAGGGGGCAGATGCTCAATGCACAGGCATGGAAACAGATGAATCTGAGGGGAGGGAGGAGGGGAGAGAGTGGGAAAGGTCTCGCAATCCAGGACCCCTCGGGGGATGTCGGACTGCCGGTTTCAGCCCGATCCCCACAGGCCAGGCTGAGGGACCCCCCCCTGGTGCACAAGTCCATGCACCAGGCCTCTAGTTCAGCTATAAAAGGAAATGAACATGAACTAAAGTTCACGTACTGATGATCAGCATGCCACAACATGGATAAACTTAAACATCATGCCAAGCAAAAGAAGCCAGGCATAAAAGACCACATATTGTATGACTCCATTTTTATGAAATGTCCAGAATAGGTAAATCCATAGAGACAGAAAATAGGTTGGTGGGGTGGGTGGGGCAGTAACTGATCTAGGGTACAGTGTTTCTTTTCAGGGTGATGAAAATGTTCTGGAAGTAAATTGTGGTTGTGATCAGACAAGTCTGTGGATATACTAAAACAATGGAATTATATACTTGAAGTGGGCAAATTTTACAGCATGAAGTTTATCTATACAGGAGTGAGCAAAATAGGTTAATAATAATAATACAATAATAAATATAAATAAACTTTCGTGTACTCACAACTGTAAGCCTACTTTTGCCCACCCCTGTATATTTTTTAAAAAGGCAGTGGGCCAGATTTGGCCCAAAGACCAGAGTTTGCCAATACCCAGACTACACCATCCCAAGAAAACAAAACAGGAGAAACGAGGAGTAGCAATACGTTAATTCTTACCTGTTGAGCTTGAGAGGATTCAGGTCCTGACAATTTGCAGAATCTTCAGGGCAGGTTTGACCAGCTGAGATCTGCAGGCATTGCAGAGAGCCTCAGGGTCCAGCTAACACTTCACTGTACATAACCTGGGGGTGGGGGAAGTGCTCTGGGGTATCCTGTCCTCAACATGAGCCCAGGGGCTGGCAGAGGTGCCATCAGAGGCTCCCGCCAGCCTGGGGGTGCCTGCCTCTGACCCCATGTCTCCCCACTAGGGAGAGAAGTCTTTTTTCCTCCAGCCGGGAGAGAGGCTGGAGCGAGGTATCCAGGACGTGTACGTGCTGTCGGAGCAGCAGGGGCTGCTGCTGCGGGCCCTGCAGCCCCTGGAGGAGGGGGAAGGTGAGGAGAAGGTCTCACACAAGGCTGGCGACCACTGGCTCATCCGTGGGCCCCTGGAGTACGTGCCGTCTGCCAAGGTGGAGGTGGTGGAAGAGCGTCAGGCCATCCCCCTGGACGAGAACGAGGGCATCTACGTGCAGGACGTCAAGACGGGAAAGGTAACAGCCGAGGGCTGGACACGGGCGCTGCTCTGGGCCGAGGGGGAGAGGTGCCTGGTGCAGGTCGAGGGGACGTCGGTAGCCTTGGTAGCAGCTGAGCCCCTGGCTGGCAGGTGTGAGGCGTTCTGTGGCGCATGTGCCTTTGCCTTCCTTTGTCTTAAACATCTAACTTCACATTGTAGACACCCCCCAGGGAGAAGGGGAGCCAGGTTTCGGGATGGGGACTCTGTTCCCACTGCAGATCTGGCCCTGGCGTCAAGGTCTGACTGGGGTGGGCAGAGGAACAGGAAGAACCGACCTCCTCCCCCAGGCCCGTATCCTGATAGAGTCCTTCCTCTTTGACCCTCAGCTGAAACCTTGACCTTGGTTTGACCTAGGACCACATCTCTGACCTCTCTAAGAGTCCAAGCTACAAGTAGAGCTCAGAATCCAGGCAGTGTTAGTGTGTGCCACCTGGTTCCTAGGATTACATCAGTCCTTAGGACACGGCCAAGCTGCCCATGAAGGAAAATTCCAGAAGAAATAATATCAAGCACTTCCTATGTGCCAAGTCCTCAGCATTAGACATGTGAGATGTCATTCATTCCCAGCCCCGTGAGGCAGCCACGTGGGGCCCATTGAGGGATGAGGAACTGAGGCTGGGAGTGAAGGGGCCCGCAGATGGCGGATGTGAACGCAGCCTCATCCCAGAGACCGTGTACCCGGACGGGCCACTGGCCCAGGCCAGCTCTGCTTCAGGCTACGGGCTGCGGGTGGGTCTCTCCCCTGCACCTCCGGCAACGCCCCTCCGTGTCCTCAGGTGCGCGCGGTGATCGGGAGCACCTACATGCTGACGGAGGACGAGGTCCTGTGGGAGAAGGAGCTGCCCCCGGGGGTGGAGGAGCTGCTGAACAAGGGGCAGGACCCTCTGGCCGACAGAGGTAAGGAGGTGACCCAGGCGCTGCCGCCCTCCGCTCCCCGGAACAAGACGCGCGTGGTCAGCTACCGCGTCCCGCACAACGCGGCGGTGCAGGTGTACGACTACAGAGAGAAGAGAGCTCGGTGAGGGCCGCGGGGTGGGGGGCAGGGGGCCGGGGGCGGGGAGGCCCTGCGTGGGTCTGACCCCGCGCCCCCTGCAGCGTGGTGTTTGGGCCGGAGCTGGTGTCGCTGGGTCCCGAGGAGCAGTTCACAGTGTTGTCCCTCTCGGCCGGGCGGCCCAAGCGTCCCCACGCCCGCCGTGCGCTCTGCCTGCTGCTCGGGCCTGACTTCTTCACGGATGTCATCACCATCGAGACCGCAGACCATGCCCGGCTGCAGCTGCAGCTGGCGTACAACTGGTAAGGGGCGGCCCGAGAGCCCCAGCTGAACCCCGAGAACGAGAGATGCCTCCGCCCAGTGCTGGGCTGAGAATGAGGGCGGAGCGCCTGACTCTATGCCGTGGTCAAGAGGGACACCCAGGGGTTCCCGCAAACCCAGTCTGGTGCCCGGGTGGAATGACGGGGAAGGTGTGGGCTCCCCTCCTGGAGCAGGAGTTTGGGCACCTGATTGGAGGACACTCCCAGCATGGATTGAGCCCCACAACTGCAAGGCTATCAGCAGGTCTATCAGACACAACCGGCAGGACCAGGCGGTGTGGGCAGAAGGTCAAGAGTACAGGCTCAGGGGCCACTGCGTGGGCTGCCTCCCAGGCCTGCCATCTGCTAGCTGCGGATCTGAGTCAGTAACTTGACACTTGCCTCAGTTTCCCCATCTGTCAAATGAGGATGACACATGGCCATCAGTTTCACAGGCCATCAGTCCTCAGCGGTTAGAGCACCGGTCCACACGCCAAAGGGTCATTCCAAAGGGTCACGGGTTAGGTTCCCTGGGTGTAGGTTTGATCCCCGGCGCCCGTTGGGGTGCATGGGGGAGGCAACCGATCGATTAGTCTCTCTCATATTGATGCTTCTCTCTCCCCCTCCCTCCCTTCTACTCTCTCTACAATCAATGGAAAAAATATCCTCAGATGAGGATGAACAAAAATAAATAAAATTTCACAGGCTGATGAAAGGATGCAATGAGCATCAGAACAATGCCCTGTACTTCAAGCATGTCAAACTCGCGGGCCGCATGCCTCATTTATTTGGTGTTAGCCTTTGAGTTTGACATGCTTGCTGTACATAGTTAGGCATCAAATGGCAGCTGCTAGAGAGAGAGAAGATAAGCCACACCTAAAGCAATGCTCAACTACTCCCAAGGAGGTGTTCTTTTTAAAAATATATATATTTTTTCTTGATTTCAGAGAGGAAGGGAAAGGGAGAGAGAGAGATAGAAACATCAATGATGAGAGAGAATCATTGACCAGCTGCCTCCTGCATGCCCCCCACTGGGGATTGAGCCTGAAACCCAGACATGTGCCCTCGACTGGATTCGAACCCGGGACCCTTCAGTCCGCTAGCTGACACTGTATCCACTGAGCCAAACCAGCTAGGGCTAAGGAGGTGTTCTTTACCTCTCGGCTGAGTGGCCGGGACCCTGACAGAGGCAGATGAGGCGCTGATATTGTAGGGGTGTGAGAGCATGACAGCTAAGAGCAGGGGTCCTCAAACTTTTTAAACAGGGGTCCAGTTCACTGTCCCTCAGACCGTTGGAGGGCCGGACTATAGTTTAAAAAAAACTATGAACAAATTCCTATGCACACTGCACATATCTTATTTTGAAGTAAAAAAACACAACGGCAAAAACACCCGCATGTGGCCCGCGGGCCGCAGTTTGAGGACGCCTGGCTCAGAGCACAGACCCTGGGAGCCACACTAACTGGGTTCGACTTTCTGGCTTGCCATATATTGTACGACTCGGGCCTGTCACTTAACCTCTGTGGCCTTCTGTGTCCTCATCTGTAAGTGGGGATAATGCTCCTTCGCACCTCAGAGTGACTGAGAGAATGAGATGGGAACACGCGCAAGGTTCTTAGGACTTCACCTGGCACATGGTGGACACTGATCAGCATTCTCTCCTGAATGACCCTGCCCAGCCATGGAGGGTGGTGTTAGTCGCATTTGAAGGTGGGAGAGTGGTTTCCTGGAGGAAAATGCTTCCCTGTTCTGGGCCCCTTTGCTCACAGGCACTTTGAGCTGAGTGACTGGAAGGACCCCCAGGAGGCAGCCAAGCTCTTCTCCGTGCCTGACTTTGTGGGTGACGCCTGCAAGGCCATAGCATCCCGGGTGCGGGGGGCCGTGGCCTCGGTCACCTTCGATGACTTCCATAAGAACTCGGCCCGCATCATCCGCACCGCCGTCTTTGGCTTTGAGACTCTGGAAGCCAAGGGGCCCAGTGCTGAGGCTCTGCTCCAGCCCCGGGACCGGGCCGTCTTCCCCCAAAACGGGCTGGTGGTCAGCAGCGTGGATGTGCAGTCCGTGGAGCCTGTGGACCAGAGGACCCGGGACGCCCTGCAGCGCAGCGTCCAGCTGGCCATCGAGATTACCACCAACTCCCAGGAGGCAGCTGCCAAGTGAGTGAGGGCAGCGCCCACAGTGCCTCCCATGGCCAGACCTCTCCAGGGCCTCCCTCTCCAGCCCCCTGCTGGGCCCTGCATAATGGCATCCCCTGATGGTCAGGCTGCTGTTGTCCTATGGGTAAGACAGTATGGTCCACTTAAAGTGTGACTAGATGCCACCCTGCTCCCGTGGCTTCTCACCTTGCTTGTGCTAGAACCAAGCTCATTTCTGCGCTCTTGCAGGCACTCTGGCGTGCAGCCCTGCCTCCCCCACCTCGCCTTCCAGCTTTCTCCCCAGGCTCCAGGCCCACCAGCTCCTTTCTTTGTTTTGTTTTTGTTAGTTATAGTTTTTAAGAAATTTTTATTGTTGAGAGTATTACAGATATCTCCCCCCCCCCCCCCCCCCACCATTGCCGGTTCCCGCCCCACCCCTGGCCTTCACCACCCGATTGTCTGTGTCCATAGGTAATGCATATATGCATATAAGGTCTTTGGTTAATCTCCCCCCCACCTCCCCGCTTCCCTCAGAGATTCATCAGTCTGTTTCATGTTTCCATGCCTCTAGTTCTATTTTATTCATCAGTTTATTTTGTTCATTAGATTCCTTGTTTATTTTGATTTTTAGATTTGATGTATTTATTGTCATTTTATTGTTCATATTTTCTATCTCTTCTTCCTCTTCTTAAAGAATACCCTTCAATATTTCATGTAATACTGGTTTGGTGGTAATGGAGTCCTTTAGCTTTTTCTTGTCTGTGAAGCTCTTTATCTGACCTTCAATTCTAAATGATAGCTTTGCTGGGTAGAGTAATCTTGGTTGTAGGTCCTTGCTTTCCATCACTTTGAATATTTCTTGCCACTTCCTTCTGGCCTGCATAGTTTCTGTTGAGAAATCAGCTGACAGTCGTATGGGTGCTCCCTTGTAGGTAACTGTTTTTCTCTTGCTGCTTTTATTTTATTTTTTATTTTTTTAAAGTATATTTTATTGATTTTTTACAGAGGAAGAGAGAGAGACAGAGAGCCAGAAACATCGATGAGAGAGAAACATCGATCAGCTGCCTCCTGCACACCCCCCACTGGGGACATGCCCACAACCAAGGCACATGCCCTTGACCGGAATTGAACCCGGGACCTCTCAGTCCACAGACCGACGCTCTATTCACTGAGCCAAACCGGTTTTCGGGTCTCTTGCTGCTTTTAATATTCTCTCTTTGTCTTTTGCCCTTGGCATCTTAATTATGATGTGTCTTGGTGTGGTCCTCTTTGGGTTCCTCTTGTTTGGAGCTTTCTGCACTTCCTGAACTTGTAAGTCTATTTCTTTCACCAGGTAGGGGAAGTTTTCTGTCATTATTTCTTCAAATAGGTTTTCAATATCTTGTTCCCCTCCCCTTTCTGGCACCCCCATAATGCAAATGTTGGTACACATGAAGTTGTCCCAGAGGCTCCTTACACTATCTTCATATTTTTGGATTCTTTTTTCTTTTGCTCTTCTGATGGGGTGTTTTTTGCTTCCTTGTATTCCAAATCATTGATTTGATTCTCGGAATCCTCTACTGTTGATCCCTGTAAATCATTTAATTAGTGTATGCTTAATTTCTGACTGGTCCTTTTTCATGTCTTTGAAATTCTCACTAAGTGCCTTGAAGCTCTCATTAAGATCCTTGAGCATCCTTATAACCATTGTTTTGAACTCTGTGTCTAGTACTTTGCTTGCTTCCATTTCACTTAGTTCTTTTTCTGGAGATTTCTTCTGTTCTGTCATTTGTGACAATGTTTATTTGTCTCTGCATTTTGGCTGCTTCCCTGTGTTTGTTTCTATGTATTGGGCAGAGCTGCTATGTCTCCTGGAATTGGTAGAGTGGCCTTGTGTTCTAGGTGTCCTGTAGGGCCCAGTGGCTCCGCCTCCCCAGTCCCCTGAGCTGGGCACTCTAGGTGCGACCCTGTGTGGGCTGTGTGCACAGTCTTGTTGTAGTTGAGCCTGGATTGCTGTTGGCCTCACACCACCAGCTCCTTCCTGCTCTTCAAATGCACAGTTGGGCTGAGGCCTTCTGCACTGGCTGCTCCCTGTGCCCAGGGTTCGCCCCTTGGGAGTTGCAGGACAGGCTCCTCCTCGGGCCTCAGCCCCAAGGCCACCTCCCTGGAGAGCCCATTGCTCTCTAACTAAGCAGCACACTCTTTGCCACATCGTTATTGTGTCCTCACTTTCAGGGAACTGGTCATTGTCTGAAATCCTCCTCCTTTACTTGTTTCTTTCCCCGCTGGAAGGCGAGTTGTATGAAAGCAGGGGCCTTGGTCATGACCGCATTCCCATGAGCCCAGAATCGGGCCAGGCGTGCAGTGCGCACACCGTTCTTCGTTTCATGTTGGGAGCCTCCCCTGGGCCAGGTTCTGTCCCATGTAGATCAGTGGTCCGTGCCCTGGGAGCTCCTGTTCCAGCTCTGCCCCACACCAGCATCTTCTCTGTTCTCTCTCCCATCCAGGCATGAGGCTCAGAGACTAGAACAAGAAGCCCGTGGCCGGCTTGAGCGCCAGAAGATCTTGGACCAATCAGAAGCTGAGAAAGCTCGCAGGGAACTCTTGGAGCTGGAGGCTCTGAGGTGGGTCAATAACTAAAGGAAGTCCTGGCTGGGGAGCTCAGTTAGTTAGAGCATTGTCCCTATTCGCCAAGATTGCAGGTTCGAGCTCCAGTCATGGCACATACAAGAATCAACCAATGGCTGCATAAACAAGTGGAACAATGCGTTGATGTTTCCCTCTCTCTCTAAAATAAATAAATAAATAATAATAATAATAATAATAATAATAATAATAATAGTAATAATTAAAGGGAAAAAAGAACTAAAAGAAAAGATGGCCTGCTGAGGGTTCTGACAGAGCAGCTGGTGGGGGGAGCCAGGGGTGTGTTTGCGAAAGTGGCTGCAGCACAAGTCAAAGCTGGAGGAGGGCAGGGCAGGGCAGGGCAGGGCTCTCTCCTGGGTCTCGCTGACGGATGGGGGCGGGGGGTGTCTCCAGCACTGCCGTGGAGAGCACTGGGACTGCCAAGGCGGAAGCTGAGTCCCGAGCAGAGGCGGCACGCATCGAGGGCCAGGGCTCTGTGCTGCAGGCCAAGCTGAAAGCAGAGGCCTTGGCCATTGAGACGGTGAGTGGGGGAGATGCCCCTGGAGGGGTGTGGCCTTGGGGTCTGGAAGACGCCCAATCCCTGCTGTCCCTGAAGCCGATGGGATACCAAGTGCCCTATATACAGCTCTGTTCACGTATTTGTGGTTTATAAAGTCCTTTGTCCTCTATCAACTCACTTCCTACCTGCCTGGAAGACACAGAGGATTATTATACTTACCTTACGTGTGATATGTGCTCACACATTGGACAGTTTTGTTTTAGGTATTGCCTATGTTTTACATGCATGATCTTATTTAATGTTGGAAAGCCCATGAAGGTAGGTGTTATTGCATTTACAGATGAGGGGACTGAGGCTGGGATTAAAGGCCTCCCATGGGTCACTATCTAAAAGGTGGCATCGTCAGGATTCACACTTAATTGACTCTAAGTTTACAATCCCATCGCTTCCACCTCAGTTCCCTCAGGCTTGCTGGACTGTTCCTGGGGGCCCACATGATTGAAAGAATGCTGGGTTTTCCCCTTTCAGGAGGCTGAGCTCCAGCGGGTAAAGAAAGTACGAGAACTAGAACTGGCCTATGCCCGGTCCCAGCTGGAGCTGGAGGTGAGCAAGGCCCAGCAGCTGGCTGAGGTGGAGGTGAAGAAGTTCAAGCAGATGACGGAGGCCCTGGGCCCCAGCACCATCAGGGACCTTGCCATTGCAGGGCCCGAGATGCAGGTGAGGGTGGGGGGAGGGGCGTGTGTGTGTGTCTTGGGGCCATACTGGGAACCAAGAAGGCAGAGCCGGGGAGGCCAATACAATCTAGAGAGATGTTGAGGGTGAGGGGTGAGGGGAGGGAGTGGTGGGGCTGTCCCTGAATCCCAGGTCCTGACCTGTGTCATTGGAGCATGGGCTCATATTGGGCATGCACTGGACTCAGCCGTGGACTGGAGCTTCTGGGGGCACAACAAACAGCTGGGGCATCCGCGGGACAAGTGCTTCAAAGAAAGTCAAGTGGGGTGATACAGCGAAAGGGGAGGTGACATTTCAGATTAGTTGGTCTAAGGAAGGTCACTTGAAGAGGGGGTCCTTGAGCCCTATGCAGAGTTGACAAGAGCTTCCCAGGAGAGGGTCCAAGTGCAAAGACACAAAGAATGAAATGTGCTGCGTTTAAGGACCAGAAGGGTCTGGCAAGCGCAGGGTGGAATGGTGAGCTCCTGGGGCAGCTGCAGGGAGGGACCGAGCTTTCCGGCCTTCTGTGACCCTAGTATGAGGGCGAGGAGCCCCCGGCCCCGCTGATGCCCTCACCGGTCCCTGACCGAGCCCGAGGACGGCTGGGGTGGCAGGTCGCCCTAGAGAAGCGGCCGAGGGGACGAGAGGAGGGGCCGGGGCCTGACTGTCTTCTCACCCTCCTGCTCCCTCCAGGTCAAGCTGCTTCAGAGCCTGGGCCTGAAATCGACCCTCATCACTGACGGCTCCACTCCTATCAACCTCTTCAGCACAGCCTTGGGTCTCCTGGGGCTAGGGTCCGAGGCCCAGCCGCCAGCCAAAAAGGCGGCCGGGGTTCCTGGCCCCGAAGAACACTTGCTTCTCCATTCCTCTCAAATTCCTGGGAGCAAACACACTGTGCCTTAGCGCCATACAGCGTCGACAAATAAAACGTACACTTCTGGGCATTTAAACCCTTGTCTCAAGGCTGTGTCACGGGGGAGCTTAATGCGAAGGTGGGGGCAGGGGAAGAGGGGTAGAGACTACCCTGACATCTGGAGATAGTTGCTAGAGACTACCCCCACGTGTACTGTGGCGAGGAAACGGGGGCCGGAGAACCCTAACCCAAGTCACACTGACAGACATGGCCCCAAAGTCCTACTCCGGCCTTGGGCTCCAGGTGGGAGAGATGCCCTGCTGAGAGATGGGGCCTGCACTGGCAGCATCTCTGCGGATTCCTCAGGACCCCAGCTGCCGGGGCCTGCACCCCGCCCTCAGCACGTGGGAGGCTCCTTTGGCGCCACCTGCTGGGCACACCTGGCAGGCCTGTGCAGTTGTCCCTCTCAAAAGGCGATGTCGGGCGGGAGGAGAATCCTGCCCAGGGGAGGTAGGAGCTGGAGCGCCTCCCTGGGTTTCTAGTGTGGGCTCTTGGAGAGCATTGCGGGTTGGGTGTCTCCTCCCCACCCTCCCCCATGACTCTTTGGGGGAAGAGCCCAGGTGCCATCAGTGTGGGCACCTGTGGAGGCTGCAAGGTGAACCCTCCCTTCAGCCTAGGTGGAGCTGTCAGGCTTGCCTGGTCTCTGCTGCGGAAGCTAAAGGTCCCGGGTGGAGAGAAGCTCGGGTTCCCTGGCTGTGTGGCTAGAGGGGCAAACCAGCCTCTCTGGTCTCTTCCTGTCTGTGATGGGCCAGCAAGTCCCCTATTGAGCAGGGCTGCAGTTGTTTTGTTTTTAGGGTCTTTCCCCCCCCCCCCCGCCCCCCAGTGGTGCCTGACTCCGTGGGCCTTGCCCCTTTCCAAGCTGAGTTGCATTTGTGTGGCCAGTGGCTCCACTCACGTCTGAGCTTGTGGAGGCCAGGGGCTCTGTGTAGCCACAGCACGTGGTGCCGCTGGCTCAGCCCCTTCACCTCTGCTTCCTCCCAACTCTCCTGCCCCTTCCCTTGAGGGAGGTAATGGATGTAAAGCTCCTCACCTGGTCCCTGGCTCATGGAAAGGGATGTTAGCACTGTTCCTTGCCAAGGGCCTCTGGGGTGAGCGACAGCAGGCAAGGTCACCTTCTTCCCATCTCAGCCACCAGCTCCCATGGCCATCTCTACCTCTGAACCCTCACCTCCTGCTGCTTCACCCTCACCTTCCAATTCAAGGCTTCGGTGACCTTGACCCTGTCCATGTAACTCACTCAAAACCTCCCTGAACTCCCTCCCCTCGCCCCTCCCATGTGGTACTTAGTGGGAAGCCCCACCCCACGCTGACCAGCTGTGCTGCTGGAAGCGGAATACCCGCATACTGACCTCATGTTAAATTCATGGCAGCAAGTCTCAAGGAGACCTAATGCCCTCTGAGTGTGCGCCTTGAGCGTGTGCTAGATCCCCTTCAGGACAACCCTTCACACCCCTCTCCTCTCAACCTCCCCGCACCGCTGCCCACTTTCTCTCGCCTCTTTGGGAAAATACAAGTAAAATTGGGCAGGAATGCTGGCCTGTCCCCAGCACATCTCCCTTCTCCCTCCTATTCCCAAGGCACTCAGCTCCTCCCCTGGGCTCTAGGTCCCATCGATCTCAGTCCCAGTCCCGAGGGCACTCCTGCATCCATCCCCTTTCTCTGCCGCCAGTTCCTCCTCCCCTGGATCGCTGTCACCGGCACAAACATGCTCCACTCTCTTCCTTGTAGACCCAAAGTGAACTCTCCCTTCGCCCCACGTTCCTTCCGGCTGCCCCCGCCTTTATTTTCCCTTCACAGCCAAACTCCTGTTTCCACTCCTCACCTCTCATTATCCCCTCAGGCCACTCCAATTAGCTCTTGTCTCCTCCCCGTGCTTCATGGAAACAGCTCAAATCAGCCTGATGGCCCTGTCCCTAGACCCAGTGTTGGGTTCTCCTCGTCCACCCCTCTCCCACACGCTTGGTTCCCGTGACGCCGCCTACTCCACTTTTCTTCCCACCTCACTGGCCGCTCCCCAGTTGCCTTGGGCGGCTCCACTTCCTCTGCTCAGTCCACATCCTGAGTCACCCTGGACCCTGCTCCCTGACTCAGCCGTTCCTCAGCCAGTCTCACAGCCTCGGATCCTCTCTGTGCCACTCACTGACTGCAAAACCATCTCGCCATCCCAGGTCTCACCCGAGGTCTGGGCTGTTTCCATTGATGACTTACTTGACGTCTCCACGTGAATCTCTAATGGCCATCAGGCTTGGCCCCCTGACTTGCTCTGGCCAATGAAACTCAAGGGGTAGTGACAGCCTCCTCCTCTTTTCCCTTTTCTGTGGTGGCCAGCAATGTCCCCTGTAGAGGCTGCTCCGTCAGCCTGGGACCCAGAGAGAAAAGTGGCAAGAAGGAGAGGCGCAGCTCACCACAGTGAACATGCACAGGAGCAAGAACTGACATTTGCTGTGTTACATCACTGAGATTGGGGGGTGGGCTAGCACCACGGCACAATCCAGCTTATCCTGACGACTACGTGCCGCTCACAAAGGTGAGATACCACCAGGCAGGAGAGGAAGCTGCTCTTTAAACTGTGCGCGCGAAGATGGGCTCCACGCGGACTGTATGGTGAGGGAGACGAGATCTACCTCAGTGACAGGAAGACGGGCCTCGATGGGAATGCAGTGCAGTTACGGCTCGCACTGGAGCCAGATTCCAAGTCAGTCCCTGGTACCAAATGCATCCTCGAAGGTCCCTTAAACAGCCCGTAAGGCACAGCACAGCACAGTCTGCTTTCCTCCGGCCGTGGAGCAAAGGGCTTTTCTCGGTTGAGTACCAGATGGAGAATGGAGTTGTTTAAGGGCCCCTTGAAAAAGAAAAACCTGTCTTTAAAGGGCAAGATCGCATTGAGCGTGGTAAGATGTTGTTCACCAAGCCCACTTTCTCTTCTTCCTAAGCGCACAACTCCTATCTCCCAGCGTCCCGTGCACGCAGCCGGGGCCTATGGCTGGGTTTGTAGCTCATGGAACTCGAGTGGAAGAGGTATGTGCCCATTCCTGCCTCCCCAACAAGCAGCCTGTGTGCCTTCCCGCCCCCCGCCCCCCACCTCCGGCTGCCTGTGTGAGCAAGCTGAATGGAACCACAGGTGGCGAGCAGGCTCCCACATCTCTGTGTCTGGAGAGCTTCTTCACAATTAGGAGCGCCTGATTGGGGCTCAACAGAAGTTAAAATTAAACTGTCGTGTCTGAGCCACTGAACACCTTGAGGTCATACGCAGCAGCTAAGGCACCTTTCAGCATCACAGTATGAGAGGCCGGAGGAGACGCAAGCCCACCTGAGGGAGCCGCTCAGAGCAGAGCCCAGCGAGGGGGTGGGGCGATGGGAAGCCCTGCACGGTGGTTCTTCATCAGGCTGAAGGCCTGTGGTGGAATTCCAGGAAGTTATCGCTGCACGTATCTTCCTCCATCCGGGCTGCTATCACAAAATACCACCGACCGGGTGGCTCATGAACAACAGACATGTGTTTCTCCCAGTTATGAAGGCTGCAAGTCCAAGGTTAAGGCACCAGCATGGTCAAGTTCTGGTGAGGTGTCTCTTCCTTCTCACAGCCAGCACCTTCTAGCTGTGTCCTCGGGTCTCTTTGGTCAGGGCGCTAACCCCATTCATGACCTAATCACCCCTAAAGGTCCCACCTCCAAATACCATCACAGAGGGCACTAGGTTTCAACGCATGGATGTTGCAAGCACACATTCAGACCACAGCAATATATAATGTGACTCCACCACATTCCCCAAGTCAAATACAGGGACTCCAGCTCAGCCTAGACCAGTGATGGGCAACCTTTTGAGCTTGGTGTGTCAAACTTCGCCAAAAAACGGAGCATAACTCGGGTAGTGTGTCACTTTGAGGAAAAAAATTATTTTGCAAATGTTTCATCCTCAGGAGCAGCAAATGTTTCATCCTCGGCATGCGGCCGGGTGTCATCAGAAATGGCTACGCGTGTCAGTGCTGACACGCGTGTCATAGGTTCGCCATCCCTGGCCTAGACTTTCCCCTCCTCCAGAAGGTCCCAGGCCGCCTGACCCTAGGCTGCACACACAGGCTCATCCTCTGCAGGTTCCTCCCGAGCTTAGTCCGGTCCCTGGATACGGGACCAAAGGCACCCAGCTGTCTTCAGGCCTTGGCCCTATCCTATTTGAGTGGAAGCTGCTCACGCTCTTGCTCAACTCTCCCTCATCTTTTTCAGGTCAGGTAGCTGGTTTACATAGTTGGACTCCTGACGTTACTATAAAGCAATGGTTCTCAACCTTTCTAATGCCGCGACCCTTTAATACAGTTCCTCACGTTGTGGTGACCCCCAACCATAAAATTATTTTCGTTGCTACTTCATAACTGTAATTTTGCTACTGTTATGAATCATAATGTAAATATCTGTGTTTTCCGATGGTCTTTGGCTCTCCAGCAGCGGTTCTCAACCTGTGGGTCCCTGTCCCCGTCCTAACACTCCAAGTGCCCCCCCCCGGGAGGGTCCAGGTGATTTGCTGCAGCGTTGTTCACGCTGGCAGAACCTGGTGAAACAAGTGGTGGAATTCTACGCCACCGCTAAGAAGACCACTTATGTGGATTGCTGTGTGTGGTGGATGTTAAGGCTCTGGAGCCGAGCCAGCCAGGTTGGCCTCCTTCTTTCCTTTTTTGGAAAAGGCTTGTTGTATAGTTTAGTACACAGTACAGTGTAGGCATCAGTTCAAATAGAATAATACAAGTCAAAAGCATTTGGGGCAGGGGTAGCTTGTTAGCAGAACAGCATATATAAAATATTTTAAAATATATGTGTAAGAGTGAATTTACAGATACATAAGCAACGAGTAGCAGTGGTTGCTTCTGGGGAGAAGTGAGCATTTAAGGTGCCAGTTGACTTCATCATCCTTTAAAAAATTGATTTTGAGAGAGAGGGACATGGAGAGGGAGAAAGAGAAACATCCATGTGAGAGCATGCCCCCTACCGGGGATCGAGCTCATGACCCAGGCATGTGTCCTGATCAGGAATCAAACCAGCAACCTTTTTTTTTAATTTAATTTTTATTGATTTCAGAGAGAACGGGAGAGGGAGAGATAGAAACATCAATGATGAGAATCATTGATCAGCTGCCTCCTGCACGCCCCCTACTGGGGATTGAGCCCGCAACCCCGGCATGTGCCCTTGACCGGAATCGAACCCAGGACCCTTCAGTCCGAAGGCCGACGCTCTATCCACTGAGCCAAACTGGCCAGGGCAAACCAGCAACCTTTAGATGGTGCACAAGGAGATGCCCAATCAACTGAGACACACCAGCCAGGGCTCATCATCCTTTTTTTTTTTTTTTTTAAGTCTGCAACTTAATGTTTTTACCCTGTGAATATTTTGCCCATTATTTTGAAAGATTCCTTCAATGGCTCCATGTGGGCCTAGCATAGTCCAAATGCCCTACTGAGCTCCTCAGGCTGCCTGAAGCGTTTCAGCAACATGATCTCATCAGGTTCCATTTCCGAAACTAGCTCTCTGGCCTGTCCTCAGCTGTAAACCAGCCCCCTCCTCTGCGTTCTCTTCCGGCTCCAAACCCTACCAGCTTCCTAAATTGCCCACACCCTTCACCAGCACCTACTTTGCAGCACTTCCTACTCCTGTCCCCCAACAAACACCTCCCTAACCGTGTTACCGGTCCCCCTGCTGGCCTGTGACCTCCGCCAGGGCTCGGCACAGGAGCGGAGGCGGCACACACCTGCTGAATCTCAGCTCTCCTGGACATGTGGGCGCCCTGGCTACGCTGGTGTAAGAATAAAATGAGTAACAGCTGCAAACAACCCCGGCGCAGGATCTGGCATATGGTAAGCTCAATATAGTTTTAAAAAAAAGAGAGAGAGAAAAAAAAAAAAAGCCAGTGCCAGCAGAGAAAGCTCAGAGGGCAGAGATGGCCGTTTGGAACAGATGCCCAGAACAATGTCCACCATCCAATAGGTGCCCAAAAAACGTTGAATAAGGAACAGTGATTCTCGACCTGCTCAGGAAGAATTGATCACCTGGAGTTTATTAAAATTGCAGACTTCTGGGCTCATCCCTAGAGACTCCAACTCTGGTTCAATGTTCTAGAAGCTGAATTAAAAAAAAAAAAAAATACCCCACAGGTGGTCTAAAGACTTCACTGAGAAACCAACTGGTCTACTTGTGAATATTTATTAAGCAGCTACAATAGGCCAGGGTAAGGGTAACCTTCACTGGAGGGAGAGAGAAGGAACCAGAAAGTCCGTGCCCTTGTGGAGTTTACATCTAGGGGATAGAAAATACCGGGTATACTAATAAGTGCAGACAGCTCGTGACAGTGTCGTGGAGGAAATGAAGCCGGTGGGCAAGAGGACATGGCATGACCTTGGTGGCAGGGAGGGTCTCTGTGGAATGAGAGGAAGGAGCGAGCCAGTCAACACGGAGGGAAAAGCGGCCCGAGGGACCTTCCTTCTTCCCCAAGCTCCCCTCAGCCCAGGCCCCAGTCCAAGAGCCTGTCACAGGGAAGCCCGCCTTTATTATCCAAGTTCTCAGAGCTGGGACGGCAGGGACAGAGGACGCTGCGATGGGGAGGGATCCGGGCGGCTCCTTGTGCCCAGCCACAGCACCTGCAGGCTTCCTCTGGCCCGGGGCAGAGTTCGGCTACCCCGCCTTCTGGGACCCTGGCCCTTACCCCATCTCCCTCACACAAGTGTCCCTACAGTCTCAGGCCAGCCAGACCCCAGGGCTAAGCCAGCAGGGGTGACAATGCCCAGCCCTCAGACCAGCCCCTGGGCGCCCCGGAAGCACTGCCTGTGTGGGCGGGGTCTCCTGAGCGTCCTTCCTGATTTGGAGCCCAGGGGTGGGATCGGCCTTCTGGAGTTTGGAGAACATGACATCACTGAAGAGGCTGACCCACTTCCAGCGGGTTGAACAACACATTAGGAAGACATGAGCCTGGACCTCCTAGGAGGAAGAGGGGAGCCGTGTGACACAGGAGACTCCCAGGGCAGGTGGGCCGCCAGAGGCTGGAGTTCCAAGGTCACTTCTTCTTGGCACGGTCTGCCGCATCCAGGGCAGCCATGTTGCGGGCGGCTGTGACCAGGTGGATGACACTGATGAGGGACTTCAGCAGGGCGACCGGGGCGGTGACCCACAGTCCCAGCCGGAAAAGACCCACGGAGCCAACTGTGGGAGGGAGCAAGGGCAACGCTGAGAAAAGGGATGCAGGTGAGGGAGGGCCCACGAGTCTTTGGCCTCCACCTCCCGGGCAGCCAGAACCGCCCCGTCCTCCCGCCCGGCCCTCATCTCCTACCTAGAGGTCCCTCGGAGAAACTGAACAGGTAGAGGAGGCAGTAGAAGAGTTCGTTTCCAGCACACAGGGTAAACAGAGCAGGCTGCACAAACAGCAAAAGGGCTGCTTAAACAAGAGGGCGGGGCAGTGTGCAAACCCGCCCCCCCCAACACACACACAGGAGGGGGTGGCAATCTCTCTGAGGATGGGGAGCTGGAACTGTACTGGGGAAATAAGGGTGTGGCTGGCAGGGAGGAATAGAGTAACCTCAGGATATTACTTCTTTCTTCAAAAACCACCTACTGCCTGGAACAATTCCCAGGCCTCCCCACCCCCACCCCCAGCTTATAGGGCTCTCCTCCCCTGGGACCAGGGCGCCGCCGGGGTTGGGAACAAGCTGAGTGAGTAAGGGGAGGAAATGCTCACTCGGGAGGTATAGTAGATACGAAGCACTCGGTTTCCCGACAGGTCGATCATCTTGTGACTTTCGCTGCCTCGGACCACAGAACTTGGGGAGAAAGCAGAGGAATCCATGAGCGTTCATTACCACTGACACCCACCTAATCCTCATAACGGCCTCCACGAGGAAGGTGCTGGGATTGCCCCTGTACAGAGGGGGACCTGGAGCCCAGCTGAGCACCACTGTTAGGCCCAAAGCCACACAATTACCTAGCTGGGGACAGAGCCAGCATTCAAATGCCACATTCAGAAGCCCCCGTTCCCGCTCCCAAGAGCTGGTAGCTATTTGGAAGCCTGGACTATCCAGTCAGAAGAGTTTTAGGGACTGCTTAATGCAACTGTAAACAAAACTGAAGTTCACCCAGAGAGGACCTGCCATGGTTGTTCAAAGCAAGCGGAAAAGGAGACCTCTCAGAAGCCTGCAGCCACCCCAGACACCCTCCCAGACAGCCCCCCCTCCCGCTCAGCAGGCCAACACCCCCAGCGCTGCCGACCTGTGGAGGTGCAGCCAGTGGCTGGCCACATCCAGGCTCATGCTGAGCTGGAAGAGAAGGGTGGCACGAGGGTACAGCAGGGCCAGGTTGACCAGCAGGCACATGGTGGCGCAGCGGTCCGTCAGCATGTCCAGCATGGCCCCAAACCGGGTCCCTGAAAAACGGGGGCTATTAGTTGGGAAGAAACTGTCAGGGGGCAGGGGATCTACAACAGGGGCCATATGTGTGTATCACTCTGATGCAAAGTCTCAAAGATGAAAAATGTCCACCATCCACTGCCTGGGGAGGAAAGCAGGCTACGCCCCACGGGGTGCGAGGTCAATGGACCAGGGCCACCATGACATGAAATGAGGAGGCATGGGAGTGTGGAGAGAGAGTGGAGGTGCGGCGGGAGGGGCTGTGAAAAAGCAAATTTACAACTCATCAATCCCAGAGCCCAGGGCCCAGGTCTCAGGACGAGGAGACTGAAGTGGTAGGTAGGGGAAGTCTTGGAGGGGGGCCTGGAGCACAGACTCAACCCTCCAGAAGCCACCCCCCTTGCCTCTCACCCTCCCTCTAACAGGCCTTCGGGAATCGCTGTGCCTGGCACACAGCAGACATCCGGTACACACCTGTTGAATGATATTAACTCCAAGACCCCCAGCTCTGTCACGGCCAATCCAGTCTTGCTATCACACGCCCCCCACTATCAGTGGGTTCTCCTCAACAGCTAGCTTAAACCCCTTCTACAAAACCAGGCCATTCGGTTCTGCTTCAGAGAGATGAGAATGACAGCGTCCTCTGGTTCCAGGGTACCTGCCCACCCTCAGGTCCCCAGGAGGCAGGGAAAGGGAGCACTGGGTTGTTGTGCCTCGAGGTTGGCTGGGAGGAGTTGTCTGTCACCTTGATTAAGGATTCGAGCAGCATATCCATCGAAAGCGTCCAGAAGTCCGCTAAGCAGGTAGAAGGAGGAGGCCGTGAGGGGGCAGCAGGGCATGAAGTAGAAAGAAATGATGGCGAAGACAATCCGGGCATAACCTTGGGATGGGACGGGGGAGACAGATGGGGGGCGGGATCAGGAAGGCTGCCCAGGGCCCCTCTCCCTGCCGTTCGGCCCGGAGCGTGGGCAGCACTCACCAATTAGGTTAGGCACAAACAGGAAGATATTTTCGCTTGGCATCGCGGCGGCCCCCTTGCCGCCCCGGGCCGATCCGGAGGTGCCAGCTGTCTCAGCCCCGCCGCGCGGCCTCGCCCTCCTGCCCGGCGCACCGGCGGCGCCGACTGCGCGCAACACCCCGCTGCCCGCGCCCGGCCCCAGATGTCACAGCTCGCAGCCCGCCGGAGCCCGGGCCGCCCCAGATGTGAGCGGGGCGCAGGGGGCGCGCACACCCCGCCCTTCCTATGGGCGGACCCTCGCCTCCGCCCGCCCCGCAGGCGCCGCAGTCTCCAGCTGCGGTCCCTCCAGCTCCAGTTGTGCTCAGCTTCCGAGAATCTACTCTTCTGCGCTCGTACTTCCAAAATTGGAGAAAGGAAAAGAGGCCTTAAAAAATGGCTGCGGCCCCTTTAAGACCTGCCCGCTTCCTTTTCCTTTTCCTCCCTCCGCCCCTTTCCATCGGCTCGTACCAAAGTACAGAGGGAGGGGAAGGGGCGAAGGCAGGAACGGCGAAGGGGAGGTCCGAAGAGGGGAGGCCTAGATAAATATCCATGCTTTGCTTTCTGAGGCGGTGTGACTTCCTGGAGACAGAGATGAGGAGAAAACACTCCGTCCTCCCTTGTCTGCGCGTCCCCAGGGGCGAGGTTCTGTAGTACAGTCCGCGCCGGCTCCCCCCCCCCCTCCCCGCCTCATTGGCGCTCGCGGGCTCGGGCAGCGAGGTGGCGGCTAGAGCGGCCGGAGGGCGGCCCGGGGCGAGGCTGCTCCTCGCGTGCCCCTAGTGGTGGGAGAATTAGGTCCCAGGCTCCACCCTAAGAGCTGCGCCCGTTTCTGCAGCCTCCGGCGCTGGGGTCACCGCCCCCCAGCAGGGACCTGGGGTGGGTGGAGGAGAAGCCGGAGGAGCGCCGGCGACTCGCGGGGAAAACGCTCCCCCGCCCCCTCCCGGCCTTGGGTTCTGGAATCCCTGATCTCCTGGCAACGGGACCGCGGAACCCCGCAAACACCAAGGGTTTTATAGGAACGGGCAGCGGCGCCGCCGCAGCGTCCCCCTCTTTCCTACCTCTACCTTCCTTCCCCACTCCAACGCCCCGTCCCCAGCGACCTGTAACAGAGCCCCTAAACCTCCCCCTCTCCCCTCCGGCCCAGTAGCCCAAGATTTCAACCCGTCTGCCAGGTCGGGGGCGGCCAGTCGGCTGCCTGGTTTGGGGAAGGGCTGTGGGTGGGAAGGAAAGAGAGGCCCCCGGCGACAGGGGGGAGGGGATTATTGTGGAACTTCCCACCCCACTTCTCACCCCAGGAAGATTTAAGGCAACGGTTTTTATTTTATTTTATTTTTTACCTCCCCCTTCTTCCCCAGAGAACTACGGAGATAGGATGGTGTTTTTTTTACCTAAAGGCCTGGCTTAAATCTGGGCCTGGGGAATGGTGTTGGAAGGGTTTGGAGGAAGTGGGCAGGTTTCTCAGCCTAACAGATTCCACCTGTCCCCAGGGGGATGGAAGCCTCTCCCACCAGGAATAAGGAGAGAAAGGGGAGCGGGCTGTCTCAAGCTGCAACGTCCTTGAGTGGAGGTTCGGTGAGCATTGGAGGGGAGTTCTAGAGATGGGGGTGAGCCGAAGTAGAGAGGCCTAGGCCGAGGGCACGAGACTCCCCCTAAGAGACTCTACCCCCAGCACTAGGCCCTGAGGCCCCAGAGACTGCCCCCCACTTACAGGGCCTTCTAGGCCAAATCTCAGGGCCCCCAGTCTGGGAGCCCCCCCCCCCCCCCCCCCCAGTCCTCCCCTGTAGGAACGCCCAGGCTGAGCCCTCTGACTTTCCCTTTAGCAGAAGCCTTCATTATCCCGTTCTGAGGAGTTCCTGACCCAGATCAGCACAGAACTCACGGATGAGGCCTTGTTTGTTGCTGGCTACCACGTGAACCCTGTGCCCACCAAGAAAAAACAGACACAAGACCAGGAGACTCAGATATACAAACATGGTGATTCCCCCCATGTCAGGACCACTGCGTCCCGGGACTCTCCCATAACTCTCGTTCCAGTTCCGGACTCCCTCCCAACCATAGCTGACTTCTCCAGGAATCTGCCCATCTCCCCTATCTCCCCCTTCTCACCGCCAGACTGCCCCCACTAACCAGTACCCACTCCTCACTGCTAGCTAGGCGTCACCTCAGCCCCCTCCCTAGCCGCATCTGTTTGTGGCTGTGTATTCAGGGAGAGTCCTTTCTCTGACTGGGGCCTCTCCTTCCAGAGTTCTTCACCAAGACCCAAGGCACCGACACTTGGTGAGTGAGGCTTCAAGGGAGATGCTCATGGTTCTGGGAGGAAGATGAGCCTATGAGGGGCGAGCGAGGGTTTGACAACATCCCGTCAGGGCAGGGGGGTTTTTAAACCCTGCAGTCCTATCCTGTTCTGTGCTGACCCTCGAGTTCAGAGTTCTCACCCCTCTCCTTTCCCTTGCACCATCTCCAGCTCTGACAGGAACCACACCTGCACCAGGGCACACCTTCTGCCATCCCGTCATGACCAGGTACGTACAGGGTCCCCAGATGACGAGGTCGTTCGGTAGTAACCAAATATTTAGGAACTTGGGACACAGAAAAGAATGATACAGTCCTTGCTCTTTGTAGAGTTCACTGTTTACTGTGGAGCCAGTTAAGTGTATGGCCAATTACAATGTCATATGGGTGAGTTCGCATAACAGAAATGAAAACAGCAAGAAGAGCACTTATCCCAGCTCAGTTGGGACAGAAATAAAAGGAATCATGGAGCTTCCTGGAAGAGGTGACACTACAGAAAGAATTTTCCAGGGGAAAACGTGTTAGTAGGTAGGGGTTATACCAAGTGTCAGGCTTGTGTGAGCAAAGGCGAGTTTCAGTAGAGTGTGAGTATATGTGTGTGCGTCTTCCTAGGGCAGGGGAGTGGTGAGACTAGAGTAGTTAAACTGTTGGAGTATCCAGGCAAGGTAGCCAGGGACTATATCAAGAGACCTTTATAGCCAGGGACTAATCAAGAGAACTTACTAAGATCCTTATTGTGCCTTATTAAGATCCATAGATATTTGTTTATTTATTGTTAATCCTCACCCAAGGTTATTTTTTCCATTGATTTTTAGAGCGAATGAAAGTGGCGGGGGGGGGGGGGGGGGGGCGGCGCGGGGAGGGGAGAAGAGAAATGTCTAAATGAGAGAGAAACATCAATTGGTTGTCTCCCGCATGCACCACAACCAGGGACCGGGGATTGAGCCTGTCACCCCTGTACCTGCCCTTGACCAGGAATCAAATCCGTAACCCTTTGGTGTGTGGGCCAATGCTTTACCCACTGAGAACACTGGCCAGAGCAAGATCCATAGATGTTTTCCTAGCCGAGGAGTCATTGAAGAGATTTGAGGAGGAGAAGTTGGAATTTGAGATTAGTCATTCTGGTGGTCAGTGGGGAGAGTGAATTGGAAAGGGGAGAGATCCCAGGCAGGGAGGCCAGTTAGAAATTATTCCAAGAGACTAAGCTAAAGATGACTAGGTCCTGAATTGTCACAGTCATAGTAGAGATGAAAGCAAGGGCAGATATAAGAAATAAAGACCAACGCAAAGCAATCTGTTTTTAATACAATCCCTATCAAAATACCAATGTCATTTTTCACAGAACTAGAAAAAATAATCCTAAAATTTATATGGAACCAAAAAGGACCCTGAATTGCCACAGCAGTCTTGAAAAAGAAGAACAAAATTGGAGGTATCATGCTACCTGATATCAGACTATACTACAAGGCTGTAGTAATCAAAACAGCATGGTACTGGCATAAAAACAGACATCTAGATCACTGAAACAGAGAGCCCAGAGATAAACCCATGTCTATATGGTACAATGGAGTAATGACAAACTATTCAGTAAATGGTGTTGGGAAAACTGGATAGATTCATGCAAAAAAAATGAAACCAGACTACTCTCTTACACCAAATACAAGAATAAACTCAAAATGGAATAAAGACTTAAATATTAAGATCTGAAATCATAAACCTCCTAGAAAAAACATAGGCAGCAAACTCTTGACATTGCATATATATATATATATATATATATATATATATATATATATATGTAATTTGGATATATCTCCTCAGGCAAGGGAAACAAATAAAAATAAACAAATGGGGTTGCATCAAACTAAAAGTTTTTACACAGCAAAGGAAACTATCAACAAAACAAAAAGACAGACCTATCTATTGGGAGAAGATATTCACCAAGGATATATTCAATTAAGAGGCTAATTTAGGGGCTAATATCCCAAATGTATAAAGAATTCATACAACTGAACACCAAAAACCCAAACAATCCAATTGAAAAATGAGCAGAAGACCCAAATGAGACATACGCATGAAGTCACACTAATCATCAGAGAAATGCAAATTAAAACCATAATGAGATATCACCTCACACCTTGTCAAAGTGTCTATCATCAGTAAATCAACAAAGTGTTGGCCAAGATGTGGAGAAAAGGGAACCCTTGTGTACTGACGGTGGGAATACAGATTGGTGTAGTCACTATGGAAAACAGTATGGAGGTTCCTCAAAAAATTAAAAATAGAACTACCTTATGACCCAGCAATTGCACTTCTGGGTATTTATACAAAGAAATCAAAAACACTAATTTGAAAAGATATATGCATCCTTGTGTTCACTGCAGCATTGTATGGAAGCAACCTAAATGTCTATCAATAGATGATTAGTACATATATACAACGGAATATTACTTGGCCATAAAAGAAGAATGAAGTCTTACCATTTGCAACATGGATGGAACTAGAGGGTATTATGCTAAGTGAAATAAGTCAGAGAAAGACAAATACCATATGACTTCACTAAAGAACAAACAAAACAGAAACACTCACAGTTACAGAGAACAAACTGAGGGTTGTCAGATGGGAGAGGGTTTGGGGGATTGGTTGAAAAAGGTGAAGGATTAAGAAGTACAAATTGGTAGTTACAAAATAGTCACAAGGATGTAAATAAAGCACAGCATAGGGAATGTAGTCAATAATATTGTATTAAGTATGTATGATGCCAGGTGGGTACTTACCAGGGGGAATCACTTTGTAACTTACATAACTGTCTATATAACTGTCACTCTGCTGTACACCTGAAACTAATATAAAATAATATTGAATGTCAACTGTAATTGAAAAAAGAAGAAAAATAAAGACCAGGAAGATTGAGTTTGGTAATTGATTAGAAATATTGGGGAGGGGGGAGGGAGATGCAGAAATCAGATGACTGGGTTTCTGATTTGTAATCTAAGTCATGTCAGAACTCTATAGTAGTTTCCATTTCGGAGTAAAAGCCGAAGTCCTTCAATGGCTTACAAGGCGCTACACGATCTCTCTCCTCCCCACCCATTGTCCCTCCAACCTCACTGCCTAGAACTGCCCCCCTGGTTTACTCCACTCTCGGTCATGCCAGCCTTCTCAGTCCTCTTGGAGCATGGAAGTCATCCTCCCGCCTTTGAACAGATTGGGTTTGAGGTGCCCATAGGAACTTGAGGCGGAAATACCCTGTGGACAGTTGGAAATAAGGCTTCAAACTCACTGAAGCAGTAGTCTGGTCTAGGAGGGAGGTGGCATTTGAAGGGGATGCAGTTGCCCTAGGCAGGGTGGGAGGTGGTGTACAGAATAAGAAAGAAGAGGGTGCTGAGGATGGAAGCTTGGGGAACCTCTCCTTTTAAGAGATTGGAGGAGTGTATGTTGACCTATGAACCAGGAGGTCACAGTTCGATTCCTGGTCAGGGCGCATGCGAGGGTTGTGAGCTCAGTCCCCAGTGGTGGGTGTGCAGGAGGCAGATGATCAATGATTCTCTCATTATTGATGTTTCTCTCTCTTCCTCTCTCTGAAATCAATACTTTTTTAAAAAATATATTTTATTGATTTTAGAAAAGAAGGAAGAGGGAGAGAGAGATAGAAACATCAATGATTAGAGAGAATCATTGATTGGCTGCCTCCTGCACACCCCCTACTGGGGATCAAGCCCGCAACCTAGGCATGTGCCCCTGGCTGGAATCGAACCTGGGACCCTTCAGTCCGCAGGCCGACACTCTATCCACTGAGCCAAACCAACTAGGGCAGTACTTTTTTTTTTTTTTTTAAAGAGACTGGCAGAGGGGGAGAGAGGGATTCATGAAGAAGGCAGGAAAGGAACTGATAGTCACCAAACGTTTATTGAGTGTCAGTATGCGTCAGGTCCAGCAGGCCATGGGAATGGTCATGTCTCCGACAGAGGCTGCAGCTTCAAAGGTTCACGACCAAGAGCAGAGGCAAATACAGCTCACAACCAGCCACTGTTCTTGTCCTCCAGGATCGGACTCCAGTGCCTTTGGGACATTTGCTCTCTCCCAGTTGGTGCTGGAAGCAGCTTCAAGTAGCATGACAGCCCGGGCCTGACTAGCTAATTTGCTGTTTACTTGATAGCCTTGTACGAGTTGCTGCCCCTTGCCCCATGTGTCAGATGGGGGCCTTGGAAACAATGCCCTGTGAGGCCCCTGCCTGCCCACATAGTCGTTTATCTTCCTTCCCAAGTGATACTTCATTGGGGATTTCATCCTGAGCTAAATTACACCCCTTCATCCACATGCTGGCCCCTAGTGGTCCCAAGAGACTTTTCCTTATGCTCAAGAAAGAACATGGAAGCTTACAGATCTTTGAATTGCCCCTTGAATTGTTGGGCATTGTAGGTGGTGACAATGTTGGGTGGGGGAATGGATGAATAGATTGGGGAGGGTAAGTAAATACGTGAATAAATAAATGGTAGATAAATTCATCAGTTTAATAAGCACTCACTATGTGCCAGCACTACTCTAGGAGCTGGAGTATAGATGTGAGCCAAATAGAGTGCCTGCCTTCAAGTTTAAACGGCGGTGGGAGTGGGTGATTAGATGGTAGAGACATGGGTGGGGGGTGAATGAGGGATAGATGGATGGACAGATGAGTGGAAAGATGGATGGGGAATGTTGGGTAGATGTGTGAATGAATTGATGGATGGAAGCAGAACGGTGGGTGGGTAGATAGGTGATAGATGGGGAATGGTGGATGGATGGATGGATAGGTGGGGGTAGGGGTTGGATGGATGGGGGAAGGATGGAAGGATAAAAAACCATGCGCCTTGGATCCAAAGAGTCACAGCCTCTTTTTGTTTTCTAGGGAGCTCTGCCTAGCAGCTTGACCTCTGGAGGATAATCCCAACCCCTTTTGGTGCTGCTCTCGGCCTCTCATGCCCTCCCCCATTCGGTCCCTCTACAGCATGCCTCAGAGCTCCTCTTTCACAACTCACTAATCACTCCCGTTTGTGGGGACTGCCAGTCATGAGCAGCATCACCCCTGAAGTCTCCAAATGTCTGGAACCATCACACACTCTCCCCTCTCAGCTGGCGAGGACAGCGCCTGGAAAGCAAGGCTTTAATAAAGAGACAGAGATCCTTCCTCCTCCCAACCCAGGCAGTGCTCGGTGTGACTTCTCTGGCATGGAGATGCAGGAGTGGCCTTCCCTCCCTCCCTCCCTCCCTCCCTCCCTCCCTCCCTCCCTCCCTCCCTTCCTTCCTTCCTTCCTTCCTTCATTCCTTCCCAGATGTGTGGACATATTATGGAGTGGTTTTAATTCAGGGCGTTATCTATCAACCTGCTGGCAGAGGTGAGCTCATGGATCCCAACCCAGCCTCCTAGCCAAACTAGCACCGTAAGGTCCAGGCCTGTGGCACCTGAGCAGGTCCACTCTTGCCACCTCTTCCACCAAAATCAGGCTGTGGTCTCCCCGCTGAGCTCTGGGGTCTCATGCCTATGGGAACGTGTCACATCCATTACTAGCCAGAAGGCATTCAGTAGGCTTTGTGGAGTTTTCATTTACATTCCAGTCTGGTCAATAGTGTAGCTTCCTGAGGAAGTCAGTTCATACCTCTGAGCCAGTTTCCTAATCTGAAAATGGGAATAATTGTCCTCGCCTCACAGGGTTAAAAACATGCATACAAACGTGCTTAGCACAATGCCTGGCACAGAATAAATGCCCCAAACTCAGACTATTATCAAGATCAATTTGCCCCATGTTCTCCTAAAATTCAACCCCCTTTGAGTATGTCAGTATCCTTTTGAAGTTCCTAAATATATCATTGTATTTAAATATACATTTTCAACTAAGTAAAAGTCAATTGAGAAACTCTTTAGACAAACAGGCTATAGATTCCTTATAATGTTAAAAATTAAAGTAGAAATGGACACAGGATACAAAACAAGCTCACTGGTTAGGACATGCTGCAGATATGACCAGAACTTGGTAGACCTGTAACAGCAGATATGCTTAAGTGCCAAAATGGTGAGTGGGTGGAGACAGTACATGTGGATACAAAAATTCTCAGGAGGGGGGTAAACATGAGACAAATTGACACCTGTTTGTCTCCTGCCAAACGGTGAGGGAGGAGATGGGACTGCTGTCAGCTACCTCCTGGCGAGAAGAGCCTGGAAACATCTAGCCTTGGTGCAGAGAAAGCCGAGGCCCAGAAGGGACTTGTCCCAGTCGGTCCTCCACAAAGGCTGACCCTACAGCCAGGTTTTTGACCCCTTGACATTGTCCTGAGCCTAATCTTAAATCCCTCCTCCACCCCCAATTGTTCCCCTTTCCCCAGCTCTCTCTCCAGAGAGGCCCCCATCACCATCTCCAATGCTCAGTGACCCACCTTCCCACACCCCACCAGCCCAGTTACAAATGGTGATTTTCTGTTTATTGCTCAAAAACAAAAATCCAGAAGCAAAGGTGGAGAGAGACTGGGGGTTGAGTAGATGGCAGGAAGGGCATAGGGTCTTGTCCCAGCTCTCCCTTCATCCTTCTTCTGACCCTCCAAGCCCAGGGGCTAGGCTGGGGCCAGAGCGTCTGGGAAGGGCAGAGCCTTCATGGCCAGGGGAACAGCGGCGCTCTCGGGGGCAGTCCTCATGAGGTACCCTGGGCTGGAACTGTAGTGGAACTGGGTTCCCATGCCAGGATCCAAAAGCCAGGGGGGTGGGGCAGGCCCCTTATTTGGCAACTGAGAAGAGGTTTTGGGTGACAGGATGCTGGTTTATTTACTGTAGGGTCCCCAGGGCCAACAAAGCCCCCTTGTGGGACCAGGAGGCTATTTACACAACAGGAAGGAAAGGAGCCGGAGACCAGGGCCTGCACTCCTCCCTGCCAAGAATGAGGAGGGGAGGGACGTCTTGGGTCCTGCAGCCTTAGTCTTGGGGTTCAGATGGAAACTTCGTACTCCCGTGTATCCTGGAGACAGAGAGATGGGATCAGTTGCTAGAGTGGGATGGTGGTGGAGGAGGCAGCAACATGGGAGTATGAACACAGGGAAGGGGAAAGAACCTGGACTTTTAAGGTAACATCATTGGTGGTTTGGGGGCCATAGGATGGAAATGGATGTGTTTGGTTCATCCTACAGCATATTAAAAGCACATAAGTATCTGAATTTCTGGACTGTCTGGAACAATCTGGCAATTGGGCCTGTTTCCACTATGGACTAGATGGGGCACAAATTCTCCAATTAGCCAAAGTCCTCACCACTTCCTATTGTTCACACCCGACTTGCTTTGTTCATTGACATGGCCTTTGTAGGCAGCTGAGTTTGAAATGCCCAAGACAGATATTACAGAGGTCGTGAGAGAAGGTTATGGAGTCCTGGGGGAGCTGGGAGATGTGGCACTCCAGGGGCAGGGAAAGGGCTCACCCCAGCTTCATACAGTGGATTGCTGAAATCCGACTCCACAGTGATGGGGCTGTAGGAATGGGAGCCCGAGAAGCCGAAGAGGGATTTTCCTTGCAGCCTGGGAAGGGAGGAGATGGAGAGGCTTATGGAGGGGTGAGCCCCCCAACCCCACCTCACCCACCAGGCAGGCAGGATGTCCGCCCCGGCCACAGCTCCCTCAATGGTACTTACTTGGTGTAGTATATGTAAACGCCACAGCCGAGGACAATGACCAAGCCTAGGGGCAGCAGGATGGCCAAGGCGAGGTTCCCGCCCTCCAGCTGTCTTGATGGGTCTGTGGTCTGGGTCACTGGTGGGAGGAGGAGAGGTCACTGAGCTGTTGCTGGGCCGAGCCCTGGGCTCTCCCAGCCTCCTGCCCTGGGCCCTGAACCCTGGGCCTCACCCCTCCGGGGCCTGGCCTCTTGCCCCCAGCCTCTGCCTTGCCCTCCCGACTCAGCCAGGCCTGGGTCTCCACCTGTGCCCTCACTGACCTTCCAGTTTTCGGTTGTCCTGGAGCTCCTCATAGGCCACTGCAGGGAGAGGAGGGGGAGGGGACGGGGTCTGAGCCAGGGAGGGAAGGAGGCTGGGTAGAGGGCGGGAGCCCAGTGGGGCTGGGCTGGACAGCTTGGTTCTCTGCCCGATGCTTAACCTAAGCTTTGTCTTTCTCTTGGTGGGGGAGGGGGAGGGGGAGTCAGGGCAGGGCCTTCTTCCTCGCCCTGCAGGCCCTTAAAGCTCCGGGTTCCTAACCCTGGGCGGTCTAAGCCATCCAGGTCTGTAGAATTTCCAAAAATAGGGAAACTGAGACCTTTCTAGAGGACAAGAGACTTCCAAACCAAAGCCCATTTTACTACATCCCTTAGGATAATGTCATGACGGTGACTTCCCCAGGACTCCCGGATGAGAGCCCACGGGAGGTGAACGGGGAGCTCAGCAGGGTTACCATTGGTCTCAAACTTGCTACCTGACTTTCTCAGCCCTGTCACTCCCCAAACACTGCTATGTCCCCTCCTGCCCGGCCTGCCCAGGCACCTTTGCAGAGTGGGGGTTGGCTGGTCCACTGTGAGGGGTGGCCGGGCACACAGGTGATGGTGACCTCGCCGATGAGCTCGAAGCCCTCATAGCAGAAAAAGCGCAGGGACTCGCCCGCCTGGTAGTGATGCTTGTACAGTGTCTGATAGCCATTCTCTGGCACCCCGGGGTTCAGGCATGGCTCGTACTTCACTGCAGGGGACACGTCAGTCACATGCCAGTTGCACTGCTGAGCAAGCCACCCAGCCATCCTTCCCAGGTGTCCCAGACTCACAGGCGCACTTGGGGACCCGGTCACTCCATTTGGGTGTGCCTGTGTCCCGGCTGTAGCAGGTGAGGACGGCTGCTCCCTCGAGGCTGTACCCCGGCAGACAGCGGTACTGGACGTGGGAGCCAACAGGGAAGCCAGCGTCCGAGGTGGTACGGTGCCCGTTGGTGATCTCACCAGGGTCAGCACAAGTCATGACTGTTGGCAAGAGGGCAAAGTCAAGGGGAGCTAGTGCCTTCAAAGACCTCCCAGAAGCTTAGGGCTAGGAGATGCCCGAACCCCCTACTTCCCACTATTTCCTCAGAATGAAGGGAGCAGTAGTTGGAAAAACTTATAATTCAATGCATTTTATATTTCTGGTTTCTTCGGGAACACAGTGATTGGGGCAACCTAGGCCCCATCCTAGGATACCATTTTAAATATTTAACCACTGTACTGAGCATAGCAGCTAAGTCCCCGCAGTGTCAGCCCTGCATGGCAGCTCATCGACAGAACAGCAGCTGCCCTCCTGCTCCTCCGCCTCAGCATTCCCAGCCCACTCCCTGCTCACGAACAGTGCCTGCCTGGCCCCTGCGGGTGTTGAGTTTACAACCTTGTGGAAGAGTCATAATCACAGCCATTTCTTATATACAGACTTGGGCTAAATGTTTACAAACATGATATATACTCTGGTTAATTTAAAAAACAAAACCAGGAAAAAACCTCACCCTGGCCTGTGTTTCTCAGAGGTTAGAGCGTTGGCCCCAGGACCAGAGGTTCTCGGGTTCGATTCACTTCCCAGCTGGGGCAAGTGTGGGAGGCAACTGGTCAATATGTCTCTTACATCAATATTTCTCTCCCCCACCCCCCTTCCACTGTCTCTGAAAAATTAATGGAAAAATATCCTCCAGTCAGGATTCAACAACAACCACCAAAACTTGATATATACTCTGATGATCCTGAGAGGTCAATATCACTGTCATTTGCCGTGGGGCCCAGGGCTCAGGGCAGTCAAATGATCAGCCCACAGTCACTCAGGGAATGGCAGAGCTGGAACCACTCAGGGGCACTGCTGTGGAGCACTGGGCTGAAATGCAGAGATTTGGGTCTCAGCTCAGCTTCGGCTCAATGTGCCTCTTTGGGCAGATTCCCTCTGGAGCCCGGAGCAGCTGGGCTGGGCCTACCCACTCTGGACCCTGCCTCCATCCTTTTCTGCCCTGTCCCTGTCCTGTCTGGGTTCTAGCCTGGACATCCTGTGAATCCTCCCAGATAGGGGAAGCTGTGGCAACTGGATTGTGTCCAATCCAAATCTGTCCTCCTGAAACTTATGCTCATGGCCCTCCCCCCCCCCCCCAGTGCCCCCAAGGGCCAGGTAGGAGACCTACAATCCTTATCCTCATAACAGGCTGCCCCAACTGGGAGAAAGTGACACAATGCCACCCCTTTTTGCTCTTCTAAAAGATAAAAACTCCCAGCTCCTTTATTTATTTATTTTTAAAGTGTGTTTTTAAAAATATATATGTTTTAATTGATTTTTTTAAAGAGAGAGGAAGGGAGAGGGAGAGAGATGGAAACATCAATCAGGTGCCCCCTGCATGCCCCGTACTGGGGATCAAGTCCACAACCCAGGCATGTGCCCTGACCAGGAATCAAACAGGTGACCTCTCGGTTCATGGAACAATGCTCAACCAACTGAGCCACACCAGCCTGGCTCCCAGCTCCTTTAAATATCACCTCTTCTGTGAAATGTCCTGCCTCTTCCCTGGGACAAATAACCACCCCCTTCCCCACAGCCCTCTTCATACTTACACAGCTATTACTTACTGTCACATGCACCAGGCACTGTGAGAAAACTTCATTTGCTCTTCACAACCCCCTATTCCTACTTCACCGGTGAGAAGCCAAGGCTCAGAGATGTTAAGTACTTGTGGTTACCACTCTGTAATCTCCTGAGTTGTTTAACTAGCTGTCCCTCTCTCAGACTGTGAACTCCATCAGGGTAGGGAGGGACCCCAACCTCTCTGTGTAAACCCCAACCCAAATCCAGCATGGGGCTTCAATGACTGCCTAGGTCCTAGCAAAGTGACTCCCTGTAATGTCAAAGGTTGGGGACTGAGACACTGGCGCAGGACCTAGAGCAGGAAGAGTGCAACCAAGCCCTGAGGGGGCGGGTCAGGGAGGGTAGAAAGATGAGGCAGGACCCAGAGGAAACGGGGTCAGAGAGCAGAGCAGTGCCAGAGAGCGGGATGCAGCCCCAGAGGATGAGATTGAGGTCCAGAGGGCACAGTTTCGGGCACCGAGAAGCAAATGAGTGGAACCCAAAGGGCAAAGGGCGAAGCCTGAAAAAGATCCCGGCCTCAGGACCCAGAGAGAAGGGACGGAACCTGGACAGGATAGGGGTGGGGACAGAGGACGGAGGCGGGGCGCAGAGGGAAGTGGGCGGGGCCCAAGCGGAGCCGGGAGAGGACGGGCGGTGCCGCGCTCACTCTTTTGGCAGGCCGGCGGGGCTGCGCTCCAGGACAGGTCCCACTGGCAGGTGAGGATGTCGGAGCCCAGCAGCTCATAGCCGGGCTCGCACTGGTAAGTGAGCACCGTGCCCCGGATCAGGTCCCCGTGGGAGGCCGTCCTCCAGCCCCACTCCGGAGGCGGCAGCTCAGGGCACGTGTCGTTCCTGGGCACCTCTGCAGGGTAGAGACAGCGAGTTCAGAGGCTGCCCTGCCCCTCAGGGCACCCGCCCAGCCTCCTGGGCTCGCTCCTGCTGGATCCCCGCCCATCTTGGGACCCCAGACCTCGGTACCTTTGAAGTGCAACACGAAACCCTGGCCCAGGCCCGGGTTTGGGGGCCCGGGCGGTGCCTGGAACTGCAGCGTGAGATCGGGCCCAGAGGAGAGGAGGCGCCGGCGCGGTTGAGGTCCCCGCAGCTGGGCCAGGACTCGGGCGCTGGGACCGTCCCCGTCGAACAGCGTCAGCATGTCCCCTTCGCGCACATTCAAGCTGCAGGGCGTAGGACCACATATGGAGGCTGGACTACGATCCCATCCATCTGGCCCCTCCTCAGTTTGGGCCAATTATGGCTTCTCCGCGCTACTCTCCAGGTTCCACTGCTGCTGTGGCTCCTCGTGCTCTTGATCATCCCGCCCAACTCTAGGCCCCGCCTGCTGACCGGCTTTTGGCCACGGCCACTTCCGGTTCTGTCCAGTCCCGTTAACTACCTCATATCAAGTCAGCTCACTGCATTCTCCCCACACCCACTTTAGTTCTGTTGGTGCTGCAACAACTTGGGCCTAGGTCCCTGGAGATCTGCTCCGGGGTGGCCTCAGAAACAGCCCCAGGGAGAGATACCAGACCAGATGCCCTTTTTCACAGTAGCCCCGGAGGAAGGCCCATTTACCCCATTTACCTGTCCAAGACTGGCTAACCAGTGATTTGTACCCAGGTCTACCTGTCAACCCACACCCCCGTCAGGAACCGTTAGTCTCCTCATTCATCAGACCATACATTCACCCAAGCCTGTGTAGACGCAGGATCTAGCCAGGCTGGGGTGCAGGCTAGTGTGTTGTTATACCACAGTTTGCTGAGCCCACACCCATCGCATCCTCTGCAGCACCCAAACATACATCTCAACTTGGAGCAAGATGCGCTTCTCTTCCTGGACGTGTAGGCCCCACACGCAGTCCTGGCCGGGGCTATAGCTCTGGGGCCAGTCTGGAGAGAGGACCACACCACCTGGCTCGGACAGCTCCCCTCCGCACATGGCTAGGGTAGAAAGGGTGTCAAATTCAGGACCCAGGTGGGCATGCAGTCTCCATTTCACCACAATCCTCACCACTCCCAACTGTATGCTCCAGACCGCCTCACAGGTTTCCTGCTACCTGTATTTTCTTGCCACCCCCTAGTCCTGCTGTATCCAATCCCCAGCCCTGCTCTTAATTACCCCTGCCCACTCTCCACCCAGTCCACCACTTAGCCCAATTCCACTTCTAGCTGTTGGAGACATTTGGGTTGTGACTCCTGAATTCTGTAACAAGCCCACTAATTGTTTAGTTATGAAAACTAAGTCTCTGAAAGGGACAGAGATTACCCAAGGCCTGCGTTTATTAGGTTTGGATATGCAGGTGTCCGTGAATGGCCTTCCTAGGATTCCCAGCTCAGGGGGTAGTCTGTAGACTGAAGGTCTTACTGGGGATATGGAAGGCTCACCCTTACAGGCTGGCTCAGAGTCATTCCAGTGGGGTTCTGTGGGATCCACACATTCGATGGCATTGGGGGGACCAGGGGGCTCCAAGGCATATCCTGGGAGGCATGAGAAGGTAGCCAGCGCCCCTGGGCGGTACTCAGGGTCTGTGGTGGTGACATTGCCATGTGCCAGGAAGGGGGCGAAGCAGCGATCTTCCTCAAAGGCTAAGGAAGAGTCAATCACACAAATTAAGCATTAGGACAGGCCTCAAGCGGTCTCAAATGGGGACTGGGGCTGAATTCAAGTGTTGTTTGGCCACTCAATAGAATGCCTTTGGACTTAGCTTTCACTCTCCAGTTTCCCTAAAACCCCAACCCTCCTCCTTTGTACATTTATGTCACCTCTCGGCCTCTGGAGGGAAGTCCCTGGGCTAGTCAAATCCTAGCCACCATTCTACAGATGAGGAAACTAAGGTCCACAGACAAAAACACCACTTGCCCAAGGTCACACAGTAGGGCAGTGGCAGTACCAAGTCTGAAACCCAGGTTGCTTGATTACCAGCCAGAAACACTTGCCTCTGGCAATTGCAAAGGAGGCGGGTGAGGAGCAGGCCTTAGGAACACTGGCTCATGCAGGTGTGTTCTCTTCTCAAAAATAACGGTTGGATTCTGATAATCCCTGATTATCCATGCTGGGGCTGGAACCCAAAAGTGCAGCTAACACAAAAGCTATGTTTTGACTTTGGACTAAGTCAGCAAAAACGAACACTTGTAGAACATTGTTGCTTTTCCCCACCTGATTATACCTTGGCTGCAAAACTCTGTGAGCTCAGATTTAGATGCCTATGGTACAGAACAGGAATCTGAGCTCATGAATCAGCAGTGGCCCACAACTGTGGAGGCTGGCCTCTCACCTAGGCATTCTCTTTGCACGCTCAGAATATAACATGCAATTTATTTTGTAGATTCACTGTTTATTTCACTGTTACTTAACCCTATAAGGTATCATGGCCAAATCCTACACATCCATTAGGGCCCAGAGCCAATTCCATTTCTCTTTTGATTCATTTCATTTCATTTCTGAGCATTTCACTTTCTTTGTCTCTCTCCTGCTACTATTTGCACAAATCCTCTGCTACAGCCACACTGAAATTCTGTTTCAAGAAGAGGGGAAGGTGCAGGGGTTAGGGTCCGGGGTGGGTGTGGGGGACAGTTACCTTCAAACCGGAGGCTTAGCAGCAGGGGATTGGCAGGTGTCTCTGAGAGCAGCTCCACATAGAGGGACTGGGCGTCACTGATGAGGCCCCGCTCAGGGACATCATCCATGTCAGAGTCATAGATCACCGGGGACAGGGGACTGCCCCCTGAGCGCACCATCAACCTGGAGTGGAGAGAGGGTGGCCAGGAGCTCAGTTTCCCCTCAGAAGCTGCTTCATCTCTTACCTGCTCTTCCTATTTTCTTATAAGTACCGCGCGCTAACCGACTGCGCCACTGGAGCGCCTTACTTATTTTCATAGCTATTGTTTTCAAACATTAATTATATGCCATGTACTTAGCTAAGCCTTTACATATTTTATCATGGTTAATGCTCACAGGAAACCTTGAGTCGGATACTATTATTATTATCTCTCATTTTATAGATGAGGAAATTGAGGCCCGGAAAGATTAAGTACCTGCCTAACGTCACATAGCAACTTCTGGGCAGAGCTGGGATACCAGTTTGTTAGATAAATAATATGATGCTGATGACCATGGCAAACACATATCTGGTGCTTACTGTGTGCTGGGCACCATTCTAAGCACATTACATATCTTAATGCATTTATCCTCACAGAAAACTTGAGAGAGAGGTACTAGTATCTCCATTCTGCCAAGGAGGAAACCGGCACAGAGAGGTTAAGAGATTCATCTAAGTTTCCACAGCTTTACTGTCTAAGAAAAATGACTAACCTGTGTTTGACACAGATCCCAACGAGGATCCACCCAAGGTCTGTCCGTCTCCCACTGCAGCCTCCCTATTTCCCTGAGGTGGGGACTCTGACCCAAGACCCAGACCCTTACCGGTCATTGTCCTCATCTAGCGAGACCCTCTCAAAATGCAGGTGCAGCCGGCGTCCCTCAGCTGCTTCAATGACCCAACGGCAGGTGAGGTTGGGCCCTGCAGCTCCCCCGGGCTCAGGTGACACGATACGGCCCAGTGTAGCATTGTGGATGGTGCCACCACAGGATGCTGTGGGCAGAGGAGGGGCAGGTTAAGGTGATTTGCCCTCCCATCTTCAGAGCTATTGCATCCACACCTTTGCCTGGGACCTGGCCTCAGCATGGCCTCTGCCCTACACGCCCACCCTAGAGAACAGGACCTTTTCCAGGGTATTGCCCAGGTAGGCACCCAGACCTGGAATAAGAAAACCCAGAGTGAGCCCTGGCCTGTTTGGCTCAGTGGATAGAGTGTCGGCCTGCGGACTGAGGGGTCCCAGGTTTGATTCTGGCCAAGGGTACATGCCTGGGTTGTGGGCTTGATCCCCAGTGGGGGGTGTGCAGGGGGCAGCCGATCAATGATTCTCATCATTGATGTTTCTGTCTCTTTCTCTCCCTCTCCCTTCCTCTCTGAAATCAATAAAGAAAAATATTTAAAAAGAAAACCCAGAGTGAACAGCCCCAGGATAGTGATTCCACCAAAATGAAGATTCCCCAGATGTGGACATGCTGGGATGGGCAACCATGGGGAATCCCCCTAATTTAAGTCCTCAGATGGAAAATCTTGAAGTTGGGATCCTCAGGATGAAGACTCTTCAGGATAGAGACCCTCCCACAGTTTGAGACTCCACCCTCCCACCCCAAGAATGGTTTCTTCTAGGATGAGGAGTCTCCAAAAGAAGGGACCTCGAGAATGGTAACTCCCAATATGGAAACCTTCCAGGTGGGACATTCCCAGATGGAGATCCCCCAACCAACGATGGAGACTCCAAGGATAGAGACCTCAGTGTAAAGGGCTCCAGGTGGAGGCCCCAGGATAGCAACTCTTCAGAGTCCAAACCCCTTCAAGACGGATATTCCCCAAAGATGGAGACCCCCAAGATAGGACCCTTCCAGTGGGGTTCCTAGGACAGAAGCCCCCACCTATTGTGGCAGGAGACTCACCCATGCAACTGGGGGGTTCACCGCTCCAGGCTGGCCGGGTGCCATTGAGGCAGGTGAGGGTCTCTTCACCATGCAGCTGGTAGCCTGAATCACAGTGGAAGGTGGCCGTGCCCCCAGGATGCAGGTCTGTCACACTCACATCACCATGGGCCGGCCGGGAAGGGAAGCCGCAGCTCAGAAGGTAGGCTGGAGCAGGAGAGCAGGGGGAAGGGGGCTTCATTTTCCCATGTCACCCTCCCAGTGCCCAGTACTTCCACCCCTCTCTCCAAGACCCCCTGGGGGCACAAAATGGCTTCCTATTGGAGTCCTCACATGGGCACACTGTCTCATGAAGCGCTCATTTCAACATCTCTCATCTCCTCTAATCTTTACAATTTACTCACTTTGGCCTTCACTTTATAGATAACGTACCTGAGACTCAAAGAAATTCTGGATCCCAGAATTCTTTTGCTATGTGACCCCAGGCAAATTGATTGACCACTCTGAACCCCATCCAGCTCTAATAATAACAAATAATATATTTGCAGAGCTTGTTCCCCTTCCAAAGTGAGTTCACACAGTGCTTCTGAGGTAGTCAGAGAAACACTGTGGCCTATTTTCCAGATGCAGCCAATGAGGATTCAAGTTATTAAGTGCGTTGGAGCATTTTCTCCCCTCCACACACACAGTGGACTTTCACTGAGGTACACAATGGTATTATGCCCTCAGCTTTCACCCAGAGGAACCAAATGAAACTCCTCTAGAAGCTTTGACTATTTTACCATTAAAGGCCTTAATACTCACTGCTCCCTAAATGAATCTCCCAGTGTAAGTGAAGTGTTAGGGAAAGCTTTGCTTTCATTAAAGAACTGTTTTGTCTTTTCCTTTCTTATTGTGAGAATTATGTAATCTCTCTCTCTCTCTCTCTCTCTCTCTCTCTCTCTCTCTCTCTCTCTTTCTCTCTCCCTCTTTGCACTGGCCGCTAGGAAGCTCAGAACCAGATTATGGCTTATCCCTGGCAATAAAGGCTTGTCCACATTCTATTTTCTCAACTTTAATAAACATTACCTGGTACCAATTTTTTCTTACTTATTCTATTTAATTTTATTGCTTGAATTCTTTTTTGAAAGCCTCCTGAAATTCTTGTAGAATCATATGAGATAAAACAAAGAAATAAAAAGTGACTTGGTAGCAAATTATGGACTCTGAACTTGATCTTGACAGAGCTCTGTGTGTCTGTTTCAGACCAGGCAGAGCTCATTGAGAAGAGCTTCTTGGAAGAAATACATCAAAGCTGTGTCTTGTAAGAGGGGAAGACTACAATTAGTAGAGGGCTTAGGAGATACCAGCTTGCCTAGGCCTTTGCTTTTTCTGACTCTCTAGCCCTCAGTGATTCTGTAAGAGACCTGGTCTCTCCCTATATTACAAATTCAACAAGTAGTTCCTTGGTGGGGTCCTGAGGAGAAAGAGATGAAAAGACTCAGGCCTTGCTCTTTGGGAATCTACAGACTACTGAGATAGACACACATGAAAACAACTTTCTAGGAAACATTGATTTGAATAAATGTTAGCCTCTGTAATGGCTCTCCAGGACCAACAGAATCGAGTCTCAGTACTTTATCTATCTATCTATCTATCTATCTATTTATTTATTTATTTATTTGTTGTTTTTTAGGTCTCAGTACTTTAGATTGACATTCAAGCCCCACAGCAGGGTCCTGCCCAGCACATCCACCTCCAATTCTCATCACCTACGGCCCGTGTATCCTACATAGTGTAGGTTGTGACTCCTTATGGTCTCACCTCCATGTTTTTTTACACCATTTCCCCTACCTGCAAGGCCCTCTCTGGCTTTTTCTAATCTTTCAAGGAATAACTGATGTACCATCTCTTTCAGGGAGGCTTCCTGACCCTTTCTCTCCCCAGTAGAGTTGGTTGCTCTCTTGCCTATACACAGTCCCACACATATCTATATATATATAAAAGCCTAATATGCAAAGTGTTCCCTTGGGAGTTTGATTGCTTGCTATGACCACCAGGGGATGGTATGGAATGAAAGAAGGCCCTGGCCGAGCAGCCAGCAGCCGCTAGGGACCCTACCCATGCACGAATTTCATGCACTGGGCCTCTAGTAAGTTTATAATCACATTAACCACTGACTACTGCCATGAAGAGACTGAACCAAGCCTTATTTATTTTGTTTTCTAAAAGCCTGGCCTAGGAGAAACCAAGATGGCAGCATAGGTAAACACCTAAACTGCTGCCTCGCACAACAATTTCAAAACTACAACTAAAAGACAAAACAGACATCATCCAGAACCACAGAAAGGCTGGCTGAGTGGAAATTCTACAACTAGAAGGGAAGAGAAAAGCACACTGAGACTCAGAGGAGCTGCAGAAGGCAGAGTTACCAAGGCGTGTGCGTGGAGAGAGCTAGAAACTGAGTACGTGGCTGGCTTTCTCAACCGGGAGGGAGACAAAAGCTGCTGACGGCTCTGAACTCCAGTTCTGGGTGAGACTCTGGGGACCCAGACTCATTTGGGGAGAAACTGGACTGTCTGGCAGCGGGCAAAACTCGAGGGCGGCTTTCTCTCAGAGGTGCTTGCAGCGATTACCGAGGGACACTGAGACCCAGGGGACTCTTAGGGAAGGGCTGATGGGAAGCCATTGCTGTCTGCTCTGCCCTGAGACTCCGCCCCATCCAAGCTGAGCACAAAGGCTTTTGCAAGTCTTGTCTCATAAGTGTGTCTCCAGCACAGAAGTTCTCCCAGCGTAGACACAGCTGATCCTCACAGCCAATTGGCCTGGAGGTCAATTCCTCCCAGTGATACCAACAACAATCAAGGCTTAACTACAACAAGACTGTGCACACAGCCCACAAAGGGGTGCAGCAAGAGTGTCCACCTCAGGTAACTGGGGAGGCTGAGCCACTGGCCCTATAGGACACCTAGCACAAAAAGCCACTCTGTCAACTCAGGGAAGCAGCCAAAATGTGGAGACAAAGAAACAGGTCACAAATGAAATAAATGGAGGAAAGCAAACGACTGGATATAGAGTTCAAAACCACAGTTATAAGGTTTTTCAAGAATTTTCTAGAAAAGGCTGATAAATTTAGCGAGACCCTCAAGGATATGAAAAAGGACCAACTAGAAATTAATCATACACTGACTGGAATAATGAATAATATACAGAGACCCAACAGCAGACTAGACGATCACAAGAATCAAGTCAAAGATTTGAAATACAAAGAAGCAAAAAACACTCAACCAGAAAAGCAAAAAGAATCCAAAAATATGAAGATAGTGTAAGGAGCCTCTGGGACAACTTCAAGCGTACCAACATTCGAATTATGGGGGTGCCAGAAGAAGAGAGAGAGCAAGATATTGAAAACCTATTTGAAGAAATAATGACAGAAAACTTCCCCCACCTGGTGAAAGAAATAGACTTACAAGTCCAGGAAGTGCACAGAACCCCAAACAAAAGGAATCCAAAGAGGACCACACCAAGACACATCATAATTAAAATGCCAAGAGCAGCCGAAACCGGTTTGGCTCAGTGGATAGAGCGTCGGTCTGCGGACTGAAAGGTCCCAGGTTCGATTCCGGTCAAGGGCATGTACATTGGTTGCGGGCACATCCCCGGTGGGGGGTCGATGTTTCTCTCTCATCGATGTTTCTAGCTCTCTGTCCCTCTCCCTTCCTCTCTGTAAAAAATCAATAAAATATATTTTAAAAAAATAAAAATAATAAAATAAAATAAAATAAAATGCCAAGAGCAAAAGACAAAGAGAGAATCTTAAAAGCAGCAAGAGAAAACAGTTAGTTACCTACAAGGGAGCACCCATACGATTGTCAGCTGATTTCTCAACAGAAACTATGCAGGCCAGACAGCAGTGGTAAGAAATATTCAAAGTGATGAATAACAAGGACCTACAACCAAGATTACTCTAGCCAGCAAAGATAGCATTCAGAATTGAAGGTCAGATAAAGAGTTTCACAGATAAGAAAAAGCTAAAGGAGTTCATCACTGCCAAACCAGTATTATATGAAATGCTGAAAGGTATTCTTTAGGAAGAGGAAGAAGAAGAAAAAGGTAAAAATAAAAATTATGAACAACAAATACATATCTATCAACAAGTGAATCTAAAAATCAAGTGAATAAAAAATCTGATGAACAGAATAAACTGGTGAATATAATAGAATCAGGGGCATAGAAAGGAAGTGGACTGACAATTCTCGGGGGGGGAAAGAGGTGTGGGTGGTGCGGGAAGAGACTGGACAAAAATCGTACACCTATGGATGAGGACAGTGGGGGGAGGGTAAGGGCAGAGGGTGGGGTGGGAACCGGGTGGAGGGGAGCTATGGGGGGAAAAAAGAGGAACAACTGTAATAATCTGAACAATAAAGATATATTATAAAAAAAAAAAAAAAAAAGCCTGGCCTAACTGATCAATTGGTGCAGCCAAGCAGCAATGTGACAAGCAGCAATGTGACAAAGAGCACTGGTTTTGGAGACAGGCAGATCTGAGTTCCAGGTTTAGCTCCATAACTTATTAGCTGTATGACCTTCAGCAGGCAACTTCGCCTCTAAGGCCTCTAACCTATAAATGGCAATAATAATCCCTATCAGTAAGGATTGGCCTTTAAGTGAAACAAACAAACAAACATGCAAAGCAGCCAGCATATAAAAAGTGCTCAGAAAATGTTAATCACCTGCCTCTCACCAGCCAAAATTAATGAACGACTGGGAGTCAAGGACTTGGAATTCTGACTCTGCAATGAATTTGCAGGTGACTGAGCAAACCACATAACCTGAGTTGACAATGGCCACCCCCAGGGTTGCTGTGGGAAGCAAATGAAACAATAGTTGTTGGGCTTGGGGTGAGGGGTGATGGAGACTTTGGTCTGTCAGAGAAGCTAATGAGGCCACGCTGGACCAGAGGCCCCAGCTAGGACACATTTGGAAGGGCTTAAACAGGGTTTTGGTCCCAAAGGTGCCTGGAGAAGCTGTAAAGCAGGGAAGACAGAGATAGGTAAAGAAGGCCAATTTATGAAATAACCCTGCTTCCCCAAATGTTCTACTTAGCCTAGAGTCCTATTTTCAATGCCCCAGAGAAGTGGCTGCTTAAAGGAGGCAGCAGGGGGACATTCTGTGATACTGAAGTCCAACCCTCTGCCCTAGGCCCTCAAGGCATGCTCTTGCTCCCCAACAACTGTATATGGCCCTGACTACCAATTTTATGTCCCTCAGTTCACTGGTCTCTCCACGAATAGGTCTGGCGCTGGGTGCCTCCACCTTGCACATATGAGTCCCTGGAGCAGTCCCCAGTGGAAGCCTCAGGAAAGGCTGGAGAGGGTATGGAAGTGGGGATGTAAGTTGTGTGTGTGCCCTGGGAAAGGGATATGGGGTCAGCAAAGCTAACAAAGGGGCAGGCAAGGCCATGAGGTGATGTGAAAGGGACATTGACTCAACCCAGTTTCCTTGTCTCTGAGGAGCACAGGAAGGCTTTTTTGAGAGGCAGCAGTGTGTGGAATGGGACAGTGGCTGGGCCCTTTGCACACATGTACACATGTATGCTAGGACATATACTTGCATTGTGGGAAGGTTCCCCATACACACAGGCGAGTGTGGATATACACGTGTGTAGGTTGTCTGTGGGGAGATGCTCATGAATGCAGTCATGCACAAATATATTCCCCTTCCCTGCCCCAGAAGCAAGCAGGATCTTTCTAGGTCTCAAATCTGAGGCTGTCACTATCCTGCTTTAAATACTTCAAAATATCCACCCCGCCTCCCTTGCTGGAAGAGTCTGAACTCCTCACTGATGCTGATAAGAGCATGATCCCAATCCAACCTACCTCCTGGTTTGGTATCTTAGCTTATTCCTCCCCCTCCCCTCTCTGTGCTTGTACTGTAATAGCAATGACTGGCATTTTTAGCTCTCACTGTGTACCAGCTGCTATTTTAAGCACTTGGCATGTATTAACTCATTTGATCATCTTAACAATACCACAAGGTAAGTATTATAATTCCCATTTTTCAGATGAGGGAATGAAAAGTTAAGTAACTTGTCCTAGATCACAAAGCTATGACAATTCTATCTTTCATGATGACTTCTTTCAACTCTTCAAGGGGCTCACATTTTCTCTCCTCTCTGGGTCTTGGAGAGTGCTTTTCCATCCATCTTGACATCTGCTTTCCTTCCTCTTTTGCTCCCTCCTACCCTTTCCCTAGCTAACTAATCTCTTAGGTCTCAGCTTAATCTTCATCTCCTCCAAGAAGGTGTCCCAATATTCCACAGGAGAAATTTAGGTCCCTTTGATATTTGCTCCTTCTGCCTGTATTCCACCATAGGGATAAGGGTCCTTAGCTCACTGAATTATAATCATCCTGATTACTTGTCCATCTTCCTACCTAGATTCTGAGTTCCTTGAAGTCAGATTTACATGTGGCTTCTTCATTCCTCTCCCCAAGGCTAACACAGGGCCAGTATGAAGTGGGAACTAGCTAAGCATTTGCTGAGTGAATGGATGAGCTGTCACTGGGATGCATGCACACTCAGACATAGGTCTGTGTGTGAAATAACTATGCACAGGTCTCCTCTGAGAGTTCTGCCCCCAGAGTGCTAGTCAGGAGGAAAAGTCCCCGACATTGCCCTGTGCGTGGAAGTCTCCTAGGGATGTCCTTGTGCCAGTGTGGCCCCTGCCCTTCCACCAGCACCCTGGACTCTTACCCTGATAATGGATCCTGAAGCCACCGCCCCTGGGGACTCGAGGACTCTGGAAGTGCAGGAGCAGCCGGTTGGTTGGGCTCCGAAGGACCTGTCCTTCTCCCAGCATTGAGGAGTTGGCCAGGAGTCGGGGGGCCAGGCCTGGGGCTCCCCCACCAGCCAACACCAAGAGTTCTTCCTCCCGAGACAGGTTCAGCGTCTGCACCTACAGAAGCCAGACCCAGACTCACCAGGGTAAGTCAACCCGAGTGGAAAACCCCAGAAGTCCCCCCCCCCCCCGCCCGGCTTGCTTTCCTTTTCCCTGTATGTGGCAGCCCAAACACCACAGTGACATTGGCCAAGCTGTAGAACTCCAGGTGTCTTCCTGACCATCAGAAAGCAGGCCCATTTGTGTCAGGAAACAGGTTCTCTGGCTCTTAGGTCAAATCTGTGTACACCCTAGGACCCAAAGGAAAGGGTTCGGAGGTTTCACAATTATATGCTTGCATCCACTTACCTGGATCTCAATGCCATAGCCAGGGTAGACATGGATGCTGTATGTACAGTTCAGGGGTCCCAAGGTGCGGCTGGTGCTGCTCCCTAAATCTGGAGACTCAATATGCCCTTCACCTTCGGAGATGTTGTTATTACATAAAACTGAAAAGATATAAGTGGCTGGAGTTGAACAAATCCCTGTGTTTTTGCCCTCCCAGTCATGCAACTCTGGGGGCCCCCATCTCTCTTCTCCCTCGCACTCCTTGTCATCTTTATTCAAAGATCCTCTCCCCCCGTGCCCAGAATTCCCTTCCCCCAACTGTAACATGGATAAAACATAGAAAGGTACATGGTATGGGTATATATTATTAAGCAGAAACTCTTCTTCTGTCTGTACCCAGATCCCTTCCTGCACACCTTCCCTGCAGCCTCTCTCCTATTCATATCCTCCTCCACTTGAACACTACTCCATTTCCTTTCAATCGCCTCACCTGGGCTGGTCACTGTGGTGGTGACAGTTGTTGTGGTGATGATGGTGGTCGTGGTCTCCTCCTCTCCTCCCTCAGGCCCAAGGGGCGGGCCTGGGGAGGCGGGGCCAGAAAGGGGTGGGGCTGTAGTTCCTGGGGGCGGGGTCAGCAGCTCCGGCGCGGTGGGGCCTGTCCCCCTACCCTCCTTAGGGGTTACGGCTGTTGTCAGAGGCCCTGTCCCTGGCTCAGTGGCCCGTGGCAGGGAGGGTGCTGCAAGAGTCTGGCCGGCTGGAGGGGTGGCTAGCGTGGGGTCTGGATCAGATCCTGGGACAGTGCAAGGGAAGTCAGGGCACAGGAAGAGCAAATTGGTGGGTCTTGAGGGGGGCACAGAGCTGAGGGAAACTCGGGGTTCCCCACTGAACCCAAAAGACCTCCCCCACAAGGTGCAGACCCTCCACTTCTATTTTCCTCCCCCCAATTCCCCACCTCCTCCCAAGGCTTCTACAGCCTGACAGCTTCTCCCCTTTTTCTTCCACTGCTCCCATCTGGACCAGGTCCTTCCACTCTGATGGTCTCCTTGAGCCTCTCTCTCTGCCTCCCCATTCAGATCTGGTTCCTCTCCTAGCTACCGCTTTCTCTTTTCTCTGTCTTGCTCTCTCTGGAACTCTTTTTATTTCTCTGATTAGTATTCTTATCACTCTCTGATTTTATGATTCTAGGTTTACTAATCTCTGTATTTCTCTTTCTCTTTTTGTGTCTTTCTCCCACCATTTTTCTGATTCTGGTTCTCTGATTTTCCATCTGTCTTTTTCTGATTATCTGTTTTTCTATCTCTTGACCATTCTATTTCTCTGTCTTTGCTCAGTTTTGTCTCTCTCTAACCATCGCCCTCTATCTCCCTCTGAATTTTAATGGGTTGGTTCCCCAATTCCTTTAGTGAATGTCTCTCCCTCTGCCTCTGTGCTACTCTTGCCACTCTGGGAGCCTCACCTGGCAGGTAGCCCATCTCTGGGCCCCTCCTCAGCAGGGCCCCATGGAGCAGCTCAGCCAAGGCCTCGGAGGCTACCGTGGGGGTCTCGCTTCCAGGCTCCAGCAGTGCCTCCTCCTCTTTCACGGGCAGACCTGAGAGATGAAGCTGTATGAGCCTTCCCACTGCCCACACTCCTCGACTCACCAGAAAGATCTTTTCTGGAGTTATTCCTCCCTCCTCAGCTGGGCCTGCAGGAGCTCACAGTGTCCCAGGCTGAGCTGAGAGCTAAGATGGAAGGAGAGGCTCCCAGGTGCCCCTCACAATCTTCCACCTTCTTCTCCATGTTTCCCCCCAGGCTGTGTGGGCCTTCAGTGAGCACCTTGGCTCCAATGAACCCTGGACATGCCAGCAGGGTGGAGAAGGGGGGATGGTGCTGCCTTCATTTTCACCTCAGTGGTCTCCTGGTCTCCTGGTCTCCTGGTCTGACAGCACCTCCCAGCCCTTGCTTCCGCAGTACCCAGCTTTCTCTCTGGATTTCTATCTCTGCAGTGTAGTGTACATTCATTCTCTCTCTCTCTCTCTCTCTCTCTCTCTCTCTCTCTCTCTCCTTTCTCTGTGGTCTCTCCCTGGTCTCGCTGAGGGGCAGAGTGGGGGACTGAAAATCTGGTTTCCGAGCAGTGCCTCTGCTCATCTGTCTTTGTCCATACATCCAAGAACAGTTGTGTGTGCAGTGCCTGGCATCCCTCCCAGCATCTCCATCTCCTACTCAGGTACTCTGCGTGTTCTGCCGCCTCCACAGACAGCCCCCCAACTTTCCCAGCCCTCCTTCCTGTATGTAACCCTTGAGATGCTGCTAAAAGCTACCCTCACTCATTTCCCCACCTCTTCTATAGCGGGGTTAGGGGCTCCAGGTACAAACTAGAAAGCCCTGGTTAGTCCCTTTTCATCAGCTGTGTCCCTCTCCTGCCTCAGGGGCTTTGGAAGACCAGGGGGTTCCGAGAAAGGAGGGTAAAGGCCCCCCCCTGGGGGCTTTCATGGGCCCACCCCCACGATCCCATGTCCTTACCCTGAATCCAGGGGCAGCTCAGCAGAATTAGGAGCAGCAGCTGGGGAGGCGGTTGATGCTGGGCCTTGGGAGTCCCCATGGCGACTCACACTGATTTCTCTTCTCTGCGCCTCTCTTAAATAATCTAGCTGTCACCTTTCTTCTGTCTCTATCTTTCCTTTTATTTTTTTTTCTTCCTGGCAATTAGCAAGGAAGACAATTTCTCTACCCCTTGGGATGGAGGGGCAGAATTGGGCTGGGGGGTCGCCTGGAGCCCAAGCCTCTGCCCAATCTCCTCTGTTCTCTGCTCCGGGATCTGAGGGAGAGGGGGCGCGGCTCCGGCTGCAGGGGGTGGAGCCGAGAGGGCCGAAGGACCGGGCGCCCTGGGTTACCCTCCTGCTCTGGCGCCTGGGTCCACCAGGCTGGCTGGATCCCAAAGTGTGATCCAGCTGGGGAAAGGCAAGACAGCGTGTGAGGGGCCTGGGGTGGGGTCGAGGATCTACTGGAAGCTCTAGAGGGGCTTGGCGGGGAGGAGAGGGGGTTGCGGAACCTAGAGAGCCGAAAGCTCGGGCACTAGAGCTGCGGGAGGGAGAAGCTGAGAAAGGTGTCGAGTCCACGTCAGATCCTGGGGACGGGCGAAGGGAGGGGCCTGGGATTTATTGGGGGGCGGGAGGGAGGAGGAAGTGCAGATGGAGGAAGGAGGGACCATATGAGCCAGGACCGTAATCCTCACTCCCGCGGCCCCTAGGGGAGGCAAGGGAAACTCTGTGGTTCCAGCAATAATTATGGACCCCTCTCCCTATTACAGCAACATCTGGAATCTGAATCTCCTCTTCCCAGGGTGCCGAGGGGCGGCAAAGCTGCTCAGTTCCCAATATGCCCCCAACCCTTATCCAGACCCTCACCCCATGGACTTCCCCTTCCTTTCTACAGAAGCTCATGTGCAATGGGCTTTCCCCTCCCTCCTCTAGGAGAATGGCAAGTTTCCGCACTTGTGAGAACCCTAAGGGGTAACAAGGCTGGTTTTTCTTGGAGAGGAGAGACCCTTCATCTTACCATACAACATGCAACATGAGCCCGGCCAGCTGGCAGGGGCTTCAACTTTGATTTTTTATTTCTGGCCTCTCACACAACGCCTCTGAAGCGTTTTTTCAGCACCACCAGAGCGCGGACAGCTCTCCCGGCCGCGCCTGAGTGGGCCCCGCCCCCAGAGCCGTGGGCGATAGGCTGAAGCCGCCTTCACTATCAATCAGGCTGCCCCCTGGGGCTGGCTCCAGTGAAAGCAAAAGGGGAGGCGGAGTCACAGGCAGATGGGTCCAGGGTTCTGCAGACCCAAGGACAGGCCACAGCGTCCTGTCCGCAGTCCGAGTGCTCGCCCCACCCCTTGGTTTGTCCCGCCCCTGGTCCCGCCCCTTCTTTACGCATTGCGGGGTGGCTGGAGGTTGGCAACTTGCCCCAGGCGCCGCACGTGGCGCCCCTTCGGGGTCCGGGGAGGGGGAAATCCGGCGACGACCCCCTTCCCCCTCCCCGCTGGCTGAGTTGCCGCTGCCACTGGGTAGGGGCTGGGGTAACTAAGCTGAGCAGACTGCTGTAGGGAGGAATGACGTCAGGATGTGTGAGAGCCAAGGAAGGAGCGACTAGGGGAGAGAAAGCGAGAGCGAGCGAGAGCGAGAGGGAGAGAACCCGCCGGCCGAGCGGAATGAGATTAGAGGGCTGTAGGAGAGAGAGGGTGGAGCGAGGAGAGCAGCCACTGCGGAGGACGACTGGTTGCAGGTTCCGGTCCCCAGGGCTGCGGGTCCAGCTGGGGTAGGAACTGCTGTCCAGGGAAGCTAGAAGGAAAGGGGCGGAGAGTGGGGGTGGAGGGAGGAGAGGAGGAAGGAGAGGGGGACACGGAAGGTGGGGAGAGGAGAGGTGGAGGGTGAGAGAGGAAAGTGCCGGAAGGAGAAAGGAGAGGTAAGAGAGTGGGGAGAGAGGCAGAAGAAAGGAAAGGGAAAAGGGTTAAAGGTACATAAGGGAGGAGAGAAAGAGGGAGATACAAGGTGGAGAAAAGACTTCAGAAGGAGGGAGAACAGAGTGGAAATGTGGAAGGGAAACAGCCCCGGGGGGAACCAGGGAGTAGCCATGGAGGAAGAAATGGGGGGACAGGGGAACTGGGGTCTGGAAGATGCCCCAGGCCTCTTGGCCATGGCCTCCCTGCCCATCATGTCCACGTGGTCTTTGCCCCTGGTCTCCTCAGCCTTCACCCTGCTGCTCGGAGCCCTCACTTCCCTTTTCCTCTGGTACTGCTACTACTTAGGCTCCCAGGACCTGCAGGCCCTGGCAGCTGGGAGTCAGGCTGGGGGTGTCAGTGGTGGGCCTGGGGGATGCTCTGAGGTTGGCAGGCCAAGCCCAGGGAGCTCTGGGGAGCCTGGGGAAGGACCTAGGACAGAAGGTCTAGTGAGCCGCCGCCTTCGGGCCTACGCCAGGCGCTACTCCTGGGCAGGGATGGGTAGGGTGAGGCGGGCAGCTCAGGGTGGCCCAGGCCCTGGGGGAGGGCCAGGGGTCCTGGGCATTCAGCGCCCAGGCCTGCTTTTCCTGCCAAACTTGCCCTCTGTGCCCTTTGTGCCCCGGGATGCCCAGCGACATGATGTGGAGCTCCTGGAAAGCAGCTTCCCTGCTATTTTGCGGGACTTTGGGGCTGTGAGCTGGGATTTCTCAGGAACTACCCCTCTGCCTCGGGGCTGGTCCCCACCACTGGCTCCTGGGTGCTACCAGCTCCTGCTGTACCAAGCAGGCCGGTGCCAGCCCAACAACTGTCGCCGGTGCCCTGGGGCCTATCGGGCACTGAGGGGGCTGCGGAGCTTCATGAGTGCCAACTCCTTCGGCAATGCTGGCTTTTCTGTCCTTCTTCCGGGGGCCCGGCTTGAAGGCCGCTGTGGGCCCACCAATGCCCGGGTCAGATGCCATCTGGGTAAGTAGATGATGCCTGCAGACAACCTCCTTGCTTCTCCTCTGCCACCAGAGCTTTCTACACTGTGGTTCTGATCATGCCTCTTCTCAAAAATCTTCCACTACAACTGTTGCCCACAGCAGTGGCATTTCCTGAGCTTCAGTTACCTGCAAACTATCTTCATAAGCTTTGCCATAGCCATTTACCACCTGAACTATGTTTCTTCATATGGACTTCCCCCACATTTTGTTTTACTTAAAAGGAATTTTTATAGAACAATGATAATCATTATTACTTGTCCTAAATAGAAAGTAATCATAAAAACAAATTTAAACTTCAAAAATGGCTTTACAAATTTTGGCTAAATACTCTAGTCTCTCTGAGACGCAAGCCTACACTCTCTTCACTTAGAAGGGAGCAATGTTAGTAAGGTGTTAATGTCATGGTAGCACCAAACTTGAGATGCTCTTTTTGATGTTTTAAAGATTGAGAAAATGGAAAGGGAAACAAGTTTCTGGTTATTTAATTCCATGGTCTTATTGTGCTACCAGATGGATGTATCCTCCACTTTGAAGCACACTCGCCTCAGGATCAAGTCTAGATCCTTTCTCCCCTCACCTCCCATCTGTTCCCTTCCTTGCCTTTTCTCCCACCATACTTTCAAAAATAAAGGCCTTCTGGCTAATCCTGGCAGACACCACATTCATGCTGTACCCTTAACCTAAATGTCTTTACCTTTATCATTGTATCACCTCCTGGGAAACTCATACTTAGTCTTTAGGACTCATATTTTCAAGTGTCACACCTCCTCTGGGATGTCTTCTTATTCCTCATCATTTGAAGTGGCTGCTCAGTTTTCTCACAGTACTCTACTGTGTGGTCCCTGGGCAAATATGAAGTCATTAGTTTTCTATTTCGCAGGAAGGGAAGGCCCAGCACATAACAGGTTCTTGAGTTAAATTGTCAGAAGCCCTGGAGGAGATGCCACTTCCTCCAGGAAGCCTTCCCTTTTCTCTAAAACAGAATAGATTGTGCTTTGCACTGCATTTCCCTTATCTCCCAGGACTTCTTTTAGCCAGTATTTATAATAATAAAAGGGTAATATGCTAATTAGACCAGATATCTTCCAGATGTCCTTCCTGACGAAGCCAGGGCCCAAGGGAAGCCAGCAGGGTCCTGGGTGTCTGTGGGCGGCCGGAGGGAAGCCAGCCCGGTTCCCGGGTGCTGGAGGGAAGCTGGTGCCAGCAGATGGGGGAAGGAAGGCCTACTCTTGCATGAATTTTCGTGCATCGGGCCTCTAGTTGTTTTATAATTATATTCCAGTCACCTTCCAGAGAGCAAGAGGAACCGCCCCAGAATCTGGTGTTTAGGACCCTCAGTCTGCTTTTTGACTGAATGGGATGGGCTCCTTCCATAGAGGCTGGAGTGTTGGATGCCTGGGTCTTTTCCCACAGGTCTGAAGATCCCCCTTGGCTGTGAGCTGGTGGTTGGAGGTGAGCCCCAGTGCTGGGCTGAGGGACACTGTCTACTGGTGGATGACTCCTTCCTGCACACAGTGGCTCATAATGGTAATGGGGTCCCATTCTGCTAGAAGGGATGAGGGACTAAGAGAGAAGGGGAATAGATGAGAGGCTGCAGACTCAGGCCCACTGGCTTGCTGTTCCAGTACCACCACTTTCTAGCTGCATAACTTTGAACAAGTCATAATTTCCAGTCACCTGTGAAATGGGAAACTGCTTTGTTGATCAGGTGGCTGAAGGGTTAAATAAATTAATGTAGGTGCAAAGTGGTTAACAGCACAAGACCCTGGGCCTGGATCTGGGTTCCTGTGCTCCTCTGGCACTTACATGGTTAGATGCCACCAAGTAGGTGGCCACATCTTAACTACAGGTATGTTGTCAGGCCCGAGGGCCTCCTCCACCCTTGTCAAGGGGAGTGCTAACCTTCTCTCCTTTCATGCAACACATACCTCTGGCACTTACTAGCTGCATGAACTTGGGCAACTTATTTAACCTCCTTGTGCCTGTTACTTTGTATAAACAGAGTCTGTTTTGATGATTAATAGTTAATGCACATAATGAACAGTGCCCAGCATTTACTTACAAAGTGTTTGCTTTTTTGATTACTTGGTGAGTGCTCTGGCATATAAGTACTTAATGTCAGCTACTTTCCTGCCTCCATTCCCATGTACCCTAGGCTCCCCTGAAGATGGACCTCGAGTAGTCTTCATCGTGGACCTTTGGCATCCCAACGTGGCTGGAGCTGAGCGCCAGGCCCTCGACTTTGTCTTTGCACCAGACCCTTGAAGGAAGGTGTTGCCTTCAGACATCTGGGCTGGAGATATGCTGCACTCAGGGGTGGCTGCATGGTAGCCAGGACCTCCTCTCCAATGCAGGAGGTGGGGTGGGGCTGAGGGTGGGAACTTGCTAGTGAAACATCGAAATACAGATCTTAAATTCTCTTTTAACTCCTGACTACTTTCTTCCCAGCTACCAGCCCCACAGCAGGGGTGCATGTCTTCCCATCCAGCTAGCTAGGTACCCCCTTAACATAAGCCATCTCCCTGGCCATCACCCTGGGAGTTAGCACCAGATCCTCAATTCAACTTTATTTCAATAATTTAATAGAAAATTAAAATAATAAATAATATGAAACAGATTGAGAAGACAGCTGAGCTGGTGCAGGCCCAGGCCAGCCTAATACAAAGTTAAAGAGGTAGGGAGAAGAGAAAGGGAAAGAGGGAGCAAACTATCCTGCACAATGGCTGGGAGGCAGCTCAGAATGTGGAGGGTGTTATTAAGGGCTGGCTTGACACTTTGGCATGTACAATGTACTAAAAAAAAAAGAGAGAAAGAGAACTCTAAGTCATTTTAAACCAGCTGGTAAGGGAAAATAGCAGGGCAAGAGTGGTGACAGGAAATGAATGTAGGCCTTCTGAAGGGCTCTGACTGAGGGAAGGGGCTGGAATGTACCGTATTATTAGCAATGAAGTGAGAATGAATGCAAAAGGGCCAAAGTGAAAGTACCATGCAATAAAAGGACAGAAGGGAGACCCACGACTTGGCCAGCAAAGCCGGGGCAAAGGTATGGGAAGGGGAGGAAAGAAAGGGACTGGGTCCCAGTGGCAGAAGAAAAACAAGGAGAAAGGTCAAGATCAGTCCTTGAAGACAATCTGTTGGCCATGAGGACGCTCGTCATGGGTGATGTGGCGCCGGACATGGATCCTGCGGACACGATGCTCTCGGTTCTCCTCATCCTCCCCTCGGGCCACCCCACCACCTCCAGCTACACCCCCTGTGGCCTCCAGGAGGGCTGGATCTGGGCCCCGGGGAGTCTCGTAGATCAGGATGTTCAGGGTCTCCTCAAAGATCCGGGCCTCTGGGAATTCCACCTGTAAAAGGCCAGCAACCCCCAGCTCCCATCCTCTGATCCAGCCACACAGCGACCCCTTTCCCCCAGCTGCTCCTGCACTGGCACACCTCCTAGTCTTTGCAATCACAGGTTCTTCGGCTGGACTGTCCTCTTTGCAACTTCTTAACTCAGCGAAGTCACACTTATACTTCAAAGTCCAGCTCTGAAGTCGGGCAGTTATTTATTTTCTCTCCTTTGCTACTAAGTCTCTTGGTATATTCTTTCATTAGACAAACCTTATTGAATAAGTGCACTGTACCAGGTGTTGTTCTAGACATTGGGAGCAAAGCAACAAACAAAACAAAGCTCCTATCCACAGGAAGTTTACATTCCAGGGGGAGGACACAGACATACATTTAACAAAATACAAACTGTCAGATGATCACTAATGTTATGGGGGGGGGGGGCTATAGCAGGAAAGGGGGTGAGGATAGTCACGGCCAGGAATGTTCTCAGAGGGTATTCAGAGAAGGCCTCACTGAAAAGATGATGCTTGACCAATGGCCAAAGGAGAAGAGGGAGGGAGCCAGGTGGGTAACTAGAGGAAGAGCAGTCTGGGAAGAGGCAACAGCAAGTGTAAAAGCTCTGGCACAGGAGTGGGTTTAGTGTATGATTTGATCAGCAGCAGCAAGGCCAATGCACCAGCACAGTGATGAAGTAGAAAGGGATGAAACAAAGAGGTGACTGGGGGTTCCCCTTGTGTGTCTTGGAGGAATATAACTAACATAACTCTTAAAGAGCTACCTTCTAATTATTGGTTTATCTTCTTGTCTTCCCAATAACAGAGGAAGCTTCTTAGAGCTGGGTCATTCACTCACGCATTCAATAAATGTTTCCTAGCTTCCTCTGTATGAGAAACTCTTCTATGAGCCTCCACTAGTGCTAGAGAAATAGGGGGAAAAAAAAAAAGATACAGCCCTACTCTCAAGGAGCTAACACCTTACTACTGAAGTAACTCCCCCTCATCACCCTCAGCATCCCAGCTTTATTTAGCTAAGGAAGAAGAATGACCAACTTTGTCTGGGATTGTTAGGGTGAACGTTCATGAGTGAAGGTGTCTCAAATAAAGTGATGCTTGACTTGGGTCTTAAAGATTAAGTACAAATTCATCATGCAGACAGGGATGAGGAAAAATAATCCCAAGAAAAAGGAATAATGTAACCTTGGCTGGTATTTCTAAGTGGTTAGAGCATCAGCTGAGCACTGAAAGGGTAATGGGTTCAATTCCTGATCAAGGGCATGTACCTGGGTTCCAGGTTTGATCCCCAGCCCCAGTTGGGGCACGTGCAGGAGGAAACCAATCAATGCCTCTCTCTCACATTGATGTTTCTCCCGCCAACCCCACCCCCCACCTTCCACTCTGTCTAAAAGTCAATGGAAAAAAATATCCTAGGGTGAGGATTAACAACAACAAAAAGGAATGTGTGCAAAGTTGGGGAGGTGTGAAATAGCATTTGGTACGTAGAGACTTTCAAGATTCTGGTGTATCTGAGGCACATCCCTCATGAAGGTCAGAAGAGACCAGGCTGATAAGACTGTCAGAGGCTAGATGGTATGACATCATGATTTACACAGTTAAGACCCCAGAACTTGGATCCTGACTCTCAGTGATAGATTTCCCCCTGCCTGATCTGCTCGGCTGCCTTTGTCCAGGGTCCTGGTCCTGCCAACCACCATAGCCCTCCCTGACCAGGCCCTGAACCCCTTCTGACCTTGGTCTGCTTCTTCTCCGTGGCATAGACAATGGAGGTGCAGCACACCTCGGCGATTTTGCGGCCCTGCCCGTAGAAAGACCAGCAGCAGATCTCGTCCCCCAGTACATCCTTGAGGAAGAGCAGCCGCCCATGGAAGCGCAGGGCCAGTTTGTCAAACAGCTCGATGTTCTTAAGTAGGTTGTCATCTGAAGTGCTGAAGACCAGGGGCCAGGAGGCCTCAGCACAAGTGGCTTCCCACCCTCTGTTCCCCCCAGCATAGGGTCCTGCCCAGGGGTTTGATGCCCAGCAGGGACCTTCCTCCACCCCTGGGGCCAGGCCAAGCAGGTCTCTGCAAGGAAGCAGCATTTGCTGAGCAAATCCCAGCACAGCAGAGTGGCTACCTGTGCAGTCTCTGGAGTCAGGCTGCATCACCTGGCATCCTAGCTCCACCACTTTTTAACTGGGTGAAACTAGGCAAATTACTTCACCTCTCAGTGCCTCAATTTCCTCAGCTGCAAAATGGAGATCACAATACCTCCTTCAAACAATTGTGAGGATTATGTATTAATATATGTAAAGCACTTAGAATAATGCCTGTTATAACATAAGCACTTAGTAAATGCTAGTCATTATCATCAAATCCTCACCAAAACCCGTTTACTGATAAACTAAAGCTCAGAAGTGAAAATGGCCTGTCCGAGGTCCCCAGTGGTAAGTGGCAGAGCTGGAATTCCCATTCAGGCAGGCACTCCTTTCGTCCTTCTGTGTGGCCACAGCCCTCCCCTTGGGCCAGGAGCAGAGCTGTCTTGAGCCCAGGGTTCCACCCAGTGCACCTCCCTAGCCCCATGGCAGTCACCTGGTGTAGGAGTACTTGTTGTTACTGCGGTTGTGCAGGAGCTTCACCACGGGCTGTTGGGGGAGAGAGGACGGAGAAGGGTGGGGCTCAGGCTGCAGGGAGAGGCCCCAACCTCCACCCTAAGGACTCAGGGCCTCACCTTGGAGGTGCTGGCCAGGAGCTGCTGCTCCTCCTGGGGAGATGTCACCATGGGGACGAGGCACAGCTGGGACAGGGTCTCCCTTTTTTGCTGGAGAAGAAGCGGAAGGTGGTTATCAGCACAACCAAAGGTCACTCACTTACCCACTTAAAAGTCATCAAAAGCTACTTGCCACCTTTTGGGGGGAAATCCAGACTCCTTAGTTGTCCACAAGACTCTGCAGCATCTGGCATCTCTGATCTTGTCCCTACCTCTCTCCCCTGCTTGCTGGGCTTCAATCCCATCAATGGCTTGCTGTGTGGCACATCCGGTTTGTGCCCACCTAACCCTTTGCTGTTCCCATTACCAGAGACACTTTGCACTAAGTTTCTGTGGCTGGCTCCTCCACATCATTCAGATCTCAACTCAAATAGTGCCCCTCAGGGTGCTGGTCCTCCTCCCTAAGCTCCCTGGCTACAGCAGCCTCCTCTACTTCCTCTTCACAGTATCAGTTCACTTTCTTCACAGCACTCAGTTCCCTCACATTTTCTCAGTTTTTAGTCTATTTGCTAATGGTCTGTCTCTTCCCATGTAGGTGGTAAGCGCAGTGTACAATAGACGCTCAGTAAGTATCTGTTAAATTAATGAATCTGGCTGGGTGAGAGGCTGGAGGCAGAATCAGAACCAGACACACAGGCTTCTTTCCTTTTTTCTGTCTTCTAGAATCGTCATGCCAAAGCTCCTCTCACCTCTCCCGACATAAAAACTAGATGTGCAATTCTAACACAAATTAAAAAATTTTTGAGACACTCATAAAACTTTTTCTAAAATTAATATGGAATAAAAGTCTACTATTTAAGTCAATTTAAAAAAAAGCCAGATATTAAAATATCCTACAAAGCCATAATAATGAAAACAGTGTTGTGCAGAAACAAACAAAAACAATGGAACACAATAGAGAGATTGGAAACAGACTAATGTATATATGAGAACTGATATTTACAAAGACGACACCACAAGTGTATTGATTATTGCTGTGTAGCAAACTGTTCCAAAATTTAACAGTTTAAATCAACATTTCTCAGTCTCTGTGGTTCAGGAGTTTAGCTGGGTGGTCCTGGCACGGGGTCTCTCATGAGGTTGTAGTCATGTCAGCTGGGGCTGCAGTAATCTGAAGGCAGACTGAGTCTGGAGGATTTGTTTCTGAGAAAGCTTGTTCATATGGCTGTCAAGTTCATGCTGGTTATTGGCGGGAAATATCTGATCCCTGTCCCTTGGACTTCTCCATAGAGTTGCTTGAGTGCCCTTATAACATGGCAGCTGGCTTCTCCAAAGCAAGTAATTCCAGGGGGAGCAAGGTGGAGACCTGAATGTCTTTTATGACCTAGTTTTGTCAGACCTATTCAGTGTGGGAGGAAACTACACAAAAGAATGAATTCTGAAAATAAGGTCATTGGGGACTGCCTTAGAGGCCGGCTCCATTGATTCAAATCCCTCCCATATGCAAAACACATTTATGGCTTCCAATGATCCCCCAAAGTCTCATCTCATTACAGCATCAGCTTGAAATACAGAATCTTGTCATCTAAATCAGGTCCAGGTGGAGATGAGGCACCTTGGATGTAGTTCCTTAACTATATATAGCTCCTTAAGTACATTTGCTCTTGATCTGAAGACCTGTGAACTCAAGACAAGTCGTCTTTTTTCCAAATACCCAATACACAATGGTGGGACAGACATAAGGATACAAACTAGGGCACTCTTGTTCAAAAGGGCGGGGCAGGGGGCAGGAGGCACCTAGAAGTCACTGCTTCACGACAATTCTTAATCCAGCTGGACAAATGTTGGGAGTTCTCCGATGCCTACTCTTACCCCCAAATGATTCTCTATGGGTTTGGTTCTGCCCCCAGTTATCCTTCCTTTTCCATGAAAGACAGTCCATGCTTGCAGCTCCACAGTTTTCTTAGTCGCTTCCTGCCTGCAGAATTTTGGGGTTCTAAAGGCCTCTTCTCCTCTTGCACTATCTCTGTGCCTTTCAGTGCTTTTGCCAAAAGAATTCTCTTAAAATTTATTGGGTATCTTGTGTCTTGGGGTTCACTTCACTAAGCAAAAGCCACGTATACAAATCTCTGTGAAATAAGCTCTTCTCTACTTTGGGCTTGTGTGAGACTGCCGAGGGGCATCTTTAAGCTTCTTAGATGCACTATTATTTGATTGAATGATTCTCTAAGATATCTTCTTGGATATTTTTGAGATTTTAAAAGATTTTACAATTGCATCCACAGCTTCCTCTTTAGACCAAGTTTTACTGAAAATACCCTGTATTTGCTCTTGGCCTACAAGCTATTTGTTTTTTTGTTTTGTTTTGTTTTAATATATATAATCTTGATTTCAGAGGGGAAGGGAGAGGGAGAGATAGAAACATCAATGATGAGAGAGAATTATTGATCAGCTGCCTTCTGCACGCCCCCTCCCGGGGATTAAGCCCGAAACCCAGGCATGTGCCCTTGACTGGAATTGAACTTGGGACCCTTCAGTCCACAGGCTGACACTCTATCCACTGAGCCAAACTAAGTAATTCCTGGCTCCTTTTTGTTCAACTGTTTTACTTTTAGCTTACTTACCGTCTCCTCTTTTATTTTACTGTAAGCAACCAGAAACATTGTGGCAACTTCAACAGTCTGGAAATCTCCTTAGCTAGGCCACCCAGTTCATCAGGTATGTTTCTACCTCCCCATTACTGTGGGAGACAGTGTTGCTAAACTTCTGCCACTACAGAACAAGGGGTCGCCTTTGCACCCGTTTCCAATAACATTTTCCTCACTGCAGCCTCCTTAAAGGTCATCAGACTCCTATAGATGAACTCTTTAAAACTATTTAGGCTTTTATTAACACACTTCAAAGTCTTTCCAGCTTCTGCCCACTTCCCAGGTCTAAAACCATGCCCACATTTAGTTTTTGTTATGGCAGAATCCCACTCCAGATATCAAAATCTGTTATCTATTGCTGGGCAACAAATTACTACAAACTTATTGGCTTAAAACAAACATTTATTATCTCACAGTTTCTGGAGGTTGGGAACTGAGATTGGCTTAGCTAGGTGGTCCTGGACCACGGTCTTTTATGAATTGGAGTCCAGATGTTGGCAGGGCTATAGTTATCTGAAGACCTGAATAGGCCTCAAGATCCGCTTCTGAGATAGTTCACCCATATGAGTGGGAGTCTGTGCTGGCTGTGGGCAGGAGGCTTCAGTTCCTCACCAAGCTAGGGCTGCGTGAGTATCCTCACATGGCAGCTAGCTTCCCTCAGAATGAGTGATCCCAGACAAGGGCAGAAACAGCAGTATCTTTTATGACCTAGCTTTAAAAGTCACACGCTATCATTTCTGCAATATCCTACTGGTTACATAGGTTAGCCCTATTCAGTGCGGGAGGGGATTAAACATGAGCCAGAATAAGCAGGAGGCAAGAATTTTGGGCAATTTTGGTGGCCATTTTTTGTTTTAATTTTTTTTATTGATTTCAGAAAGGAAGGGAGAGGGAGAAAGAGATAGAAACATCAATGATGAGAGAGAATCATTGATCGGCTGCCTCCTGCAGGCCCCTTACTGGGGATTGAGCCCACAATTCAGTCATGTGCCCTGACAGGGAACTGAACCGTGACCCCCTGGTTCTTAAGTCCACGCTTAACCACTGAGCCATGCCAGCTGAGCTTGGTGGCTATTTTGGACACTGGCTAGCACAGACTGTTTAATAAATGGCATTGGGAAAACTAGTTCACTATAAGGAGGACAAAAAAGAGTTAAATCCCTTCATAATTCATATTTACAACAGTGAATTCCCTTTAGATTAAAAGATCCACATATAAAAGATAAAAATATAAAGCTGTTTTAAAAACACAGAGTGGAAAAAAAACTTCTTAAACAAGATCCTAAAGGATACACCTTTAGGCAAAAAAAAAAAAAAAAAAAAAGGAATTTGACTACATTAAATTCAGAATTTCTCTGGTTGACAAATGGAAACCTTACAAATTACCACACTTAATAATGTTGATGGTATGATACAATTATAATTATTCTACAACCCCAATGAAATTACTGACTCAGGTAGGGTTACCAATTGGTGTGTGGTTGATAGGTAATTGCCATTCATATACTGCCAAAATAACATCAAACAGATTACTTTATAGTTGGCAACAAGGGAATGTAACTACAATGGAAGGATCACACCAACATCATCTGAATCGAGGGGCTAATTCTGAGCATCACTAATGACGAGCCACATTAGCAATATTATGGATCTCTCAGTACAAACAATATGAAAAATATAAAATTACCTAAAATGTATTCTAACCAAAATGTTTAATATCAAGCCTTTATATCCATCATGTAGTTTATAGAAAACTCATAATGGGGTGGGTTACAAACCAAATGATACCACAAGTAAACAACCAGGCAAATTTGGAAATTGGGCCATTGTGCAGGACAACTGGTGGTCTCTTTAACAAGTCAGCATCGTGAGGAAAAAGGGACTGGGTTGGAAGTACCTTGAAGAACATAATAACCAGAGATGGTGCAAGGATCTAGACTGGGTCCTTCTTTAGATGAACCAGCTATAAAAGACATTTCTAGAATGTGTGTATGCCCTGGATATTAGATAAAATTTTATTGACATGGAAAGATGGCAATTATTAACAAAGCAGATTACAAACAGCACATACAGTGTGATTGTATTTTGGCAAACACACACACACACACACACACACACACACCTGGAAGGACATTTGATACTTTGTATTTTTAATTATCTGTGTTTTCTAAATTTCTATAACATATACATACTGCTTTAAAAATAATAAATGATTATTTACAATTAAAAAAAAAAGTCCAAGTATTTCCATTCAACAATAGCTGCTATAGGCAAGTGACATTCTAGGAGAAAATGCTGGCAACATCTGAAACTGACTAGAAATTATTATCAGAACCAAACTTCTTTAGCTGGGTTTCCTCTCCTGAATCTGAAAACCTAGCAAATAATCTGAGTAACTATTTTCTGAACTTTCCCAAGGAGGGTAGGTAAGTAGTACCATTCTAGATACAAAGGAGAACAGTAAATTTATTATGCATAATACATGCCTTAGGGAAATAGGCCTTAATTCTCCATAGGAACTAAGCTAAATTACGCAAGGATTCCTGTAAAGCAACAAGAAAAATATATTTTTAAATGTTTTAAAATATTTTTATTGATTTTGAGAGAGGGAGTGGGGTAGAGAGAAACATCCTCAATCAGCTGCCTCCTGCATGCCCCCTACTGGGGATTGAACCACAATGGGGGCATGTGCCCTGACAAGGAATCAAACTGTGACCTCTTGGTTCATGTGTCGATGCTCAACCACTAAGCCACATGGCCGGCCAAGAAAGAATATGAATAGGCAGCTCAGTTGGTTGAGCATCGTCCCATACACCAAAAGGTTGAGGGTTTGATTCCCAGTCAGGCACATACTTAGGTTGCAGGTTCCATCCCACTTGGGGCCGGCTGGGGCTTGTATGGGAGGCAACTGATTGATGTTTCTTTCTCTCTCCCTTCTTCTCTCTAAAAATCAATAAACACATGGAAAAATAGCAAGAGTATGAACATAAGGGGAAACTAAAAAAGCTAGTATATAAAAAGATCTCATTAGTAATGAAAGGAATGCAAATTAAAATGAGATCACTCTATACGAATCAGATTGGCAAAATTAGAACACTGGATCATGCTATGTGCTGTCAAAGATATGCAGAAACTAGATCCCTTATGCACTGCTGAACAAGAGTGTAAAGTGCTACAGCCATTCGGGAGAGTAATCTGATGATATTGATGAAATTTTTTGGTATGTGTCCTGTGACCCAGCAATTCCACTCCCAGCTACAATCATGAGAAACCCTGGCCCAGGACCCACAGGGCACATGTATGAAGATGTTCACGGTGGCACCATTTGTGGGGGCAGAAAGTGGAGAGTCCCTCTAGGTCTCTAACCTCAGGGGAATGCATACATAAAATATGGTGAATGCATACCACAGATTCCTGTGCAATAGTTAGAAGCAAAGAACTAAATGTACATGGAGCAGCATGAATAAATCTTGAAAAAAGTACTGAATTAAGAAACAAAACACATGATCCATAACTCAAATGCCATTTATAGAAACTTAAATGCATACAAAATAATGCTTTAGCTTTTCAAGGGAACAAACATAATCCAAGCATATGGAGGAGTAACTATGGGGGAAAGGGGTTTGGAAATAAAGGGGGGGAAAAATAAAAAGAGAAAAGATTTGCATAGACCAATGATGATTAAGTGCCACACACTGAGGAGTATATGATGGACTCAACATTCTGTCCCCAAGTCTTCAAAACAAAAACAAAAAATCTCCAAACAAGCAAACACTAGCCAAGTGGGGTGGGATGGGAATGGTCTCAGGGAAACCTGGAAGGAAGGTAGTTGGAGCATAGAAGTAAAAACACTGTACTTGGAAGTCAGATAACCTGGGGTTGAATGTGAGCTTAGCTGCTTAGTGGCTCTTTGACCTTGGATGCATCCCTAACTTCCTCTTAAAAAAAAAAAAAGTCAAACAGGGGTACAAGATGAACATACAAGCAGATAGCAGAATCACTCCTGACACACAGGAGTGATTATGTGGGTGTGGATAACATTAGATAAACATTAGCTTCAGGAGTGGGTGTGAGATAACATTAGACAAATGTAAAACTATAGCTCAGGAATGCACTTCCAAGATCATCTCATTCAAACTGCAAGTGGTTACCCATTAATGGGTCATGAAATAAGCTTAATGGGTCTCAAAGAGCATTAAAGGAAAGGAAGAAAATAATATTTCAGAGTGTATATCACTGAAAGTATCATTTTATAAAACTCTTATTTCAGTTATGAATATGAAATGCATTTTTTCTATGGGATGCAGTCACAAAGTTTGAAAAATATGGATACAGCCCAAAGAAATTCTATACTTTTGGATTCCAAGAATAAGTATTCCCCAAGGTCACAGACACTTGTTCATAGCTGCCACTTTTTAATAATATACAAAAAACATCCAAAAAGAAACCCTCATAGTCTCCATTAATATTGTATCATAAAAGAAAGGATGTTTAAAAAAAAAAAAAAAGAAAGGATGTTTTAACATTGTAAAAACAGGACAGAATAAAGGGCTTTATGTAAAACTTACTACATTGTACATATTTTTCTCACTTCCCTATCTTTTGGAACATGAGGACAGAATGCCAAGGTAGAAATTGACTCACTCAAGGCCAGCCAGTCAGCTATAGTAGAGGTGACACTTAACCCATATGTCCTGGCTGTGCTTCCCAATATCTTCTCCTCAGAACCCTGAGATCCACAGAAATGAAGCACAGCAGGTAGGGCTCTGGAACCCCCAAACCTTCTATCAAAAAAAATTTTTTTAAAGCCCCTGGGGGTGGTGAGGTGTTGCCTGCCAGGATAGAATCAGATTATGGAAGTCACTACATTCCAGTTTAAGTTTAGATTTTTTCCCTAGTGGCACAAGAGAGTTATTTATGACTTGATTTCTGGGCAAAGGGGAGACTAGATTGCGATTATTTTTGAGGATAATTAATCAGGTGGTAGCATAACAGCTGGTTTGGCTGGGTAGAAACAGCAAGAAGCAGAGAGAGCAATCATTTAACTATTGCAATAGTCCTGGCATGAAATGTTGAGAGGGGCCCTGCCTAAAACAGCAGGGATGCAGAAGACAGCACCCCCAAATTTTCTGGGGTCATGGCTACTCAAAGCCAGGCCAGAGGCAGCCTCTCAGAGTAGTAGCCCACATTTCCTTTCATTGTTTCTAATGCCTTTATATCTAACTACTCGAGCAGCTCTCCCAGGGTCATGGACATAGGAGTGGAACTCAGGAGGTGGGGGGTAAGGACCCTCACCTGTAGTGCCAGCTGGCAGTCCTCAATCAGGCCCTGTACCAGGTAGTAGCGTGCTTCACCTAGCAGCTCCCCCAGTTCTCTGGTACTTTCAGGCAGTGGCACAGACCCATCCCGAAGGTAGTTGAGGATTGTACCAAAGTGGCGGCCGCTCCGGTCAATCAGCACCCAGCCTGGTGGGATAGGGAGAAGAAAGAGAAGGGATGGCTTTTCTGGGGGCCCTGGAGCTACTAAAATTTTATGAAAAAAGGATTCCAAAGCTACAAGTCTGAATTTTTCTCAAACCCCTGTGTTATCCAAGGAAATACCATTAAAACATGTCCAGTGAGTGTTTCCATGGCGCCCCCATTTATATATATACTAGAGGCCCAGTGCACAAATTTGTGCACCAGTGGGGTCCCTCGGCCTGGCCTGCGGGACCGGGCCGAAACCAGCTCTCCAACATCCCCTGAGGGGTCCCGGATTGCAAGAGGGCGCAGGCCAGGCTGAGGGACTCCACCGGTGCACGATAGGGGCTGGGGAGAGATGCAGGAGGTTGGCCAGCCGGGGAGGGACTGCAGCAGGGCTCCAGGGCATGTCTGGCCCATCTAGCTCAGTCCTGATCTACCAGACCCCAGCAGCAAGCTAACCTGCCGGTTGGAGCGTCTGCCCCCTGGTGGTCAGTGTATGTCATAGAGAGCGGTTGAGCGACCTTAGAATATCATTAGCATATTATGCTTTGATTGGTTGAACAGCTGACTGGTCGACTGGACACTTAGCATATTAGGCTTTTATTATATAGGATTATATAGGATATATACACACACACACATATACACTGAGTGGTCAGATTATGATGATCTCTGAACGCATAATAATCTGGCCACTCAGTGTATATCCTATATAATAAAAGGCTAATATGCAAATTGTCCCCTCGACCAGGAGTTCGACCAGCAGGCAGGTTGGCCACCAGCCCATGTCCCCTTCCCCTGGCCAGGCTGGCCGGACCTCACCCATGCACGAACATCAATGATGAGAATCATCGATCGGCTGCCTCCTGCACGCTGAGGACTGGGGATCAAACCCGCAATCCAGGTATGGGCCCTGACCAGGAATGGAACCCACAATCTTTTGTGGCACAGGACGACACTCCAACCAACGGAGCCAGCCGGCCAGGGCACATGCCTCTTTTTATTGGTATGTTTTGTTTATTGTTCTCCCCTGTCCCCATAAAAACGGTAAACTCAATAAGGCTAATCTCCTCAGATCCATTTACCCAAACAAAGTATCTCCAGTATGAACTGGCACTTTACAAATACTTACTGAATAAGTACCTTCTTCACCTTTAGACAGTTGAAGACTGAGCTCCACCTCCCAAATGTTTATTTTCCTGCTCTCACAATCTTTGTTAACACCCCCTTGGTCCCCCCTCCAACACTGTAAGATTCCACTTGGGCCTGTGAGGCCCAAACCTGAATGCAACACTCCAAGAAGGTAAGGTTCACCTGCCAGAGAGAACCCTCCACCCTCCACTCTGGTGTCCCTGGCAAACCAAACGCAGCCTCTCCTTCTACAACCTGCACTTGCAGATGGTGTCTTAGAGTGCATTAGGGGAAACACAGACACAGACAAGATCTTCCAACTCTGCAGGCTGGTTGCTAGCAGCGCTAAAATAGAGGGGAACAAAAGGCTGGGCAGCTGGGGAAAAATGAGCGAAGGTTGCCTGGACGGATGCTGCTGGGGAGTTAAGGGTGGGAGAATTGGGAGACTTGGGAGACTTGGGAGGGAGTGGGAATGAAAATTCTGAAGTGACATGCGAAATCACTTACCACAGGGCCTGGCAGCGCTGCAGAGGGGGCTGTTTCTAAGTGTAGGTTGTTGCTGGGGGTCAAGACTGGGGGAGGAGGAAGATTATGAACGAAAAAGGGAAGACGAGATGGGATGTGGGGATGGAAGGATGTGAGAGTGAGTTGACTGGAGGGCAGTGAGAAGAGGGAAGGGACAGGAAGACCCTGGGCGATGAAAGACTAGGAGTGCGGGAGGCGGCGACCCGGAGGGTGGAGGGCAGCACAAGTAAGGGCGTGCGGTACCTCCGGCGTCGGTGAGTACCTCGGCGCGGCCGCTGAACATGGCCTTGAGCAGGGTGTCCTGTCCCGTGAGGGTGCGCAGCGTAGTGTAGTGCAGCGAGCCCCCCACGTTTAGCTTCACGTACTTGCTGTTCGGGGTCTGCGGCTGGAGCCCGGCGGCGGCGGCGGAGCCAGGCTCGAGTCCCCAGGGCTTAGGGGCTTCCAGGGACAGGGCCCCGGCCGCCGCCGGGCCCGAAGCCTCGGCCGACATGCCAGGTGGTGGCGGCGGCGGCCTTGGGCTCTCTCCGCGCCCTCCGGCCGCTCCCCAGGACCCCGGGTCCGACCCCTCCTGCCGGACAGCCCGGCCAACACGCCCACACGTCGCCGCCACTCAGAGACGCTGGCCAGCAGCCCCAGCGCGCCAGCACCTCCCAGCAGCGCAGCCCAGCAGCTGCGCAGGCGCGTCAACGTCCGGTCCCGACCTCGCGCGGCGGGGAGTGCGGAGCATGCGCAGTGGCCTTTGGCTGGTCCAGGGCCTGGTGCGGGCGGAGGCGTGCGGCTGCGTGCGGTGCGTGCCCCTCGTTGATACCGGAGACCAGATCCCGGCGGCGCCTGGCCACCTGCCTGATGTGGAAAGCGACGTCCCGGTGCCTTGGTTGGGCTTGCGCTCTCAGAGCGATTCCCAAGCCTGAGGGGAAACTGAGGCCCCGAGGAGCAGGGTATTGGGCAAGGTATCCCGCGTGCCAGCCCCTTGCACTGGACAGAGGAGAGCTGCAAACAGACACCAAGGGAAGCTCTTAAAGAATGCTGTTAAAAGACGGAAATCCAGCTGAGTAAATGTAAAGATCAAATTGGCTTTATTCAGCCATTCACGAATCAGATGGCATCCCATCTAGCAAATAGAAAGGAGCTCCCTAAGCTACAGGAAGAAAAGGTTTTTAAAGGCAGAAAGGGGGCAAAAAAAAAGGACATTATTAGCAAAGAATATATTGTTTCAGGAAAGATGGGCTTCCTAAGGTCTGGAAGGGGCTGTGTGTGTGTCCTGGTTAAAGGTTACATTCCCGGGAGATCTTGAGGTTAGATGTTAAAAGTCTTGGTTTGCTGATGTGGGGCTCAACACAAGTGACTCCCATTTTAGGCCTGTTAATTGTTTTAGACAAGACTAAGGGGGTGGCCTCCCAGGGGAGGTGGCAGTAGCTAGGACATGCAGGGTGTGAGTAGGTAAGGTCATCATGGAGGGCCTCTCTGAGAAGGTGACACTGAGCTAACGCTGACAATGGCCAGGTAGAGGTGTGAGGGCAGGGAGTTCCAGGCAGAGGAAAGGGCAGTACGGAGACCCTAAGGCAGGAACAGGCTTGGTGTATTTAAGGGGCTGAAAGGATGTCAGGGGTGCCTGGCGCAGCTGAGCAAAGGTCTTAGAATCCCAGCTAATGCTGTGAGATACCCGACCCTGAAAAAAGAAATAAGAAACACATGGTTGACAAGAAAGTGTAGTGAGAAGTGTTGAGGTAACCGTCCAGCATAATGTCTGGCAGGGGGTTTGCTGGAGGGAAAAGAAACAGAATTGTAGAACTGGAGGGGCAGGGGCGGGAGGGGGGGGGAGGGCGGGGAGGTTGTGTCCCTGAGAACTGCTTTGTTTCATTCCTTCTGCCCAGAACTAGGACATTTTCTCTGGTTCCTGATCAAGGACAATTGGTCTTTGGCCAAGTTCTGCAGGTACAAGGTTGCACAGCACCATCCTTACGGATCCTTGTTCCAACTAAAACTGGGCCAAATACCTGCTTCCTTCATGTTTTCTCACGATTCCTCTAATTTATACCCATGTCTTCCTCAATTTCACTTGAGACAATTTAGAATTGCAGTGACCATTTTGGGGAACTTTTGACAAGAATAAGATTGTTTATTCGAAAGGTACCTCAGAACAAAAGAGAAAGAAACCCTCATGAGGAAACTGTCTTGTTTGTCAAAAAGAGAGGTTACTTTGTTTAGCGTAGGCAATGTTTCACTTCAGTACTCTGTATATTAATAAATGCTAACTTTTTAATTGTATGACTTTATTAAATTGTCAAATGCCTGAGTTGTTTTTAAAAGGAATGTCACTCTTTGGGTATGCATGTATGTGTCAAAATCTGTTTTTCTACATTCAAACTTCCTTGCAGAGGGATCATTGATTAGATTTTTAGAGTTGTAATTTCATATTTCTCTGAAGTAGCTCTCTCTCAACTTTTTTTGCTGTCTATTTCTCTCTTTTGTAAAACTTTAAAGATTAACTATTAAAAATTATTCCATTGTATGTGTGTGCTCTAGGAATAACCAGTCCACTTAAACAGTTTAAAATATCTTTTTTTTAAATATATTTTGTTGATTTTTTACAGAGAGGAAGGGAGAGGGATAGAGAGTTAGAAACATCGATGAGAGAGAAACATCAATCAGCTGCCTCCTGCACACCCCCTACTGGGGATGTGCCCGCAACCAAGGTGCATGCCCTTGACCGGAATCGAACCTGGGACCCTTGAGTCCACAGGCCGATGCTCTATCCACTGAGCCAAACCGGTTTCGGCAGTTTAAAATATCTTAAAGAGCCCTAGCTGATTTGGCTCAGTGGATAGAGTGTTAGCCTGCGGACTGAAGGGTCCCAGGTTCAGTTCCAGTCAAGGGCACATGCTGGGTTGCGGGCTTGATCCCCAGTGGGGGATGTGCAGGAAGCAGCCGATCAATGATTCTCATCATTGATGTTTCTATCTCTCTCTCCCTCTCCATTCCTCCCTGAAATCAATAAAAATATATATTTTTAAAAAGTTTATTTTTTTAAAAAATGCCTTAAAGAATTGTTAAACTATACACTGAGTGGCCAGATTATTATGATCTCTGAACGCATAATAATCTGTCCACTCAGTATATATATATATATATATACTGAGGCCCAGTGCATGAATTCGTGCTTGGGTGGGGTCCGGCCAGCCTGGCCAGGGGGAGGGGACATGGGCGGTTGGCCGGCCTGCCTGCTGGTCAAACTCCTGGTCGAGGGGACAATTTGCATATTAGCCTTTTATTATGTAGGATATACACTGAGTGGCCAGATTGTTATGTGTTCAGAGATCATAATAATCTGGCCACTCAGTGTATATGTTTTCTTTGTGGGCACTGAAAAGTGTGTTTATGTAATGGGCTTCATTACTATAGTTACAAGATAACAAAAAGGTTTTAGTTCTAAGATCAAAGAAGAGTGTTTAGCATGATCCATGTCTTTAAATTTGCCATGGAAAATAATGACAGCACGATATTTTGGTTTATACAAGACCAGGGTTAGTTTTCAAATGATTTACGTCTTTTTAATTTTTATATTGATTTTATAAATCAAGTTATCATAGATTTCATTTTTTAAATAAATTTTTATTTTCTTTTTTTCTGCAGTACATTACATCCCCAGGGTGGGCCAACATTCCCAGAACTTATTTATAATTGGAAGTTTACATATAACTGGAAGTTTGTACCTTTTGACCACCTTGACCCATTTCCCCCCACAATCCATCCCTGCCTCTGGCAGTCACCAATCTATTCTCTGTTTCTGAGTTCACTTTTTTTTTATATATATATTTTATTTTTCACAGAGAGAATGGGAGAGGGAGAGCCAGAAACATCGATGAGAGAGAAACATCAATCAGCTGCCTCCCGCACACCCCCCACTGGGGATGTGCCCGCAACCAAGGTACATGCCCTCAACCGGAATCAAACCTGGGACCCTTGAGTCTGCAGGCCGACGCTCTATCCACTGAGCCAAACCGGCCAGGGCCTGAGTTCACTTTTTTTAGATTCTATATATAAGTGATATCATAGAGTATTTTTCTTTATTTGACTTATTTCACTTAGCATAATGCCCTCAATGTCCATCCATGTTATCTCAAATGGCTGGATTTCATATATGTATATATCACATTTTCTTTATTCATCTGTTGATGGACATTTAGTTTATTTTCATTTCTTGGCTATTGTAAGTAATTCCGCAGTGAACATGGGGGTGTGGATATCTCTTTGAGATAGTGATTTTGTTTCCCTCAAATATGGAATTTTGAAGAAGTGGAATTGCTAGATTATATGGTAACTAGAGGCCCAGTGCATGATTGAATCATGCACGTGTAGGGTCCCCTACACGCTTTCGCTTTTCGCGGTGGAGCTGGGTGCCTGTCCGCTGGTGCACCAGGCCTTTCAGAAGCCTCCGGCTCGGCGGAGGCTTCTGAAAGGCCTGGTGCACCAGCGGACAGGCACCCAGCTCCCCCACTTTTGATGGTCCGCGGCCGCTAAGGGGGGCTGCCGCGGACCCCTGCCGTTGAGAGACGCAGCTGGGTGTCCGCGGCAGGCCCCCTCAGCGGCTGCGGATCTGGCCGTTGAGAGGCACAGGGGGCAGGAGTCCCGCCCCCTGCGCCTCTCAACAGCAGGGTAGCCCCCCTCAGTGGCAGCGGATCCGTGCCTCTCAATGGCCGGATAGGCCACCCAGAGTCCCGCCCCCCAGACTCCCGCCACCCAATCGTGGGCGTAGCGGAGTGATGATAATTTACATGTTACTCTATTATTAGATAGGATTCTATTTTTACTTTTTAAAGGAACCTCCATACTGTTTTGTAAGGTAGCTTCACCAATTTACATTCCCACTCAGTGCACAAGGTTCCCTTTCTCTCCATCCTTGCCAACACTTTTCTCTTGTCTTCTTGATAACAGCCATTCTAATAGGTGTGAGGTGATATCTCATTGTGGAATGGTTTGTTTTCCTGCTGATTAGTTATGTTGAGCATCTTTTAATGTACCAGTTGGCCATTTATATCTCTTTGGAAAAATGTCTAGTCAATTCCTCTGCCCACTTTTTATTTTTATTTTTATTTTTTAAAAATATTTTATTGATTTTTTTACACAGAGGAAGGGAGAGGGATAGAGAGCTAGAAACATCGATGAGAGAGAAATATCGATCGGCTGCCTCCAGCTGCCTCCTGCACACCCCCTACCGGGGATGTGCCCGCAACCAAGGTACATGCCCTTGACCGGAATCGAACCTGGGACCTTCCAGTCCGCAAGCCGACGCTCTATCCACTGAGCCAAACCGGTTTTGGCCTCTGCCCACTTTTTAATTTGATTTTTTTTTCTGCTCTTGAGTTGTATGAGCTCTTTATATATTTTGGATATTAACCCCTTATCAGATACATGATTTGCAAATATTTTCTCCTATTCCACAAGTTGCCTTTTCATTTTGTTGATGGTTTCCTTTGTTGTACAGAAACTATTTAGTTTGATGTATTCCTGTTTGTTTATTTTTGCGTTTGTTGCTTTTGATATCAAATCCAAAAATCATTGCCAAGAATGATGTCAAGGAGCTTACCCCCTATGTTTTCTTCTAAGAATTTTATGGTTTGAGGAGAGGAACCAAGATGGCGGCATAGGTAAACACCTGAACTTGCTGTCTCGCACAACCACATCAAAACTACAACTAAAAGAAAAAAACGGATATCATCCAGAACCACGGGAAGGCTGGCTGAGTGGAAGTTCTACAACAAGAAGGAAAGAGAAAAGCACATCTAGACTGGTAGAAGGTGCAGAGGTGCAGAAGAGCGAAGGTATGGAGGCGCGTGCGGAAATGGGCTGGCAACTGGGTACGCTGTGGTCTTTTTCAATCGTGAGGGGGATACAAACTCCCGACTGCTCTGAATTCCAGTACCGGGCGAGACTCTGGGGACCCAGACTCATATGGGGAGAAACTGGACTGTCTGGCATCCGGCCGGAACACAACGGTGGCTTTCTCTCAGAGGTGGTCGCAGCGTTCATTGTTCCTGCACAGGGGACACAGAGATCCAGGGACCTATCCAGGGCAGGGCCAATGGGCAACCATTGCTGTTTGCACCGCCCTGTGATTCCCTGAGACCACGCCTCACCCAATTTACAACCCCACCCAAACTGTGCGCAGAGGCATTTGCATATGAATGGCCTGGCCTTTTGCAACCTAACCTAACAAACTGCAGCTGAGTCAAAGAACCCCCACAGCTTCAAAAGAAGGCCTAAGTCTCGTCAACAGCTTGCATTGATTCACAGCTGTGCCTCATCTAGGTACCTCCAAACCCCAAACTAAGAGGAGGAATCTGCAGATCTCTCTGTAGCTCCTGCTGGATGGCCTTAGGCAGTGGTTGACTTTGCACCTCCTTGGAGATCCAAGAGCCAGTGTACCCAGTGGTCAAAGTAAGACCACACCAGATTACAACTCTTCAGATCCATAAGAGACACACTCAGAGGGCAGACTCAGTGAGCACCAAAGCCCCACTGAAGCAAGTCTTGCCCCATAAGGGTGTTTCCAGCACAGCAGTTCTCCCATTGTAGACACAGCTGGTCCTCACAGCCAATTGGCCTGGAGGTCAATTCCGCCCCGTGATACCAACAACAATCAAGGCTTAACTACAACAAGACTGTGCATACAGCCCACAAAGGGGTGCAGCAAGAGTGTCCACCTCAGGTAACTAGGGAGGCTGAGCCACGGGGCCCTATAGGACACCTAGCACACAAAGCCACTTTATCAACACAGGGAAGCAGCCAAAATGCGAAGACAAAGAAACAAGTCATAAATGAAAAAAATGGAGGAAAGCAAACGACTGGATATAGAATTCAAAACCACAGTTATAAGATTTTTCAAGAATCTTCTAGAAACCTCTGAGAAATTTAGTGAGACCCTCAGGATATGAAAAAGGGTCAATTAGAAATTAAGCATACACTGACTGAAAAAAAAGAATAATATACAGAGATCCAACAGCAGACTAGAGGATCCCAAGAATCAAGTCAAAGATTTGAAATAGGAAGAAGCAAAAAACACCCAACCAGAAAAGAAAAAAGAATCCAAAAATATGAAGATAGTGTAAGGAGCCTCTGGGACAACTTCAAGTGTACCAACATCCGAATTATGGGGGTGCCAGAAGAAGAGAGAGAGCAAGATATTGAAAACCTATTTGAAGAAATAATGACAGAAAACTTCCCCTACCTGGTGAAAGAAATAGCCTTATAAGTCCAGGAAGCACAGAGAACCCCAAACAAGAGGAATCCAGCCGAAACCGGTTTGGCTCAGTGGATAGAGCGTTGGCCTGCGGACTGAAAGGTCCCAGGTTCAATTCCGGTCAAGGGCATGTACCTTGGTTGCGGGCACATCCCCAGTAGGGGTTGTGCAAGAGGCAGCTGATCGATGTTTCTAACTCTCTATCCCTCTCTCTTCCTCTCTGTGAAAAATCAATAAAATATATTTAAAAAAAAAAAAAAAAAGAGGAATCCAAAGAGGACCACACCAAGACACATCATAATTAAAATGCCAAGGGCAAAAGACAAAGAGAGAATATTAAAAGCAGCAAGAGAAAAACAGTTACCCACAAGGGAGTACCCATACGACTGTCAGCTGATTTCTCAACAGAAACTATGCAGGCCAGAAGGGAGTGGCAAGAAATATTCAAAGTGATGAATAACAAGAACCTACAACCAAGATTCCTCTACCCAGCAAAGCTATCATTTAGAATTGAAGGTCAGATAAAGAGCTTCACAGACAAGAAAAAGCTAAAGGAGTTCATCACCTCCAAACCAGTATTATATGAAATGCTGAAGGGTATTCTTTAAGAAGAGGAAGAAGAAGAAAAAGGTAAAGATAAAAATTATGAACAACAGCCCTGACTGGTTTGGCTCAGTGGGTAGAGCGTTGGCCTGTGGACTGAGAGGTCCCAGGTTCGATTCTGGTCAAGGACATGTACCATGGTTGCGGGCATATCCCCAGTAGGAGGTGTGCAGGAGGCAGCTGGTCGATGTTTCTTTCTCATCGATGTTCCTAACTCTCTATCCCTCTCCCTTCCTCTCTGTAAAAAAAAATAATAAAATATATTTTTAAAAATTATGAACAACAAAGTGACAACAAATACATATCTATCAACAAGTGAATCTAAAAATCGAGTGAATAAAAAATCTGACGAACAGAATAAACTGGTGAATATAATAGAATCAGGGGCATAGAAAAGGAGTGGACTGACAGTTCTCGGGGGTAAAGGGGTTCGGGGGTGCGGGAAGAGACTGGACAAAAATTGAACATCTATAGACAAGGACAATAGGGGGGTAAGGGCATGGGGTGGGGTGGGAACTGGGTGGAGGGGAGCTATGGGGAGAAAAAAGAGGAACAACTGTAATAATCTGAACAATAAAGACTTATTTTAAAAAAAAGAATTTTATGGTTTGAAGTCTTACATTCAACATACTAATCCATTTTTATTTGATGTTTGTGTATGGTGTAAGATACGGGCCTATTTTTATTCTTTTGAAAGTGGCTGTCCAGTTTCCCAGCACCATTTATTGAAGAGACTATCTGTTCGCCATTGTATATTCTTGGCTCCTTTATTATAAATTAATTGACCATATATGCATGGATTTATTTCTGGGCTCTCTGTTCTGTTCCATTGATTTATGTGCCTGTTTTTAGGCCAATATCATACTGTTTTGATTACTGTAGCTTTACTTATTATTACTAGAGACCCAGTGCACGACATTTGTGCACTGTGGGAGGGGGGTGTCTCTCAGCCCGGCCTGCACTCTCTTGCAGCCCGGGACCTCTCAAGGGATGTCGCCCATGGGGAGTGGGCCTAAGCCAGCAGGCAGACATCCCTCAAACATGGGGAGCGGACCTAAGCAGGCAGGCGGACATCCCCCAAAGGGTCCTTAGTGCTGCCATGGAGGTGGAAGAGGCTCTTACCATCGCCGCTGCACTCGCCAGCCATGATCCTGGTTTCTGGCTGAGCAACGCTCCCCCTGTGGGAGTGCACTGAGCACCAGGGGGCAGCTCCTGTGTTGAGCTTCTTCCCCCTGGTGGTCCGTGCACATCATAGCAACCGGTTGTTCCACCATTTGGTCAATTTGCATATTAGCCTTTTATTATATAGGATTACTAGAAGCCAGGTACACAAATTCATGCATGGGTGGGGTCCCTCAGCCTGGCTGGTGATCGGGGCCAATAAGGGCCCTCTCACCCAGTCCCAATCAGGGCCAATTAGGGCTGGCCATCCAGGGGTAGGGACTGCGGGAGATTGCCTGGCTGGGGTGTGGGTGGGGAGGGACCATGGGAGGTTGGCCTGCTGCGGGAGGTTGGCTGTGGGAGCACACTGACCACCAGGGGGCAGCTCCTGCATTGAGCGTCTGCCCCCTGGTGGTCAGTGTGCATCATAGCTACAGGCCAGTCATCCGGTCATAATGGTCACGTAGATATATATATATATATATGATATTATTATTATTGTTATTGTTAATCCTCATCAGAGGATATTTTTTTCCATTGATTTTTAGAGAGAGTAGAAGGGAGGGGGTAAGGGAGGGAGGGAGGGGAAGGAGAGAAAGAGAAAGAGAGAAACATCGATGTGAGAGAGATACATTAATTGGTTGCCTCCCTCACACACCCTGACCAGGGCCAGGGATCAAGCCTGTAAACAAGACACATGTCCTTGAACAAAATCGAACCCATGACTCTTCAGTCCTTGGGCCGACACTTTAACCACTGAGACAGACCAGCTAGGGCTGATTACTCTCTATAGTAATAAAAGCATAATATGCTAATTAGACCGGACGACCTTCCGGACGAAGCCGAGGCAGCGGGGGCCCCGGAAGAGGAAGCAGAGGTGGCAGAGGCCCCAGCTGCCGCAGCAGGTAGGGGCTGAGGCAGCCGCCACAGTGGCAGGGGCCGAACCCTTTGCACAAATTTTGTGCATCAGGCCTCTAGTAGCTTTATAATGTGTTTGAAATCAGGAAATGTGATGCTTCCAGCTTTGTTGTTTTTTCTCAAGATTGCTTTGGCTATTCAGTATTTTTCTGTTTCTACACAAGTTTTAGGATTTTTTTCCTATTTCTGTGAAAAATGCATTTGGAATTTTGATAGAATTTCATTGAATCTGTAGATTGCTTTGGGTAGAATGGACATTTTAGCAATATTCTTCCAATCTATGAGCACAGACTATCTTTCCATTTATTTGTGTCTTCTTCCATTACTTTTATCAATGTCTTATATTTTTCTTTTTAAAAATATGTTTTTATTGATTTTGATTTTTTAGAGAGAAAGGTAGAAACATCGACCGGCTGCCCCTACTAGGGACTGAGACTGCAACACTGGCATGTGCCCTGACCTCTTGATGCATGGGACAACGCTCAATCCACTGAGCCACACCTGCTGGGCAATCTCATAGTTTTCAATGTACAGTTCTTTTCACCTCCTTGGTTAAATTTATTCCTAGGTATTTTATTCTTTGGGATGCAATTGTAAATAATTGTTTTCATAGTTTATCTTTCAGAAACTTATTATTAGTTTGTAGAAATGCAACTGATTTTAATATATTGAGTTTGTATGCTGCAACTTGACTGAATTCATTTATTAGTTCTAAATGGAAACAATTTTACTTCTTTCTTCTGATTTGGGTGCCTTTTATAAATTTCTTTGTGTTGCCCAATAACTCGGGCTAGGATTTCTAGTACTACGTTGAATAAAAGTGGCATGAGCGAACCCCCTTGTCTTGTTCCTGATCTTAGAGGAAAAGCTTTCAGCTTTTCACCATTGAGTACGATGTTAGCTGTGGGCTTGTCCTATATGGCTTTTATTATGTTGAGGTATATTTCCTCTGTACCAAATTTGTTGAGACTTTTTATTATGAATGAATGTTGAATTTTGTCAAATGACCATATGATTTTTATCCTTCATTTTGTTAATGTGGCATGGCATATTGATTGATTTGCAAATGTTGAACTGTTCTCACATCTTTGGAATAAATCCCACTTGATCATAATCAAAATTTTATTGAACTCAGTTTCCTGATATCTTTTTGAGGATTTTTACATTTATGTTTACTGGTTCTTAGCCTGTAATTTTCTTTTCTTGCAGTGTGCTTGTCTGATTTTGGTATCAGGGTAATGCTGGCCTTGTAAAATGAGTCTGGAAGTGTTCCCTCCTTTTCTATTTCTTAGAAGAGCTGATATTAAATTAATTAATACATAATTAAATAATTAATTTATTAATAATCTTTAAATGCCTATATAGTTTCTACATAAGAAACAAATACAAAACATTGGTCACTAACACATAACTTTTACCCTTATTTCTTAAAATGGCAATAGGTTAATAAAAGATACAAATGCCTTTGCGTTATATTATAAATATATTTATTTTGCCACCATAAATTTGTTAAAGTGATATTAAATGAATGCTCATAGAAAAAAGTTAGCTAAACAATTCTTGATTTTCTGTCCTCTAATTTTCCCTTGATTCTGGGAAAAAAGTTAGTTTGGTTAAATATGATAATGAATATAAATGTTTGACTACACTAGGTATAATAATTTACAGAGGTACAGTACAAAATAAGAATAGGTATACAAAATCATGGTTATAATTTCTATTTATTTGTTAAGAGAGTTATTTATTTTGTGGGTGGGGTTATTCCTCACTGGAGGATATTTTTCCCATTGATTTTAGAGAGTGAAAGAGAGGGAGAGGGGAACAGAGGAGAGACAGAAACACCGATGTGAGAGAGAAACATCAATCGGTTGACTCCCGACTGGGGATCCAACCCACAATCTGGGTATATGCACTGACTGGGAATGTGCCCCGACTGGGGATCGAACCCACAATCTGGGTATATGCCCTGACTGGGAATCAAACCTGCAACCTTTTCGTGTATGGGACAATGCTCCAACCATCTGAGCCACACTGGCCAGGGGGTTATATTTTAAAGCATTCAATTTATTACCTATTTGTTGATGTATGTATCTATGTATGCCTAAACATACCAGTATATATATGTGTACATAATAATAATTCATTGAAAAATGTTACATGAATAATATATAAAAGGAGGAAAATTAGAATTTGGGCCTTTTTTTCCCCCCTGTAAAATGATTATTTTATGTCTAGATAAATATATTTTTAAAATAGTTTATTAATTTTTTATTTATTTTAAATATATTTTTATTGATTTCAGAGAGGAAGGGAGAGGGAGAGAAACATCAATGATGAGAGAAACTCATTGATTGGCTGCCTCCTGCACGCCCCCCACTGGGGATCAAGCCCACAACCCGGGCATGTGCCCTTGACCAGAATCGAACCTGGGACCCTTCAGTCCACAGGTCGACACTCTATCCCCTGACCCAAACTGGCCAGGGCTTATTGATTTTTAGAGAGAGAGAAAGGGAGAGAAACATCTATTGACTGCCTCTTGCAGGCCCCCCACTGGGGATAGAGCCCACAATGTGGGCATGTGTTCTGACTGGGAATCGAACTAGCAACCCATTAGTGTATAGGACACCCCCCAACCAACTGAGCCATACTTGCCAGGGCAACTCTTAGTGTGCAGGGGCTGCCCGGCAGACCCTGAATGACGGATGAATGATTACTCTGACACACATTTCTGTGAAAAAGAGGGCTAAGGGGCTGCTTGTTTTAGGAGCAAATGGCCCTGTTCACCTGCCTCCTTAGGCTTTTATTGTCACAGCAGCTTGAACTAAAATTAACCTCTAGATACAATCAGCAGGGTAAGCATCCTTGAGAAAGTACCTGCATCTGCAGTGTCTTCCAAACAAGGACGTTTTGAAGTCTAAAATAAAGATTCTAGTAAAACACCCGCGGGCTCAGACTTGCTTGGAAAACTCAAGGCAGGGGCTGCCGCCTTTGGCAAGGTCCCCCAGAGGCCTCCAACCTTTCAGAGAATCCTCCTTACAGACCTTCCAACCAAGTCCCATGCTCCCCCACATTAGTGTTTTTTGACATACTCTTAAATCATTTTTAAAAATATATATATTTTATTGATTTTTTACAGAGAGGAAGGGAGAGGGAGAGAGAGTTAGAAACATCAATGAGAGAGAAACATCAATCAGCTGCCTCCTGCACACCCCCTACTGGGGATGTGCCTGCAACCAAGGTACATGCCCTTGAAGGGAATCGAACCTGGGACCCTTCAGTCCACAGGCCAACGCTCTATCCACTGAGCCAAACCAGTTAGGGCTCTTAAATCATTTTTGAAAAAAGTTAAGTACCTAATGAACATTGTTCATTGCTATGTGTTATTACAACATTGCCTATAAATATATTTTTTAATTTTATTGAATTTATTAAATTTATTGAATTTATTAGGGTGACATTGGTTAATAAAATTATATCAGTTTCAGTTGTACAATTCTATAATGCCTCATCTGTATATTGTATTGTGTGTTCACCATCCCATGTCACCTCTCTTTCTGTCACCAATTATCTCCCCTTTACCCTCTCCTACCTCCCCATCCCCTTTCCCTCTTGTGTCTATGAGGTTTTTTTGCTTAATACCTTCACTTTTTCTACCCAGCCCTCCAAACCCCCTCCCCTCTAACACCTGTCAGTCTGTTTTCGGTATCTCTGAATCTATTTCTATTTTGTTTGTTTATTTTGTTTATTAGGTTCTACATATGAGTGAAATCATACAGTATTTGTCTTTCTCTGATTGGCTTTATTTCACTTACTAGTAGCATAATACTCTCCAGGTTCATCCATGCTGTTGCAAAAGTTAAGCTTTCCTTTTTTATGGCTGAGTAGTATTCCACTGTGTAAATGTACCATAGCTTTTTTATTCACTCATCTACTGCTGGGCACTTGGGTTGTTTCCAGTTCATGGCTATTGTAAATAATGCTGCAATGAACATAGGGATGCATATATTCTTTTGAATCAGGATTCCTTTAGATGTATAATTTTTTTTCTTAGATATTTATATTTTTTCTCTACAACTATTCTGGATTTTGCTTTTACTAAATTCAGCCCCCAAATTTAGACAAAACCAATGGGCCCTAGTCGGTTTAGCTCAGTGGATAGAGCATCGGCCTGCAGACCAAAGGGTCCAGGGTTCAATTCCAGTCAAGGGCATATACCTCAGTTGCAGGCTCCTCCCCAGCCCATGCAGGAGGCAACCAATTAATCTGTTTCTCTTACATCAATATTTGTCTTTCTCTCTTTCACTCTCTCTCAAATCAATGGAAAAATATCCTCAGGTGAGGATTTAAAAAGTAAATAAAAATAAAACAAATAGGACTTTTATTTTTCTGTTAATCCTCACCTGAGGATATTTTTTTTCCATTGATTTTTTTTTTTTTTTTGAGAGAGAGAGAGATTAGAAGGGAGACGGAGAGACAGAAAGAGAAAGAAACACATATGTGAGAAAGACATATTGACTGACCGCCTCCTGCAAGAGCCGGGACCTGGCTGGGGACTGAGCTGGAAACTGAGGTATGCACCCTTGACTGGAATGGAACCCGTGACCCTTCCATCTGAGGGCTGACGCTCTAACCACTGAGAAAAACTGGCCAGGCAGGACGTTTTTTGATTCCTAAACTATCTTTGGGTTTCTTAAAATGGCCATTAGGTAGCACAGAGTTCTGCTCCTATCCTCTATCAAACAAAAAGCATACTCTATAAAACAAAAAGCAGTAGGAATAATTAGATTGATTTGCAATTCTCCAAACATTAATTAATTCAAAATCATTATGAGAGCTCTTTTGTTGCTAAACTCATATATTAAAAAAAAACTAATAAAAGAAGAGTTTATTTTCCTACATTATTTACACATGAGTAAAGTATGTTAATATAAATACCTGTCAATTATAATATACTTTTCAAGTTAAAAAAATTATATTTAAGCCAAAGACTGGCATGATAATTATCTACAAAAAGATTTGTTTCCAGGATTTTCTATTCACAAGCCCCTTTCCCTTTTTGTTCATGAAAAGTCTGAACTAGCACTAGGGGTCCTGGTTAATTACAGGGGCATCACCAGAGGCTACTCCTTATTTCAGTCTTTCATTAGGTCCCATAGCCAAGGCATATCTACCTCATCTAAGAGCTGTAGCAACAGCAGAATGTGTGAAACTTTCCCTTGATTTATTTTTAGGGTCTCTACTAACTGTAATGGGTCCCTCATTCTATCCCCCATTCTAAAGGCTCTTCTATTCTAAAATACTCAATACTTCTTGACTGGTGGCATATCTGCCTATAGAATGTTGTTATCCTTTTATACATCACTGTTCATCAAGCAACCCCATAAATCTGGCCCCCCTTCTTTTCTTACACAAAGGGGAAGCCTGTGGTTATTTTCCTCTGTCAGGGAACTATCAAATTCTGCATGGATCCTCTACATACCCCAGTAGATCCCTGATTTAATCATATGTATTGCTAACTAAGAGTTTTAACTTCCTCATATCTCTTCAACGAGCATCACCAGTTCTTTATTTAAAACCTATCTTTATTGATTTCTCAGAGGAAGGGAGAGGGAGAGAGAGATAGAAACATCAATGATGAGAGGGAATAATTGATTGGCTGCCTCCTGCACACACCCCGACCAGGGATCAAGCCCACAACCCGGCATGTGTCCTGACTGGGAATTGAACTGTGACCTGCTGGTTCATAGGTCGGCACTCAACCGATAAGCCAAACTGGCTGGGCCCAAGCAGACTATTTTATCACAATCTTGGATTTATCTTTGTAAGTTGTCCTAGAAATTAAATCAGCTCAGCTGGTAAATTAGTTACCTTCACCTGGACCTGCCAGCTTGACAAAAGATATAAAACAAATGTTTATGCTGATAGTAGGTTTATGCTTTTAGGTTAGTACATGACTTTGAAATGCATTGGAACCTTTTCCACTTAGAAAAACAGTTGGCATCCTACCTAATAAAAGAGTAATATGCAAATTGACCCTAACTCCGCTACACCCACAAGCCATGCCCACCAGCCAATCAGGAGCAAATATGCAAATATACCCAACCAAGATGGCTATAGCCACAGAGAGCGGGAGGGAGGCTTGGGTTTCCCCGGCAACAGAGGAAGCCAAGCTTTCCGCCTGCCCTTGCTGGCCTAAGCCTCCACTCAAGGCTACAAAGTTTCAATTATAGAAGGTAAACAAATCCAAACAGAAATGGCTGCAGCTATGGAGCTGGAAAGAGCAGGAGGTAAGGGTTCCCCCCGACAATGGAAGAAGCAAAGCTTTCCACACACCCTGGCCGGCCCAGGCCTCTGCTTAAGGCTACAAAGTTTCAATTGTAGAAGGTAAATAAATTCCAGATACCAGGGCCTCCTCTTGGGTCGCCAGGGGGCGTGGCTGGCCTGAAAACCACCACAGGCCCCTCACTCAGGCCGCCCCATGCCCCAAGGGAACCCCCACCCTGATCTGGGACACCCTTCAGGACAAACCAGCTGGTCCCCACCCGTGCACCAGGCCTCTATCCTATCTAATAAAAGAGTAATATGCAGATTGACCATCACTCCAACACACAATATGGCTGCCCCCATGTGGTCAAAGATCCTGCCCCCATGTGGACATAAGATGGCCACCACAAGATGGCCAAGCAGGGGAGGGCAGTTGGGAGGGACCAGGCCTGCAAGGGAGGGCAGTTGTGGGAGATCAGGCCAGCAGGGGAGGGCAGTTGGGAGGCACCAGGCCTGCAAGGGAGGGCAGTTGAGAGGGACCAGGCCTGCAAGGGAGGGCAGTTGGAGGCGATCAACCCTGCAGGGGAGGGCAGTTAGGGGTGACCAGGCCAGCAGAGGAGGGAAGTTGGGGGCAAACAGGCTGGCAGGGGAGCAGTTAGGCATCAATCAGGCTGGCAGGGGAGTGGTTAGGGGGTGATATAGGCTGGCAGGCAGTAGCGGTTAGGGGCAATCAGGAAGGCAGGCAGGCGAGCAGTTGGGAGCCAGCAGTCCTGGATTGTAAGAGGGATGTCAGATTGCCCGTTTAGTACATTACCCCTAAACGGGCAGTCGGACATCCCTTGAGGGGTCCCAGATTGGAGAGGGTGCAGGCTGGGCTGAGGGACACCCCCACACACACACACTCTGTGCACGAATTTCATGCACCAGGCCTCTAGTTTTCTTATAAAATTGAACACTCACATATGCTACTGTGTAGGTCCTGTGCCTGTTTGCCCTCAGACCCACTCCTTATTGTCTCCTGATGTGTTCGTTTTTGGTTCAGCTGTAGATTACCCATCTTAGACAGCTGTATCAGCTGGATTCCAGTTGGATTCAGCCAGTGGAAGACAGTGGAGGACGAATGGAAAGAGGGAGGAGGGGAGAAGCCAGGATATTTCTCAACAGCACCCTCCTCCGTTCCCACTCCCATTCCCAGCTTAGTTTAGGTAGCATCCCCCATGGCTGTAGCTCTCACATGGGTCCAGCTTACACTGGAGAGGCCAGCCATGATTCCAGCTTCTACAAGTGATCTTTGCCCCAGGAACTGATAACTCTAACCCTTTGTTCCTCTGGTTTGAGAACAGGTAACAGCTTTCTGCTATTGTTCATTTGCAGGTTGTCTCAGCATCTCCTGTTAGGCTTCTGAGCTATTGGTTACCATACTACTTGGCAATAAAAAGGAACAAACTGTTAATACATGCAATAGCTTAGGGAGTTTCACTCAGGGAGTTATACTGAATGGGGGCAGGGGAAGCCAACCTCACAATTCCATTTATACAACAATCTAGAAATTACAAAATTATTGAGAAGGAGAACAGACTAGTGATTGCCAAAGGTTAAGGTAGGAGTGGGGATAGGTGTGACAATAAAGACATAACACAAGGAATATTTGTGGTGATGAAATTGTAATAGTAGTTACATAAATCTGCATGTGATAAAATTCTCTGTGTGCATAGAACTGCATATACACACAGGTACAAACGAATGCTTGTAAAACTGGTGAAATCTGAATAAAGTCTGTGGTTTGTACCAATGTTTTCCTGATTTTGATATTGTACTATCGTTATTGTAACACTAGAGGACCGGTGCATGAAATTTCATGCACTGGGGGGAGGGAGGGGTCCCTCAGCCCAGCCTGCGGCCTGCACCCTCTTGCAGTCCGGAGCCCATGGGGAGCGGCCTAAGCCATCAGTGGGACATCCTTAGTGCTGCTGCACTCTCCAACCGTGAGCTCAGCTTCTGGCTGAGCAGTGCTCCCCCTGTGAGAGTGCACTGACCACCAGGGGGCAGCTCCTGCATTGAGCGTCTGCCCCCTGGTGGTCAGGGTGCGTCAGCGACTGGCAGTTCCACTGTTTGGTCAATTTGCATATTAGTCTTTTATTATATAGGAAGGATGTTACCATTGGGAGAAACTGGGTACATGGTACCCTTTCCGTTCTGTTTTTGCAACTTCTTGTGAATCTATTATTATTTCAAAATTAAAAGTTTTTTTATATATATATATTTTATTGATTTTTTACAGAGAGGAAGGGAGAGGGATAGAGAGCTAGAAACATCGATGAGAGAGAATCATCGACCAGCTGCCTCCTGCACACCCCCTACCAGGGATGTGCCCACAGCCAATATACATGCCCTTGACCGGAATCGAACCGGGACCTTTCAGTCCGCAGACCGACGCTCTATCCATTGAGCCAAACCAGTTTCGGCCAAAATTAAAAGTTTTTAAAATCCAAGAGAAAGAGAACAGAAATAAATAGACAATGTTGAACCAACATTGATAGGGGTAATGTTAAGGTTATTGCCAAGCATGTTTCTAATGCATGCCCTACCTGCCAATGACATGTTCCTAACAAGACATGGAAAGGAACCAAAGCCTTGAGGCCCTGTGAACACCTCCAAATGAACTATAAGTATGTCCTAATTATTGTTGCTTATCCTCAGGATGGATTGAGGCTTTCTCTTGCTAGAGCTATGGATGTACTAGTAGAGGAAAAATTACTTGATTTTGAAATTCCCAATGTGGTGGGGAGTGGTCTCAATTCATCTCTCTAGTAATGAAGACACATATTTTATTAGTACTATTATTTTTTAAAATTCTGTATAGCTTTACCTTTTACCTGGAAAATACACTGTCCCTATCATCTATTATCTTCAGCAAAAATAAAGAGAACTAAAGGAATTAGAAAACTCATAATTATCTAAATTCTCAGAAACCCGAAGTTTTGCCATTGCCTTTGATACAATAAGATCAGTTCCCCACAGGACCCACAAGTATCTCCTTCTGAGTTAGCTGCCCACGCATTGGGGAATCATTTCCAATTCTAGATTAGCACCATAATAAACTTAGATGACTAATTTCTGCAGGGACTCATGTAATACCTCCAGATTATCATAAGTACAAGCTGCATTTTCAAATCAAGCACCTAAGCAGTCTGCATGATCAGAAACATGGAGATTTGGTCTTCTGGGGAAGAATGAGGAAAAAAAACTGCCCTTGAGCATTTACAAAAAGGACCTTTAACAGATAATTGACACAACAATAGAACTCCAACTTGTTGATCCTTGATTCGTGTTTTCTAAATAAAAAGACATAGTACATCACTTTCTCCTGAGTACTGAGCTCCCAGTCCACTGGGGTAACCTCAAACTGAGGATTCTTAGCAATTCTCAAGAAGCTTCTGACTGTGAGCAACTTCTGTCCAAGACAATGGAACAAGGTGCTAACTGCACACATGAACAGGTTTTTTGGGAAACAACAGAACAAGATTGATAATTTGGTTCTTCATATTCCTTTCCACATCCTTTGTCCTCCTAGTAATCTTGCCTATTATTGTCTTTAATACCCTCTTAAGCTGATTAAAAGTTTTCTTTTTCTTTTTTTACCAGTCATCTTTTATTAAGTGTTAATTATGATATGAACGGATTCAGAGGTGCTGGGCAAAGGTCATGGTCAGAAATGTGGAGTCTAGCCGAAACCGGTTTGGCTCAGTGGATAGAGCGTCGGTCTGCGGACTGAAAGGTCCCAGGTTCGATTCCGATCAGGGGCATGTACATTGGTTGCGGGCACATCCCCGGTAGGGAGTGTGCAGGAGACAGCTGGTCGATGTTTCTAGCTCTCTATCCCTCTCCCTTCCTCTCTGTAAAAAAAAATCAATAAAATATATTAAAAAAAGAAATGTGGAGTCTACACTGGGCCCTCTTCAGTGGTACTTGCCTCACTAATCATGTTTAACTTCCTTATAAGAAGAGCAGTAGTAAAAAAAAGCATGCAAGCTGCGAGCACCATAGAAACCCAGCAACGCTTCCTTCACATTGACATACTTGTAAATACCGGTAGTAACCTTTGTGAAATGCTCCAGCGATGCATCAACATCCAGCTTGGCAGCTCCCCTATTTTGACATCCATGAGTTTCTTCTTCAATGGCATGACTGACGCCATCTTGGAGGTGGGGGGTCTGCTCTCTGACTACAAGTTTTCTTAATATAATTTTTCCTATTTCATCCTGTTATTTTTTTACTTCCTGTGGTCCTTTTGCTACTTGTGGTAGGGAAAAGGCCCTAGTCCTTATTTCTCACCTCTTAGCTACTGCTCTGAATTTAACTCATTGCTGGATCTGTTGCCACCCCACCTAATCTTGCTGACAAAATGCATTAGCTGCAACACTTCAGAAGGTAAATTTTCGTCTACAAATCCTTTATGGTCTTAAATTTTCCTTATATCATTAGTTCCAACGTTTGGTCTTATAAAAATTGGACCTGAAAAAATGCTTCTGCTGAGATCAAACCGAAGTCATTAGGAGCGGGAGCTCATGTTGGGGCTGTCCTTGCTGCAATGGTCAGTTTATTCTCTTCCAAGACAACTCCAATCTACTTGCAGGAACTATGTAAGTCCACTTAAGAAATTTGTCTACCTCAAGCATCCAAAAATTGGCTTGTGATAAACGAGATTTACACTCCCAACTGTGTAATTCCTACTTCTTATACAGACACCAGGCTTTTACCTGCTTGCTGCACACTCACTTATCCTGCATATTTGGGTAATTGTTAGAGCCTTTCAGGTATTTTAAAATACCACCTCTCCACTGGATCATGCTTTCCTGAGAATGATACCCAGAAGTCTCCAAAATGAGACAAGCACAGGCTATGGCAGGAACGCTCCCAGGAAGGACGACCTACTCTCATCATACACGCTATGTGAGTAGGGATAATTTACCGGAAAAGGGGATTCAAAACTTGTCCCTAATCCCAGCAGACATCATAAATGACACATTTTCTACTCAGATGCCCAACAACCAATTTAAATGTAAATTCATTAACCAAGGGGAAATTGATGCTTTAGCAAGAACTATTTGCTGCTCCTATATAAATACTGCAGGTCGAGTGACTATGCTAAAAGAAAAAGTCACTTGGACCTCTAAAAAAACAAGTTGGCCTTTGGGACATGTCTTCATTTCATTGCCTGCGTTTGGTAATCAAGCCCCTGTCTTCAGGACCTATTATAAGGGTTAATAGCTATTTTGTTTCTGGTAATTTCCTGTGATACAATTGGCTGATGTACTCTGTTCAGAGTCTTAAATGCTACTGTGCAACCATTATCATACTGGATGAGGATTCAATAACTCATCCTGATATAGTAGGCAGTTAGACATGAGCAGAGTAGGAACCACAGGCCAGGTACAGAAGGCCACCCAGGGCGGAAAGCCCGGATGCCTAGCAATGGACAATTGTAAGGTGGGACCTCAACCCCAGGGTGACCTTTCCTCCCCTAGCATATCCCTGGTCATAGGGTTGAGACCCCCTGACCTTTTCATATCACTAGTTATGCAGTTCAGACCTCCTCCTGACCTTTCCACCCCTGGCATGTAGCTAATCATGTAGTAGGCCCTCTCAGAGGAGGATTAAGAGAGTCAGAGAAAAGCCTCATCTGACTCCTATACAAGCTCTTGCGAGACCACTCCCTTAAGCATTAAGCCCTCAGGACAATGAGGTTCTGACCTGCATCAAATTATCTTAGGAACAAAGCCTCGGGTCTATTGGCTACAGAGACAGACTTTTGGTCAAACTAGAGATGACATCCAGGCCTCAGTTGTGTTTCAACTCCAGACCCAGAAAAGCAGCAAGGCCCTGGCTGACATGAGGACCAGCTGCAATGATTAATGTCCTCTGAAAGGACACACCTGGAAAGCTGATGAATATTCTACTGAGATCCACCCTGAGACCTCCAGATCAAAGATCAAGACCAAGGACTCAGCTCGAGTTCTCGCCATGCTCTCTCTCTCTCTCTCTCTCTCTCTCTCTCTCTCTCTCATGCCTTTTCTCCTCCTTTCTTCCCTTTCTTTTGCCTCTGTAACTGGTTTCTTCTACCTCTGTGACTTTCTAAATAAACTTTTGCTTGTATTTGAGTCTTGGCTCTGAATTCTTTCTTAGCCAAACTCAAGGACAGGGGTCTAACATCTGGTGCCAGTTCACCTTTAACAATCCTGCAACAAAAGAAGGAGAGACTAACCTTAGTCTAACTATAGACATTCTCTTGACAATCTCCTGATGAGCAAAATCTTGGCAATGGCGAAGAGCTTCACTAAAGTCCTGAGGTCTGACTCCATCTGCCCTTAGCCAAGAGGAGAGACTGAGAGAGAGAAAGCAGCCCCTGACAGCCCGAAGCTGGCCTGCTGCTGTCATCGAGGCCTTGGTGTTGATGGGAACTGGTATGACACTTGCGGCTGGACTGTTTTTTCTTTTGATGAACACGTTTTTGCAGACCACCAACATCCAGAGACAAGGCTACTCTATGACTGTGAGGGATCAAGATAAAAATATGACCACTCTGTTCTCATGTCTGAACACAGACAAAAGAACATTCTCCCAACAACAGAAATGACCAACTACCCCCATCCTGGTAACTTAAATCACTTCTGCTTCTTTATCAATTGTAGCTTTAGTCTTGCTCCTTCCTTCCCACTTTTAGATAAATATTTCTAAGATATTAAATCATAGAACTCTCCTGACTTCCTCACAACATCAAAACCAGAGCAAAGCCCCTTTTCTTGAATTTTTCCCAGAAACCTAACACAAGCTCAAGTCGTGTAAGAAGCCATTTCTTTATTTAAAACATATTTTTATTGATTTCAGAGAGGAAGGGAGAGAGAGAGAGAAACATCAATGATGAGAGGGAATCATTGATCGGCTGCCTTCTGCACACCCCCCAGTGGGGATTGAGCCCACAACCTGGGCATGTGCTCTGACTGGGAATCAAAACATGACGTCCTGGTTCATAGGTGGATACTCAAACACTGAGCTATGCCGACTGGGCAAGAAGACATTTATAAAATTCTCTTATTGAGATGCCCCCCAGTTTCCCATAATGTGTGGTCACCTTTATTGCAACGAGTCAATAAGCCCAGCTTTGTTCAATTATTGCTGTGTTCTTGGTAGCCTTTTATGGGAGGGCATTAACACTGGAAATTGGATTTTTTTTTTTTTCACTGAAAGATACTGATTTTTTTAAAGTTGACTCCAAACAAGTTTTAAACACTCTGAAATGATATATAACAGGCCCACAGTTTTGATTTGGCCTGAGAGCTGCCAGTGTGCAGCCTTTTGGTCGGATGAGTTCCCTATTCGATGAAAAGGTTACTTCTGTTATGAATGGTTAACTGTTAAGTATCTAAACTGAACCAAGGATTAGAACACATTCTCACATGTATTGTTTTATTTAATGTCCTTTGCTACTTAAGTCATTCGGAACCCTAAACGCTATTCATGCTGTGCCATTCGCCAGGCTGCCTGCTGCATGTTTGTCTGTAAGGTCAAAGTCCTATTGCAGGATGCTGCTGATGTATACCCATTTCCTTCTCACTGTGAGCCTGTAGCCATGGGAACTGTGATAAGTACACAATAACACCTTCAGAAACAAGTCCTCGGGGGTCAAAGTTTATTTTAATGAAGCTGGCCTGATCACAGAGGAGTCTGGGGGACTCTGGCTCCTCAGCACTGTGCTGCCTCTGACTTGAAGCTGGCGCTGGAGGGGCGGTCCGTGGAGCTGTCTCAGGTACCGGGTGTTACTGGGAGCTGGGGCTCGGGCCAGGCAGAGAAAGGCATGGGGAAAAGGCTTCCAGGTCTGCTTCTCCTGAGGAGAAAATAGAAGGGTTTTGTATCCCAGGTCCCGTGGTCTCTGAGAGCTTTGTGAGTTCTGCCAGTGTGTGGACTGAGCCTAGAGTAGTAAGGATTCTAGCATTACCCAGGATGTTGGCTAGGATACCTTTCAGGACCCTCTGGCTCTGGAATCATAGGAGCTAAGGCCCCAATTCTCTGACAGCTGCCTTGGCCTGTGACGATGGGAGGGAAGAGGAAAAGCTTTAGGTTAAGTGATGGCACTTATACCTCACCAATTCACTTCCCTTCCTGCATCCCTGCCATTTCCCACACGACGGCCTTCGCTCAACAAGCCCAGACATCTTTGCCTCTGATGGCCTGAGGTGATCCCTGGGAACCCTTATGCCCACCAAGCCCCTTTCCTCTGCTCTTTGGGCCAAGGTTTCCTTTCTTCCTCCCTCCCTCCCTCCCCTCCCCCTCCCCTGAGAATATTTTTCCCATTGCTTTTCAGAGAGAGTGGAAGGGAGGGTGGAGGGGGGGACAGAAGAGGAGAGAGAGAGAGATATCGATGTGAGAGCGAAATATCATCTGGTTGCCTCTCACACGCACCCCAACCAGGGGTGGAGAGCAAACCGAAACCCAGGTACGTGCCCTTGACCAGGAACCAAACGTGGGACCCTTTGGTGCTCAGACCGACGCTCTCACCATTGAGCCACACCATCCAGGGCAGGCCAAGGTTTCTTCCTCCGTTTCCCTGCATGATGAAACAGTTTCCCTAGGACTGGAGCTATCCCTGACCCTTTGGCATCCCAGACTCCCCTGGCCAATGCGGCCCTTGGAATCTAAACAGTCTTCCTATGCTCATGTCCGGCTGGGCCTTGCTAGAGAAGAAACTGATTCCTCAGAACCCCCATTCCGAATATAGCCTCTATAGGGAATCTCTGACTGCTTCTCATGTTCTCTGTGGATCTTACGTAACAGCCTGAATCAACATGCTTTGGACACAGTCTAGTGGGCCACAGCCACATCCATCAAGGAATTGCTCTGTGGCAAGATCAGGTTCCCATTCCAGGTTTCTAGTCCCGGTCTTGTCCCCTTTCTCACCTGACCATACTCCTGAGTTCCCAGGATGCCTCTCTGACCAAGCCACTCATTTTGAAAGAGGTGGTCAAAAAGATAGATGAGAGAGAAAGAACCAGAGACAGAGAAAGACAGACAGAGAGAAACACAGAGACAGAGAGAAATTGAGGACAGAGGTCCTAAAAAAGATCTGACATTACCCTGGCCCATGTTGCTCGGTGGTTAGAGTATTGGCCCACGCACCAAAGAGTCCAGGGTTCGATTCCTGGTCAAGGGCAACTACCTAGGTTGCAGGTTCCATCCCCTGCTCCATCGGGATGTATGTGGAAGACACCCAGTCGATGTTTCTCCCTCCCTCCCTCCTCTCTCTCTCTCTCTCTTTTTTCCCTCCCTCCCTTCCTCTCCTTCTAAAAAAAAAAAAATCAATAAACGTATCCTCAGTTGAGGAATAAAAAAATTAATAAAGTAACCTATCTCTTATTCCCTACATCTTCATATTCATTTCCTCCATATTCAATGCAAAATTATTTGTCTACATTTCTCATTACAATGGAAGCTCTATGAGGTATGGAACATTAACTAACGCATTCTCCATTATACTCCCAGCATCCAAGCGCACAGAGCTGCTCTGTGAATATTTGTTGAATGAATACAGGTGGAAAGGGAGAGAAGGATGATTGAGGAAGCACTGAGGAGATAAGAGGGGGTCTGAAGCACAGTGAAAGAATTGGCCGTGAGCTGGAGGAGGGACATGTCTTCCTCTGTCAACAGAGGCAAGGAGGAAAGTTTGGATGTATGTGCATGAAATGTGTCCGTGAGGTGCAGGGTGTGTGGCAAGGGCAGGAAGTTAAAGGATTTCATGGGTGACGGACTCTTTCTGGTGAGGTCATCTGCTGACAGTTCAGATGGAAGTGTCAGAGGTTGGGTAAAGGATTTGAGGAGAATGGCAGAGACTTAGAACAGTTGCTGAGGGGAATGGGAGAAGAAACTCGCCGACATTTCGACACTACCACGTGCCAGGTACCTTGCTGAGTGTTGAGGTTATAGAGATGAGGAGGATGTGACACAGTCTTTGCCTTTCAGGAATTCACAATCCAAAGAAGAGAGACTTTCTACAAGAAAGTTAAAATGCAGGGTGCTCTGTACTGAAATGGATGGAGTGTTGCAAAGACATGATGGGGGAGGAGGTTCAATTCTGAGAGTGGGGGAAAACATAAGAGGCTGTGACCTTTGAGGTTGGTCTTGAAGAAAGACAAAGTGTGTACAGGTAGAAGTCAGTAAGTGTGTCTCACAAAGAGGAGAGTACTACCTAAAAATATGGTGGTGTTGCCCAGCTGGCGGGCTTCAGTGGTCGACCTATGAACCAGGAGGTCACATGCCCGGGTTGTGGGCTCAATCCCCAAAAGGGGGGGGGGGTGCCAGAGCCAGCCAATCAATGATTCTCTCTCATCATTGATGTTTCTCTCCCTCTCTCTCTCCCTCCCTCCCTCCCTTCCTTCTTCTCTGAAATCAATAAAAAATATATTTAACCCCCTATTGTAAATATATATATATATATATATATATATATATATATATATATATATATATTTTTTTTTTTTTAATAAAATATGGTGCTGTGGAATAGCTAGAATTGAAAGACATTTATGTGGCTGGAGTGAAAAATGATGCTGGAAAGGAGGATTGAGGCTAGGTTGTAAGGCTCTAATATGTACCAGAAATTAGGACTTTCTCCCAAAGTTAACAGAAGTCTTTAGTAGAGCAGCAGAATCTTGAGAGCAGTCTTTTAGGAGGCTACCTCAGGAGGCAACGTGGATGATGAGCTGAAGGGAAGAGAAACTGGAGTCAGTGAGAAGGGTTAGGAGACAGCTGCAATCGCCCTGGTGAGAGATGAGAGCCTGAGGTCATCGGAAGCGGCAGGCATGGAGAGGAGAGAAAGGCTTTCAAAGACAGTGTTGATGTTGGATGGGATGTGGCAGGGAAGGGAGAGGGTGGAGCCAAGGCTGACTAAGGGTTCTTGCTTGGGAGACTGGTTGGATGGTGATACTGTTACCTGAGGTGAAGATACTTTAACAGGAGTATATATTAAGGAAAAGTAATAAACTCATTTTTAAAAATTATGGTAAAAATAAATAAATAAAAATTGTGGTAAATTACACATAACATATAATTTACCATTTTAACCATTTAAAATAGTATAATTTAATGGCATTAGGTACATTTAGAATGTTGTGCAATCATCACCTCTATCTATTTCCATTATATACAAATCCTCACCTGAGGATATGCTTACTGATTTTGGAGAGGGTGGGGGGAGGAGGAGGAGGAGAGAGAGAGAGAAATTAGTCATCTTCCGCATGTGCCCCAACCAGGAATTAAACCCACAACCTAGGTATGTGCCCTGACCAGGACTGGAATCTATGGGGCACATGCAGGAGGTAACCAATCGATGTGTCTCTCTCACATCGATGTTCTCTCTCTAAAAAACTCAATGGTAACAATATCCTTGGGTGAGAATTAACCCAAAAAAAATCTATTTTTCAGTTATAGTTGGCATACAATATTATTAGTTGCAGGCCTATAACATAGTGATTAAACATTTATATACCTAATATCTAACTATTATTAAAGAACTGTTTTTTCCTCTCTTCAACTTTTTTTCTATTTTTGCTTCATATATTTTGGGGCTCTATCGTTAGGTAGGTATAATGCTTATAATTTTAATATTTTCATGATGAATTGACCCTTTCATCAACATATAATTCCTTCTTTGTCTCTTGGAACAATTTTTGACTCAAAGTTTATTTTGTCTGTTATTAGCATAACCACCCCTCTTCTCTTTTGGTTACTATTTGCATGGAATATCTTTTTTTCTATCCTTTTAGTTTCAACCTCTCTGTGCCTTTGGATCTAAAATGAATCTCTTGTGAACAGCATATAGATGTTTCCTTTTTCAAATCCATTTCACCACACTCTGCCTTTTAATTGGAAAGTTTAATCCATTTACATTTGAAGTAATTACTGATACGAAAGGACTTACTTCTGCTATTTGTTTTTGTTTTTTTCCATCTGTCATATCCTCATTCCTCCATTATTATGTTTTTTGTGTTTGTTTGTTTTTTAATATATTTTATTGATTTTCCACAGAGAGGAAGGGAGAGGGATAGAGAGTTAGAAACATCGATGAGAGAGAAACATCAATCAGCTGCCTCCTTCATACCTCTTACTAGGGATGTGCCCACAACCAAGGTACATGCTCTTGACTGGAATCGAACCTGGGACCCTTGAGTCCATAGGCTGATGCTCTATCCACTAAGCCAAACCGGTTAGGGCTATTTTTAATGTTTATTTGATTTTTTTAGAAATGTACCATTAAAAAATATTTTGTTAATCATCACCTGAGGATATTGTTTCATTAATTTTTAGAGAGTGGAGGGGGAGAAACAGAGAGAGAGAGAGAAACATTAATGTGAGAGAGACACATCTATTGGTTGCCTCCCACACAGAGGATTGAACCTGCAACTGAGGTATGTGCCCTGGATCAGAATCGAACCTGGACCTTCAGTCCATGGGCCAACGCTCTATCCACTGAGCCAAACTGGCTAGGGCAATAATGTACCATTTGGTTTCCTTTTCATTTTTCTGCATATTTTATCATTATTTTCTGATTGGTTACCTTCAGAATTATAATTATCACCTCAAAATAATAACAATCTACTTTTAATTAACACCAACTTGGCTTCAGTACTATACAAAAACTCTGTTCCTATACAGCACTGTCCCTCCCCTTTTATATTGTTATTGTCACAAATTATATCTTTATACATTGTGTGTTGATTAAGATAGATCTATGATTATTTTTTATGCATTTGTCTTTTAAATCCTATAGAAAAAAGAAGAGTTACAAAATCTAAAATACAATACTGACTTTTATATTTTACCTATGTAGTTACCTTTATAAGTATTCTTCATTTCTTCATAAATTTCAAGTAAAAGTGCCCCTTTACTTAAGCCTGAAGGACTCCCTTTAGCATTTCTTGTAGGGCAAGTCTACTGGTAATAAACTCTCTCAGCTTTTGTTTATGTGAGATTCTCAATTTCTCCTTTATTATTGGACAATTTTGCGAGATATAGAATTCTTGGTTGACAGAGTTTTCTTTCTGCACTTAAGTATGTTATCCCACTGACTTCTGACCACCGTGACTTCTGATGAAATATTGGCATTTTTCTTATTTAAAAATCCCTTGTACATTACAAGTTACTTATCTTTTGCTGCTTTCCAGGTTTTCTGTTCAGTTTTGGGTTCTGACAGTTTGTTTATAATGTGTCAGTGTGGGTCTCTTTGAATTTATCCTACTTGGAGTTTATACTATTTGAAGTTTGTTGAGCTTCTTGTAATGTACCTTTATTCCTTTTTTTTAAAATTGATTCAGAGAGGAAGGGAGAGGAAGAGAGAGAAGAACATCAAAGATGAGAGAGAATCATCAATTGGCTGTTGTGCCCTTTGATGCACAGAAGTTTTAAATTTTGATGTAGTGCAATTTATCTATTTTATCCTTTTGTTGCCTGTGTTTTCGGTGTCATATCCAAGAAATCATTGCCAGATCCAATGTCATAAAGGTTTCCCCCTACGTTTTCTTCTAAAAGTTTGATAGTTGCAGCTCTTACATTTAGTTCTTGCATGAATTTTGAATTAACTTTTGTATATGTTGTAAAGGTAAGGGTTAAACTTCATTCTTTTGCACACGGATATGCAGTTTTCCCAACACCATTTGTTGAATAAGACTATTTTTCCCCCCACAGAATGGCACCCTTGTCAAATGTCACTTGACCGTATATGAGAGGACTTTGTGCCATAAACTTGTGGAGGTGGTGGAACAGACATGGCAAGGTCTCTGCCTTAAGGAAGCCTCAGGAGAGCTGAAGACTCCGATTCTGTTAGAATATTTGTCCAGTGCTGGTTCTGTGCTCAGTGAACTCTGGGCTCCTGTTTCCCCACACTGTGTCTCAGCTCCCCACCCAACCACCTAGGTGTGCAGAAAGATCCTCCTGACGAGGGTAAACTCAGTCCCCAGAAGGGCCTGGTTTGTGCAGCGGCAAACAGTCAGGGTTTGAATACAGGTTCCCGGCTCTCTGCGCCCTGTTATTTCACGTAAGACGGACCTCGGCAGTTCTTAACTCTAAACTGTGGGCAGAGCTGAGATGAGATGGTATCTATGGCAGCTTGTAGGACCCCATACATGAAGGGGTCACTAAAAGCCAGGGCCGACCATCCCAGAAAAAAATAAAAATAAAAAAAAGAAAATAAAAATAAAAGCCAGGGCCGACCAGACGTGAAGAGGGCAAATATAACTATTAGGCTGCAGAGAAGGGACCTCGCCCGCCCGCAAGGCCAGCGTCCTGGGCCGGCCCCACCCCGGGGCGGACCCGAGTCCTCCCCGGAGCCTGGGCGTGGCTGGGCTGTGCCACTGGCGCGGGAGGGAGCCGGGCGGCGGGAAAACGCAGGCGACCGGAACCGCGATGGAGCGCCCTCACGGCCTCCGCGGAGGGGGGTTCACCGTCCTAGCAATGCCTTCAGGCCTCGTTCCCCGGCCGCCTTCCTGTCGCTCACCTCCCGCGGGGTTATTTCCTCCCCTCCGCCCCTTCATTGCATTTCCTCTTGGTACATCCCTACCCGGATTTGAGGCGAGGCGGCTGCCCGCGCGGGCTCTGCGCATGCGAATCCCCGCCGCGGGGGCTGGGGGGAGCGCGGACCCCGCCCTTTCACGGCTCCACGCGTGACGTCGCGGGGGGCCCGGGCCTCCGCCGGCTCGGAGCGGTGAGAGCGGGCGGCGGGCGACCCGGCGCTGCTAGACCCGGAAGGGGTGCGCGTGTAGAGTTCCTGCAGGGGCGCTGGGGAAGGGGAGGCCCGGGGCACCGCCAGCCCCGACCCGCAGGCTCTGCCCTCTCCCTTCCCGCTTCCCCCCTTTCCCAGCGAGCCGGGGGGAGGCCGGGCAGGGGCTGAGCACCGACACCGGCGTTTTCCTGGCGCGCCCCTCCCGCCCACAGCCCCTTTGCAGATGCTCCTGTGCACCGGGCGGTCGCTTCTCGCCTGGGAAGGAGCACTCCGCTTGGAAGCGGGAGTCGGGCTTCCGACCTTGGCCCTGCCGTTCCTATGTGAAAGTCCACAAGCTCCAGGTTCTGCCTTGCCTCACCTTTTCCGAAGATAAATAGGACACAGACAAAATAGGAAAGAAATGGACATTTGTTGAGTTCCTGCATGGCCAAGTATTACGCAGACCGCTTTATCTGCCACGTTTAGTCCTGGTGGTTACATGGGTCAGAACTCCCGTTTCACATATTCTTAAACTCCCCAAGTTAGGCTGATTTTTCTCACACAGCCACGGAAGGGCAGAGGAGGATTCAAGCTGAGCAGTTTAACTTCAAAGTGGGTTTCTTTTCGTCAGACACTTCCTTTGGGCTATTGGCTGTTCTGCAGCCAAACCCTAGGCCCCGAGCAGCTGTTTCCTGAGTTTCCACTTTGAAGAATTCTCCTTCTCGGGTTCCCTTTTCCAGCACAGTATGCTCTCCACTTCCGCCCTGATTATTTCAGAAATGGAAATGCAGCAGACATTTGTTGAGTGGTGCAGGGAGGGTGGACACTTGGAGTCAGTAGCCTTGGATTGTTGTCCTGGCTCTGCCTCTGTCTGTGGTCGCGGGCACGGCCCTTGCCTTCTTGGTGCTTTAGCTTCCCTTTGAGTAAAAATGGGTAAGTGCCTTCTGACTGGCAGGCTCTTGTCCAGTGCTCCCTTCCTGTCCTCCAGCAGGTTTTCCGTGGAGGCCCAGACCCCTCTGCTCCCCATGGGCAGCTGTCAGGCAGGGCACAACCTGCATCTCTGTCTGGCCCACCACCCGCCTCTGGTCTGTGCCACTTTGATCCTGCTGCTTCTTGGCCTTTCTGGCCTGGGCCTTGGTGGCTTCCTCCTCACTCACAGGACTGGTCTGCGCAGCCCTGACATCCCTCAGGTGAGTACCCTCCTGCTCATCTGCCCCGCGTAGGCCTGCTCTTGCTGCCAACCTCTCACCTTTCCCCCACCTTCCTTTCGCACACAGGACTGGGTCTCCTTCTTGAGGTCTTTTGGCCAGCTGACCCTGTGCCCTACGACTGCGACAGTCACAAGGACGTGGCATGGGTCCCACGTTGTGGGCTTGCTGACCACCTTGAACTTCGGAGATGGTCCAGACAGGAACAAGACCCAGACATTTCAAGCCACGGTTCGGGGTAGTCAGATGGGATTGAAAGGTGAGATGGAGGACTGTGGGGTTGGACATCAGAACACTCAGGGTGGGGCCTGCCTCTGACCTCACCAACCCGGTGACCTTCGGCACATCCCTCAGTCACTTCTACTGTAGTAAGGACTAGGTACTTGCAGTGAAAACGATGCCCACTGTGTAGGTTCTCTATAAATGTTCTCTCTCTCCTCTTCTAGCTCTGGGATTCTTTGATTCTATCCTTGGAGGTGTGATGAGATGGGCTCGATTTGGCCTAATGTTCTTTGTCATCCCTCTTCATTCCTCCAGCCTTCTCATAGAGGCAGCTTTTTCCTCAGGGAACTCTAAGAAGCATGTTCTGTTCAGTTAAACTAATGTCTTTAGTGCCTGCTATGTGTGTAACACAGCTCTATGTGCTGTGGAGGATACAGGAAAAAATTAGACATCATCCAGAGCACTTAAAGTCTTCTGGGAAAATAATGAGTGAGAGTGAGTCGGTGGGTTCCATTCATTCCTGTGTGAGATTTGGCCTCAGGTTCCTTATCTAAAAAATTGGGAGATGGCCCGACTGGTGTGGCTCAGTGGTTGAGTGTCGACCTATGAGCCAGGAGGTCACAGTTCATCACACCACACAGTTCAATTCCCCATCTGGGTCAGGGCACATGCCCAGGTTGCCGGCTTGATCCCTAGTAGGGGGTATGCAGGAGGCAGCCGATCAATGATTCTCTCTCATCCTTGACGTTTCTGTTTCTCTTTCCCTTCCTCTCTGAAATCAATAAAAATATATTAGGAAATAAATAAATAAAATAGAAAATTGGTCGATGTGTTTCTCTCACATCGATATTTCTCTCTGTCTTTCCCTCTTCCACTCTCTCTAAAAATCAAAGGGGGGAAAAATATCCTCGGGTGAGGATTAAAATAAACAAATAAATAAATAAATAATTGGGAGTGACTTCTGAGGTCCTTTTCAACACTGTCATTCTAAGATTCTCCTATGAATAACATATGTTATTCATATGTTATTCATAGGAGAATCTTATGAATATATGTGTGTATATATGTGGGGTAGGTCTTTGTATGTCTCCGTATACATCTGTGTGATCAAAGAGCAAGAATAAAGGAATGTATCTGACACATAATAGTATTATTGAGAAATGATGCACATGCCATAAAATTCATTTCAAATGTTCAATTAAATGATTTTTCACATATTCACAAAAGTGTGCAGCCATCATCACAATTTTAGAACATTTTCATTACCAGATAAACTTTGTACCCATTAGCAGTCATTCTCCTAACCTCCCAACTCTCGGCAACCACTAATCTACTTACTGTCTCTGTAGATTTGCTTATTCTGGACATTTCATATAATAATGGTCTTTTGTGACTGGCTTCTTTCACTTAGCATTATGTTGTAGTATATATCAGTACTTATTTCGCTTAACAGTATTCACTGTATGACTATTACACATTTTATTTGTGCATTCATCATTTAATTGACATTTGGGTTGTTTCCACTTTTTGACTGTTATGAATAATGCTGCTGTGACAGCCGTGTGCAAGTTTCTGTGTGATCATATATTTTTATTTCTCTTGGGTATATAATCAGGAGTGGAATGGCTGGGTCGTATGGTAACTCTGTTTAATCTTTTGAGGAACTGCCAGAGTATTTTCAAAGTGGCTCTGCCATTTTATACTCCATCAGCAGAGTATGATGGTTCCATTTCTCCACATCTTTTCCAACACTTGCTATTATCTTTCTTTTTTATTATAGCTCTCCTAATCAATGTATAATAGTGTCTCACTGTAATTCTGATTTGCATTTTCCTGGTGGCTAATGATATTGAGAATTTTTTCATGTGTTTATTGGCCATTGGCATATTTTTGGAGAAATATATATTCAGAGGCTGTGCTCATTTTTAAAATTGGGTAATTTGTCTTTTAATTTAGTTGTAAGCATTCTTTATATTTTCTAGATACAAGTCTCTTATCTGATGTGTGATTTGCAAATATTTTCTCCCATTCTCTGTTTTCTTTTCACTTTGTTGATGGTATTCTTTGAAGCACAAACATTTTTGACTTAGATGAATTCCAGCTTATCTTTTTTTTTTTCTATTGTTGCTTGTGGTAGTAGCATATCTAAGAAGAATTTGCTTAACCCAAGTTCCCTAAGATTTACTTCTATTTTTTTCTTCTAAGAATTTTATAGTTTTAGCTTTTATATTTATATCTACGATCCTTTTTAAAAATTGTTATTTTTCCTTTTTTTGTTTTTTTTTGTTTTTTGGATCCTTTATTTTTTTAAATTCTCACCTGAGGATATGCTCATTGATCCTAGGGAGAGGGGAAGGGAGAGAGAGAAACATCAATGTGAGAGAGAACATCAACCAGTTGCCCTCCGAACATGCCCCAATGGGGGATTAAACCCAGGTATGTGCCCTGACTGGGAATCAAACCCACAACCTTTTGGTATATAGGACGACACTCCAACCAGTTGAACTACACCAGTCAGTGTTCTATGATCCACTTAGAGTTAATTTTTGTGTATGGTGTAAGGATGGGTCCAATTTCATTCTTTTGCAGGTGGTCTCATCATGTTTTGTTGAAAAGACTATTATTTCCCTATTGAGTAGTCGTGGTACCCTTCCTTGACCATATGCCCTGGCCAGGTGGCTCAGTTGGTTGGAGCATTCTTCTGTACACGAAAGGGTTGCAGGATTGATTCCAGGTCAAAACACATACATAGGTTATGGGTTCAATCCTGGTCAGGGTGCATACAGGAGGCGACCAATCGATGTTTCTCTCTCTCTCCCTTCCTCTCTCTAAAAATCAATAAAAACAACTTCTTGGGTGAGGATTAAAAAAAAAATCAGTTGACCATAGATGTATGAATTTATTTCTGGACTCTCAGTTCTATTCCATGATCTATATGTCTATCCTTATGTTAGTACCACACTGTTTTGATCATTATAGCTTTGTAGTAAGTTTTGAAATCAGAAAATATGAGTCCTCCAACTTTGTTCTTTTTAAAGATTGTTTTGGCTATTCTGGGTCCTTTGAATTTCCATATGAAATTTTGGATCAGCTTGTCAATTTTTGTTTCTGCAAAGAAGCCTATTTAAAAAAAAATAATGGCTAGAAACAAAGTAATAATATTAAAGATTACTTTGGACAAATTCTAAAATGAATACCTACTGGAAATCAATAAAAACATTTAATGAATGAATAAATAAGTAAATAAATAAATAAGTAAAATGAACACTTACTATGTACCAAGCATGGGAAATACAGAGATTTGTAAGACATGGACCCTCGTTTCAAGTTGTTCACCATCTAGCAAGGATACAGATGTGAACATCTATATATATAAAAGCCTAATATGCTAAGTGTCTGACCATTCGACCCTTCGACTGGTCACTATGATACGCACTGACCACCAGGGGGCAGACGCTCCGACCAGTAGATTAGCTTGCTGCTGGAGTCCGGCCTATCGGGACTGGGTGAGATGGGCCAGACACGCCCTGGAGCCCTCCTACGGTCCCTCCTTGACCTCTAAAATATTTCTTCTAATTAATTTCCTTTCAATGTGTACAAATCCATGCACCGGGCCTCTAGTAAATAAATAACTTTCAATGTGTGAAGTAGAACACAAGGTACAGTGGGAATACTCAGAAGTCGATATCAAGCCTGGATGGTGAAGACAGGCTTTTCCAAGGATACAGTGCCTGAGCTGAGGTTTGTGGCAGGCCTATAAGGATGTCCTTCCAGCCAGAGGAAAGAGCATATGCAGAGACATACAGTTGGGGACCATGATGGCATGTTCAGAAGCTTCCAAGGGTTCAGTTTGGCTGGTACAGGGGAAGGATTACTGAGTGTGTGGCAGGTAATGAGCCTGAAGAAGCATTCAGAATCCCATGGAGGGGCTCATGTGCCAAGCCAAGGCAGTTCGTCTTTAGTACATTGGGCAAACTCAAAGATTTTAATCAGGAAAATGAGATTTTGTTTTTGTGTTGTTCTTTTAAAAAGATAACACTTTTTGGCTGACTGCCAGGAAGGAATGTGTCCAGATTCAGGAAGACCAGTTGGGAGGTGATTGCAATAAAAAGATGATGAGAAAAACTGAGCTAAGACAGTGCTGTGAAAGAAGGGGACTGATTTGAGAGAAATGTTAGAAGTGTGAGATTGACAGGACTGGGTGACTGATTTGATCTGGGGAACACAGAAGAAAGGGGAGTTCCCTTATAGAATTTTACATGTACATTTCTCAATTGTAATTACGATGTATATACTGGTTTGTATTTCTCTTTTTTCACTTATGACATTGTGTTTTTTGTATTAGTGCAAAAAACAAAAGCATTATTTTAATGGTGTAAAGTGATTCATTTAGTGGTAAGGCCATCATTTGTTAATGCTTTCCCTATTGTTAAACATCTCTGTTGTTTCCTATTTTTTGGCATTTTAAAAATGAAATCACAATAAATATTTGGTATGTATTTTTCTTTTGAATCTGTCCTTAGGAATAATTTCTACAAGTGGTATTACTGAGTCAAAGAATATGGACCCTCCTCCCTTTTTTACCTTGAATACTCTCTTCAATAGAAGTATACAAAGCAGATGTAAAAGTCATCCTAACTCCCCTGTAAAGTTAACAGTTTGGTAGGCATCTTCTTAGTCCCTCCCTGTACCATTTAAAATTGTGACAGATACAGCCAAATTGTCTCCTAAAAGATGTCACAAATTGAGAGTGGCCATTTTTCCAAATCTTCAATAACTCTTATCACTCTTTTTCATTTTTACCAATTTTTAAAAATATATATTTTATTGATTTTTTACAGAGAAGAAGGGAGAGGGATAGAGAGTTAGAAAATTCCATGAGAGAGAAACATCGATCAGCTGCCTCCTGCACACCTCCTACTGAGAATGTGCCCGCAACCAAGGTACATGCCCTTGACTGGAATCAAACCCGGGACCTTTCAGTCCACAGGCTGACGCTCTATCCACTGAGCCAAACCGGTTAGGGCATCCTTTTTACCAATTTAATGGGCAAAGAAATTACTTGTTTTAATTTACTTTGTCCTGATTACTAGTGAGGTTGCACATCTTCTTACAAGTTTATTTACCATTTTCATGTTTTCTCTGAACTTCCTATTTACTTTCTTTGCTTATTTTTCGTTGTCTTTATCTTCTTGATTTTTAGGTCTTTACGTATTCTGGATAGTAAACCTTTTGCCAATTAAATCTATTATAGGTATTTTTAACCAGTCTGTTTCTTGTGTGTGTTTTTTAAAAAATATTTTTATTGATTTCAGAGAGGAAGAGAGAGGGAGGGAGAGAGAGATAGAAACATCAATGAGAGAGAATCGTTGACTGGCTGCCTCCTGCACACCCCCTACAGGGGATGGAGCTCACAACCTGGGCATATGCCCTTGACTGGAATTGAACCTGGCCCGGGACACTTCAGTCTGCAGGCTGATGCTCTATCCACTGAGCCAAACCAGCTAGGGCTCGTGTGTGTGTGTGTGTAATATGGAACACTTCACAAATTTGTGTGTCATCCTTACCCAGGGGCCATGCTAATCTTCTCTGTATCGTTCCAATTTTAGTATATATGCTGCCAAGTGAGTACTCTTGTGTTTTTTTAAAAACTTATCATTCATTATATAGAAGTCTTCAATTTGTTATGAGGTTAAGTTTATTGCTTTTGTTTTTTACTCAGGCTTTTAGATTTTGTGACATTTTTAGCAAGGGTTTCCCAACTTTAATATATATATATATTTTTTATTGATTTTTTACAGAAAGGAAGGGAGAGGGATAGAGAGCTAGAAACGTCGATGAGAGAGAAACATCGACCAGCTGCCTCCTGCACACCCCCTACTGGGGATGGGCCGCAACCAAGGTACATGCCCTTGACCGGAATCGAACCTGGGACCTTCCAGTCCGCAGGCCGACGCTCTATCCACTGAGCCAAACCGGTTTTGGCGGTTTCCCAACTTTAAAATTAGAAAATATTCTTCCATATTTTCTTTTAATACTTACTTAGGTTTTTGTTTTGTTTTAATTAGTTTGTTTGTATAGGTATTTAATATATCTGGACTTAATTTTATAGTGTGAGATAAGAGTCTAACCTTTTTACAAATGGAATTGTCCCAAGGCCATTGACTGAATAGGCTATTTCCCCACTAATTTGAAATGGGATGTGAACCTTTTCTGTTGTGTTGTTAGTCTTTACCTGAGAATATTTTTTCCAATGATTTTTACAACGATTGGAATTGGGGGGGAGGGGCGGGGAGAAACATCAATGTGAGAGAGACACATGGATTGGTTGCCTCCTGCACCTACCCCAACCGGGCCGGGGAATCGAACCTGCAGCCCAAGTATGTACCCTTGACTGGGAATCGATCCCATGACTCTTGTATGTGGTATGACGCTCTAAACACTGAGAAACACAAGCCAGGGCCAGATGTAAACCTTTTAATGGATTTTCATACCTAGTGGAAAATTGCTTTCTTAAAAAAGGATGAACTAGTTTATACAAACTGACATTGACAATGTGTATCTATCCCAGGTTCACTGCAGCCTTGTAAATATTGATGTGTTTGTTTTGTTGGTTATAAGCTAATTTCAGTTAAGTTTTGTTTATATTAGTACCTAGTTATTTTCATTTTTAAATGATGTAAATGATGGTGTATAGAGTACTTTATTGTATAGAACCAGTGCTAAAACACCTGGAACTGTAGGAAGCCTTTGAAATGAACAGAAGTCTGAAAAGGGATGGTTCCCACCTGACCCTTCATTTTCTTCCATCTCCTCTCCCATGCTTCTCATAGGATCTTCTGCAGGAGAGCTGGTCCTCATTACAGCCAGGGTGACCACGGAAAGGACCCCAGGAATCTGCCTGTATTTTAGTGCTGTCCCAGGACTCCTGCCCTCCAGCCAGCCGCCCATATCCTGCTCAGAGGAAGGAGTGGGAAATGCCACCCTGAGCCCTAGGGTGGCTGAGGACTGTGTCGGGGTCTGGAGCCAGGAAGGCCTTGTGCTCACCAAACTGCTCACCTCGGTAAGAGCTTCAGGTTGTCAGGGTTTCATAGACTTCCATGCCGCGCGCTGTTATCTTGAAGGCATTTTTTTTTTAGAGAGAGGAAGGGTGAGAGAGAGAGACACACACATGTCCATGTGAGAGAGATACATCGATTGGTTGCCTCCTCTATGGGTCCCAATCAGGATCAAACTTGAACCTGCGATCTTCTGGTGCAAGGGAGGATGCTCCAACTAACTGAGCCACACCAGCCAGGGCTTGAAAGCGATTTTACCTAGTAGATAAAACATAGGCTTTGTAATACTGACTGGGAGGCTGTGCCCTTGAACAAGCACCCAAGTCTCTCTGAGCCTCAGCTTCCTCATCTGTAAGATGGAAAGCATGATGCCGTCGCCTAATTCCAACAAATAAATGAGAATGAATGTAAAGTACTTAGTACAATGTCTGGTACATAATAGAAATTTGATAAATGACAGCTATTACTATTAACTATGTCTTTAAATAACAATAAAACATGACCTCTACCTCAGAGGAATACAGAAACTGGACAAGAGGCAGAATAAACTAATTGTTAGCATAGAGAGATGAGCAAAGTATTATTCAAACAGAATAAGGAGCAATTGACTCTAACTTGAACATTTTTAGAGAGTGTTAAGAAAGGGAATTGCGTACACTAGTTTATAACATACAGAGTGCCTTCGGATTCATTATCTCATTTAAAATATCCTTTTGAGGTAGCTGTTGTCCCATTTTACAGATGAGGAAACAGGTTCAGGGAGAGGGAATGAATTGCCCAAGGCCACACAACTACTTAAGCAGCAGATGCAGGATTTCAACCTAGGCTTTCCGACTCTAAGTCCCAGGCTTGTTCTGCCCTGTCAGAGTGATTGATCCCTGAAGAATGAGGAATATTTGGGCAGATAATGCACTAGAGGGGGGTTCAAGAAAAATACATTCCAGGCGTAAGGGACCAGCATGAGCACAGGCCTAAAGATTGAAAAGTGACGAGGGACTGAGGAATGACTTGGGGGAAGAGGCAGGGGAGATGCAGGAGCCTGACCATGAGGCACTGCAATGCCAGGCTAAGATGCTATGACCTGACACTGCAGGCCATGGGGCCACTGGTGCTGGATGGAAGAGACTGGCCGAGTGGAGGAGAGAGAACAGTGAGGAGGCTGCTGCATACTCTTCCCTCACATTTACAAACACCCTGGTGAGGAGCATCACCTGGGAGCTTGGAATCAGAGATCTTGGTTTCCAGACCTGGCCCTGCTTGCATGTTTTTAAAATGTGGATAATAGCGAAATCTCATAGAGTCATTATTAGGGGGTTCAGTGTTGGGCAAGAAAGCAGTTTGTAGACCATGGAGACAACTAGCTTGTATAGAAATAAATTTCCCTTTTAGTTGCTCCCTGGATGTGGAGAGCCCTTTCCTCCATGGAGGCTTCTCTCCATAGCCTTGGGCTGGGGGTAAGATTCTCTATCTTCCCTCTGTCTCATTCATTTCTCCTTCCCTCCCTGTGCCCACCCCTAGGAGGAGCTGGCTCTGTGTGGCTCCAGGCTGCTTGTTTTGGGCTCCTTCCTGCTTCTCTTCTGTGGCCTTCTTTGCTTTTTTACTGCTGTGTGTTTCCACCCTCGTCGGGAGTCCTACTGGTCTAGAACCCGGCTCTGAGAGCACCAGTCTGGTTCCTGTCTTGTTCTCAGGTAAGGTTCTTTGCCCCAGTCCTGTGAGACTAGGGGATGGGGTGGGAGTGGGAATTGTAACTGAGACAGAGTCATTCCTAAACAATATGATTTGGTTTTACTTATTTTTGAACTTTATATAGATGGAATCATACATATTCTTTTGTGACTTCTTTCCATTAACAGTTCGATATTAAGATTTACCCATAGATCTGGTTCACATCCAAGAAGCTTTTTGGTAACAATGGTGAATTAAGGGGGTTCAGATTTGATGATGTGTCCTGGATACGAATAATGTTAGTCTTGATTTTGTGCTGAAATTCTGATATCCAGTTTTATGACTCAAATTTTGTACAAGTCATCTTGAACAGCTCAAAGAATTGATTGATGATGTCTGTTACTAGGCACATACCATGTGCCCATGCACTTTCTCTTTTCCATTAGCCATCATTGCCTTTAGAGAAAGTTGATTCTGCTAACAGAAACTTTCGAGGGACACAGCCTCACAAAAGTAGCAGTGAATGGGAAACATATTGGCTAACATGTTAGTTTATTAGTTTGTGTATCAGCTCATTGAGGAAAAAAAAATATTTCCGTAAAATATTCTCACCCTGTTAGGTGGTTCTCATACAATTTGAGAGTCATATATTCTGCATCCAGTTCTTAAACTGTTCTCAGCTTCAGCTGGCTGCTGTGCCTTAGGACATAACCGTGGGAATAGTAGAAACAGCGTAAGCCCAGGGAAGGGCCAGAGGAACTGAACATTCCAGCTCAACTTTGCTTACTTTGCTTACGGCTGTGCCTGACTGCTTCAGCCACCTACTTGAGACAGGAATGAGGCACCCGCGATGCCAGGCTAAGACGCTCTGACTTGACACTTGCAGGCCCTGGGGCCACTGGTGCTTGTACCTATCTCTAGTTGTCACTTCCTCAGTTCTTTCCTCAGTTTCTGTGGCAATTCCAGAGCTTCCCCCAAGGGCTCTCTCACCTGCTCTGTTTTTTTATTTTCTTTCTCTCCAGGTGTGAATCAACTTCTTGGGCCTTGGTTCTGAGTTGGAAGAGATATTACAGAAAGTGGAGAGCAAAAATGTGGGGGGAAATAAAAGGATTTTTTTAAATTTATTTTTTTGCTCCATGCTGCCCAGTGTGTTTATTGGGAATTAGATGAGGTGGGAATTTTAAGAGTGGGGTGGTTTGGGAGGTTTAGGGGGGTTTTCCTTGTTGACATTAGTTTAGGATACAGGTTGTCATGGGGCCTGGGTTACTGCAGCTATTCCCAGGGTTGTACCTTGGCTTTGGAAAACACCTGGTTTTGACCCCAGCTCTGCCACCTTGTGCCTATGAAATAATTTCAGCTAGTTGAGAGAGTCAGGCGGGTTTAGTCATGTAAAAGGCCTCAGTTTGCTGAAAGGATTTGACAGACTACCCACCAAAGACTCCTCGAACTTGGTAGCCCATGGCCAGGCTGTCTGGTTACTAACCTGAGCAGCCCCTATTCCCGCCTTTTCCGCGCCGCACACCAACCTTCCTTTACTCCTCCCAGGATCTAGCCTGCACGCAGGCGCCGATCACGGCTTTTCCCTTCCGCCCGCGCCCCCTCAAAGCTTCCCCTAGCAACAAGCTCGGGCTCACCGCTAAGGTGGGGCGAACGCATGCGCCGCAGCCCCCTCCACCGCCAGTTGTCGGAAAGCGCGCTGGACTCCACCCTCTCCAAGTCTAACCCTTCTCCCCGCCTCCCACCCGGGTCCGCGTGGCGGAGCGCGTGCGCACTCTGGCTCCCGAGCTGCCTATCTTCCAGGCCGCGGCGGTCAGGAGAGAGGGGCGGGGCCCCAAAGGAAACGGCCCCGCCCTCTTTGGCCGGGCGTCCCTACGGCGCCTGCGCGCTCCCGCCCGGTCTCCATCTTGGAATTGGGAGGAAGAGGGAGAGGGAGACCGGGACGAGACCTGGGTTGTGGTGCGGCGAGAAGCTGAGACAGAAGAGGAGAGGGAGAGAGGGTGCCGGGAGTGCCCCTAGCTACAATCTTTCGGCTACCCTCCGGAGAGAGGAGGAGAAGGGGAGGAGGCCGGGGCGGGAGTGGGGCTGTCACCCTCCGACCCTGACGTGAGAGGGGCCATTTGGCCGGACGTCCTAGGGGTGGGCGCCCTGTCGGCGGCCGGAGACCTGGGGCTCTGGTGCTTCAGTCCTGAATTTCCGGGCTTGACCCCTCGTTTCTCAAATACCCGGGTGTTAGCCCCACAGATTGCAGATATCCGCGACTTGGGTCCCAACCTCTCTAAACCTGGGTTCTTATTTTACAGGGTTTCATATACCTGGGGTTCGGGGCCCTGCGTGCACCAGTCTCCGGGGTTTATTCCCCACGCGTTGGTATATCAGATTAGCTTCCCCCGTTCAGATATCTGGGGTTCAGACCCCACGATCAGAAATCCGGGACTCGGCAGCTGTCGCCCTCGAGGAGGAGGACTGGACCGCGAGGTCAGATCAGGCTGTCACCCCTTCCCCTCCAGGGGAGGCTTCCCGGGCCCGCCCCTCGGGGAGGGAGAAAGCCGAGGAAGAGGTGGCAAGGGGAAAGGCCTCCTTGCCCCTCTCCCAGCTTGGCAGAGCCGCTGGAGGACCCCAGGAGGAGTCGGAAGCGCTGGGGCACCATAGTGACCCCTACCAGGTGAGACACGGGGTGCAGGGACGCGGGTCCCTGTGTCTAGTATTGAGAAGAAAGGGTGCTCCTTTCTCAGCAGCTGGGCCTGGGCAGGCCCTCACCTCAGGATGGGGAAGCCCAGCTGGGCCAGTGGTCAGCCTCTGACTAGCCTTGCCTTCTGCTGCCACCCTCTTCCCCTTTCTGGTCCCTTCATTCTGTCTGTTTGATGGGGGACCTCAGGTGACAGGGTCTCTGATGTCACCAGGCTTCACGCCCTAGGTGTGGGAGCTAATCAGATGGGTTTGCACCCTTCTGATCTCCCCCGTTAACTTTGCCCCTCACAAATACGTCTTCTCCATTATTATAACCCTTTTAACTGGTTGATCGGGGGTGTTGATCCCCATGGTAGGTCTGCTTTTCCGTTTTTTAGGCATGGCCTGGTTGGGTCTCTTGTCCTTTCAAGGAAGTGTGTGTGTGTGCATTTGTGTTTGGCGGTGCCTGGCAGTATTTCTCCAAGCTATATCGTATAAATCTCATACATTTGTCAGCGATCTATCATTAACAAAGTGTTTTACACCCATTCTCTCATGTGACCCCCCCCCCTTCACCCTTTTAAAAAATATATATGTTTTTATTGATTTTTAGAGAGAGAGAAAGGGAGAGGGAGAGAGAAAAACACCGATGTGAGAGCAAAGCACATGAGAGGGAAGCATCTATAGGCTGCCTCCTGTATGCCCACCCTCCCCCCCACTGGGTATTGAGCCACAACCAGGGCATGTGCCCTGTCCAGGAGTTAAACCGGCAGCCTTTCGTTTCCACACTGGCTGGGGCCCCCTTTGCCTTTTATTGCTATCTCCCCATTTTACAGTTGAGAATATTAAGGCCCAGAGAGGTTGCCCAAGGTCACTCAGTGGCAGAATCAGGATTTGAGTTGTGGTAAGATTTAAGAATGGGAGGAAGGAGAGTTTCCTTTTTTAGGAGGGCTATCCTCGGAAGCTTTTCCGGGTGGGAGGCTCTGGCTCCTGCCTTCTGCCTCATGGATTCTTCTCTCCACTCTGACCTTCATCTTTACTGTGATCCCAGCCTTTGGCCTAGGTTCCTGAGAAATGATAGCTACAGCGGTGTCTCTTAATAGTTAAAGCCAGGCTGCTGGGGTGGGATGTCCCCAAAGTATTAAAACCTTGTGGTGACCCTGGAGGCATGAAAGGAAAAATCCATATGCCAAATGTCTGCATAGTGTTCCTAAGGATGGGATCTCATTCAAAATTTCACAACAGCCCTATGCTATAATTCATTTTACTGCAAAGACCAAGTATAAGGAACTTACCAAAGCCCTGTTGCTGTATATTGAGGATGAAATGTACTACTGGTAGTGTAGGGATAGACATTCTTGGATTTCCTCATCTGCAGAATGGGGCTCATTTAGAAGGTGGTTATGATTTAGCACAGATCTTGGTAGTCGTTCGAATGTTCGATGTTATTTGAGGAAGAGGCCCCATGTCATGTGGCCTAGGGTTCTGTGTTGGCATTCTTGGTTGAGAGCTGGTAAAGAGGTCAAGAAGATTCCTTTGGCAAGTTTTGAGCTCCTGCCTTTGTGTGTGGTTATGTGGTTGGGGTGAGGGGTGCTTGGCAGGAGAATGGAGAAAGGGCCTGCTTTGAGCAGCCTGGGAGCTGCTGAGGGCAATCATTCAGTCAGTCTCCCAGGCTATTCTGAACCCTCTGCACCCTGGGGACCCTCTAGAGTGAGCTGGGCTTGCTCCTTGCCCACCAGCTTCCAGTTGAGCTGAGGAGACAAAATTAACAACACAATAGGAAACAATGCATGACGGTATAATTACATGCTAGATTGGTAGGCTCTTTACAGAGCTAGAACTCTGCCCTGGGAGTCCAGCTCTTCTGAAGGCTCCTTTGTGCCTGAATTCCAACAAGTGCTTAGTCAGGAGTTTGGCCTGGAATCCCCATGTGGGTGTGGGGGGTCTTGGCTTTGATGCTGGAGTTTCTCTGGATGTTTGGCTGGGTGCTCTAGCAGTTCTCCCTAAGCACCCAGTGATCAAGGAAAGCTTCCTGTAGGAGGGGGCTGAGCTTGCACTGAGTTGCTGAGAGAGTAATGAGCACACATGCCTGACTGGCCTGACTGGAGAGGAGAAGGTCCTATTCTCTGACCTTGGAGAAGTCCTCTTTCCTTCCTATGCCTCAGTGACCTCATCTGTGAAATGGCGATCATGATCCTGCCCTGCTTATTTCACAATGCTGTTTTAAAAGCACAGTGGTAGAAGACCAATTTTGGGAGTCATTTAACCTTCCTGAGCCTGTTTCCTCATCTGCAAAATAAGGGTACTAGTAATAACCTCATAAGGTTGTGTGTGGTGAGGATTGAATGAGAGTTAATGCATGTAAGGTGTTGCTACACATGCTCAATAAATGTTATTTGTGCACCGTAAATGCCCTGTATCTGTGTGTGATGCTTATGCAGTTGGGCTGGACAAAAAAGGCAGCCCAGATCACAGAGAGGCCCCCAAAGCCAGATGCCATTTCTCTCCCTGTCCTTCCTACCTTAGATCTCCCTGCCAGTGTCCCTAGCCCTTTTTGAGAATGAGTCTTCTGGCTCCTCTGGGCCAGTACCCACTTCTAACAATGGCCGGATTTCCACTGCCTCCGGCCTGGCCATTTCCTGCTCTCTCTCAGAGTGTGAGAGGTTGAGGGAGGAGGGGACCTCTACGAGGAATGGGAAGGTGCCTGGAAATTTGGATTGTGGGACTTGTGGGACAGGACACTTGGGGATTTGGGGATCTGGCTGGGAGGCAGAATCTTTTATTCTTGAAGGAGGAAGTAGGGGTTATAGGGAAATGGAACTTGTTGAGGTCTGAGGAGGGTGGTAAGAATGCTTAGCTCCCAGTCTTCCTAGCTGTTTTAGGGACTCTGGCCCTGTGGCCCATGCTTTGATTCCCAGGGCAAGTTCTTGTTTTTTTGTGTGTTTTTTTTTGTTTTTGAGCTTTGATGTTGTTCCTAATCTCCCCATACCCTTCCTCACCAGTGCCTCCCCCTCAACAGGAAACTAGGGAAGGAGAAGGCAGAAACTTGAGGGGCCCCTTCCTTCTCTGAGAGCCCCACCCTTGGTCCCATTTCCATTCTCCAGGACAGGCCCCACTCTCAGGGCCCTCAGGGGCCACCATGCCAGCTGGGAGCCGGGCTGGGAGCCTGAAGGACCCTGATGTGGCTGAGCTCTTTTTCAAGGATGACCCTGAAAAGCTCTTCTCTGACCTTCGGGAAATTGGCCATGGCAGCTTTGGAGCTGTGTACTTTGTGAGTTGGGGCTTGGGAGGGTAGGGCAGGGATGGGGACTGCATTCTCCCCCTGTGGACCTCCACCTTCTGGTCTGGTCCTCTAGGCCCGGGATGTCCGGAATAATGAGGTGGTGGCCATCAAGAAGATGTCCTACAGTGGGAAGCAGTCTAATGAGGTGGGTCAGACTTAACAAGAACGGGTCGGGGGTAGGAGACCCATATCAAGATGCAGACTGAGTAAGTCTCTCCTCCCCCTGACGCCTCCCAGAAGTGGCAGGACATCATCAAGGAGGTTCGGTTCCTACAGAAGCTGCGGCATCCCAATACCATTCAGTACCGGGGCTGTTACCTGAGGGAACACACAGCTTGGGTGAGCTGGCCCCCTGTCTCTGGCCTGATCTTTGCCCCCTCTCAGACCCATCCTTATCTTGGTCTAGTCTCTTAGGTGGGCTCTATTCGGAGTGCTGGTGTGGGGATCTTGGGAAGGAGTGAGTCTCTCCCAACCTTTTTATTTCTCAGACAAAGCCATGAGCAGCAGAGTCTGCCCAGAAGGAGAGGCTGGTTTGAAGGGTGACATAGACTATTAGCAGTTGGAACAAGGGCACATGGGTTGGAAGAGCTGGAGATTGGAGCTTTGAAGGGATCGAGGTGGGAGAGGCTCTGACTCTAGGGACTCTTCCACCACCCCCTCATTTTCTCAGTTGTCCTTCCTCCCTGTCATTACCCTCGGGGCATTGCCTGAGTGGAGGATAGAGCAAGGAAGCTCTCTATTTTGGATCTCTGCCCAAGAGAGATGGGCCAGGGGTGGCCAGTTCTGCTGATCTCTGACCCTTGACCCTTCCTTAGCTGGTGATGGAGTATTGCCTGGGCTCAGCTTCTGACCTTCTAGAAGGTAAGTAACTCTGTCCAACAAGTGGAAGAAGGGAGAAGAGCAGAGAAGCTGTAGGGGAAGGGTTAAGGGAAACTTGTTCCAGTCTCACCCTTGGGCTCCCTCAGCTTGATGTTTTTCCTCACTCCCTAGTGCATAAGAAGCCCCTTCAGGAGGTGGAGATTGCAGCTGTGACCCACGGGGCCCTTCAGGGCCTGGCTTATCTGCATTCCCACAACATGATCCATAGGTACAAGCAGCACTGATGATGGCTGGGAGGGTGGCGGAGTGCTCGCTACACTGCTCTGCATTTAGCTGGGCTACAGCCTTCTTGGAACTTGGTGCTGTAGCCCCCACTCAGCCTTCCTAAGAGGCATGTCTTGTTCCTGTGCTTTGCTTCTTTGGCAGGGATGTGAAGGCTGGAAACATCCTGCTATCAGAGCCGGGCTTGGTGAAGCTGGGGGACTTCGGCTCCGCATCCATCATGGCACCTGCCAACTCCTTTGTGGGCACCCCGTACTGGTGAGTGGGAGTGGTGGTGATTGGAGAGAGCTGCCAGAAAGTTGGGAGCAGGAGTTGGCAGGGTCTGGGCAGGTAATTAGCCTCTTTCGTCTGAACTCCCAGGATGGCTCCGGAGGTGATCCTGGCAATGGATGAAGGGCAGTATGATGGCAAGGTGGATGTCTGGTCACTGGGGATAACGTGCATCGAGCTGGGTAAGGACAACCTCCACTCTGCCCCCTCCATCCTCTTTTCCCTTCATTCCCTTCTCTTTCTCTTATTATCCCCACACCATACCATCCTTTGAGGTTTCCAGGCTTCTGTTCATTTTGACTCTACCCTTCATCTCCAATATAGGCAGCTGTCAAATTCTGCCAGTTTTTTATTTGTTTATTTTATATTTGTTAATCCTCACCCAAGGATATTTTACCATTGATTTTTATTTTTGTTTTTTAATTTTTATTATTTTTTTAATCAGAGAGGAAGGGAGAGGGAGAGAGAAATAGAAACATCAATGATGAGAGAATCATTGATCAGCTGCCTCCTGCACGCCCCCCACTGGGGATCGAACCCACAACCTGGGCATGTGCCCTTGACCGGAATCGAACCCGGGACCTTTCAGTCCGCAGGCCGATGTTCTATCCACTGAGCCAAACTGGCAAGTGCTCCATTGATTTTTAGAGCGTGGAAGGGAGAGGGAGAGACAGAGAAACGTCTATTTGAGAGAGACACATCAATTGGTTGCCTCCTGCACGCACCTCAACTTGGGCCAGGGAACCTGCAAGCGCTATACATGCCCTTGACCAGATGGCATCTGGGACCCTTCAGTCCGTGAGCTGATACTCTGTCCACTGAGCAGAACTGGCTCGGGCAAATTCTGCCAGTTTTTATACCTAAAGATTTCATAGCATTCATCTCTTCCTGTCTAATACTCTAGTTCTAAACTTTTTTTTTTTAGCACGGACTGTGGGCCATGTGTGTGCTAGTAGGTTCTTGGGGGTATAGCAGTGAATAAGTCTCCTGCCTTCATGGAATTTATATTCAAGTTGGGGCAACAGGCATATTTTCTTTCAATGTAATAAGAGCTGAATGGGGGAGTTAAAGGAATAGTGCAACTCTAAAACAAGGGATATGACCTAGTTCAGAGGCTGAGGAAGGTCTTCCTGTAGCAGAAATATATCAATGGCGTCACAAGGCAAATAATAGTTAGCTGTTTGAAGACTGTAGGGAAGAGCATTCCAGACAGGTAAGAGCAGGCATGGGAAGCTGAAACTAGTTTTAGTTATCCTATATAATAAAAGGGTAATGTGCAAATTGACCCTAACGGCCGAATGACTGGTCGCTATGACGCACACTGACCACCAGGAGGCAGATACTCAATACAGGAGCTGCCCTCTGGTAGTCAGTGCACTTCCACAGGGGGAACACTGCTCAACCAGAAGCTGGCTCATGGCTGGCCAGCGCAGTGGTGGTGGCGGGAGCCTCTCCTGCCTCCGTGGCAGTGCTAAGGATGTCTGACTAACGGCAGGTGGACATCCCCCGAGGGCTCCCGGACTGTGAGAGGGATGTCTGACTGCCAGCTTAGGCCCGATCCTGCAGGGAGTGGGCCTAAGCCGGCAGGTGGACATTCCCCAAGGGCTCCTGGACTGCAAGAGGGTGCAGGCCAGGCTGAGGGACCCCCTAGTTTGGAATAATGCAGTAAAGAGCAGTAAGTGATATGGACAGAGAGTTAGGCTCAAGTGAGTTCATAAGGCCTTGAAGCCATGTCAAGGTTCTCATCTTTGTCAGCCTGCACTATTGAAACAACTATTTAATGAGATAATGTTTTGTAAGACCTCCAACAGGGTGCCAAACATAGACTAGTCCCAAGAAAGAGATGCTATTGCCCTAGCAGGTTTGGCTCGGTGGATAGAGCATCGGCCCTTGGACTGAAGGGTCATGGCTTTGATTCCAGTCAAGGGCACGTACCTGGGTTGCAGGCTCAATCCCCGGCTCTGGTAGGGACCCATGTGGGAGGCAACCAATCAATATGTCTCTCTCATATTGATGTTTTTCTCTCTGTGTCTCTCCCCTCCCTTCCACTCTAAAAATCAATGGAAAAATATCCTTCGGTGAGGATTAACAAACAGAAAAAAGAAAGAAAGTTGCTGTTAGTAACTCTTATAAGCAACTTCTTGCAGTGATCTTTCCTACTGCCATTCTCTCCTACTATAGTCTCTCTTATGTCACAGAGATCTGCTTAAGCTCTGCTGTTTCACTTTCTTTCTCAGAGCCAGCAGTGGCTCTCTGTTGCTTTCAAGACCGAAGTCATATCCATCTTTTCTTACCCCAAGCTAAAGACTGCTTCCTAAAGCCTGGCTTTCGTCTTCAGGAGCTCCACCACTGTGTGCCATGAACTTTTCCACTTTTTTGCCTTGATTTCTTTTGTGTCCCCTGCCCAAGGGCAGAAATTTGTACATGTCCATCTCTGCATGTCTACATTTACCATTTGAGGCCGCAACCAGACAAATATTTTAAGCAGGCCGGGAATAAGAAAAATATAGAGCTGTCCATTTTATTCCTAGTTTTGGTAGAGACATAGGTACAGAGAAATACTTCTCTACGATTAAAAAAAAATCACAAACACACACATCAATCTTGATGATAAATGGCAACTGATAATCAGGATCAGAAAAGCAAACTGGAAGTTTGGCAAACTGGAGATTGCTATTGCTTTTCTCCAGCCCATTGTTATGCAAGAATATAGGCTCTAATTCACCAGATCTAAGTTTTTAAGATAAACTGGAGATTTAGATTATTATTATTTGTTATGTGGAATTTAATTTAAAAATCATTATGTGGGCCAAAAGCATAAACAACATAAGACATTTGACTGAGCTACTTGGAGCTCCTGGCTTGCAATTTCTCATCTAAGGTCTAGCTCCAATATCCCTTTTTCCAAAAGACCTTCCCTGAATCCCCTGCAGATATACCAGCGGGAAGGCCCACCTCACACCAGCTTCCCAGCCATTTGCCTATCTTCCTCTTGTGCCAGTTAACAGTTTGAACTTGATATTATTTGTCCAGCCCTATTTAATCTTTCTGTCAGACTGAAGTTCGTTGAGGACAGGACCTATTTCTTGTTTTCCTTTACCTTCCCCATAACACTTAGCGAGCTTTTGCTCTCATTTGGCACCTAATAAATATTAATTTGGCTGATAATTTTCTTCGGCCTTTGGTGCTTTTGCATATGTTATTTTTTTATCTCTACTTCACCTTGTGCAGGTGAAAGGATGGTGTTGCATTTTCCAGAGGGAATACATTGAGATTATGTGAATTGCTCAGAGTCATGCAGCCAAGAAGTCAGGGAGCTGGAATGTGAACCCAAATCTTCGGATTTCCGTTCCAGTCTCCTCTACCCACTGCCATCTCTCACTTTCTCCCATTTGACCTTTCTTTGTAGCGGAACGGAAACCACCACTGTTTAACATGAATGCGATGAGTGCCTTATACCACATTGCACAGAATGAGTCCCCTGTGCTCCAGTCAGGACACTGGTAAGGGCTTGGATCCCTGGGCCCAGGGGTTAGGCCATAGGGTAAGGCTGCCTGACTCATCCCTTTCCCACCCCTCCCTCACCCTCCTGTGACTACTAGGTCTGAGTACTTCCGGAATTTTGTCGATTCCTGTCTTCAGAAAATCCCTCAAGACAGACCAACCTCAGAGGTTCTTCTGAAGGTGAGGACTCACTGGCCTAGGATTCTTCTAGAACTGTAGCTTGTTTAAGCTACAAGAAACCCCTCAATGAAATTAGTGATTCCCACCAAAAACTTCATTTATGAATTCCCACCCCCTCCCTGTTAGATTTTGTCTACCAGACTGCCTTTATTAAGTAATAATTTGTTTTCCCATCTTTTATTAATCAAAGATGTATATAATTGTGAGCCAGGACTTCTGGTCAGCATGCGATAACCAGGGTTACCACACTGATCTGATGTAAATCAAGCCAAAAGCCTGTGTAGCCTTGTCATGGGTAAATGTATGATTTCCCTTAGGTGTTTTTTGACTTAGCAAAAGTAGAGGGGCCCCTATTCCCTTCACAGACCCATGGGGGCCTAAGGAGCCCTAGTTGGGAACTGACATAGATTGTCTAGTTTGACAGTTGTTTTGTAATTGTGGGATTCCTTATGAGGCCCAGAGAGGCCTCATGACATGTCCACGGACATGCAGCACTTTGATAGAGGACCTGGACTGGAATCCAGATGTGACTGGTCTTGCCCGTTGGCCATTGGTGAAGGAATAAGAGACTGGGGAGATTGGGTGGTGAAAATTAATGTGGGAGAAAGTGTTGGGACAAGGCCAGCATCCACCCATGAGGACATGGGTCCCAGGGGATTGCCTCAGGCTAGAGGGAATGCCAGCACCCATAGGATATTGAGGGTCGTAGGGGTGCTTGGCAGCAAGCCTCAGTGTTCTCTTTCCCCAGCACCGATTTGTGCTCCGGGAGCGGCCACCCACAGTCATTATGGACCTAATTCAAAGGACCAAGGACGCTGTGCGGGAGCTGGACAACCTGCAGTACCGCAAGATGAAGAAGATTCTATTCCAAGAGGCACCCAATGGCCCTGGTGCTGAAGCCCCAGAGGAGGAGGAGGTGACCCAGCTTGCCCTGCCACCCTTTACCACCATGTTGTACTTGCCTCCTAGCAGCTGCTTGGCCCCCTTACCCATCCCTCCTCACACCCACTGTCTCCTTGTGCTACCTCCATGTACACACCCCTTGTTCTTCCCTCCTTCCCTGCCCAACAGCCTACGCCCTGTCTACAGGAGGCGGAGCCCTACATGCACCGAGCTGGGACGCTGACCAGTCTAGAGAGTAGCCACTCAGTGCCCAGCATGTCCATCAGCGCCTCTAGTCAGAGCAGCTCAGTCAACAGCCTAGCAGATGCTTCAGACAATGAGGAGGAAGAAGAGGAAGAGGAAGAGGAGGAAGAAGAGGAGGAAGGCCCTGAAGCCCGGGAGATGGCCATGATGCAGGAAGGGGAACACACAGTCACCTCCCACAGTTCCATCATCCACCGGCTGCCGGTATGCAGCTCGCCCTGAGTAGGCCTGACAGTGGAAAGGCCCAGCCCCAGCTCTTCTGCTCAGGCATCGTCTGGGCTCCCTTCTCTCCCTCCCAAGCATGACTGCCTCCTCTCTAAATCTGACTGGGTCTCCAAGGAACTCTCTTTGGGCCCAGTGGCCTCTGAGCCTGTATATCCTTTCCACCTTCCCTCTAGGGCTCTGACAACCTATATGATGACCCCTACCAGCCAGAGCTGACCCAGGGCCCTCTCCAGCAGCCTGCAGCCCCAGCTCCCACTTCTACCACTTCTTCTGCCCGCCGCCGGGCCTACTGCCGCAACCGGGACCACTTTGCCACCATCCGTACTGCTTCCCTGGTAAGTGCATCCATTCTCCTTTGGGCCACAGGTCCCAATCATCTAAGTCCAGAAATGATTTCCTCCTTGTGGCACATGGTTAAGTTCAAATTCTACCCTCACTTTTGGTAGCTGTCTCTTGCCTTTTCTTCACTTCAACCTCTAGGGGATTGGCCACATTGGGTATTCCTAGCTTGGCAAACTCTTATTCCATTTTTGTGGCTGGACTTAAATTGTGTTTCCTCGGGTGCCTTGCCAGGCCCCTGGCCAATTGGGTGCTCCTGAACAGCATTATGACAGATGTGCTGGATTCTGTGTTTGTGGAGGGCTAGGGTGGTGTTCAGATATCTGCCTCATACCAGTGATTGGTTCTCAGGTTCACATACATGCCTATATTTAATCCAGCTCCTCTGGGAGGGAGCCAGTGTGATCCCATTTGAGAGGTGAGGCAGCCATGACTCAGGGCCTGCTTGCCTAAGGCACTTATCCTAGCATTGTTGGTGGTTGTCACATTCTGTAAGCAGCATTGGTCCTTTTCTAACATTAACTCATAGCAGTGGTTTTCTCAGTTGACAGGGAAAAGTGGGTAGACATTTAGATTACATACCTGCTTAGCTGCAAGCACCAACAACCCCCTTACTTGGTCTAGTGGTCTCTGCATGTGGTTGGTTCTGTTAGGTCAGCTCTTCAAATCCTGTGATGCTTGGTTCTTTGTGATACTGTGCAGAGAAATCTGTGACTTCCAGGGTATTGGCCACCTGGACAATGGACCTGAGCTCAAACCTCAGTTGAGGACATCCAGTCCCAGTGTTCTTGTTATTCCAACATCTCATGGCCCAGATCCAGTTCTGAACTTGGGCTATAATGATCCTCAGTGTTTGCTGAAGGAGAACAAAGCCAATACTTAGTGATTCACAGTGTTCTAGACACTAGTACGTACTAGTATGTATCAAAGTTAATCTCCACAGCCCTCTATGAGGAGGTATTATGGCCCCATTTAATAGACGAGGAAACCAAGGTTTAGCAACCTTAACTTGCATGAGGTCACATGGTTAGTAAGTGGCAGAGCTGGGACATGGACCCAGGTCTCTATGATTACTCTCTTTTTGTTGTTATTAATCCTCACCCGAGGATATTTTTCCATTTATTTTTAGAGAGAGTGGAAGGGAGGGGAAGAGACAGAGAGAGAAAAACATTGATGTGAGAGAGACACATCAATTGGTTGCCTCCTGCACTCACCCTGAGCAAGGCCAGGGATCGAGCCCGCAACCTAGGAATGCATCCTTGATCAGAATTGAACCCGGGACCCTTCAGTTCACAGGCCAACGCTCTGTCTACTGAGCCAAACTTGCCTGGGCTGTATGATTACTCTTTTGAACTAATTTGAATTGTCCTACTTTTACACCTCTTATTATCTCATCAACCTGTGAAGTTAATTATATTTTCATTATCCAGTTGAGGTGGCAGGCTCAGAGAGGTTATGTGTGAGGAAGGTACCAAATGTGAGAATTAAACCCACGTGTCTAAAGCCCATGTTCTTTCTTCATAGAGCATGAAGACTGTGTGTGCTAATAAAATGGGGGCCAAGGCTGAGCCTTTCTTCTCATCCTCTCTCCCGCCCCAGGTCAGCCGTCAGATCCAGGAGCATGAGCAGGACTCAGCTCTGAGGGAGCAGCTAAGTGGCTATAAGCGGATGCGACGGCAGCACCAGAAACAGCTGTTGGCCCTGGAGTCACGGCTGAGGGGTGAACGCGAGGAGCATAGTGCACGGCTGCAGCGAGAGCTTGAGGCACAGCGAGCTGGCTTCGGGGCTGAGGCAGAAAAGCTGTCACGGCGGCACCAGGCCATCGGTGAGAAGGAGGCACGAGCTGCCCAGGCTGAGGAACGAAAGTTTCAGCAGCACATCCTTGGGCAGCAGAAGAAGGAGCTGGCTGCCCTGCTGGAGGCGCAGAAGCGAACCTACAAACTTCGGAAGGAGCAACTAAAGGAGGTGGGATAGGTCCAGCAGTGGAGTGGATGGGGCCTGGTGGTAAGCGAGGCAGTCCCTAACTGCCCTGCTCTCCCCACTGCCCAGGAGCTTCAGGAGAACCCCAGCACACCCAAGCGGGAGAAGGCTGAGTGGCTTTTGCGGCAGAAGGAGCAGCTACAGCAGTGCCAGGCGGAAGAGGAGGCAGGGCTGCTACGGAGGCAGCGCCAGTACTTTGAGTTGCAGTGTCGCCAGTATAAGCGCAAAATGCTGCTGGCTCGTCATAGCCTGGACCAGGATCTGCTGCGAGAGGTGGGTCACCCCATTCCCCTCCCGGATCCCAGACATCCTTTAAAAAAAAAAAAATTATATAGATATAGATAGATTGATTTCAGAGAGGAAGGGAAGGGGAGAGAAAAATAGAAACATCAATGATGAATCATTGATTGGCTGCCTCCTGCATGCCTCATACTGGGAATGGAGCCCACAACCCAGGCATGTGCCCTGACCGGGAATCGAACCTCAACCTCCTGGTTCACAGGTCAGTGCTCAACCACTGAGCCATGCTGGCCCGGCCCAGACATCCTTTTTCACTTGCCTCACTTGTAGTTGTCTTTCCCCTCAGCCCACCTTCATGTTATGGTTCTGCTTCTCTTGAACACCACTTTTGCTTCTCATGCCCACCAGAAAGACCCTGCTAGAGTTCCCTTAGAATTCTATTCCCAGACCAGCCAGGAGTTTGGCTCCCTTATATCCCACCCTCAGCTCCTTCTGCCAAAGAGTTTTGGGGCTCTCGCACCAACAAGGTGTCCTAACTGGACTCTGGGCCCTGCCTCTCTTCTGCTTCAGGACTTGAACAAGAAACAAACACAGAAGGACTTGGAGTGTGCATTGCTGCTGCGGCAGCACGAGGCCACACGGGAGCTTGAGCTAAGACAGCTCCAGGCTGTACAGCGCACAAGGGCAGAGCTCACCCGCCTGCAGCACCAGACAGAGCTGGGCAACCAGCTGGAGTACAACAAGCGGCGTGAGCAAGAGTTGCGGCAGAAGCATGCAGCCCAGGTTCGCCAGCAGCCCAAGAGCCTCAAAGTACGTGCAGGCCAGCGTCCCCCGGCCCTCCCGCTCCCCATTCCTGGGGCTCTGGGACCACCCAGCACAGGCACCCCTAGAGAAGAGCATCCCTGCTCATCTGGCCAGGAGGCAGTCTTTGACCAAAGAATTCTGGGAGAGGAGGAGCAAGCAATTCCAGAGAGAAGGATTCTGGGAAAGGAAGGGGCCACCTTGGAACCAGAGGAGCAGAGGATTTTGGGGGAAGAATCAGGAACCCCTAGTCCCAGTCCACAAAAACATAGGTGTTTGGTTGATGAGGAAGTTTGGGGTCTTACTGAGGAGGAGATAGAGGAGCTAGGAGTCCCATCCCTGACACCTCAGGAGAGGAACATTGTGGGCCAGGAGTTGGCTGAGGCATGGAGGTTGTGGGAGAAGGAGGATAGGAGCCTCCTGGATGAGGAATTTGAGCTTGGCTGGGTCCAGGGCCCAGCTCTGACCCCAGTCCCTGAGGAGGAGGAAGAGGAAGAAGAGGAGGAGGGGGCTCCAATTAGGACTCCGAGGGATCCTGGAGATGGCTGTCCCTCACCAGACATCCCCCCTGAACCCCCTCCAACATATCTGAGACCTGGCCCTGCTAGCCAGTTCCCTGGACTCCTGTCCCATGGCCTCCTGGCCGGCCTCTCTTTTGCAGTGGGGTCCTCCTCTGGCCTCCTGCCCCTACTACTTCTGCTGCTGCTCCCACTGCTGGCGGCCCAGGGTGGGGGTGGCTTGCAGGCCTCGCTGCTAGCCCTTGAGGTGGGGCTGGTGGGCCTGGGGGCCTCCTACCTACTTCTTTGTACAGCTCTGCATCTGCCCCCCAGTCTGTTCTTACTCCTTGCCCAGGCCACTGCACTGGGGGCTATCCTGGGTCTGAGCTGGTGCCGGGGCCTTATAGGTGTCCCTCTGGGCCTTGTAGCCGCCTGGCTGCTAGCCTGGCCAGGCCTGGTTCTACCACTGGCAGCTATGGCAGCTGGGGGCAAATGGGTGCGGCAGCAGGGACCTCAGATTCGCCGGGGCATCTCTCGGCTCTGGTTACGGGCTCTGCTGCGCCTATCCCCCATGGCCTTTAGGGCCCTACAGGGCTGTGGGGCTGTGGGGGACCGGGGTCTGTTTGCCCTCTACCCCAAGACCAACAAGGATGGCTTCCGCAGTCGACTGCCTGTCCCTGGGCCTCGGCGGAGTAATTCCCGGGCTTCCCGACACCCACTAGCCCTATTGGCAAGGTTTTGGGCCCTGTGTAAGGGCTGGAACTGGCACCTGGCACGGGCCAGCCAGGGTTTGGCCTCCCGCTTACCTCCCTGGGCTATCCACACACTGGCCAGCTGGGGCCTCCTTCGGGTTGAACGGCCCAGCCGTATTCCCCGACTGCTACCACGCAGCCAGCGCAGGCTAGGGCCCCCTGCCTCCCACCAACCACCACCAGGGACTCTAGCTGGGCGGAAATCCCGAACCCGTCAGTCCCGGGCCCTGCCTCCCTGGAGGTGACCAACTCTGGTGTTTCATCAGCCCGAATCTAGAGCATTGAGCACTTTATCTCCCACTACTCAGCGAAGATTCTGCAGTCCCAGTCCTCCCTTTCACCCCTCCTTCCTCGGTGTGCTCCCCCACCCCCAACCCTTGGACCTCTAGACAGGCAGCCCCCTCCACTAGAGCTCAGAAGTTACACTTTGTGTTCTCCTGAAGCTCCTCCCCACCCTAAGTTATTGCTGTTCTCCGGCTGTGTGTGTGCTCATCCTCACCCTCATCGACTCAGGCCTGGGGCCAGGTGTGGTGGTGGGTGGAAAGAGTCATGTGTTTTTTTTTCTCTCTTTGATTTTGTTTTTCTGTCTCCCTTCCAACCTATCCCCTTTCCCCATCAAAAAAAGAAAAAGACAAACACAAATAAAATATCTAAGCGGAACTATACCTTTGGCCCAGGCTGCCTCTGTCTGCTTTGTCCTGCCGCCTAGCCTCCCTGGTATGCCCCAATCCAGACCCTTGGCCCCCAGTCCCATGACCTCTTCACCTCCATCTACGTTATCTCAACCCCTTTCATTCCTCAGCCTCATCCTCTCTGCCGTCATAACTTTATTGCATCATGACCACCACCAGCTTGGGGGTCTGGACCTCTTTGAGCTTTGACATATCTTATGCCCACAGTTCCCATTTGTGGATTCCTTACGAGACTCCTTAGGTTCTGGGTCCTTTTGTCCTCATCCCCTGCTTTGTCTCCCAACCTGTTCCCTTTCTGGGAGCTGAATTTCTCTCCTGACATCAGGCATTATCCTAGAGGGCTGGGGGATGGAACTGGAAGCCTTGAATAGTAGGGGATGGTGAGTTTGGGGGCCAAGCAAGAGAGTATGGGGGCCGTGGAAATGGGATTGGTTGTGGGCGTGGAATGGGAGCTGAGTGCGTAAGGGGCTGTCTGGAATGTGGGCATCTGGCCAGGGTGGCAGCTGTTGGCCCATTGAACTTGTCAGGCCCTTTCTGGCCACTTCTTTGCCCCTTTGCCTTATGTGGCCTGAGATGGGGCCACCTCTTATCCACTTCTCAGCTCGGTGGTTGTCCTTCCCTCCTTCCCACCCAGAGGTACTGAACCTGGGCCTTCCTCTGTCTTTAGCTGTGTTGCTCTGTTCCATGGGTGTGTTGTGTGATTTGGTTTTCTCACTCTTGTATACATTCTGTATCTGCTCACATGCTTCTATCTCTAGGTCATGTTTTCTCTCTGCATGGTCAAAGCTTCTTGTATGCCCTCAATACTCTAAAGATTCTGTTCCCTGTCCATGAACTCTCCTGCTGTTTCTCGTGAGTTTTCCACCCAACTCTGTGAACATGCTCTTGGAACCTTGTTTTCTTTGCATCTCTTGCCCATTGAGAATCTTCCTGATCTCTCTCAACACGATCCCATCTCTTCGTGTCTGTCTGTATACAGTTCCCCCCGCCCCCTCTGTCTAACATGTTTTCTGTTTCTCTCCCTCTCCCTGTCTCTGTTTCTGTCTCTTCCTCTCTCTTTCCCCCTTCTCCCCTGATTGTTCCTCCTCCTCCTGTTCCTCTTCCTCCTGTTCTTCCTCTTCCTCCTCTCCCTCTTCCTCTCCCCTGCCCCCATTTCCCCTCGGTCCATCCACTGCATAGTCTAAGGAGCTGCAGATCAAGAAGCAGTTCCAGGAGACGTGTAAGATCCAGACTCGGCAGTACAAGGCTCTGCGGGCACACTTGCTGGAGACTACGCCTAAAGCTCAGCACAAGAGCCTCCTTAAGCGGCTCAAAGAAGAACAGACCCGAAAGCTGGCAATCCTAGCCGAGCAATACGACCAGTCCATCTCAGAGATGCTCAGCTCACAGGCGGTGAGGCCTGGGGTCCAGAGAGGGAGCATGGTGGAGATTGGCCGCTATTTCCCACTTGGTTATGGGCAGTGAAAGCAGGGGAGGGGGTGGATAGAGAAGGGGCTTTTTGTTCCTGGGAAACCTCAGATACCTCCAACTGTTAGTATTCTCTGCAATTGTTTTATTCTTTCGCTTGAGTATTTTCTTAAGGTCTTAACAAAGCCAGCCTGCCTATTCTACCAAGAACTACCAAGGAAAGTGTGGCTGTAATTTTTCCTTGAGCCTGAGTTAGTTTAATGTGTGAATAGCAAATCAAAATGTTTGTAGCCCTCAGGCCAATTTTCTGACTTCTAGAGGATTTTGAAGGTTGCTGTCTAAAAGTGATCACACATAAGTAACATGGAATGGGTCACTTAAAATATACACATGGTGTAAAAAGTAACACTATTCATTGCCATTTTTTCACCCAATCCCACTTCTCAGAATTATTAAAAATTCATTGTACTAGATTATTTCCTATGCATATTGGAAAGTTACATAAAATTTTGAAACAAGAATGGAATCATACTTTACATACTATTCTTTAACTTCTTTTTCCACCTAATATTTCTTGGACCTCTTCCCATGTCAGTACACATATCATTTTTTTAACAGCATAGAATTTTCCATGGTATAAATATACCATAATTTATTTAACCCATCCCTTATTGGTGGACATTTAGGTTGTTTCCAGTATATTGCTATTACAACGCTTCAGTGAACACCTTCGAGCACATGTGCAAGTATACCTTGGGGATAAATTCCTGGAAGTGTAATTGCTGTGTCACAGGGTATGACGACCTTTCATTTTGGTAGATGTTGACACTGGCTGCTTCTTGAAACCTTAGGGCCCAGGCCTACCTGGGGCAGGGGAGGATTGTGGGGGTTGGGGAGGAGGCCCCTAAAATTAGTTCTTCCTATTTTCCAGCTGCGGCTTGATGAGACCCAAGAGGCAGAGTTCCAAGCCCTTCGGCAGCAGCTTCAACAGGAACTGGAGCTACTCAATGCTTATCAGAGTAAGATCAAGATTCGCACGGAGAGTCAACACGAGAGGGAGTTGCGAGAGCTGGAACAGAGAGTAGCTCTGAGGCGGGCACTGCTAGAGCAGCGGGTAAGAGGGCTTGGCCTCCAGGATGGGGTGGGCAGCCCCCCTCCCCCTCGAACCCTCACTGGACTCTCTAATCTCTTCTGGGTGTTCCAGGTGGAAGAGGAGCTGCTGGCCCTGCAAACAGGGCGTTCTGAACGAATCCGGAGTTTGCTTGAGCGGCAGGCCCGTGAGATCGAGGCTTTCGATGCTGAGAGCATGAGGCTGGGTTTCTCCAGTATGGCTCTGGGGGGCATCCCAGCCGAGGCTGCTGCCCAGGGCTATCCCGCTCCACCCCCTGCCCCTGCCTGGCCCTCCCGCCCTGTTCCCCGTTCAGGGGCACACTGGAGCCATGGCCCTCCTCCACCTGGCATGCCCCCCCCAGCCTGGCGTCAGCCTTCTCTGCTGGCTCCTCCAGGTCCCCCAAACTGGCTGGGGCCCCCAGCACAGAGTGGGACACCCCGTGGTGGAGCCCTGCTACTGCTAAGAAACAGCCCCCAGCCCCTGCGACGGGCAGCCTCGGGGGGCAGTGGCAGTGACAATGTGGGCCCACCTGCTGCCGCAGTGCCTGGGCCTCTGAGCCGCAGCACCAGTGTCGCTTCCCACATCCTCAATGGCTCCTCCCACTTCTATTCCTGAAGTGCAAGGTGGATAAGCAGATGGAGGGGCAGGGGCAAGGGTGGGTGGAGCCTGATTCTGGAGGGCTTATAAGCTTGAGGCCCACCCAAGGGTGGGGGAGAGGATGTTAGTTCCAGCTCTCCTCAACCTCCTCATCTCATGAGCTTCTTGGGCTGGCCAGTGGCCCAGGGTCAGCTTGGGCATAGGTTCCTCAAGGCTGACTAGGAGCCCCTGCCTCCCCACCATGGTGCCAGGGTCTCTCTCCACCACCGCCTTGGAAAAGGAGGGAGATGTGTGTGTCAAATATTCATCTAGTCCCCTGGGGGAGGGGAAGGGTGGGTCTAGATATATTCAGAGAACTAAACTCCCTGCATTGGGGCCATGGATTGGGGACGCCAGGCCCCCGCAGACCTGGGATGTGACAGAGCAAGTCTGGGGGTCTGGGGTGGGGAGTACGGGAGGAAAGGGCCTTCTTAGTAAGAAGGATAAGGATGGGGTCTTGGGGTCAGGATGCCTGGGTCTCTCCATTCCCCTGTTGCCGTCTGAAGTCCTGTGCCGTCTTGTCTTTTTTTTTAATTGCGATCAGAGCTGGGGCAGGGGAACAAGGGAAGGACCTTGGAAGGGGCTGCTCCCAGGTCTGGGGGCAGTGATGGGAGCCCCTCCCAGCTACGGGGCTGGCACAGAGCCCCAGGGCAAGCTTTTAATAAACTGTTGGTTATTCTAACAGACCCCAGGACTCCTGCTTCCTAAGCTGTGTACTAAGGACTGTTCAGTGGCAGGCGATGTTACTTGTGTTTAAAAAGAGGATTTACTGGGCTGTAGACCTAAAAATGCAGTGTTTTTAATGACTTCGGCCATCACTGGATCCAGAGCCTTAGATGGGTCATTAGACTCTGACCTCTGCTTCCCTTTGCTTTGGCTCCAAAGATTTTTAGAAGGTTCACTTCCTGCTCAAGCTCCTAGCAGCTCCAGGCTTACATCTGACCAGCAGCTTCAACAGCAGGAATCCCAGCAAATCCCTGAAGTGGCCTCACTGGCTCCATCTACAGCCAGAGGCCTGGCATGGCGCTCTGACTGGTAAGGTGTAGGTCCTATACCCCCTGCCCCTAGAATGCTGAAAGAGTTGGCCCCTAGACCAAGGGGCTGTTTTTATAAAGGGGAAGGAAGACATAAACACCAACTGTCTCCAGGTTATTTCATTTTGTGCTTCACACTCTTAAAGCCAGTTTTTCAAGAGTCCTTCCACCAAGACCGGAGGATCAGAGGCACACTAGTCAGACTGGAGGAAGGAGATTAGGAGCCACACTCTAATAGAGCCTGGTGGCAGGCTGGATGGCAGGGTCTAAAAGCTGGGACTTCTTTGGAGAACCTGAGGGGAATTAAAGGGAACTAGACGGGGTGGGTGGGAGGACAGTGGCCACTTCTCAACCTCCTGGCCCAAAGTAGAGGGGGGCTGAGTGTGGGGGACTAGTTTTGATGAGGTGATTCAAACACTCCTTTATTGAGTCTTAAAAAATAAACTGTAAGCACTTTAAACTGAGAACATGAACCAGAAATAGGATCCCAGCAATTGCCCCTGGGAGTTTCAAGTCTGAAGAAAGGTGCTTCTCTTTGGGCACAGAGTTTGGGTTGGCCGGGGGTGCTATATACGTGTGCTTTCTACAAGTGTATAAAGTTCCTCCTGGTAGATGGGGGAGCCTAGTTACTCTCGCCGTCGCTGCTGATGATGCCACGCATATGAGACCAGTCTGGGCGTGGGGGACAGTGCCGCTCTTCCTCTGAGTCCAGGGTCCGGCGGTATAGCTCCCCGGGGGCGGCTGACTCTGAAGGGTTCCAGGCCGTGCGTCTCCGTGGCCGACCTGGGGGAAGACGGAGATGAGTTGTCTGAGGAAGTCCAAGCCCCATCTGTTCCTGGGCAGGGGAAGAAGCCCCTCACCTGAATAGCTGATGATGTTGGTAACGTCCAAGGATGCCACCTCGGCTGCCTCCTCACGCTGCTCCTTCAGAGCCCGACACTTCTCTAAAGAAGGGTTACCTGGGGCAGAAGAGGCTTGTGATCCTCTCTCCCCAGCAGCCAAGGACCTCTCCTGCAGCCCCAGGGCACACCCGGCCTAACCCTTCATGCCCAGAGCTTCCAGCTCTGCCCGGAGGACACACAGGCGCTCCTTGCGCGAGCGGCAGGAGCCCAGCAGCTTCTTGTAGTTGCGATGGGCACCACAGGCCCGGATGTAGCGCTTTAGTCTCATCACAGCAGGGTGGTCCTCATCACGATGACCAGTCTGGCAAGAAAAGACAACAGCTGAAGGTCAGGTCTTCTGGGTACAACTCTAGGTCTCCCTCTTAATTGTGGCCTCCCACCCCATCTTCACCCTCACCTTCCTGCCTTTGGGTTCCGGGCTGCCATTTGCAGAAGAGGAGGAAGAGCTTCGTGGCCTGCTTTTCTGGGAGCTCTTCCTGTAAGAGCGGTTCTTCCTCTCCCCCTTGAGGGTCCCCCCTACCTCACTGTCACTCACCTCCCTCTCTGAGTCACTTGCCTCACCGTTGGTTGTCTTTCTACTTTCTACTTCGCCTGACTTTCCCATGCCTTTAGTAGCTGGTTTCAACTTCCTCCGGCTGTCTTCCCCATCCTCCTCACTGCTGCCACTCTGCCTTTTGCCACCATCCCACTGGGTCCTGTCCTCGCCCTTCCTCTGCACTAGGGGCTCTTCATCTTCCCCACTGTTCTCTCCACTGCCTGCTACTGCTCTTTCCTTCTCCTCCTCTCTGGCCCCCCCGTCTCCCAGCACTTTTGCTGCCAGGTTTTTCTGCTTACTGCTCCTGTCCTCCCAAGCTGACTTTTTCCCTCCATTGTTTGGAGCTCTGGGTTTCCAATCCTCCTCTCTGTTCTCTTTCTTGGCTAGTGTCTCCTCCCCCTCGCTCTCTGTTTCATTTTCCTGGTGTCTTTTAGCTCTTTTGTTTTCCATCCTTTGGGCAAGTTCTTCCTCACTGTCCTCACTCTCCTCCATGGCCTGCTTCCTACTAGCTGAAATCTTGCCTGGTACCTGCTTGTTCTTAATTGTGGCCTCCCACCCCATCTTCACCCTCACCTTCCTGCCTTTGGGTTCCGGGCTGCCATTTGCAGAAGAGGAGGAAGAGCTTCGTGGCCTGCTTTTCTGGGAGCTCTTCCTGTAAGAGCGGTTCTTCCTCTCCCCCTTGAGGGTCCCCCCTGCCTCACTGTCACTCGCCTCCCTCTCTGAGTCACTTGCCTCACCGTTGGTTGTCTTTCTACTTTCTACTTTGGCTGACTTTCCCATGCCTTTAGTAGCTGGTTTCAACTTCCTCCAGCTGTCTTCCCCATCCTCCTCACTGCTGCCACTCTGCCTTTTGCCACCATCCCACTGGGTCCTGTCTTTTGTCACACGTTTCTTCCTAGGCCTGCCTTTGGACTCCTTCTCCTTATTCCCTTCCTCACTGCTCTCTTCTTTCCAGACCTTACTTGTTCTAGCAGAGCTCTCCTCCTCCTCCCAGCTCTCCTTCACGGCCTCCTTCTCTAATCCAGTCTTGTATGCAGTAAGGTCCCTCTGCTGTTCTTCCTCATCGCTGCTCTCAATTGCTCTTTTTGAGGCCCGCTTTGGACTCTCCTCTGTGGGACTGACTACTGCCCCCATCCCATTCTTTGCTGGGTGGCTGAAGCAGTCTGGACTGGAGGCTGCAGCACTGGGCTCTGGAATGTGGAGAGAAGAGAAGGTTGGGACAGGTTCCTCCTGCCCCTTTTCCCTCCACTTGGGATAGGTTGTCTCAAACCCTGCTTTGACAGATGAATGGAGAGACAGCAGGAAACAGCCATCAGTCCACCCTGTTCCTGGGTCCTGACTCACTGGCCTCACGACCTCATCCAATGCCTTGGGACATAGTACATGCACAGTAAATACTTTCTGAATGAACCAACTATGCAGAAGGCACTAACCTGAATCCGAATTCAAACGGAACCTTTTTCTCTCTGGGTCACTGCAGGAGGTGGGGGGCCTCTTTGCCTTCTTGGCAAGGTCTAGTCCTTCTCTGGCACCCGCTTCATCCACCTGTTTGTGCATGAAGAGGGCAAAACGTGTATCAAGGTGATGCTCTGCCACACCCCTTCTCTGGCCCCTATTCCTCGGCAACAAGCCCTCCCCCCGTGGAGGGGGTTCCGCCCACACCTGCATCTTCAGTAGTTCCTCCTCCACGAGCCGCTTCAGTGCCTGCTTCTCCTTGGGATCCAGGTGGTCGCTGCCGGTGTGAGCCAAGAACCTTCGCCGCACGATGGAGTGGGTGAGCGTGCTGCGGAGAGAGATGTCAAGGGGAGTCCCCGGCCCGGCCCTGCCCTTTTCAACCCCAACCCCAACCTCCAGTGCACCTGAGGTCCGGACGGCCCCGGAAGAAGCTACGGGTAAACTCCCGCATCTCGTTCTCCCGCGCCATTTTGCTCGATTGGGATTGGTGGCCCCCGCCTTTTTTCTTCTCGGCCTCCGTTAGCGCGTTTGACAGGAACGTGCGCACGCGCAGTGTAGTGGCGTTGTAAGGCGAGGGACCGTTGGGTGTCGGTTGTAGGACGCTTGGACCGAGGGCTTTGCCAGACAAAACTTGATTTCCCGGCAGTTGGAGGGTCTCGCGGCTCCTCCCTTGTTTTAGAACCGATCGTTTTTAAAAAATTCTCGATAGAAACTGTTTCGGCGCGGCAACCTTTGCGTGTACGTAATCAATCCGCGACGCCTCCGTCCGTGGTCTCGGGCCAGCTAGGCCGCTGTGACTTCGAAAGACAGAAGAAAAGGGACATCTCTCCTGAAAACTAGGACTCCCCGGGGGAAGAGTCTTGTGCCTTCCAATCTCTGAGCACGTATAGAATCAATAAGGGCGAACCGCCAGCGTCCGCCATCTTTGTGACATCATCAAGGTGCGGCGACACCATCTTTAGCGTAGTCCCTGGAAGCAAAGTTCCTTTCCGGGTATTCCCTGAGAGGGCAACTGGGGTGGTAACGAAAACTGGGCGCGGGGTACGCCGGGAATTGTAGTCCCAGCAGGCACAGTTTTACTTAGTCTCCGGAAGTGGAGGTTTGAGGCGGGGCTGAGCGCTATTAGGGTAGCGGGACTTCAGTGCTGGGGCGCCGCTCCCGGGGCCGGTCATGAACGGGCCGGCGGACGGCGAAGTGGACTACAAGAAGAAATACCGAAACCTGAAACGGAAGCTCAAGTTCCTCATCTACGTGAGTGATGGGTGAGGAGGTGGGGGGTGAGGCCTGTCGCTGGTAGGACCGCAGTTGACCCACGAGTAAAGGGAGTGGGGTGAGCTGTCGCCAGGTTCCGGGCCCCTTTCCGGGCCACCGTTGGCTCAGCGCGCACCTTGACTGTGATACAGGAACACGAGTGCTTTCAGGAGGAACTGAGGAAGGCACAGAGGAAATTGCTGAAGGTGTCCCGGGACAAGAGGTGAGACACGCTGGGTGGGAGAAGGGAGCCCTGCGGGTGCTGAGGTCCCTGTGGATGTACACATTCGGACCCTGTTACAGGAATAGGGCCACACGTGCATGGTGCCGGCCTTGGGGCTGTTGCTAGGTTCCAGCGGACCAGCTAGAGGGGACAAGGGCCAGGACAACATTGCTGAGGTAGCAATCAACACTCTTGTTCTCCCCGCCTCTTTCCTCAGTTTCCTCCTAGACCGACTCCTGCAGTACGAGAACGTGGATGAAGACTCTTCGGGTGAGCATGAATGACGGGTGGAGGACATGGTTCCTGCACTTCAGCAAGCTAACTGGGCCCCTGCTTTTAGGCTGGGGAGGCGATACGGCTGCCAGTGGTTCTTAAGCCTAGTTGCTTGCCCTCCACCTCTACTGTTCTTCCACCCAAGCATTTACTGAACATCTGTGTTTTAGGCACTGTGCTTTGGAGATAGTGTGGTGACCAAGATGGATGAAGTCCCTTGGAATTTTTATTCTAGTTGGGGATAATAAGTAAGCAAGAAATTAGGATGTTAGATTTGAAAGGAATAAAATCAGGCTAGAGCAGGGATGATAAACTTTTTCTGTAAGGACCAATTAAATATTTTAGGCTTTGCAGAACATACAGTCTTGTCTCAGCTTCTTTTTTTTTTTTTTTAATATATTTTATTGATTTTTTACAGAGAGGAAGGGAGAGGGACAGAGAGCTAGAAACATTGATGAGAGAGAAACATCGACCAGCTGCCTCCTGCACACCCCCTTCCGGGGATGTGCCCGCAACCAATGTACATGCCCTTGACCGGAATCGAACCTGGGACCTTTCAGTCCGCAGACCGACGCTCTATCCACTGAGCCAAACCGGTTTCGGCTGTCTCAGCTTCTTAGTTCTGCTGCTGTAGTGCAAAAGCAGCCAAAGGTGATATATAAATAAATGAGCATGGCTGTGTTTCAGTAAAACTTTATTTATGGACAATGAAATTTGAATTTCATATCATAAAATATTTTTTGTCCCTTCACCCCCAACCATTTAAAAATATAAAAGCCATTCTTGGTTTGCAGACCATATAAAAGCAGATGGCAGGCGATGTCTCAACAGAGTGTCCAAGAAAGGCCCTTTTTAGGAAGTAGTGTTGGAGCTAGGACCTAGGTAAGAAGAAAAAAAAAACAATCTTAGAAGGTATGAATGAGAGGTTTCCAGGCAGAGAGAATAACAAAATGCAAATACTCTGAGGTAACAGAAGAGTTTGAAGAGCAGAAGGGCTAAAGCATATAAAGCCGTGTTTTCAAACTTTATTTATTTTTTAATATATTTTTATTAATTTCAGAGAGGAAGGAAGAGGGATAGAGAAGGAAACATCCATGATGAGAGAGAATCATGGATTGACTGTCTCCTGCAAGTCCCCCACTGGGGTTCGAGCCCACAACCCGGGCATGTGCCCTTGACCGGAATCGAACCTGGAACCTTTCATTTCGCAGGCCAACGCTCTGTCTACTGAGCCAAACCAGTTAGGGCTGTTTTCAAACTTTTTAAAGCACTATTTACAATCAACAATATATTTTACATCATGAACAAGTCTCTACTTAAACACTTATAAAACAAAATCTAATGAAACAGTGTTAAGATCACTATACACATTTTTTTCTGACACTTTTTAGACTTTTTTTTCATTGAATGCTGATTGCAAACAAATAAAATGACTTCATGACCTATTAATGAGTTGAGACCCACAGTTGGAAAAGTCCTAGAGTGGCATTTGTGCCTCTGTTCCAGGATGGGACCCTCAGAAGCCATGTCACATACAATCACCTCTCTGTGGTCCCTTTCAACATTGATCTAGAGCAGGGTCAGCAGATGACGTTCAGCCAGACTGCTTGTTTTTGTAAAAACTTTATTGGAACACACAGCACCATTCATCTACATATTATGGGAGGACAGTAGATGATAAATGAGGTCAGAGAAGTAGGTAGAAGCCAGCTCATCTAGGTCATGGCAAAAACATTTGGCTTTTATTCTGGCTTTGCCTGCTGTTCCTTCCCTCAGGTATCCAATTAACTTCCTGATCAAGGGGAGTTTCAGGGTAGGAAGCAGGAAAGTCAGCATGTTCATGGTCAGAGTGTGATAAATCTGAAGGGCATGAGCTGCACACACATAAGCCCCACTTGTATCCTGGAGAATCCCACAGTCTGGTCAGGGAAATATCCACACGTGATACATTTTAGCACAGGGTAAGGAGAACCATGACATGTGAGAGGAGAATTCTGGAACAGCCAGTGATGAACTGGGCCTGAAGGATTTTGGAAGACTTCTCAGAGAGGTGTCATTAAATCACACTTTTTTTTCCCAGTTACAATTGACATACAATATTATATTCGTTTCAGGTGTACAATAGTGATTAGACATGTATATTAATTTGCTTCTTAAAGGATATATCTCGGCCAAGAAATTGAGAAAGGCACATATCACATGTAGCAGTTATTTGTCAAATGAGTGATGGACCTTGTAGGTAGAGGCACAGACTGGGAAGTAAGTGTTTTTTTATTAAATTGGCTGGCATGATGTGAAGAGTATAGTTTGGTTGGGAGCTCAGAAAGGTGGGTTGAGGCCACAGTAAGCATTTCAGATGGTCAGGTTTTAGGTCGCCCTGGAGTTGGAGTGGCCAGTGTGCTGCAGGAGAGGTGAGGCTGCTTAGGCGGTTTTGACACCACAGGGCAGTGGCTTGGTCTTGTGGCAGTTAGAATGGGGGGCAGTGGATGAAGATAGAAATTTGAGAGATGGGTTAACGGGACCCTGGATCATAGGGAGTGGAGCAGAGGCGGGAGCTGAAAGCAGCTGAGAGGTGAATAAGGAGAGGGTGGCGTGAGTTGGCCAGGGAGTCAGAGACCTGGGTTCAAGTTCAGCCCCACACCTTACTCTTAACCTCAGTTACCTCATCCGAAAAATGGAGGTGAGGCCCTCACCTTCCTTCTTGGATGGTTTGAAGACAAGGAGGGGCGGTGAATGCAAGGTGCCTGGTCAGAGTCTGGCAGGGAGGAAGTGCTTGACAAAAGTGTTACCGTGGAGGAGCCCGGCAGGACGTGTTTGTGGAAGTCGGTTGTAAAGGGCCTTTTAAGAAGTTGGAGAGTCTGTGGGCTCCCCAGAATAGCACGAGCGCACCAGCTGCAGAGTCAGCTTCCCTGAAGCCCTCCCACAGAGTCGAGATTATACCCTCTGGGGTGGACAGGAGCCCTCCCCACTGACCAGCTCTCCCCCTCACAGACTCAGATGCCACTGCGTCTTCAGATAACAGTGAGACAGAGGGGACACCCAAGTTGTCAGACACACCAGCCCCCAGGAGGTGAGAAGAAGCCATCGTTCTCTGGGGGTGAGGGGTGGAGGGTGCGGGAGCACCTGGGCCTCCTGCTTCCTCTGACCCCTCCCCTGTCCTTTCTCCAGGAAAAGAAGCCCTCCGATGGGGGGTGCCCCCTCTCCCTCCAGCCTCTCTCTGCCTCCTTCAACAGGGTTTCCCCTTCAGGCCTCCGGGGCCCCTTCCCCGTACCTGAGCTCGGTGAGTTGGGGCTCAGGGATGGGAAATGGTAACTAAGATGCCTGGGAAGAAGGTGGGCATCGTTTGGGTAGAGGGGCCGGGCCTCGGGGTGAAACTGCCCAGCTCTGGGGACATCACTGTGGGTGTGGCCAGCAAGCATCCCTTGGAGGGGTGTGAGTCATGGCTGCCTGGTTCTCTCTGGTGTAGGAGTGGGGGACAGATATGACTGAGGAGAGCAGACCCCAGGACAAAGTCCTGCTGCTGTCCCATCCCCTTCTGTTCTCAGAAGCCACACTCATCATCATCTCTTGTTTTTCCATTCTTCTTCCTGTTTACATTTTTTCCCTTCACCCCCCACCCATCCATTCCATTTCCCATCTCCATCCCCCCACTCCCACCTGCAGCTGGCTTCCCCCCCCTACCCCCCATTCCCTTCTGACTACCTGGCCCTGCAGCTGCCCGAGCCCAGCCCCCTGAGGCCCAAGCGGGAGAAACGGCCCCGCCTGCCCCGGAAACTCAAGGTACCCAGTTCGGGGGATGTTAGGGAGGGGCCAGAATGGCAGGAGGATAGCCATTAGAGGGAGGCTCAAGACAGAGGCCGGGGGCCCGTTCAAGAATTTTGAAGGATTGATTGGGGGCTGCTAGGGGCCCAGCCCAGGGCTAAGTACCGAGGGATATGGGTCAGAGAAATCCTGGCTCACAGGCTCGATGTGGAGATACATCAGGGGTAGGACCAGCCTGGGGGACTCAGAGTAAAGAGGCCTAGGGTCCTGCCCTTAGACTGCCGCAGTGGGGCTGGGGGCCAGGCTCATTTTCACAGCTGCTCTGTGATGCCCGGCAGCCCCAGAGGGAGGGAGGGAGTTGTGGGATCTAGAATCCAGTCAAGGCTGCACCAATTGAAACCATGGGACCTTGAGCAGGGGTCTTTCATCCTCCAAGTCTCAGATACTGTGTCTGTAAAGTGAGCAATCAAAATACACGTAATCAACAAGTGTTTACTGAGTGGCTGCTGTGCACCAGGCACTGTTCTAGGTGCTGCAGATGAAGTGGTGAACAAAACACAAATCTCTGCCTGCAGGAGCTCGTATTTTAGCAAAATAGGCAGAAAATAAAATAAATAGGTATCAGTGCAGGAAGATGGAGTCAGGTAAAGCGGATGGGAAGCAGCAGAGTAGATGGGCACTGATGTTTATGGTTAGGTGGTCTGGGATGTTATTTGGCAGAGACTTCACCGAAATGAGAGCAAGCGATGTGGCTCTCTGGCAAAGTGTTTCAATCAGGAAGACTAACCAGTGCAAAGGCCCTGGGGTAGGAGTGTGTGTGTGCATATTTAGCTGTTCAAGGACCAGGAAGGAGTCAGTGTGATCGGATGAAAGTAAGAGGGAGAGAATGATCAGAGAGCAGGTCAGAGAAATAACGGGTAAAATTGTGTAAGGCCTTGTAGGTGTGTAAAGACTTTGGCTTGTACTATGAATGAATAGGGAGTCTTTGGAGAGATTGGGCAGAGGGAGAATCTGATCCGATTTACATGTTAACAAGATTGCTGGCACTGCTGTGTGGAGAATAGACTGGGGAGAGGGAGGAGAGAAGGAGGGGATCTGGTCAGGATGGAAATGGGGAGACCAGTGAGGAGGCCACTGTAGTAAACCAGATAGCAGTGGAGAGGGTCTATTGCAAAGAAAGAGCCACAAGAAGACCAGTGTGGGCTGTGAGAAACAAGTCCGGAGTGGGAGAGACGAGGAGTTTGGTTTTGGACATGTTGAGATACTGTCTGGAAATGCCAACAGGACAACTGGGTGATGAGCCTGGGGCTCATGGGGTATGTACGGGAAGTCATCAGCATGGAAGTGGATGCGATCAGCAAGGGAGCGTGTGGGTGGAGAAGAGGAGAGGTCTGCGCACTTAGCTCCAGGAGACGAGGACACAGGAGGCACAGTGCCGTCCAGCTCTGAGTCCAAGTGGAATAGGCGCCAGGCTGGACAGCTCTCAAGTCGGGTGGACTTTTGACTCAAGGTTCTGGAACCAGAAGTGAGATGGGATGACGTGCTTGTGGTGCTGGGTGTGCGTTCTAGAGTTCCTCTCCCGGCTCTGCCACTTACTCCTTGTGTAACCTCAGCCCTTAAGCCTGAAAAATGGGTAGTAATGGGTGATACCCTGACCCTCCACCCTACTTAGCAAGGATTTTGTTTCTGGCCTGTAGGGCAGGATGGTAGAGATGGTAAGGGTCAGCGAAGCCTGGGGCCCATGGGCAGAGGTGTGGTGTGGCATGGGCTTGGCAGTGTGAGGCTTTCTGAGGTGTTGGTCCTAAAGTAGAGAAGTTTGGGGGAGCTAAGGTGTAGACATTCAGGAGAGAAAATATTGGTTGGGAGAGAGGCCCAAATCCATGGCTGTGCTTGGGGAAGGGGTAATTCAGGGAAGGCCTCAAAGAAGAGGTGACACTTGAGCCCAGGGTGAGAGAGATTTGGGTCTTACAGGCTGAGGCGGTGGTGGAAGGGAGACAGAGGACACAAGTGTTGTTTGGGCAAGAGCAGGAGGGATGAGAAGGAACAATGTTGGAAAGAAAAGTAGAATTGGGGGGCGGGGGGAGGGGGAGAAGGCCTTGACGCGCAGAGTCTGGCGGGTCTGTGAAGGGAGTGGGGGTCGTTGAGGCTTCTGAGTGGCGTGGCGTGAGGAGGGAACGCTGTGAAGACTGAAGCAGGTCAGTTAAGAGCCTGGGCTTCAGACACACTCGGCTGGGTTTGAATCCCAGCTCCTCCACGTGACCTTGGGCATGTCATTGCACTCTCCGAGCTGCAGCTTGCTTCTCATGGGGTCATTGGGTCACTGTCACGTTAACGTGAGTTAAGGGAAAGAAAACTTAGCCCAGTGCCTGGTCCATAGTAGCCACAGGTAAACGTTAGCTGCTGTTGGTCCCCTGAGGAGGCCGTTGAGTGAGTCTAAGCAGGTGAGGAAGTGGGAACTGGAGTGGGGATCAAGAGTAGTGGCCAGAGGAGGGGGACAGTCCTCAGGTCGCTGTTTTTTTCAGCCATTTATGTGTCTGCTCCTGGGTGTGCACATGGGTGCCTGGTACTGGATACGAGGGTGCTATTCAGTGCTTGGCCTCCTGTCGTCAGTCCTGGCAGGCACCTGTGCCCTGAGGTGCTGACCCTGATTAAAAACCCACTCTGGCCCTCCACCCACCGGGAACAGCTGTGAGGGTAGGCCACGAGGCTGAATGGGTTAAAACAATTAGAAGGGCCACCGTGAAGACCACACGTAAGCATTTGCTGCCACCCCCACCCCAGGGCCCGATTGGCCACTGCCCAGTGGGGACCTGGCAGCCTGTTTTCTCCTCTGGGCCATGACCTCTCCTCCCTTCCAGGGAGATCAGAATGTCAGAGAGCATTCATGGGAATCACTATCAGCATGTGCTCAGGCAAGGCGTGAAGCCCACGGAGCTCTCTGGGGGGAGATTGTAAGGACCTGGCAGGAATGGGGCTGGAGGGTTGGGCAGGACAGAGGCCACTTCCCAGCCTCAGAGGACACAGCAGGACTTTTGACAAATAGAAAAGGACACTGCAGGTGGAAGGACCGCCCGCCCGTCTCAGGCATGCAGCACTGCCTGTCCTGAGGGCAGCAAGGAGCCTGAGGCCGTCAAGTGGAGGAGTGACACGCTCAGGTTTGTGTTTTAGAGAGCTCACTCTGGCTGCAGTGTGGAGGAGGAGCTGGAGCTGGGAGAGGCTGAAGGCAGGGAGTCCAGTTAGGAGGCTGGTACCGTAGTCCAGGTGAGCTGAGAGGAGGGCCTGGCCTAGGCCAGTGACTGCGGGGATCCCAAGGAGGGGCCATCCCAGATATAAGAGGCCTCACATAGCAGGGGTGAAGACCTAGGACCCCCCCCCCCCCCACCCCTCCGCCACCGAACCAGTGAGTCCCACCGTAGGAGGAGAGAGAAGGCCAGTGGTGGCCAGTGGTATCAGGTACCTAGAGGCAGGCAGGCAGGTCCAGGCTGGCTCTGACTGCTGTGCCCTCACAGGGGCTGCCGAGGTGCCTCCCTGGTGAGGCAGGGCCCAGCCTTTCCCTCCTGGTTTCCTGTAAGCCCCACCCGCCCTCATCACTGCCTCCATCACTACTACCCCTCACCCCCAGGCACTTGCTAGTTTGAGACTCTGAAGTGGCTGCCGGTAGGGTAGGCCCCTGATTCCAGCATGGCTGGCCTGGCTGTGTCCAATACCCCTTGAATGAGCCTTTGCCCCTCCCCACCCCCCAGAACTGCCTTAAGGGGCAGTGCCAGCCTCCTGGAGGTCCCATTCCTTCCTGACAGCCCCTCCCTGTGTTTCTTCCCCCCCTGCTGCAGATGGCGGTGGGACCCCCTGACTGCCCTGTGGGAGGGCCGCTGACCTTTCCCAGCCGGGGTTCTGGGGCTGGGGTGGGGGCAGCCCTGGCCCCACTGCCTCCCCCTAAGATGCCCCCCCCTACGATCCTGAGTGCAGTCCCTCGGCAGATGTTCAGCGATGCAGGCAGCGGGGATGATGCCCTGGATGGAGATGATGACCTGGTGATCGACATCCCGGAGTGACCCCCTCTGCCCGAGCCCCTGTCCAGCCCCCTGTGCCAGCACATGAGCCCCAGCTTCCACAGAGACATTTATTGACGCCCAGTTGCCATGCTGCGGCCACTGACACAATCAGAACAGGCGTAAACATGCACAAATGTCCCCTGGAAAGAGGGCCCTCACCAGGGAGGGCAGGAGGCTGCCCTCACATCCCGGCCCCATCCTGGGGACAGTGATTTGAATGAGTGGCTGGGAACATCTGCCACCCCTCGGAGAGGCCGAGACCCTGCGGTGCCTCCCCCTTCCGTTTAAAAGGGCAGCTGTACAGGGCTAGATGTTTTGTTTTTAAACGAAGATTCTGTATTAAAGGAGTGGCTCTTTTTTGCTTTTTGTCCTTTTCTTTTTTGGAAACTTCTCTTTCGAACCCCCCCTAATCCGACCTCCTCCCTGTGGTGGAGGGGACGGGCAGCCTGGAGAGGCCCGAGAGAAGCAGCAGCTGGGCCTGGGGCAGGGGCCCTGCAGGACTCCCCCTGCAGGTGTGCACAGGGTGGGTGGTTTGCATATTTGCATGTAGTAGCGAGTCAGGCAGGAGGAAGTTTGCATATGTGAATACAGATCTCCACAGTCCCTCACAGAAGACAGACCCACAGTCACAGAGAGAGATTCTCACGAAATAAGACAAGTAGTGCGGGGCGGGGCGGGGCATCCACCCCGTGTAAACGTGCAACACACTCGTGCGAAGGTTGGGTACCGGACCCAGCCCTGAGGCCCTGTGCTGGCAGCTGCTCGCCTAGCTCAGGCTGAGGGCAGAGCCCCGGCTGCAGGGGGCAGCTCGCTGGTCAAGGTGTGCCAGCGCTCCAGGGCTGTGTCTGGCTGCTGCAGACAGTCATTCCAGTGCTTTCGGGCCTCTCCCCGGGCACCAGGGCCCAGGGACACGCCACCTGGGGAGCAGGAGAGGCAAAATCAGGGCCCTGCTCGCTGCCAGTCTGCCCTCCCGCACCACCCAGCGGGCTCCCTCACCAATGAAGTCGTTGGATTTGCCAATGTCATAGTCCCAGACGGTGACTTCCAGAGTCTTGGTGGCCAGAGCTGAGAGTTCCATCTCATAGAAAAACTCCTGGGACAGGGCAAGCCACACCTCCCATGAGGCATTGCCCGCCCCCCCGCCCCCCCCTTTCCCCTTGTGATCTCTGGTCCCTTCCCCATTTACCTCATTAAATTCCGGGTTGAGAGTCTTCTTCTTCACGCCTGTTTTGTGCTTGGATTTCTTATCCACGTCTGGCCTCAGGTACCTGCCAAGGAGGTGGGGCAGGGGCAGAGGAGGAGGGTGGTCAGGGATAGGCCAGAGAAGGACAGGGCAGAGGTCAGGCTCCCTGGGGAGGGGGGCGAAGGGAGGGAAGGGTGGGCCTCGGCAGGGGGAGGGCTCACGTCTTGACATAGGGGTCAGAGTAGCCATTGACGTCCATGGCAGCCAGGTGGGCACAGCGTAAGATGCCCACCAGTAGCCCCCGGCGTGGAGAGCTGTAGCTGAGGCTCAGCAGGATGCGCCCTCGTTCTTCCAGCAGCCCCGGCCCCTGCTCCGCCTGCTCCAGCTTTGGGGCAGACACAGAGGTCAGCCTGCAGCCTACCACCTCCCACCCGACTGGTCCCCGTGAGGTGCCTTACCTCCTTCAAGTAACAGGATATGCCCCTCAGCGCTGCCGACATGGAAGAGGGTGATGCCAGCTGAGAGGGCAAAGAGAAGGTTCTGGAAACGTGGCCTCCCCAGGGCCCCCTCCCCTTAGCGCCCTACAGCCCCATACCGACCGGGACCTGGCGCTCAAGGCAGATATTAAAATGCTTCTTCTGTGACGGCTTGAGGCGGCGGAGGGGCACTCGGATCTCCCCGATGAACTCGTTGTGGCTCAGCTTGTCCTCATCACACACGGAGATCCTGCAGGGAGACCAAGGTCAGTGCCCCGGGGTCCCTGGGCCCCACTCCAGTGAGAAAGTGCCTCCGATGGAGCCATGGGAACCTGAGCTGGTCCCGCTCTGCCTTCAGTACTCCACACCTCATCTGTAAAATGGGCTGGCACCCGAGGAGGGTGTGTTGATTTGCCCTGTTCCTCTCCCCTCCCTCTACATTGCCCAGACTGTCCCTGGCCCATCAGGGTCTGCTCAGCGACTTCCGGAAGCCTTCACAAATCTTGGGGACCCTCCCTATCCCTGCCTCTGGGCCTGTGGACAGGATCCTGCGGAATGTGCGTAGGGTGTGCATTGGTGGGTGTGGTCACCAATTCCGGATGTAAGAGGAGCCTTGGGCAGTTGGACAGGCATCCCCTCCCCCAGAGCTCCTGTCCTGTTCCGCATGGAGCAGGGAGCCGGCCTGGGAGAGACTTGTGAGACAGAGATAATCAGTGTGTTTATTTCTGTCGTCTCCTCCTTCAGCCCCTGCACTTCCTCCTGCTGTGACACTCTTGGGTAGCTGTCATGTAGGAATGTTCAATTCCCAGCTCTGCCACTTACTAGCAACCGCGTGAGCTTGGGCAAGTCAACCTCCTGACGCCTCGGTTCTCATCTATAAAACGAAGCTTACACTCACCCACCTCCTAAAGCTACTATAGGATCAAGTGAAACGAAGAAATGTAAACATGCGTAGCCCAGGGCTGGCTACCACGGAGCACCCGAGAGCGATGCAGTCCTCGTTCTCTAGAATCTGAAATACGGGCCAGTCTTTCTGGTTTCTGCCTCTGCCCTCCCTCCAGTCCACCTCACGCACAACAAGGTGATCTCTCCCAAACACAGCCCTGCCCGGCCAGCGTGGCTCAGTGGTTGAGCGTCAACCTATGAACCAGGAGGTCACGGTTCAATTCCTGGTCAGGGCGCATGCCCGGGTTGTGGGCTTCATCCCCAGTAGGGGGCGTGCAGGAGGCAGCCGATTAATGATTCTCTCTCTCATTGATAATTCTATCTCTCCCTCTCTTTTCTCTCTGAAGTCAATAAAAATAATAAATGGATAAACATCTAAAATTTTTAAAAATAAAACACAGCCCTTGACTATGCCCCTGCCCTGATGCAAACTCTGCCATGACTCCCTATTGCCCAAGAATAAAGGAAAGTTCTAGAAGCCTAGGTTTTGCTGCCCTTCATTCCCTGTCAGGGACTGCTCTCCCCATAACACCTCAGGGATGACTGGGCAAGTTTCCTATCCCTTAAGGCTTCGTTCCTTAGAGATGTTCGGGGGACAGAGGCAACAGACTGGGCAGGCCTCCGCTGCACAGTCTGACGGGAAAGGGCTGTCGGGGACCAGGGGGCGCTTTCAGGGGGAGGCAGGGCCTCAAACAATGCGTGGAGGTTAGGGTGGCGGGAAGAGAAGCAGGGAGCGCTTTCCAGGTAGAAGAGATGATAGGCAAAGGATGAGGGTAATGAACGGGGGTCAGAAGAGGGCAGTCTGCTGGAGGCAGCAGGAGATACTTGGGGTAGGAATGCCAGGGGACGTTTTAGCCTGCTGCCAAAGGGGATGGGGTGCCACTGATTGTACGTGAGCATCTGAAGGGGCTTCATGGGAAGTAAATCAACCAAGGAAGGTTCCAATGACAGCTGCCCCGGGGTGGGGGGGGGGGGTGCTGAGCTGGAACCTTTGGTAGCAGGAGGATGGCCCTCACCTGAGCACCTTGTGGCTGATGTCATCATCCGTGATTCCACTGTACGTCAGGTCCTCATTCCACACGGGATTCAGAGTGTTCCTCTGAGTCTTCGTTTTTAGCTTATTGGCCTGCGGTGAGGGGGCGAAGGATTCTCAGTACACGTTCCCTAGACCCACAGAGGCTGAAAGCAAGGGGAGGCTGGGGATAGACCCAGAGGCTGCGTCACACTGGGGGCGGGAGGGCGCTATTACCTTGCAGGCTCCAGGCAGCAGGTGCACCTTGACGTAGGGGTCGGCCAGGCCATTGAAATCCATGGGCTTGAGGCCCTGGCGAGGAGGGGAGGAAAGAGCGGTGAGCTCCCAGCCCTCCCTCAGCAGAGTGGGTCCTTGGGGTGTGGAGAGCCAAGGAGAAGGGGACTTGGGTGGGGGCGTGGAGAAGGGAAGGAGGGATGGAAACCCATCCCTCCCAGGTGGGAGGCAAACAGGGTTGAGGCTAGGGCGGGAGGGAGTGCCCACCTTGGCCCTGAGGATACTACAGTGCAAAGAGCAGGAGGCCTGGTCATAGAGAAGGTCAAACTCCAGCGTGCCCAGGGTGGCTGGAGGAGAGAAGCAGCGTGAGTCCGTGTGTAAGACAGGTGTGCGAGCGCGGCGGCAGGCCGGCCGGTGTGCTGGCTGTGAAGGTGTGTGCATGTCAGCCTGCCAGCCTGTGTGTTGGGTTCCTGGTTCGGCTGCAACTGGGCTGTGTGGGTGGTTGTCTCAGGAGAAATATTGAATATTGAGCCTTGCTAAAGCTGTAATCTCCACACTGACTGCAGCTGTTGTGGCTGTGCCCATTGCCTCCCCCACACACCCAGCGGGGCCCCATCCCTTCCCACAAGCCTGGGGGCCCCCAGTACCACCCTGGGCCCTTTGAGCCCCCGGACTCACTGGCATCATCCGAGTCATAGCTGTCCACCTCAGCGCCATCCTCGGGCGTGGTGGCCCCAAGGAGGGCTGCAGGGGGGGCCAGGGCCAGGGGGGCCAGCCCAGCAGGGGCCGCCCCAAAGCCCCCTCCCCCACCGCCCCCTTCAGGTCCTGGTCCCCGGCGGGGGAAGTAGTCGGAGATCTGGCGGATGGGCCGGATGGGCCCGGGGCACACGTTGATGGCCATGTGCTCCTGGATGTTGATGGTCATGCGATCGCCCCTGCGGCCCCTCATGCAGCACCCGTGTCTGGGGAGGGAGGTTCCAGCGTGAGCCACTCCTCATACCTGTGGGCTGCAGGCTGCAGGCAGCACCCTCCCGGCCTGTGGCTCCCTGTCTCCGTGTGGAGGGAGGTCAGCCTGTGCCAGCTGATGGCCGGGGTCCTTGCTGCACAGGCTGGCCTGCTAACTCCCTCCCCCAGAGTCCTGGCCCCACCTCAGCCTTGCCCACTTACCGCTGTCCCTTTGTCATCTTCCCAGCTCCTGCCCCTCATTCTGGGCTTCCGTCTGCCCCGGGGCCTGCCTACTCCCCGAAGCCACCCCTAGGTCTCCTCTGTCTCCCCGGGGCTCTGTCCATCCTTCTGCAGCAGGCGCTTGTCTAGTCCGGTGTCACCCACTCCTCCAGACATTCACTTCCCACCGCCGTAAAGCCCGGGGTCAGCCTGCCTGCCCGGTCCCGCCCTGCAGCCCAAGCTGGGCCCCTTCCTCAGATGCCTCCTCCTTACATCGGCGCTCCAGGGGCGCCAGCAATTGCAGCCTCGAGCGGGCTGCCCCCCACCCCCACCCCGTAGGCACCCGCAGGCAAACGCACACACCCTCACCCTCCCCGGCCCCCCGCGACCCAGCCCCCGCCACCTGTCTCTGTGCCTCCAACAGGTGCCCGAGCTCTGGGGGGACGGCGGGTGGAGGCCGGGCGGCGGCGGTTCCCAGGGTGGCGGCAGGAAGAGCGCGGAGTCCGGCTGTGCGCGCCGAGCGGGAGGGGAGCCGGGAAAGTGCGGGAGGAGGGGGTGAGCGCCGGGGAGGCGGGAGGCTGCGGGCGCCGGCGGCGGGGGGCGGGGAGGGGCGGCGGGGCGGGGAGGCAGCGGGACGCTCCCGCCGCCAGCCGGGCGCACTTGGGGAGGCCCACGAGGGCACACGGTCACGAGCGCGCAGGCTGGCCCCGCATCTTGCACAGGCACTGCCTCCCACACGCTCGTGCCCACGTGCGCACTTACACAAGCACAGACCGGCCGCGCGCCGACACACTCACCGGGAAACTTCGCGCACACGCACCGCACACACACGGGCTCCTGGCGCCGCCGGGAACCAACTGTGAGACGGCCCGGCGCTCCCAACTCCTCCCGACACCGCTCCCGCCCGCGGCCCGCGCGGCGCCCGCGGCGCCCACTCCCTCGCTTTCTCCTTCCTTCCCTCCGGAGTCTCCAGGACCCGGCCACCCGCCTAGTTGCCATGGCGACGCGGGCTCTCTCCCCGGGTCCGCGGAGCATCCTCACGCCCCTCCCCCGCAGGGGTGCGGAGGAGGGAGCAGGCCCTCCGCTCCCGCATCCGTAGGGGCGGGGCCTGAGGGATGGGGCCTGGAGGTCCGCAGGGACCCGGGATCCCGCCCGGCGAGGAGGTCTGATCCGCCGGCGGTCGCTGGCCGGGGATCTGGGGGTCCGGAGCCCCGCTGGGGAGTTCCGGTCTGAGGCTGTGGTCTCCCAGCCGCCTCGCCTGGGCTGCTCAGGTGTCTCTGCGGAGACCCAGTCCACCCCCAGGGCGCGTCCCTTTCTCAGGGAAGGCGTCCCCTTTGGAAACGCACCGCCCTCGCCCGGCCCTCTACCCGCGCCAGTTCCGTGCGCTGGGGCTTGGGGTTCGCTGCGAACCCCCAGAGCGCTGCAGTCTTTCCTCAGCCGGCTGCCTCTCTGACCTGAACCCTGCCACCTGCCGGCCTCGCTCCAGCTTTTCATCTTTGCCCCACACTTGCCATCCCCCCAAGTCAAAGTCCTCCCAGTGGCTTCCACGGCCCTTCAGTCCAAGACCCCGACTTCTGGGATCTCACCGCGGGGCTCAGGAATGTTGCGTGCAGTTTTTAGAACCCACCTGGCTCTCTCCGGCCCCCGGACCTGGGCCCGTGGGAGCCCTCTGCTGGGGGGCTGCCCCTCCCTCCAGGGGCCAATCTGACCCACCGCTTCCTGGGAGCCTTCGGGGACATCCCCTCTGCCCAGCTGCCTGTGCCAGCCCAGGTTCGGTTCGGCTCTGGGACACCGGTGTGTCCTGCCTGCTTACATCCCGCTCCCCCCCCCCCCCCCCCCCCCGCACTAAGCTGCTGGGCCGGCCACTAAGTTGGCATCACTGAATGTTGTGATTTAAAAAGAGAAATGTGGCTGCACAACAGTGTGAACTGTCTGCTTGAAAATGGTTAAGATCCCCTGTGATGTGGCCTTAGTCGGTTTGGCTCAGTGGCTAGCGCTTTGGCCTGTGGGCCAAAGGGTCCCGGGTTCGGGGTCCCGGGTTCGATTCCAATCAAGGGCCCATACCTTCGTTTCAGGCTTCTCCCTGGCCGGCGTGCAGGAGGCAGCCAATCAATGTGTTTCTCTCACACCGATCTCTCTCCCACTCTCCCCAAAAACCAGTGGAAAAGTATCCTCAGGTGAGGATTAACAACAACAAAAGATCTATTGTGATGTGTGTGTTTTAAACACGCAATTTTTAAAAAGAGAGAAAAACAGTCTTCAAAGCATCGGCTAACAGACAGTGCTGATGAGGCCGTGGGTAACGGGACAGCACCTGTGTGGAGGCCAGTCTGATGGTGGCACCAAGAGGACACATACATAGACTATTTGACCCAGAAATGCCACTTCTAGGATTTTGTCATATATATACATGCTGGTCCCATGAGCAAAATAATAGAAATTCAAGGTTATTTGCAATGGCAAAGGATTCGGAACAACCTAAATGCCCATGAGTAGGGGGCCGTTATGACACAATTTCACACAAAGAAATAGAATGCAGCCATGGCAAAGAAAGGGGCCCTTTCTGTGCTTGTACAGAACCCCCTCACAGCCTCAGGTTAACTGGGAAAAGTCAGGTGCAGGATAGCACCTGTGGAATGCTTCCATTTGAGGCGGGGGGGGGGGGGGTTATATGTGTTTGTTTATTTGTGCATAAATTATCTCTAGGAGGCTGCACAAGAAAGGGGTAACTGTAGTGCCCTCTGAGGAGGAAGCTGCGAGGCAGGGTAAGGCAAGAATAGGAGTTATTTCCAACGTATATCCTGTTATGCCTTTTGAGTTCTGTGCCATGTGCATATGCTTCCTATTCAAATGCATTAAAAATATATTTTCAAAGTAAAGGCGACCATTAGGTTTCCTCAGGGCTCTCCAGGGTAAGGAAGGAGACGGGGCTAAGGGAGATGCCACCCTCCGGGGCCAGAGCTGGTGGGCTCGGCCAGGGGCAGACCTGGGCCTGCAGTGAGGGGAGGGGCAAGCTGGGCAAGCGCCTTAGAGCCCTGCATCCATCCGCCACTGCGGTCCTCTCAAGGGGCTTAGTGCAGGCCCAGCAGAGAGCCTTGTTGAAGGACTGAGCCCTGATTTGTCAAGAGGTGGGAAGGCTTTTCATCTATCCATTAAGTGAATAAATAGTTATCAAATACCTACTATTTATTGTGGTGCTGTTACTATGACCAGGATCAATCGCCTCTGGCCTCACAGCCTTGCGGAGAGGCAGACAGTACGCAGACAAGGCCCTGCCGAGAGACCGCTGCGGTGACTGGGGCCGGTCACACGGTGTGGGAGCCCAGGTGCACTCCCCCGGGAAGTGTTGTCTCAGCCACGGGAAGATGAGAGGGCGTTAGCCCGGCCAAGCGTGGAGCAAGAGTGCCCCAGGCAGAGGTTCGTGCCGAGGCTGCAGGGTGCCAAGGAAGGGAGAGCCTGGAAAGATCCAAAGAGGGTAGGTGGACAGGGCTGGGCCCGTCTCGAAGGCCAGGTAAGTTCAGAGTTCACACAGGAGCCCCGGGAGCCCCGGAGGGCTTTAAGTAGTGGATGTGTGTTCCCCGGTTGGTTCTCCCTGGGGAAGAGTGAACAGAGGGAGATCAACCAGTGCACAGGCTGTTGCCACAAGCTGGGTGAGACGTGGGGTTGGCTTCAATGAGGGGGGCAGGGCTTCAGCGGGGAGGAAGTGGGTGGGTTTGAGATTTATGTTGGAAATCAAGCCAACAGGTCTTGATCATGGGTTTGTCAGAAGAGAGGCAAGGAGGGATCTGAGATGACCCCTGGGCTTTTGTGTTGAGCAGAGTATCTCGAGGAACCCTGGGACACTGGCCGCAGGGGAAAGGAGGAGCAGGTTTGGGGTAGGAGAATCAAGAGCTCCACTTGAGACCTATTGAATCGGAGGTGTTTGGGGACCTACAGAGGCAGGAAGCAGGAAATCGGGTAGAGGAATCTGGAGCTCCGAGGAGAGGGCTGGGCTGGAAATATACATTTGTGAGTCATCAGCATATAGATGGTATTTAAAGCCGTGAGGCTGGATGAGATCACCTAGGGGACAGAGTATAGATAGCAAAGAGAAGGTCCAAGACCGAGTGGGTTAGAGAACAAGGAGTCCCGGAAATCAGTGAGCGTGGCCGGAGCTTGGAGGCAGGTTCGGGATGCTGAGAGGCAGGCAGGATGGATTAGAGAAGTAACCATTAGATGTGGCAAGTTATGAGGTCATTGGTGGACCTGGCAAAAGTGGTTTCAGTGGCGTGGTGGGGACAAAGAAAGGCTGGAAGGCGTTGAAAAATACATTCAACGTGAAGGAGTAGAGACAGCAAGGATAGCCAGCCCCTTAGGTGTTGTCTGTGCTCTAAGGATGTGCACCCCTGAGTTCTCTCCCCTGTGCGCCCTGAAGGCAGACAGCGAGGCCTGTCGATTTTATCTAAGCCACAAATGGAGCCCAGCACATCGAGGAGCTGATACATGTATTTAATCATGGGATGAGTGAATGGATGGATAATTCACTGCTTGGGTCGAAAGGGCCTTTTCGGGGAGAGGGGGCAGCTGTATTCTTTTGAGGCAATCGAGGAAACTGCAAAATCCACTGCAAAAGCTGAAGGCTCTGAGCCCCTTTTCTCCCCGCTAAACCCCAGGAGCAGCTGCACATGGGGCCAGGGCCAGGAACCAGGTTGAGTCCCTGCTGCCCCTTACATGCCTGTGACTGGGTAAGTCACTTCCTCTTTCTTAGAAGAGGTAAGTGTAGGGAGAAGAGGCCCCTACAGGAGGCCCCCAAGGTGTTAGTTTCCCTCCTCTTCCCCCCTTTTCTCTCTGGGCTCTTTTTTTTTTTTTTTTTTTTTTCTTATTTAGGAAGCAGAACATGGCAAGTGCCTCCTCGTGTTGCTGTGAGGAGAATGAGTGGGCAGTCCATGAGGGCAGGAGAGATGAGGGTGGGGACCCAGTGGAGGAGGGAGCAGACCTCACACATGAACAGGCATCTGTGTAATAAAACCAAGGAGACCCTGAAGTGTCCTTGGGCTTGGGTAGGGCGGGACATATCTGTGACAGACAGTCCCTACCTGCCAATCAGAGGGAAGCTAACTCTTTGAAGCCGACTAGGGCCTGACAGCGTGAAGGTGGCTGTTGGGAAGTAACAAATAAAGAAGGTTGGGGACAAGAAAGGGAAAATGGGATGGCCCTTGAGGGAGACCGCCCAGAGAGGGGAGCCCCCAAAAGCTCTGTGCATGACGGAGAGAGCTGCCTCGGGAGATGGTCCGAGGGACTTTCTCTGACAACCCCATGCCTGCCATTCCCCCTGCAATGCTTTCTCCTGAAGCGTCTGAAGCAACCTGTGGGAAGAGGGTGGTGACGGGCCTGGAGTCGGGGAGGTGTGTCTTCCGGGAGAAGAGGGAAAACTGGCAGGCAGGCGTGGACGATGCTGCCACCTAGTGGGGATCTCCTGTGATTTCTCCTGGTTCCTCGGCTGAGCGCTAAGTGACAGGGTTTGGATGGGGGACATGCCTGTGCTCCCGAATTTGGGGATGCAAGGCCAGGGGAGGCCTCGGGAAGGAAAATGCACACCCCTGGGAAGTGTGCGCTGCCCACACTACTTTGCCCGTCTGTGCCTTGGCTCCCTCCTCGGTGTAGTGAAGACAGTAGTACCTACTCCGTAGGGCTGTGATGGTTAGAGGAGTCCATGTATGGAAAGTGCTTGGCGTGGTAATAAATGCTCAGTAAGTGGTGGTTGATCCAAGGGGAACTGAACGTGGGTAGCCTTGCCCCCTTCTTTACAGAAAAACCTGCTCCTTCTCTACAAACACGGTGTCCTTAGCCCCACCAAGGCCCTCCCGTTTCCACATTCTGGGGCTGCCACTGTTTACCCCAAGGGATGGGGGGCTCCTTGGGTCCCAACCTCTCCCCTGCTGATTCCAGGGTGGTTGGGGAAGGGTTCCAAGCCCCAGCACTTTCTCTCTCCCCTCACCCCAGAGTGTGTGGTCATAAGGGCTCCGGGCTGTGACATCATAGAGCCCCCATTACAGGAGTGGAGAGGCCATGAGCCTGTGGCAGTGGGCGAGGATGTGGGTGTGGCTGGTTGGGCTGGGGGCCATTGAAACAGGTGGGGAGTGGTGCTGGGAGCTGTGGGAAGGAGGAAAGCTTGGGGGGAGGGGTCCATGCCCCCTCAGGGGCTGGGAGGCCAAGCTTCGGCCTTTCTCTCTGCTCTCCACACTTCTCTCCCATCCACCCCCTCCAGCGAGGGCCTTCTTGTGGAGAGGTCAGCTGATCTGTGAGAAGTTCCGGGAACAAAACTGAGCCCCTCCACAGCCGCTCCAAGGCTGTGTGGCCTGGCAGCCCTGGGTCTGCCTCGGCCGCTTGGGGTGGACGGGGTCTGCTTGGCTCTTGTCACAGACGTTGCCGTGGCCCGCAGCACCCAGCCGGGGCAGCGCCGAGACCTGGGCCCCGGGAGCAGAGGCTCTGCTCTTCCTAGACAGACCTGACTTCTTCGATTACCCAGACTCCGACCAAGCCAGGCACCTGGCCGTGGCCCGGTTTATCGGAGAGAAACCTGTCATCTTTGTTAAGTCAGGTAGGAAGCAGCCGGGGAAGGGGCCGCCTCCTTGCCAGAGCCTGGAGAGCTGGCTCGGAGATGAGCCCAGGCCGCCTCCCTGCAGGTTCCAACCCCAAGCTCTTCCATCACATCCTGGTGGGCATCCTGGCAGCGGCCTTCTTCTTCCTCCTTTTCAAGTTCTGCACACACATGTAAGGCTGCCCCTCACTCCGGTGCCCGCCCCCCCCCCCCCCCCCGCTTCCTTGGGGAGGCCTCCCACCTCTGACCTCCATGCCTCCTAGGAGCTGCCAGAAAGGGGCCTGAAGAGCCAGCCGGGGCCCTGGACGCCGGGCTGAGTGCTCAGACCCACCCTCCTCCCCTGCGGAGGAATAAACGTTTTGCTTTTTTCTTCTCTGACTGCTCAGTGACCAGCCGGGGGCCTGCCCTGTCCTGTGGTCATTCTTGCTGTCTGTCCCCAGCCTCCCACCCCACCCGACCACGCCTCAGAAACTGGGCCAGGAGGCCGGCGGCGTTCACGCAGATCGTCTTTATTAGCGGTCTGTAAAGCACCTCCCAGGGTCCCCGACCCCAGACTGGAGGAAGCCTTGAGGGGTCTGTAGCACCAGGGACATGCCAGGGCCTGAGGGCAAGTGTGCAGCCTAAGGGGGGAGGAACCGCCCCTCACCTGCCCGGGATGCTCAGCGCTGGGAAGGCTGGGGGGTAGCAGCCACCCGCCCCCAACAGACTAGTTAGAATTTGGGTGAATAAATAAGATCCCTCAGGCTGGCCTCCCTGGAGAGGAGCTGGGGGCCACCAGCCCTGAGCAGACCCTCCCAGAGCCGGGAGCTGGGAGGAGCTGCCGCTGGGGTGGGGCCGCCCCCACATTCTGATTCCTGGTCCCCTCGAGTCTCCATCAGCCTCCCCACAGCCCTCAAGCCTTAAAAGGAGGGGAAGCGGTGCCCCTTCCTGCGCCCTTCGCTCTTCAGGGCCCAGGGTTGTGGTCAGAGAGGGGGCTCTGCAGGGGGGCCAGGCCCTCTCCCTGCCCCTGAGCCCTGCGGGGCTGCGCCCACCCTTCGGAGTCCACCGTCAGTCCTGGGCTGCCAGGCTCCGGGCTCCACACCCCTCGCAGCAGCCCCAGAGCCTCGTCCCCGGGGGCAGGGGTGGGGCTGGCGAAGGGGCGGGCGGGGTCCTCTGGCCCCACCTCACTCGCGGGCCGGCGAGGGCGAGGGCGACGGGGAGCTGCGGGGCCAGAAGAGGCGGAAAGCCCCGCGGCAGATGAGGAAGAACCAGTAGAGCTGCGGGGCGAGCAGCAGCGCGGCGCCCAGGTTGACGTGCGCCGGGAGGGCGCGGGGCACGGCGAGCAGCGGCAGGCCGGCGTGCCGCCCGTAGGCCCAGTACAGGTAGGGGAAGAGCAGCACCCGGCAGCACAGGAAGCTGAGCAGCATCAGGGCCCCGTTCACCTTGTGCAGCAGCGTGTGCTGCTGCTTGTACTGCGGGCGGCGGGGCCGGGTGAGGGCGGGGCTGTCTCCGCCCTGGCCCCGCCCCTGGCCCGCCCGACCCCGCCCCTGGTCCGTCCTGGCCCCGCCCCGTCCCGCCGGTCCCGCCCCTGGCCCGCCCGGCCCCGCCCTCTGTCCGCCCGGCCCCGCCCCTGGCCCCGCCCCTGGCCCCGCCCCTGGTCCACCGGGCCCCGCCCCTCTGTCCGCCGGGCCCCGCCCTCTGCCCGCGCCCGGGCCTCCCAGCAGTCGCTCCCAGACCGGACGCCGCGCCGGTCCTTTAACGACCCCCTGCGGGTCCCTGCAGGCGCCCGCCCTCCCCGCGGCTCGCACAGCCCCAGGCGTCCTCTCACCTGGATGAGGATCTTGCCGAGGCAGACGAAGGGTGTGCTGACCTCGGCCATGAGCAGGCAGCCCAGGAAGTAGTCCCCCTTGCCCTGGCGCCACACCTGAGAGGAGAGGAAGGAAGCACGGCCTCGCCCTGGGCGCGTGGGCAGCGCCTGCTCCCCCTCCACCGCCTTTCAGACGCTTCATGCCGAGAGCCTGCACCCGCCCTCACCGCATCCGCAGTCTTGTAGGGGAGACGGCGTGCGGTGGGTTACACACGAGGAAACTGAGGCTCAGACACTGGCAGTCGCAGCAGCTCCGAGCCCCACCGCGGGCGGGGCCCCGCCGGGCCGGCTGACCCAGGCCCTCTTGCAGCCGGGGGCCGGGCTGGAGCTCAGTACTCCCGCCTGGGGCCCTCCACCCTGGGCCTGCCCGCGCCGGAACCGGGCCCCCGGGCCCCAGGCTCCCCCGGACCGGACTCACCACGGAGAGCGGGAAGCACACCAGCACCATGACGGCGTGGTGCAGCACCATGAGGAACTCCTTGTGCAGGTAGCCGCGCGCCACGGCCCACGTGCTGCCTGGGGCGCGGGCCTCGCCTTCGTCCCCTCCGTGCCCCTTGACCTGGTGCTTGTGCCAGTGGCAGAGAAACATGGCGTAGATGTCGTAGATGAAGTAGGGCACTGCGAACTGTGTGTAGGCAGAGGACAGCCAGTGTCTGCGGGGCAGAGGGAGGAGGAGGTGTCGGGGGGAAAGGGCACGGCCGCTCCGGGCGCGGGGCTGACGCCGGATGCAGCCTGTGAGCCAGTCCTCAAGTGCTCACACCCCGAGGCGGGCGTGGGCGCTCAGACTGCACGATGGAACCAGGTCAGAGGGCGGAAACTGCTGGAAGCCAGGCAGTCCCGGCTGGAAAGCAGCAGTGATGAGATTCAAACCCAGACTGACTTCAAAACGCATCAGTGTTTCATATTCATTCATTCATTCATTCATTCATCTCTCTCTCTGCAATATGGTGGGAGAAGAAGGGCAAGAGAGAAAGAGCAGAGGCAGAGAGAAAACAAGCTCAGGCGAGATGTGAAAGGCATCGGCGGTGAGGGCAATAGAGGGTGAGAGCGATGGGAGAAACCATCTTGGCTGGCACTGGCTAGTTGACCTGCAGGCACCATCCTAATATTCTAAGCCTTGACGTGCACAACTTACTCACTCCCCCACAAAAGTCCTCTCAAAGGGTGTGAGGTTATCCCCTCCATTTACCAAGGGAAACAGCGGCTAGTTGACCTGGCCGAGGAACAAACGTAAGTCTGGCTCCACAGGCCTCCCTCGCAGCCCGCTGTGGCCTGGAAGACTCGAAGCAGGCCTGGCAGACAGGCCCCGGGCGCTGTCTGTGCTCCCTGCCCTCCTGAGTGTGGCCTGAGGTCCTGTTTTCTCAGGTACAGCCGGGCACCAGGGAGAGAACGCTGAGCAAAAGGAGCCGAGAGCAGAGCAAGTTCTATGCACTCTGAGTAAACAAAAATGAAAAGTGCGTAATATGCAACTCTGCATTTTTCTGCTGGAGTCAGTGCACTGAGCCTTCCTCTTGGGCCCTACAGTGCCGTGACAGGGGGTGGGAGGTCAGGGGGAACTGGTCCAGCTCAGTGGAGGGACAAAGCCAAGTCAGCCAAGAAAAGACACAGAACAGGCCTGAGACCAACTGTGAGGAGCTGCTGCAGGGGAGGGAGGGAGACCTGGAAGTAGACTGGGGGGTCGGTGGGGGTGGGCTCGAGCTGGAGGCAGAATGTAAGCCCTGGGGGAGCGAGATCTGGGGGAGGCGGGCCGGAAGGGAACAGGCGGCCCATGCCAGCAGGGTGATTTCAGGAAAAGAGAGGCTGAGACCCTTGCGGGAGCGTGACCAGGAGGGAGAGAGAAGGAGCAGCTTAGCGACGGAGGGCAGAACGTGGAAAAGCGGAAAGGCGTCCAGCAGCTGAGAGAAGTTAGAGCCGGGACGGCCAGGAGAACCGGCTGCAGCGGACATGGTAGGGGGCGGGGCCACTGGCTTTTAGGGGAACTAAGACCACCCCCCAGTCCCTGGGCAGCAGCGTGAAGCTTTACACCCAGAACCACCCTCTAAGCAATTAGGTGCTAGAATAGGAACAGCTGTGGCCCCTAGATTAGCCCTGATCCTCCTCTTCTACCTGAGGATTAAAAGGGGCGGGAGAAGAACAGAGCTAGGCCGGGAGGAGAGGGAAGCGGAAGGTGACCTCTGCTGGGAGGCGAGAGGAGGAAGTGTGTGGGGCTCCAGGCTCATTTTGGACTTAGGGATGGAGAAGAGGGGGCGAGGGCAAGAAGAAGCTCAGTCACCTGGGTGGAGTCTGAAGAAAGAGTTCGGTATCCAGTATATGTGAGCCAGAACTGCGCTAGGCACTTAGCACACACAACTCAACTCCTCCCAGCTGCCTTTCTACGCCGGGATGTACCTCCATCCACAGATGAGGAAACTCATCTGCTGGGAAAGATGGGGCACCCCTAGTTCAGGCTCATCCAGACAATGTCCTTGGGGCTCGACAGCCACCACAGAAAGGAGGCAGGGCCCGAAGTGAAGCTGGGACGTCGTCAGCACCCTTCCAGGCAACTCTAGCTCAGCCCGTGGGTCACCCAGCGCTGGCCCGTCAGCACCATGGACAGGGGCCCTCTCCTTCCCACTCCGCCCCACCTCTCAGGCCTGGGCTTTGGCAAGCACCAGGCACTGCAGCAGCTGCCAGTGCCAAATTTTGACCTCTACACACACACACACACACACACACACACCACTAGTGGCCTTGTTTTTGTCATCTCTCTTCTCTCCCTCATGCACCAAGCTGGGGCTGGATCCCTGGCTTCTGGGAGGAGGTGAGGGGTGAGCCCAGCATGAAGAAGAAGGCACCCCAGTTAGCTGCTGGTTGGAGACAGGGTCTGAAGGGTGTAGGGTGGGAGGAGGTAGGGGGGAACCTGTGATAGAGAGGCTGGGAAGCCCAGGAGCTGCTTCTAGAATCCTGTTTGATCCCGATTCCTTCTCCGGCTGGTTCTGACCTTTAAGGACAGGACGTGGATAAATTTATCCCTGGGTGTTGAGTTGCAGCTGTTGCAGTTAACTTGCTCAGGCCCAGCGAAGGGCTTGGGGACCACTGCAGGAGCCCCCTAGCAGATCTCAGGGGTCACACACACACACAAGATGCTGGAACTTGGGCAAAGGGGCCTCGGGCACTTACTGGTCATCAATGATGTGCTTGCAGGAGGTGGAGACGATGTAGCCAGCGGTGGAGGCCATGACGGCTTGGACAGAGGACACCAGCCTGGGGAGGGAGAGGCAGCAGCGGTAGCGGGAGCGGACACACCCCTGGGCTTCTCCCCTTTACTGTCCAGTTACGATGCCTTGGACGTGGTTACCTCTCAGGTCCCTCCCTGCCCATCTTCTCCCAGAGCTGCCTGTCCCAGGGCTCAGCGCCACCACCTCAGCTCCTGCCTGTGCCCAGCTGCCTCCTCAGTTCCTCCCGTTCCTGGCTGCCAGCTTCCTTCCCTGGGCTGTGAACACTGAGTTGTCTTCCTCCCAGGACACCAGGGAGGTCACCCTGGGGTGAGGCAATGCTGAGGATGTGTGGCTGACAACAATGCCCCTTCCTGGGGGGCGGGGGGGGGAGGGGGGACAGCACAGGATGGCAAGGGGAAGCCCTGGGCCTGTACTTGCACCATCAGCTGCCCCGTCATCATACTGGTCATCAGCTAGTCCCTCAGTGACCCCAAATTCCCCCGGCCACTTTCCTACTGTATCCTTAACTGCCACCATGCTCCCCTCCCCAACTCTGGCCCTTAGTCCAGGGTTGTATAGAGTTCTACCTTTCATTTGTCTGTCCCTTGTCCCCCCATGTGTTACACATGCCCCGAGTAACACACAGCTCTGTGGCCCTGGCCTCAGTCCCTAATATCTTGTAGATGTTCTAGTCACATGCCGATCCTGTTGAGGAGCTTGGGAGGGTGAGTGAGGAAAGGAAGAAAAGCAGTCTGAATGCGAGTAGACCAGATGGCTGGGTTTGGATGAGGTCTCCTGGGACAGAGAGTAAGGCAGTGAGGAGGGAAGGAAGCTTGGAGGTACAGCCCACTGACCCCTCCAGGAGCCCCCAGATCCCACCAGGCCAAGGGTCCAAGGAAGGACGGGTTCCATTCATCCTCACGAAGCCTGAGGAGGGGAGAGGGGCTGAGGGGGCGGGATGCGGTTTACCTGGCTGAGACAATGACCGCGTCGGCCTCCTCCCAGCGCAGCTGGGGCAGCCGCTGGAGCGTGTTCTTGGAGAGGAGGAAGAGTCCGGGGAACACCACCCCCCCAGCCACCAGGGTCAGCATGGTGGCTCGGGCCTCGGGCAGGGAGAAGAGCAGTGGGGAAGGGACGGGGAGATGGAGCTGAAGGGAGTTAGAGGTGGAGAAAAGACAAAAAGCCAGAGGGGAGAGAGAGGGAGAGGGGCACAAAGGGGCAGGGCAGGAAGGGATGGGGCAGGGGAGTCAGGCCGAGGCAGGAGGAAGGGAGTCAGGTTAGATGGGGAAAGGGGTGAGACCGGGAGAGGGAGGATCCCAGAAAGGGAGCAGGAGAAAGCCAGCCAGAGGGAGGGAGGGAGATGAGGGAGGACTTGGTAAGAGGACAGAGAGGGAGAGGTAGTGGAGGAGCAGGAAGATGCGGGTGGGGGAGGGGAGGGAGAGACAAGGCAGGTGGGAGGGGGGGCTTACGTGGAGAGGCTGGGAGGGCCCGAGGAGGCGGGGTGGGGGGTGAGGGGTGGGACCGTGGGGCCAGCCCTGAAAGGCAGGGCGGAGGGTGGGAGGGAAGAGAGACAGAGGAGCGGCGGGGCAAGTGGTCAGCGGTCAGCACTGCTCTCCCGCCTCTCGCTGCCGCCACAGTCCCCCGCTGCCCCGCACTGACGCTGCCTGGGGCATAATAGAGTGTCCATGCCCAGCCCCCTGCCCCCTCGGTGGGAGGGGGAGGGGGAGGGTAAGTCACCAGCCGGGGGAGGGCGGGGGAGGGGTGGGGAAATGATGGCACCGACCAGACACCAAGAAACCGGACCTGCAGTGGCGTCTCCCCATGCAGCTCTGAGCCACAGCCGCGGCTGCGACAGAGATGGGGGGAGCAAAGAAGGAGGGAGGGGGAGGCCCTTAAAGAGACAGCAGCTGCGGGCGCAGGGGGCTGCGGCGGACTGGGGCCAGGGGAGGGGAGGCTCTCCTCTTTGGGGGGAGAGGTGGCCCAGGGCTCCTTGGCCAGCTGGGCTGGGGGGGCCCTGAGCCCCCAGATGGGCCTGACCGTGTTTCCCACCAGCATTTTGCAAATGCCACCCAACACGTGTTCCTCCGTGGCTGTTGGGGGGCCAGCTTAGGGGGCCCACTCCGGGAGGGGACAGAGGGTGCCCTGGGGGAGGGAGCGGAGAAAGTGGTGCGTCTTGCTGTCCCTGGAGCATTATTCTAAGGAATGGATAGGGATAAAAACACTCAGCACAGGTCAAGAAATGGTCCCTAGGCCATCAGTGATCCTCCCCAGACACACAGGAAAGAGGCAGGAGCCCTTTCCTAGGAGGTGTCAGAGGCTGCAGGTGTGAAGAGGGAGGAGAAACGCTGCCTCCCAGAAAACCCACCTGGAGCCCTAGGATGCTCCGCCCCCTAATCACTGGTCACTCTTTCCTCTAGGTTTATTATGCCTCGTCCTCTGCGACTTCACAGAACAGGAAAGGACCTGGGATTGGCTGATTCAAGCCCCTCGTTCAACCATAAGGAACCCGGGGCCTAGTGACTGGGCCAAGGTCAGGCCGCAGGTCAGAAGCCCAGCCAGAACCAGACCGCTTTCTGCCTTCTGCCTTCCCACCACGCACCCAACAGTCCTGTGGACTTCTGCATGACGTGGGACCTGCTACCTGGTCTCCAGGCCTGCCCTGTAAGGTACACCTCGATAAGCAACCCTACAATTTGCCTTTTGCCTGTCCAAAGCCCGTTCCACCCCGCCCTCCCACCCAAGAGTCAAAGAGCTGGGATTTGCTATTGCACGCTGCCCCCTAGTGGCGAGCTGCAGGAACAGACCCTAAGAGGTGTCTGGCCTTGGCAGGAACCAGGGACAATTTTAAAAACAACAGTGGTCTGGTCGCAGCTTCCTGACCTCAGGGCTTCACTTAAGGGGACCCAACTTGGAGAACGTTTACTGTGTGCTCAGCACTCGGCAAGGTGATTTACGGCATTCTTACTTCATCTTCCCGGATGGTAGTACCCTTGTTTTACAGACAAGAAACTAGGTTTAGAGATTTAAAAAAACACACACACACACACACACAAAAAAAAACCCACAAAGAAAAACTTGCCCAAGACAAAACAGAATTGGCAAAGCTGGATTTCAAACCTATGTTTACACAACTCCAAAGGGAAAGGATGGCAAAGCTACACACAGGTGCAGAGCTGGGGGAGGGTGGGCAATGGCAAGCAGCCCTGACTGCTCAGCCGAGGACCACAAACCTGGTCAGGGAGGCGCGGCTTCACGCGCGATGGTGTGGGGTAAAGTAGGCAGCGACAGTTTTCTGTCTTCCAGGAACTCACCTAGACGCCCAGGCAAATTCCGCCCGGCTGCCCCCTCTCCCTCCAACCTCAGGTTTGATGACAGCTCGCTTTGTCAAATAGGCCACAAATTCACAGCACGAGGGCCCACCCCAGCGGACAGACGTGTTTTGTTTGGCCAGTATGGTATTGCCGACAGTAATTTCTGAAGTTCTAAGTTATTTGTCAGTGTTTGAAAATTAGGAGATTTCACCTAAACATTCAACTTCTTTTAAGAAAGAATCAGAAGATCAGACAACGTTGGGCCCACATTTTAACTCCATAATGTTTGGTTGGAGCCGAGCAGCTGCTGCCCCCCTTTGATAAATGAGCCCGCGCCCTCCCTCCAACTCAGGAAGTCCCAACGAAAGTCCCTCTGTTACTTGCAGGAGGCTGCAACCCTGCCTTTATACACATGATTCATCTGACCCTCCATGTCTCCGTGAAGAATGGAAGGTGGTTATTTTTTTTAAATATGTTTTTATTGATTTCAGAGAGGAAGGGAGAGGGAGAGAGAGATAGAAACATCAATGATGAGAGGGAATCATCTATTGGCTGCCTCCTGCACGCCCCCGATTGGGGATCAAGCCCAGGACCCTGGCATATGTCCTGTCAGGGAATCGAACCTGTGACCTCCTGGTTCATAGGTTGATGCTCACCAGCTGGACGAAGGTGGGTATTCTTTTCTTTTTTTTTTTTTTCAAAAATATATTTTTATTGATTTTATTACAGAGAGGAAGAGAGAGGGATAGAGAGTTAGAAACATCGATGATAGAGAAACATCGATCAGCTGCCTCTTGCACACCCCCTACTGGGGATATGCCCGCAACCAAGGTACATGCCCTTGACCAGAATCGAACCTGGGACCCTTCAGTCCGTAGGCCAACGCTCTATCCACTGAGCCAAACTGGTTTCGGCGGTGGGTATTCTTATTAAACCCATTTACAAATGAGGACTCCAAAGTTCAGAGATGCTGAGTGACTTGCAAAATCTTCCCCAGCCAGTGTCTTTTGACTATTGAATCTCCCCACCCCTCCACACACACACACATGCACACGCACACGCACGCACGCATGCACACTCTGCTTCTGCTCTCATCACTGACCCTTCCTGGATGCAGGAGGCCAGCTGCAGGAGCCCTGGCCCCAGGAAGGATGCCCTCACCCTGTCCTCTTACTTGGATGCCACCAGAACGGCCTCTGGTCTCGGCATCTGCAGGTCGGAGTGGTTCTGCAGGCCCCAGCAGAGGAGCGCGAAGACCAGCGGGAAGAAGACGCAGCCCACCACGAAGAGCAGGGTCATGCCTGTCTGCGGCGGAGAAGGCGGGAAAAACTGCCATGAGAACGCCGCAGCATCGTGTCCGCAGACTCAGCGCTCCCCGTCACCTCAGGAGCTCTAACGGCCACGGACTCCCTGCCTCGGTGACCATCAGAAGCCACCGGCATAGCTCCTCCCTAACCTCTGGGATCCACATTGTCCTTTAAAGACCTCTCACTCAAGGCAACTGGACATGCTATTTTTGGTTATCAACCCAATCCCAACAATGTCATGTTTCCTATAAACCCTGAAGCTGATCTGTACCTCCTAGTCCATCTCACACCGTAAAGTCTCTTCTCTTTCTCCTTCGACCCTGATGATGTGGGTCGTCTCCCTCAGCTCCACCCAGGCCATCCCAGCCTCTGCCCCTCCAATCTCTCCATGCACCTCGCCTTCTCCTAGGCCCTCCCCTCTGAGGGGCGAGGTGGAAGCTAGAGAGGGAGGCTGTCTCTCATCAGCACCCAGAACTCGAACAAAAGAGGGGTGGTGGTGTTCAAATTATAAAGATGTTTGAAATTTAAAAGTAACAGGAAAAAACCCCAAAGCATTATCCCACTAAAAACAATAACCCTGAAAACATATGTATTTACATATATGTGATTTTTGTCTGGAAACGCTTCCTCTCCCATCCACTCCAGGGAGAGGAGGAGTGGGGAAGTCCCAAAGGGGATGCAAGCAGTCAGGGCCTGCCACCCTGCACCCCTTCAGCGTCTTTGAGGGGACCTCCTCAGGATGCAAGGAACGTGTCAAAACTGCTGAGGCCGTCGGAGAGGGCGGGAGCGTCCTGCTCCCATCGGTGGGCTAGTGGAGGGCTTGGAATAAGCAGTCCTCACGCGGGCCCACCTGATACCTGCGTGCACCCTAGGATTTGCTTCCTAGAGGGGGGGCTGCTCTGGCCGGAGTGGGGGAGAGGAGGGAAGAGCTTTCTCTGGCAGAATTGGCCCGCTGCATCTCAGCGGCGGAGCTGAAAGCGGAGAAAGGAAGAGGAAGGAGGGCAAAGTAAGAACAGCGAAAGGAACGAAACAGAACCAGAGGCGTGGATACTTAGAACAGACTGGCCGCGGTGGGGGGAGCGGGTGGATGAAAGAAGGGGAAGAACATATATGCAGAGTCCATGTTCACAGACAGTGTGGTTAGGGCCAGAGATGGGGGGGCTGGATGGAGTGGGGGGAGGCAGGGGGAACGTCTGTAACAGTGTCAACAATTTTAAAAAAAAGGATAGCATAAGTAGTTGTTGCTTTACAGGACAGTATAGGGCGCTCTGGCTGGGTAGCTCAGTTGGTTAGAGCATCGTCCCGATTTGCCAAGGTTTCGGGTTCGATCCCGATCCCGGAATAAAAGGCAGAAGAGGACCATAGTTTATTTAGCTGCAGTTTCTGGCGGGGGACCACCTGACCTTCAGGTTCAGCTCCACAGGCAATAGCAGAAACATTCTGTACGGCTCCATTTGGACGAAGTTCAAAACAGGCAAAACACCTCCATGAGAAATCAGAAGCATTGACGTTGGAGGAAGTTGTTGACTGAGAGGAGACTGAGGGGAGCCTTCTGAGCCCCAAATAAAAGAATGTCCTTATATTGATGACTGGTGTATACGCATGTAAACGTTCTCAAGAAATACTCTTTCTTAAAATATATATATTTTTATTGATTTCAGAGAGGAAGGGAGAGAGAGAGCTAGAAACATCAGCTGCCTCCTGCACGCCCCTACTGGGGATCGAGCCCGCAACCCGGGCATGTGCCCTTGACCAGAATCGAACCTGGGACCCTTCAGTCCGCAGGCTGACACTCCATCCACTGAGCCAAACCGGGTAGGGCAGACTCTTATAATGTGTGCGCTTTATTTAAATGAAGCTAGAATTTTAAAAATGGTAAACAAACATAGGCTCGTCCTTTCCCGGAATGTTGGTGGGCCAGTCTCTGTGAGCCTCAATGCTTCCTGTGAAGCTGGGAAAGTAAAAATACCAGCTCCCTAAATGCTACCTCTGTAACATTTACTAGGGGCCAGACACTGCTCTAGGGGGCCAGACATTGTCATTTCCTCAAAACAGCATTGAGGGTAAGGATTATTATTGTGCCCATTTTACAGATGAGAAAACAGAGGCATGGAGAGGTTTGGTACCTTATTTCGGTTAAACTGTCAGGAAGTGAATGAGGTAGGGTTTTTCCCCATTCCACCAATACATAGAGAATGTATTGATCTCCATAATGTTAAGCAGATATAGAACACTCATAAATTCATTTTTCTATAGGGTCTGAACATTTAAATAAAAAGAAACAAAACACCATTGAATGTAATTTGGACATATCAGTCACATTTTCATAGTTAATTTCTGTTAATAGTTCTTGCTTCCTTAGCTATTCCATTTTTCTTTTTCTGGATAGTCTTCTGAAAATTAAAGGTTAAAATAAGATTGTTGAAGATGAGGCCCCTGGTTGCCTAACAAGTATCTATTCTCATCGTCTTTCTTATTTTGTTGGGGAATAAATGTGCCTATTTTTAAAAAACGATATTTCCCAGCTTCCTTTGCAGTTAGAGGTCTGGCCAATATGATGTAAGCAAAAGTCATTATGTGGGATTATGAGGAGAGCTTTCTGAAAGGGAGTCAATGCAGTCACAAAGAACTATGGGTAGTGCTTAAACTGAGGTTTGAAACCAGGCATGGTCTGGTGTCGGTCTGGAGATATCTTCCCAGCTCCTGTGCAGGCTCACTGCGAGGATTAAATAGAAATAGTGTGTATAGCCCTAGGGCCTAGGTGGTTTGGCTCAGTGGATAGAGCGTCAGCCTGGGGACTGAAGGGTCCCAGGTTCGATTCCAGTCAAGGGCACATGCCCGGGGTTGCAGGCCTGATCCCCACTAGGGGGTGTGCAGGAGGCAGTCAATCAATGATTCTCTCTCATCATTGATGTTTCTCTCTCCCTTCCTCTCTGAAATCAATAAAAATATATTTTCAAAAAATATTGTGTATAAACTACTTTACACAGGCCTGTTAGCTACTATTATTATAAGCACTTGCAGTACACAAGGCACTGAAATACTAATATGTTTTGCAGACATTCTCTCATTTTTAAAAAATAATATTTTTTACTGATTTTGGAGAGGAAGAGAGAGAGATAGAAACATCAATAATGAGAATCATTGACCAAGCTCCCTCCTGCACGCCCCCTACTGGGGATCGAGCCCGGAACCTGGCATGTGCCCTGACCGGGAATTGAACCGTGACCCCTGGTTCATAGGTGGATGCTTAACCACTGAGCCACTCGGGCTGGGTGAGTTTCTCTCATTTAAGGATCATTACAATCTTACAAATACTCTCCCCATTTTAAAGCTGAGAAAACTGAGGCTCAGGGAAGTGAAATGACTTGCCCCCGGCCGCATCGTAAGCCGCAGAGCTAGGACTCTGGGTCAACATGACTGCTGCCTTCTGAGTTGGGAGAAGAGAGGAGAGGAAGAAAGGGGGAAGCAGAGGAAGGGGTGAAGAGCAGCAAGTGGGAGACATTGCCCCTCTGGTGCTGAGGGTCGGCCATGCTCCTCTGGCCTGTGGCTTACCCTGGAAGAGAGAACAAGAAAGGGAAGGGTCCTGGGCCAGGAGCTGGTGAAGGTCAGGCCCCCGTGTCATTAGAATCTGGACTCTCGCCCTAATCGGTTTGGCTCAGTGGATAGAGCGTCGGCCTGCGGACTCAAGGGTCCCAGGTTCGATTCCGGTTAAGGGCATGTACCTTGGTTGCGGGCACATCCCCAGTAGGGAGTGTGCAGGAGGCAGCTGATTGATGTTTCTCTCTCATCGATGTTTCTGACTCTATCCCTCTCCCTTCCTCTCTGTAAAAAATCAATTAAAAAAAATAAAAGAATCTGGACTCTCCTACGTTTCCTTCCTTCGTTAGTAATTTCTTCTTCTAACAGTCCAGGGCTGCATGGCTTGTCTAAGAGATAAAGGATCGGGGAGAAAAAGGAAGTTGCGTAGAGCACTGGCTTTTAACTTTTTTATCAGTAACCACCAAGAGATACGCTTTACTTCCTGACTCAGCACGTGCACACACACGCGAACTGAACCCAAACTCCCTCCCCTGCTCATTGGTCCTGTGCAGGGCACTGTGGCATCTTCTGCATCGGTTTAATCTCCCCAAATTCTGGCCATGCCCTGTGACGCCCATTTCACAAACCATTGTGAGCAACGACCCAAGTTGGGAAAACCTTGGTTTCTCAGCTTTTTTTCATTAGTGCTCTCCTAAGGAGCCTGTTTTAGACATTTTGTTTCCTAATCGCCACTCTTTGTGAAATTCTGGTAACAGATATACTGCATATCTGTGCTTTATATATAAAAAAGTAAGATTTTTTTTTTTTGCCCTCCAATGTTATTACCCCTGTTGAGAATGCATTAGAGACATCATAACAACTCATTTTCTGAGCCTTTACACACCATCCCAACATCCAATGAGATTGTGTTAATCCCATTCTACAGATGAATAAGCCAAGGCCGAGAGGTCACATGAATGACTGCGGATGGAAATGGCTGGTAAGTGGACTGGGAATGCAGAGACCCCCTGAGATCCTAGTGTTTTCTGTGTGTTGTGGTTTTCTTCCCTGTTTGACCTAATAATAACGAACATTTATACAGCACTTACTAATGTCAGTCATACATCAACGCCCTTTACGTATATGAGCTAATGTAACCTCACAGTAACCTAAGGGGGAGATGCCATTATTACTTCCCTTTACGGGTGAGGGAGTTGAGGCACAGAGAGGCTGTGTGATGCCCAGTCACACAGGTAGTACATGGCAGAGCTGGGATTTGAGCCTAGAAGCCGGATTTCCAGAGTACTTGCTTTTAAGCATGTATTTTTTTTTAATTTTTATTGATTTAAGAGAGGAAGGGAGAGGGAGATAGAAACATCAATGATGAGAGGATCATTGATTGGCTGCCTCCTGCACGCCCCCCACTGGGAATCAAGCCCACAACCCGGGCATGTGCCCCCGACCGGAATCAAACCCGGGACCCTTCAGTCCACAGGCAGTCGCTCTATCCACTGAGCCAAACCAGCCGGGGCTTAACCATGTGCTTAAGAGGAAACCTTTATCACTATAGAAACTAGAAAGCCATTATCACTCGTTTTAAATAGACCGCAACAAAACATCAATAAGGTGAAAAAGCTGCTCTAACATCCTAGCTCGATGCTATCGCCTGCTCCAATCTGAGCTGGAGGCCTGCTCGCTCTGAAAGGAAAGGCGAGATCCGCCTGGACAGAGAGGTGCGGACGGCTCCTGGCAGCGCCGGCCTCCCCCCGGCACAGGCCGAGGTGCTGACGGAGAACGGGAAAGAGCCACTTTCTCGTGTGCAGGTGTGCGTTCTGCGGATCTGAGTTCCCCTTCAAATAAACTCAAGACGGTGTGCACGCCACACACCGCGACCCCGGGGGAGGGGCACAGGGGTGCAGCCACCTGCTTCCGAAGGCAGCACCCTCCGGGGCAGCGTGGGGTGGCACTCACGGCCCCGTGCCATGCTGGTGCAGCTCGCCTGGCCTAGGCCCACCTTCCCGCTCGGCCTCGCCCCCGGGCGGGTCTCTGACCCCCACGCTGTCGGCACAGACCTGCTCACGGCCCTGCCACACCACCCACCTGGGCCCCGGCTCACCGTTTGCCGCCGGTTCAGGCTCCTCCGCCACAGGCTGCCTGCTCCATCCTCTCTGTAGAGGTGCGAGGTGTGAGGTGTGACATCGAAGGCTGTGAATAAGTAACCAGCACGCAGTCCGCAGTGACCTGTTCCCACATGATACCCAGGGAGGGGTCCAGTTCCCCGGGCGCTCTGGGGCACATTTATTATTTACTGCTTTAACTGGACCGGCCCAGGTCAGTGCCGTGCCACCCTTTGGCTGCACAGCGGGACAAGCTGAGGGCACAACCGGTCAGCTGGAGTCAGAAAACTACGTGTCCAGGCCCCCTTTTTTTTGTCTCATTGATTGTGTGACCTTGGCCAAGCGTCAGACCTCTCTGAGCCTCCTCTGTGCACAAGGCCCCACCGCCCGGGCTCAGACACCACCGCCGCCACCCGCTGGCCCGGAGAACTTGTGATTTAACGCCTCTGCGCCTTGGGGTTCTTCCCTACAAAACGGGGCAAGAGCAATACCTCCACATCGGGCTGCTGGGATGACTGAGGGTGATGTTAAGGGCTGTCATTGTGCCGGGCCAGCGTGGCTCAGTGGTTAGGCGTCGACCTATGAACTAGGAGGTCACAGTTCCATCTGTGGTCAGGGCACATGCCCAGGTTGCAGGCTCGATCCCAGTGGGGAGCGTGCAGGAGGCAGCCAATCAATGATTCTCTCTCACCATTAATGTTTCTCTCTCTCTCTCCCTCTCCCTTCCTCTCTGAAATCAATAAAAAAATATTTTTAAAAAGAGTTGTCATCATTATATATATTTTTAAATATATTTTATTGATTTTTTACAGAGAGGAAGAGAGAGGGCTAGAGAGCTGGAAACATAGATCAGCTGCCTCCTGCACACCCCCCACTGGGGATGTGCCCGCAACCAAGGTACATGCCCTTGACCGGAATCAAACCTGGGACCCTTGAGTCCGCAGGCCGACGCTCTATCCACTGAGCCAAACCGGTTTCGGCCATCATTATATTTTTAAACGAGCCCTTGTTCTATGCCAGATATTCTGCCCACCTTTCCTTCATGGTCACAATGAGGCCTGGCAGTCTCCATGTAATCCCTGCTGAGGAAGACTGAGGCTTAGTGACTCCGTGGACTTGCCCAAGGTCACACAGATGCGTAGTGGCAGAACTAGAATTCAAATCTAGATCTTCCCACTTCTAAAATCCCGTCTCAACTGGGTCAGAATGCCTTTCCATCCAGAAAATGAAAAAAAAAGAAAAGAAAAAAAAAAAGAAGGTGTCTGCCACTCGGGTGTGCTGTCAGGATTAAATAAAATCAAGTCTGTGGAGAGGCCTGTCCTGCCGCTTGCTCAGCTCAGCTCAGCTCAGCTCAGCTTCTTATTCCCCCAGGTCATTTCCTAAGCACAGGGCTTTCGTTTTCATAATGAGGAGGCTGCTGAACCTCGTCTTTGACTCCGGGAGGCAATGCTGTCTGAGGCCCACAGAGGGGAGGCAATGCTGTCTGAGGCCCACAGAGGGGCTGGAAGTGTGAGATCCAATCAGAGCCGCCGGGTACCCTTCGCACAACCAAGCCCAGGCCTGCCAAGGCTTCTTTCCTCGCTGGCTTCCTCTGCGTCTCGGGTCTCCCACTCACCCCTCCTCTCTTTCCCAGGGGCAGGCAAAGCCCCCCGTGCTGAGAGCTGACAGCTCCAGCTTTGCAGGGTAGGTACGGGGAGAACGGATGGTTAGCCGGCTATTGTGAGGCCAGTGTCTTCTGGCCGCCAGCAAATGGTGTGATGTGGGAAGAAGTGGAGCCCTGGCGGAGTGGGGTGCCCACATCACTCCTCCTATTGGCTTGGCACCGTCCACCCTCCTGCATAATGGATGAGCCCATGGTAGGAACAGAATACCATCAGCATGAGCCCGGCCACTGCAGGCCGTACAAGTGTCCGAGGCCCTGCCAAGGCTCACGTCTCTGGGTTGGCAGGAGCTGAAGAGGAGAAGGGAGCATGTGTCACCTGAGGCCTTTCTGGGGCTGGCCTCGACTTGGGCCTCGGGATTCTGCAAAGAAGGTGGGGGCCGACCAGAAGACAGCCTCCAGAAGGCAACCTGGCCAGGCCCGCGTGGCTCAGTGGTTGAGTGTCGGCCTATGAACCAGGAGATCACGGTTCGATTTCAGGTCAGGGCACATGCCTGGATTGCAGGCTCAGTCCCCAATGTGGGGCATGCAGGGGACAGCCAATCAATGATTCTCTCTCATCATTGATGATTCTATCTCTTTCTCCCTCTCCCTTCCTCTCTGAAACCAATTAAAAATACACACACACACACACACACACACACACACACACAATATATATACACTAGAGGCTTGATGCATGAAATTCATGCATGGGTAGGGCCCCTAGGCCTGGCCGGCGATCAGGGCCAATCTGTGGGGGTGATCGGGGGTCCCCGGCTGGCACCTGCCTTGGCCAGGCTAGTGCTGCCTGCTCCAGTGGGGCGATCGGGGGCCGGCGCTGGCCTGCTCGCCAGCCAGAGCTGCTCTCCCCGCACCCATCACCCTGCCGCCACTGCCGCTGATCGCCTCCCTCTGTGGGTCAACTGGCAGGGTGATTGGGGGCCCCCCCCTCCCCCCCCCCGCTGGCACCCACCTTGGCTGGCCTGGGGCCTGCGGGCTGGAGGCAGCTCCTGCATTGAGCGTCTGCCCCCTGGTGGTCAGTGCGTGTCATAGCGACCCGTTGTTCCACTGCTCGGTGGATTTGCATATTAAGCTTTTATTATAAAGGATATTTTAAAAGAAGGCAATCTGACTCTGCCTTAGAATCAATGATGGTGACGTTGGGACAGCTAGACTCCAGTTTTCTGCATTTGAAGCCCCCTCTAAGGGGCTCAGGGTGGCATCCAGGGGCACCTCGTGTGGTTGAAGATGAGATTTGGGGCTGAGGGCCAGGAACCCTGGCAATTTCTGTGGCTGCTTCATGGTGTAGGCAAGCCCCAGGGGCAGCACCTGGATGGAGAACATGGGCACAAGCAGGCATTTGGCAACGTGCTTTCAGGGGAAATGGCAAGCCTGGGTGTAGAACCAAAAAGGTCAGGAATGAAAGCAGGAGGCCACGGAACTAGGGCAGCTGGGTAACAACACTTCGGTGGTGGATACAGTTGGATTCCATTCATTCACAGAATCAGGCACTACTCACTGGAGACCCCCAAGACCAGGCCAAGTGCTAGGGCTTGGGACATGGAGACAAATCAGACCCAGGTACTCACAGTGTAACTGGGGAGCCAGGCACCGGGGTGGAGGACTCAAATACCTTGTGGTAAAGTGATAGGCATGTATATGGTGCACAGAGCGGCCACCTCTGCCTGAGGTTGGCAGGAAGACCTCCCTGGGGCAAAAGTGAACTGAGGCTTGAAGGATGAAGACGGAGTTCAGCAGAAGGGGAACGGGGAGGGTGCGGTTCTAGCAGAGGGAACAGCATCTGCAAAGGCGTGGAGCTGTGAGACCCTGAGCACGGGCTCAGGAACCCTGACAGACGGAACCTTGAAGGAACTGATGGGGCACAAAACAGTCTTGTTTGTTTCCATATTATCTGGTCCCCCTCCCCCAGGAGGAGGAATGTAAGCAACACAGGGGAGGGAATTGTCTGCCTCCCCGCTGCCGGAGACCCAGAGCCCAGCGCAGTGCTTGTCCCAGCGGCGTGTGCTTGAGAATGAGTCAGCCAGAGGCGGCAGGACCCAGACTGGAAGGTGTTGACAGTCAGCAAAAGCGTTTGGGCTTTATCCTGGAGTCAGTCGGGAGCCTTCCCAGGTTTAAAAATAGAAAAGGAACAAGATCTGCTGCGGTGGAAGGAAATCACTTTGACAATGCTGTGACGGTTCAAGAAATCAGATTATGAAGTCTTTTTTTAAAAAAAAACATATACTTTTATTGATTTCAGAGAGGAAGGGAGAGGGAGAGAGACAGAAACATCAATGATGAGAGAGAATCATGGACCGGCTGCCTCCTGCACACCCCACACTGGGGATCGAGCCTGCAACCCGGGCCTGTGCCCCTACAGGGAATCGAACTGTGACCTCCTGGTTCATAGGTCGATGCTCAACCACTGAGCCACGCCACCTGAGCAGATTATGGAGTCTTCAATTAGGGGACTGTCGATAAAAACGGGTGGGGTCCGGTTGAAAAAGTATTGAGAGTAATTCCAGACAATGAACAAGTAGCTTTGATTTTTACAGTGTCCCTGTGGGGTAGGTGGCTCCCCCTTGCACAGAGGAGGAAATGGACTCAGCGAGGCCCAGCGACTTGACCAAAGTCACACAGCAACTTGGTGTTGTAGCCGAGGGGTTCTCTTTCTTTTCTAGGGGCTCAGGACCCAGCATATGAAGGGGATGTGTCCTGGAGGTCAGGGCACAGGCCAGAACCAAACCATAAATAGGCATGAATAAATGGAACAAGAAATCTCTCTCTCTCTCTCTCTCTCTCTCTCTCTCTCTCTCTCTCTCTCTCTCTCTCTCTGTCTCTCTTTCATCAATTAAAAAAAAAAGCTGCTAACTTCAGAAAATCAGCGGCAGAAGCGAAGCGGGAAGAAGAAAGTTTGGGTCTCGGCAGCCGCCGTAGAAGCAGCGCGCCGTTTCCATGGCAACAGTAGGAAGCCCGGGAGGTTTGTGGACTGTGCGGCCCCCGCGGCCCATTGTACCCAACGCGGCGCGGAACCCGTGAACGGTCCGCGGCGCCGAGGGTGCAGGTGATGCCGGTGGTGGATGGAGGGGCCTGGGGTGTGGGGACAGCAGAGGGGTGTGGCCTGGGTCGGGGTGGGGCCTGCGAGGGACGTGCCGCCCCGAATCCCGGGATCCCATCTCCACTGTGCGGACCGGGGCCATCGCCGGGCCCGTTTCCCCGAACGGGAAGTGGGAGGAAGGGAGCGGGCACCCAGTCCCGTGGCCCCGCTCGGCCTCTGAGGCCCGGGACGCTCTCTCCTTTGCAGCTCCTGAGCCGACGCGCTGTCCTGCCCCATGGACGTGAGTCCCAGGCCCCTGACCCCCTCAGCGCCCTAAACCCGTCCAGACGTTGCCTGCCTTCAGGCCGGACTGGAGAGGGGGCTCTCCACTCCACATAAACCCTTCCAGCTCAGGACCAGAGCTCTGAGCGAGAATGCCAGGGAGGGGGGCTTCCCCGGGAGGGCACTTTCCGCTCTTCCGGGCGACATGAAGTTTGCCAAGTGACCGCGGAGCAAAGGCATCGCCGGCGGAGGGAACAGTAGGGGTAGAGACCTGGGGGTGAGAGAGGACAGGGCTTTGGGGACTGCTGGGACTTAAGTACGGCTGGAGAGGAGAGAGGGAAGGCGGGGTGGATGGGGCTAGACCCGGGCTTTTGTCTGAGATAAGTTTGGACTCGGTCACTGAGGGCCGTGAATGGATGGTAAGGAGGGAGGAACACACCGGGACAACTGCTGTGGGAGGGGCCACATGGCAGCCTGGAAGACAGCTACGGGCGGTAACGTTGGCTGAGGGCTGGTAAAGGACCCGGGACAGCAGGTCCATCGGGGGAGACCTTCTGAAAGGGAGTTCGGTCAGACTTGGTGAAGTCCAGAATGACCAACAAGCCCCGTGGGGTGCTGAAATGGGGATGACAGGGGAAAAGGAGGTTTGGGGGACAAGAATGTGTGTCCTATCGACTCACCCCACCATCTGGTGGCTGTTCCTCCCCCGTTCCCGGCCACCTCCGTGTCCCTCCTGGTATTTCTGTGTCCCTGCAGCCTCTCCTACCTCCTGGTCACCCCTTCCTCCTGTACTCATCCAGGCCTCCTCTAGCCCTTGGAATCCCACCCCGGCTCCCGTCGGCAGCCCTTCCCTGCTGCTCCCCATCCCCGCCATCGTCTTCATCGCTGTGGGCGTCTATTTGTTGCTGCTAGGCCTAGTGCTGCTGACTAGGCACTGCCTGCTGGTGAGGAGCCTCGTGGGGGCTGAAGGGTGGGCTCTGGAAGAGGAACCCGGTTAACCTGTGCCCTCATCTGCAGGCCCTTACGCGGAGACTCCTTTGCCACGTGGTCCCCCCACCTATCCCTTCCCTGGGACCAGAGTTCCCCCTCTGCTGTCTCCTGCCGAACCTTCTCCTGCCCCTCTCCCCAAAACTGTATCTCGGCTGCCCCTCCCCGCCTCCTGGGCCAGACCCTGAGCCCTGCCATTTCCTAGGCCCAAGGCTGCTGCACCGACTGCAGCGCCCCCTGCAGGAAGCAAGGCGCCTCCAGGCCCCAGGACTGTTGCTGGACCTGTGCGGAAGCCTGCGACTTCCCCCTGCCTAGCCCCGCTCACTACCTGGATGCCTGCTGCCCCCAGCCCACCGACGCTGTGAGTTCTCACACTGACCCCTCACCCCCGGAGCCGCATCTAGGCACCATCGGTACACTGATTTTTGTGGTTGTTGTTCAACATTTGTTATTCAGCACAATTCCAGCACTGGGTCGGGTGGAAACAGCCAAAAACAACATAAACAACATATCAGATCATTTCTAGTGATGGTACCTGCTTGGAGAAGGGAAAGCAGGGTATCAGCTGGAGAAAGGTGATGTGTGGAACATGTAGAGCATACAGTCACCTCTGAAAATGGTAATGGAAAGAAAAAACATCCTCTCACAGAGCTCATCCTGTTCATTGAGTGAATACTACGTTCCATTATTATTTTCTCAACAACACTGGGAGCTGGGTATTTTATAAAACTGCATGTATTTTTTTTCTGATCACAAAAAGCATTGATTATAAAGTGTGCATGTCAAAACACATAGAAAATATAAGGTACTTTATAAACCAGCTCTCTAACCAAGGTTGCTGTTTTGTATATGACCCTCATATATAGTACTAACATACAGTATTATCACTGCTGTATTTTGCTATTATTTGGTAAAAATGGGTCATAACACATATATCATCACAACTGCTACTTACTCTTTTTTTAAAATATATTTTTTAATTGATTTCAGAGAGGAAGGGAGAGGGATATAGAAACATCAATGTTGAGAGAGAATCATTTATTGGCTGCCTCCTGCATGCCCCCCACTGGGGACCCAGCCTGCAACCCTGGCATGTGCCCTGACCGGAATCGAACTGTGACTTCCTAGTTCATAAGTCAACGCTCAACCACTGAACCACATTGGCCAGGCAAAGTACCCTTTTTAACTAACGTCACACCTCGGTCACCTATCTGTGCCCGTGCACGTAGGCAGGTAAGTATTTGTATCCCCCCTTTGCAGGGGAAAATTGGCCTAGGGAAGTTTAGCCAGTTCTCCAATCTCCCACAGTAGAGTCTTGCATAGCAAGTTGTTCCATAGTGAGTGAGAGTCCTCAGGGCGAAACCTGGCTTGCAGGGGACAGGCCATTTTGACATTTGTGTAATTGACCACCTTCCAGGTAATAATTATTTGGGGCTCAGAGATTTAGACAATAAAGCTCCTGCCCTTGAAGAGATGACCTTCCTTAGGAGGGACGAGTGAGGCTAGAAGACGGAGCAGATTCATAACTTGGACTGACTGTAGTTGGTGCATTGAAGTCTCGGTTCTTCCGTTTCCTTAGGAACAGTAACAATCACAAATATTACCAAGTTCTCGCCTACGTCACAGCTGTTGAAACTGCAGCTTACAGAAGCTTGAGTGACTGAGCCAGGACAGAAACCTAGATTTCTGTTACCAAGTGTCTAATTCATTCATTATTTATTCACTTAACCAAAGATTTATGGAGTCATTGTTGAGGCCCTGAGCTGGGCCCTGAGGGCTCAGTGGAAACAGGGTAGACATGGTCCCAGCCCTCACAGGGCTTCATTCCAGTGAAGGCCAGAGAGAAGTAAGTAGGCAGCTAAACAGAGTGTGAGAAATGGTGACGCATGCAGGGGCTGGTTCTCAGCCCTGTCTGTGATCAGAAGCAGGCACCAGAAAGGTCTAGGATTGGATTGATTGGAGTTTGTGACTTTTTAAAAAAAATACATATTTTATTGACTTAGGAAGGGAGAGGGAGAGAGATAGAAATATCAATGATGAGAGAAACTCATTGATCGGCTGCCTCCTGCATGTCCCCAACTTGGGATTGAGCCCACAACCCGGGCATGTGCCCTGTGACTGGGAATTGAACCATGATCTCCTGGTTCATAGGTCAACGCTCAACCACTGAGCCACACCAGCTGGGCAGAGTTTGTGAATTTTTAACAAGTCCTCACATGATCCTGCCCCACCTGCCAGGGTACAGAGCTGCTGTGACAAGAACAGCTCCCTTTACTGGGTGCTCACTAAGCATCAGGCGTTGTGCTTCGTTCTTTCCACCGATTCCTCACGGTGACCTTAAGAAGTGGGCTCGGAGACGAGGAAGCTGAGGCTCAAAACATGAATTAGCCAAGCCTGGGCCTGAACTAGACTCAAGGCTGAGCCTGGGCTCTAACCAGTAAAGGTGGCTGGCCTTCTCTACATCAAAGCAAAAGAAATAGTGACAAACTCGGAGCCTAGAGAAACACAGGGTTAACAGTCTGTGGGGCTCTTGTTTAATGTACTTAAACAGCAGATTCTTTCCAGAAGCCACCTGGCTGCCTGTGAGCGCTGAGAAATGCATTAGCCAGTTTTTAATAACTAGACCCAATGGACGGAGCCAGAAATGCTTTTAATACCCTCTTCTCTGAAGTGAGGGCAGGGGAGCCTCTCTCGCCACCAATTTTGTGCACAGAATGACAGTGTGGTCCTCCAAAATCCCAGAGCTGACTTCATCCCCAGACTGGGACTCCCCAGAGTCACCCCAAACCACACCCTCATCACACACGGCGAAACCACTTTGCTCTCTGTCCCTTCCACTGGACACTTCTAGCCTCCTCCTTGGGAGCCAATTCTAGTGGCAGTAGCTCCAGCCCAATTCAGCCCCCTCTGCCTGGAGACACGAGGTCCCTTCTCACAGGCGCCCCTAGTGATATCTGATAGTACCAGCCCTCCGGCACCGCACCCCAAAACCTCAGCTGTTCAGAAGGTCATTCTCCTATTCCTGGCTTGGCCCAGTGTCTGATCGGTGCAACTGTGACTGTCACTAGCTCTGCCTTAGGACTCAAGATGCCAATTTCTGTCACACAACCTGTGCGTGTCCTACCCCAGCCACTTGGCCTGACTCCACTCAGTGCCTGCAGCAGTCTCAGATCATCTCTGCCCCAGGACAGGACAGGAGTCCGCTGGAGTCGGCTGTCCTTCCTTGCTGTCTCTAGGACATGCTGTTCCTATTCCCCTAGAGACAGACCTTCTGTTTCCCTGGGAACTGGGAAGCTCTTCTTTCTCCTTTGCCTCCAGAGGGAGAAAGTATGTGCTTTGGTTTACCCCTTCATCCCAGTCATCGCTGAGCGTGAGTGCCCATGCCAGCTCCACGGAGACAGGAGATGACAGTCCCTGTCCTTGCAAACCCAGAGAGGAGCTGATATTCCCGACCCTGGGAGGCAGAGGGTCTGGGGGGAATCTAAGGACAGGAAGCAGGCAGGCAGGTGCATCCCAGCAGCATTCCCTAGATGTATTCCTCTGGGCAACCACTCCACTCTCGGAGCCTCCATTTCCTCTTTTGTAAAGAGGCTCCCCTACTCAAGGTTCTGATGATTAGGAGATCTAACTTTTTGAGACATTAAACATCTCAAATATGCAAATTACCATTCTTAAAGAACACTAGATTTTAAAACTCATTCATGAATGCAGTCTGTGCCTTGCACAGAGTAGGTGCTCAGAAGCGATGAATGAGATCCTGCAGTTTGGTCTCATGCCAGGGAAGAAATCCACAAAAGCAACAAGTCATTTCCATCATGGACAGAAAATGCGCGTGTGCTTTCCCTGTCTACTGACTTCCAATTGCGCTGGGCCACAAAAAATGTAGTAGAACCATCATTGAGCTGAACATTGGGACACCGGAATTCTAGCATGGGACCAGGCCAGTAGCTCTCTGGTCCTCAGTCTCCTCGCCTATAAAATGGGGAGAGAGAGAGAACCCCCCCCCCCCCCCCCGAATAATTTCTTCCAGCTCCTGAACTCAGTTGTTTGGAACATTGCCTCCTTGCTGATTTCTCAACAGCACGGATTTGATTCGTCCCCAGGAATGGTGGATGGTACTCTGTTCCACTGGGCAATTGGACTTCCCAGGCCTCTGCTGCCTTCTCCCCTGAGAGGGAGACAGCCGCAGGCTCTGGTCCCCTTGCTCCTGCCCGCCTCCTTCACCCCTTCCTCCTCTCCCTCAGGGTTGGGCCCCTCGCTGCCCTCGTTGCTGCCCACTCTGCGACTGTGCCTGTGCGTGCCAACTTCCTGACTGCCAGAGCCTCAACTGCCTCTGCTTTGAGATCAAGCTCCGATGAGGACCCAAGTCCCTGCCCTTTGGGGAGTGGCCAGCCCCCAGGGCCCACATGCCCTCTTCCCTGAGGGGCCTCAGGCCACTGGAACCACGGATGGACTGCCTGGCTCACTGGCCTGGGAACCAGCAGTGCAGAACTTGGCTCTCAACAGAGCAAGACTGGGGGAGCCACTGGCCGGCTAGACTGCAGTTCCTTCGCAGGGACAACGGAAAGAGGGGCTGGTGCCCTGGCAGGTGCCCCACCCTCCTCTTTCCCTCCCCAGTAAACGCATGCTAACCATGGGTGGAACTTGGACCTAAGTATCGGGATACAGGGTACCCCAGCATGCTCAGTCCATGGGCTCTTGGTTATTTTGGGGTGTGGGGATAGCACCTGCACCTGCACTCACTCTAAAGAAATGGGCTCCAGAGAATCCTAGCAGCTCCCATCAGAGCCCAGGGGGGGGGAGAGGGGTCAGAGGAGGAGGCAGGGAAGGCCACATGATCTGAGTCCCCTTTCCCCTCCTCCCCACAGATCCCTGCCCAAAGATTTATTTCCCCTTTGAGGGCCTGAGTCCGGATTTCCAAGGAAGACATTTCCTCTGAAGTAGGGTGAGTGGGCAGGGGCCCTCCCCACGGCCTTAAAATAGGGCAGGCCCACAGCCCACTCCCCGCTCCTCACACTTGGGGCCCCACGCTGGCCTGAATGTCAGGAGCTTCAGGTTTCCCTAAATATAGGTCCCTGCCCGTGGGGAGGAAAGGGCAGGGGTCATTGGAGAAGGTTGGGGACATGGGCGGGGGAGGGCAGGAGCTGCTTTATAACCCAGCCCCATGCCGCCTGGCTCACTCGCTGCTGACCAGGCTCTGCCCGCCTCTCCGGCCTCCTCCAGGTGGGCGCCGGCAGGAAGGAGCTGGGCTGGGGGAGGGCTGGAGGCGTCCGAATTAGGGAAGACCTAGGATGGGGGCGCGGAATGTATCTGGGAGGCCGATCGCGTGGGACAGATTTTATTCTGAGACGTCAGTCCACGGACAAGTGTCGCAGGGGCTCAGACTTGCGTGGGCCGGAGTGCAGCCGGCCCCTGTGCTCGTGGCCCTGCTTGGCGCGGTGGCCGGGGCTTCGGGCGGGTCGGCGCCGGCGCTGGCCGGCGTTTGAGGGCGAGGCTGGCCCCGCGGCCTCGGGAGCCTGCGTGCACCATGGGGCGTGTCGCCCAAACCGCTGCCGCCTCGCCTCGCCCCCTGGCAGCCCGCTGCCTCCTCGCGTCCGCTAGCCACCCTTTCCCCCGCCGCGGCCGCTTACACTCGGGCCAGCGACACCGGGAGGGGCGGCCCGCTGCCTCGGAGCCATCGGGCAGGCGTGGCCGCCAGACCCCGCCTGAGCTGGGGACTCGGTGACGGAGTGCCACCCGCTGCCCCGCGCAGGCCGGAAGCTGGGGCTGGGCCGGGCCTGGGAGGGAAGCGGAGCTCCGGGCTCCTCCACCCGCGCCCCGCCGCCCCCACCCCCCACCCCCATCCCCCATCCCCCCGGTGCCCCAAACCAGCTGAGTCACGGCGCCCGGGGCGCGCCTGGCGGGAGGAAAGGGGGAGGGAGGGACGGGGCCGCGGGATGTGTCCCGAGTCACGTCCGAGGAGGAGGAGGGGGGAGGGGTCGTGCTCTCGCTGCCGCGCCGCCGCCCCAGAGCCGCCTCTGGGCTTAGCCTTTGGGGGCGGCCGCTGCCGCAGTCACTCGCCTGCCATTGGCCGCCCGGGCGCCTGCCGCCCCGGCAAAGGGAACGAACCCGCGGAGGGTGGAGCGGTGCCCTTATAAGGCCGGCACCGCCCGCTCCCCCCGGTGCCGCCCACTCGGGAGCTAAGCAGACGGCGTTCCTCTTGGAATGCGCCGCAGAACCCGCCGGTAGTGACGGCCTCCGCGTTCGCTCCTTCTGCCCGCCCGCCCGCCGCCGCCGCCGCCACCCCGCCAAACCCGGCCCTCCTGTGCCAGGTGAGCGCGCCTCGCCACGTGCGAAGGCCTGAGAGCACGGAGAGGGGGCCTGGGGTCCGGCGGAGCCCGCCGTCCCCGGGTCCTAGCATCTCCTCCATCGCCAGCACCGCACCCGCCAGCCCCCAGCCCCGGCTCCCAGCCCTCTCCAGGGCGCTCGCCCGGTTACTGCGCAATGCGGCCGCTCCGCGCGCTGAGTCATGGCGGGGGAGGAAGCAGGCCGAGATGAAGGGCCATTCCCCCTCCCTTTTCTTGCCCGGACCCCTAGTGCAAAGGATTATGGCCCCTTTGCCTCTGCAGGGAGCCCAAGAGGCAGCGAGGGTTAGGGGCCAGGTCATATACTGCTTCAGGGCTCCCTAAGGCGGGCGGTGGGCCCCTGCCCTGGGAGACAGGCGCCCCTGGCGAGGAGGGGAACCCCTGGCAGCACCGCTTGCCCTATTAACACCTTCCCTATCTTTTCTTATCGGGTGACCTTGATTCTGAGCCTGGAACCGCTGCAGCCGGCGAGCAGACAGGAGCCTTTTCAGGGGCAGGGGTGGGGCGCTTGCCTCTCCTCCACACGCTTACCCTGCTACCCTGCATGAGCAGTGAGATCGGCAAAACTCTCCCTTTCCTCCGCCTCGGCCCGGCCTTCCTCTGCCGCCCTTTCCTGGCCTCCTGATTCCCTCCTCCACCCTTCTCAATACCCTTTTCCGAATGCCCCCCCACCCCACCCTGGGGGGAGAAGCCTGACCTTGGGATGTCCTTGAGGCCTTGGTGCCTGTCCCAGCGCTGGGATCTCGGATGGATCCGAAGGAACACCCCCGTGACAGTCAGACCTGGGCTCTAATCTCAGATCTGCCCCTGGGGTTGCTGTGTGACTTGAATACAGACCTTTCCTTTCTCTGGGTCCTTTCACATGAGGGGGTCGGGCCCTCGGCCTTACGCACAACCTCTAACGATTTTGCTTCTAGGCAAGGTGACCCCATGGCAAAGCGCAAGCCAGAAGGGTCCAGCTTCTACACGAGCCATCTGTCCATGGCTCTGGCCTATTCCTTTGCCCCAGATGCCAGTATGCAACCCCACCCTCAGCTGGGCAACACCCAGCAACACAGGGAGTTAGGAAAGGTACAGGAGGCAGGTCTAGTACAGGGAAGTCGGGTGTAGGGGAGAGCTGGGGAAGTACCCCAAGACCCGCTGGGTGTGGGGAAGGGGAGGTAGGGAACTTTGCCCTGGCGAGGGGCTCTGCTCATTGGGAGACCACTGGAAGACCCAGCTAACCCATGCTCCCCCATCTGTCTCCTCTGCCCAGGCACTGACTGGCACCATGCCCTACCAATACCCAGCGCTGACCACGGAGCAAAAGAAGGAGCTATGTGACATTGCTCACCGCATTGTGGCTCCGGGCAAGGGCATCCTGGCTGCAGATGAGTCCACTGGTGCGATCAGGACACAGTGGGAGGAGGGCCCAGGCTTGGGGGTGACAGGCTGACCCCCCTATGACCATGGGCTATTGCTTTCCAGGGAGCATTGCCAAGCGGCTGCAGTCCATTGGCACTGAGAACACCGAGGAGAACCGGCGCTTCTACCGCCAGCTGCTGCTGACTGCCGATGACCGAGTGAATCCCTGCATTGGGGGCGTCATCCTCTTCCATGAGACACTCTATCAGAAGGCAGATGATGGGCGTCCCTTCCCCCAAGTTATCAAATCCAAGGGTGGTGTTGTGGGCATCAAGGTGAGGAGGCTGGGCCTCAGAATGTGAGATCTGAAATGAGTCTGGGGAAGAGAAATCCAAAGTAATTGGAGGGGTGAACATTGGACCGGGAGCCTGGAGACTTGGGTGGAGTCTACCCCAGACCAGATGTAAGGAAAGTTAGAAACTGCCCGGCTTGGTATTTTTAAGCCTTGAGGTTCTAAGAGCAAGGCATTACCCATTATACGGATGAAAACCAGACGCTCAAGGCAGTGGCGTGTTTTGCTCACAGAGTTAGGAACTCGTAGGTTCCCAGGCTGTCTGTCAGATCATAACCCCATGTATCCTGCCTCAGAGGCGCAGGTACTGTCACTAAGTGAAAACATTTGCAGACCAGGAGATACACTGAGATTAGGTGAAGGTGGGGCAGAGGAGGGCTCTAGAGGAGGAAGTAGATTGCTCACTTGCCTTATATTGTCCTACCCAACAGGTAGACAAGGGCGTGGTACCCCTGGCAGGAACAAATGGCGAGACTACTACCCAAGGTGAGAACTGTTTGGCTCCCTGCCTTGCCGACCAACCCACCCGGGTTGTGCCCCTCTTAAGTGCCCAGGATGAGTGGGAGCCACCTGCCCCCTCCTCTGCCACGCTTTGACTTCTCATCCCCTCTCCAGGGCTGGATGGGCTGTCTGAGCGCTGTGCCCAGTATAAGAAGGACGGAGCTGACTTTGCCAAGTGGCGCTGTGTGCTGAAGATTGGGGAACACACCCCCTCAGCCCTTGCCATCATGGAAAATGCCAACGTTCTGGCCCGTTATGCCAGCATCTGCCAGCAGGTGGGCCTGCACACCCCCAACAGGCCAGCTCCCATCTCATTTCGTTCCAGAGTGTCAGCTAGCCTGCCACCCATCTGCCAGGATATCTACCTCCCCCAAGGCAGCTGTTCCGGATCCTCACCAATCATCAGGCTTGAGCCTGGGGGAACACTGGAGGGCTTGTGTGGATTGCTCTGAGGAGATCGTCTCCTACACCCTGCAAAGCTGGGGGCTTTGAAGCCATGAGTCTCTGTCTTCACGGAGCTAAGACCTTGGCCAGTGGTTGTGGAGAGCTGGAGGAGGAGCTGCAGGTAGAGTAGAGGCCTCCAGGGGCCTCATAGCAACTCTGTCCCTCACCCCACAGAACGGCATCGTGCCCATCGTGGAGCCTGAGATCCTCCCCGATGGGGACCATGACTTGAAGCGCTGTCAGTATGTAACTGAGAAGGTAAGTTGCTTCCTGCCTGGGCAGGGTGGTGGGCCTTGGGGCTGACTCCTGTCCCCCCACTCCACCCCACCCCACTTTGGTCCTGCCCTACTCTAGGTGCTGGCTGCTGTCTACAAGGCTCTGAGTGACCACCACATCTACCTGGAAGGCACCTTGCTGAAGCCCAATATGGTCACCCCAGGCCATGCCTGTACCCAGAAATTTTCTAACGAGGAGATTGCCATGGCAACTGTCACTGCGCTGCGCCGCACAGTGCCCCCCGCTGTCCCTGGTGAGACCCATACTCTCATCTTGCCCTCTGGGAGGTAGACAAACTGTATCCACAGTCTTTATGCCTATTGGTCTGATTTCCAGGTCAGCTACTAGGAACCCCTACCAGTCCCCTGGATCTCGGACTACAACCCCTCTCCCCATTTCACCTTTGTTTTACAGGGATCACCTTCCTATCTGGAGGTCAGAGTGAGGAGGAGGCATCCATCAACCTCAATGCAATCAACAAGTGCCCTCTGCAAAAGCCATGGGCCTTGACCTTCTCCTATGGCCGAGCCCTGCAGGCCTCTGCTCTGAAGGCCTGGGGTGGGAAGAAGGAGAACCTGAAGGCTGCCCAGGAGGAATATGTCAAGCGGGCACTGGTGAGGATGGAGCAGGAGGTGGGCAGAGGGCCGGGGTGGATGGGATTCTGAACACAAACCTTACTCTGGCTCCTCTCCCCGCTTAGGCCAACAGCCTCGCCTGCCAAGGAAAGTACACCCCGAGCGGCCAGGCTGGGGCTGCAGCCAGCCAGTCCCTCTTCGTCTCTAACCATGCCTACTAAGCAGAGGTGATCTCAGGCTGCCCGCGAACACTCCAGGCCCCGCCCCCTCCCACATTCACTCTTGAAGAGGCCTCATCCCAGGCTCCAGGCTGCTCTTTCCCAGCACTCCTGCCTCCCTTGTGACGTTGGTTGCGTGGTGTTGTCTGTGTATGCCAACTCCAATGCCCTTTCCAGCCCACTGCCAATAAACAACTATTTAAGGGGGCGTTTCTTGTCCACGTCTGGAGTGTCTGGGTCAGGGGAGTGTCTGGGGAGGTGGCCGAGTCCAGAGGAAAGACCTCTTGTTTTATGTTCTTTCTTCTTGGGTAGGGAAATGGTGAAGGGGTCGGGTAGGACTTCCCTGTTTTGTTTTATAATTGCCCAGGGTTTCAAGAGGAGAGCTTGTGAAATTTTCTTCAACCATCAGAGGCTCTTTCCCCTTCTACTAGCAGCATCAGATAAGGCTCATAGTTGGGGAGTGTGTATAACTGCTAGTTGTAGGAGGCTGCAGGCTCAGCCTCTTAGGCCTAGACCTCAAGGGTGCAGAAGGCCCTTGTGACAAAAACAGCCACAGACAACAGCTGAGATTCCCTGAGTCTCTGAGCCAGGCAACATGAAAACGTTCTGTATGAGTAGGTGTTGTTTTTCCCATTTAAGCTTCAGACTTTATTGCTGGAGATCACACTCTTTCTTGGTGGAAACAAGAATATTAATGCAGCCTGGCGGGTGTGGTTCAGTGGTTGTGGGTCGACCCATGAACCAAGAGGTCCTCGGTTCGATTCCTGCACAGGGCACTTGCCTGGGTTGTGAGTTCGATCCCCGGTGGGGGATATGCAGGAGGCAGCCGGTTGATGATGTTTTTCTCCTGATGTTTCTGTCTCTAAAAAAATCGATAAAACATACCTTTTTTTTTTTTTTTTTTTTTTTTAAGAATATTAATGCAGCCCTGCAGGTGTGGGCCTAGCTAGGCTTCAGAGGTGGAGTGTCGATTTAGGAACCAGGAGGTCATGTTTCCATTGCAGGCTCAAACCCCCTAGGGGCATGCGAGAGGCAGTGGATCAATGTTTCTCATCATTGGTGTTTCTAACTCTCCCTGTCCCTCTCTGAAATCAATAAAAAGATATTTAAAAAAAGAATATTAATGCATATCTTCTTAATCTACACTGTTGAGCTTGTCAGTCTTCCCATTTTAATAGGAAATGGGATTAGAACTGGTTACTTAGTCTTCTTGGGCTGTGGAACCCCTTGAAGAATCTGGAATCCTCTCCAACACCTCAACAATGCACACACAGACAGAACTCAGGTTCTAGGTTAAGAACTGAGCCTCTAGCTGCTGCATTCCATGGAGCCAGAATGAGGGCCCTGCACTTTCCCCTGTCATGCCTCAAACCCTTCTCCAATCACTCAGTCTGGGTACAGCAGCAAATATACCAGATATTCTCAACTGTTGAAGATCCTAGTCATAACCAGGGACCTAATATTCCTGCCACTTCTCAAATTTCCTGATATGGGCCCTTTCCTGTCTGAGCACCTTTCTAGAGAAAAAAAAAATCTTGATCTCTCTGGACCTACTAAATCCGTGTAGTGATAGATATAGAACTGATTAACCCTAGGACCTTCTAGGAGTTTAAGAACTTGGTCCTTTCCTTCTCTGTACATTTGTCTATGTTGTCTATATACAAAATCAACACTCTCCTAGTGCCCCTGCAAATTCTGGCCCTCACTTCTGTGCCTACCGTCAACTCTGAAACGTCTGAAATAAAGCAAATGAGAACTGAAGGTCAATAGGAGACAGTGAAAAGGACATTCCAAAAGGGAGCAACTTGTACAAGACCAGTTCAAGGACTAGTTGCTTCCTCGGCCTGCAGCAAAAGCGACCAGGGAAGCAGAGGAACTCAAATACCACCTTAGGGAGCTGTGGACTTCTTATGACGGCGAATTCTGGAAAGCGTAAGTGGTAGGTGGAGGCTAAATTAGAACACGGCTTTCCTGGGTTCCAATTTCAACCTTGATTCAAACCCCAAATTCTTAGCGATGCAAATGTGAACAAGTTACTTAACCTCTCTGAGCTAGTTTCCTCCTTAAAAAAAAAAAAAAAAAAAAAAAAAAAAAAAGGAATAAAATTTGAAGACAGAAAGCAACTGAGGGGTGTCAAGGGGACCACTGATCAGAGGCCCTGTCGGCCGGCATGGCTGGTGGACTTTGTGCCTTTAGCTTCGAGGTCCTCCCCTGCAGAGTCCTCCGTGGCCGTGGAAGGAGGTCGGGCTGAGACTGCTTCGCCCCGTGGAGAGCATTCAGGGGTGCCCTGAGCCAGGCCGTGAGCACGGGCTGCCGGGGTGAGCGAGGCGAGTGCCGGCCTCAGGGTGTAACGGGGCGGCCGACCAACACAGGCCCACAAGGCGTGTAACAGTCCCCGGCGGAGCCGGCCGGGCTCCAGCCTCCTCAACGGAGCCGGGGTGACTCGGCCCTGAGAGCGCACCCCGCGGCCACAGTAACTTCCGGCCGAGGCTGACATCCGGGTCCCGCTCCCCTCCGCCCCGGCCGGGAGGCGGCGGCGAGGGCGCGGCGCGGGGGCAGGCTGTGTATGACGTCACATCCGACGCGCGGCGGAACTCGCCTCCTTTGCTTCCGCGGAGGGGCCGGAAGTAGAAGCGGCGGCGGCGGCGGCGGCGGCGGCCCGGAGCGGAGGGAAGGAGGAAGGCGGGGAGCCCCAGAGCCGGAGCCGAAGTCGCAGCGGCGGTAAGGGCCGGGGACCCCCTAGACCACCGACCCCAGCGGGGGCAGCCGGGGCGGTGGGACGCGAGGGGGGCGGGCCAACCTTGGAATCGAGTTGCCCCCCCCACACCCTGGCACCCCCGAGGGACCTTCTCACCGACTCGCTTCGCCTCTCCCAGGAGGGCCCTGTGCGGCGCGGAGGGGCGGCGGCCCCGGCTCGGACCCGCCGGGGTGGGCCATGGCGGAGATCAGCGACCTGGACCGGCAGATCGAGCAGCTGCGGCGCTGCGAGCTCATCAAGGAGAGCGAAGTCAAGGCCCTGTGCGCCAAGGCCCGGTGAGCCCCGGCGCGGGAGGGGCCCCGGCGCGGGAGGGGGCGGCGGCCAGGGGCCGGCGAGCAGCCCAGCCGAGAACTTGGGCCTGGCTCGTCCGGGAAACACTCCCAGAGGAGAGCGGACAGGGGCCTCTTCCCGCGGGGAGCAGCCAGGAGGGGAGGCAGACCTGGACAGAGACACCCAAGTGTGGGGTGATGTGTTCAGTGAGGCGGCGAGTGACAGACCGTACGGAAGACGCGCAGGGAAACACCCCTACTATGTGCTGGGGGAACTGACCTTTGCGGATAGGCCTGGCAGAGGAAGATGACAAACAGGAACGTCAATAAGAACAGAAGTGCAAGGCAGGAAAGCTGAAGACTCTGGATTACAAAATACTTTAAATTCCAGCAACAGCCCTTAAAGTTGGGTAGTATTGCCCCCGTTTTACAGATGAGGACTCAGGTTCGGAGTCAGCCAAGTGCGGGAGGGAGCCTGAAGCCAGTTCTCCGTGTCCTGTGCTTTTCAGGCGCAGAGGGGTCCCCTCGTGTGCAGTGTGGGAGCCTAAGACATGGTAGCAAAGAGGCCAGAGGAGAATTCAGCACGGCCTGAAGGGAGGCCCAGCTTCGAGTTCTGTGGGAGCAGGATGACTAGTGATTAAAATCCCCGGCTTTGGAATGGCATGGCTGTAGGTTGGAATCTGAGCTTTGCCACGTACTGTCGGTGTTGGTGGTCCCTGAGGTCTCTGAAATGCTTTTTTTTTTTTTTTTCATCTGTAAATTGGGAAGAATAGTACTTAGTAAGATGGCTGTGAAGAGTCAGTAAGTTGGTGCTTGGGATGAAGTTAGCATAGTGCTTTGGGACAGTGTGAGTGCTCAACAACCCTGAGGTGTCACTGTTATTACTACGTAGGACGATGGCAATGCTGATATGGACTGAAGTGGTCAGGGAACGTCTAAGAGAAAGTGGCCTTGAAAGATGAAAATAATTAGGGTAGCTGATGGGAGCAGGGCCAGGGAGGGAGGCATTCCAAGCAGGATGAGAGTAAGATTGGAGGCCCTGTGGTGTGTGGGCAACAATGAGGAGACCAGTTACCTGCCTCCTCTGAGGTGCTATTTGACTGTGGCTTCCACCAAGCTGGAGACTTGTGAGAAAAGAGCCAGCCTGGCCGGTGTGGCTCAGTGGTTGAGCACCGGCCTATGAACCAGGAGGTCACGTTTTGATGCCTGGGTGCGGAACATGCCTGGGTTGAGGACTTGATCCCCAGAAGGGGACGTGCAGCAGGCAGCCAGTCAATGATTCTTTCTCTTCATTGACGTTTCTATCTCCCTCTCCCTCCCTCTCTGAAATTAATAAAAATCTATTTAAAAAGGACAGAGAAAAGAGCCAGCAGAATTACCCTACATTTACTGAATAACAGAAGCACGGTTAGCCGGGCTTTGTACTGGCAAAGAATTATATCCACTTCCTCCCCACAGCAATCTTGTGAGGCTGGAATTGTTTGCTCCGTTTTACAGAACGGCGGCTGTGACTCCTGGAGGCACAGTGACTTGGCTAAGATCCCCCAGAGAGAGAGTGGCAGAGCTGGGTTCTGAGCCTGTGGCCGTCGGGCTCTTTGCCTGGCTCCCTCCCTCCCCAGACACTCTAGCCCCCAGACAGGGCTGTGTGGGTTTGGTGAACAGGCAAGGCCCCCTTTTAAATGCTTGTTTGTGGCTCTTCCATGTTTTGTCGGCTTCCTCTGTCTTGATGGCATTTTTAGGAATTTAAACCAATTGCTGCCTGGCACCATTCTTTTTCCCATATGTCTTATCTGCCCCCGTAGGACCTGGATCATTTTGGTGGTGGTGATAGCTCAAGCTTGGGAAGCATGGTGGAGTTTGCGGAATAACAGAGAAGTTATATATTCAGTCACCATTGTGTTTTGCAGCAGCCCTACGGAATAGGCAGGGCAGGAGTGGGTATTTCACCGAAGAGAAATCTGAGTCCTAGAGAAGATAATGTCTTGCCCACATTCTGACAGATGGTGGGAGGGGAGGTTGGTTTTGCATCCAGGTCTTTTACTGCGCTCCGTGCTCATGGACAGCCAGGCAGAGACAGACTGTGAGAGGCAGCAGAGCTCAGAGGACTGAGGGGTGCAAGGTCATGTCCAGCTGAAACTGAGACAGAGCTAGGAGGTATTAGGCTTGAGTTGGCCAGTATTATCCCAGGCCCAGACTGAAGGAGGGCCAGTTCTAGCACCTTGGCCTCCTGGGACCCACCAGAGACCCAGGCCAAGGCTGGTAGTGTTGAGAGCTTGGGCTTGCTCAGAGAGTATACAGACTCAAACTCTGGGAATTACAGAGGCCTGAAGTGTGTGAGCTGAACTTGCTCTTATTAAAAAGTCAGCATATTCGAAGAGCAGGGGATTTTGAATCAGGTGGTCTTTAGTACGAATTCCATCGCTGAACAGTATGACCCTGGTCGAGTCACTTGACCTCTGCAAGTCTTTGAAATCATCATGAAACTCAAATGAGATTCTCCATATCCAGAGGCAGGCCCTGGCGTTTTGGTGAGCACTTACAAAGGCAGCGTTAGCTGGGAAGTAAAGGTGAGCAGGTGCGAGCCCTGAGAGGGCTGGTGATGTGCTGCTGGTGAAGAGATGGGGTCAGAGGCCGGATCTCGATTCCAGACCATGCTGGGGCCCTCCTGGCGCTGAGGGGACGTTTTGACCCGGAGTCTGGGAGAGGCTGGCATAAATTCTCAGGAAGTTGGGCTCCTGGACTCCAGTTCAGACACTCTCCAGCTTTGTGACCTTGATCCTGCCCCTTTTTTCTGAGCCTCGGTTGTTTACCTGCCAGATGGGGATGAAAAGAAGCTCCCCCAGTCAGTTGGAAAGGTCATTATAAGCAGTTGATGAGGAACGATTTTCAACACAAGATGCAATACAGGTTGGAGATCCTGGTTGCTGCAGGGCCCCCAGACGACAGCCAGTGCCTCTCCCTCCCATTCCTAGAAAGCAGAGCACCTCCTTGGGGCTGCCTTTGTCAGGCAGCGTGCCCTGAGGGACCTATAGGAAACCCGGAGTCTGGGAGGCTGTCAGTCAGGGCTGAGCAAGTCCTGGGCCACATCGGAGTGGCTTGATGAAAGCACTCAGACCCTGGAGCCAGGTTGCTTTGGTTCAAGTCCCACCTGTATGACTTCAACCATTTTCTTCATCTGAGAAGTGGGAGCCATCACAGTGCCTGCCTTTGAGGGCAGTGCTTTGATTGCATGCGGCATCCATGCAAAGCTCATACTAGAGTCCTGGCGTGTGGTGTGAACTGGAATGTTCACCGCTGCTGTTATCATCAAGGATGAAATCTGGAAATCTGGTTCTAAAATTGGGTGTCTGAGCCTGACAGTGGTTTTATGTCATGTTCACTCACTTATGTCAGACTGCATTGCAAGGAAAGAAGAAAGAATGAAGTCCTCGCTTTCTCTAACTAAATAATGAAAAAAAGCAACAACATATCAGTTTGAAGATCACTTTGGTGACTGGCCTGCCCAGGGCAAGCCCCCCTGTGCCCTTAGACAACCTGGGAGAAGGCCCTGTGAGGGGCGGAGAGGGGCTGCAGGAGCTCGGCCAAGGGCACAGCCTTGGAGCAAGCACTCCAGGCTGAGCGAGCAGTGCAGGGAGCAGAGGGCTCCGTGTGCAGAGATCTGTTTTCTGGGAGTGCGGGATGCATGCGAGGAAGCGGTGGAGGGTGAGGGTTGGGAGGTCAAAGCTGGGAAAGGCACAGCCTAGCGGGGAAGGCTTTGAAAGCTAGAACAAGAGTTCAGGCTTTGGCTTGGGGGCAGTGGGGGAACCACGGGAGGGTATTGAGCAGTGAGGGCTGTGGTCAGCCTTTCCTGGGGAAATTGCACACCTCACTCCTGCCCTGTAGAGGTTCAAGGACTGCCGCATATCCTCCCCTCCCCCCCAAAAAAGATCAGGAATTGGGCTGGGCTGGCCTGCCTGTGGTGACCCTGTTCTTCTGTCTCCAGAGAGATCCTGGTAGAGGAGAGCAACGTGCAGAGGGTGGACTCGCCAGTCACAGTGAGTACCCTCTGTCCCTCCGAAGCCTAGCGTGGTGTTTTAGGCATATAGACATTCGCTGTAGTCTTGTGGGCTCCCTCATCCCTGGGAGCCCCATCTTCAAGGGCCCCCCGCTATAAGAAATGGAAGTTATAGGAAGGGTCTTTTGATTTGTTGGAGAGATGCTCTTGGCCAGGGCAGAAGGACCCTTAATTTGGTAAGTGATTCTATTCCACATGTTTCTATATGTTCTTTGTTCAGGAACTTCATTCTGGGTACCTTGAGGGGAGCAGGGAAAGCAGGGGCCAGGTCCTGCAGGAGCCGCACGTCTGAAAAGACCTGGCTCTAGCTCCTGCCCAGAGAATAGTTGGCATTCACTGTGGGATGGAGGTTGATTCCAGACCAGGCTAACTTGGGGTGGGAGAGGAGATTTGGGCCCTGAGAAGCAGAGGCTTAGCTAAGAGTGGTAATTTGAAGATATCCCCTGGGAGCAGAGGCTTTTAGACGGTGAGTCCCACACACCTTCTCACTTCCCAGGTATGCGGTGACATTCACGGACAATTCTATGACCTCAAGGAGCTGTTCAGAGTGAGTGTGGGTCAACACTGGGGAAGGTGACCTGGAGGGTGACTGGAAGGCCCCTTTGAGAGGGAAAGCTTTGAATGTGGTGAGTGGAGTGGGGGCAAGAGGCCTCTAGTTAGGTGGGCCCTTTGTGAAAGAAGGGCTTCAACTTGACTGAGTAGGGGACAGTTTAGGACCTTCTCCCTCCCCCCAGGTGGGTGGCGACGTCCCTGAGACCAACTACCTCTTCATGGGGGACTTTGTGGATCGTGGTTTCTACAGCGTTGAAACGTTCCTCCTGCTGCTGGCACTTAAGGTGGGGACTGCTGTCTTCTGGAGCCCAAACCTGGGCCACCTCAGGCCTGACCTGTCTGCATCCTTCCCGCCCTCCTCTCCTGCTCCATCCACCCCCAACTCTGAGCTGTGCTGCTGCTGATGACAGATTCTGCTTGGCAAGGGTGGTCACAGAAGCTTTCCTTGACTTGGGGGCACCTGATTGGGCCCCTGGAGGATGAGGTCAGAGGGGTGGCATTGTAGGGGAGGGAATAGAGGTTCAGTCTGTTCAGAAAATGACAAGGAGTTGAGTTCAACAGGATACAACATCCACTGGTGGGAGAGAGGTTGTAAGGGGCCAGATGACAAAGCACCTTGAATGTCTGGCTAAGGTCTTGGTCTCTATCTGGTAGGTGAAAGAGGAGCCTTTAGGTGTGTAGTTGATGCCCCGGGGAAGGGGGGGGGGGGACTTTGTATTTTCTGAAGGAGGGCTGGGAGCCTATGAGGTGGGTGCAACACCATTCAGGCAAGAGATGGCATGAATCTGGGCCAGGGTGGCGATGAGGATGGAGTGGGGCTGACAGATGTCAGGAGATGTAGGAGGGAGAGAGAGAACCTGGACCCCAGCCCTAGCGTGGTGGGTACTTTCAGGTTCGCTATCCTGATCGAATCACCCTGATCCGGGGCAACCATGAGAGCCGTCAGATCACACAGGTCTACGGCTTCTATGACGAGTGCCTGCGTAAATATGGCTCGGTGACCGTGTGGCGCTACTGCACTGAGATCTTTGACTACCTCAGCTTGTCAGCCATCATTGATGGCAAGGTAGGCTGCCCAGGGCTCCGTGGGGATGGGAGAGGTGGAGAGGCGCGGGGCCTCAGCCTCCCTTCCCTCCTGCCTTGCTCTCCCCTGTAGATCTTCTGCGTGCACGGGGGCCTCTCCCCCTCCATCCAGACCCTTGACCAGATCCGGACGATTGACCGAAAGCAGGAGGTGCCTCATGATGGGCCCATGTGTGACCTGCTCTGGTCTGACCCTGAAGGTGAGGGCAGGTGGGGCAGGGCAGCCAGGCTTTATCCTTAGTTTGCTGAGACACTGAGTCCTTTGGTTAAAGCAAGTACCTTGAAGGGACACTCAGACCAGGTATGTTTGGGGAAGAGTAAAGTGGGCTGGTCTTCACTGGCGTCTGTCCGTGACCTGCAGACTGGCTGGCACTCTCAGAGCAGGGGCATGGGTAGCTGGGTGCTTTGAGCTCGGGTGGAATTAGGACCTGTGTGTCAGAGGCTTGTTTAGGACAAAATCATTGGCTTTTGCAGAGGTCAGATGCTTATAATGATCGGCCCCTGAGAACCCCTCATTTTGGGGAGGACCTGAGCTAGTGTGGAGCAGGGCTGAGGTTGAAAGCCAAGGTACCAGTCCAGGGCTCCTTCTGCTGTAAGACAGTCTCCACTCGCCCCCTGCCATGCCCAATGCCCTGTTAGTGCTCCCAGACTAGCTGTGGCAGCCCCTGCTCACACCTGTTATGTGGCGTGGTTCTTAGAAGTAGCACCTTTCATTCACCCTTGTACCTATTTGGACAGTAACTTGCATGGCCACTGAGATTGAGGTGACTCCAACTGTCAGGAAAGTCTCATCATTGGAGCTTACCTGCTTCAACATTTGCAGCCCTGTCCCCCAGGAACCCCCAGAACACCATCAGGCCCTGTCCTCTTGCCCCACAGGCCTGATGGGGGGCGGGTGGGGGTGGGGTGGGAACAGGATATTCTCCTTTGAAGGGCAGTGGGCAGTCAGATGCCTTGAGGCCACCTCTCCCCATCTCTGCCTTCTTCTGCCTCAGACACAACAGGCTGGGGTGTGAGCCCCCGTGGGGCTGGCTACCTGTTTGGCAGTGACGTGGTGGCTCAGTTCAATGCAGCCAACGACATTGACATGATCTGCCGTGCCCACCAACTGGTGATGGAAGGTTACAAGTGGCACTTCAATGAGACTGTGCTCACTGTGTGGTCGGCACCCAACTACTGCTACCGGTGAGCTGCCTGGGTCAGGAGGTCACGGTGGGGGGTGGGATCTAGGATGACACACTCTAACTGCCGCCCTCGCCCTCCCAACTTGCAGCTGTGGGAATGTGGCCGCCATCTTGGAGCTGGATGAGCATCTCCAGAAAGATTTTATCATCTTTGAGGCTGCTCCCCAAGAGACGCGGGGCATCCCCTCCAAGAAGCCCGTGGCGGACTACTTCCTGTGACCCCTTTGGCCTCTGCCCCCCGCCCCCCAGTCCCTCTGGCCCTTGGACCACTGTGACTCTACCCTCTTCTCCGGATGGAGGCTGGGCATGGGGGGCTGTCCCCAGCTCTGCTCTCCCTCAGAGAGGGCACTTTGAGGGTGAGGACTGTCTCTGGAGAGGCTCGGAGCCTGAGCTCCACGCTCCTCTCCTTTCTCCCCACCTGAACCATGAAGTTTCCAATAATTTTTGTTTTTCTTTTTTTCATTTTTTTTGGTTTGTTTTTAGATAAAAATTTTGAGAAAAAGAAAAAATTCTAATAGAAGAACTACGGTCTTTGGATTTGTGTCAGACTTGATTGGGGATGAGTGGTGCTGCTGCCTGGGACCTGGGATGGACCCCACCAGGAAGGTGAGGCGCAGGCCAGCTCCCTTGCCCAGAGCCTCCTGATCCATCCACTGACTGACCGCTCCTGAGCGCGAGGTAGAGGGCCAGGCTCCCAGAGACGGCCTGATTAATTCTCAGAACAGTGAGTGTCAGGACGTTGCTTCCCCCGTTTTCTTGAAGAGGAACCAGGCCCAGAGCAAGTGGATTTACACACACAAAATCAAGCAGCTGGAAATGGCAAGTCTAGATCAGGGGCCGGGGTCTCCCCACAGAACCTTTGCTCACCCGGTCCCTCCCAGGGCCAAACACCATTAGCCCAATGTTTCCAGAGCACTGATGTCTTTTGAGTTTTATTAACAAAAATACTCTGGTGTGGCTCGCACTGGGGCAAAGAAATGATGACTAGCTGAGCCCAAGGGTGAAGCCAGGAGCTGGTGGTGCTGGTCCAAGGCCCCATTTGGCCAGGCAGAACCTCCCTCTCTTCACACGGAGGTGAGAGCCTGGGAGGGGAAGCTGGCCCCAGCTGGACTCCCAGCAGCTTAGCCAGAGCTTTGAAGCCAGAGGGGGGTGGGAATGAAGTCAAAGTGTGAAGTGGGGTGGAGGAGGCCCAAGGCAGCCATTTGGTGTGGGGGATGGGGTCAGTGGAAGTGAGGGGGCTACAGCCTGGGGGAAGGGAGCTGGAAGTTTGCGATGGAAGACTGAGGGAGGCAGAGGGGCCTGGCAGTGGCTCAGTACATTGGTTTGGAGCCCATATCCAGATAGGCCCCAGGGTAAGGTAAGGGCAAGGGGCCCCCTTGGAGGAAATGCGAGGCAAAGGGTGCTGGGGGTGCAGCTGCTGGGTATCCTGAGCTTCCGGGCCCAGACTGCAGCTCTAGGAATGCAGCTGAGTAGGGGGCTGGGCGCCCCGAGTCTGGAGCCTGAGGGAAGCTGGGGTTCCTGAAGTGGAAAAAGGTGTCAGAACATTGGAGAGGGACCCCCAGACTGGAACAGCCCAGCCTGTGCCCTTTCCCACTCACCTGGTTGGAAGGTGACTGGGGGCCCCATGGAAAGCTGCAGGGTGCAGAAGGTAGGCCTCAGCACTCGAGCCACCACACAGAGGAGCTGGGGCAGGGGCAGCTTCCCTGGGCGCCGGGGCCTGCTCTGGATCTGACTCACGAACATCCCCGCCCAGTGTGGAGTCACAGGGACCACCTGGTGCATCTTGGGAGACAAAAGAACCAGGTTGGGCTAAGGAGGATCAGCATCTCAGGCCTGGCCCCATCACCATTGGGACTAGACTCACCTCCACTCCCATAGGCCTCTGTGGCTGTTGGCTCTGGGCCCCGCAGTTTCCTCTTAACACGGGCATCTCGCTCCCTGGGAGATACAGTGATGATAGTGATGATAATATCACCAGGTGCCAGACATTCACCCTACCAGGTGTCATTATTATACCCATTTTTCAGATGAAGGAACTAAAGGCCAGAGAAATAACTAGAAAGTAGTAAAGCTGGGACTTATTCCCCACTTAGAACTTTCCAGTGGTTTCCTACCGCATTTAGAATAAATGGAAACTTCCCAAGCTACGAGGCTCATCCCACCTTGCTCTGCCCATCTTCACTAGCTGCCTTTCAGTCTCCTCTTCTGTCCCCTGTTCACCTGCTTAACTCATCCTTGTCTCAGTTCAGGCATAACTTCCTCCAGGAGGTCCTCTGACCTCCCACAGCACAACATGCCCTCCCAGGTGACACTGTTACGTTTGTTAGGGTGATCTTGATTAGTGTCTGTCTCTTCTGCCTTGAAGGCAAGGACCAGCTCAGGGCTGTACTCAGAATAAAAGCCAAAGTCCTAACTAAACCTTTGCTGTTGAACATAATCTGTCTCCACCTCCCCCTCCAATCACGGGTATGTTCCCACCTCGGGGCCCTTGCACATGCTGGTTCCACACTCAGCATGCTGTTCCCAAATATCCACATGGTTCCCTCCCACAGTTCTGTCCAGTCTTTTCTCAAAGGTCTCTTCTCAGTGAGGCCTTTCCAGGCCTCTTATCTGATAAATACTTCAATTCTTCCTTCCTTGCTTTCTTCTGTCTTTAGAACTTATCCCTAACATATATTATTTCTCTTGTTTAGTTGTCCACTTTGCCCGCCAGAGTATTAGTTCCATGAGGACAGGGCTTTCATTTGTCCTGTTTACTGATGCTTCTCCAGTGCCTAGAACTGTGCCTGGTACATAGGTGCTAAATAAGTATTTGTTGAATCAATGAATGAATAAATGTTTTTATTTACCATTAAATGTGTATTAATCACCCACTATGTGCACATAGAGGGGAATTAATAAACATTTGTTGAATGAATGAACGGTGCCCACCTCTTACAGTTTCTGCCATTCTCCCGGAAACCTTTGGCAAAAGGGTTGGCTGCAATCTTCAGTTGTGTGATCTGGGGGCACATATCCAGAGTCAAAGCTCCTGCAGCTGAGGCAGGGTACCACCGCCCACCCCCCTCAAGCAGGGTCACTCACCCGTGGGTTCTGGTAGGCTGTCACAGAGATGAACATGGTCTCGGGGAAGCGAAAGGAGGCAACGCCCCCCCAATGTTGGCTGCAAAGCTGTGCGGCCCGCACTAGGTGTACGCGGGGCTGATACTTGTGCATGGAGTGCAGGATCAGCTGGGAGGGAAGAAACAGAAGTGACCCCTAGCCCTGGGTTCCAACCCCAACCCCCAGCCTGGGATCCCAGCCGGGGCCTCACGTGGCCATGAGGGTCTAGTGTGCTGTTGGTGAGCTTGACGCGATGGAAAGACACAGGCTGCCGCATCCAGTGGGCACCGGTAGCCGGGGAGTCGGGGTGAATGTAGACACGGTCAGGCAGGCGGGGCTCGGCTTTGCCGCTGGGCTCCCAGCGCCGTCCCTGCCAACGGTAGCGAGCTCCGTCCACTGGCACCACATCCAGAAGGAACAGGTAGCGGGCTTCAGGGTCCAGGCCAGTGACTGACACTCGACAAGCAGGGAACATGCGTCTGGATGGGGGGGAAGACAGGAGAGCCTTGAGCTACCCAACAGCCACAGCAGGCACAGGACTGACGGGAGCAGAGCCACCAGCTCACAGAGGTTTGTCAGGAAACATTCGAGCTGGAGTTAGAACGGAGGGTAGGGCTGGAAGCTTGTGTCATCCCATTTTATAGATGGGCAACATGAGAGACAGCTTAGGTGATGTGATCTGATCAGGGTCACAGAGGTTGAAGCAGAGCTCGCAACCCTGACTCCGGGCCCTTCCAACTCCTTTTGCAGAAGCAGGGTGTCACACTTTTCTCCTGGAAATCTTGCCAGGAGCCTCTCTGTTCTCCACCCTGATTTCCAGCACCAGAATCTACAGCCACTGGACAAACTTGCTTCAGGGAAGGAAAAAAAAAAAAGCCCTGGCCGATGTGGGTCAGTGGTTGGAGTGTTGGCCCTCATACCAAAGGGTCTCAGGTTTGATTCCTGGTCAAGGGCATGTACTTGGGTTGCAGGTTTGATCCCCAGTCCTGATCTGGATGCGTGTGGGAGGCAGCAACCAGTTGTGTTTCTCACATTGATGTTTCTCCCTCTCCCACTCTAAAAATCAATGGAAAAAATGGCCTCTGGTGAGAATTAACAAAAAAACAAACAAAAAGCACATACACACAAAATCCCAACCCTGCTTTCAATGGAGCAGAAGATACCATGCCAGGGCCCAAGTTCCTGGCCTAGATAAAGACCTCCACAAGGCCACACACTGACCATATCGCTGCCTCCAAGGTGACCCTGGACCTAGTCATGTACGGACAAACCCTAATGCTAACCTGATCCTAACCAGACTTCCCTGATGCTGGCCACCGGCTGGCCCTTGACTCTAGTTATAGTCTGAAGCCCAACTCCAGCCATAGACTGACCCCTTGATCTAGGCCACATACTAAGCTATAATCCAGCCAGACTTTCTGGACATGGCCCAGACTGACCTATGCCTCTTGCCTTAGGTTGGTCCCTAAACCAGCCACAGACCTTTGCCACAACATGACCCCTGATCAGTCACTGAGTAACCCCTGGCCCAGACCACAATCACATTCTGAACTTAGGCAGAGCTCTAGCCCCCCGGAAACCCTCAAACTAGCCCCATCACCAGGAATTCCGCCTTTCCCAAGAGACCCCCACCAGGAACACACTGGGTCCTCTGACCCTGGCCCAGCCCCCTCACCTCCCAGCTTTGGTGATGATCATCTCTGTTCCCACAGAATTGAACTCTTTCCACAGCTCCTGGTTCTCCAGGCTCAGGCTGACTCCAGGGAGTGAATGAAGGGCCTCTGGGGCCGGAGGAGACGGCTCAGTGCCCAGGGCTGGGGGCAGAGGGGGAAGAGGTGGGGGAGCCGCCAGGGTGCGGGGAGCAGCCTCAATCCCGGAGAGGAAGCAATCCAGTTTGGGAGTGTCCAAATCTGGAGATGGGGGAGAATGAGGAGCCAGCCCCGGTCCGCAGCAACCCTCAATCCCTGCGCAGGAGCTCCTCCCAAAGCTCACCAGGGTAGCGGTAACCCTCTGCCAGGGCAGGCGGGAAGCTGGACTCGGTCACTGGCTGGGGGGGCCCAAGGCGGTAGCCGGTCCCCAGGGAGGGGTACAACTCTCTTGGATGATACATGGAGTAGTCCTGTCTGGCCTCAGGTCTGGCTGCCTAGAGTCCCCTGGTGCTGGGAGATGCCCCCTTTATAGCTCACAGCTCAGCCCCTTCCAGACCCAGGATCACAGCCCCTCCCTCTTTGGGGCCCTGGAGTTGGGCTGGGGTGGAGACCCCTGGGGCCTGGAAGGGGTACAAGAGGGGGCCGGATACCTGGCACCCTCCCCCGCAGGCTTCATTAGCCTCGACCCCCTGCCCCTCATTACATAATTAACTCCTCGGCCTGATTGATCCCCGGCACTTGGACAGGGATGCAGTTTGGCGCTTCCGGCCAGCTGGTCCCCGTTCCCACGGGGGGAGCCCCAGCTAGGGATAAGCTACTGAGGGGGCGGGGCCTGCACCCTGGGATGGAGCCTGGAGTCCTGGGGCAGACCTTGGCTGCTCAGACTTTCCTATCAGGTGACCCCACCACCCTCACTTGGAGGATGGGGCTTGGAGGGATGAAGCAGGAAGGGAGGGAACGAGCGGGCTGGAGGTCTGGAGCCTGAGCATATCGTTACACAGGGCACTGGAGTCCGCAGCCGAGGGCCGAACGCTGGAGCCCTTCCTGGTTCGCATTCTCCACCCTCATTCAAGTCTCAACAGTGTACAGATCTCCCCAGCTCTACAGCCTCCATCTGGCTGGTGCTGGGTTTTCCAGAAGGTCCCGTGCTGGGGAACCCTGGGAACTACACTTCCCAGCAGACACAGCGCCAACTCAGCCGCAGAGAAGATCGAGAGATGCCGTTGGGGCCGCCTGGTGGTGGCAAAACGCTAAAGTTGAGAAGACGATCAGCCGAGATCAAGGTCTAGGGAGCCAGAGTGGGCCCCGGAATCACGGGCAGTGAGACCCGTCCCAGGCCCCAGGAGCGGAGACTCCCACCTTTAGCCGCGGTGCCTACCTACCCGCTGCCCCATTGGGGCTCAGAAGGGAACAGGTCTATAGAGGCAGGATTCTGCACTTGAGTTCCCCCTTCCCGATTCCACATAAGCCTGGGGCTGTCTCCGCTTCATTGTTTTATTATATACAAACGCTACAGACTAGGTAGGGGAGGGGACACGCGTGCGGTAAGAGGAGCCCAGTGGGAGGAGTTCACAGGGCAGATGCTGCACTGGGCTAAGAGAACAGCACACAGGCCATATCTATAGGGTAGGCGGGGCAGGAAGAGGTTAAAAAATGAGATCCAAGCCAGCCAGATCGCAGGGAGGTGGGGGTGGTGGTGTAGTCCACCTTCCGATCTCCACCCCCAAGGTCACAGTGCATGCAATAAAATATATGTACAGGAGCCGAATCCTTCCTCTGCAGGGGCTCTGCAGGTCCAGAGCTCCCTTCCGGCAGAGAAGGGAAGCCAGTGGCGCCCCCTGGCGGCCAGGCCGGGCTGGAGCCACATGCAGCAAGAGTGGGGGTCAGTCCCAGCCGTTGTCTTTGATCATGTGGTTGAGTTCAATGATGTACTTCCCCTCTTTGTACTTCTGGCTGCTCTCGAAGGCCTGTTCCTAAAAGGAGGGGAGAGGCCGTCATCCCTGGAGCAAGGGCCTTCCCAGCAGGCACAGAGGTTGGGGCATGGATATGATGGGCCCTATTTCATATCTGAGGAAACTGTCTCCCAGAGAAGCCAAGCCATCTGCCCACAGACACCGAGCTGGTAAGTGGCAGGGCCGAGTTCTCACTAATGGGATAGACAGCTCCCTGAATAATGGGCACTTTCTAAAGGACTACTGTTGGCTCCGACAATGAGGATAGGGAAGTGTCCACAGGACCCAGGGCTTACAGACTGGTAGCCTGAGTGCCAATTTTGGCCTACACGTGTTTCTTGGCTAACAGAGAGTTTAACAGAAATAACTGAAATACTTCCACAGAGGCAGGCCAGTATGGCACACAATCCATGCTGCCCCCTTTGCAGATCCACAGTATCTGCTTGGCCCTGCAAGCACTTGAGTTTGTGACCTCTGAACTGGCCAGCTCTCTATTTTACAAAGTTCCAGGGAGGCCAAGCCACCGACACAGGCACACAGAGCCAGTCTGCGGCAGGGCCCGGGGTGAACTCTGGTCAGGGCTGCCTGCCTGTCTCTGCCTGGGGCATCCACATCACCAAGGCCCCACAGCTCCAAGCAACTGCAGTTTCCCAAGAGCATCTTCTTTTGCTGCATCTAATCTGATCTCCATAACAGTCTTGGGTGCCAAGTGGTGGCTTTATCCTCCATGCCAGGTAAGGAAATGAAACTCAGAGTAGTGAAATCAGACCCTGGGCAGCAGCACTGGTAACCAGGGCAGTGGAAAAGGAGGCACATGGACCGAGGCTCTGTGTTGCTGTGGGGTCTAGGGCAACTTCTCTGATCCTCTGAGTGGTAACAGAAGCTGGGGTCAAGGGCTTGGAGTTAAAAGCAAAACGAAGTCGGATTCTGGTCCCTATTATGTTACTTGCTGGATGTGTGACCTTGGGCAAGTTACCTAACCTCCCTGGGCCTTGCTTCTTCTGTGAAGATAAGTAGACTCTACCTACAGGATTGTTGTCATGGCTGTTGTTATGCACGTAACAATAAGGATTTAATAAATGGTAATTCTGATTATATCATCATCTCTAAAATGGGGCGCTTGTGCCTGTGAGGAGACAGATGGGTTAAGAGGGGGAAAAAAAGCCTTTGTGGGATGTGAGAGATGAAAACATGGTCAGGGGAGGAAAAGACTGTTTGACTTGTGTGAGCTGGGCCCATACACTCTGAAAGATGATCAGATGACTGCTTGTGATGTGAGGTCATGTCAAAAGCTAGCTTGGGGTCAGAGGTCACTGACTCACATATTTCCAGCCCAAAGTGGTCTTGCAGTTCTCGCAGTGGATATCAGCGACAGCATGAAGGCCTGTCAGCAGCACCCGCTCCTCGGCTGGCCCGCAGCCCACGTTCACCCTGTGGGGACATGGGGGCAGTCCCAGGGAGGGTCCCGCCATCACAAAGCCCACCTCTAGCTTGTATCCAACTGTGTCTGTCCTTAGCTTCTTGCCTGAACCAGGGGGCTTTGAGAGTCTCAGCATGATGCCATGGGTCACAGGTCACAATAGAGGTCAGGAAAAGAAAGACAGGAGGACAAATACTCACACGGAATTGAAGAGGTAGGCACGCCCCTGACTGCCCTGGAAGGACTAAGGAAAGGGAGAGAAGAGGGGGTCAGGGTTATTGGTGGGGAGCTACCAAGCAGCCCTCAAGCCTCCCATTCCAGCCCCAACTGTGATCCGGTTACCTTGGAGATGAGGTCGTCGTGGTTGGCCAGGTGAGCACGGCAGTGGGCACAGCTATACCTTCGGTGACAATCATCCAAGTAGGCCTGAAACGTCTTGGGTTTTGAAATCCGCACCATGGCGGGGGCCAGGGGCAGTGGCCCCACGCGGGGAGCGGCCCACGGGGAGCAGAGGGAGCCCAGTGCCTGTTGGGGAGGGAGTGAGTGTATTGTCAGGACCCCAGCCACACACAAGCAGGCACGCCCATGGCCACGGGGACTCTCTCTGTGTCACACTTGGCTGCTGTCTCCTCTCCCCAGAGCCAGCAGCCTCTCCAGGGGCCAGAACTGGCTCAGTTTTGACTCACTGAAGAGGCCTCAAGTTGCATCATTGGGGAAACTGAGGCTAGGAGGAGCCCAAAATGAGTCACCCACCTGCTTTCAGCCTCACCCCAGCTGACCTGGCAACTGAAACTGGAGGAAGGGGCTTTAGAGTGGATGAGCTGCCAGTTCTCTGTTTAGGGGAGCAGGAGGGGGCTAGGAATTGGATGGTCTTTAGGACCTCATGTGAACTGCGGAGGGCGGAGCTGGGGGGCGACTGCATGTACCGTGCAGGAAGCTCACCTGGGGAAAAGGTCCCGCACCCGGAGGAGGCTGGGGCCTCCCTGAAGTTGGAGGGTCACCGAGGGGGGGGGGAGCTCTTACCTGGGGACGCCGAACCTCGTCTATGCCGAGGGGCTCTTACCTGCATCGCGGAGCCTTACCTGAGACCCGGGGCTCACCTGGGGCGCGGGGTGGGGGGCGGGCGCCGGGGAAGGGGACAGTCCTCGCTGGCGGGGCGGGGCTCGGGGCGACGCGCAGCCCTGAGGATGCGGGCCTCACCTCGCCTGGGCGCGCGGGAGCCCGGTCCGCCGGGGTGGCTGGCCTGGGAGTGGGGGGCCCTGGTGGGCGCCGTCCCCCACCCCGGCCCGGTTCTCAGTCGCCGCGACTTGTTTACACCGAGAACAGCTGCTGCCGCCGCTGCGGCGGGAGGGGGAGGGGGCCAGCCCCTGGGCCCCGCGGCGCCGCGGCCAATCGGCGCACCGCATGCAAATGAGGGGGCGCGTCACACCGCGGCCAGCGCAGGCCGGGCCACCCCGCCCCCGCTCCGGCTCGGCCGCCCGGAAATGCGGCTGCCGCCCGCCGTCCACCCGCCGCCCGGCGGCCCGGCCCTGCCCGGCCCGGCCCGGCCCGGCCCGGCCGCCCCTCGGGCCTCCCGCGGTTCTTGAAGGGGCACGTGTGTGAGGTACCTGACCTGCGCGGGGTTAGGAGGGGCACGGTGTCTGAATGCACGCCCCCGGGGACAGAATAGTCATAATTCCCTGCGTTCCCCCGCCCGGGCCCACCCTTCATCCCCGCTGCAGCCCCGAGGCAGCTGCTGCTGCTGCTCTCCTGCTGCCGAGGCTGTCCGCCTGCAGGAGGCAGAGCCGGCATTCTCACCGGTCCGAGTCCACGGCCTTGGCCGCAGCACCAGGGACAGCCTCGGAATGGAGGAGCTAAAGGTGTGGTCGCTTAGACCCCGAGGCCGGAGCCTGGGAACAAGCCGAGCCCAGCTGAGCAGCACCCGCTCCGGGTGGCGGCTCCCCTGGAGCCCCGTCCCTCCAGCTGCGTTGGTGTCTGCTGGGGGCTCCCCCTTTCGCACCTGAGTGTTTACACAGGCTGCCATGCTAACCTTGTCTTGTTCCCTGCACCGCCCCAGGGCCCGGTCGTCCCCAGGCTGGTGAAAGCCGGTTTCACAAATGACTGACAGACATGCCGCTGAGAGGGCCGGGGACCTGGGAGCTTCTGGAGCAGGAAACCTGGGCGGGGAAGGTTGGAGTGGCCAGGCAGCAGGTGGGGCTGTGGGCCCGCCGCCCGCCATGCCCACCTCTGCAGCCAGGTGAGGAGGCTCAGGGCCCGCCAAGCCCCTCGCCGTGTGCCTGGCTCTCAGTGGCCTCAGAAGAATGGGCCCATTATCTGTGGCTCTGAAGGGACATTCCTGAGGAGCGTGGCGGCCAGGCTGGCACAGGGTGTGGCATGACTGGGCCTGGAATGTGGTGGAACCAGTGGGCCAGGCTAGTTCGGGTCCCAGACTCCAGCCTTAGGCTGCCATCTTTAGGGTTTTCTAGGATCTCTGACCCCCGGACACCCTCTACCCCCTGAAAAGAATGCAGAAAGTCTTGACTAAAAATAAAATATTTATTGGGAAAGAGAAACATTGTTGAGGGCAAGGGCCCCGGCTGAGGAGACTTAGGCCGCTGCTCTGTGGTTGTCCAGGTAGCGCCTCAGGGCTGTGGGGTAATCGGTCATGACGCCAGTGGCCCCCAGACTGTAGGCCACTTCAAAATCCGACTCTTCGTTAAGGCACCAAAATACCACCTGAGAGGGGAGAGGGGTCGTTTCCAAACAGCTTGACCTGGAACTCCCCATTGCACCCAGCTGGTCAGAGCTCTGCTCCGTGGAGGCCTCCCGGCGGAATGCTGGGGAGCCGAGGGCTCCATTTTCAGAAATTTTTCCAATTGGTTTGGAGCACGGCCATTATTAAATATTAAGTTGTATAAACTTGCAATTCTGTAAACCGTATTAAAAACAAAGGCAATAAAATCTAAAAACTCATCACTTCCTCCCTCATACTTCCCCTATGCCCTGGAGAAGATTTATGTCTGTCGAATGTGTCCGGTGGAAATACTCTGCAGCGATGTGCTACCTCCCATCTCTTCCCAGCTCCGTTCAGCGACGTCACGTTGGTAGCCCGAAATCGGCCCAGGCAGCATGTACACCACGGAAGCCAGCTGTGGACTGTTTACCAGCAGGCCGCGCCCGCTGCTGCCCTCCCTTCCCTGCCTGCCGAGTCCTCTCCTGTGGGCACTGACCTGGTGGGACCGGGATCTGTGCCCTGGGCAAGCCCCTGGGCCTCTGGGTTCCTAATGTGACAGCTGAGGTCCGGCCTCCTAGAGTCCTGTTGAAGCCCCAGGGAGTGGGAGGGCTCATCCTCACTTGCCCTCATCCAGTCAGTGGCTTGTCTGTGAGTAAACTCTCCCATCCATCCCACTGTCACCACTTGAACCCAAATCCTGTCAGTGACAGCATCCGCCTCCTCCTGAGACTCTGCTTCCACAGTGGCCCCCACAGTCCCCTCTGCACAGGGATGACCCTCCCTCAGCAAATCTCAATGGTCTCTTCCCTCAAAAGCTTCCCCTCCCTTTGGGCAGAAGCCCAGGCTCCTTCCGGAGGTCCTTGGGTTGCCTGTCGCAGCCTCTGCTGCCTTCTCCAGCCCCCTGGTGCCGCGTCCTCCAGGCTGCTGCGGTGGGAGCCCGCTCTGTCTCTGACTGCCGGCCTCTAGCTCCTCTGGGTCTTCCCACGGGGGCCTCCCGCCTGTGCCTGCGTGTTCTCCTGGTCCGCCCCTGGAGCCAGGCCTCACTTCTCCCCGAGGCCTCTGACCCCCAGGCCACCGCACTTTCCCTCTGTCTTTCCTTTTCCTTTCCCTGTGGCGGCGATGGCCTGCTTCCTTCCCCTCTGCCCCGGTAAACTCCCTACTCAGTGCCCTCGTGCCCGGAATATCTGCCCAGCAGAGGTTTGCTAATTAAATGACCTGGTCAGAGCTGGAGCCTGGGAGCGGAGGAGGTGGGCAGGCCCGTGTTTCCCTTCTGGGCTTTGCCCAGCCCCTCATCAGGGATCAGGACAGTTCAGTACCTCACCAGAATGGCTAGCGTTTGTCAAGCCCTTGCTAAGTACCAGTGGCATATCCAGAGGAGCTGACTATGTCATTAGCCCCATTTACAGTGAAGACACCGAGGCTCTGAGGGTGACCTGCCCAAGGCGCCAGCTGGTCAGCGGCGGAGCGGTGACGGGAGGGCTGTGCCAGCCCACGCCGTGCACGGAGGTAGCGAAGCCTCACCTGCACTCCGCGCTGCTCCAGGTGTTGGATCAGACTTTTCCTCATGATGAGCCTGGTGGGGAGGCGGGTGGCAAAGGTCAAGATGAGGGGGACTGAGGAGAAGGGCAGAGGCAGGTCTCTATGGGGACACTCCACCCAGCCTTCTCGCCCACCTCACCATTTAGTAACCACGGCTGACAGCTGGTTCAGCCCAGAGCAGGAGAATGGGAAGTAGGTCCTGTGGAGAAGGGGTATGTGGTCAGCCCATGGGTCTCTCTCCGTCACGGGGTGGAGAGGGGGTGGTCGTGATCCCTGACCAGTGAAACCTACCCCCTCTAAAAGAACCTTTGCAGCCCTGGCCAATCTGGCTCAGTGGATAGAGTGTTGCTCTGTCGACTGAAGGGTCCCGGGTTCAATTCCGGTCAAGGGCACATTCCCCGGGTTATGGGCTCGATCCCCAGTAGGGGGTGTGCAGGAGGCAGCTGATCAGTGATTCTCTCTCATCATTGATGTTTCTATCTCTCCCTCCCTCTCCCTTCCTCTCTGAAATAAAAAATAAATTTAAAAAAAGAACCTTTGCAGTTGCCCAAACAATTCACCCTTTGTTCAGTGAGATCCTACTCTTACCTCCTGACTCCATGCTTTGAGGGTGTGCCCACCCCTCACTGTTTTTCAGAAGGGAAACTAAGTCTCGGAGAGTTTTATTAACTTGCCCGAGGTCACATGCAAGTCTGTGGCGGGGCCCGGGCTGAAACCTAGCCTGATTCCCAAGCTGGACACAGTCTGGAGGTCCTCCCGGTTGGGCCTGACCAGCCTCCTGAGAACAGACAGCGTTTAATGGGTCGGCTACTTGCCCCTGCTTGTCCCACTCCAGGGGTGACTCTAGAGTCCCTTCACAGGCCTTGGAGTCAGACCCAGGGCGAGCCAGGCTCTGGACTTCTAGCTGGATCACCCCGAGCAAGTTATGGGAGCTCTGAGCCTCAGATTCTCCATGTTCTGTGGGGTCATATGTCCCGGGGGTGCTGCAAAGGAAAGCTCAGCTAACTGAAGGAGGCGGAAACACTGTAAATCCTGTGTAAAAATGCTACACACAAAGTTCTGTAGTATAAAGGTGTCTTTGTAGCAAAGGATTGTGGGGGCTGGCTGGGAGCTTCTCATGACAACAGAGGGCAGCAGAAAGCACGGGGCCACCGGAGCGAAGGTCTCTGACAGCGGGGGAGGGGCCCGGCCCCAGAGCCGGGGAAGTATCCAAACTCCTCACACTTTACCCAGATGTTACTTTGTTAATCCTTGTTTCCCCGGCAGGGAAACACTTGCTTTTCCTTTTGAGGATCAGAGCGATGCTATAATTAACATGTGTCTCCCTAGCCAGGCTGTAAGCCGAGGGCCTTGCCCCACCCACCCTGCTTGATTATTAGTGTTGCTGCACCTGGAACAGAGTAGGCATTCGATAAATACTAGTTGGATGAATGGATGAGTAAATGAACCTTTTGTTCCCAAACTCTATCCACACCTACATACTAGTACATTTGCATTGAATGTCACAGGGTTCATGGTCCTCTTAGTATTCGTGAATGCTGCGTGAGAACCCCTGTCTTCAAAGTACTGTGGGGGTTATCCTGAAGGTGGCTGGGGACCCTACAAAATGGGGCTTGAGATGGGGGGTGTTTTTCTAAGGACAGAAGCAGCTGGAAGCCTGGGGGAGGATGGAGAAGGGAGATGGGGACCCTGTAGGCACCTGTTGATGATGGTGGGCAGGAAGCACAAGAGGAACTTCTCGGGGATAGGGACGAAGGGCAGGAGCCCCAGGTAATACAGCAGTAACAACCGGATTACTCGGCACCTTGTGAAGGAGAGCGGCATCTCGGGGTTCTGGGAGGCAAGGGGGGCGGTGAGAGGGAAGCAGAGAGGCTTGGGCTGCAGGGGAAATAGCTTTGGAACATCAAGAAACCCTACTATCTGCGGGATCAAAGTCACATCTTGGCCCAGCACTCAAGGCCTAAATGCACCCTCCCTGTTCCCGGCAGCATGACTTGACTTGGCTCACATACTTCCTCCACCAGCTCACCTCTCCAAATCCTCCAGAACCCCCCAGACCCCCCACTAGCCTAGGCCCTCAGGTTGGGCGGGGCTCCAGCCCCTGGGAGGAGGGGCTGCAGGAGCTGGGGGGGGGGGGGGGAAGGGACTCACGGCCGCCTGGCACTTCTTCATGATGGAGCTCTTCTCCGAGGCCCAGATGGTGATTTCATTGCGGTCAAAGTGCCTCACCAGGCTGGCGATCTGGGAGGAGGAGGAAGGAGATGAAAGGGAGTCAGGCCTCTCCCCAGGCCGGGCCCTCCCCACCCTGCCCACAGCACCACCTTGTGAATGAGCTGCTCGTTTTCCTCTTTGACCTCCACACTCACGGGCATCCGAGGGAACCTCTGGAAAACATCCTCCAGACGCACCATGTGCCGGTCTGACCCATGTGCAAAGTGGCCTGGGGAGGATGGGAGGGGTCAGAGGAGGACGGGTGGGTGCGAGGGGGAACCCAGGGAAAGGGGGGCACGTGCCAGAGGAGAAGAGAGGGCAGAGGTTGAGGCCATGACCCCGCTCAGCTGGCCCAGCCCAGGGCTCACAGCCCACGCTCTTACCTGGTGAGAAGTAAACCTCCAGCTCCTCCTTGTAGAGGGGCAGCTCCTGGGGAGGCAGGGGCGTGTCACCAGGAGGCTCATGGGGGGCTCTCTGGGTAAGGGGGCGCTAGGGCAAGGCCCACCTCAAACTCCAGGCTGCTCACATCCCTGTTCACGCCTGACTGGCGGGACAGGTTCTCGTCGTGGGACACCACCACCACACCGTCCCGGGTCAGCTGACAGTCCAGCTCCAGGAGGTCTGCGCGCTGGGCCATGGCGCTGAGGGAGCAAAGGTCAGTGGGCCGTGGGGCACAGGGTGGTGGGGAGGTTCAGGGGAGCGTGGGGCAATTGAAAGCGGGTAGGCAGGCTGTGCGATGCCTCCAGGGGCTCCAGTCACCCGGACTAGGAAGTGCATGGCACCCCTTGGCTTCATGCGGCGCACAGCTGGCACGGCCTCGCAGCTCACTCACTTCTCCATGGCCTCCATGGTGTTCTCCAGCCTCTCTCCAGATCCTGTGTGGGGCAGCGCGGTGGGTCCCTGGGGCTGGACCCCTTCCCCTCCCCGGGCCCCTGCCTCGTCACCCCGTCAGCCCAGGTGGGCAGCCTCTCTTTCCTCGTTCACATCCTGCCCCGCCACCCGCTCTCCTCCTACCTCGGTCCGCCCTCTTCCTAACATCTGGCCCCGTAGACCTGCCCCTCTCTGCTGTCCACCTTGGCACGTGTCTTGCTCTCCCTATTCCACCCTCAGTAGCCTGCACCCCCCTTCTCCCCGCAGCTCACCTCCCCGGTGGGCCCCCAGGCGGGGCCGGAAGGCCGGAACCCCGGGTGTGTGCAGCAGGCGAGGCCGGCGCAGGAAGAAGATGGAGAGCACGGCATAGCTGCCCAGGGCGGGCAGGGCATAGTACAGCACCGAGCTCATGGCCGCTGCCTCCCGGGCTCCGGCTGCCGCCAGCTCAGCTGTCGCCGGCGAATTGTGCTGCCTTGCCGACTGCCTGGCTGATGTAGGCTGATTCCACCACTGGTCACCACCACGCCCCTGGGACTTGCTCAGCCTGCTGCTGGCCCAGCGCCAGGCTGCAGGGCTCAGCTGGGATGGAGTACAGGTGGGAGGCGAGGCCGAGCGGCTCCACAGATCCCAGCGCCCCTCTCTGCTTGACAACCCTGGGGCGTCAGGTTCCCCCCACACGTCTGCTATAACCTCCCCCCGACCACCTGTGCATGTGGCCGGGGGACACCATCCCTTGCCATTCTAGAAAATCCAGGGGCGTGTAGGGTGCCGGAATCACCCCCGAATCGCCCCAGCCAGTTAGGAAGACGTCAGAGAGGGGAGAGGACAGTGGCTAAGGGGAAAATTGACCCCACTCTGTCCAGGAGGTGGAGCTTCGTACGCTCCCATCTTCAACCCTGGCCAGCTGGGGAGCCAGGGGTGACAGGGCCAGGTAAAGCCACAGCTGGGAGGCAGCTGGGCTGGAGTGTCAGTCTTCAAAGCAGCAATGGCGAGGGGCACAGCATCGGCGAACACAGACAGACCAGGGCCATCGTATACACATCTCTGTATTTATATATTAGACACAGGCACAGGTGGGCAGGGGCACGGGGCTCTCCGCGCCCCACCTCCACTTCTGCTCACCCACACACAGAAGCAGCAGGAGTTAGATGTGGCAGCTTAGGGGGAGGGGGCTTAGGCAGGGCCCTGCTCCTCAAGGATACTAGCCCTTGAGCCTTAGGAATGTTCCTTGAGGGGAAATGGGTGGGGTTTGAATGAGGTGAGTGGGGCATGGCTGGCCCTGAGTCCCGACTCAGTGTGCCCTAACCCCCCCCCCCCCCGCCCCCCCATCCCTCAGGAGGTCACAGGGCAGCCAGAGCCCTTCGATTCTGGAACCACCAGAGACTGGGAGAGCCGGGGTGGGGAGAGGAAGGCAGAGCCGCTGAGGGGAATTTGCTTTGGGGCCACCTGAGCCACAGGTCCTAGGAGGGGCGGGGGAGGGGGAGGGAGGGAGCCTTGGCCTGCCTGAAGCAGGAGGCCTGAGCAAAGCGAGGGAAGATGGCCAGGCCCGCCCTGTGCCCCGACCTGGGCTGCCGGGGTCCGGGCTGGGCTCAGTGTCCATTTTCTAACAGTCCAGCAGGGGAGGGGCAGACAGGAGGCAGGGCCTAAACAGAAAGGCAGGCAGGAAAGGAGCCATTAGCACCAGGAGAGCACCTGCCGGAGCTCTGACCTCATCCCCTTCCATTTCATCCTGACAGCGAGTGAGGTGTGCCTGTTTCCTCATCATGGGGAACGTGAGTACCTGTCTCATGGTACTGCTGTAAGGCTGCAACGAGCTCCTACACAGAAACATCTAGAACAATGCGTAGTGCTCTGTGTTTGCTCTCATTATCGGGGCGGTCCCCAGGAAACGGAGCTGCAGAAGTGAGGTGTCTTGCACAATATCACACAGCTCTTACTACGTGTCCGAGCTGGGGTTTGAGCGCAGGTGTGTCTGCCCGCCCTCTCTCAGGCTCCAGCTGGCAGAAAGACCGGAGGTGACGAAGGAGGGAAGAGAGGTGTGGGTCGGAGTCCCCCAAAGGTGGGTGAACTGCTGACCTGGGCACCAGGTGTGAGAAAGCGTGGTATCTGGGTCAGGCTGAGAGCTGCTAGCTCCTCCCAAAGCAATTGCGGCCCCACCTGCCTCTCTGTCCATACTGGGAGGGGCAAAACCTGGCTCCGGTCCTCAGCTGGGTGAGAGGGGCCCTCAGTGACCTCTGGGGCTGGAGGCAGCAGGGTGTTGGCCGATGGGAGACATTTGGGGCTGCGGGAAAGGAGGGACATGAAGACTGGCAGGCCACAGGTCTACGGTCTGGGCAGTCTCTGGCCCTCCTGTTGCTCCCGTACACATGGGTCATGGGCATGAGCGAGCTTTTGACTGTACAGGATGTTTGGTAGGTACCCTGGTCTCAGAGTGAATCAGCGCGTGGGCGGTGGGGCGCACTCACCGAGCCCCAGGGAGCGGCGGCATCTGTTCAGGTTAGGTGGCCTCCAGCACCCCGGGCTGGAAGCGGGCTGTTTCCTGGAATATGAGCTCCTTCAGCCGCTCCTTGGGTAGATCATCCAGCTCCATGTCAAAGGTGAAAGGTTCCTCGGCCACTGGCTAGGGTGGCAAAGATGTGAGGCTCAGGCCAGATACTGAGGGATGCCTACCCACCCACTTACCCACCAGGCCTGCTGCTGGTGGCTGACCCACCTCATCTGTTGGGTCGTAGTACTGCTCCAAGTAGGGGTGAGCCAGGGCTTCTTCCACTGTGATCCGTTTGTTAGGGTTGAAGGTCAACATCCGGTCCAGCAGGTCAAGGGCTAAGGAAGGGCAGGAATCAGGGGTCAAAGGGAAGGCTAGGCGAGTTCCCAGAGGCACTGTTTTGCTTCTCTGTGCCCGGGGGCCTGTGTCCTCAGGCAGCTGCTGGGCTCACGCACCCAGCCTCTACCCCACGTCAGCCCCTTGTCTCTCTCACCTTTGGAGTCTGACTTGGGGAACAGCTTGGCCCAGGCCACCTTGGTCTTGGAAGGCAGAGACTGCAGGTAGTTTCGGGCCTTCATGTTGATGATGCAGTTCAGGTCCTCTGGGGATGGGGAACCCAGGATGCCTATGGGTAGGGCAGGTGACTTGGTGAGAGATCTTCTCTCCCCTCTGGGAGCAGAAGGAGCCAAGAACAGGAGCTGCCACCCACCCATTCCATGCCCTGACAGTTTTATCTCCAGCCAACGCTATGATGGAGCAAGGGGTCTGGACTCGGGCAGCCCTCAGTTCAAATCTCAGCTCCAGCCCTTCCTACGTGTGGGCTGTAGCCTTGCTCTTCCCATGTGCCAACGGGATAGTATCTGTATGTCACTGAAATCCTGTGAGATGCTGTAGAGGCTCCAAAGGTGGTGGTACTCCGGATCCGACTCCCACAGACTCCCCGACCCTGACCCTAAAGAAATCTCACTTCCAACAGGCTAATCTCCCTTCCACTCGGCTGGCCAGGCCCCCTCACCCAGAATGTGGTTGAGCTGGTCCAGGTAGTGCTTGCCAGGGAAGATGGGCCGGTTGGAGAGCATTTCAGCCAGAATGCAGCCCACAGACCAGATATCGATGGACTTGGTGTAGCCCTGGGGAGGGGGAGAAGGTGGTGGGTCCTGGGCCAGCCTCAACAGGGCCCTGTTGTCTGGGCCAAGCCACCACCCCAACCTAGATGCAACGCTGCAGGAGGCAGAGAGCAGAGCCTGGGAGGAGCTAATGCTTAGCCTCTTTCCAGATCCCAAGGACCAGAGTAATGTGACCCGGCCCCGGGGGGGGTCACTGCCTGGCTCAGAGGTGGCTCCAGGGCTTTCTGGGACCTGGCCCCTTCCCTTTGGGGGTGGGTGGGCCCCCTACCTTGGAGTTAAGCATGATCTCTGGGGCCCGGTACCAGCGCGTGGCCACGTATTCTGTCAGGAAGCCAGTGTGGTCATGCTCAGGATCGGCGATCCGGGCCAGGCCAAAATCGCAGATCTGGAATCCAACCCGGGCTGATAAGCTTGGTGCTCAAGGTCTCCACGCCCAAGCAATCATCCCGCCACGCCCCTGCCCATGCTGCTCCCTTTGCTTGCAGCGCTCGCCTACTCCAGGGGGCTATCAGTCAAACGGAAGCCCCAGACCCCGGCGGGAGGAGGGAACAGGCACCCAACCCCTGACCTTAAGGTCGCAGGTGGTGTTGATGAGCAGGTTGGAGGGCTTTAAATCCCGGTGGAGCACGTTAGCTGAGTGGATATACTTGAGGCCCCGCAGGATCTGGTAGAGGAAGTAGCAGACGTGGTCGTTGCTCAGCTGCTGGCTTTTGAGCAACTTGTACAGGTCTGTCTCCATCAGGTCCTGCACAATGTAGCTGAGGGTGGTATCGGAGACCCCACGGGTGGGGGCAGCGGGAGGCACTTGGTTAAGAAGAACGGGCTCTGGTGACTAGGCTTCGCATCCCCTCCAGCTGGCACCCCTAAGACTCAAGAGATCTGCCAACCCCTATCACAAGCTGGGCAGGGCCCAGGCTCAGCAGTTGGGCTCGGTGCCTCTGCTGCATCTCAGCTGTGACCCTGAGCAAAAGCACTCAGTTCTGCAGGAGGCAGGAGAACTCCAGGTAAGAGCAGCAGCTCTGGCCCTGGCCAGTTTGGCTCAGTGGATAGAGTGTTGGCCTATGGACTGAAGGGTCCCGGGTTCAATTCCAGTCAAGGGCACATGCCCAGGTTGCGGGCTCGGTCCTTAGTGTGGGGCGTGCAGGAGGCGGCCAATCAATGATCCTCTCTCATCATTGATGTTTCTATCTCTCTCCCTCTCCCTTCCTCTCTGAAATCAATAAAAATACATCTTTTTAAAAAAAAAAGAGCAGCAGCTCTGGGGTTAACCTGCTGGTGTCAAATCCCCACCCCCCTGCTCATTGGTTTTACGACCTCAACCTGTCTGCACCTCTATTTCCTCACTGAAAAGCAGGAGAAAGAATGGTTCTTTCGAGAGTGGTGGTGACAATGAAATGAGATGACCCCTGTGAAGAAGCCAGCCCAGTGCTTGGCACACTGTAAGTGTTCAGCAAACATGGACTCGTGTTGCTATTATAAATGCCTGAGCCACATGGCTGTTGAGAGGGTTACATGAGATAATGTATGAATACCATCTGGCATGCAATAAATGTTTCTTAAAAAGAAATGCCTACCTTATGGGAATAGTTTGTGCAAGACCAATGAGGAGAAACCCAGCAGCACGCTCCTACTCAAAGAGTGCTTGGCCGTGCATCCGAAGATAGAGGAGTACATGTCCTTATATGTTTTAAGATTAAACTTGCATGCATGCATGCATGCATACATACATACATAAACGTCTCTTGGCTTGTCTCTGCACGAATAAGGACTATCTTTCAGAATCAGCCTCAAAGGGCCTCTGGGAACGTATGGGCCAACCCTGTTTTATAGGGGAAGCTGCTGAAGGTCACACAGCGAGCTGGGGGCGAGTGTGGAGGTTTCCTGCCCGCAGTTTGTGGTGGGGGCCTGCAGACACGGCGGCACAAATCCCCGCGCTTGGGTGGAGAGCTGGGACTGACTGGGGTGGGTGGAGTGGGGAGAGGTGATGGGTATTAGAAGCTGCTAACAACAGAGCCAGGCAGGAAGTGGACAACAAACCAGGAAGGTGATATGGGGGGAGGGCAACAAAGGCCAGGCTGGGCCCTGGGCAAGGTGCAAGGCCACAGGTGACGGGGTGGGGCTCCCTCCCAGCAGGAAGTCCTGGAGAAAGGACAGGGTTTCTTTGGGGGAGGGGCAGAGGCAGCAGCAGAAGGCTTTCTGAGCCTCAATTTCCTCATCTACGAACGAAAGGGAGCTGAGACCTATCTCATCGGGCAGTTGGGAGGTAGAATTAGAAATGTGAAAGCCCTGGGCATGCACTGCGCCTGACTCATAGTAGGCCCTCAAAAAGGGGCCGCTTTCTTCTTGCCTGCTAGCCCCCCAGTCTGAGGACCCTGAGGGGAAAGACCCGTCTGTTAACCAAGAGCTGGCTGGGGGCAGAGGCTGGATCCTGTCACACACCTGGACGTATCAGGAGACAAAGCCCCTTAGAGACCATCTTGCCCAGACCCCCCAGGGGCACAGCAGAGAGCGGACGTGCCCAAGGCCACAGTGCCCGGCTGCAGCAGGCCAGGCTTCCCCTGAGGCCGCCCAGCCTCCTACCCCCTGTGGCCTCTTTCCCGCTAGGTTTCTCTCCCTGGGTTTGTTCTGGAGGGTGACAGGGAAGAAGGAAACAGAAAGAAACCCAGTGTTCTCCCAGCCCAGCTCTGAGGCCGTGCCTGGCCAGCCAGCGGGCCGAGGTGAAGGATACACATCCCTCATGGCGTCCAGCGTAGGTGCCCGAAGAATGTCTCGGATGCCGATGACATTCTCATGGCGGAAGCGCAGCAAGATCTGGATTTCCCGCAGCGTGCGCTGGCAGTAGGTCTGATGCTCGAAGGGGCTGATTTTCTTGATGGCCACGCGTGTCTTGCGGACGTGGTCGTAAGCGGAGCTGAGAGGGCCAGAGAGGTGGTGTTGGTGTGGTCGTACAGAGGGGGAGTCCAGGCCTGCTGGCCCCACCCAGGCCATGGCAGGGAAGGGCGGGAGCAGGAGAGGGCTCTGGCCAAGTCGTAAACAATGCTGGTTCCTTCCTGCTGAAGGCCTGGGATCTCCAGGGAGAAAGCTGGGGACCAGCCAGGCAGCCCTTCAGCGACTTCACAAAGAGAGGAAGAGACTGACCGCTCACAGACTTCCCCTCTCTGCAGCCCTGTCCATTCTAGTTGCCTTCCCCTCCCGGTGATGGGCTCCCCAACCCAGGGCAGGGCCGGGGCTGGGAGGCGAGTGGAGGACAGACAGTGAGGCAAAGACCGGGAGAAGGAGGGAGTCGCAGGAGGGGCTGGAGGGAAGGGATAAGGCAGGCACGGCTGTCAGGGCGAGGTACCCGACGGGCAAGGTGCCCACGGGGCAGCAGAGCTGTTGGCAGATGAACAAAGGCCCAGCGCACACCGTGGGGAGGGGAGAGCGCAGCCCCTCCGGAAAGTTGCAGGGAGGCGCTCCTGGGCCAGTCCCGGCACTGCCCAGCCCCGAGCGCCGCTCAGCTCTCCCCAACTCCGGGCAGGCCTCCCGGGGAACCCCGGGCGCCCTCCCCGAGGAGGGTCCTCGCTCCCTCTGCACTAGGGGTGGGACCGTCCCAAGACCCTATTCTCCTCCCGCACCCACGCCCACAGGGTCCCCAGGTCCCCGCAGCTCCCCGCCACCCAGATGCCCTCCCTTCACTGTGGAAAGGCCGTCAAGGCTCAAGCCCCCTCCTCGGACGCACGCAGAAAGCACCCCAAGGCCCTCTCCCGGGGCGCTCCCAGCCCGGCCGCGCCCCCGCCTCTCGGGACGCTCGGGTCTCCAGGCGCAGAGAGCACCCAGCACCCAGCACCCAGCACCCAGGCCCTCCCCGCCCGCGGCCCCCTCCCCGCGGCCCTGCCCGGAACGCCCCTCACCTGACCATGCCGTACGCGCCCTCGCCGATGTACTGCAGCTGCGAGTAGCGCGGGCCCACGTCGAACGGCTGCCCCTTCACCACCTCCACGTCCCCCGCGACCCCCGGGCCGACCCCCTCGGCTCCCCGGGGCTCCCCGCCCCCGCCCCCCTGAGCCGCCGCCGCCGCCGCCATCTCCACTCCTCCCTCCCGCGCCCGCCTCTCCCCGCGCCCCGCCCGGGCCCCGCCCCTTCCCGCCGCCTGGTCCCCGCCGAGCCGCGCGCAGGCCGGTCCCCGCGCGTCCCCGCGGCCGTCACGTGGCCCCGCGGGCGCGCGCGCGGCGTTTCCACGGCTGGTGCCCGGGTTCTGGCGCCGCGGCTGCGGGGCTCCCCGCCCCACGCAGGGCAGCCCGTCCAGCCCGCCTGTCCGTGGGCCCGGGGCGAGGCCACCCGGGGCGAGGCCCGGAGGCTGCCTGCAGCCCTGGCTGGGTTTGCTTAATTCACACCGCGAGGCTTCTCTCAAACAGCAAAACAGGCAACATTTCTGTTGTCCCTGGAGTTTGCAAAACTGAAATCCTGTCAAGATGTCTTTTTTTATTGAATTTATCGGGGTGACATTGGTTAAAACTATGTAGATTTCAGGGGTACAATTCTGTAATATACATCAGCTGTACATAGTGTTGTGTTCACACCCCAAGTCTCCTTCCATCACCTTGTCTCCCCCATCCTCTCTTCTCCCCCCATGCCCTCCTCCGCCTCCCCCAGCCCCTCTTAGGATCATCATCTTCTGATTCTGTACTATGTAGTTTGCGCTCTTATTTGACCACTTCAGTTCTTTCGGACAACTCCTCAATCTAGGGGTCATCTCATTGTGTAGCTGGATGAGTGGGGCGGTGCCTGTCTTGTTCTCAGGTTTTGCAGATGGGGGACCTGGGAGCTGGGGAGCTGAGACTAACATGATATCTTCTGACACAGAGGCAGGGGCTCTTTTTAATTCCATTCTGTCTCCCAGAGTCACAGACTGTTAACCCTGAAGAAAGGGCCCTCAGAGACGGTCAGTCCACCCCTTCACTTCGCAGTGAAGACGGCAGCACATGTACCAACACTGGACCCATACAGAGAAGATTAGCATGACCCCTGCACAAGGATGACACGCAATTTCGGGAAGTGTTCCATAAAAAACCCAAAAAATAACACAGGTGGGCGCTGAAAGCTTCCGAAAAACACATTTGCTGGCCTTCAGTAAGTAACCACTTTGTTTTTTTCTTCCTTAAAAGCTGGGAGGAGGTGCTTGTATGTATTATAGATCAAGAGACAAAGTGGAACAGTGATTCTGATTCTGAAATTGCTCATAATTGGATCTATGACCGGGCACTCTAATTCAGATTAATGAGACCAAGTTGCTGGCTCCCAATAGCCCACAGTCAGTGAAGGTTCGTGAGGTGCTCATTAGATCAGTGTTTCACAAAGTTGTTCGTTTGATACGCTGTGGAATGGCACTGGTGCAGAGGTCTGAGCGAGGCGCTCTGGCTGAGGAAAGGTTACGGTACAGCGTGAATTAGTGGTTAAGAGCCTGAGCTCTCTGGAGCCAGGGTGCCCAGGTTAGAACCCCATCTTTGCCATTTACTCACTGTGTCACCCTGGGTAGATGATCCACTGGCCTCTCAACTCGTGGAGTTTATATAGTCTATTGAAAAGATGCACATACATAAATCAATTTAATACAAGGTACGTGGGTGGAATATAGGGTGTGTGAGCTGGGGGAGGGTGAGATCCCTAGAGAAGTGAGGAGGGAGTCATGGAGGAGGTGGCATTTGCGTCATTGAAAAAGAAGCAGGGCCAAAACCGGTTTGGCTCAGTGGATAGAGCGTCGGCCTGCGGACTCAAAGGTCCCAGGTTCGATTCCGGTCAAGGGCATGTACCTTGGTTGCGGGCACATCCCCAGTAGGGGGTGTGCAAGAGGCAGCTGATTGATGTTTCTAACTCTCTATCCCTCTCTCTTCCTCTCTGTAAAAAATCAATAAAATATATTTAAAAAAAAAAAAAGAAAGAAAAAGAAGCAGGGTTTCAGAAGGTCGGGCTAGAGGAAAGGCATCAAGACGAAGGAGCAGCATGAGTCGGGGCACAGAGGCGGGAGCACGGCTGTCCAGTGTGGTGCAGTGTAAAGGATTAAGGGGAGTCCGGGCTGGCAGGTGGGTTGAGGCCAGGCTGAGGAAGGCCTTGGATTCTGGCAAGTTTAGATGTTACTCAGGAAGCAGTAAAAGCCTTCGAGGGACTTTTGCTAGACCATTTTGCAACTTCAGGAGGATATAGTGACTCAGAGAAACTCCGTGGAGTTCAGCAGGGAGCCGTGTTTCCTGAGTGGGAGTGGGTTTCCTGCCTTAGGAAAGGCTGGTCTATCCAGAGGGGTGCCTGCCACCTCATGCTGTGTCTTCCTCTCCCTCACAGGCGTGTGACTGAGACTCCCCTCTAGTGGCCGAGGCTGGTACTTCCTTGGAGACTGGACTGGGGTTTCTCGATTTATAGATGCATATTCAACTTATATATGTAGAGACTGAACATCTGTTCTGTGCGAGGCACTGTTATGTACTTTATCTCCTACCATTCTCACAGCGGCCATATGAAGTTGAGAGTATGAACATCTAACAGGGGAAAAGCAGAAACGTACTGAACTACGGAGTCGGAAGAACCTGGGAAGAATCGTTTTCTCTGTCACGCAGTTCATCCTCTCACAGCTCACTGCACTGTTTGAGTTTTTCTAGCAGCTGCCATTTGGCTTGCCTCTGTCCTCTTAGATCGACCTAGACTAAGTGTTCGGTCAGTTCTCATCGGTTTGTGATGTCAGGGTCATAGGGGAGGCCAGTGGGTAATTTGCCAGGGAAACGCCCATTCCCATTTCAACAACCCGCTAGCCAGCACCCACCGAGAACGCAGCAACTGCGCAGGAATAGGGGCCAGAACACATTTAACAAGTTATTAACTTTTAATTACCGACCTTTTTTTTCATCCAAACAACCTCTGTTATAGAAGTATCTTGGGACACTTCTTCGTATTTAGAGATTAGCAATGACCAGACATCTCCCCTCTGGCAGAGGCGTTCTTCAGCCGCTACCTTCTCTGAAATCTCCGTGGTCAGCTCTGCCTGCCGCCACTGGCTCCTTCCCCGGGCTGGGCTGTCCTCACCAGCCTTCTCCTGTGGATGGGAAGGGACCACACACTAAACCTGCCAAGCTCAGGGAAGGCCTGCTTGTTGGCCTTGCAAACTCGGAGACCTAAAGTAACCACAAAGGATGGTCTGAAATGAAAACTTTTTAACTAAAAGCTGTTTATGGCAGGTAGTCACGTCCTAAGCTAGAATCTTCCCTGACAAAGGTCATCTTTACCTTAACTAAGCCTGTCTGTTGTCTTTTGCATCTACAATAACATTCCTCTGGAATGTCAGGGTAACTCCCCTTTTTCTAGACTCCTCAGGGCACAACCAATGCACCAAGGCAGAGACCTCTCACTGTTACTGTTGCCATGTTAATTATTGACTGTTAACTACCCTGTACCCACCCATGTAAAAGAATATGTGTCTAGCCGAAACCGGTTTGGCTCAGTGGATAGAGCATCGGCCTGCGGACTGAAGGGTCCCAGGTTCGATTCCGGTCAAGGGCATGTACATTGGTTGCGGGCACATCCCCGGTGAGGGGTGTGCAGGAGGCAGCTGGTCGATGTTTCTCTCTCATTGATGTTTCTAGCTCTCTATCCCTCTCCCTTCCTCTCTGTGAAAAATCAATAAAATATATTAAAAAAAAAAAAAGAATATGTGTCTATCATTTTACTTCTTATACAATCCCAGAGGTCCCCCCCCCTTGATTTCTCCCACCTCCCTAATCTATCATCAATGGATTTCATGTAATCCACAAATGTCTCTTCTGATTGTAATCTCTCTATATAAAAGCCTAAGTGACCATTATGACCAAATGACCAGAACGACTGGTCGACTGGTCACTATGACGCACACTGACCACCAGGGGGCAGACGCTCAACGCAGGAGCTGCCTTCTGCTGGTCAGTGTGCTCCCACAGCGGGAGCGCTGCTCAGCCAGAAGCCGGGCTCACGGCTCGTGAGTGCAGCTGTGGCAGCAGCGGAGTCTCTCGGTCTTTGTGGCAGCTCTACCGGCGGGCAGTGCAGCACAAAGGGCTGGGATGAGCAGCAGCAGAGCTGCACCCGCCCAGCTGGGGCTCCTCCCTGGCCGCCTGCTACATCCCTGGGGGGGAGAGGGATGTCCCTTGAGGGGTCCCAGATTGTGAGAAGGCGCAGGCCAGGCTGAAGGACCCCACCCGTGCATGAATCCGTGCACCAGGCCTCTAGTGTATAAAATAAGGTGCAAAACTACCATTATCTCAATCCAATGATATTCTGCTTCCCAGCAACTGTGGCCAGTTTGGCTCAAATAAACTCATAAAAATTCTCCGCAGGTTTGAATGTTTCTTACATTGACACTCCACAGTGTCTCCTTCAGTTACATCATATTCCTGCCGTGACAACTTCTTCCTGTACAGGCAATCTCTAACCTTAGCCATTGCCTTTCTGCCGTTCCAGTTTCCTTGCTTGCTGAACAGCGCCACCTGGAGGCTATTTGACGCGTAAGCTTCAGCATGTCCAATGGAAACACCCTTTTACCCCCAAACCCGCTTCTCTTCCAGACTCTCCTTCCTTTAGTGCGGCTACCCCTCTCTCAGGGTTGAACCGTTATTTTCTTATTTTTTCATCTCTCTGTATCTAACCAGCTCCTCGCCATTTTATTGCCTTAGTATTTCCCAAAGCCATCTTCTCTACCATTGATCAAGCCCTAAATTTCACATTTTAATTTAATTAATTTATTATTTTTTAACAAAAAATTATTTCTGTAGATTTTTTTAAATTTTGAAAATGAACTGCATATTAATATAACACTGACTTTATAATCATTCAAAGTGCATATGCATTTTTTGGGACATCCTATATATTTAGGTAAAACTTTGTATTAAGTAACATTTATAAATATATATATATATATATATATATATATATATATATATATATTAGTATATTCCTTTTCTTGTTAGATGTAACTGGTGACATTTCAATAGTATTTCAGAACAAGTAGTGAAAGAAGCATAAAAGGTTATTTTTTATCCTTAGAGATTTTAAAAGTGAACTTGAAATATATAGTTTACATGCAAATATATAAAATTTTAAATCTCAGCCTAATTGCATTATACATGTATTTTGTAATACAGCCAAATTATCCAAAAATTATGTTAGAACACAAAATAATTCTTACAAATCAACAAATACCTAATTATCTTAATAAGTACAACAGTTAAAACTTCATGTAATGCATAGAACAAGACACATTTATTTAACACTAGAGGCCCGGTGCACGAAATTCGTGCACGGAGGGGGGTTGTCCCTCAGCCCAGCCTGTACCCTCTCCAATCTGGGACCCCTCAAGGGATGTCCGACTGCCCGTTTAGGCCCGATCCCTGGGATCGGGCCTAAACGGGCAGTCGGACATCCCTCTCACAATCCAGGACTGCTGGCTCCCAACTGCTTGCCTGCCTGCCTTCCTGATTGCCCCTAACCGCTTCTGCCTGCCAGCCTGATCACCCCCTAACCACTCTGCTGCCAGCCTGTTTGCCCCCAACTTCCCTCCTCTGCCAGCCTGGTTACCCCTAACTGCCCTCTCCTGCAGGGTTGATCACCTCCAACTGCCCTCCCTTGCAGGCCTGATCCTTCTCAACTGCCCTCCCTTGCAGGCCGGGTGCCTCCCAACTGCCCTCTCCTGCTGGCCATCTTGTGGTTGCCATCTTGTGTCCACATGGGGGCAGGATCTTTGACCACATGGGGGCAGCTATATTGTGTGTTGCAGTGATGATCAATCTGTATATCACTCTTTTATTAGATAGGATGACATTTCTTTTTTTTTTTTTATCCTCACCTGAGTATATGTTTCCATTGACTTTTAGAGAATGTGAAAGAGAAAGGGAAAGACAGAGAGAAACATCAAAGTGAGAGGAATACTTAGATTGCTTGCCTCCTTCCTGAGCCCTGACCTGGGCCCCAGCCAGGGAGGAGCCTGCAACTTAGGTACATGCCCTTGATCAGAATCTAACCTGGACTCTGTGGTTGGCAAACCTAGACATTATCCACTGAGCCAAACTGTGTAGGGCAGGTTATGACATTTCTTAGCCCTCCAGCAGCGGACCTTCGTTTTTTTCTCCAGGAGTGTGGTGGAAAAGCCCTAGATCACTTTTTTGGATTCTTATACCCAAGTTACTAAGAATATTACCAGTGGCATACAGGGAGCTTAGCCAATGAGTGGTCAGAAAAGGTATTTCCTCTGTAGTTCACACCTATCTCCTGTGATCTCCGGCTCCACCCCTGCCAAGGACTAAAGCCTCCAGCCCTGGGCAGGGACCCCCCAGCTGGCTCTGATCGCCCTGCTCTACCCCCAGCCAAGGCCGCAAGCCTCTGTTTGAGGCTCGGGCCCTGGGCAGGGACCCCCAGCTGGTTCCAATTGCCCACAGACACCCACAGCTGGCTCTATCGCCCGGCTCCACCCACGGCCAAGGCTGCAAGCCTCTAGGCTTGGGCTCTGGGCAGGGACCCCCAGCTTGCTCCGATCGCCCACAGGGGATCCCAGCTTGCTCTGATTGCCAGGCTCCGCCCCAGCGGCCAAGGCCGCAAGCCTCTGGCAGAGGCTTGGGCTCTGGGCAGGGACCCCCAGCTGGCTCGGATCACCTGCAAGGGACCCCAGCTGGCTCCACTGGAGGGCTCCACCCCAAGCCAAGGCCTAAAGCCTCTGGCTGAGGCTTGGGCCCTGGGCAGGGACCCCCAGCTGGCTCCAATCACCTGCAGGGACCCCCAGCTGGCTCCGCTCGTGGGCTCCACCCCCAGCCAAGGCCTAAAGCCTCTGGCAGAGGCTTGGGCTCTGGGCAAGGACCCCCAGCTGGCTCCGATCCCCCTCAGGGGACCCCAGCTGGCTCTGATCGCCAGGCTCCCATCACCAGGCTCCGCCCCAACGGCCAAGGCTGCAAGCCTCTGGCCAAGGCTTGGGCTCTGGGCAGGACCCCCAGCTGGCTCTGATCTCCCCGCTCCGCCCCCATCCAATGCCGCAAACCTCTGTTTGAGGCTCGGCCCCTGGGCAGGGACCCCCAGATGGCTCTATTCCCCGCTCCATCCAAGGCCAAGGCCTCAAGCTTCTGTTTGAGGCTTGGGCCCTGGTCAGGGACCCCCCAGCTGGCTCCAATCACCGCAGGGGACCCCAGCTGGTTCCAGTGGCCCAGCTCCACCCCCAGCCAATGCCGCAAGCCTCTGGCTGAGGCTCGGGCCCTGGACAGGGACCCCCAGCTGGCTCCGATCGCCTGCAGGGGACCCCAGCTGGCTCTGATCACCTGTGGGGGACCCCTGCTGGCTCTGATATTCCCCTCTGATCTTCTGCTCCAATATCCCAGTTCCAACAACTGCTCTCCGAGGCTGCAGCCATCTTGGTTAGGTGTATTTGCATATTCCCTTTCTGATTGGCCGGTGGGCGTGGCCGGTGGGCGTGGCTTGTGAGTGTAGCGGAGTGATGATTTGGATATTAGTTTTATAGATAGGACTAGAGGCACAGTGCATGATTTAATCATGCACCTGGTGCACCAGCGGGCTGGCTGTCTGCCGGTGCCCCAGGCCTTCCGAAAGCCTCCGGCGCTGCGGAGGCTTTCGAAAGGCCTTGCGCCGGAGCAGACAGCCGGCCAGGTCCCCCGCTTTGGCCTTTGATCGCGGGGGACCCGGCCGGCTGTCCGCGGGTGCCCCAGGCCTTCCGAAAGCCTCCGGCAGCCATGGCTCAGCGTCCTGCTGGCCCAATCAGCTACCCCGGCCACCCTGAGTCCCGCCCCCTGCGCCTCCTGCTGGCCCAATCGTGGGCGTAGCGGAGTGATGGTAATTTACATATTACCATTTTATTATGTAGGATACCGAAGAAGCCCAAGATAGTAAGATTTGTCTAAAATTTGCCTCTGGGGAGCTTTAATCTCAGTTTTCATTCCACTCAAACCTTGTTGTGTTACTGGACGATCTGCAACTTTCATCTGAGAAGACAGAACTCCTGTGCCTGGGGGGCCACCACGGGAGCCTGGTCTTGCAATTCCAGGTGACATTCCAGTTGCCACTCGAATGTTTCCTGATGGGGATAGGATTCCAGAAGGAGGCCTTCCTGTCAACCCAATTCCACCTCGTGAAACAGGCCGCGCTGCTGCTGAAGGTTGTGATCACTGGCCATTGTCTGTTCACTTGAACCACTGAGCTGGCACGGCAGGAGGGAGGCCGGCAGGCTAGGCTGAGCCACCACCACCGGGAGCACAGTCCGCCCCACGAACGCGCCCACCCACCCACCTTGGCGCAGCTTTCCTGGGCCCTCCTTAATTTTATTTTTAAAAATAATTTCAGGCCCTGACCGGTTTGGCTCAGTGGATAGAGCGTCGGCCTGCGGACTCCTGGGTCCCAGGTTCGATTCCGGTCAAGGGCATGTACCTTGGTTGCGGGCACATCCCCAGTGGGGTGTGTGCAGGAGGCAGCTGATCGATGTTTCTCTCTCATCCATGTTTCTAACTCTCTATCCCTCTCCCTTCCTTTCTGTAAAAAATCAATAAAATATATTTTAAAAATAATAATAATTTCAGAACTTACCCAAAAGTTGCAAAACCAGTTCAAAGAATGTCAATATACCCTTCATCAACACTCTAAATGTTAATATTTTAAACACAGTACAATTATTAAAATCAAAACGTTAACATTCATAGAGTTAATCTATAAATCTTTTTCAAATTTTTCAAATTGTTCCTCTAATCTGCTCATCTCTGTCCCACCCCCCGCCCCTAACTAAAATCCCAGATGTGACTCCCATTGGTCATTGGTTCTGCTTGGACCCTGTACAAATCCCTGAACCAGTGAGTGTGGAACTGGGGGTTTACTTATTTCTACTTGCATGACGTGAACTGGGCTGAGGGAAATAGGCCTTTCCCAATGAGAACTGGGGTGCTCTCCACAGAAAGTGTTGAGCAGACAAAACAGCAGTACCCATTTCAAGGTTTCTGTTTAGAAATTCTAAATTTCCCATTAACTACCAAGTGGAATCCAAATTCCTTTACCAACATCCAAGGCCCTACCTACTCCGATCCAAATCTATATTTTCTGGCTCATTTTATTTTATTTTTTTCTTGTTAAAATAGGTTCTTATTGATTTTCAGATAGAGAGGAAGGGAGAGGGAGAGAGAGAGGAAGAGAGGGAGCGGGCTGCCTCCTGCATGCCTCCTACTGGGGATCGAGCCACAACCTGGGCATGTGCCCTGGCCAGAACCGGACCATGACCTCCTAGTTCATAGGTCAATGCTCAAACGCTGAGCCACACCAGCCGGGCCAGCCATTTTTTTGAATAAGCATTCCTCAACTTGCTGCAAGACTTTGGTTAATTTACAGAGTTTTAAAAAAGTTGATTCTGACAATTTTTGCTGTGTTTTTTTTTTTAAATTGCTTTTATTTAGGAGTGAATTTTCATAGGTCCTCCCTTTCCTATTTTTGCTGATATCACCCAAGTCAACATTTAATTAATATTAATGTTCAAACATCTGTTCACCCACCAAATTCCAGCGCTGTGCTCAGGTTTCTTTATAAGATCTGCAAAGATGTCCTGAAAGATCGTGCTTCTTCCTGGAAACCAAGCAGAGAGCAAATAAAGTTCCCCCATCTACCATGTTGTAACTATTGTAACACTGTGAAAAGGGGAAATGAGGTTTACTTAGCTTGAGTCGTTCTCACTCTTCCTGCTACTTGGTGCTCACAAGTTATCTGAAGAATCTAGAACCTAAAATCTTGTCAGAGTGACTAATATCGAAGTCATTGGTGAATAGTTTTATAAATTACATTTTAAATTTCCTTGAAAGTCAGAATGCTACCCCCAGTACTTTTCCTGTTTTCTAAAAGTTCTCCAAGTTTGTCTACAGTAGTTCCAAAACCGTATCTCCAGTTCCTTTCAGCATCTTGGGAGATGGACTGCATCCAAATTTGGGGTCTTAAACATTTCAATTGAGTTCGTGTTCTCTCACCTTCCTTCACTTCGTTGGGGCCTCAATGTCTACTTAACTACACCCTGAGACCATTTTAATCTCCAGCATCATTCTCTCTGTAGAAGGCAAACCAGATGAAAGCTGAGAGGTTCTCCTTTCTCTTGGTCATCTGTTCATATTACACCATCTATGCTCAGCAACGGGCCCGTTTCTTCCTTCTTTTCTCCCAATATAGCTGTAAAAGCCCTTTTTGATGTCTGTCGCATGTTTCACAATCTCAGTTCCACCCGAGTCACAGCCATCCTGACACTATTCTTTTATTTATTTTTATTTACTTATTTATTTTTTAAAAATAAATCTTTATTGTTCAGATTATTACAGTTGTTCCTCTTCCCGCCCCCCCCCCCATAGCTCCCCTCCACCCGGTTCCCACCTCACCCCATGCCCTTACCACCCCCCACTGTCCTCGTCCATAGGTGTAAGATTTTTGTCCAATCTCTTTTTAAAATATATATATTTTTATTGATTTCAGAGAGAAAGGGAGAGGGAGAGAGAGATAGAAACATCAATGATGAGAGAGAATCATTGATCAGCTGCCTCCTGCACTCCCCACACTGGGGATCAAGCCCGAAACCTGGGCATGTGCCCTGACTGGGAATCGAACCATGACCTCCTGGTTCATAGGTCAACACTTCTGAGCCAAGCTGGCCGAGCTAGACCCACCTCTTGGGGGAGGAGTGTCAAAGAATGCTTGGCTCAGAAGAACTGTTCAGCCAAACCACAGAACGATAAGCTTAATCAAATGGTTATTGTTTTAAGTCATTAAAATAGTTTGTGGCCATATTTTAAAACTGCCTCAGTTTTATAAATAACTAGTGGCCCAGTGCACAAAATGTGTGCACATTAAAAGGGAATTAGAGGAAATATTTTAATATTGCTATTTGCCCTTTCTCTATAATAGAAGTGTCAGTGATGAAAGAAAATTAGTAAAGTGTATATGAAAATCTTCCTCTTGTCAGAGTCTGGGGTGTGCCGTGGGACCCAGAGTCAAGTCCCCACCCACCTGTGTCACCTCAAAATTGCGCGAGACCCAGCCCCAGCCAGCCCCACCCCCATTGGGTGAGATCCAGACCCGGCCGGCCCCACCCTTGTCAAGCCCCGCTGGGTGGGGGACGCAGCCTCAGGTCCCCTGCCCCAGCCCAGCACCATGCAGCCTCAGGTCCCTGCTGATTGCTCATTAAGCCTCTTTAGAGGAACTCTTCCTCCGCTGTGAGTACAGCCATCTTGTGTTACGGAAACCCCACCTCTGCTGTAACGCTGCCATCTTTGTGATGACATGATGGTCAATTTGCATATTCCTCTTTACTAGATTAGATTATCTATAAAGGTGAAGTATATGTCCCTGGCTGGAAGGTTGCCAAACCAGTGACCAGAAATATTTATTTTCAACAAATTTCTTCTTTAGATCTGTTAAAATATGTTCGCATAAAAACAAAACATATGCTTCTTATAAAAATACACACATGCAGCCCAGCTGGTTTGGCTCAGTGGATAGAGTGTCAGCCTGTGGACTGAAGGGTCCTGGGTTCGATTCTGGTCAAGGGCACATGCCTGGGTTGTGGGCTCGATCCCCAGTGTGGGGTGTGCAAGAGGCAGCCGATCTCTCTCATCATTGATGTTTCTATCTCTCTCTCCCTCTCCCTTCCTCTCTGAAATCAATAAAAATATATTTAAAAAAATACACACATACAGAAAGTGGGAGAGTTCTCCTCCACCTCAATTATCTATGTATTTATTTCTTTGTTTATTGATTGATTTATTTACTAGAGGCCCAGTGCACAAAATTCATGCATGGGGGTTTCCCCTCAGCCCAGCCTGCACCTTCTCCAATCTGGGACCCCTTGGGGGATGTTCGACTGCCGGTTTAGGCCTGATCCCACAGGACCCACTGGCAGTCAGACATCCCTCTCACAATCCTGGACCGCTGGCTCTTAATTGCTCATCTGCCTGCCTGCCTGATCGCCCCTAACTGCCCCCCCTGCTGGCCTGGTTGCCCCCAACTGCACCCCGCCCCTGCCTGGTTGCCCCTAACTACCCCCCTGCCAGCCTGGTCACCCCCAACTGTCCCCCCCTGCTGGCCTGGTCACCCCTCACGCCCCCCCCCCCCCCACCGGCCTGGTTGCCCCACTCAGCCTGCTTGTTCAGTCGTTTGGTCATCCCTCACTAACCCCCCTGCCGGCCTGGTTGTAGGCAGCCATCTTGTGAGGGCATGATGGTCAATTTGCATATCACCTCTTTATTATATAGGATTTATTTATTTTCCAAAGTTGCATATGCACATGTTTAGAAATTCTATGAGGCTTATTATGAAAAACTGGGGTCACCCATAATTTCCGGTTCCCCAGAGGCACCATGTTCAACGCCTTGAGCTAATTATTTGGTATTCCCCATATATCTAAGTGGCATGCTCATATTGCTGCTTTTTGAGTTTTGGGATTTAGGCATTCTCTATTATTGTGCAAGTCAGGGCTTTAATGCTCATCTTTCAGACACTCCTGCCTTATCCCCACCATGTTACTATATCATCCACAAATGTGGTTACATAGATATTCAGAGTTTACATCACTGCAACTATGTACTAGTACACACTATTCATACTGACCATGTAGTTACAATGCCTGCTTTTCCCTCACTTCTGTTTCCCCTCCTTCCCACACCGAGTTAATATTGTGTCCAGTTTTTGCCGTTTTATTTGTTTGCTTTATATGTATAACATGAATTCAAGCCTAAACTCTGCCTTGAGGTTTAAATATCTCATTACATTCAAACACATTAGATTTTCTAGTGACTTCATTTCTTAGAGACACCTCTCTGCAGCCTTCCGACCTGCCTGCCCCTGGAGTGGCTGGTCCCCAGGCCTGCTGCGGAGGGGTCTCCTGAGGCTCCCTTCACCGCCCACTGGGACTTCCTTCACATCTTCCTCCCTCCCTCCCTCTTTCCCTCCCTCCCTCCCCCGCTCCCATCATTCCTTCATCCCTTCATCCCTTCCTGCCTTCTTTTAGCTGCAAAAAGCTTTATTGTTTCCATTTGATCCAGTGCTTGGGAGAGGGCTCCAGGGGGTTAAAAGGATGCCCAGTGGTTTCCGGGAGAGGGAGAGGCTCAGGCGAAAGGCAGACACCAGGGGAATGCAGAGGGGCCCTCAAAGGCCTCGGCTCCCAAGGCTCCTAGTCGTGCTGGGGGCCGGTCAGCCTGCGGAGGTGAGTCAGGTGGTTTCACATCCTCCTCCAGGAAGTGGTTCTCCAGGAAGTCACAGAGCTGAGGGAACAGGAAATTATGGAGGACCCCAGCTTTTCATAATAAGCCTCACACAGATCCCCAAAGGGCCTGGTTCAGGTGGGTTCTTCTCCATGGCCATGGCGGCTTCCACGGCGCCCTGAGTTTTGCCCACTGATCTCGGGAAGGCTTCAGCAGGTCCCGGAAGAGAATGCGGCCACTGCGCGGGTTTTGCGTCTTTAAGAGACACTGTGTGCCCTCGTGCTTCTCCTCGGACAACTCCCCACTCGCAAAGAAGTAGCCCCCGCCCTCCAGAGCCACATTGTTTCGGTTGAAACAGAAGCCCAGAGAGAGGTCTGTGTAGGCAGGGTGATAGGCTGTTGAGGGCAGCCTCCACCTCGGTGGAATAATTCTGATGAATTTGAGAGCTCATGGTTGTTCAGCAATGAATTAAGGTACACAACGGTGTTGGCTGATCTTGGAGGCGGAGGATGTTTGAGGTGGGTCTGAAGGTGGTGACTGGAAAGAGGTTGGAGGGGGGTCAGCACTGGGAACCCAGGTCCACGCTGGTTTACGACGGTCAGAAAGCCTTTCTTCCCTGGAAGCAGGCGGCCTCTTCCCTGGCCCCGTGTTCTAAAAGTCTTGGTCTGGACCCGCTTCATCCACTGTGTTGGGCCCCATCAGTCTGCAAAGCCATCCCCTAAGTGTTTCTTCTCTTTTACTGCAGAATGTGCGTGAAAAGAACTGAACTATCACCTCGGTCAAGACAGAAAAGATTGCCAGCTGCCCAGAGCCCAACCCCCAGCCCAGGCTGGACCCTGCGCGGAGGTCATGACCATTTTGGCGGCTGTGGTCACCATCTCCTTGACTTTCTCGGTAGTTTTCCTCCCGTGTGTAACCCTCTAGGCCACCCCGTTGGGTTCTGCCAGCGAAGGACTGCATCCCAGTGACCCCCTTCGCCATTCCTAAGTGCGCCGTGCAGGAGTGTTAAGTGTATTCACAGGTGTGTGACCCATCTCCAGCGCTCCTCCATCTCCCAAACGGAAACTCTGTGCCCGGTAAACAGCAGCTCTCCAACCCCGCCCCCAGCCCCTGGCAGCCACCACGGTCCCGTCTGTCTCCATGAATTTGACTTTCTAGATTCCTCATGTGAGTGGAATCATACAGTCTTTGTCTTTTTGATACTAACTTACTTCTCTTAGCACAATGTCCTCAAGAGTCATCCGTATTTTGGGATTATATCAGGATTTCTTTCCTTTTTTTTGTTTTTTTGTTAATCCTCATGCAAGGATATTTTTTCCATTGGTTTTTAGAGACAGGGAAGGGAGGGAGGGAAGGAAGAAGGGAGAGAGAGGGAGAGAGAGAAGCATTGATGTGAAAGAGGCACATTGATTGGTTGCCTCCCACAGGAGCCCTGACCTAGGCCAGGAATCAAACCTGCAACCCTTTGGTCCATGGGCCGATGCTCTAACCACTGAGCCATGCTGGCCAGGGTAAATTTCTTTCCTTTTTAAGGCAGAATAATATTCTATTATTTTATTATTTATTCATGCACCTGGCCTCTGTCTTTTCGATATTAGATGTTTCCTCAAATACCTGGAGCACCGTGGGCTTCGGCTCATACCTAAGCGTGGGCCCTTACACGGCTGACGGCGCTCTGCACTGCGGGCGGCCTTGCTGTGCCCTCACGCCGGGAGACCCCGCTGGCCACCAGGGAGCTCCTGTCAGGGTCTTCAGGCCTTTCTTCTTGGGTTGGCCAGATTCTCTAGAGAAGGCTCTCCCAGTCTCCTGCCCGAAGGTGCCAACTTCTGTGTCTGTGGCTTCTGCGAGGAAAAAATGTTGACTTCTCATTTTTCCCACTGCCAACCCAAGATCCCCCTTTCTCAGCTCCAGCAAATCACTCACCACGTGTCCGTTACCACCTGTCTTTTTGTTGTTGTTGTTAATCCTCAACTAACGATATTTTTTCCATTGATTTTTTGAGAGAGAGTGGGGGGGGGGGGGGGAGGGAGAGAGAGAGAGAGAGAGAGAGAGAGAGAGAGAGAGAGAGAGAAACATCGATGTGAGAGAGACACATCAATTGGTTGCCTCCTGCATGGGGATCAAACCTGCAACCCAGGTACATGCCCTTGACCAAGAGTCGTACCAGTTCGCAGGGCAATGCTCTAACCACTGAGAAACACCGGCTACGGCTAGTGCCGGCCTTTACAATGTGTTTCCCTACGATCTTCTCTCCCTTCTCCTTGTTCTTGTATGTTTGTGGCATTAGAAAAACCTTCTTACTGCCGTTTTATTATCGTTTTGGCAGGAACCGAGTTCAATACATGTGTGTAAACTACCCTCTTTAATCTGAAGAGTTCCAATTTTTAAATTTAAACCTTTTCTTGATGTATAAGATACAGACATCTAATTTGCTTGATGTGACTAAATTTTCTGATTCCTAATAAACTGTTTTGAAGTTCAGAAGAGAAAGGAGTAGCTTCCTGAAAAAATTGGGACTTCGGGAACATGGGTCGGTAAAAGGGAGTGATGAGAAACACCAAAAGCGGGAGGTAGTGAGTGAAGGGGTGCAGAGTGAGAGGAAGTTGTGTGGAGAGGAATACGGGGGCAGGAATAAAGGAACCCTGGGGGCTAGGACGAGAAGACTAGATTCTCTGTTCGAAGAGAGGATTTTAGCGTGTTTCTCAGCTTCCAAGTGTGGCAGGAGAACACTTACACGTTTGAATGTTGATGAAGACATTTACAAATATAGATAAAATGTGATAATTTGTACTGTTCCCTGGTAATATTCCTGACATCACATGATTGCACCCGTTAGACTTTGGGTGAAAAAGTAGAAGTTCAGGATGTCAGGATTGTGCTCGAGGTTTGAGCATCCTAAGGGATGTTATGGAAAAGAAGTATCTTGTCAAGGGCTCAGCAAGTGCTGGAGACATGAGTATGGAACTCACGTAGCAACACCTGCAGCCACCTTTAGCTTACTTGGTAGATTTGAGACAGCGTTATCGAGGTACTGGTTTATGGAAAGGAAGAGACCGATGAGAGAAAGTATAAATCCTGAAAGATACATACAGAAAAAGTTAGCTCCATGGTTAGAGTGTTGGCCCGGGCTTTGAGGGGTCACGGGTTCGACTCCAGTCAAGGGCATCTGCGGAAGGCAACCAATTGATGTGGCTCTTTCACATCAATGTTTCTCTCTCCTCTCTACCCCTCCCCCACCCTCCCACTCTCTCTAAAATCAGTGGAAAAAATATCCTGCAGTGAGGATTAACAAAAACAAACAAACAAACAAAAAGTTAATCATTTCCCCCCTAACCCTCCATTTCATTGCCCCGAGGTAACCGATGTCAACAACTTGTGCATTCCCGCCCACCTGGTAAAGAACGTCCTAGATGTGGCGCTTCTCAGACAGCCGAAGAAAGTTCTGGCAACACAGACATTCCAAGGAGATGAGCCTGAAAACCAGAATAGGACGGGACAGCCAGCCTGGCCGGTGTGGCTCAGTTGGTTGGAGCGTCGTCCCATACGCGGAAAAGTTGCACGTTCAATTCCCAGTCAGGGCACATACCGAGGTTGCGGGTTCAGTCCCCAAGAAGGCAGCCACACGATGTTCCCCCATCCCCTCTCTCTGAAAATCAGTAAGCATGCCCTCGGGGGAGGGCTGAGAAAAAAGGGAGAGCCAATGGCCTGCAGTCAGGCCTGAGAAACCTTTCCGGGGTGATGTAAATGGTCTAAAACTGGATGTGGTAACCGTTTCACAACTCCTTCAATTTACTAAGAAGTCATCAAATTGTGCACATAAAATGAGCAAATGTGAATTATACCTCAATAAAGCCATTTAAAAATATTTTTTATTGATTTCAGAGAGGAAGGGAGAGGGAGAGAGAATTGATAGGCTGTTTCCTGCACGCCCCCCACTGGGGATTGAGCCCACAAACCGGGCATGTGCCCAAACAGGGAATTGAACCATGACCTCCTGGTTCATAGGTCGACACTCAACCACTGAGCCACACCGGCCGGGTCATTAAAGCCTTAAAAAAAAAAAAGCAGCCAGGTTGCTAGAAGGAGAGCCAGGTGCTGGGCCGGCAAAGGAAGGCCCCTCGGGGATGTTCACTCCTAATCCCGGGCACCTGTCACCGTGCCACCCGACCCAGACGAGAGGGCTTTGCCGATGTAGCTAAGTTTACAGACCTTAAACTCGGGAGGCCATCCTGTCTTCTTCATGGAGCCTGACGCAGTCGCATAAGCCTTTAAGAGCAGAGAACTTCTCCCCGACATCAGGGAGGCGGGCAGAGCGGGGAGCCAGAGATCGGAGTCCCTGCCAGCTCTGGATGCGGGGCCTACGGAGCCCGGGGGGCCCCAGTGGACAGCAGTGAGGAAACGGGACTCAGTCCTACCTACAACCACAAGGAATTGGTTCCTGCCAACAGCCTGAGCAGTGGAGTCTTCGGTCTCCCGTTAGAATCCAGGGGCTGGCACCCTGATGCCCGTGAACCAGAGCAGGGAAACCAACTGAGCCAGCCTGGACTCTGAACTAGACCTGCGCCATAATACATCTGTGTGGTTTCAAATCTCCAAGGCTGTAGCAACTTGTTGGGGCAGCGATAGAAAGCGAATATAATACCTAACTATGAATCTGATGCCAGACCCCACTGCAAACCTTTTTCTGAATTTTTATCGCCTAAAACCAGATAGAGTCTAAACTCCTTAATGTAGCACGTATGGCCCTCCGTGACCTGGCCCCTGACCCACTCATTAGCGGGAGGGCACCGTGTCCGTCGGCACACCAGCTGCCTCTCACCCCTTCCTCTCCCAAGTGTGCCTTTCTCATTCTTTTGAACTAAGGCCAGGCATCACCTGTTCCAGGAAGACTCTCCTGTCTCTGTTCCATAGCACCCTCTGGCTAATTCCATCGTTATAATGCAGCAGCATAATTATAAGAATACACTGAGTGGCCAGATCATTATGATCTCTGAACGCATAATAATCTGGCCACTCAGTGTATATCCTATATAATAAAAGGCTAATATGCAAATTGTCTCCTCAACTAGGAGTTTGACCAGCAGGCAGGCCGGCCAACTGTCCATGTCCCCTCCCCCTGGCCAGGCTGGCCAGACCCCACCCATGCATGAATTCATGCACCGGGATATATATATATATATATATATATATATATATATATATATATATACACACACTGAGTGGCCAGATTATTATGCGTTCAGAGATCATAATAATCTGGCCACTCAGTGTATAGTGTATAATTACAATTTCCAAGTATTACAATGAACCGTTTATGTACACGTATTCCCTTCTAAGGCCGCAACTTCCTTGAGGGCAGGAGCAAGTCTTATTCATCTTTACTTCCCCGGTGGATGCACAATGGATAGTATTTACGTATCCCATTTGGGAGAAAAAGTTTTGGTAACTAATGAAGAACCTCATTAATCTACCGATTACATGTCCGCTCATTTATAAGAAAGTAAGTGGGGGTTAGGCTTGACAAATCAAGCTCCTCTCATCCTCCTTGCAAATGCTGTTTTTATTATAACGCTGCTGCTGCTACCTCTGCCTCGTATCTCAGTAGCAGTGAGAACCGCTCGCGAACAACCTTGCCTCCTGGTTACTCACTTGGATGTGGTCCGAGCCAGAAGGGCCTTGAGTGTGACACCACCAGAGTCAGGGGACTGAAGCTCCACCCAGCACCTTCACTAAGCTTACTCAGCCCCTCAGTTTTCCTGACTAATATCAAGCTAATAGGCGTGGGAAGCATTTGCCAATCTGTTTTCCTCTCCTCTTGATGATTAATGTCAATGACACTTTTTTGCAGGTTGCATAATTATCTCTCTGTTCTTCTGAATGGTTTCTATTGGGGGAAATTGCATCTCATATACACATGACCATTCACCATTTTCTTATGACTTACAATTATTTATTGCTAATATCACACTTTCTAACTAGTATTCTTTTTTTTTCTTCAATCCTCACCCGAGGATATTTTTCCATTGATTTTTAGAGAGAGTGGCAGAGAGAGGGAAAGACAGAGAGAAACATCGATGTGAGAGAAATGCATCAATTGGTTGCCTCCTGCATGCACCCTGACCAGGCCTGGGCCAGGGGAGGAACCTGCAACTGAAGTACGTGCCCTTGACTGGAATCGAACCTGGGACCCTTCGGTCTGAAAGCCCACACTCTATCCACTGGGCCAAACCAGCCAGGGCTCTAACTAGTACTCTTAACCCTGATAAGGGATGACGGGTTAACAATGTTCGTAAAACACCTTAAACCAAACCCAGGAAACACACAAAAGATGAAGGGGGAATGCTAATGCTGAGTAATGCTGAAATGATCGCACACAACCACTTCACTCCATCATGCGGAGTTGGCATTGGCATATGCTTAGTTTTTCCTATAAAGGTTTACAAATTGAACAAGTAGAGAAAATTGTGTTTTGACTTGAAATGGTGTTGTAATATCGAATCACACACATTTAGAGGCAAAAGTTCAAAATGTTCACCATTAACTTCCACAGATTGTTGAGAATGAGGACCCAGGAACTGACAAGTATTTAGCTTTCTATTTTTTGTTACTCCTCACCCAAGGATATTTTTTCCATTGGTTTTTTGTTTGTTTGTTTGTTTGTTTTGTTTTTGAGAGCATGGAAGGGAGAGGGAGAGATAGAAAGAGAGAAACATCGATGTGAGAGAGATACATATAATGGTTGCTTCATGCACATGCCCTGACGGGCTGGGGACCGAGCTTGCAACACAAAATATTACATTTAGTATCTGTGAAATATTAACAAAGTTCTAAGAATGTTTAGGTCTAGAAACTGTCATAGATACTGTTTTTCTTGTCTTAATTTAAGCTTGTTTTTTAACTTCTGCAGAAGAATAAAAGAAAAATATATTGGCTATCTCAAAAACTAAAAGCTGTACTACCACCTTTTCACAGTTTGAAATTTTGAATGGGAAACATCATAAATTTCATTGTAAATCAGGTTCATCTGAGATGATTAACAAGTAAAATTAGCCCTAACCGGTTTGGCTTGGTGGATAGAGCGTTGGCCTGTGGACTGAAGGGTCCCAGGTTCGATTCCAGACAAGAGCTTTTACCTTGGTTTCGGGCACATCCCCAGTAGGAGGTGTGCAGGAGGCAGCTGATTGATGTTTCTCTCTCATTGATGTTTCTAACTCTCTATCCCTCTCCCTTCCTCTCTGTAAAAAAAAAAAATCAATAAAATATATTAAAAAAAACAAGTGAAATTAATGAAGTATAATTAAACTCCTATACTAATCATGATAAACAATTTCTCATAATTATTAGAATACTAGAGGCCCAGTGCATGGATTTGTGCACCAGTGGGCTCTCTCAGTGGGCTCTCTCAGCCTGGCCTCTGGGGATCCACCTGAAACCAGTTCTCCAACATCCCCCGAGGGGTCCCAGATTGCGAGAGGGAGGTTCTTGGGTGATGCACCCTGGAATCGGGCTCCCTCTTCTCTGGTTCCCGGTGTCTCCCCTGAGAACCCCAGCTGCCAAGTCACTAAAGCTCGGCAGCTCCTGAGTTGAGCGTCTGCCCCCTGGTGGTCAGTGCACATCTTAGCTACTGGTCAGATGGTTGAATGGTTGGACCGTCACTTAGGCTTTTATATATATAGATATTTCACAATTCTTGTAAAAACATGTTTATATTTTAGAAGGGTAATAAAATAAGTTGACAGCAAGAGAACGCTTATCTCTTTTCATTGAATGGTAGGAAAATAGAGTATTTAGTTTCTTAAAATTAAGATCAGAGCAAGGCCATATATAATCTTAAAAAAACAACAATAGCCCAGTCAATGTGGCTCAATGGTTGAACTTTGACCTATGAACCAGGAGGTCATGGTTTGATTCCAGGTGAGGGCACTTGCCCGGGTTTCGGGCTCAGTCCCCAGTATGGGGTGAGTAGGAGGCAGCCAGTCAATGATTCTCTCTCATCATTGATGTTTCTATCTCTCTCTTCCTCTCCCTTCAATAAAAATTTATTTTAAAAAAAGAAAGAAAGAAAAAAGAAAAAGAAAAAGAAATTAATCAGATTAAACAAAAACTTTACACGTGGCCTATTCAGGATAGGCAAATCCCTAGAGATGAAAATTATATTAGTGGTTTTCAGGGACTTGGGTGTGGCGAGGGAATGGGGAGTGGCTGCTAATGAGTAGGAGGGCTTCTTGGGGTGATAAGAATGTTCTGGAATTAGATTGTGGTGATTGATGCACAACTTTGTGAATATACCAAGGACCAAATCACTAAACTGAAGACTTTATTTTTTTAAATATATATTTTTATCAATTTTAGAGAGGAAGGAAAAGGGAAAGATAGATATAAACATAAATGATGAGAGAGAATCATTGATTGGCTGTATCCTGTTTGCCCCCCACTGGGGATTGAGCCTGCAACCAAGCATGTGCCCTTGACCAGATTTGAACTGGGACCCTTTAGTCTGCAGGCCGACGCTCTATCCACTGAGTCAAACTGGCTTGGGCAAATCCAGTTTGATTAATTTTTTAATTCAATTTTGCAGGCAGCTCTTCTTGTGAGAAGAGTGAAAAAAAAAATCAAAACATACTAGTAGTATCTGATTCCCCAAAAGTTATTAAGTTATTTTAGGTTTAAGTGATTTACCTCAGCTTTCATTTATCTTTTTTTTCATCTTTCATTTAATTAAAGCCAATTTCTTTAAAAAAAATCTTTATTGTTGAGTTTATTACAGATGTCCCTCTTTTTCCCCTCCATTGGCCCCCTGTGCCCAGTTCCCACCCTGCCCCAGGCCTTTGCCATCCTGTTGCCTGCGTCCATAGGTAATACATATATGCATATAAGATCTTTGTTTATTTTTTATTTTTAAAAATATAATTTTATTGATTTCAGAGAGGAAGGGAGAGGAAGAGAGAGATAGAAACATCAATGATGAGAGGGAATCATTGATTGGCTGTTTCCTGCACAGCTGTTTCCCCCTACAGTGCCAATAGCTGTCTAAATCATGCAGGTTAGTCTGTGTTTCTGTTTACCCTGATTTTACTTTGGGGGACTGTAGTGGTCATGATATTTGCCTCTCAACATCCATTCTAAGGCCCCTTCTCAAGTAGTTTGTTTTGTTTTTGTTAATCCTCACCAAGGATATTTTCCCATTGATTTTTTAGAGAGAGTGGAAGGGAGAGGGAAAGACAGAAAGAAGCATCGATGTGAGAGAAGCCCATCGATTGGTTGCCTCCTGCGCGAGCCCTGACCAGGGCCTGGGCCGGGGAGGAGCCTGAAACCGAAGTACGTGCCCTTGACTGGAACCGAACCTGGGACTCGTAGGTCCGCAGGCCTTTGCTCTATCCACTGAGCCAAACTGGCTAGGGCAGCCCAAGTAGTTTGGATGTGGTTGACTCCACCTCCCAACTTGAGGAATGGCCACTTGACCGGGGCTTGGCCACTCGGTCTATTCCATCCCTCTGGCCACAGCGATTGATTCAAGGATGGACAAGTCACCCACGCTGGCCCAATGAGAGTCAGCTCGTGGCTCTTGCTGGGAAAGAGAAGCTCTTTTTCCTGGGGTTGCCCCTCTGGAAAGGTGTAAACCTGGAGGCTCATCTTTGACACCGATGGCGAGGACCTGCCCCAGAATGAAACACGTCAAGACGAAACAGAATCTTGGTGATCTTGATAGCATCCTGGGAGCGTCTGGATCCAGTCTGTGGACTCGTCAGTGATGTAAGCCACTAAAGTCCTTTTATTTTGCCTCCACTGGTTTAACTGTTTATGTAACTTGCCACCCAGAAATACCTGACTAATAGAGACAAATTTCTTGCTTATAGCTCGGATTAAGTGCTCTGATGCTGTATAAATACGCGAGTAAGATCTGGAGATAGATAAAAAGAAATGGGTTCAGAAATAGCCACATACAAAGTGAAAAAAGGTACAGTTATTTTATTCAAGAGCTACTGCATCCCCTCTTCTTTCCCTGATGGGTTTACCATAGGAAGGAAACAGGACCCCGTATGTGTATTTGAAAACATCTACAGGCATCGTGTCTATTCATTTTGTGTCGAAGCTTCAGTTGAGTGTGACAAAGAGACAGGGATCTTGTCTCAATCTTGGTGACATGGTACTGTGGGAGTTCAGACCCAGGGTTGTGTTCAGACTGTCTAACTGTGGTCACTGGGGCTTGGTTTCATCACCCATAGAAGAGGGAGCTGGGTTAAGATCCCTTCTAGTACTGATGTCCAGGAGTCTATTGCAGAGGTCCCTAGGGAAGCTGCAGGAGGGAGTAGTATCATTTGGAGAGACCTAGCTGGGGCTCACAAGACTTTGGGATAAAATTCTCCCTGTGGTCATGTGTGGTGAGCTTGGGTCGTCAACTCCAAAATGGAAGTTGATCAGTGGGGAGTCTTGAGAATGCAGCACGGTGGAAATAAGTCAAGCTGGGTCTTCTTTGCTGAATGCCCTTTGCTTTACATGCATATCAGTTCTGCTTTTCAGATCAGTCAGACTGGCCTCCGAGACTACCCAGTGGGCTGTTCATCTCACCGGGGCTCAGAGCTGGGAAAGCCTGGGGTGGACCTGGCTTCATGCACAACTGGATCACGGAGCTCAACAAGGTCATCACCTCAATCTCCGGCTCTCCCCCCATTCCTCACTCCCACCCGGTTTTTGTTGACTTCGTTCTCAGGAAGGTTTTCCCCACATAGAGACAGAAATGGCTCCCGACAGAAAGCACACACTGATTGGCCCTGCTTTCAACCGGGACCCGCTGCGCTGGGCAGGCACAAGTCCTAGACCCACCAGTGCGGCTCATGGAGTTTGGGTTTTATTCTGAGGAGTAACGGCGGAATCTTGAAATGGGGTTGACATGGTCAGATCTGTGCATTAGGGAGGAGCCTGGCTGAGGAACAGGGATTGGGGCAATGGAGGAGACGGTTGGGGAGACTTGTTAGGGTGTGGAATCATTCTGGGCAGAAGTGAGGAGGAGCTAAAGGAGGGTAAGGCTTTGGGGACAGAGGATGCAGTAGCCAGGAAAGAAAATGGGGGAGGTAGAACATATAAGACCTGGTGGTTGCTGAGCAGTGTTGGTGGGAAGAAAGAAGTATTTATGTTTATTGAACACCAAGTGCTGGGCCCTGTGCTGGGGAAATTAAACTCAGTCTGTGGAGGAGCTGGACTGTAAACAATTACTCTCCAGTGTGCTGATTACCGAGACAGAGGGATGCAGCAGGGGCCGCTAGCACAGGGGAGAGAAGAAACCTTGTAAGGACTGGCTGTGGGGGAGGGGGTGTCAGGGAAGACTTCACACACAAGGAAATTTAAAAATATATACATTTTATTAATTTTTTACAGAGAGACAGGGAGAGGGATAGAGAGTTAGAAACATCGATCAGCTGCCTCCTGCACACTCCCTACTGGGTATGTGCCCGCAACCAAGGTATATCCTTGATCAGAATCGAACCTGGGACCCTTGAGTCCGTAGGCCAACGCTCTATCCACTGAACCAAACCGGTTGGGGCGACAAGGAAATTTTGACCTGGATCTTAAAGGATAAGTAGGGGGTGCAAGAGTGTGGCAGCAAAAAGGGGTAAGAAATTTTGAGCCTGTGCCGAGGGCAAACAACAGAGTCCAAAAAATTGTTGACCAGGAAAACGACATCCAAACCAAAGACATATTTAGTTTTGCTCATATAACATTTTTAGAAACTTCTAAATTAGTTGCAACATTGAAGGATCTGGAACTTTAATATAAAAATCCGTATTTGTAACATCTTGGAAAACCAGGTTTAGCTACACAAGACCCACATTCCCGCATGACCACCAAATGCAGTTCCTGTTATAATTCATCTGCCCACAGCAACTACTCAGGTACCTGCCTCGTCCTCTGAGATAATGAGAGATAATGGAGTGGTCGTCCATTTAAGTCGCTAAATTTTTGTAGGGAGCGGCTATAGGATTAAGCCCAGAGGGCAGAGCTCTCCTAGCATAATTAAGCCTGACCTGGTAGCCCTCCCTCATTCCTTCCTAAACAGCTAATGGGCTGTGGGAGGTGCAGCAAGTGTTGCCAAAACAAGAGCATTTGTATACATGTTAATCCACCCTAGTTTTAATCAGACTATAAAATAAAGCATCGGCTTGCAGGCTGGATCTCCAGGCGTGGGAGATCCGAGGGGCCCAGCTGTATTCTCTTTGTCTGTCTTCTTTCATCTTTAACCCCCCTCCTCAGGTTCACCCTTGGCCGTGCTGGCCCAGCACAAGTTTTGGAGTGGTTTAGTCCACCAGAGGTAGCCGGAACACCCACCTCTGCCTTTCCCTGTAGACACCTGAGGGCTCAGCCTCTGAACCAGAGGAGTGAGGGCGCTGGGGAGCTGGGTAAGGAGCAGCGAGGCCCGACAGGTGGATGGGGAAGGTCATCAGGGGCTTTGCACACCAGGCCGAGGGAGTTTCAACTTCCTCCTGCAGGAGCTGGTGGGGTTTTGTAAGGTCGCCCCATTAAGACCGGAAGGCGACTCTAGAGACGCCATAAAAGATGAACGAGAGGAAGGTCCGGGACCCAGTGGTCCAAGCAACACAACTCAGGCAGTGGTGGTGGGCAGGGAGAGGAAGGGAGAGATTCAAGGTCAAGACTTCCTTCCCTGGGAGGCCCGCCCGAGGTGCTAAAGGGACAGGCAGGCTGAGCCACGTATAGTGGGCAGTCAGAACTAGGGAGCAATGGGAGCAGATTTGGCCACAGTTCAGAGTAGTGGGTGTCAAAGCTGGGGATGCGGGTGGGATGGTGTGGGGAGTCTGGGTGGAGTCCTGGCCAACTCACTGCACAAAGTGTTGAGCAGAGAGAGGACACTCAGCAGGGAATTGAGAGCGAGCGCTGCAGAGCAAAGCAGAGAAACGGGCCCAGGGGCCGAAGGAAAGAATGATTCCGGAGGGAGAGTAGGCAGTAGCATCAGATAATCACCAAAACGTGCTCTTCCGGTTCGTGTTCAGGAGGTGACTGGTGGCCTTGCCAGGGCAAGTCTGCGTGGCGAGGTAGGAGCAGAAGCCAGACTCATGCGGGTGGAAGAGTGAGTAGGAGACGAGGAAGTGGAGGGAGTGTAAACAGCTCTTTCAAGAAACGATTGTGAACGGTAAGAGCGCGATAGGGAAGTGGTTTGAGGTTGCCACATTGAGAGAGGCCCTCCCCAACACACAGGGGGCGGAAGCTTGTTTTCTTATGCAGGAGAGAGAGGGTCTGCGGAGAGGGGACGCGGGCAGTGCGGGTGAGGGGGCGCGGGCCGGAGTGCGCTCACTGTGGAAGGGGGAAGGGATGTGTCCCAAGGAGGAGGAACGGGCGATGGGCCCTCCCCTGTGATTAAAGTGAATGGCTGTTTATAGGAGATGCCATTGCTGGTGGGTTGAAAGAGTTCTCATCTCTTTTCTCCATAGAACAGAAGCCATGATCATCTCATACAGTGAGGAAGGCAGCCCGAGCTAGATGGCTAGTGCGAAGTGGCTCGTATGATTGACGTGGGCCTGAGCCTGGGGACCTGGCATCCTCTGTGCCTCCTGCTTAAGGCTGGGGTTGGTTCCTGAGTGTGGGTCAGGGCGAGCCTGCAGTTGGAGGGAAGATCATAGGTGGGAGAAGGCCTGTAACCTCTTGCAATGAGACCCTAACGCCTCTTCACTTAGAGACTTGTGTGGGCTGCTCCTTCCCGATGGGAGCAAACTCCTTAAGAAGACACAGGTTGCTGAGCCATTTTGCTCAGTCGTTAAGAGTGAGGACTGAAAAAAAAAAAAAAAATAAAATAAATAAAAAAAGAGTGAGGACTGAAGGGTCTCGGTATGATTCTGGTCACTTACCTCGATGCAGGCTCAATCCCCGGCCTCTGGTTGGGCACCTGCGTGAGGCAACCAATCGATGTTTCTCTCTCTGTCTTCCCCCATCCCTTCCACTCAAAAAAAAAAAAAAAAAAAAGAGGAAGACACAGGTTGAGACCTCTCATGATCTGCCTCCTGCTGGTCTTCCGGCTCCGTCACTTCCTCCTTCATCCCAAGCACTTGAGGCTCCAGTCGTGGTCTCTATCTGAATTGCTTTTCTCCCTTTCCCCTCCCTTCTCTGCCCGGCAAACTCCTACTCAAGACCCGGTTTAAACGTAACATCATCCATCCATTCCACCAGCGTCTGTGGACGGCCCAGCGAGGCTTCGGCCCCGGTTCGCCCTCCTGACTCCTCTGCTCTCCTGCTTTGTGCACACCTCTGCTGCCAGAGGCCACCTGGACCGTTCCAATGGACGCAGGGGCTTCAGAGGCAGGCGGACATGTATTTGAATCCCAGTTTGTGTGCCCTGGGGTAGGTTGTTTTTCTCTTCTGAGCCTCCATGTTGCTGTCTGTGAAAAGGGACAATAAAATGCCTCATCGGGCTTTTAAGATTCTTTAGACATGGAATGTTAGTGCAGCACCGAGGGGCTAGGACTCCTGGTTGTGACAATCTTAATTTTTAAAATCTCTTTTTACAGTTGATTTGTTTAAATAAGGATCCAAAGAAGGTTTACATATCACAGTTGGTTGATATATTTGTTAAACTCTTTTAATATTTCCTTCCTTTTCTCTTAATGCCATTTATTTGTTGAAGCTAGGTCATTTGTCCTATGAAATTTTCCACATTCTAGATTTAGGTAATTGCTTCCTTGTGGTATTATTTAACCTGTCCCTCTATCTTCCTTATTTACTATGAACTAGTAGTTAGATCTAGAGACTTGGTTACATTCAAGAAGATGCTTATGATAGTGATTTTGGTGATAACACTAAAAGGTACTATTGCATACTTATTGCATCATTTTATTGGAGGCACATAATGTCAGGTTGTCCTACTTTTGGTGATGTTAAGATTGACCACTAGATTCTTTTTTTAGGCAATCGTGGAAATTTGCACATAACTTGGGTACTAGATGATGTGAAGAAATCATCACTAATTTTTAAAGGTATACTGTATTTATTACATAATGGTATTGTGCTTAGGTAAAATAAAAATTATTATCTGACATGCAGTAACATGGATGAGTCTCAAAACATTATACTAGTGAAAAAAGCCAGACCCATTATGTATTATTTCATTTGCATGGAACATTCTAGAACAGGAGAAGCTAATTTATACTGACAGAGAGCTTATCAGTGGTTGCCTGGGGCTGAGGGTGGAAAATGACTGTAGAAGGGCATGAGGGAACTTTTAGGGGTGATAGGATATTTCATATCTTGATTACAATGGTAATTACATGGGTATATACATTTGTCAAAACTAATTGAACCATGCACTTAAAATGAGTGCGTTTTATTGTATGGAAGTAAAAATGTATTTTATTGTATATAGATAAAGTTGATTTTAAACAGAAATAAAATACAGTTACAACTAGAATAAAGAGAATCCATTCAAAACAGCTACAAAACTGCCCGGCCGGTGTGGCTCTGCAGTTGAGCATTGACCCAGGAACCAAGAAGTCAGAGGTTTGATTCCCGGCCGGGGCATGCCCGGGTTGTAGGCTCCATCCCTGGTGTGGGGAGTGTAGGAGGCGGCTGATCGATGATGTTCCTCTCCCAACGATGTTTCTATCTCTTTATCCCTCTCCCTTGCTCTCTCTGTAAAAATCAATAAAAACATATTAAAAGAGCAGCTATAAAACTATACTATACCTATAATATACTGGTAACTATGGGAAAAATAATCTAACGTTATACAACACCTTTACAGAGAAAGTTATAAAATTATATTAAAGAACAGAAAAGAACATATAAACATACAGAGAAATACACCATATTCATGGGTAGAAGTCTTAATATTCTTCCCAAATTAATCTATACAGTTAATGCAATTTTATTAAAAACTAAGAGTTAAAAAAAATCTTTATCTCTAAGACAGAGTATTAAATACTAAAGTATTTAAGTTGAAATGCTGTGATGTTGGGGATTATTTCAAGCCCTGATCCGTGTGACTCAGTGGTTAGAGCATCAGCCGGGGTACCTAGGTTGCAGGTTCAATTCCTGGTCAAGGCAAGCACTTAGGTTGCAGGTTAGATCCCTGGCCCCCTGGGCGCATGCGGGAGGCAACCGATCAATGTCTCTCTCTCACTTCGATGTTCCCCCCCTCCCCCCTCCTTCCCTCATAGTCTAGACAGAGAGCAGGGCCATGCACCTTGTAAGATGAGCAAAGAGCGCTCATCTTAGGTGGGGTGGCAGGGGATGCAGCTACAGCTCTGCAGGTCTGTCCGACTCCCTCATGCTCTGCAGCCTGTTTAGGGGGGGCAGCCCAGAGGAGGCCGTGCTGGGAGTCGGGCCTCTGGCCCGTGCTCAGCATTTCAGCCCCTCTTTCCTGTACGACTGGCACCTTGGAAGGGCCCCTGGTCCTGCCTCCCTCTTGGCAGGTGTTCCAGTTAAAACTCATTCAGTCCCGCCCTGACTGGTTTGGCTCAATGGATAGAGCGTCGGCCTGCGGACTGAGAGGTCCCAGGTTCGATTCCAGTCAAGGGCATGTACCTTGGTTGCGGGCACATCCCCAGTAGGAGGTGTGCAGGAGGCAGCTGATCGATGTTTCTAACTCTCTATCCCTCTCCCTTCCTCTCTGTAAAAAATCAATAAAATATATTAAAAAAAACACACAAAACAACTCATTCAGTCCCAAGCACCAGAAATCCAACTCAAACTTATTGTCTTATGCGGAAAAAGGAAGTTATGCCTTATGTAGCAGGAAAGCTAAGGAGTTCAGGCACAGCCTGATCCAGATCCTCGGTGCTGTCACGACTCTGTCCTCACAGCTCGCCTCTGCAGCCCTCGGCATGGGCTCATTCTGTCTGGCTTTTCCTGCGTGGTGACAAGATGGTCACTGCCCGTGCTGGGCGTCCAGCTAGCAGCTTACTGACCCCGGTGGACAGAGGGCTTCTTTTTCCTAGCAGCGCCAACGAGTCTGCTTCTCACTGCAAAGACTTGAATCAACACCGTCCCCGAAACTCCTCTTGAACCTCAGGGATTGTCAGGGGGGAAGGTTTGGTTCCCAAAGGGAAGGTGGTGAATGCGGGCCAGCAGCACGCCGCAGGGACACCTCCAGCAGCCGTCCTCGGGGGCACCATGCGGGCCTTCACCCCCTTCACCACCCACCGCTGAGCTGACTCTCACTCTGTGTCCGCGGGACGCTGCTTCCTCATCTCTTCCCACTGGCCTTGCCTCTGTCCCCTGCAGCAGCCCCAGCCCCCGCCCCCGCCCGCGCTGCAGGCCAACTGTAGGGTGAAAGCAGCATCTGGGCCCCCACCGTCCCCTCTCAGGCCTGCTGGGTTGGGGTTTGTTGCCTTTGGGGCATGGTTTCCAGCTCCGGGGCTGAAGGCAGTGGTGCCGGCTTCCTCTCTGTGAAACGGAGGTGGCAGCTGCCTCTGGGGTGCTGTGTGTTAAATGAGTGTGGAAAGCCTACAGCGATATGAACCATGCCCGGCACCCAGCAGGCTCAGTACCCGCAGCTGCTCCTCTCCCCGCTGCAGCTGGAGGCCGCACGTCGCCGTCGCTGGGCCCAGTCCGGTAGCAGTCGCGGGCTCTCAGGCACAGTACAACCACCGGTGTCTACAACGGAACAATCCGCAGAACACACGGTCTCATTTCAGCCTCAGAGCTTTGTGGGGTGGGCGGGACAAGTTGTATGACTCCCCCACTTACCGATGAAGAAACTGAGGCTTAGAGAGATTGGACCTCTTGCCCAGGATCACTCAGCCAATCAGTGGTGGAGGCAGGATTTGAATCAGTCCCTTGAGATTCATGTTTTGGGACCTTTGCTCTGGCTGCCGCTCAGCCTGCAAGACCGTCTGTAGTCAGGCCTGTTGGCTCCTCCTCATCCTTTCAGGTCCTGGTCAAACACCCTGCAAACAGCAGTAGTGATAAGAGTCACATTTATGAAGCACTCGCCCCACTCCACAGGAGACCCCTAAGCCTTTCCCTTCCCCGTGATCTTACGAGGTAAGTATCACTCCGTTATGGAGGGAGGAACTGAGGCTCAGAGAGGTTAAGTAACCTGCCCAAGGTCACTCAGCAGGTGTGACAGTGGGAGTGAAACTCGCAGAGCCTCTGGTTCGGGAGCAGGCCTTTCTTGCCGGCTGGATGTGGCCTCTGAGGCCAAGGATGGCACAAACGCCTTTGAGTCTGAAGTCCAGGCTTCTGCCCGCCCGGCTCCCTTGGGGCTGCTTGCTCCTCTCCTTCCAGTAGCCGGAGCGCTCCCAGGGGCAGGTCACCTGTTAGCCCTGCACAGGAGGGGCTCCACGAGCCAAATTATTTCATTTGCCGCACCCTCCCTTACCCCCCGCCGCCCCCTCCCCCCCTCCCCCGCATCCCCCGGCAGGCAGAGCAGAGTGCTCCTCCACGAAGACATGAGACCTGAGGTTCAGGGGCTCCTCCAGGGCCACCCGTTTGTAAACGTAGGAGCCTGGACAAGCCGGGGCCTCCGCGCGCAGGTGGGCGCAGGGCTCGCCCTCCCCGGCCCGGCCGGTGCTCCCTCGGTCCCTGCGGTGCGGGGAGCGGCCCGCAGTGTGGCTGGGGGTGGGCGTGGGGCCTGTACAAAGGGGAGGATGGCGAGTAGGCTGGGAGTGGACTGCAGGAGCGGGGAGGGAGCAGAGTATTTTTGCATTTTGACATTAAAGAGTGCAGATGAGATTGTCAGCGACTGGCCAGCAGCATCTGCTCAGGCTGGGAACTGGCAGCGCAGGGCGCGGAGCGACCGGGGCGGGCGGGGCGGGAGGCTGCGGGCTGGCGGGCGAGGCGGCGCCTCCGCGGAGGGAAGGGCTCTGTCCTGTAGGAGCTCCGCCCAAAGGGGCGCTGCCACCCTAAGGAGGCGGGTGGCCCGGCGTCTCATTCATTGTCTTGACAAGAGCATCCTCCGCGGGCCGGCTCCGGCTCCTCCAGCGCTTCCTCCTCCCTCTCGCCCTCCTCCACTGGGGAGGTCTCCGCAGCAGGTAAGCCTGCGGTCCTGTCCCGGGAAGGGACCGGGCATCGCGGTCCTGGGCCACCTGTGGGGCGGCGGGCGCCGGGCACAGCCGCTGTGGGGGCGGACAGACTGTCAGCGCCGAGATGGGGACCGAGCCCTGCGCGGGGGCTCGCCTGAGCGTGTGGGTGCGCGTGGGCGGGTCCATCTGTGGGCCCAGAGCTCCGAGGGGAGGCCAGGGTGAGGGGCCACGGCGGCCAAGACGGACGTGGGGGGTCAGGACACGTGGGGGGCCCCACTTCTCCCCGGAATGGGAGTCTTTGGGTGGGGGTGGGGGCAGGGTGGGGTGAACCGAGCAGCTGCCCTGAGCTTGGAGACAGGAAGGGGTTGAGAGCAAAACAAGAAAAGACCAAGTTCCCCTTTCCGTGGTTTCTGGGCCTGGTACCTGCGGCGGGGGAGGCGGCAGGGTGGGGCGATGGCTTCCTGTCCTCCAACCTCCGGTTTGGGGCTCCCTGCTCCCCAAACCCAGGCTTCTCACCTGGGACTGCTTCTCCTCACACCCTCAGACGCTCCTCGCTGCAGGCTCCGGGGCGGCACCGGTGGGCGAGGGCGCTGGAGCCCCGCAGAGAAGGACCAGGCCCTAAAGTGGGGCAACCTGGTGAAGCTGGGGAGCAGCTAGAGGCCCTCCCAGGGGGCAGCACGGCCCCTGTCCTCCCCAGGAACCCCGATCCTGTACCTGGGGGGCCAGAGGCGGTCCCCGCCGCTTCACTTGCTCTCTGCCCAGCCAGCGGGGAAACCATCCCAGCTGGACCTCAGAGAAGTCGGCCGCTCTCCCTTCCTGTGTGGAGTTCCAGTGCGTGTGTGTGCGTGTGCATGTGTGTGTGTGTGCGCGCGCGTGTGTGTGTGCATGTGTGTGTGTGTGGAGGTGGCACTCAGGGCACCTGCTCAAGTGGAGGCGAGAGGCAGAGGAGTGGGAGGAGGAGAAACCCCGCCCCCGGCCCCCTGCCCGTTTGTGGTGCCCAGAGGCCTGCTCGGGAAGCCATCCTGACCCCGAAGAGCAAAGAGCGTGGCTCCTGGGCCGCCCCGTGCTAGTCCCTCCGCGTGTCCACGCTGTGCCAGGAGGCGAGGGGGCCAGGCCGGCCCCGGCCTTTAGGAGGCTCCCCGTGTGGAGTGAGGGACCCGCGGTCTGCATGCTGAGGCTGAGAAGCCCTCTCCACACTGCCTGCGCTGAAGGCCCCAGTGTGAGCCAGGGGAGAGGTGCTCTCTGTCCGTCAGCCAGTCCCCTGACCAAGCGCACTAGCTGCTGCCCCACCCCCGGCTCTGCTGCGAGGCCCCGGCTCCGGGCTGCACAAGCAAGAGCCGAGGGGTGAGGAGAAGGTGGGCCTTGCAGGTTAGCTGGGGCGAGGGCTGCAGAAGCTGAGAGAGTGCGAGGGTAGCAGGACGTCAGTTACCGAGAGCCAGGGGCGGGGAGTCCTGGGTGGTGCTGCTGGGGAAGGTAGCGGAGACCTTAAATGTCAGGCCGAGGGGTTCCTGGGGGAGACAGGAACTGGAAGGTCACAGTTGGCCTGAAGGGAGAAAAGTTCTCAATCTCTGCCCCCCCGCCCCCCACGCCCAGGATGAGCCGCCAGGTGGTCCGCTCCAGCAAGTTCCGCCACGTGTTTGGACAACCGGCCAAGGCCGACCAGTGCTATGAGGATGTGCGCGTGTCACAGACCACCTGGGACAGTGGCTTCTGCGCCGTCAACCCCAAGTTTGTGGCCCTGATCTGTGAAGCCAGCGGGGGAGGGGCCTTCCTGGTGCTGCCCCTGGGCAAGGTGAGCCCGAGTGGTCCTGATTAGGTGACTGTCACCAAGCTTCCCGGGGCCCCAGTGTTGTCATCTGTAAAACTGAGCTGGGCTAAAGGAGCTGTAAGCTTTTGCCAGCCCTTAAACGGAAATTGAGCCGTCGCTGGTTTGGCTCAGAGGATAGAACGTTGGCCTGTGTTCTGAAGGGTCCCGAGTTTGATTCTGGTCAAGGGCACATGCCTGGGTTGGGGCTCAATCCCAGTGTGGGGTGTGCAGGAGGCAGCCGATCAATGATTCTCTCTCATCATTGGTGCTTCTCTCTCCCTCTCCCTTCCTCTCTGAAATCAATAAAAATGTATTTAAAAAAGAAATGGAAGTTGAGTCTCAGAGGGGAGACGGCATGAGAAGGGTCACACAGTGAGTCCTGAGACTCAGGGTCTCCCAAGTCTCAGCCTGGGGCCTTCTCCCCTCAGGAGCACAGACAGGGATGGGCTGGGGTCTGGGCAGGCCCAGCAGTGCTCTTAGAATTGGGGGCACTCCGTGTCTGGGCCTGTCAGAGCCCTTGGGAACCCAGCAAGTTCTGGCCCCAGCTCCCGGGCAGGGATGATATAGAGGGCCCTCTCCTGGCCCCCGCCCTGCCTGCCTCTGACCCTGTCCCCCTGCCCTGCTGTCTGCTGACCCCTACTCCCAGCACACTGCTGTGCTCTAGCGGGTGACACAGGAAGGGGAGATGGGCCCTAAGTTGTTACCAAAAAAGGACCGATGGAAGCAAAGAGAAGAGGAAGTGGTTGTCAGGGTGAGAGCTGGGCCTGCTCTTCATGCAGGAAGCCCTTCTGCACAGCTGTCCCCGGAAGTGGCCATTTCCAAACCTCTGCTCCTGTCTGGGGGCAGTTATGACAGACTTCCCGGTCCCTCTCCTAGAAGGGCCCAGGCCCACACCCCACCATTCTCCCACACCTGCCTGGGAACGCTAAGCCCGATGCAGTTGACCCCCCTTCCCCACACCTGTCCCTGGCTTTAGCCTGTGTGCCTGGAAGCCTCACTCAGGGATGTGGGGTGGGGGCTGGGGCCCTCAGGGCACAAATGAGAAACTGAGATAGAGGAACTTGGCCAGGATCTGACAGTAGGCAGGACCAGCCCACACCCCCAATCTGTGCTTCCTGTGGCCCTGTGGCCGGCCCTTCTGAGTTGCCCTGACAACTCTGGCCTTGGGCAAACAGAGGACCAACTCCTCCCACCCTTGGCCTGCTCCGCCTCCCGGCTCCTGCGGCCTTGCCCTCCATGCCTCTCGGAAGGGCTGTGGGGAGGCTGGACTGGGCTTGGAGGGCAAAAGCACCTCCCTCAGAGGCCCTGTGTGCCCTCTAGACTGGACGTGTGGACAAGAATGTGCCCACGGTCTGTGGCCACACAGCCCCCGTGCTGGACATCGCCTGGTGCCCGCACAATGATAACGTCATCGCCAGTGGCTCTGAAGATTGCACAGTCATGGTGAGTGGTGGTGGGGTTATGGGCGAGGAGGGGCCCCAGGCCGGGATCTGACATTTGGAGCGCCCGACTCACCCGCCCCTTCTCTGCAGGTATGGGAGATCCCCGATGGGGGCCTGGTGCTGCCCATGCGGGAGCCTGTGGTCACGCTGGAGGGCCACACCAAGCGTGTGGGCATCGTTGCCTGGCACCCCACAGCCCAGAATGTGCTGCTCAGTGCAGGTGCCTGGGGGGAGGGGCAGGGTGGGCTGGCCTCTGACAGCTAGGGGGCGGCTCATGGCTCTGACACTGGGCCGTTGCCCAGGTTGTGACAACGTGATCCTGGTGTGGGACGTGGGCACCGGGGCGGCAGTGCTGACGCTGGGCGCGGACGTGCACCCGGACACCATCTACAGCGTGGACTGGAGCCGGGACGGCGCCCTCATCTGCACCTCGTGCCGCGACAAGCGCGTGCGCCTCATCGAGCCCCGCAAAGGCACTGTAGTAGCTGTGAGTTGCAATGACTGTGCGACCCTTGACCCAGGGACCTTCACCCCTCCTACCCACCACATCCGGGGCAAGGCCCTTGGGGCGTGTGTACGGGTGCCTGACCCACCACATCCCTTCCCTTCCAGGAGAAGGACCGTCCTCACGAGGGGACCCGGCCGGTGAGAGCCGTGTTTGTCTCCGACGGGAAGATCCTGACCACGGGCTTCAGCCGCATGAGCGAGCGGCAGGTGGCGCTGTGGGACACGGTGAGCGCAGAGAATCAGAGGCTTAGTCCCGGTCTTGCCCTGCCCGAGCCCTATGTCCAGGGCCGTTTGCCCGCCTGAGATGGGGGTTTCCACGGGATGGTCTGTGAGGGTCACCCGCACCCCGGTTACTGCTCAGTGAAGGGCACCACCCGGGCCTGACCTGGCCCAGCTCATCACCTCCCCCTGTCTCTACAGAAGCAGCTGGAGGAGCCGCTGTCCCTGCAGGAGCTGGACACCAGCAGCGGCGTCCTGCTGCCCTTCTTTGACCCCGACACCAACATTGTCTACCTCTGTGGCAAGGTGGCCCAGTGGCAGGGGCCGGGGAGGGAGGCGGGTGGAGGGGTCGGGAAGGAGCACGGCTGCAGGCACCCGTGGGTGTTGATCTCCCCGCACCCACCACCCGCAGGGCGACAGCTCCATCCGCTACTTCGAGATCACTTCCGAGGCCCCGTTCCTGCACTATCTCTCCATGTTCAGCTCCAAGGAGTCCCAGCGCGGCATGGGCTACATGCCCAAACGTGGCCTGGAGGTGAACAAGTGTGAGATTGCCAGGTGACTGTTCCCGGACCCTGACTGAGCATGCTCCTGGGGCAGCGCTGACCTCCTGCTGACCTTCAGTCTCAGCCCAACTGTGCTGTGGGCGCTGCTCACCTTCCTGTTTCCACAGGTTCTACAAGCTGCATGAGCGCAAATGTGAGCCCATCGCCATGACAGTGCCTAGAAAGGTGACGCCATGTCCCTCCCCGGGCTCGGGGCTGGGCACACCTCGCAGAGCTGCAGGGGGGTGGTGTGGCTAAGCACGCTCTGAACCAGCCTTGGTCTCGCCCACAGTCGGACCTGTTCCAGGAGGACCTGTACCCGCCCACTGCAGGGCCTGACGCTGCCCTCACGGCCGAGGAGTGGCTGGGGGGTCGGGATGCTGGGCCCCTCCTCATTTCCCTCAAGGATGGCTACGTGCCCTCAAAGAGCCGGGAGCTGAGGGTCAACCGGGGCCTGGACACTGGGCGCAGGAGGACAGCACCAGAGGCCAGTGGCACTCCGAGCTCGGTGAGAGGCGGATGGAGGCTGGAGTCAGGATGGGAAGACAGGGTGGGGAGGGGCTGCCATCGCTGTGGTCACTGACCCAGGGGAGGAGGCTGGCCTGAGGCAGCCCAGACTCACAGGGAGCCGGCCGTGGGTAATCCTGAGGCCTCAGAAGCAGGTTTCAGGCTTGTAGGCCTGCAGCTCTGTGGGCAGCAACTGGCTGAGAGACAGAAGGGCCCCACCCTGGGGCTCTTGGCCAGAATAAGGGGAGCCCAGGGTGGGGCCGGGCCTAATGCAGCGCTGGATCCCCCAGGATGCCGTGTCCCGGCTGGAGGAGGAGGTGAGGAAGCTCCAGGCCACGGTGCAGGAGCTCCAGAAGCGCTTGGATAGGCTGGAGGAGACAGTGCAGGCCAAGTAGAGACTCCGGGGCCTTAGCTGGGATCCACCGCATCGCCTCCCTCCGCGTCCCTCCCCCGCCTCCCCTCGCTCCTTTCCTCCCACTCCTTAGGCCACAGTGGCAGATAAAATAAAATGGCTTTATTTTCTGGTACCTCTCGGACTCTGATGACTGTGCACCTGAGTGCTGAGTCTGAACTGATTCTGAACTCCCCCCTCAGAAGCCTGGATAGGCTTGGCCCATGGCAGGGGCTGAGGGATGCTTCCAAATACTAAACCACAGAGCAGATCTGGTGGGTGGGAGCACCCCATTCTGGTGTGGTTTGGGGGCCTGCTGTTTTGCAGCTGGCAGGTGTGAGCTACTCAAGGCCTAGCCTGGGTCTTAACTCCCACGTTTACCCCAAATCTGCCTTTTCTAGTTAACCACATCAGGTTACATGTAACTGTACCAGCACTGTTGCTTGTGGGGAAATGAAACCACCAGCTCCTACAGGACATCTTTCAAACTGCAGGCCCGAGGGGTCCTTTTGTAAGGAGAAAGCTTAGAACTAAAGCAAAGGCCCAACCCTAGTTTACAGGCGAGGAAACTGAGGCACTGAGTAGTTGAAGGGCAGGTCCCGAGTCATGACTTGTCTCCCCTCCTAGTTTGGAGCCTTCCTGTGCAGGGCTGCTGCCTCTTGAGCCCTTATGGTGGGTCTTGCCTGGGCCTGGCCTCTGTGCGACAGGGACCTGAGTAACCTGTCAGGCCCCATCAAGTGGGGGCTTAAGTGGGTTTGATACCCACCTTAGCAGGTGACCCCTGAGTTGGGACACAGGCTATTAGCAATAGGTGTCCTGGCCACAGCAGAGTTTGGTTCATTCCACACAGGGGCAGGAGGACTCAATGCCCATCTGCTGCCCCTCCTGCCTCTTCAGCATGCCAGAGAAAACCACCGGGCAGAGCTGTGAGGCAGCCGTGAGACTGTCCCTGTCTGCCCATTTTGGCCTCACCCTCTGAGCAAGCCGTTACTCTGGGCAAGTTACTTCTTCCAACGAAATGGGGAGGGATACACAACCCTGTGAACACAGTGTGGACCCAGTCAGGGGTGTGAGAGAGAGAATCAGGAAGTCTGGACTCTGGGCCTAGGGAAGGGGAGGTGCCTTCCCTGAGCCTCTCCTGAGCAATGGGGATGGGCCCTTCTGGTCCAGGAGAACTGAAGAACAGCTCAGGAAAGAATCCCTGGAACCCAGAAGGGTTCCCCTGTCATCACCGTGACTTCCAGCTTTCCCCACCCATTCTCCCTCGGATAGAAACGAGAGGAGGAGATGGGGAGGGGAGATAATTTAGGGGCCAAGAGACTGGCCTTGAAAACACAGGGGAACAGAGTGGGTGGGATGGCCGAAACCTGTGATCCATACTCCCCAAAGCCCTGGCCCCACTAGGTCTCAGGGACTTCACGTGCAAGGCCTGACCAATCCTGGTACTTGTGTTTAAGCTGGTACTAGAGGCATCACCTGTCCCTATTTGGTGGCTCTGGTTGGCCTTATTTTCCTGTTCTACCTCAATTCCAATCCTCTGCCCACACCTCCATTCTTGAAAACCACATGGTGCCCAGCTGGTGTGGCTCAGTGGTTGAGCGTCAACCTATGAACCAGGAGGTCATGGTTCGATTCCCGGTCAGGGCACATGCCTGGGTTGCAGGCTCGATCCCCAGTGGAGGGTGTGTGTGTGGGGTTGTTACAGGAGGCAACCGATCAATGATTCTTTCTCATCATTGATGTTTTTCTCTCTCCCTCTCCCTTCCTTCCTGAAATCAATAAAAATATATTTTTTAAAAAAAGGAAAACCACATGGTCTTCTCAAGGGCATCTGGCTACACCAAGCCCAGGGCTAAAAGGTCATTGGACCTTCTCCTGTGGGCCAGAAAACATCAGCATACCAGCTGTTGGAGAGCCCCTGCTGGGGTACTATGTCCCCGTAGGAACCTGCAGGGGAAGTGTGGAATCCTCTATTATGCTTCTGACATGGGGTGATGTTGGTGAGAGGAAAAGGTTTGTTAAATTGGCCAGCACCCTGAAACTCCGAGCACTTTCTCATCTGTGCATTTTTGTTGTCAATCTTCACCCAAGGATTTTTTGTCATTGATTTTTAGAGTGTGGAAGGGCTAGCGGGGAGGGTAGAGTAGAAGAGGACATAGATGTAAGAGAAACACATCAATCAGTTGCCTCCTGAACCCAGACCGGGGTGGGGAGCAAACCTGCAACCCAGGTACATGCCCTTGATTGGGAATTGAACCCAGGACCCACTGGTTGGCAGGCCTATGCGCTAACCACTGAACTACACCGGCCAGGGCTCATCTGTGCATGTTGAAGGCTGGCAGAGGGCAGGGACACCCAGCAATTGTCCACAGATAGGTGGTTGGTTAGTAGGAGCCTTCCAAGCCTGTGAGGCCTGTCCTGAAAGGGATTTTAAGGACTGAACTTTCACTTTATAAATGGGGACACAGAGGCCTTTGTGCGAGAGGGACTTGCCCAAGTTAAAACCAGGAGGAGACAATGAAGAATGTCAGGGCAGGGAGAAGCCAGGCCCTAGACAGCCTCAGTGCCCCTCCCACACACAACACACCAACAAAGAAGCGGGCCCCATTCATAATTTAATGGCCGTGCAGGTGCTGGTCTCTTATTTCTGCCGCTCACGGGCCCACTGCTCTGGGGTCAGGGTTTTCTGCTCAAAGGCATGGATATGCGGGAGCTCTTCGGCTAGACACGCGTTCACCAGCCTGCGGGAGAGATGCTGTTAGGGAACCGCAGGGGCCTAAGTCACAGTCCCCGAAGCTAGGTTGACCCAGAAGGCTGGCGGTGTCCTCAAGGTGTGGCGCCCAGGACCTGGGGCAGGAGAGGTAGGGGGCCTAGGCCTCAACACTCCCAGCAGGGGCCCAGAAGGCGAAATCCTTGGGGCTGTAGCCCACAGGGCTGGGCCGCATTGCCGGGGCGAGGGAGTTGGGTTGCGGGGTGTGGCTGTGGGGCCGGGACCGCGCTGAGCGAGGGGTTCCCCGGGCCTCACCGGTGTCTCTGAAGCAGCGGCTTCCCCTCGAACTTGGCCGACACCACCAGGACTCGGAAGCTGGACGCGCAACGGTTGGGAGTCGTGTCCTCCACTTCCTAAGGGGCAGAATCATGTGGGTGGTGCCAAGCCGCCCACCCACAAGCCCTTCTGCCCCCGCCGGGCAGGTCCAGGCCGCGCAGCTCACCACGTGCTCTGCCTGCAGGTCCCGCCGCAGCTTCTCCCGCAGGTGCTCGGCGCTCAGTTCCATGGCGGCCGGCGGGGGCGGCCCGGCGCGGGCAGAACCCCCGATCCCACGCGGGTCACGCTGCTTCCACCCTCACTGGTGCCACTTCTGCGGAGGCCTCTACTTCCGCCCTTACTGAGGCGTCCGTAAGCCCAGCACTTCCGCCCTCACGGAAACCCAGTTTCCAACCGCCCGGGTTCCGCGCCGGCCGCCCGCCAGCCAATCAGAGCCTGCGCACGGCCGGGCTCCGCCCCCGCCGACGCTCATTGGTGCCGCCGCCTGAGGTTCCGCGGCGGGTTTGGACGCCCTGGCTCCAGCCGGGAGAGGGTGCCCGAACCCGCACAGCTGCAGCCGCCGGGTTACCGCCACCAAGAGCTTTTCCCCACACAAGTATATCGCGGCCCTGGCCCCCCAACCCCCTCCTCCCCGAGCTCAGGGGCCACAGCAATCAACCCCCACGTCCTGATGGGTCCCGAGGCGGGTGCGGCGCGGCCCGGGTGCTTCTTCGGCGTCTACCTGCTCTATTGCCTGAACCCTCGGCACCGGGGCCGTGTCTACGTGGGGTTCACCGTCAACCCTGCTCGTCGGGTCCAGCAGCACAACGGAGGCCGCAAAAAAGGCGGGGCCTGGCGGACCAGCGGGCGCGGTCCCTGGTGAGAGGGGTGGGTCACTCAAGAGGAGGGCTTCAAGGAGGAGGCGGGGCCGCGAGGGAGAGTCAGTGACAGTGGGCGGGGCCGGCGTGGGGCTGAGAACCGGGCCTTGGAGTGGCCAGTGGCGGGGGTGGACCTGTCTCTGGGGAGGAGCCTGTGGGGAGGAGGAGCCCGGTGAGACTAGGATGTTAGGAAGGGGCTGAGGGTTTAACCTTTTGCACTCGGATGTCGAGTGTGACTCGACATGGTTAGCATTAGAATAAAGGAATCGAGAAAAAAGCAAGCGAGTGCAAAGGGTTAAGCTTGGTCCCGCGACCGAGGGCGGTGAACAAAGCTGGCATGGAAGATAGAGAACCTGGAAAGGAGAGGAACCGAGGAAGGCAGTTAAGTCCCTGTGGCTGGAGGCGGAGCTGAGGTTGGAGATGCGAGGGATGGACCTCTAAGGAGGGGCAGGGCCTCGTGGACAAGGCTTGACGCCCGCTGTGAGGACTGAAGGCGAACCGTGGCGAGGGGATTGGGCTTGACGCGGGTGGAGCGGGAAGGGGGCGTTTTACGCACCTCGCCCTCGTTCTCTTCCCCAGGGAGATGGTGCTCATAGTGCACGGCTTCCCTTCCGCCGTGGCCGCCCTTCGGGTAAGGAAGGAGACGGGGTGGCAGGACGATGGGCTGGGGCGTGGGACCCTCCCTGGGCGGCTCTGAAGCCCTCACTCCCGCCCGCAGTTCGAGTGGGCCTGGCAGCACCCGCAGGCCTCGCGCCGCCTGGCGCACGTGGCACCGCGCCTGCGCAGCGAGGCCGCCTTCGCTTTCCACCTGCGGGTGCTGGCGCACATGCTGCGCGCGCCGCCGTGGGCGCGCCTCCCGCTCACCCTGCGCTGGCTGCGCGCCGACTTCCGCCAGGAGCTCTGCCTGCCACCCCCGCCTCACGTGCCGGTAGCCTTCGGGCCTCCGCCACCCCGGATGCTGGCCTCCAAGCGTCGGGCCAGTCCCGTGGCTGACACCGAGTCCCAGCCGGACCAGGACGCTGAGGCCCCCTGCGCCCTGTGCGCGCGCGCGCTTCAGGTGAGAGCTCCACCTGGGCTCCAGGTTGGGGCAGGTCTAGAGTTCAGACTTAGGATCAGGCTGTTTATTGGGAGTCGTAAGCCCACTGACGTCCTTGGCGCGCCTGGCTTCCATCTCTAAAATGCGGATGAAAGTACTTGCGGCCATTCCTGCTCCGGACCTTTGCCCTTCGTTCACTGGAAAGTTCTTCCCTAGACCTCGGTCTTGATGAAATGCCACCTCTTTTCCATGAGGTCTTCCTTGGCTCTCTCTCTAAAATTGCAAGTTTCTTGATACTGCTTTCCTTTTAAAAAAATATGGTTTTATTGATTTTAGAGAGGAAGGGAGAGGGAGAAACATTGATAGGCTGCCTCCTGCACGCCCCCTAGTGGGAATCAACCTGGTAACCCAGGCATGTGCCATGACCAGAATCCAAACAGCAGCCTCTGGGTGCATGGGACAATGCTCAATCAACTGAGTCACAACAGCCACGGCTCCTTTTTTTTTTTTTAAGGCTTAATACTTACTGTCTAACGTATCATGTACAGTTGACTCTTGAACAATATGAGGATTAGGGGTGCTGAACCCATGCAGTAAAAAAGCCACATATAACTTTTTACTTCCCCCAAACAGCCCTCCTTCAGTATCCATAGGGCAGTGGTCGGCAAACTCATTAGTCAACAGAGCCAAATATCAACAGTACAACGATTGAAATTTCTTTTGAGAGCCAAATTTTTTAAACTTAAACTTCTTCTAATGCCACTTCTTCAAAATAGACTTGCCCAGGCCGTGGTATTTTGTGGAAGAGCCACACTCAAGGGGCCAAAGAGCCGCATGTGGCTCGTGAGCCGCAGTTTGCCGACCACGGCCATAGGGGATTGGTTCAGGACCCTCCTACCTCCTTGGATTTTCAAGTCCCTTATATAAAACTAGTGGCCTAGGGCATGAAATTCGTGCACGGGGGCGGTGTCCCTCAGCCTGGCCTGCACCCTCTCTAAACTGGGACATCCCTCTCGCAATCTGGGACCGCTGGCTCCTAACCACTTACCTGCCTGCCTGCCTGATCGCCCCTAACCACTTTGCCTGCTGGCCTGCGCACCCCAACTCCCCCCCCCCCACCCCCACTGGCCTTCTTGCCCCCAACTGCCTTCCGCCTTCCAGCCTGCTTATCCTCAAGTGCCCCCCCCTGCCAGCCTGATCACCCTCAACTGCCCCCCTGCCAGCCTGCTTGCCCCCAACTGCCCCCCCTACCAGCCTGGTCACCCCCAACTGCCCTCCCCTCCTAGCCTGATCGCCCCTAACTGCCTCTGCTTTGGCCCTGCCACCATGGCTTTGTCTGGAAGGTCTCCTGGTCTAATTAGCATATTACCCTTTTATTAGTATAGATGGTATAGAACAGTGCATACAGTCAGCCCTCTGCATCTGTGGATTCCCAGCCCTGGATCAAAAAACCTCAAAAATATTGTTTTTTAAATTGTGGTTGGTTGAATCTGCAGATGCAAAACCCAGGGATGTGGAGGGCCCCCTGGGTATTTGGCGGGGGGGGGGGGGGGGGGGGAAAGAGGGAGAAATCTGTATAAATGGACCACCCCAGTTCAAACCTATGTTCTTCAGGGGTCAACTATATTTTATTATCAGTCTCACACACCTCCCACCCCATACTAAACTCCACAAGGGTAGTTTTTATTTAGTACTGTAGAAAGCTGTGGTACAGAGCAGGTAGCAAATATTTAGTATATTAACTGAGATGACAGGTCTGACTTTCACTCACATTAAATGTAAGTAAACTGCATACCTTACATGCCGCTAAACTAGGGGAATGCATTCTGAGAAATGTGTCCTTAGGCAATTTCACGGTTCGATCATAGAGTGCACTTACACCTAGATGGTATAGCCTACTACACATCTAGGCTGTATGATATACCTCCATCACATATGTGGGTCCTTGACCCAATGGTTGATTCGGCACGTGACATGCTTGCCATTCAGAGATTAGCCACTGAGATCACTTAGCTGTAAGGAAGTCTAGGTCTAGCTGCAGTGGAGTGCTGTTGTAGAATCACTGCTAATACTCAGAGAAAACTGGCCAGCTTAGTCGCTATGGGCAAGTATTGTAACTCCTCCATCCTGTTTCCTCATCTACAATATAACATAAGAGTAGTATGTGCCTCATGGGTGACGTAAAGCCCCTGGAACAGTGTCTGGTCCATAGACATTCTCTGGGTGTTGGTTACATCACTACTCCCCATCTTCTCCCTTCCCTGCCCGCCCCCTCCGACAGGATGAAGAAGGCCCCCTGTGTTGCCCCCACCCTGGCTGCTCCCTAAGGGCCCACATGACCTGCCTGGCAGAGGAGTTCCTGCAGGAGGAGCCAGGGCAGCTTCTGCCCCTAGAGGGCCGATGCCCTGGGTAAGTCCCTCCCTCCCCCAGCCTGGTTTACCTCCGAAGACAGTGCCTCGGCCCAGGGCATCTGAGTCCTCATCTTGGCACCCAGGGCCTAGCCTGAAGGAGGCTCGTGATCCTGACTCTCTATCTCCTACCACCTGCACCCCTTGGTAGCTGCAAGAACTCACTGCTGTGGGGAGACCTGATCTGGCTGTGCCGGACGGGCTCCGAGGAGGAAGAGGAGAACTTGGAATTAGAAGAGGTGAGAGGTGGATTTGGACCCTGCCCCATCCTATCCCCTGGGCCGCCTCTGACCACCCTTCTTGTCTCCACAGGAACACTGGACAGACATGCTGGAGATCTGACCCTCAGCCCCCCAGCCCTCCACCCATCCCTTTTCTGTGCCACTGCCTTTGGGTCTGGGCAAATTTTACTTGAGTACAATAAAAAGTCTGAGTTAAGGGTATCTTCCGGTATTTGCTGGGGTGTGTGTGGAGTTAGGAGGCAAAGGCCCTGCCAGTCACTGGAGCCCAAGAAGAACAGAGGAAGGGGGAGGGGCCACTGACCCCAGATGGACCAGCCTCTCCTCTGCTGGAGGCCCTTCTGCCTCAGCTTTCCCCTGGCCTGCCTCTGAGGTCACAGTTCCCTTTTATTTTATTTAAATATATTTCTGTTGATTTCAGAGAAGGGAGAGAGAGAAACAGCAATGATGAGAGAGAATCATTAATCGGCTGCCTCCTTCATGGCCCCTACTGGGGATTGAGTCCACAACCTAGGCATGTGCCCCGACTGGGAATCGAACCCTGTTCTGGTTCTTGGGTTGACGCTCAACCACTGAGCCACACCGGCTGGGCTGAGGTCACAGTTCTTGAGGGCTTGGAGACTCATACCCTGGACTCAGAGCTCACCCGCCTCCAGTGCCCAGTGGACTTTGGACTTTAATCCAAACAGTAAGGACACAGGCCAAGCCCCCTTCTCACCCAGGGAAAGAAAAGCACCTTCTGGGCTGTTCTCCCACCATCCAGGTGAGGGCCCATGGGAACCGTGGAATGGGCTCACTCCCAGGATTACGAGCCCCCAGGGTTCTTGCTCTTTCCCATCCTATGCTGCCTCAAAGAGCCTGCTGAGCAGTGCCCTGCCCCAAACCCCGTCTCCCGCCCACCCACATCACTCCAGCCTGGGCTGTCGGGGGCCTGTGGGCTGCCCCTGACCTGAACCTCTGTCCTCAGACTGGCCTGGGGCCACCTTTCCCCGCCACTCCTCTGTCCTCTGGAGACCAGGTTTATTAGAAAAAGCTGTTGGCTCCTGCAGAGCTGGAGTTTGGAGGGCAAGCCAGAAGCCGGGATTACAGCTCAAAAACACACAAAAAAGCTATTAGGCCCTTTTGTGTTGATTCTGTCTTTTATTTTCTTCTCACTAAACCCACATCTTGGGTTTTAAGGCCAGTCTAATCTTGGTGTCAGCTGGGGTGCTAATGAGGGTAGCAGAGAGGGGGCCCTCCCACCCCAAACCCCACCCATTCCTGGAGGCCAGCCAAGGCTCAGCGCTGCTCCAAGTCCCTCCCACTTTGGACCTATAAAACTTGCAGCTCTCTGCAGTTCTGTACTCACGCTACGTGACAGCACAACAGAGAGCCACAGGCCAAGGTCTGGAGAGGTCAGGTGAGTGCTAGGATAGGGTGGGCTGGGCCAGACCTCCCACTGCTTGATCTATTCCTGCCTCTACTGACCCTGCCCTTTCCCCTGAAATCCCAGCTCAATCTGACCTTGCCCTTTCCCCAGGGAAATCCCAGCTCAGTCCGATACCAACTGCAGTCTGGCCTGAATCCCCTGTTCCTCTTCCCTCTTCCGCTGAGGCATGTTTTGCTCATCACACCAGAATGGCTCCCAAAACAAGCTCAGCTGCTCAGTTGGCTGTTTATCTCTGAGCCAAGATGGAGTGTGGCTGAGCAAGTTGTGTCTCAGGCCCAGTTGGCTTTGGGGAGGTTTCTGCATGTGAGGAGCTTAGGGAGCTCAAGGAGGGAAGGATGGGGAGGAGCCCGTTGGCTTTGGGGAGGTTTCTGCATGTGAGGAGCTTAGGGAGCTCAAGGAGGGAAGGATGGGGAGGAGCCCGTTGGGATCAGATGGAGGGCTGCAGCAGGAAGTACGGAAAGAAAACACTTGGCAGGCCCCAGAGGAGGAGTTTTCTCGAGTGCACACTGGAATCTCCTGGTCAGCTTCCAAAGACCAGGCGCCTGGGTCCCACCACCAGAGCAATCTAATTGGCTTGGGGTGTGGCCCAGGCACTAGGATTTTAAAAATAAATATTTTTAAAATTGATTTCAGAGAGAGGACAGAGAGGGAGAGAAACATCAATGATGAGAGAATCATTGACTGACTGCCTCCTGCACTCCCCCTACTGGGGATCGAGCTGGCAAGGCAGGCATGTGCCTTGACCTCCTGGAGCCAGTCTAGCTGGGCAGGCATTGGGATTTTTAAAAGTTCTGCGGGTAAACCCAAGGTGCCTCCAGAGTTGTGGCCCCACTGTGTTAGATCCCCCGGAATCCAGCCCAGCACTCACTGGCTCTGAGTGTAGGCAAGTTGCTCAGCCTGTTTCCTTACCTTAAAACAAAACAATTAAACAGAAGACGTTGTTGTGATGTTGTTAAGGGAGGTCGGCCCCACTCCGGCCCCTGACTCGGCAGCATGGAGCTGGTCCAGGACACCTCCCGCCCGCCACTGAAGTACGTGAAGGGGGTCCCTCTCATCAAGTACTTTGCAGAGGCACTTGGGCCACTGCAGAGCTTACAACCCTTGCCCGATGACCTGCTCATCAGCACCTACCCCAAATCTGGTAGGTGATGAGGACCACCCACCCCTCTCCTGGGCTGCAGTCCCCCCATGGGCCAGCGGGGGTGTGCCCTGAGCCCTGCTTACCTCCTTTTCCTCTCCAGGCACCACCTGGGTGAGTGAGATTCTGGACATGATCTACCAGGGTGGCGACTTGGAGAAGTGTCAGAGGGCTCCCATCTTAACCCGGGTGCCCTTCCTTGAGTTCAAGGGTCCAGGGTGTCCCACAGGTGTGTGGTGGGGTGCTGGAGGCCAGCGAGGTGGAGGGAGGGAGGACCAGGGCTCCAGCTCACTGGACCTTCCCTACCCATGGCTTAGGTATGGAGGTTCTGAAAGATACACCTGCCCCACGGCTCCTCAAGACACACTTGCCCCTGGCTCTGCTCCCACAGGCCCTGCTGGACCAGAAGGTCAAGGTGAGTGGCAGAGGAAGCTAGAGAACCAACCCAGCTTTGGCCCTATCTTCTAGGAAGGTCTTCTCACTTCCCCAAGCCTGGTCTCATCTGAAAGGGGGAGGAGTCCTCAACCTCAGGCTCTGGTGGGACAGACGGACAGTGACAGTAAGACTGTGCAGGGCCTGGGTGCTCACAGGCCTGTGGAGGAGGGGCTGGCAGGAATTCTGCACGCCTTGTTCCAAATCGGCACAGTGGCATTGAGAAGATTGGATTAGTGTAAAATTCAGTTCCTGGAACCAGCCAGGACTCTGGCATCAGAGCAGCTTCAAATCCCAGCTCAGTCCCACCCAAGTCAGCTTCTAAGCCCGTTTCCCTCCTGGCCAGACTGAGAGAACCTCCCTTGCAGGGTGGAGTGTGATGCTTAGAAGAACGCCTGCTGTGCCGTGTGGTGATGGTGCGGTGCGGGGTGGGGTGTGTCTTCTGCCTCTCCAGGTGATCTATGTGGCCCGGAACGCAAAGGATGTGGCTGTCTCCTATTTCCACTTTTACCGCATGGCCAAGGTGCACCCTGACCCCGGCACCTGGGACAACTTCCTGGAGAAGTTCATGGCTGGGGAAGGTGGGCCTGACTCGGAGGAAGGAGGGGGTGGGCTGAGGGGCAGCCAGCTGGAATGAATACCAACCAACCTCTGTTCCTGTCCCCTGCCCTTCTCCCCAGTGTCCTATGGGTCCTGGTACCAGCACGTGCAGGAGTGGTGGGAGCTGGGGCGCACCCACCCAGTTCTCTACCTCTTCTACGAGGACATGCAGGAGGTGAGACACTGCTACCACGTCCCTCCATGTTGCACGAGGGGTGCAGGAGTCTCATGGGGAACTGCCCAGCCCTTCTAAGCCCTGCTTCTCTATGGCAGGCCCTACACTGGTCCTCTAGACCCACCTCACCTGCCCTGCCCTTGGGCAGCACACTCCGTGCAGCTCTTATCTCCTAGCGCCTGAGTCAGTGCCAAGTGCAGTCACTGATCATCCATTTACTGCTACTGCTTCTCCCGGGGCCCCGGTATGACAGGGCTGTCCCTGCCCTCACCCGTAAGGAGCCAGATACAGCTTCTTAACAGGTCACAGGGCAGGAGGCAACTCACTCTGCCCAGGAGGCCAGAGTACAGGACCGGGGTCACGGAGCAGGTCGGAAGTGGCCATGCGGTCCGGGTGGGGCCTCCCTTTTGTTTGTGCAATGCACAAGCCAAGCCTCCACTGAAGAGCCCCCCTGCTGCTCCAGAACCCCAAAAGGGAGATTCAGAAGATTCTGGAGTTCGTGGGACGCTCCCTGCCAGAGGAGACTGTGGATCACATTGTGCGGCACACGTCGTTCAAGGAGATGAAGAAGAACCCCATGGCTAACTACAGCACCTTTCCCGTGGAGGTCATGGACCACAGCATTTCCGCCTTCATGAGGAAAGGTGAGTGCCCACCAGCAGGGGCGCTGGGGAGGCGAGGGCAGGAGTAGCTGCTAGAGCTGACCCTGAGCCACTTGGGGCCTCTGCTCCGGCCAAGACCTCAAGTTTCCTTCCCTCCCCCCGCCCCCTTCCTCCCTTCCTCCCGCACCAGGCATCACGGGGGACTGGAAAACCATGTTCACTGTGGCCCAGAATGAGCGCTTTGATGCCCACTACGCTGAGAAGATGGCAGGCTGCAACCTCAAGTTCCAATCAGAGCTGTGAGCGGTGCTCATGGGACCGCTCCCCAGGGGGTGTGTGGGAGTGCCCGGCACGGGCCTCAGGAATAAAGTACAGTTTGTGTTGCATTGAGTGTGTCTATTGGAAAAAAAGCAATCCTGAGCCAAAAGAAAGAGTAAATGGCCGAAACCAGTTTGGCTCAGTGGATAGAGCGTCAGTCTGCGGACTCAAGGGTCCCAGGTTCGATTCCGGTCAAGGGCATGTACCTTGGTTGCGGGCACATCCCCAGTGGGGGGTGTGCAGGAGGCAGCTGATCGATGTTTCTCTCTCATCGATGTTTCTAACTCTCTATCCCTCTCTCTTCCTCTCTGTAAAAAATCAATAAAATATATTTTAAAAAAAAGAAAAAGAAAAAAAAGAAAGAGTAAATGCCACTGGGATCAAATGAGGCCCCAGTTCCCCAGCTTGCCCTACGCGGGGAAGGTAAGAACCCAGGAGACGTGGCAAAGGGGAAGAACATTTATTTCATCACATAGTGTCTTGTGGCATGCCCCCTCGAGGTGGCAGGAGACTGCCAGCCTGCATCACTTTTTCTTGGGCTCCTTACAAGCCACCACGTACCTCTGGGCCACATTGAGGGGAGGGGAGTAACCATCCGCATAGGAAGTATCTTCAAACAGGACCGAGTAGTCATCCTGGGGCTGCGGCAGGAGGCAGACAGGAGGGGCTGGTCAGAAAGCCCCAGGCCGGCGTCCCCCTTCCCCCCAAGCCTAGACCCATAAGGAACCTCTGGTGTGTGGGCTCCTGGCCTTTCCCGTCTCACCTTCACTCAAGAGTCTAGATGTCTGAACCTACTCCCTGCCACGGAGCCCCTCAGCAACCCAGGGCCAAGGACGGGGATGGATAGCAAGGAAAAGGACTCGCTAGCTACACGGGCGGCCACAACGGAAGGGGACCCTCTGTTAAGGGGAGCTAGGACAACCAGAGGGCAGCAGGCAGGGGTCCTGGGGGAAGAGGGAGACTAGCCTTTAAACTGCCATCAGTGACGGGTGATTAGAGTGCAGGGGTCGGGGGTGAAGACTGGCCCTGAGCAAGGCGCTTCCATCTCGGGGCTCAGGCTCCCCACCTCAATGCGAAAGCAAACTAGACTAGAGGACACACCGGGGCTAAGGCTCTGCAGGGCGGCTGGCACTGCCTGGAGGACAGGCTGGAGGGTTACAGCTCAGGACCCTCCCAGCTCAAAGAGGCCACAGGACAAGAGGAAGGAAAGGGAAGGTGACCGACCCCATGACCCGTCTGGCCAGCCGGGTGGTCCTGGTGTCCTGGCCGCTCTCTCCCCCGGGGCCGCCTTACCCGTTGAGGGGGGGTGTGGATCAGGGCCCGGTAGAAGCAGGTGGTCTGGGGATACAGGGCCAGCACGAGCTGCTCCTTCTGGAATAAGGCTTCGGGGTCCGTCTCAGGGTTGGCCTTCCACTGGGGCAGTGGGATGATGCGCCGCCGGCTCAGGGTGTGTCTCCTGGAGGGGCGCTTAGGTCAAGCCCATGGCCGGTGGGGGGCTCCTTCCCAGCAGCAAGGCTGTCCCCAGGCTTCCCTCGCCCCGCCCTGGCCAGCACACTCACTCTTTGCCTTCTTCATCAATGTCATCGACCTCGTACCTGCGGGCGAACGAGAGAGCAGTGGATGCAGGGCGGTGCACACCCGGTCGGGGCTGACGAGGAGGGTGAGGAGGGAAGTCGCCCAAGGAGCCGGCTCTTCACATGCGTCCCAGTTCCCACAGGGCTGGGCGTGCACTCACTTGTTGGTGGCATGGCTGTAACTGACCACCTCGGCCAGGATCCACTGCTCATCCCCGTCCACGGCCTTGACCCGGGCAGCCACCTTGTCTCCAGGTTTGGCCACGTAGTCCCCAGAGGCCGGAATGGCCCCGCAGAGTGGGGGCGGCCTGAGGGGGGATGACGTCAGTCCCAGCCCCTCCCCTGCCCCCTCCCCCTCCCCGGGCCTGCCCTCACTTGTCACCAGGCTTCCCGATCCACAGCGGCAGGGTCATGGCCGACTGCTGCAGCAGGGTCATCAGCACGCCCCTGCGCATGGTCTTCCGCGGGGGCTCCGAGTCATTGTACAGCCCCGCGATCTTGGCCGCTGCGGGAAGGAAGTGAGCCCTGAGGCACCAGGGATGGGGTGCCTGCCCCCCGCCGCCCCCTCTTATAGAGTTAGCACCAAGGGTCCAGGTGTGCTCCCTGGCCTGAGAGAGGCCGCCAGGCCACACTGACCTGGCAAGACGGGTAGTGGGTACCTTTTGGGAAAGAACCAAAGCGGGCAAAAGGGGGATTCTGAGGCGCTGGTCTTGTCTCTTATCTGGGTGCTGGTTACATCCACTTGTTAAGTTAGTGAAAATTTTACTGAGCTGTGTGTATACTTACATGTATTTTCTATTAAATAATTAAGCATGAAGTTAAAAGAACTATCAAATGTGGACAGAGCCCTTACCTCCTCGGGCATGGCTCAATACACCCAGTCAACTTCAACCCAACTGGCAGTGTGACAATTTCATGGGCGAGGAGTCTGCCCCCTGGGCTCATTGGAAGGGTGAGGAGAGGTGGGGCAGCAGTCTGAAGCGATATGGAAGCCAGCACCCTGTGTAAGCCCCATCTGAAAGGGTGGCTTCAAGACATCCCGCTGTGGCTCTCTAACAGCCAGGCTCTCACCTCAGCAAGAAATGGGCCTGGGGGTAGCAGATGACCGCCCCAGGCAGGAGAGGACGGAGAGAAACCTGAGGGATTGGGGCCAATCAGCGTGGTTTGCAGAGGGAGAACGGGGAGGCCTTGTCTCTGACCCTGGGACTGACCTCCATCCCCTTCCCAGTCCCAGGCTGCCCTGGTGCCCCTCCCTGTCACAGCCATGGCCCAGTCGACCACACCAGGCTGAGGTTACAGGCTCCCCCGCAGGAAGACATGACTGCTGCTCTCAGGAACCCTCACTCTACCTGGTCAAGGAACACCGAACTAACTTGTCGTCTCTAACTCACCAATCCGCCTCTCTTCCAACAGAGACTTGATTTCTGCAATCTTATCCAGGGCTTTCCGGAGGATGCTGAGGGTGGGAGGAGGAAAGAAGAGGTCTGGATGAGGCACAAAGCATGGACTTCCTCTTCTGGTCAAGAACGCAGACAAACCTTGTGAAAACTATGAACCCTACATAGGTGGCTTTAGCCTTAAAAGCATACAAAAGCTGGTAAGATAGCCCGACCAGTGTGGCTCCGTGGTTGAGCACCAACCTATGAACCAGGAGATCATGGTTTGATTCCCGGTCAGGACACATGCCTGGGTTGCAGGCTCGATCCCTGGTAAGGGGCATGCAGGAGGCAGTCGATCAATAATTCTCTCTCATAATTGATGTTTCTATCTCTCCCTCTCCCTTCTGACATCAATAAAAACATATTTCAAAAACTTCTTTGCAGAACTTAGCAGAGCCTTTGATAATGTGTATTATGAATCTCTAGGAGAGGAATGTAATTCCGTGTCCTAAAGCAGGGATCGCCGGCCTTTTGGACCTCACGGACCCCCAATGGTCCGCGGACTACTGGGTGGTGACCGCTGCTCCAAAGGTTTCCTTAAACCAGCGGTCGCCAACCTTTCAGACCTCACGGACCACCAGCTGGCGACTGCTGTTCTACAGTTATTGCAGATCCACTGCAGAGATTTGAGGTAACAACTTTTTAAGATCGGTTACTATTTAAAAAGTAGTTTTCTGGAACTGAAACTTCTCCATCTCAGAACCATAAAAGCTTCACGTCACCTGCCAGGTAAAGCATGGTCCTACTCCGACAGGCAGCCAGCCAGCCTGGCAGCGACGCGCAGGGAGGCCACCCCAAGAGGCCGCTTCACCTGCGCCAGCGGCGGAGGGATTCCTTCTGGCTGACATTCTGCTGGAATTCAGCCAAGAGCCCTGAGCCCTAACCGTCCTCCCGTCAACCTCAGCACAGGAGGTTGGGCCCTTTAAAATCCTCTAATACTGCTGCATACAGATTCAGTGTAATTATTTGATCGGGGTGACATTTTAAAAAGGCAAAAGGGAAAATTAATTCCTTTTGGGTCTTCTTCTCTGGGAGTTGTGCTCGCAAAGCTAGACACAAAGCAGCTAAGCCAGGGCACTATCCCGGTGAAACCAGACGCCTCCCCACGCCCCTCGCCTCTGCCCACCTACGGCAGGAGGAACGTGCGGCAGCCCAGGTGCTCGCCGGCCGCCCAGCGGAGCTGCATGGGGGGTGCTGCAGTGGGAGGACCGAGGTCCTAAACGTTAGCTCCTCAGGCACGTGGCTTCTGTGCCATCGCTAGGTGTCGTGTCAGGGGTGAGCAGGGAGAGCGGACGCTCCTGAGATGTGTCAAGACCAGAGCACCCCTCTGGTCAGCAATATGGACCAACAGCCATGTCGCAGGTGCCCACCAGCAAGTGTTCTGCTGCCCAGGCCCCAGGCATCCGTTCTCTCCTCCAGGGACGTGACATTTAGGCTGAGTCCTCCGGCCCTTGGAGAGCTAACCGACCTCCACGTGCACTGGCTTACCCACTCCTCGCTGGCACTCTGAGTGTCTGGGGCTGAGTTACCCACTATCTCCAGTCAAAGGGTTACCCACCACCCCATGCTGTTCACTGCGCCCTTACCGAGCTGCACCTGGAGAAATGCCCTTTGCACTGAGGTTAGTCAGTACCTTGGTCCCACCTGGGAACGCCACCTGTCCTCCCCTGGAATATGGAAAGGGAGGTCTTTGAGCTTGCTGCCCTGTGCTCCTGCTGCAGGTGGGAGACCTCAAGGCCTTTTAAAAAAGAGACGTGAGCCTGGGCGGCATGGCTCAGTGGCTGAGCATTGACCTATGAACCAGGAGTCATGGCTCGATTCCCAGTCAGGGCACATGCCCGGGTTGCAGGCTTGATCCCCAGTGTGGGTTGTGCAGGAGGCAGCCAATCAATGATTCTCTCTCATCATGTTTCTATCTCTCCCTCTCCCTTCCTCTCTCTAAAAATCATTAAGAAAACATTAAAGAATAGGGGCTTTGGATTTCAATTTGGGCTCCCCCACTTACTAGTTGTGTCTTTTGGCAGATTACACAACCCTCTGGTATTTCAGTTTCCTCATCTGTTAAATGGCGGTAATCCCATCTTATCGAGTTGCTCTGAGGGTTAAATGAGGTAATTATAGAAACCACTGTACCAGCACCTGGCACAGAGTAAGGCCACAAAGAGCTGTTACTGTTACTGTTATTGCCACCACAATAGAAAATGCACTTCCTAATGTGAGTAATGGTCACGAGTTTGTAAAACACTAGTCTTAGGCACTTTATATGCGTTATCTCATTTGTGTTGACAATTCTATAGGTAGTTATTATTCCTATTTTAATGATGGAGCAACTGAGTCTCAGCTGAAGCGACTGCCCAAGGTCACGTGACAGGTAAATGGCAGTGCTGGGACCTGACCCCTGCCCTGCTGCTAGGGAGCGGGGAGCAGTTTAGAAGTGGGTTCTAGGGAAGGCGGCCCTAAGGGAGGGGCTCATCCGTGCCAGGAAGGCAGCCTGGGGCCGTGGTCCACAGGTCCCTGCAGCCCGGCACCTGGGCGCGGCAGGGCGGCGATGCAGGCAGCGGGCTGGTACTCACTTGCACTCGGCCTCTGCGTCGGCTTTGGCGGTTGTATAGAGGCCGCGCAGCTTTGTCCGGTAATAGGGAGAGACTGCAGAGGAAGCACAGGGGACGGGCGTGGGCGAGCGCAGCTGGCAGTCCTGCGGCACCGCTTCCCGTATATCGGAATCAGGTCTTGGGAGGCAGAGAAGCCACGGACCGAGGCATGAGCTCTCCTGGCTCAGAGTGCTCCCCGAGGACCTGAACCGCATGTACAGCGCGCTCACATTTTCATTTGGTACAAATGCCGTCACTGCATCCAAGGGAGGACTTTCTTACCTTTGCCACAGCATGCTACACACAGGAGGTACTTCTCAGCACATGGGAAAACAAAGCGACCTCAAGCTGCTCAGAGCCGGAGAGCCAAGGCCAGGAGCCTGGCCAGCGGGGGCCCTTGGTGCACCCCGGGAGGGAAGCTCCCTAGAAAACACCAGCTAACCGGGGTGCCTGTGCCCTCTAAGGTGTTTCCCTAGATGCAGCCTCATTTCACTGACTTTCTAGTCCCTAGAGTTGGGGGATTTTAAGGTTCCTTAGGGCTAGGCAGTCTGGTATCTGTCTCCTAGGTCACCTTGGGCCACCCAGCCTAAGGGAAAACTGTCCCTCTGGCCTAAGGAGCAGCTCATCTTGGATGATGGCAGATACACGCAAAAGCCCCTTTTGAAACGACGGCAATTTTGGCCATATCCGCTTCTCATCCCCTTTCTCTCCAGAGCCCAGCTACTCACTCTTGTTCTCGGTCTGCATCCGCTCGTGGGTCTTCTGGATGTTCACTAAGTTGTGCTCACTCCGCGAACGCTCTTCCTGCAAGGAGGAGGTCAGCAGGACAGGAGCGAGGCCCCCCATCCCGCTGGGGCACCCTGCACCCAGGCCACAGGCCCATCCATATGGCCCTCATTTACTAGATCTGAATTCAGGACCAGTTTAAAAGGACCCCCCTCCCCCACTACTGCAAAAGCATTACAAAAGGCATTAAAGTGAAATCACAAACTAGATTTATGGCTCTCCTTCATCAGAAAAGACAAACTGACCTACAGATTCAATACAATCCCCAACAAAATTCCAGCTGACTTCTTTGTAGAGATTGACAAGCTTATTCTAAAATTCGTATGGAAATTCAAGTAGCTCAGAATAGCCAATACAATCTTGAAAGAGGAAAACAAAAACATTGGAGGACTCACATTTCCTGATTTCCAATTTTATGGCAAAGCTACAGCCGTCAAATGCTGTGATGCTGGCATACAGAACAATGGACCAGAACTGAGAGTCCAGAAATTAACACATACATCTATGATCAGTTCACCTGGGAAGAGGGGATGGGGAAGGATGTTGGTACAAGTCTTCCCCACATCAGTGGGCCTGCGATCACAGCTGCAACTGAGGGTGCCAGATGCATAGATGATTCTTAGTCAGAATTCCCAAATACTCGGCAACATGGAGTTAGTGGTGAATGCGGCTATACTGCCCAGTGGTGTAAACAGCCCGCTAGTTCTGTGCTATATAACCACACCCTACCAAATGGGCATGACCAAGGAGGGTTGGGGAGGAGACAGGACATGACACCTGCTCGACTGGCACTGCTGCCTGCAATCTGGACCGGCGCAGCGGCTGAACCTAACATCCTTCCAAGGGCGGAAAAGTCTGGGTAAAAATCAATGACACATGGAGAGGAGGAGAAATAGTAGCTGAGGATAAGAGTGGGTTACGCAATGTTGTAAATTCAGTATTATATTAACGCCTAAAGACAGACTCAGAGGGAGAGGATACTATTGGCTCAGTTACGCCCGATGCCAAAAGGGTGAAGCCATCTATGTGCCAAGAGCACCCCTGCTTTTAGAACCAGAGGAAGTCAAATGGGAGCCTTCGCTCCTGAGCGCAGCCCTCTGAGAGGCATTCTGGTCCGATGACCTGATGATAAACTGGACTAATTGCTGAAGCCCGAATGAAATTCCAGCAATTCTACTTTGCTTTAGCTTTTAACATTTTATTAACGAACTACTTTTAGAGCAGTTTTAGGGTTACAGGAAAGCTGAGCCGGTAGTAAAGAGTTCCCAGATACTTGCTTTCCCCTGCAGTTTCCCTAATGAACCTCTTGCATTAGTGGGGTACACTTGTTACAGTTAATGAACCAAACCGATAATTATTAACTAAAGCCCATAGATTACATTAAGATTCACTTTCTGTGTTGTGCATTCCATGGGTTTTGACAAACGCACAGGTCAGGAACCCACCATCAAGGTATCATAAAGAATAGCTTCGACTCCCTAAAAATCCCCTGCTCCCCTACTCATGCCTCCCTCCTCCGAGCCCCGTATCGTTTTACTCTCTCATTTTGGCTCTTCCGGAACGTCAGCTGGGGGCGGGGGGGGTATCACACAGCCTGTGACCTTTCACTGAGGACCGTGTGTGCCAGGATCTTCTGACTTAGTTTTCAGGTCACAGCCACTACAGAGGACACCGTTTGGGAAGGGATTTCTAGGAACTGCTCCATCCTCATGGAATGCCGACAACGGGATAACGGACCCAACGGGACAACGGACAACGGCCAGGCCGCGGCATGCTGGGCACAGACACACATCGCCCTCGTTTTGTGAATGAAAAGCTATGAAAAAGAGTAGGGGGAATGGGTTTCGATAGGATTAAAGCACTAGGCACCACATGCAGGATCCAAAGTCCCCTGGGGAACAGCCCACCCCGAGCCAGGAAGCTTCTGAAAGGCTGTATGAGATACAAGTGAGTTCTCTTTCCAGAGGAAGGGAGGGACGAGAGTCAGCCTGGAAAGATGACAAAGCTTCAGTGAATGGTTTCGGCCAACTCCACACACGATGCTGATGATTCCAGGACCCATCTGTTGCTGGGAAAGGGCTCGCACCCTGACCCGACAGGCCTCCTGACTATTTTAATCCAGATGGAGGCTACCGTAGTCACGGGCACAGGCTCTCCATGCTGTCTGCTGAGCCCCAAGGGGCACCACTATGGGATGCTCTGACCTCCACACCTACGGAAGCCCTCTGGGGGCACCTGTAAGTTTTAACGATGCACCATGACTATCCCGACCCAAGAGTTGATCAAAATAAGGCATATGCTAAAGAACAGCTAGCAGAGCTGAGACTTGTACTCTGAAAACCACCTGTCCTCCCCTTAGGAGGGAGGTGGGCCCTGGGGTACGAGAGCCACATAGGGAACCAGGCTCAGTACAAGCCTCCGAGCTGAGACGGGTGACTGGCCTTATCCCCAGCTGACTTAGACCCCAAAAATAACGGAATCAGGGCCACTGTAATAAAGCCTGCCCATAGCAATATCTGGTAAACGGGCAGGGCCAATTCTGTTGGGAAGACATAATGAAGAGCCTTTGATTTACTGACTCGTTCCATAATGAGTTTTACCGTGACCTTACTTCACTGTGGTGTAACACAGGGCACTGCTGGTAAGGATCAACTACTTATGTAAGTAAGTGTTATGGTAACACTGATATTGATGACCAACTGAATTGGGAGACTGAGCCAAAGCCTCAGTGTTTTACTCACAGAAAATGAGGGGCCTGAGGAAGAACTAAATTTTGCTAACCATCAGCTCATTTCTGTGCTAAATATTTCTACACGAATTTATCATAATATACAAGTAGTGGTAGGTGAAGGGGAAAATGAGTAATCAAATTAGTTCAACAATAAGAAAATAGATGCATCCTAGCCGGTTTGGCTCAGTGGATAGAGCATCGGCCCGTGGACTGGAGGGTTCTGGGTTCAATTCCGGTCAAGGGCACGTGTCCAGGTTCGATCCCCAGTAGGAGGCATGCAGGAGACAGCCAATTAACATTCTCTCTCATCATTGATGTTTCTCTCTCTCTCTCCCTTCCTCTCTGAAGTCAATAAAAATATATTTATATATATGAAAAAAGAAAATGGATGCAGTGGCTCTAAGTACAGATTAGTTATTTCTCTAAGTTTATCTCTACCCCGCAGGCTCCTCCATGCCGCTATTATTGCTGTATCTCTGATATAAATGCTATACTAAAAACAGATGCTCAAACTTGATCGTTTTGCTGTAGGAGAGCCTAGGCCAAGGGCCAGGGGGTGGTGTACGCAGTAAATGATTAACTCAGCGAGCCTGGGTTTTCAAACGCCGCACATTCCAAAAAAGGTTTGGCCTGTGACCAACTTCTGAGAGAGAATCTCTAAACCCTTGGACATTCTTGCCTCAAAAGAGTATCTTTATTTACCTGGGTCAGGGGGGAAGGAGAAAGGAGTAACTGCTATTGGATATGGGGCACTTTGTCAAGCAGTGAAATGTTCTGAAGTTGTCATGGTGATGGTTTGCACAGCTCTTTGAATATACTAAAAACAAATGAATCATAGACTTTAAATGGGTGAATTGTAAGGCATGTGAATTAATATCTCACACGATGGATAATCCAACAGGAATGGTAGTCCTGCCCTCCTCTCACCTTCATGACATCACCTTGGGTCCTGCCCGTCCAATCTCTCTGAACACAACCCCCACCGCCTGCTCCACAGCTCAGCAGCACAGCCCACGTTCCCCTGCAGGAATGGAGGGCTGTGGCCTTTTACCTGCGTTTGTTTGATCAGCTGATGGAGCTCGGTGAGAAGTTCTGCGATGCGGGAATCAGCCGACACGAGGGCCATGGTACATATGGCGCCTGGGGTGGAGGGGAAACAGAAGAGAACCTTGTTAGTGTTATTATGGGTTAAACTACTGCTCCCTCAGAAAGGATAGTTGCCGGGCTGGCGTGGCTCAGTGGTTGAGCGTGACCTATGAACAGGAGACCACAGTTCAATTCCCGGCAAGGACACATGCCTGAGTTGCAGGCTCGATCCCCAGTGTGGGTCGTGCAGGAGGCAGCCAATCAATGATTCTCTCTCCCTCATTGTTGATGTTTCTGTCTCTGTCTCTCTCTCTTTCTCCCTCATCGTTGATGTTTCTATCTCTCCCTCTCCCTTCCTCTCTCAAGTCAATTAAAAAAAAAATATATATAAAAGATATGTTGAAGTCCTAACCCCTGACCCCTGTGAATGTGACCTTACTTAGCAACAGGGTCTTTGTAGGTGTAATTAAGATGTACGTTAAGATCAAGTCATACTAGAGTAGAGGTGGGCCCTTAATCCAACATGACTGGTGTCCTTATACACACACACACACAGCCCGGGGGAGAGACGCACACAGAGAAGGCGGCCATGTGACAGAGGCAGAGACTAGATTTAGGCAGCTGCAAACCAAGGATTATTGCCAAAGACTGTTGGCCACCACTGGATGCTGGGAGAGAGGCAAGGAACAGACTGTCCTTCTGAGCACCCATGAAGAAACCCACCCTTGATTTTGGAACCAAGCCAGCCCCTGGATTTTGGAATTCTAGAACTGTGAGAGAATACATGCTGCTGTGTTAAGCCAGCCCAGCCTGTGATAATATGTTACGGCAGCCCTAGGAAACGAATGCAGTGGCAAGTAGCCCTGAAATTCTACCCTAAGCCAGTGATGTTTGCATTCCATATGTTGAGCCGAGTTATAAGGAGTACTTATTGAGTCACTTCCCAAAGCAGCAGCCCAGGCCCCAGCTCTGCTGACGAATGATTTCAGTATTCTGGTCTCCATTTAAAAAATTCTGTAAAACGGGGATTCAAATAAGATTTTAGATAAAGACAATTTCCATGTCATAAAGCACTGCTACTTTTTTTTTTATGATAGAGGGAAGAGAAATTACTAAAAACATCTGACTTAAGGAAAGACAAATGTATTGATGAAAATAAAATGCACTAAAACGTAATTAGAAAGAGAATAAAAGACAATAAAAGGTAACAAAAAGAGTAAGTTATCATATCCACAAAGATCAGATTCACACTGAGTAGAGTAATAAATTGTAAACTCCATGTACTTAAATAGTCACATCTTCTTAAAATCTCTGCTTCTGTTTATTAAAAAAGTAATATTCACACTAGGAACAGAGGGGACTCCCCAGCCTGGTAGAGGCGTGTATGAACAGCCACAGCTAATATCACACTGCGTGTGAAAGACTGAACGCTTCCCCCAGATCAGGGACAAGCCAAACTTGTTCAGCAGGTTCTAGCTAGGGCAAATGGGCAGTAAAATGAAATAAAACAATCCAGATTGGAAGGGAACAGGTAGAACTATCTCTATTTGCAGATGACATGACCTTGTAATAGAAAATCCTATCCCACTACACCCACTAAACAACTGTTAGAGCTAATAACAAGGTTAGATAGCGAGGCTGCAGGACCACGAAGAGGCTTCCATCCGTCTCTGCCCAACTCCGTCACCTCATCATTGTCTGCCTCACATTTTACATCCCAGCAATACTGAACTGTTCCGCTTTTGACCACAGGCCTGTACTTTCTTACCTCCGTGCGCTATGCCCATGCTGTTCCCTCCATCTGGGATGTCTTTCCCACAACCAGACCACCCCTAATCCTCTGATTTAATGACTTATTCTCTAAGGCCTGGCTTACTACCAAGTCACCTGCTCCACTAATCCGAGTCTGGGTTAAATTACCTTCTCTGCTTTCCCTTAATACCCTGAGCCTCTCTCCACCACTGTGCCTACCAAGTCATATTAAAATTCTCTTTGTATTTGCCTTCTCCCCTAGCCTGTCCAATCTCCTGAGGACAAGGGTCACTTTATGTGCTGTACCTAGCACAGAGCTGGCACACAGAACCCATCATCCTTCCTTCTACTCCCATTCATCCTCACCCCATCACAGCCGGCTCTCCCCCAGGCCTCAGTGACCTGCCAGTGCCTGGAACTTCCCACCGCACCGAGCCCCTGACCACACTGCTTCCCAGAACTCTGCTCTTTGGGTTCCCAGGCCTCCAATCTCCCCTATTTCTCTAACCACCTTCATAGCCTTCCTGCTGCCCTCCTCCTCCGGCGCAGTGTAAGCTCACCCTGGGATCCTCTTCCGTTCTCCAAGCACGAGCATGCTCACTGGCTTTAAGCCCCCATGTTCTGAAACTTCCAAGTCAATATCTACAGCCCTGACCTCTCTCCAGGCTGCAAAACTCAGCTGCCAGCCGAATAGCTCTACCAAGAGGCCCCCTCAGACACCGCTCTTCCTGTCTGGCACTGCTCTGCCTTCCAGATGCGGGTTAAAGACATCCATCCCTGTCCAGCCAGCTTCCCACTCTGGAAATCCTGGAGTCACGGTTCCTCCTTCTTGTTCATCTCCAGCCACCGGTCTCTGTGATCAGTCTCCATTCAAATACTATTTGCCTCAGAAATTTATCTCAAACCTAGCCCCTCTCTTCCACACCTGCCACTGTCTCAGCTTAGGTTCTCATCATATCATCACAATATCATCCCATCTCTGTCTCACGGTGGCTGGACACAAAGCCTGGTTCAAAGGGGAAAACCCTTTGAGTAGATAACATATATAGATGGTAAAAAATATTCACACAACTCAAGAAGTACAATACCTCCCACCCCTAGAGGCAATCACTATTGTTTTTTTGGGTATTTACTTCTCCAGTGATACCACATCCTATCTAATAAAAGAGTAATATGCAAATTGACCATACCTCTGCTACACCCTAAGCAACGCCCACCAGCCAATCAGGAGCAAATATGCAAATCAACCCAACCAAGATGGCTGCAGCCATGGAGCGAGCAGGAGGCTTAGGTTTCCCTGGCGATGGAGAAAGCCAAGCTTTCCGCCCGCCCTGGCCTCCGCTCAAGGCTACAAAGTTTCAATTATAGAAGATAAATAAATCCCAGATACCAGGACCTCCGCTTGGGTCGCCGGGGTGGGGGGTGGGGGGCGTGGCCAGCCTGCAAACCACCACAGGCCCCTCGCCCAGGACACCCCACGCCTTAAGGGAACCCCCACCCTGACCCAGGACACCCTTCAGGGCAAACCAGCCGGCCCCCACCAGTGCACCAAGCCTCTATCCTATCTAATAAGAGTAATATGCAAATTGACCATCACTCCAATACACAAGATGGCTGCCCCCATATGGACACAAGATGGCTGCCACAAGATGGCCATCAGGAGAGGGTAGTTGGGAGGGACCAGGCCTGCAAGGGAGGGCAGTTGGGGGCGATCAAGCCTGCAGGGGAGGGCAGTTAGGGGTGATCAGGCTGGCAGCAGAGGGAAGTTGAGGGTGACTGGGCCTGCAGGGAAGGGCAGTTGGGGGGGGACCCAGGCCTGCAGGGGAGAGCAGTTGGGAGGGACCAGGCCTTCAGGGGAGGGTAGTTAGGGGCAATCAGGCTGGCAGGGGAGCAGTTAGGCATCAATCAGGCTGTCAGGGGAGTGGTTAGGGGGTGATCAGGCTAGCAGGCAGAAGCGGTTAGGGGCAATCAGGAAGGCAGGCAGGTGAGCAGTTGGGAGCCAGCAGTCCTGGATTGTGAGAGGGATGTCCAACTGCCCATTAAGGCCCAATCTCGGTAGGTGGGATCGGGCCTAAACAGGCAGTCGGACATCCCTTGAGGGGTCCCAGTTTGGAGAAGGTGCAGGCTGGGCTGATGTACACCCCCACACTCCCGTGCACGAATTTCGTGCACCGGGCCTCTAGTATGTATGTGTGTGTGTGCGTACACACACACACACACACACACACACACACACACGGTAAAAAGTGTGTATTTCTTAAAACCTTTTATAAACGGTGGTTGCTGAGACAGACAGACACACGAGATGAGGCTGAAATGTTCAGCAAACCAAAATGAAAAAGCTGACCACATGGCCTGGAGGGGAAGGAGCAGGTCATATACCGACCCAGGCAGGGCCTAACCCTACAACCAGCAGGCAGCAGTGGGAAAGGAGGCCCCTCCAAGACGCAGTCCCTCCACCAATTATCGGGCTCCACACACATATAAATGGTGACTTGTGACTTAAAATGCTCCATGTCACCTCATTTCTACCCACAGGAAAGAATTTTGAAGTGCCGAGAGGAGCGGCAGGATTCCGGAGGGTCACTGGGCCTGCTGGGAAGGGCCTTGCCTTGGAGAACCACCTCGCTTATGATTTCACAACAAACTACTGCTACCTCCAGATCTGGTCAGTTATGAACTTGAATCTTCTCAGAAAACACACTCTAAGCAGAGGCAAAGGTTTCTCAGGCTCACTACGATGAGAATGCCATGCCTACTGGTGCAAAGCAAACAGGAACGAGGTACCGGGGACTGGAACTACACGCGACCTACACGCACTTGACTGAGGCCACCAGCTCCCAGCTGCCTGCTAACAGAGTGCAGAGTTCCAGGTGATTTTATCCCTGTTCTTGAACCATGAGACTGGCAAGTCCTGCAAGGTTTCAGGCATCACAGACGCAGGTCAGTGCTCTGAACTTTTTGGCTCCTAGCACTCTCTCTTCTTTCCAGTGACTTAGAAGGCCACACCATCCAGTTCTACCCACAGAGGGAACCACTATTCTGGTATTTTTAAACATAACTGAACTCAAACTTCCAACGCCTTCCCTGAGGTAGGTATCAGTTGAAATCTGTACAGCGCTTTCAGCGTTAGCTGAGCTGCTCGGGGTGTGCCCCACACTTGCCTAGTTCAGAAATCTGGCAGATTTTTAAAAAGAACAGATTAATTTAGATATAATTCACTCTTTTAAAGGGTTTAATTCAGTGTTGTTGTGTGTTTTTTAGTATATTCACAAAACTGTGTAACCATTACCACTATCTTAGGATATTTTCATCTCCCCAATGAGAAACTTTTACCCACCAGCAGTCACTCCCCATTCCCTCCTCCCCTCAGTCACTGGAAACCATTATGCTATTTCTATCTTTATGGATTTTCCCATTTTTGGACAGTTCATATAACAGAATCATACACTATGCAGCCTTTTATGACTGGCTTCTTTCACTTAGCAGAATGTTTTCATGGTTCATCCATGTTGTAGAATGTATCAGTACTTCATTTCTTTTATGGCTGAATAATATTCCACTGTATGGATAGACCTCATTTTGTTCATCTATTCATTAGCTGATGGACATTTGGGTAAAACTACTTTTTGTTGTTGTTTTGTTTTTACGTTTTACTGAGTTTACTGGGATGACACTGGTCAACCAGATTATACAGGTTTCAGGTGCACAATTCTACAACACCTCATCTGTTCACTGTATTGTGTGTTTACCACCCCAAAAAACTACTTTTTAAGATATATTTTAAAATTGATTTTACAGAAAGAGGGAGAGGGGGAGGGAGAGAGAGAAAAAACAACAACACATTGATGTGAGAGAAACATTGACCAGTGCTTCCTGTACACACCACACCCCAACTGGGGACTGAACCTGCAATCTGGGCATGTGCTCTGACCAGGAATTGAACTTGTGACCTTTCAGTGCACAGGACGATGCGCAACCAAGTGAACCATACCAGCCAGGGCTCAAAAATGATTTTTTATATAAAGACTAGAGGCCTGGTGCATGAAATTCATGCAGGAAGGGGGGGTGTCCCTTAGCCCAGCCTGCACCCTCTCCAATCTGGGACCCCTCAAGGGATGTCCGACTGCCCGTTTAGGCCCGATCCCTCTCACAATCCAGGACTGCTGGCTCCCAAATGCTCGCCTGCCTGCCTTCCTGATTGCCCCTAACCGCTTCTGCCTGCCAGCCTGATCACCCCCTAACCACTCTGCTGCCTGCCTGATTGATGCCTAACTGCTCCCCTGCCAGCCTGTTTGCCCCGAACTTCCCTCCTCTGCCAGCCTGGTCACCCCTAACTGCCCTCCCCTGCAGGGTTGATCGCCTCCAACTGCCCTCCCTTGCAGGCCTGGTCCCTCTCAACTGCCCTCCCTTGCAGGTCTGGTGCCTCCCAACTGCCCTCCCCTGCAGGTCATCTTGTGTCCACATGGGGGCCATCTTGTGTCCACATGGGGGCAGGATTTTTGACCACATGGGGGCAGCCATATTGTGTGTTGGAGTGATGGTCAATCTGCATATTACTCTTTTATTAGATAAGATAGAGGCCTGGTGCATGGGTGGGGGCCAGCTGGTTTACCCTGAAGGGTGTCCTGGATCAGGTTGGGGTTTCCTTGGGGCATGGGGTGGCCTGAGCGAGGGGCCTGTGGTGGTTTGCAGGCCAGCCATGCCCCCCGGCCGACCCAAGTGGAGGCCCTGGTATCTGGGATACATTTATCTTCTACAATTGAAACTTTGTAGCCTGGAGCAGAGCCAAGCCTTCTGCTCGCTCTGTGGCAGCAGCCATTTCTGTTGGGGTTAATTCACCTTCTATAATTGAAACTGTGTAGCCTGGAGTGGAGGCCTAGGCCGGCCAGGGCAGGTGGAAAGCTTGGCTTCCTACGTTGCCGGGGGCAACCCTAGCCTGCTCTCTCCAGCCTTTGGATTTGTTTACCTTCTATAATTGAAACTTTGTAGCCTTGAGTGGAGGCTTAGGCCAGCAAGGGCAGGCGGAAAGCTTGGCTTGCTCCGTTGCCTGGGAAACCCAAGCCTCCCTCCTGCTGTGGCTGTAGCCATCTTGGTTGGGTTTATTTGCATAATTGCTCTGATTGGCTGGTGGCTGTAGCGAAGGTATGGTCAATTTGCATATTACTCTTTTATTAGGTAGGATTTGGAACTCCTTCTCTGTGGCTATCTTCTTCCCAAGATGCACTTTTGTTATAATGCCCACAAGGCATTAAATACAACAAATAAATAGGAAACTCACCAGTCTCATTCCTTTCTTCTGGGTACCCACTCCTATCCAGTTACTGCCTGCTTCTGGTTACTCCCCAGGACCCTCAAATAGGTTTTTTTTTTCTTTTTCCAATATCTTGTGAAGAGTTTAATTCATTATTTGCAGGAAAGCTGGCCTAATACCATGACAGTGTCTTGCCTGGGACCTTTTCTACAATTTCTTTTTGGGAAACCGTCTCTCACCTTGGCTCCAAGGATGCGTATCCTGCCTGGGCCAATGAAAATATTACATTCTCCCTGACCACCATGACTGGTTAGGAAGAAATCTGTGAGCCAAGTCTGGACAAAAATCAATTTCAGATCTTTTGCTGGAGCTATGTGCAAAGAGATACCACCTTTCAGTTGTTGATAAGAGAGTAGCATGGACGCCTGGAACTGATAAGGCTTTTGCCTGCCTGAGAGAGAAACCAACATGGAGGAAAGCAGAGCGGAGGCAGAAAATACTGGTGACATAGTTTAGTTGTCTGGATATAGCTGTGCCTGAAGCTGGTACACCAGGACTCTTCAGTTAAGAGTAATAAGTACCCTTTTCCGCCTGGGCTGGTGTTTGGGTTAGCCTTTTCTTACCTGCAACTGAGAAGTCTGGCCACACTAAGTGGACCTAAGAGCTAACACTTAGGTACAAAGGTTGCAGAAAGGAAGCATATTATTAACTGCTAAACGCCCAGCCTAAAACAACACTCTGGCCCTCTGCTAGCAGCCAAGGTCTCATACAAATCCAAACATCCTTTACGTAAACCGCTCTAAAATTAATCCCTTAGGGCTTAAGACAATACAAGCTTTGTTCTGAATCAAAGGGAAGAAAGGTATCTAAAACCCTACACTCAGACCCCATACCCTCAATCCAGCCACCATCAATAAGAATGTGCATTCATTAATTGGCTTTTTTTTTAAGTTAAGGAGAAAATAACATTCCCCCTCCTTTCCCTGCACCCCACCTCCCCCCGCAGGACCTTCTGTAATGGAGCTTAAACAGGTGATTCTCATTTTAACCTTATGGCAATCCTATACACACAGCCTCTTTCTATCTGGGGAAACTGAAGTCCAGAGAGGTTAAGTTATACTAGGTCAGTGGTCGGAAAACTGCGGCTCGCGAGCCACATGAGGCTCTTTGACCCCTTGAGTTTTTAGGAGTACCCCAATTAAGTTAAAAACAATGTACCTACCTATATAGTTTACGTTTAAAAAATTTGGCTCTCAAAAGAAATTTCAATCGTTGTACTGTTGATATTTGGCTCTGTTGACTAATGAGTTTGCCGACCACTGTACTAGGTAACTCAGTCAGGAAATACTGGCAATTAAGCTGGGATTCCAAGACTGAAAACTCTAAAATCTATGCTCTTCCTTCCAATTCCGTTTTGTCACAACGTCACATATTCCATAGCAAAAGAGATCATGGAAATAGAAGCATCTGCCACTGTAAACTGCCAATCATCTGTTAGGTTAGTTATTATAATTATACTGATGGTGATTTACTGTGGCATCTGAAAAAAAAAAGGTAGAAAAATAATGAGTTATTCCTTATTGAGTATCTACCATGTGCTAAGCATGTTTATATAGATTGTCCTATTTAACCCTCCTAACAATCCTGCAAAGAAAGTACTATTCATTTAGTACTGTGGAGAAATAAGTGACTTTATCCAGGTCAGGCAAATAAAAAGTGGGATTTAAATCCAGATGTGTCTGACTCTAAACCTAAGCCTTAAGGCCTCAAACAGCCCTTATTATCATCAACACCCAACTCCCAGTGGTTCATGTTCACCAAACCACCTTCCACTCCAGGGATATAGTGACCACAAATCCTGCAGACAATTCATCAAAAATCTAAATGAGAAGCACGTTTAAAACCTTTGTAAGAATCTTTGTATACAAATTTAGAAATAAGAAAAAGAAAACAAAGGCTTGTCACTTACTATGTCTCTGCTTCTAGCTCCAGAAAGTTGGTCACTAAAAACTATGGACTGTGCTGGACCCACCCACTGAGAACAGGGTGCCTTGTGGTTGGGTCAGGTATTTATAAAGTGGACACTGTGGTCTATTAAACACTTTCAAGACCATGCTTCTTACCCTGGACAGCACTTCTCAAACAGATCTACCTGTCCTATTGACCCTACCCTGCAACACCCACACCAAACAATTCCAGCGCCCCCATCCCAAACAAGCACAGACTTCCATACTTCCGTTATGCCTGCCCAGACATTATGCTTTCCTGAAATGCCCTTTAATTCTTCCTTCTCCGCTGGATCTCGAAAATTTACTCATCATCCAGAGTCCAAATCAAAGGGCAGCAACGTTAACACTTTTACAGCAGTACTGGCCAACCTTCTCCACACCGCGGCGCACGGAGAACATGATAATATTTGTACGGCATACTGGGGTAAAGAACAAAGCTGCTCCCAGCCAGAAATGACTGGCAGGGGGATCTGGCTGCCCCAGGCCCTCTCATATGCCCCAACACCAAGCGCAATCAAACGTCCACGCACCACACGCCGACTTTCATTCTTGCTCTTGTCACATATACACGGAAAGACTAACTGTCCCACTTACTTGTCTCTCCTGCCAAACCATGAGCTCTCAGCAGAATGGGATGCAATTTTATTCACTCTCTATTCCCAGCAACAAACACAGGGGCTGGCAGCTACTAAGTCCTCAAAAAGATTGCTGAACCGAATCCTGGCAACCTCTTAAAACGGTCTTTCAAGTTATAAACAGCAGCAATTCTGAAGCTGGGCTCTTCAGGATCTTCCCGACTGCAGAAAAAAGGAGCTGCTACCAACATACTCTAAGAGGGATTGTCTACTTCCCACCCATGGAGAAGAGGTACGTCCCTTTTATAAATTCATTCATTTAACAATATTTATCAAGCACCTACTCTGTGCCAGGCATGTGGGCTATGTAACAGTGAGAGAGACAAACAGACATTCAACAAATAGTTCCATATACTTCCCTGTAGGTGAAATAAGTGTTCTAAAAGGGACATCCACAGCAGAGTACAGTTAAGTAGATAAATCTCAATAATGACAGAGAATCTCAGAGAGCTGAAAACACAAATTTTCAGGCAGAAAGAACCAACCAAGTGCCAAAGAGAATATCTACAATCAAATACCCAGCCGTGAACTTTCAAAGCCTCAAGGATAAATATGTGCTAGCAGGTTGATGGAGGAGGAGAGAGGAGAAGCAAAAGACACCAGGAATAACTCAAGGTGTTTGGCATGGGGAACTGGAAGAAAGGGAAGACTGGGGAAGGTGAAGGGCAAAACTCAAAATTTCAGATATTTAAGAGATGCCCCGTGAGAGCTGAATGGAAAGCTGGAGTTCAGGGAGGAGCACTGGGTTTGAAGACACCTGAGAGCTGTCATAACAGGTGGCATTTATAGTTAAGGCCTTGAAAACGGGTAACTCCTCGGAAGTGAAAGCAGGGAAGAGATTAGGATGAGGCCGTAGACCAGCATTAGAGGAAGAGGGGCAAGCACCAGCAGAGGAGAGGCCCGAGCGCTGAGGCCAAGGACGAGAATGCTCCCCTCACCAAATGCAGAAGGTGATTCACGAAGGGGCAGTGATCAGCTGCATCAAATACTGCGCTGGGGCTGAGACCAAGGCACTGGGGGACCCATGGATCGCCGGTGGCCTTGAGGAAGAGCTAGTTCAGTGGAGTGGTGCGGCCTGACGGGGGCGCTGCTAGTCAGGACTGAAGTTGTGGCTGCAAACGGAGGCAGTTGAGAGAAGGCAACTGGAGGTCTGCTGGGGGCGAATGAGGCTGTTTTGTTAAGAGGGGCGCATCTTGAGAATGTAACAAAACTGCCCGAGTTCGGAGCCCATCCTCAGCCCTCGTCTTCTCGCCCCCGGGCGGAGCACCCCACCTTGGCCGGCCTCCGCACCAAACTCCGCCCACTGCGGCTGCCCATCTTCGCGGGACCTGCGGGCGCACGCGCAGACCCCACAAACCCGCGCGGCCCCCCCCACTCCCGGGCCCCGCCTTCCCCAGGGAGACCAGGCGCGTGCGCACCGCCTCTCGGGAGCCGCCTCAGCGAGGCCGGGAAATGGGGAGGCAGTGGGAGGACCCCAGCCCTACGTTCCCGCCACTCTCCCCGGGTCTCAGCTCGGGTCCCATCCCCACCTACCGATCCGCGGGCGGAACAAGCACGGCGCGATGGAAATTGCGAGGGCGGGTGTAGGCGCGTCCCTCGAATGCTTTTCAAAGTCTGTAGATAATAACTCGCTTGCGTTCGAAGATTCGCGGCACCTCGAGAACCATGCTTTTACCCTTTTAAGAGCCGAGTCGCAACGCGGAGGACCCCTTTACGCGTGCGCCGTCCATTTTATGTGACGTGCCGCGCTGCCCCTTGGGAAATGTAGTTTTTATTTACATACTTCCCGACTCTTCCTCTAAACCTTGTTTTAACAAACTGGGGTCCTTGTGTGTTTTCAGCATCCTTTCCTATTCTCCAAGGACCCTGTAAAAGAATAATTAAAAAATTAAAAAAAAAACATGAAAAAAGAATATTGCTGAGTGAGAGCAGTGGGTATATGAGAACTCTGTTTTCTGCCTCAATTTTGGGGAGAACAAAAAAGTCTAAGTTTTAAAAAATAATTTGAAAACAAGCAAGTCTGTAGACACAGACATCGAGCTTTTAGGGAAGCTTCGCAGAAATATATTAAGGATGTGAGCAAACATTTAACTATAATGGTTTACATGCTAGTAGTTTATAATTTCTTACATAACCCCTACCAAAGTTTATATATATATATATCTTTGAATATTTGGTGCTCTGGCCAACTCAGTGAGGTTAGGGTCACCTGTTTTGTTCACCTATGTATTCCCAGCAACCAGTACAGTGTCTGGCGCATAATAAGCCCTCAATATTTTTGTATTCATTAGAAGAATCCCAGATTTCATTCAACACAAACTGTTTCTGCCCAAAATTTCATGCATCATTTTCACCCACCAAGCTTTCTTTTTTTACAATGGTGTCTATCTCAATGGATGACTTGACCTTTTAGCCACTCTCAGCCCTATATCCTGTATTTTAGAGATTTATGCTAGCAGGGATTTCACAAAGTTTGCATTTGTAAAGATCTTAGGAGCCATTTCTCCTGCACCTCAAATATAGACCTTAGTTCCTCCACAGGAGATATTTGGGACTCAATAATTTGTTTTAATTTATTTCTTATGATGTTTGTACAACAAACCTGTTTTACTTGATTACTTTTAAAAATATGTAACGTCTTTTATTTTACTTATAAAAATATGATTAAAAAATTGATTTTAGAGAGATAGAGGCAGGGAGAGGGGTAGATAGAAACATCGATGAGAGAGAAACATCGATTGGCTGCCTCCCACATGCCCCACACTGGGGATTGAGCCTGAAACCCAGGCATGTGCCCTGACCAGGAATCAAACCGGGGGCCTCTTGGTTCATGGGTCAACACTCAACCACTGAGCCTTACTGGCCAGGCTTGATTAATTTTTAAAAAGTGTTTTGTTTTTCTTAGAGTGTTGTCCACATGTAAGGGATAACTCTGTCTTCCCTTTCCCATCTAAATTCCTCAAAAAGAATTGTGGGTCCTCACTTCATTATTTCACCTCCCACTTGGCAACAATGGCCTGATCCAGCACCTGGAAGTTATCCTTGACACCACCCTTTCCCTTTCCTTACATACTCAATCCATCACTGAGTGTCTGCAATATAAGAATAAGAACAGTTCGCATTTGTTGGGCACTTACTATGTATCAGGCACTGTGGAAATGCTTTACATGTATTCATTGGTATAACATAGTAAATCCACTTTTCATCTCCACCACATCCACCCTAGTTCAAGGTGCCTCCACTCTTGCCTGAACAACTCGAAAAGCTTCTTATTTTTAAAAATCCTGGATGCAGACTTGGAATTACTCATTTCTCACTATAGCACACTATCATTAGGGCTCTGCATGACTTCTTTCCGGTTTTATGGCCTTTTATCTCTTTTCTCCACTCCTGCCACCTTCCCCAATGGTGTATGGGAGTGTCTTTGGAAAACATGTGTGGTGTTTAGTGTGAGTGTATTTTTAACTTCCCTAAATGGTATTGTGCTATAAACCTCACTCTACTTCTTACTCTTTCCACTTAGCACTATGCTTTTAAGACCTGTCCTTATTGCTATGTATATACTTAGTCTGTTACTTAGAGAACAACTGTGCAATATTTCATAGTGGACATCCACATTTTAGTTATTCAGACCCAGGGTGAAGGACCTGCCACAGTGAACACCTCATGCATGCCCCTTGTGGCCTGTGTGGGTATTTGGGGCGGGGGGGTGTATATCCACTAATAGGTCTGAATAATAGCCTCTTCAATTTTCTCTCCTCATCTATTCTGGCTAGGGAAATCTTAAAATGCGAGTGCGTTCATATTCTGGCACCCCTGTCTCCTGCTCCAACTCCTCCTCTTCCAATCCGTTTCAGCCTTCTCAGTCTTCTTCGGGTCTCACACCTGCCATGTGCCCCCTACATGGCCTCTGCAAAGGCTGCCTGGAGCACATTTCCCTCCCTTTCCCTCCATATGTCCTTCTCATCTTTAGATCTCCCTGACTAGGCCAATCTCCTCTGTTATAGTCACTCAAAGCAAGTGTGAATTTCCTGCAATTGTGACAATTATTTTACATTTGTGACATAATTTGATTTATGTCTGTTCAACCCCTCATCCCCTGCATTACATATTGCAGGAAGGCTAGGCTCATATTTGTCTATGCGCATCATTGTATCTTTAGTACTTAGCCTAGTGCCTGGGGAATAATATAAATATTTGTTAGATGGAAGAGTAAGTGAGGAAGTAATCTCTGCCCAAGGAGGGCTATTGAGGGGGCAGCATCTTGGTCGGGTGACTGCTATAGAATTTGGTTTGCAGTTCGGCAGGACCAGAAATTCCATTTTGTCAGCAGTCCCTCAGGATGCAACTCACAAGTGACCAAGGTATAATCCAGGAGTCTGCTGCTGAGTCCTATGTGGAGAGTTCGAACTGTGGAGCTGACCAGAACTCCCTTCGCCTGGGCAGCACAGTTCCTTCCTGTGAGCGAGCCACAGCATAGCAAAGACATCTGGGACTTCCTGGTCTATTCTTTTCTTTTTTTTTTTTTTAAATCCTCATCAGAGTGGGAGGGGGAGAGACAGAGAGAGAGAAACATCGATGTGAGAGAGACACATCTATTGGTTGCCTCCTGCATATGCCCTGACCCAGGTGGGGGAGGAGCCTGCAACCGAGGTACATGCCCTTGACCGGAATCGAACCTGGGACCCTTCAGTTTGCAGGTTGACACTCTATCCACTGAGCCAAACTAGCTAGGGCTTCCTTGTCTATTCTTAAGTCTCAATGCTTCAGATCATCACATCTGATGCTTTTCCAAAGAGCCTTGAAAAATCACAGGGAGCATCATTGAAGGTCTCTTGAGGATAGGAGGAGGGGGTTACATTGCACAACTTCCTAATTATCCCTTTACAAGTCCCTCCTTTCACAGAGTTCCATTGCAGAGGGCAACCCTCACATCACTCCCTCTTCTTTGCTTTCTAGGCCTTCAGAATTGGCTTTTTGCATGGGGGCTTCATACTCCTTACACATAAAGCCAGCTAGCCATCTCTCAGCTTATCCCTGTTCATGCCCATCCATTATCCACTTGGGGAAAACAAAGACGGCTCTCTTTTAGGATCTGACCTCCCATGGAAGGCAGGTGGGGGAAATTGTAGCTATTTACATTTAATGGTATTTGTCCTCAACACATACAACAGAAGCCATATCAGAAGGTGGTATAGTATGCTTGGAATCCAGCATACTATTCTGGAAGGGGATGAAATAAATTAACTCTTAAAAATTGCCTTTCCCCACCATTTCTAAAATAGGTATACACTGCGAAAAAGTCAAACACCTCAGAGATCTCAAATCTATAATGGAGAAAGCACAAGTTCTCTACAACCCCAGTCTAGGATATAACCAGTATTCTCCACTCTACAGATGTTTAGGGAGAGTTTAGTACACACCCCATGGCTCTCCCCTCCAGCTGTGTCCCACTCTCTCCCACCACCTACTCAACCTGCAAGGAGCTGGTCATCCCTGGCAAGAGATTAGTTGAATAGATTTTCCTCTTAGGGATGGAGTGATGTTTCAGACTGAATAAGCCACCAAGCAGTACTCAAAGATCACCCTGATGGATCCCAATGATCCTCCTGACATTCCGCAGGGTGCCACCTTTGAAGACCAGTCCTTCATAGGGGCCCCCAAGAGCACATCACCACCCAGGTGTGGTCTACTGAAAGTCAACTAGAACACATGAAACCTTGGCATTTATACGGTCCAGGGTTGTCCAGAAAACCTTCATCAAAAATTAGTGAGAGAAAAGTGAAGGGATTAAGCACAAAATAACACACACACACAAAAAAAAAACCAAACAAACAACAATTCATAGACACAGACAACAGTATGGTGATTACCAGAAGGAAAGAGGGGTGGGGACAGGTAGAAGAAGGTAAAGGGGGGATAAATGGTGTTGGAAGGAGACTTGACTTGGATGGTTTAACTCCTGGAGTTGGGCATATTTTTTAATATATCTAAAAAAAAAAGATGTATTATAGAACTGTACACCTGAAACCTATGCTATTTTATCAACCAATATTACCCAATAAATTCAATAAAAATTAAAAAAAATTAGTGAGATATTGCCCACCCATTTTCCCCCATACAGCAGGACATTAACAACCACTCTGTGTTTACTCCACTGAGCACATGCCAGACTGCCCAGCAGAGAAGGTGAGCGAGGCTGCTCCTGCAAACACAGAAGTGACAGCATCGGCCATCACATGCCAGTAGCACGAGCTGGAGACAGATTTGAGACTTGAGGACATGAGACTCTTAATTGGTATGTGTGCTGAGCCATCTTGTACTGATCTATAGACCTAGAGAGACAGGTAATCCTATATAATAAAATCCTAATATGCAAATTGACCAAACGGCAGAATGACCAGTCGGCAGGGGCCAGGGCCTGCAAGCAGGCGGTGCCAGGCCAGCCAACGTGGGTGTCAGCGGGCAGAGAGAGGGGATGGCCATTGGGGGGCGGCGGTGACCTGCGGTGGCAGAGGGGCGATGGGGAGTGGGGTCCAGCTGCTTTCTGGCTGGCGCCATCCCCTGATTGGCCCATCAGTCACCTCCCGCAGAGGGAGGCCATCAGCGGTGGTAGCAGTGGGGTGATGGAGGCAGGGCTGGCCGCTCACCAACCAGCGTCATCCCCCAATCAGCCCTCCAGTCACCTCCTGCAGAAGGAGGCCACTGGTGGCGGCTGGGTGATGGGTTGGGCTGGAGCTGCCCCCTGGTGGTTAGTGCGCTCCCACAGGGATGTCCACAGGGAGCAGGCCTAATCTGTCAGTTGGACATCCTCTAAGGGCTCCCAGACTACAAGAGGGCACAGGCTGGGCTGAGGGATCCCCCTGAGTGCACCAGGCCTCTAGTCTACACTAATAAAAGAGAAACATGCAAATTGACCTTACCTTCACGACGCCCACAGCCAATCAGGAGTGACTATGCAAATTAACCCAACAAAAAATGGCAGGTTAATTTGCATATGCAGGCGCCAAGTGATGAAGCAGGCATTCTGCACTGCTCCAGCCGCTCTGGGCCTCTGGGTAGTGTGGGAAGGCAGAAAGGCGGCTCCTGGCTGAAGCAAAGGCGGTGCCGGCAGCCAGGGTAAGGAAGGCCCGTTCTTCCACAAATCTTCATGCATCGGGCCTTTTGTATTTTAATAATAGCACTGACCAGGGGGACAGGAGACTATGGCCCGAAATCTAGGACAAGAATTCCCTTGTCCTCCAACTATTTTGGTTAACTAATGCATGATTCTTTCCCCCACTGTGGCCTTCCTGGAACACTGTTCTGTGACCTCCTGGTCTATCTGACTTCTGCTCATCCTTCCTAGGTCAGGTCACACATGACCTTTTCTGGGAGTTGCTCACAAGCCTGGATTAGGTGCACCTTGCAACTTAAAGATGCACTATCATCCACTAGCCTGTCAATGAGCCCTTGAGTACATGTACCATGTTCTGCTAACTTTTATATCCTAGCATCAAGCAAATGTCTGCCTTATGATTAGTGCCCTAAACATCAGTGGAGTGGAGAATGCTATCCTCTCTGGCCCTTATTTAATGGTCTGTGAAATGGGGTTGGGTTGCTGATCTCTAGGGAGACTTCCAATAATAACATTTAGTATTCCAGATTCTTCTATTGTTTTATCTGGCCATCTATCTTCTTTAGCAACCAGGAGCAAGGTGTGCCACCTGTATTATGCTGAAAACAATATATTGCTCGCAATCTATATTAGCTTAATAATTTTAATGCAAAAATTAGTGTACATAATGTTCTGCAACTTGCTTTTTTTAATTCAACAATGTATCATGGACAACTTTCTCATCAGAGCTAGAGACATAGCTTATTCTTTATAATGGCTACAGAGAACTTCACAGAGGCTGCTTGACCAGTCACCTACGATGGACATGTAGGTTGTTTCATTTTTCTCAGTTACAACCGGTGGGGAGCATTTTGGTAGGATATTCCTGCAAGTAGAACCACAATATCAAGAGGTTATGTGCATTGAACCTTCTCATCAGTACTGCCAACTCGCCCATTGAGTGACCACATTCATTTATGTTTAAGGTGATGATATCACACCGCCAAGAATAATTGCAAGTGCCGCTGCCAGCTTTGAGGACTTCCCTGGACTGGGGCTAAGGTCATACAGACACATCTTGCTTTACCTCATTTAGGCTTCTTGAGTCCCCTAGTTCTACAGTCAACAATCCACCTTGATTACATATCCTGCCTTTGTGAAGGAAGCTCCTGATCCTTTGAGCCAAAGACTTCCTCCCATCCCTCAGGCTATCCAGGTTTTTCGGACTTGGATGGTTTAACTCCTGGAGTTGGGCATATTTTGCTGTCTTTCTCACAGTTGTACTTGTTCAAGTTCCACCACTTCTAGGAAGTCTGCCCTGATGCTCCCCCCAACCCCCTCCACCCTTCCAACCTTCTACTCCCTGCTGGGTTAGTTGCCCTCCTGTGTTTACTCCAGGCTAATCATACATAGTAGTAGATAGCATGGTTTCACTGCTCTTTATGCCGTTTCTCGGTCAATAGATGATTTCTAAACTTTTCATTGGTAAAAACAACACTATAAAGTTTTGCTCCCTTCCTTTATTATTACTTTGGGCTAAATTCCAATGAACAGAATTTGTGTTTATGTATCTATTGTTCTGTGTATAGTTATACAGATCTGAAGTATAACAATTTAGATTCTATTCAGTGTTACGTGTAATTGCCTGCTCCAACTGTGGTAACCAGTTATGGAGCTCTTTTTCTCAGTATCTTGTTTCACTCTGATGACAGTCCTGTGAAATAAGCAGTTGTCATCTTTGTTTTGCAGATGAAGGCACTGAGCTTAAGTAGCTCAATGACAATGAGTAAGGTAGCAGAGTCATAATTTGTGTTTTGATCTGTCTGCTGTCCAAGTACATGGGAGGCTGCTATATTTCCTGAGCTCCTAAAGACACAAGTTTCCCAAGCTCATCTGGTCCAGGCTCAATAAGGGGATTTACCTAAACTATGCCAGGCAGATGGATTAGAGATCTGGGTTTCAAACTCTGGGCTTCCCTTGGTTTCTAGTTCTTATTTTCACTCATCACTAGAGCAAGAGGGTCTCCACTTGACCAGCTCAGCTCTTCCATGCTGCGACTCAAGGCATCTCCTGTTATGCAGCTCATTCTTCCTCTAGGTCATGGATGACAAAGGCCATGTCCTGCCCCCTGGGGCAGAAGGAGACTTGGGCATTAGGATCAAACCCATCAGTCCCATAGGCATCTTTTCTGGATACATGGTAATGAATTTGTGCTCTTCCACCTCTGCCCCCTAGTGGGAATATGGGGCTCTGAGAGTGAGGAGGGAGGGTTCAAAAGTTATGAACTTCCCAAGAGGCATCAACAAGGAGTAATCAGTGTCTAAGAATGGGTGCTTTGCCAAGAAAAGAGTGGCCATTCACCCCTGCCATCCTTAGCCTATCACTAAGATCTCATCTGAAGAATTATCTTTATTTGGATAACCCTTTCCACCCATAAGAACTGTTTCATGGCAGAAAGCTTATTGCCCTGAACTATATGTGGTAACGTTCTCCCAAGGGTAGCCCTGCATCCAAGAATCATCTCCCTACTCTGTGCAATTGATCCTCAGTAGAGCCATGTTAGACCCATCACACTGAGACTCCACCATATAGTCTCAGATGGACTCAACACCCACAGAGATATGCCAGCAGGGGCTGAATGGTGACCAGGAGAAAGAGTCAAGCTGGGGGTCAGGAGATCTCACTTCAGGTCTTGCATTCCTACCTTCTGACCTTAGAATGTTAGAAATAGATGATCCTTGAGTCCAACTGCCTTGCTTTAGAGGTGAGGATGTGAAACCAGAGATTACAAGACTCATGCAAGCCCACCACGATTGAAAAGGGCATGGAAAACCTCAAATATTAAATCAAATAATAAATTCAGTAGTAATAGTTGCTGCTATTTATTGTGTACTCACTACCTGATATGAACTGTCCTAAAGCACTTTGCAGACATTAAACTCATTTAATCTTCCCAATGACCTTATGAAATCCTTGGTGTCAAATTGCTTGAATTCAAAACCCTACTCCACTATTTACTGTGTGAGCAAGTGACTCATCTTTCATGCCTCAGTTTCCTAACCAGTAAAATGTGTATTATAATATCTCATAGTATTACTATGGCTATCAAAAGGCATTAATATTTGTGAAACACTTAGAACAGTGCTATAAAATATAAGTATTTCTCTCTTTACTGCGACCAGCATGGTTAGAGAGTGGACAGGAGTTCTGAGTAGGGGCGACGGGGGATTGAGAAAATGAAAGAGACAGACACAAAGACAGTAGGGAAATCTGGGACCGGGTGGGACAGCTGGCCCTCTGATGGAGAGACAGTGACCCAGAGCTGGTGCAGCACATTTATTTTATACAGTATAATTCTAGGAAGTTTTACTAGAGTTTAAGACAAAAGAAATTATGTGAAATCATGGTTAAAGATCAAGCTGCAATTCTTCATTTTTGTGGCTTCTTTGTAGCTGTCACTCCTGGCTAAGCCCAGATAATTGCGTCCATTCCTTGCACCTGGCTGAACTTAAATAATGAAACCCACCCCCTGGCACCTGAGCTAAGGGTCAGGCTGACAACATACCTGCCTCTGGCACGGTATGTTTCCAGGACGTGGCTCTGCCAACGCCACTGGACTCAGCTGACAATAATCAAAGAAATGCTCATGTGCCTTCCCAGATGCTCTCTACATATAAGAGTGTGTAAAATAAAAGAATTGCCAGAGATCCAAATTATCACTCTCATTATACAGATGAGGAAAAGTGAGTCTCGAAGATGAGAGCATAGCCACTGTGCACTTCTCCAGGCATTTCCTGGGTGCTGTTCTACTCCATTTCACATTCCAGTGAGAGAACTAAGGCATGGAGTTCTCCCCATTTGACAGTCCAGGAAACAGATGGACTCAATGCCCACAGAGATATGCCAGCAGGGGCTGAAGGGTGACCAGGAGAAAGAGTAAAGCTGGGGGTCAGGAGATTTCACTTCAGGTCTTGTCTCTGCCATCTGTAATGGCTATTGGGCTTTGGACACGCCTCTTGATCTCTCTGATCTTCAATACCCTTATTTTTTTTTTTTATTGACTTTTTACAGAGAGGAAAGGAGAGGGACAGAGAGCTAGAAACATCGATGAGAGAGAAACATCGACCAGCTGCCTCGTGCACACCCCCTACCGGGGATGTGCCCGCAACCAATGTACATGCCCTTGACCAGAATCGAACCCGGGACCTTTCAGTCCGCAGACCGACGCTCTATCCACTGAGCCAAACCGGTTTTGGCTTAATACCCTTATTTTTTAAATGAAGACACTAGCCTATGAACTCCCTATGCTGTCTTCCAACCCAGTGACTGAATGTCCAGTCCAGAGCCCACAATCCTACACTTGAACAAGATACAAAGATGCACTAACAAAGGGTGAACCCCAAGACTTCTCACTGTTCAAGAACAAGTGCCTCAACTGAACAGAGGGGTCCAGGTGGTATATTTCTAGAACTTTCAACTCTAACAAATTTGGGAAAATGTATCATAAACCTTGATACCCTTAAATGGTGTCATGAAATGGAGCAGGAATTAGTTAGGCTGACACCTAAAGGGAAAGCGGGATCAGTCAGGGAAAATGCCCTAGAGCATGGGTGCACGAGTGCATTGATATCACCTTTAGACCGGATCAGGGGAGTAGGGGAGAAACCCTGGGAGGAATATCTGAAACGAAAGGGACACCAGCTCCACTGGGGCTGGGGTTGAAGGTTTAGGGCATGCCTGCCATGCGTTGTTGTTTAAGTTGTAAAATGCACAACCTGCACGTCTGTTCACGGCAGCCCAGCCTGGGACAGAGGATTTAGGCGTTGCAGGCACAACGACTGTCTTTCTGTGGTCACCAGGACAATCTTGAGAAGACAACAGCCAACATTTGAGAGGATTTTTGGCTCATGGGAGACCAGACAATCCAGGGTCAAGATGGATATTTCCAGTTCATGGGGCGGCAGGTGATATCATGAACTCCAGTGGGTGAGCTTGATTTCTGGGCTGAGAAGAGTAATCTGCATCTTTATTCTGACAGATTCTAGACTTTGGGGTTGGCCTAGAGGTTGTGTCCAGTCTTCTCTGACAGGTAGGTTCTTCTCCAAGTACCAGATTGGACCCATAGAGGTGGAGACTGCACTAATGGAGCACCCTGCTGTGGAGGAGATGGCTGTTGCCAGCAGCCCAGACCCTATCCGAGGAGAGGTGATAAGGGAGCAGCAGCCTGGGGGTGTGCAGATTTGGGAAATGAGGGCATATAGTATGATGGTTAAGAGCATGGACAGCCTGGGTCAAAATATTGGCCATACTGCTTACTATCTGTGTGACTTTGGGCAAGTTACTTAGCCGCCTTCAGCCTCAGTTTCCCATCTGTAAGATGAGGGGTTGTTTGATGATTAAACGTGTTACTATTTATAAAGTGCTTGGAATAAGATCTGTCACATAGCAAGTACCTCACAAGGTCCACTGTTATTGGCACTTGAATCAGAACTGATCCCTGACCAGGAGAACCGAGGAGGAATTTGAACCAAGAGATAGAGCCCTTGAATCATGGGATTTACAGTGAGAATATGGGCAGAATATGGGCAAGATGAAAGACCCTTATAATAATGCCATGGTTAGAGAAAAAGATCCAGATGGAGTCTATGGGAGCTTGGTGTATGTGTGGGGAAAAGTTAAAGTGCAGAGGTGTGGGTCAATGTCCAGGTACATTTCTGCAGGTGCAAGTTGACACTGTCATATCTCTGGCAAGTATGAGACATATCACCATAGAAATCATAGCAGCCACTAGGCATGCGCCCCAAGAGATAGGGCTGGGATTGGACCCGAAACCCAGGTGGGTGCTCTTGACCAGAATCAAGGCCACAACCTTTTAGTCCGTGGACCAATGCTCTAACCACAAAGCAAACTGGCTAGGGCTGCTCTTACTCTCTCTCTCTCTTTTTTAAATCCTCACCTGAGGACATGCTTCTTATTGATTCTAGAGAGAGAGAAAGGAAGAGGGGGAGAGAAACATTGATCGGTTGCCTCCCTCACTCACCTTGACCAGGGGATGAACCTGAAACCTAGGTGTGTGCCCTGATTGGGACTTGAACCCTCTGCGATCCTTCGGTGCACAGGACGCCACCACAACCAACGGAGCCACACTGGCTAGGGCTTGCCTACTCTTTTTAATGAGCATTAATGGAAAGAAGGAACCAAAGAAAAGGTACAGAATCAAGGCAGCAACTTTTGATAGAGGGAGGGACTTGAACACATGTGGCAAACATTGCTTTTCTCCTACTGTTATGCACGGAATTGTACCACCCAAATTCAATATCCTGAAGCCCTAAGCCTAAGACCTCAAAATGTTTGGAGACAGGGCCTTAAAGAGGTGATTAAGTTAAAACGAGGCTATTACTGTAGGCTCTGAACCAATCTGACCAGTGTGTCCTTCCAAGAAGAGATTAGGTCATACAGAGAGAGAGAGAGAGACACCAGGGGTGCATGCACAGAGAGACGGACACGTGAAGAGGCAAGCAAAGAGGAAACTAGCCCTGCCAGCACCTTGACCTTGGACTTCCAGCTTTCAGAACTGTGAGAAAATAAGTTTGTGTTGTTTAAGCTGCCCAGTCATGGTGTTATGTTATAACGACCCTAGTAGACAAACACACCCACCCACTGGCCATGCCTCACCACTTCCTGATTTTGTTCAGAATCAGAGTGAGCTCATCACTAGAACATGAATTAGGATGTGATTAAGTCAATCCTTTTCCATGTCTCTTCAATGAAGTCAATGAGAAAGTTTCAGTTTGCTACTTCTACATCTTCTATTCTTATCCTGGTAGAGAACATTTGTTACTCAGCAAATTTTCACGCTCTACTCACCCGCCCGCCCCCTACCCTACTCAAGGTAGGAACATAGTTCTTCACTCCATGAGGTCGAGCGTGGTCCTTTAATTTGCTTTGGCCAATAGAATGTTAATAAGAATGGCACAAACAGGTTTTACAGGTGCCTATTTGTTTTGGCTTGATTTTTGGTGCTTCTGCCATTCATCATGAGAAGAATATGCTGTGGAGAATTGCTGGCCCCAGAATGAAAGGCTCAAAGAGTAAACATAATCTCAACCCATATCCTGAAGCTGAGCCTCCCAGACACCCTGCAGATATGTGAAGAAGAAGTATGTGCTGGTTTAAGCCACTGAGGCGTGAAAATTTTTTGTTATGCAACATCATTATAACAAAAAGGAATTTACAAAAGCTCAATTCTCCTTTTTAACAAAAAGACCAAGACTAGCCTCAAATACTTGTCAGGCAACCATATCCAAATGAGATTTTTAAAACGATGACAATTAGTGCTTTCATTGTATGCATTTTTAGTTTTGTTTTTTTTTTCGGTTGTGGCAATTAAAATTAATTTTTAAATTATAGTAGTGGTACAGTTTCATTTGGATGATTAATATTTTTTGCTTTTTAATTTAATATTTCAGGGAATCAATGTAAAGACAAATACTGAGTAAATAATACTATAGGCAACAGTTGGTTATAGAAAAAAGAAAAGAAAATGAAGGTGAGGCATAGATTACTGAAATTTGAGAAACACTAGAGTCAGAATGGGACAAAATTACAGAAGAGAAGGGAAGGGATGAGGCCAAAATGAAAACCCAAAAGAAAAGGCAAGGAGTGTCATTTTTATCTAAAAGGAAATAGTCAAGGATGGAAGAGAAAGGAAGCTGACTTTTGGAGTTGAAGGCTATGAGTTTGAGTTCTAGTTCTGTTACTCCAGAAGAGTGCCCTTGTAATAGTGAGGAATTGTAACCCCACCACCATAATGTTGGCATTGTTTCTGTGCTGATTCTGACTGATATGGAGCTTGTAGATGGCATGTTTGTATAAGAATCCTAGGAACTAACTTCTGAAGGCACAGACTCCAACCCCTAGTCCTCCCAGTTCCAGGAGATTCACTGACCTTCCACCATAGAACCAGGATGATGTAGAACCAGGATGACAAAGACCAGGATGATACAGCAGACCATCACTTGACCAGTTTCAAGGTCCTTATTAGAATAGACTGTGCTGGCTAGAACATGGAGAACTTTTCAACCTTCTCCCCTTGATTTCTTTGTTCTGCTTTCCCTCTCCCTCCTTATAAAAACCTCTGCCTGCACTGAGGTAGGAAGATGGGCTTTGGATAAGAGTCCCCCACCTTCTCAGGTAGCCAACATTTGAATAAACCTCTTTCCTTTTTCACTAGCAGCTGTCTTAAGAGTTTGGCTTTCATGGTGGCAGGCAGCCCAACCTTGGTATTGGTTACACCCTGCTCACTCTGAGCCTCAGTTTCCTCATCTGGGAAATGAGTGTGATCCCACATCATCATTACTGAGACTTTGGGTTCTTGTCTCCTGATAGAAAAGAATTTAGACCAGAGACACTGATAAAAGCAAAGGCAGATTTATTGGGGCTTTGCAGAGGGCAAAACCACTCAGGTTATACACCCCAAATGTGAGGCTTAAGAGTTTTTATTCCTTGGGAATACAGAAGTTTCTGGAGTTAACCAGGTTGGCTGGTTCCTTTTTTAGGAACGCTTGGGTCCCACTGAAGTCCTGGTACCAGTTAGTAAAGCAAAACATTCTGAGATTGTGCAAGGCTTATTATGGGATGCAGAAAGGGACTTTCCCAACAGGTATTGAGTTTTTCTCTGGAGTTTTTGGCTTGGCTTTAAATCTGAAAAACAAACTTAAAAGAAGTCAGGCTAGTTCTAGGAACACTATTTTATAGCCACCTGTTGATAAACTGCCATAGTTGTCAGGGCTTCTTGACTCAATGGGGCAATTTTTGGAAACATTTTATTCTCCCTGCTTCGTCATTACAGGGATGTAGTAGTGATTCGTCGAGATTCTGCCTGTGGAAGCAGCTCTCCGGGTTCAGGTGGATAACTAGGAAGAGATTAATGTTTGACAGGCGTGAGTGTGAAGGCCAGAGATGGGGCTCAAAGAATGAACGCTTTGCCCTAGCTGGTTTGGCTCAGTGGAAAGAGGGTACGCAATACCAAGGCCTGCATACTGAAGGGTTCTGGGTTCGATCCTGGTCAAGGGCATGTACCTCAGTTGCAGGCTTGGTCCCCGACCCTGGTTGGGGCCTGTGAAAAGGCAACCAATCAATGTGTCTCTCTCATATCTGTCTTTCTCTCTTTCTGTCTCTCCCTTCCACTCTCTCTAAAAATCAATGGAAAAATATCCTCGGATGAGGATTAACAAAACAATAACAAAAGAATGAATGATTCACCTTGGCCAGTGTGGCTTAGTTGGTTGGGCGTTGTCCTGTGCACTGAAGGGTTGCCAGTTCGATTCCGGGTCAGGGCACATTCCCCGGTTGCAGGCTTGATATTTCCCTCTCATGTCAATGTTTCTTTCTTTCTCCCTCTCCCTTCCTTTCTCTCTAAAAATAAATAAAAAATCTATCTATATATAAAAGGCTAATATACAAAGTGTCCCCTCAGGAGTTCAACTGGGAGACCAGGAGTTCAGTTGCTCGCTATGACATGCTCTGACCACCAGGGGGTGGTGCGGAGTGAAGGAAGGCCCTGGCCAGCAGCTGGAAGGCCCTGATTGGCTCTGATCGCCAGCTAGGCCTAGGGACCCTACCTGTGCACGAATTTCGTGCACCAGGCCTCTAGTGTTATTAAAAAAAAAGAATGAATGCTGCCTTAGCAATCAGAGATGCAGTCAGGGTGCACACAGCAAACTGGCAAACTGGCTGCATGAACTCTGAGCAGAAATAACCTCTGATTTAATTTTAGGTACCTTTTATTAAAACTTCAGCCTACCAAGAGAGCCAGCCTGCCCATAGAAGGAGAGAGACAGAAGGGAGGAGTCAGCAGAAAAGGATCATTTGCTCAAAATGAAACTGGACAACCAATGGGTTGATATGGAATTTTTTTTACTAGAACCCGGATTCTTTGTCGGCTGGAGTCAAAGAATGAATCCACAGACAGAGGGTAGTATAGCAAAGGTGGAGATTTATTGAAGGACAAGTACAGACTCCCATGTAGAGAGAGGGGAAGAGTCCTGGTGTAGGTTGGCTGGCTACCCCGAATGGACTCCCAAGTGGGGAGGGGGAAAGGGTCCCACCGACTTGTTGTGGTTTATAAAGGCTGTAGTTCTTGTGTCCAGATATCCCCTCTGATTGGTCAATATTCCCCTTCAATTTGGTTTATTATAGTGACTCCTAAAGCCCTTCTCCCTCATGGTCCTCTTATTCCTTCTGGGCTTTCTTCCTTCTTTATTTTGTAAATATAGACCTTTTTTGGCTACTTCCAGTTTCCTTGTCTTATGTAAATGCCACTGTTGCTGCTCCTTTGTCTTATGGAGATGTAACTGCACCTGGCTTCCTTGTGTTATGGAGATATACCTTCTCCCAATCTGTATCCCTATTTTTTCCATGGACCCCAATCCTAAAAATTCCCTAAACCTGCCTGTGTTCCCCTAAAATTCCTGTTTCAGTATGAGAGAGCAGTAGGTCATCCACAAAAATCTGCTCTACCCCTCCCATAAGCCAGCTGCTTATATTGGGTAGAAGGACAAAGATTACATGGGAAAGTAAAAATGGTAGTCACGGGAAAGTCAAGGTATAATGGTTGCAGGTTACAGGCAATGTGGGCCTGGGAGGTGGCAGAGGGGAAGTGCCTCTGGGCACCTGCAGGACCAGAGTACAGGCAATAGGGGCTGGGGTCCCACAGGGCAGGCAAAGGCAGGCCTCTGGGATGAGAATGATAGGCAGTTCTCAGAAAAGGAAGATGGACTGCATTCTCATGTTAGCTCCCATGTGTCAGGGTGTACAACTCTCAGCCAGGTCAGAATGTGCTTTCTCTGATCAGAGCAGAACAATCACGGTTAACAGAGCATGATTAATATTTCTTATAACTATAGCTAGTCCCCACTACTCCATTTCTGCCCCTAACAAAAAGAGCAGGGACATTTATGGAATCTAGGACCAGCTGTTTGATGGACTTGTTACCAAGCAAGGGCTCACTGTCCGATGTGCATAAAAGCCAATACCATGGCACCAGCTTTTGAGAAAAGAAAAAAAGCTTTATTGTGAGGTCGAGAAGCAAGGAATTCCGTCTCCCCGATCCAGGTTTTGGGGCTTGAGTTTAAGGGGTCAGCACCAGGACTGCCTGGACAGTGGCCTCTGAAAGTGTTCTGGTATTCAGGTTCTGATCATGTCCGGTCCTTTGGCTCCGTGGACGGGGGCTGGCGGATGGATATAGGGGATGAGAGGTAGGGGAGTGGGTAAAGGTGGAAATTTGGTTTGAGGAGTAATTTGCAACCTTTTTTCCCTTTGCCGCATGACTTGCAGTTTTGCTCTATTGTCTCTGAAGAAACAACTCAGTATCTTGTAAAAAACAGGATAGGACCAGTCAGAGCTGGTTCTGTGGTTACAGAGTCATGACTTTTTTGGTCATTCTTTTCTACCTACTGATGAATACCGTTTCATCTCCCACGTCCCTTTGAAGCATAGTAATGATCCCTCCTTTGGGAAAACTACTGTTTGAAACGACTGTTTTGAAGTTCTCTGCTATTTCTTGCTTGTTCCTTGTTCCATAAGTCAACTCTGTTATTTTTAGACTATCGCTTATTCTGTAAAAATAACTTTGTTTTTTAACTTAAATTATAGAAAAGACAAACTTAACTGTCTGACCTTGCAAGCTAGCCATCTAAAGGGGCTGGTAATAATCCCCATATTCTCATGCCAAGTGTCTGTTCATTATGTATCCAAGGTTACAGGTGTCTGTATAGGTCTGATATGTACTCAAGGTTACAAGTTGTCTGTATAGATATGACAGATGTTTGTTAGATATGATATATACTCAAGGTTACATGCTGTCTACAAAAATAACTTACACAAAGATGTAGAAGGGTATAAAAAGGGAATACTCCTTCCTGTGTTTGTTCAGAATTTGACATAGATATTCTGCTCTGACCCTGCGTGCAATAAATGACTCCTAATTAATTGGCTTGTTAAGGCATCTGGTATCTAGCTCGCTGATTGACAATACAACGTTTGGAGGCGCCATCGAGATAAGACAGGTGCCTGGGACGGATGGCCTCCCCTGCCTGGCTGCCAGGCTCTGAGGATCTCTGGTGGGTGTGTGTGTGGGGGGTACCACCTGATGAAGTTTCAGGGCCCCAGAGATGCTTCTTGGTGGTTGTAACAGCCAGACAAGGGACACCTGACATGCCCCTGCATTCTTTTGGAGTCATTGGAAAAAGTCTCTGAAGGTAAGGGAATTCAGATTCAATTAAGGAATTTTGAGTTCACTTTTCTGTTTGTTTGCTTGGGACTAGTCATCTTGCTACCAAGAGGAGGACTGGATGCAGTCTTAACTTCTCTGGTAGGTTCTCACCAAGATGTTGGTCGAGAACATTGTCTTGGGGCGTGGGTGCCAGCATCGCCCCCATATCCATTGGGGGAGTTAGGCAGTGTTTCGGTTATCTGTTTAACCTCCAAGTGTTTGCGGGAGTTGGGCAGTGTTTCAATTATCTGCTTAACTCCCAAGAGTGCTTGTCTGCTGAAAAAGTGTGAGTTCGGATGTTTGTCTGTCTGTCTCGGCATAATTATCTGTTCATTAACTGGTCTATAAACGTAAGTGTGAGAGCCTGCATAAAAGTGAAAGCCACTTTGTGTTATTCTGTACTTCTGCTGACTCGTCTGGCTAAAACATTTGATTTATTTAAGGCTGAGTGCTCTGATGAACTGCAAAAATCCCCAAGCAGCTGCTGGGATTTCTTTTTTCTCAGGGTTTTTTTGCTCTCTGTCCTTAGCTAATAAAATTTCTGTCTATGTTTGTATAGTAGGGGCTTTGGTTTGCTCTTCCCTGATTTGTGATTTTTGCTGTATTAGGTTAAAAGTTTGGAATTCTGGGGTTGATTTATTTTATTATTATTATTATTATTATTATTTTTTAAATTTATTATTATTTTTAAATATATATTTTATTGATTTTTTACAGAGAGGAAGGGAGAGAGATAGTTAGAAACATCAATGATCAGCTGCCTCCTGCACGCCCCCGACTGGGGATGTGCCCGCAACCAACGTACGTGCCCCTGACCAGAATCGAACCTGGGACCCTTCAGTCTGAAGGCCGACGCTCCATCCACTGAGCCAAACCAGTTTTGGCTCTGGGGTTGATTTAAAGGTATAAATTTGTGAAGGGTGAAGCCCAGAGAAGATTAAAACGAAGGCCGACTAGGTTCCAAGATTGCTTGTAAGAAAAAGCAAGAGAAAAGTCTTTCCAATGAACTATTTGCAACAAAGTAGTAAAAAGCTATAAAAACTTCAAGGAGCAAAGAACTTGTTATTTACAGTTTTCTTATCTCCTATGGTTGATAGAGGTTTCCAAGGGCAAAAAGAGAGGCAGGACTTGAAATTTACAGGGCCCTGCCCATGCCTGTGACATCATAGTCCCACACGGGTCAGCTGAGGCGGAACTAAGGCTTATGGGGTTAAGATTAGTATATTTTCTTATGGCTTGTGTAAGGTGAAAGAGAAAGCCTGCCAGATTTTTATGACTTTCCTGGGTGATCTCTGCTAACTTCTCATAATTAACTGCTTTGTGGGCTGCCTTTTTCAACCCTTCTAGCCAACAGAAAATCATGTGGTCCCGAGACCTGCAACCTGCCTGCCCTTCCATATAAATTTATAGTGGGTCTCTGCCAGGGACAGCACCCGCTCTGACTAGAGGGGGTGGGGGGAGGTGCCAGTGGAGGGTATCTGCATGGCCCTGGGCATGAAGCCAGATTTGGCACCAGCAATCTCCCGAAGGGGACACTTTGGGGCTGGTGCCGAAGTAGGGGAGGAAGAGAGCCAAAAACTGTTCCGAAGCAGGTGTCAAATAGGGTAGCAGCAGTGGGATTCACTGGGTAGGGTGGTAGGCTCTCAGCCTGCTGAGATAGAGGAGCCCTGGGCTGGGGGACAGGGGGATGGTTAGAGAGATCAAAAATAGTAAAGAAGGAGGAGGATTTGGGATCCTCTGAGGGCTTAGAGTAAAGAAGGAAAAAGCTAAAAGGAAAAGCAGCTGTTACAGAGAGAAGAATGTGTCCTTAAGTGTAAAAAGCCTGGATATACAGGATCCCAGACCGCTTGCCTTGTTTCCCCTACTAAGACAGAGTAAATGGTTAATGCAGAAAGTTGGGGGGCATTGGCGGGGAGAGCAGGGAGAGATAAGTTTTTGTTGATTTTTGCTGGCTGGTTTCTTCAAGGCCACAAGCACTCTGCAAAGCACTATAAATCTTTCTCTGCCCCGTTTTATTCCCTTTAACCCTTCTAATACACATAGAGAAAATCTCATTGTCCAGCCAGATTAAAAGGTTCCTATCTCCGAGCCTGGCAGGGCGGGGTTACTGGGTGGGTGCTTCTTGGGCTGCGTGGGAATGTTCAGCAAAGAAACTTTAAAATATAATATTTTATTGGCCTTACTAGAAAAGAATTAATTCTATAGCCAAGACCAAATCTCAAGGTTATTAAGGTACATTTTCTTGAAAGCAAAGGTCTATTTAAAGTGTATTCATGAATATTAATGTAAGAAATGCTGACTGTTTACTTTTTGGTAATCATTGAAGAATTTAGGTTTCTAAGAATAAGGAATTCTAATACATTTTAAAGGAAAAAGAAAAATATTAAAATAAAGATACTTAATAGAAGACCTAAGGCATAGTTATGCATTTTTGAAAAACATAGAAAGAGGGTTGGATGGCTAATTTGAAAGTGTGAAGTTTATAAAGGTTATGTATGTAATAAGAAGGGACAAAGTAAGGTTTTAGTAGCAAGAAAAAAAAAAAAAAAGCAGTCAGGACAGGGGCAGGTGCGACTTGAAAAACAAAACACACAACACTAAACTCCCAGGAGTCAAGTGGAGGAGAGACGGAACTGAAGTCTGCAGCCGCCCTGGTGACTTAAAGCTGGTTGCTAGGCAGACCAAACTCAGCCACCGAGAGCCAGGTGGGAGAAGGTGGAGGGGCTGGATGCCTGAGTCACGATGGAAGCAGCAGGACAGCAGCAGCGAGAAAGTGGGGGATGCCAGGCTGTGACCTGACACCCGAGCTGATGCCCAATGAATTATGAGTATTTTACAACACACAATAAAAAACTTAAACATTTGACTTACTGGTTAAAAATAAAAATGACACACAATGAGCCCTGTGAAAGTAGCCAGCAATAGAGCTAGGAAAAGTTTTCTGGTTGCAAATGTACTGAAAGGGTTAAGACTTCAGCAGCAGTTTCTGATACTGCAAGGAGTTGGGAGAAAAGACACTCCTTTGAGCTGGAGGACTCAGGACTTTAAACTCTCCTGGGGAAGTGGAGAAAGTTAACCCCTTAGACCAAGGGGTGAGCAAGACACCTGGTTGGGGCGGGGGCTAGATGCCACATTCCTACAAGAGACTGCAGGAGAGGCCACAGTCGCTGCCAGGAAGAAGGACAGGCGGCATGGTAGGGTCTGAAGCCCAAGCCACCACGGCAGGAGCGCTTTGCAATGTACAAACTTGTCTCTCCCTGCAGCCCAGGCTGCGTGTAGCTTACTGCTTAGAGCCAAAGGGATGGCAAGGCAGGAGAGGGTAAAGGAAAGGCACTCTCCATAGACCAGAGAGCCTTCAGGACTTTCAGACTCTCCTAGAGAGGAAGAGTCTGACTGAGGGACTGGCCAAAACCCCTCTGGGTTAGGAGGACCTGAGGCTGCATGTTGAACTACCTAGACTGCAGTTTGCTGGGCAGAAGTGCAAGCCTGGAGGTAAGGGATTAAGGAAATTTGAGTTCACTTTTCTGTTTGTTCACAGTCAGGGCTTGTGTGCAGCAAACAACTTCCTCCCGTGCCGGAATACATTTTAGGGAAATTGGACAGACTGCGTTTGCAGCTAGAGAGAAGAACTGACCGCCGCACACAAGCCCTGACTGTGGCTTACAGAGAACTGTGCAAGGTGACTCCCCTGCTACACTCCCAGGTGCCGGTTGTAGCCAAGAGCATAGATCACCCTGCATGGCATTAGAGCAATGTCCTACATGATGGACTTGGCTGATGCCTTCTTCTCATGAACATGGCTCCATAGAGACAAGGACAATTTTGCTTTGTGTAAAAAGGTAAAAAATGGACTTTAGTCACCTCCCTGAAATGTTTATATAGCCCTGCCATGTGTCATGTTTGGTAGCAGAAAATTTGGCTGCCTAGAGAGGACACAGTGCCAATACTGTACTTCATTATGTCAACATGTTATATTAACCTTTGATTCTCTTACAGATCTGAATACAGCTGCCACCAATTACTATAGACCTATGTAGGTCTACAGGCTTTAGTAGTCTTTGGGAGTAACTGGTAAATGTCCAGTTTCCCATACTAAGCATCATTGTTATGGCCCTATGTTAGCTGTCCTGGAAGAGGGTTATATAGGATTGAATCTCAAAAGAAGTAAAGTGTACCTAGGTGCTAAAAGAGCAGGTGCCCAAATGGGCAAGGAAAATAAAAAGATCTTAAAGCAGGTCAGTATATTTTTCTCCTTATATAATTCCTCCAAAATTTAGCTATCCTACCTAATAAAATAGTAATATGCAAATTGACCATACCTTCGCTACACCCACAAGCCACGCCCACCAGCCATGCCCACCAGCCTATCAGAGCAAGTATGCAAATAAACCCAACCAAGATGGCTACAGCCACAGAGAGCAAGGTTTCCCAGGCAACGGAGGAAGCCAAGCTTTCCGCCTGCCCTTGCCGGCCTAAGCCTCCACTCAAGCTATAAAGTTTCAATTATAGAAGGTAAACAAATCCAAACAGAAATGGCAGCAGCCACGGAGCTGGAGAGAGCAGGCCAGGGTTGCCCCCGGCAATGGAGGAAGCCAAGCTTTCCACCTGCCCTGGCCAGCCTAGGCCTCCACTCCAGGCTACAAAGTTTCAATTATAGAAGGTGAATTAACCCCAACAGAAATGGCTGCCGGCCATGGAGAAAGCAGGAGGCTTGGCTCTGCTCCAGGCTACAAAGTTTCAATTGTAGAAGGTAAATAAATTCCAGATACCAGGGCCTCTGCTTGGGTCGCCAGGAGGCGTGGCTGGCCTGCATACCACCACAGGCCCCTTGCTCAGGCTGCCCCATGCCCCAAGGGAACCCCCATCCTGATCCGGGACACCCTTCAGGGCAAACCAGCTGGCCCCCACCTGTGCACCAGGCCTCTATCCTATCTAATAAAAGAGTAATATGCAGATTGACCATCACTCCAACACACAATATGGCTGCCCCCATGTGGCCAAAGATCCTGCCCCATGTGGACACAAGATGGCCACCACAAGATGGCCAGCAGGGGAGGGCAGTTGGGAGGCACCAGACCTGCAAGGGAGGGCAGTTGAGAGGGACCAGGCCTGCAAAGGAGGGCAGTTGGAGGTGATCAACCCTGCAGGGGAGGGCAGTTAGGGGTGACCAGGCTGGCAGAGGAGGGAAGTTGGGGGCAAACAGGCTGGCAGGGGAGCAGTTAGGCATTAATCAGGTTGGCAGCAGAGTGGTTAGGGGTGATCAGGTTGGCAGGCAGAAGCGGTTAGGGGCAATCAGGAAGGCAGGCAGGCGAGCAGTTGGGAGCCAGCAGTCCTGGATTGTGAGAGGGATGTCCGACTGCCTGTTTAGGCCTGATCCTGGGCAGTCGGACATCCCTTGAGGGGTCCCAGATTGGAGAGGGTGCAGGCTGGGCTGAGGGGCACCCCCATCCATGCATGAATTTCGTGCACCGGGCCTCTAGTACTTAATAAATTAATCATGGCAATACAGTTCTTTGCATAAATTAAATAAGACCGGTTTCCAATAGTGGTTTTATTGACTGAAAACTTTGACTGGAGTATCATGTTTTAAAGAGCCCTGTTTGAACTCTAAAGACTTGAAACCAATAAGAGTGGTACAGAAAAGGCATGGTATCCTGCTTGATAGCCTGCTGGGGTTCTTGTTCCAGCATTAAGAAGGGTTCAGCAATCTGGAGAAATGTTGTGCGTAGATTAAGTAAGAGTCCAAAGATGGAGATAATTTTGAAAGGCATTGGGGGTTAGAGGAGCTTTAGCTAAAGGAGCTAAGTTCTCCTTGTCTCAGGACCCCTTGCTTTTTATTAACACAAGTTGTCCTAAGGCAAGGTGGATATATACACTTCAAAGGCCAGGGTTTCCTACAGAAGCATTATCAGATTGGGGAATAGCCTATGGCTGTTCAGGTGTTTGGCCAACAGGAGGCAATAACATGTAGATTAAGATGCCCTGAGCTGTCTGGCAGCAAACAATCATCTATTCAAATCTTTTTCAGGTTTGGGAAAATGCCTTTAGCCATTCCCAATAGGTGATAACATATGTGACTCAGCCCTTGTTGAGTCCCCAAGTTCCATCAACCTTTTGATGAAACTTGCAATTACGACATGCTGGAATTGGCTTCCGGCAATAGCCCTGAAAATAGGTGGTGCTGGAATGTCAGGCCCATACCCTACCATCACTGGCAGTTGGTCAGAGTAGAAGGGAAGCAATAAGGGCACCTCTGCATCTCTGTGGGACCCACACACACTCTAGACCACAAGGAGTAGGAGGGCTACTGAAATGGGCCTTAAAGCCTAGGGCATGGGCCCGGGTAGAGCCACTGCAGGTGAGGAATTCACCTAACTCAGCAGATACTGCAGGCAGGCCTGATGGCAGCTGGATGGCTTGGCTTCCCGGCCCTATGGGGCACATTAAAATTCAATCATGAAATTCCGGCAAAAGTAGTCAGTTACCATTCTTATTGTGTTTATGCAAACAATCAGGCCAAATTAAATACAATAGATAAATCAGTCTTGATTTGGCCTTTTAAATAACAGAGGGATAATTTTAAGGAAAAAAATTATATTTCAATAAAAGTTATTAAAACTAAAATGTTTTCTTTCCCTCCTACCAGACCATTTGTTATAGTTTGTCTCCACCAGATCACAAGCCCACCTCCTTAGGTGCCCAGGCCTCATTGTCCCTCTGACAGACAGCAAGGCTCTCTTGGCTCTGAAAGAAAACTCCGCCCCTCTTCAGCATGGAAGTAGCTAGAGGAACCCACTGATGTCCATTTTCCCTGAAAGAATTCAGAGCCAGGATCCTTGAGGTAATATATGAGGCAGTAAGACAGACATGAGCAGAGCAAGGCCGATGGGCCAACTGGCACTACCAGATGTAACCAAGTCTTTCCACCTCTACATATATGAGATAAGGGGCTTAGACCGAACCATCTGGTCTCAGGCACTCACCCTCGGGATGTCAGCACAAAAGGCCAAATTAATTGCCCTTACTCAGGCTCTCCGGTGGGCAAAAGGCAAATCAGTAACAATTTACACTGATAGCAGGTACGTGTTTGCAACAGCTCACGTACACAATGCTATTTACAAGGAACAGGGATTTTTTACTTCAGCTGGGAAGGACATTAAAAATAAAAAAAGAGATTTGGCTCTACTAGAAGCCATCTGGCTACCCAAAGTAGTGGCATTGGTCCACTGTAAGGGACACCAGAAAGGGGACTCCCCAGAAGCAAGAGGGAGCCAAGCCGTGAATAAAGTGGCCCAGGAGGCTGCCCTAAAAACTGGTAGGGCCTCTACAGATTCTAGTGACTCTTCCAGACCCTGACCTACCCAACTAAGACAGAAACAGCCACCGTAGTATCTAAAAAGTTACTCCAGGAAATAGTCCCCAGATTAAAAAAAAAAATCTAAAATCTATACTCAATCTTTACTCAAGTCCTTACAGGCTTTACAGTACACCCAAAGAGCAGTCCAGAAGCATGTCTGAGATGCTCTGCCTGTACTAGCTTCTGATCCGGTTCATCCCTTCCACCCTGGTGACTCTGGCTAAAAAAATTTACCACTCAAGGACTGACTCCTACCTGGAAGGGACCACACACTGTCATCCTGACCACTCCTACAGCAGTCAAGGTCAAAGGGATCCCAACATGGCTTCATCACACCCAGCTCAAGGCAGCACAGGCAAAATGGACAATCCTGGACCCTTCGGATCCTCTAAAGATAAAACTTCCATGTGCGCCATGTTATTAATTATCTTTATAGGACTTGGTAAAGGAAACCTCAAAGCTGAATGGGTTAACAATGTTAACAACCCCCTCTCCCACAATAACCCACAAGAGTCAATGATTTGACTCATTTACATAAAACCAGTGGGGAATGAAGCATAGTAATGATCCCTCCTTTGGGAAAACGGCTGTTTAAAACTGCTGTTTTGAAGTTCTCTGCTATTTCTTGCTAGTCCCTTGTTCCATAAGTCAACTCTGTTACTTTTAGATGGTCTCTTATTCTGTAAAAATAACTTTTTTTTAAACTTAAATAATAGAAAAGATAAACTTAACTGCCTGACCTTGCAAGCTAGCCATCTAAAGGGGCTGATACGCTGATTCTGATAATAATTCCCATATTCTCATGCCAAGTGTCTGTTCATTATGTATCCAAGGTTACAGGTGTCTGTATAGATCTGATATGTACTCAAGGTTACAAGTTGTCTGTATAGATATGACAAATGTTTGTTAGATATGATATATACTCAAGGTTACAAGCTGTCTGCAAAATAACTTACACAAAGACCTAGAAGGATATAAAAAGGGAATACTCCTTCCTGTGTTTGTTCAGAATTTGACATAGATATTCTGCTCTGACCCTGCGTGCAATAAACGACTCCTAATTAATTGGATGGTTAAGGCATCTGGTATCTAGCTCACTGATTGATAATACAACACCTTCAGGGTCTCAGTACTCTAAAAAAAAAAAAAAGAGGGTCCCGGCCAGACAGTGTGGCTCGGTGGTTGAGCTACCTATGAGCCAGGAGGTCACGGTTCAATTCCCAGTTGGGGCACATGCCTGGGTTGAGGGCTCAATTCCCAGTATGGGTGTGCAGGAGGCAGCCAATCAATGATTCTCTCTCATCGTTGATGTTTATATCTCTTTTTCCCTCTCCCTTCCTCTACAAAATCAATAAAAATAATTTTTTTAAAAAGAAGAAGAGGGTCCTAGGATAAGAGAAACAGAGACCCTCGGACTTTGAGCTGAATAAAGAGCCCACCCTGCAATAGGTTTGGGAGGTTCAGATTCCCCAGCAAGCTGCACAGATAATATGCAAGAATGTGATATCTGAAACCTGTAATGAAGAAAGGACCCTACAGAGGCCCTGAAACAACCTTTGTTTTTTCCTTTTATCATTTACACGTTACTTACAGTTGCAAATGGATAATACCAAAGATGTCCCGAAAACTGTTAAAGGATATTCTCTAAAAACCACCCCCCCCCTGCAATCACAGTTCTCCTCCCTACAGGTAAATAATGCCAACCCCCCCATCCTTTCAAAGAGACCTGGAGGGTATTTGAAGAGAGCCAATGGTAGAGAGCTTAGTTGGTTTTCTCCCTCCTTACCCAGGTTGTATTAAAATTTGCACCCCATTGGAGCTCCCTCTGGCCGCCCCCTATATATAAAAGAACTCACTGTCCCTCAGGTCCTTTCTTCATCTTCCCAGTAGTGTGGGTGGAACAGGAAAAGCCTCGGGAAGCTCCATCACTGTGGTCCTGGCTTGGGCTAATAGATCAGTACTTCAGTCAACATTATCCTGGACGCCAGGCACTATCCTGGTGTTCAGCATCTGGTCCTCGCACCTGGTCCCAGTCACTGGGGAGGTAAAAGCCCAGGGACACCAAGGTCCTGGACAGCAGGCTGACTCTAGAACCAACCGAGGAATAGTGGAGGTACATGGCATGAAGCCAGATCTCAACTTGAACAATCTCAGAATTTTCTGAAAATGACATTTCCCCCAATGTTCTGGGTTGTGTAAGAAGTAGTGAGTTCCCTGTCTTGTTTGCATCAGATTATCTGATTTCCAAGTTCTCTCTTTCCTTCTGGAGATGGCACCAGCTAAAGAGCTTCTTGGGCCCAGCAAGACCTGATAAGTGATCCCCCCCACCTCCCCCAAGATTCTGAGGCACAAGGAACCAAAAGGGATGCAAAGCTCAATTGCCTGTGGATAATAGCTGGTCTGTCTACCAGGTGGTGCCAAATCCTTGCATTCATTTATTCAACAACTAGAGGCCCGGTGCATGAAATTCGTATACAGGTAGAGTACCTAGGCCTGGCCAGGGATCAGGGCCGACCATGTTCCCCACCTCCCTGCCTTCCTGCCTCCTTCTTCCCTCACTCCCTCAGCACCCTGCCACCACTGCTGGTCGCCTGCCATGTTCCGCGCCACCCCCAGTAGTCAGTGCACATCATAGCGAGCAATTGAACTCCCATTCTACTGGTCGAACTCCCGAGGGGACACTTAGCGTATATATATATTTAGGTGATTCCTAGGACTGGTATTGTCTCACCCAATAACTTTGTTATTTTAATGGGTCTCAAAATTCTGTGACAGATTTTTGGTCATGTTGTTTCCATTAAAGAGTACTGATTAAAACTAATAACTTAAAAACTGCCACACACACACAAAAGAACCAAATGGTCCATAAAACATTCTCCTTTCCTTCTGAAGGTTTTCCGATGCATTGTAATCATTAACCAGTCTTTTACTATTAAACTTAAATGGCCAATTGAGACAAACATTCTGAGACCGTTCTCCCACTACTGAGTAAGACGGGGTGGCAGGTGTTGGGAATAATATTCATTTAGCTTCTGAGCTTTCTGTGCAGACTTGGTGACTTTGCCAGCTCCAGCTGCCTTCTTGTCCACTGCTTTGATGACACCCACAGCAACTGTCTGTCTCATGTCACAAACACTGAAACGGCCCAGAGGAGGGTAGTTAGAGAAGCGTTAAACACACATGGGCTTGCCAGGAATCATATCAATGATGGAAGCATCACCAGATTTCAGAAATTTAGGGCCATCTTCCAGCTTTTTCCTAGAATGACAATCAATCTTCTCCTTCAGCTCAGCAAATTTGCAAGCAACATGAGCTGTGTGACCATCCAGCACCGGTGCATAGCCAGCACTGATCTGGCCTGGATGGTTCAGGATAATCACCTGAGCTGTGAAGCCAGCTTGCTTCCATTGGTGTGTCACCAGCCACATTGCCTCGGCGAACATCTTTGACAGACACGTTCTTGACTTTGAAGCCCACCTTGTCCCCAGGAAGAGCTTTACTCAAAGCTTCATGGTGCATTTCAACAGGCTTCACTTCAGTTGTAATGTTGACTGGAGCAAAGGTGATCACCTGCCGGGTTTGAGAAGACCAGTCTCCACTCGGCCCACAGGGACAGTACCAATACCACCAGTTTTGTAGACATCCTGGAGGGGCAGACGCAGGGGCTTGTCAGTTGGACGAGTTGGTGGCAGGATGCCATCCAGAGCTCCAAGCAGCGTGGTTCCACTGGCATTGCCATCTTTACGGGTGACCTTCCATCCCTTGAACCGAGGCATGTTAGCACTTGGCTCCAGCGTGTGGTCACCATTACAACCAGAAATGGGCACAAATGCTACTGTGTCAGGGTTGTAGCCAATTTTCTTAATGTAGGTGCTGACTTCTTTAACAATTTCCTCATATATTTTCTGGCTGTAGGCTGGATCAGTGGAATCCATTTTGTTAACACCAACAATCAGCTGTTTCACACCCAGTGTGTAGGCCAGGAGTACATGCTCACAGGTATGTCCATTCTTGGAGATGCCTGCTTCAAATTCACCAACATCACCAGCAATAATTAGGACAACACAGTCAGCCTGCGATGTGCTTGTAATCATGTTTTTGATGAAGTCTCTGTGTCCTGGGGCATCAATGATGGTCACATAATACTTGCTGGTCTCCAATTTCCACAGGGAGATATCAATGGTGACACCACGCTCACAGTCAGCTTTCAGTTTATCCAAGATCCAGGCATACTTGAAGGAGCCCTTCCCCATCTCAGCAGCCTCCTTCTCAAATTTGCTCGCTGGTTCTTTTGTCGATCCCACCACATTTGTAGATCAGACGGCCAGTAGTGGTAGACTTGCCGGAATCTACGTGTCCAATGACAACGATGTTGATGTGAGCTTCCTTTCCCATTTTGGGTTTGATTTAGTGGTGGTTTTCACGACACCTGTGTTTTGGCGGCAAACCCGTTGCGGAAAAGGGGAGAATACAACTTTAACAAAGAAAGTTTCCTCCCTCATGGGACTCACATTTTAGTTCCTTGTGGGAGGAGAAAGGGAGAAGCAGACAATAATTAATAAAAATATAGAATAGGATAGGTTGTGGCAAGTGGTATGGAAAATTTGGTAGGTAAGAATCAAAATGATTGCAATTCTTTCTATTTTCAGGAATAGAAAATATATGGGGTGGATTAAGAACCATCTGCTTTTTGTTGTTGTTGTTGTTAATCCTCACTTGGGGAAATTTTTCCATGGATTTTAGAGACTGTAGAAGGGAGAAATATGGATGTGAGAGAGACATATAGATTGGTTGCTTCTTGCACACACCCTGACTGGGGCTGGGATCGAGTCCGCAACCCAGGTATGTGCCCTTGCCCTGAATTGAACCCGAGACCTTACAGTCTTTGGACTGATGCTCTAACCACTGAGCAACTGGCTAGGGCAGAACCATATACTTTTGATAGACTTTTTTGTTTACAAAAGATTTACAGTAAAATCCCACCACCTTGGAGATTACCTCCTTGGAGACTGTTCAATAGGCCACTGGAATGTCATGTTGGATCATTGAGAGGCTCAGAAAAACACCAACTCCTTGTCTTGCCCACACTGATTTATGAAAAGGGGTGCTTTTGCTAGGCTTGCTATCTGGTTTCCTAGATTTAAAATAATTTTAAATTCTTTATTGTTTAAAGTATTACATATGTCTCCTTTTCCCCCCACTGACCTCTCCTCGACTGTTCCCACCCCACAGCACATGCCTTCACCCTCCTACTGTCTGTGTCCATGGGTTATGCTTATATGCATGCATACAAGTCCTTTGGTTACCGCCCCCCACTTCCACCCCCCAACCGTCTTCCATCTGAGGTTGGATGGTCTGTTTGATGCTTCTCTGTCTCTGGATCTATTTTTGTTCATCACTTTATGTTGTTCATTATATTCCGCAAATGAGTGAGATCATGTGATATTTATCTTTCTCCAACTGGCTTATTTTGCTTAGTGTAATGCTTTCCAGGTCCATCCATGCTGTTGCAAATGGTAGGAGTTCCTTCTTTTTTACAACAGTGTAGTATTCCATTGTGTAGATGTACCACCGTTTTTTAATCCACTCATCTGCTGATGGGCACTTAGGCTGTTTCCAAATCTTAGCTATTGTAATTGTGCTTCTATGAACATAAGGGTGCATACATCCTTTCTGATTTCTTGGGATATATTCCTAGAAGTGGGATTACTGGGTCAAATGGCAGTTCCACTTTTAGTTTTTTGAGGAAACTCCATACTGTTGTCCACAGTGGCTGTACCAGTCTGCATTCCCACCAGCAGTGCACGAGAGTTCCTTTTTCTCTGCATCCTCGCCAGCTCTTGTCGTTTGTTGATGATAGCTGTTCTGACAGGTGTGAGATAGTACCACATTGTCGTTTTGATTTGCATCTCTTGGATGATCAGTGATGTTGGGCAGGTTTTCATATGTCTCTTGGCCTTCTGTATGTCCTCTTTTGACAAGTGTCTATTTAGGTCCTTTGCCCATTTTTTGATTGGGTTGTTTATCTTCCTTTTGTTAAGTTGTATGAGTTCCTTGTAAATGTTGGAGATTAAACCCTTATTGGATATAACATTGGCAAATGTGTTCTCCCATGCAGTGGGCTCTCTTGTTGTTCTGTGGATGGTTCCTTTTGCTGTGCAGAAGCTTTTTAATTTGATGTAGTCCCATTTGTTTATTTTCTCCTTAGTTTCCATTGCCCTAGGAGCTGTATCGGTAAAGATATTGCTATGACAAATGTTTGATATTTTGCTGCTTATGGATTCTTCTAAGATTTTTTTTTAACTTTTTTTTTCTTCTAAGATTTTTATGGTTTCCCATCTTACATTTAGGTCCTTTATCCATTTTGAGTTTATTTTTGTGTATGGTGTAAGTTGGTGGTCTAGTTTCATTTTTTTGCATGAATTGTTCCAATGATCCCAACACCATTTATTGAAGGGACTATCTTGACTCTACTGTATGCTCTTGCCTCCTTTGGCAATTATTAATTGAGCATAGTGGTTTGGGTCAATTTCTGGGTTCTCTTTTCAGTTCCATTGGACTATATGTCTGTTCTTGTGCCAGTACCAGGCAGTTTTAAAAACAGTGGTTTTGTAATATAGCTTGATATTTGGTATTGTGATCCCTCTAACTTTGTTCTTCTTTCTCAGGATTGCTGAGGCTATTTGGGGTCTTTTTTTTTATTCCATATGAATTTTTGGAGAGTTTGTTCAAGGCCTGTGAAATATTCCGTTGATATCTTAATGGGGATTGCATTGACTCTATAGATAGCTTTGGGTAGTATGGACAGTTTAATGATGTTGATTCTACCGATCCATGAAAATGGTATATTCTTCCACTTGTTTATATCTTCCTCTATCTCTTTTTTTTTTCTTCAACATCCTGTAGTTTGCCAAGTACAGGTCTTTTACCTCCTTAGTTAAGTTTATTCCTAGTTATCTTAAATTTTTGTTGCAATGATAAATGGGATTGTTTTTTTAGTTACTCTTTCTGTAAGTTCAGTTTTTATCAGGTATAACAATGCCATAGGTTTCTGGATGTTAATTTTGTATCCTGCTACATTGCTGAATTCATTTATTAGGTATAGTAGTTTTTTGATGGAGTCTTTAGAGTTTTCTATGTACAATATCATGTCATCTGCAAATAATAACAGTTTTACTTTTTCTTTCCAATTTGGATGCCTTTTATTTCTTCTTGTCTGATTGCTATGGCTGGCACTTCCAATACTATGTTGAACAGGAATGTTGAAAGTGGGCATCCCTGTCTTGTTCCTGGGAAATGATTTTAGTATTTGTCATTTGAGTTTGATGTTGGCTACAGCCGTGGTCGGCAAACTGCGGCTCGCGAGCCACATGCGGCTCTTTGGCCCCTTGAGTGTGGCTGTTCCACAAAATACCACAGCCTGGGTGAGTCTATTTTGAAGAAGTGGCATTACAAGAAGTTTAAGTTTAAAAAATTTGGCTCTCAAAAGAAATTTCAATCATTGTACTGTTGATATTTGGCTCTGTTGACTAATGAGTTTGCCGACCACTGGGCTATAGGTTTGTCACATAAGGCTTTTATTATGTTGAGGTATGATCCCTCTATTCCCACTTTGCTGAGAGTTTTTATCAAGAAAGGGTGTTGGATTTTGTCAAATGCTTTTTCTGCATCAATTGATATGATTATGTGATTTTTGTCTTGTAATTTGTTTATGTGATGTATAATGTTTACTGATTTGCGGATATTGTACCATCCTTGTATCACCAGAATAAATCCCACTTGGTCAGGGTGTCTGATCTTTCTAATGTAATGCTGGATCCAATTTGCTAGAATTTTGTTGAGAATTTTAGCATCTATGTTCATCAGGGATATTAGCCTGTAATTCTCTTTCCTTGTGGTGTCTTTATCTGGTACTGACATGCGTGTCATAGGTTCGCCATCACTGTTCTAGGTGTTTCCAGCAATCTTTGGTGGTGACTTGAACAGTGGTATTTCTCTCCTTGTTCAATGGAGGTTGGGAGGTAAAATGTCATAGGAAAGTTGGGCCAGAATAGTGGAGATGCGCTACTCCCCAACAACACCCCCAAATGGCTCTAGTAGAGAATTAACAGTTCAAGCCACTACCTGTGACAATACCACTCACATGTGCATGCCTGAGCCAGGTGCTTCCCAGGCATTACCTAATGCAGTCCTTTCAGAGAGCCCAGGGGACACATCTGAGCAGCAACCCCCACACCTCCCTTTTTCAGACCAGAAGACCAAGGTTAGAATAGCAAATGGCCTGCACCTGGGCCATCTTATAAGTGGCTGAGCCAGAATTTCAGCTCAAGAGTTCGAGATTCCAAAGACCCTGCATTTTGCTAGTATAACAATGTTATACTTTAAATCACAAACTAATACAAACAACCAACATTGATTATGCCAAGCACTGTGCTATATGCTTCCACAAACTATTCCATCTAATCAGAACCACAACCAAACAACCATACCCTGGCTGGGTAGCTCAGTTGGTTACAGTGTCATCCAGATACACCAAGGTTGTGGGTTTGATTCCGGGTCTGGGCACATACAAGAAGCACTCAATAAATGCATAAATAAATGAAACAACAAATCTCTCTCAATCTTTCTCTCTCACTCTCTCTCTCATCAATAAAAATACAAACAGGAGATTAGGTGTCACTATTGTCACCCCTACTTTATGAATAAGGAAACCAAAGCTTAGAGAAAAGAGGTCAGTGAAGGTCAAAGAAATGGTAAATGGCAGACCTGAGGCTTCAACTTAAACCTTTCTGCCTCCAAAGCACTGGCTTTAACTACTAGGCAACACTGCCTTTTGCGCCTCATTTAAATGTGAACATTGGCTGAAACCGGTTTGGCTCAATGGATAGAGCGTCGGTCTGCGGACTGAGGGGTCCCAGGTTCGATTCCGGTCAAGGGCATGTACATTGGTTGCGGGCACACCCCCGGTGGGGGGTGTGCAGGAGGCAGCTGGTCGATGTTTCTCTCTCATCGATGTTTCTAGCTCTCTATACCCTCTCCCTTCCTCTCTGTAAAAAATCAATAAAATATAAAAATAAATGTGAACATTGGAGGGACAGGGCTGGGAAAGGGGAGCCAGTGAGCCACAGAGAACAGTGAGAGAGCTGCATTTGACCTTGTTTGTTCATTCACGCTGCACGTCATCCCACAAGAATTGGAGGTGACTTCATATGGTTTGTTTTTCTTTTCTCTTTATTGTTGAAAGTATTACAGATGTCCCTCCCTTTCTGCCCATTGACCCCCTCCCCCCCGCTCCCACCTGTATGGTTTGTCTTTCTAACGATGTGTCTCCATGCAGGCCTAAGATTGCCCTCTGCCCTATCCTACCTGAGTAGCTTCTTCCTTCTGAATCACCCAATACCTGCCAAGTTTTCTACCCCATGTGTGGCCAGGAGCTATTTGGTTATGTACACACCCCTGGAAACTGCTGACCAGAGAGGACTACACATTCAAACTTCACTTTTCTTTTCTGTGACAATCGGAGACCTGACCCAACTGTCTCCTAGACAATCCCCAGTTCCAGGTAAGACGGAGGCAAATGAGAGGTGAATGGCAGCTTCTCTCTCTCTCTCTCTCTCTCTCTCTCTCTCTCTCTCTCTCTCTCTCTCTCTGTGTGTGTGTCTGGGCCAGTAAGTATATACAGAGTCTGGAATTGAAAATCTGCAAGCCTGACTGTAGGTTGGCTGGCCTTTGTAAGTGTCCTAACCTCTCTGATACTTCATTTCCTTAACTGCAAAATGAAGGTGGTGATATCAAGTAGGATATCCATGGGGATATGCATAGGCTGTGCCTAGCACAGTGGCTGGCACATAGCAGGTGATCAATGTAATGTTAGACAGCTGTGCATGGGGTGGAGGGTACAGAGGGGAGTAAAAAAGACCAAGAAGGTGAATACTTGGAAAAGATTCCACTATGCAGTAGTGGGTTCACATTATATAAAGGTTGTGGCTTTCCTTTTCTAAAAAATTTTCATACCTAACAGGGGGTTGGGCTTTAGAATTTGCTGGGTGCTACAGGGCACCTCAATATTTATTGAGCCCTTACCCTTATTAGACACAGTGTCTATTGCACTCGGATTGTCACTGGCAAAGAGATTTTTGTAGATTATTTTACTAATCCTGTGGGCAGCTGGGTGGTAGGTATTGGTACTGTGCCCTCAAGTTCAGAGACACAAAATCACTCAGCTGGTAGGCAGTGGAACCAATTCTGGCTGGTAACGCTAAGATCCCCTGAGACACACTAAGTCTGTTATCTGATAAAATAAATATTTTTTTCAGGCTAAAGTTTGGTGAAATCAGAGCTCTGTTGCTGGATCCCAAGGCACTGTGGGCCTGAGCATAGAGTAGTGGGCCGAGCCACCCCTCAAAAGCCAGTGCCAAACTGAACTTAAGTATTTCAAATGATTGTATTATATATTATATATTATATATTATATATTACATATTATATATTATACTAGAGGCCCGGTGCACGAAATTCATGCACGGAGGGGGGTTGTCCCTCAGCCCAGCCTGCACCCTCTCCAATCTGGAACACCTCAAGGGATGTCCGACTGCCCGGGATCAGGCCTAAACGGGCAGTCGGACATCCCTCTCACAATCCAGGACTGCTGGCTCCCAACTGCTTGCCTGCCTGCCTTCCTGATTGCCCCTAACCGCTTCTGCCTGCCAGCCTGATCACTCCCTAACCACTCTCCTGCCAGCCTGTTTGCCCCCAACTTCCCTCCTCTGCCGGCCTGGTCATCCCTAACTGCCCTCTCCTGCAGGGTTGATCACCTCCAACTGCCCTCCCTTGCAGGCAGGGTGCCTCCCAACTGCCCTCTCCTGATGGCCATCTTGTGGTGGCCATCTTGTGTCCACATGGGGGCAGGATTTTTGACCACATGAGGGCAGTTATATTGTGTGTTGCAGTGATGATCAATCTGCATATTACTCTTTTATTAGATAGGATAGAGGCCTGGTACAGGGGTGGGGGCCAGCTGGTTTGCCCTGAAGGGTGTCCCTGATCAGGATGGGGTTCCCTTGGGGCGTGGGGCAGCCTGATCGAGGGCCTGTGGTGGTTTGCAGGCCAGCCATGCCCCCTGGCAACCCAAGCAGAGGCCCTGGTATCTGGAATTTATTTACCTTCTACAATTGAAACTTTGTAGCCTGGAGCAAAGTCAAGCCTGGGGCTCTCTCCTCGGCTGGCAGCCATTTCTGTTGGGGTTATAATTGAAACTTTGTAGCCTTAAGCGGAGGCCTGGGCCCGGCCAGGGTGTGGGGAAAGCTTTGCTTCCCCTGTTGCCGGGGGCAACCCTGGCCTGCTCTCTCAAGCTCCATTCTGCCGCCATTTCTGTTTGAATTTGTTTACCTTCTATAATTGAAACTTTGTAGCTTGAGTGGAGGCTTAGGCCTGGCCAGGGCAGGCGGAAAGCTTTGCTTCCTCTGTTACCTAGGAAACCTTGCTCTCTGTGGCTGTAGCCATCTTGGTTGGGTTAATTTGCATATTCGCTCTGATTGGATGGCAGGCGTGGCTTGTGGGTGTGTTGGAGGTATGGCCAATTTGCATATTTGTCTATTATTAGGTAGGATGTTATATGTTATATGTTATATATTATATGTTCTATATTATATATCATGTATTATGTATTAGGCATCACATACCATGTATCACATGTTACATATTATATATCATATGTTATATATCATATATTGTATATTGTATATCATATATCATATGTTATATATTATACTAGAGGCCCAGTGCACGAGATTCATGCACTGGGGGGAGCGTTCCTCAGCCTGGCCTGTGCCCTCTCGCAGTCCGGGGCTCTCACAAGTCCAGGACCCCTCACTCCTTACCGCCCGCCTGCATCGAAGGCGGGACAGGCTCCCGCCACCGCTGCTGCCCTCGCCAGCCTGGCTTCTGACTGAGCACACTTCCCCTCTGGGAGTGCACTGACCACCAGGGGGCAGCTGGAGGCCTGGTGCACGGATTCATGCACTGGTGGGGTCCCTCAACCTGGCCGGCAGAGATCTGGCTGAAACCGGCAGTCCAACATCCCCCAAGGGATGTAGTAGGAGATGACCCCTAGTGGTCAGTGAGCATCATAGTGACCGGTCGTTCTGCTGTTCAGTTGATTTGCATATAGGCTTTTATTATATAGGATTAATTGATTTCAGAGATGAAGGGAGAGGGAGAGAGAGATAGAAACATCAATGATGAGAAAAAATCATTGATCGACTGCCTACTCCACACCCCACAATGGGGAGCAAGCCCACAACCTGGGCATGTGCTCTGACCAGGAATTGAACCTCAACCTCCTGATCAACACTCAACCACTGAGCCATGTCAGTGGGACTCACATGATTGTTCTTTAAAACTATTTTGTAGGATGTGCTGAGATCAGTAATTTTCAATCATTTTTATCCATGGCACACATAAACTAATTACTATAACTCTGTTGCCGGAGCTGACCAGCAGACCTTGATGAATGATTTCTCTGACACATGATTTGCTGTGAAAGAGAAGGCTAAGGGACTGCCTGGCTAAAGGAACCACAGCCCCATTCACCTGCCTCCTTAGGCTTTTTTTTAAAAATATATTTTATTGATTTTTTACAGAGAGGAAGGGAGAGGGACAGAGAGTTAGAAACATCGATCAGCTGCCTCCTGCACACCCCCCACTGGGGATGTGCCCGCAACCAAGGTACATGCCCTTGACCGGAATCGAACCCGGGACCCTTCAGTCTGCAGGCCGACGCTCTATCCACTGAGCCAAACCGGTTTCGGCCCTCCTTAGGCTTTTATTGTAACAGCAGCTTGAATTAAAATTAACTATTAGATACTATCAGCAGGGTAAATATCCTTGAGAAGACACATGCGTCTGTAGTGACCTTTAAGCAAGGGCATCTAAAGAATAAACATAAAGATTCCAGCAAAACACCCTTGTTTGGAAAAGTCAAGGCAGGGTCTGCCGCCTTTGGCAAGGTCCCCCTAGAGGCCTCCACCCTTTCGGAGAATCCTCCTTACAGACTTTCCAACCAAGTCCTGTGCTTCCCCACACTCTGTGGCACACCAAAAATATGTTCTATTTTTTGCCACTCTGACCAAAAATAGATATTATTTTTATTCATCCACACTAGTTGGCTATTATTGTGTTCGCTGTTGTCATTTTTTTAAATTGACATTCTAAGGGAAAAGAGGTCAGTGCTCCTGACTACATAGTCAGGTATTGCATGTTTTAAAAATTCTTGTGGTACACAGGTTGAAAATCACTGCCTTAGATTATAAAGCCCGAGAGGGTATGAACGCTTGCAGCCTAAATAATATCTGATGGTATCTAAAACCACATGTGGCACAGTAAATATTTGATGAATGAAAAATATATTTATCTGTAATTCAGACATTTTGTAGGCACACTGTATCTTCACTGCCCAATTTTCATCTTTTAGTTTTCCAAATTATGGCAACAGGGAAAATCATTGTTGCGTTCCAATGTCAGGCATTGTGAGGAATATCTATATATATATAAAAGCCTAAGTGACCGTTCAACCGTTCAACCAGTCGCTATGACATGCACTGACCATCTGGTGGCAGATGCTCAACGCAGGAGCTGCCCCCTATGGGACCACTGCTCCACTGACTTATCGTCATCAGGCGCCGGGCTCACAGCTGGTGAGTGCAGCTGTGGCAGCGCAAGCCTCTCCCATGGACACCCCTGTGTGCCCCTCCCCCATCCAGACCAGGATGGGATTGGGATGGGGAACAGCATTGGGACTGACTGGGCGTGAGCCTGCAGCTGCTTCTCGTTCATGGGGCGCTGGTATTACCCTAGGCGGAGGGGGCCTAAGGAGAGGCAGTGGCAGCAGGTCCAGCGGGGCTGGGATGAGCGGGAGCGGCAGCGCCTCCCGGGGCTCGGGCTCCTCCCCAGCTGCCTGCCACTTCGCGTACTACTACATCCCTTGGAGGAGGTTGGACGGCCGGTTTCAGCCAGATCCCTGCAGGCCAGGTCGAGGGACCCCACCAGTGCATGAATCTGTGCACCAGGCCTCCAGTGTATACATATACATATACATATACATATACATAGTTATAGACACAGATATACATGTAGTTATAGATATCACTATGGTAATATATAGTGAGATATACCAATATCAATATGGATATAGACATAAACACAGCTATTGATGTAGTTATAGGTATAGATATGATAAAGTTATAGCTACAGATAGTGACCGCAGATGTTGGCATACTTATAGATATAGAAATTGACAGTTATAAAGACAGTTATACATGAAGATAGAAATAGACATGTAAGTATAGATATCCCCATGTTTAGCCTTCTTAATGTATTAATGCAGAAGCTGGACGCTGTGGTGTCTGCTCAGCAGTGTACCCCTGATCCTTCTCATTAGACGTTAATTCCAAAGCTCAAGCAGCCATCTTTTTTGAAGCCTGATTGTTCAATGAGTTTCCCCAGAAAGAGTGTTTGATAGTAGAAACCCCCAGACCTGGATTATTTATCTGTGCTGAGTCTGTGTTCACATGCTTCACACAGGATGTCATTCTTTCACTACTCCAGGTGTTGCTAATATTTCCATATTTTGGAGGGAGGTTAAGAAAATTGCCCAAAGCTGTGTAGGTGAGGAGTGAGGGGCTAGCATATGAACCTGTGTCACTTGGCTCCTAAGGTAAGGTGACCAGATTTTAACATTGGTAAAGCGGGACACCATTGACGGTGGTGGTTGGTGGGGGGGTTCTTTCTTTCTTTTTTAAAAAAATATATTTTATTGACTTTTTACAGAGAGGAAGAGAGAGGGATAGAGAGTTAGAAACATCGATGAGAGAGAGACATTGATCAGCTGCCTCTTGCACACCCGCTACTGGGGATGTGCCTGCAACCAAGGTACATGCCCTTGACCGGAATCGAACCTGGGACCCTTGAGTCCGCAGGCCGACGCTCTATCCACTGAGCCAAACAGATTTAGGTCCGGGCGGGGGGAGGGAGGGTTCTTGATTAAAAATTTGGTCTATATTGTAATTGCTTTTGTTTTTTTTAATAAAAGGAAATTCACTTCTTAGATCATTGTTGAATTTGCATCCTCTTTTCTTACTCATTATGTTAAAAATCTAAAAAAAATAATTTAAAATTATATTATAAATTATTATATACACATTGCTTAAAAACACAGTAAGTAGGTACATAATTACATGAACATATTTTATTGTTAGTTTATAAATTAAATTAATTTGATTGTTATAAAGTAACTATATTTTAAAAATTATTTTAATCCTATATTTCTTTCTAAATAATAACAATATTAACTTGTATTATTTTTCCTCTGAATTTGCCGTAACGTAAGTCGTAAGTGTCACTTTCAAGGCCGGCGCTAGACTTTTTGCCGCCACTATAAAATATAAATAATACGAGTACTGTCTGCTAAATTCAAGAAAATTTATGTATTTATGAAATAAATAAATAAATTACTTACCTAAATTATCTGAATAGCTGATTTGTAATGACATCACTTGTTTAACTAGCTTACTAGCATGCAGTACGATGTGTATCGTCTGAGAGACAGTTACAAAATGTTTTCATCGTTGCCAATCCCCAAAAATGCCATTGTTCATTAAGTCCAAACAACGGTGGTGGAATTCTAACAACTCATCCACAATGCGAACTTTAATAAGCAGTTCTCGATAATCAGTTCTCAACAATTATTTGTTATTATTAAAGTTTAACATTATAAAATTAACAAAAATAATATAAAACTCATATCCTGGCTAAATAGCCGCATGGTCCCCGAAAACCGTATATTCCCTTCCCGTTGTCCCGCCGTTCCCTAGCTTGTCGTGCATTCTTTCCAAAAATCGGGACTTTTTTAAAACGCCGCGGGACGCGGGGCAAATTGTTAAAAATCGGGACAGTCCCGCCAAAAGTGGGACGTCTGGTCACCTTATCCTAAGGGCACGCTCTCAGCTCCCACAGTCCTCCCAGCTGGGTGCTTGTGGCACTTGGCCCTCTCACGTGATGAAGATTAAATCAGAATTTCAAACACATTTACAGGATAAGGTAATGCCAACGTCAGTTCTTTGTTGTTTGATTAAGAGAGGTGTATTGGATAGCTAGGTCTGCTGTTACAAAGAACCACAGCCTGGGGGGCTTAAACCTCAGGAATTTACTTCTCACAGCTCAGGAGGCAAGAAGTCTGAGATCAAGGTGTCAACAGGGGGGTCTCTTCTTGGGCTTAGCTCTGGGCTTGAAGTTGTCCATCTTCATGTTCACACCACATTCTCCCTCTATGTGTCTGAATCCCGATCTCTTCTTATAAGGACGTCAGTTATATCAAATTAGGGTCCATCTAGTGACTTCATTTTAACTTAATTACCTCTTTAAAGATTCTTCCTCCAGACCTGGCTGGTGTATTTTCAGTGGTTAGAGCATTGGCCTGCGAATGGAAGGGTCCCGGGTTTAATTCCTGGTCAGGGAATGTACCTCGGTTGCAGATTCCATCCTGTGCCCCAGGCGCATGCGGAAGGCAACCAATCCATGTGTGTCTCTCACATCAGTATTTCTCTCTCTCTCTCTCTCTCTCTCTCTCTCTCTCTCTCTCTCTCTCCCCCCCCCCCAGTCTCTCCCCTCCTCCTCCCCCCTTTCCACTCTCTTTGAAAAGCAATGGAAAAATATCCTCAGGTGAGGATTAACTAACTAAATAACTAAATAGCAAAGGTCTCCTTAGGTGAGGACTAACAACAACAACAAAAGATTCTGCCCTAACCGGTTTGGCTCAGTGGATAAAGCCCCGGCCTGCAGACTGAAGGGTCCCAGGGTCCCTGGTTTGATTCCAGTCAAGGGCATGTACCTTGGTTGCGGGCACATCTCTAGGAGGGGGTGTACAGGAGGCAGCTGATCCATGTTTCTAACTCTCTATCCCTCTTCTTTCCTCTCTGTAAAAAAATCAATAATCATATCTAATAAAATGGTAATATGCTAATTACCATCACTCCGCTACGCCCACGATTGGGCCGGCTGGAGGCGCGGGGGCGGGACTCAGGGTGGCCGATTGGCTGGCGGTAGGAGCGGGGGTGGGGACTCGCGAGTCCCCGACCCCCGCTCCTCGCGCCGGCTTAAACGGCCGGAGCTGCTTAGGTTGGTGCTGCGGAAGACGCTGGTGGTGGAACTCGGGGTGGCGGATTGCGTGCCTGCTGGCACCAGTTTTCCGCCAGCAGCAGTTTTCCTCTGGCCACCCGCCCGATCGGAGCGCCTCCTGATCGGAGTTCCTCTCGGGGTGGCCGATTGTGCTGGCGGGAGGCGCTCTGATCGGCGGGTGGCCAGAGGAAAACTGCTGCTGGCGGATAACTGGTGCTGGCAGCCAGGTGAAGGAAAAGTCTAGTGCACGAAACTTCGTGCAACAGGCTCCTAGTATATATATAAAGATTCTTCCTTCGAATATAGTCTGATTCTGAGGATTAATTAATTTCTTTGTTATTTCACTCCCTTTGGTTTAAGAGGTCTTTTTTGAGCTGTCCTTGGATAGTTTAAGGGATCTTCTGAGGTCCTGTGTATGGAAATAACAACGGAGTCTGATATTCTTGCTCTAAACCAGTTGGTGCTGGTGGAGGGTGGTACATGTTGGAAACAATAGCAGGGGAAATGGGCTTCTCGGACCAGCTCTGCTCCTAAACTTGCCTTGCAACCTGGAGAAATTCCTCTTGGGGTGTTGGCTTAGATCAGGGTTTTTAAGCTCAAATGTCCACAGAGGCTGAACAGTAAGTGGAGAAACAGGGGTGTGTGGCAAAATAAGGAGTGGTGGGAACCCTGCAAAGGTGGAGAACGTCCCTAATCCATTTTCTCAGTGGTTAGAGCATCAGCCGTCAGACTGAAGGGTTGGTGGGAGCTAGGGGGGGGAGGGGGAGAGACACCTCGATTGGTTGCCTCTCACATCGATGTTTCTCTTTCCCTGTCTCTCTCTTTAAAAATCAATGGGAAAAATATCCTCGGGTGAGGATTAACAACAAACAAACAAAAACACCAAAAAATGGAGCAGATAATTTTTTCGCCAAAGGAAATGTGTTTGAGGGCCAGGTCTGGATCAGCTGATACCTCAGGGCCTTTCTTCCGAAGGTGCTCCACAAAACAAAAGATGGTACTGTTAGTTGGCAGGCACTAAAAAGGAAGGGGTTATTGTAGTTCCTGTGGCCTAAGGACCATGCTGACAAGCAAACTCTAAGGGGAGAACTTCTCATATGTCTGTGCTCTTTTCTGCAGACAGTAATCCAATGACATATTTAGCTATGGTTTTCCTACTGGGAATGCAGAGCAGGGTTCTGGGGGCAGCATCAAAATTAATTGGGGTTAGGTTATTATGGGTCAAAAGGACCTGAGCCCAGCCAGCGTGGCTCAGTGGTTGAGCATCGACCTGTGAAGCAGGAAGTCACAGTTTCATTCCTGGGTTGTAGGCTGGATACCCAGTAGGGGGCGTGCAGGAGGCAGCGGATCAGTGATTCTCTCTCATCATTGATGTTTCTATCCCTCTCTCCCTCTCCCTTCCTCTCCGAAATCAATAAAAAATTTTTTAAAAAAGGACCTGAAAGTAAGCTGAGTCAAGTTTTATTGGTCTATTCTGGGGGTCTGTGGTCAAGCAGCAGCATCTAACTGCTGAAACCAGGCAAGGGGGCTTCCCTGTTTGCAGTGATGACGTGCTTGAACCTCCAAGCTATTTGTGAGGCCACCTTCCCTCAGTCAACATTCTCATGGAAAGATAATTCTAGCTTAAGCCACTTTTTACCCTCAAACTTCAAGAAGGAACCTAAGAAAACAGGGTTTTGATTCTGTAACTGGACAAACAATGGGTCCATGCTGCCTGTCACTACTCAAGCCAATTAAGCAGAGACAGGCTTGAATCACATATGAGCATTTATTCCAATACTAGAGGCCCGGTGCACAAAATCTGTGCACAAGTAGGGTCCCTAGGCCTGGCTGGGGATGAGGGCCAATCAGGTTCCCTGCCTTCCCACCTCCCCGCCTCCCTGCCTCCTCCTCCCCTTGCTCTTTCAGCGCCCTGCCACCTCCTCTGCCACTGGTTGCCTGCCATGTTCAGCGCCGCCCCCTTGTAGCCAGCATACCTCATAGCGAGCGATTGAACTTCAGGTCTCCTGGTCAAACTCCCGAGGGAACACTTTGCATATTAGCCTTTTATATCTATAGATTGCCGGCAATATGGGAGAGCAGCAGGTCGCCCACAAAAATCTGCTCTGCCCCCCACCATAAACCAGCTATTTATATCAGTAGAAGTACAAAGGAAAGTAGGCAAAAGGGCAAATGGGCAGTTGACAGATATGCAAAAGGGCTGGGGATCTTCAAAGGGCTTAGTGATGTGCAAGGGCTGGGATCACAGGGGAAATAACCAAAGGGTGGGCCAAAAGGTCCGTTAACAGGTAAGCAGGCTGGAGATTTGCAAAGGCCTACAGGTATGCAAAAAGGCTGGCTGGCGCCTCTGGTTTCTGCAGCAAAGTTAATCTTTCCATGATAATAGGCAGCTCCAAATGGGGAGGGCAGGCTGCATTTCCAGGTGAGCTCCCAGGTCCTGAGTGCACTGCCAGCCAGGTCAGAATGTGCCTTCTTTAATCAGAATGAAACAATCACGGTTAACAGAGCAGGATTAATATTTCCTACAATACTAGCTGGTTCCCCAACATTCTATTTCTGCCCCCTTACACTCCCATTTTAAGGGCATTTGTTGGCATCTGGAGTGGCAAAGAAGTTTCATGGGTCAACTCTGATAATAGCTGCCCTGACATTGTCCTGGAGGGCCCTGAGGCTAGAACCCAGTCCAGGAGGGAAGGTGCTGTGGTATTAGCCTCATCAGTCCCGAGTATAGTTGTGTATATTTGTCAATATCCTCATAGTCTTCTAATGTAATAAAACAACAACATTTAAACCTGCAAAAAAATTTTTGTGAGTTTATTTGAGCCATACTGTCGATATATGCCGGGAAACAGAACCTCAACGAATTGAGATAATGCTCCAGAGAATGGCGGGTTACATTTGTATTTATACATTGCCATCAAAGGAGGGACATAGGTGGGTTACATGAAATTCATTGGTGATAGATTAAGGAGATGGGATAAAGCAAAGTGGGGGAAACCCCTGGGTTTGGATAAAAAGTAAAATGATGGACACATACTTAGGTGGGTGCATTAACATGGTAATGAAGGAATTTGTGGTATCTGTCCTGGCGCCCACCACATTTGGTTGTGCCCCAGGGGCTCCAGAAAAAGGGAAGTTACAAGTTACCCAGACATTTCAAGGGTATGTTATCATAGATGCAAAAAGCCAGATAAGCTCAGTGAAGATAAAGGTTGACCTTGTCAGTGAAGATACCAGCCTAAGACATAACTGCCCACCATAACTGCTTTTAGTTGAAGTTTAATTTCAGACCATCCTTTGTGGTGACTTTAGGTCTCCGAGTTTGCAAGACTGCCATGCAGGCCTCCCCTGAGCTGGCAGGTCAGCATGTGGCCCCTTTCGTCCACAGTCTCAAGTGACTGAAACCTGATCTCAGGCAGGAAAACTGCTTGGCTTACAGAATCCAGGACAGGGTATTAACAAGAAAGGACTGGAGATGCAGAGGGGCCTGAGGAACACTATGAACCAGCAACTGGAAGGTGTTCCAGGTCCTTTCAGCCCCTCAGTCCAGTCTCTGCACATGAGTTTTCTTCTCTCCTGCAGAGCAGTCATCTCACATGACAGGAATCATGACCAGCGACAGGTTCTCAGATGCACACTTCGTGGCCTCCCCCAGAGACAGAGTGCCTTTACACCCTTCGGTAACAAGCACACACACATATTTGAGAAAGGGATTGTGGGCAGCTCAGTCTGGATTAAAAAATCGCAAGGAATGATTGCTCAACCCTGGACCAATGAACTTTGGACAGGGAATCATCTAAAAATATAACAGCTCCCGTGAGAACAGCACAGTTGGGCTCGGCAGGAAGAGAGGAGTTAGAGCCAGGCTAGCATGGAGAACAGGACTTTCAAGTGGTGAGTTTCCCACAAAGGGGCTGGTCCCATGGCTGCCAACCTGAGCTGAACTCCCAGGGGGTGAGAGAGAAGGAGAAGACCCTCAGGAAGGTGTACCAATCTCATCTAGTAGCTATAATCCCTCTCAGCCTGTGGTTCCTGAGCTGGGAAGAGAAATCCTAAATCCTAAGTCACTAAGTTGTGCCTGCAAATACTGGTCAACTGAAACCAATCTCCAGCCATCGACCAGAAATGTGCCTCGTCTTGTGGAGGAAAGTCCTGTCCCACGACTGACCTATTAGCCATCTCTTCCCGAAGCAGGTGGTGACTGAGAGGTCCGTGCCTGCTTCCTGAGGACTGCTCCGCCATGCAGTGGCTGATGAGGCTCCGGGTCCTTTGGGGCACCCACAAATCCTGCCACGCCTTCCAGCATGCCCCTTGGCACTTGCGCTCCCAGTCTGTATCAGCAACTGGCGCCCCGCGATGGAATGACCATGATACACCTGAGAAATTTAACTTTGCAAGTGATGTCCTGGACTACTGGACTCAAATGGAGAAGGTGAGGAGGCGCCTGTGATGGGGGTGAGGGTAGGCGTGATATCTCTGGCTTATCTTGCTCCTCATAGGCTGAGGCACAGACCCGATACAGCGTCTGCCTCAACTTACCAGTGTGGTGGGAAAAGCTTATGTTTTGGGGTTCAGTTCTCAATTCTCATCCTGGCCACTTCCGCACTTCTCTGAGCCTCAATGGTTTTATCTGTGAAATGGGGACAATCTCCCTTAAGAAACATGACAGCAAGTAAAAGTATCTGGTACAGTCAGATAATTGTGACCAAATGCAAAGTTCTAACTACAAGGTCAGCAACTTGATGTTCATCTGAATTCTGACCTTCCACTAAGGGGACTGTGAGCCTCACTGGAATTCATCTCATCAAACTTGGGCTCAACTTCAGGCTGCACAGAGGGAAGGGACAGGCCCCCTGCTGGTGCACCTGCGCACCTGACAGGTAGAGCTCAGTCAGCTGTCCTCCTGTGAGGAGAGGAAGGCCAGCTGCAGGCCTCGCTACCAAAGACGACTGGGGTGTGGCATTGGGGTCTGTCCAGAGAAACCAGTCCCTCAGCCTCTAGAGTTTACAGGTCTCTTCAGAAGACACCAAGTGCTTGAAATTGAAAGGGGAGCAGTGATGTGTACCCCAGGGGATGAGGTGGACAATAGGTGGTGTTCCAGCTACTCAGTCCCAGCTGATGATGATCACAGTGTGAAAAGTTACCCAACATTATCTTTGTAGAAAGAGAGAATTCTCCAGCAATGTAGTCTGACAGTTGATGGAATTTTTAAGTTTCCCATGAATTTAACATATGCGTTCACGTGCTAGTGTTCAAGGCCTATATGCCTTTCATGGGGCTTCTTCCTCCTTTCTCTGAGTTTTCATAATAACTCCCAGGAAAATAGAGCCTTGGTTAGGAGAGCCCTTTTATGATCCACATTTCCCAGATAAGAAAACTGAGGATCCGAGTTTTTCATAACCTACAGAAATTACATGTCTAAGTAGAGAAGCAGAATTTGGGTCCAGGTTGTCGAGTTCTAAAATACATTTTTAAACCTGTTCTCATGATCTGATGATGCCAAATCTTTTCCTTCAGACTATAAATTGACTTCCATTACTGCCCAGACCAAACATCTGATGAAGACCTTTGGGACCGTGAGATGGGCTGGAAAGGGTGGACCTAGAGAGGAGGGAAGGAGCCATCACTTTTTTTGCATTTATCTTCATAAAATTCTTATTCATCAGTTCATGCATCCACCCAGGGAGATAACCACCAAGTAAATAGGGCTCTCCCATGAAATACCTGTTCTTGTTGGGTTTTATATCATTGTTATCAGTCACTGCCAAGTCATCCATTTCTCCCAATGTCCCCCCAGCACCCTCATTCCATTAATTTTCATTCTCACAACACTTCTGATCTGTTTCACTTTTCCAATTGCCTTAACCATGATCAGTGTCTCTCTAGTGATGTGTGGTGTCTTACACCTAGAAGTTTCTCAACAAACATTTGTGGAGTAAATTAATTTTAAAACCTGCCTTACAATCCATAGATCTTGGTGCTCCTCCTATTAAAGACTGCAGAGGGCACACCACTGGGTCCACTCTGCTCCCTGAACCTCCCTTAAAATTTAACAGGCTTAAGTTAGAAATCCACCATTTTTATGTGCCCTCTCCTGATTGTGTGTGTGTGTGTGTGTGTGTGTGTGTGCTCGGGCGCGTGCAAAGAATCCTCTCTAATAAAATGTTAATATGCAAATTAACCATCACTCCGCTACATAAGCCACACCCACCAGCCAAGCCACTCCCACCAGCCAATCAGGGCAAGTATGCAAATTAACCCCAATCCAAGATGGCTACAGCCACAGAGAGCAAGGTTTCCTAGGTAACAGAGTAAGCCAAGCTTTCCATAGCCGTTGCAGGCCTAAGCCTCCACTCAAGCTACAAAGTTTCAATTATAGAAGGTAAACAAATTCAAACAAATGGCGGCAGAATGGAGCTTGAGAGAGCAGGCCAGGGTTGCCGCCGGCAACAGGGGAAGCAAAGCTTTCCGCACACCCTGGCCGGGCTCACCCGCTTAAGGCAACAAAGTTTCAATTGTAGAAGGTGAATTAACTGCCACAGAAATGGCTGCCGGAGCCCCAGGCTTGGCTCCGCTCCAGGCTACAAAGTTTCAATTGTAGAAGGAAAATAAATTCCAGATACCATGGCCTCCCCTTGGGTTGCCAGGGGGCGTGGCCGGCCTGCAAACCACCACAGGCCCCTCGCTCAGGCCGCCCCACGCCCCAAGGGAACCCCCACCCTTATCTGTGATACCCTTCAGGGCAAACCAGCTGGCCCCCACCCGTGCACCAGGCCTCTATCCTATCTAATAAAAGAGTAATATACAGATTGATCATCACTGCAACACACAATATAGCTGCCCCCATGTGGTCAAAGATCCTGCCCCCATGTGGACACAAGATGGCCACCACAAGATGGCCAGCAGGAGAGGGCAGTTGGGAGGCACCCGGCCTGCAAGGGAGGGCAGTTATGAGGGACCAGGCTTGCAAGGGAGGGCAGTTGAGAGGGACCAGGCTTGCAAGGGAGGGCAGTTGGAGGTGATCAACCCTGCAGGAGAGGGCAGTTAGGGGTGACCAGGCTGGCAGAGGAGGGAAGTTGGGGGCAAACAGGCTGGCAGGGGAGCAGTTAAGCATCAACCAGGCTGGCAGCAGAGTGGTTAGGGGGTGATCAGGCTGGCAGGCAGAAGCGGTTAGGGGAAATCAAGAAGGCAGGCAGGCAAGCAGTTGGGAGTCAGCAGTCCTGGATTGTGAGAGGGATGTCCGACTGCCCGTTTAGGCCCGATCCCACCAGGAGTCCCAGATTGGAGAGGGTACAGGCTGGGCTGAGGGACAACTCCCTGCCGTGCACGAATTTCGTGCACCAGGCTTCTAGTTCATTATAAAACAAAAGAAAGTGCTTTGTAGCTGAGTTGGTTAGAGCATCGTCCCAACCCACCAAGGTTGTGGGTTTGATTTCTGCTCAGGGCCCATGCAAGAATCAACCAATGAATGCATAAATAAATGGAACAACAAATAAATGTTTCTCTCTCTCTCACTTCCTCTCTCTATAAAATGAATCAATAAATAAACATTTTAAAAGAATACTAGGTAAATCTTTTCTATATGCAATAAACTCACATGTGTGGAGGTTTTGTTTGTTTTATTGAGACTTGGATGTCTTTATTTATCCTCACCCAAGGATATTTTTCCTCATTGATATTTTAGAGAGAGGGGAAGGGAGTTAGAGGAAGAGAAGAGTGAGAGAAACATTGATGTGAGAGAGTCACATCCATTGGTTGACCTGACAGGGTCTGGGAATGAACCTACAACTGAGGTACGTGCCCTTGGCTGGAAATCTAACTCTAGACCAGTGATGGGCAACCTTTTGAGCTTGGTGTGTCAAACTTCGCCAAAAAACTGAGCATAACTCGGGTAGTGTGTCACTTTGAGGAAAAAACATTATTTTGCAAATGTTTCATCCTCAGGAGCAGCAAATGTTTCACCCTTGGCATGAGGCCGCCTCAGCGGCGGCCGCTTGTCATCAGAAATGGCTACGCGTGTCATAGGTTCGCCATCACTGCTCTAGACCCTTCAGTCCACAGGCCTACGTTCTAACAACTGAGCCAAACCTGTCAGGGCTTTATTTTATTTTTTTAATTAAAAATTGTTTTCAATTGCAATTGACATACAATGTTATATTCATAAGTTAAATAAATGTCTGATCATTAGGTTGCACACCTGAAACTGAGCTCTAGACTATTCCTATCACCCCAAAAGCTTTCTTTTGTCCTTTCTCAGCCAATCCCCTCCCACCCCCACCCTGGGCCCCAGGCAACCACTGACCTGCTCTTGCACCCTTTTGTGTCTGGTTTCTTTTACTCAGCATAATGTTTTTGTGGATTAGTTGTTTGTCTTTTTTTTGTAATCCTCACCAGAGGATATTTTTTCCATTGATTTTTTTTTTTTAGAGAGAGAGTGGGAGGGTGAGGGAGAAAGAGAGAAAGAGAGAGAACATGGACATGTGAGAGACACAGCCATTAGTTGGTATCTGGTTGGGATCGAACCTGCAACCCTTAACCAGGAATCAAACCCGGAACCGTTTGGTTCAAGGGCAGACACTCTAACCACACTGGCCAGGGCTGTTCATTTCTTTCTACTGCTGAGTTACTTGCTCAGTGTTTTATCTTTTAAAACAATTTTTCAATATTCCTCGGTTTCAGATCTCACCCCTTAAAATTTTAAATTTCAAATCTAGTTTAAGGGTTGTATTTTACCTTCTCAGAAACAGCTTCATGTCAATATCACATTATCAAATGAATCCTTAGCACAGAAATGCATAACTACTAAAGTGATATCTTCTTCAAGGTGCAGGAGTTAGGATCTAACACAGTCTGAATTCTGGGTAACAATTGTTTTCTACCTTAATATTATTGTGGAGTGAAGGCAAGTGAACGACTGGAGTCCAGACCAAATTATATTTAGGGAGCCTTTATTTTATTTTATTTTATTTTATTTTTAATAAATCTTTATTGTTCAGATTATTACAATTGTTTCTCCCCCCCCCCATATCTCCCCATCACCCAATTCCCTCTCCCCCCGTTGTCCTTATCCATAGGTGTATGATTTTTGTCCAGTCTCTTCCCATACCCCCCACACAGACACCCCTTTCCCCCTGAGAATTATCAGTCCACTCCCATTCTATGCCTCTGATTCTATTATGTTCACCAGTTTATTCTGTTCCTCAGATTTTTAATTCACTTGATTTTTAGAATCACTTGTTGATAGATATGTATTTGTTGTTCATAATTTTTATCTTTCCTTTTTTCTTCTTTTTCCTCTTTTTAAAGAATACCTTTCAGCATTTCATATAATACTGGTTTGATGGTGATGAACTCCTTTAGCTTTTTCTTATCTGTGAAGCTCTTTATCTGACCTTCAATTCTGAATGATAACTTTGCTGGGTAGAGTAGTGTTGGTTGTAGGTTCTTGCTATTCATCACTTTGAATATTTCTTGCCATTCCCGTCTGGCCTGCATAGTTTCTGTTGAGAAATCAGCTGACAGTCGTATGGGTGCTTCCTTGTAGGTAACTAACTGTTTTTCTCTTGCTGCTTGTAAGATTCTCTCTTTGTCTTTTGCCCTTGGCATTTTAATTATGATGTGTCTTGGTGTGGTCCTCTTTGGATTCCTCTTGTTTGGGGTTCTGTGCGCTTCCTGAACTTGTAAGTCTATTTCTTTCACCAGGTGGTGGAAGTTTTCTGTAATTATTTCTTCAAATAGGTTTTCAGTATCTTGCTCTCTCTCTTCTGGCACCCCAAAAATTCGGATATTGGTACGCTTAAAGCCATCCCGGAGGCTCCTTATGCTATCCTCACACTTTTGGATTCTTCTTTCTTTCCGCCTCTCTGATTGGGTGTCTTTTTCTTCCTCATATTCCAGATCTTTGGTTTGACTCTTCGGGTGCAGTGGTCTACTCTGTATATTCTTTATTTCAGACAGTGTATGCATAATTTCTGACTGGTCCTTTTCCATTTTTTTTGTATTCTCATTTAGGTCCTTGAAGGTCTCTTCAAGTTTCTCAGCAGTTTTTAGAAGATTCTTGAGTAACCTTATAAATATGGTTCTGAACACTGTGTCGTCCATTATTTTGCTTTCATCTATCTCTCTTACTTGTGACATACTTCGATGTCTCCACATTTTGGCTGCCTCCCTGTGTTGATGGAGTGGCTTTGTGTGGTTGGTGACCTATAGGGGCCGGTAGCTCAGCTTCCCCAATTACCCTAGGTGGTCGCTCTTGGTATTCCCCTTTGTGGGCTGAGTGGAAAGTCTTGGTGTAGTTAAAAGCCCTGATTGCTGTTGGTACACTGGGAGGAATTGACCTCCGGTCCAATTGGTTGTGAGGGCCTGCTGTGTCTATAACGGAAGAATTGCTGTGCTGGAGACACAGTAGGGCTTTGATGCTCACTGAGTCTGCCTCTTGAATGTGTCCCTTATGAGAGTGGTTGAAATCTGGTGTCGTCCACACCGACAGAAAAGTCACTCTCACTCTCCGACCAATGGCCGAGAGTCCCGTAGGAAGCCTTTATTAGCTGCCGGCCGGCTGGCCGGCCAGCCGACAGGCAATGGCTCTGCCTTTCTCCGTACAGGGAGTCCAGAGAGCAGCCCTGACCCTTTGTGCAGGACCACTTTTAAGCCCATTAACCACATCCTGTTTTTGCAGAGCAAGCAACCCAAGACAAAACAGTTTTCCCCAAGCAACGTCAGAGTCATGGCATTGACGACCATGTTATTCACAGGGTCATCCTGTTCTTCAGAAAGCTTACAGTGATCTATGAAAGAAGGCCTACGTGCTGGGAAGGGGCCATGAGACCGTATCTCAAGGCCTGGCCTGGTGTCAGCACTGACAACTCTGTCTGGGGCATAGTCCACGGCCTCTCTGGAGTGCTCAAAAATTCCCACTCTCTAACAAATATACCAGCTTTTCCATCATTTTTAAAATCCTGCAGAAATCTTGTGTACTGTACCAGGCTCCCTATCTATAAGCAGTGCACAACTTGTCATCAATACTTGCTAATATTTTTTTAACCTGTAGGGCAAGAATTTTTTTCAGAGCACTGAATTTTTTAAAGCTGTAGAGACACACATGTATATGCACATATATTAATCTTATCTCAGATGAGATACATTCTTTGGTTCCAATCATCTGAGTCAAAAAATCATGTTGGTGCATCAGTCAGGGGAAAATTGCTGGAAAAATATACACTAAACCATTTCAGTGCTAACATTCAGGGAGTAAGAATGTGGTGAGAAATTTGAAGAAATCTTTTTGTTTATGAGAACCTTTTCTGCTCATAAGTTTCTGTATTGCCTGAACTTTTACTCTGAACATGTTTTGTTTTAAGAATAAAAAATCTTTTAAAAAAATCATGTTCATTATGGAAAACTTTGGGAAAATAAGACGGTTGAGTTAAACAAGAAAATTGGCTGTAAATATTTAAACCATTTACATATAGGCACATATGTGTCCCTTGTTTACCGTGGTATCCTTTTGGTCTAAGAACAGAGCCTAAGTAAAATAAGATCTAACTAATATTGAATGAATAAGTGAATAATTATTATTAAATTTGAATTATAATGTAAATATGGTTTTGCTTATAGAAATTGATATATGTTAGCATTTTATTGCAAAAAATGTTTTATTAATTCTATAATTTTGTAGACAGCATATAGTTAGATCCTGCCAATCTTTGTCTTTGGGAAATTTAGTTCTCTTACCTTTAAAGCAATTACTAATGGGAAGGACTTACTACTGCCATCTTGTTAATTGTTTTCTTGATATCATAGCTTTTATTTTTGTCCCTCATTTCCTCTTTTACAGCTTTCTTTTGTGTTTGGTTGATTATTTTTGTAGTGATATGTTTTGATTCTCTTCTCATTTCCTTCTGTGTATATTCTGTGAATTGTATATATTACATATAATGTCTTAAAGTTATAGACATCTATTTTAAACTAATAACAACTTAACTTCAATTGCTTATAAAACCCTATTTCTAGATGAATTTGAATAATAATAAGAATTATAAAGATATATATAAAAAAAAGACATATCTAAAATATACAAAGGACTCAAACTCAACAATAAAAAGAAACAACCCACTTAGAAAGTTGGCAAAGATTCAGAACAGATATATCATTTGAGAGTCACACACACAACAAACAAGCATACAAAGATACTCAACGTTACTTTTTATTAGGAAATTTATAAATAAATGAATAAATAAAAAAATTCCTTTCCAGTTACATCTCAACCCCCACTGAATGTTGCCAACAAGTTTCACTCTTTTCCTTCTGTCCCAGAGAGGGGCTGGAGACCCAGCGACACCTCCTCCCAACCCTGGGACACCACATCAGAGAAGGGGGGTGCAAAAGTGAGCAGAGCATCACAACATGCCCTACCGTTATGAGTGTGGCTTTAGCTGTGTGGCCATTTGCTGGTTGCTGCAGATCCTTGACTGTTTTAAGAGCCCCAACAAAGCCATTTCAGTCTGTTTACTTGATGTTTCTCTGAAGGAATAGGGGCCTGAACCTTCCCAGTCTGCTTCTTACAAATTTCACCGTTAGAGGTAACTTAATTTTAAAAATTAATTTCCCCAAATATTCAGAGCCTAAATTAGCCTCTTTTATTGTGTAGCAATTATGATAATAGTCATATTTATTGAGTACCTACTGTTATGTACACTTTACTCATTAAATAACTCATTTAGACTTTATGACCTTCTAGGTAATATTGTCCCCACTTCATAGATAAGAATGCTGGGGCACAAAGAGAACGCACTGTCTACATGGAACTAAGACACGTGGGGATGGAGCTTTAAGTCTTCAGTTGGAGACATGAAGCTATTCATGGTTTTATGTGACTTGAGAGGAGATGGCTACAGTAGACCAAAAGAAGTTGGCAGGATCACACCCGAACTTTACTTGGCTCTTTAAATTATTTAAAATGAGGTATCAGGCCCTAGCCGGTTTGGCTTAGTGCATAGAGTGTTGGCCTATGGACCAAAGGGTCCCAAGTTTGAGTCCAGTCAAGGGCATGTACCTTGATTGCAGGCTCTTCCCTAGCCTGGGCACTGGTCAGGGCCCATACAGAAGGCAACCAATGGATGTGTTTCTCTCACATCAATGTTTTTCTCGGTCTTTCCCTTCCTCTTCCACTTTCTCTAAAAATCAATGGAAAAATATCCTTGAGTTAGGATTAAAAATAAATAAATAAATAAATAAATAAATAAATAAATAAATAAAATGGGGTCTTATTTCCTGAGCTATGCTCACACTGGAATGTGCCTATGACAGTGGATTGGGGAAATAAGTGCCCTTTTCCTATGAAGCAGGAAGTAACACATGGTGTATGATCTTGACCAGGAAGGCAAAAGAGGCCCCAACCCAGCCCTGTGGTGGGTGAACAGCCAAGGAGACGAAGTGAAGTGGAGTTTCAGAGAGCTGACAGACTTCACCTGCCGCGCAGCCAACGTCTTCACGCAGACCTGTGGCCTGCAGCAGGGAGACCGTCTCGCCTTGATTCTGCCTCGAGTGCCTGAGTGGTGGCTGGTGACCATGGGCTGCATCCGAACAGGTCAGTGACTCAGAGAGACCCGTAGAGACCTTAGGGATGTCCTAGAGCCAACTGGTCCAGGAACACCAGGTGCTTTCTCTTCCCCCACATTCTTTCTTCTTCACAGTCTTTCCCTTTCTCAGACTCCCTCACATATTTGTACCCCTTATCCCTCACTCTCTCTCCCTCACCCTCTCATGCGCTCAAACGCAATGTCATACACACACACACACACACACACACACACACACACACACACACACTTTCTCTTGCACAGTCTCAGACATTATTATTTTTTTGAAATTCATAAATTGTTAACCTTTTGCCATATTGGAGCCTCCCACTGAGTTACTAAAGAGTCAGTTTCAGACATTGTGACATCCATAAATAGCATGTAAATACCCATAAACCCTGGATTGCAGACATTTCCTTCACATCACCACAGCAGGCTTACCAAACAAGAAGTCTGACATTGGTACAATATATGTTACCTGATAGCTATCCACAGTCCACATTCCCCAATTGCCTTAATAATGTCCTTGACAGCCACTTCTTTCTTTAAGTCCAAAATCCAATTAAGGTTCATGCATTGCATTTAGTTGTCATGTCTTCTCTGTCTCCTTTAACCTAGAAGGGTTCTCTAGCCTTTTCTGCATGGCAATGACATTTTGAAGTGTCTAAGCCAGTTGCTTTGCAGGCGGTGCACCCAAATGTGTATTTCTGACTCTTCTTCATGATTATATTCATCTTAAAACATCTTAGCAGCAGTGCTGGGAGGACAGTGTTGTGTCTTTGTCGGTGCATCACATGAGGGGTCTATGCAGTTGTTTTGTCTTCCATCAGTGACACTGTTTATCTCGTTAGAAGGGTGGTAGTCAACTGTGTCAAGGCACCTTTTCTCTTCCTGACCAGTAAGAAGTCTGTGGGGCAACACTTATGAGACTAGTGACTATCCTGCTCCCCCACTGACTTTCACCCCATGGTTTGAGTGTCCACTGGTGATTCTTGACTGAGTTGAATATTATTATGGTGGTTTTACATGAGGATTTACTGTTTATATCACCCCCTCTACATTCATTAGTTAGCATTTTCTGTAGAGATTTTCATTTCCTTTTTTAAAATAATATATTTTATTGATTTTTTACAGAGAGGAAGGGGGAGGGATAGAGAGTTAGAAACATCAATGGGAGAGAAACATCGATCAGCTGCCTCCTGCACACCTACTACTGGGGATGTGCCCACAACCAAGGTACATGCCCTTGACTGAAATTGAACCTGGGACCCTTCAGTCGCAGGCCTATGCTCTATCCACTGAGCCAAACTAGGCAGGGCTTCATTTCCCTTTTAATTGCTTATCTATCTATTATCTATCTATCTATCTATCTATCTATCTATCTATCTATCTTTCTATTATCTACCTACCTACCTACCTACCTACCTACCTATCTACCTATCTAATTTAGAATCATAATGGAACTCAAGGATTTTTTAAAATCAGTTGAATCACATGTTCATACAACAGTCTGTTCATGCTCTTGCTTATATATTCTCTCTCTCTTTTTTTCTCATAAAATATTTGATCAATCCATCTAGTTCCTATGGAATTAAACGTTAATAGCAACAGCAGAGGGAGCATAAAGAAGCCATGTGACCTGTAGAGCTAAGAGATGACCCATGAGAAACCCAAGACATGAGCTGAGCCCTCTGGGAAAAGCATAACTAAAGAGAAGTAGAAGCAGAGAAAGGGAATTCCAAGAACGGGATTGGCACATGCAAAGGCTTACAGTCAGGAGTTGCCTATGTGAATGGCCATTTTGAAATAGAGAATAGAGGTGGAAGCGAAAGGTGGAGCATGGGCAGCGACTTCAGTGTCAGAATGAGGAGCGTGGAGTTTTCTGGAGAGAGGACACAGGTGTCAGTGAAGAGAAGTGAAGGTGAACGTGGTGGGCAGGCAGGCTAAATGGCCATCTCAGGAGTGATTAAAGAAAATTGAGTTTATTTAAGGAAAAGGAGGTTGTGGTGGGATTCCCAAAGGGAAGGGCTGCACAGCGCCGAGCCAAGGGGATGATGGTGCGCCCAGGAGCAGGAGTTTCATCCTTCTATGCTGTCACGTGGGAATCTATTGTCTTCAGTGGGTTTGGGGGCTGAGCTGCTGGGGATGGAATGCAGGTGTCCATCGGGTGTCTTCAGGACAGTTTCACTTCCTTATATGGTCTGATTCCTGGTGTCCAGCAAGCATTTCTTGATCTTTGTTCTCCTGTGGCGGGAAGCTTACAAATGGCTTTCAAGGATTTCATTGTCTTCTAGTCCTAACAAAAGTAAATGTGGGGAGAAAACCAATGCTCTGTGGAATTTACACAGATTATAATATATTGTTCCAGGACAAGGCATCTGGTGGGGAGATTAGAATCCAATAGGTGCACACAAATACTTGAACTAATTGTTGGTGACAGCAGATGGAAGGGAGGGAATGTAGGAAAGTTCCAGGGACAATGTGGTTAATTTGGACGTTAGGGATGAAGGAAAGAAGGGATTCCCAATGACACAGGGATGAGAGAAGGGAGTGGGAGGAGAAAAGTGGGGGCTGGGATGCAGCTATTCCTAATGTCAGAGACTCTGTCCAGGTCCCATGTAAACTCTTGCAAAGTAGGATCCACCTGTCTGCTGGCTGAACCCATCTAGAGTAGAAAGGTTTAGGGCAAGCCTTTCAAATGTTAATGTGCATGGGAATCATTTGGAGATCCTGTTAAAAGGCGGGTTCTGGCCCTGCCACCATGGCTCAGTGGTTGGTTGCACATTGACCTATGAAGCAGGAGGTCATGGTTCAATTCCCAGTTGGGGCACATGCCTGGGTTGCAGACTTGATCCCCAGTAGGGGGCATGCAGGAGGCAGCTAATCAATGATTCTCTCTCAACACTGATGTTTCTATCTCTCTCTCCCTCTCCCTTCCTCTCTGAAATCAATGAAAATGTATTTTAGACAAAATTTAAAATGCAGGTTCTGATTCAGTAGGTTTGGGTGTGGCGTGGTGGTGCTGACACTGCGGGTCTTTGTGTAGCAAGAGGTTAGAGGATTTCTATGCAGATCAGCCAGGCCTGAAGCCCATAGTTGTGAAAGAGGAAATGAAACAATTTCTTTCTCATCCTCAGGGATTATCTTCATGCCAGGGACAACCCAGATGAAGACCAAGGACATTCTCTACCGACTGAAGGAGTCTAATGCCAAGAGCATCGTGACCACAGATACCCTTGCCCCGGAGGTGGACTCTGTGGCTTCTAAGTGTCCCGCTCTGAAAACCAAGCTCCTGGTGTCTGACCACAGCCGTGAGGGGTGGCTGGACTTCCGATCTCTGATTAAGTGAGTTTCGGGTGTGATGGAGGTGCTCTCTGAGGAACGGTGGGAGAAGGCCATGCACACCCAAGCGCTGTAGACAGACAGCGGGTGGTAGGAAGTTCACCAGGCCTGGCTCCAGGAACCTCTTCCCAGCTATGTCCCTGACCTGCTGTGTGACCCTGGGCTACTTCCTTCCCCTCTCTTAGCCAAGGTTACTTCATCTGTAATATCAGGACATTGCACTTCTATGCTTCTCTCCCTAAAGTGTGATAACTCCTGGGATGTGAAAGGAGGTGTATCATCAGAGGATTACTGTGTTTCAAGCTTCTTGTAGGTGGGAGTCTAAAACACTATTCACATATAAATAAATATATATATGTGAATAAGTTGAATGTGAGGTTAAAATGGATTTTTAAGGTGAAAGTTGAGACTGGAAGAAAAAATGAGGCTGTGACTAGCAGAGGGTTTTGGGGGCACATATCTCCCAGGGTGTGGGTGCCCTTCGAAAGTTAGGGCAATGTCAGAGAGACCCTCCTCCTCCAATCCTTTAATTCTGTGAGCCTTCAGGCGTTTTTTACACTGTCCACCTAAGAAATGCCCAGACCTGCAGGAAATTTTGTTGAGTTTATTTGAGCCAAACTAACAACATATGCTGGGGAGCAAGACCTCAAATGCTCCCGGAGGAAAAGAGTTTTGTAGCTTCTCTCATGCATTTGAAATTCAGGAGGGGACACAAGAAAGACTAACGTGGGAAAAGCCAGGTGGGGATGGGATTTCAGGATAGGTAAGAGGCTCTGCTCTCTTGAGGGGTCACACCCCCTTCAAGGGATATTACTTTTTGTATTTCAAGGGCGTGTTAATCTAGATGCACAAGAGCAATGGACAGGCTTGCTTAAGGCAAAGATAACCCTTTCACCAGAGAAGCTCTGTGTCAGGGGCCTGACTCCCGCCATGCCCTGCCCGGGCAGGGATTTATGATCAGATCACCTGGGAGCTTAGTTCACAGAGCCCCTGTTCCACCCACAGCTGAAACCTTGCTGGGTGTCTTTTCTTTGTCTCTTTTATTTTTCTGAGGTAACACTGGTTTATAACGTATAAGTTGCACTGGGTTTGTTTTCTTGAAGGAACCCTTTTGTTTTTAAAGTAAAATGTTATTCAACCCCAAAAGGCAAACACAGTGACGTCACACCTTGTATTAGACTCTAAGGTTGAGAGTTGGGGCTCTCCCTCCAGGGAGCACGCCCTCACCTCCCCCTGCGCTACCTTAGCCTCTCTCTCTCCTCACGCTAAGGGCCCTTCTTCTGCCCGAACTTGTTTCCTGAGCCAATGCAGCCCCTCCTGCTCACCTCTACTACCTCTGTGGCTTCTAGATAAACTTCCTTTTATAATTTGAATAAACAAGTAAAGTCAGAGAGTTAAACAACAACAACAAAAAAACTTAAATAAATAATAGTGTTGCCCTCTTGGCTCAGTGGTTGAGCGTCGACCTATGAAGCAGGAGGTCGAGGTTCCATTCCTAGTCAGGGCACATGCCTAGGTTGCAGGCTCGATCCAAGGTTGGGGGCATGCAGGAGGCAGCCAATCAATGATTCTCTCTCATCATTGATGTTTCCACCTATCTCTACTTCTCCCTTCCTCTCAGAAATCAATAAAACATATTTAAAAAAATAGTACTGTTGAAAAATCCCTTAAATTGCCGAGAGTTAGGACTGTTCCATTTCTCAGCAAGAGCCAGTGTTCCCTCCAGCATTTGGATGATCCACAGTTTATTTGATCAACACAGGAAGCTCACAAACCCAATCTTCGCAGGCCAGGCCCGGAGACTGAGTGTAGAAGCTCCAGGAATCAAGGCCCACTGATTCTTCCTTCTTTCACTCTCACTCTCCCTCGCTTTCTCTGCTCCACCCCCTCCCCGACTTATCACCAAGGTTATGGAGTGAAATTCCTATAAAGTTAGTTTGTATGAAAGCAAGCTTAGCAGTGTGAGTAAGAGGACAGTCTATGCATCACATCGGGTTTGAACCCTGGCTCTGCCAATTGCTGGCTGTATGTCTTTAGGCAAGTTACCTAACCTCTCTGATCCTCAGTTTCCTCATCCACAAAGGGAGCATGACAGGTTGGGCATAGTCACCTCTTGGGATTGCTCTGAAGATTGAATGAGTTCTTATTTGTAAGTCATTTACTAGTAGAGCATTTTCAGAAACAATAAGTTCTATTTCAATGTTTGTTAAATTATAAAATTCTCCGCTGTGTTTTCCCTATTTTTTAAATGAAGAAATGTCAGTGTTCTTACCCAAGTCACCCATAAACTCTGTTTGCTGCTTCAGACCTGGAGACCAGTTTTCCCTCCAGTGTTGCAAAACCCCAGTTTATACACTGGCCAGGTAGCTCAGTTGGATAGAGTCCCAAGGTTGTGGGTTTGCTCCTTGGTCAGGGCACATACAAGAATCAACCAATGAATGCATAAATAAGCAGAACAGCAAATCCACATTTCTCTCTCTCTCTTTCTAAAATCTATACAATTAAATCATGTTTCTGCCTTTGAATCTCCTGTTGTTTCTTTGGCTTACCCTGAGGGTGGGAGCCAGGAGACTTGACTTCTCTCCTTTTCTGTTCAATCCCTTTGTAGATCAGCATCCCCAGATCACACCTGCATTAAGTCAAAGACCACGGACCCAATGGTCATCTTCTTCACCAGTGGCACCACCGGCTTCCCCAAGATGGCAAAACACAGCCATGGACTTTCCTTGCGACACTCCTTCCCTTCATGGTAGGAAAGAGGGCACCAACTTAGTGTGTGTGTGTGTGTGTGTGTGTGTGTGTGTGTGTGTGTGTGTGTTGTGAAAGGTGTTCTAAGTAGAACCGAGTCCATCCTGCTTCTCCCTTCTGCTCTCTTTGGTTCAGACCACTGAGGGTCTCAGAGGCCAAGGTCTGGACTTCTAAGTGTGTGTTGACAGAAGCATCCCAATGACAAGGGGGTCCTGCCTGAGCACTTTCACAGGTGTGGAGGGAACATGGTTGGAGGCGGCAGGCATTCTGCAAGCTGCACACATGGCAAGCCATGTGTCTTTGTCACTGGTTCCAGGTTTGGTGGGAGGAGGACAGAAAGTTCTAGGTATGTGGTCTGTACAGATACGGAGGTTGAGTTTCCCAATCATGAGCCATTAGGGGGAAGTAATACGTGGAACCAAGCAACTGCCTTTAACCTAAAATAAATAATTGTAGAGGCTGAAGACATAGCCTTGGGTTATCCATGTAATCAATTTTAAACCAAACATCTTTTCCCTCCTACTTCCTCCTCCCCAACTAGTAATATTCAGACCAGACCAAGTTCTGTGGGGAAGTATGGGACTTGGTTGGAAAGTCTGTAAGGAGGATTTTCCAAAGGGTCAGTGGCCTCTGGGGGACCTTGCCAAAGGTGGAAGCCCCTAATTTGACTTTTCCAAACAAGTCTGATCCCCTCGGTGTTTTGCTGGACTATCTATGTTTAGTCTTTAAGACTAAAGAAGAAGCATGTGATTTCTCAGGATATTTACCCTGCTGATTCTATCTAGAGGTTAAATTTAGTTCAAATTTAGTTGTTACAATAAGAGGCTAACAGTGCAGGCATTCGGGGCTGTTTTGGTTCCTAAAGCCAAACAAGCCCCTTAGCCTTCTCTTTCACAGAAAAGTGTGTCAAAGAAATCTGTTCATCCATCTCTCAGGGTCTGCTAGTAAGCCCCGGCAAAGTTCTATGTGTTTTGTACCTTATTAAGGAGACCAGGGGCAGAGAGGTGTCTTGTGGACACTGGGCATCTGTGCTAATGATATCACTTGATCAGCAAAACCCTGGAGGAATGGGGGTGGAAAGAAGGGGAGAGTTTATGTATAGTCAGAATAACACAAAGGCCCAAAGATATAAAAGGTAGCATTCATAGCCCAGCTGGCGTGGCTTAGTGATTGAGCATCGACCTATGAACTTGGCTCAATGCCAGGTCAGGGCACATGCCCAGCTTTCGGACTCCATCCTGGTGTGGGGCATGCAGGAGGCAGTCAATCAATGGTTCTCTTCACCATTGATGTTTCTATCTCTCTTTCCATGTCCCTTCCTCTCTGAAATCAATAAAAAAAAAATATTGTTAAAAAGTAGCACTCATAGAACTATAGAGATTTGAGAGCAGCTGCTGCTCAGGGTGTCAGGGAGGCACAGATGGGAGCAGCTGAGAAAGTGAATGGGGCCCAGAGCTCACAGGGTCATGGGGACTTTGATGTAGAGATTGAGCTTATTGGGAAAACAGTGGGCGTCATTGAGAGGTTGTGAACAAGGGAGAGACCTAATCAAATTTGTATTTTGAAAAGATCAATGTGGGTGCAGCATGGAGAATGGCTGGGAAAAAGAATATTTTTAGAAAGATCTGGATCTCATCTGAAAAAAGATGGCGACCGGCTGGAAGGTAGGGAGAGAGTGCGAGTGAGGAACCCATAGAGGAGAGTGTAGACGTGTGTGGTGTGTGTGTGTGTGTGTGAGCTAGGGTCAGTTAGATTTTGCACGTCTTCCAAGGGGCTCCCTAACTGGGCAGTCCTAGACGGCGCAGCCCCGCGCACAAAGCGGACACTTCTCAGCGGCTGGTGCGGACGCGGAGACCACGCCATCTTGGGAAACAGAGCTGCCTGAGACGCGGATCCTGGCTTCTGACACAAACCAGGACCCTGCAGCCACTGGGCACAGAGAACTGCTATCACAGCTTCAGACCAACAAACAAGAATCCAGACTTCTCAGCAGAATTCCGTGAGTCAAAGAGCCTACCCCACTCCCAGCAGGCGCGCGAGCGCCATAGTAACTGATAGACCCGCCCCTCCCCCAAGCTGCTGAATGCTCACAGGCGCACCGAGAGAGCAGTAACTGATAGACCCGCCCCTCGCCCAAGCTGCCGAGCTTTGCGCAGGGACGCGCTCCCCACTAGGGAATTTGGCGCGGCACGGGACAGAAGCAGCTCCCCGTCGGGGAAATCTGTCAGTGCGCACAGAGGGCTCCCCTTTGGGGAATTTGGCTTGTGGGTCACAGCTCCCCCTTCTGGGAATCTTAGAGTGTGCACAGAAGGGCTTCCCTTCGGGGAAGTTGGTGCGCAGGACGGACTCCGCCCCACTTCCGGGACTTTGGGAGAGTGTACCACAGAGTCAGCTCACCTTCAGGATTTTAAGAATGTGCGCTCTAGCCGGTTTGGCTCAGTAGAGAGAGCACACACAGGACGCAGCTCCACTTCAGGGAATTTGGCACGCCGGACACAGCTGCCTGGGATCCCTGACTCACAGCGCATTCACACTAAGAGCCAGCGACCCCAATTGTTGGTGCATGCACACACAGGGACCCTGATTCTCAACGAGAAACCTCACAAGGCAACAGAGACTTTGACACTCGAGTCTTGGTGCAGACACAGGGAAACTCTGACTCCTGGCACATCCTAAGGATCTCATTTTCGGCGCATACCAACAGTGTGGTGCAGACAGGGCCCCTGATTCCAAGTGTGCACACGAGACCACACAGAACACTGGGGACACTGACCCTGGGCAAGTCTGGTTCCCACCAACCAAAGGCAGCCACACGTCCTAGTGTCAGAGCACTCCAGTGAAACTCGGGTGGAGCGAAGTCCCCACAGCACACAGCCCAGGTCCACGCAAACGGAAACTTGAGCTTTCTGGTAATAGCCAGAATGGGGAAACGAAATATCTCACAGAGGAAAGAAAATGTGGAGTCGCCAAGAAAGGAAATTAGTGAAACTGAAGCTTGCAACATGACCGAAAAGGAGTTCAGAGTAATGGTCGTGGAATTTATACAACGGATGGATGAGAAAATCAACAACTTATGCAAGAATCAGGAAGAAATGAAGAGTGATATAGCTACAATCAAAAACACCATGGAAAGTTTCAACAGTAGACTACAAGAAGCAGAGGACCGAATTAGTGAGTTAGAAGATCAGGTACAGAAACAAGCTCAAGCTGAACAGCAATTGGAGAAAAAAATTAAAAAGCAGGAGGAAAGCCTAAGGGAGCTTCGGGACAACATGAAACGAAGTAACATGCGTATAATAGGGCTGCCAGAAGGACAAGAAGAGCAGCAGGGTTTAGAAAATCTATTTGAAGAAATAATGACAGAAAACTTCCCGGATATGGGAAAGATAAAAGTTACGCAAGTAAAGAGAGTCCCAAGCAGGATCAACCCCAAAAGACCCACACCAAGACATGTCATAATTTCAATGGCAAATATAAATGATAAAGAGAGAATCCTAAAGGCGGCAAGAGAGAGACAGAGAGTTACCTACAAAGGAACACCCATCAGATTGTCAAATGATTACTCATCAGAAACACAACAAGCTAGAAGTGAATGGAAGGAGGTATACAAAGTGTTGCAAAGCAAAGGACTGAATCCAAGAATACTATATCCAGCAAGACTATCAATCAAAATTGAAGGGGAAATCAGGAGCTTTGCAGACAAAAAAAGCCTCAGGGAGTTTATCACCACCAAACCAGCAATGCAAGAATTGCTAAAGGGAATACTGTAAAAAGAAGAAATAAACAGGTAAGAAGGAATACAGACACAAAAATAGATATGACTGCAAACAAATACCTTTCAGTAATAACTTTAAATGTAAACGGACTAAATGCTCCAATCAAAAGACATCGAGTAGCTGAATGGATAAAAAAACACGACCCATGTATATGCTGTCTACAAGAGACCCACCTCAGAACAAGAGACTCACACAGATTGAAAGTGAAGGGATGGAAAAATATCTTTCAGGCAAATGGAAATGAAAAAAAAGCAGGGGTAGCAATACTTATATCTGACAAAATAGACCTCAAAGTAAATGCCATAACAAGAGATAAGGAAGGCCACTTCATAATACTAAAGGGAGAAATCCAACAAGAAGAAATAATTCTGGTAAACATATACGCTCCCAATATAGGAGCACCCAAATACATAAAAAAACTCCTGGAGGATATCAAGGGAGAGATTAATAGCAATACGATCATAGTAGGAGACTTTAATACCCCACTATCACCACTGGACAAATCCTCTAAACAAAAAATCAGCAAAGAAACAGCAATCTTAAATGACTCACTAGACCAGATGGAATTAATTGACATCTTCAGAACATTTCACCCCAAAGCCACAGAATATACATTCTTCTCAAGTGCACATGGGTCATTTTCAAAGATAGACCATATGCTGGGTCACAGGCAAAATCTCTTCAAATTCAAGAAGATAGAAATTATATCAAGCATCTTCTCAGATCACAGTGGCATAAAACTGGAAATCAACTACAATAAATACAATCCAAAGAAATCAAACACATGGAGACTAAACAGCATGCTATTAAACAAGGACTGGGTTACCAGAGAGATCAAGGAAGAAATAAAAAACATCATGGCAACAAATGACAATGAAAACACAACAATCCAAAATCTATGGGACACAGCGAAAGCAGTCTTGAGAGGGAAGTTCATAGCTCTACAAGCCTATTGCAAAAAACAAGAAACAATGGTAATAAATTACTTAACCCTACAACTCAAAGAGCTAGAAAAAGCGCAGCAAGAAAAGCCCAGTGTAACCAGAAGGAAGGAAATAACAAAGATCAGAGCGGAGATAAATGACATAGAGACCAAAGAAACAATACATAAGATCAACAAAACCAAGAGCTGGTTCTTTGAAAGGATAAACAAGATTGATGGACCTCTAGCCAGGCTCACCAAGAAGCAAAGAGAGAGGACCCAAATAAACAAAATCAGAAATGAAAGAGGTGAAATAACAACAGACCCTGCTGAGATACAAAGGATTGTTACAAAATACTACGAACAACTCTATTCCAACAAACTGGACAACCTGGAGGAAATGGACATATTCCTAGAAAAATATAACCTTCCAAAAATCAATCAAGAAGAATCTAAACAGCTCAATAGGCCAATAACTATGGACGAAATTGAAGCAGTCATCAAAAAGCTTCCGGCAAACAAAAGCCCGGGGCCTGATGGCTTCACAGGAGAGTTTTACCAAACATTCAAGGAAGAACTAAAACCTATCCTCCTCAGACTATTCCAAAAAATTCAAGTGGAAGGAACACTTCCAAGCTCCTTCTATGAAGCCAGCATCACCTTAATACCAAAACCAGATAAAGACAACACAATGAAAGAGAATTACAGACCAATATCCCTCATGAACATAGATGCCAAAATCCTCAACAAAATTCTAGCAAATCGGCTCCAGCAGTACATCAGAAAGATCATACACCATGACCAAGTAGGATTTATCCCAGGAATGCAAGGATGGTACAATATCCGCAAATCAATAAACGTGATACATCACATAAACAAATTGAAAGATAAAAATCACATAGTCATATCAATTGATGCAGAAAAAGCATTTGACAAAATCCAACACCCTTTCTTGATAAAAACTGCAACAAGATGGGAATAAAAGGCTCATACCTCAACATAATACAAGCTATATATGATAAACCCACAGCAAACATCATACTCAATGGACAAAAACTAAAAACATTTCCCCTAAGAACAGGAACAAGACAGGGATGCCCACTCTCACCACTCCTGTTTGACATAGTACTGGAAGTATTAGCCATTGCAATTAGACAAGAAGAAGAAATAAAAGGCATCCAAATTGGAAAAGAACAAGTAAAGCTGTCTTTATTTGCAGACGACATGATATTGTACATAAAAAATCCAAAAGACTCCATCAAAAAACTAATAGTCTTAATAAATGAATTCGGCAATGTAGCAGGATACAAAATTAACGCCAAGAAATCTATGGCCTTTTTATACACCAATAGTGAACTTACAGACAGCGAGACTAAAAAGGCAATCCCATTTACCATCGCGCCAAAAAAATTAAGATACCTAGGAATAAACTTAACTAAGGAGGTAAAAGACCTATACACGGAAAACTACAGGACACTGAAAAAAGAGATAGAGGAAGACGTAAACAGATGGAAGAACATACCATGTTCATGGATTGGTAGAATCAACATCATTAAAATGTCCATACTACCCAAAGCAATCTATAGATTCAATGCACTCCCCATTAAAATACCAACGGCATATTTCATAGACCTTGAAAGAACTCTCCAAAAATTCATCTGGAATAAAAAAAGACCCCGAATAGCCACAGCAATCCTGAGAAAGAAGAATAAAGTAGGAGGGATCTCAATACCAGATTTCAAGCTGTATTACAAAGCCACTGTTCTCAAAACAGCCAGGTACTGGCACAAGAACAGACATATAGATCAATGGAACAGAATAGAGAATCCAGATATTGACCCAAACCACTATGCTCAATTAATATTTGACAAAGGAGGCATGAACATACAATGGAATAAAGACAGTCTCTTCAATAAATGGTGTTGGGAAAATTGGACAGATACATGCAAAAAAATGAAGCTTGATCACCAACTTACGCCATACACAAAAATAAACTCAAAATGGATACAGGACTTAAACATAAGACGGGAAACCATAAAAATACTAGAGCAATCCACAGGCAGCAAAATATCAGACATATGCCAAAAGAAATTCTTCACTGACACTGCTCCTAGGGCAGTGGAAGCTAAAGAGAAAATTAACAAATGGGACTACATAAAAATAAAAAGCTTTTTCACAGCAAAAGAAACCCTCAACAAAACAACAAGAAGGCCCACTACATGGGAGAACATATTTGCAAATGTTATCACTGATAAAGGTTTAATCTCCAACATCTACAGGCAGCTTATGCAACTTAATAAAAGGAAGATAAATGATCCAATAAAAAAATGGGCAACAGACCTAAATAGAATCTTTTCAAAAGAAGACAGAAGGAAGGCCAAGAGACACATGAAAACATGTTCAACGTCACTAATTATCCGAGAGATGCAAATCAAAACAACAATGCAGTACCATCTTACACCTGTCAGAATGGCTATCATCAACAAATCAACAAACGACAAGTGTTGGCGAGGATGCGGAGAAAAAGGAACCCTCCTGCACTGCTGGTGGGAATGCAGATTGGTGCAGCCACTGTGGAGAACAGTATGGAGTTTCCTCAAAAAACTGAAAATGGAACTCCCATTTGACCCAGTAATCCCACTCCTGGGAATATATCCGAAGAAACTAGAAACACCAATCAGAAAGGATATATGCACCCCTATGTTCATAGCAGCACAATTCACCATAGCTAAGATTTGGAAACAGCCTAGGTGCCCGTCAGCAGATGACTGGATCAGAAAACTGTGGTACATCTACACAATGGAATACTATGCTGCCATAAAAAAGAAGGAATTCTCATCATTTGCAGCAACCTGGATGGAATTGGAGAACATTATGTTAAGTGAAATAAGTCAGTCAATGAAAGAAAAATACCACATGATCTCACTCATTTATGGATAATAAAGAACATTATAAAATTGAACAAAAAGATAGATACAGAGACAGTAAAGCATCAACAGACTGTCAAATTACAGGGGGAAGGTTAGGGAGAGATAGGGGAGATAAGAGATCAATCAAAGGACTTGTATGCATGCATATAAGCATAACCAATGGACGCAAAACTCTGGGGGGTGAGGGCATATATGGGAGTGGGGTGGGGGGGGCAATGGCAAGATATGTACACATATAATACCTTAATAAAAAAATTGGAAAGAAAAAAAAAAGATTGAAAAAAAAAAAAGAAAGATCTGTTAGAGGGTCTTAGAATAATTTAGGTGCAAGATGGTGGTGGCTTGGACAAGGTGCTGGGGACATGAAGGAAGTTAAGAAGTCTGAGATTTTAGGAGATAGAATGGGAGGGTGTGCTGGCTAGATGTGGGAGGTTGGAGGGGCTGTAGAATCAAGGTGGCCTCCCAGGTTTTAGAATGGGAGGGGGTGCTGGCTAGATGTGGGAGGTGGGAGGGGCTGGAGAGTCAAGGTGGACTCCCAGGTTTTGAGCTTGGACAGTAATGACATTCACTGAAACACAGAGAGCACTGGAGAAGAATTAGTCCAGGGAGGCAGGAGAGATTAGGATGCTCTGGGTTTGAGATGCCCAGTGGGCAGTTGGGTCTGAAGCTCAGAACAGAGGTCCCTAGCTTGTCATTTCCTGTGGGTGTGCCACAGCCCTAAGAGATGGGAAGAGGGAGTGTGAATGGCTCTCCAGGCCCCTCCCTACTAACAGAAGAGCTCTTCAAAGCCATAGCTTGCTAATGGGAGAGATGAGTTTTTCTCAAGGAGTTCTGCACACAGAGGTCCCTCAGAAACAGTAAGAGTAGGTGGAGAAATGCTTCAGACCTAGCTGAGTAGCCACTGGATTCAATTTTCTGTCTCTCCATCTACCAGCTGTTTCTGTTGTGTGTGTGTTTTTTTAAAAATCAAATCTTTATTGTTCAAAGTATTACATATGGCCCCTTTTTTCTCCATTCCCCCCTTCTAACACACCTCACCCCCTGTTTTGTTAAATTATTATTTTTTAGTTAATCTTCACATGAGGGTATTTGTTTTTTATTGATTTTTAGAGAGTGGGGGAGGGGGAGAGACACACAGAGAGAAACCTTGATGTAAGAGAGTCACATCAATTGGTTGCCTCCCACACGCACCCCAATCAGGGCTGCCTGCAACTGAGGTACATGCCCTTGACCAGAATCGAACCCGAGACCCTTCAGACTGTGGGCCAATGTTCTAACCACTGAGTCAAACTGGGTAGAGCTGTTTCTGTTATGTTTTTTTTAAAAAAATATATATTTTATTGATTTTTTACAGAGAGGAAGGGATAGGGAGAGAGAGTTAGAAACATGGATGAGAGAGAAACATCAATCAGCTGCCTCCTGCACACCCCCTACTGGGGATGTGCTCACAACCAAAGAACGTGCCCTTGACCACAAATGAACCTGCGACCCTTGAGTCTGCAGGCCGACACTATCCCCTGAGCTAAACCCGTTAAGGCTTTCTGTTATGTTTTGATGCTGTTCTCAGAAAGGCCCCTCCTTCATTATCGCTGATGGCTGCCAGTATTGCCCAAAACTCTACCAGTAAAAGATTTGAATGCAGAAAAAGAGCAACAGACTTCATTGCAGTTTTCCCAGCCTTAAGGGTCATTATGATTGAACCAGTTGAAGTGGCATGTGTCCAGGAAATCTGATTGGCGTGTCTTTGGGTCTGGGGTGGGAGTGAGTCTGGAGCCCCACACTAACCACATGAATTCAGAGTGAGAGGGGTGGCTCGCTGTCTCAGAACCAGATTCCCCAGCCCTTGGTCACATCCTCCTGTGGTTACAAATCTGAGGCCACTGTATTTTGGAGTCAGCAGGAAAGTACTGCAGCTGAAGACCTCTGATGTCCTCTGGTGCATGTCAGATCCAGGCTGGATTATGGCTGCAGTGGGGACCCTGTTTGAACCATGGACAGCAGGGTCTACAGTCTTCATCCATCATCTGCCCCAGTTTGACCCTAAGGTCATTGTAGAGGTAAGAGGACTAATGTGTCAGTGTCAACAAACTCCAGGAGAAACTCATGTTTCAGGCCCAAAAGCTGGCCCCTGTGGAGAATAGTGTATAGAACAAAGCAGCCCATTAGGGTGATATAACCTGGGCTCTGGGTGTCTCAAAATGTGAGGCGCTGAATCAGTCAGTGACCCACCCTGAATACACATTTTGAGAAATTAAAGCAACCAGCACAATCTCAGGTCTCCTGGCTCCTCCAGGGCCAGGTGGCCGGTGTGTGTGTGTGAACTGATTGAAGTGTTTAAAAACAGAGCCCTTGGAATATGTTGGTTCCAGTTCCTTTTCACACCTTTAACATTTGTTAGTGGTTACCTTACCTCTCTGAGCTCAGTCTCCTCACCTTTCAGATGGGACTTTTAATAATTTCAATCTCATAAGGTTGTTGGGAATATTGAGATGATAGAGGCAAAGTGTGTAAAGTGCTTAGCCCTCAGGCCTGCACCTGAAAACACTCAGGAACTGGCAGCAGTTGCTGTTATTGTTACTCGTACATCATGGTTATGATTGACGTTGCCTCCATAAACCCTTTCAAGTGACTTCCCTGCACCTGAACATGCTGTTTGTGTCTGCACTCACTGCACCCTGGCTTTCCTTCGCAGACCTGCCTCTCCACCTCTCAAGCCCAGGCCCCTCCCCTCACCACTGTGGGGCCTGTTCTTCTCCAGGCCCTCCCATTGGAGCCCCTCACTACTCATCTTTAATCCATTTTACCCTTTCTTCTATATTATCAGTCTCTCACTTTTCATCAGCTCTACTCCCTCAGTCCATAAACACATTCATGTTCAATATACAGATACTAAAAGAATTAACAAATGAATAAATGGGCTCTCTTAGAAGGGAGATCAGAAAAAAAATGGTAATAATTGCCAGTATTTTGTTATTGTTGTTGTTGGCCAGTATTTTTCATCTTAATATAAATATAAAATTTTTCTCTGTTCACCTTGTAGACACTCTTTAAATACCCCATCACCCAGTGCCTTACTGCACCCTCTGTATTTCGAATGATTCTGCAGGAGAATTTTAGCAGGTATGTAGAAGTGGCTTGTTGTAATCACAATCTTTGGGTAAGATTTTAAGGAGTCTGTTTTACTGGGGTCTTGGTGTCCGTGGGAAACAGGCTCTTCTACAGGGTTGGGAGGAAAGAATCCCAAGGATCCACGCACGGGAGATTGCGATGTGGCAATGTGGTTTATTTGTTACGTAACATCAATAGAGTTCTCCTCTGGGCTTCCCAAGGCCAATCTCTCGGCCCTGCCCTGGAATAAGTCCAATTTCGTCTTCAACAGGCCAAACGCAGAGGCCAATGCCCGGAGTTTCTGCTTCATGAGCCTTCGGGCCTGGAAGTCTCCCCCAGGCCCAGGTGGCTGTAGACCTGCATGGTCCTTTGCTCCTGGGCGGGAGGGACAGGAACAAATTGGGCCAGTGGGGTCCCAGGCAAGAGAGAGAGCCAGCATTACCCCCTGGGTCTCAACCAGGAGCTTTTTCAAAACAACCAGTTACCTTCCCAAGATTCCAGGGGCATGCATGGGTCCACCCCTAGTCAACGATCTTTTCCCAGGTTAGACTGACAGCCTCTGTGGTCCAACACCTTCCCCTGTGCCATTTTGACTTTACTGGGCAGTTCCTGATCTCCCCTATGTCCCCTCCCACACACAATCCTGGACCACAGGGGAGAGAGAGGTGTTAATTCCCTTGGGGGGGCTATGCTGCCATTTCTTGGGTGTGAAACTGGAGCTTCCTGGTGAAGCAAACAGGCCTCTGCTTCCCAGCTGACTGTGCTCAACATTGTCAGCCTCTCCCCTGGCTGTTTCTTTCAATAACCAGCCAAGGATGGTAATGGTCTGACTGTTTCAACTCTGGTTCTTTGAGGGCATTGAGAGCTAGTGTGTGTGTGTGTGTGTGTGTGTGTGTGTGTGTGTGTGTGTGTGTGTGAGAAATGTTGGTAGTTATAATTACCAGCCAGGCGAATTCGTTTATTAAGCAGGACTAAGATCCAAATGATACAGCGAACCTTGCATCATTGTGTTCTTTTTTCCTTTTTTAAACTTTTTTATTGTGAAATAACAAACACACAGAAAAATACATAAGACATAAATTTGTAGATTAAGAAAATTAAACCAGTATGTAACCACTCACTCAATTCACAATAAGAGAACATTGCCAGCCCCCAGTGATCTACTCAGACCTCTCCAACTCCCCGAGAGGAACTCACTATCTTGACTTTTATGGTGTTCACTCATTTGTGTGTTTTTTTTTCTTCTATTTTCGCCTTGTAGTTTTCCTCCTAAGGAAATATTCTGAAACCCATTAGTCTATTTTACTTGCTTGTGAACTTTGTAATCATATCATTCTGTAATGTCTGGCTTCTTTTTACTTAATCATATTTCTAAGATGTGCCCATGTTGCATCATATTGCTGTAGCTAAGTTTTGTTGCCGTATAATATCCCATTTTATAAAAGTCCACATTTTTACATCTGTTCTACCACTAATGGACATTTGGGTGGTGTAATTTGAGGGCTATCGATGACTAGCACTGTTATTGCACATTCACCCTGTGCACATAAACACTCACTATGTGGGGCCTTTCTAGGAGAAATTGCTGAGTCACACTGACACCGCATTCTACCCCCTATTTTCCAAAGTATCCAATCGCTATGTGCGCCCACTAGCAGGGAGGCAGGGTTCCCTTGTTCCACATCTGTGGCAACATTTTTTCTTGTCAGAGTCTTTAATTTTTACCAACCTGATGGATGTAGTGAATTTTGCTATAAGTTTATTTTTATATTTCCCTGTGTTTATAGATTAATTTTGAGCTAATATTGTCTTTGAACCTAAGGGCAGTTATATACATTTTAGAGACTTTAAAATGGAAATGGCTGCTTCAAAAATCAGACCAAATAACTTTTAGACACAGAGTTAAAATGTCAAGGAGTTGAACAACTACCTTATGAAGCTATCTCTGAAATACAACTTGCTTTTATTCACGAAACCTCCATCCCACCATGCCCTTGGAGTCTACCTCTACCTGAATTTCAAAGCTCATATGACAGCCACTTTTTGCAACATTCCTCAGATGATGAAATTGGTCCAAACCCAGTAAAAATCCAATCAGGGCATCACTAATGACTCCACTGGAGACTGCTAATTTTACCTACTTTGGGGAAAACTTCAGACAAATGAGGAAGACACCCCTAATGAAACCAGCCCCCTTGTCCACCACTCCTGACTCTGTGTACCAGGAGAGGTGACGGTTGGGGTGGGGTGGGTGGGAATGGGAGCCAGAGGTCTGCCACTACCCTCAGCTCCAAGAATTGGTTTGGCTCAGCCTGCTGATGATGCTCAGACCTCAGTCACTTATCCTCATTTCCATTAGGGAGTCCATTATGATTCTGTGATTGTTTTTGTATTGTTTCTGGGAATTTTCCTGGGGGAAATGGAGGAGAAATCATGTACAGCAAATGGCGTGCCTAGTACAGGATATACCTGCTGCAGGCTCACAGCAGATTATCTGTTCTCTCCAAAATTCCTTCTTAAAGGGCTGCTATCTGTGACCCCTGTCCTGTTTTCCAACACCCAGCCCAATCTTCCTTGATCACCAGAGCAATTCACTGACAATCCCTAACTTGCATTCTCCACTCGGAAACACAAAGCCCTTCAGTTCACATAACCCGTCTCCCCCAAGGCAGGAAGTGCAGTCCGATAACCCCCAGCGTGTCCCCGGAGTCCTAGCCTTCACCCCCTCACGGTTTATAAAACATCGCTCTTTCCACATAGAAGCTTCCCTCAGATGAGGTTTCAGTGTCCAAACTTAGTTGGATCCCTAACTGAACCCCTTAGTCTCATCACCACCACCCCTCCCCTCGCCTGAAGGATCCCTAAATGAGCCCCTTAGCCTCATCACCACCCCCCACCCCCACTGAAGAACAATTTATAAGGAGTGAACCCGGATGTGAATGACGTCCAACCGAAAGGCAAGTAAGAAAGTGAGGAAGCAGAAAGGTGGATGGGCTCCTCACCCCTGGGCCTGAGTAGGAGGTCCAGGGCCTGCTCTGAAGCTCTGTGGACACCTGTCTCCCCCAAGCCTCAGGTTCCCCACTCTGGAGCACTGCACTACCGGCGGGGAGGCCCTGCTGCCCGAGGAGCAAGAGAAGTGGAGAGAACAGACGGGCCTTGTGCTCCACCAGCTCTACGGGCAGTCGGAAACGGTAGGTGGACGGGCCCCGCAGGGCCGCCCAGCCCAGCAGAGGAGCTGAATCTGCCAGAGCGTGCGCACAGGCCCCACTGTGTGCATAGGCCCACTGTGTGCACAGCCAGCAGAGGGCGGCTCTGGAGTTCCAGGCAGATTGGCCCCAAATCAGGTTGCAGAGAGAGAGAATTCACACACAGTCTTCAACTTGTCAAGACCCCAGTGTGCTGACGGCTATTGGACAAAACCTTGCATGGGGGTCTTAGGACAGGGCTACGTCCCTGGGATCATGGGAGCCAGGAGGCGCGATGGCAATGGAGTCACCTCCTACCTCACCTCACGGAGGCCCCACCTGCGAGTGCTGCCCATGTCACCCTCCCTCCCTAGAGCAGCAGCCACAGGGCCAGGCAGGAGCTGGCCCCGAAGCTCATCTCTGGGTTGTATGGGGGCAGCACACACGTGTGATTGTGGACCACGAACAGGAACGGAGGAGGGAGCAGGGCCATCACACACACACACACACACACACACACACACACACACACACACACAGTGTGACCCCCAAGGGTGTCAGTGAGCACACAATGGGCAGGCCGAGCAGCCTGCTGTGCTGTCTGGACCGTCAAGGGCTTCAGTGGTGGGAGGAGGGGCTGCCTCTCTCTGGAAGCATCCTCAACCCCCTGATGCTGACACAGCCACTCGCCCGCCTCCCACCATCCCGTCAGCTCACAGAGTCACCCCTCTCAGGACCTGTAGGGCGGGCTCTCTTGGTCCTAATTCACATGTTTGTCTGACGGTGTGTTGTTTTTGAGAAAAATGTTTTATTTTGGTCAGTGAAGTGGTCTGCTTCCAGGCCTGAGAAGTGTGAGGGCTCTAGGCCTGACCTTGCTTGGCTCACAGCTCACTGTTGGACGAGGAGAAGCTCCCGCTACACCCGTAACCCCGCCCCTTGGCGTCCACTGCTTGAGCCACAGATACTCCTCCTGGCCGCACAGAGCCTCATTGCTCAAAGCTCTTGCAACCCGCTCACTCCCCTGTGGGCGTTGCCATGTCCTGAAGAGTGAGCAGCAGCTTGGAGAGGCAGACCTTCCTTTGCCAGGAGCTCCGGTCTCAGTTCCTCTCAGCATCGCCAATGGCAGCGTCAAGCCCATAGGCATACCGTGGAACCTGCCAGAAGCTCGACCTCCTTGTCTCCAAAATGGGAATAGAATGCCGACCCTGTGGGAGGTGGCGAGGGGAGTGGAAGGGAGTGTGCAAGCCCCGGCGATGCCCAGCCTGCACATCCCCCAGGGCCAGCCCGCTGTCCTCACTGATGTGGGGGGTCGTGTTCCAGGTGTCAGGGGTGCAGAGCCTAAGAGGCGTCTCTAAGCTCAGACACTTGTTATCTACGGAGGGAAACACCTGAAAAAGTCAGTATAAGGCCTGTTGGCGACAATAGAAATGCGGGGGAAATGCCACCAGAGGAGGATCGCCCAGGACTTCTCGTGGGGCCTGAGTCTGGGCTGGTTGCCCTAAGGAGCCAGGTGAGCTCACTGGTGCGGGCCTGTGCAGCTTCCCGCCCCACAGGCTCTGAGAGGGGGTGCCCTCCCGGCCCCTTTGACAGGTCAGACCCAGGGCATTAACTCATCTGTGTGACTGTGCAGGCTGAGCTTTAGGAGAGATGTGAGCTTCAGAGAACCAGGAAGGAGGCATAGTTCACCAGGAGGGCCAATGGGGTGGGAGAGGTGGCAGAGGCACAGCCCAAGTGATTCCAGCGCAGCCCCGAGGGCAGATGAGACAGGGTTCCTGTCAGGGTCAGTGCTGAGTAAGTGTTGGTCAAATGGACACATGCCTGGCATGCAGTGGGGACTCCCCACCCACCACACCCCACAGCCCCGAGCTCAGCCCTGTGCTCCTTTCCTGGCCTCCCCCACGGGACCCTGTGGCCCCGGCAGCCGGCACTGGCCCAGGACATGCCCCCTGTCGGGCGCAGTGAATGTCTGCTGAAGAGCTGGGTCAATGCCCTGAGCCCAGGACACAGGGCTTCCAGCTCCCCCACAGGCTCTATGAGCAGCGCCCCATGGCCCTGGGAGCAGGGGTGCCGTGAACCATTCTTGCTGCTCTGTGACCCACCTAGAGCCTTTGACAACTGGTCTTCTCTTCCTTTTGTGCACAGGGATTGACTTGCGGCATTGCCAAGGGGTCAAAGGTCAAGCCCGGTTCCATGGGGAAAGCCATCCCACCCTTCGACATGCAGGTTTGGTCCTAAAGGCGTGGCCAGGGAGCACTGAGGGCTCAGCTGGGATCAGCCCCATGTGACACCAGGCGGCAGAAGAGCCGCGCCCCCTGCCCGAGTTGTTCCTCCTCCTCTCCTAGGTCCCCTCTGGTGTCCTGGGAGGGTCAGTATTGTGGGCATCAGTGCAGCTCACCGTGCCCGCCGAGGCCGCGCACACAGCCGTGGCGCACAGGACCTGGAGGCGCGCCGGCAGCTCTGTCCACCCTCCGGGCTCTTAGCTTGTCCTGACCCTGTTTTCTAGCTTGAAGACACATGCGGTGTCCACACCAGGAAACAAACACGCCCATGACTTGCTGATTTCAAAGACTTGACGGCTTCATTCTGTTTTCTGACAGGGAACTCCCCATGGTCCCCACTGGTGTCACACGCATAAGCCAGGCAGAGCTTGTGTGTGTGTGTGTGTGTGGGGGGGGGGGGGCAGGAGGGCTGGGAGCCCTGCATGGGGCCTCACAGACCTCTTGCTCCAGATCATCGACGACAAGGGCAACATCCTGCCGCCCAACACTGAAGGGAACCTTGGCATCAGGATCAAGCCCACCAAGCCCATCGGCCTGTTCATGTTGTATGAGGTGAGGGCGCCCCGCCTGCTGCTCCCTGGCCCATGCACCCCTGTAGTGAAAACGGAGGGGACTCTATTGTGCATCTGAGACTCCTCCCATCTCCCGTTATGTGCTCCAGTTCAGTGAAGCCAGGTCTAGTTCACGCAAAGCTCACAGCCTTTCCTCTCCTGACCCATGTGGCACTGGTGCAGGAGAGAAGCCGGGCTTCGGAATCATTGGACTTGGGGCTGATGATTAAGAATGCAGGCTTCGGCTGGGTTCACATCCTACCTCCAGTTTACCAACGGGGTGTGCGCAAACCTGGTAACTGTCCTGAGCCTCCTGTGGCCTCCCCACCCCACTCCTCAGAGAAACCACCTGAGCCTCCTGTGGCCTCCCCACCCCACTCCTCAGAGGAACCACCTGAGCCTCCTGAGGCCTCCCCACCCCACTCCTCAGAGAAACCACCTGAGCCTCCTGTGGCCTCCCTACCCCACTCCTCAGAGAAACCACCTGAGCCTCCTGAGGCCTCCCAACCCCACTCCTCAGAGAAACCACCTGAGCCTCCTGAGGCCTCCCCACCCCACTCCTCAGAGAAACCACCTGAGCCTCCTGAGGCCTCCCCACCCCACTCGTCAGAGGAACCACCTGAGCCTCCTGAGGCCTCCCTAACCCACTCCTCAGAGAAACCACCTGAGCCTCCTGAGGCCTCCCCACCCCACTCCTCAGAGAAACCACCTGAGCCTCCTGTGGCCTCCCCACCCCACTCCTCAGAGAAACCACCTGAGCCTCCTGAGGCCCCCCTACCCCACTCCTCAGAGAAACCACCTGAGCCTCCTGTGGCCTCCCCACCCCACTCCTCAGAGAAACCACCTGAGCCTCCTGAGGCCCCCCTACCCCACTCCTCAGAGAAACCACCTGAGCCTCCTGAGGCCTCCCCACCCCACTCCTCAGAGAAACCACCTGAGCCTCCTGTGGCCTCCCCACCCCACTCCTCAGAGAAACCACCTGAGCCTCCTGAGGCCTCCCCACCCCACTCCTCAGAGAAACCACCTGCAGACCGTAGGGGTCATGTGTTTCCCCGTGTCACATACATGGCACAGCTACAGTTCAAACCCATGTCTTTCAGCCCCAGAGCCTAATGGGAAATCCAGGGATCACAGAAACCTGTGATGGGCTCTAAGGAAACCTGCTGAGACTCCCGACCAGATAAAGCCTAGCCCTCCCAGGGTAGTAGAGGCCGCTAAGAGGAAATTCTCAGCTTCCAAGATGGGCCATGGAAGGGTGGGCACACCTGAAATGGATCTCAGATTCCATCTCCTTTCTCCAAGAGAACAGCCATCAGAGGCTCTTTAGGTGTCACTGTTGTCATCACTCTGGCCACTAGGGGGCGCTGCTCCTCATGTGATACTATCTACCCACAGTAAAAACCGCTGGCTAACCCAGCTCTTGGTTTCACTGATTTTTTGTATTGTTTTTTTAGTGTCTATGTCATTTATTTCTGTTCTAATCTTTATTATTTCCTTCCTTCTCCTTCTCTGGCCTTTTCTTGTCCTCTTTCTAGTTCTTTAAGTTTAGTTTATTGTTAATTTTTCTTGTTTTTGAGGTAGGTCTGTCGTGCTATGAACTTCCCTCTCAGGACTGCTTTTGCTGTATCTCCGAGATTTTGCGTTGTTGTGTGTTCATATTCATTTGTTTCCAGGAAGGTTTTTAAATTTATTTCTTGAAGTCATTGGTAACCCATTCTTTGTTTAATAACATGCTACTTATCCTCCATGTGTTTGAATATTTTGGGTGTTTTTACTGTAGTTGATTTCTAATTTCATTCCACTGTGATATGAAGAGTAGCTTGATAGGATTTTGATCTTCTTGAACTTGTAGAGACTTGTTTTGTGTCCTAACATGTGGTCTATCTTTGTGAATGATCCATGTGCACTTGAGAAAAATGTACTATATTCTGCTGCTTTGGGGTGAAATGTTCTATAAGTGTCCATTAAATCAATCTGATCCAGTGTGTCCTTTAGAGTCACTGTATCTTTGTCATGTTTTGTCTGGAAGATGTATCCAGTGAAGTCAGCAGGATGTTAAAGTCCCCTGCTATGAATGTATTGTTGTCAATCTCTCCTCTAGCAGTTAAAGTCTAGCAGTTTTTAAAATATATTTAAGTGCTCCTATATTGGGTGTATGTATATTTACCAGGGTTCTAACCTCTTTTTGGATCCATCCCTTTTGCATTATGTACTGAAGTGATCTTTGTTGTCTTTTGTGATGGCCTTCACTTTGAAGTCTATTTTGTCGGATATGAGTATTGTTACTCCAGCTATTTTTTTTCTTTTCTATTTGCATGGAAAACTTTTTTCCATTCCTTCACTCTCATCGTGTGCATGTCTTTTGTTCTGAGCTGGGTCTCTTATAGACAGCATATAGTTGGCTCATGTTTTTGTATCCATTCAGCTATCCTATGCCTTTAGATGGGACCATGTATTTCATTTACATTTAGGGTTATTATTGATAGGTACTTATTTATTGCCATTTTAATTCTGTATGTGTAGGTTTCTCTCTCTGTTTCTCCTTCTCATTACAGAGTCCCTATAGCATTTCTTGTAATGCTGGCTTGGTGGTGATGTACTCCTTTGGCCTTTTTTTCTTGTCTGGGAAGCTCTTTATTTGACTGTCTATTTTGAATGATAGCCTTGCTGGATATAGTGATCTTGGTCTCAGATCCTTGCTTTCCATTACCTTGAGTACTCCATGCTATTTATTCCCTTCTGGCCTATAGAATTTCTGATGAGAAATCAGGTGTCAGCCTAATGGGAGCTCCTTTGTAGGTAACAGTTTGCTTTCCTCTTGTTGCCTTTAAGATTCTCTCTTAGTCTTTAATTTTTGGCATTTTCATGATGATGTGTCGGGGCATGGGCCTGTTTGGATTCTTCTTGCTTGGAGTTCTCTGTGCCTTCTGAACATGTGTGACTTTTTCCACCACCAGGTTAGAGAAGTTTTCTGCCATTATTTCGTCAAACATTGACCAGCTGGCTCCTGCACGCTCCCTACTGGGGATTGAGCCAGCAACCTGGGCATGTGCCCTGACCAGGAAGTGAACTGGCGTGGGATGACAACCAATTGAGTCACACTTGCCAGGGCCACAAGCTTTCTTTGAGGATAAGATGAGATAGTACTTGGGGAAGAAAATTTATTTAGCAAAAGTTTATTGTCACCTTCCATCTGTTCAGCCACTGTGTTATATTAATATCAATTGCCAGTGTATTTTGTACATTAATTGACCAGTAGCATGCATTGAGTGTTTGCATGTAAAGCAGATAACCTCAGAGAGGTTAAAAAAGTTGCACAGGTGCCTGGTGGAGTGAGAAGCAGGACTCAAACCCAGATCTGAGCCAGGTTGCAGCTCACGATCTCTAATCTCACTGCCTTCAACAAGAGTGCTGTTCTCTCTGCAGAATGACCCAGTGAAGACAGCCAAAGTGGAGTGTGGGGACTTTTACAACACTGGGGACAAAGCAACTATTGACGAAGAGGGCTACATCTGGTTCCTGGGGAGGGACGATGACATCATCAACGCCTCTGGGTAGGTGTGGCTGACCTGGGCCTGGCAGGCTCTAGCTTGCTGCACCATTCCTCAGTGCATTGGGGATGGGACCCGCAGCCTGTTCCTGAATGCAGCCATTTCTACAGGGACCTGGCCTGGGGTATCTGTGCATCTCCCCCAACATCAAAATAAAGTTCAAGAAGGCCTGGAATTGCAACCACAGGAGACATTGTGCAATTTAAAGGGGATATAGGATTGGGAAGGGAGACCTTGTTTGTGCCCCCATTTGTCCCCATTCGTTGGGGGAAATTATTCTCTGTGTTCCTCTAATGGGACACATGTCACAGAACAACAACAGCAATAGCAGCTAAGCTCATAGAGTACTTACTGTGTGAAAGTACACTCCTCCTTGCTTTGCTTCTCCCAGTAGATGCCATTATTGTGCTTGTTTTACAGAGGAGAACACTGAGTCACTGACCAGTGAACTAAGTTGTGAAAGTTTCCAAGATAGTGCAGGGAGAGGCCCAGATTTGAACCGAGGTAGTGTGGCTCCCGATCTGCTGTCCCTACCGCTTAGGTGATGTGGGGAGAAAAAGTGACACAAGTAACAACTTCCCTTGGATGCATCAGGGAAATTGTTTGTTTTACTTTTTAAATTTCTACATGAGATGCTGATGTAGTGAGACAGAATTTCTCTAAATCTTTAAGAAAAATTTGAGGCTCCCAAGAGTACAGTAAGAGTCCTGCTGGGCAGTTCCTGTGCCACGCCCACAGCCCTGGAGGACAGCCTCCCACCCCACAGCCCACCAGAGGCAGTGAGGGGAGGCCCTGGGAGCATCTGAGCTTGCAATGCCCAGGTCTTCACATCCTGGTCCACACAGAGCCTTTTCACAGTCCTCTGGCTCCCGTGAAGGTTGCCCTCTGTGCCTAGGGAAGTGTGACTCCCAAACATGAGATGGGAGGGCCTGGGTCACTCCAGCCCTGGCATCTGCTCAGGAGCAGAGCAGGAACCATTGGTCCCGCAGGTACCGCATTGGGCCGGCAGAGGTGGAGAACGCCCTGGCGGAGCATCCTGCGGTGGCTGAGTCAGCTGTGGTGAGCAGCCCGGACCCGATCCGAGGGCAGGTGAGTAGAAGGACAGGAGGTCATGGGGTCTGCGTGTGGGCACTGGAAGGCTGCCGCAGGGGAATCTTCCAGAGCAGTTGGTATGCATGCCACACTCATACTATGTGGGCAGCAGGAGGCACTGTGGCACCATCTGTGACAATCCTGACTAGATACTGGGTGGGTTGACTCATTTAACCCTCACAACAACCTAATGAGTTAGAGACTCTTACTTATTATACCCTTTTAATAGACAGACAGCATAAAGAAGTTAAATAACCTGCCCAGATTACACTGTGGTGGAGCCAAGATGGAAATCTGAGCACTCTGTTTCCATTGCATTCACTGGATTTATTGAGCACCTACTATGTACAAGGCCCGTGCAATTCAATGGGGACATAAATCCTATATAATAAAAGGCCAATGTGCAAATCAACCTAATGGCGGAACAATCAGTTGTGATGATGCGCACTGAGCACCAGAGGGCAGATGCTCAATGTTGGAGCTTCCCCCTGGTGGTCAGTCCTGAGGTGAGTGCAGTGGCAGTGGCAGGAATCTCTCCTGCCTCTGTGGAGAGCGGGCCTAAGCTGGCAGTTGGATATCCCCCAAGGGCTCTGGAACTGCCAGAGGGCACAGGCCAGGCTAAGGGACCGCCCCTCAAGTGCACGAATTTTGTGTTTTGGGCCTCTTGTAACAATATAAAAGCAATAAGTTCAGCCCAGCCAATCTGATTCATTGGTTGAATGTGGACCCAGGAATGAGGTTTGATTCCCAGTCAGGGTGCATGCCAGGTTGTGGGCTAGATCTCCAGTAGGGGGTCTGCAGGAGGCAGCAGAGTGATGATTCTGTCTCATCATTGATGTTTATATCTCTCCCCCACCTTTCCTCTCTGAAATCAATAAAAACTTATTTTTAAAAATAGAATCAACAACTACTTAAAATATAAAAACAATAAGTCCAGTAAGTTACCAACAATTATGAAATGCCCACAGGTTCCAGGCACAGAACTGTACATACATTAATGGTAAAAATGGTGATGAAAATAATGATGCTGAGTGTGAGTGTCCCCCCCACGTCCCGCATGGTTCAGATTTCAGGTTCAGGGTTCGGGCTGTGGAGGAGGCCGCACGCAAATGAAAGAGACTAGAAAATATTAATTTGGAAATATTGGGGGCCAGGCGGGAGCCCAGCTTAAGAGGAAGAACTCCCCTTTGCTCCAGCCTTGCCATCCCTTTTATTCAGGTTTTGGGATCCACCCATAGCCCTTAGGCCCGCAATTCCAATGATAGCCCATCAGTAAGGATTTACATAAGACTAAAAGGTGGAAGTTGCTTCAGCTCTCTTTGTCTCAACTAGACAGTGGGTGCTTGGCTCTGACCTTTCAGAGCTTCAATGTTGACCAGCCTTCCAGGTTCCTTGTCCATGCCTCTCTGCTAGTGAAGACAATGGGTGGCTTACAACAGCTGAGGATAATAACAAACTTAAACTAGGTGCATGTTTTGTGTGTACTAGCTCATGTAATCTGAACATAAGGCCACCATGTTCAGTTCCATGGGATGAACCTGCACTCTGCGCATGTCACGGAGAAGAAATTTGAGGTTAAGTGATTTTGCAAGGGAAAGAGTAGAAATTTAAGTATTTGGATTTGAACCTGGTCTTGTCCGTTTCCAAAAGCTCGGTGTCAGCTTGGTTTGCCATTCATTGCATAAACACTTACTTTTTAAACCAGGCAACTGGGTGGCACTGACCCTGAGTCCCCGCTCTGGTTCTGTGTTGCAGGTGGTGAAGGCCTTCATTGTCTTGACCCCACAGTTTTTGTCCCATGACCCGGACCAGCTCACCCAGGAGCTGCAGGAGCACGTGAAGTCAGTGACCGCCCCATACAAGTACCCGAGGAAGGTGAGTGGGGCCCATGCTCATGCCCTTCTGAGCTCCGCTGCCCCAAGTCTGGTCGGGTGGCCGGGAGATGCTGGAACCGAACATAGAACGAGCATTTTCTCTGCAGAAGAAGCAATTGGGCTTAGGGGTGGATGCAGCCAACTGAATGGGATGGAACCTCTGTTCTGGGTGGGAATCCCCTAAATGTGCTGCACATTACCCTGAGGGCAAAAAAATTAGACCAGTGCCCAAAGCTATCCAAGGAGGGTATTTCACATCTACAAAATTTGAAAAAGACATTCAAGTCAGCCACTCTCTAACTATTCTTAAGCGTGATTCATACTAAGAAATACATTCAATATTGCCCCTCAATACTTATGTACACAAGAAACAAATGTTAACAAAATTATATATATCCTTAAAATACATAGTTCATTCTTTTTTTAGATACAAAATAATTAGCCCTTTTTATGCAATAAACATTAATATTTCAAGAAAAACTATTTTAAATATAATGTTACATGTAATAAACAATATTTCAAGGAAAACAATCCTACCTAAAAAAATAGTAATATGCAAATTGACCACACCTTCGCTATGCCCAAACCACGCCCACCAGCCAATCAAGATGAGTATGCAAATTAACCCAACCAAGATGGCGGTTAATTTGCATACATAGGCGCCCTGAGCGGACCCTCTGCGATGGATCGCAGGGAGCTGGATGTCTGCTCTGGCACCAGGCCGAAAGCCTCTGCTGGAGGCTTTTAGCAGACCCCCTGCAATCGATCGCAGGGAGCTGGGGGTTGCTTCAGCCTGGTGCAGGAGTGGACCCACTGCGATCGATCGCAGGGAGCTGGGTGTCTGCTCTGGCACCAGGCTGAAAGCCTCTGGCGGAGGCTTTTGGCCTGGTGCTGGAGCAGACCCCCTGCAATCAATCGCAGGGAGCTGGGGGTTGCTTTGGCCTGGTGCAAGAGTGGATCCCCTGCTATCGATCATCTGGGCAGGGAGCTGGGGGTTTGCTTTTGGCCTGTGCAGGAGCGGACCCCCTGTGATTGATTGCAAGGAGCTGGGGGTCTGCTCCTGCCCAAGAGGCTTTCGGTCTGGGTAGGCCTGGGCAGGGACTGAGCTGGTGATCAGAGGGAGCTGGAGGGGCCTGCCCAGGCCTAAAGCTTCAGCAAGAGACTTTAGTCCTGGGCAGGGCCCAGCCCTCGATTGGTGTGAACTATAGAGGAAACAACTTTTCTGACTGTGCATTGGCTAAGCTTCCTGTATGCTACTGGTAATATTCTTAGTAACATGGGTAATAAGAATCCAAAAAGGTGATCTAGGGTTTTTCCACCACACTTCTGGAGAAAAAAATGAAGGCCCGCTGCTGGAGGGCTAAGAAATGTCATATCCTGCCCTAGCCGGTTTGACTCAGTGGATAATGCCTCGGCCTGCAGACAGCAGGGTCTGGGTTCAATTCTGATCAAGGGTATGTACCTAGGTTGTAGGCTCCTCCCTGGCCGGGGCCCAGATCAGGGCTCATGCAGGAGGCAACCAATCAAAGTGTTTCTCTCACTTTGATGTTTCTCTCTGTCTTTCCCTTTCTCTTCCACATTCTCTAAAAGTCAATGGAAACATATCCTCAGGTGAGGATAAAAAAATAAAGAAATGCATAGCCTATGAAAGATACATCTTGAAAATGCCTGAAGAAAGTTGTCATTTTTTCTTGGTGAAGGGACTGGAGTCCGTGTTGATGAAAACACTTTGGTGGCTGTGGTGACTGGCAGTGGCTGCAACAGTGGGGTGATGGGGCTGGTGCCTTCCCCTGATCAGCCTGGTTGCCTCCCACAAGGGAGGCCAGACTGCAGCTTAGGCCCGCTCCCCTTGGGGCACGGGCCTAAGCCGTCAGTAGGACATCCCCTGAGGGCTCCCAGTATGTGAGAGGGGGCAGGTTGGGCTGAGGAACCCCCGACCCCCAGTGCATGAATTTCATACACCGGTTCCCTAGTTTTAAATATAATATATTACATGCAATAAACATTAATATTTCAAGATAAAAATGATTTAAAATATAATAATACTAGAGGCCCGTTGCACGAAGAGATTCATGCAATAGGCCTTCCATCCCTTGGCTTCCAGCACCAGTTTTCCTCTGGCACTGGGACCCAGGCTTGCACTCCAGCTGGAGTCTGCGGCCTTTGCTGCAGATTCTGGCCAGAATCTGCCTTCTTCATCTTTGCTACATGCTCCAGCCAGAGTCTGCTGCCTTCGTCTTCACTGCAGACTCCAGCTGGAGTGCAAGCCTGGGTCCCAGTGCCATCTTAGCTGCAGATTCAGGCTGGAGTCTGTAGTCTAAGTCTTCACTGTGGCCAGAGTGTTGCTCCTGTAGATCCCTTCGCCCTCCGCCCTCCCTCTCATAACAGGCATCCTGCCCCACCAGGCCAGTCCGCACCTGGAGCAGCTGGGCAGCCGCCTTCTTTCTCCTTCTAATTTGCATATTCCCTCCTGATTGGCTGGTGGGAATAGCGAAGTGATGGTTAATTTGCATGTTTCTCTTTTATTAGTGTAGATTACCAAAACTGTACTAATATAGTATAATATCACAAAGCTTGTAGGAAATATTAAAAATCTGCAAATAAAAGGATTACTACTATTATATTCTAAAAATTATTTTCCTCTAGCTCTATTTTTGTTCATCAGTTTATGTTGTACATTATATTCCACAAATGAGTGAGTTCATGTGATATTTATCTTTCTCTGACTGGCTTATTTCCCTTAGCATAATACTCTCCAGGTCCATCCATGCTGTGGCAAATGATAAAAGTTCCTTATTTTTTATAGCAGGGTAGTATTCCATTGTGTAGATGTACCACCATTTTTTAATCCACTCACCTGCTGATGGGCACTTAGGCTGTTTCCAAATTTTAGCTATTGTAAATTGTGCTGCTATGAACATAGGGGTGCATACATCCTTTCTGACTGGTGTTTCTGATTTCTTGGGATATATTTCTAGATGTGGGATTACTGGGTCAAATGGGAGTTCCATTTTTAATTTTTTGAGGAAACTCCATACTGTTCTCAACAGTGGCTACACCAGTCTGCATTCCCATCAGCAGTGCACCAGGATTCCTTTTACTCCTGATCCTCGCCAGCACTTGTCATTTGTTGATTTGTTGATGATAGCCATTCTGACAGGTGTGAGATGGTACCACATTGTCGTTTTGATTTGCATCTCTCGGATGATTAGTGACTTTGAGCATGTTTTCGTGTGTCTCTTGGCCTTCTGTATGTGCTCTTTTGAAATTGTCTATTTAGGTCCTTTGCCCACTTTTTGATTGGATTGTTTATCTTCCTTTTGTTAAGTTGTATGAGTTCCCTGTAAATGTTGGAGATTAAACCCTTACCTGAGAAAGCATTGGCAAATGTGTTTTCCCATGCAGTGGGCTCTCTTGTTGTTTTGTTGATGGTTTCTTTTGCTGTGCAAAGCTTTTTATTTTGATATAGTTTCATTTGTTTATTTTCTCCTCAGTTTCCATTGCCCTAGGAGCTGTATTGGTAAAGATATTGCTACAGCATAGGTCTGATATTTTGTTTCCTATGGATTCTCTAAGATTTTTATGGTTTGCCTTCTTACATTTAAGTCCGTTATCCATTTTGAGTTTATTTTGTGTATGGTGTAAGTTGGTGGTTTAGTTTCATTTTTTGGATGAATGGTTCCCATTATCCCAACACCATTTATTGAAGAGACTGTCTTGACTCCATTCTATGCTCTTCTTTCCATTGTCATTATAGCTTGGGTTGATTTCTGGGTTCTTTGTTCAGTTCCATTGTACTATATGTCTGTTCTTGTGCCAGTACCAGGCAGTTTTGAGAACAGTGGCTTTGTAATATAGCTTGATATTTGGTATTGTGATCCCTCCAACTTTGTTCTTCTTCCTCAGGATTGCTGAGGCTTTCAGGGTCTTTTATTTTTTATCCCATATGAATTTTTGGAGAATTTGTTCAAGACCTGTTAAATATTCCATTAGTATCTTAATGGGGATTGCATGGAATCTATAGATTGCTTTGGGTAGTATGGACTTTTAAAAATATATATATTTTATTTATTTTTTACAGAGAGGAAGGGAGAGGGATATAGAGTTAGAAACAGTGATGAGAAAGAAACATTGATCAGCTGCACACTCCCTATTGGGGATGTGCCCACAACCAAGGTACATGCCCTTGACCGGAATCGAACCTGGGACCCTTCAGTCCGTAGGCCGACGCTCTATTCTCTGAGCCAAACCAGTTAGGGCAATGGATAATTTAATGATGTTGATTCTATCAATCCATGAACATGGTATATTTTCCCACTTGTTTATGTCTTCCTCTAGGTCTTTTTTCAATGTTCTGTAGTTTTCTGAGTACAGGTCTTTTACCTTGTTTGTTAATTTTATTCCTAGGTATCTAATTTTTTTTTATTGCAATGGTAAATGGGATTGTTTTTTAGTTTCTCTTTCTGTGAGTTCATTATCCTATATAATAAAAGGCTAATATGCAAATTGACCGAATGGCAGAACAACCAGTTACTATGATGTGCACTGATCACCAGGGGACAGACCTTCAATGCAGGAGCACTGCTCAGCCTGAAGCCGGGCTCATGGCTGGCAAGTGCAGCGGCCTCTTACACCTCCGCAGTAGTTCTAAGGATGTCTGACTGCCAGCCTAGGCCTGTTCCCCATGGTGAGCGGGGCCTAACCCATCAGTCGGACATCCCCCAAGGCTTCATGGACTGCAAGAGGGCGCAGGCCAAGCTGAGGTACACCCTCAAGTGCACGAATTTTGTGCTCAGGCCTCTTGTTGGTGTTTAAAAAAGCCATAGATTTCTGGGCGTTAACTTTGTATCCTGCTACATTGCCAAATTCATTTATTAAGTCAAGTAGTTTTTTGATGATGTCTTTAGGTTTTTCTCTGTACAATATCATATCATCTGCAAATAATGACAGTTTTACTTCTTTTCCAATTTGGATACTATTTATTTCTTCTTCTTGTCAGTTCACTATGGCTAGCACTTCCAGTACTATGTCAAACAGGAGTGGTGCAAGTGGGCATCCCTGTGTTGTTCCTGTTCTTAGGGGAAATGGTTTTAATTTTTCCCATTGAGTATGATGTTTGTTATTTGTTTGTCATATATGCCTTTATCATGTTGAGATATGCTCCCTCTATTCCCACTTTGCTGAGAGTTTTTATAAAAAAATGGGTGTTGGATTTTGTCGAATGCTTTTTCTGCATCTATTGATACGATCATGTAATATTTGTCTTTCAATTTGTTTATATAATGTATCACATTTATTGATTTGCCAATATTATACCAGTCTTGCAACCCTGGAATAAATCCCACTTGATCCTGGTTTATGATCTTTTAAATATATTGCTGGATGTGATTTGCTAATATTTTGTTGAGGATTTTAGCATCCATGTTTATCAGGAAAGTTGGCCTGTAATTCTCTTTCTTTTAGTGTCTTTATCTGGTTTTGGAATTAGGATAATGTGGGCCTCATAAAAAGAGTTTGGAAGTGTTCCTCCTTCTTGGATTTTCTGAAATAGTTTGAGTAGTATAGGTGTTAGTTGTTCTTTGAATGTTTTGTAAAACTCCTCTGCAAAGCCATCTGGACGCGGGCATTTTTTTGTTGGGAGTATTTTTAAAAATATATATTTTATTGATTTTTTTACAGAGAGGAAGAGAGAGGGATAGAGAGTTAGAAACATCGATCAGCTGCCTCTTGCACACCCCCTACTGGGGATGTGCCCGCAACCAAGGTACATGCCCTTGATCGGAATCGAACCCGGGACCCCTGAGTCCGCAGGCCGACACTCTATCCACTGAGCCAAACCGGTTTCAGCTGTTGGGAATATTTTTATTACTGCTTCAATTTCATCAGTTGTTATTGGCCTATTTGCGTATTTTGAATCTTCCTGATTTAGCTTTGGGAGATTGTATTTTTCTAGGAATTTGTCTATTTCATCCACATTGTCCAGTTTGTTGGCATATAGTTGTTCATGGTATTTCTTTACAATCCTTTGTATTTCTGTGGTGTCAGTGGTTACTTCTCCACTTTCCTTTCTGATTTTATTTATTTAGGTCCTCTCTCCTTGTTTCTTGATGACTCTGGCTAATGGTTTATCAATGTTGTTTATCCTTTCAAAGAACCAGCTCTAGGTTTCAATGATTTTTTGTATTTTTTTTTTTTTAGTCTCTATGTTATTTATTTTTGCTCTAATCTTTATTATTTCCTTCCTCCTACTTATTCTGGGCTTTTCTTGCTGTTCTCTTTCTAGTTCTTTAAGTTGAAGGTTTAAGTAGTTTATTGCTGATTTTTCCTGTTTTTTGGAGGTATTCCTGTAGTGTTATGAACTTCCCTCTCAGGACTGTTTTTGCTGTCCCAGAGATTTGTGGTTGTTTGTGTTCATTTTCATTTGTTTCCAGGAAGTTGCTGATTTCTTTCTTGATCTCATTGGTAACCCATTCTTTGTTTAATAACATGGTATTTAGCCTCCATGTGTTTCAATGTTTTGGGGTGTTTTTATTGTAGTTGATTTCTAATTTCATTATACTGTGATATGAGAAGATGCTTGATAGGATTTCAATCTCGTTGAACTTGTAGAAGTTTGTTTTGTGTCCCAGCCTGTGGCCTATCTTTGTGAATGATCCCTGTGCACTTGAGAAAAAATGTACTATATTCTGCTGCTTTGGGGTGAAATGTTCTATAAATGTCAAATCCATCTGATCCAGTTTATTCTTTAGAATCTCTGTTACTTGTTAAGTTTTTGTCTGGAAGATCTATCCAGTTAAGCAGAGGGGTGTTAAACTCCACTGCTATGACTATATTGTTGTCAATCTCTCTGTTAAAGTCCTCTGGAATTATTTATAGAAGTAGATGTAGATGTAGATGTAGATGTAGATGTAGATATAGATGTACATATTTAGGTTCTCCTATATTGGGTGCATTGATGTTTACCAGCATTTTAATCTCTTGTTGGATCCATCTTTTTAGTATTATGTAGTGATCTTTGCTGACTCTTGTGATGGCCTTCATTTTGAAGTCTACTTTTGTCAGATATGAATATTGCTCCTCCAGCTTTTTATTCTTTTCCAGTTGCATGGAAAATTTTTTTCCCCATCTCTTCACTCTCATCCTGTATGTGTCTTTTGTTTTGAGAAGGGTCTTTTGTAGACAGTATATAGTAGGGTCATGTTTTTGTATCCATTCAGCTACCCTATGCCTTTTTAAAAATAAATATATATTGATTGATTTCATAGAGGAAGGGAGAGGGAGAGATAGAAACATCAATGATGAGAGAGAATCATTGATTGGCTGCTTCCTGCACGCTCCCTACTGGGATTGACCTACAACCCAGGCATGTGCTCTGACTGGGAATCGAACCATGACCTCCTGGTTCATTGGTGAATGCTCAACCACTAAGTCATGCCAGCCAGGCCCCTACGCCTTTTGATTGAAGCATTTTAATGCATTTTCATTTAGGATTATTATTGATAAGTACTTATTTATTGCCATATTAATTCTGTATGGCTGGGTATCTCTCTCTCTTTCTTCTTCTCATTACAGCAATCCCTTTAGGATTTTTTGTAATGCTGGTTGGGTCATGATGTAGCCTTTAGCCTTTTTTTTGTTTTGTTTTGTCTGGGAATCTCTGTATTTGACCATGTATTTTGAATGATAGCCTTGCTGGATATAGTAATCTTGGTCTCAGATCCTTGCTTTCCATTACCTTGAGTACTTCATGCCATTCCCATCTGGCCTGTGGAGTTTCTGATGAGAAATCAGGTGTCAGCCTTATGGGAACTCCTTTGTAGGTACCAGTTTTCTTTTCTCTTGCTGCCTTTAAGATTCTCTCTTGGTCTTTAATTTTTGGCATTTTAATGATGATGTCTGGCTGTGGGCCTGTTTGGGTTCTTCTTGTTTGGGGTTCTCTGTGCTTCCTGAAATTGTGTGACTTTTTCCTTTACCAGGTTAGGGAAGTTTTCTGCCATTATTTTTTGAAACACGTTTTCTATGCCTTTCTCCCTTTCTGCCTCTTCTGGCACACCTGCTATTCTAATATTGTTATCTTTCAAGTTCTCCCACATCTCCCTTAAGCTGTCCTCCTGTTTTTTAATGGTTTTTCCTTTTGGTTCTGTGATTGAGTGATATTTTTAACTCTGTCTTCTAATTCACTGATTTGATCCTCAGCTTCCCTTAATCTTCTGTGTATTCCTTCCAAGGTGTTCTTTATTTGTGTTATGTCATTCTTTATCTCAGACTGTTCTTTTTTCATAGTTACTATATATTTTTTCATGCTGTTGAGCATTTTTACCATAATTACTCTGAACCCTGATTCAGATAAATTTCTTATCTCTGCTTCATTTATGTCTTCTGGAGAATTCTCTAATTTTTTTATTTGGGGGTTCTTTCTTTGTCTCCTCATTTTGACGGTCTGTTTGGATTTGTTATTATGTATTAGGTTGATTGTCTACACCTCTCAATCTCTAGTGAAGGACAGTGTTAAAGTCTGTTTCAGACTAATTAGATCAGCCTCCAGACTGATAGGATTCCAACTTGAATTGTCCCCAGGCAATTGTTGGCAGGTGTGGCAAGAGTTTTTTCACCTGGTGAAGTAGTTGCTTCTGCCTGGAGGCTAATTGGTACTTTTAATCTCTAAAGTGGCCTCAGGACAAGGTTTTTTCCAATAGGGTGTATCAACTGTCTCTCCCCAGGCAAGTCAAATGTCTCTGTGGGGAAGATGTTCCCTAGAGGGAATGACTCAGACCAGGAAACTTGGGGTGTCTGCCTTCTGAGCTCTGTCCCCTGAGTTGCCAGTCCTGGGTTCTGCTCTCACAGTTCCAGTGTACTTCACCCTCCCTCTGCCAGAGCACAAGGTGGGTGGCTCCACAGGGAATATAGTGTGTTTGCCCTTTAAGAGCGTGCCTTAATTTTCAGCTCTTACTCCCTGGTAGATAGCAGCCCACTGCTTTTCACAGCCAGTTGTTATGTGGGTACCCTCCTCAGTTTAGGTTCTCTCCGCTGGGGAGCTCAGCTTGGGGTTAGACCCCAGAGTTCTCAGTGCCCCCCCCCCCCCCCCCCCCCACAGCTGAGATATCTCTCCGTGACTTCAGTTGCTGTCCTTGGGCGTCCAGCCAGCCCTTTCCCACCTCTGCCCCTCCTACAAGTCTCTATGCAGTCTCGACTTTTGGATGTTGATTATTCAGGAACTTTTTCTGTATTTTAGTTGTAATACCAGTTTGTTCCTGGGAGCATATCTGTGCAGGATCCACTTCCTATGCCACCTTTTCTTTATTATTGTTATTATTATTATTTTAATGTATATTTCTTTATTGATTTCAGAGAGGAAGGGAGAAGGAGAGAAAGATAGAAACATCAATGATGAGAGAGAATCATTGATCGGCTGCCTCCTGCACACCCCCACTGGGGACTGAGCCCACAACCCAGGCATGTGTCCCTGGCCGGAATCAAACCTGGGACCCTTCAGTCCGCAGGCTGACACCCCATCCACTAAGCCAAGCCAGCTAGGGCCTCTGCTGCCATTTTATATCTCATCTGTGGCAGTTCATTTTTATTCTTTTTATTCTACTGCATTTGTTTTCTGTTTTGTCAATTTCTGTTTTCTGCATTTGTTTTAGTTATTGTCAATCCTCACTTCAGGATATTTTTTTCCATTGATTTTTAAGGAGAGTGGAAGGAAGGGAGGGACGGAGAGAGGGAAAGAGAGAGAGAGAGAAACATTGATGTAGAGAGAAATATCAATTGGCTGCCTCATGAACACACCCCAACTGGGGCCTGGGATGGAAACTGCAATCCAGGTACGTGCCCTTGATCTGGAATCACACCCACGACAGTTTGCTTTGTGGGCTGATGCTCCAGTCACTGAGAAAGACTGGCCAGAGCTGCATTTGTCCATTAGAGAAATTACAAAATTATTTGTAAAATGTAATATTATCTTGTAATTTTTAGTGATATAGATTTTTATTTTTAATATAGAGGTACCACAATATATTATTAAGATAAAAAGCAGGCTATGAGAGAATATACATAATATTATTGTATTTGTTTACAAACAAAGTTTGAAAGGACACGAATGCCAACAAGTTAACATTTCCTACATTGTCTGAATGTTTATAGTCAGTGCATGTTGTAAAGCTGTGTAGCTAACAGTTACTGAATATTTACGTCACGTGCCATGCCCCGGATTAAATGCTTCACGTGCATTCTTATTTCACTTAATCCTCTCCGCAGCCTGAGATGGTCTAACCATGTATTTTACGGAGTTGAAATTGAGGCTCAGAGAATAGAGTTAATATACAGGCAGAGCTAGACCTCAACCCACGTGCTTTAATGTTAGTCTCTGCTGCCTCCTGGAGAGTAGACTAGGGGATGCCTACCAGTTAGGACAGCCTAGATCACTGGTTCCCAACCATTTTGGGGCCATGCCCCATCTAGGCATCTCTAAAATCCTGAGGCCCCCCTTGTGACATATGCTTTCAAAAAGTGAACTCCTATTCATGTGGAGGAAGCCTAAAAGGCCATTAACTTGGTCTAAACAAGCTTCCAAAGAACATGGCATCCATGCAAGAGAAAAAAGAATGAAAGAACATTTGAAGTACCGAAGAAGAAATCACTAAGAAATTGTTAAAAAATAATGATATGGCCGAAACCGGTTTGGCTCAGTGGATAGAGCGTTGTCCTGCGGACTCAAGGGTCCCAGGTTTGATTCTGGTCAAGGGCATGTACCTTGGTTGCGGGCACATCCCCAGTAGGGGGTGTGCAGGAGGCAGCTGATTGATGTTTCTCTCTCATTGATGTTTCTAGCTCTCTATCCCTCTCCCTTCCTCTCTGTAAGAAATCAATAAAATATGTCTTAAAAAAATAATGATATGAAGTGAAATGAAAAAATAGCAAATAAAGTTTCAAAACATATAATGGAGAACTGAAATACATAAATATGTCACAATATATATTTATACTAGACGCCAGGTGCATGACAATTCATGCACTGCAGGTGGGGTCCCTCATCCCGGCCTGTCCCCTCTCACAGTCTGGGAGCCCTTAGGGGCAGGAGTCGACCCAGCAATCAGGGGAGGCGATGTCCCCATCACACCTCTGCTGCCGCCACTGTCAGCATCGCAAGCCTTGGCCATCCCTGGTTACCTGAGACTTGGCCGGCCCTGGATGTTTGGGCAGCCGCCATCTCAGGCTTGCCTGTGCTTCGGACCGGCCATGGGCAGCTGGGGGGCTAAGGGGACTGGGCACCATCATCTTTTGGCTGTGGATGCCACCATATTTGAGGGTGGGGCAGTCAATTAGCATATTCCCTCCTCTTGGCTGTGGGCACTGCCATTGTGATGGTGTGAGGGTCAGTTAGCATTTTCACTCTTTAGTAGATAAGATACTGTATATGAGGCCCCTAGAACCATAAGAAATGGGAAAAATTCACTGTTGATAACTCATTCTCAAATTGCTCCCCTGAAAAATCAAATTGACCCCATGTGGGGTGTGTGCCCCATGATGGACACCGCTTGGCTAGTTGTTATTATAACAAACAACCCCACTGCCACATGGCTTATTGTAAGAAAGGCTCATGCCACATGCCCGCCCTGGTCTGCTGGGACCAGGATAGAGAAGCAGCCCCCACGTAGGCACCTGCCAGGTGCTGTCAGAGATGGACAGAGAGGGTGGCCAGGCTCAGAGGTTCCGACTCTCCTGTGAGAGGTGCCATGCTTCCCTCCACCACATTTCATTGGTCAGAGCACGTCACAGGCTGCAGCAGCTCCAGGGGCTCAGGAGGAGGACCTGGCGTACTTTGCCCCCACCATTGAGGCCACCACCTGCTGCAGCCTGTTTGGGGACGTGCAGGGTGAAGAGAGGAGTGGGGACGGGTAGGAAGTGACAACAGGACTCAGGATGGTTCGCTTTCTCCTCACCCAGGTGGAGTTTGTCCCTGAGCTTCCCAAAACCGTCACTGGCAAGATCAAACGGAGTGAACTTCGGGAAAAGGAGTTCGGTCAGATGCAACCGCAGTAAATTCAGCATCCTTCTGAGTGTGACCTTGGGCACACGCCTGGCTGCCGCGGTGCCCCCACATGGCTGGGCGAGGTGGGGGTGCTGAGGGCTGATTGGGAAGGCCCAGGACTGGCAGCATTCCCGCATTTCTGTTCTTTTAAGTTCACATCAGTCACTACCCTGCCTCCAAGGCTCTTGTTCCTTTGGATTGCCCAGGCTGGCACTCAAATTGGGGCTGAAGATAATAAAGTGCTGATATCGACATCAAGGGTGATCCTGCATTGTGCATTCATCATGTACATGAACCTGTGCCTCCTTGCCCTCCCCCCTCCCCTTAGAGAGAGCACAGGACCTTGTTCTCCCTCCTTTTGCCTCCCGCACACACCCCATTGTTCCCATGTGGCCTTGCACGTCCAGTAGATGTTCAGGACTCAGAGTTCAGGGAGTGATGCTCTGAGCAGCCCAGGCACCTGCCTCAGCTAGGTCCCAGCCTAGGTGCGAAATGGACAAGTGAGTGACCTGTTCTCCAGGGAATGAAGTTCCACAGAACTGTCCCAGCCTTCTCCAGAGGTGCCCAGTTCCTCATTCCCAGGAGGGGCCAGGGGCCTAGGAGTCTTACCCCTCAGCTTTCCCCCATGTGCACCCACCCACACATTCCTTCCCAGGGATCCAGGGTCTTCCTGCCCTTCTCCCAGGGCCCAGAGTTCTCCCTAAAAACTCCCCCTCCACACTCTTTAAGTTCTTTTTGTCATCAGAGTCTTCTCCAACCCCTCCCCCAACCTGGGCATGGGGTTCTATGAACTGACCCTTCACTTCATCCATCCTTGGGATGGACCCCCTGGGGCTCATCACAGGCTGGGAGGGGCAGGGGCAGAAGAGGCTCAGCCTGGGGGTGGGGAAGAAGCACATATTGTCTCCTTCTCCCTCACTGCTGGGAGTCACTCTTAGGGAGATTGCCTCTAAAGCCATTTGTCGGGGGCACAGTCACACAAACTCACGGGGAAATATACAGATACCTCTTGAGGGTGATGTACTCCTTTAGCCTTTTTTTGGGGGGGGGGGTCTGGGAAGCTCTTTATTTAACTGTAAATTTTGAATGATAGTCTTGCTGGATATAGTAATCTTGGTCTCAGATCCTTGCTTTCCATTACCTTGAGTACTTGATGCCATTCCTGTCTGGCCTGTGCAGTTTCTGATGAGAAATCAGGTGTCAGCCTTATGGGAATTCCTTTGTAAGTAACAGTTTTCTCTTGCTGCATTTAAGATTCTCTCTTGGTCTTTAATTTTTGGCATTTTCATTATGATGTGTCTTGTCATGGGCCTGTTTGGGTTCTTCTTGCTTGGGGTTCTCTGTGCCTCCTGGACTTGTGTGACTTTTTTCTTTTCCAGGCTAGGGAAGTTTTCTGCAATTATTTCTTCAAACATGTTCTCTGTCCCTCCCTCCCTTTCTGCTTCTTCTGGCACACGTACTATGTGAATATTGTTACGTTTCATGTTGTCCCACTGTTCCCTTAAGCTGTTCTCCTGTTTTTTAATGTTTTTTCTTTTGGTTCTCTGAATAAGTGATTTTTGCTTCAACTCCATTTCTTAATTTACTGATTCCATCCTCAGCTTCCCCTAATCTGCTGTGTATTCCTTCCAATGTGTTATTTTATTTGTGCTATGTCATTCTGTTTTCAGAGTCAGAGTTAGTATATCTTTTTTTTTTTTCATGCTGTTGAGCATCTTTACTGTCATTACCCTGGACTCTGGTTCAGATAAATTTCTTATCTGTGCTTCATTTATCTCTTCTTTTGAAGAATTCTCTTGTTTTTTTCATATGGGGGTTGTTTCTTTCTCTCCTCATTTTGGCTGTGTGTTTGGATTTGTTACTGTGTATTAAGTAGACCTTCTACACCTCTAGATCTCTAGTGCAGAACAGCGTCAAACACTGTTTCTGGCTAATTAGATCAGGCAAAGACTTAAAGCCTCCAGAGACTGGCTATAGACTGAAAGGATTCTGACTTGAATTGCCCTCAGGCAATCGTCCTCAGGTGTGGTGAGAGTTTGTTTTTTCAACAGGGTGGGGTAGTTGCTTCTACCTGGAGGCTAACTGTTATTTTTGGTCTCTTAAGTGGCCTTAGGAAGTCAGCACTGTGGGGCAAGGTGTTTCCCAATAGAGTGGGTCAACTGTCTTCCCCCCAGGTAAAGCCTGCTGCATAGCAAATGTCTGTGTGGGAAAGATGTCCTCTGCTGCATAGGGGACTGACTCAGCACAGGAAACCATGGTGTCTGCCTTCTGAGCTCTAACCCAGAGCCCTCGATCCTGGCTTCTGCTCCCACAGCTCTAGTCTTCTCTGCCTTCCCTCTGCCTGAGCACAAAGTGGGTGGCTCCAAGGGAATTTTATGTGTTGGGAATTTGAGTGGATGCCTGAATTTTCAGCATCTCTCCCTGGCAAACAGCAACCCCACTACTTTTCACCCAGATGTTATGTGGTTACCCTTACCCTTCTCAGTTCTGTTACTCTTTACTGAGGGGCCCAGCTTGGGAATTAGACCCAGAATTATTAGTGGAAAATCCCACAGTTGAGATACCTCTTCAGAACTTCAGTTGCTTTCTGTGGATGCCTGGCCAGCCCTTTCCCCCCTCGCTCCTCCTACCAGTCTCTATGAAGTCCTCCATTATCAGGGTTCTGTCTAGCGAGTCTTCCATTGATTATTAAGGCAGTTTTTCCATAATTTATTTCTACTAGGTGTACCAGTTAACAATAGCGGATTTTGTAATCAAAGAAAACATGATAATTTCAAGAGAAACATCAAAAGTGCTTTATTCAATGTAATGTCCATCGCTGCCTACCCATTTCCCCCATGTTTCAGGTAATTTGTAGATATTGTCCTAATGGAACTTTTCTTGTTTTGAGGAAAACCATTCAGAGACCGAATTTTCCACTTATTTGTATATTTTGAAGTGCTGCTCAGAAAGCGCATGTGCCATTGATCAGAACAAGTGGTAATCTGAAGGTGCAAGGTTTGGTGAATACAGTGGGTGGGTTAATACTTCCCAGGCAAGATCTTTTAACGTGTCTTTAACTGGTTTTGAAGTGTGTGATGGTGCATCATCAAGAAGCAAAATTACTTTGCCGTATCTTCTGTAACATTCTGGTTGTGTCACGATCAAAGCATGGTTCAAATTGATTATTTGTTGTTGGTAGCAATCATTATTAACAGTTTCACCTGGTTTTAGAAATTCACAATACACCACACCTTCCTGATCCCACCCAACGCAGAGCATTGTCTTCTTTCAGAAGTAATTTGGCCTTGCATTTGATGTTGATGGTTGATCTGGATCAACCCATGATTTTGTGCGTTTGGGATTCTCAAAATAAATGCACTTTTCATTGCCGGTCACAATTTGATGCAAAAAAAACTTTCTTTCATGCCATTGAAGCAACATTTTACTGATGACTTTTCAGTTTTCCATTTGTCTTTTGTTCAGTTGATGTGGCACCCATTTTCATTCCTTAAAAATCTTTCCAATTGCTGTAAACAATCGGAAATTGTTTGCTGAGCAACGTTTAATCTTTCTGCAAGTTGTTTTTGAGTTTGACATGCATCTTCATCCAATAATGCTTGTAATTGTTGGTCTTCAAACTTTTTCGGCTGACCTGGATGTTCTTTGTCTTTCACATCGAAATCATCACGTTTAAAACATTTAAAGCAGCGTTCACATGTATCTTGAGGTGGAACATGTTCACCATAAGCTTCCTGAAGTATTCAGCAGCACTTTTCTTCAAAATAAAGTAATGAATTATAACTTCCCGCAAATGCTCTTTTTTTTTGGCAAAAAATTGGACATTTTTAAGTGTAAAAATATCTATGATGTTAACACCTTCAGCAAATCTGACAAATGAAGTTCTGCAGCATGTTGTCAATATAACAAAATAGCATACATATCAAATCACATATATATCACCATATATGTAACTCCATTTATTGAAAAAAATTTGCATTATTAACCGACACACCTAGTAATATCAGTTTGTTACTGGGAGGGTGTCTGTGCAGCATCCACTTACTCCACCCCCATGTTTAATCTTCTATGATTCAATAATAGTATTTTCCACATAATATTTATATTATACTAGATGCCTGATGAATGAAATTCAAGCAAGGGGCTTGATCCTCACAGCCCCTCTCAGCCTCCGCCAGTCCTTGCAGTCCCTCCCAACCTCGGCAGCTTGCCTTGTCCCTTGCAGCCCCAGCTTCATTTGAATGTCATCCGGAAGGACATCCTCAAGGTCGTTCGGCTGTCCAGTCTAATTAGCATACTACACTTTTATTATTATAGATGACATGTAAATGGATTGTTACAGTGACAGTAACATAATCAATTTTAAATACATTTGAGTCAATATTTTTTAGTCATGAAAAATTTCTGAGTCTCAATTCATTTCTTTAAGAAATACAAGATACTAATCCTATATAATAAAGAGGTAATATGCTAATTAGACTGGATGACAGAACAATCTTCTGGAACAACCAGTGGGCAGGGCTGGGAGGCAGCCAGTGCTGTGAGGGCTGAGGCAGCCAGGGCTGAGAGGCTGCACGGGCTGAGCCCCTTGCACAAATTTCGTGTATTGGGCCTCTAGTATATGTATAAATGAGGTTATGTGTATGAGTTCCTTTAGGCAAGAGGTTTTAAAGGAGTAATTATATCTTCTCTCTTCCCACTGCCCTTCCTCTCTAACAGTACTACTACTACTACTACTACTACTACTACTACTCTTACTCTAATACTACTACTACTCTTACTATGTGTTGGGTACTATTCCAAGCAGTCTGTACATATGATCTCCTTTAACTGTCACATCAATTCTATTAGGGAGGTACTATTCTTGTTTTCAAGTGAGGAAACTGAAACACAGCATTGTAATAACTCTCTCAGGATCTGTGTGATATAGTAACTGGTGGAACACGGTTTCAGCTTTACCTATTTGGCACTGGAGCCTCTGTTTTAAAAACAACAACAGCTGCCATTTGGAAAGCACTTTCCATATGGTCCATATGCTGGGCACTTCCAGTGTCTTCCAAACATTATCTCACATGGCTCCCTCTCTGGGACACAAGTCTATGCAATATTGGATCTGAAATGGTTGGGGAAGGCTTTGGTGAATTCCTATCGCTTGGCCAAACTTAAAACCAACAGAGATGTTGTAGTGTCATAAATTCCAGAGTCAAATTTTTTTTTTCCTTCTAGAGCAGATAGGGTTGTTCAGATAATGTAAAGAGAGTGGGAGTCCCACCCACCCAGTACCCAGTTTCTCAGTTGAGCAGCTCATATCTATTTTAAAAAAATATATATTTCTTTATTGATTTCAGAGAGGAAGGAAGGGAGAGGGAGAGAGAGATAGAAACATCAATGATTAGAGAGAATCATTGATTGGGTGCCTCCTGCATGCCCCCTACTGGGGTTCGAGCCCACAACCCTGGGATGTGCCCTTGGCCGGAATCGAACCTGGGACCCTTCAGTCCGCAGGCCAACGCTCTATCCACTGAGCCAAACCAGCTAGGCCAGCTCATATCTATTTTTAATGAAAGAAGCCAGAAATCAGAGTTGAATCGCGTGGCAGGTAGTATAGAGGCAGAATATTGTCAGGAGACGTGAGCACAGCAGACCGCCTTCAAGAAAGGCAGGCCTCAAGTTCTTGGCCATGTTAGACAACCTCTTCAGCGTGCTTCTACAGAGGTAAAACATGACCGACTACACGTGTCATTGCAGAAGCCAAAAGCTGGAGAGTCACCTCAATCCCTCTTTTCTTCATTTCCTCTATCAAAACCATCAGTACTAGGAAGTCCTCCTAATGGTATCTCCAAATGCCAGCCCACACCCGCCACTTCTCCGTGTTCATTGTGTCCAGCTTGCCCAAGCCACCACCAAAGCTTAGGCCATCCAGCATCCTCCTCACTTCCAAAGCCCTTCTCCCGGAACTGCCAGTGAGCTCTCTACAATACAAACCTGATCATTCCACTTCCGAATTACCTCTTTCCCATGCTATTTTATTTAAAAATTAAGTAACCAAGGACATTAGCCACTTAATTAAATAGTGAATCATGTCTCTTTTTTCTTAAAACCCCCTCAAGACACCCCATCACACTTCAAACAGAATCCAAACTCCTTATTATGCCCCAAAAGTGTCTCCTTTGTGCTCTGTGTCCTGCCCGTGTCTCTGACCCCAGACTCATCCTCCTCATTCAGTAATAGGCCACACCAGCCTTGATCTATTCCTTGGAAATCTCAGCCTCCAGCCTGTGTACATACTGCTCCTCCTGCCTTTTCCCATGGTCTTCGCATGGCTGGCTCCTTCTCCTGCTTCAGGTCTCAAAACGTCACTTCCTGAGAGGATATCCTTAGTCACCCCCCCACCCCCAGCCCAGTCACAATGTTATATTATCTTGTTCTATTTTCTTCTGGACACCTATTACCATTTGGGATTCTCCTGTTAATTTAATTGATTATTTGTTTGCAGTCTTCTGCTTCCCTCTCATGGGAATATAAACTTGACAGCAGTAACTTTGATTGACATGTTCAAAGCTATATCCATACCTGGAGGGTGCCCATTACATGTGTATTGCATGAACAAATGCTCCGAAGGTTTGTCATAAGGTTAAGAAAGGCAATGGGTGTAACGTATTCAGGTTGACAGGAGAGGGTTGCTCAGTTACTCGGAGAACTGGGATGATAGAGTCTCTGCCATGTTTTGATGTTACCACCTTCACATGTGGTTTCCAGGACTAGTGAGTCAGGGAAGAGAGTGTGGAGACTCAGACCTACCCTGAAATGCCCTAGACCAATGAGTTATGTCACTTTCAACTGGGGTTCACAGACCAGAACTGGAATTCACTGGCCTCATTCTAATTGCAAGAGAGTCTTGGCAATGAAAGAAACATGTGCACGCAATCTTCAGAGAGTTCTACATCTCTACCATATTCCCATTGTCAAAGGTGGAAAAACTGAGGCACCAAGGGACAAAAAACCTTCTCAATGTCACAGAGCTGGCAACTGGCAACTGACTGAAAACCAGCTTCCTGGCCCCTGTCCTCTTGACCCCAACACTGATGTTACAGTCCCACACAGGAGATCCACTGAGATCCAGAGAGGATCCCATGGACTTTTCTTCTTGTCCCCATTCTCTTCTCAAAAGTGAGGAGTGACTGCTTTTTCTGCTTGAATGACAGGGCTCTTTTTGTAGTTTGATACTTTTGGTGTTTAACCTTTATTAGCCCTGCCTTCTCACTCACTCCTTCCATGAACTAAAAGGCTGTCTGAGCTGAAAGTTCATCATTAATGAACCACTCAGGAAGAACAAGACCCACACTCAGAACCAAGTCTCAGCCACGGCAGCGGTGTTCCAGGTGTTTCCAGCAATCTTTGGTGGTGACTTGAACAGTGGTATTTCTCTCCTGGTTCAATGGAGGTTGGGAGGTAAAATGTCATGGGAAAGATGGGCCAGAAGAGTGGAGATGCGCTACCCCCCAACAACTCGCCCAACAACACCCCCAAATGGCTCTAGTAGAGAACTAACAGTTCAAGCCACTACCTGTGACAATACCACTCACATGTGCATGCCTGGGCCAGGTGCTTCCCAGGCATTACCTCATGCAGTCCTTTCAGAGAGCCCAGGGGACACATCTGAGCAGCAACCCCCACACCTCCCTTTTTCAGACCAGAAGACAAAGGTTGGAATAGCAAATGGCCTGCACCTGGGCCATCTTATAAGTGGCTGAGCCAGAATTTCAGCTCAAGACTTTGGGATTTCAAAGACTCTGCATTTTGCTAGTACAACAACGTTATACTTCAAATCCCAAACTAATACAAACGACCAACATTGATTATGCCAAGCACTGTGCTGTATGGTTTTACAGATTATTGCATATAATCAGAAACACAACAAAACAACAATACCCTGCTGGGTAGCTCAGTTGGTTATAGTGTCATAGTGTCATTCAGATATGTCAAGGTTGTGGGTTTGATCCCCGGTCTGGGCACATACAAGAAGCAATAAAATAAATGCAAAAATAAATGGAACAACAAATCTCTCTCTCTCTCTCTCTCTTTCTCTCTCCAATAAAAATACACATAGGAGATTAGGTGTCACTATTGTCCCCCCCATTTTATGAATAAGGAAACCAAAGTTTAGAGAAAGGAGGTCAGTGAAGGTCAAAGAAATGATAAATGGCAGATGTGAGGCTTCAACTTAAACCTTTCTGCCTCCAGAGCACTGGCTTTAACTACTAGGCAACACTGCCTTTTGCCTCTCATTTAAATGAGAACATTTGAGGGACAGGGCTGGGAAAGAGGAGCCAGTGAGCCACAGAGAACAGTGAGAGAGCTGCATTTGACCTTGTTTGTTCATTCACGCTGCACGTCATCCCACAAGAATTGGAGGTGACTTCATATGGTTTGTTTTTCTTTTCTCTTTATTGTTGAAAGTATTACAGATGTCCCTCCCTTTCTGCCCATTGACCCCCTCCACCCCGCTCCCACCTATATGGTTTGTCTTTCTAACGATGTGTCTCCATGCAGGCCTAAGATTGCCCTCTGCCCTATCCTACCTGAGTAGCTTCTTCCTTCTGAATCACCCAATACCTGCCAAGTTTTCTACCCCATGTGTGGCCAGGAGCTATTTGATTATGTACACACCCCTGGAAACTGCTCACCAGAGAGGACTACACATTCAAACTTCCATTTTCTGTGACAATCGGGGACCTGACCCAACTGTCTCCTAGACAATCCCCAGTTCCAGGTAAGATGGAGGCAAATGAGAGGTGAATGGAAGCTTCTCTGTGTGTGTGTGTGCGTGTGTGTGTGTGTGTGTGTGTGTGTGTGTGTGTGTGTGTTTGTGTGTGTCTGTTTGGGCCAGTAAGTATATACAGAGTCTGGAATTGAAAATCGGCAAGCCTGACTGTAGGTTGGCTGGCCTTTGGTAAGTGTCCTAACCTCTCTGATACTTCATTTCCTTAACTGCAAAATGAAGGTGGTGATATTGAGTAGGGGATCCATGGGGATATGCATAGACTGTACCTAGCACAGTGGCTGGCACATAGCAGGTGATCAATGTAATGTTAGACAGCTGTGCATGGGGTAGAGGGTGCAGAAGGGAGTAAAAAAGACCAAGAAGGTGAATATTTGGAAAAAGACTCCACTATGGAGTAGTGGGTTCACATTATATAAAGGGCATGTCTTTCATTTTCTAAAAAAATTTCATACCTAACAGGGAGTTGGGCTTTAGAATTTGCTGGGTGCTACAGGGCACCTCAATATTTATTGAGCCCTTACCCCTTTTAGACACAGTGTCTATTGCACTCGGATTGTCACTGGCAAAGAGATTTTTGTAGATTATCTTTCTAATCCTGTGGGCAGCTGGGTGGTAGGTATTGGTACTGTGCCCTCAAGTTCAGAGACACAAATAGTGGCCAAAATCACTCAGCTGGTAGGCAGTGGAACCAAACCTGACTGTGTAACTCTAAGGTCCCCTGGGACATACTAAGTCTGTTATCTGATAAAATAAATAGTTTTTACAGGCTAAAGTCTCATGAAATCAGAGCTTTTTTGCTGGAATTTAAGGCACTGTGGGCCTGAGCATAGAGTAGTGGGCCGAGCCACCCCTCAAAAGCCAGTGCCAAAACTGAACTTAAATTATTTCAAATCATTATATTATATATTATACATTATATATTACATATTATGTATCATGTATTATGTATTAGGCATCACATATCATGTATCACTTGTTACATGTTATATATTATATATCACATGTTATATATCATATATTGTATATCATATATCATATATAGTATATATATTAATTGATTTCAGAGAGGAAGGGAGAAGGAGGGAGATATAGAAACATCAATGATGAGAAAGAATCATTGATCAGCTGCCTACTCCACACCCCACACTGGGGAGCAAGCCCACAACCTGGGCATGTGCTCTGAACAGGAATTGAACCTCAACCTCCTGATCAACACTCAACCACTGAGCCATGTCAGTGGGACTCACATGATTGTTCTTTAAAACTATTTTGTAGGATGTGCTGAGATCTGCAATTTTCAATCATTTTTATCCCATGGCACACATAAACTAATTACTATAACTGTTGCCGGGGCTGAACAGCAGACCCTGAGCGACAGATGAATGATTTCTCTGACACATGATTTGCTGTGAAAGAGAAGGCTAAGGGGCTGCCTGGCTAAAGGAACCACAGCCCTATTCTCCTGCCTCCTTAGGCTTTTATTGTAACAGCAGCTTGAACTAAAATTAACTATTAGATACTATCAGCAGGGTAAGTATCTTTGAGAAGACACATGCGTCTGTAGTGACCTTTAAGCAAGGGCATCTAAAGAATAAACATAAAGATTCCAGCAAAACACCCTTGTTTGGAAAAGTCAAGGCAGGGTCTGCCGCCTTTGGCAAGGTCCCCCTAGAGGCCTCCAACCTTTCGGAGAATCCTCCTTACAGACTTTCCAACCAAGTCCTGTGCTTCCCCACACTCTGTGGCACACCAAAAATATGTTCTATTTTTTGCCACTCTGACCAAAAATAGATATTATTTTTATTCATCCACACTAGTTGGCTATTATTGTGTTGGCTGTTGTCATTTTTTAAAATTGACATTCTAAGGGAAAAGAGGTCAGTGCTCCTGACTAAATAGTCAGGTATTGCATGTTTTAAAAATTCTTGTGGTACACAGGTTGAAAATCACTGCCTTAGATTATAAAGCCCAAGAGGGTATGAACACTTGCAGCCTAAATAATAGCTGATGGTATCTAAAACCATATGTGGCACAGTAAATATTTGATGAATGAAAAATATATTTATCTGTAATTCAGACATTTTGTAGGCACACTGTATCTTCACTCCCCAATTTTCATCTTTTAGTTTTCCAAATTATGGCAACAGGGAAAATCTAACATTTTGTTGTGTTCCAATGTCAGGCATTGTGAGGAATATATATATATATATATATATATATATATATATATATATATATATATATATATATAAAAGCCTAAGTGACTGTTTGACCGTTCAACCAGTTGCTATGACATGCACTGACCATCTGGTGGCAGATGCTTAACGCAGGAGCTGCCCCCTATGGGAGCACTGCTCAGCTGACTGATGGGCATCAGGACCGGGGCTCGGGGCTCACGGCTGGTGAGTGCAGCTGCAGCAGCACAAGTCTCTCCCCCATCCAGACCAGGATGGGATTGGGATGGGGAACAGCATTGGGACTGACTGGGTGTGAGCCTACAGCTCCTTCTCGTTCATGGGGCGCTGGTATTACCCTAGGTGGAGGGGGCCTAACGAGAGGCAGTGGCAGCAGGTGCAGCGGGGCTGGGATGAGTGGGAGTGGCAGCGCCTCCCGGGGCTCGGGCTCCTCCCCAGCTGCCTGCCACTTTGCGTACTACTACATCCCTTGGAGGATGTTGGACTGCCGGTTTCAGCCAGATCACTGCAGGCCAGGTCAAGGGACCCCACCAGTGCATGAATCCTTGCACCAAGCCTCCAGTGTATTCATATACATATACATATACATATACATATACATATACATATACATACTATATACATAGTTATAGACACAGATATACATGTAATTATAAATATCACTATAGTAATACATAGTGAGATATACCAATATCAATATGGATATAGATATAAATACAGCTATCAATGTAGTTATAGGTATAGATATGATAAAGTTATAGCTACAGATAGTGACAGCAGATTTTGGCATAATTATAGATATAGATATTGACAGTTAGAAAGATTGATATACATGAAGATAGAGATGGACATGTAAGTGTAGATATACCCATGTTTAGCCTTCTTAATGTATTAATGTGGAAGCTGGACGCTGTGGTGTCTGCTCAGCAGTGTACCCCTGATCCTTCTCATTAGACGCTAGTTCCAAAGCTCAAGCAGCCATCTTTTATGAAGCCTGATTGTTCAATGAGTTTCCCCAGTGAGAGTGTTTGAGAGTAGAAACCCCCAGACCTGGATTATTCATCTGTGCTGAGTCTGTGTTCACATGCTTCACACAGGATGTCATTCATTCACTACTCCAGGTATTGCTAATATTTCCATATTTTAGAGGGAGGTTAAGAAAATTGCCCAAAGCTGTGTAGGTGAGGAGTGAGGGGCTGGCATTGGAACCTGTGCCACTTGGCTCCTAAGGGCTCGCTCTCAGCTCCCACAGTCCTCCCAGCTGGGTGCTTGTGGCACTTGGCCCTCTCACGTGATGAAGATTAAACCAGAATTTCAAACACATTTACAGGATAAGATAATGCCAACGTCAGTTCTTTGTTGTTTGATTAAGAGAGGTGTATTGGATAGCTAGGTCTGCTTCTCACAGTGTAGGAGGCAAGAAGTCTGAGATCAAGGTGTCAACAGGGGCCAGGGGGGTCTCTTGGGCATAGCTCTGGGCTTGAAGTTATCCCTCTTCATGTTCACACCACATTCTCTCTCTATGTGTCTGTCCAATCTTTTCTTATAAGGACGTCAGTTATATCGGATTAGGGTCCACCTAGTGACCTCATTTTAACTTAATTACCTCTTTAAAGATTCTTCCTCCAGCCTTCGCTGTTGTATTTTCAGTGGTTAGAGCATTGGCCTGCACATGGAAGGATCCTGGGTTCAATTCCTGATCAGGGCACATACCTGGGTTGTAGGTTCCATCCTGCGCCTCAGACGCATGCAGAAGGCAACCAAATCCATGTGTGTCTCTCACCTCAATCTCTCTCTCTCTCTCTCTCTCTCTCTCTCTCTCTCTCTCTCTCTCTCTCCCTTCTTCCCTCCTTCCCTCCCTCCCTCCTCCCCCTACCCTCTTTCCATTCTCTCTGAAAAGCAATGGAAAAATATCCTCAGGTGAGGGCTAACTAACTAACTAACTAACTAACTAGAGAAGGTCTCCTTGGGTGAGGACTAACAACAACAACAAAAGATTCTTCCTTCGAATATAGTCTGATTCTGAGGATTAATTAATTAATTTGTTATTTCACTCCCTTTGGTTAAGGCGTTTTTTGAATCATCCTTGGGTAGTTTAAGGGATCTTCTGAGGTCCTTTGTATGAAAATAGCAACTGAGTCTGGCATTCTTGCTCTAAACCAGTTGGTTCTGGTGGAGGGAGGTACATGTTGGAAATAACAGCAGGGGAAATGGGCTTCTTGGACCAGGTGTGCTACTAAACTTGCCTTGCAACCTGGAGAATTTCCTCTTGGGTGTTGGCTTAGATCAGGGTTTTTAAGCTCAAATGTTTGCAGAAGCTGAACAGTAAGTGGAGAAACGGGTGTGTGGCAAAATAACGAGTGGTGGGAACCCTGCAAAGTTGGAGTACGTCCCATTTAAATAAAACAGAACCTTAATCCATTTTCTCAGTGGTTAGAGCATCAGCTGTCAGAGTGAAGGGTTGATGGGAGCTGGGGCGGGGGGAGGGAGAGGCAACCAATCAAGGGGTGTCTCTCACATCAATGTTTCTCTTTCCTTGTCTCTCTCCTTCCCTTCCTCTCTCTCTAAAATCAATGGGAAAAATATCCTCGGGTGAGGATTAACAACAAACAAACAAAAACACCAAAAAATGGAGCAGATAATTTTTTCGCCAAAGGAAATGTGTTTGAGGGCCAGGTCTGGATCAGCTGATACCTCAGGGCCTTTCTTCCAAAGGTGCTCCACAAAACAAAAGATGGTACTGTTAGTTGGCAGGCACTAAAAATGAAGGAGCTTATTGTAGTTCATGTGGCCTAAGGACCATGCTGACAAGCAAACTCTAAGGGGAGAACTTCTCATATGTCTGTGCTCTTTTCTGCAGACAGTAATCCAATGACATACTTAGCTATGGTTTTCCTACTGGGAATGCAGAGCAGGGTTCTGGGGGCAGCATCAAAATTAATTGGGGTTAGGTTATTATGGCTCAAAAGGACCTGAGCCCAGCCAGCATGGCTCAGTGGTTGAGCATCGACCTGTGAAGCAGGAGGTCAAGGTTCAATTCCTGGGTTTCGGGCTTGGTTCCCAGTGGGGGGCGTGCAGGAGGCAGCCAGTCAGTGATTCTCTCTCATCATTGATGTTTCTGTTCCTCTCTCCCTCTCCCTTCCTCTCGGAAATCAATAAAAATATATTTTAAAAAGGACCTGAAAGTAAGCTGAGTCAAGTTTTATTGGTCTATTCTGGGGGTCTGTGGTCAAGCAGCAGCATCTAACTGCTGAAACCAGGCGCGGGGGCTTCCCTGTTTGCAGTGTTGATGTGCTTGAACCTCCAATCTGTTTGTGAGGCCACCTTCCCTCAGTCAACATTCTCATGGAAAGATAATTCTAGGTTAAGCCACTTTTTACCCTCAAACTTCAAGAAGGAACCTAAGAAAACAGGGTTTTGATTCTGTAACTGGACAAACAGTGGGTCCATGCTGCCTGTCACTACTTAAGCCAATTAAGCAGAGACAGGCGTGAATCACATACGAGCATTTATTCCAATACTAGAGGCCCAGTACACAAAATCCTTGCACGGGTAGGGTCCCTAGGCCTGGCTGAAGATCAGGGCTGATCAGGTTCCCCACCTCCCTGCCTCCTCCTCCCCTTGCTCCCTCAGTGTCTGCTGCTGCCACTGGTCGCCTGCCATGTCCCTGCCTCCCCACCTGCTCCACCGCCAGGCTCCCCCCTACCACCTCTCTGCCTCCCCGCCTCCTCCTTCCCTCAATTCCTCAACACCCTGCCGCCTCTTCTGCCACTGGTCGCCTGCCATGTTCCACACTGTCCACTGGTGATCAGCATACCTCATAGTGAGCAATCGAACTCCCGGTCTCCCGGTCAAACTCCTGAGGGAACACTTTGTATATTAGCTATACCTATCTCTCTCTCTCTCTCTCTCTCTCTCTCTCTCTCTCTATCTATCTATGTATATATACACACTAGAGGCCCGGTGCACGTAATTCATGTGGGGGGAGGACGGTCCTTCAGCCATGCTTGCACCCTCTAACAATCCAGGACTGCTGGCTCCTAACCGCTTGCCTGCCAGCCTGCATGATTGCCCCTAACCACTCTGCTTGCCTGCCTCATCGCCCTAACCACTGGCCTGCCTCATCACCCCTAACCGCCTCTGCCTGACTGCCTGATCACCGCTAACTACTCTGCCTGCCTGCCTGATTGCTGCTAACCACTCTCATGCCTGCCTACCTGATCGCCCCTAACCACTCTGCCTGCCTGCCTGATTGTCCCTAACTATCTCTGCCTCATTGCCCTTCATATTACACTTTTATTATTATAGATAGTTGCATTGCTCCAAGTTGTAAGGACCTGCTTATCATAGAGATAGAAAAGTTTTAATTTTTACTCTTGATTATGGCAATTAACTAACACAGATGGCCACCAAAAAGGTGATTTACCAAAGGGTGTATAGCAAGTGGTGCTGTTAAGTCTTCTTCCATGAAAACGTGCATGTCGTGCATTGTATCTGCCTGGGTACATGAAAGAGTGAAGTTTCTGTCTGTCTTTGCAATCATATGAGCGAATTGTGTGAGACCCCAGCCCAGTCTGGTTTGGTGCTCACAGAATAATAGAGCTCTTTTTTGTTTTCTTTGCTCCATTGGTGGAGATTTCCTAGAAGTTGCAGGATATCTTCCTTTTAATTTTTCCTTGACACTCTGACTTATGTCTCTCATCTTTGCTTTCCCTCAGTCCCCCACCCACAACAGTAACTTGCTCCAGGCTCACTTCGCTGGAGTGACTAGGAGATCATACAATGCGTCAGCCACCAGAACCATGATTCCCAACATTCCTGGTGCTCCCCACGCTCTCAGCTTCTGCTTCCAGTCCAAGAGATGTCACCAGTAATTAGCAGCATTCCTGATGCTCCCCATGCTTCTGCTTGTGGCCCGAGGCCCCTCTCCTCCCATAGCACAGCCTGGCCCGAGACCCTCCCATTCCATTATGAGGCCAAGGCACGGACACTGGGCTCGCATCACCGCAAGCCCAGCATCCCTTGCTCTGGCCTGAGTCCCCTCCCCTCCAGCCCACAGTCCCCTCCTATGACTCAAGCCTTCCGCAAGCCCGCCCGGGCTGGCTCCATGTCCGCTGCCCACAGGTACCTCCTTCAGCGACCAGCCCAGGTGGGTGGGAAGCTTGGTTTCCTCCATTGCCAGGGGCGACCCAAGCCTCCCGCTTGCTCTGGCTGGCTCCATGGCTGCTGCCATCTTTGTCCCACTAATTTGCATACTCACTCCTGATTGGCTGGTGGGTGTCACAAAGTGATGGTCAATTTACATATTTCTCTTTTATTAGTGTAGACTAGAGGCCCAGTGCATGATTGAATCATGCACGTGTAGGGTCCCCTACATTCTTTCGCTTTCGATCACGGGGGAGCTGGGTGCCTGTCCGCTCAGGCACCAGGCCTTTCAGAAGCCTCCGGCGCGGCGAAGGCTTCTGAAAGGCCTGGTGCTTGAGCGGACAGGCACCCAGCTCCCACGCTTTTGCTTTCAATCGTGGGGGAGCTGGGTGCCTGTCCGCTGGTGCACCAGGCCTTTCAGAAGCCTCCGGCGCGGCAAAGGCTTCTGAAAGGCCTGGTGCCTGAGCGGACAGGTACCCAGCTCCCACGCTTTTGCTTTCAATCGCAGGGGAGCTGGGTGCCTGTCCGCTGGTGCACCAGGCTTTTCAGAAGCCTCTGGCGCGGTGGAGGCTTCTGAAAGGCCTGGTGCCTGAGCGGACAGGCACCCAGCTCCCCCACTTTTGATGGTCTGTGGTGAGACGTGAGCTCGCTGCCCCAGAGGCCCCTTCTGTGCCGCAGCACAGCCATGGCGCAGACGCTGAGCTCGAGCCGCCACTGGCAACGCGAGCTCAGCATCCCGCCGGCCCAATCGGCCACCCTGGCCACCCTGAGTCCCGCCCCCCCGCGCCTCCTGGCCAATCACGGGCATAGCGAAGGTACGGTCAATTTGCATATTTGTCTATTATTAGGTAGGATAGCTATAGACTAGAGGCCTGGTGCATGAAATTAGTGCACTGGGGGAGTTGTCCCTCAGCCCAGCCTGCACCCTCTCTAATCTGGGAACCCTCAGGGGATGTCCGACTGCCAGTTTAGGCCCGATCCCTGTCGGACATCCCTCTCACAATCCGGGACTTCTCGCTCCTAACCGCTCGCCTGCCTGCCTGCCTGGTTGCCCCTAATCACTTCTGCCTGCCAGCCTGATCACCCACTAACCACTCCCCTGCTGGCCTGATTGATGCCTAACTGCTCCCCTGCTTGCCCGATCGTCCCCAATTGCCCTCCCCTGCCAGCCCGGTTACCCCCAATTGCCCTCCCCTGCAGGGCTGGTCCCCCCCAATTGCTCTCCCCTGTGAGCCTGGTTGCCCCAAACTACCCTCCCCTGCCAGCCATCTTATGTCAGCCAACTTGTGACCACATGGGGGAAGCCATCTTTTGTGAGGGCATGACAGTCAATTTGCATATCATCTCTTTATTATATAGGATTGCTGGCAATATGGGAGAGCAGCAGGTCGCCCACAAAAATCTGGTCTGCCCCCCACCATAAGCCAGCTGTTTATATCAGAAGTACAAAGGAAAGTAGGCAAAAGGGCAAATGGGCAGTTGACAGATATGCAAAAGGGCTGGGGATCTTCAAAGGGCTTAGTGAGGTGCAAGGGCTAGTGTTACAGGGGAAATAGCCAAAGGGTGGGCCAAAAGGTCCGTTAACAGGTAAGCAGGCTGGAGATTTGCAAAGGCCTGCAGGTATACAAAAAGGCTGGCTGGCGCCTCTGGTTTCTGCAGCAAAGTTAATCTTTCCATGATAATAGGCAGCTCCAAATGGGGAGGGCAGGCTGCATTTCCAGGTGAGCTCCCAGGTCCTGAGTGCAATGCCAGCCAGGTCAGAATGTGCCTTCTTTAATCAGAATGAAACAATCACGGTTAACAGAGCAGGATTAATATTTCCTACAATACTAGCTGGTTCCCCAACATTCTATTTCTGCCCCCTTTCAATCCCATTTTAAGGGCATTTGTTGGCATCTGGAGTGGCAAAGAAGTTTCATGGCTCAACTCTGATAATAGCTGCCCTGACGCTATCCTGGGAGGACCCTAAGGCTAGACCTCAGTCCAGGAGGGAAGGTGCTGTGGTATTAGCCTCATCAGCCCTGAGTATGGTTGTGTATATTTGTCAATATCCTCATAGTCTCAAGTGACTGAAACTTAATCTCAGGCAGGAAAACTGCTTGGCTTACAGAATCCAGGACAGGGTATTAACAAGAAAGGAGTGGAGATGCAGAGGGGCCTGAGGAACACTATGAACCAGCAACTGGAAGGTGTTCAAGGTCCTCTCAGGCCCTCAGTCCCGTCTCTGCACATGAGTTTTCTTCTCTCCTGCAGAGCAGTCATCTCACATGACAGGAATCATAACCACCGACAGGTTCTCAGATGCGCATTTCGTGGCCTCCCCCGGAGACAGAGTGCCTTTACACCCTTCGGTAACAAGTGGACACACACACACACACACACACACACACACACACACACACACGTTTGAGAAAGGGATTGTGGACAGCTCAGTCTGGATTTAAAAAATTTCAAGTAATGACCCGATAACATCTCCCATGAGAACAGCACAGTTGGGCTCGGCAGGAAGAGAGGAGTTAGAGCCAGGCTAGCATGGAGAACAGGACTTTCAAATGGTGTGTTTCCCAAGGGGCTTGTCCCATGGCTGCCAACCTGAGCTTAACTCCCAGAGGGTGAGAGAGAAGGAGAAGACCCTCAGGAAGGTGTACCAACCTCATCCAGTAGCTATAATCCCTCTTTGCCTGTGGTTCCTGAGCTGGGAAGAGAAATCCTAAATTCTAAGTCACTAAGTTGTGCATGCAAATACTGGTCAGCTGAAACCAAACTCCAGCCATGAACCAGAAATGTGCCTCGTCTTGTGGAGGAAAGTCCTGCTCCACGACTGACCTACTAGCCATCCCTTCCCGAAGCAGGTGGTGACTGAGAGGTCCGTGCCTGCTTCCTGAGGACTGCTCCGCCATGCAGTGGCTGATGAGGCTCCGGGTCCTTTGGGGCACCCACAAATCCTGCCACGCCTTCCAGCCTGCCCCTTGGCACTTGCGCTCCCAGTCTGTATCAGCAACTGGCGCCCCGCGATGGAATGACCATGATACACCTGAGAAATTTAACTTTGCAAGTGATGTCCTGGACTACTGGACTCAAATGGAGAAGGTGAGGAGGCGCCTGTGATGGGGGTGAGGGTAGGCGTGATCTCTCTGGCTTATCTTGCTCCTCATAGGCTGAGGGCACAGACCTGATAAAACGTCTGCCTCAACTTACCAGTGTCATGGGAAAAGCTTATATTTTAGGGATCAATTCTCAATTCTCATCCAGGCCACTTCCACTCTTTTCTGAGTCTCAGTGGTTTTATCTGTGAAATGGGGACAATCTCACTTAAGAAACATGACAGCAGGTAAAAGTATCTGGTACAGTCAGATAATAGTGACCAAATGCAAAGTTCTAACTACAAGGTCATCAACTTGATGTTCATCTGAATTCTGACCTTCCACTAAGGGGACTGTGAGCCTCACTGGAATTCATCTCATCAAACTTGGGCTCAACTTCAGGCTGCACAGAGGGAAGGGACAGGCCCCCTGCTGGTGCACCTGCGCACCTGACAGGTAGAGCTCAGTCAGCTGTCCTCCTGTGAGGAGAGGAAGGCCAGCTGCAGGCCTCGCTACCAAAGACGACTGGGGTGTGGCATTGGGGTCTGTCCAGAGAAACCAGTCCCTCAGCCTCTAGAGTTTACAGGTCTCTTCAGAAGACACCAAGTGCTTGAAACTGAAAGGGGAGCAGTTATGTGTACCTCTGGGGATGAGGTGAACCATGGGTGGTGTTCCAGCTACTAAGTCCCAGCTGATGATGATCACGGTGTGAAAAGTTACCCAACATTATCTTTGTAGAAAGAGAGAATTCTCCAGCAATGCAGTCTGACAGTTGATGGAATTTTTAAGTTTCCCATGGATTTAACATATGCGTTCACTTGCTAGTGTTCAAGGCCTATATGCCTTTCATGGGGCTTCTTCCTCCTTTCTCTGAGTTTTCATAATAACTCCCAGGAAAATAGAGCCTTGGTTATGAAGAGCCCTTTTATGATCCACATTTCCCAGATGAGAAAACTGAGGATCCGAGTTTTACATAACCTACAGAAATTACATGCCTAAGTAGAGGAGCAGAATTTGGGTCCAGGTTGTCGAGTTCTAAAATACATTTTTTAAACCTGTTCTCATGATCTGATGATGCCAAATCTTTTCCTTCAGACTATAACTTGACTTCCATTACTGACCAGACCAAACATCTGATGAAGACCTTTGGGACCATGTGATGGGCTGGAGAGGGTGGACCTAGAGAGGAGGGAAGGAGCCATCACTTTATTCTCGCATTTATCTTCATAAAATTCTTATTCATCAGTTCATGCATCCACTCATGGAGATAACCACCAAGTAAATAGGGTTCCCCCCTGAAATACCTGTTCTTGTTGGGTTTTATATCATTGTTATCAGTCGCTGTCAAGTCATCCATATCTCCCAATGTCTCCCCAGCACCCTCATTGCATTAATTTTCATTCTTACAACACTTCTGATCTGTCTGTCTCCACTTTTCCAATTGTCTTAACCTTGATCAGTGTCTCTCTAGTGATGTGGGATGTCTTACACATAGAAGTTTCCCAACTAACATTTGTGTAATAAATTAATTTTGAAACCTGCCTTACAACCCATAGATCTTGGTGCTCCTCCTCTTAAAGACCGCAGAGGGCACGCCACTGGGTCCACTCTGCTCCCTGAACCTCCCTTAAAACTTAACAGTCTTAAGTTAGAAATCCACCATTTTTATGTGTCCTCTCCTGATTGTGTGTGTGTGTGTGTGTGTGTGTGTGTGTGTGTGAGCGTGTGCAAAGAATTCATTATAAAACAAAAGGAAGTGCTTTGTCACTCTGGCTAGGTAGCTCAGTTGGTTAGAGCATCTTACCAACCCACCAAGGTTGTGGGTTTGATTTCTAGTCAGGGCCCATACAAGAATCAAACAATGAATGCATAAATAAATGGAACAACAAAATCAATGTTTCTCTCTCTCACTTCCTCTCTCTATAAAATGAATCAATAAATAAAAATTTTAAAAGAATACGAGGTAAATCTTTTCTATATGCAATAAACTCACATGTGTGGAGGTTTTGTTTGTTTTATTGAGACTTGGATGTCTTTATTTATCCTCACCCAAGGATATTTTTCCTCATTGATATTTTAGAGAGAGGGGAAGGGAGTTAGAGGAAGAGGAGAGTGAGAGAAACATTGATGTGAGAGAGACACATCCATTGGTTGCCCTGACAGGGTCTGGGAATGAACCTACAACTGAGGTACGTGCCCTTGGCTGGAAATCTAACTCTAGACCCTTCAGTCCACAGGCCTACTTTCTAACAACTGAGCCAAACCTGTCAGGGCTTTTTTTTTTTTTTAATTAAAAATTGTTTTCAATTACAATTGACATATTCATAAGTTAAATAAATGTCTAATCATTAGGTTGCACACCTGAAACTGAGCTCTAGACTATTCCTATCACCCCAAAAGCTTTCTTTTGTCCTTTCTCAGCCAATCCCCTCCCACCCCCACCCTGGGCCCCAGGCAACCACTGACCTGCTCTTGCACCCTTTTGTGTCTGGTTTCTTTTACTCAGCGTAATGTTTTTGTGGATTAGTTGTTTGTGTCTTTTTTTTCTTTTTCTTTTTATGTTAGTCCTCACCAGGGGATATTTTTTCCATTGATTTTTTTTTTTGAGAGAGTGGGAGGGGGAGGGAGAAAGGAGAGGGAGAAAGAGAGAAAGAGAAACATGGACATGTGAGAGACACGTTAGTTGGTATCAGGCTGGGATCGAACCTGCAACCCTGGTTCTTGCCTTAACCAGGAATCAAACCTGGAACCCTTTGGTGCAAGGGCAGACACTCTAACCACACTGGCCAGGGCTGTTCATTTCTTTCTACTGCTGAGTTACTTACTCAGTGTTTTATCTTTTAAAACGATTTTTCAATATCCCTTGGTTTCAGATCTCACCCCTTAAAACTGAATTTCAAATCCAGTTTAAGGGTTGTATTTTATCTTCTCGAAAACAGCTTCATGTCAATATCACATTATCAAATGAATCCTTAGCACATAAATACATAACTACTAAAGTGATATCTTCTTCAAGGTGCAAGAGTTAGGATCTAACACAGTCTGAATTCTGAGCAACAATTATTTTCTACCTTAATATATCAGCTTTTCCATCATTTTTAAAATCCTGCAGAAATCTTATGTACTGTACCAGGCTCCCTATCTATAAGCAGTGCACAACTTGTCATCAATACTTGTTAATATTTTTTAACATGTAGGGCAAGAATTTTTTTCACCTCACTGATTTTTTTTAAAGCTGTAGAGACACACATGTATATGCACATATATTAATCTTATCTCAGATGAGATACATTCATTGGTTCCAATCATCTGAGTCAAAAAATCATGTTTGTGCATCTGTCAGGGGAAAATTGCTGGAAAAATATACACTAAACCATTTCAGTGCTTACATTCAGGGAGTAAGAATGTGATGAGAAATTTGAAGAAATCCTTTTGTTTCTAAGAACCTTTTCTGGCTGACATCGGTTTGGCTCAGTGGATAGAGCGTCGGCCTGCGGACGCAACGGTCCCAGGTTCGATTCCGGTCAAAGGCATGTACCTTGGTTGTGGGCACATCCCCAGTAGGGGGTGTGCAAGAGGCAGCTGATCGATGTTTCTAACTCTCTATCCCTCTCTCTTCCTCTCTGTAAAAAATCAATAAAAATATATTTTTAAAAATAAGAAAGAAAAAAAAAAGAACCTTTTCTGCTCATAAGTTTCTGTATTGCCTGAACTTTTACTCTGAACATATTTTTTTTTAAGAATAAAAAATCTTTTTAAAAAATCATGCTCATTATGGAAAACTTGGGGAAAATAAGACGGTTGAGTTAAACAAGAAAATTGGCCATAAATATTTAAACCATTTACATATGGGCACATATGTGTGCCTTGTTTACCGTGGTATCCTTTTGGTATAAGAACAGTGCCTAAGAAATAATAAGATCTAACTAATATTGAATGAATAAGTGAATAATTATTATTAAATTTGAATTATAATGTAAATATGGTTTTGCTTATAGAAATGGATATATTGTTAGCATTTTATTGCAAAACTGGTTTTATTAATTCTATAATTTTGTAGACAGCATATAGTTAGATCCTGCCAATCTTTGTCTTTGGGAAATTTAGTTCTCTTACCTTTAAAGCAATTACTAATAGGGAAGGACTTACTACTGACATCTTGTTAATTGTTTTCTTGATATTATAGCTTTTATTTTTGTCCCTCATTTCCTCTTTTACAGCTTTCTTTTGTGTTTGGATGATTATTTTTGTAGTGATATGTTTTGATTCTCTTCTCATTTCCTTCTGTATATATTCTGTGTATTGTATATATTACATATAATGTCTTAAAGTTATAGATATCTATTTTAAATGAATAACAACTTAACTTCAATTGCTTATAAACCCTATTTCTAGATAAATTTGAATAATAATAAGAATTATAAAGATATATGAAAAAGAAAAAAGACTTATATGCAAAATATAGAAAGGACTCAAACTCAACAATAAAAGAAACAACCCACTTAGAAAATTGGCAAAAGATTCTGAACAGATATATCAATTGAGAGTCACACACACAGCAAACAAGCCTACAAAGATACTCAATATTACTTTTTATTAGGGAATTTATAAATAAATGAATGAATGAATAAATTCCTACATCTCACCCCCCACTGAATGTTGCCAACAAGTTTCACTCTTTTCTTTCTGTCCCAGAGAGGGGCTGGGGACCCAGCGACACCTCCTCCCAACCCTGGGACACCACATCAGAGAAGGGGGCTGCAAAAGTGAGCAGAACATCACAACATGCCCTACCGTTCTGAGTGTGGCTTTAGCTGTGTGGCCATTTGCTGGTTGCTGCAGAACCTTGACTGTTTTAAGAGCCCCAACAAAGCCATTTCAGTCTGTTTACTTGATGTTTCTCTGAAGGAATAGGGCCTGGACCTTCCTAGTCTGCTTCTTACAAATTTCACCGTTAGAGGTAACTTAATTTTAAAAATTAATTTCCCCAAATATTCAGAGCCTAAATTAGCCTCTTTTATTGTGTAACAATTATAATAGTCATACTTATTGAGTACCTACTGTTATGTAGACTTTACTCATTAAATAACTCATTTAGATTTTATGAACTTCTAGGTAATATTGACCCACTTCATAGATAAGAATGCTGGGGCACAAAGAGAACGCACTGTCTACATGGAACTAAGACACGTGGGGATGGAGCTTTAAGTCTTCAATTGGAGACATGAAGCTATTCATGGTTTTATATGACTTGAGAGGAGACGGTTACAGTAGACCAAAAGAAGTTGGCTGGATCACACCCGAACTTTACTTGGCTCTTTAAATTATTTAAAATGAGGTATCAGGCCCTAGCTGGTTTGGCTTAGTGCACAGAGCATTGGCCTATGGACCAAAGGGTCCCAAGTTTGAGTCTGGTCAAGGGTATGTACCTTGATTACAGGGTCTTCCCTGGCCTGGGCACTGGTCAGGGCCCATACAGGAAGCAACCAATGGATGTGTTTCTCACACATCAATATTTTTCTCGGTCTTTCCCTTCCTCTTCCACTCTCTCTAAAAATCAATGGAAAAATATCCTTGAGTTAGGATTAAAAAAATAAATAAATAAATAAAATAAAATGGGGTCTTATTTCCTGAGCTATACTCACACTGGAATGTGCCTATGACAGTGGATTGGGGAAATAAGTGCCCTTTTCCTCTGAAGCAGGAAGTAACACATGGTGTATGATCTTGACCAGGAAGGCAAAAGAGGCCCCAACCCAGCCCTGTGGTGGGTGAACAGCCAAGGAGACGAAGTGAAGTGGAGTTTCAGAGAGCTGACAGACTTCACCTGTCGTGCTGCCAACGTCTTCACGCAGACCTGTGGCCTGCAGCAGGGAGACCGTCTTGCCTTGATTCTGCCTCGAGTGCCTGAGTGGTGGCTGGTGACCATGGGCTGCATGCGAACAGGTCAGTGACTCAGAGAAACCTGTAGAGACCTTAGGGATGTCCTAGAGCCAACTGGTCCAGGAACACCAGGTGCTTTCTCTTCCCCCACATTCTTTCTTCTTCACAGTCTTTCCCTTTCTCAGACTCCCTCACATATTTGTACCTCTTATCCCTCACTCTCTTCCTCACCCTCACATATGCTCAAACGAAATATAATACACACACACACACACATACACACACACACACACACACACACACACACACACACTTTCTCTTGCACAGTCTCAGACATTATTTTTTTTTAAATTCATAAATTGTTAACCTTTTGCCATATTGGAGCCTCCAACTGAGTTACTAAAGAGTCAGTTTCAGACATTGTGACATCCATAAATAGCATGTAAATACCCATAAACCGTGGATCCCAGACATTTCCTTCACATCACCACAGCAGGCTTATCAAACAAGAAGTCTGACATTGGTACAATATATGTTACCTGATAGCTATCCATAGTCCACATTCCCCAATTGCCTTAATAATGTCCTTGACAGCCATTTCTTTCTTTAAGTCCAAAACCCAATTGAGGTTCATGCATTGCATTTAGTTGTCATGTCTTCTCAGTCTCCTTTAACCTAGAAGGGTTCTCTAGCCTTTTCCGCATGGCAATGACATTTTGAAGTGTCTAAGCCAGTTGCTTTGCAGGCGGTGCACCCAAATGTGTATTTCTGACTCTTGCTTCATGATTATATTCATCTTAAAACATCTTAGCAGCAGTGCTGGGAGGACAGTGTTGTGTCTTTGTCGGTGCATCACATGAGGGGTCTATGCAGTTGTTTTGTCTTCCATCAGTGACACTGTTCATCTCGTTAGAAGGGTGGTAGTCAACTGTGTCAAGGCACCTTTTCTCTTCCTGACCAGTAAGAAGTCTGTGGGGCAACACTTATGAGACTAGTGACTATCCTGCTCCCACTGACTTTCACCCCATGGGTTGAGTGACCACTGGTGATTCTTGACCGAGTTGAATATTATTATGGTGGTTTTACACGAGGATTTTCTGTTTATATCACCCCTTCTACATTCATTAGTTAGCATTTTTCTGTAGAGATTTTCATTTCCCTTTTTAAAAAATATATTTTATTGATTTTTTTACAGAGAGGAAGGGAGAGGGATAGAGTGTTAGAAACATCAATGGGAGAAAAACATTGATCAGCTGCCTCCTGCACACCTCCTACTGGGGATGTGCCCACAACCAAGGTACATGCCCTTGACTGGAATTGAACCTGGGACCCTTCAGTCCACAGGCTGACGCTCTATCCACTGAACCTAACTAGACAGGGCTTCATTTCCCTTTTAATTGCTTATCTATCTATCTATCTATTTATCTATCTATCTATCTATCTATCATCTATCTATCTACCTACCTACCTACCTACCTACCTACCTATCTAGTTATCCAATTTAGAATCAGAATGGAACTCATGGATTTTTCAAAATCAGTTGAATCACATGTTCTCACAACAGTCTGTTCATGCTCTTGCTTATATATTCTCTCTCTCTTTTTTCCTCATAAAATAGTTGATCAATCCATCTAGTTCCTGTGGAGTCTCATGTTAATAGCAACAGCAGAGGGAGCATAAAGAAGCCATGTGACCTGTAGAACTAAGAGATGATCCATGAGAAACTCAAGACATGAGCTGAGCCCTCTGGGAACAGCATAATTAAAGAGGAGTAGAAGCAGAGAAAGGGAATTCCAAGAATGGGCTTAGCACATACAAAGGCTTACAGTCAGGAGTTGCCTATGTGAATGGCCATTTTGAAATAGAGAATAGAGGTGTGGGAGAGCAAGGTGGAGCGTGGGCAGCGTCTTCAGTGTCAGATGGGGAGAGTGGAGTTTTCTGGAGAGAGGACACAGGTGTTAGTGAAGAGAAGTGAAGGAGAACGTGGTGGGGAGGCAGGGTAAATGGCCATCTCAGGAGAGATTAAAGAAAATTGAGTTTATTTAATTAAAATGGGGTGGGGGATGGGATACCCAAAGGGAAGGGCTGCACAGCGCTGAGCCAAGGGGATGATGGTGCGCCCAGGAGCAGGAGTTTCATCCTTCTATGCTGTCACGGTGGGAATCTATTGTTGTCAGTGGGTTTGGGGGCTGAGCTGGTGGGCCTGGAATGGGGATGGAATGCAGGTGTGCCATCGGGTGTCTTCAGGACAATTTCACTCCCTAATGTGTTATGATTCCTGATGTCCAGCAAGCATTTCCTGGTCTTTGTTCTCCTGTGGCAGGAAGCTTACAAATGGCTGTCAAGGGTTGGATTGCCTTCTAGTCCTTACAACAGGAAATGTGGGAAGAAAGTCGATGCTCTGTGGAACTTACACATATTATAATATGGAAGTTCCAGGGCAAGGCATCTGGTGGGGAGATTAGAATACAATAGGTGCACAGAAATACTTGAACTAATTGTTGGTGAAATGCAGATGGAGGGGAGGGAATGTAGGAAAGTTCAAGGGACAATGTGGTTAATTTGGACGTGAGGGATGAAGGAAAGAAGGGTTTACCAATGACACAGGGAGGAGAGAAGGGGGTGGGAGGAGAAAAGTGGGGGCTGGGATGCAGCTATTCCTGATGTCAGAGACTCTGTCCAGGTCTCATATAAACTCTTGCAAAGTAGGATCCACCTGTCTGCTGGCTGCACCCATCTAGAGTAGAAAGGTTTAGGGCAAGCGTTTCAAATTTTAATGTGCGAGAGAATCACTTGGAGGTCCTGTTAAAAGGCGGGTTTTGGCCCTGCCACCTTGGTTCAGTAGTTGCACATTGACCTATGAAGCAGGAGGTCATGGTTCAATTCCCAGTTGGGTCACATGCCTGGGTTGCAGACTTGATCCCCAGTGTGGGACATGCAGGAGGCAGCTAATCAATGATTCTCTCTCATCACTGATGTTTCTATATCTCTCTCCCTCTCCCTTCCTCTCTGAAATCAATGAAAATGTATTTTAGACAAAAATTTAAAATGCAGGTTCTGATTCAGTAGGTTTGGGTGAGGCTTGGTGGTGCTGAAACTGCGGGCCTTTGTGTAGCAAGAGATTAAAGGATTTCTATGCAGATTAGCCAGGCCTGAAGGCCATAGTTGTGAAAGAGGAAGTGAAACAAATAATTTCTTTCTCATCCTCAGGGATTATCTTCATGCCAGGGACAACCCAGATGAAGGCCAAGGACATTCTCTACCGACTGAAGGAGTCTAACGCCAAAAGCATCGTGACCACAGATGCCCTTGCCCCGGAGGTGGACTCTGTGGCTTCTAAGTGTCCCGCTCTGAAAACCAAGCTCCTGGTGTCTGACCACAGCCGTGAGGGGTGGCTGGACTTCCGATCTCTGATTAAGTGAGTTTCGGGTGTGATGGAGGTGCTCTCTGAGGAACGGTGGGAGAAGGCCATGCACACCCAAGCGCTGTAGACAGACAGCTGGTGGTAGGAAGCTCACCAGGCCTGGCTCCAGGAACCTCTTCCCAGCTATGTCCCTGACCTGCTTCCTTCCCCTCTCTTAGCCAAGGTTGCTTCATCTGTAATATCAGGACATTGCACTTCTATGCTTCTCTCCCTAAAGTTTGATCACCCCTGGGATGTGAAAGGAGGTGTACCATCAGAGGATTACTGTGTTTCAAGCTTCTTGTTGGTGGGAATCTAAAAGACTATTCAAATATAAATATAAATACATATATGGGAATAAGTTGAATGAGAGGTTAAAATGGATCCTTAAGGTGAAAGTTGAGACTGGAAGAAAAAATGAGGCTGTGACTAGCAGAGGGTTTTGGGGGCACACATCTCCCAGGGTGTGGGTGTCCTTCGAAAGTTAGGGAAATTCCAGGAGGTCAGAGAGACCCTCCACCTCCAATCCTTTAATTCTGTGAGCCTTCAGGCGTTTTTTACACTGTCCACCGAAGAAACGTCCAGACCTGCAGGAAATTTTGTTGAGTTTATTTGAGCCAAACTGACAACATATACTGGGGAGCAAGACCTCAAATGCTCTGGAGGAAAAGAGTTTTGTAGCTTCTGTCATGCATTTGAAACTCAGGAGGGGACGCAAGAAAGACTAAGGTGGGAGAAAGCCAGGTGGGGATGGGATTACAGGATAGTTAAGATTCTCTGCTCTCTTGAGGGGTCACACCCCCTTCAAGGGATATTACTTTCCATGTTTCAAGGGCGTGTTTACCTAGATGCACAAGAGCAACGGACAGGCTTGCTTAAGGCAAAGATAAACCTTTCACCAGAGAAGCTCTGTGTCAGGGGCCTGCCTCCCGCCATGCCCTGCCCGGGCAGGGATTTATGATCAGATCACCTGGGAGCTTAGTTCACAAAACACCTGTTCCACCCGCAGCTCAAACCTTGCTGGGTGTCTTTTCTTTGTCGCTTTTATTTTTCTGAGGTAACACTGGTTTATAACGTATAAGTTGCACTGGGTTTGTTTTCTTGAAGGAACCCTTTTGTTTTTAAAGTAAAATGTTATTCAACCCCCAAAGGCAAACACAGTGACGTCACACCTTGTATTAGACTCTAAGGTGGAGAGTTGGGGCTCTCCCTCCAGGGAGCACGCCCTCACCTCCCCCTGCGCTACCTTTGCCTCTCTCTCCTCACGCTAAGGGCCCTTCTTCTGCCCGAACTTGTTTCCTGAGCCAATGCAGCCCCGCTGGCTCACCTCTACTACCTCTGTGGCTTCTAGATAAACGTTCTTTTATAATTTGAATAAACAAATAAAGTCAGAGAGTTAAACAACAACAACAAAAACTTAAATAAATAATACTGTTGCCCGGCCCGCGTGGCTCAGTGGTTGAGGTTGACCTATGAAGCAGGAGATCGAGGTTCCATTCCTAGTCAGGGCACATGCCCAGGTTTCAGGCTCGATCCAAGGTGGGGGGATGGGGGGGATAGGGCATGCAGGAGGCAGCCAATCAATGATTCTCTCTCATCATTGATGTTTCCACCTATCTCTACCTCTCCCTTCCCCTCAGAAATCAATAAAACATTTTTAAAAAATAGTACTGTTGAAAAATCCCTTAAATTGCCCAGAGTCAGGACGGTACCATTTCTCAGCAAGAGCCAGTGTTCCCTCCAGCATTTGGATGATCCACAGTTTATTTGATCAACACAGGAAGCTCACAAATCCAATCATCGCAGGCCAGGCCTGGAGACTGAGTGTAGAAGCTCCAGGAATCATGGCCCACTGATTCTTCCTTCTTTCACTCTCACTCTCCCTCGCTTTCTCTGCTCCTCCCCCCTCCCCCACTTATCACCAAGGTTATGGAGTGAAATTCCTGTAAAGTTAGTTTTAATGAAAGCAAGCTTAGCAGTGTGAGTAAGAGTACAGTCTACGAATCACATCGGGTTTGAACGCAGGCTCTGCCAGTTGCTGGCTATATGTCTTCAGGCAAGTTATAACCTCTCTGAGCCTGTTTCCTCATCCACAAAGGGAGCATGACAGGTTGGGCATAGTCACCTCTTGGGATTGCTCTGAAGATTGAATGAGCTCTTATTTGTAAGTCATTTACTAGTAGAGCATTTTCGGAAAGAGTAAGTTCTATTTCAATGTTTGTTAAGTTATAAAATACTCGGCTGTGTTTTCCCCATTTTTTAAATGAAGAAATGTCAGTGCTCTTACCCAAGTCACCCATAAACTCTGTTTGATGCTTCAGACCTGGAGACCAGCTTTCCCTCCAGTGTTACAAAACCCCAGTTTTCTGCACTGGCCAGGTAGCTCAGTTGGATAGAGTGCCATGGTTGTGGGTTTGATCCCTGGTCAGGGCACATAGAAGAATCAACCAATGAATGCATAAATAAGTGGAACAGCAAATCCACGTTTCTTTCTCTCTCTCTTTCTCTCTCCCTTCCTCTCTCTAAAATCTATACAAGCAAACCAGGTTTCTGCCTTTGAGCCTCATGTTGTTTCTTTGGCTTACCCTGAGGGTGGAGCCAGGAGACTCGACTTCTCTCCTTTTCTGTTCAATCCCTTTTTAGATCAGCATCCCCAGATCACACCTGCATTAAGTCAAAGACCACAGACCCAATGGTCATCTTCTTCACCAGTGGCACCACCGGCTTCCCCAAGATGGCAAAACACAGCCATGGACTTTCCTTGCGACACTCCTTCCCTTCATGGTAGGAAAGAGGACACCAACTTAGTGTGTGTGTGTGTGTGTGTGTGTGTGTGTGTGTGTGTGTGTGTGTTGGGAAAGGTGCTCTAAGTAGAACCAAGTCCATCCTGCTTCTCCCTTCTGCTTTCTTTGGTTCAGACCACTGAGGGTCTCAGAGGCGAAGGTCTGGACTTCTAAGTGTGTGTTGACAGAAGCCTCCCAATGACAAGGGGGTACTGCCTGAGCACCTTCACAGGTGTGGAGGGAACATGGTTGGAGGCGGCAGGCATTCTGAAAGCTGCACACATGACAAGCCATGTGTCTTTGTCACTGGTTCCAGGTTTGGTGGGAGGAGGACAGAAAGTTCTAGCTATGTGGTCTGTACAGATACGGAGGTGGAGTTTCCCAATCATGAGCCATTAGGGGGAGGTAATGCCTGGAACCAAGCAACTGCCTTTAACCTAAAATAAATAATTGTAGAGGCTTAAGACATAGCCTTGGGTTAACCATGTAATCAATTTTAAACCAAACATCTTTTCCCTCCTACTTCCTCCTCCCCAACTAGTAATATGCAGACCAGACCAAGTTCTGTGGGGAAGTATGGGACTTGGTTGGAAAGTCTGTAAGGAGGATTTTGCAAAGGGTACGGGGCCTCTGGGAGACCTTGCCAAAGGCGGCAGGCTCTACCTTGACTTTTCCAAACAAGTCTGATCCCCTCGGTGTTTTGCTGGACTATCTATGTTTAGTCTTTAAGACCCGACCTTGAAGAAGCATGTGCTTTCTCAGGATATTTATCCTGCTGACTGTATCTAGAGGTTAAATTTAGTTCAAGCTGTTGTTACAATAAGAGGCTAACAGTGCAGGCATTCGGGGCTCTTTTGTTTCCTAAAGCCAAACAGGCCCCTTAGCCTTCTCTTTCACAGAAAAGTGTGTCAAAGAAATCTGTTCATCCATCTCTCAGGGTCTGCTGGTCAGCCCCGGCAAAGTTCTATGTGTTTTGTACCTTATTAAGCAGACCAGGGGCAGAGAGGTGTCTTGTGGACACTGGGCATCTGTGCTAATGATATCACTTGATCAGCAAAACCCTGGAGGAATGGGGGTGGAAAGAAGGGGAGAGTTTATGTGTAGTTAGAATAACACAAACAAAGGCACAAAGATATAAAAGATAGCATTCATAGCCCAGCTGGCGTGGCTCAGTGATTGAGCATTGACCTATGAACTTGGCTCAATGCCAGGTCAGGGCACATGCCCAGCTTTCGGACTCCATCCTGGTGTGGGGCATGCAGGAGGCAGTCAATCAATGGTTCTCTTCACCATTGATGTTTCTATCTCTCTTTCCCTGTTCCTTCCTCTCTGAAATCAATAAAAAATATTGTTAAAAAGTAGCACTCATAGAACTATAGAGATTTGAGAGCAGCTGCTGCTCAGGGTGTCAGGGAGGCACAGATGGGAGCAGCTGAGAAAGTGAGTGGGGCCCAGAGCACACAGGGTCGTGGGGACTTTGGTGTAGAGATTGGGAAAAGAGTGGGTGTTATTGAAAGGTTGTGAACAAGGGAGAGACCTAATCAAATTTGTATTTTGAAAAGATCAATGTGGGTGCAGCATGGAGAATGGCTGGGAAAAAGAATAGATTTAGAAAGACCTTTTAGGGGGTCTTAGAATAAAATGGTGGTGGCTTGGACAAGGTGCTGGGGACATGGAGGAAGTTAAGAAGTCTGAGATTTTAGGAGATAGAATGGGAGGGTGCGCTGGCTAGATGTGGGAGGTTGGAGGGGCTGGAGAGTCAAGGTGGCCTCCCAGGTTTTAGAATGGGAGGGGGTGCTGGCTAGATGTGGGAGGTGGGAGGGGCTGGAGAGTCAAGGTGGACTCCCAGGTTTTGAGCTTGGACAGTAATGACATTCACTGAAACACAGAGAGCACTGGAGAAGAATTAGTCCAGGGAGGCAGGAGAGATTAGGATGCTCTGGGTTTGAAATGCCCTAGAGACGTCCTAGAAGAGATGCCCAGTGGGCAGTTGGGTCTGAAGCTCAGAACAGAGGTCCCTAGCTTGTAATTTACTGTGGGTGTGCCACAGCCCTAAGAGATGGGAAGAGGGAGTGTGAATGGCTCTCCAGGCCTTTCCTTACTAACAGAAGAGCTCTTCAAAGCCATAGCTTGGTAATGGGCGAGTTGAGTTTTTCTCAAGGAGTTCTGCACACAGAGGTCCCTCAGAAACAGTAAGAGTAGGTGGAGAAATGCTTCAGACCTAGCTGAGTAGCCACTGGATTCATTTTTTTGTCTCTCCATCTACCAGCTGTTTCTGTTGTGTGTGTGTTTTTTTAAAAATCAAATCTTTTTTGTTCAAAGTATTACATATGTCCCCCTTTTCCCCCATTTTCCCTTTCTAGCCCACCTCACCCCCTGTGTTATTAAATTATTATTTTTTAGTTAATCTTCACATGAGGGTATTTGTTTTTCATTGATTTTTAGAGAGTGTGGGAGTTGGAGAGACAGAGAGAGAGAGAGAGAGAGAAACCTTGATGTAAGAGAGTCACATCAATTGGTTGCCTTCCACATGCACCCCAATCAGGGCTGCTGAGGTACATGCCCTTGACCAGAATCGAACCGGAGACCCTTCAGTCTGTGGGCCAATGTTCTAACCACTGAGTCAAACCAGCTAGAGCTGTTTTTGTTATGTTTTTAAAAATATATATGTTTTATTGACTTTTTACAGAGAGAAAGGGATAGGGAGAGAGACTTGGAAACATCGATGAGAGAGAAACATAAATCAGCTGCCTCCTGCACACCCCCTACTGGGGATGTGCCTGCAACCAAAGTACGTGCCCTTGACCGGAATTGAACCTGAGACCCTTGAGTCTGCAGACGGACACTGTCCCCTGAGGTAAACCGGTTAGGGCTTTCTGTTATGTTTTGATGCTGTTCTCAGAAAGGTCCCTCCCTCATTATCGCTGATGGCTGCCAGCATTGCCCAAAACTCTACCAGTAACAGATCTGAATGCAGAAAAAGAGCAACAGACTTCATTGCAGTTTTCCCAGCCTTAAGGGTAATTATGATTGAACCAGTTGAAGTGGCATGTGTCCAGGAAATCTGATTGGCGTGTCTTTGGGTCTGGGGTGGGAGTGCGTCTGGAGCCCCACACTAACCACATGAATTCAGAGTGAGAGGGGTGGCTCGCTGTCTCAGAACCAGATTTCCCAGCCCTTGGTCACATCCTCCTGTGGTTACAAAGCTGAGGCCACTGTATTTTGGAGTCAGCAGGAAAGTACTGCAGCTGAAGACCTCTGATGTCCTCTGGTGCATGTCAGATCCAGGCTGGATTATGGCTGTTGTGGGGACCATGCTTGAACCATGGACAGCAGGGTCTACAGTCTTCATCCATCATCTGCCCCAGTTTGACCCTAAGGTCATTGTAGAGGTAAGAGGACTAATGTGTCAGTGTCAACAAACTCCAGGAGAAACACATGTTTCAGGCTCAAAAGCTGGCCCCTGAGGAGAATAGTGTACAGAACAAAGCAGCCCATTAGGGTGATATAACCTGGGCTCTGGGTGTCTGAAAATGTGAGGCGCTGAATCAGTCAGTATATCACCCAAAATACACATTTTGAGAAATTAAAGCAACCAGCACAATCTCAGGTCTCCTGGCTCCTCCAGGGCCAGGTGGCTGGTGTGTGTGTGTGAACTGATTGAAGTGTTTAAAAACAGAGCCCTTGGAATACGTTGGTTCCAGTTCCTTTTCACACCTTTAACATTTGTTAGTGGTAACCTCACCTCTCTGAGCTCAGTCTCCTCACCTGTCAGACAGGAGTTTTAATAATTATGACCTCATAAGGTTGTTGGGAATATTGAGATGATAGAGGCAAAGTGTGTAAAGTGCTTAGCTCTCAGGCCTGCACCTGAAAACACTCAGGAACTGGCAGCAGTTGCTGTTATTGTTACGCGTACATCATGGTGATGATTGACGTTGCCTCCATAAACCCTTTCAAATGACTTCCCTGCACCTGAACATGCTGTTTGTGTCTGCACTCACTGCATCCTGGCTTTCCTTCCCAGACCTGCCTCTCCACCTCTCAAGCCCAGGCCCCTCCCCTCACCACTGTGGGGCCTGTTCTTCTCCAGGCCCTCCCATTGGAGCCCCTCACTACTCATCTTTAATCCATTTTACCCTTTCTTCTATATTATCAGTCTCTCACTTTTCATCAGCTCTACTCCCTCAGTCCATAAACACATTCATGTTCAATATACAGCTACTGGAAGAATTAACAAATGAATAAATGGGCTCTCTTAGAAGGGAGATCAGAAAAAAATGGTAATAATTGCCAGTATTTTGTTGTTGTTGTTTTTGGCCAGTACTTTTCATCTTAACTATAAATATGAAATTTTTCTCTGTTCACCTTGTAGACACTCTTTAAATACCCCATCACCCAGTGCCTTACTGCACCCTCTGTATTTCGAATGATTCTGCAGCAGAATTTTAGCAGGTATGTAGAAGTGGCTTGTTATAATCACAATCTTTGGGTAGGATTTTAAGGAGTCTGTTTTACTGGGGTCTTGGTGTCGGTGGGAAACAGGCTCTTTCACGGGGTTGGGAGGAAAGAATCCCAAGGATCCACGTACGGGAGATTGCGATGTGGCAATGTGGTTTATTTGTTACGTAACATCAATAGAGTTCTCCTCTGGGCTTCCCAAGGCCCATCTCTCGGCCCTGCCCTGGAAAAAGTCCAATCTAGTCTTCAACAGGCCAACGCAGAGGCCAATGCCCGGAGTTTCTGCTTCATGATCCTTCGGGCCTGGAAGTCTCCCCCAGGCCCAGGTGGCTGTAGACCTGCATGGTCCTTTGCTCCTGGGCGGGAGGGACAGGAACAAATTGGGCCAGTGGGGTCCCAGGCAAGAGAGAGAGCCAGCATTACCCCCTGGGTCTCAACCCGGAGCTTTTTCAAAACAACCAGTTACCTTCCCAAGATTCCAGGGGCATGCATGGGTCCACCCCTAGTCAACAATCTTTTCCCAGGTTAGACTGACATCCTCTGTGGTCCAACACCTCCCCCTGTGCCATTTTGACTTTACTGGGCAGTTCCTGATCTCCCCCATGTCCCCTCCCACACACAATCCTGGACCACAGGGGAGAGAGAGGTGTTAATTCCCTTGGGGGGGCTATGCTGCCATTTCTTGGGTGTGAAACTGGAGCTTCCTGGTGAAGCAAACAGGCCTCTGCTTCCCAGCTGACTGTGCTCAACATTGTCAGCCTCTCCCCTGGCTGTTTCTTTCAATAACCAGCCAAGGATGGTAATGGTCTGACTGTTTCAACTCTGGTTCTCTGAGGGCATTGAGAGCTAGTGTGTGTGTGTGTGTGTGTGTGTGTGTGTGTGTGTGTGTGTGTGTGAAATGTTGGTAGCGATAATTACCAGCCAGGCAAATTTGTTTATTAAGCAGGAGTAAGATCAAAATGAAACAGTGAACCTTGTATCATTGTGGTTTTTTCCCCTTTTAAAAACTTTTTTATTGTGAAATAACAAACACACAGAAAAATACATAAGACATAAATTTGTAGGTTAAGAAATTGTTGAAAATTAATCTAGTATGTAACCACTCACTCAAGTCACAATAAGAGAACATTGCCAGCCCCAGAGGTCACTCAGACCTCTCCAACTCCCTTAAAGGAACTCACTATCTTGACTTTTATGGTGTTCACTCATTTGTGTGTTTTTTCTTTTTCCCCCCCCCGTATAGTTTCCCTTCTAAGGAAATATTCTGAAACCGATCAGTCTCTTTTACTTGCTTGTGAACTTTGTAATCATATCATTCTGTAATGTCTGGCTTCTTTTTACAAAATCATATTTCTAAGATGTGCCCATGTTGCATCATATTGCTGTAGCTAAGTTTTGTTGCCATATAATATCCCATTTTATAAAAGTCCACATTTTTACATCTGTTCTACCACTAATGGACATTTGGGTGGTTTCATTTGAGGGCTATTGATGACTAGCACTGTTCTTGCACATTCACCCTGTGCACATTAGCACTCACTATGTAGGGTCTTTCTAGGAGAATTTGCTGAGTCACACTGACACCGCATTCTACTCCCTATTTTCCAAAGTATCCAATCGCTGTGTGCGCCCACTAGGAGGGAGGCAGGGTTCCCTTGTTCCACATCTTTGGCAAAATTTGTTCTTGTCAGAGTCTTTAATTTTTACCAATCTGATGGATGTAGTGTTATTTTGCTATATCTTTATTTTTGTATTTCCCCGTGTTTGTAGATTAATTTTGAGCTAATCTTATCTTCGAACTAAAGGGCACTTATATATATTTTAGAGACTCCAAAATGGAAATGGCTGTTTCAAAAATCAGATCTACTAACTTTTAGATACAGGTAAAATATAAAGGAGTTGAACAACTACCTTATGAAGCTGTCTCTGAAATACAACTTGCTTTTATTCATGAAGCCTCCATCCCAGCGTGCCCTTGGAGTCTGCCTCTACCTGTATTTCAAAGCTCATATGACAGCCACTTTTTGCAACATTCCTCCAATGATGAAATTGGTCCAAACCCAGTAAAAATCCAATCAGGGCATCACTAATGACTCCACTGGAGACTCTGCTAATTTTACCTACTTTGGAGAAAACTCCGGATGAGTGAGGAAGACACCCGTAATGAAACCAGCCCCCTTGTCCACCACTCCTGACTCTGTGTACCAGGAGAGGTGACGGTTGGGGTGGGGTGGTTGGAAATGGGAGCCAGAGGTCTGCCACTTCCCTCATCTCCAAGAATTGGTTCGGCTCAGCCTGCTGATGATGCTCAGACCTCAGTCACTTATCCTCATTTCCATTAGGGAGTCCATTATGATTCTTTGATTGTTTTTGTATTATTTCTGGGAGTTTTCCTGGGGGAAATGGAGGAGAAATAATGTACAGCAAATGGAGTGCCTAGTACAGGATATACCTGCTGCAGGCTCACAGCAGATTATCTGTTCTCTCCAAAATTCCTTCTTAAAGGGCTGCTACCTGTGACCCCTGTCCTGTTTTCCAACACCCAGCCCAATCTTCCTTGATCACCAGAGCAATTCACTGACAATCCCTAACTTGCATTCTCCACTCGGAAACACAAAGCCCTTCAGTTCACATGACCCGTCTCCCCCAAGGCAGGAAGTGCAGTCCGATAACCCCCAGCGTGTCCCTGGAGTCCTAGCCTTCACCCCCTCACGGTTTATAAAACATCGCTCTTTCCACATAGAAGCTTCCCTCAGATGAGGTTTCAGTGTCCAAACTTAGTTGGATTCCTAACTGAACCCCTTAGCCTCATCACCACCACCACCTGCCCCCGCCTGAAGGATCCCTAAATGAGCCCCTTAGCCTCATCACCACCCCCCACCCCCACTGAAGAACAATTTATAAGGAGTGAACCCGGATGTGAATGACGTCCAACCGAAAGGCAAGTAAGAAAGTGAGGAAGCAGAAAGGTGGATGGGCTCCTCACTCCTGGGCCTGAGTAGGAGGTCCAGGGCCTGCTCTGAAGCTCTGTGGACACCTGTCTCCCCCAAGCCTCAGGTTCCCCACTCTGGAGCACTGCACTACCAGCGGGGAGGCCCTGCTGCCCGAGGAGCAAGAGAAGTGGAGAGAACAGACGGGCCTTGTGCTCCACCAGCTCTACGGGCAGTCGGAAACGGTAGGTGGACGGGCCCCGCAGGGCCACCCAGCCCAGCAGAGGAGCTGAATCTGCCAGAGCGTGTGCACAGGCCCCACTGTGTGCATAGACCCACTGTGTGCACAGCCAGCAGAGGGCGGCTCTGGAGTTCCATGCTGATTGGCCCCAAATCAGTTTGCAGAGAGAGAATTCACACACAGTCTTCGACTTGTCAAGACCCCAGTGTGCTGACGGCTATTGGACAAAACCTTCCATGGGGGTCTGAGGACAGGGCTACGTCCCTGGGATCATGGGAGCCGGGAGGAGCGATGGCAATGGAGGCGCCTCCTGCCTCATGGAGGCCCCGCCTGCGAGTGCTGCCCATGTCACCCTCCCTCCCTAGAGCAGCAGCCACAGGTCCAGGCAGGAGCTGGCCCAGAAGCTCATCTCTGGGTGTGTATGAGGGCAGCATACACGTGTGATTGTGGGGCAAGAAGAGGAGCAGAGGAGGGAACAGAGACATCACACATCACACACACACACACACACACACACACACACACACACACACACACACACTCACACAGTGTGACCCCCAAGGGTGTCAGTGAGCACGCAGTGGGCAGGCCATGCAGCCTGCTGTGCTGTCTGGACCCTCAAGGGCTTCAGTGGTGGGAGGAGGGGCTGCCTCTCTCCAGAAGCATCCTCAACCCCCTGATGCTGACCCAGCCACTCGCCTGCCTCCCACCATCCCGTCAGCTCACAGAGTCACCCCTCGCAGGACCTGTAGGGCGGGCTCTCTTGGTCCTAATTCACATGTTTGTCTGACGGTGTGTTGTTTTTGAGAAAAAAGTTTTATTTTGGTCAGTGAAGTGGTCTGCTTCCGGGCCTGAGAAGTGTGAGGGCTCTAGGCCTGACCTTGCTTGGCTCACAGCTCACTGTTGGACGAGGAGAAGCTCCCGCTACACCCGTAACCCCGCCCCTTGGCGTCCACTGCTTGAGCCACAGATACTCCTCCGGGCCGCAGGGAGCCTCATTGCTCAAAGCTCTTGCAACCCGCTCACTCCCCTGTGGGCGTTGCCACGTCCTGAAGAGTGAGCAGCAGCTTGGAGAGGCAGACCTTCCTTTGCCAGGAGCTCCGGTCTCAGTTCCTCTCAGCATTGCCAATGGCAGCGTCAAGCCCATAGGCATACCATGGAACCTGCCAGAAGCTCGACCTCCCTGTCTCCAAAATGGGAATAGAACACCGACCCTGTGGGAGGTGGTGAGGGGAGTGGAAGGGAGTGTGCAAGCCCTGGCGATGCCCAGCCTGCACATCCCCCAGGGCAGGTTCACTGTCCTCACGGATGTGGGGGGTCGTGCGCCAGGTGTCAGGGATGCAGAGCTGAAGGGGCGTCTCTAAGCTCAGACACTTATTATCTACGGAGGGAAACACCCCCAAAAGTCAGTATAAGGCCTGTTGGCAACAACAGAAATGCGGGGAAATGCCACCGGAGGAGGATCACCCAGGACTTCTCGTGGGGCCTGAGTCTGGGCTCATTGCCCTAAGGAGCCAGGTGAGCTCACTGGTGGGAGCCTGAGCAGCTTCCCGGCCCGCAGGCTCTGAGAGGGGGTGCCCACCGAGCCCCTTTGACAGGTCAGACCCAGGGCATTAACTCATCTGTGTGACTGTGCAGGCTGAGCTTTAGGAGAGATGTGAGCTTCAGAGAACCAGGAAGGAGGCGTAGTTCACCAGGAGGGCCAATGGGCTGGGAGTGGTGGCAGAGGCACAGCCCAAGTGATCCCAGCGCAGCCCGAGGGCAGATGAGGCAGGGTTCCTGTCAGGGTCAGTGTTGAGTAAGTGTTGGTCAAATGGACACATGCCTGGCATGCAGTGGGCACTCCCCACCCACCACACCCCACAGCCCGAGCTCAGCCCTGTGCTCCTTCCTGGCCTCCCCCACGGGGCCCTGTGGCCCCGGCAGCCGGCACTGGCCCAGAACATGTCGCATGTCGGGCGCAGTGAATGTCTGCTGAAGAGCTGGGTCAATGCCCTGAGCCCAGGACGCAGAGCTTCCAGCTCCCCCACAGGCTCTATGATCAGCACCCCACGGCCCTGTGAGCAGGGGTGCCGTGAACCATTCTTGCTGCTCTGTGACCCGCCTGGAGCCTTTGACAACTGGTCTTCTCTTCCTTTTGTGCACAGGGATTGACTTGCGGCACTGCCCGGGGGTCACAGGTCAAGCCCGGTTCCATGGGGAAAGCCATCCCACCCTTCGACGTCCAGGTTTGGTCCTAAAGGCGTGGCCAGGGAGCACTGAGGGCTCAGCTGGGATCAGCCCCGTGTGACACCAGGCGGCAGAAGAGCCGCGCCCCCTGCCCGAGTTGTCCCTCCTCCTCTCCTAGGTCCCCTCTGGTTTCCTGGGAGGGTCAGTATTGTGGGCATCAGTGCAGCTCTCCATGCCCGCCGAGGCCGCGCACCCAGCCGTGGCGCACAGGACCTGGAGGCGCGCCGGCAGCTCTGTCCACCCTCCGGGCTCTTAGCTTGTCCTGACCCTGTTTTCTAGCTTGAAGACACATGCGGTGCCCACACCAGGAAACAAACACGCCCATGACTTGCTGATTTCAAAGACTTGACAGCTTCATTCTGTTTTCTGACAGGGATCTCCCCATGGTCCCCACTGGTGCCACACGCATAAGCCAGGCAGAGCTTTGTGGGGAGAGGGGCAGGAGGGCTGGGAGCCCTGCAGGGGGCCTCACAGACCTCTTGCTCCAGATCATCGACGACAAGGGCAACATCCTGCCGCCCAACACTGAAGGCAACCTTGGCATCAGGATCAAGCCCACCAAGCCCATCGGCCTGTTCATGTTGTATGAGGTGAGCGCACCCCGCCTGCAGCTCCCTGGCCCATGCACCCCTGTAGTGAAAAGGGAGGGGACTCTATTGTGCATCCTGAGACTCCTCCCATCTCCCGTTATGTGCTCCAGTTCGGTGAAGCCAGGTCTAGTTCACGCAAAGCTCACAGCCTTTCCTCTCCTGACCCATGTGGCACTGGTGCGGTTGAGAAGCCGGGCTTCGGAATCATCGGACTTGGGGCTGATGATTAAGAATGCAGGCTTCGGCTGGGTTCACATCCTACCTCCAGTTTACCAACGGGGTGTGCGCAAACCTGGTAACTGTCCTGAGCCTCCTGTGGCCTCCCCACCCCACTCCTCAGAGAAACCACCTGAGCCTCCTGAGGCCTCCCCACCCCACTCCTCAGAGAAACCACCTGAGCCTCCTGAGGCCTCCCTACCCCACTCCTCAGAGAAAACCACCTGAGCCTCCTGAGGCCTCCCTACCCCACTCCTCAGAGAAACCACCTGAGCCTCCTGAGGCCTCCCCACCCCACTCCTCAGAGAAACCACCTGAGCCTCCTGAGGCCCCCCTACCCCACTCCTCAGAGAAAACACCTGAGCCTCCTGAGGCCTCCCCACCCCACTCCTCAGAGAAACCACCTGAGCCTCCTGAGGCCTCCCTACCCCACTCCTCAGAGAAAACCACCTGAGCCTCCTGAGGCCTCCCTACCCCACTCCTCAGAGAAACCACCTGAGCCTCCTGAGGCCTCCCCACCCCACTCCTCAGAGAAACCACCTGAGCCTCCTGAGGCCCCCCTACCCCACTCCTCAGAGAAAACACCTGAGCCTCCTGAGGCCTCCCCACCCCACTCCTCAGAGAAAACACCTGAGCCTCCTGTGGCCTCCCTACCCCACTCCTCAGAGAAAACCACCTGCAGACCATAGGGGTCATATGTTTCCCCGTGTCACATACATGGCAGAGCTACGGTTCAAACCCATGTCTTTCACCCCAGAGCCTAATGGGAAATCCAGGGATCACAGAAACCTGTGATGGGCTCTAAGGAAACCTGCTGAGACTCCCGACCAGATAAAGCCTAGCCCTCCCAGGGTAGTAGAGGCCACTAAGAGGAAATTTCCAGCTTCCAAGGTGGGCCATGGAAGGGTGGGCACACCTGAAATGGATCTCAGATTCCTTTCTCCAAAAGAACAGCCATCAGAGGCTCTTTAGGTGTCACTGTTGTCATCATTGTGGCCTCCAGGGGGCGCTGCTCCTCATGTGATCCTATCTACCCACAGTAAAAAGCAAGGGTCCAGGCGTCCTCAAACTAAGGCCCGTGGGCAACATGCGGGTGTTTTTGCCGTTTTGTTTTTTTACTTCAAAATAAGATATGTGCAGTGTGCATAGAAATTTTTTTATAGTTTTTTTAAAACTATAGTCCTGCCCTCCAACGGTGTGAGGTACAGTGAACTGGCCCCCTGTTTAAAAAGTTTGAGGACCCCTGGAACCATTCATCAATTTTGTTGATGAATCTTTTCAAAGAACCAGCTCTTGGTTTCACTGATTTTTTATATTCTTTTTAAAGTCTCTATGTCATTTATTTCTGCTCTAATCTTTATTATTTCCTTCCTTCTGCTTTTCTGGGCTTTACTTATTTTCCTCTTTTTCGTTCTTTAAGTTGAAGAGTTAAATAATTTATTGTTAATTTTTCTAGTTTTTGAGGTAGGTCTGTCGTGCTATGAACTTCCCTCTCAGGACTGCTTTTGTTGTGTCCTTGAGATTTTGCGTTGTTGTGTGTTCATTTTCATTTGTTTCCAGGAAGGTTTTTTTATTTATTTCTTGATGTCGTTGGTAAACCATTCTTTGTTTAATAACATGCTATTTAGCCTCCAGGTGTTTGAATGTTTTGGGGTGCTTTTACTGTAGTTGATTTCTAATTTCATTCCACTGTGATATGAGAAGTTGCTTGATATGATTTCCATCTTCTTGGACTGGTAGAGACTTGTTTTGTGTTTTAACATGTGTTCTATCTTTGTGAATGATCCATGTGCACTTGAGAAAAATGTACTATATTCTGCTGCTTTGGGGTGAAATGTTCTATAAGTGTCCATTAAATCCATCTGATCCAGTGTGTCCTTTAGAGTCACTGTTTCTTTGTCACGTTTTGTCTGGAAGATCTATCTAGTGAAGTCAGCAGGGTGTTAAAGTCCCTGCTATGAATGTATTGTTGTCAATTCTCTAGCTGTTAAAGTCTAGCAGTTTTTAAAATATATTTAGGTGCTCCTATATTGGGTGTGTATATATTTACTAGGGTTCTATCCTCTTGTTGGATCCATCCCTTTTGTATTATGTACTAATGTGATCTTTTGTGATGGCCTTCACTTTGAAGTCTATTTTGTCGGATATGAGTATTGCTACTCCAGCTTTTTTTCCTTTCTATTTGCATGGAAAACTTTTTTTCCATTCCTTCACTCTCATCCTGTGCATGTCTTTTGTTCTAAGGAGGGTCTCTTATAGACAGCATATAGTTAGCTCATGTTTTTGTATCCATTCAGCTATCCTATGCCTTTAGATTGGATCATGTATTTCATTTACATTTAGGGTTATTATTGATAGGTACTTATTTATTGCCATTTTAATTCTGTATGTGTAGGTTTCTCTCTCTGTTTCTCCTTCTCATTACAGCAGTCCCTATAGCATTTCTTGTAATGCTGGCTTGGTGGTGATGTACTCCTTTGGCCTTTTTTCTTGTCTGGGAAGCTCTTTATTTGACTGTCTATTTTGAATGATAGCCTTGCTGGATATAGTGATCTTGGTCTCAGATCCTTGCTTTCCATTACCTTGAGTACTCCATGCTATTTATTCTCTTCTGGCCTATAGAATTTCTGATGAGAAATCAGGTGTCAGCCTAATGGGAGCTCCTTTGTAGGTAACAGTTTGCTTTCCTCTTGTTGCCTTAAAGATTCTCTCTTGGTCTTTAATTTTTGGCATTTTCATGATGATGTGTCGTGGCATGGTCCTGTTTGGGTTCTTCTTCCTTGGAGTTCTCTGTGCCTTCTGAACTTGTGTGACTTTTTCCACCCCAGGTTAGAGAAGTTTTCTGCCATTATTTCCTCAAACATTGACCAGCTGGCTCCTGCACGCTCCCTACTGGGGATTGAGCCCGCAACCTGGGCATGTGCCCTGATCAGAAAATGAACTGGTGACCTTTTGGTACATGGGATGACACTCAACCAACTGAGCCACACTTGCCAGGGCCATAAGCCTTCTTTGAGGATGAAATGAGATAGTACTTGGGGAAGAAAATTCATTTAGCAAAAGTTTATTGTCACCTTCCATCTGTTCAGCGACTGTGTTATATTAATATCAATTGTCAGTGTATTTTGTACATTAATTGACCGGTAGTATGCATTGAGTGTTTGCATGTAAAGCAGATAACCTCAGAGAGGTTAAAAAAGTTGCACAGGTGCCTGGTGGAGTGAGAAGCAGGACTCAAACCCAGATCTGAGCCCCAGGTTGCAGCTCACCATCTCTAATCTCACTGCCTTCAACAAGAGTGCCGTTCTCTCTGCAGAATGACCCCGTGAAGACAGCCAAAGTGGAGTGCGGGGACTTTTACAACACTGGGGACAAAGCATCTATTGACGAAGAGGGCTACATCTGGTTCCTGGGGAGGGATGATGACATCATCAACGCCTCTGGGTAGGTGTGGCTGACATGGGCCTGGCAGACACTAAATTGCTTGCCCATTTCTCCGTGCATTGGGGATGGAACCCGCAGCCTGTTCCTGAATGCAGCCATTTCTACAGGGACCTGGCCTGTGGTATCTATACATCTCCCCTAAGATCAAAATAAAGTTCAAGAAGGCCTGGAAGTGCAACCACAGTAGACATCACTCAATTTAAAGATGGGATATAGGATTGGGAAGGGAGACCTTGTTTGCGCCCCCATTTGTCCCCATTGGGTGCAGGAAATTATTCTCTGTGTTCCTCTAATGGGACACATGTCACAGAACAACAACAGCAATAGCAGCTAAGCTCATGGATACTTACTGTGTGAAAGTACACTCCTCTGTGCTTTGCTTAACCCAGTAGATGCCATTATTGTGCTTGTCTTACAGATGAGAACATTGATTCACTGACCAATGAACTAAGTTGCTGAAAATTTCCAAGATAGTGCAGGGAGAGGCCCAGATTTGAACCGAGGTAGTGTGGCTCCCGATCTGTTGTCCATACCGCTTAGGTGATGTGGGGAGAAAAAGTGACACAAGTAACAACTTCCCTTGGATGCATCAGGGAAATTAGGTTTGTTTTACTTTTTAAATTTCTACATGAGATGCTGATGTAGTGAGACAGAATTTCCCTAAAGGTTTAAGACAAAGTTTGAGGCTCCCAAGAGTACAGTAAGAGTCCTGCTGGGAAGCTCCTTGTGCCATTTCCACAGCCCAAGGTGCCAACCTCCCACCCCACCGCCCACCAGAGGCAGTGAGGGGAGGCCCTGGGAGCATCTGAGCTTGGAATGCCCAGGTCTACACATCCTGGTCCACACAGAGCCTTTTCACAGTCCCCTGGCTCCCGTGAAGGTTGCCCTCTGTGCCCAGGGAAGTGTGACTCCCACACATGAGATGGGAGGGCCTGGGTCACTCCAGCCCTGGCATCTGCTCAGAAGCAGAGCAGGAACCATTGGTCCCGCAGGTACCGCATTGGGCCGGCAGAGGTGGAGAACGCCCTGGCGGAGCATCCGGCGGTGGCTGAGTCAGCTGTGGTGAGCAGCCCGGACCCGATCCGAGGGCAGGTGAGGAGGACAGGAGGTCATGGGATCTGCGTGTGGGCACTGGAAGGCTGGTGCAGGGGAATCTTCCAGAGCAGTTGGTATGTGTGCTGCACTTACACTATGTGGGCAGCAGGAGGCACTGTGGCATCATCTGTGACAATCCTGACTAGATATGGGGTGTGCTGGCTCATTTAACCCTCACAGCAACCCAATGAGTTAGAGACTCTTACTTATTATACCCTTTTAATAGACAGAGAGACAGCATAAAGAAGTTAAATAACTTGCCCAGATTACACTGTGGTGGAGCCAGGATGGATATCTGAGCACTCTGTTTCCAATGCATTCATTGGATTTTTTGAGCACCTACTAGGTACAAGGCCTGTGCAATTCAATGGGGACATAAATCCTACATAATAAAAGGCTAATGTGCAAATCAACCTAATGGCGGAACAATGAGTCGCCATGATGTGCACTGACCACCAGAGGGCAGATGCTCAATGTTGGAGCTTCCCCCTGGTGGTCAGTCCTGGGCTCAAGGCAGGTGAGTGCAGTGGCAGCGGCAGGAATCTCTCCTGCCTCTGTGGAGAGCAGGCCTAAGCTGGCAGTCGGATATCCCCCAAGGGCTCTGGAACTGCCAGAGGGCACAGGCCAGGCTAAGGGACCACCCCTCAAGTGCACAAATTTCGTGTTTTAGGCTGCTAATAACAATATAAGAGCAGTAAGTTCAGCCCAGCCAATCTGATTCATTGGTTGAATGTGGACCCAGGAATGAGGTTTGATTCCCAGTCAGGGTGCATGTCAGGATGTGGGCTAGATCTCCAGTAGGGGGTCTGAAGGAGGCAGCAGAGTGATGATTCTCTCTCATCATTGATTCTCCCCCACCTTTCCTCTCTGAAATCAATAAAAACTTATTTTTTAAAATAGAATCAACAACTACTTAAAATATAAAAACAATAAGTCCAGTAAGTTACTAACAATTATTAAATGCCCACAGGTTCCAGGCACAGAACTGTACATAAATTAGTGGCAAAAATGGTGATGAAAATAATGATGCTGAGTGTGAGTGTCCCCCCCACGTCCCGCGTGGTTCAGATTTCAGGTTCAGGGTTCGGGCTCTGGAGGAGGCCGCACACAAATGAAAGAGACTAGAAAATATTAATTTGGAAATATTGGGGGCCAGGCAGGAGCCCAGCTTAAGAGGAAGAACTTCCCTTTGCTCGGGCCTTTAGATCCCTTTTATTCAGGTTTTGGGATCCACCCATAGCCCTTAGGCAGGCAATTCCAATGATAGCCCATCAGTAAGGATTTACATAAGACTAAAAGGTGGAAGTTGCTTCAGCTCTCTTTGTCTCAACTAGACAGTGGGTGCTTGGCTCTGACCTTTCAGAGCTTCAAGGTTGACCAGCCTTCCAGGTTCCTTGTCCACACCTCTCTGCTAGTGAAGACAATGGGTAGCTTCCAACAGCTGAGGATAATAACAAAGTTAAACTATGTGCATGTTTTATATGTACTAGCTCATGGAATCGGAACATAAGACCACCATGTTCAGCTCCATGGGATGTACCTGTACTTTGCGCACGTCACAGAGAAGGAATTTGAGGTTAAGTAATTTTGCAAGGGAAAGATTAGAAATTTAAGTATTTGGATTTGAACCTGGTCTTGTCCGTTTCCAAAGGCTCGGTGTCAGCTTATTTTGCCATTCATTGCATGAACAATTACTTTTTAAACCAAGCACCTGGGTGGCACTGACCCTGAGCCCCCGCTCTGGTTCTGCGTTGCAGGTGGTGAAGGCCTTCATTGTCCTGACCCCACAGTTTCTGTCCCATGACCCGGACCAGCTCACCCAGGAGCTGCAGGAGCACGTGAAGTCAGTGACCGTCCCATACAAGTACCCGAGGAAGGTGAGTGGGGCCCATGCTCATGCCCTTCTGAGCTCCGCTGCCCCAAGTCTGGTCGGGTGGCTGGGAGATGCTGGAACTGAACATAGAACGAGCATTTTTCTCTGCAGAAGAAGCAATTGGGCTTAGGGGTGATGCAGCCAACTGAATGGGATGGAACCTCTGTTCTGGGTGGGAATCCCCAAAATGTGCTGCACATTACCCTGAGGGCAAAAAAATCAGACCAGTGCCCAAAGCTATCCAAGAAGGGTATTTAAAATCTTTCAAAATTTGAAAAAGACATCCAAGTCAGCCACTTTCTAACTATTCTTAAACGTGATTCATACTAAGAAATACATTCGATATTGCCACTCAATACTTACTTATGTACACTGCAAACAAATGTTAACAAAATTATATATATCCTTATAACATGTAGTTCATTCTTTTTTAGATACAAAATAATTAGCCCTTTACATGCAATAAACATTAGTATTTCAAGAAAAACGATTTTAAATATAATAATGTTACATGTAATAAACAATATTTCAAGGAAAATAATTTTAAATATAATATATTACATGCAATAAACATTAATATTTCAAGAGAAAAATGGTTTAAAATATAATAATACTAGAGGCCCTTTGCACGAAGAGATTCGAGCAATAGGCCTTGCATCCCTTGGCTTCCAGCACTGGTTTTCCTCCGGCACCTGGGACCCAGGCTTTCTCTCCAGCTAGAGTCTGCGGCCTTTGCTGCAGACTCCGGCCAGGGTCTGTCTTCTTCGTCTTTGCTGCAGACTCCCGCTGGAGTCTGCCATCTTAGCTGCAGATTCAGGTGGGAGTCTGTAGTCTTCGTCTTCACTGTGGCCAGAGTGCTGCTCCTATAGATCCCTTCGCCCCCCACCCTCCCTCATAACAGGCATCCTGCCCCACCAGGCCACTCCGCACCTGGAGCAGCTGGGCAGCCGCCTTCTTTCTCCTTCTAATTTGCATATTCCCTCCTGATTGGCTGGTGGGAATAGCGGAGTGATGGTTAATTTACATGTTTCTCTTTTATTAGTGTAGATTACCAAAACTGTACTAATATAGTATAATATCACAAAGCTTGTAGGAAATATTAAAAATATGCAAATAACAGGATTACTTCTATTATATTCTAAAATTTTTTTTCCTCTGGCTCTATTTTTGTTCATCAGTTTTTGTTGTTCATTATATTCCACAAATGAGTGAGTTCATGTGATATTTATCTTTCTCTGACTGGCTTATTTCCCTTAGCATAATACTCTCCAGGTCCATCTATGCTGTGGCAAATGGTAAGAGTTCCTTATTTTTTATAGCAGGGTAGTATTCCATTGTATAGATGTACCACCATTTTTTAATCCACTCATCTGCTGATGGGCACTTAGGCTGTTTCCAAATCTTAGCTATTGTAAATTGTGCTGCTATGAACATAGGGTGCATACATCCTTTCTGATTGGTGTTTCTGATTTCTTAGGATATATTTCTAGATGTGGGATTACTGGGTCAAATGGGAGTTCCATTTTTAATTTTTTGAGGAAACTCCATACTGTTCTCCACAGTGGCTGCACCAGTCTGCATTCCCATCAGCAGTGCACGAGAGTTCCTTTTACTCCGGATCCTCGCCAGCACTTGTCATTTGTTGACTTGTTGATGATAACCATTCCGACAGGTGTGAGATGGTACCACATTGTTGGTTTGATTTGCATCTCTCGGATGATTAGTGACTTTGAGCATGTTTTCCTATGTCTCATGGCCTTCTGTATGTGCTCTTTTGAAAAGTGTATATTTAGGTCCTTTGCCCACTTTTTGACTGGATTGTTTATCTTCCTTTTGTTAAGTTGTATGAGTTCCCTCTAAATGTTGGAGATTAAACCGTTACCTGAAAAAGCATTGGCAAATGTGTTTTCCCATGCAGTGGGCTCTCTTGTTGTTTTGTTGCTGTGCAAAGCTTTTTATTTTGATATAGACCCATTTGTTTATTTTCCCCTCAGTTTCCATTGCCCTATGAGCTATATTCGTAAGGATATTGCTACAGCATAGGTCTGATATTTTGCTTCCTATGGATTCTTCTAAGATTTTTATGGTTTGCCTTCTTACATTTAAGTCCTTTATCCATTTTGAGTTTATTTTTGTGTATGGTGTAAGTTGGTGGTCTAGTTTAATTTTTTTGCATGAATTATTCCAATTATCCCAACACCATTTATTGAAGAGACTGTCTTCACTCCATTGTATGCTATTCTTCCGTCGTCAAATATTAATTGAGCATTATGGCTTGGGTTGATGTCTGGGTTCTCTGTTCAGTTCCATTGGACTATATGTCTGTTCTTGTGCCAGTACCAGGCAGTTTTGAGAACAGTGGCTTTGTAATATAGCTTGATATTTGGTATTGTGATCCCTCCAACTTTGTTCTTCTTCCTCAGGATTGCTGAGGCTTTCAGGGTCTTTTATTTTTTATCCCATATGAATTTTTGGAGAATTTGTTCAAGATCTCTTAAATATTCCATTGGTATCTTAATGGGGATTGCATTTAATCTATAGATTGCTTTGGGTAGTATGGACTATTAAAAAATATATTTAATTTATTTTTTACAGAGAGGAAGGGAAAGGGATACAGAATTAGAAACAGTGATGGGAAAGAAACATTGATCAGCTGCCTCCTGCACACCCCCTACTGGAGATGTGCCCACAACCAAGGTACATGCCCTTGACCAGAATCGAACCTGGGACCCTTCAGTCCATAGGCCAACGCTCTAGTCTCTGAGCCAAACCGGTTAGGGCAATGGATAATTTAATGATGTTGATTCTACCAATCCATGAACATGGTATATTTTTCCACTTGTTTATGTCTTCCTCTAGGTCTTTTTTCAATGTTCTGTAGTTTTCTGAGTACAGGTCTTTTACCTTGTTAGTTAAGTTTATTCCTAGGTATCTTAATTTTTTTATTGCAATGGTAAATGGGATTGTTTTTTTAGTTTCTCTTTCTGTGAGTTCATTATCCTATATAATAAAAAGCTAATATGCAAATTGATCGAATGGCAGAACAACCAGTCACTATGATGTGCACTGACCACCAGGGGACAGACCTTCAGTGCAGGAGCACTGCTCAGCCTGAAGCCGGGCTCATGGCTGACAAGTGCAGCGGCCTCTCCCACCTCTGCAGTAGCGCTACGGATGTCCAACTGCCAGCCTAAGCCTGTTCCCCATGGTGAGCGGGGCCTAACCCATCAGTCGGACATCCCCCAAGGGTTCCTGAACTGCAAGAGGGCGCAGGCCGGTCTGAGGTACACCCTCAAGTGTACGAATTTTGTGCTCCAGGCCTCTTGTTGGTGTATAAAAAAGCCATAGATTTCTGGGTGTTAACTTTGTATTCTGCTACATTGCCAAATTCATTTATTAAGTCAAGTAGTTTTTTGATGGCGTCTTTAGGTTTTTCTATGTACAATATCATATCATCTGCAAATAATGAGTTTTACTTCTTCTTTTCCAATTTGGATACCATTTATTTCTTCTTCTTGTCAGATCACTATGGCTAGCACTTCCAGTACTATGTCAAACCGGATTGGTGCAAGTGGGCATCCCTGTCTTGTTCCTGTTCTTAGGGGAAATGGTTTTAATTTTTCCCATTGAGTATGATGTTTGTTATTTGTTTGTCATATATGCCTTTATCATGTTGAGATATGCTCCCTCTATTCCCACTTTGCTGAGAGTTTTTATAAAAAAATGAGCGTTGGATTTTGTCGAATGCTTTTTCTGCATCTATTGATACGATCATGTAATATTTGTCTTTCAATTTGTTTATATGATGTATCACATTTATTGATTTCCCAATATTATACCAGCCTTGCAACCCTGGAATAGATCCCACTTGATCCTGGTTTATGATCTTTTTAATATATTGCTGGATGCAATTTGCTAATATTTTGTTGAGGATTTTAGCATCTATGTTTATCAGGAAAGTTGGCATGTAATTCTCTTTCTTTTAGTGTCTTTATCTGGTTTTGGAATTAGGATAATGTGGGCCTCATAGAAAGTTTTGGAAGTGTTCCTTCTTCTTGGATTTTCTGAAATAGTTTGAGTAGTATAGGTGTTAGTTGTTCTTTGAATGTTTGGTAAAACTCCTCTGTAAAGCCATCCTGCCCCAGGCTTTTGTTTGGTGGGAGTATTTTTATTATTGCTTCAATTTCATCAGTTGTTATTGGCCTATTCAGGTTTTTTGAATCTTCCTGATTTAGCTTTGGGAGATTGTATTTTTCTAGGAATTCGTCTATTTCATCCACATTGTCCAGCTTGTTGGCATATAGTTGTTCATGGTATTTTCTTACAATCCTTTGTATTTCTATGGTGTCAGTGGTTACTTCTCTACTTTTGTTTCTGATTTTATTTATTTGGGTTCTCTCTTCTTGTTTCTTGATGAGTCTGGCTAATAGTTTATCAATGTTGTTTATACTTTCAAAGAACCAGCTCTTGGTTTCATTGATTTTTTTTTTTTTTTTTTTAGTCTCTATGTTATTTATTTTTGCTCTAATCGTTATTATTTCCTTCCTTCTACTTACTCTGGGCTTTTCTTGTTGTTCTATTTCTAGTTCTTTAAGTTGAAGGTTTAAGTAGTTTATTGCTGATTTTTCCTGTTTTTTGGAGATATTCCTGTAGTGTTATGAACTTCCCTCTCAGGACTGCTTTTGCTGTCCCAGAGATTTGTGGTTGTTTGTGTTCATTTTCATTTGTTTCCAGGAAGTTGCTGATTTCTTTCTTGATCTCATTGGTAACCCATTCTTTGTTTAATAACATGGTATTTAGCCTCCATGTGTTTCAATGTTTTGGGGTGTTTTTATTGTAGTTGATTTCTAATTTCATTATACTGTGATATGAGAAGATGCTTGACAGGATTTCAATCTTGTTGAACTTGTAGAAATTTGTTTTGTGTCCCAACATGTGTCCTATCTTTGTGAATGATCCATGTGCACTTGAGAAAAAATGTACTATATTCTGCTGCTTTGGGGTGAAATGTTCTATAAATGTCAAATCCATCCGATCCAGTGTATTCTTTAGAGTCTCTGTTACTTGTTAAGTTTTTGTCTGGAAGATCTATCCAGTTAAGCAGAGGGGTGTTAAACTCCACTGCTATGACTATATTGTTGTGGATCTCTCTGTTAAAGTCCTCTGGAATTATTTATAGATATAGATGTAGATGTAGATGTAGATGTAGATGTATATGTAGATGTAGATATTTAGGTGCTCCTATATTGGGTGCATTGATTTTTACCAGCATTCTAATCTCTTGTTGGATCCATCTTTTTAGTATTATGTAGTGATCTTTGCTGACTCTTGTGATGGCCTTCATTTTGAAGTCTATTTTGTCAGATATGAATATTGCTACTCCAGTTTTTTATTCTTTTCCACCTGCATGGAAATTTTTTTTTCCATCTCTTCACTCTCATCCTATATGTGTCTTTTGTTTTGAGAAAGGTCTTTTGTAGACAGTATATAGTAGGGTCATGTTTTTGTATCCATTCAGCTACCCTATGCCTTTTTAAAAATAAATATATATTGATTGATTTCATAGAGGAAGGGAGAGGGAGAGATAGAAACATCAATGATGAGAGAGAATCATTGATTGGCTGCTTCCTTTTATTGCCATTTTAATTCTGTTTGGCTGGGTATCTCTCTCTTTTTCTTCTTCTCATTACAGCAATCCCTTTAGCATTTTTTGTAATGCTGGTTGGGTCATGATGTAGCCTTTAGCCTTTTTTTTTTGTTTGTTTGTCTGGGAATCTCTGTATTTGACCATGTATTTTGAATGATAGCCTTGCTGGATATAGTAATCTTGGCCTCAGATCCTTGCTTTCCATTACCTTGAGTACTTCATGCCATTCCCATCTGGCCTGTGGAGTTTCTGATGAGAAATCAGGTGTCAGCCTTATGGGAACTCCTTTGTAGGTAACAGTTTTCTTTTCTCTTGCTGCCTTTAAGATTCTCTCTTGGTCTTTAATTTTTGGCATTTTAATGATGATGTCTGGCTGTGGGCCTGTTTGGGTTTTTCTTGTTTGGGGTTCTCTGTGCCTCCTGAACTTCTGTGACTTTTCCTTTACCAGGTTAGGGATGTTTTCTGCCATTATTTTTTGAAACACGTTCTCTATGCCTTTCTCCCTTTCTGCCTCTTCTGGCACACCTGCTATTCTAATATTGTTATGTTTCAAGTTCTCCCACAGCTCCCTTAAGCTGTCCTCCTGTTTTTTTAATGGTTTTTCTTTTTGGTTCTGTGATTGAGTGATATTTTCAACTCTGTCTTCTAATTCATTGATTTGATCCTCAGCTTCCCCTAATCTATTTTGTATTCCGTCCAAGGTGTTCTTTATTTGTGTTATGTCATTCTTTACCTCAGACTGTTCTTTTTTCATAGTTACTATATAGTTTTTCATGCTGTTGAGCATTTTTACCGTAATTACTCTGAACCCTGATTCAGATAAATTTCTTATCTCTGCTTCATTTATGTCTTCTGGAGAATTCTCTAATTTTTTTTATTTGGGTGTTGTTTCTTTGTCTCCTCATTTTGGCTGTCTTTTTGGATTTATTATTATGTATTAGGTAGACTGTCTACACCTCTCAATCTCTAGTGCAGGACAGTGTTAAAGGCTGTTACAGACTAATTAGATCAGCCTCCAGACTGATAGGATTTTAACTTGAATTGTCCCCACGCAATTGTTGGCAGGTGTGGGAAGAGGTTTTTCAATAGGGTGGGGCAGTTGCTTCTGCCTGGAGGCTAATTGGTACTTTTCATCTCTTAAGTGGCCTCAGGGCAAGTTGTTTTCCAATAGGGTGTATCAACTGTCTCTTCCCAGGCAAGTCAAATGTCTATGTGGGGAAGATGTTCCCTTGAGGGAATGACTCAGACCAGGAAACTTGGGGTGTCTGCCTTCTGAGTTCTGTCCCCTGAGTTGCCAGTCCTGGGTTCTGCTCTCACAGCTCCAGTCTACTTCACCCTCCCTCTGCCAGAGCACAAGGTGGGTGGCTCCACAGGGAATATAGTGTGTTGGCCCTTTAAGAGCGTGCCTTAATTTTCAGCTCTTACTCCCTGGTAGATAGCAGCCCACTGCTTTTAACAGCCAGTTGTTATGTGGGTACCCTCCTCAGTTTAGGTTCTCTCCGCTGGGGAGCTCAGCTTGGGGTTAGACCCCAGAGTTCTCAGTAGCACCCCCAACAGCTTAGATACCTCTCCAGGACTTCAGTTGCTGTCCTTGGGCGTCCAGCCAGCCCTTTTGCGCCTTGGCCCCTCCAACAAGTCTCTATGCAGTCTCAATTTTTGGTACTCGGACATCAGCATTCTCTCCTGCTAGTTTTCTGTTGATTATTCAGGAAGTTTTTCTCTATTTTAGTTGTAATACCAGTTTGTTCCTGGGAGCATATCTGTGCAGGATCCACTTCCTATGCCACCTTTTCATTATTATTGTTATTATTATTATTTTAATGTATATTTCTTTATTGATTTCAGAGAGGAAGGGAGAAGGATAGAGATATAGAAACATTAATGATGAGAGAGAATCATTGATCGGCTGCCTCCTGCACACCCCCACTGGGGACTGAGCCCACAACCCAGGATGTGCCCCTGGCCGGAATCAATCCTGGGACCCTTCAGTCCGCAGGCTGACACCCCATCCACTAAGCCAAGCCAGCTAGGGCCTCTGCTGCCATTTTATATCTCATCTGTGGCAGTTCATTCTTATTCTTTATATTCTACTGCATTTGTTTTCTAATACATCTTTAGTTATTGTCAATCCTCACTTGAGGATATTTTTTCCATTGATTTTTAAGGAGAGTGGAAGGAAGGGAGGGACAGAGAGAGGGAGAGAGAGAGAGAGAAGCATTAATGTAGAGAGAAATATCAATTGGCTGCCTCATGAACACACTCCAACTGGGGCCTGGGATGGAAACTCCAATCCAGGTACGTGCCCTTGATCTGGAATCACACCCACAACATTTTGCTTTGTGGGTCGATGCTCCAACCACTGAGAAAGACTGGCCAGAGCTGCATTTGTCCATTAGAGAAATTATAAAATTATTTGTAAAATGCAATATTATCTTGTAATTTTTTAATGATGTAGATTTTTATTTTTAATGTAGAGGTACCACAATATATTATTAAGATAAAAAGCAGGCTATGAGAGAATATATATAATATTATTGTATTTGTTTACAAACAAAGTTTGAAAGGATACGTATACCAACAAGTGAACATTTCCTACATTGTCTGAATGTTTATAGTCAGTGCATGTTGTAAAGCTGTGTAGCTAACAGTTACTGAATATTTACGTCACGTGCCATGCCCCGGATTCAATGCTTCACGTGCATTCTTATTTCATTTAATCCTCTCCGCAGCCTGAGATGGTCTAACCATGTATTTTACGGAGTTGAAATTGAGGCTCAGAGAATAGAGTTAATACAGGCAGAGGTGGACCTCAACCCATGTGTCTGTAACAGCAGCACGTTCGTGCTTTAATGTTAGTCTCTGCTGCCTCCTGGAGAGTAGAATACGGGATGCATACCAGTTAGGACAGCCTAGATCAGTGGTTCCCAACCATTTTGGGCAATGCCCCATCTAAGCATCTCTAAAATCCTGAGGCCCCCCTTGTGACATATACTTTCAAAAAGTGAACTCCTATTCATGTGGAGGAAGCCTAAAAGGCCATTAACTTGGTCTAAACAAGCTTCCAAAGAACATGGCATCCATGCAAGAGAAAAAAGAATGAAAGGATTGTTGAAGTACTGAAGAAGAAATCACTAAGAAATTGTTTAAAAATAATGATAATATGAAGTAATATGAAAAAATAGTCAATAAAGTTTCAAAACATATAATGGAGAATTGAAATACATAAATATGTCACAATATATATTTATACTAGACGCCAGGTGCATGAAAATTCATGCACTGGAGGTGGGGCCCTCATTCTGGCTTGTCCCCTCTCACAGTCTGGGAGCCCTTAGGGCCAAGAGTCGACCCAGCAATCAGGGGAAGGCGATGCCCCCATCACACCTCTGCTGCTGCCACTGCCAGGAGCATAAGCCTTGGCCAGCCCTGGTTACCTGACACTTGGCCGGCCCTGGGCATTTGGGTAGCCACCATCTCAGGCTTGCCTGTGCCTCGGGCTGGCCATGGGCACCTAGGGGGCAAAGGGGACTGGGCACCATCATCTTATGGCTGTGGATGCTGCCATCTTTAAGGGCGTCGCAGTCAATTAGCATATTTCCTGCTTATTGGCTGTGGGCACCACCATCTTTGAGGGCGGGACAGTCAATTAGCATATTCACTCCTATTGGCTGTGGGCTCCACCATCTTTGAGGGCGGGGCAGTAAATTAGCATATGCCCTCCTTATTGGTTGTGGGCACCTCCATCTTTGTGATGGTGCGAGGGTCAGTTAGCATTTTCACTTTTATTACATAGGATTCTGTATATGAGGCCCCTAGAACCATAAGAAATGGGAAAAATTCACTGTTGATAACTCATTCTCAAATTGCTCCCCTTAAAAATCAAATTCACACCATGTGGGGTGTGTGCCACATGATGGACACCGCTTGGCTAGTTGTTATTGTAACAAACAACTCCACTGCCACATGGCTTATTGTAAGAAAGTCTCATGCCACATGCCCACCCTGGTCTGCTGGGACCAGGATAGAGAAGCAGCCACCAAGTAGGCACCAGCCAGGTGCTGTCAGAGATGGACAGAGAGGGTGGCCAGGCTCAGAGGTTCTGACTCTCCTGTGAGAGGTGCCATGCTTCCCTCCACCATATTTCATTGGTTAGAGCACGTCACAGGCTGCAGCAGCTCCAGGGGCTCAGGAGGAGGACCTGACACACTTGGCCCCCACCATTGAGGCCACCACCTGCTGCAGCCTGTTTGGGGGATGTGCAGGGTGAAGAGAGGAGTGGGGACGGGTAGGAAGTGACAGCAGGACTCAGGATGGTTCGCTCTCTCCTCACCCAGGTGGAGTTTGTTCCTGAGCTGCCCAAAACCGTCACTGGCAAGATCAAACGGAGTGAACTTCGGGAAAAGGAGTTCAGTCAGATGCAACCGCAGTAATTCAGCATCCTTCAGAGTGTGACCTTGGGCACACGCCTGGCTGCCGCGGTGCCCCCACATGGCTGGGCGAGGTGAGGGTGCTGAGGGCTGATTGGGAAGGGCCCAGGACTGCCAGCATTCCCAAATTTCTGTTCTTTTAAGTTCACATCAGTCACTACCCTGCCTCCAAGGCTCTTGTTCCTCTGGATTGCCCAGGCTGGTGCTCAAACTGAGGCTGAAGATAATAAAGTGCTGATATCGACATCAAGGGTGATCCTGCGTTGTGCATTCATCATGTACATGAACCTGTGGTACATGCGGTCCCTCCTTGCCCTCCCCCCTCCCCTTAGAGAGAGCACAGGGCCTGGTTCTTGCTCCTGTTGCCTCCCGCACACACCCCATTGTTCCCATGTGGCCCTGCACGTCCAGTAGATGTCCAGGACTCAGAGTTCCAGGAGTGATGCTCCGAGCAGCCCAGGCACCTGCCTCAGCTAGGTCCCAGCCTAGGCGCGACGTGGACAAGTAAGTGACCTGTTCTCCAGGGAATGAAGTCCCACTGAACTGTCCCAGCCTTCTCCAGAGGTGCCCAGTTCCTCATTCCCAGGAGGGGCTAGGGGCCTAGGAGTCTTACCCCTCAGCTTTCCCCCATGTGCACCCACCCACACATTCCTTCCCAGGGATCCAGGGTCTTCCTGCCCTTCTCCCAGGGCCCAGAGTTCTCCCTAAAAACGCTCCTCCACACTCTTTAAGTTCTTTCTGCCATCAGAGTCTTCTCCAACCTCTCCCCCAACCTGGGCATGGGGTTCTATGGACTGACCCTTCACTTAATCCATCCTTGGGATGGGACCCCCTGGGGCTCATCACAGGCTGGGAGGAGCAGGGGCAGAAGAGGCTCAGCCTGGGGATGGGGAAGAAGCACATATTGTCTCCTTCTCCCTCATTGCTGGGAGTCACTCTTAGGGAGATTGCCTCTAAAGCTGTTTGTCGGGGGTACAGACACACAAACACACGGGGAAATATACAGATACCTCTTGAGGGTGATGTACTCCTTTAGACTTTTTTTTTTTTGTCTGGGAAGCTCTTTATTTAACTGTAAATTTTGAATGATAGCCTTGCTGGATATAGTAATCTTGGTCCCAGATCCTTGCTTTTCATTACCTTGAGAATTTCATGCCATTCCCATCTGGCCTGTGCAGTTTCTGATGAGAAATCAGGTGTCAGCCTTATGGGAACTCCTTTGTAAGTAACAGTTTTCTCTTGCTGCATTTAAGATTCTCTCTTGGTCTTTAATTTTTGGCATTTTCATTATGATGTGTCTTGTCATGGGCCTGTTTGGGTTCTTCTTGCTTGGGGTTCTCTGTGCCTCCTGGACTTGTGTGACTTTTTTCTTTTCCAGGCTAGGGAAGTGTTCTGCAATTATTTCTTCAAACATGTTCTCTGTCCCTCCCTCCCTTTCTGCCTCTTCTGGCACACGTACTATGTGAATATTGTTATGTTTCATGTTGTTCCACTGTTCCCTTAAGTTGTTCTCCTGTTTTTTTAATGGTTTTTCTTTCTTGTTCTCTGATTGAGTGATGTTTGTTTCAACTTTGTTTCTAAATTCACTGATTCCATCCTCACCTTCCCCTTATCTGCTGTGTATTCCTTCCAATGTGTTATTTATTTGTGCTATGTCATTCTGTTTTCAGAGTCAGAGTTACTATATCTTTTTTTTTTTCAGGCTGTTGAGCATCTTTACTGTCATTACCCTGGACTCTGTTTCAGATAAATTTCTTAACTGTGCTTCATTTATCTCTTCTTTTGAAGAATTCTCTTTGTTTTTCATTTGGGGTTGTTTCTTTGTCTCCTTATTTTGGCTGTGTGTTTGGATTTGTTACTGTGTATTAAGTAGACCGTCTACACCTCTAGATCTCTAGTGCAGAACAGCGTCAAACACTGATTCTGACTAATTAGATCAGGCAAAGACTTAAAGCCTCCAGAGACTGCCTACAGACTGAAAGGATTCTGACTTGAGTTGCCCTTAGGCAATCGTCCTCAGGTGTGGTGAGAGTTTGTTTTTTCAACAGGGTGGGGTAGTTGCTCCTACCTGGAGGCTAACTGTTATTTTTAGTCTCTTAAGTGGCCTTAGGAAGTCAGCACTGTGGGGCAAGGTGTTTCCAAATAGGATGGGTAAACTGTCTTCCCCCCAGGCAAAGCCTGCTGCATAGCCAATGTCTGTATGGGAAAGAGGTCCTCTGCTGCATAGGGTACTGACTCAGCACAGGAAACCATAGTGTCTGCCTTCTGAGCTCTAACCCAGAGCCCCCAATCCTGGCTTCTGCTCCCACAGTTCTAGTCTTCTCTGCTTTCCCTCTACCTGAGCACAAAGTGGGTGGCTCCAAGGGAATTTTGTGTGTTGGGAATTTGAGTGGATGCCTGAATTTTTAGCATCTCTCCCTGGCAAACAGTATTCAGCAGCACTTTTATTCAAAAGCAATCCCACTGCTTTTCACCTAGATGTTACGTGGGTACCCTTACACTTCTAAGTTCTTACTCTTTACTGAGTGGCCCAGCTTGGGAATTAATCCCAGAATTCTCAGTGGTAAATTCCAGAGTTGAGATACCTCTTCAGAACTTCAGTTGCTGTCTGTGGATGCCTGGCCAGCCCTTTCCCCCCTCGCCCCTCCTACCAGTCTCTATGTAATCTCCACTTTTGGTCCTCCATTATCAGGGTTCTGTCTAGCGAGTCTTCCATTGATTATTAAGGCAGTTTTTCCATAATTTATTTCTACTAGGTGTACCAGTTAACAATAGCGGATTTTGTAATCAAAGAAAACATGATAATTTCAAAAGAAACATCAAAAGTGCTTTATTCATTGTAATGTCAATCGCTGCCTACCCATTTCGCCCATGTTTCAGGTAATTTGTAGATATTGTCCTAATGGAACTTTTCTTGTTTTGAGGAAAACCATTCAGAGACCGAATTTTCCACTTATTTGTATGTTTTGAAGTGCTGCTCAGAAAGTGCATGTGCCATTGATCAGAACAAGTGGTAATCTGAAGGTGCAAGGTTTGGTGAATACAGTGGGTGGGTTAATACTTCCCAGGCAAGATCTTTTAACGTGTCTTTAACTGGTTTTGAAGTGTGTGATGGTGCATCATCAAGAAGCAAAATTACTTTGCCGTATCTTCTGTAACATTCTGGTCGTTTCACGATCAAAGCATGGTTCAAATTGATTATTTGTTGTTGGTAGCAATCATTATTAACAGTTTCACCTGGTTTTAGAAACTCACAATACACCACACCTTCCTGATCCAACCCAACGCAGAGCATTGTCTTCTTTCAGAAGTAATTTGGCCTTGCATTTGATGTTGATGGTTGACCTGGATCAACCCATGATTTTGTGTGTTTGGGATTCTCAAAATAAATGCACTTTTCATTGCCGGTCACAATTTGATGCAAAAAAAGACTTTCTTTCGTGCCGTTGAAGCAACATTTTACTGATGACCTTTCAGTTTTCCATTTGTCTTTTGTTCAGTTGATGTGGCACCCATTTTCATTTCTTTAAAATCTTTCCCATTGGTGTAAACAATCGGAAATTGTTTGCTGAACACCGTTTAATCTTTCTGCAAGTTGTTTTTGAGTTTGATATGCATCTTTATCCAATAATGCTTGTAATTGTTGGTCTTCAAACTTTTTCGGCTGACCTGGACGTTCTTTGTCTTTCACATCGAAATCATCACTTTTAAAGCATTTAAAGCAGCGTTCACATGTATCTTGAGATGGAACATGTTCACCATAAGATTCCTGAAGTATTCAGCAGCACTTTTATTCAAAATAAAGTAATGAATTATGACTTCCCGCAAATGCTCTTTTATTTGGCAAAAAAATTGGACATTTTTAAGTGTAAAAATATCTATGATGCTAACACCTTCAGCAAATTTGACAAATGAAGTTCTGCAGCATGTTGTCAATATAACAAAATAGCATACATATCAAATTGCATATATATCACCATATATGTAACTCCATTTATTGAAAAAAATTTGCATTATTAACCGACACACCTAGTAATATCAGTTTGTTACTGGGAGGGTGTCTGTGCAGCATCCACTTACTCCACCCCCATGTTTAATCTCCTATGATTCAATAATAGTATTTTCCACATAATATTTATATTATACTAGATGCCTGATGAATGAAATTCAAGCAAGGGGCTTGATCCTCGTAGCCCTGGCTGCCTCGGCCAGCCCTCGCAGCCCCTCTCAGCCTCTGCCAGTCCTTGCAGCCCCGCCCAACCTCGGCAGCTTGCCTTGGCCCTTGCTGCCCCAGCTTCATTTGAATGTCATCCGGAAGGACGTCCTACGGTTGTTCGGCTGTCCAGTCTAATTAGCATACTAAACTTTTATTATTATAGATGACATGTAAATGGATTGTTATAGTGCCAGTAACATAATCAATTTTAAATAAATGTGAGTCAATGTGTTTTAGTCATGTAAAATTTCTGAGTCTCAATTCATTTCTTTAATGAAAAGAAATACAAGGTACTAATCCCATATAATAAAGAGGTAATATGCTAATTAGACTGGATGACAGAACAATCTTCTGGAACAACCAGTGGGCAGGGCTGGAAGGCAGCCAGTGCTGTGAGGGCTGAGGCAGCCAGGGCTAAGAGGCTGCAAGGGCTGGGCCCCTTGCACAAATTTCGTGTATTGGGCCTCTATTATATGTATAAATGAGGTTATGTGTATGAGTTCCTTTAGGCAAGAGGTTTTAAAGGAATAATTATATCTTCTCTCTTCCCACTGCTCTTCCTCTCTAACAGTACTACCACTACTACTACTACTATTACTACTACTACTACTACTACTACTACTACTACTACTATTACTACTATCCTTACTATGAGCCGGGCACTCTTCCAAGCAGTCTGCACGTATGATCTCCTTTAATTCTCATATCAATTCTATCAGGGAGGTACTGTTATTCTTATTTCCAGGTAAGGAAACTGGAGCACAGCATTGCAATAACTCTCTCAGGATCTGTGTGATGTAGTAACTGGTGGAACACGGTTTCAGCTTTGCCTATTTGGCACTGGAGTCTCTGTTTTAAAAACAACAACAGCTGCCATTTGGAAAGCACTTTCCATATGCTCCATATGCTGGGCACTTCCAGTGTCTTCCAAACATTGTCTCATATCACTCCCTCTCTGGGAAACAAGTTGATGCAATATTGGATCTGAAATGGTTGGGGAAGGCTTTGGTGAATTCCTATGGCTTGGCCAAACTTAAAACCAACAGAAATGTTGTAGTGTCATAAATTCCAGAGTCAATTTTTTTTTTCCTTCCAGAGCACATAGGGTTGTTCAGATAATGTAAAGAGCGTGGGAGTCTCACCCACCCAGTACCCAGTTTCTCAGTTGAGCAGCTCATATCTATTGCTTTTGATGAAAGAAGCCAGAAATCAGAGATGGATATGTGTGGCAGGTAGTATAGAGGCAGAATATTGTTGGGAGACATGAGCACGGCAGACCGCCTTAAGGAAAGGCAGGCCTCAAATTCTTGGCCATATTAGACAACCTCTTCAGCGTGCTTCTACAGAGGTAAAACATGACTGACTACACGTGTCATTGCAGAAGCCAAAAGCTGGAGAGTCACCTCAATCCCTCTTTTCTTCATTTCCTCTATCAAAACCATCAGTACTAGGAAGTCCTCCTGATGGTATCTCGAAATGCCAGCCCACACCCGCCACTTCTCCGTGTTCATTGTGTCCAGCTTGCCCAAGCCTAAGCTTAGGCCATCCAGCATCCTCCTCACTTCCAAAGCCCTTCTCCCGGAACTGCCAGCGAGCTCTCTACAATACAAACCTGATCATTCCACTTCCGAATTACCTCTTTCCCATGCTACTTTATTTCAAAATTAAGTAACCAAGGACATTAGCCACTTAATTAAAAAGTGAGTCATGTCTCTTTTTTCTTAAAATCTCCTCAAGACACCCCATCACACTTCACAGTATCCAAACTCCTTATGGCCAAAAAGTGTCTCCTTTGTGCTCTGTGTCCTGCCTGTGTCTCTTACCCCAGACTCATCTTCCTCACTCAGTAATCGGCCACACCAGCCTCGTTCTATTCCTTGGAAACCTCAGCCTCCAGCCTGTGTACATACTGCTCCTTCTGCCTTTTCCCATGGTCTTCACATGGCTGGCTCCTTCTCCTGCTTCAGGTCTCAAAACGTCACTTCCTGAGAGGATATCCTTAGTCACACTCCCCTCCTCCCCCCTCCCCCACCCAGTCACACTGTTATATTATCTTGTTCTTTTTTCTTCTGGACACCTATTACCATTTGGGATTCTCTTGTTAATTTATTTGATTTTTTGTTTGCAGTCTTCTGCTTCCCTCTCATGGGATATATACTTGACAGCAGTAACTTTGATTGACATGTTCAAAGCTATATCCATACCTGGAGGGTGCCCATTACATGTGTATTGCATGAACGAATGCTCCATATATTTGTCAGAAGGTTAAGAAAGGCAATGGCCCTAACCGGATTGGCTCAGTGGATAGAGAGTCGGCCTGCGGACTGAAGGGTCCCAAGTTCGATTCCGGTCAAGGGCATGTACCTTGGTTGTGGGCACATCCCCAGTAGGGGGTGTGCAGGAGGCAGCTGATCGATGTTTCTAACTCTATCCCTCGCCTTTTCTCTCTGTAAAAAATCAATTAAAAAAATATTAAGAAAGGCAATGGGTGTAATGTATTCAGGTTGACAGGAGAGGGCTGCCCAGTTACTCAGAGAACTGGGCTGATAGAGTCTCTGCCATGTTTTGATGTTACCACCTTCACACGTGGTTTCCAGGACTAGTGAGTCAGGGAAGAGAGTGTGGAGACTCAGACCTACCCTGAAATGCCCTAGACCAGTGAGTTATGTCACTTCCAACTGGGGTTCACAGACCAGAACTGGAATTCACTGGCCTCATTCTAATTGCAAGAGAGTCTTGGCAATGAAATAAACATGTGCAAGCAATCTTCAGAGAGTTCTACATCTCTACCATATTCCCATTGTCAAAGGTGAGAAAACCGAGGCACCAAGGGACAAAAAACCTTCTCAATGTCACAGAGCTGGCAACTGGCAACTGACTGAAGCCCAGGCTTCCTGGCCCCTGTGTTCTTGACCCCAACACTGATGTTACAGTCCCACACAGGAGATCCACTGAGATCCAGAGAGGATCCCATGGACTTTTCTTCTTGTCCCCATTCTCTTCTCAAAAGTGAGGAGTGACTGCTTTTTCTGCTTGAATGACAGGGTTCTTTTTGTAGTTTGATACTTTGGATGTTTAACCTTTACTAGCCCTGCCTTCTCACTCACTCCTTCCATGAACTAAAAGGCTGTCTGAGCTGAAAGTTCATCATTAATGAATCACTCAGGAAGAACAAGACCCACACTCAGAACCAAGTCTCAGCCACGGCAGGGGTGTTCTAGGTGTTTTCAGCAATCTTTGGTGGTGACTTGAACAGTGGTATTTCTCTCCTGGTTCAACGGAGGTTGGGAGGTAAAAGGTCATGGGAAAGATGGGCCAGAAGAGTGGAGATGCGCTACCCCCCAACAACTCGCCCAACAACACCCCCAAATGGCTCTAGTAGAGAACTAACAGTTCAAGCCACTACCTGTGACAATACCACTCACATGTGCATGCCTGGGCCAGGTGCTTCCCAGGCATTACCTCATGCAGTCCTTTCAGAGAGCCCAGGGGACACATCTGAGCAGCAACCCCCACACCTCCCTTTTTCAGACCAGAAGACCAAGGTTAGAATAGCAGACGGCCCGCACCTGGGCCATCTTATAAGTGGCAGAGCCAGAATTTCAGCTCAAGACTTTGGGATTCCAAAGACCCTGCATTTCGCTAGTACAACAACGTTATATTTCAAATCCCAAACTAATACAAATGACCAACATTGATTATGCCAAGCACTGTGCTATATGCTTCCACAAATTATTGCATCTAATCAGAACCACAACAAAACAACCATACCCTGGCTGGGTGGCTCAGTTGGTTACAGTGTCATTCAGATACACCAAGGTTGTGGATTCGATGCCCAGTCTGGGCACATAGAAGAAGCATTCAATAAATGCATAAATAAATGGAACAACAAATCTCTCTCATCAATAAAAAAAACACACAGGAGATTAGGTGTGCCCAGGGGACACATCTGAGCAGCAACCTCTCTGATACTCCATTTCCTTAACTGCAAAATGAAGGTGGTAATATTGAGTAGGGGATCCATGGGGATATGCATAGGCTGTACCTAGCACAGTGGCTGGTACTTAGAAGGTGACCAGTGTTACATTAGACAGCTGTGCATGTGGTGGAGGGTGCAGAGTGAAGTAAAAAAGATCCAGAAGGTGAATACCTGGAATAAGACTCCATTATGCAGTAGTGGGTTCACATTATATAAAGGTTGTGGCTTTCATTTCCTAAAAAATTATCATACCTAACAGGGGGCAGGCTTTAGAAATTGCTGGGTGTCACAGGGTACCTCAACATTTATTGAGCCCTTACCCTTATTAGACACAGTGTCTATTGCACTCAGATTGTCACTGGCAAAGAGAGTTTTGTAGATTATCTTTCTAATCCTGTGGGCAGCTGGGTGGTAGGTATTGGTACTGTGCCCTCAAGTTCAGAGACACAAATAGTGGCCAAAATCACTCAGCTGGTAGGCAGTGGAACCAAACCTGGCTGTGTAACTCTAAGGTCCCCTGGGACACACTAAGTCTGTTATCTGGTAAAATAAATAGTGTTTCAGGCTAAAGTCTCGTGAAATCAGAGCTCTGTTGCTGGATCTCAAGGCACTGTGGGCCTGAGAATAGAGCAGTGGGCCAAGCCACCTCTCAAAACCCAGTGCTACATTGAAATCCACCTTAAAGCATTTCAAAGTATTATTCTTTTATATATATATATATATATATATATATATATATATATATATATATATATATATATATATTATTTCAGAGAGGAAGGGAGAGGGAAAGAGAGACAGAAACATTAATGATGAGAGAAAGTCATTGATTGGCTGCTCCTGCATGCCCCACACTGAGGATTCAGCCCACAACCTGGGCATGTGCCCTGACCGGGAATCAAACCTCAGCCTCCTGGTTCACAAGTCAGCGCTCAACCACTGAGCCACACCAGCCAGGTTCAAATGATTGTTCTTTAAAACTGTTTTGTAGGATATCCTTAGACCAGTGATTTTTCATCATTTTTATCCCATAGCACACATAAACTAACTATTGCAACTCAGGGGCAAGCCAATAAATATACTATATTTTTTTCCAATCTGACCAAAAATTGGTATTATTTTTATTCATCCACACTAGCTGGCTATTGTTGTGTTGGCTGTTGTCATTTTTTAAAATCGACACTCTAAGGGAAAAGAGGTCAGTGCCCCTGACTAAATAGTCAGGTATTGCATGTTTTAAAAATTCTTGTGGTACACATGTTGAAAATTACTGCCTCAGATTATAAAGCCCAAGAGGGAAGGAACTCTTGCAGCCTAAATAATCTCTGATGTTCTAAAACACATGTGGTACAGTAAATATTTAATGAGTGAAAAATATATTTATCTGTAATTCAGATATTTTTCTAGGCACACTATATGTTCTCCCCCAATTTGTTTCTTTTAGTTTTCCAAATTATGGCAGATAGGGAAAATCTAACATTTTACTGAGTTCCAATGTCAAGCACTGTGAGGAATATACACATATACATTTATATATATACATTTATACGTATACTGTATTTTTCCATGCATAAGATGCCTCCATGTATAAGATGCCCCCCACTTTTCCAACCCAAAATTACGAAATCAATATTTTAAACATAAAACAGAACACATTTTTATTTAGTAACTAGAGGCCTGGTGCACAAAATTCGTGCACTTGGTGGGGGGTGGTCCCTGCCTGCACCCTCTTGCAATCCAGGAGCCCTCAGGGGATGTCCCACTGAAGGCTTAGGCCCGCTCCCCACGGACATCCTTAGCGCTGCCACAGAGTCAGGAGAGGCTTCCGACACTGCTGCTGCACTCTCCAGCCATGAGCCCTGCTTCTGACTGAGCAGTGGTCCCCCTGTGGGAGCATACTGACCACCAGGGGGCAGCTCCTGTGTTGATCGTCTGCCCCCTGGTGGTCAGTGCACATCATAGCGACCGGTCATTCTGCCATTCAGTCAATTTGCATATTACCCTTTTATTATATAGGATTACCGCAGGAAATATTTACATACCAGTACTATGAGATTGTGCAGCATATCACTTTATTCAGCCTCTGTGTATCACTGCTCTCTTCTTCATCACTATTAGTTCCAGACGTATCAATTTCTTCAACTTCTATTGTATCACTGCTGTCTTCTGAGTCACTGTCTATGTATGTGAGATCATCCTCATAAATTGGTGGCATTTTCCGAGCTAACTTTGTTCGTGTTCTCATGGCTAACCCTTCTCTCATAAAATTGAAGCACCGTTTGCCTTTCCTGTAAAATCAACAATGTTCATTTTGATTTAAGACATTCTTCCCTGACATTGAATAAGCTTGGTTGACACACATAAGTCACTCTGGTGCTGCTCCATAATCCAAGTCTGAAGCCTCTGCTCCAAGTTTGCCCATTTTGCTGGTTTTCCTATTAAGGCCTTCTCCTTTTTTGGCATCTTAAGGAGTTGTTTTTCCTGTTTTCTCCACTGTCTGATCCTACTCAGTGAGAGGAGGTCCAAACTGTCTCTCTGCAGCTCTATTTCCATGCTCTTTTGCATAGCTGATTACATTCCATTTTAATTTTGCAGAGTAAGACAATCGCTTACCGATATTTATCTTTTTATTTTTTGACATCTTTATGGGCTTAGAATATTCTGGTCACTGTTGCTTCTGTGCACTCTCCACCTGCACTTCCAATTACAGCATCAGCTGACGTCAGTAACAATAAGGCTCGTGATTGGAGGAAGCCTATTTGACAAGGTATGGGCAGCAGCTCTCTTCTTGGCTGACTTCCGTGTATGAGACGCCCCTCAATTTTCAGACTAATGATTTTAGAAAAAAATAGCATCTTATACACAAAAAATACCATACAGAGTTATAGACACAGCGTCTAGTCACAGCCCCTTTGCTGAGGGCTGGACCTTCGTGGATGCAGAAATCGGAAAAAGACATGAGCAGCCGCAGGCATATAGTAGAGACTTTATTGCAGACCAAGTAGCCATTGCTAACACAGGAGCTATCAGACAAAGCAGTTCTTCAAAGTAGTCCCACAAAGCAGCCGCACACTGGCTGGTCAGCAACACATTCTCACATCAACTCAGACAAAAGAGGTGTTGTGGAGCGAACGCGAGTGAATGACCACTGGAGTCCAGACCAAATTAAAATTTAGGGAGCCTTTATTAGCTGGCTGGCGACTGCTCTGCCTTTCTCCATGCAGGAATTCCCGAGAGCAGCCCCGACCCTTTGTGCAGGACCACTTTTAAGCACATTAACCACATCCTGTTTTTGCAGAACAAGTAACCCAAGACAAAACAGTTTTTCCCAAGCAACGTCAGGATCATGCCATTGATGACCATGTTATTCACAGGGTCATCCTGTTCTTCAGAAAGCTGACAGTGATCTATGAAAGGCCTACGTGCTGGGAAGGGGCCATGAGACCGTATCTCAAGGCCTGGCCTGATGTCAGCACTGACAACTCTATCTGGGGCATAGTCCATGGCCTCTCTGGAATGGAAGTAGTGCTCAAAAATTGCCACTCTCTAACAAGAGGTCTCTTGCCAAACAGTGACATTAGTTACAGAAGACAATGGTGCACCTGCGCAGTGCGTACAGTACAACTGCTGCCATTGCCTTTGCACAAACATGTAGCAAATTAGCCTTACACACCCGGCGTAGTCTAGTCACGGACCCACTCACAGATACAAACGTAGTAATAAATATCACTATAGTAATTCATGGTGAGATATATCAATATCAACATGGATATAGATATACATACAGCTATCGATGTAGTTATAGGTATAGATATGATAAAGCTACAGATAGTGACAGCAGATGTTGGCATAATTATAGATATAGATATTGACAGCTATAAAGACAGTTATACATGAAGATAGAGATGGACAGGTCAGTATAGATATCCCCATGTTTAGCATTCTTTTTTAAAAAATATATTTTATTGATTCTTTACAGAGAGGAAGAGAGAGGGATAGAGAGTTAGAAACATCGACGAGAGAGAATCATCGATCAGCTGCCTCTTGCACACCCCTTACTAGGGATGTGCCCGCAACCAAGGTACATGCCCTTGACCGGAATCGAACCTGGGACCTTTCAGTCCGCAGGCCGACGCTCTATCCACTGAGCCAAACCGGTTTTGGCATAGCCTTCTTAACATACTAATGCAGGTGCTGGACACTGCAGTGTCTGCTCAGCAACGTATCCCTGTTCCTTCTCATTAGACGCTAATTCTGTGCTGAGTCTGTACTCACATGCTTTACACAGGATGTCATCCATTCACTACTCCAGGTGTTTTAATATTTCCATATTTTAGAGGGAGGTTAAGAAAATTGCCCAAAGCTGTGTAGGTGAGGAGTGAGGGGCTGGCATTGGAACCTGTGCCGCTTGGCTCCTAAGGGCACGCTCTCAGCTCCCACAGTCCTCCCAGCTGGGTGCTTGTGGCACTTGGCCCTCTCCCATGCTGAAGATTAAATCAGAATTTCAAACACATTTACAGGATAAGATAATGCCAACGTCAGTTCTTTGTTGTTTGATTAAGAGAGGTATATTGGATAGCTAGGTCTGCTGTTACAAAGAATCGCAGCCTGGGGGGCTTAAACCTCAGGAATTTACTTCTCACAGCTCAGGAGGCAAGAAGTCTGAGATCAAGGTGTCAACAGGGGGGTCTCTTCTTGGGCTTAGCTCTGGGCTTGAAGTTGTCCGTCTTCATGTTCACACCACATTCTCCCTCTATGTGTCTGTGTCTCAATCTCTTCTTAAAAGGATGTCAGTTATATTGGATTAGGGTCCATCTAGTGACTTCATTTTAACTTAATTACCTCTTTAAAGATTCTTCCCCCAGCCCTGGCTGGTGTGCACAGTGGTTAGAGTATTAGAGAGAGTGCCTGTACACCCTTCGGTAACAAGCACACACACACGTATGAGAAAGGGATTGTGGGCAGCTCAGTCTGGATTAAAAAATCGAAAGTAATGATTGCTCAACCCTGGACCAATGAACTTTGGACAGCGGCTGGGATCATCTAAGAATATATCAGCTTCCATGAGAACAGCACAGTTGGGCTCAGCAGGAAGAGAGGTGTTAGAGCCAGGCTAGCATGGAGAACAGGACTTTCAAATGGTGAGTTTCCCAAGGGGCTGGTCCCATGGCTGCCAACCTGAGCTGAACTCCCAGGGGGTGAGAGAGAAGGAGAAGACCCTCAGGAAGGTGTACCAACCTCATCCAGTAGCTATAATCCCTCTTTGCCTGTGGTTCCTGAGCTGGGAAGAGAAATCCTAAATCCTAAGTCACTAAGTTGTGCCTCCAAATACTGGTCAGCTGAAACCAATCTCCAGCCATGAACCAGAAATGTGCCTCGTCTTGTGGAGGGAAGTCCTGCTCCACGACTGACCTATTAGCCATCTCTTCCCAAAGCAGGTGGTGACTGAGAGGTCCGTGCCTGCTTCCTGAGGACTGCTCCGCCATGCAGTGGCTGATGAGGCTCCGGGTCCTTTGGGGCACCCACAAATCCTGCCATACCTTCCAGCCTGCCCCTTGGCACTTGCGCTCCCAGTCTGTATCAGCAACTGGCGCCCCGCGATGGAATGACCATGATACACCTGAGAAATTTAACTTTGCAAGTGATGTTCTGGACTACTGGACTCAAATGGAGAAGGTGAGGAGGTGCCTGTGATGGGGGTGAGGGTAGGCGTGATCTCTCTGGCTTATCTTGTTCCTCATAGGCTGAAGGGCACAGACCCGATAAAGCGTCTGCCTCAACATACCAGTGTCATGGGAAAAGTTTGTTTTGGGGTTCAGTTCTCAATTCTCATCCTGGCCACTTCAGCACTTCTCTGAGCCTCAGTGGGTTTATCTGTGAAATGGGGACAATCTCCCTTAAGAAACATGACAGCAGGTAAAAGTATCTGGTACAGTCAGATAATAGTGACCAAATTCAAAGTTCTAACTACAAGGTCAGCAACTTGATGTTCATCTGAATTCTGACCTTCCACTAAGGGGACTGTGAGCCTCACTGGAATTCATCTCATCAAACTTGGGCTCAACTTCAGGCTGCACAGAGGGAAGGGACAGGCCCCCTGCTGGTGCACCTGCGCACCTGACAGGTAGAGCTCAGTCAGCTGTCCTCCTGTGAGGAGAGGAAGGCCAGCTGCAGGCCTCGCTACCAAAGGCGACTGGGGTGTGGCATTGGGGTCTGTCCAGAGAAACCAGTCCCTCAGCCTCTAGAGTTTACAGGTCTCTTCAGAAAAAAACCAAGTGCTGGAAACAGAAAGGGGAGCAGTGATGTGTACCCCAGGGCATGGGGTGGACAATGAGTGGTGTTCCAGCTACTAAGTCCCAGCTGATGATGATCACAGTGTGAAAAGTTACCCAACATTATCTTTGTAGAAAGAGAGAATTCACCGTCAATGCAGTCAGAGAGTTGATGGAATTTTTAAGTTTCCCATGAATTTAACATATGCGTTCACGTGCTAGTGTTCAAGGCCTATATGCCTTTCATGGGGCTTCTTCCTCCTTTCTCTGAGTTTTCATAATAACTCCCAGGAAAATAGAGCCTTGGTTATGAAGAGCATTTTTTTATATGCCATATCAAGAAATTTGCCTTTAATGCTCAAATTAGATGGACACTTTTATGATCCCCATTTCCCAGATGAGAAAACAGAGGTTCCAAGAGTTTTAAATAACCTATGGAAATAAGTTAACTAAGTAGAGGAGCAGAATTTTGGTCCAGGTGTTCTAATTCTAAAATCCATTTTTTTTATTTCATTTTTTAAATTTTTATTTTTTAAGTTATTACAAATAGTAGTACATATGTCTCTCTTTTTTTCCCACTGACCTCCCCCCGGCCTCCCCTACCCCCTGGCACTTGCTCTCGTTTCCTCCCCCCCCCCCGCCACCCCCAGTGTCTTGATTCTGTTGGTTGTGCTTATATGCATGCATAGAAGTCCTTCGGTTGATCTCCTATCCCGCCCAACCCTCCCCTACTTTCCCACTGTAGTTTGACAGTCTGTTCAATGATTCTTTGCCTCTGTCTATTTTTGTTCAACAGTTTATAATGTTCTTTATTATCCATAAATGAGTGAGATCATGTGGTATTTATCTTTCACTGACTGGCTTATTTCACTTATCATAATGCTCTCCAGTTCCATCCATGCTGTTGCAAATGGTAAGAATTCCTTCATTTTTATGGCAGCACTAGAGGCCCAGTGCATGATTTAATCATGCACCTGGTGCACCAGCGGGCTGGCTGTCCGCGGGTGCCCCAGGCCTTCCGAAAGCCTCCGGCACTGCGGAGGCTTTCGAAAGGCCTTGCGCCGGAGCAGACAGCCGGCCGGGTCCCCCGCTTTGGCCTTTGATCGCGGGGGACCCGGCCGGCTGTCCGCCGGTGCCCCAGGCCTTCCGAAAGCCTCCAGCGCAGCCATGGCTCAGCGTCCTGCTGGCCCAATCAGCTACCCCGGCCACCCTGAGTCCCGCCCCCTGCGCCTCCTGCTGGCCCAATCGTGGGCGTAGCGGAGTGATGGTAATTTACATATTACCATTTTATTATGTAGGAGGATAGTATTCCATTGTGTAGATATACCAGTTTTCTAATCCAGTCATCTGCTGATGGGCACTTAGGCTGTTTTGAAATCTTAGCAATTGTAATTGTGCTGCTATGAACATAAGGGTGCATATATCCTTTCTGATTGGTGTTTCTGATTTCTTGGGATATATTCCTAGAAGTGGTATTACTGGGTCAAATAGCAATTCCATTTTTTAATTTTTTGAGGAAACGCCATGCTGTTTTCCACAGTGGCTGCACCAGTCGGCATTCCCACCAGCAGTGAAGGTGGGTTCTTTTTTCTCCGCATCTCCTCAAGCACTTGTCATTTCTTGATTTCTTCATGATAGCCGTTCTGATAGGTGTGAGATGGTACCTCATTGTCGTTTGATTTGCATCTCTCGGATGATTATTGACTTTGAGCATGTTTTCATATGTCTCTTGGCTTTCTGAATGTCCTCTTACGAAAGTGTCTATTTAGGTCCTTTGGCCATTTTTTGACTGGATTGTTTATCTTGCTTTTGTTAATTGGATGAGTTCCCTATAAATTTTGGGGATTACACCCTTATCAGATATAACATTGGGAAATATGTTCTCCCATGCAGTGGGCTTTCTTGTTGTTTTGTTGATGGTTTCTTTTGCTGTGCAGAAGCTTTTTATTTTGATGTAGTCCCATTTGTTTATTTTCTCTTTAGTTTCCATCGCCCAAGGAACTGTATCGGTAAAGATATTGCTACCACATATGTCTGCTATTTTGTTGCCTATGGCTTCTTCTAAGATTTTTATGGTTTCCCGTCTTACATTTAAGTCCTTTATCCATTTGGAGTTTATTTTTGTGTATGGTGTAAATTGGTGGTCTAGTTTCATTTTTTTGCAAGTATCTGTCCAGTTTTTACAACACTGTTTATTGAAAAGACTGTCTTGTCTCCATTGTATGCTCTTGCCTCCTTTGTCAAATATTAATTGAGCATACTGGCTTGTGTTGATTTCTGGGTTCTCTGTTTTGTTCCACTGGTCTATGTGTCTGTTCTTGTGCTAGTACCAGGCAGTTTTGAGAACAGTGGCTTTGTAATACAGCTTGATATCTGGTATTGTGATCCCTCCTACTTTGCTCTTCTTTCTCAAGATTGCTGCAGCTATTAGGGGTATTTTTTTTTATTATTATTCCAAATGAATTTTGGTGAGTTTGTTCTAGGTCTTTGAAGTATGCCATTGGTTTTTTAATGGGGATTGCGTTGAATTCATAGATTGCTTTGGGTATTATGGACATTTTAATGATGTTGATTCTACCAATCCATGAACATATTATATTCTTCCATTTGTTCATGTCTTCCTCTATCTCTATTTTCAGCATCCTGAAATTTTCTGAGTATAAGTCCTTTGTCTCCTTGGTTATGTTGATTCCTAGGTATCTTATTTTTTTTGTTGCAATGGTAAATGGGATTGCTTTTTAAATTTCTCTTTCTGTGAGTTCATTATTGGTGTATAGAAAAGCCATAGACTTCTGGGTGTTAATTTTGTGTCCTGCTACATTGCCGAATTCATTTGTTAAGTCTAGTAATTTTTTGATGGAGTCTTTGCGGTTTTCTATTACAATATCATGCCATCTGTGAATAAGGACAGTTTTACTTCTTCTTTTCCAATTTGGATGCCTTTTATTTCTTCTTCTTGTCTGATTGCTATGGCTAGCTCTTCCAGTACTATGTCGAACAGGAGAGGTGAGAGTGGGCATCCCTTTCTTGTTCCTGTTTTTAGGGGAAATGGTTTTAGTTTTTGTCCATTGAGTATGATGTTGGCTGTCGGTTTGTCATATATGGCTTTTATTATGTTGTGGTATGATCCCTCGATTCCCACTTTGCTGAGAGTTTTTATCAAGAAATGGTGTTGGATTTTGTCAAATGTTTTTTTCTGCATCAAGGGATATGATTATGTGATTTTTATCTCTCAGTTTGTTTATGTGGTGTATCACATTTATTGATTTGTGGATGTTGTACCATCCTTGCATCCCCGGGATAAATCCCACTTGTTCACGGTGTATGATCTTTCTAATGTAATGCTGGATTCTATTTGCTAGAATTTTGATGAGGATTTTGGCATCTATGTTCCTGAGGGATATTGGCCTGTAATTCTCTTTCATTGTGTCATCTTTATCTGGTTTTGGTATTAGGATGATGCTGGCTTCATAGGATGAGCTTGGAAGTGCTCCTTCCTCTTGAATATTTTTTGAATAGTATGAGGAAGATAGGTTTTATTTCTTTTTTGAATGTTTGTTAAAACTCTCCTGTGAAGCCAGCTGGTCCAGGGCTTTTGTTTGTTGGAAGGTTTTTTTTTTTTCATTTTATTACTGCTTCAATTTCCTCCATAGTTATTGGCTTATTCAGATTTTTTTATTCCTCCTGGTGAGTTTTGGAAGGTTGTATTTTTTAAGGAATATATCCATTTCTTCTAGGTTGACCATTTTTTTGGAGTAGAGTTGCTCATAGTATTTATTTTTATTTTTTTACAATTCTTTGTATTTCTGTGGGTTCTGTTGTTATTTCACCTCTTTCATTTCTGATTTTGTTTATTTGGGTCCTCTCTCTTTGTTTCTTGGTGAGCCTGGCTAGAGGTTCATCAATTTTGTTTATCTTTTCAAAGAACCAACTCTTGGTTTTATTGATCTTTTGTATTGGTTTTTTTTTTTTTTTTTTTGGTCTTTCTGTCATTTCTTTTCACTCTGATCTTTATTATTTCCTTCCTTCTGATCACACTGGGCTTTTCTTGTTGCTCTCTTTTTAATTCTTCAAGTTGCAGAGTTAGATATTTTATTAACAGGTTTTTTTTGTTTGTTTGTTTTTTGTTTTTAGGTAGGCCTGTAATGCTATGAACTTCCCTCTCATGACTGCTTTCACTGTGTCCAAAAGATCTTGGATTGTTTTTGTTTTCATTGTTCTTTGTATCCAGGATGTGTTTTATTTCTTCTTTGATCTCTTTGGTAACCCACTCATTGTTTAATAGTGTGCTATTCAGCCTCCAAGTTTTTGAATTTTTGTGATTGTTTTTACTGTGATTGATTTCTAATTTTATGCCATTGTGATCTGAGAAGATGCTTGATATGATTTCAATCCTCTTGAATTTGGAGAGACTTTGCCTGTGTTCCAGTATGTGACCTATCTTTGAAAATGTCCCATGTATGCTTGAGAAGAATGTATATTCTGTAGTTTTTGGGTGGAATGATCTAAAGATGTCAATTAAGTCAATCTGATCTAGTGAGTTGTTTAAGATTGATGTTTCTTTGCTAATTTTTTGTTTAGAGGATTTATCCAGTGATGTCAATGGGGTTTTAAAGTTTCCTACTATGATTATGCTGCTGTCATTCTCTCCCCTGATATCTTCCAGAAGTTGTTTTATGTATTTGGGTGCTCCAGCATTGGGTGCATAAATGTTTACCACAGTTATATCCTCTTGTTGTATCTATCCCTTTAGAATCATGAAGTGGCCTTTATTGTCTCTTGTTATGATCTTCATTTTGAGGTCAATTTTGTCAGATATAAGTATTGCTACCCCAGCTTTTTTTTTTTTTTTTTCATTTCCATTCGCCTGGTAGATATTCTTCCATCCCTTCACTTTCAGTCTGTGTGAGTCCCTTGTTCTGAGGTGGGTCTCCTGTAGACAGCATATATATGGGTCATGTTTTTTTATCCATTCACTCACTCGATGTCTTTTGATTAGAGCATTTAATCCATTTATGTTTAATGTTATTATTGATAGTTACCTGTTTGTAGCCATTTCTGTACTTTATGCCTGTATTCCTTTCTCCCTTTCTATTTCTTTCTTTCTTTTTTTTTTTTTTTACAGCATTCCCTTTAGCATTTCTTGCATTGCTAGCTTGGTAGTGATATACTCCCTTAGCCTTTTTTTTTTTTTTTTTTTTTTTTTTGTCACATGGCTCCTTATTTCCCCTTCAATTTTGAATGATAGTCTTGCTGGATAGAGTATTCTTGGATTCAGTCCTTTGCTTTGCATCACTTTGTATACCTCCTTCCATTCCCTTCTAGTTTGATGTGTTTCTGTTGAGAAATCATTTGATAATCTGATGGGGGATCCTTTGTAGGTAACTCTCTGTCTCTCTCTTGCAGCCTTTAGATTCTCTCTTTGTCGTTAACATTTGCCATTGTAATTATGACGTGTCTTGGTATGGGTCTCTTGGGATTCATGTTGCTTGGGACTCTCTGTACTTGTGTAACTTTTTTCTTGCCCATATCTGGGAAGTTTTCTGTCATTATTTCTTCAAATAGATTTTCTAATCCTTGCTGCTCCTCTTGTCCTTCTGGCAGCCCTATTATACATATGTTACTTGGTTTCATGTTGTTCCAAAGCTCCTTAGGCTCTCCTCCTGCTTTTTAATTTTTTTCTCTACTTGTTGTTCAGATTGAGCTTGATTTTCTACCTTATCTTCTAACTTATTAATTCAGTCCTCTGCTTCTTCTAGTCTACTGTTGAAACCTTCCATGGTGTTTTTGATTGTAGCTATATTACTTTTGATTTCTTCCTGATTTTTGCATAGGTTGTTGACTTTCTCATCCATCTGGTGTATGAACTGTACGACCATTACTCTGAATTCTTTTTCTGTCATGTTGCATGCTTCCGTTTCACTAATTTCCTTTCTTGGTGACTCCTCATTTTCTTTCTTCTGGGGATGTGTCGTCTCTCCATTCTGACTATCACCAGAAGGTTCAAACGTCGAGTTGCACGGGCCTGGGCCTTGTGCAGTGGGAGCTTCGCACCACCTGAGTGTCACTGAAGAGCTCCAACACCAAGACGTGTGGCTGCCATGGGTTGATGGGAGCCATGCTTGCCCAGGATCAGAGTCACCAGCACTCAGTGTGGCCTCAGGGGTGCACCTAGAATCAGGGACCCCACCTGCACAGTTCTGAAACAGAGACCCCTCTGGCATGTGCAAAAAATCAGAGTCCCCTAGAGCATGCCAGAAGTCAGAGTTCCCCTGTGCCCGCACCAAAAATCGAGTATCAGAGTCTCTGTTGCTTGGTGTGACCTTGCGCTGAGAATCAGGTTCCCTGTGTGTGCATGTGCCAAGAATTGGAGTCACTGGCTCTTAGTGTAAATGCACTGGGAATCAGGGATCCCAGGTGCACTCAATGAGAAACAGAGTCAAGTCACTGTTGCTCAGTGCTGCCTCTCGCCCAGAAAATCAGGGTCCCGGTTAATTTGGGGGACCGGTTGCATAGTAGCACTGTGTTGGCAGGAGGTCCACTCCTGCGCTGCAGAAAACAGAATTCTGTGTGTGCTTGCCCAATATCGAAGTCAGGTGGCACTGCCACCCTGCGTGGGTGAGGGGTTTGGTTGCCCGATTGCATTGTGGGGAACAGATTCCCAGTTTCCACGCACTTCCAGGCTCAAATTCCTGTAGGTGCGCTGAGGCTGAGGGGCAGGTCTAGCATTTCCTATGGCACTGCCATGCGAGCCTGCAGGGAGGGGGATGGGCTCTGTGACTCACAGAAATCTGAGGCTGGGATGTCTGGATTCTTGATGTCTGTGGGTCTGCAGCTGTGGTCGCAGGTCTCTGTCCCCGGTGGGTGAAGGGTCCCAGTTTGTGTCTGAGACCAGACTGGGTGGTGCTGAGGCCAGGATCCTAGTCTCAGGCAGCTCTGTTTTTCAAAATGGCGTGGTCTCTGTACCCGTGCTGGACACCACCGGAGTGTCCGTGGTGGCAGCGGGGCTCTGCCATGTAAGATAGCTCAGTTTGGCAGCGCCTTGGAAGACCTGCAGGATCTAACTCTCCCTAGCTCATATACACACACACACCACACACGTGCACACACTCCTCTATCGCTCCCTCACTCTCTCACACTCTCTCCCTCCCTACCTTCCTGCCGGTTGCCATCTTCAGAATCCTCTAAAATCCATTTATTAACCTGTTCCCATGATTAGATGACACCAAAACATCTCTTGACTTGGTGAAGACCTTTTGGATCGTGAGATGGGCGGGAGAGGGAGGAGGGAAGGAGCCCATCACTTTTTTTGCATTTATCTTCATAAAATTCTTATTCATTAGTTCATGCATCTACCCAGGGAGATAACCACCAAGTAAATAGGGTTCCCCCATGAAATACCTGTTCCTGTTGGGATTTATATCATTGTTTTCAGTCACTGTCAAGTCATCCATATCTCCCAATGTCCCATCAGCACCCTCATTCCATTAATTTTCATTCGCACAACACTTCTGATCTATTTCACTTTTCCAATTGCCTTAACCATGATCAGTGTCTCTCTAGTGATGTGGGATGTCTGGCACATAGAAGTTCTTCAACAAACATTTGTGGCATAAATTAATTTTGAAACCTGCCTTACAATCTGCAGATCTTGGTGCTGCTCCTATTAAAGACTGTGCAGAGGGCACGCAACTGGGGTCTACTCTGCTCCCTGAACCTCCCTTAAAACAAACCCCCCTTAAGTTAGAAATCCAACATTTTTATGTGTACTCTTCTTTTTATTTTAAATAATAGAGGTCCAGTTCACAAAATGTGTGCACTCGTAAGGTCCCTAGTGGCTGCTGCTGCCAACCGGGACTCCCTGCCTTCACATGGCTGGCCCCACTTCCTGGTCGAACTCCCAGACAAACTCCCAGTTGAGGAGACAATTTGCATACTACGCTTTTATTATATAGGATGTTTTTATTGATTTCAGAGAGGAAGGGAGAGGTAGAGAGAGATAGAAACATCAATGATGAGGGAGAATCATTGATCGTCTGCTTCCTGCACACCCCAAATTGCAACCTGGACATGTGCCCTGACTGGAAATTGAACCGTTACCTCCTGGTTCATCGGTTGATGCTCAACCACTGAGCCACATGGGCTGAGCTTTGTGTCCTCTTCTGAGTGTGTGTGTGTGTGTGTGTGTGTGTGTGTGTGTGTTGGCAAAGAATTCATTATAAAACAAAAGGAAGTGCTTCATGGCACTGGCTGGGTAAGTCAGTTGGTGAGAGTGTTGTCCTGGCCTGCCAATGTTGTGGGTTTGATCCCTGGTCAGGTCACATACATGAATCAACCAATGAATGCATAAATAAGGGAAACAACAAAGTTGATGTCTCTCTCTGTCTCTCTCTCTGTCTCTCTCTCTCTCTTTCTCTCTCTCTAAACCAATCAATAAATAAACTTCTTAAAATACTGAACCTAGCCTTTTCTACACGCAATTAACTCACATGTGTGGGAGTTTTGTTTGTTTTATTGTGACTTGGATGCCTTTATTTATTTATTTATTTTTTAATCCTCACAGAAGGATTAAATTAATTTTTTAGAGAAAGGGGAAGGGTGGAAAAGGTGGGGGGAGGGGGAGAGAGAGAGAGAGAGAGAGAGAGAGAGAGAGAGAGAGAGAGAAACATGGATGGGAGAGAGACACTTTGGTTGCTGGCCTCCTGCAGGTACCCTGACAGGAGCCAGGTACGAACCTGCAATCGAGGTATGTGCCCTTGGCTAGGAATCGAACTTACCACCCTTTTGTCTGAGGGCCAATGCTCTAATCGCTGAGGAAAACCGGCCAGAGCTTTATTTATTCAATAATTTTTTAAATATTTCAATTACAATTTACATACAATGTTATATTCATCCTATCTAATAAAGAGGGAATTTGCAAATTGTCCATCATGCCATCACAAAGATGGTGGCACCCATAGCCACAAGATGGCAACGCCCAGTCCCCTCAGCCCTGCTGGAGTCCCCCAGTTCTTTCAGCCTCGCTGCTGAGAGCGGACAACGGGGCATGGAGTCTTCATCCCCGCAGTGGCAGTGAAGCAGCCAAGCCCTGCAGAGAGCAGAGAACCATGGGGAGTGGGCCTAAGCTATCAATAAGACATCCCCTGACGGCTCCTGGATTGGAGAGGGTGCAGGTCGGGCTGAGGGACCCCTCCCCCATACACAAATTTCTTGCAATGAGCCTCTACTAAGTTAAATAAATGTCTAATCATTAGCTTGTACACCTGAAACTGAACTCTAGACTATGCCTATCACCCCAAAAGCTTTCTTTTGTGTTTTCTCAGCCAATCCCCTCCCACCCTCACTATGGGCCCCAGGCAACCACTGACCTGCTTTTGTACCCTTTTGTTTATGGTTTCTTTTACTCAGCATAATGTTTTGTGGATTGGTTGTTTATGTCTCTTTTTTTTTCTATTTCTTCTTTTGTTATTCCTCACCAGAGGATATTTTTCATTGATTTTTTTTTTTTTTTTTTTTTTTTTTTTTTAGAGAGGGAGAAAGGAGAGGGAGAAAGAGAGAGAACATGGACATGTGAGAGACACAGCCATTAGTTGGTATCTGGCTGGGATCGAACCTGCAACCCTGGTTCTTGCCCTTAACCAGGAATCAAACCCAGAACTCTTTGGTGCAAAGGCAGACACTCTAACCACACTGGCCAGGGCTGTTCATTTCTTTCTACTGCTGAGTTACTTACTCAGTGTTTTATCTTTTAAAACGATTTCTCAATATCCCTTGGTTTCAGATCTCACCCCTTAAAATTTTAAATTTCAAATCTAGTTTAAGGGTTGTATTTTATCTTCTCAAAAACAGCTTCATGTCAATATCACATTATCAAATGAATCCTTAGCACAAAAATACATAACTACTAAAGTGAGTAAGGGAGCAAGAATGTGATGAGAAACTTGAAAAATTATTTTGTTTATAAGAACATTTTCTGCTCATAAGTTTCTGTATTGCCTGAATTTCTACTCTGAACTTGTTTTATTTGGGGAATAAAAAATATATTTAAAAAAACATGTTCATTATGGAAAACTTGGGGAAAATAAGACAGTTGAGCTAAACAAGAAAATTGGCCATAAATATTTAAACCATTTACCTATGGGCACATATGTGTGCCTTGTTTACCGTGGTATCCTTGTGGTCTAAGAACATGCCTAAGAAGTAATAATATCTAACTAATATTGAATGAATAAGTGAATAATTATTATTAAATTTGAATTATAATGTAAATATGGTTTTGATTATATAAATTGATATTATATTGTTAGCATTTTACTGTAAAAAATCTGAATTTTTAAATTGGTTTTATTAATTATATAATTTGTAGACAGCATATAGTTAGATCCTGACAATCTTTGTCCTTAGGAAATATAGTTCGCTTACATTTAAAGTATTTACTTTAATATAGGAAGGACTTATTAGTGCCATTTTGTTAATTGTTTTCTTGATATCATAGCTTTTATTTTTGTCCCTCATTTCCTCTTTTACAGCTTTCTTTTGTGTTTGGTTGGGTGTTTGTTTTTTGTTTGTTTGTTTTTTTATAGTGATATGTTTGGATTCTCTTCTTATTTCCTTCTGTATATACTGTGAATTGCGTATATTACAAATAATGTCTTAAAATTAATAACAATCTATTTTAAACTAATAACAACTTTAATTGCTTATAAGAAAACCTATTCCTAGATAAATTTAAGAAATAATAAAGACATATAAAGAAAAGTAAAAAAGAAAAAAAAAGACTTGTGTCCAAAACATACAAAGGTCTCAAACTCAACAATAAAAAAGAAACAACCCCCGTCGAAAATTGGGCAAAAATTTGAACAGTTTACTTGAGAGTCTCACAGATAGCAAATAGTATACAAAAAGATGCTCAACATTACTTGTTATTAGGGAACCTATAAATAAATAAATTCCTTTCCAGCTACATCTCACCCCCCACAGAATGTTGCCAACAAGTTTCACTCTTTTCTTTCTGTCCCAGAGAGGGGCTGGGGACCCAGCGACACCTCCTCCCAACCCTGGGACACCACATCAGAGAAGGGGGTGTGCAAAAGTGAGCAGAACATCACAACATGCCCTATCGTTCTGAGTGTGGCGTTAGCTGTGTGGCCATTTGTTGGTTACTGCAGATCCTTGACTGTTTCAGGAGCCCCAACAAAGCCATTTTAGTCTGTTTATTGATGTTTCTCTGAAGGAATAGGGGCCTGGACCTTCCCAGTCTGCTTCTTACAAATTTCACTGTTAGAGGTAATGATTTAAAAAATTAATTTCCCCAAATATTCAGAACCTAAATTAGCCTCTTTTATTGTGTAGCAATTATGTTAATAGTCATATTTATTGAGTACCTACTGTGCCAGACACTGTTATGTAGACTTTACTCATTAAATAACTTCAGGACTTTATGACCTGCTAGGTAATATTATTTTATTTTTATTTTTAAAAATAAATCTTTATTGTTCAGATTATTACAGTTGTTCCTCTTTTTTCCCCCCATAGCTCTCCTCCACCTGGTTCCCACCCCACCCCTGCCCTTAACCCCCCTCCACTGTCGTCGTCCATACGTTTATAATTTTTGTCCAGTCTCTTCCCACACCCTCCACACTCCCTTCCCCCTGAGAATTGTCTGTCCACTCCCTTTCTATGCCCCTGATTTTATTATATTCACCAGTTTATTCTGTTCATCAGACTTTTTATTCTCTTGATTTTTAGATTCACTTGTTGATAGATATGTATCTGTCATCACTTTGTTGTTCATAATTTTTATCTTTACCTTTTTCTTCTTCCACTTCTTAAAGAATACCCTTCAGCATCCTATCTAATAAAAGAGTAATATGCAAATTGACCATCACTCCAACACACAAGATGGCTGCCCCCATGTGGTCAGAGATGGCTGCCCTCATGTGGACACAAGATGGCCGCCACAAGATAGCCTGCAAGAGAGGGCAGTTGTCACGCGCCCCTGGGTCTGGGAGAGGCCACGCGCCCCTGGGTCCGGGTGAGGCCACATGCCCCTGGGTCTAGGAGAGGCCACGCGCCCCTGGGTCTGGGTGAGGCCCCCCTCCCCTGGGTCCGGGTGAAGCTGGATCCCGGGTCCGGGTGAGGCTGTGTGCCCCTGGATCCAGGTGAGGCTGGGTCCTGGGTCCGGTTGAGGCCGCGCACCCCCTGGGTCCGGGTGAGGCCACATGCCCCTGGGTCCGGGTGAAGCCGTGCCCCTGGGTCCGGCCGAGACCAAACCAGAGGGAGTCGGACCTGCACTACCACCATTTGTCCACCATCCAGAGCTGAGGGGTCAGTGCCAACATGTACTCATAAGGAACTGGTGGACATTGATATTGGGTCTCAAAAGAACTGTTGGTCCAGAACGAAACTCACTACAGACTGATTCATTTGCCTGTCAGCATAACTATTATTGCTCATCTCACATTCAGTTCTTATAAGTATATCTCTAGTGACACATGATTTCGCTCATCTAGGGGAAATGATGAACAACATAGACTGATGAACAACAACAGAACCAGAAACAAGGAGGCATCGATCGGACTATCGGGCCTCAGAGGGAGGATAGGGGAGGGGGGAGAGATCAACCAAAGGTCTTGTGTGCATGCATATGAGCCTAACCAATGGTTAAGTTCAACAGGGGGTTGGGGCATCCGTGGGGAGGGGTGTGGGATGGGAATGGGGGGATGAGGACAAATATGTGACACCTTAATCAATAAAGAAATTAAAAAAAAAAAAAGAGAGAGGGCAGTTGTGGGCGATCAAGCCAGAAGGGGAGGGCAGTTGGGGGTGGCCAGGCTGGCAAGATAGGGTAGTTAGGAGTGACCGGGCTGGGAGAGGAGGGCAGTTTGGGGAGACCAAGCCAGCAGGGGAAGACAGTTGTGGGGAACCCAGGACTGCAGGGGAGGGCAGTTGGGGGGCACCCAGCCTGCAGGGGAGGGCAGTTGGGGGGAACCAGGCCAGCAGGGGAGAGCAGTTGTGGGGGGGGGACTAGGCCTGCATGGGAGAGTAGTTAGGGGTGACCGGGCCAGCAGGGGAGGGCAGTTTGGTGGGAACAGGCCTGAAGGGGAGGGCAGTTGGGGACAACCAGGCTTACAGGGGAGGGCAGTTGGGGGGGACCAGGCCTGCAGGGGAGGGCAGTTGGGGGCGACCAGGCCGGCAGGGGAGGGCAGTTGGGGGCGACCAGGCCGGCAGGGGAGGGCAGTTAGAGGTGACCAGGCTGGCAAGGGAGGGCTGTTAGGGTTTACCGGGCCAGTAGGAGAGGGTATTTGGGGGTGAGCAGGCCTGCAGGAGAGGACAGTTAGGGGCAATTGGGCTGACAGGGGAGCAGTTAGGCATCGATCAGGTTGGCAGGGTAGTGGTTAGGGGGTGATCAGGCTGGCAGGTAGAAGCGGTTAGTGGCAATCAGGCAGCCAGGCAGGCAAGCAGTTGGGAGCCAGCAGTCCTGGATTGTGAGAGGGATGTTCGACTGCCAGTTTAAACCGGCAGTTGGACATCCCTCGATGGGTCCCAGATTGGAGAGGGTGCAGGCTGGGCTGAGGGAAACACACATCCCCACCCCCGTGCATGAATTTCGTGTGCCGGGTCTCTAGTTTAATATAATACTGTTTTGGCGGTGATGAACTCCTTTAGCTTTTTCTTATCTGTGAAGCTCTTTATCTGACCTTCAATTCTAAATGATACCTTTGCTGGGTAGAGTAACCTTGGTTGTAGGTTCTTGCTATTCATCTCTTTGAATATTTCTTGCCACTCCCTTCTGGCCTTCATAGTTTCTGTTGAGAAATCAGCTGACAGTCGTATGTGTACTCCCTTGTAGGTAACTAACTGTTTTTCTCATGCTGCTTTTAATATTCTCTCCCTGTCTTTTGCTCTTGGCATTTTAATTATGATGTGTCTTGGTGTGGTCCTTCTTTAGATTCCTCTTGTTTGGGGTTCTCTGCACTTCCTGGACTTGTAAGTCTATTTTTTTTACCAGGTAGGGGAAGTTTTCTGTTATTATTTCTTCAAATAGATTTTCAAGATCTTGCTCTCTCCCTTCTTCTGGCACCCCCATAATTCGAATGTTGGTATGCTTGAAATTGTCCCAGAGAATCCTTACACTATCTTCATATTTTTTGGATTCTTTTTGCGTTTCTGGTTGGGTGTTTTTGCTTCTTCGTATTTCAAATCTTTGAGTTGATACTTGGGATGCTCTAGTCTGATGTTGGATCTCTGTATATTATTCTTTATTTCAGTCAGTGTATGCTTAATTTATAATTGGTTCTTTTTCATATCCTTGAGGATTTCACTATATTTCTTAGATGTTTCTAGAATATTCTTGAGTAACCTTATAACTATGGTTTTGAACTCTACATCCAGTAGTTTGCTTTCCTCCATTTCTTTCATTTGTGACCTGTTTCTTTGTGTACGCATTTTGGCTGTTTCCCTGTGTTGATAGAGTGGCTTTGTGTGCTAGGTGTCCTATAAGGCCCAGTGGCTTAGCCTCCCAAATTACCTGAGGTGGACACACTTGGTGCACCCCTTTGTGGGCTGTGTGCACAGTGGTGTTGTAGTTAAGTCTTGATTGCTGTTGGTATCACTGGGAGGAATTTACCTCCAGGCCAATTGGCTGTGAGGACCAGTTGTGTCTACAATTGGAGAACTTCTGTGCTGGAGACACCCTTATAGGGAAGAACTTGCTTCATTGGGGCTTTGGCACTCACTGAGTCTGCTCCATGAGTGTGTCTCTTTTGGATGTGAAGCGTTGTAATCTGGATGGTCTCACTCTGACCACTGGGTACACTGGGTACAGGGGCAAAGTCAGCCACTGCCTGTGGCCACCCAGCAGGAGCTACAGAGAGATCTGCTATTCCTCCTCTTTGTTTGGGGTTTGGAGGTGCTTAGATGAGGCCCAGGTGTGAAGCAATGCAAGCTATTGTGGAGCCTTGGGTCTTCTTTTGGAAGCTCTGGGACTCTCTGACCCAGCTGCAGTTTGTTAGGTTTTAGATTGCAAATGGCCAAGCCATTCATATGCAAAAGCCTTTGGGCACAGCGTGGGTGGGGTTGTAAATTGGGTGGGGCATGGTCTCAGGGAATCACCAGGGGGGAGCAAACAGCAATGGCTGCCCATCAGCCCTGCCCCGAAGAGGCCCCTGGGTCTCTGTATCCTGTGGCACTGTGCAGGAACAATGATCATTGGAAGCACCTCTGAGACAAAGCCGCCATCGAGTTCCAGCCCGATGCCAGGCAGTCCAGTTTCTCTCCGTATGAGTCTGGGTCCCCAGAGTCTCACCCGGAACTGGAGTTCAGAGCAGTCGGGAGCTTGTATCTCCCTCCTGATTGAAAAAGACACTTAGAAAGTTGCTAGCCCCTTTTCGTGTGTGCCTCTGTACCTCCACACTTCCACACCTCTGCACCTCCTACCGGACTCAATGCACATTTCTCTTTCCTTCTACTTGTGGAATTTTCACTCAGCCAGCCTTCCTGTGGTTTTGGATAATATTAGTTTTGTCTTTTAGTTGTAGTTTTGATGTGGTTGTGCGTAGCAGCAAGTTCAGGTGTTTACCTATGCCGCCATCTTCGTAATATTATTGTCCCCACTTCGTAGATGAGAATGCTGGGGCACTGTCTACATGGAACTAAGACACATGGGGATGGAGCTATTGTAAACATGAAGCTATTCGTGGTTTTATGTGACTTGGGAGGAGGTGGCTACAGTAGACCAGAAGAAGTTGGCTGGATCACAGCACTCCCCTAACTTTTCTTGACTCTTTAAATGATTTAAAATGGGGTTTTAGGCCCTGATCTATGCTCACACTGGAATGTGCCTATGACAGTGGATTGGAGAAATAAGTGCCCTTTTCCTCTGAAGCAGGAAGTAACACATGGTGTATGATCTTGACCAGGAAGGCAAAAGAGGCCCCAACCCAGCCCTGTGGTGGGTGAACAGCCAAGGAGACGAAGTGAAGTGGAGTTTCAGAGAGCTGACAGATTTCACCTGTCGTGCAGCCAACGTCTTCACACAGACCTGTGGCCTGCAGCAGGGAGACCGTCTCGCCTTGATTCTGCCTCGAGTGCCTGAGTGGTGGCTGGTGACCATGGGCTGCATCCGAACAGGTCAGTGACTCAGAGAGACCCGTAGAGACCTTAGGGATGTCCTAGAGCCAACTGGTCCAGGAACACCAGGTGCTTTCTCTTCCCCTACATTCTGTCTTCTTTACAGTCTTTCTCTTTCTCAGACTCCCTCACAAATTTTTACCTCTTATCCCTTACTCTCTCCCTCACCCTCACATATGCTCAAACACAATGTCACACACACACACACACACACACACACACACACACACACACACACACTTTCTCTCTTTTTTTCTTTATTGATTAAGGTATTTTATATGTGTTCTTATCCCCCTCTTACCTCCCCACAACCCTCCTGCTCATGCCTTCACCCCCGTGGTGTCTATGTCCATTGGCTATGCTTATATACATTCATACAAGTCCTTTGGTTGATCTCTCCCCCTTACCTGCACCCTCCCCTAACTTCCCTCTGAGGATTGACAGTCTGATGGATGCATCTCTGTCTCTGGATCTGTTTGTTCATCAATTTATGTTGTTCATTAATTCCTCAAGTGAGTGAGATCATGTGATATTTATCTTTGTGACTGACTTATTTCACTTAGCATGATGCTCTCCAGTTGCATCTATGCTGTTACAAATGGTAAGAGTTCCTTAGTTTTACAGCAGCATAGTATTCCATTGTGTAGATATACCACCATTTTTAATCCACTCATCTGGTGATGGGCACTTAAACTGTTTCCAAATCTTAGCTACTATAAATTGTGCTGCTATGAACATAGGGGTGCATATATCCTTTCTGATGGGTGTTTCTGATTTCTTGGGATATATTCTTAGAAGTGGGATTACTGGCTCAAATGGAAGCCCCATTTCTAATTTTTTAAGGAAACTCCATACTGTATTCCACAGTGGATGCACCAGTCTGCATTCCCACCAGTATGTGGGAAGGGTTCCTTTTTCTCTGCATCCTCGCTAGTACTTGTCATTTGTTGATTTGTTGATGATAGCCATTCTGACAGGTGTGAGATGGTATCTCATTGTCATTTTGATTTGCATCTTTTGGATGATTAGTGACTTGGAGCATGTTTGCATATGTCTCTTGGCCTTATGTATGTCCTCTTTTGAAAAGTATCTATTTAGGTCCTTTGCCCATTTTTTTTATTGGATTGTTTATCTTCCTTTTGATAATTGGATGAGTTCCCTATAAATTTTGGAGATTAAACCCTTATCGGATATAACATTGGCAAATATGTTATCCCAAGCAGTGGGCTTTCTTGTTGTTTTGTTGATGGTTTCCTTTGCTGTGCAGAAGCTTTTTATTTTGATATAGTCCCATTTGTTTATTTTCTCCTTAGTTTCCATTGCCCTAGGAGCTGTATCGGTAAAGATATTGCTATGACATAGGCTTGATATTTCACTGCCTGTGGATTCTTCTAAGATTTTTATGGTTTCCCATCTTAAATTTAAGTTCTTTATCCATTTTGAGTTTATTTTTGTATATGGTGTAAGTTGGTGGTCTAGTTTCATTTTTTTGCATGTATCTTTCCAAGTATCCCAACACCATTTACTAAAGAGACTGTCTTGATGCCACACACTTTCTCTTTCACAGTCTCAGACATTATTGCTTTTTTGAAATTCATCAATTGTCAACCTTTTGCCATATTGCAGCCACCCACTGAGTTAGTAAAGAATCAGTTGCAGACATTGTGACACCCATAAATACCATGTAAATACTCATAAACCCTGGATCTCAGACATTTCCTTCACATCACCACAGCAGGCTTACCAAACAAGAAGTCTGACATTGGTACAATATATGTTACCTGATAGCTATCCATAGTCCACATTTCCCAATTGCCTTAATAATGTCCTTGACAGCCATTTCTTTCTTTAAGTCCAAAATCCAATTGAGGTTCATGCATTGCATTTAGTTGTCATGTCTTCTCAGTCTCTTTTAACCTAGAAGGGTTCTCTAGCCTTTTCCGCATGGCAATGACATTTTGAAGTGTCTAAGCCAGTTGCTTTGCAGGCGGTGCACCCAAATGTGTATTTCTGACTCTTGCTTGATGATTATATTCATCTTAAAACATCTTAGCAGCAGTGCTGGGAGGACAGTGTTGTGACTTTGTCGGTGCATCACATGAGGGGTCTATGCAGTTGTTTTGTCTTCCATCAGTGACACTGTTCATCTCGTTAGAAGGGTGGTAGTCCACTGTGTCAAGGCACCTTTTCTCTTCCTGACCAGTAAGAAGTCTGTGGGGCAACACTTATGAGTCTAGTGAATATCCTGCTCCCACTGACTTTCACCCCATGGGTTGAGTGACCACTGATGATTCTTGACTGAGTTGAATATTATTATGGTGGTTTTACATGAGGATTTTCTGTTTATATCACCCCCTCTACATTCATTAGTTAGCATTTTCTATAGAGACTTTCCTTTCCCTTTTAATTGCTTATCCATCTGTCTACCTACCTACCTACCTACCTACCTATCTAATTTAGAATCAGTATGGGACTTGTGGATTTTTTTAATCACTTCAGTTGAATCACATGTTCACACAACAGTCTGTTCATGCTCTTGCTTATATATTCTCTCTCTCTTTTTTCCTCATAAAATAGTTGATTAATCCATCTAGTTCCTGTGGAATTAAACGTGAATAGCAACAGCAAAGGAAGCATAAAGAAGCCATGTGACCTGTAGAGCTAAGAGAGGGCCCATGAGAATCCCAAGATGTGAGCTCAGCCCTCTGGGAAAAGCATAACTAAAGAGGAGTAGAAGCAGAGAAAGGGAATTCCAAGAACGGGATTGGCACATACAAAGGCTTACAGTCAGGAGTTGCCTATGTGAATGGCTATTTTGAAACAGAGAATAGAGGTGGAAGCGAAAGGTGGAGCATGGGCAGCGTTTTCAGTGTCAGAACGGGGAGCGTTGAGTTTTCTGGAGAGAGGACACAGGTGTTAGTGAAGAGAAGTGAAGGTGAACGTGGTGGGGAGGCAGGCTAAATGGCCATCTCAGGAGTGATTAAAGAAAATTGAGTTTATTTAAGGAAAACGGGATGGGGGTGGGATTCCCAAAGGGAAGGGTTGCACAGCACCGAGCCAAGGGGATGATGGTGAGCCCAGGAGCAGGAGTTTCATCCTTCTATGCTGTCACGTGGGAATCTATTGTCTTCAGTGGGTTTGGGGGCTGAACTGCTGGGGATGGAATACAGGTGTGCCATTGGGTGTCTTCAGGACAGTTTCACTTCCTTATATGGTCTGATTCCTGGTGTCTGGCAAGCATTTCCTGCTCTTTGTTTTCCTGTGGCCAGAAGCTTACAAATGGCTGTCAAGGATTTCATTGCCTTCTAGTCCTAACAATAGTAAATGTGGGGGGAAAGTTGATGCTCTTTGGAACTTACACAGATTATAATATGGAAGTTCCAGGGCAAGGCATCTGGTGGGGAGATTAGAATCCAATAGGTGCACACAAATACTTGAACTAATTGTTGGTGACAACAGATGGAAGGGAGGGAAGTTAGGAAAGTTCAAGGGACAATGTGATTAATTTGGACATGAGGGATGAAGGAATGAAGGGATTCCCAATGATACATGGATGAGAGAAGGGGGTGTGAGGAGAAAAGTGGGGGCTGGGATGCAGCTATTCCTTATGTCAGAGACAATATCCTCCTTGCATCTGTGCTCCCAGGTCCCATGTAAACTCTTGCAAGGTAGGATCCACCTGTCTGCTGGCTGCACCCATCTAGAGTAGAAAGGTTTATGGCAAGCGTTTCAAATTATAATGTGCGTGGGAATCACTTGGAGGTCCTGCATTTTAGCAGGTTCTGGACCTGCCGCCTTGGCTCAGTGGTTGCATATTGACCTATGAACCAGGAGGTAATGGTTCAATTCCCAGTTGGGGCATGGGCCCGAGTTGCAGACTATATCCCCAATGTGGGTGTGCAGGAGGCAGTCAATCAATGATTGTCTCTCATCACTGATGTTTCTATCTCTCTCTTCCTCTCAGAAATCAATGAAAATGTATTTTAAACAAAAATTTTTAAAATGCAGTTCTGATTGGGTAGGTTTGGGTGTGGTGTGGTGGTGCTGAGACTATGGGTCTTTGTGTATCAAGAGGTTAGGAGATTTCTATGCAGATCAGACAGGCCTGAAGCCCATGGTTGTGAAAGAGGAAATGAATCAAATAATTTCTTTCTCATCCCCAGGGATTATCTTCATGCCAGGGACCACCCAGATGAAGGCCAAGGACATTCTCTACCGACTGAAGAAGTCGAATGCCAAGAGCATCGTGACCACAGATGCCCTTGCCCCGGAGGTGGACTCTGTGGCCTCTAAGTGTCCCGCTCTGAAAATTAAGCTCTTGGTGTCTGACCACAGCCATGAGGGGTGGCTGGACTTCCGATCTCTGATTAAGTGAGTTTTGGGTGTGATGGAGGTGCTCTCTGAGGAGAGGAGAAGGCCATGCACACCCAAGCGCTGTAGAGAGACAGCTGGTGGTAGGAAGCTCACCAGGCCTGCCTCCAGAAACCTTTTCCCAGCTATGTCCCTGACCTGCTGTGTGACCCTGGGCTACTTCCTTCCCCTCTCTTAGCCAAGGTTACTTCATCTGCAATATCAGGACATTGCACTTCTATGCTTCACACCCCGGGGATGTGAAAGGAGGTGTAACGTCAGAGGATTACTGTGTTCCAAGCTTCTTGTAGTGGGAATCTAAGACACTATCCTATGTAATAAAGAGGGAATATGCTAATTAACCATCACACCCACACAAATATGGCGGCGCCCACAGCCTATAAGGAGGGAATATGCTAATTGACTGCCCTGCCCTCAAAGATAGCAGCGCCCACAGCCCCAAGATGGCGGTGCGTAGTCCCCTCAGCCCCGCCAGGTCAGCAGGTGCACAGCACTGCCAGTCCCACCACCAAGTAGGTCTAGCAGCTCCACATGGCTGCGTCCAGAACCCCCCAGTCCCCTCAGCCCCCCAGCCGACAAGGGCTCACCCCAGGTGCAGGCAAACCTCTGATTTTGGAAGCCCAGCCGACCCCCAAGGTGCAGGCAATCTTTAGATGTTGGCTCCCTAGCTGCCTAGGGCCAGCTGGAAGTACAGGCAAGCATTGGATGATGGTTTCCTAGCCTCCCAGGGTGGCCCAAGGCACATGCAAGCCTCAGATGGCAGCTGCCCAGCTGCCCAGGGCTGGCCCGAGGTGCAGGTAAGCCTCTGATGGTGATTACCCAGCTGCCCAGGGCTGCCCGAGGCTCAGGTAACCAGGGATGGCCAAGGCTTGTGCTGCTGGCAGTGGCAGCAGCAGAGGTGTGATGGAGGTATAACCTTTTCCTGATCACCGGGTCACCTCCTGCTCCTGAGGCATCCCGGGCTGTGAGAGGGGGCAGGCCAGGCTGAAGGAACCCCCTATCCAGTGCATGAATTTTCATGCACTGGGCCTCTAGTTCATATATAAATATAAAACATATATGTGAATAAGTTGAATGAGAGGTTAAAATGATTCCTTAAGGTGAAAGTTGAGACTGTAAGAAAAATGAGGCTGTTACTGGCAGGGGCTTTTGGGGCAAACACCTCCCAGGGTGTGGGTGTCCTTCGAAAGTTAGGGAAATGCCAGGAGGTCAGAGAGACCCTCCACCTCCAATCCTTTAATTCTGTGAGCCTTCGGGTGTTTTTTACAATGTTTACCTAAGAAATGCCCAGACCTGCAGGAAGTTTTGTGAGTTTGTTTGAGCCAAACTGACAATATGTGCTGGGCAGCAAGACCTCAAATGCTCTGGAGGAAAACTGTTTTCTAGCTTCTATCATGCACTTGAAATTCAGGAGGGGACGCAAGAAAGACTAAGGTGGGAAAAGCCAGGTGGGGATGGGATTACAGGATAGTTAAGATTCTCTGCTCTCTTGAGGGGTCACACCTCCTTCAAGGGATATTACTTTCCCCGTATTTCAACGGCGTGTTAACCTAGATGCACACGAGCAATGGACAGGGTTGCTTAAGGCAAAGATAACCCTTTCACCAGAGAAGCTCTGTGTCAGGGGCCTGCCTCCCGCCATGCCCTGCCCGGGCAGGGATTTATGATCAGATCACCTGGGAGCTTAGTTCACAGAGCCCCTGTTCCACCCGCAGCTCAAACCTTGCTGGGTGTCTTTTCTTTGTCTCTTTTATTTTTCTGAGGTAACACTGGTTTATAACGAATAAGTTGCACTGGGTTTGTTTTTTTTGAAATACCACTCTTTTTTAAAAGTAAAATGTTATTCGACCCCCAAAGGCAAACACAGTGACGTCACACCTTGTATTGGACTCTAAGGTTTGGAGTTGGGGCTCTCCCTCTAGGGAACACGCCCTCACCTCCCCCTGCGCTACCTTTGCCTCTCTCTCTCCTCACGCTAAGGGCCCTTCTTCTGCCCGAACTTGTTTCCGAAGCCAATGCAGCCCCGCTGGCTCACCTCTACTACCTCTGTGGCTTCTAGATAAACGTTCTTTTATAATTTCAATAAACAAATAAAGTCAGAGAGTTAAACACACACACACAAAACTTAAATAAATAATACTGTTGGCCAGCCAGCATGGCTCAGTGGTTGAGCTTCGACCTATGAAGCCTGAGGTCGAGGTTCCATTCCTAGTCAGGGCACATGCCCAGTTTGCAGGCTAGATCCAAGGTGTGGGGAGGGGGGCGGGCATGCAGGAGGCAGCCAATCAATGATTATCTCTCATCATTGATGTTTCCACCTCTCTTTACCTCTCCCTTCCTTTCAGAAATCAATAAAACATTTTTAAAAAATAGTACTGTTGAAAAATCCCTTAAATTGCCCAGAGTCAGGACTGTACCATTTCTCAGCAAGAGCCAGTGTTCCCTCCAGCATTTGGATGATCTGCAGTTTATTTGATCAACACAGGAAGCTCACAAACCCAATCATCGCCAGCCAGGCCCGGAGGCTGAGTGTAGAAGCTCCCAGGAATCAAGGCCCAGTGATTCTCCCTTCTTTCACTCTCACTCTCCCTCGCTTTCTCTGCTCCTTCCCCCTCCCCCACCTACCACCAAGGTTATGGAGTGAAATTCCTGTAAATTTAGTTTGTATGAAAGCAAGATTAGCAGTGTGAGTAAGAGGAAAGTCTATGCATCACATCGGGTTTGAACCCTGGCTCTGCCAATTGCTGGCTGTATGTCTTCAGGCAAGTTACCTAAACTCTCTGAGCCTCAGTTTCCTCATCCACAAAGGGAGCATGACAGGTTGGGCATAGTCACCTCTTGGGATTGCTCTGAAGATTGAATGAGTTCTTATTTGTAAGTCATTTACTTGTAGAGCATTTTTGGAAACAGTAAGTTCTATTTCAATGTTTGTTAAGTTATAAAATATTTGGCTGTGTTTTCCCTATTTTTAAAATGAAGAAATGTCAGTGCTCTTACCCAAGTCACCCATAAACTCTGTTCGATGCTTCAGACCTGGAAAGCAGTTTTTCCTCCAGTGTTGCAAAACTCCAGTTTTCTGCACTGGCCCGGTAGCTCAGTTGGTTAGGTTGTGGGTTTGATCCCTGGTCAGGGCACATACAAAAATTAACCAAAGAATGCATAAGTAAGTGGAACATCAAATCCATCTCTCTCTCTCTCTCTCTCTCTCTCTCTCTCTCTCTCTCTCTCTCTCTCTCCCTTCCTCTCTCTAAAATCTATACAAGCAAACCAGGTTTCTGCATTTGAGCCTTATGTTGTTTCTTTGGCTTACCCTGAGGGTGGAGTCAGGAGACTTGACTTCTCTCCTTTTCTGTTCAATCCCTTTGTAGATCAGCATCCCCAAATCACACCTGCATTAAGTCAAAGACCACGGACCCAATGGTCATCTTTTTCACCAGTGGCACCACCGGCTTCCCCAAGATGGCAAAACACAGCCATGGACTTTCCTTGCGACACTCCTTCCCTTCATGGTAGGAAAGAGGGCACCAACTTAGTGTGTGTGTGTGTGTGTGTGTGTGTGTGTGTGTGTGTGTGTGTTGGGAAAGGTGCTCTAAGTAGAACCAAGTCCATCCTGCTTCTCCCTTCTGCTCTCTTTGGTTCAGACCACTGAGGGTCTCAGAGGCGAAGGTCTGGACTTCTAAGTGTGTGTTGACAGAAGCCTCCCAGTGACAAGGGGGTCCTGCCTGAGCACCTTCACAGGTGTGGAGGGGACATGGGTGGAGGCAGCAGGCGTTCTGAAAGCTGCACTCATGGCAAGCCATGTGTCTTTATCACTGGTTCCAGGTTTGGTGGGAGGAGGACAGAAAGTTCTAGGTATGTGGTCTGTACAGATACGGAGGTGGAGTTTCCCAATCATGAGCCATTAGGGGGAAGTAATACCTGGAATCAAGCCACTGCCATTAACCTAAAATAAATAATTGTAGAGGCTGAAGAAATAGCCTTGGGTTAATCATTTAACCAATATTAAACCAATCTTCTCCCTCCTACTTCCTCCTCCCCAACTAGTAATATATATTTTGTACCTTATTAAGCAGACCAGGGAGTAGAGGAGGTGTCTGTGGACACTGGGTATCTGTTCTAATGATAACACTTTATAAGTGAAATCCTGAAGGAATTGGGGTGGAAAGAAAGGGGTGGGGGAGTCTGTGTAGTGAGAACAACACAGGCAAAAGCACGAAGATATTAAAGGTAACATTACAGAGATTTGAGAGGAACTGCTGCTCAGGGTGTCATGGAGGCACAGATGGGAGCAGCTGAGAAAGTGAGTAGGGCCCAGAGCACACAGGGTCGTGGGGACTTTGGTGTAGAGATTGAGCTTATTGGGAAAACAGTGGGCGTTATTGAAAGGTTGTGAACAAGGGAGAGACCTAATCAAATTTGTATTTTGAAAAGATCACTGTGGCTGAAGTATGGAGAATGGCTGGGGAAAATAATAGATTTAGAAAGACCTGTTAGGGGTTCTTAGAATAATTTCAGAGCAAGATGGTGGTGGTTTGGACAAGGTGCTGGGGACATGAAGTAAGTTAAGAAGTCTGAGATTTTAGGAAATAGAATGGGAAGGTGTGCTGGCAAGATATGGGAGGTGGGAGGGGCTGGAGAGTCAAGGTGGACTCCCAGGTTTTGAGCTTGGACAGTAATGACATTCACTGAAACACAGAGAGCACTGGAGAAGAATTAGTCCAGAGGAGCAGGAGACATTAGGATGCTCTGGGTTTGAGATGCCCGAGAGACAACCCAGAAGAGATGCCCAGTGGGCAGTTGGGTCTGAAGCTCAGAACAGAGGTCCCTAGCTTGTAATTTCCTGTGGGTGTACCACAGCCCTAAGAGATGGGAAGAGGGAGTGTGAATGGCTCTCCAGGCCCCTCCCTACTAATAGAAGAGCTCTTCAAAGCCATCTCTCCTAATGGGAGAGTTGAGTTTTTCTCAAGGAGTAATGCACACAGAGTTCCTGCAGAAGCAGTAAGAGTAGGTGGAGAAATGCTTCAGTCCTAGATGAGTAGCAACTGGATTCAATTTTCCATCTACCAGCTGTTTCTGTTATTTTTTACTTATTTTTGTTAATCCTCACCCAAGGATATTTTTCCCCGTTGATTATTGTAATTATTTATTATTTTTTAAAATGAGAGACAGTGCAGGACTCAAAGTTGCACTTTTAAAAATTATATTTAATTGGTTTCAAAGAAGAAGGGAGAAGAGATAGAAACATCAGTGATTAGAGATCGTGCCCACAACCCAGGCATGTGCCTTGACCAAGAATGCAACTGTGGTTACAAAGCTGAAGTCACTGTATTTTGGAGTCAGCAGGAAATTACTGCAGCTGAAGGCCACTGATGTCTTCTGGTGCATGTCAGATCCAGGCTGGATTGTGGCTATCATGGGGACCCTGTTTGAACCATGGACAGCAGGGTCTACAGTCTTCATCCATCATCTGCCTCAGTTTGACCCTAAGGTCATTGTAGAGGTAAGAGGACTAATGTGTCAGTGTCAACAAACTCCAGGAGAAACTCATGTTTCAGGCTCAAAAGCTGGCCCCTGCGGAGAATAGTGTATAGAACAAAGCAGCCCATTAGGGTGATATAACCTGGGCTCTGGGTGTCTGAAAATGTGAGGCGCTGAATCAGTCAGTGAACCACCTAGAATACACATTTTGAGAAATTAAAGCAACCAGCACAATCTCAGGTCTCCTGGCTCCTCCAGGGCCAGGTGGCTGGTGTGTGTGTGTGAACTGATTGAAGTGTTTAAATACAGAGCCCTTGGAATATGATGGTTTTAGTTCCCTTTCACACCTTTATTTTTTTTTATTTTTTTAAATTATTATTATTATTTTTTACATATGTGTCCTTATTCCCCCATTACCCCCCACACCCCACTCCCTTTCACACCTTCAACATTTGTTAGTGGTAACCTCACCTCTCCGAGCTCAGTCTCTTCACCTGTCAGATGGAGTTTTAATAGTTACAACCTCATAAGGTTGTTGGGAATATTGAGATGATACAGGCACAGTGTGTAAAGTGCTTAGCCCTCAGGCCTGCACCTGAAAACACTCAGGAACTGGCAGCAGTTGCTGTTATTATGCGTACATCATGGATGAATGTGCTCTCCCAGAAGGGAGATCAGAATTAAAATGGTAATAATTTAAAGAATTAAGTTGCCACCACGAACAACAAAAGAATGGTAATAATTGGACAGTATTTTTCATCTTAAGTATAAATATAAAATTTTTCTCTGTTCACCTTGTAGACACTCTTTAAATACCCCATCACCCAGTACTTTGCTGCGCCCTCTGTATTTCGAATGATTCTGCAGCAGAATTTTAGCAGGTATGTAGAAGTGGCTTGTTGTAATCACAATCTTTGGGTAGGATTTTAAGGAGTCTGTTTCACTGAGGTCTTGGTGTCGGTGGAAAACAGGCTCTTGCATGGGGTTGGGAGGAAAGAATCCCAAAGATCCACGCACAGGAGATTGCGATGTGTTCAATGTGGTTTATTTGTTACGTAACATCAATAGAGTTCTCCTCTGGGCTTCCCAAGGCCCATCTCTCGGCCCTGCCCTGGAAAAAGTCCAATCTCGTCTTCAACAGGCCAACGCAGAGGCCAATGCCCGGAGTTTCTGCTTCATGATCCTTCGGGCCTGGAAGTCTCTCCCAGGCCCAGGTGGCTGTAGACTAAGGTGACCAGACATCCCGCTTTTGGCGGGACAGTCCTGATTTTTAACAATTTGTCCCGTGTCCCACGGCGTTTTTAAAAAGTCCCAATTTTTGGAAAGAATGCAAGACAAGCTAGGGAATGGCGGGAGAATGGGAAGGGAATATACGGTTTCCGGCGGCCATGTGGCTATTTAGCCAGGATATGAGTTTTATATTATTTTTATTAATTTTATAATGTTAAACTTTAATAATAACAAATAATTGTTGAGAACTGATTATCGAGAACTGCTTATCAAAGTTCGCATTGTTGATCAGTTGTTAGAATTCGACCACCATTGTTTGGACTTAATGAACAATGGCATTTTTTGGGATTGGCAACGACGAAAACATTTTGTAACTGTCTCTCAGACGATACACATCGTACTGCGTGCTAGTAAGCTAGTTAAACAAGTGATGTCATTACAAATCAGCTATTCAGATAATTTAGATAAGTAATTTATTTATTTATTTCATAAATACATAAATTTTCTTGAATTTAGCAGACAGTACTCGTATTATTTATATTTTATAGTGGCGGCAAAAGGTCTAGCGCCGGCCTTGAAAGTGACACTTACGACTTAGGTTATGGCAAATTCAGAGGAAAAATAATACAAGTTAGTATTGTTATTATTTAGAAAGAAATATAGGATTAAAATTAAAATAATTTTTAAAATATAGTTACTTTATAAAAATCAAATTAATTTAATTTATAAACTAACAATAAAATATGTTCATGTAATTATGTACCTACTTACTGTGTTTTTAAGCAATATGTATATAATAATTTATAATATAATTTTAAATTATTTTTTTACATTTTTAACATAATGAGTAAGAAAAGAGGATGCAAATTCAACGATGATCTAAGAAGTGAATTTCCTTTTATTAAAAAATCAAAAGCGATTACAATATAGACCAAATTTTTAATCAAGAACCCCCCCCCCCACCACCCTCCCCCGGCCCCCCCCGCCCCCCCCCCCGCCAATGGTGTCCCGCTTTACCAATGTTAAAATCTGGTCACCTTACTGTAGACCTGCATGGTCCTTTGCTCCTGGGCAGGAGGGACAGGAACAAATTGGGCCAGTGGGGTCCCAGGCAAGAGAGAGAGCCAGCATTACCCCCTGGGTCTCAACCAGGAGCCTTTTCAAAACAACCAGTTAACTTCCCAAGATTCCAGGGGCATGCATGGGTCCACCCCTAGTCAAGGATCTTTTCCTAGGTTAGACTGACATCCTCTATGGTCCAACACCTCCCCCTGTGCCATTTTGACTTCACTGGGCAGTTCCTGATCTCCCCCATGCCCCCTCCCACACACAATCCTGGACCACAGGGGAGAGAGAGGTGTTAATCCCCTTGGGGGAGCTATGCTGCCATTTCTTGGGTGTGAAACTGGAGCTTCCTGGTGAAGCAAATGGGTCTCTACTTCCCAGCTGACTGTGCTCAACATGGTCAGCCTCTCCCCTGGCTGTTTCTTTCAATAACCAGCCAAGGATGGTAACGGTCTGACTGTTTTAACTCTGGTTCTTTGAGGGCAGTGAGAGCTAGTGTGTGTGTGTGTGTGTGTGTGTGTGTGTGTGTGTGTGTGTTTGTGTGTGTAATGCTGGTAGCGATAATTATCAGCCAGTCAAATTTGTTTATTAAGCAGGACTCAGATCCAAATGAAACAGTGAGCCTTGCATCATTGTGGGTGTTTCTCTTTTTTAAACTTTTTGATTGTGAAATAACAAACACAGAAAAATACATAAGACATAGATTTGTAGATAAAGAAATTTTTGAAAATTAAACCATTAGGTAACCACTCATTCAAGTCACAATAAGAGAACATTGCCAGCCCAAGTGACCTACTCAGACCTCTCCAACTCCCCGAAAGGAACTCACTATCTTGACTTTTATGGTGTTCACTCATTTGTGTGTTTTTTTCTTCCTCCACGCCCCCCTCTCCTCGTAGTTTACCTCTTAAGGAAATATCAGTCTCTTTTAGTTGCTTGTGAGGTTTGTAATCATATAATTCTGTAATATGCAGCTTCTTTTCCAATGTTATATTTCTAAGGTGAGCCCACGTTGCATTATATTGCTGTAGCTAACTTTTATTGCCATATAATATCAATTTTATGAAAAGTCCATATTTTTCCATCTCTTCAACCACTAATGGACATTTGGGTGGTTTCATTTGAGGGCAATTGATGACTACCACTGTTCTTGCACCTTCACTCTGAGCACATAAGCACTCACTATGTGGGGTCTTTCAGGAGAAATTGCTGAGTCACACTGACACCGCATCCTACCCCCTATTTTCCAAAGTATCCAATCGCTGTGTGTGCCCACAAGCAGGGAGGCGGCGTTCCCTTGTTCCACATCTTTGGCAACATTTGTTCCTGTCAGAGTCTTTAATTTTTACCAATCTGATGGATGTTGTGTTATTTTGCTATAGTTTTATTTTATATTTCCCCGTGTTTGTAGATTAATTTTGAGCTAAACTGCAATCTTATCTTTGAACCTAATGCGCACTTATATATATTTCAGAGACTCTAAAATGGAAATGGCTGCTTCAAAAATCAGACCTAATAACATTTAGACACAGAGTTAAAATGTCGAGGACTTGAACAACTACCCTTCCGAAGCTAACTCTGAAATATAACTTGCTTTTATTCACGAAGCTTCCATCCCTGCATGCCCTTGGAGTCTGCCTCTACCTATATTTTAAAGCTCATATGACAGCCACTTTTTGCAACATTCCTCAGATGATGAACTTGGTCCAAACCCAGTAAAAATCCAATCAGGGCATCACTAATGACTCCACTGGAGACTGCTAATTTTACCTACATTGCAGAAAGCTCCAGACGAGTGAGGAAGACACCCCTAATGAAACCAGCCCCCTTGTCCACCACTCCTGACTCTGTGTAACAGAAGAGGTGTTGGGGGGAGAGGGGGAAGTAGGGGAGCCAGATGTCTGCTCTGAAGCTCTGTGGACACCTGTCTCCGCCAAGCCTCAGGTTCCCCACTCTGGAGCATTGCTCTGCTGGCGGAGAAGCCGTGCTGCCCGAGGAGCAAGAGAAGTGGAGAGAACGGACGGGCCTTCTGATCCACCAAATCTATGGACAGTCAGAAACGGTAGGTGGACGGGCCCCGCAGGGCCACCGAGCCCAGCAGAGGAGCTGAATCTGCCAGAGCGTGTGCACAGGCCCCACTGTGTGCACAGATCCCACTGGGCTCGCAGCCAGCAGAGGGCGGCTCTGGAGTTCCAGGCAGATTGGCCCCAAATCAGTTTGCAGAGAGAGAATTCACACACAGTCTTCGACTTGTCAAGACCCCAGTGTGCTGACGGCTATTGGACAAAACCTTCCATAGGGGTCTGAGGACCGGGCTATGACCCTGGGATCAAGGAGCTGGGAGGAGCGATGCCAATGGAGGCGACACCTGCCTCACAGAGGCCCCGCCTGCGAGTGCTGCCCAGGTCACCCTCCCTCCCTAGAGCAGCAGCCACAGGGCCAGGCAGGAGCTGGCCCCGAAGCTCATCTCTGGGTTGTATGGGGGCAGCACACACGTGTGATTGTGGACCACGAACAGGAGCGGAGGAGGGAGCAGGGCCATCACACACACACACACACACACACACACACACACACACACACAGTGTGACCCCCAAGGGTGTCAGTGAGCACGCAGTGGGCAAGCCTAGCAGCCTGCTGTGCTGTCTGGACCCTCAAGGGCTTCAGTGGTGGGAGGAGGGGCTGCCTCTCTCCGGAAGCATCCTCAACCCCCTGATGCTGACACAGCCACTCGCCCGCCTCCCACCATCCTGTCAGCTCACAGAGTCACCCCTCTCAGGACCTGTAGGGCGGGCTCTCTTGGTCCTAATTCACATGTTTGTCTGATGGTGTGTTGTTTTTGAGAAAAAAGTTTTATTTTGGTCAGTGAAGTGGTCTGCTTCCAGGCCTGAGGAATGTGAGGGCTCTAGGCCTGACCTTGCTTGGCTCACAGCTCACTGTTGGACAAGGAGAAGCACCCGCTACACCCGTAACCCCGCCCCTTGGCGTCCACTGCTTGAGCCACAGATACTCCTCCTGGCCGCAGGGAGCCTCATTGCTCAAAGCTCTTGCAACCCGCTCCCTCCCCTGTGGGCGTTGCTGAGTCCTGAAGAGTGAGCAGCAGCTTGGAGAGTCAGACCTTCCTCTGCCAGGAGATCCAGTCTCAGTTCCTCTCAGCATCGCCAATGGCAGCATCAAGCCCATAGGCAAACCGTGGAACCTGCCAGAAGCTCGACCTCCCTGTCTCCAAAATGGGAATAGAATGCCGACCCTGCGGGAGGTGGCGAGGGGAGTGGAAGCGAGTGTGCAAGCCCTGTCGATGCCCAGCCTGCACATCCCCCAGGGTCAGACCGCTGTCCTCAGTGATGTGGGGGGGTCGTGTTCCAGGTGTTAGGGGTGCAGAGCCTAAGTGGCATCTCTAAGCTCAGACACTTGTTATCTATGGAGGGAAACACCCGCAAAAGTCAGTATAAGGCCTGTTGGCGACCACAGAAATGCTGGGAAATGCCACCAGAGGAGGATCACCCGGGACTTCTCATGGGGTCTGAGTCTGGGCTGGTTGCCCTAAGGAGCCAGGTTAGCTCACTGGTGGGAGCCTGAGCAGCTTCCTGCCCCACAGGCTCTGAGAGGGGGTGCCCACCGAGCCCCTTTGACAGGTCAGACCCAGGGCATTAACTCATCTATGTGACTGTGCAGGCTGAGCTTTAGGACAGATGTGAGCTTCAGAGAACCAGGAAGGAGGCGTAGTTCACCAGGAGGGCCAATGGGGTGGGAGAGGTGGCAGAGGCACAGCCCAAGTGATTCCAGCGCAGCCCCGAGGGCAGATGAGGCAGGGTTCCTGTCAGGGTCGGTGCTGAGTAAGTGTTGGTCAATGGACACACGCCTGGCATGCAGTGGGCACTCCCACCCACCACACCCCACAGCCCCGAGCTCAGCCCTGTGCTCCTTTCCTGGCCTCCCCCACGGGGCCCTGTGGCCCCGGCATCGGGCACTGGCCCAGGACATGCCCCATGTCGGGCGCAGTGAATGTCTGCTGAAGAGCTGGGTCAATGCCCTGAGCCCAGGACACAGAGCTTCCAGCTCCCCCACAGGCTCTATGAGCAGCGCCGCATGGCCCTGGGAGCAGGAGTGCCGTGAACCATTCTTGCTGCTCCTTATCCGCCTGGAGCCTTTGACAACTGGTCTTCTCTTCCTTTTGTGCACAGGGATTCACATGCGGCACTACCCGGGGGTCACAGGTCAAGCCCGGTTCCATGGGGAAAGCCATCCCACCCTTCGACGTCCAGGTTTGGTCCTAAAGGCGTGGCCAGGGAGCACTGAGGGCTCAGCTGGGATCAGCCCCGTGTGACACCAGGCGGCAGAAGAGCCGCGCCCCCTGCCCGAGTTGTCCCTCCTCCTCTCCTAGGTCCCCTCTGGTGTCCTGGGAGGGTCAGTATTGTGGGCATCAGTGCAGCTCTCCGTGCCCGCCGATGCCGCGCACACAGCCGTGGCGCACAGGACCTGGAGGCACGCCGGCAGCTCTGTCCACCCTCCGGGCTCTTAGCTTGTCCTGACCCTGTTTTCTAGCTTGAAGACACATGCGGTGTCCACACCCGGAAACAAACACGCCCATGACTTGCTGATTTCAAAGACCTGACAGCTTCATTCTGTTTTCTGACAGGGATCTCCCCATGGTCCCCACTGGTGTCACACGCATAAGCCAGGCAGAGCTTGGGGTGGGGGTGGGGGGCAGGAGGGCTGGGAGCCCTGCAGGGGGCCTCACAGACCTCTTGCTCCAGATCATCGACGACAAGGGCAACATCCTGCCGCCCAACACTGAAGGCAACCTTGGCATCAGGATCAAGCCCACCAAGCCCATTGGCCTGTTCATGTTGTATGAGGTAAGGGCGCCCCGCCTGCAGCTCCCTGGCCCATGCACCCCTGTAGTGAAAACGGAGGGGACTCTATTGTGCATCCTGAGACTCCTCCCATCTCCCGTTATGTGCTCCAGTTCGGTGAAGCCAGGTCTAGTTCACGCAAAGCTCACAGCCTTTCTTCTCCTGACCCATGTGGCACTGGTGCGGGAGAGAAGCCGGGCTTCGGAGTCATCGGACTTGGGGCTGATGATTAAGAATGCAGGCTTCGGCTGGGTTCACATCCTACCTCCAGTTTACCAACGGGGTGTGCGCAAACCTGGTAACTGTCCTGAGCCTCCTGAGGCCTCCCTACCCCACTCCTCAGAGAAAACCTCCTGCAGACTGTAGGGGTCATGTGTTTTCCCGTGTCACATACATGGCAGAGCTACAGTTCAAATCCATGTCTTTCAGCCCCAGAGCCTAATGGGAAATTCAGGGGTTACAGAAACCTGTGATGGGCTCTAAGGAAACCTGCTGAGACTCCCGACCAGATAAAGCCTAGCCCTCCCAGGGTAGTAGAGGCCACTAAGAGGAAATTCTCAGCTTCCACGATGGGCCATGGAAGGCTGGGCACACCTGAAATGGATCTCAGATTCCATCTCCTTTCTCCAAAAGAACAGCCATCAGAGACCCTTTAGTTGTCACTGTTGTCATCACTGTGGCCTCCAGGGTGTGCTGCTCCTCATGTGATACTATCTACCCACAGTAAAAACTGCTGGCTAAACCATTCATCAATTTTGTTTATCTTTTCAAAGATCCAGCTCTTGGTTTCATTGATTATTATTATTACTTTTTTAGTCTCTATGTCATTTATTTCTGCTCTGATCTTTATTATTTCATTCCTTCTGCTTCTCTGGGCTTTTCCTGTTGTCCTCTTTCTAGTTCTTTCAGTTGAAGGGTTAAATAGTTTATTGTAAATTTTTCTTGTTTTTTTATTTTATTCTTTTTTATTTTTATTTTATTTTATTGCTTAAAGTATTAGAAAGAGTAGTACATATGTCTCCTTTTTTTCCCCATTGACTTTCCCCCAGTGTCCCCTACCCCCCTGTTTCTTATGTCCATTGGTTATGCTTATATGCATGCATACAAGTCCTTTGTTTGATCTCTTACCTCCCCTCCAAACTTCCCCAGCCTTCCTGCTGTATTTTGACGATCTGTTCGATGCTGCTCTGTCTCTGTATCTATTTTTGTTCATCAGTTTATAATGTTCTTTATTACCCATAAATGAGTGAGATCATGTGGTATTTTTCTTTCACTGACTGGCTTATTTCACTTAGCATAATGCTCTCCAGTTCCATCCATGCTGTTGCAAATGGTAAGAGTTCCTTCTTTTTTACAGCAGCATAGTATTCCATTGTGTAGATGTACCACAGTTTTCTAATCCACTCATCTGCTGATAGGCAGTTAAGCTGTTTCCAACTCTTGGCTATGGTAAATTGTGCTGCTATGAACATAGGGGCTCATACATCCTTTCTAATCGGTGTTTCTGGTTTCTTGGGATATAGTCCTAGAAGTTGGATTACTGGGTCAAATGGGATTTCTATTTTTAACTTTTTGAGGAAACTCCATACTGTCTTCCACAGTGGCTGCACCAGTCTGCATTCCCACCAGCACTGCAGAAGGGTTCTTTTTTCTCTGAATCCTCACCAGCACTTGTCGTTTTTTGATTTGTTGATGATAGCCATTCTGACAGGTGTGAGATTGTACCTCATTGTCGTTTTGATTTGCATCTCTCAGATGATTAGTGACTTTGAGCATGTTTTCATATGTTTGTTGGAATTCTGAATGTCCTCTTTCAAAAAGTGTCTATTTAGGTCCTCTACCCATTTTTTGATTGGATTGTTTATCTTCCTTTTGTTAAGTTGTATGAGTTCCCTGTAAATGTTGGAGATTAAACCCTTATCGGAGATAACATTAAAAAATATGTTCTCCCATGCAGTGGGCTCTCTTGTTGTTTTGTTGATGGTTTCTTTTGCTGTGCAAAGCTTTTTATTTTGATGTAGTCCCATTTGTTTATTTTCTCTTTAGTTTCCAAAGCCCAATGAGCTGTATCAGTAAAGATATTGCTACGACAATGTCTGCTATTTTGCTGCCTATGGCTTCTTCTAAGATTTTTTATGGTTTCCTGTCTTACATTTAAGTCCTTTATCCATTTTGAGTTTATTATTGTGTATGGTGTAAGTTGTTGGTCTAGTTTCATTTTTTTTGCAAGTATCTGTCCAGTGTTTACAACATCGTTTATTGAAAAGACTGTCTTGTCTCCATTGTATGCTCTTGCCCCCTTTGTCAAATATTAATTGAGCATACTGGCTTGTGTTGATTTCTGGATTCTCTGTTCTGTTCCACTGTCTATGTCAGTTCTTGTGCCAGTACCAGGCAGTTTTGAGAACAGTGGCTTTGTAGTGTAGCTTGATATCTGGTATTGTGATACCTCCAACATTGTTCTTCTTTCTCAAGATTGCTGCAGCTATTCGGGGTCTTTTTTTTTATTCCAGATGAATTTTGGAGAGTTTGTTCTAGGTTTTTGAAGTATGTCATTGGTTTCTTAATGGGAATTGCATTGAATTTATAGATTGCTTTAGGTAGTGCGGACATTTTAATGATGTTGATTCTACCAATTCATGAACATGGTATATTCCTCCATTTGTTCATGTCTACTGCTATCTCTTTTTTTCAATGTCCTGTATTTTTCATAGTACAGGTCTTTTACATCCTTAGTTAAGTTGATTCCTAGGTATCTTAATTTTTTTGGTGCAATGGTAAATGGGATTGTTTATTTTACTTCTCTTTCTGTGAGTTCATTATTATTGTATCAAAAAGCCATAGATTTCTGGGTGTTAATTTTGTATCCTGCTACTTTGCCAAATTCACTTATTAGGTCCAGTAGTTTTTTGATGGGGTCTTTGGGGGTTTTCTATGTATTGTATCATGTCATTTGCAAATAAGGACAGTTTTACTTCTTTTCGTTTTTGGATGCCGTTTATTTCTTCTTCTTGTCTGATCACTATGGCTAGCACTTCAAATACTATATTGAACAGGAGTGGTGAAAGTGGGCATCCCTGTCTTGTTCCAGTTCTTAGGGGAAATGAGTTTAGTTGTTGCCCATTGAGTATGATGTTGGCTGTAGGTTTGTCGTATAAGGCTTTTATTATGTTGTGGTATGATCTGTTGATTCCCACTTTGCTGAGAGTTTTTATCAAGAGAGGGTGTTGGATTTTGTCAAATGTTTTTTCAGCATTGATTGATATGATTATCTGATTTTTGTCTCTTTTTTTATGTGATGTATCACATTTATTGATTTGCGGATATTGTACCATCCTTGCATCCCCAGAATAAATCTCACTTGATCATGGTGTATGATCTTTCTAATATAATGCTGAATTCTATTTGCTAGAATTTTGTTGAGGATTTTATCATCTATGTTCATTAAAGATATTGGGCTGTAGTTTTCTTTTTTTGTGGTGTCTTTATCTGGTTTTGGAATTAGGGTAATGCTGGCTTCATAGAAAAAGCTTGGAAGTGTGCTTTTCTCTTGAATTTTTTGAAATAGTCTGAGGGGGATAGGTTTTAGTTCTTTGAATGCTTGGAAGAACTCCCCTGTAAAGCCGTCTGGACCACGGCTTTTGTTTGCTGGAAGATTTTTGATAGCTGCTTCAATTTATTCAGTAGTTATCGGCCTATTCAGTTTTTTTTTTAATTCTTCTTGATTGAGTTTTGGGAGCTTGTATTTTTCTAAGAATATGTCCATTTTATCTAGGTTGTCCATTTTGTTGGAATAGAGCTGTTCATAGTATTTTTTCATAATCATTTGTATTTTTGTGGAATTGGTTGTTACTTGGCCTCTTTCATGTCTGATTTTGTTTATTTGGATCCTCTCTCTTTGCTTCTTGGTGAGCCTGGCCAGAGGTTCATCAATCTTGTTTATCCTTTCAAAGAACCAGCTCTTGCTTTTGTTGATCTTTTGTATTGGTTTTTTGGTCTCTATGTCATTTATCTCCACTCTGATCTTTATTATTTCTTTCCTTCTCCTTATCCTGGGCTTTTCTTGTTGTTCTCTTTCTAACTCTTTGAGTTGTAAGGTTAGATAATTTATTACCATCTTTTCTTGTTTTATGAGATAGGCCTGCAGAGCTATGTATTTTCCTCTCAAGACTGCTTTCTCTGTGTCCCATAGATTTTGGGTTGTTGTGTTTTCATTGTCAATTGTTGCCATGATGCTTTTTATTTCTTCTTTGGTATCTTTGGTAACCTAATCATTGTTTAATAGCATGCTATTTAGCCTCCAGGTATTTAATTTTTTAATTGTTTTTATTGTAGTTGATTTCTGGTTTTATGCCATTGTGATCTGAGAAAATGCTTGATATGATTTCTCTCTTCTTTTTTTTTAAATTTAAATTTCTTTATTGATTAAGGTGTCACATATTTGTCCTCATCCCCCCATTCCCATCCCCCACCCCTCCCCATGGATGCCCCCACCCCCCTGTTGTCCTTAACCATTGGTTAGGCTCGTATGCATGCACACAAGTCCTTTGGTTGATCTCTCCCCCCTATCCCCACCCTCCCCTACCCTCCTTCTGAGGCCCGACAGTCCGATCGATGCCTCCTTGTTTCTGGGTCTGTTCTTGTTCATCAGTCTATGTTGTTCATCATTTCCCCTAGATGAGCGAGATCATGTGTTACTAGAAATATACTTATAAGAACCGAATGTGAGACGAGCAATAATAGTTATGCTGACAGGCAAATGAATCAGTCTGTAGTAAGTTTCTTTCTGGACCAACAGTTCTTTTGAGACCCAATTTCTATGTCCACCAGTTCCTTATGTGTACATGTCGGCACTGACTTTTCAGTTCTGGATGGTGGACAAATGGTGGTAATGCAGGTCCGACTCCCTCTGGTTTGGTCTCGCTCGGATGCAGGGGCGCGACTTCACCCGGACTCAGGGGCGCGCGGCCTCACCCGGACCTGGGACCCAGCATCACCCAGGCCCCGGGGCGCGTGGCCTCACCTGGAATCAGGTGTGTGTGGCCTTACCCAGTCCCGGGATCCAGCCTCACCCGGACCCAAGGGCGCGTGGCCTCACCTGGACTCAGGGGTTCGTGGCCTCTCCTGGACCCAAGGGCGTGGCCTCACCCGGACCTGGGACCCAGCATCACCCAGGCCCCGGGGCGCGTGGCCTCACCTGGAATCAGGTGTGTGTGGCCTTACCCAGTCCCGGGATCCAGCCTCACCCGGACCCAAGGGCGCGTGGCCTCACCTGGACTCAGGGGTTCGTGGCCTCTCCTGGACCCAAGGGCGTGGCCTCACCCGGACCCGGGATCCAGCTTCACCCGGACCCGGGACCCAGCCTCACCCGGATCCAGGGGCACACAGCCTCACCCGGACCCGGGATCCAGCTTCACCCGGACCCGAGACCCAGCTTCACCCGGATCCAGGGGCGCACGGCCTCACATGGACCTGGGATCCAGCTTCACCTGGACCCAGGGGCGCGTGGCCTCGCCCGGACCCGGCGGCCAGCGGCCTCACCCGGACCCGGGACCCAGCCTCACCCAGATCTAGGGGCGCATGGCCTCACCCAGACCCGGGATCCAGCTACACCCGGACCCAGGGGTGCGTGGCCTCGCCCGGACCCAGGGGCGTGGCCTCACCTGGACCCGGGACCCAGCCTCACCCGGATCCAGGGGTGCACAGCCTCACCCGGACCCAGGATCCAGCTTCACCCGGACCCAGGGGCACGTGGCCTCGCCCGGACCCGGGGGCGCGCGGCCTCACCCGGACCCGGGACCCAGCCTCACCCGGATCCAGGGGTGCACGGCCTCACCCGGACCCGGGATCCAGCTACACTGATTTCTCTCTTCTTGAATTTGAAGAGACTTTGCCTGTGCCCCAATATGTGGTCTATCTTTGAAAATGACCCATGTGCACTTGAGAAGAATGTATATTCTGTGGCTTTGGGGTGGAATGTTGTGAAGATGTCAATTAATTCCATCTGATCTAGTGAGTCATTTAATATTGTTGTTTCTTTGCTGTTTTTTTTTTGCTTAGAGGATTTGTTCGGTGGTGTTAGTGGGGTATTAAAGTCCCCTACTATGACTGTATTGCTGTCAATCTCTCCCTTGATATCCTTCAGAATTTTTTTAAACACATTCTTTTGATATAAGAGAAGAAGGAAGAAGTAGAGAGAGATAGAAACATCAATGATGAGAGAGAATCATTGATCTGCTGCCTCCTGCAAGTCCCCCACTCTGGATTGAGCCCACAAGACAGGGCATGTGCCCTTAACCAGAATCAAACCCGAGACCTTTCAGTTCGCAGGCAGACACTGTATTCACTGAGCCACACCAGCTAGGGCCAGAATTTTTTTTTTAAATGTATTTGGGTGCTCCTATATTGGGTGCATATATGTTTAACAGAGTTATATCTTCTTGTTGAATTGCTCCCTTTAGTATTATGAAGTGACCTTCCTTATCTCTTCTTATGGCCTTCACTTTGAGGTCGAATTTGTCAAATATAAGTATTGCTATCCTAGCCTTTTTTTTAATTTCCATTCGCCTGAAAAACCTTTTTCCATCCTTTCAACATCAGTCTTTGTGAGTCCTTTGTTCTAAGGTGAGTTTCCTGTCGTCATTAGATATAAGGGTCATGTTTTCTTATCCACTCAGCCACATTATGTCTTTTGATTGGGGTATTTAATTGATTTACATTTAAAGTTATTATTGATAGGTACTTGTTTGCCACCATTTTTATTCATTATGCCTGTGTTCCTTCTTCCCTTCCTATTTCTTCTTTTTATAGCAGACCCTTAGCATTTCTTGCATTGCTGGTTTAGTGGTAATAAACTCCCTTAGTTCTTTTTTGTCTGTGAAGCTTCTGATTTCACCCCACAATTTTGATTGATAGCCTTGCTGGGTAAAGTATTCTTGGATTCAGACCCTTACTTTGCATAACTTTGTATATTTCATTCCATTCCCTTCTAGCCTGATGTGTTTCTGTTGAGAAATCAGTTGATATTCTGATGGGAGATCCTTTGTAGGTAACTTTCTGTCTCTCTCTGGCAGCCTTTAAGATTCTTACTTTGTCGTTGGTGTTTGCCAATATAATTATAATGTGTATAGGTGTCAATCTTTTGGGGCTCATGTTGTTTGGGACTCTGTGAGCTTCTTAGATATGTGTGAGTTTTTTCTTCCCAATATCAGGGAAGTTTTCTGTCATTATTACTTCAATCAAGTTTTCTATTCCTTGCTGTTTCCTGTCCTTCTGGCACCCCTATTATGCAGATGTTGTTTGTTCTCTCTTGTCCCACAGTTCCCTTAGGCTCTCCTCCTGTTTTTTAGCTTTTTTTTTTTCTAGATGCTCTGTTTGGGTATTTTTTCCTACCTTGTCTTCTAGCTCACTGATGTGGTCCTCTGTTTCTTCTAGTCTACTGTTGATGCTTTCCACTGAGTTCTTTACAGCAGCGATGTCATTTTTCATTTCTTCTTGGTTCTTCTTCATTTCCTCTTGGTTCTTACACATATTGTTGAATTTGTCTTCCATCCTTTTCAGCGACCTTATGACAATTGCTCTGAATTCTTTCTCTGTCATATTGCTTGCTTCCATTTCATTTACTTCCTTTTCTTGTGATTCCTCCTTTTCTTTCATTTGTGGGCTGTTTCTTTGTCTCCCCATGATCACTCCTCTAAGGATTTCTCGTTATGTAGCTCTCTCTCCTGCATTGATTTAAAGGCACAAAATACAACACAACAAGACACAACACACAGGGCACCAAACACAAATGTATTCACAATACTAATACCCCTAAATAAAAGTGACCACCAGAGAAAAGAGAATTAGGGAATAGAGATGATTGCAAAACTGATATTGAGAAAAGGAAAAAATGTAAGAGAGAGGAGGGGAAAAATACATATATGAGGAGAAAACTCCAATAAAACAACAACTAATCCAAAAAATGCAAACAAAAATCCTCCAAACAATAAACACCTGGATGAATCAGAGGAGGCAGAGCTTATTTCCAGGAAGTAAGGTCAAGGAATTGAATGAATGGGGAAATAGCCACAATTGAGTATAGAGGAGGTAGAAAGAGAATGGGTGTATAAGAAGAAAAGTAAAAAAACTAAATACTATATATATATATATATATATATATATATATATATATATATATATATATAATTTTACTCCTTCTTTAATCTTTCTATGTATTTGTTTACTATTGGAAAAGGAGGATAGAGAGAGATAAGCCTGAGTTGGTAATTGGAATTAGTTAAGCTATTAGTAGAAGAAGAGAACAATCGAGGAGAGGAAAAATAGAAGCAAACAATCAAACAAAAAATGAACAAATAATCAAACAAACAACAAGAAGAGAGACAGAAAGAAAAAGGCAGAAAAGGAAAAATAATTTTGATAGTGAAGAAAGCAAAGAGAGAGATGTGTATGGGTTTGGAGCAGGGGAGAGGAAATTAGATGTATGAGTAAGATCAATTTTTAACAGGGAGAAAAAAGAAAGGGTAGAGAAAAACTAAAGCAGGAACAGGGTAAGAGAAACAAGACAATAAAAGGGGAAAAGTGATGAAGAGAGTGTTGGCATAAAGGAAAAATTGAGATAGAGTAAAATAATGCTAAAGGGAAAATCAAAATAGAATGTATAACACCAATCCCAAAATAAAATAAAATAAAATAAAGAAAAAATAACATAAAATAACACTTTTAAAAAAGGGTACAATAATAGTATTAATACTAACAGTTAAAAATAAAAATATAATAAAAAATAATGTAAAATCAAGTGTGAGAAAAAAAATTTAGTTTCTTAAGTAAAAGATAAAAAATAAAAATGTGAAGTAGTGGAGGTCGTTCACTTCCTCCACTGTTCTGCTTGGCACGTCTTTTTCCTTGCGGGTAGTCAGCACAGGATTGAAGTTCCCTGGTGTCGTAAGCCACAACCCTATTTTCCAGCAGGCGGGATCTCTGCTGTCTGGTTCTCAGTCTGTTGTTAGTTGTATTTGCACACGAGAGTCCATTTCTGGTACAGCCCCGGTGTGGCAGTGTTTCTGTCTTACTATCCTGGGCTGAAAGGCGTCTGGACTCTGGTTCTGTGTGCAATTCTGTGCCCAACTCCGTGCCCGGCTCTGAGGCTGCCTTTCTGGGTCCAGTCCAGCTGTGGGTTACTGTCTAGAGTCCCTTTCTGCCAGCTGCCCTGTGGACCCCCTTCCACATTTGAGGGCTACACTGAACCCAACAGCAGCGAATTTCGTGGGGGACAGTCTTTCTCTGAGACTCTAGTTCCCACTGCACGGTTTCTCCCTCTAGCCTGGATCCCAAATCTCACCTTTCTTCAGGCAATGCCAGCTGTGTTTAATTTGGCAGTTCCGGGTGGGTGCTCTTTGATTCAGCTGTTCCTTCTGCTCTGTGAAAAGGTGCAGGGCCTATCTGGGAATTGGCGCGTTTGTCTCCCCCTGAGCAGACCTTCCAGGCGCCCTTGGTCAGGAAGGTTGGAGTTCCAGCTTTGTGGATTCGCAGATGAGGTACCTGGTCCCTGGGCATTGTGGTTGTAAGGTCCCGGGAGGCATCCAAGATCTCCCCAGTTGAAGGTAACGCTGGGGTTTTGATCACTATCAGTCTCTGCTCACAGCCATCTTGCCTTCAAGATGGCGTGGCCTCTGCTGCAGAGCTGGCCTCTCAGGGAGAGATTACAGCTGCAGTAGAGGCTGCCCTGCCCCCGGGAAGGGGGGCGGGGGAGCTGATTCAGCAGTCCCCACACTTCCCTTGGAGTATAGCTGTCCCTCACTCACAAATACTGACACGCACATCCACGCACTCTCCTTTCCTTCTCTCACTCTTACACTATCTAGCAGCCTGCAGTCCTTTCGGGAGCCACCTAGGATCCTCCAATTTTTCTTGTTTTGAGGTATGCCTGTTGTGCTATGAACTTCCCTCTCAGGACTGCTTTTGCTGTGTCCCCGAGATATTGCATTGTTTTGTGTTTATTTTCATTTGTTTCCAGGAAGGTTTTTAAATTTATTTATTGATGTTGTTGGTAGCCCATTCTTTGTTTAATAACATGCTATTTAGCCTCCATGTGTTTGAATGTTTTGGGGTGTTTTTACTATAGTTGATTTCTAATTTCATTCCACTGTGATATGAGAAGTAGCTTGATAGGATTTTGATCTTCTTGGACTGGTAGAGACTTGTTTTGTGCCCTAACATGTGGTCTATCTTTGTGAATGATCCATGTGCACTTGAGAAAAATGTACTATATTCTGCTGCTTTGGGGTGAAATGTTCTATAAGTGTCCATTAAATCCATCTGATCTAGTGTGTCCTTTAGAGTCACTGTTTCTTTGTCACGTTTTTGTTTGGAAGATGTATCCAGTGAAGTCAGCAGGGTGTTAAAGTCCCCTGCTATGACTGTATTGTTGTCAATCTGTCCTCTAGCAGTTAAAGTCTAGCAGTTTTTTAAATATATTTAGGTGCTCCTATATTGGGTATATATATATGATTACCAAGGTTCTATCCTCTTGTTGGATCCATCCCTTTTGTATTATGTACTAATGTGGTCTTTGTTGTCTTTAGTGATGGTCTTCATATTGAAGTTTATTTTGTCGGATATGAGTATTGATACTCCAGCTTTTTTTTTTTCCTTTCCATTTGCATGGAAAACTTTTTTTCCATTCCTTCACTCTCATCCTGTGCATGTTTTTTGTTCTGAGGAGGATCTCTTATAGACAGCATATAGTTAGCTCATGTTTTTGTATCCATTCAGCTATCCTATGCCTTTAGATTGGATCATGTATTTCATTTACATTTTGGGTTATTATTGATAGGTACTTATTTATTGCCATTTTAATTCTGTATGTGTAGGTTTCTCTCTCTGTTTCTCCTTCTCATTACAGCAGTCCCTATAGCATTTCTTGTAATGCTGGCTTGGTGGTGATGTACTCCTTTGGCCTTTTTTTCTTGACTGGGAAGCTCTTTATTTGACTGTCTATTTTGAATGATATCCTTGCAGGATATAGTGATCTTAGTCTTAGATCCGTGCTTTCCATTACCTTGACTACTTCATGCTATTCCCTTCTGGCCTATAGAATTTCTGATGAGAAATCAGATGTCAGCCTTATGGGAGCTCCTTTGTAGATAGCAGTTTGCTTTCTTCTTGTTGCCTTTAAGATTCTTAGTCTTTAATTTTTGGCATTTTAATTATGATGTGTCAAGGCAGGGGCCTGCTTGGGTTCTTCTTGCTTGGAGCTCTCTGTACCTTCTGAACTTGTGTGACTTTTTCCTCCCCCAGGTTAGAGAAGTTTTCTGCCATTATTTCGTCAAACATTGACCAGCTGGCTCCTCCACGCCCCCTACTGGGGAATTGAGCCCGCAACCTGGGCATGTGCCCTGAACAGGAAGTGAACTGGCCACCTTTGGGATGACACTCAACCAACTGAGCCACACTTGCCAGGGCCACAAGCTTCCTTTGAGGATGAGATGAGATGGTACTTGGGGAAGAAAATTCATTTAGCAAAAGTTTATTGACACCTTCCATCTGTTCAGCCACTGTGTTATATTAATATAAATTGTCAGTGTATTTTGTACATTAATTGACTATTAGCATGCATTGAGTGTTTGCATGTAAAGCAAATAGACTCAGAGAGATTAAAAAAGTTGCACAGGTGCCTGGTGGAGTGAGAAGCAGGACTCAAACCCAGATCTGAGCCCCAGGTTGCAGCTCAATATCTCTAATCTCACTCCCTTCAATAAGAGTGCCGTTCTCTCTGCAGAATGACCCCGTGAAGACAGCCAAAGTAGAGTGTGGGGACTTTTACAACACTGGGGACAAAGCATCTATTGATGAAGAGGGCTACATCTGGTTCCTGGGGAGGGACGATGACATCATCAACGCCTCTGGGTAGGTGTGGCTGACCTGGGCCTGGCAGGCTCTAGCTTGCTTCACCATTCCTCAGTGCATTGGGGATGGGACCTGCAGCCTGTTCCTGAATGCAGCCATTTCTACAGGGACCTGGCCTGGGGTATCTGTGCATCTCCCCCAACATCAAAATAAAGTTCAAGAAGGCCTGGAATTGCAACCACAGGAGACATCACGCAATTTAGAGAGGGGATATAGGATTGCGAAGGGAGACCTTGTTTGAGCCCCCATTTGTCCCCATTGGGTGCAGGAAATTATTCTCTGTGTTCCTCTAATGGGACACATGTCACAGAACAACAAAAGTAATAGCAGCTATGCTTGTGGAGTACTTACTGTGTGAACGTACACTCCTCTGTGCTTTGCTTCTCCCAGTAGATGCCATTATTGTGCCTGTTTTACAGATGAGAACACTGAGTCACTGACCAGTGAACTAAGTTGTGAAAGTTTCCAAGATAGTGCAGGGAGAGGCCCAGATTTGAACCGAGGTAGTGTGGCTCCCCATCTGTTGTCCATACCGCTTAGGTGATGTGGGGAGAAAAAGTGACACAAGTAACAACTTCCCTTGGATGCATCAGGGAAATTAGGTTTGTTTTACTTTTTAAATTTCTACATGAGATGCTGATGTAGTGAGACAGAATTTCCCTAAAGGTTTAAGACAAAGTTTGAGGCTCCCAAGACTACAGTAAGAGTCCTGATAGGAAGATCCTTGTGCCACGCCCACACCTTCCATCTGCCTACAGCCCTGGAGGACAGCCTCCCACCCCACCGCCCACCAGAGGCAGTGAGGGGAGGCCCGGGGAGCATCTGAGCTTGCAATGCCCAGGTCTTCACATCCTGGTCCACACAGAGCCTTTTCACAGTCCCCTGGCTCCGTGAAGGTTGCCCTCTGTGCCCAGGGAAGTGTGACTCCCACACATGAGATGGGAGGGCCTGGGTCACTCCAGCCCTGGCATCTGCTCAGAAGCAGAGCAGGAACCATTGGTCGCGCAGGTACCGCATTGGGCCGGCAGAGGTGGAGAACGCCCTGGCTGAGCATCCGGCGGTGGCTGAGTCAGCTGTGGTGAGCAGCCCGGACCCAATCCGAGGGCAGGTGAGGAGGACAGGAGGTCATGGGGTCTGCCTGTGGGCACTGGAAGGCTGGTGCAGGGGAATCTTCCGGAGCAGTGGGTATGCGGGGCGAACTTATACCATGTGGGCCGCAGAAGGCACTGTGGCAACATCCATAACAATCCTGACTAGATACTGGGTGTGCTGGCTCATTTAACCCTCACAACAACCTAATGAGTTAGAGACTCTTACTTATTATACCCTTTTAATAGACAGAGAAACAGCATAAAGAAGTTAAATAACTTGTCCGGATTACACTGTGGAGGAGCCAGGATGGATATCTGAGCACTCTGTTTCCAATGCATTCATTGGATTTATTGAGCACCTACTAGGTACAAGGCCTGTGCAATTCAATGGGGACATAAATCCTATATGATAAAAGATTAATATGCAAATCAACCTAATGGCAGAACAATTAGAACTTGCCCTGACCACAATAGGGCAGACGCTCAATGTTGGAGCTTCCCTCTGGTGGTCAGTCTTGTGCTTATGGCAGGTGAGTGCAGTGGCAGTGGCAGGAGCCTCTCCTGCCTCTGAGAGGAGCAGGCCTAATCTGGCAGTCGGACATCCCCCAAGGGCTCTGGGACAGCCAAAGGGCGCTGGACAGGCTAAGGGACCCCCTGGCTAGTGCACGAATTTTGTGCACCAGGCCTCTAGTTACAATATAAAAGCAATAAGTTCAGCACAGCCAATCTGACTCATTGGTTGAGTGTAAACCCAGCAATGAGGTTTGATTCCCAGTCAGGGCACATGCCAGGTTGTGGGCTAGATCCCCAGTAGGGGGCCTACAGGAGGCAGCAGAGTGATGATTCTCTCTCATCATTGATGTTTCTATCTCTCCCCCTCCTTTCCTCTCTGAAATAAAAAAAAGACATGTATTTTTTTAAAAAGAAACTTAAAAAATGAAAACAATAAGTTCAGTAAGTTACCAATAATTATTAAATGCCCACAGGTTCCAGGCACAGAACTGTACATACATTAGTGGTAAAAATGGTGATGAAAATAATGATGCTGGGGATAATAATAAAGTTAAATTAGGTGCATGTTTTATGTGTACTAGCTCATGGAATCTTAACATAAGGCCTCCATTTTCTGCTCCATGGGATGAACCTGTACTCTGCGCAAGTCACAGAGAAGGAATTTGAGGTTAAGTAATTTTGCAAGGGAAAGAGTAGAAATTGAAGTATTTGGATTTAAACCTGGTCTTGTCCGTTTCCAAAGGCTCGGGTGTCTGCTTGTTTTGCCATTCATTGCATAAACACTTACTTTTTAAACCAGGCAACTGGGTGGCACTGACCCTGAGCCCCCGCTCTGGTTCTGCGTTGCAGGTGGTGAAGGCCTTCATTGTCCTGACCCCACAGTTTCTGTCCCATAACCCAGACCAGCTCACCCAGGAGCTGCAGGAGCATGTGAAGTCGGTGACGGCCCCGTACAAGTACCCGAGGAAGGTGAGTGGGACCCATGCTCGTGCCCTTCTGAACTCCGCTTCCCCAAGTCTGGTCGGGTGGCCAGGAGATGCTGAAACCGAACATAGAACGAGCATTTTTCTCTGCAGAAGAAGTAATTGGGCTTAGGTGTGGATGCAGCCAACTGAATGGGATGGAACCTCTGTTCTGGGTGGGAATCCCCTAAATGTGCTGCACATTACCCTGAGAGCAAAAAACCCACACCAGTGCCCAAAGCTACCGAAGGAGGGTATTTACCATCTTTCAAAATTTGAAAAAGACATCCAAATCAGCCACTTTCTAACTATTCTTAAACGTGATTCACACTAAGAAATACATTTGATATTGCCAATCAATACTTACTTATGTACACAACAAACAAATGTTAACAAAATTATATATATCCTTAAAACAGGTAGTTCATTCTTTTTTTAGATACAAAATGCATTAATATTTCAAGAAAAACAATTTTAAATATAATAATGTTACATTCAATAAACAATATTTCAAGAAAAATGATTTTAAATATCATATATTACATGGAATAAACATTAATATTTAAAGAGCACAATGATTTTAAATATAATAATATTACCAAAACTGTACTAATATAGTATAGTATCACAAAGGTTGGAGAAAATATTAAAAATCTGCAAATAACAGGATTATTTTTATTACATTCTAAATATTTTTTTCTCTGGCTCTATTTTTGTTCATCAGTTTTTGTTGTTCATTATATTCCACAAATGAGTGACATCATGTGATATTTATCTTTCTCTGACTGGCTTATTTCACTTAACATAATACTCTCCATGCTGTTGCAAATGGTTAGAGTTCCTTCCTTTTTACAGCAGCATAGTATTCCATTGTGTAGATGTACCACCATTTTTTAATCCACTCATCTGCTGATGGGCACATATGCTGTTTCTAAATCTTAGCTATTGTAAATTGTGCTGCTATGAACATAAGGGTGCATACATCCTTTCTGATTGGCGTTTCTGATTTCTTGGGATATATTCCTAGAATTGGGATCACTAGTTCAAATGGCAGTTCCATTTTTAATTTTTGGAGCAAACTCCATACTGTTTTCCACAGTGGCTGCACCAGTCTGCATTCCCATCAGCAGTGCATCAGGGTTTCTTTTTCTCCGCATCCTCGCCAGCACTTGTCATTTGTTGATTTGTTGATGATAGCCATTCTGACAGGTGTGAGATGATACCTCATTGTCGTTTTAATTTGCATCTCTTGGATGATTAGTGACTTGGAGCATGTTTTCACATGTCTCTTAGCCTTCTGTATGTGCTCTTTTGAAATTGTCTATTTAGGTCCTTTGCCCACTTTTTTGATTGGATTGTTTATCTTCCTTTTGTTAAGTTGTATGAGTTCCCTGTAAATGTTGGAGATTAAACCCTTACCTGAGAGAGCATTGGCAAATGTGTTTTTCCATGCAGTGGGCTCTCTTGTTGTTTTGTTGATGGTTTCTTTTGCTGTGCAAAGCTTTTTATTTTGATGTAGTCCCATTTGTTTATTTTCTCCTTAGTTTCCATTGTCCTATGAGCTGTATCCGTAAAGATATTGCTATAGCATAGGTCTGATATTTTGCTGCCTATGGATTCTTCTAAGATTTTTATGATTTTCCGACTTGCATTTAAGTCCTTTGTCCATTTTGAGTTTATTTTTGTGTATGGTGTAAGTTGGTGGTCTAGTTTCATTTTTTTGCATGAATTGTTCCAATTATCCCATACCATTTATTAAAGAGATTTTCTTGACTCCATTGTATGCTCTTCTTTCCGTTGTCAAATATTAATTGAGCTTTATGGCTTGGGTTGATTTCTGGGTTCTCTGTTTAGTTCCATTGGACTATATGTCTGTTCTTGTGCCAGTACCAGGCAGTTTTGAAAACAGTGGCTTTGTAATATAGCTTGATATTTGGTATTGTGATCCCTCCAACTTTGTTCTTCTTCCTCAGGATTGCTGAGGCTATTCAGGGTCTTTTTTTTTTTTAATCCCATATGAGTTTTTGGAGAGTTTGTTCAAGGCCTGTGAAATATTCCATTGGTATCTTAATGGGGATTGCTTTGGGTAGTATGGACATTTTAATGATGTTGATTTTACCAACCCATGAACATGGTATATTTTTCCACTTGTTTATATCTTCCTCTATTTCTTCTTTCAATGTCCTATAGTTTTCAGAGTATAGGTCTTTTACCTCTAAGTTATGTTTATTCCTGGTATCTTAATTTTTTTGGTGCAATGATAAATGGGATTGTTTTTTTAGTTTCTCTTTCTGTGAATTCATTTTCCTATATAATAAAAGGCTTATATGCAAATTGAGCGAATAGCAGAATGACCAGTCACTATGATTTGCACTGACCATCAGGGGGCAGACACTCAACACAGGAGCACTGCTCAGCCTGAAGGTGGTCTCATGGTTGGCAAGCACAGTGGCTTCTCCCGCCTCTGCAGTAGCGCTAAGGATGTCCGACTGCCGGCTTAGGCCTGCTCCCCATGGTGAGAGGGCCTAACCCATCAGTCGGACATCTCTGAGGGTTCCTGGACTATGAGAGGGCGCAGGCCAGGCTGAGGGACACCCTCAAGTGCACGAATTTTGTGCTCTGGGCCTCTTGTTGGTGTATAAAAAAGCCATAGATTTCTGGGTGTTTCCTTTATATTCTGCTACATTGCCAAATTCATTTATTAAGTCAAGTAGTTTTTTGTTGGAGTCTTTAGGGTTTCCTATGTACAATATCATATCATTTGCAAATAATAAGTTTTACTTCTTCTTTTCCAATGTGGATACCTCTTATTTCTTCTTCTTGCCGGATCACTATGGCTAGCACTTCCAGTACTATGTCAAACAGGAGTGGTGAACGTGGGCATCCCTGTCTTGTTCCTGTTCATAGGGGAAATGGTTTTCGTTTTTGCACATTGAGTATGACGTTTGTTGTTGGTTTATCATATAGGCCTTTATCATGTTGAGATATGCTCCCTCTATTCCCAGTTTCCTGAGACTTTTTATAAAAAATGGGCGTTGGATTTCGTCAAATGCTTTTTCTGCATGTATTGATATGATCATGTTATATATGTCTTTCAATTTGTTTATATGATGTATCACATTGATTGATTTGCCAATATCTTACCAGCCTTGCAACCCTGGAATAAATCCCACTGGATCATGGTTTATGATCTTTTTAATATATTGCTGGATGCGATTTGCTAATATTTTGTTGAGGATTTTAGCATCTATGTTTATCAGGAAAGTTGGCCTGTAATTCTCTTTCTCTTAGTGTCTTTATCTGGTTTTGGAATTAGGATAATGTGGGCCTCATAGAAAGAGTTTGGATGTGTTCCTTCCTCTTGGATTTTCTGAAATAGTTTGAGTAGTATAGATGTTAGTTGTTCTTTGAATGTTTGGTAAAACTCCCCTGTAAAGCCATCTGGACGCAGGCTTTTGTTTGATGGGAATATTTTTATTACTGCTTCAATTTCATCAGTTGTTATTGGCCTATTCAGATTTTTTGAATCTTCCTGATTTAATTTTGGGAGATTGTATTTTTCTAGGAATTTGTCTATTTCATCCACATTGTCCAGCTTGTTGACATATAGTTGTTCATGGTATTTTCTTACAATCCTTTGTATTTCTATGGTGTCAGTGGTTTCTTCTCCACTTTTGTTTCTGATATTATTTATTTGGGTCCTCTCTCCTTGTTTCTTGATGAGTCTGGCTAATGGTTTATCAGTTTTGTTTATCCTTTCAAAGAATCAGCTCTTGGTTTCATTGATTTTTTTGTAATGTTTTTTTAGTCTCTATGCGATTTACTTTTGCTCTAATCTTTATTATTTCCTTCCTTCCACTTACTCTGGGCTTTTCTTGCTGTTCTCTTTCTAGTTCTTTAAGTTGAAAGTTTAAATAGTTTATTGCTGATTTTTCTTGTTTTTTGAGGTATGCCTGTAGCGTTATGAACTTCCCTCTCAGGACTGCTTTTGCTGTGTCCCAGAGATTTGTGGTTGTTTGTGTTCATTTTCATTTGTTTCCAGAAAGTTGTTGATTTCTTTCTTGATCTCATTGGTAACCCATTCTTTGTTTAATAACATGGTATTTAGCCTCCATGTGTTTGAATGTTTTGGGGTGTTTTTATTGTAGTTGATTTCTAATTTCTTTATACTGTGATATGAGAAGAAGCTTGATAGGATTTCAGTCTTCTTGAACTTGTAGAAACTTGTTTTGTGTCCTAACATGTGGCCTATCTTTGTGAATGAACCATGTGCACTTGAGACGAATGTATATTCTGCTGCTTTTTGGTGAAATTTTCTATAAATGTCAATTAAATCCATCTGATCCAGTGTATTCTTTAGAGTCTCTGTTTCCTTGTTAAGTTTTTGTCTGGAAGATCTATCCAGTAAAGCAGAACGGTGTTAAACTCCACTGGTATGACTGAATTTTTTTCTTTTTCTCTGTTAAAGTCCTCTGGAATTATCTATAGCTATAGCTATATCTTATGAGAGAGAATCATTGATCAGTTATAGCTATATCTATTTAGGTGCTCCTATATTGGGTGCATTGATGTTTGCCAGGGTTCTATCCTCTTGTTGGATCCATTCCTTTAGTATTATGTAGTTATCTTTGCTGTCTCTCATGATGGCCTTCATTTTGCAGTTTATTTTGTCAGATATGAGTATTGCTACTCCAGTTTTTTATTCTTTTCCACTTGCATGGAAAATATATTTTCCATCCTTTAACTCTTTTCCTCTGTGTGTCTTTTGTTTTGGGATGGGTCTCTTGTAGACAGTATATAGTTGGATCTTGTTTTTGTATCCATTCAGCTACCCTATGCCTTTTTAAAAATAAATATATATTGATTTCACAGAGGAAGGGAGAGGAAGAGATAGAGAGAGAAACATCAATGATGAGAGAGAATCATTGATCAGCTGCCTCCTGCACACCCCCCACTGGGGATTGAGTCTGCAACCCAGGCATGTGCCCTGACCGGGAATCGAACCGTGACCTCCTGGTTCACTGGGGGATGCTCAACCACTGTCCATGCCAGCCGGGCCCCTACACCATTTGATTGAAACATTTAATCCATTTTCATTTAGGGTTATTATTGATAGGTACTTATTTATTGCCATTTTAAGTCTGTATGGCTAGGTTTCTCTATTTTTTTTTTTCTTCTTCTCATTACAGCAATCCCTTTAGCATTTTTTGTAATGCTGGTTTGGTGATGATATACTTCTTTGGCCTATTTTTTTGGGGGGCCTGGGAATATCATTATTTGATCATGTATTTTGAATGATAGACTTGCTGGATATAGTACTCTCGGTCACAGATCCTTGATTTCCATTATCTAGAGTCTTCATGCCATTCCCATCTGGCCTGTAGAATTTCTGATGAGAAATCAGGTGTCAGTCTTGTGGGAACTCCTTTGTAGGTAACAGTTTTCTTTCTCTTGCTGCATTTAAGATTTTCTCTTGGTCTTTAATTTTTGGCATTTTAATGATGATGTCTGGTCATGGGCCTGTTTGGGTTCTTCTTGTTTGGGGTTCTCTGTGCTTCCTGAACTTGTGTGACTTTTTCCTTTACCAGGTTAGGGAAGTTTTCTGCCATTAGTTTTTGAAACATGTTCTCTATGCCTTTCTCCCTTTCTGCCTCTTCTGGCTCTCCTGCTATTCTAATATTGTTATGTTTCATGTTGTCCCATAGCTTCCTTAAGCTGTCCTCCTGTTTTTTAATGGTTTTTCTTTTTGGTTCTGTGATTGAGTGATATTTTCAACTCTGTCTTCTAATTTACTGATTTGATCCTCAGCTTCCCCTAATCTTCTGTGTATTCCTTCCAATGTGTTCTTTGTGTTATGTCATTCTTTATCTCAGACTGTTCTTTTTTCATACCTACTACATATTTTTTCATGATGTTGAGCACTTTTACCATAATTACTCTGAACTCTGATTCAGATAAACGTCATCTCTGCTTCATTTATCTCTTCTGAAGAATTCTCTAGTTCTTTTATTTGGGGGTTGTTTCTTTGTCTCCTCATTTTGGCTGGCTGTTTGGATTTGTGACTATGTATTAGGTAGATCCTCTACACCTCTCAATCTCTAGTGCAGGACAGTGTTAAAAGTTGTTTCAGACTAATTAGATCAAACAATGACTCAAAGCCTCCATAGGCTGCCTCTAATTACAGACTGCTAGGATTCCAACTTGAATTGCCACCAGGCAATTGTTGGCAGGTGTGGCAAGAGGTTTTTCTATAGTTTGGGGCAGTTGCTTTTTTTGGAGGCTAACTGATACTCTTAATCTCTTAAGTGGCCTCAGGGCGAGATGTTTTCCAATAGGGTGTATCAACTGTCTCCCCCCAGGCAAGTCAAATGTCTCTGTAGGGAAGATGTCCCCTTGAGGGAATGACTCAGACCAGGAAACTTGGGGTGTCTGCCTTCTGATCTCTATCCCTGAGTTCCCAGTTCTAGTTTCTGCTCTCACAGCTTCAGTCCAGTTCACCCTCCCTCTGCCGGAGCACAAGGTGGGTGGCTCCACAGGGAATTTAGTGTGTTGGCCCTTTAAGAGCATACCTGAATTTTCAGCTCTTACTGCTTGGCAGATAGCACCTCACTGCTTTTCAGACCCAGATGTTATGTGGGTATCCTCCTCATTTTTTTTCTCTGTGCTGGGGAGCTCAGCTTCGGGTTAGACCCCAGAGTTCTCAGTGGCACCCCCAACAGCTGAGATATCTCTCCGGGACTTCAGTTGCTGTCCTTGGGCACCCAGCCAGCCCTTTCGCGCCTCGGCCCCTCCTACAAGTCTCTATGCAGTCTCGACTTTTGGTTCTCGGACATCAGGGTTCATTCCTGCAAGTTTTCCTTTGATTATTGAGGAAGTATTTCTCTATTTTAGTTGTAATACCAGTTTGTTCCTGGGAGCATATCTCTGCAGCATCCACTTCCTCTGCTGCCATTTTAAATCTCATCTGTGGCTGTTCATTCTTATTCTTTATATTCTACTGCATTTGTTTTCTGTTTACCTCTTTATTTATTGTCAATCCTCACCTGATGATATTTTTTCCATTGGTTTTTAAAGAGAGTGGAAGAAAAGGAGGGAGGGAGAGAGGAAGAGAGAGAGAGTTAGAGAGAGAGAGAGAGAGAGAGAGACATTGGTGTAGAGAGACACATCAACTGGCTGCTTCCTGTACGCACCCCAACTGGGGCCTGGGATGGAAACTGCAATCCAGGTACATGCCCTTGATCTAGAATCACAGGCACGACAGTTTGCTTTGTGGGCTGATGCTCCAGTCACTGAGAAACACTGGCCAGGGCTGCATTTGTACATTAGAGAAATTATAAAATTATTTGTAAAATGTAATATTATCTTGTAATTTTTAATGATGTAGATTTTTATTTTTAATATAGAGGTGCCACAATATATTATTAAGACAAAAAGCAGGCTATGAGAAAATATACATAATATTATTGTATTTGTTTAAAAACAAAGTTTGAAAGGATACATATGCCAACAAGTGAACATTTCCTTCATTGTCTGAATGTTTATAGTCAGTGCATGTTGTAAAGCTGTGTAGCTAACAGTTACTGAATATTTATGTCAAGTGCCAGGCCCTGGATTCGATGCTTCATGTGCATTCTTATTTCATTGAATCCTCTCCGCAGCCTGAGATGGTCTAACCATGTATTTTACGGAGTTGAAATTGAGGCTCAGAGAATAGAGTTAATCCAGGCAGAGCTGGACCTCAATCCACGTGTCTCTAACAGCAGCACCGTTCGTGCTTTAACGTTAGGCTCTGCTGCCTCCTGGAGAGTAGAATAGGGGATGCCTACCAGTTAGGACGGGCTAGACCATTTTGGCGCCATGCCCCATCTAAGCATCTCTAAATTCCTGAGGCCCCCCTTGTGACATATATGTTTTATTATTTGAGAAGTGAACTCCTATTCATGTGGAGGAAGCCTAAAAGGCCATTAACTTGGTCTAAATAAGCTTCCAAAGAACATGGCATCCATGCAAGAGAAAAAAGAATGAAAGGACAGTTGAAGTACTGAAGAAAAAATCACTAAGAAATTGCTTAAAAATAATGATAATATGAAGTGACTAGGGGCCCGTTTTGCAGGAAGATTCCTGCAAGACTTCCGGCGGGCTTCCGTCCCACCACCTCCACCTCTCCCGGCCCCTCCCCACCACCTCTCCCGCTTCGGCAAGCAGGGCAGGGTGGGCAGGGCGCGCCCCGCCCCATCCACCCGCCCTGCCGCGCCCTCGGCCGTGTGCGCTCCTGCCGCCACTGTGCTCCCCGACCCGCCGCGCCTGCTGCTGCCTCTGTGGCCGCATGTGGCACCCGTACTTTCCCTCCAGCAGCCGCGTTGCTTCCCACTTTCCCTCCCTCTTCCTTCTATGCTGCCTTCAGTCTTCACTCCTCCCTCCCTCAGTGTATGCAAATTAACTGCCATCTTGGTTGGGTTAATTTGCATACTTGCCCTGATTGGCTGGTGGGCGTGCCGAAGGTGTGGTCAATTTGCATATTACTCTTTTATTAGGTAGGATATGAAAAAATAGCAAATAAAGTTTCAAAACATATAATGCAGAACTGAAATGCATAAATATGTTGCAATATATATTTATACTAGATCCCTGGTGCATGAAAATTCATGCACTGGATGGGGGAGGGGGGGGTTCCTCAGCCTGGCCTGTCCCCTCTCACAGTCCAGGAGCCCTAAGGGGCAGGAGGCAACCTGGCGATCAGGAGAAGGCGATGCCCCCATCACACCCCTCTTGCTGCCACTGCCAGCAGCGAAAGCCTCAGCCAGCCCTGGTTATCTGCCTTCGGGTGGCCCTGAACAGCTGGGCAGCCACCATCTGAGACTTGTCGGCACCTTGGCCAGCCCTGGGTGGCTGGGGGGCTGAGGAGGCTGGGCGCCACCATCATTTGGCTGTGGGCGCCACCATCTTTGAGAGCATGGCAGTCAATTAGCATATTCCCTCCTTATTGGCTGTGGGTGCAGCCATCTTTGAGGGCGGGGCACTCAATTAGCATATTCCTTCCTTATTGGCTCTAAATGCTGCCATCATTGCAATGGTGTGAGGGTCAGTTAGCATTTTCCCCTCTTTATTCGATAGGATACTGTATATGAGGCCCCTAGAACCATAAGAAATGGGAAAAATTCACAGTTGATAACTCATTCTCAAATTGCTCCCCTTAAAAATCAAATTGACCCTGTGTGGGGCGTGTGCCCCATGTTAGACACCACTTGGCTAAATGTTATTGTAACAAACAACCCCACAGCCACGTGGCTTATTGTAAGAAAGGCTCATGCCACATGCCCGCCCTGGTCTCCTGGGACCAGGATAGAGAAGCAGCCCCCACGTAGGCACCTGCCAGGTGCTGTCAGAGATGGACAGAGAGGGTGGCCAGGCTCAGAGGTTCCGACTTCCTGTGAGAGGTGCCATGCTTCCCTCCACCACATTTCATTGGTCAGTGCACGTCACAGGCTGCAGCAGCTCCAGGGGCTCAGGAGGAGGACCTGACGTACTTGGCCCCCACCATTGAGGCCACCACCTGCTGCAGCATGTTTGGGGACGTGCAGGGTGAAGAGAGGAGTGGGGACGGGTAGGAAGTGACAGCAGGACTCAGGATGGTTTGCTTTCTCCTCACCCAGGTGGAGTTTGTCCCTGAGCTGCCCAAAACCGTCACTGGCAAGATCAAACGGAGTGAACTTCGGGAAAAGGAGTTCGGTCAGATGCAACCGCAGTAAATTCAGCATCCTTCTGAGTGTGACCTTGGGCACACGCCTGGCTGCCGCGGTGCCCCCACATGGCTGGGCGAGGTGGGGGTGCTGAGGGCTGATTGGGAAAGGCCCAGGACTGCCTGCATTCCTGCATTTCTGTTCTTTTAAGTTCACATCAGTGACTACCCTGCCTCCAAGGCTCTTGTTCCTTTGGATTGCCCAGGCTGGTGCTCAAATTGGGGCTGAAGATAATAAAGTGCTGACATCAACATCAAGAGTGATCCTGCGTTGTGCATTCATCATGTACATGAGCCTGTGGTAAATGCGGTCCCTCCTTGCCCTTCCCCCTCCCCTTAGAGAGAGCACAGGGCATGGTTCTCGCTCCTGTTGCCTCCTGCACATACCCCAGTGTTCCCAAGTGGCCCTGCACGTTCAATAGATGTCAAGGACCCAGATTTCCAAAAGTGATGCTCCATGCAGCCCAGGCACTTTCCTCAGCTAGGTCCCAGCCTAGGTCCGGCGTGGGCAAGTGAGTGACCTGTTCTCCAGGCACTGGAGTTCCACAGGACTTTCCCAGCCTTCTCCAGTGGTGCCCAGTCCCTCATTCCTAGGAGGGGTCAGGGGCCTAGGAGTCTTACCCCTCAGCTTTCCCCCATGTGCAACCACCCACGCATTCCTTCCCAGGGATCCAGGGTCTTCCTGCCCTACTCCCAGGGCCCAGAGTCCTCCCTAAAAACTCTCCCTCCACACTCTTTAAGTTCTTTCAACTATCAGAGTCTTTTCCAACCCGTCCCACAACCTGGGCATGGGGTTCTATGAACTGACCTTCACTTCATCCATCCTTGGGATGGGACCCACAGGGGCACAGGCTGGGAGGGGCAGGGGCAGAAGGGGCTCAGCCTGGGGGTGAGGAAGAAGCACATACTGTCTCCTTATTAAGCTGATAGAGTCTCTGCCATGTTTTGATGTTTCCACCTTCACACGTGGTTTCTAGGACTAGTGAGTCAGGGAAGAGTGTGGAGACTCAGACCTACCCTGAAATGCCCTAGACCAGTGAGTTATGTCACTTCCAACTGGGGTTCACAGACCAGAACTGGAATTCAGTGGCCTCATTCTAATTGCAAGAGAGTCTTGGCAGTGAAAGAAACATGTGCACACAGTCTTCAGAGAGTTCTACATCTCTACCATATTCCCATTGTCAAAGGTGAGAAAACCGAGGCACCAAGGGACAAGAAACCTTCTCAATGTCACAGAGCTGGCAACTGGCAACTGACCGAAGCCCAGGCTTCCTGGCCCCTGTGTTCTTGACCCCAACACTGATGTTACAGTCCCACACAGGAGATCCACTGAGATCCAGAGAGGATCCCATGGACTTTTCTTCTTGTCCCCATTCTCTTCTCAAAAGTGAGGAGTGACTGCTTTTTCTGCTTGAATGACAGGGTTCTTTTTGTAGTTTGATACTTTGGATGTTTAACCTATACTAGCCCTGCCTTCTCACTCACTCCTTCCATGAACTAAAAGGCTGTCTGAGTTGAAAGTTTATCATTAATGAATCACTCAGGAAGAACAAGACCCACACTCAGAACCAAGTGTCAGCCACGGCAGGGGTGTTCTAGGTGTTTCCAGCAATCTTTGGTGGTGATTGGAACAGTGGTATTTCTCTCCTGGTTCAATGGAGGTTGGGAGGTAAAATGTCATGGGAAAGTTGGGCCAGAAGAGTAGAGATGCGCTACCCCCCAACAACACCCCAAAATGGCTCTAGTAGAGAATTAACAGTTCTAGCCACTACCTGTGACAATACCACTCACATGTGCATGCCTGGGCCAGGTGCTTCCCAGGCATTACCTCATGCAGTCCTTTCAGAGAGCCCAGGGGACACATCTGAGCAGCAACCCCCACACCTCCCTTTTTCAGACCAGAAGACCACGGTTAGAATAGCAAATGGCCTGCACATGGGCCATCTTATAAATGGCTGAGCCAGAATTTCAGCTCCAGACTTTGGGATTCCAAAGACCCTGCATTTCGCTAGTACAACAACGGTATACTTCAAATCCCAAACTAGTACAAACGACCAACATTGATTATGCCAAGCACTGTGCTATATGCTTCCACAAACTATTCCATCTAATCAGAACCACAACAAAACAACCATACCCTGGCTGGGTGGCTCAGTTGGTTACAGTGTCATCCAGATACGCCAAGGTTGTGGGTTTGATCCCTGGTCTGGGCACATACAAGAAGCACTCAATAAATGCATAAATAAATGGAACAACAAATCTCTCTCTCTCTCTCTCTCTCTCTCTCTCTCTCTCTCTCTTTCTCTTTCTCTCTCTCTCATCAATACAAATACACATAGGAGATTAGGTGTCATTGTTGTCACCCCCATTTTATGAATAAGGAAACCAAAGCTTAGAGAAAGGAGGTCAGTGAAGGTCAAAGAAATGATAAATGGCAGATGTGAGGCTTCAACATAAACCTTTCTGCCTCCAGAGCACTGGCTTTAACTACTGGGCAACACTGCCTTTTGCCTCTCATTTAAATGTGAACATTGGAGGGACAGGGCTGGGAAAGGGGAGCCAGTGAGCCACAGAGAACAGTGAGAGAGCTGCATTTGACCTTGTTTGTTCATTCACGCTGCACGTCATCCCACAAGAATTGGAGGTGACTTCATATGGTTTGTTTTTCTTTTCTCTTTATTGTTGAAAGTATTACAGATGTCCCTCCCTTTCTGCCCATTGACCCCCTCCCCCCCGCTCCCACCTATATGGTTTGTCTTTCTAACGATGTGTCTCCATGCAGGCCTAAGATTGCCCTCTGCCCTATCCTACCTGAGTAGCTTCTTCCTTCTGAATCATCCAATACCTGCCAAGTTTTCTACCCCATGTGTGGCCAGGAGCTATTTGGTTATGTACACACCCCTGGAAACTGCTGACCAGAGAGACCTACACATTCAAACTTCACTTTTCTTTTCTGTGACAATCGGAGACCTGACCCAACTGTCTCCTAGACAATCCCCAGTTCCAGGTAAGACGGAGGCAAATGAGAGGTGAATGGCAGCTTCTCTCTCTCTCTCTCTCTCTCTCTCTCTCTCTCTCTCTCTCTCTCTCTCTCTCTCTCTGTGTGTGTTTGTGTGTGTCTGTTTGGGCCAGTAAGTATATACAGAGTCGGGAACTGAAAATCTGCAAGCCCGACTGTAGGTTGGCTGGCCTTGGGTAAGTGTCCTAACCTCTCTGATACTTCATTTCCTTAACTGAAAGATGAAGGTGGTGATGTTGAGTAGGGGATCCATGGGGATATGCATAGGCTGTGCCTAGCACAGTGGCTGGCACATAGCAGGTGATCAATGTAATGTTAGACAGCTGTGCATGGGGTGGAGGGTGCAGAGGGAGTAAAAAAGACCGACAAGGTGAATATTTGGAAAAAGACTCCACTATGGAGTAGTGGGTTCACATTATATAAAGGGCATGGCTTTCATTTTTTTAAAAATTTTCATACCTAACAGGGGGGTGGGCTTTAGAATTTGCTGGGTGCTACAGGGCACCTCAACATTTATTGAGCCCTTACCCTTATTAGACACAGTGTCTATTGCACTTGGAATGTCACTGGCAAAGAGAGTTTTGTAGATTATCTTTCTAATCCTGTGGGCAGCTGGGTGGTAGGGATTGGTACTGTGCCCTCAAGTTCAGAGACACAAATAGTGGCCAAAATCACTCAGCTGGTAGGCAGTGGAACCAAATCTGGCTGTGTAACTCTAAGGTCCCCTGGGACACACTAAGTCTGTTATCTGATAAAATAAATAGTTTTTAAAGGCTAAAGTCTCATGAAATCAGAGCTTTATTACTGGAACTTAAGGCACTGTGGGCCTGAGCATAGAGTAGTGGGCTGAGCCACCCCTCAAAAGCCAGTGCCAAACTGAACTTAAAGTATTTCAAAACATTATATTATATACTATATATTATATATTATATGTTATATGTTATGTGTTATATGTTACGTATTATATATTATGTATCATGTATTATGTATTAGGCATCATGTATCATGTATCACATGTTACATATTATATGTCATATGTTATATATCATATGTTATATATCATATATTGTATATTGTATATCATATATCACATGTTATATATTATACTAAAGGCCCAGTGCACGAGATTCATTCACTGGGGAGGGGGGTGCGTTCCTCAGCCTTGCCTGTGCCCTCTCACAGTCTGGGACCCCTTGGGGGATGTCTGCCAGGCAGACATCCCTCTCGCAGTCCGGGGCTCTCACAAGTCCAGGAGCCCTCGCTCCTTACTGCCCGCCTGCATTGGAGGCAGGAGAGGCTCCCGCCACCGCTGCTGCACTCGCCAGCCATAAGCCCAGCTTCTGACTGAGCACACTCCCCCTCTGGGAGCGCATTGACCACCAGGGGGAAGTTCAACACAGGAGTTGCCCCCTGGTGGTCAGTGAGCATCATAGCGACTTATTGTTCTGCTGTTCAGTCGATATGCATATTAGGCTTTTATTATATAGGATTAATTGATTTCAGAGATGAAGGGAGAGGGAGAGAGAGATAGAAACATCAATGATAAGAAAAAATCATTGATCAGCTGCCTACTGCACACCCCACACTGGGGAGCAAGCCCACAACCTGGGCATGTGCTCTTACCAGGAATTGAACCTCAACCTCCTGATCAACACTCAACCATTGAGCCATGTCAGTGGGACTCACACGATTGTTCTTTAGAACTATTTTGTAGGATGTGCTGAGATCAGTAATTTTCAATCATTTTTATCCCATGGCACACATAAACTAATTACTATAACTCTGTTGCCGGGGCTGACCAGCAGACCCTGATGAATGATTTCTCTGACACATGATTTGCGGTGAAAGAGAAGGCTAAGGGGCTGCCTGGCTAAAGGAACCACAGCCCCATTCGCCTGCCTCCATAGGCTTTTATTGTAACAGCAGCTTGAACTAAAATTAACTATTAGATACTATCGGCAGGGTAAGTATCTTTGAGAAGACACATGCGTCTGTAGTGTCCTTTAAGCAAGGGCATCTAAAGAATAAACATAAAGATTCCAGGAAAACACCCTTGTTTGGAAAAGTCAAGGCAGGGTCTGCCGCCTTTGGCAAGGTCCCCCTAGAGGCCTCCACCCTTTCGGAGAATCCTCCTTACAGACTTTCCAAACAAGTCCTGTGCTTCCCCACACTCTGTGGCACACCAAAAAATATGTTCTATTTTTTGCCACTCTGACCAAAAATAGATATTATTTTTATTCATCCACACTAGTTGGCTATTATTGTGTTGGCTGTTGTCATTTTTAAAAATTGACATTCTAAGGGAAAAGAGGTCAGTGCTCCTGACTACATAGTCAGGTATTGCATGTTTTAAAAATTCTTGTGGTACACAGGTTGAAAATCACTGCCTTAGATTATAAAGCCCAAGAGGGTATGAACGCTTGCAGTCTAAATAATATCTGATGGTATCTAAAACCATATGTGGCACAGTAAATATTTGATGAATGAAAAATATATTTATCTGTAATTCAGACATTTTGTAGGCACACTGTATCTTCACTGCCCAATTTTCATCTTTTAGTTTTCCAAATTATGGCAAAAGGGAAAATCTAACATTTTGTTGTGTTCCAATGTCAGGCATTGTGAGGAATATCTATATATCTATATATCTATATCTATATCTATATCTATATCTATATCTATATCTATATCTATATCTATATCTATATCTATATCTATATCTATATCTATATCTATATCTATATCTATATCTGCCTAAATGACTGTTCGACCGTTCAACCAGTTGTTATGACATGCACTGACCATCTGGTGGCAGATGCTTAACGCAGGAGCTGCCCCCTATGGGACCACTGCTCAGCTGACTGATGGGCATCAGGCCCAGGGCTCGGGGCTCACGGCTGCTGAGTGCAGCTGCAGCAGCGCAAGCCTCTCCCATGGACACCCCTGTGTGCCCCTCCCCCATCCAGACCAGGATGGGATTGGGATGGGGAACAGCATTGGGACTGACTGGGTGTGAGCCTGCAGCTGCTTCTCGTTCATGGGGCGCTGGTATTACCCTAGGCGGAGGGGGCCTAACGAGAGGCAGTGGCAGCAGGTGCAGCGGGGCTGGGATGAGTGGGAGCGGCAGCGCCTCCCGGGGCTCGGGCTCCTCCCCAGCTGCCTGCCACTTCGCATACTACTACATCCCTTGGAGGATGTTGGACTGCCGGTTTCAGCCAGATCCCTGCAGGGCAGGTCGAGGGACCCCACCAGTGCATGAATCTGTGCAGCAGGCCTCCAGTGTATACATATATATACATATACATATACATATACATATACATATACATATACATATACATAGTTATAGACACAGATATACATGTAGTTATAAATATCACTATAGTAATACATAGTGAGATATATCAATATCAATATGGATATAGATATAAATACAGCTATCAATGTAGTTATAGGTATAGATATGATGAAGTTATAGCTACAGATAGTGACAGCAGATTTTGGCATAATTATAGATATAGATATTGACAGTTATAAAGATAGATATACATGAAGATAGAGATGGACATGTAAGTATAGATATCCCCATGTTTAGCCTTCATAATGTATTAATGCAGAAGCTGAACACTGTGGTATCTGCTCAGCAACGTATCCCTGTTCCTTCTCATTAGATGCTAGTTCCAAAGCTCAAGCAGCCATCTTTTATGAAGCCTGATTGTTCAATGAGTTTCCCCAGAGAGAGTGTTTGATAGTAGAAACCTCAGACCTGGATTATTCATCTGTGCTGCGTCTGTGTTCACATGCTTCACACAGGATGTCATTCATTCACTACTCCAGGTGTTGCTAATATTTCCATATTTTAGAGGGAGGTTAAGAAAATTGCCCAAAGCTGTGTAGGTGAGGAGTGAGGGCTGGCATATGAACCTGTGTAGCTTGGCGCCTAAGGGCACGCTCTCAGCTCCCAAAGTCCTCCCAGCTGAGTACTTTCGGTGCTTGGCCCTCTCCCATGATGAAGATTAAATCAGAATTTCAAACACATTTACAGGATAACATAATGCCAATGTCAGTTCTTTGTTGTTTGATTAAGAGAGGTGTATTGGATAGCTAGGTCTGCTGTTACAAAGAACCACAGTCTGGGGGGCTTAAACCTCAGGAATTTACTTCTCACAGCTCAGGAGGCAAGAAGTCTGAGATCAAGGTGTCAGCAGGGGGGTCTCTTCTTGGGCTTAGCTCTGGGCTTGAAGTTGTCCGTCTTCATGTTCACACCACATTCTCCCTCTATGTGTCTGTGTCCCGATCTCTTCTTACAAGGACATCAGTTATATTGGATTAGGGTCCACCTAGTGACCTCATTTTAACTTAATTACCTCTTTAAAGATTCTTCCTCCAGCCCTGGCTGGTGTATTTTCAGTGGTTAGAGCATTGGCCTGCACATGGAAGGATCCTGTGTTCAATTCCTGTTCAGGGCACATACCTGGGTTGCAGGCACATGCAGAAGGCAACCAATCCATGTGTGTCTCTCACATCAATGTCTCTCTCTCTCTCTCTCTCTCTCTCTCTTCCTCCTCCGCCCCTCCTTCCCCTACCCTCTGTCCATTCTCTCTGAAAACCATTGGAAAAATATCCTCAGGTGAGGACTAACTAACTAACTAGAAAAGATCTCCTTGGGTGAGGACTAACAACAACAACAACAACAAAAGATTCTTCCTCCGAATACAGTCTGATTCTGAGGATTAATTAATTTCTTTGCTAGTTCACTCCTTTTGGTTAAGGGGTTTTTTGAACCGTTCTTGGGTAGTTTAAGTGATCTTCTGAGGTCCTGTGTATGAAAATAACAACGGAGTCTGGTATTCTTGCTCTAAACCAGTTGGTGCTGGTGGAGGAAGCTATATGTTGGAAATAACAGCAGGGGAAATGGGCTTCTCGGACCAGCTCTGCTCCTAAACTTGCCTTGCAACCTGGAGAATTTCCTCTTGGGGTGTTGGCTTAGATCAGGGTTTTTAAGCTTAAATGTTCACAGAAGCTGAACAATAAGTGGAGAAACAGGGGGGTGTGGCAAAATAAGGAGTGGTGGGAACCCTGCAAAGTTGCAGAACGTCCCATTTAAATAAAACAGAACCCTAATCCATTTTCTCAGTGGTTAGAGCATCAGCTGTCAGACTGAAGGGTTGGTGGTAGCTGGAGGGGTGGGGGAGGGAGAGGCAACCAATCGAGGTGTGCCTCTCACATCAATGTTTGTCTTTCCTTGTCTCTCTCCTTCCCTTCCTCTCTCTCTAAAATCAATGGGAAAAATATCCTCGGGTGAGGATTAACAACAAACAAACAAACAAACAAACAAAAACACCAAAAAATGGAGCAGATAATTTTTTCTCCAAAGGAAATGTGTTTGAGGGCCAGGTCTGGATCAGCTGATACCTCAGGGCCTTTCTTCCGAAGGTGCTCCACAAAACAAAAGATGGTACTGTTAGTTGGCAGGCACTAAAAAGGAAGGGGTTATTGTAGTTCCTGTGGCCTAAGGACCATGCTGACAAGCAAACTCTAAGGGGTGAACTTCTCATATGTCTGTGCTCTTTTCTGCAGACAGTAATCCAATGACATACTTAGCTATGGTTTTCCCACTGGGAATGCAGAGCAGGGTTCTGGGGGCAGCATCAAAATTAATTGGGGTTAGGTTATTATGGGTCAAAAGGACCTGAGCCCAGCCAGCGTGGCTCAGTGGTTGAGCATCGACCTGTGAAGCAGGAGGTCAAGGTTCAATTCCTGGGTTTCAGGCTTGGTTCCCAGTGCGGGGCGTGCAGGAGGCAGCCAGTCAGTGATTCTTTCTCATCATTGATGTTTCTATCCCTCTCTCCCTCTCCCTTCCTCTCGAAATAAATAAAAATATATTTTTAAAAAGGACCTGAAAGTAAGCTGAGTCAAGTTTTATTGGTCTATTCTGAGGGTCTGTGGTCAAGCAGTAGCATCTAACTGCTGAAACCAGGCGAGGGGGCTTCCCTGTTTGCAGTGTTGATGTGCTTGAACCTCCAATCTGTTTGTGAAGCCACCTTCCCTCAGTCAACATTCTCATGGAAAGATAATTCTAGCTTAAGCCACTATTTTACATTCAAACTTCAAGAAGGAACCTAAGAAAACAGGGTTTTGATTCTGTAACTGGACAAACAATGGGTCCATGCTGCCTGTCATTACTTAAGCCAATTAAGCAGAGACAAGCTTGAATCACATATGAGCATTTATTCCAATACTAGAGGCCCAGTACACAAAATCCTTGCACGGGTAGGGTCCCTAGGCCTGGCTGGTGATCAGGGCTGATCCGGTTTCCAGCCTCCCTGCCTCCTCCTCCCCTTGCTCCCTCAGCGTCTGCCATGTCCCTGCCTCCCCGCCTGCTCCACTGCCAGGCTTCCACCCCCCACCGCTCTGCCTCCCCGCCTCCTTCTTCCCTCAATTCCTCAACACCCTGCCAGCTCCTCTTCCATTGGTTGCCTGCCATGTTCCGCACTGTCCCCTGGTGGTCAGCATACCTCATAGGGAGCAATCCAACTCCAGGTCTCCTGGTCAAACTCCTGAGGGGACACTTTGCATACACACACACACACACACACACACACACACACACATGAGGCCCAGTGCACGAAATTCGTGTGGGGGGGGGCAGTCCTTCAGCCATGCTTGCACCCTCTAACAATCCAGGACTCCTGGTTCCTAACCACTTGCCTGCCAGCCTGCATGATTGCCTCTAACCACTCTGCCTGCCTGCCTCATCACCCCTAACTGCTTGCCTGCCTCATCATCCCTAACTGCCTCTGCCTGCCTGCCTGATTACCCCTAACTATCTCTGTCTGCCTGCCTCATTGCCCCTCATATTACCCTTTTACTATTATAGATAGTTGCCTTACTCCAAGTTATAAGGACCTGCTTATCATAGAGATAGAAAAGTTTTAGTTTTCACTCTTGATCATGGCAATTAACTAACACAGATGGCCACCAAAAGGGTGATTTACCAAAGGGTGTATAGCAAATGGTGCTGTTAAGTCTTCTTCCATGAAAACATGCATGTCGTGCATTGTATCTGCCTGGGTACATGAAAGAGTGAAGTTTCTGTCTGTCTTTGCAATCATATGAGTGAATTGTGTGAGACCCCAGCCCAGTCTGGTTTGGTGCTCACAGAATAATAGAGCTCTTTTTTTTTTTCTTTGCTCCATTGGTGGAGATTTCCAAGAAGTTGCAGGATATCTTCCTTTTAATTTTTCCTTGACACTCTGACTTATGTCTCTCACCATTGCTTTCCCTCAGTACCCCACCCTCAACAGTAACTTTCTCCAGGCTCACTTCACTGGAGTGTCTAAGACTGTGGTCGGCAAACTGCGGCTCGCGAGCCACATGCAGCTCTTTGGCCCCTTGAATGTGGCTCTTTCACAAAATACCACGGCCTGGGCAAGTCTATTTTGAAGAATTGGCGTTAGAAGAAGTTTAAGTTTAAAAAATTTGGCTCTCAATAGAAATTTCAATTGTTGTACTGTTGATATTTGGCTCTGTTGACTAATGAGTTTGCCGACCACTGGTCTAGGAGATCATACAATGCATCCGCCACCAGAACCACGATTCCTAACATTCCTGGTGCTCCCCACGCTCTCGGCTTCTTCTTCTGGTCCAGGGGCTGCCACCAGTACTACAACTCTCAGCATTTCTGGTGCTTCCTGTGTTTCTGCTTGTGGCCCAAGGCCCCTCTCCTCCTACCACACAGCCTGGTCCGAGACCCCTCCAATCCCACTGTGAGGTCGAGGCGCGGATGCTGGGCTTGCTTCACTGTGAGCCCAGCATCCCTTGCTCTGGCCCGGGTCCCCTCCAGCCCACAGGCCCTTCCTTTGACCCAAGCCTTCTGCGCGCCAGCCTAGGCCGGCTCCATGTCCACAGCCCACAGGCACCTCCTTCAGGGGCCGGCCTGGGTGGGTGGGAAGCTTGGTTTCCTCCATTGCCAGGGGCAACCCAAGCCTCCTGCTGGCTCTGGCTGGCTCCATGGCTGCCGCCATCTTTGTCCCACTAATTTGCATACTCACTCCTGATTGGCTGGTGGGCATCATGAAGTGATGGTCAATTTACATTTTTATTTTTTATTAGTGTAGATATATATAGACTAGAGCCTGGTGCATGAAATTAGTGCACTGGGGGGGGGGGGCGGTTGTCACTCAGCCCAGCCTGCACCCTCTCTAATCTGGGAACCCTCAGGGTATGTCCAACTGCCAATTGAGGCCCAATCCCTGTCAGACATCCCTCTCACAATCTGGGATTGCTGGCTCCCAACCGCTCGCCTGCCTGCCTGCCTGATTGACCCTAATCACTTCTGCCTGCCAGCCTGATCACCTGCTAACCACTCCCCTGCTGGCCTGATTGATGCCTAACTGCTCCCCTGCTGGCCTGATCGTCCCCAACTGCCCTCCCCTGCAGGCCTGGTCACGCCCCGCCCCCCCACGCCCCCCGCAGATTGTCCTCCCCTGTCAGCCTGGTCGCCCCCAACTGCCCTCCCCTGCCAGCCATCTTATGGTGGCCATCTTGTGACCACATGGGGGCAGCCATCTTTGTGAGGGTGTGACAGTCAATTTGCATATCACCTCTTTATTATATAGGATTGCCGGCAATATGGGAGAGCAGCAGGTAGCCCACAAAAATCTGCTCTGCCCCCCACCATAAGCCAGCTGTTTATATCAGTAGAAGTACAAAGGAAAGTAGGCAAAAGGGCAAATGGGCAGTTGACAGATATGCAAAAGGGCTGGGGATCTTCAAAGGGCTTAGTCATGTGCAAGGGCTGGGATTATGGGGGAAATAGCCAAAGGGTGGGCCAAAAGTTCGTTAACAGGTAAGCAGGCTGGAGATTTGCAAAGGCCTGCAGGTATGCAAAAAGGCTGGCTGGCGCCTCTGGTTTCTGCAGCAAAGTTAATCTTTCCATAATAATAGGCAGCTCCAAATGGGGAGGGCAGGCTGCATTTCCAGGTGAGCTCCCAGGTCCTGAGTGCACTGCCAGCCAGGTCAGAATGTGCCTTCTTTAATCAGAATGAAACAATCACGGTTAACAGAGCAGGATTAATATTTCCTACAATACTAGTTGGTTCCCCAACATTCTATTTCTGCCCCTTTCACTCCCATTTTAAGGGCATTTGTTGGCATCTGGAGTGGCAAAGAAGTTTCATGGATAGCTGCCCTGACGCTATCCTGGGAGGACCCTAAGGCTAGACCGCAGTCCAGGAGTGAAGGTGCTGTGGTATTAGCCTCATTAGCCCTGAGATGGTTGTGTATATTTGTCAATATCCTCATAGTCTCAAGTGACTGAAACTTAATCTCAGGCAGGAAAACTGCTTGGCTTACAGAATCCAGGACAGGGTATTAACAAGAAAGGAGTGGAGATGCAGAGTGGCCTGAGGAACACTATGAACCAGCAACTGGAAGGTGTTCAAGGTGCTCTCAGCCCCTCAGTCCCGTCTCTGCACATGAGTTTTCTTCTCTCCTGCAGAGCAGTCATCTCACATGACAGGAATCATGACCACCGACAGGTTCTCAGATGCACACTTCGTGGCCTCCCCCGGAGACAGAGTGCCTTTACACCCTTCGGTAACAAGCACACACACATATTTGAGAAAGGGATTGTGGGCAGCTCAGTCTGGATTTAAAAATTTTTAAGGAATGACCTGATAACAGCTTCCATGAGAACAGCACAGTTGGGCTCGGCAGGAAGAGAGGAGTTAGAGCCAGGCTAGCATGGAGAACAGGACATTCAAATGGTGAGTTTCCCACAAAGGGGCTGGTCCCATGGCTGCCAACCTGAGCTGAACTCCCAGGGGGTGAGAGAGAAGGAGAAGACCCTCAGGAAGGTGTACCAACCTCATCCAGTAGCTATAATCCCTCTTTGCCTGTGGTTCCTGAGCTGGGAAGAGAAATCCTAAATCTTAAGTCACTAAGTTGTGCCTCTAAATACTGGTCAGCTGAAACCAAACTCCTGCCATGAACCAGAAATGTGCCTCGTCTTGTGGAGGAAAGTCCTGCTCCACGACTGACCTATTAGCCATCCCTTCCCGAAGCAGGTGGTGACTGAGAGGTCTGTGCCTGCTTCCTGAGGATTGCTCCGCCATGCAGTGGCTGATGAGGCTCCGGGTCCTTTGGGGCACCCACAAATCCTGCCACGCCTTCCAGCCTGCCCCTTGGCACTTGCGCTCCCAGTCTGTATCAGCAACTGGCGCCCCGCGATGGAATGACCATGATACACCTGAGAAATTTAACTTTGCAAGTGATGTCCTGGACTACTGGACTCAAATGGAGAAGGTGAGGAGGTGCCTGTGATGGGGGTGAGGGTAGGCGTGATCTCTCTGGCTTATCTTGTTCCTCGGAGGCTGAGGGCACAGACCCGATACAGCCTCTGCCTCAACTTACCAGTGTCATGGGAAAAGCTTATGTTTTGAGGTTCAATTCTCAATTCTCATCCTGGCTACTTGCATACTTCTCTGAGCCTCAGTGGTTTTATCTGTGAAATGGGGACAATCTCCCTTAAGAAACATGACAGCAGGTAAAAGTATCTGGTACAGTCAGATAATAGTGACCAAATGCAAAGTTCTAACTACAAGGTCAGCAACTTGATGTTCATCTGAATTCTGACCTTCCACTAAGGGGACTGTGAGCCTCACTGGAATTCATCTCATCAAACTTGGGCTCCACTTCAGGCTGCACAGAGGGAAGGGACAGGCCCCCTGCTGGTGCACCTGCGCACCTGACAGGTAGAGCTCAGTCAGCTGTCCTCCTGTGAGGAGAGGAAGGCCAGCTGCAGGCCTTGCTACCAAAGGCGACTGGGGTGTGGCATTGGGGTCTGTCCAGAGAAACCAGTCCCTCAGCCTCTAGAGTTTACAGGTCTCTTCAGAAGACACCAAGTGCTGGAAACTGAAAGGGGAGCAGTGATGTGTACCCCAGGGGATGGGGTGGACAATTGGTGGTGTTCCGGGTACTAAGTCCCAGCTGATGATGATCACAGTGTGAAAAGTTACCCGACATTATCTTTGTAGAAAGAGAGAATTCACCGGCAATGCAGTCTGACAGTTGATGGAATTTTTAAGTTTCCCATAGATATAACATATGCATTCACGTGGTAGTGATCAAGGCCTATATGCCTTTCATGGGGCTTCTTCCTCCTTTCTCTGAGTTTTCATAATAACTCCCAGGAAAATAGAGCCTTGGTTATGAAGAGCCCTTTTATGATCCACATTTCCCAGATAAGAAAACTGAGGATCCGAGTTTTTCATAACCTACAGAAATTACATGCCTAAGTAGAGGAGCAGAATTTGGGTCCAGGTTGTCTAGTTCCAAAATACATTTTTTAAACCTGTTCTCATGATCTGATGATGCCAAATCTTTTCCTTCAGACAATAAATTGACTTCCATTACTGCCCAGACCAAACATCTGATGAAGACCTTTTGAACCGTGAGATGAGCTGGAGAGGGAGGACCTAGAGAGGAGGGAAGAAGCCATCACTTTTTATTGCATTTATCTTCATAAAATTCTTATTCATCAGTTCATGCATCCACTCATGGAGATAAATACCAAGTAAATAGGGTTCTCCCATGAAATACCTGTTCTTGTTGGGTTTTATATCATTGTTATCAGTCATTGCCAAGTCATCCATATCTCCCAATGTCCCCCCAGCACCCTCATTCCATTAATTTTCATTCTTACAACACTTCTGATCTGTTTCACTTTTCCAATTGCCTTAACCATGATCAGTGTCTCTCTAGTGATGTGTGGTGTCTTACACCTAGAAGTTTCTCAACAAACATTTGTGGAGTAAATTAATTTTAAAACCTGCCTTACAATCCATAGATCTTGGTGCTCCTCCTATTAAAGACTGCAGAGAGCATACCATTGGGGTCCACTCAGCTCCCTGAACCTCCCTTAAAACTTAACAGTCTTAAGTTAGATATCCAACATTTTTATGTGCCCTCTCCTGATTGTGTGTGTGTGTTTGTGTATGTGTGTGTTTGTGTATGTTTGTGTTTGTGTGTGCGCACGGTCATGCAAAAAATTCTATATAATAAAAGGCTAATATGCCAATCGAAGGAACTGCGGAGTGATCAGTCACTATGACACGCACTGACCACCAGGGGGCAGACACTCAATGCAGGAGCTGCCTCCTGGTGGTAGTGTGCTCCCACAGGTAGAGTGCTGCTCAGCCAGAAGCCAGGCTCATGGCTGGTGAGGGCAGTGGCGATGGTGGGAGCCTCTCCTGTCTCTGCGACAGTGTTAAGGATGTCTGATCACTGGCTTAGGCCTGCTCCCCAGGGTTACAGGGCCTAAGCCATCAGTCAGACATCCCCCAAGGGTTCCTGGACTGCAAGAGGCCACAGGCCGGGCTGAGAGGACCTCCCCCAACCCCTGAGTGCATGAATTTCATGCACTGGCCCTCTAGTTCATTATAAAACAAAAGAAAGTGCTTTGTCGCCCTGGTTAGGTAGCTTAGTTGGTTAGAGCATCATCCCAATCCACCAAAGTTGTGGGTTTGATTTTTGGTCAACCAATGAATGCATAAATAAATGGAACAACAAATAAATGTTTCTCTCTCTCTCACTTCCTCTCTCTATAAAATGAATCAATAAATAAACATTTTAAAAGAATACAAGGTAAATCTTTTCTATATGCAATAAACTCACATGTGTGGAGATTTTGTTTGTTTTATTGTGACTTGGATGTCTTTATTTATCCTCACCCAAGGATATTTTTCCTCATTGATATTTTAGAGAGAGGGGAAGGGAGTTAGAGGAAGAGGAGAGTGAGAGAAACATTGATGTGAGAGAGACACATCCATTGGTTGCCCTGACAGGGTCTTGAAATGAACCTACAACTGAGGTACCTGCCCTTGGCTGGAAATCTAACTCTAGACCCTTCAGTCCAGAGGCCTACTTTCTAACAACTGAGTCAAACCTGTCAGGGCTTTATTTTTTTTTTTAATTAAAAATTGTTTTCAATTACAATTGACATACAATGTTATATTCATAAGTTAAATAAATGTCTAATCACTAGGTTGTACACCTGAAACTGAGCTCTAGACTATTCCTATCACCCCAAAAGCTTTCTTTTGTCCTTTCTCAGCCAATCCCCTCCCACCCCCACCCTGGGCCCCAGGCAACCACTGACCTGCTCTTGCACCCTTTTGTGTCTGGTTTCTTTTACTCAGCATAATGTTTTTGTGGATTAGTTGTTTGTCTTTTTTTTGTAATCCTCACCAGAGGATATTTTTTCCATAGATTTTTCTTTTTTTTTTTTTTTTAGAGAGAGAGTGGGAGGGTGAGGGAGAAAGAGAGAAAGAGAGAGAACATGGACATGTGAGAGACACAGCCATTAGTTGGTATCTGGTTGGGATCGAACCTGCAACCCTTAACCAGGAATCAAACCCGGAACCGTTTGGTTCAAGGGCAGACACTCTAACCACACTGGCCAGGGCTGTTCATTTCTTTCTACTGCTGAGTTACTTACTCAGTGTCTTATCTTTTAAAACAATTTCTTAATATCCCTTGGTTTCAGATCTCACCCCTTAAAATTTTAAATTTCAAATCTAGTTTAAGGATTGTATTTTATCTTCTCAAAAACTTCATGTCAATATCACATTATCAAATTAATCCTTAGTACAGAAATACATAACTACTAAAGTGATATCTTCTTCAAGGTGCAGGAGTTAGGATCTAACACAGTCTGAATTCTGAGCAACAATTGTTTTCTACCTTGATATACCAGCTTTTCCATCATTTTTAGAATCCTGCAGAAATCTTGTATACTGAAATAGGCTCTCTATAAGCAGTGCACAACTTGTCATCAATACTTGTTAATTTTTTAACCTGTAGGGCAAGAATTTTTTTCACAGCACTGATTTTTTTAAAGCTGTAGAGACACACATGTATATGCACATATATTAATCTTATCTCACATGAGATACATTCTTTGGTTCCAATCATCTGAGTCAAAGGATCATGTTTGTGCATCTATGGGGGGGGGGCGGGGGGGAAATTGCTGGAAAAATGTACACTAAACCATTTCAGTGCTAACATTCAGGGAGTAAGAATGTGATGAGAAATTTGAAGAAATCCTTTTGTGTATAAGAACCTTTCTGCTCATAAGTTTCTGTATTGCCTGAGTTTCTACTCTGAACATGTTTTGTTTTGAGAATAAGAAATCCTTTAAAAAAAACCATGTTCATTATGGAAAACTTGGGGAAAATAAGACGGTTGAGTTAAACAAGAAAATTGGCCATAAATATTTAAACCATTTACATATGGGCACATATGTGTGCCTTGTTTACCATGATATCCTTTTGGTCTAAGAACAGTGCCTAAGAAATAATAAGATCTAACTAATATCGAATGAATAAGTGAATAATTATGATTAAATTTGAATTATAATGTAAATGTGGTTTTGCTTATATAAATTGATATATTGTTAGCGTTTTATTGCAAAAAATGGTTTTATTAATTCTATAATTTTGTAGACAGCATATAGTTAGATCCTGCCAATCTTTGTCTTTGGGAAATTTAGTTCTCTTACCTTTAAAGCAATTACTAATAGGGAAGGACTTACTACTGCCATCTTGTTAATTGTTTTCTTGAATCATAGCTTTTATTTTTGTCCCTCATTTCCTCTTTTACAGCTTTCTTTTGTGTTTGGTTGATTATTATTGTAGTGATATGTTTTGATTCTCTTCTCATTTCCTTCTGTGTATATTCTGTGAATTGTATATATTACATATAATGTCTTAAAGTTATAGACATCTATTTTAAACTAATAACAACTTAACTTCAATTGCTTATAAAACCCTATTCCTAAATAAATTTAAATAATAATAAGAATTATAAAGATATATAAAAAGAAAAAAGACTTATATCCAAAATATAGAAAGGGCTCAAACTCAACAAGAAACAACCCACTTAAAAAATTGGCAAAGATTCTGAACAGATATATCATTTGAGAGTCACACACACAGAAAACAAGCCTACAAAGATACTCAACATTACTTTTTATTAGGGAATTTATAAATAAATGAATAAATAAATAAATTCCTACATCTCACTCGCCACTGAATGTTGCCAACAAGTTTCACTCTTTTTTTTCTGTCCCAGAGAGGGGCTGGGGACCCAGCGACACCTCCTCCCAACCCTGGGACACCACATCAGAGAAGGGGGGTGCAAAAGTGAGCAGAACATCACAACATGCCCTACCGTTCTGAGTGTGGCTTTAGCTGTGTGGCCATTTGCTGGTTGCTGCAGATCCTTGACTGAAAAGGACCAACAAAGCCATTTCAGTCTGTTTACTTGATGTTTCTCTGAAGGAATAGGGGCCTGGACCTTCCCAGTCTGCTTCTTACAAATTTCACCGTTAGAGGTAACTTAATTTTAAAAATTAATTTCCCCAAATATTCAGAGCCTAAACTAGCCTCTTTTATTGTGTAGCAATTATGATAATAGTCATATTTATTGAGTAGCTACTGTTATGTACACTTTACTCATTAAATAACTCATTTAGATTTTATGACCTTCTAGGTAATATTGACCCACTTCATAGATAAGAATGCTGGGGCACAAAGAGAACGCACTGTCTACATGAAAATGAGACACATAGGGATGGAGCTTTTTAAGTCTTCAATTGGAGACATGAAGCTATTCATGGTTTTATATGACTTGAGAGGAGATGGCTACAGTAGACCAAAAGAAGTTGGCAGGATCACACCCTAACTTTACTTGGCTCTTTAAATGATTTAAAATGAGGTCTCAGGCCCTAGCCTGTTTGGCTTAGTGTATAGAGTGTTGGCTTATGGACCAAAGGGTCCCAAATTCGAGTCCGGTCAAGGGCATGTACCTTGATTGCAGGCTGTTCCCCGGCCTGGGCACTGGTCAGGGCCAATACAGGAGGCAACCAGTGGATGTGTTTCTCTCACATCAATATTTTTCTCGGTCTTTCCCTTTCTCTTCCACTCTCTCTAAAAATCCTCGAGTGAGGATTAAAAAATAATAATTAAAAAAATAAATAAAATGGGGTCTTAATTCCTGAGCTATGCTCACAGTGGAATGTGCCTATGACAGTGGATTGGGGAAATAAGTGCCCTTTTCCTCTGAAGCAGGAAGTAACACATGGTGTATGATCTTGACCAGGAAGGCAAAAGAGGCCCCAACCCAGCCCTGTGGTGGGTGAACAGCCAAGGAGACGAAGTGAAGTGGAGTTTCAGAGAGCTGACAGACTTCACCTGCCGTGCAGCCAACGTCTTCACGCAGACCTGTGGCCTGCAGCAGGGAGACCGTCTCGCCTTGATTCTGCCTCGAGTGCCTGAGTGGTGGCTGGTGACCATGGGCTGCATGCGAACAGGTCAGTGACTCAGAGAGACCCGTAGAAACCTTAGGGATGTCCTAGAGCCAACTGGTCCAGGAACACCAGGTGCTTTCTCTTCCCCCACATTCTTTCTTCTTCACAGTCTTTCCCTTTCTCAGACGCCCTCACATATTTGTATCTCTTATCCCTCACTCTCTTCCTCACCCTGACATATGCTCAAACACAATGTCATACACACACACGCGCGCGCACACACACACACACACACACATACTTTCTCTTGCACAGTCTCAGACATTATTACTATTGTGAAATTCATAAATTGTTAACCTTTTGCCATATTGGAGCCTCCAACTGAGTTAGTAAAGAGTCAGTTGCAAACATTGTGACACCCATAAATAGCATGTATATACCCATAAACCCTGGATCACAGACATTTCCTTCACATCACCATAGCAGGCTTACCAAACAAGAAGTCTGACATTGGTACAATATATGTTACCTGATAGCTATCCATAGTCCACATTTCCCAATTGCCTTAATAATGTGCTTGACAGCCATTTCTTTCTTTAAGTCCAAAATCCAATTGAGGACCATGCATTGCATTTAGTTGTCATGTCTTCTCCATCTCCTTTAGCCTAGAAGGGTTCTCTAGCCTTTTCCACATGGCAATGACATTTTGAAGTGTCTAAGCCACTTGCTTTGCAGGCGGTGCACCCAAATGTGTATTTCTGACTCTTCTTCATGATTATATTCATCTTAAAACATCTTAGCAGCAGTGCTGGGAGGACAGTGTTGTGTCTTTGTCGGTGCATCACATGAGGGGTCTATGCAGTTGTTTTGTCTTCCATCAGTGACACTGTTTATCTTGTTAGGAGGGTGGTAGTCAACTGTGTCAAGGCACCTTTTCTGTTCCTGACCAGTAAGAAGTCTGTGGGGCAACACTTATGAGTCTAGTGACTATCCTGCTCCCACTGACTTTCACCCCATGGTTTGAGTGTCCACTGGTGATTCTTGACTGAGTTGAATATTATTATGGTGGTTTTACATGAGGATTTTCTGTTTATATCACCCCCTCTACATTCATTAGTTAGCATTTTTCTGTAGAGATTTTCATTTCCCTTTTAATTGCTTATCTATCTATCTATCATCTATCTACCTACCTACTTACCTACCTACCTACCTACCTACCTACCTATCTAGTTATCCAATTTAGAATCAGAATGGAACTCATGGATTTTTTTAAATCAGTTGAATCATATGTTCACACAACAGTCTGTTCATGCTCTTGCTTATATATTCTCTCTCTCTTTTTCCTCATAAAATAGTTGATTAATCCATCTAGTTCCTGTGGAATCAAACGTTAATAGCAACAGCAGAGGGAGCATAAAGAAGCCATGTGACCTGTAGAGCTAAGAGATGGCCCATGAGAAACCCAAGATGTGAGCTGAGCCCTCTGGGAACAGCATAACTAAAGAGAAGTAGAAGCAGAGAAAGGGAATTCCAAGAACAGGCTCGGCACATACAAAGGCTTACAGTCAGGAGTTGCCTATGTGAATGGCCAGTTTGAAATAGAGAATAGAGGTGTGGGAGAGCAAGGTGGAGTGTGGGCAGCATCTTCAGTGTCAGAATGGGGAGCGTGGAGTTTTCTGGAGAGAGGACATAGGTGTTAGTGAAGAGAAGTGAAGGAGAACGTGGTGGGGAGGCAGGCTAAATGGCCATCTCAGGAGAGATTAAAGAAAATTAAGTTTATTTAAGGAAAAGGGGATGGGGGGTGAGATACCCAAAGGGAAGTGCTGCACAGCGCCGAGCCAAGGGGATGATGGTGAGCCCAGGAGCAGGAGTTTCATCCTTCTATGCTGTCACAGTGGGAATCTATTGTCTTCAGTGGGTTTGGGGGCTGAGCTGCTGGGGATGGAATACAGGTGTGCCATTGAGTGTCTTCAGGACAATTTCACTCCCTTATATGGTCTGATTCCTGGTGTCCAGCAAGCATTTCCTGCTCTTTGTTCTCCTGTGGCCAGAAGCTTACAAATGGCTGTCAAGGGTTGTATTGTCTTCTAGTCCTAACAAGAGTAAATGTAGGGAGAAAATCAATGCTCTATGGAACTTCCACAGATTATAATATGGAAGTTCCTGGGTAAGGCATCTGCTGGGGAGATTAGAATCCAATAGGTGCACACAAATACTTGAACTAATTGTTGATGACAGCAGATGGAAGGGAGGGAATGTAGGAAAGTTCAAGGGACAATGTGGTTAATTTGGACGTGAGGGATGAAGGAAAGAAGGGATTCCCAATGACACAGGGATGAGAGAAGGGAGTGGGAGGAGAAAAGTGGGGGCTGGGATGCAGCTATTCCTGATGTCAGAGACTGTCCAGGTCTCATATAAACTCTTGCAAAGTAGAATCCACCTGTCTGCTGGCTGCACCCATCTAGAGTAGAAAGGTTTAGGTCAAGCCTTTCAAATGTTAATGTGCATGGGAATCATTTGGAGGTCCTGTTAAAAGGTGGGTTCTGGCCCTGCTGCCTTGTGTCAGTGGTTGTGCATTGACCTATGAACCAGGAGGTCATAGTTCAATTCCCAGTTGCGGCAGGTGCCCCAGTTGCAGACTAGATCCCCAGTGTGGGCATGCAGGAGGCAGCCAATCAATGATTCTCTCTCATCACTGATGTTTCTATCTCTTTCTCCCTCTCCCTTCCTCTCTGAAATCAACAAAAATGTATTTTAAACAAAATTTTTAAAAATGCAGGTTCTGATTGGGTAGGTTTGGGTGAGGCATGATGGTGCTGAAACTGCGGGCCTTCGCAAGGCAAGGGGTTAGGGGATTTCTATGCAGATCAGCCAGGCCTGAGGGCCATGGTTGTGAAAGAGGAAGTAAAACAAATAATTTCTTTCTCATTCCCAGGGATTATCTTCATGCCAGGGACAACCCAGATGAAGGCCAAGGACATTCTCTACCGACTGAAGGAGTCGAATGCCAAGAGCATCGTGACCACAGATGCCCTTGCCCCGGAGGTGGACTCTGTGGCTTCTAAGTGTCCCGCTCTGAAAACCAAGCTCTTGGTGTCTGACCACAGCCGTGAGGGGTGGCTGCACTTCCGATCTCTGATTAAGTGAGTTTCGGGTGTGATGGAGGTGCTCTCTGAGGAACGGTGGGAGAAGGCCATGCACACCCAAGCGCTGTAGACAGACAGCGGGTGGTAGGAAGTTCACCAGGCCTGGCTCCAGGAACCTCTTCCCAGCTATGTCCCTGACCTGCTGTGTGACCCTGGGCTACTTCCTTCCCCTCTCAGCCAAGGTTACTTCATCTGCAATATCAGGACATTGCACTTCTATGCTTCTCTCCCTGAAGTTTGATCACCCCTGGGATGTGAAAGGAGGTGTACCATCAGAGGATTACTGTGTTTCAAGTTTCTTGTAGGTGGGAGTCTAAAAGACTATTCATATATAAATATAAATACATATATGGGAATAAGTTGAATGAGAGGTTAAAATGGATCCTTAAGGTGAAAGCTGAGACTGCAAGAAAACATGAGGCTGTGACTGGAAGGGGCTTTTGGGGCACACATCTCCCAGGGTGTGTGTGCCCTTCGAAAGTTAGGGCAATGTCAGAGAGACCCTCCACCTCCAATCCTTTAATTCTGTGAGCCTTCAGGCGTTTTTTACACTGTCCATCTAAGAAACGCCCAGACCTGCAGGAAATTTTTATGAGTTTATTTGAGCCAAACTAACAACATGTGCTGGGGAGCAAGACCTCAAATGTTCCGGGGGGAAAGAGTTTTGTAGCTTCTGTCATGCATTTGAAACTCAGGAGGGGACACAAGAAAGACTAAGGTGGGAAAAGCCAGGTGGGGATGGGATTACAGGATAGTTAAGATTCTCTGCTCCCTTGAGGGGTCACACCCCCTTCAAGGGATATTACTTTCCGTATTTCAACGGCATGTTAACCTAGATGCACAAGAGCAATGGACAGGCTTGCTTAAGGCAAAGATAACCCTTTCACCAGAGAAGCTCTGTGTCAGGGGCCTGACTCCCGCCATGCCCTGCCCGGGCAGGGATTTATGATCAGATCACCTGGGAGCTTAGTTCACAGAGCCCCCGTTCCACCCACAGCTGAAACCTTGCTGGGTGTCTTTTCTTTGTCTCTTTTATTTTTCTGAGGTAACACTGGTTTATAAGGTATAAGTTGCACTGCATTTGTTTTCTTGAAGGAACCCTTCTGTTTTTAAAGTAAAATGTTATTCAACCCCCAAAGGCAAACACAGTGACGTCACACCTTGTGGAGGACTTTAAGGTTGAGAGTTGGGGCTCTTCCTCCAGGGAGCACGCCCTCACCTCCCCCTGCGCTACCTTTGCCTCTCTCTCCTCACGCTAAGGGCCCTTCTTCTGCCCGAACTTGTTTCCTGAGCCAATGCAGCCCCGCTGGCTCACTTCCACTACCTCTGTGGCTTCTAGATAAACTTTCTTTTGTAATTTGAATAAACAAATAAAGTCAGAGAGTTAAACAACAACAACAACAAAAACTTAAATAAATAATACTGTTGCCCAGCCCTCATGTTTCAGTGGTTGAGCTTCGACCTATGAACCAGGAGGTCAAGGTTCTATTCCTGGTCAGGGCACATGCCCAGGTTGCAGGCGCGATCCAAGGTGGGGGGATGGGGGGGAGAGGGCATGCAGGAGGCAGCCAATCAATGATTCTCTCTCATCATTGATGTTTCTACCTCTCACTACCTCTCCCTTCCTCTCAGAAATCAATAAAACATATTTTTAAAAAATAGTACTGTTGAAAAATCCCTTAAATTGCCCAGAGTCAGGACTGTACCATTTCTCAGCAAGAGCCAGTGTTCCCTCCAGCATTTGGATGATCCACAGTTTATTTGATCAACACAGGAAGCTCACAAACCCAATCATCGCAGGCCAGGCCTGGAGACTGAGTGTAGAAGCTCCCAGGAATCAAGGCCCACTGATTCTTCCTTCTTTCACTCTCACTCTCCCTCGCTTTCTCTGCTCCTTCCCCCTCCCCCACTTATCACCAAGGTTATGGAGTGAAATTCCTGTAAAGTTAGTTTGTATGAAAGCAAGCTTAGTAGTGTGAGTAAGAGGACAGTCTATGCATCACACTGGGTTTGAACCCTGGCTCTGCCAATTGCTGGCTGTATGTCTTCAGGCAAGTTACCTAACCTCTCTGAGCCTGTTTCCTCATCCACAAAGGGAGCATGACAGGTTGGGCATAGTCACCTCTTGGGATTGCTCTGAAGATTGAATGAGTTCTTATCTGTAAGTCATTTACTAGTAGAGCATTTTCAAAAACAGTAAGTTCTATTTCAATGTTTGTTAAATTATAAAATATTCAGCTGTGTTTTCCCCATTTTTTAAATGAAGAAATGTCAGTGTTCTTACCCATGTCACCCATAAACTCTGTTTGATGCTTCAGACCTGGAGACCAGTGTTCCCTCCAGTGTTGCAAAACCCCAGTTTTCTGCACTGGCCCGGTAGCTAGATTGGTTAGAGTGCCAAGGTTGTGGGTTTGATCCCTGGTCAGGGCACATACAAGAATCAACTAATGAATGCATAAATAAGTGGAACAGCAAATCCAAGTTTCTCTCTCTGTCTCTCTCCCTCTCCCTCTCTCCCTCTCCCTCTCTCTTTCTCCCTCTCTCCCTCTCTCCCTCCCTCCCTCCCTCTCGCTCCCTTCCTCTCTCTAAAATCTATACAAGCAAACCATGTTACTGACTTTGACCCTCATGTTGTTTCTTTGGTTTACCCTGAGGGTGGAGCCAGGAGACTTGACTTCTTTTCTGTTCAATCCCTTTGTAGATCAGCATCCCCAGAGCACACCTGCATTAAGTCAAAGACCACGGACCCAATGGTCATCTTCTTCACCAGTGGCACCACCGGCTTCCCCAAGATGGCAAAACACAGCCATGGACTTGCCTTGCGACACTCCTTCCCTTCATGGTAGGAAAGAGGCCACCAACTTAGTGGCTGGGTCACACTCTGGGGCAAGGGGTGTGTGTGTGTGTGTGTGTGTGTGTGTGTGTGTGTGTGTGTGTGTTGGGAAAGGTGCTCTAAGTAGAACCAAGTCCATCCTGCTTCTCCCTTCTGCTCTCTTTGGTTCAGACCACTGAGGGTCTCAGAGTTGAAGGTCTGGACTTCTAAGTGTGTGTGGACAGAAGCCTCCCAATGACAAGTGGGTCCTGCCTGAGCACCTTCACAGGTGTGGAGGGGACATGGGTGGAGGCAGCAGGTGTTCTGAAAGCTGCACACTTGGCAAGCCATGTGTCTTTATCACTGGTTCCAGGTTTGGTGGGAGGAGGACAGAAAGTTCTAGCGATGTGAACTGTACAAATACGGAGGTGGAGTTTCCCAATCATGAGCCATTAGGGGGAAGTAATACCTGGAACCAAGCAACTACCTTTAACCTAAAATAAATAATTGTAGAGGCTGAAGACATAGCCTTGGGTTATCCATGTAATCAATTTTAAACCAAACATCTTTTCCCTCCTACTTCCTCCTCCCCAACTAGTAATATGCAGACCAGACCAAGTTCTGTGGAGAAGTATGGGACTTGGTTGGAAAGTCTGTAAGGAGGATTTTCCAAAGGGTCGGGGGCCTCTGGGGGACCTTGCCAAAGGCGATAGCCCCTACCTTGACTTTTCCAAACAAGTCTGATCCCCTCGGTGTTTTGGTGGAATCTCTATATTTAATCTTTAAGACCCGACGTTGAAGAAGCATGTGCTTTCTCAGGATATTCACCCTGCTGATTTTATCTAGAGGTTAAATTCAGTTCAAGCTGTTGTTACAATAAGAGGATAACAGTGCATGCAATCAGGCTGTTTTGGTTCCTAAAGCCAAACAAGCCCTTTAGCCTTCTCTTTCAGAGAAACGTGTGTCAAAGAAATCTGTTCATCCCTCTCTCAGGGTCTGCTGGTCAGCCCCAGCAAAGTTCTATGTGTTTTGTACCTTATTAAGAAGACCAGAGGGCAGAGAGGTGTCTTGTGGACACTGGTTTTCTGTGCTAATGATACCACTTGATCAGCAAAACCCTGGAGGAATGGGGGAGGAAAGAAGGGGAGAGTTTATGTGTAGTCAGAATAACACAAGCAAAGGCATAAAGATATAAAAGGTAGCATTCATAGCCTAGCTGGCATGGCTCAGTGATTGAGCATCGACCTATGAACTTGGCTCAATGCCAAGTCAGGGCACATGCCCAGCTTTCGGACTCTATCCTGGTGTGGGGCATGCAGGAGGCAGTCAATCAATGATTCTCTTCACCATTGATGTTTCTATCTCTCTTTCCCTGTCCCTTCCTCTCTGAAATCAATAAAAATATATTTTAAAAAGTAGCACTCATAGAACTACAGAGATTTGAGAGGAGCTGCTGCTCAGGGTGTCAGGGAGGCACAGATGGGAGCAGCTGAGAAAGTGAGTGGGGCCCAGAGCACACAGGGTCGTGGGGACTTTGGTGTAGAGATTGAACTTATTGGGAACACAGTGGGCGTTATTGAAAGGTTGTTAACAAGGGAGAGACCTAATCAAATTTGTATTTTGAAAAGATCACTGTGGCTGCAGCATGGAGAATGGCTGGGAAAAAGAATAGATTTAGAAAGACCTGTTAGGGGGTCTTAGAATAATTTAGGTGCAATATGGTGGCTTCTTGGCCAAGGTGCTGGGGACTCGGAGGAAGTTAAGAAGTCTGAGATTTTAGCAGATAGAATGGGAAGGTGTGCTGGCTAGATGTGGGAGGTAGGAGAGGCTGAAGAGTCAAGGTTGACTCCCAGGTTTTGAGCTTGGACAGTAATGACATTCACTGAGACACAGAGAGCACTGGAGAAGAATTAGTCCAGGGAGGCAGGAGATATTAGGATGTTCTGGGTTTGAGATGCCCAGTGGGCAGTTGGGTCTGAAGCTCAGAACAGAGGTCCCTAGCTTCTCATTTCCTTTGGGTGTGCCACAGCCCTAAGAGATGGGAAGAGGGAGTGTGAATGGCTCTCCAGGCCCCTCCCTACTAACGGAAGAGCTCTTCAAAGCCATAGCTTGCTAATGGGAGAGTTGAGTTTTTCTCAAGAAGTTATGCACACAGAGGTCCCTCAGAAACAGTAAGAGTAGGTGGAGAAATGCTTCAGACCTAGCTGAGTAGCCTCTGGATTCAATTTTCTTTCTCTCCATCTACAGCTGTTTCTGTTGTATGTGTGTGTTTTTAAAAATTAAATCTTTATTGTTCAAAGTATTACATATGTCCCCCTTCTCCCCCATTCCCTCCATCTAGCCCACCCCACCCCCTGTTTTTTTTAATTATTATTTTTTAGTTAATCTTCACATGAGGATATTTGTTTTTCATTGATATTTAGAGAGTGTGGGAGCGGGAGAGACACAGAGAGAGAAACATTGATGTAAGAGAGACACATCAATTGGTTGCCTCCCACGCATACCCCAACCAGGACTGCCTGCAAGTGAGGTACATGGCCTTGACCAAAATCAAACCCGAGACCCTTCAGTCCGTGGGCCAACATTCAAAGTACTAAGTCAAACTGGCTAGGGCTGTTTCTGTTATGTTTTTTAAAAGATATATATATTTTAAATTGATTTTTTACAGAGAGGAAGGGAGAGGGAGAGAGACTTAGAAACATCGATGAGAGAGAAACATCAATCAGCTGCCTCCTGCACACCACCTACTGGGGATGTGCCTGCAACCAAGGTATGTGCCTTTGTCTGGAATCAAACCTGGGACCCTTGAATCCGCAGGCCGACACTCTATCCACTGAGCCAAACCGGTTAGGGCTTTCTGTTATGTTTTGATGCTGTTCTCAGAAAGGCCCCTCCCTCATTATCGCTGATGGCTGCCAGCATTGCCCAAAACTCTACCAGTAACAGATTTGAATCCAGAAAAAGAGCAACAGACTTCATTGCAGTTTTCCCAGCCTTAAGGGTCATTATGATTGAACCAGTTGAAGTGGCATGTGACCAGGAAATCTGATTGGCGTGTCTTTGGGTCTGGGGTGGGAGTGAGTCTGGAGCCCCACACTAACCACATGAATTCAGAGTGAGAGGGGTGGCTCGCTGTCTCAGAACCAGATTCCCCAGCCCTTGGTCACATCCTCCTGTGGTTACAAAGCTGAGGCCACTGTATTTTGGAGTCAGCAGGAAATTACTGCAGCTGAAGGCCGCTGATGTCCTCTGGTGCATGTCAGATCCAGGTTGGGGTATGGCTGCAGTGGGGACCCTGTTTGAACCATGGACAGCAGGTTCTACAGTCTTCATCCATCATCTGCCCCAGTTTGACCCTAAGGTCATTGTAGAGGTAAGAGGACTAATCTCTCAGTGTCAACAAACTCCAGGAGAAACTCATGTTTCAGGCTCAAAAGCTGGCCCCTGCGGAGAATAGTGTATAGAACAAAGCAGTCCATTAGGGTGATATAACCTGGGTTCTGGGTGTCTGAAAATGTGAGGCGCTGAATCAGTCAGTGAACCACCCAGAATACACATTTTGAGAAATTAAAGCAACCAGCACAATCTCAGGTCTCCTGGCTCCTCCAGGGCCAGGTGGCTGGTGTGTGTGTGTGAACTGATTGAAGTGTTTAAAAACAGAGCCCTTGGAATATGATGTTTTCAGTTCCTTTTCACACCTTTAACATTAGTTAGTGGTAACCTCACCTCTCTGAGCTCGGTCTCCTCACCTGTCAGATAGGAGTTTTAATAATTATGACCTCATAAGGTTGTTGGGAATATTGAGATGATACAGGCTAAGTGTGTAAAGTGCTTAGCCCTCAGGCCTGCACCTGAAAACACTCAGGAACTGGCAGCAGTTCATCACGCGTACATCATGGTGATGATTGACGTTGCCTCCATAAACCCTTTCAAATGACTTCCCTGCACCTGAACATGCTGTTTGTGTCTGCACTCACTGCATCCTGGCTTTCCTTCGCAGACCTGCCTCTCCACCTCTCAAGCCCAGGCCCCTCCCCTCACCACGGTGGGGCCTGTTCTTCTCCAGGCCCTCCCATTGGGGCCCCTCACTACTCATCTTTAATCCATTTTACCCTTTCTTCTATATTATCAGTCTCTCACTTTTCATCAGCTCTACTCCCTCAGTCCATAAACACATTCATGTTCAATATACAGCTACTGGAAGAATTAAAAAATGAATAAATGAGCTCTTTTAGAAGGGAGATCAGGAAAAAAAAAATGGTAATAATGGCCAGTATTTTGTTGTTGTTTTTGCCCAGTATTTTTCATCTTAACTATAAATATAAAATTTTTCTCTGTTCACCTTATAGACACTCTTTAAATACCCCATCACCCAGTGCCTTACTGCACCCTCTGTATTTCGAATGATTCTGCAGCAGAATTTTAGCAGGTATGTAGAAGTGGCTTGTTGTAATCACAATCTTTGGGTAGGATTTTAAGGAGTCTGTTTCACTGTGGTCTTGTTGTCGGTGGGAAACAAGCTGTTCCACAGGGTTGGGAGGAAAGAATCCCAAGGATCCACACACAGGAGATTGGGATGTGTTCAATGTGGTTTATTTGTTACGTAACATCAATAGAATTCTCCTCTGGGCTTCCCAAGGCCCATCTCTCGGCCCTGCCCTGGAAAAAGTCCAATCTCGTCTTCAACAGGCCAACACAAAGGCCAATGCCCGGAGTTTCTGCTTCATAAACCTTTGGGCCTAGAAGTCTCCCCCAGGCCCAGGTGGCTGTAGACCTGCATGGTCCTTTGCTCCTGGGCGGGAGGGACAGGAACAAATTGGGCCAGTGGGGTCCCAGGCATGAGAGAGAGCCAAGCATTACCTCCTGGGTGTTAACCAGGAGCTTTTTCAAAACAACCAGTTAACTTCCCAAGAATCCAGGGGCATGCATGGATCCACCCGTAGTCAACGATCTTTTCCCAGGTTAGACTGACATCCTCTGTGGTCCAACACCTCCCCCTGTGCCATTTTGACTTTACTGGGCAGTTCCTGATCTCCCCCATGCCCCCTCTCATACACAATCATGTACCAGAGGGGGGAGAGAAGGGTGTTAATTCCCTTGCGGGGGCTATGCTGCCATTTCTTGGGTGTGAAACTGGAGCTTCCTGGTGAAGCAAACAGGCCTCTGCTTCCCAGCTGACTGTGCTCAACATTGTCAGCCTCTCCCCTGGCTATTTCATTCAATAATCAGCCAAGGATGGTAACGGTCTGACTGTTTTAACTCTGGTTCTTTGAGGGCAGTGAGAACTAGTGTGTGTGTGTGTGTGTGTGTGTGTGTGTGTGTGTGTGTGTGTGTAATGCTGGTAGCAATAATTATCAGCCAGTCGAATTCGTTTATTAAGCAGGACTAAGATCCAAATGAAACAGTGAGGCTTGCATCATTGTGGGTGTTTTTCTTTTTTAAACTTTTTTATTGTGAAATAACAAACACAGAAAAATACATAAGACATAAATTTATAGATTAAGAAATTTTTGAAAACTAAACCAATATGTAACCACTCATTCAAGCCACAATAAGAGAACATTGCCAGCGCCAGTGACCTACTCAGACCTCTCCAACTCCCCTAAAGGAACTCACTATATTGACTTTTATGGTGTTCACTCATTTGTGTATTTTTTTCTTCCTCCGCCTCGCCCCCCTGCCCCCTGCCCCCCCTCCCCCGCCCCATAGTTTAACTCCTATGGAAATATCAGTCTCTTTTACTTTCTTGTAAGCTTTGTAATCATATAATTCTGTAATATGCAGCTTCTTTTTACAACGTTATATTTCTAAGGTGAGCCCATGTTGCATTATATTGCTGTAGCTAACTTTTATTGCCGTATAATATCCCATTTTATGAAAAAATCCACATTTTTCCATCCGTTCTACCACTAATGGACATTTGAGTGGTTTCATTTGAGGGCAATTGATGACTACCACTGTTCTTGCACCTTCACTCTGAGCACATAAGCACTCACTATGTGGGGTCTTTCAGGAGAAATTGCTGAGTCACACTGACACCGCATCCTACCCCCTATTTTCCAAAGTATCCAATCGCTGTGTGTGCCTACTAGCAGGGAGGTGGTGTTCCCTTGTTCCACATCTTTGGCAACATTTGTTCCTGTCAGAGTCTTTAATTTTTACCAATCTGATGGATGTTGTGTTATTTTGCTATAGTTTTATTTTGTATTTTCCCGTGTTTGTAGATTAATTTTGAGCTAAACTGCAATCTTATCTTTGAACCTAATGCGCACTTATATATATTTCAGAGACTCTAAAATGGAAATGGCTGCTTCAAAAATCAGACCTAATAACATTTAGACACAGAGTTAAAATGTCGAGGACTTGAACAACTACCCTTCCGAAGCTAACTCTGAAATATAACTTGCTTTTATTCACGAAGCCTCCATCCCAGCATGCCCTTGGCATCTGCCTCTATCTGTATTTCAAAGCTCATATGTCAGGTCCAGCCTGATGGGTTGAACCGGGCTGAGGTAGGGAGGTGGGATTTGAGAAGAGAAAGAAAGACAGGACAGTGGGATTCGGGAGGTCCACAGCTCTCAAGAAGCTCTGGCAACTTTTATTAGTAATACAGTGCTTTTTATACATAAGACACTAAGCAGGGAATCACTCACAAGGAAAACATTCTTTGTTTCTCTGAAATCACTACTGGAGGGATAAGTTGAAGGACAGGTCTCTTGTTACAATAAATCTCACTAGCTGGATACATATTTCTTGGTAAGCCATGAAAGTAGCTCTTATCCTACTGATAGCAGTCATATAAACAAACCCTGGGAAAGCTCTGTAGGCAGGGGCTGCTCTCGTTATACTGATTAGTTGCCATCCAAACAGGCCTGGGAAATCTGTGCGGGTAGGTGCCAGCCTTGCTAGCCCCTACAGGTGCAAGGACCGTGTCAGCTTACAGCCCGTTCCCCACACTCATATGACAGCCACTTTTTGCAACATTCCTCAGATGATGAACTTGGTCCAAACCCAGTAAAAATCCAATCAGGGCATCACTAATGACTCCCCTGGAGACTCTGCTAATTTTACCTATTTTGGAGAAAGCTCCAGATGAGTGAGGAAGACGCCCCCAATGAAACCAGCCCCCTTGTCCACCACTCCTGACTCTGTGTAACAGGAGAGGTGTTGCGGGGAGACGGGGAGGTAGGAGAGCCGAATGCTCTGAAGCTCTGTGGACACCTTGTCTCCGCCAAGCCTCAGGTTCCCCACTCTGGAGCATTGCTCTGCTGGCGGAGAAGCCGTGCTGCCCGAGGAGCAAGAGAAGTGGAGACAACGGACGGGCCTTCTGATCCACCAAATCTATGGACAGTCAGAAACGGTAGGTGGACGGGCCCCGAAGGGCCACCCAGCCCAGCAGAGGAGCTGAATCTGCCAGAGTGTGTGCACAGGCCCCACTGTGTGCATAGGCCCACTGTGTGCACAGGCCCCACTGTGTGCACAGGCCCCACTGGGCTCGCAGCCAGCAGAGGGCGGCTCTGGAGTTCCAGGCAGATTGGCCCCAAATCAGGTTGCAGAGTGAGAATTCACACACAGTCTTCGACTTGTCAAGACCCCAGTGTGCTGACGGCTATTGGACAAAACCTTCCATGGGGGTCTGAGGACAGGGCTACGTCCCTGGGATCAGGGGAGCTGGGAGGAGCGATGGCAATGGAGGCGCCTCCTGCCTCACGGAGGCCCTGCCTGTGAGTGCTTCCCATGTCACCCTCACACACACACACACACACACACACACACACACACACACACACTCACACAGTGTGACCCCCAAGGGTGTCAGTGAGCACGCAGTGGGCAGGCCATGCAGCCTGCTGTGCTGTCTGGACCCTCAAGGGCTTCAGTGGTGGGAGGAGGGGCTGCCTCTCTCCGGAAGCATCCTCAACCCCCTGATGCTGACACAGCCACTGCCCGCCTCCCACCATCCCGTCAGCTCACAGAGTCACCCCACTCAGGACCTGTAGGGCGGGCTCTCTTGGTCCTAATTCACATGTTTGTCTGACGGTGTGTTGTTTTTGAGAAAATTGTTTTAGTTTGGTCAGTGAAGTGGTCTGCTTCCAGGCCTGAGGAATGTGAGGGCTCTAGGCCTGACCTTGCTTGGCTCACAGCTCACTGTTGGACGAGGAGAAGCACCCGCTACACCCGTAACCCCGCCCCTTGGCGTCCACTGCTTGAGCCACAGATACTCCTCCTGGACACAGGGAGCCTCATTGCTCAAAGCTCTTGCAACCCGCTCCCTCCCCTGTGGGCGTTGCCTCGTCCTGAAGTGTGAGCAGGAGCTTGGAGAGGCAGACCTTCCTCTGCCAGGAGCTTCGGTCTCAGTTCCTCTCAGCATCGTCAATGGCAGCGTCAAGCCTATAGGCATACCTTGGAACCTGCCAGAAGCTCGACCTCCCTGTCTCCAAAATGGGAATAGAATGCTGACCCTGCGGGAGGTGGCGAGGGGAGTGGAAGGGAGTGTGCAAGCCCCGGCGATGCCCAGCCTGCACATCCCCCAGGGCCAGCCCGCTGTCCTCACCGATGTGGGGGGGTCGTGTGCCAGGTGTCAGGGGTGCACAGCTGAAGGGGCGTCTCTAAGCTCAGACACTTGTTATCAATGGAGGGAAACACCCGCAAAAGTCAGTATAAGGCCTGCTGGCGACAACAGAAATGCGGGGAAATGCCACCTGAGGAGGATCGCCCGGGACTTCTCCTGGGTCCTGAGTCTGGGCTGGTTGCCCTAAGGAGCCAGGTGAGCTCACTGGTGGGAGCCTGAGCAGCTTCCCGCCCCACAGGCCCTGAGAGGGGGTGCCCTCCCTGCCCCTTTGACAGGTCAGACCCAGGGCATTAACTCATCTGTGTGACTGTGCAGGCTGAGCTTTAGGACAGATGTGAGCTTCAGAGAACCAGGAAGGAGGCGTAGTTCACCAGGAGGGCCAATGGGGTGGGAGAGGTGGCAGAGGCACAGCCCAAGTGATCCCAGCGCAGCCCCGAGGGCAGATGAGGCAGGGTTCCTGTCAGGGTCAGTGCTGAGTAAGTGTTGGTCAATGGACACATGCCTGGCATGCAGTGGGCACTCCCCACCCACCACACCCCACAGCCCGAGCTCAGCCCTGTGCTCCTTTCCTGGCCTCCCCCACGGGGCCCTGTGGCCCCGGCAGCCGGCACTGGCCCAGGACATGTCGCATGTCGGGCGCAGTGAATGTCTGCTGAAGAGCTGGGCCAATGCCCTGAGCCCAGGACACAGGGCTTCCAGCTCCCCCACAGGCTCTATGAGCAGCACCCCATGGCCCTGGGAGCAGGGGTGCCGTGAACCATTCTTGCTGCTCCTTATCCGCCTGGAGCCTTTGACAACTGGTCTTCTCTTCCTTTTGTGCACAGGGATTCACATGCGGCACTGCCCGGGGGTCACAGGTCAAGCCCGGTTCCATGGGGAAAGCCATCCCACCCTTCGACGTCCAGGTTTGGTCCTAAAGGCGTGGCCAAGGAGCACTGAGGGCTCAGCTGGGATCAGCCCCGTGTGACACCAGGCGGCAGAAGAGCCGCGCCCCCTGCCCCAGTTGTCCCTCCTCCTCTCCTAGGTCCCCTCTGGTGTCCTGGGAGGGTCAGTATTGTGGGCATCAGTGCAGCTCTCCGTGCCCGCCGAGGCCGCGCACCCAGCCATGGCGCACAGGACCTGGAGGCGCGCCAGCAGCTCTGTCCACCCTCCGGGCTCTTAGCTTGTCCTGACCCTGTTTTCTAGCTTGAAGACACATGCGGTGTCCACACCAGGAAACAAACACGCCCATGACTTGCTGATTTCAAAGACGTGACAGCTTCATTCTGTTTTCTGACAGGGATCTCCCCATGGTCCCCACTGGTGTCACACGCATAAGCCAGGCAGAGCTTGGGGGGGGGGGGGTGGGCAGGAGGGCTGGGAGCCCTGCAGGGGGCCTCACACACCTCTTGCCCCAGATCATCGACGACAAGGGCAACATCCTGCCGCCCAACACTGAAGGCAACCTTGGCATCAGGATCAAGCCCACCAAGCCCATTGGCCTGTTCATGTTGTATGAGGTAAGGGTGCCCCGCCTGCAGCTCCTGGCCTGAGCACCCCTACAGCGATAAGTGAGGGGACTCAACTCTGCATCCTGAGACTCCTCCCATCTCCCGTTATGTGCTCCAGTTCGGTGAAGCCAGGTCTAGTTCACGCAAAGCTCACAGCCTTTCCTCTCCTGACCCATGTGGCACTGGTGCGGTTGAGAAGCCGGGCTTCGGAATCATCGGACTTGGGGCTGATGATTAAGAATGCAGGCTTCGGCTGGGTTCACATCCTACCTCCAGTTTACCAACGGGGTGTGCGCAAACCTGGTAACTGTCCTGAGCCTCCTGAGGCCTCCCCACCCCACTCCTCAGAGAAACCACCTGAGCCTCCTGAGGCCTCCCTACCCCACTCCTCAGAGAAACCACCTGAGCCTCCTGAGGCCTCCCTACCCCACTCCTCAGAGAAACCACCTGAGCCTCCTGTGGCCTCCCTACCCCACTCCTCAGAGAAACCACCTGAGCCTCCTGTGGCCTCCCCACCCCACTCCTCAGAGAAACCACCTGAGCCTCCTGAGGCCTCCCCACCCCACTCCTCAGAGAAACCACCTGAGCCTCCTGAGGCCTCCCCACCCCACTCCTCAGAGAAACCACCTGAGCCTCCTGAGGCCTCCCTACCCCACTCCTCAGAGAAAACCACCTGAGCCTCCTGAGGCCTCCCCACCCCACTGCTCTGAGAAACCACCTGAGCCTCCTGAGGCCTCCCACCCCACTCCTCAGAGAAAACACCTGAGCCTCCTGTGGCCTCCCTACCCCACTCCTCAGAGAAAACCACCTGAGCCTCCTGAGGCCTCCCTACCCCACTCCTCAGAGAAAACCACCTGCAGATCGTAGGGGTCATGTGTTTCCCCGTGTCACATACATGGCAGAGCTACAGTTCAAACCCATGTCTTTCAGCCCCAGAGCCTAATGGGAAATTCAGGGGTTACAGAAACCTGTGATGGGCTCTAAGGAAACCTGCTGAGACTCCCGACCAGATAAAGCCTAGCGCTCCCAGGGTAGTAGAGGCCACTAAGAGGAAATTCCCAGCTTCCAAGATGGGCCATGGAAGGCTGGGCACACCTGAAGTGGATCTCAGATTCCATCTCCTTTCTCCAAAAGAACAGCCATCAGAGACTCTTTAATTGTCACTGTTGTCATCACTGTGGCCTCCAGGGTGTGCTGCTCCTCATGTGATACTATCTACCCACAGTAAAAACTGCTGGCTAAACCATTCATCAATTTTGTTTATCTTTTCAAAGATCCACCTATTGCTTTCATTGATTATTATTATTATTTTTTTTTTTTTTAGTCTCTATGTCATTTATTTCTGCTCTGATCTTTATTATTTCATTCCTTCTGCTTCTCTGGGCTTTTCTTGTTGTCCTCTTTCTAGTTCTTTCAGTTGAAGGGTTAAATAGTTATTGTAAATTTTTCTTGTTTTTTTATTTTATTCTTTTTTATTTTTATTTTTATTTTATTGCTTAAAGTATTACAAAGAGTAGTACATATGTCTCCTTCTTTTCCCCATTGACTTTCCCCCAGTGTCCCCTACCCCTCTGTTTCTTATGTCCATTGGTTATGCTTATATGCATGCATACAAGTCCTTTGTTTGATCTCTTACCTCCCCTCCAAACTTCCCCAGCCTTCCTGCTGTATTTTGACGATCTGTTCGATGCTGCTCTGTCTCTGTATCTATTTTTGTTTATCAGTTTATAATGTTCTTTATTACCCATAAATGAGTGAGATCATGTGGTATTTTTCTTTCACTGACTGGCTTATTTCACTTAGCATAATGCTCTCCAGTTCCATCCATGCTGTTGCAAATGGTAAGAGTTCCTTCTTTTTTACAGCAGCATAGTATTCCATTGTGTAGATGTACCACAGTTTTCTAATCCACTCATCTGCTGATAGGCAGTTAAGCTGTTTCCAACTCTTGGCTATGGTAAATTGTGCTGCTATGAACATAGGGGCTCATACATCCTTTCTAATCGGTGTTTCTGGTTTCTTGGGATATAGTCCTAGAAGTTGGATTACTGGGTCAAATGGGATTTTCATTTTTAACTTTTTGAGGAAACTCCATACTGTCTTCCACAGTGGCTGCACCAGTCTGCATTCCCACCAGCACTGCAGGAGGGTTCTTTTTTCTCTGAATCCTCACCAGCACTTGTCGTTTTTTGATTTGTTGATGATAGCCATTCTGACAGGTGTGAGATGGTACCTCATTGTCGTTTTGATTTGCATCTCTCAGATGATTAGTGACTTTGAGCATGTTTTCATATGTTTGTTGGATTTCTGAATTTCCTCTTTCAAAAAGTGTCTATTTAGGTCCTCTACCCATTTTTTGATTGGATTGTTTATCTTCCTTTTGTTAAGTTGTATGAGTTCCCTGTAAATGTTGGAAATTAAACCCTTATCGGAGATAACATTCGAAAATATGTTCTCCCATGCAGTGGGCTTTCTTGTTGTTTTGTTGATGGTTTCTTTTGCTGTGCAAAGTTTTTTACTTTGATGTAGTCCCATTTGTTTATTTTCTCTTTAGTTTCCAAAGCCCAATGAGCTGTATCAGTAAAGATATTGCTACGACAATGTCTGCTATTTTGCTGCCTATGGCTTCTTCTAAGATTTTTTATGGTTTCCTGTCTTACATTTAAGTCCTTTATCCATTTTGAGTTTATTTTTGTGTATGGTGTAAGTTGTTGGTGTAGTTTCATTTTTTTTGCAAGTATCTGTCCAGTGTTTACAACATCGTTTATTGAAAAGACTGTCTTGTCTCCATTGTATGCTCTTGCCCCCTTTGTCAAATATTAATTGAGCATATTGGCTTGTGTTGATTTCTGGATTCTCTGTTCTGTTCCACTGTCTATGTCAGTTCTTGTGCCAGTACCAGGCAGTTTTGAGAACAGTGGCTTTGTAGTGTAGCTTGATATCTGGTATTGTGATACCTCCAAAATTGTTCTTCTTTCTCAAGATTGCTGCAGCTGTTCGGGGTCTTTTTTTTTTATTCCAGATGAATTTTGGAGAGTTTGTTCTAGGTTTTTGAAGTATGTCATTGGTTTCTTAATGGGAATTGCATTGAATTTATAGATTGCTTTAGGTAGTACGGACATTTTAATGATGTTGATTCTACCAATTCATGAACATGGTATCTTCCTCCATTTGTTCATGTCTACTGCTATCTCTTTTTTCAATGTCCTGTATTTTTCATAGTACAGGTCTTTTACGTCCTTAGTTAAGTTGATTCCTAGGTATCTTAATTTTTTTTGGTGCAATGGTAAATGGGATTGTTTATTTTACTTCTCTTTCTGTGAGTTCATTATTATTGTATCAAAAAGCCATAGATTTCTGGGTGTTAATTTTGTATCCTGCTACTTTGCCAAATTCACTTATTAGGTCCAGTAGTTTTTTGATGGGGTCTTTGGGGGTTTTCTATGTATTTTATCATGTCATTTGCAAAGAAGGACAGTTTTACTTCTTTTCCTTTTTGGATGACGTTTATTTCTTCTTGTTGTCTGATCACTATGGCTAGAACTTCAAATACTATATTGAACAGGAGTGGTGAAAGTGGGCATCCCTGTCTTGTTCCAGTTCTTAGGGGAAATGAGTTTAGTTTTTGCCCATTGAGTATGATGTTGGCTGTAGGTTTGTCGTATAAGGCTTTTATTATGTTGTGGTATGATCTGTTGATTCCCACTTTGCTGAGAGTTTTTATCAAGAGAGGGTGTTGGATTTTGTCAAATGTTTTTTCAGCATTAATTGATATGATTATGTGATTCTTGTCTCTTTTTTTATGTGATGTATCACATTTATTGATTTGCGGATATTGTACCATCCTTGCATCCCCAGAATAAATCCCACTTGATCATGGTGTATGATCTTTCTAATATAATGCTGAATTCTATTTGCTAGAATTTTGTTGAGGATTTTATCATCTATGTTCATTAAAGATATTGGGCTGTAGTTTTCTTTTTTTGTGGTGTCTTTATCTGGTTTTGGAATTAGGGTAATGCTGGTTTCATAGAAAGAGCTTGGAAGTGTGCCTTTCTCTTGAATTTTTTGAAATAGTCTAATGGGGATAGGTTTTAGTTCTTCTTTGAATGCTTGGTAGAACTCCCCTGTAAAGCCGTCTGGACCACGGCTTTTGTTTGCTGGAAGATTTTTGATAGCTGCTTCAATTTATTCGGTAGTTATCGGCCTATTCAGTTTTTTTTTTATTCTTCTTGATTGAGTTTTGGGAGCTTGTATTTTTCTAAGAATATGTCCATTTTATCTAGGTTGTCCATTTTGTTGGAATAGAGTTGTTCATAGTATTTTTTCATAATCATTTGTATTTTTGTGGAATTGGTTGTTACTTGGCCTCTTTCATGTCTGATTTTGTTTATTTGGGTCCTCTCTCTTTGCTTCTTGGTGAGCCTGGCTAGAGGTTCATCAATCTTGTTTATCCTTTCAAAGAACCAGCTCTTGCTTTTGTTGATCTTTTGTATTGGTTTTTTGGTCTCTATGTCATTTATCTCCACTCTAATATTTATTATTTCCTTCCTTCAGCTTATCCTGGGCTTTTCTTGTTGTTCTCTTTCTAACTCTTTGAGTTGTAAGGTTAGATAATTTATTGCCATCTTTTCTTGTTTTGTGAGATAGGCCGGCAGAGCTATGAATTTTCCTCTCAAGACTGCTTTCTCTGTGTCCCATAGATTTTGGGTTGTTGTGTTTTCATTGTCATTTGTTGCCATGATGCTTTTTATTTCTTCTTTGGTATCTTTGGTAACCTAATCATTGTTTAATAGCATGCTATTTAGCCTCCAGGTATTTGATTTTTTAATTGTTTTTATTGTAGTTGATTTCTGGTTTTATGCCATTGTGATCTGAGAAAATGCTTGATATAATTTCTCTCTTCTTGAATTTGAAGAGACTTTGCCTGTGCGCCAATATGTGGTCTATCTTTGAAAATGACCCATGTGCACTTGAGAAGAATGTATATTCTGTGGCTTTGGGGTGGAATGTTGTGAAGATGTCAATTAATTCCATCTGATCTAGTGAGTCATTTAATATTGTTGTTTCTTTGCTGGTTTTTTTGTTTAGAGGATTTGTTCGGTGGTGTTAGTGGGGTATTAAAGTCCCCTACTATGACTGTATTGCTGTCAATCTCTCCCTTGATATCCTTCAGAATTTTTTTAAACACATTCTTTTGATATAAGAGAAGAAGGAAGAAGTAGAGAGATAGAAACATCAATGATGAGAGAGAATCATTGATCTGCTGCCTCCTGCAAGTCCCCCACTCTGGATCGAGCCCACAAGACAGGGCATGTGCCCTTAACTAGAATCGAACCCGAGACCTTTCAGTTTGCAGGCAGAAGCTCTATTCATGAGCCACACCAGCTAGGGCCAGAATTTTTTTTTTTAATGTATTTGGGTGCTCCTATATTGGGTGCATATATGTTTAACAGAGTTATATCTTCTTGTTGAATTGCTCCCTTTAGTATTATGAAGTGACCTTCCTTATCTCTTCTTATGGCCTTCACTTTGAGGTCGAATTTGTCAAATATAAGTATTGCTATCCCTGCCTTTTTTTTTCTTTTTTTTTTTTCATTTCCATTCGCCTGAAAAACCTTTTTCCATCCTTTCACCATCAGTCTTTGTGAGTCCTTTGTTCTAAGGTGAGTTTCCTGTCGTCAGTAGATATAAGGGTCATGTTTTCTTATCCACTCAGCTACATTATGTCTTTTGATTGGGGTATTTAATTGATTTACATTTAAAGTTATTATTGATAGGTACTTGTTTGCCACCATTTTTATTCATTATGCCTGTGTTCCTTCTTCCCTTCCTATTTCTTCTTTTTATAGCAGACCCTTTAGCATTTCTTGCATTGCTGGTTTGGTGGTAATAAACTCCCTTAGTTCTTTTTTGTCTGTGAAGCTCCTGATTTCACCCCCCAATTATTATTGATAGCCTTGCTGGGTACAGTATTCTTGGATTCAGACCCTTGCTTTGCATGACTTTGTATATTTCATTCCATTCCCTTCTAGCCTGATGTGTTTCTGTTGAGAAATCAGTTGATATTCTGATGGGAGATCCTTTGTAGGTAACTTTCTGTCTCTCTCTGGCATCCTTTAAGATTCTTACTTTGTCGTTGGTGTTTGCCAATTTAATTATAATGTGTATAGGTGTCAATCTTTTGGGGCTCATGTTGTTTGGGACTCTGTGAGCTTCTTAGATATGTGTGAGTTTTTTCTTCCCAATATCAGGGAAGTTTTCTGTCATTATTACTTCAATCAAGTTTTCTATTCCTTGCTGTTTCCTGTCCTTCTGGCACCCCTATTATGCAGATGTTGTTTTGTTCTCTGTTGTCCCACAGTTCCCTTAGGCTCTCCTCCTGTTTTTTAAGTTTTTTTTTTCTAGATGCTCTGTTTGGGTATTTTTTCCTACCTTGTCTTCTAGCTCACTGCTGCAGTAATCTGTTTCTTCTAGTCTACTGTTGATGCTTTCCAATGAGTTCTTTACAGCAGCAATGTAATTTTTCATTTCTTCTCGGTTCTTCTTCATTTCCTCTTGGTTCTTACACATATTGTTGAATTTGTCTTCCATCCTTTTCAGCGACCTTAGGACCATTGCTCTGAATTCTTTCTCTGTCATATTGCTTGCTTCCATTTCATTTACTTCCTTTTCTTGTGATTCCTCCTTTTCTTTCATATGTGGGCTGTTTCTTTGTCTCCCCATGATCACTCCTCTCAGGATTTCTGGTTATGTAGCTCTCTCTCCTGCATTGATTTAAAGGCACAAAATACAACACAACAAGACACAACACACAGGGCACCAAACACAAATGTATTCACAATACTTATACTCTTAAATAATGGTGACCACCAGAGAAAAGAGAATTAGGGAATAGAGATGATTGCAAAACTGATATTGAGAAAAGGAAAAAATGTAAAAGAGAAAAGAGAGAGAAGAAAAAAAATGAAGGGGAAAAATACATATATGGGGAGAAAACTCCAATAAAACAACAACTAATCCAAAAAATGCAAACAAAAATCCTCCAAACAATAAACACCTGGATGAATCTGAGGAGGCAGAGCTTATTTCCAGGAAGTAAGGTCAAGGAATTGAATGAATGGGGAAATAGCCACAATTGAGTATAGAGGAGGTAGAAAGAGAATGGGTGTATAAGAAGAAAAGTAAAAAAACTAAATACAAAAAATATATATATATACATATATATATATATAATATACACACATATACATATATATATGAAAATTTATATATATATATATATATATAATTTTCCTCCTTCTTTAATCTATCTATGTATTTGTTTACTATTGGAAAAGGAGGATAGAGAGAGATAAGCCTGAGTTAGTGATTCAATTAGTTAAGCTATTAGTAGAAGAAGAGAACAATCGAGGAGAGGAAAAATAGAAGCAAACAATCAAACAAAAAAACGAACAAATAATCAAACAAACAACAAGAAGACAGACAGAAAGAAAAAGGCAAAAAAGGAAAAATAATTTTGATAGTGAAGAAAGCAAAGAGAGAGATGTGTATGGGTTTGGAGCAGGGGAGAGGAAATTAGATGTATGAGTAAGATCAATTTTTAACAGGGAGTAAAAAGAAAGGGTAGAGAAAAACTAAAGCAGGAACAGGGTAAGAGAAACAGGACAAAAAAAAGGGGAAAAGTGATGAAGAGAGTGTTGGCATAAAGGAAAAATTGAGATAGAGTAAAATAATGCTAAAGGGAAAATCAAAATAGAATTTATAACACCAATCCCAAAATAAAATAAAATAAAATTAAGAAAAAAATAACATAAAATAAAACTTTTTAAAAAGGGTACAATAATAGTATTAATACTAACAGTTAAAAATAAAAATATAATAAAAAATAATGTAAAATCGAGTGTGAGAAAAAAATTTAGTTTCTTAAGTAAAAGATAAAAAATAAAAATGTGAAGTAATGGAGGTCGTTCACTTCCTCCACTGTTCTGCTTGGCACGTCTTTTTTCTTGCGGGTAGTCAGCACAGGATTGAAGTTCCCTGGTGTCCTAAGCCACAACCCTATTTTCAAGCAGGCGGGATCTCTCTGCTCTCTGGTTCTCAGTCTGTTTTTAGTTGTATTTGCACACGAGAGTCCATTTCTGGTACAGCCCTGGTGTGGCAGTGTTTCTATCTTACTATCCTGGGCTGAAAGGCCTCTGGACTCTGGTTCTGTGCGCAATTCTGTGCCCGACTCTGAGGCTGCCCTTCTGGGTCCAGTCCAGCTGTGGGTTGCTATCTAGAGTCCCTTTCTGCCAGCTGCCCTGTGGACCCCCTTCCACATTTGAGGGCTACACTGAACCCAACAGCAGCGAATTTCGTGGGGGACAGTCTTTCTCTGAGGCTCTAGTTCCCACTGCATGGTTTCTCCCTCTAGCCTGGATCCCAAATCTCACCTTTTTTTAGGCAATGCTAGCTGTGTTTAATTCGGCAGTTCTGAGTGGGTGCTCTTTGATTCAGCTGTTCTTTCTACTCTGTGAAAAGGTGCAGGGTCTATCTGGGAATTGGCATGTTTGTCTCCCCCTGAGCAGACCTTCCAGGTGCCCTTGGTCAGGAAGGTTGGAGTTCCAGCTTTGTGGATTCGCAGATGAGGTAACTGGTCCCAGGGCATTGTGGTTGTAAGGTCCCGGGAGGCATCCAAGATCTCCCCAGTTGAAGGTAAGGCTGGGGTTTTGATCACTATCAGTCTCTGATCACAGCCATCTTGCCTTCAATGCCTTCAAGATGGCGTGGCCTCTGCTGCAGAGCTGGCCTCTCAGGGAGAGATTACAGCTGCAGTAGAGGTTGCCCTGCCCGGGGTGGGGGGTGGAGGGGGGGCTGATTCAGCAGTCCCCACAGGTCCCTTGGAGTATAGCTGTCCCTCACTCACAAATACTGACACGCACATCCACGCACTCTCCTTTCCTTCTCTCACTCTTACACTATCTAGCAGCCTGCAGTCCTTTCGGGAGCCACCTAGGATCCTCCAATTTTTCTTGTTTTGAGGTATGCGTGTCATGCTATGAACTTCCCTCTCAGGACTGCTTTTGCTGTGTCCCCGAGATTTTGCATTGTTCTGTGTTCATTTTCATTTGTTTCCAGGAAGGTTTTTTAATTTATTTATTGATGTCGTTGGTAGCCCATTCTTTGTTTAATAACATGCTATTTAGCCTCCATGTGTTTGAATGTTTTGGGGTGTTTTTACTATAGTTGATTTCTAATTTCATTCCACTGTGATATGAGAAGTAGCTTGATAGGATTTTGATCTTCTTGGACTGGTAGAGACTTGTTTTGTGCCCTAACATGTGGTCTATCTTTGTGAATGATCCATGTGCACTTGAGAAAAATATACTATACTAGAGGCCCAGTGCATGATTTAATCATGCACCTGGTGCACCAGCGGGCTGGCTGTCCGCGGGTGTCCCAGGCCTTCTGAAAGCCTCCGGCGCTTCGAAAGCGCCGGAGGCTTTCGAAAGGCCTTGCGCCGGAGCAGACAGCCGGCCAGGTCCCCCGCTTTGGCCTTTGATCGCTGGGGACCTGGCCGGCTGTCCTCGGGTGCCCCAGGCCTTCCGAAAGCCTCCGGCGCTGCGGAGGCTTTCGAAAGGCCTTGCGCCGGAGCAGACAGCCGGCCAGGTCCCCCGCTTTGGCCTTTGATCGCGGGGGACCTGGCCGGCTGTCCGCCGGTGCCCCAGGCCTTCCGAAAGCCTCCGACAGCCATGGCTCAGCGTCCTGCTGGCCCAATCAGCTACCCCGGCCACCCTGAGTCCCGCCCCCTGCGCCTCCTGCTGGCCCAATCGTGGGTGTAGCGGAGTGATGGTAATTTACATATTACCATTTTATTATGTAGGATTCTGCTGCTTTGACGTGAAATGTTCTATAAATGTCAATTAAATCCATCTGATCCAGTGTGTCCTTTAGAGTCACTGTTTCTTTGTCACGTTTTTGTCTGGAAGATGTATCCAGTGAAGTCAGCAGGGTGCGAAAGTCCCCTGCTATGACTGTATTGTTGTCAATCTCTCCTCTAGCAGTTAAAGTCTAGCAGTTTTTTAAATATATTTAGGTGCTCCTACATTGGGTATCCTACCTTATAATAGACAAATATGCAAATTGACCGCACCTTTGCTTCACCCAAGCCACACCCACCAACCAAGCCACGCCCACCAACCAATCAGGATGAGTATGCAAATTACCCCAACAAAGATGGCGGCTAATTTGCATATCAAGACAGCATAGAAAGAAGCCAAGAGATGCTGAAGGGAGCAAAGCTGCGGAGAAGCAAGCAAGCCGGGGGGAGGAGAAGAGAGGAGAGGAGGCGGGGCCGGGGGAGAAGGAAGGAGAGCGGGGCGGGCTGGTGGAGAAGGCGGGTCGGGGGACAAGGGAGGAGCAGAGGCAGGGCCGGGGAGAAGGAAGGAGAGCGGGGCGGGCTGGCGGAGAAGGCGGGCCAGGGGACAAGGGAGGAGTGGAGGCAGGGCCAGGGGAGAAGGAAGGAGAGTGGGCCGGGGGACAAGGGAGGAGAGCAGGCAGGGCGGGGTAGAGTGCAGCAGAAACCCTATTGCAGGATTTTTCCTGCAACGGGAACGCTAGTAAATATATGATTGCCAAGGTTCTATTCTCTTGTTGGATCCATCCCTTTTGTATTATGTACTAATGTGGTCTTTGTTGTCTTTAGTGATGGCCTTCACTTTGAAGTTTACTTTGTCGGATATGAGTATTGGTACTCCAGCTTTTTTTTTTCCTTTCCATTTGCATGGAAAACTTTTTTTCCATTCCTTCACTCTCATCATGTGCATGTTTTTTGTTCTGAGGAGGGTCTCTTATAGACAGCATATAGTTGGCTCATGTTTTTGTATCCATTCAGCTATCCTATGCCTTTATATTGTACCATTGATTTCATTTACATTTTGGGTTATTATTGATAGGTACTTATTTATTGCCATTTTAATTCTGTATGTGTAGGTTTCTCTCTCTGTTTCTCCTTCTCATTACAGCAGTCCCTATAGCATTTCTTGTAATGCTGGCTTGGTGGTGATGTACTCCTTTGGCCTTTCTTTCTTGACTGGGAAGCTCTTTATTTGACTGTCTATTTTGAATGATATCCTTGCAGGATATAGTGATCTTAGTCTTAGATCTTTGCTTTCCATCGCCTTGAGTACTTCATGCTATTCCCTTGTGGCCTATAGAATTTCTGATAAGAAATCAGGTGTCAGCCTTATGGGAGCTCCTTTGTAGGTAGCAGTTGCTTTCTTCTTGTTGCCTTTAAGATTCTTAGTCTTTAATTTTTGGCATTTTCATGATGACGTGTCGGGGCATGGGCCTGTTTGGGTTCTTCTTGCTTGGAGCTCTCTGTGCCTTCTGAACTTGTTTGACTTTTTCCTCCACCAGGTTAGAGAAGTTTTCTGCCATTATTTCGTCAAACATTGACCAGCTGGCTCCTGCACGCCCCCTACTGGGGATTGAGCCCGCAACCTAGGCATGTGCCCTGAACAGGAAGTGAACTGGCCACCTTTGGGTACATGGGATGACACTCAACCAACTGAGCCACACGTGCCAGGGCCACAAGCTTCCTTTGAGGATGAGATGAGATGGTACATGGGGAAGAAAATTCATTTAGCAAATGTTTATTGACACCTTCCATCTGTTCAGCCACAGTGTTATATTAATATAAATTGTCAGTGTATTTTGTACATTAATTGACTATTAGCATGCATTGAGTGTTTGCATGTAAAGCAAATAGAGAGATTAAAAAAGTTGCACAGGTGCTTGGTGGAGTGAGAAGCAGGACTCAAACCCAGATCTGAGCCCTAGGTTGCAGCTCAATATCTCTAATCTCACTCCCTTCAACAAGAGTGCCGTTCTCTCTGCAGAATGACCCCGTGAAGACAGCCAAAGTGGAGTGTGGGGACTTTTACAACACTGGGGACAAAGCAACTATTGACGAAGAGGGCTACATCTGGTTCCTGGGGAGGGACGATGACATCATCAACGCCTCTGGGTAGGTGTGGCTGACCTGGGCCTGGCAGGCTCTAGCTTGCTTCACCATTCCTCAGTGCATTGGGGATGGGACCCGCAGCCTGTTCCTGAATGCAGCCATGTTACAGGGCCCTGGCCTGGGGTATCTGTGCATCTCCCCCAACATCAAAATAAAGTTCAAGAAGGCCTGGAAGTGCAACCACAGTATACATCACACAATTTAAAGAGGGGATATAGGATTGGGAAGGGAGACCTTGTTTGTGGCCCCATTTGTCCCCATTGGGTGCAGGAAATTATTCTCTGTGTTCCTCTAGTGGGACACATGTCACAGAACAACAACAGCAATAGCAGCTAAGCTCATAGAGTACTTACTGTGTGAACGTACACTCCTCTGTGCTTTGCTTAACCCAGTAGATGCCATTATTGTGCTTGTTTTAAAGATGAGAACACTGAGTCACTGACCAGTGAACTAAGTTGTGAAAGTTTCCAAGATAGTGCAGGGAGAGGCCCAGATTTGAACCGAGGTAGTGTGGCTCCCAATCTGCTGTTCCTACTGCTTAGGTGATGTAGGGAGAAAAAGTGACACAAGTAACAACTTCCCTTGGATGCATCAGGGAAATTAGGTTTGTTTTACTTTTTAAATTTCTCCATGAGATGCTGATGTAGTGAGACAGAATTTCCCTAAAGGTTTAAGACAAAGTTTGAGGCTCCCAAGACTACAGTAAGAGTCCTGCTGGGAAGATCCTTGTACCACGCCCACAGCCCTGGAGGACAGCCTCCCACCCCACCGCCCACGAGAGGCAGTGAGGGGAGGCCCGGGGAGCATCTGAGCTTGCAATGCCCAGGTCTTCACATCCTGGTCCACACAGAGCCTTTTCACAGTGCTCTGGCTCCTGTGAAGGTTGCCCTCTGTGCCCAGGGAAGTGTGACTCCCAAACATGAGATGGGAGGGCCTGGGTCACTCCAGCCCTGGCATCTGCTCAGAAGCAGAGCAGGAACCATTGGTCCCGCAGGTACCGCATTGGGTCGGCAGAGGTGGAGAACGCCCTGGCTGAGCATCCGGCGGTGGCTGAGTCAGCTGTGGTGAGCAGCCCGGACCCCATCCGAGGGCAGGTGAGGAGGACAGGAGGTCATGGGGTCTGCCTGTGGGCACTGGAAGGCTGGTGCAGGGGAATCTTCCAGAGCAGTGGGTATGCGGGGCGAACTTATACCATGTGGGCAGCAGGAGGCACTGTGACAATCCTGATTAGATACTGGGTGTGCTGGCTCATTTAACCCTCACAACAACCTAATGAGTTAGAGACTCTTACTTATTATACCCTTTTAATAGACAGAGAAACAGCATAAAGAAGTTAAATAACTTGTCCGGATTACACTTGGAGGAGCCAGGATGGATATCTGAGCACTCTGTTTCCAATGCATTCATTGGATTTATTGAGCACCTACTAGGTACAAGGCCTGTGCAATTCAATGGGGACATAAATCCTATATAATAAAACATTAATATGCAAATCGACCTAATGGCAGAACAATCAGAACTTGTCCTGACCACCAGAGGGCAGACGCTCAATGTTGGAGCTTCCCTCTGGTGGTCAGTCTTGTGCTTATGGCAGGTGAGTGCAGTGGCAGTGGCAGGAGCCTCTCCTGCCTCTGAGAGGAGCAGGCCTAATCTGGCAGTCGGACGTCCCCCAAGGGCTCTGGGACAGCCAAAGGGCGCTGGACAGGCTAAGGGACCCCTTGGCTAGTGCACGAATTTTGTGCACCAGGCCTCTAGTTACAATATAAAAGCAATAAGTTCAGCACAGCCAATCGGACTCATTGGTTGAGTGTAAACCCAGCAATGAGGTTTGATTCCCAGTCAGGGCGCATGCCAGGTTGTGGGCTAGATCCCCAGTAGGGGGCCTACAGGAGGCAGCAGAGTGATGATTCTCTCTCATCATTGATGTTTCTATCTCTCCCCCTCCTTTCCTCTCTGAAATAATAAATAGACATGTATTTTTTTAAAAAGAAACTTAAAAAATGAAAACAATAAGTTCAGTAAGTTACCAACAATTATTAAATGCCCACAGGTTCCAGGCACAGAACTGTACATACATTAGTGGTAAAAATGGTGATGAAAATAATGATGCTGGGGATAATAATAAAGTTAAACTAGGTGCATGTTTTCTGTGTACTAGCTCATGGAATCTGAACATAAGGCCACCATGTTCTGCTCCATGGGATGAACCTGTACTCTGCGCATGTCACAGAGAAGGAATTTGAGGTTAAGTAATTTTGCAAGGGAAAGAGTAGAAATTGAAGTATTTGGATTTGAACCTGGTCTTGTCCGTTTCCAAAGGCTCGGGTGTCAGCTCGTTTTGCCATTCATTGCACAAACACTTTTTAAACCAGGCAACTGGGTGGCACTGACCCTGAGCCCTTGCTCTGGTTCTGCGTTGCAGGTGGTGAAGGCCTTCATTGTCCTGACCCCACAGTTTCTGTCCCATGACCTGGACCAGCTCACCCAGGAGCTGCAGGAGCATGTGAAGTCGGTGACGGCCCCATACAAGTACCCGAGGAAGGTGAGTAGGACCCATGCTCGTGCCCTTCTGAACTCTGCTTCCCCAAGTCTGGTCGGGTGGCCGGGAGATGCTGGAACCGAACATAGAACGAGCATTTTTCTCTGCAGAAGAAGCAATTGGGCTTAGGTGTGGATGCAGCCAACTGAATGGGATGGAACCTCTGTTCTGGGTCAGAATCCCCTAAAATGTGCTGCACATTACCCTGAGGGCAAAAAAATCAGACCAGTGCCCAAAGCTACCCAAGGAGGGTATTTACCATCTTTCAAAATTTGAAAAAGACATCCAAATCAGCCACTTTCTAAGTATTCTTAAACGTGATTCATACTAAGAAATACATTTGATATTGCCAATCAATACTTACTTATGTACACAACAAACAAATGTTAACAAAATTATATATATCCTTAAAACAGGTAGTTCATTCTTTTTTTAGATATAAAATGCATTAATATTTCAAGAAAAACAATTTTAAATATAATAATGTTACATTCAATAAACAATATTTCAAGAAAAATGATTTTAAATATCATATATTACATGGAATAAACATTAATATTTAAAGAGCACAAAGATTTTAAATATAATAATATTACCAAAACTGTACTAATATAGTATAGTATCACAAAGGTTGGAGAAAATATTAAAAATCTGCAAATAACAGGATTATTTTTATTACATTCTAAATATTTTTTTCTCTGGCTCTATTTTTGTTCATCAGTTTTTGTTGTTCATTATATTCCACAAATGAGTGACATCATGTGATATTTATCTTTCTCTGACTGGCTTATTTCACTTAACATAATACTCTCCATGCTGTTGCAAATGGTTAGAGTTCCTTCCTTTTTACAGCAGCATAGTATTCCATTGTGTAGATGTACCACCGTTTTTTAATCCACTCATCTGCTGATGGGCACATATGCTGTTTCTAAATCTTAGCTATTGTAAATTGTGCTGCTATGAACATAAGGGTGCATACATCCTTTCTGATTGGCGTTTCTGATTTCTTGGGATATATTCCTAGAATTGGGATCACTAGGTCAAATGGCAGTTCCATTTTTAATTTTTGGAGCAAACTCCATACTGTTTTCCACAATGGCTGCACCAGTCTGCATTCCCATCAGCAGTGCATCAGGGTTTCTTTTTCTCCGCATCCTCGCCAGCACTTGTCATTTGTTGATTTGTTGATGATAGCCATTCTGACAGGTGTGAGATGATATCTCATTGTCATTTTAATTTGCATCTCTTGGATGATTAGTGACTTGGAGCATGTTTTCACATGTCTCTTAGCCTTCTGTATGTGCTCTTTTGAAATTGTCTATTTAGGTCCTTTGCCCACTTTTTTGATTGGATTGTTTATCTTCCTTTTGTTAAGTTGTATGAGTTCCCTGTAAATGTTGGAGATTAAACCCTTACCTGAGAGAGCATTGGCAAATGTGTTTTCCCATGCAGGGGGCTCTCTTGTCATTTTGTTGATGGTTTCTTTTGCTGAGCAAAGCTTTTTATTTTGATGTAGTCCCATTTGTTTATTTTATCCTTAGTTTCCATTGTGCTAGGAGCTGTATCCGTAAAGATATTGCTATAGCATAGGTCTGATATTTTGCTGCCTATGGATTCTTCTAAGATTTTTATGATTTTCCGTCTTGCATTTAAGTCCTTTATCCATTTTGAGTTTATTTCTGTGTATGGTGTAAGTTGGTGGTCTAGTTTCATTTTTTTGCATGAATTGTTCCAATTATCCCAACACCATTTATTAAAGAGACTGTCTTGACTCCATTGTATGCTCTTCTTTCCATTGTCAAATATTAATTGAGCATTATGGCTTGGGTTGATTTCTGGGTTCTCTGTTCAGTTCCATTGGACTATATGTCTGTTCTTGTGCCAGTACCAGGCAGTTTTGAAAACAGTGGCTTTGTAATATAGATTGATATTGGGTATTGTGATCCCTCCAACTTTGTTCTTCTTCCTCAGGATTGCTGAGGCTATTCAGGGTCTTTTTTTTTTTTTAATCCCATATGGGTTTTTGGAGAGTTTGTTCAAGGCCTGTGAAATATTCCATTGGTATCTTAATGGGGATTGTTTTGGGTAGTATGGACATTTTAATGATGTTGATTTTACCAACACATGAACATGGTATATTTTCCCACTTGTTTATATCTTCCTATATTTCTTCTTTCAATGTCCTATAGTTTTCAGAGTATAGGTCTTTTACCTTGTTTGTTAAGTTTATTCCTAGGTATCTTAATTTTTTTGGTGCAATGGTAAATGGGATTGTTTTTTTAGTTTCTCTTTCTGTGAATTCATTTTCCTATATAATAAAAGGCTAATATGCAAATCGAGTGAATAGCAGAATGACCAGTCACTATGATTTGCACTGACCATCAGGGGGCAGACACTCAACAAAGGACCACTGCTCAGCCTGAAGGTGGGCTCATGGTTGGCAAGCACAGTGGCTTCTCCCACCTCTGCAGTAGCGCTAAGGATGTCCAACTGCGGGCTTAGGCCTGCTCCCCATGGTGAGAGGGCCTAACCCATTAGTCGGACATCTCCGAGGGTTCCTGGACTATGAGAGGGCGCAGGCCAGGCTGAGGGACACCCTCAAGTGCACGAATTTTGTGCTCTGGGCCTCTTGTTGGTGTATAAAAAAGCCATAGATTTCTGGGTGTTTCCTTTATATTCTGCTACATTGCCAAATTCATTTATTAAGTCAAGTAGTTTTTTTGTTGGAGTCTTTAGGTTTTTCTATGTACAATATCATATCATTTGCAAATAATAACAGTTTTACTTCTTCTTTTCCAATGTGGATACCTCTTATTTCTTCTTCTTGTCAGATCACTATGGCTAGCACTTCCAGTACTATGTCAAACCGGAGTGGTGCAAGTGGGCATCCCTGTCTTGTTCCTGTTCTTAGGGGAAATGTTTTTCGTTTTTGCACATTGAGTATGACATTTGTTGTTGGTTTATCATATAGGCCTTTAACATGTTGAGATATGCTCCCTCTATTCCCAGTTTCCTGCGACTTTTTATAAAAAACCAGAGGCCTGGTGCACGACATTCGTGCAGCACTGGGGGAGGGGCGTCCCCTCAGCCCAGCCTGTGCCCTCTCGCAGTCCAGGACCCCTCTGGGGATGTCCCACTAGGGGTCCTTAGCGCTGCCACAGAGGCAGGAGAGGATCCTGCCACCGCCGCTGCACTCACCAGCCGTGAGCGTGGCTTCTGGCTGAGCGGTGCTCCCCGTGTGGGAGTGCACTGATCACCAGAGGGCAGTTCCTGCATTGAGTGTCTGCCCTCTGGTGGTCAGTGTGCGTCACAGCGACCGGTTGTTCTGCCATTCGGTCGATTTGCATATTAGGGTTTTATTATATAGGATGGGCGTTGGATTTTGTTGAATGCTTTTTCTGCATCTATTGATACGATCATGTAATATTTGCCTTTCAATTTGTTTATATGATGTATCACATTTATTGATTTGTCAATATTATACCAGCCTTGCAACCCTGGAATAAATCCCACTTGATCATGGTTTATGATCTTTTAAATATATTGCTGGATGTGATTTGCTAATATTTTGTTGAGGATTTTAGCATCCATGTTTATCAGGAAAGTTGGCCTGTAATTCTCTTTCTTTTAGTGTCTTTATCTGGTTTTGGAATTAGGATAATGTGGGCCTCATAGAAAGAGTTTGGATGTGTTCCTTCCTCTTGGATTTTTCTGAAATAGTTTGAGTAGTATAGATGTTAGTTGCTCTTTGAATGTTTGGTAAAACTCCCCTGTAAAGCCATCTGGACGCAGGCTTTTGTTTGATGGGAATATTTTTATTACTGCTTCAATTTCATCAGTTGTTATTGGCCTATTCAGATTTTTTGAATCTTCCTGATTTAATTTTGGGAGATTGTATTTTTCTAGGAATTTGTCTATTTCATCCACATTGTCCAGCTTGTTGATATATAGTTGTTCATGGTATTTTCTTACAATCCTTTGTATTTCTATGGTGTCAGTGGTTTCTTCTCCACTTTTGTTTCTGATTTTATTTATTTGGGTCCTCTCTCGTTGTTTCTTGATGAGTCTGGCTAATGGTTTATCAATTTTGTTTATCCTTTCAAAGAATCAGCTCTTAGTTTCATTGATTTTTTTGTAATGTTTTTTTAGTCTCTATGTGATTTACTTTTGCTCTAATCTTTATTATTTCCTTCCTTCCACTTACTCTGGGCTTTTCTTGCTGTTCTCTTTCTAGTTCTTTAAGTTGGAAGTTTAAATAGTTTATTGCTGATTTATCTTGTTTTTTGAGGTATGCCTGTAGCGTTATGAACTTCCCTCTCAGGACTGCTTTTGCTGTGTCCTAGAGATTTGTGGTTGTTTGTGTTCATTTTAATTTGTTTCCAGGAAGTTGCTGATTTCTTTCTTGATCTCATTGGTAACCCATTCTTTGTTTAATAACATGGTATTTAGCCTCCATGTGTTTCAATGTTTTGGGGTGTTTTTATTGTAGTTGATTTCTAATTTCATTATACTGTGATATGAGAAGATGCTTGATAAGATTTCAATCTTCTTGAACTTGTAGATACTTGTTTTGTGTCCTAACATGTGGCCTATCTTTGTGAATGAACCATGTGCACTTGAGACGAATGTATATTCTGCTGCTTTTTGGTGAAATTTTCTATAAATGTCAATTAAATCCATCTGATCCAGTGTATTCTTTAGAGTTTCTGTTTCCTTGTTAAGTTTTTGTCTGGAAGATCTATCCAGTAAAGCAGAACGGTGTTAAACTCCACTGCTATGACTGAATTTTTGTCTTTTTCTCTGTTTAAGTCCTCTGGAATTATCTATAGCTATATCTTATGAGAGAGAATCATTGATCAGCTATAGCTATATCTATTTAGGTGCTCCTATATTGGGTGCATTGATGTTTGCCAGGGTTCTATCCTCTTGTTGGATCCATTCCTTTAGTATTATGTAGTTATCTTTGCTGTCTCTCATGATGGCCTTCATTTTGCAGTTTATTTTGTCAGATATGAGTATTGCTACTCCAGCTTTTTATTCTTTTCCACTTGCATGGAAAATATATTTTCCATCCTTTAACTCTTTTTCTCTGTGTGTCTTTTGTTTTGGGATGGGTCTCTTGTAGACAGTATATAGTTGGGTCTTGTTTTTATATCCATTCAGCTACCCTATATCTTTTTAAAAATAAATATATATTGATTTCACAGAGGAAGGGAGAGGAAGAGATAGAGAGAGAAACATCAATGATGAGAGAGAATCATTGATCAGCTGCCTCCTGCACACCCCCCACTGGGGATTGAGTCTGCAACCCAGGCATGTGCCCTGACCGGGAATCGAACTGTGACCTCCTGGTTCATTGGTGGATGCTCAACCACTGTCCATGCCAGCCGGGCCCCTACACCATTTGATTGAAGCATTTATTCCATTTTCATTTAGGGTTATTATTGATAGGTACTTATTTATTGCCATTTTAAGTCTGTATGGCTAGGTTTCTCTATTTTTTTTTCTTGTTCTCATTACAGCAATCCCTTTAGCATTTTTTGTAATGCTGGTTTGGTGATGATATACTTCTTTAGCCTATTTTTTTTTTTGCCTGGGAATATCATTATTTGATCATGTATTTTGAATGATAGACTTGCTGGATATCTACTCTTGGTCACAGATCCTTGATTTCCATTACCTAGAGTACTTCATGCCATTCCCATCTGGCCTGTAGAATTTCTGATGAGAAATCAGGTGTCAGTCTTGTAGGAACTCCTTTGTAGGTAACAGTTTTCTTTCTCTTGCTGCATTTAAGATTTTCTCTTGGTCTTTAATTTTTGGCATTTTAATGATTATGTCTGGCCGTGGGCCTGTTTGGGTTCTTCTTGTTTGGGGTTCTCTGTGCTTCCTGAACTTGTGTGACTTTTTCCTTTACCAGGTTAGGGAAGTTTTCTGCCATTATTTTTTGAAACATGTTCTCTATGCCTTTCTCCCTTTCTGCCTCTTCTGGCACACCTGCTATTCTAATATTGTTATGTTTCATGTTGTCCCATAGCTCCCTTAAGCTGTCCTCCTGTTTTTTAATGGTTTTTCTCTTTGGTTCTGTGATTGAGTGATATTTTCAACTCTGTCTTCTAATTTACTGATATGATCCTCAGCTTCCCCTAATCTTCTGTGTATTCCTTCCAATGTGTTCTTTGTGTTATGTCATTCTTTATCTCAGACTGTTCTTTTTTCATAGCTACTATATATTTTTTCATGATGTTGAGCACTTTTACCATAATTACTCTGAACTCTGATTCAGATAAACGTCATCTCTGCTTCATTTATCTCTTCTGAAGAATTCTCTAGTTCTTTCATTTGGGGGTTGTTTCGTTGTCTCCTCATTTTGGCTGGCTGTTTGGATTTGTGACTATGTATTAGGTAGATCCTCTACACCTCTAAATCTCTAGTGCAGGACAGTGTTAAAAGTTGTTTCAGACTAATTAGATCAAACAATGACTCAAAGCCTCCATAGGCTGCCTCTACTTACAGACTGCTAGGATTCCAACTTGAATTGCCACCAGGCAATTGTTGACAGGTGTGGCAAGAGTTTTTTCAACAGTTTGGGGCAGTTGCTTCTGCCTGGAGGCTAACTGATACTCTTAATCTCTTAAGTGGCCTCAGGGCGAGATGTTTTCCAATAGGGTGTATCAACTGTCTCCCCCCAGGCAAGTCAAATGTCTCTGTGGGGAAGATGTCCCCTTGAGGGAATGACTCAGACCAGGAAACTTGGGGTGTCTGCCTTCTGATCTCTAGCCCTGAGTTCCCAGTTCTAGTTTCTGCTCTCACAGCTTCAGTCCAGTTCACCCTTCCTCTGCCAGAGCACATGGTGGGTGGCTCCACAGGGAATTTAGTGTGTTGGCCCTTTAAGAGCTTACCTGAATTTTCAGCTCTTACTGCTGGGCAGCCGCCATTTGAGACTGGGCGCCACCACCTCACTGCTTTTCAGACCCAGATGTTATGTGGGTATCCTCCTCATTTTTTTTTTTCTCTCTGCTGGGGAGCTCAGCTTCGGGTTAGACCCCAGAGTTCTCAGTGGCACCCCCCACAGCTGAAATATCTCTCCGGGACTTCAGTTGCTGTCCTTGGGCACCCAGCCAGCCCTTTCGCCCCTCGGCCCCTCCTATAAGTCTCTATGCAGTCTCGACTTTTGGTTCGCGGACATCAGGGTTCTTTCCTGCAAGTTTTCCTTTGATTATTGAGGAAGTTTTTCTCTATTTTAGTTGTAATACCAGTTTGTTCCTGGGAGCATATCTGTGCAGCATCCACTTCCTCTGCTGCCATTTTAAATCTCATCTGTCGCTGTTCATTCTTATTCTTTATATTCTACTGCATTTGTTTTCTGTTTACCTCTTTATTTATTGTCAATCCTTACCTGATGATATTTTTTCCATTGGTTTTTAAAGAGAGTGGAAGAAAGGGAGGGAGGGAGAGAGAAAGAGAGAGTTAGAGAGAGAGAGAGAGAAACATTGATGTAGAGAGACACATCAACTGGCTGCTTCCTGTACACACCCCAACTGGGGCCTGGGATGGAAACTGCAATCCAGGTACGTGCCCTTGATGTAGAATCACACCCACGACAGTTTGCTTTGTGGGCTGATGCTCCAGTCACTGAGAAACACTAGCCAGGGCTGCATTTGTACATTAGAGAAATTATAAAATTATTTGTAAAATGTAATATTATCTTGTAATTTAAAATGATGTAGATTTTTTATTTTTAATAGAGAGGTACCATAATATATTATTAAGACAAAAAGCAGGCTATGAGAAAATATACATAATATTATTGTATTTGTTTAAAAACAAAGTTTGAAAGCATACATATACGAACAAGTGAACATTTCCTACATTGTCGGAATGTTTATAGTCAGTGCATGTTGTAAAGCTGTGTAGCTAACAGTTACTGAATATTTACGTCACGTGCCAGGCCCCGGATTCAATGCTTCACGTGCATTCTTATTTCATTGAATCCTCTCCGCAGCCTGAGATGGTCTAACCATGTATTTTACGGAGTTGAAATTGAGGCTCAGAGAATAGAGTTAATCCAGGCAGAGCTGGACCTCAACCCATGTGTCTCTAACAGCAGCACCGTTCGTGCTTTAATGTTAGGCTCTGCTGCCTCCTGGAGAGTAGACTAGGGGATGCCTACCAGTTAGGACGGGCTAGACCATTTTGGCGCCATGCCCCATCTAAGCATCTCTAAATTCCTGAGGCCCCCCTTGTGACATATACTTTTTATTATTTAAGAAGTGAACTCCTATTCATGTGGAGGAAGCCTAAAAGGCCATTAACTTGGTCTAAATAAGCTTCCAAAGAACATGGCATCCATGCCAGAGAAAAATAAAAGAATGAAAGGACAGTTGAAGTACTGAAGAAAAAATCACTAAGAAATTGTTTAAAAATAATGATAATATGAAGTGATATGAAAAAATAGCAAATAAAGTTTCAAAACATATAATGCAGAACTGAAATGCATAAATATGTTGCAATATATATGCACTGGACAGGGGGGGGGGTGGTCCCTCAGCCCGGCTTGTCCCCTCTCACAGTCCAGGAGCCCTAAGGGGCAGGAGGTGACCTGGCGATCAGGGGAAGGCGATGCCCCCATCACACCCCTGTTGCTGCCACTTCCAGCAGCGAAAGCCTCAGCCAGCCCTGGTTATCTGCGTTCAGGTGGCCCTGAACAGCTGGGCAGCCGCCATCTGAGACTTGTCGGCACCTTGGCCAGCCCTGGGTGGCTGGGGGGCTGAGGGGACTGAGCGCCACCATCATTTGGCTGTGGGCGCCACCATCTTTGAGAGCATGGCAGTCAATTAGCATATTCCCTCCTTATTGGCTGTGGGCGCTGCCATCTTTGAGGGCAGGGCACTCAATTAGCATATTCCTTCCTTATTGGCTCTGAGTGCTGCCATCATTGCAATGGTGTGAGAGTCAGTTAGCATTTTCCCCTCTTTATTCGATAGGATACTGTATATGAAGCCCCTAGAACCATAAGAAATGGGAAAAATTCACTGTTGATAACTCATTCTCAAATTGCTCCCCTTAAAAATCAAATTTGACCCCGTGTGGGGCATGTGCCCCATGTTGGACACCACTTGGCTAAATGTTATTGTAACAAACAGCCCCACAGCCACGAGGCTTATTGTAAGAAAGGCTCATGCCACATGCCTGCCCTGGTCTCCTGGGACCAGGATAGAGAAGCAGCCCCCACGTAGGCACCTGCCAGGTGCTGTCAGAGATGGACAGAGAGGGTGGCCAGGCTCAGAGGTTCCGACTCTCCTGTGAGAGGTGCCATGCTTCCCTCCACCATATTTCATTGGTCAGAGCACGTCACAGGCTGCAGCAGCTCCAGGGGCTCAGGAGGAGGACCTGACGTACTTGGCCCCCTCCATTGAGGCCACCACCTGCTGCAGCCTGTTTGGGGGACGTGCAGGGTGAAGAGAGGAGTGGGGACAGGTAGGAAATGACAGCAGGACTCAGGATTGTTCGCTTTCTCCTCACCCAGGTGGAGTTTGTTCCTGAGCTGCCCAAAACCGTCACTGGCAAGATCAAACGGAGTGAACTTCGGGAAAAGGAGTTCGGTCAGATGCAACCGCAGTAAATTCAGCATCCTTCTGAGTGTGACCTTGGGCACACGCCTGGCTGCCGCGGTGCCCCCACATGGCTGGGCGAGGTGGGGGTGCTGAGGGCTGATTGGGAAGGCCCAGGACTGCCAGCATTCCCGCATTTCTGTTCTTTTAAGTTCACATCAGTCACTACCCTGCCTCCAAGGCTCTTGTTCCTTTGGATTGCCCAGGCTGGTGCTCAAATTGGGGCTGAAGATAATAAAGTGCTGACATCAACATCAAGAGTGATCCTGCGTTGTGCATTCATCATGTACATGAACCTGTGGTAAATGCGGTCCCTCCTTGCCCTTCCCCCTCCCCTTAGAGAGAGCACAGGGCCTGGTTCTCGCTCCTGTTGCCTCCCGCACATACCCCAGTGTTCCCAAGTGGCCCTGCACGTTCAATAGATGTCAAGGACCCAGATTTCCAAAAATGATGCTCCATGCAGGCCAGGCACTTTCCTCAGCTAGGTCCCAGCCTAGGTCCAGCGTGGGCAAGTGAGTGACCTGCTCTCCAGGCACTGGAGTTCCACAGGACTCTCCCAGCCTTCTCCAGCGGTGCCCAGTCCCTCATTCCTAGGAGGGGTCAGGGGCCTAGGAGTCTTACCCCTCAGCTTTTCCCCATGTGCAACCAACCACGCATTCCTTCCCAGGGATCCAGGGTCTTCCTGCCCTTCTCCCAGGGCCCAGAGTCCTCCCTAAAAACTCTCCCTCCACACTCTTTAAGTTCTTTCAACTATCAGAGTCTTTTCCAACCCGTCCCACAACCTGGGCATGGGGTTCTATGAACTGACCCTCACTTCATCCATCCTTGGGATGGGACCCACAGGGGCTCATCACAGGCTGGGAGGAGCAGGGGCAGAAGGGGCTCAGCCTGGGGGTGAGGAAGAAGCACATATTGTCTCCTTATTAGGCTGATAGAGTCTCTGCCATGTTTTGATGTTTCCACCTTCACACGTGGTTTCCAGGACTAGTGAGTCAGGGAAGAGAGTGTGGAGACTCAGACTTACCCTGAAATGCCCTAGACCAGTGAGTTATGTCACTTCCAACTGGGGTTCACAGACCAGAACTGGAATTCACTGGCCTCATTCTAATTGCAAGAGAGTCTTGGCAGTGAAAGAAACATGTGCACACAGTCTTCAGAGAGTTCTACATCTCTACAATATTCCCATTGTCAAAGGTGAGAAAACCGAGGTACCAAGGGACAAGAAACCTTCTCAATGTCACAGAGCTGGCAACTGGCAACTGACTGAAACCCAGCTTCCTGGCCCCTGTGTTCTTGACCCCAACACTGTTGTTACAGTCCCACACAGGAGATCCACTGAGATCCAGAGAGGATCCCATGGACTTTTCTTCTTGTCCCCATTCTTTTCTAAAAAGGGAGGAGTGACTGCTTTTTCTGCTTGAATGACAGGGGTTCTTTTTTTTGTAGTTTGATACTTTTGGTGTTTAACCTTTACTAGCCCTGCCTTCTCACTCACTCCTTCCATGAACTAAAAGGCTGTCTGAGCTGAAAGTTCATCATTAATGAATCACTCAGGAAGAACAAGACCCACACTCAGAACCAAGTCTCAGCCACAGCAGGGGTGTTCTAGGTGTTTCCAGCAATCTTTGGTGGTGACTTGAACAGTGGTATTTCTCTCCTGGTTCAATGGAGGTTGGGAGGTAAAATGTCATGGGAAAGTTGGGCCAGAAGAGTAGAGATGCGCTACCCCCCAACAACACCCCGAAATGGCTCTAGTAGAGAATTAACAGTTCAAGCCACTACTTGTGACAATACCACTCACATGTGCATGCCTGGGCCAGGTGCTTCCCAGGCATTACCTCATGCAGTCCTTTCAGAGAGCCCAGGGGACACATCTGAGCAGCAACCCCCACACCGCCATTTTTTCAGACCAGAAGACCAAGGTTAGAATAGCAAATAGCCTGCACATGGGCCATCTTATAAGTGGCTGAGCCAGAATTTCAGCTCAAGACTTTGGGGTTCCAAAGACCCTGCATTTTGCTAGTACAACAACGTTATACTTCAAATCCCAAACTAATACAAACAACCAACATTGATTATGCCAAGCACTGTGCTATATGCTTCCACAAACTATTCCATCTAATCAGAACCACAACAAAACAACCATACCCTGGCTGGGTGGCTCAGTTGGTTACAGTGTCATCCAGATACGCCAAGGTTGTGGGTTTGATCCCTGGTCTGGGCACATATAAGAAGCAATCAATAAATGCATAAATAAATGGAACAACAAATCTCTCTCTCTCTCTCTCTCTCTCTCTCTCTCTCTCTCTCTCTCTCTCTTCTCTCTCTCTCATCAATACAAATACACATAGGAGATTAGGTGTCATTATTGTCACCCCCATTTTATGAATAAGGAAACCAAAGCTTACAGAAAGGAGGTCAGTGAAGGTCAAAGAAATGATAAATGGCAGATGTGAGGCTTCAACTTAAACCTTTCTGCCTCCAGAGCACTGGCTTTAACTACTGGGCAACACTGCCTTTTGCCTCTCATTTAAATGTGAACATTGGAGGGACAGGGCTGGGAAAGGGGAGCCAGTGAGCCACAGAGAACAGTGAGAGAGCTGCATTTGACCTTGTTTGCTCATTCACGCTGCACGTCATCCCACAAGAATTGGAGGTGACTTCATATGGTTTGTTTTTCTTTTCTCTTTATTGTTGAAAGTATTACAGATGTCCCTCCCTTTCTGCCCATTGACCCCCTCCACCCCGCTCCCACCTATATGGTTTGTCCTTCTAACGATGTGTCTCCATGCAGGCCTAAGATTGCCCTCTGCCCTATCCTACCTGAGTAGCTTCTTCCTTCTGAATCATCCAATACCTGCCAAGTTTTCTACCCCATGTGTGGCCAGGAGCTATTTGGTTATGTACACACCCCTGAAAACTGCTGACCAGAGAGGACTACACATTCAAACTTCACTTTTCTTTTCTGTGACAATCGGAGACCTGACCCAACTGTCTCCTAGACAATCCCCAGTTCCAGGTAAGACGGAGGCAAATGAGAGGTGAATGGCAGCTTGTGTGTGTGTGTGTGTGTGTGTGTGTGTGTGTGTGTGTGTGTGTGTGTGTGTGTCTGGGCCAGTAAGTATATACAGAGTCTGGAACTGAAAATCTGCAAGCCCGACTGTAGGTTGGCTGGCCTTGGGTAAGTGTCCTAACCTCTCTGATACTTCATTTCCTTAACTGCAAGATGAAGGTGGTGATATTGAGTAGGAGATCCATGGGGATATGCATAGACTGTACCTAGCACAGTGGCTGGCACATAGCAGGTGATCAATGTAATGTTAGACAGCTGTGCATGGGGTGGAGGGTGCAGAGGGAGTAAAAAAGACCGAGAAGGTGAATATTTGGAAAAAGACTCCACTATGGAGTAGTGGGTTCACATTATATAAAAGGCATGGCTTTCATTTTTTTAAAAATTTTCATACCTAACATGGGGGTGGGCTTTAGAATTTGCTGGGTGCTACAGGGCACCTCAACATTTATCGATTCCTTACCCTTTTAGACACAGTGTCTATTGCACTTGGAATGTCACTGGCAAAGAGATTTTTGTAGATTATCTTTCTAATCCTGTGGGCAGCTGGGTGGTAGGTATTGGTACTGTGCCCTCAAGTTCAGAGACACAAATAGTGACCAAAATCACTCAGCTGGTAGGCAGTGGAACCAAACCTGACTGTGTAACTCTAAGGTCCCCTGGGACACACTAAGTCTGTTTTCTGATAAAATAAATAGTTTTTAAAGGCTAAAGTCTCATGAAATCAGAGCTTTATTACTGGAACTTAAGGCACTGTGGGCCTGAGCATAGAGTAGTGGGCTGAGCCACCCCTCAAAAGCCAGTGCCAAACTGAACTTAAAGTATTTCAAATCATTATATTATATACTATATATTATATATTATATGTTTTGTTATATGTTATATGTTATATATTACATATTATATATTATGTATCATGTATTATGTATTAGGCATCATGTATCATGTATCACATGTTACATATTATATATCATATGTTATATATCATATGTTATATATCATATATTGTATATCATATATCACATGTTATATATTATACTAGAGGCCCAGTGCACGAGATTCATGCACTGGGGAGGGGGGTGCGTTCCTTAGCCTTGCCTGTGCCCTCTCACAGTCTGGGACCCCTTGGGGGATGTCTGCCAGGCAGGCATCCCTCTCGCAGTCTGGGGCTCTCACAAGTCCAGGACCCCTCGCTCCTTACTGCCCGCCTGCATTGAAGGCAGGAGAGGCTCCCGCCACCGCTGCTGCACTCGCCAGCCATAAGCCCGGCTTCTGACTGACCACACTCCCACTCTGGGAGCGCATTGACCACCAGGGGCAGTTCAATGCAGGAGTTGCCCCCTGGTGGTCAGTGAGCATCATAGCGACTGGTTGTTCTGCTGTTCAGTCGATATGCATATTAGGCTTTTATTATATAGGATTAATTGATTTCAGAGATGAAGGGAGAGGGAGAGAGAGATAGAAACATCAATGATAAGAAAAAATCATTGATCGGCTGCCTACTGCACACCCCACACTGGGGAGCAAGCCCACAACCTGGGCATGTGCTCTGACCAGGAATTGAACCTCAACCTCCTGATCAACACTCAACCATTGAGCCATGTCAGTGGGACTCACACGATTGTTCTTTAAAACTATTTTGTAGGATGTGCTGAGATCAGTAATTTTCAATCATTTTTATCCCATGGCACAAATAAACTAATTACTATAACTCTGTTGCCGGGGCTGACCAGCAGACCCTGATGAATGATTTCTCTGACACATGATTTGCTGTGAAAGAGAAGGCTAAGGGGCTGCCTGGCTAAAGGAACCACAACCCCATTTTCCTGCCTCCTTAGGCTTTTATTGTAACAGCAGCTTGAACTAAAATTAACTATTAGATACTATCAGCAGGGTAAGTATCTTTGAGAAGACACATGTGTGTGTAGTGTCCTTTAAGCAAGGGCATCTAAAGAATAAACATAAAGATTCCAGCAAAACACCCTTGTTTGGAAAAGTCAAGGCAGGGTCTGCCGCCTTTGGCAAGGTCCCCCTAGAGGCCTCCAACCTTTCGGAGAATCCTCCTTACAGACTTTCCAACCAAGTCCTGTGCTTCCCCACACTCTGTGGCACACCAAAAAATATGTTCTATTCTTTGCACTCTGACCAAAAATAGATATTATTTTTATTCATCCACACTAGTTGGCTATTATTGTGTTCGCTGTTGTCATTTTTTTAAATTGACATTCTAAGGGAAAAGAGGTCAGTGCTCCTGACTAAATAGTCAGGTATTGCATGTTTTAAAAATTCTTGTGGTACACAGGTTGAGAATCACTGCCTTAGATTATAATGCCCGAGAGGGTATGAATGCTTGCAGTCTAAATAATATCTGATGGTATCTAAAACCATATGTGGCACAGTAAATATTTGATGAATGAAAAATATATTTATCTGTAATTCAGACATTTTGTAGACACACTGTATCTTCACTCCCCAATTTTCATCTTTTAGTTTTCCAAATTATGGCAAAAGAGAAAATCTAACATTTTGTTGTGTTCCAATGTCAGGCATTGTGAGGAATATCTATATATATATAAAAGCCTAAGTGACTATTCGACCGTTCAACCAGTCGCTGTGACATGCACTGACCATCTGGTGGCAGATGCTTAATGCAGGAGCTGCCCCCTATGGGACCACTGCTCAGCTGACTGATGGGCATCAGGCCCAGGGCTCGGGGCTCACGGCTGGTGAGTGCAGCTGCAGCAGCGCAAGCCTCTCCCATGGACACCCCTGTGTGCCCCTCCCCCATCCAGACCAGGATGGGATTGGGATGGGGAACAGCATTGGGACTGACTGGGCGTGAGCCTGCAGCTGCTTCTCGTTCATGGGGCGCTGGTATTACCCTAGGCGGAGGGGGCCTAAGGAGAGGCAGTGGCAGCAGGTGCAGCGGGGCTGGGATGAGCGGGAGCGGCAGCGCCTCCCGGGGCTCGGGCTCCTCCCCAGCTGCCTGCCACTTCGCATACTACTACATCCCTTGGACTATGTTGGACTGCCGGTTTCAGCCAGATCCCTGCAGGCCAGGTCGAGGGACCCCACCAGTGCATGAATCTGTGCACCAGGCCTCCAGTGTATACATATACATATACATATACATATACATATACATATACATATACATATACATACTATATACATAGTTATAGACACAGATATACATGCAGTTATAAATATCACTATAGTAATACATAGTGAGATATATCAATATCAATATGGATATAGATATAAATACAGCTATCAATGTAGTTATAGGTACAGATATGATAAAGTTATAGCTACAGATAGTGACAGCAGATTTTGGCATAATTATAGATATAGATATTGACAGTTATAAAGATAGATATACATGAAGATAGAGATGGACATGTAAGTATAGATATACCTATGTTTAGCCTTCTTAATGTATTAATGCAGAAGCTGGACACTGTGGTGTCTGCTCAGCAACGTATCCCTGTTCCTTCTCATTAGATGCTAGTTCCAAAGCTCAAGCAGCCATCTTTTATGAAGCCTGATTGTTCAATGAGTTTCCCCAGAGAGTGTGTTTGATAGTAGAAACCCCCAGACCTGGATTATTCATCTGTGCTGAGTCTGTGTTCACATGCTTCACACAGGATGTCATTCATTCACTACTCCAGGTGTTGCTAATATTTCCATATTTTAGAGGGAGGTTAAGAAAATTGCCCAAAGCTGTGTAGGTGAGGAGTGAGGGCTGGCATATGAACCTGTGTCGCTTGGCGCCTAAGGGCACGCTCTCAGCTCCCAAAGTCCTCCCAGCTGAGTGCTTTCGGTGCTTGGCCCTCTCCCATGATGAAGATTAAATCAGAATTTCAAACACATTTACAGGATAACATAATGCCAATGTCAGTTCTTTGTTGTTTGATTAAGAGAGGTGTATTGGATAGCTAGGTCTGCTGTTACAAAGAACCACAGTCTGGGGGGCTTAAACCTCAGGAATTTACTTCTCACAGCTCAGGAGGCAAGAAGTCTGAGATCAAGGTGTCAGCAGGGGGGTCTCTTCTTGGGCTTAGCTCTGGGCTTGAAGTTGTCCGTCTTCATGTTCACACCACATTCTCCCTCTATGTGTCTGTGTCCCGATCTCTTCTTATAAGGACATCAGTTATATTGGATTAGGGTCCACCTAGTGACCTCATTTTAACTTAATTACCTCTTTAAAGATTCTTCCTCCAGCCCTGGCTGGTGTATTTTCAGTGGTTAGAGCATTGGCCTGCACATGGAAGGATCCTGTGTTCAATTCCTGGTCAGGGCACGTATCTGGGTTGCAGGCACATGCAGAAGGCAGCCAATCCATGTGTGTCTCTCACATCAATGTCTCTCTCTCTCTCTCTCTCTCTCTCTCTTCCTCCTCCGCCCCTCCTTCCCCTACCCTCTTTCCATTCTCTCTGAAAACCATTGGAAAAATATCCTCAGGTGAGGACTAACTAACTAGAAAAGATCTCCTTGGGTGAGGACTAACAACAACAACAAAAGATTCTTCCTCCGAATACAGTCTGATTCTGAGGATTAATTAATTTCTTTGCTAGTTCACTCCTTTTGGTTAAGGGGTTTTTTGAACCGTTCTTGGGTAGTTTAAGTGATCTTCTGAGGTCCTGTGTATGAAAATAACAACGGAGTCTGGTATTCTTGCTCTAAACCAGTTGGTGCTGGTGGAGGGAGGTACATGTTGGAAATAACAGCAGGGGAAATGGGCTTCTTGGACCAGCTCTGCTCCTAAACTTGCCTTGCAACCTGGAGAATTTCCTCTTGGGGTGTTGGCTTAGATCAGGGTTTTTAAGCTTAAATGTTCACAGAAGCTGAACAGGCGGGTGTGGCAAAATAAGGAGTGGTGGGAACCCTGCAAAGTTGGAGAACGTCCCATTTAAATAAATCCCATTTCTAATCCATTTTCTCAGTGGATAGAGCATCAGCTGTCAGACTGAAGAATTGGTGGGATTTGGAGGGGGAGAGGTAACCAATCGAGGTGTGTCTCTCACATCAATGTTTGTCTTTCCTTGTCTCTCTCCTTCCCTTCCTCTCTCTCTAAAAATCAATGAGAAAAATATCCTCAGGTGAGGATTAACAACAAACAAACAAACAAAAACACCAAAAAATGGAGCAGATAATTTTTTCTCCAAAGGAAATGTGTTTGAGGGCCAGGCCTGGATCAGCTGATACCTCAGGGCCTTTCTTCCAAAGGTGCTCCACAAAACAAAAGATGGTACTGTTAGTTGGCAGGCACTAAAAAGGAAGGGGTTATTGTAGTTCATGTGGCCTAAGGACCATGCTGACAAGCAAACTCTAAGGGGTGAACTTCTCATATGTCTGTGCTCTTTTCTGCAGACAGTAATCCAATGACATATTTAGCTATGGTTTTCCTACTGGGAATGCAGAGCACGGTTCTGGGGGCAGCATCAAAATTAATTGAGGTTAGGTTATTATGGGTCAAAAGGACCTGAGCCCAGCCAGCGTGGCTCAGTGGTTGAGCATCGACCTGTGAAGCAGGAGGTCAAGGTTCAATTCCTGGGTTTCGGGCTTGGTTCCCAGTGGGGGGCGTGCAGGAGGCAGCCTATCAGTGATTCTCTCTCATCATTGATGTTTCTATCCCTCTCTCCCTCTCCCTTCCTCTCGAAATAAATAAAAATATATTTTTAAAAAGGACCTGAAAGTAAGCTGAGTCAAGTTTTATTGGTCTATTCTGAGGGACTGTGGTCAAGCAGTAGCATCTAACTGCTGAAACCAGGCGAGGGGGCTTCCCTGTTTGCAGTGTTGATGTGCTTGAACCTCCAATCTGTTTGTGAGGAAACCTTCCCTCAGTCAACATTCTCATGGAAAGATAATTCTAGCTTAAGCCACTTTTTTACACTCAAACTTCAAGAAGGAACCTAAGAAAACAGGGTTTTGATTCTGTAACTGGACAAACAATGGGTCCATGCTGCCTGTCACTACTTAAGCCAATTAAGCAGAGACAAGCTTGAATCACATATGAGCATTTATTCCAATACTAGAGGCCCAGTACACAAAATCCTTGCACAGGTAGGGTCCCTAGGCCTGGCTGGTGATCAGGGCTGATCCAGTTCCCAGCCTCCCTGCCTCCTCCTTCCCTTGCTCCCTCAGCGTCTGCTGCTGCCACTGGTCGCCTGCTATGTCCCTGCCTCCCCGCCTGCTCCACTGCCAGGCTTCCACCCCCCACCTCTCTGCCTCCCCGCCTCCTTTTTCCCTCAATTCCTCAATGCCCTGCCACCTCCTCTGCCATTGGTTGCCTGCCATGTTCCGCACTGTCCCCTGGTGGTCAGCGTACCTCATAGGGAGCAATCGAACTCCCGGTCTCCCGGTCAAACTCCTGAGGGGACACTTTGCATACACACACACACACACACACACACACACACACACACACCCTAGAGGCCCAGTGCACGAAATTTGTTGGGGGGTGGGGCAGTCCTTCAGCCATGCTTGCACCCTCTAACAATCCAGGACTGCTGGTTCCTAACCACTTGCCTGCCAGCCTGCATGATTGCCTCTAACCACTCTGCCTGCCTGCCTCATCACCCCTAACTGCTTGCCTGCCTCATCACCCCTAACCACCTCTGCCTGACTGCCTGATCACCACTAACTACTCTGCCTACCTGCCTTATTGCTGCTAACCACTCTCATGCCTGCCTGCCTGATCACCCCTAACCACTCTGCCTGCCTGATCACCCCAACTGCTCACCTGCCTGCCTGATCACCCCTAACTGCCTCTGCCTGCCTGCCTGATTACCCCTAACTATCTCTGTCTGCCTGCCTCACTGCCCCTCATATTACACTTTTACTATTATAGATAATTGCCTTGCTCCAAGTTATAAGGACCTGCTTATCATAGAGATAGAAAAGTTTTAGTTTTTACTCTTGATTATGGCAATTAACTAACACAGATGGCCACCAAAAGGGTGATTTACCAAAGGGTGTATAGCAAATGGTTCTGTTAAGTCTTCTTCCATGAAAACGTGCATGTCGTGCATTGTATCTGCCTGGGTACATGAAAGAGTGAAGTTTCTGTCTGTCCTTGCAATCATATGAGCGAATTGTGTGAGACCCCAGCCCAGTCTGGTTTGGTGCTCACAGAATAATAGAGCTCTTTTTTGTTTTCTTTGCTCCATTGGTGGAGATTTCCTAGAAGTTGCAGGATATCTTCCTTTTAATTTTTCCTTGACACTCTGACTTATGTCTCTCACCTTTGCTTTCCCTCAGTCCCCCACCCACAACAGTAACTTGCTCCAGGCTCACTTCACTGGAGTGTCTAGGACTGTGGTCGGCAAACTGCGGCTCGTGAGCCACATGCAGCTCTTTGGCCCCTTGAGTGTGGCTCTTTCACAAAATACCATGGTCTGGGCGAGTCTATTTTAAAGAATTGGCGTTAGAAGAAGTTTAAGTTTAAAAAATTTGGCTCTCAATAGAAATTTCAATTGTCGTACTGTTGATATTTGGCTCTGTTGACTAATGAGTTTGCCGACCACTGGTCTAGGAGATCATACAATGCATCCACCACCAGAACCACGATTCCCAACATTCCTGGTGCTCCCCACGCTCTCGGCTTCTGCTTCTGGTCCAGGGGCTGCCACCAGTACTACAACTCCCAGCATTTCTGGTGTTCCCTGTGTTTCTGCTTGTGGCCCAAGGCCCCTCTCCTCCTACTGCACAGCCTGGTCTGAGACCCCTCTCATCCCACTGTGAGGCCAAGGCGCGGACGCTCGGCTTGTGTCACCGTGAGCCCAGCATCCCTTGCTCTGGCCCGAGTCCCCTCCCCTCCAGCCCACAGGCCCTTCCTTTGACCCAAGCCTTCTGTGCGCCCGCCTAGGCTGGCTCCATGTCCACCTCCCACAGGCACCTCCTTCAGGGGCCGACCTGGGTGGGTGGGAAGCTTGGTTTCCTCCGTTGCCAGAGGCAACCCAAGCCTCCTGCTAACTCTGGCTGGCTCCATGGCTGCCGCCATCTTTGTCCCACTAATTTGCATACTCACTCCTGATTGGCTGGTGGGCATCGTGAAGTGATGGTTAATTTACATTTTTATTTTTTATTAGTGTGGATATATATAAACTAGAGCCTGGTGCATGAAATTAGTGCACTGGGGGGCGGTTGTCCCTCAGCCCAGCCTGCACCCTCTCTAATGTGGGAACCCTCAGGGGATGTCCGACTGCCAGTTGAGGCCCAATCCCTGTCAGACATCCTTCTCACAATCTGGGATGGCTGGCTCCCAACCGCTTGCCTGCCTGCCTGCCTGATTGCCCATAATCACTTCTGCCTGCCAGCCTGATCACCTGCTAACCACTCCCCTGCTGGCCTGATTGATGCCTAACTGCTCCCCTGCTGGCCTGATCGTCCCCAACTGCCCTCCCCTGCCAGCCTGGTCACCCCCAACTGCCCTCCCCTGCAGGCCTGGTCCCTCCCCCCCCCCGACAGATTATCCTCTCCTGTCAGCCTGGTCGCCCCCAACTGCCCTCCCCTGCCAGCCATCTTATGGCGGCCATCTTGTGACCACATGGGGGCAGCCATCTTTGTGAGGATGTGACAGTCAATTTGCATATCACCTCTTTATTATATAGGATTGCCGGCAATATGGGAGAGCAGCAGGTCGCCCACAAAAATCTGCTCTGCCCCCCACCATAAGCCAGCTGTTTATATCAGTAGAAGTACAAAGGAAAGTAGGCAAAAGGGCAAATGGGCAGTTGACAGATATGCAAAAGGGCTGGGGATCTTCAAAGGGCTTAGTGATGTGCAAGGGCTGGGATCACAGGGGAAATAACCAAAGGGTGGGCCAAAAGGTCCGTTAACAGGTAAGCAGGCTGGAGATTTGCAAAGGCCTGCAGGTATGCAAAAAGGCTGGCTGGCGCCTCTGGTTTCTGCAGCAAAGTTAATCTTTCCATGATAATAGGCAGCTCCAAATGGGGAGGGCAGGCTGCATTTCCAGGTGAGCTCCCAGGTCCTGAGTGCACTGCCAGCCAGGTCAGAATGTGCCTTCTTTAATCAGAATGAAACAATCACGGTTAACAGAGCAGGATTAATATTTCCTACAATACTAGCTGGTTCCCCAACATTCTATTTCTGCCCCCTTTCACTCCCATTTTAAGGGCATTAGTTGGCATCTGGAGTGGCAAAGAAGTTTCATGGCTCAACTCTGATAATAGCTGCCCTGACGCTATCCTGGGAGGACCCTAAGGCTAGACCTCAGTCCAGGAGGGAAGGTGCTGTGGTATTAGCCTCATCAGCCCTGAGTATGGTTGTATATATTTGTCAATATCCTCATAGTCTCAAGTGACTGAAACTTAATCTCAGGCAGGAAAACTGCTTGGCTTACAGAATCCAGGACAGGGTATTAACAAGAAAGGAGTGGAGATGCAGAGGGGCCTGAGGAACACTATGAACCAGCAACTGGAAGGTGTTCAAGGTGCTCTCAGCCCCTCAGTCCCGTCTCTGCACATGAGTTTTCTTCTCTCCTGCAGAGCAGTCATCTCACATGACAGGAATCATGACCAGCGACAGGTTCTCAGATGCACACTTCGTGGCCTCCCCCGGAGACAGAGTGCCTTTACACCCTTCGGTAACAAGCACACACACATATTTGAGAAAGGGATTGTGGGCAGCTCAGTCTGGATTTAAAAAATTTCAAGGAATGACCTGATAACAGCTTCCATGAGAACAGCACAGTTGGGCTCGGCAGGAAGAGAGGTGTCAGAGCCAGGCTAGCATGGAGAACAGGACTTTCAAATGGTGAGTTTCCCACAAAGGGGCTGGTCCCATGGCTGCCAACCTGAGCTGAACTCCCAGGGGGTGAGAGAGAAGGAGAAGACCCTCAGGAAGGTTTACCAACCTCATCTAGTAGCTATAATCCCTCTTTGCCTGTGGTTCCTGAGCTGGGAAGAGAAATCCTAAATCCTAAGTCACTAAGTTGCGCCTCCAAATACTGGTCAGCTGAAACCAAACTCCAGCCATGAACCAGAAATGTGCCTCGTCTTGTGGAGGGAAGTCCTGCTCCACGACTGACCTATTAGCCATCTCTTCCCAAAGCAGGTGGTGACTGAGAGGTCCGTGCCTGCTTCCTGAGGACTGCTCCGCCATGCAGTGGCTGATGAGGCTCCGGGTCCTTTGGGGCACCCACAAATCCTGCCACGCCTTCCAGCCTGCCCCTTGGCACTTGCGCTCCCAGTCTGTATCAGCAACTGGCGCCCCGCGATGGAATGACCATGATACACCTGAGAAATTTAACTTTGCAAGTGATGTCCTGGACTACTGGACTCAAATGGAGAAGGTGAGGAGGCGCCTGTGATGGGGGATGAGGATAGGCGTGATCTCTCTGGCTTATCTTGTTCCTCGGAGGCTGAAGGCACAGACCCGATACAGCCTCTGCCTCAACTTACCAGTGTCATGGGAAAAGCTTATGTTTTAGGGATCAATTCTCAATTCTCATCCTGGCCACTTGCGTACTTCTCTGAGTCTCAGTGGTTTTATCTGCGAAATGGGGACAATCTCCCTTAAGAAACATGACAGCAAGTAAAAGTATCTGGCACAGTCAGATAATTGTGACCAAATGCAAAGTTCTAACTACAAGGTCAGCAACTTGATGTTCATCTGAATTCTGACCTTCCACTAAGGGGACTGTGAGCCTCACTGGAATTCATCTCATCAAACTTGGGCTCAACTTCAGGCTGCACAGAGGGAAGAGACAGGCCCCCTGCTGGTGCACCTGCGCACCTGACAGGTAGAGCTCAGTCAGCTGTCCTGTGAGGAGAGGAAGGCCAGCTGCAGGCCTCGCTACCAAAGGCGACTGGGGTGTGGCATTGGGGTCTGTCCAGAGAAACCAGTCCCTCAGCCTCTAGAGTTTACAGGTCTCTTCAGAAGACACCAAGTGCTTGAAACTGAAAGGGGAGCAGTTATGTGTACCCCTGGGGATGAGGTGAACAATGGGTGGTGTTCCAGCTACTAAGTCCCAGCTGATGATGATCACAGTGTGAAAAGTTGCCCAACATTATCTTTGTAGAAAGAGAGAATTCACCAGCAATGCAGTCTGACAGTTGATGGAATTTTTAAGTTTCCCATGGATTTAACATATGCATTCACGTGCTAGTGTTCTAGGCCTATATGCCTTTCATGGGGCTTCTTCCTCCTTTCTCTGAGTTTTCATAATAACTCCCAGGAAAATAGAGCCGTGGTTAGGAGAGCCCTTTTATGATCCACATTTCCCAGATGAGAAAACTGAGGATCCGAGTTTCTCATAACCTACAGAAATTACATGCCTAAGTAGAGAAGCAGAATTTGGGTCCAAGTTGTCGAGTTCTAAAATACACTTTTTAAACCTGTTCTCATGATCTGATGATGCCAAATCTTTTCCTTCAGACTATAAATTGACTTCCATTACTGCCCAGACCAAACATCTGATGAAGACCTTTGGGACCGTGAGATGGGCCAGAGAGGGAGGAGGTAGAGAGGAGGGAAGGAGCAATCACTTTTTATTGCATTTATCTTCATAAAATTCTTATTCATCAGTTCATGCATCCACTAATGGAGATAACCACCAAGTAAATAGGGTTCTCCCATGAAATACCTGTTCTTGTTGGGTTTTATATCATTGTTATCAGTCACTGTCAAGTCATCCATATCTCCCAATGTCCCCCAGCACCCTCATTCCATTAATTTTCATGCTCACAACACTTCTGATCTGTTTCACTTTTCCAATTGCCTTAACCATGATCAGTGTCTCTCTAGTGATGTGTGGTGTCTTACACCTAGAAGTTTCTCAACAAACATTTGTGGAATAAATTAATTTTAAAACCTGCCTTACAATCCATAGATCTTGGTGCTCCTCCTATTAAAGACTGCAGAGAGCATACCATTGGGGTCCACTCAGCTCCCTGAACCTCCCTTAAAACTTAACAGTCTTAAGTTAGATATCCAACATTTTTATGTGCCTCTCTCCTGATTGTGTGTGTGTGTGTATGTGTGTGTTTGTGTGTGCGCACAGTCATGCAAAAAAATTCTATATAATAAAAGGCTAATATGCAAATTGAAGGAACTGCAGAGTGATCAGTCCCTATGACACGCACTGACCACCAGGGGGCAGACTCTCAACGCAGGAGCTGCCTCCTGGTGGTAGTCAGTGCGCTCCCACAGGTAGAGTGCTGCTCAGCCAGAAGCCAGGCTCATGGCTGGTGAGCACAGTGGCGATGGTGGGAGCCTCTCCTGTCTCTGCGACAGTGCTAAGGATGTCTGATCACTGGCTTAGGCCTGCTCCCCAGGGTTACAGGGCCTAAGCCATCAGTCAGACATCCCCCAAGGATTCCTGGCCTGCAAGAGTGTGCAGGCCAGGCTGAGAGGACACCCCTCCCACCCCAGAGTGCATGAATTTCATGCACTGGCCCTCTAGTTCATTATAAAACAGAAGAAAGTGCTTTGTCACCCTGGTTAGGTAGCTTAGTTGGTTCGAGCATCATCCCAATCCACCAAAGTTGTGGGTTTGATTTTTGGTCAACCAATGAATGCATAAATAAATGGAACAACAAATCAATGTTTCTCTCTCACACTTCCTCTCCCTATAAAATGAATCAATCAATAAAAATTTTAAAGAATACGAGGCAAACCTTTTCTACATGCAATAAACTCACATGTGTGGAGGTTTTGTTTGTTTTATTGTGACTTGGATGTCTTTATTTCTCCTCACCCAAGGATATTTTTCCCCATTGATTTTTTAGAGAGGGGAAGGGAGTAAGAGGAAGAGGAGAGTGAGATAAACATTGATGTGAGAGAGACACATCCATTAGTTGCCCTGACAGGGTCTGGAAATGAACCTACAACTGAGGTACGTGCCTTTGGCTGGAAATCTAACTCTAGACCCTTCAGTCCACAGGCCTACGTTCTAACAACTGAGTCAAACTTGTCAGGGCTTTTTTTTTTTGAATTAAAAATTGTTTTCAATTGCAATTGACATACAATGTTATATTCATAAGTTAAATAAATGTCTAATCATTAGGTTGTACACCTGAAACTGAGCTCTAGACTATTCCTATCACCCCAAAAGCTTTCTTTTGTCCTTTCTCAGCCAATCCCCTCCCACCCCCACCCTGGGCCCCAGGCAACCACTGACCTGCTCCTGCACCCTTTTGTGTCTGGTTTCTTTTACTCAGCGTAATGTTTTTGTGGATTAGTTGTTTGTCTTTTTTTTGTAATCCTCACCAGAGGATATTTTTTCCATTGATTTTTTTTTTTTAGAGAGAGAGTGGGAGGGTGAGGGAGAAAGAGAGAAAGAGAGAGAACATGGACATTTGAGAGACACAGCCATTAGTTGGTATCTGGTTGGGATCGAACCTGCAACCCTTAACCAGGAATCAAACCCGGAACCGTTTGGTTCAAGGGCAGACACTCTAACCGCACTGGCCAGGGCTGTTCATTTCTTTCTACTGCTGAGTTACTTACTCAGTGTTTTATCTTTTAAAACAATTTCTCAATATCCCTTGGTTTCAGATCTCACCCCTTAAAATTTTAAATTTCAAATCTAGTTTAAGGATTGTATTTTATCTTCTCAAAAAATTCATGTCAATATCACATTATCAAATTAATCCTTAGCACAGAAATACATAACTACTAAAGTGATATCTTCTTCAAGGTGCAGGAGTTAGGATCTAACACAGTCTAAATTCTGAGCAACAATTGTTTTCTACCTTGATATACCAGCTTTTTCATCATTTTTAGAATCCTGCAGAAATCTTGTATACTGAAATAGGCTCTCTATAAGCAGTGCACAACTTGTCATCAGTACTTGTTAATATTTTTTAACCTGTAGGGCAAGAATTTTTTCACAGCACTGATTTTTTTAAAGCTGTAGAGACACACATGTATATGCACATATATTAATCTTATCTCAGATGAGATACATTCTTTGGTTCCAATCATCTGAGTCAAAGGATCATGTTTGTGCATCTATGGGGAGGAAATTGCTGGAAAAATATACACTAAACCATTTAAGTGCTAACATTCAGGGAGTAAGAATGTGATGAGAAATTTGAAGAAATCCTTTTGTGTATAAGAACCTTTCTGCTCATAAGTTTCTGTATTGCCTGAAATTTTACGCTGAATATATTTTATTTTGAGAATAAGAAATCTTTTTTAAAAATCATGTTCATTATGGAAAACTTGGGGAAAATAGACGGTTGAGTTAAACAAGAAAATTGGCCATAAATATTTAAACCATTTACATATGGGCACATAGGTGTGCCTTGTTTACCATGATATCCTTTTGGTATAAGAACAGTGCCTAAGAAATAATAAGATCTAACTAATATTGAATGAATAAGTGAATAATTATGATTAAATTTGAATTATAATGTAAATGTGGTTTTGCTTATATAAATTGATATATTGTTAGCGTTTTATTGCAAAAAACGGTTTTATTAATTCTATAATTTTGTAGACAGCATATAGTAAGATCCTGCCAATCTTTGTCTTTGGGAAATTTAGTTCTCTTACCTTTAAAGCAATTACTAATAGGGAAGGACTTACTACTGCCATCTTGTTAATTGTTTTCTTGATATCATAGCTTTTATTTTTGTCCCTCATTTCCTCTTTTACAGCTTTCTTTTGTGTTTGGTTGATTATTTTTGTAGTGATATGTTTTGATTCTCTTCTCATTTCCTTCTGTGTATATTCTGTGAATTGTATATATTACATATAATGTCTTAAAGTTATAGACATCTATTTTAAACTAATAACAACTTAACTTCAATTGCTTATAAAACCCTATTTCTAAATAAATTTAAATAATAATAAGAATTATAAAGATATATAAAAGGAAAAAAGACTTATATCCAAGATATATCATTTGAGAGTCACACACACAGCAAACAAGCCTACAAAGATACTCAACATTACTTTTTATTAGGGAATTTATAAATAAATGAATAAATAAATAAATTCCTACATCTCACCCCCCACAGAATGTTGCCAACAAGTTTCACTCTTTTCCTTCTGTCCCAGAGAGGGGCTGGGGACCCAGCGACACCTCCTCCCAACCCTGGGACACCACATCAGAGAAGGGGGGTGCAAAAGTGAGCAGAACATCACAACATGCCCTACCGTTCTGAGTGTGGCTTTAGCTGTGTGGCCATGTGCTGGTTGCTGCAGATCCTTGACTGTTTGAAAAGGACCAACAAAGCCATTTCAGTCTGTTTACTTGATGTTTCTCTGAAGGAATAGGGCCTGGACCTTCCCAGTCTGCTTCTTACAAATTTCACCGTTAGAGGTAACTTAATTTTAAAAATGAATTTCCCCAAATATTCAGAGCCTAAACTAGCCTCTTTTATTGTGTAGCAATTATGATAATAGTCATATTTATTGAGTACCTACTGTTATGTACACTTTACTCATTAAATAACTCATTTAGATTTTATGACCTTCTAGGTAATATTGACCCACTTCATAGATAAGAATGCTGGGGCACAAAGAGAACGCACTGTCTACAGGAAACTGAGACACGTGGGGATGGAGCTTTGTAAGTCTTCAACTGGAGACATGAAGCTATTCATGGTTTTATATGACTTGAGAGGAGATGGCTACAGTAGACCAAAAGAAGTTGGCAGAATCACACCCTAGCTTTACTTGGCTCTTTAAATGATTTAAAATGAGGTCTCAGGCACTAGCCTGTTTGGCTTAGTGCATAGAGTGTTGGCCTATGGACCAAAGGGTCCCAAATTCGAGTTCTGTCAAGGGCATGTACCTTGATTGCAAGCTCTTCCCCGGCCTGGGCACTGGTCAGGGCCAATACAGGAGGCAACCAGTGGATGTGTTTCTCTCACATCAATATTTTTCTCGGTCTTTCCCTTTCTCTTCCACTCTCTCTAAAAATCCTCGAGTGAGGATTAAAAAATAATAATAAATAAATAAATAAATAAAATGGGTCTTAATTCCTGAGCTATGCTCACAGTGGAATGTGCCTATGACAGTGGATTGGGGAAATAAGTGCCCTTTTCCTCTGAAGCAGGAAGTAACACATGGTGTATGATCTTGACCAGGAAGGCAAAAGAGGCCCCAACCCAGCCCTGTGGTGGGTGAACAGCCAAGGAGATGAAGTGAAGTGGAGTTTCAGAGAGCTGACGGACTTCACCTGCCGCGCAGCCAACATCTTCACACAGACCTGTGGCCTGCAGCAGGGAGACCGTCTCGCCTTGATTCTCCCTCGAGTGCCTGAGTGGTGGCTGGTGACCATAGGCTGCATGCGAACAGGTCAGTGACTCAGAGAGACCCGTAGAAACCTTAGGGATGTCCTAGAGCCAACTGGTCCAGGAACACCAGGTGCTTTCTCTTCCCCCACATTCTTTCTTATTCACAGTCTTTCCCTTTCTCAGACTCCCTCACATATTTGTATCTCTTATCCCTCACTCTCTCCCTCACCCTCACATACGCTCAAACACAATGTCATACATACACACACACACACACACACACACACACACACACACACACACACACACTTTCTCTTGCACAGTCTCAGACATTATCACTATTTTGAAATTCATAAATTGTTAACCTTTTGCCATATTGGAGCCTCCCACTGAGTTACTAAAGAGTCAGTTTCAGACATTGTGACACCCATAAATAGCATGTAAATACCCATAAACCCTGGATCCCAGACATTTCCTTCACATCACCACAGCAGGCTTACCAAACAAGAAGTCTGACATTGGTACAATATATGTTACCTGATAGCTATCCACAGTCCACATTCTCCAATTGCCTTAATAATGTCCTTGACAGCCACTTCTTTCTTTAAGTCCAAAACCCAATTGAGGATCATGCATTGCATTTAGTTGTCATGTCTTCTCCGTCTCCTTTAACCTAGAAGGGTTCTCTAGCCTTTTCCGCATGGCAATGACATTTTGAAGTGTCTAAGCCACTTGCTTTGCAGGCGGTGCACCCAAATGTGTATTTCTGACTCTTGCTTCATGATTATATTCATCTTAAAACATCTTAGCAGCAGTGCTGGGAGGACAGTGTTGTGTCTTTGTCAGTGCATCACATGAGGGGTCTATGCAGTTGTTTTGTCTTCCATCAGTGACACTGTTTATCTCCCTAGAAGGGTGGTAGTCAACTGTGTCAAGGCACCTTTTCTCTTCCTGACCAGTAAGAAGTCTGTGGGGCAACACTTATGAGACTAGTGACTATCCTGCTCCCCCACTGACTTTCACCCCATGGTTTGAGTGTCCACTGGTGATTCTTGACTGAGTTGAATATTATTATGCTGGTTTTACATGAGGATTTTCTGTTTATATCACCCCCTCTACATTCATTAGTTAGCATTTTTCTGTAGAGATTTTCATTTCCCTTTTAATTGCTTATCTATCTATCTATCTATCTATCTATCTATCTACCTACTTACCTACCTACCTACCTAGCTATCCAATTTAGAATCAGAATGGAACTCATGGATTTTTTTAAAATCAGTTTAATCATATGTTCACACAACAGTCTGTTCATGCTCTTGCTTATATATTCTCTCTCTCTTTTTTCCTCATAAAATAGTTGATTAATCCATCTAGTTCCTGTGGAATCAAACGTTAATAGCAACAGCAGAGGGAGCATAAAGAAGCCATGTGACCTGTAGAGCTAAGAGATGGCCCATGAGAAATCCAAGACGTGAGCTGAGCCCTCTGGGAAAAGCATAACTAAAGAGGAGTAGAAGCAGAGAAAGGGAATTCCAAGAATGGGATTGGCACATACAAAGGCTTACAGTCAGGAGTTGCCTATGTGAATGGCCATTTTGAAATAGAGAATAGAGGTGGAAGCGAAAGGTGGAGCATGGGCAGCAACTTCAGTGTCAGAATGAGAAGCGTGGAGTTTTCTGGAGAGAGAACACAGGTGTCAGTGAAGAGAAGTGAAGGTGAATGTGGTCGGAAGGCAGGCTAAATGGCCATCTCAGGAGAGATTAAAGAAAATTGAGTTTATTTAAGGAAAACGGGATGGGGGTGGGATACCCAAAGGGAAGGGCTGCACAGCGCCGAGCCAAGGGGATGATGGTGAGCCCAGGAGCAGGAGTTTCATCCTTCTATGCTGTCACGGTGGAAATCAGTGGGTTTGGAGGCTGAGCTGCTGGGGATGGAATACAGGTGTGCCATTGGGTGTCTTCAGGACAGTTTCATTTCCTTATATGGTCTGATTCCTGGTGTCCAGCAAGCATTTCCTGCTCTTTGTTCTCCTGTGGCCAGAAGCTTACAAATGGCTGTCAAGGGTTGTATTGTCTTCTAGTCCTAACAAGAGTAAATGTGGGGAGAAAATCAATGCTCTATGGAACTTCCACAGATTATAATATGGAAGTTCCTGGGTAAGGCATCTGCTGGGGAGATTAGAATCCAATAGGTGCACACAAATACTTGAACTAATTGTTGGTGACAGCAGATGGAAGGGAGGGAATGTAGGAAAGTTCCAGGGACAATGTGGTTAATTTGGACGTGAGGGATGAAGGAAAGAAGGGATTCCCAATGACACAGGGATGAGAGAAGGGAGTGGGGGGAGAAAAGTGGGGGCTGGGATGCAGCTATTCCTGATGTCAGAGACTCTATCCTCCTTGCATCTGTGCTCCCAGGCCCCATGTAAACTATTGCAAGGTAGGATCCACCTGTCTACTGGCTGCACCCATCTAGAGTAGAAAGGTTTAGGTCAAGCCTTTCAAATGTTAATGTGCATGAGAATCATTTGGAGGTCCTCTTAAAAGGCGCGTTCTGGCACTGCCACCTTGGCTCCGTGGTTGCACATTGACCTATGAACCAGGAGGTCATGGTTCAATTCCCAGTTGCGGCAGGTGCCCCAGTTGCAGACTAGTTCCCCAGTGTGGGCATGCAGGAGGCAGCCAATCAATGATTCTCTCTCATCACTGATGTTTCTATCTCTCTCTCTCTCTCTCCCTTCCTCTCTGAAATCAACAAAAATGTATTTTAAACAAAATTTTTAAAAATGCAGGTTTTGATTGGGTAGGTTTGGGTGAGGCATGATGGTGCTGAAACTGCGGGCCTTTGCAAGGCAAGGGGTTAGGGGATTTCTATGCAAATCAACCAGGCCTGAAGCTCTTGGATGTGAAAGAGAAAATGAAACAAACAATTTCTTTCTCATCCCCAGGGATTATCTTCATGCCAGGGACAACCCAGATGAAGGCCAAGGACATTCTCTACCGACTGAAGGAGTCGAATGCCAAGAGCATCGTGACCACAGATGCCCTTGCCCCGGAGGTGGACTCTGTGGCTTCTAAGTGTCCCGCTCTGAAAACCAAGCTCCTGGTGTCTGACCACAGCCGTGAGGGGTGGCTGGACTTCCGATCTCTGATTAAGTGAGTTTCGGGTGTGATGGAGGTGCTCTCTGAGGAACGGTGGGAGAAGGCCATGCACACCCAAGCACTGTAGACAGACAGCCAATGGTAGGAAGCTCACCAGGCCTGGCTCCAGGAACCTCTTCCCAGCTATGTCCCTGACCTGCTGTGTGACCCTGGGCTACTTCCTTCCCCTCTTAGCCAAGGTTGCTTCATCTGTAATGTCAGGACATTGCACTTCTATGTTTCTCTCCCTAAAGTGTGATCACCCCTGGGATGTGAAAGGAGGTGTACCATCAGAGGATTACTGTGTTTCAAGCTTCTTGTAGGTGGGAGTCTAAAAGACTATTCAAATATAAATATAAATACATATATGTGAATAACTTGAATGAGAGGTTAAAATGGATCCTTAAGGTGAAAGCTGAGACTTCAAGAAAACATGACGCTGTGATTGGCAGGGGCTTTTGGGGGCAAACTTCTCCAAGAGTGTGGGTGCCCTTAGAAAGTTAGGGCAATGTCAGAGAGACCCTCCACCTCCAATCCTTTAATTCTGTGAGCCTTCAGGAGTTTTTTACACTGTCCACCTAAGAAATGCCCAGACCTGCAGGAAATTTTGTTGAGTTTATTTGAGCCAAACTAACAACATGTGCTGGGGAGCAAGACCTCAAATACTCAGGGGGAAAAGAGTTTTGTAGCTTCTTTCATGCATTTGAAACTCAGGAGGGGACGCAAGAAAGACTAAGGTGGGAGAAAGCCAGGTGGGGATGGGATTACAGGATAGTTAAGATTCTCTGCTCCCTTGAGGGGTCACACCCCCTTCAAGGGATATTACTTTCCGTATTTCAACAGCGTGTTAACCTAGATGCACAAGAGCAATGGACAGGCTTGCTTAAGGCAAAAATAACCCTTTCACCAGAGAAGCTCTGTGTCAGGGGCCTGCCTCCCGCCATGCCCTGCCCGGGCAGGGATTTATGATCAGATCACCTGGGAGCTTAGTTCACAGAGCCCCTGTTCCGCCCACAGCTCAAACCTTGCTGGGTGTCTTTTCTTTATCTCTTTTATTTTTCTGAGGTAACACTGGTTTATAAGGTATAAGTTGCACTGGGTTTGTTTTCTTGAAAGAACCCTTCTGTTTTTAAAGTAAAATGTTATTCAACCCCAAAAGGCAAACACAGTGACGTCACACCTTGTATTGGACTCTAAGGTTTGGAGTTGGGGCTCTCCCTCTAGGGAACACGCCCTCACCTCCCCCTGCACTACCTTTTCCTCTCTCTCTCCTCAACGCCAAGGGCCCTTCTTTTGCCCAAACTAGTTTCCTGAGCCAATGCAGCCCCTCTGGCTCACCTCTACTACCTCAGTGGCTTCTAGATAAACTTTCTTTTGTAATTTGAATGAACAAATAAAGTCAGAGAGTTAAACAACAACAACAAAAAAAAACTTAAATAAATAATACTGTTGCCCAGCCCTCATGTCTCAGTGGTTGAGCTTCGACCTATGAACCAGGAGGTCAAGGTTCTATTCCTAGTCAGGGCACATGCCCAGGTTGCAGGCGCGATCCAAGGTTGCGGGGGGCGGGGGGGGGGGGAGAGGGCATGCAGGAGGCAGCCAATCAATGATTCTCTCTCATCATTGATGTTTCTACCTCTCTCTACCTCTCCCTTCCTCTCAGAAATCAATAAAACATATTTTAAAAAATAGTACTGTTGAAAAATCCCTTAAATTGCCCAGAGTCAGGACTGTACCATTTCTCAGCAAGAGCCAGTGTTCCCTGCAGCATTTGGATGATCCACAGTTTATTTGATCAACACAGGAAGCTCACAAACCCAATCATCGCAGGCCAGGCCCAGAGATTGAGTGTAGAAGCTCCCAGGAATCAAGACCCAGTGATTCTTCCTTCTTTCACTCTCACTCTCCCTCACTTTCTCTGCTCCTTCCCCCTCCCCCACTTATCACCAAGGTTATGGAGTGAAATTCCTGTAAAGTTAGTTTGCATGACAGCAAGCTTAGCAGTGTGAGTAAGAGGACAGTCTATGCATCACACTGGGTTTGAACCCAGGATCTGCCAGTTGCTGGCTGTATGTCTTCAGGAAAGTTATCTAACCTCTCTGAGCCTCAGTTTCCTCATCCACAAAGGGAGCATGACAAGTTGGGCATAGTCACCTCTTAGGATTGCTCTGAAGATTGAATGAACTCTTATTTGTAAGTTATTTACTAGTAGAACATTTTCAAAAACAGTAAGTTCTATTTCAATATTTGTTAAATTATAAAATACTTGGCTGTGTTTTCCCCATTTTTTAAATGAAGAAATGTCAGTGCTCTTACCCAAGTCACCCATAAACTCTGTTTGCTGCTTCAGACCTGGAGACCAGTGTTCCCTCCAGTGTTGCAAAACCCCAGTTTTCTGCACTGGCCCGGTAGCTAGATTGGTTAGAGTGCCAAGGTTGTGGGTTTGATCCCTGGTCAGTGCACATACAAGAATCAACTAATGAATGCATAAATAAGTGATACAGCAAATCCAAGTTTCTCTCTCTCTCCCTCTCCCTCTCTCTTTCTCCCTGTCTCCCTCTCTCCCTCCCACCCTCCCTCTCGCTCCCTTCCTCTCTCTAAAATCTATACAAGCAAACCATGTTACTGCCTTTGAGCCTCATGTTGTTTCTTTTGCTTACCCTGAGGGTGGGAGCCAGGAGACTTGACTTCTCTCCTTTTTTGTTCAATCCCTTTGTAGATCAGCATCCCCAGATCACACCTGCATTAAGTCAAAGACCACGGACCCAATGGTCATCTTCTTCACCAGTGGCACCACCGGCTTCCCCAAGATGGCAAAACACAGCCATGGACTTGCCTTGCGACACTCCTTCCCTTCATGGTAGGAAAGAGGCCACCAACTTAGAGGCTGGGTCACAGTCTGGAGGGCAAGGTGTGTGTGTGTGTGTGTGTGTGTGTGTGTGTGTGTGTGTGTGTGTTGGGAAAGGTGCTCTAAGTAGAACCAAGTCCATCCTCCTTCTCCCTTCTGCTCTCTTTGGTTCAGACCACTGAGGGTCTCAGAGGCGAAGGTCTGGACTTCTAAGTGTGTGTTGACAGAAGCATCCCAGTGACAAGGGGGTCCTGCCTGAGCACCTTCACAGGTGTGGAGGGGACATGGGTGGAGGCAGCAGGCGTTCTGAAAGCTGCACACATGACTAGCCATGTGTCTTTGTCACTGGTTCCAGGTTTGGTGGGAGGAGGACAGAAAGTTCTAGCTATGTGTTCTGTACAGATACGAAGGTAGAGTTTCCCAATCATGAGCCATTAGGGGGAAGTAATACCTGGAACCAAGCAACTGCCTTTAATCTAAAATAAATAATTGTAGAGGCTGAAGACATAGCCTTGGGTTATCCATGTAATCAATTTTAAACCAAACATCTTTTCCCTCCTACTTCCTCCTCCCCAACTAGTAATATGCAGACCAGACCAAGTTCTGTGGGGAAGTATGGGACTTGGTTGGAAAGTCTGTAAGGAGGATTCTCCAAAAGGTCGGGGGCCTCTGGGGGACCTTGCCACAGGCAACAACCCCTACCATGACTTTTCCAAACAAGTTCGATCCCCTGGATGTTTTGCTGGAATCTATATGTTTAGTCTTTAAGACCTGACCTTGAAGAAGCCTGTGCTTTCTCAAGGATATTTACCCTGCTGACTGTATCTAGAGGTTAAATTTACTTCAAACTGTTGTTACAATAAAAGGCTAACAGGGCAGGCAATAGGAGCAGTTTTGGTTCCTAAAGCCAAACAATCCCCTTTTTTTTCACAGAAATGTGTGTCAAAGTAATCTGTTCATCCCTCTCTCAGGGTCTGCTGGCCAGACCTTGGAAAGTTCTATGTGTTTTGTTCCTTATTAAGCAGACCAGAGGGCAGAGAAGGTGTCTTGTGGACACTGGGCATCTGTGCTAATGATATCACTTGATCAGCAAAATCTGGAGGAATGGGGGAGGAAAGAAGGGGAGAGTTTATGTGTAGTCAGAATAACACAAACAAAGACACAAATATATAAAAGGTAGCATTCATAGCCCAGCTGGCATGGCTCAGTGATTGAGCATCGACCTGTGAACCAGGAGGTCATGGCTCAAAGTCAGGTCTGGGAACATACCCAGGTTTTAGGCTCCATCCCTGATGTGGGGCATGCAGGAGGCAATCAACCATTCTCTTCACCATTGATGTTTCTATCTCTCTTTCCCTATCCCGTCCTCTCTGAAATCAATAAAAAAATATTGTTAAAAAGTAGCACTCATAGAACTACAGAGATCTGAGAGGAGCTGCTGCTCAGGGTGTCAGGGAGGCACAGATTGGAGCAGCTGAGAAAGTGAGTGGGGCCCAGAGCCCACAGGGTCGTGTGGACTTTGGTGTAGAGATTGAGCTTATTGGGAAAACAGTGGGCGGTGATTGAAAGTTTGGTAACAAGGAAGAGAGCTAATCAAATGTGTATTTTGAAAAGATCACTGTGGCTACAGGGTGGAGAATGGCTGGGAAAAAGAATAGATTTAAAAAGACCTGTTAGAGGGTCTTAGAATAATTTAGTTGCAAGATGGTGGTGATTTGGACAAGGTGGTGGGGACACGAAGGATGTTAAGAAGTCTGAGATTTTAGGAAATAGAATGGGAGGGTGTGCTGGCTAGACGTGGGAGGTGGGAGGGGCTGGAGAGTCAAGGTGGACTCCCAAGTTTTAGAATGGGAGGGTGTGCTGGCTAGATGTGGGAGGCAGGAGGGGCTGGAGAGTAAAGGTGGACTCCCAGGTTTTGAGCTTGGACAATAATGACATTCACTGAAACACAGAGAACACTGGAGAAGAATTAGTCTAGGGAGGCAGGAGAGATTAGGATGCTCTGGGTTTGAGATGCCCGAGAGACAACCCAGAAGAGATGCCCAGTGGGCAGTTGGGTCTGAAGCTCAGAACAGAGGTCCCTAGCTTGTGATTTCCTGTGGGTGTACCACAGCCCTAAGAGATGGGAAGAGGGAATGTGAATGGCTCTCCAGGCCCCGCCCTACTAATGGAAGAGCTCTTCAAACTCATCTCTCCTCATGGGTGAGCTGATTTTTCTCAAGGAGTTGTGCACACAGAGGTCCCTCAGAAACAGTAAGAGGATGTAGAGAAATGCTTCAGACTTGGCTGAGTAGCCACTGGTTCAATTTTTTATCGACCAGATGTTTATGTTATGTTTTTATTTATTTTTGTTAATCCTCAACAGAGGATATTTTTTCCCCATTTTTTTTTAATGACAGACAGTGCAGGACTCAAAACTGCACTTTTTAAAATTATATTTAATTGGATTCAGAGAGGAAGGGAGAAGGAAAAAAAGATAAAACATCACTGATTAGAGATCGTGCCCACAACCCAGGCATGTGCCTTGACCAGGAATTCAACTGTGGTTACAAAGCTGAGGCCACTGTATTTTGGAGTTAGCAGGAAATTACTGCAGCTGAAGGCCGCTGATATCTTCTGGTGCATATCAGATCCAGGCTGGATTGTGTCTATCATTGGGACCCTGTTTGAACCATGGACAGCAGGGTCTACAGTCTTCATCCATCATCTGCCCCAGTTTGACCCTAAGGTCATTGTAGAGGTAAGAGGACAAATGTGTCAGTGTCAACAAACTCCAGGAGAAACTCATGTTTCAGGCTCAAAAGCTGGCCCCTGTGGAGAATAATGTATAGAACAAAGCAGCCCATTAGGGTGATATAACCTGGGTTCTGGGTGTCTGAAAATGTGAGGCGCTGAATCAGTCAGTGAACCACCCAGAATACACATTTTGAGAAATTAAAGCAACCAGCACAATCTCAGGTCTCCTGGCTCCTCCAGGGCCAGGTGGCTGGTGTGTGTGTGTGAATTGATTGAAGTGTTTAAAAACAGAGCCCTTGGAATATGTTGGTTCCAGTTCCTTTTCACACCTTGAACATTCGTTAGTGGTAACCTCACCTCTCTGAGCTCAGTCTCCTCACCTGTAAGACAGGAGTTTTAATAATTATGACCTCATCCGATTGTTGGGAATATTGAGATGATATAGGCAAAGTGAGTAAAGTGCTTAGCCCTCAGGCCTGCACCTGAAAACACTCAGGAACTGGCAGCAGTTGCTGTTATTGTTACTCGTACATCATGGTGATGATTGAAGTTGCCTCCATAAACCCTTTCAAGTGACTTCCCTGCACCTGAACATGCTGTTTGTGTCTGCACTCACTGCATCCTGGCTTTCCTTCCCAGACCTGCCTCTCCACCTCTCAAGCCCAGGCCCCTCCCCTCACCACTGTGGGGCCTGTTCTTCTCCAGGCCCTCCCATTGGGGCCCCTCACTACTCATCTTTAATCCATTTTACCCTTTCTTCTATATTATCAGTCTCTCACTTTTCATCAGCTCTACTCCCTCAGTCCATAAACACATTCATGTTCAATATACAGATACTGGAATAATTAAAAAATGAATAAACGGGTTCTTTTAGAAGGGAGATCAGGGAAAAAATGGTAATAATGGCCAGTATTTTGTTGTTGTTTTTGGCCAGTATTTTTCATCTTATCTATAAGTATAAAATTTTTCTCTGTTCACCTTGTAGACACTCTTTAAATACCCCATCACCCAGTGCCTTACTGCACCCTCTGCATTTCGAATGATTTTGCAGGAGAATTTTAGCAGGTATGTAGAAGTGGCTTGTTGTAATCACAATCTTTGGGTAGGATTTTAAGGAGTCTGTTTCTCTGTGGTCTTGTTGTTGGTGGGAAACAGGCTCTTTCACGGGGTTGGGAGGAAAGGATTCACGCACGGGAGATTGCGATGTGTTCAATGTGGTTTATTTGTTACGTAACATCAATAGAGTTCTCCTCTGGGCTTCCTAAGGCCCATCTCTCGGCACTGCCCTGGAAAAAGTCCAATCTCGTCTTCAACAGGCCAACGCAGAGGCCAATGCCCGAAGTTTCTGCTTCATGAACCCTTGGGCCTGGAAGTCTCCCCCAGGCCCAGGTGGCTGTAGACCTGCATGGTCCTTTGCTCCTGGGCGGGAGGGACAGGAACAAATTGGGCCAGTGGGGTCCCAGGCAAGAGAGAGAGCCAGCATTACCCCCTGGGTCTCAACCAGGAGCTTTTTCAAAACAACCAGTTACCTTCCCAAGATTCCAGGGGCATGCATGGGTCCAGCCCTAGTCAACAATCTTTTCCCAGGTTAGACTGACATCCTCTGTGGTCCAACACCTTCCACTGTGCCATTTTGACTTTACTGGGCAGTTCCTGATCTCTCCTGTGTCCACTCCCAAACACAATCCTGAACCAGAGGAGAGAGAGAGGGCTGTTAATCCCCTTGGGGGACTATGCTGCCATTTCTTAGGGGTGAAACTGGAGCTTCCTGGTGAAGCAAACAGGCCTCTGCTTCCCAGCTGACTGTGCTCAACATTGTCAGCCTCTCCCCTGGCTGTTTCTTTCAATAACCAGCCAAGGATGGTAATGGTCTGACTGTTTTAACTCTGGTTCTCTGAGGGCAGTGAGAGCTAGTGTGTGTGTGTGTGTGTGTGTGTGTGAAATGTTGGTAGCGATAATTATCAGCCAGTCGAATTCATTTATTAAGCAGGACTCAGATCCAAATAAACAGTGAGCCTTGCATCATTGTGAGTTTTTTTCCTTTTTTATACTTTTTTATTTTGAAATATAAAACACACAAAAAAATATATGACATAAATTTGTAGATTAAGAAATTATTGAAAATTAAACCAATATGTAACCACTCATTCAAGTCACAATAAGAGAACATTGCCAGTCCCAGTGACCTACTCAGACCTCTCCAACTCCCCGAAAGGAACTCACTATCTTGACTTTTATGGTGTTCACTCATTTGTGTTTTTCTTCTTTTTTTCCCCTTGTAGTTTCCCTCCTAAGGAAATATGCTGAAACCAATCAGTCTCTTTTACTTGCTTGTGAACTTGTAATCATATTATTCTGTAATGTCTGGCTTCTTTTTACAAAATCATATTACTGAGATGTGGCCATGTTGCATTATATTGCTTGTAGCTAATTTTTATTGCCGTATAATATCCCATTTTATGAAAAGTCCATATTTTTCCCTCCGTTCTACCACTAATGGACATTTGGGTGGTGTAATTTGAGGGCTGTTGATGACTAACACTGTTCTTGCACATTCACCCTGTGCACATTAGCACTCACTATGTGAGGTCTTTCAGGAGAAATTGCTGAGTCACACTGACACCGCATTCTACTCCCTATTTTCCAAAGTATCCAATCACTGTGTGCGCCCACTAGCAGGGAGGCAGGGTTCCCTTATTCCACATCTTTGGCAACATTTGTTCTTGTCAGAGTCTTTAATTTTTACCAATCTAATGGATATAGTGTTAGTTTGCTATAACTTTATTTTTTTCCTCATGTTTGTAGATTAATTTTGAGCTACTCTTGTCTTTGAACCTAATGGACCCTTATATATATTTTAAAGACTCTAAAATGGAAATGGCTGCTTCAAAAATCAGACCTAATAACTTTTAGACACATAGTTAAAATGTAAAGGAGTTGAACAACAACCCTTCCGAAGCTAACTCTGAAATACAACTTGCTTTTATTCATGAAGCCTCCATCCCAGCATGCCCTTGGAGTCTGCCTCTATCTGTATTTCAAAGCTCATATGACAGCCACATTTTGTAACATTCCTCAGATGATGAACTTGGACCAAACCCCTTAAAAATCCAATCAGGGCATCACTAATGACTCCACTGGAGACTGCTAATTTTACCTACTTTGGAGAAAACTCCGGATGAGTGAGGAAGACACCCGTAATGAAACCAGCCCCCTTGTCCACCACTCCTGACTCTGTGTACCAGGAGAGGTGACGGTTGGGGTGGGGTGGTTGGAAATGGGAGCCAGAGGTCTGCCACTTCCCTCATCTACAAGAATTGGTTCGGCTGAGCCTGCTGATGATGCTCAGACCTCAGTCACTTCTTCTCATTTCCTTTAGGGAGTCCATTATGATTGTGTGATTGTTTTTGTATTATTTCTGGGAATTTTCCTTGGGAAAATGGAGGAGAAATAATGTACAGCAAATGGAGTGCCTAGTACAGGATATACCTGCTACACGCTCACAGCAGATTATCTGTTCTCTCCAAAATTCCTTCTTAAAGGGCTGCTACCTGTGACCCCTGTCTTGTTTTCCAACACCCAGCCCAATCTTCCTTGATGACCAGAGCAATTCACTGACAATCCCTAACTTGCATTCTCCACTCGGGAACACAAAGCCCTTCAGTTCACATAATCCATCTCCCCCAAGGCAGGAAGTGCAGTCCGATAACCCCCAGCGTGTCCCCGGAGTCCTAGCCTTCACCCCCTCACGGTTTATAAAACATCGCTCTTTCCACATAGAAGCTTCCCTCAAATGAGGTTTCAATGTCCAAATTTAGTTGGATCCCTAACTGAACCCCTTAGCCTCATCACCACCCCCCACCCCCCACCCCCCACTGAAGAACAATTTATAAGGAGTGAACCCGGAAGTGAGTGACCTCCAACCGAAAGGCAAGTAAGCAAGTGAGGAAGCAGAAAGGTGGATGGGCTCCTCACTCCTGGGCCTGAGTAGGAGGTCCAGGGCCTGCTCTGAAGCTCTGTGGACACCTTGTCTCCCCCAAGCCTCAGGTTCCCCACTCTGGAGCACTGCACTACCGGCGGGGAGGCCCTGCTGCCCAAGGAGCAAGAGAAGTGGAGAGAACTGACGGGCCTTGTGCTCCACCAAATCTATGGACAGTCGGAAATGGTAGGTGGACGGGCCCCACAGGGCCACCCAGCCCAGCAGAGGAGCTGAATCTGCCAGAGCGTGTGCACAGATCCCACTGTGTGCATAGGCCCCACTGTGTGCACAGGCCCCACTGTGCTCACAGCCAGCAAAGGGCGGCTCTGGCGTTCCAGGCTGATTTGCCACAAATCAGGTTGCAGAGAGAGAATTCACACACAGTCTTCGACTTGTCAAGACCCCAGTGTGCTGACAGCTATTGGACAAAACCTTCCATGGGGGTCTGAGGTCAGGGCTATGTCCCTGAGACCAGGGAGCTGGGAGGAGCGATGGCAATGGAGGCGCCTCCTGCCTCAAGGAGGCCCCGCCTGCGAGTGCTGCCCATGTCACCCTCCCTCCCTAGAGCAGCAGCCACAGGGCCAGGCAGGAGCTGGCCCCGAAGCTCATCTCTGGGTGTGTATGGGGGCAGCACACACGTGTGATTGTGGACCACGAACAGGAGCGGAGGAGGGAGCAGGGCCATCACACACACACACACACACACACACACACACACACACACACAGTGTGACCCCCAAGGGTGTCAGTGAGCACGCAGTGGGCAGGCCATGCAGCCTGCTGTGCTGTCTGGACCCTCAAGGGCTTCAGTGGTGGGAGGAGGGGCTGCCTCTCTCCGGAAGCATCCTCAACCCCCTGATGCTGACACAGCCACTCGCCCGCCTCCCACCATCCCGTCAGCTCACAGAGTCACCCCTCGCAGGACCTGTAGGGCGGGCTCTCTTGGTCCTAATTCACATGTTTGTCTGACCGTGTGTTGTTTTTGAGAAAAATGTTTTATTTTGGTCAGTGAAGTGGTCTGCTTCCAGGCCTGAGGAATGTGAGGGCTCTAGGCCTGACCTTGCTTGGCTCACAGTTCACTGTTGGACGAGGAGAAGCACCCGCTACACCCATAACCCAGCCCCTTGGCGTCCACTGCTTGAGCCACAGATACTCCTCCTGGCCGGACAGAGCCTCAATGCTCAAAGCTCTTGCAACCCGCTCACTCCCCTGTGGGCGTTGCCATGTCCTGAAGAGTGAGCAGCAGCTTGGAGAGGCAGACCTTCCTCTGCCAGGAGCTCTGGTCTCAGTTCCTCTCAGCATCGCCAATGGCAGCGTCAAGCCCATAGGCATACCGTGGAACCTGCCAGAAGCTCGACCTCCCTGTCTCCAAAATGGGAATAGAATGCCGACCCTGCGGGAGGTGGCGCGGGGAGTGGAAGGGAGTGTGCAAGCCCTGGCGATGCCCAGCCTGCACATCCCCCAGGGCCAGCCCGCTGTCCTCAGTGATGTGGGGGGTCGTGCGCCAGGTGTCAGGGGTCCAGAACCGAAGGGGGCGTCGCTAAGCTCAGACACTTGTTATCTATGGGGGAAACACCCACAAAAGTCAGTATAAGGACTGTTGGCAACAACTGAAATGTTGGGGAAATACCACCAGAGGAGGATCGCCCGGGACTTCTCATGGGGCCTGAGTCTGGGCTGGTTGCCCTAAGGAGCCAGGTGAGCTCACTGGTGGGAGCCTGAGCAGCTTCCTGCCCCGCAGGCCCTAAGTGGGGCTGCCCACCCGGCCCCTTTGACAGAAGAGACCCAGGGCATTAACTCATCTGTGTGACTGTGCAGGCTGAGCTTTAGGACAGATGTGAGCTTCAGAGAACCAGGAAGGAGGCGTAGTTCACCAGGAGGGCCAATGGGGTGGGAGTGGTGGCAGAGGCACAGCCCAAGTGATTCCAGCGCAGCCCGAGGGCAGATGAGGCAGGGTTCCTGTCAGGGTCAGTGCTGAGTAAGTGTTGGTCAATGGACACATGCCTGGCATGCAGTGGGCACTCCCACCCACCACCCCCCACAGCCCCGAGCTCAGCCCTGTGCTCCTTTCCTGGCCTCCCCCACGGGGCCCTGTGGCCCCGGCATCGGGCACTGGCCCAGGACATGCCCCATGTCGGGTGCAGTGAATGTCTGCTGAAGAGCTGGGTCAATGCCCTGAGCCCAGGACGCAGAGCTTCCAGCTCCCCCACAGGCTCTATGAGCAGCGCCCCATGGCCCTGGGAGCAGGGGTGCCGTGAACCATTCTTGCTGCTCCTTATCCGCCTAGAGCCTTTGACTGGTCTTCTCTTCCTTTTGTGCACAGGGATTGACTTGCGGCACTGCCCGGGGGTCACAGGTCAAGCCCGGTTCCATGGGGAAAGCCATCCCACCCTTCGACGTCCAGGTTTGGTCCTAAAGGCGTGGCCAGGGAGCACTGAGGGCTCAGCTGGGATCAGCCCCGTGTGACACCAGGCGGCAGGAGAGCCGCGCCCCCTGCCCGAGTTGTCCCTCCTTCTCTCCTAGGTCCCCTCTGGTGTCCTGGGAGGGTCAGTATTGTGGGCATCAGTGCAGCTCACCGTGCCCGCCAAGGCCGCGCACCCAGCCATGGCGCACAGGACCTGGAGGCGCGCCAGCAGCTCTGTCCACCCTCCGGGCTCTTAGCTTGTCCTGACCCTGTTTTCTAGCTTGAAGACACATGCGGTGTCCACACCCGGAAACAAACACGCCCATGACTTGCTGATTTCAAAGACTTGACAGCTTCATTCTGTTTTCTGACAGGGATCTCCCCATGGTCCCCACTGGTGTCACACGCATAAGCCAGGCAGAGCTTGTGTGTGTGTGTGGGGGGGGGGGGGGGGGGCAGGAGGGCTGGGAGCCCTGCAGGGGGCCTCACAGACCTCTTGCTCCAGATCATCGACGACAAGGGCAACATCTTGCCGCCCAACACTGAAGGCAACCTTGGCATCAGGATCAAGCCCACCAAGCCCATCGGCCTGTTCATGTTGTATGAGGTGAGGGCGCCCCGCCTGCAGCTCCTGGCCCATGCACCCCTGTAGTGAAAACGGAGGGGACTCTATTGTGCATCTGAGACTCCCCCCATCTCCCGTTATGTGCTCCAGTTCAGTGAAGCCGGGTCTAGTTCACGCAAAGCTCACAGCCTTTCTTCTCCTGACCCATGTGGCACTGGTGCGGTTGAGAAGCCGGGCTTCGGAATCATCGGACTTGGGGCTGATGATTAAGAATGCAGGCTTCGGCTGGGTTCACATCCTACCTCCAGTTTACCAACGGGGTGTGCGCAAACCTGGTAACTGTCCTGAGCCTCCTGAGGCCTCCCCACCCAACTCCTCAGAGAAAACACCTGCAGACCGTAGGGGTCATGTGTTTCCCCGTGTCAAATACATGGCAGAGCTACAGTTCAAACCCATGTCTTTCAGCCCCAGAGCCTAATGGGAAATCCAGGGATCACAGAAACCTGTGATGGGCTCTAAGGAAACCTGCTGAGACTCCCGACCAGATAAAGCCTAGCCCTCCCAGGGTAGTAGAGGCCACTAAGAGGACATTCTCAGCTTCCAAGGTGGGCCATGGAAGGGTGGGCACACCTGAAATGGATCTCAGATTCCATCTCCTTTCTCCAAGAGAACAGCCATCAGAGGTTCTCTCTTGGTGTCACTGTTGTCATCACTATGGCCTCCAGGGGGCGCTTCTCCTCATGTGATACTATCTACCCATAGTAAAAACTGTTGGCTAACCCATTCATCAATTTTGTTTATCTTTTCAAAGATCCAGCTCTTGGTTTCATTGATTTTTTTGTATTGTGTTTTTGGTCTCTATGTCATTTATTTCTGCTCTAATCTTTATTATTGCCTTCCTTCTACTTACTCTGGGATTTTCTTATTGTCCTCTTTCTAGTTCTTTAAGTTGAAGGGTTAAATAGTTATTGTAAATTTTTTTGTTTTTTTTTTAAATTTTATTCTTTTTTATTTATTTTTTTATTGCTTAAAATATTACAAAGAGTAGTACATATGTCTCCTTTTTTCCCCCCATTGACCTTCCCCCGGTCTCTCCTACCCCCAGTATCTTGAGTCCATTGGTTATGCTTATATGCATGCATACAAGTCCTTTGTTTGATCTCTTACCTCCCCCCTTCAATCCTTCCTAGCCTTCCTGCTGTATTTTGACAGTCTGTTCGATGCTGCTCTGCCTCTGTATTTATTTTTGTTCATCAGTTTATAATGTTCTTTATTACCCATAAATGAGTGAAATCATGTGGTATTTTTCTTTCATTGACTGGCCTATTTCACTTAGCATAATGCTCTCCAGTTCCATGCATGCTGTTCAAATGGTAAGAATTCCTTCTTTTTTACAGCAGCGTAGTATTCCATTGTGAGTTTTCAAATCCACTCATCTGCTGATGGGCATTTAGGCTGTTTTCAAATCTTGGCTATGGTAAATTTTGGTACTATGAACACAGGGGTGCATATATCCTTTCTGATTGGTGTTTCTGGATTCTTGGGATATAGTCCTAGAAGTGGGATTACTGGTTCAAATGGGAGTTCCATTTTTAACTTTTTGAGGAAACTCCATACTGTTCTCCACCAGTGGCTGCACCACTCTGCATTCCCACCAGCACTGCAGGAGGATTCCTTTTTCTCCACATCCTCTCCAGCACTTGTCGTTTGTTGATTTGTTGATAATAGCTGTTCTGACAGGTGTGAGATGGTACTTCATTGTTGTTGTTTTGATTTGCATCTCTCAGATGACTTTGAGCATGTTTTCATATGTTTGTTGGATTTCTGAATGTCCTCTTTCGAAAAGTGTCTATTTAGGTCGTCTGCCCATTTTTTGATTGGATTGTTTATCTTTCTTTTGTTAAGCTGTATAAGTTCCCTGTAAATGTTGGAGATTAAACCCTTATCGGAGAAAACATTGGCAAATATGTCCTCCCATGCAGTGGGCTTTCTTGTTGTTTTGTTGATTGTTTCTTTTGCTGTGCAGAAGCTTTTTATTTTGATGCAGTCCCATTTGCTTATTTTCTCTTTAGTTTCCAATGCCCTAGGAGCTGTATCGGTAAAGATATTGCTATGACAATGTCTGCTATTTTGCTGCCTATGGCTTCTTCGAAGATTTTTATGGTTTCTCATCTTACATTTAAGTCCTTTATCCATTTGGAGTTTATTTTTGTGTATAGTGTAAGTTGGTGGTCTAGTTTCATTTTTTTGCAAGTATCTGTCCAGTTTTTCCAACACCATTTATTGAAGAGACTATCTTGACTCCATTGTATGCTCATGCCTCCTTTGTCAAATATTAATTGAGCATACTGGGTTCTCTGTTCTGTTCCACTGGTCTATATGTCTGTTCTGGTGCCAGTAGGAGGCAGTTTTTAGAACAGTGGCTTTGTAGTAAAGCTTGATATCTGGTATTGTGATCCCTCCTACATTGTTCTTCTTTCTCAAGATTGCTGCAACTATTCGAGTCTTTTTTTATTCCAGATGAATTTTTGGAGAGTTTGTTCTAGGACCTAGAATCTATGTCTTTGGAGTATGCCGTTGGTTTTCTAATGAGGATTACATTGAATTTATAGATTGCTTTGGGTAGTATGGACATTTTAATTATGTTGATTGTACCAATCCATGAACATGGTATATTCTTCCATTTGTTCATGTCTTCCTCTTTCTCTTTTTTAATGTCCTGTAGTTTTCAGAGTACAGGTCTTTTACGTCCTTAGTTAAGTTTATTCTTAGGTATCTTAATTTTTTTTGGTGCAATGGTAAATGGGATTGTTTTTTGTTTTTGGTTTTTTTTTCGATTCTCTTTCTGTGAGTTCATTATTAGTGTATAAAAAGGCCATAGATTTCTGGGTGTTAATTTTGTATCCTGCTGCTTTGCCAAATTCACTTATTAGGTCCAGCAGTTTTTTGATGGGGTCCTGGGAGTTTTCTACGGATTGTATCATGTCATCTGCGAATAAGGACAGTTTTACTTCTTCTTTTCCAATTTGGATGCCTTTTATTTCTTCTTCTAGTCTGATCACTATGGCTAGCACTTCCAATACTATATTGAACAGGAGTGGTGAAAGTGGGCATCCCTGTCTTGTTCCCGTTCTTAGGGGAAATGAGTTTAGTTTTTGCCCATCGAGTATGATGTTGGCTGTAGGTTTGTCATATAAGGTTTTTATTATGTTGCGGTATGATCCCTCGATTCCCACTTTGCTGAGAGTTTTTATCAAGAGAGGGTGTTGGATTTTGTCAAATGCTTTTTCAGCATTGATTGATATGATTATGTGATTTTTGTCTCTCAGTTTGTTTATGTGATGTATCACATTTATTGATTTGCGGATATTGTACCTTCCTTGTATCCCCAGAATAAATCCCACTTGGGCGTGGTATATGATCTTTCTAATGTAATGCTGAATTCTATTTGCTAGAATTTTGTTGAGGATTTTGGCATCTATATTAAGGATATTGGCCTATAGTTCTCTTTTTTTGTGATGTCTTTATCTGGTTTTGGAATTAGGGTAATGCTGGCTTCATAGAAAGAGCTTGGAAGTGTGCCTTCCTCTTGAATTTTTTGAAATAGTCTAAGGAGGATAGGTTTTAGTTCTTCTTTGAATGCTTGGTAAAACTCCCCTGTAAAGCTGTCTGGATCAGGGCTTTTGTTTGCTGGAAGATTTTTGATTGCTGCTTTAATTTCTTCAGTAGTTATCGACCTATTCAGGTTTTTTTATTCTTCTTGATTGAGTTTTGGGAGCTTGTGTTTTCTAAGAATATATCCATTTTATCTAGGTTGTCCATTTTGTTGGAATAGAGTTGTTCATAGTATTTTTTCATAATCATTTGTATTTCTGTGGAATCAGTTGTTAGTTGGCCTCTTTCATTTCTGATTCTGTTTATTTGGGTCCTCTCTCTTTGCTTCTTGGTGAGCCTGACTAGAGGTTCATCAATCTTGTTTATCCTTTCAAAGAACCAGCTCTTGCTTTTGTTAATCTTTTGTATTGGGTTTTTTTTGTGTGTGTGTGTTTTTTTTTTTTTGTCTCTATGTCATTTATCTCCACTCTGATCTTTATTATTTCTTTCCTTTTGCTAATCCTGGGCTTTTCTTGTTGCTCTCTTTCTAACTCTTGAGTTGTAGGGTTAGATAATTTATTACCATCTTTTCTTGTTTTTTGAGATAGGCCTGCAGAGCTATGAACTTCCCTCTAAAGACTGCTTTCTCTGTGTCCCATAGATTGTGGATTGTTGTGTTTTCATTTGATACCATGATGCTTTTTGTTTCTTCTTTGATCTCTTTGGTAACCCAATCATCTACACTAATAATAGAGAAAAATGCTAATTGACCATACCTTCGCTATGAAAACAGCCAATCAGGAGTGATATGCAAATTAACCCAACAAAGATGGCGGGTAAAGGCAGCGGAGACAGAGGCCCTATGCTGCTGATGGAGTTGGGGACATGGGGAGGGGTGGGGGGTGGCAGCGACAGACGGCTTAGAACCGGGCAGGAGGTGCCTGCCCGGGTCCAAGCTGCCCCGTGATCACGGGGCAAACAGGCCAAGCCGAGCCACCCCGCGGGGCGAACAGACCAAGCCGAGCCACCCCACGATCACGGGGCGAACAGACCAAGCCGAGCAGCCCCGCAATCACGGGGCAAACAGACCAAGCCAAGCCACCCTGTGATCACGGGGCGAACAGACCAAGCCGAGCTGCCCCATGATCACAGGGAGAACAGACCAAGCCGAGGAGCCCCGCAATCACGGGGCGAACAGACCAAGCCGAGCTGCCCCATGATCACAGGGAGAACAGACCAAGCCGAGCAGCCCCGCGATCACGGGGCGAACAGACCAAGCCGAGCAGCCCCGCGATCACGGGGCGAACAGACCAAGGCGAGCTGCCCCATGATCACAGGGAGAACAGACCAAGCCAAGCCGCCCCACGATCATGGGGTGAACAGACCAAGCCGAGCCACCCCATGATCACGGGACGAACAGGCCAAGCAGAGCAGCCCCACCATCATGGGGCAAACAGGCCAAGCCGAGCCGCTCCACAATCACGGGGCGAACAGGCCAAGCTGAGCTGCCCCACGATCAAGGGGTGAACAGGCCAGGCCGAGCTGATCTGTGATCATGGGGTGAACAGGCCAGGCAGAGCCTGGCCAAGCCCTCTTGCAATCCCAGGTGAAGTAGCCGCTTGGCTGACCAACCTGCGCTATGGACCTGTTCCAGAGTCCAGGGCCTCTAGCCTGCAGCCATGGGAAGGCTCCCTCTCCCCAGAGTTAGGAGCACCAGCCCAGGTCTACCCAGCAGCCTGGTCCTGACTATGGGGGTGAGTTCCTGCAGGCTGGGGTTTGATCCCCACACATTGGCAGTAGGAGACCAGTTCCGTTGTTATTGCTGTGTGTCAGGGTTTTAATTGGACAAATGCCCGATGGTCCGGTGGCCAGCTTAGCAAAATCTTTTAGGAGGATTCTATCTGGGTTTCCTCAAATTCTCTCAGCACCTACTCACCCCTCTGTAAAGGCGCAGAACAAGTGAGGCCCTTAAATAAAAATCAGAGGTCTCCAGCAACAGTGGGCCTCTCTCATCACAGTCATTTGGACTGGATGGCATTTGAGTATTTATCTAGACACCATGACAGAGAAACACAAGCTCAAGTCATGATCTCTGCCCTTAAAAAATTCACAATCTTATTAGAGCGAGTGGATGATAAAAGCGCAGTGATAACATCAGAGTGTAAGGCAACAATACAGAGAGAAACAGAGGCAATTGCTAGGATGATTTTCAAATAATTAGTACAAAGAGTATGTGCTATGAATTAAATAAAAAGAAATATGTGTGGAAGTAGCTGTTTCATGAGTATGGCATCCCTTCCTATTTTAAAGGAAGCTGAGTTCCATGTGTACTATGGTATGTTATCTGAGGCACAGGACAAGGGAGGCCCTAAGTGTACCATGCTTTGATATTTGAGTCATTCTTTATTGTTCAACGTAATTTATTTCTGTACGCCTCAGTTTTGTAATAGTTAAATTACTAGAATAATACCTCTTGCTATAAAATATAACTAGAAGATCAAATGATCAGGTGACATTTATTATTTTCTATAAATGAACACAATCTCTGGTATGCTAAAGTGATAGGTATTATAGAAATATTCAGATAGAGAGACCTACAGACTTGATTATAAATGAGGCTTACTATCACATCCCAAATTTATTGCTTAAGAGAAAAGCAGGGAGCCAACTAGAAACTGAACCAAATATAAGCCCTTGAAGGGCAAATGTAAATTGCATAAGCTTTGCTATTACAAGAGCAAGAAGAAAAAATTCAGATGCAAGAATGAAAACCACATTGCATCCACTCTAAGTAGCTGTTAAAGAAAAAGAATGGTATACTATGAAAATACTTAATACAGATTGTAAATACATTTGTTCAAAGAGGATTTCCTAGAGTAAGTGGTATTTCAGTTAATTTTTTTAAATGTGAAGAGGTTAGCTAGATAAGAAAAATGTGTAGGGGTCCCGAATTGCAGAGGGTGCAGGCAGAGCTGGGGGAACACTCCCCCCTCCGTGCACGAATTCTGTGCACTGGGCCTCTAGTTGTTTAATAACATGCTACTTAGCCTCCATGTGTTTGAATGTTTTGGAGTATTTTTACTGTAGTTGATTTCTAATTTCATTCCATTGTGATACGAGAAGTTTCTTGATATGATTTCGATCTTCTTGAAATTGTAGAGACTTGTTTTGTGTCCTAACATGTGATATATCTTTGTGAATGATCCATGGGCACTTGAGAAAAATGTACTATATCCTGCTACTTTAGGGTGAAATGTTCTATAAATGTCAATTACATCCATCTGATCCAGTGTGTCCTTTAGAGTCACTGTTTCTTTGTCACATTTTTGTCTGGAATATCTACCCAGTGAAGTCAGCAGGGTGATAAAGTACCCTACTATGATTGTGTTCTTGTCAATCTCTCTATTAACATCCTCTAGCAGTTTTTTAAATATATTTAGGTGCTCCTATATTGGGTGTATATATGTTTACCAGGGTTCTATCCTCTTGTTGGATCCATCTCTTTTGTATTATGTACTGAAGTGATCTTTGTTGTCTTTTGTGATGGCCTTCATTTTGAAGTCTATTTTTTCAAATATGAGTATTGCTACTCCAGCTTTTTTTTTCTTTTCCATTTGCATGGAAAACTTTTTTTCCATTCCTTCACTCTCATCATGTGCATGTCTTTTGTTCTGAGCTGGGTCTCTTATAGACAGCATATAGTTGGCTCATATTTTTGCATCCATTCAGCTATACTATGCCTTTTGATTGGACCATTTATTTCATTTACATATCCTATGTCTTTTGTTTGGGCCATTTATTTCATTTACATATTATTGACAGGTACTTCTTTATTGCCGTTTTAATTCTGTATGTGTAGGTTTCTCTCTCTGTTTCTCCTTCTCATTACAGCAGTCCCTATAGCATTTCTTGTAATGCTGCCTTGGTGGTGATGTACTCCTTTGGCCTTCTTTTCTTGTCTGGGAAGCTCTTTATTTGACTGTCTATTTTGACTGGTAGCCTTGCTAGATATAGTGATCTTGGTCTTAGATCCTTGCTTTCCATTACCTTGAGTACTTCATGCTTTTCCCTTCTGGCCTATAGAGTTTCTGATGAGAAGTCAGATGTCAGCCTTATGGGAACTTCTTTGTAGGTCACAGTTTGCTTTCCTCTTGTTGCCTTTAAGATTCTCTCTTAGTCTTTAATTTTTGGCATTTTAATGATGATGTGTCAAGGCAGGGGCCTGTTTGGGTTCTTCTTGCTTGGAGCTCTCTGTGCCTTCTGAACTTGTGTGACTTTTTCCTCCACCAGGTTAGAGAAGTTTTCTGCCATTATTTCATCAAACATTGACTAGCTGTCTCCTGCATGCACCCTACTGGGGATTGAGCCTGCAACCTGGGCATGTGCCCTGACCAGGAAGTGAACTGGCCACCTTTGGGTACATGGGATGACACTCAACCAACTGAGCCACACTTGCCAGGGCCATAAGCTTTCTTTGAGCATAGGATGAGATGGTACTTGGGGAAGAAAATTCATTTAGCAAATGTTTATTGACATCTTCCATCTCTTCAGCCACTGTGTTATATTAATATCAATTGTCAGTGTATTTTGTACATTAATTGACCAATAGCATGCAATGAGTATTTGCATGTAAAGCAAATAGACTCAGAGAGATTACAAAAGTTACACAGGTGCCTGATGGAGTGAGAAACGGGATTCAAACCCAGATCAGAGCCCCAGGTTGCAGCTCACCATCTCTAATCTCACTGTCTTCAATAAGAGTGCCGTTCTCTCTGCAGAATGACCCAGTGAAGACAGCCAAAGTGGAGTGTGGGGACTTTTACAACACTGGGGACAAAGCAACTATTGACGAAGAGGGCTACATCTGGTTCCTGGGGAGGGACGATGACATCATCAACGCCTCTGGGTAGGTGTGGCTGACCTGGGCCTGGCAGGCTCTAGCTTGCTTCACCATTCTTCAGTGCATTGGGGATGGGACCCGCAGCCTGTTCCTGAATGCAGCCATTTCTACAGGGACCTGGCCTGGGGTATCTGTGCATCTTCCCCAACATCAAAATAAAGTTCAAGAAGGCCTGGAAGTGCAACCACAGTAGACATCGTGCAATTTAAACAGGGGATATAGGATTAGGAAGGGAGACCTTGTTTGCGCCCCCACTTGTCCCCATTGGTTGGGGAAATTATTCTCTGTGTTCCTCTAATGGGACACATATCACAGAACAACAACAGCAATAGCAGCTAAGCTCATAGAGTACTTACTATGTGAAAGTACACTCCTCTGTGCTTTGCTTAACCCAGTAGATGCCATTATTGTGCCTGTTTTACAGATGAGAACACTGAGTCACTGACCAGTGAACTAAGTTGCTGAAAGTTTCCAAGATAGTGCAGGGAGAGGCCCAGATTTGAACCGAGGTAGTGTGGCTCCGATCTGTTGTCCCTACCGCTTAGGTGATGTGGGGAGAAAAAGTGACACAAGTAACAACTTCCCTTGGATGCATCAGGGAAATTAGGTTTGTTTTACTTTTTAAATTTCTCCATGAGATGCTGATGTAGTGAGACAGAATTTTTCTAAAGGTTTAAGACAAAGTTTGAGGCTCCCAAGAGTACAGTAAGAGTCCTGCTGGGAAGATCCTTGTGCCATGCCCACAGCCTCCCACCCCCACCACCCACCAGAGGCAGTGAGGGGAGGCCCAGGGAGCATCTGAGCTTGCAATGCCCAGGTCTTCACATCCTGGTCAACACAGAGCCTTTTCACAGTCCCCTGGCTCCCGTGAAGGTTGCCCTCTGTGCCCAGGGAAGTGTGACTCCCACACATGAGATGGGAGGGCCTGGGTCACTCCAGCCCTGGCATCTGCTCAGAAGCAGAGCAGGAACCATTGGTCCCGCAGGTACCGCATTGGGCCGGCAGAGGTGGAGAACGCCCTGGCGGAGCATCCGGCGGTGGCTGAGTCAGCTGTGGTGAGCAGCCCGGACCCGATCCGAGGGCAGGTGAGGAGAAGGAGAGGGGGCCATTGGGTCTGCCTGTGGGCACTGGAAGGCTGGTGCAGGGAAAATTTCCAGAGCAGTGGGTATGTGGGGCGCACTTATACCATGTGGGCAGCAGGAGGCACTGTGGCATCATCCTTAACAATCCTCACTAAATACTAGGTGTGCTGGCTCATTTAACCCTCACAACAACCTAATGAGTTAGAGACTCTTACTTATTATACCCTTTTAATAGACAGAGAGACAGCATAAAGAAGTTAAATAACTTGTCCGGATTACACTGTGGTAGAGCCAGGATGGAAATCTGAGCACTCTGTTTCCAATGCATTCATTGGATTTATTGAGAACCTACTAGGTACAAGGCCTGTGCAATTCAATGGGGACATAAATAACAATATAAAAGCAATAAGGTCAGCCCAGCCAATCTGATTCATTGGTTGAGTGTGGACCCAGGAATGAGATTTGATTCCCAGTCAGGGCGCATGCCAGGTTGCAGGCTAGATCCCCAGTAGGGGGCCTGCAGGAGGCAGCAGAGTGATGATTCTCTCTCATCATTGATGTTTATATCTCTCCCCCTCCTTTCCTCTCTTAAATCAATAAATACGTATTTTAAAAGAAAAGAATCAACAACTACTTAAAAAACAAAAACAATAAGGTCAGTAAGTAACCAACAATTATTAAATGCCCACAGGTTCCAGGCACAGAACTGTACATACATTAGTGGTAAAAATGGTGATGAAAATAATGATGCTGGGGATAATAATAAAGTTAAACTAGGTGCATGTTTTATTTGTACTAGCTCATGGAATCTGAACATAAGGCCACCATGTTCTGCTCCATGGGATGAACTGTACTCTGCGCATGTCACAGAGAAGGAATTTGAGGTTAAGTAATTTTGCAAGGGAAAGAGTAGAAATTTAAGTATTTGGATTTGAACCTGGTCTTGTCCGTTTCCAAAGGCTCAGATGTCAGCTTGTTTTGCCATTCGTTGCATAAACACTTACTTTTTAAACCAGGCACCTGGGTGGCACTGACCCTGAGCCCCCGCTCTGGTTCTGCGTTGCAGGTGGTGAAGGCCTTCATTGTCCTGACCCCACAGTTTCTGTCCCATGACCCGGACCAGCTCACCCAGGAGCTGCAGGAGCACGTGAAGTCAGTGACCGCCCCGTACAAGTACCCGAGGAAGGTGAGTGGGGCCCATGCTCGTGCCCTTCTGAGCTCCGCTACCCAAGTCTGGTCGGGTGGCCGGGAGATGCTGGAACCGAACATAGAACGAGCATTTTCTCTGCAGAAGAAGCAATTGGGCTTAGGGGTGTATGCAGCCAACTGAATGGGATGGAACCTCTATTCTGGGTCGAAATCCCCAAAACGTGCTGCACATTACCCTGAGGACAAAAAAATCAGACCAGTGCCCAAAGCTATCCAAGGAGGGTATTTAAAATCTTGCATAATTTGCAAAAGACATCCAAATCAGCCACCATCTAACTATTATTAAGCATGATTCATACTAAGAAATACATTTGAAACTGCCACTCAATACTTACTTATGTACACAACAAACAAATGTTAACAAAATTATATATATCCTTAAAACATGTAGTTCATTCTTTTTTGGATACAAAATAATTAGCCCTTTACATGCAATAAACATTAATATTTCAAAGAAAATTTTAAATATAATAATTTTACAAGCAATAAACAATATTTCAAGAAAAAATATTTTAAATAAAATAACATTACATGTAATAAACATTAATATTTCAAGAGAAAAAAAGATTTTAAATAGAATAATATTACCAAAACTGTATCAACATAGCATAATATCACAAAAGTTGTAGAAAATATTAAAAATCTGCAAATAATAGGATTACTTCTATTCTAAAATTTTTTTTCCTCTGGCTCTATTTTTATTCATCAGTTTATGTTGTTCATTATATTCCACAAATGAGTAACATCATGTGATATTTATCCTTCTCAGACTGGCTCATTTCACTTAGCATAATACTCTCCAGGTCCATCCATGCTGTTGCAAATGGTAAGAGTTCCTTGTTTTTTATAGCAGGGTAGTATTCCATTGTGTAGATGTACCACCATTTTTTAATCCACTCATCTAATGATGGGCACTTAGGCTGTTTCCAAATCTTAGCTATTGTAAATTGTGCTGCTATGAACATAGGGGTGCAATCCTTTCTGATTGGTGTTTCTGATTTCTTAGGATATATTTCTAGATGTGGGATTACGGGGTCAAATGGGAGTTCCATTTTTAGTCTTTTAAGGAAACTCCATACTGTTCTCCACAGTGGCTGCACCAGTCTGCATTCCCATCAGCAGTGCACGAGAGTTTCTTTTTCTCCGGATCCTCGCCAGCACTTGTCATTTGTTGATTTGTTGATGATAGCCATTCTGACAGGTGTGAGATTGTACTTCATTGTCCTTTTGATTTGCATCTCTTGGATGATTAGTGACTTTGAGCATGTTTTCATATGTCTCTTGGCCTTCTGTATGTCCTCTTTTGAAAAGTGTCTATTTTGGTTCTTTGCCCACTTTTTGATTGGATTTTTTATCTTCCTTTTTTGTAAATTTTTTTATTGATTGTGGTATTACATATGTGTCCTTACTCCCCCATTACCCCCCAACACCCTGTTGTCTGTGTCCATTGATTAGACTTCTATGCATGCATATAAGTCCTTTGGTTGATCTCTCCCCCTTACCCCCACCCTCTCCTACCTTCCCTGAGGTTTGAGGTTCTGATCGATGTTTCTCTGCCTCTGGATCTGTTTTTGTTCATCAGTTTATGTTGTTCATTATATTTCATAAATGAGTGAGATCATGTGATATTTATCTTTCTCTGCCGGGCTTATTTCACTTAGCATAATGCTCTCCAGCTCCATCCATGTTGTTGCAAATGGTAAGAACTCCTTCTTTTTTACCACAACATAGTATTCCATTGTGTAGATGTACCACAGTTTTTTAATCCACTCATCTGCTGATGGGCACTTAGGCTGTTTCCAAATCTTAGCTATGGTGAATATCTTTCTTTTGTTAAGTTGTATCAGTTGGAGATTAAACCTTTGTCTGAGATAGCATTGTCAAATGAGTTTTCCCATGCAATGGGCTTTCTTGTTGTTTTGTTGATGGTTTCTTTTGCTGTGCAAAGCTTTTTATTTTGATGTAGTCCCATTTGTTTATTTTCTCCTTAGTTTCCACTGCCCTAGAAGCTGTATGGGTAAATATATTGCTACAGCATAGGTCTGATATTTTGCTGCTTATGGATTCTTCTAGGATTTTTATGGTTTCCTGTCTTACATTTAAATCCTTTATCCATTTGGAGTTTATTTTTGTGTATGGTGCAAGTTGATGATATAGTTTCATTTTTTGCATAAATTGTTCTAATTATCCCAACACCATTTATTGAAGAGACTATCCTGACTCCATTGTATGCTCTTGCCTCCTTTAGCAATTATTAATTGAGCATAATGGCTTGAGTTGATTTATGGGTTCGCTATTCAGTTCCATTGGACTATATGTCTGTTCTTGTGCCAGTACCAAGCAGTTTTGAGAACAGTGGCTTTGTAATATAGATTGATATTTGGTATTGTGATCCCTCCTACTTTGTTCTTCTTTCTCAGGATTGCTGAGGCTATTCGAGGTCTTTTCTCTTGTTGCCTTTAAGATTCTCTCTTGGTCTTTTATTTTTGGCATTTTAATGATTATGTGTCAGGCATTGGCCTTTTTGGGTTCTTCTTGTTTGGGGATCTCTGTGCTTCCAGGCCTTGTGTGACCTTTTCCTTTACCAGGTTAAGGAAGTTTTCTGCCATTATTCCTTCAATCACCTTCTTTATGCCTTTCTCCCTTTCTGCCCCTTCTGGCACACCTGCTATTTAATATTGTTATGTTTCATGTTGTCCCACAACTCCCTTAAGCTGTCCTTCTGTTTTTTAATGTTTTTTCCTTTCATTTCTCTGATTGAATGATATTTTCAACTCTGTCTTCTAATTCACTGATTTGATACTCAGCTTCCCCTAATCTTCTGTGTATTCCTTCCACTGTGTTCTTTATTTGTGTTATGTCATTCTTTATCTTAGACTGTGCTTTTTTCATAACTACTATATATTTTTTCATGATGTTGAGCATTTTCACCATAATTACTCTGAACTCTGATTCAGATAAATTTCTTATTTCTTCTTCTGGAGAATTCTCTAATTCTTTCATTTGGGGGTTGTTTCTTTGTCTCCTGATTTTGGCTGTCTGTTGGATTTGTGACTATGTATTAAGTAGATCCTGTACACCACTCAATCTCTAGTGCAAGACAGTGTTAAAGGCTATTTCTGACTAATTAGATCAGGCAAAGACTCAAAGCCTCCAGTGCCTGCTTCTGCCTACAGACTGAAAGGATTCTGACTTGAATTGCCCCCAGGCAATTGTTGGCAGGTGTGGCAAGAGTTTTTTCAACAGAGTGGGGCAGTTGCTTCTGCCTGGAGGCTAATTGATACTTTTAATCTCTTAAGTGGCCTCAGGGCAAGGTGTTTTCCAATAGGGTGTATCAACTGTCTCCCTCAAGGCAAGGCAAATGTCTATGTGGGGAAGATGACCCCTTGAGGGAATGACTCAGCCCAGGAAACTGGGGTGCCTGCCTTCTGAGCTCTATCCCCCAAGTCCACATTCCTAGGTTATGCTCTCACAGCTCCAGTCCAGTTCACCCTCCCTCTGCTGGAGGACAAGGTGGGTGGCTCCACAGGGAATTTAGTTCATTGGCCCTTTAAGAGGGTGCCTGAATTTTCAGCTGTTATTCCCTGGCAGACAGCACCTCACTGCTTTTCACAGAAGATGTTATGTGGGTACCATCCTCATTTTTTATTATCTCTGCTGGGGAGCTCAGCTTGGGGATTAAACCCCAGAGTTCTCAGTGGCACCTCCCACAGCTGAAATATCTCTCCGGGACTTCAGTTGCTGTCCTTGGGCACCCAGCCAGCCCTTTCCCGCCTCCGCCACTCCGACAAGTCTCCATTCAGTCTTGACTTTCGTTCCTCGGACATCAGGGTTTTTTCCTGCAAGTTTTCCTTTGATTATTCAGGAAATTTTTCTGTATTTTAGTTGTAATACCAGTTTTTTCCTGTGCAGCATCCACTTACTATGCCACCATTTTAAATCTCATCTGTGGCAGTTCATTCTTATTCTTTTTATTCTGCTGCATTTGTTTTTCTGTTTACATCTTTATTTATTGTCAGTCCTCAACTAAGGATATTTTTCTATTCATTTTTAAAGAGGGTGTAAGGGAGGGAGGAAGAAAGAGAGAGAAATACTGATGTAGAGAGACACATTGATTGGCTGCCTCCTGAACGCACCCCAGATGGGGCCTGGGATGGAAACTGCAATCCAGGTACATGCCCTTCATCTGGAATCAAACCTGCGACCCTTCACTGTGTGGGCCCACGCTCCAACCACTGAACCAGGCTTTCCAGGGCTGCATTTGTTTTAAATATTGTGTGAAAATAACAAAAAAGTTCAATAGAGAAATTATTAAATGATGTGTTAAATAAAATATTCTCCTGTAATTGAAAATGCTGTAGATTTTTTATTTTTAACATAAAAGTACCACTATATATTATTAAGACAAAAAAAGCAGGCTATGAGAGAATATACATAATATTATTGTATTTGTTTATAAACAAAGTTTGAAAGGATACGTATACCAACAAGTGAACATTTCCTACATTGTCTGAATGTTTATAGTCAGTGCATGTTGTAAAGCTGTGTAGCTAACAGTTACTGAATATTTACGTCACGTGCCAGGCCCTGGATTCAATGCTTCACGTGCATTCTTATTTCATTGAATTCTCTCCGCAGCCTGAGATGGTCTAACCATGTATTTTACGGAGTTGAAATTGAGGCTCAGAGAAGAGAGTTAATCCAGGCAGAGCTGGACCTCAACCCACGTGTCTCTAACAGCAGCAGCGTTTGTGCTTTAATGTTAGGCTCTGCTGCCTCCTGGAGAGTAGAATAGGAGATGCCTACCAGTTAGGATTGGCTAGATGTTACTGTGAGTAACAATCAGCCCCACAGCCACGTGGCTTATGCTAAGGAAGGCATCTCCTATGCTCATGCCATATGCCCACCCTGGACGCCTGGGACCAGGATAGAGAAGCAGCCACCACGTAGGCACCTGCCAGGTGCTGTCAGAGATGGACAGAGACGGTGGCCAGGCTCAGAGGTTCCGACTCTCCTGTGAGAGGTGCCATGCTTCCCTCCACCACATTTCATTGGTCAGAGCACGTCACAGGCTGAAGCAGTTCCAGGGGCTCAGGAGGAGGACCTGACACACTTGGCCCCCACCATTGAGGCCACCACCTGCTGCAGCCTGTTTGGGGGACGTGCAGGGTGGAGAGAGGAGTGGGGACGGGTAGGAAGTGACAGCAGGACTCAGGACGGTTCGCTCTCTCCTCACCCAGGTGGAGTTTGTCCCTGAGCTGCCCAAAACCGTCACTGGCAAGATCAAACGGAGTGAACTTCGGGAAAAGGAGTTCGGTCAGATGCAACCCCAGTAAATTCAGCATCCTTCTGAGTGTGACCTTGGGCACACGCCTGGCTGCCGCGGTGCCCCCACATGGCTGGGCGAGGTGGGGGTGCTGAGGGCTGATTGGGAAAAGCCCAGGACTGCCAGCATTCCCACATTTCTGTTCTTTTAAGTTCACATCAGTCACTACCCTGCCTCCAAGGCTCTTGTTCCTTTGGATTGCCCAGGCTGGTGCTCAAATTGGGGCTGAAGATAATAAAGTGCTGACATCGATATCAAGGGTGATCCTGCGTTGTGCATTCATCATGTACATGAACCTGTGGTAAATGCGGTCCCTCCTTGCCCTCCCCCTTCCCCTTAGAGAGAGCACAGGGCCTGGTTCTCGCTCCTGTTGCCTCCCGCACACACCCCATTGTTCCCATGTGGCCCTGCACGTCCAGTAGAGGTCCAGGACCCAGAGATCCGGGAGTGATGCTCCAAGCAGCCCAGGCACCTGCCTCAGCTAGGTCCCAGCCTAGGCCCGGTGTGGGCAAGTGAGTGACCTGATCTCCAGGGACCAGAGTTCCACAGGACTCTCCCAGCCTTCTCCAGAGGTGGCCAGTTCCTCATTGCCAGGAGGGACCAGGGGTCTAGGAGTCTTACCCCTCAGCTTTCCCCCATGTGCAACCACCCACACATTCCTTCCCAGGGATCCAGGGTCTTCCTTCCCTTCTCCCAGGGCCCAGAGTCCTCCCTAAAAACTCTCCCTCCGCACTCTTTAAGTTCTTTCTGTCATCAGAGTCTTCTCCAACCCCTCCCCCAACCTGGGCATGGGGTTCTATGAACTGACCCTTCACTTCATCCATCCTTGGGATGGGACCCCTGGGGCACATCACAGGCTGGGAGGAGCAAGGGCAAAAGGGGCTCTGCCTGGGGGTGAGGAAGAAGCACTTATTGTCTACTTTTCCCTCACTGCTGGGAGTCACTCTTAGGGAGATTGCCTCTTAAGCCGTTTGCCAGGGGGCACAGACACACAAACACACAAGGAAATGTACAGATACTGCCTGGGGGTGATGTACACCTTTAGCCTGTTTTTTGTTTTTTGTTGTTGTTTTTTGTTTTGTCTGGGAAGCTTTTAATTTAACAGTCTATTTTAAATGACAGCCTTGCTGGATATAGGAATCTTGGTCTCAGATCCCTGCTTTCCATTACCTTGAGTACTACTTCATGCCATTCCTGTCTGGCCTGTGCAGTTTCTGATCAGAAATCAGGTGTCAGCCTTATGGGAACTCCTTTGTAGATAACAGTTTTCTTTTCTCTTGCTGCCTTTAAGATTCTCTCTTGGTCTTTAATTTTTGGCATTTTAATTATGATGTGCCTGGTCATGGGCCTGTTTGGGTTCTTGTTTGGGGTTCTCTGTGACTCCTGGACTTGTGTGACATTTTTCTTTACCAGGTTAGGGAAGTTTTCTGCCATTATTTCTTCTAACAGCTTCTCTATGCCTTTCTCCCTTTTTTCCTCTTCTGGCACATCTGCTATTTAATATTGTTATGTTTCATGTTGTCTCACTGTTCCCTTAAGCTTTTCTGTTTTTTAATGGTTTTTCTTTTTGGTTCTCTGATTGAGTGATTTTTTTCAACTCCATCTTCTAATCACTGATTCCATCCTCAGCTTCCCCTAATCTGCTGTGTATTCCATCCAATGTGTTATTTATTTGTGCTATGTCATTCTTTATTTCTGTTTTCAGAGTCAGAGTTACTATATCTTCTTTTTCATGCTGTTGAGCATTTTTACCATCATTACCCTGGACTCTGTTTCAGATAAATTTCTTATCTGTGCTTCATTTATCTCTTCTTTTGAAGAATTCTCTTGGTTTTTCATTAGGGGGTTGTTTCTTTGTCTCCTCATTTTGGCTGTATGTTTGGATTTGTGACTGTGTATTAAGTAGATCTGCTACACCTCTCAATCTCTAGTGCAGGACAGCATCAAACGCTTTTTATGACTAATAAGATCAGGCAAAGACTTAAAGCCTCCAGAGACCACCTCTGCCTACAGATTGAAAGGATTCTGACTTGAATTGCCCTCAGGCAATAGTCCTCAGATGTGGCAAGAGTTGTTTTGTTTTTTTTCTAACAGAGTGAGGTAGTTGCTTCTACCTGGAGGCTAACTGCTATTTTTAGTCTCTTAAGTGGCCTCAGGAACTTAAGAGCACTGTGGGGCAAAGTGTTTCCCAATAGGATGGGTCAACTGTCTTCCCAGTGGTAAAGCCTGCTGCATAGCAAATGTCTGTGTGGGAAAGATGTCCTCTGCTGCATAGGGGACTGACTCAGCACAGGAAACAATGGTGTCTGCCTTCTGAGCTCTAACCCCAGAGCCTCTGATCCTGGCTTCTGCTCCCACAGCTCCAGTTTGCTCTGCCCTCCCTCTGCCTGAGCACAAAGTGGGTGGCTCCACAAGGAATTTTATGTGTTGGTCCTTTTGAGAGGGTGCCTGAATTTCCAGAATCTCTCCTTGGCACACAGCAACCCCAATGCTTTTTACCCAGATGTTATGTGGGTACCCTTCTCAGTTCTGGTACTCTTTACTGAGGGGGGGGCAGCTTGGGGATTAGACCTCAGAGTTCTCAGTGGCAAACTCAACAGCTGAGATACCTCTCTGGAACTTCAGTTGCTGTCTGTGAATGTCTGGCCAGCCCTTTCCCCACTCCGCCTCTCCTGCCAGTCTCTATGTAGTCTCCACTTTTGGTCTTCCATTATCAGGATTCTCTCTTGTGAGTCTTCCATTGATTATTAAGGCAGTTTTTCCATATTTTATTTCTACTAGGTGTACCAGGTAATAATAGTGGATTTTGTAATCAAAGAAAACACGATAATTTCAAGAGAAACATCAAAAGTGCTTTATTCAAAGTAATGTCCATCACTACCTACACATTTCCCTATCATTCAGGTAATTTGTAGATATCGTCCTAATAGAACTTTTCTTGTTTTGAGGAAAACCATTCAGAGACCCAATTTTCCACTTCATATATTTTGAAGTGCTGCTCAGAAAGTGTGTGTGCCATCGATCAGAACAAGTGGTAATCTGAAGGAGCAAGATGTGGTGAATACGGCTGGTTGAATACTTCCCAGGCTAGATCTTTTAATGTGTCTTTAACTGCTTTTGAAGTGTGTAACGATGTGTCATCATGAAGAAAAATTACTTTGCTGTGTCTTCTGGAACATTCTTGTGGTTTCATGATCAAAGCATGGTTCAAATTGATTATTTGTTATCAGCATTAATGGTTTCACCTGGTTTTAGAAGCTCATAATACACCACACCTTCCTGATCTCACCAAACGCAGAGCATTGTCTTCTTTCCAAATTGATTTGGCCTTGCTGTCGATGTTGATGGTTGGCCTGTATCTACCCATGATTTTGTGCGTTTGGGATTCTCAAAATCAATGCACTTTTCATTGCCGGTCACAATTTGATGCAAAAAAGACTCTTTCATGCCATTGAAGCAACATTTTACTGATGACTTTTCAGTTTTCCATTTGTCTTTCGTTCAGTTGATGTGGCACTCATTTTCCTTCCTTTAAAATCTTTCCCATTGCTTGTAAACGATTGGAAATTATTTGCTGAACAACATTTAATCTTTCTGGAAGTTGTTTTTGAGTTTGACACGCATCTTTATCCAATAATGCTTGTAATTGTTGGTCTTCAAACTTTTTCAGTTGACCTGGACGTTCTTTATCTTTCATATCGAAACATCACTTTTAAAGCATTTAAAGCAGTATTCACATGTATCTTGAGATGGAACATGTTCACCATAAGCTTCCGAAGTATTCAGCAGCACTTTTCTTCAAAATAAAGAATTATCACTTCCCACAAATGCTTTTTTTTAGCACAAAATTCAACATTTTTAAGCATAAAAATATCTATGATGTTAACACCTTCAGCAAATTTGACATATGAAGTTCTGCAGTGTTAGAGAGTGGGAATTTTTGAGCATGCTTCCTCCTAGTACTACTCCCATTCCAGAGAGGCCATGGACTATGCCCCAGATAGAGTTGTCAGTGCTGACACCAGGCCAGGCCTTGAGATACGGTCTCATGGCCCCTTCGCAGCACATAGACCTTCTTTCATAGATCACTGTCAGCTTTCTTGAGAACAGGATGACCCTGTAAATAACATGGTCATCAATAACATGACCCTGACATTACTTAAGAAAAACTGTTTTGTCTTAAATTACTTACTCTGCAAAGACAAGATGTAGTAAATGGGTTTAAAAGCGGTCCTGCACAAAGGGTCAGGGCTGCTCTCTGGACTCCCTGTGCAGAGAAAGGCAGAGCAGTCACCGGCCGGCTAATAAAGGCTCCCTAAATTTTAATTTGGTCTGGACTCCAGTGGTCCTTCACTCACGTTCGCTCCACAACATGCAGCATATTGTCAATACAACAAAATAGCATACATATCAAATCACATATATATCACCATATATGCAACTCCATCTATTGAAAAAAATCTGCATTATCAACCTGTACACCTAGTAATTCCAGTTTGTTACTGGGAGGGTGTCTGTACAGCATCCACTTACTCTGCCCCCATGTTTAATCTCTGATTCAATAATAGTACTTTCCACATAATATTTATATTATACTAAAGGCCTGATGAATGAAATTCAAGCAAGGGGCATGGTCCTCGCAGCCCCGGCTGCCTCGGCCAGCCCTTGCAGCCCCTCCCAAAATAGGCAGCTTGCCTCAGTCCTCGCAGCCCCAGGATCATCTGAAGGATGTCCGGAAGGATGTCTGGAAGGTCAGTCAGCTGTCCGGTCTAATTAGCATATTATGCTTTTATTATTATAGACAACATGTAAATGGTTTGTTACAGTGCCTATAACATAATCAATTTTCAATAAATTTGAGTCAGCTGAAACTGGTTTGGCTCAGTGGATAGAGCGTCGGCCTGCGGACTCAAGGGTCCCAGGTTCGATTCCGGTCAAGGGCATGTACCTTGGTTGCGGGCACATCCCCAGTAGGGGGTGTGCAAGAGGCAGCTGATCGATGTTTCTCTCTCATAGATGTTTCTAACTCTCTATCCCTCTCTCTTCCTCTCTGTAAAAAATCAATAAAATATATTTAAAAAATAAATAAATTTGAGTCAATATTTTTTAGTCATGAAAAATTTCTGAGTCTCAATTCATTTCTTTAATGAAAAGAAATACAAGGTACTAATCTTGTATAATAAAGGGCTAATATGTTAATTAGACTAGATGGCAGAACAATCTTCTGGAACAACCAGTGGGCGGGGCCTTGAGGCAGCCAGTGCCGTGAGGGCTGAAGCAGCTGGGGCTATGAGGCTGCAAGGGCCAAGCCCCTTGCACAAATTTCATGCATCGGGCCTCTAATATATATAAAAATGAGGTTATGTTTATGAGTTCCTTTAGGCAAGAGGTCCTAAAGGAGTAATTATATCTTCTCACTTCCCACTGCCCTTCCTCTCTTACTACTACTCCTCTTACTATGTGCCAGGCACTGTTCCAAGCAGTCTGTATGTATGATCTCCTTTAATTCTCATATCAATTCTATCAGGGATGTACTGTTATTATTATTTACAGGTGAGGAAACTGGAGCACAGCATTGCAATAACTCTCTCAGGATCTGTGTGATGTAGTAACTGGTGGAACACGGTTTCAGCTTTACCTATTTGGCACTGGAGCCTCTGTTTTAAAAACAACAACAGCTGCCATTTGGAAAGCAATTTCCATATGCTCCATATGCTGGGCACTTCCAGTGTCTTCCAAACATTGTCTCATATGACTCCCTCTCTGGGACATAAGTCGATTCAATATTGGTTCTGAAATGGTTGGGGAAGGCATTGGTGAATTCCTATGGCTTGGCCAAAGATAAAACCAATTGAGATGTAGTATCATGAATTCAAAAGTCAATTTTTTTTTCCCTTCCAGAGCAGACAGGGTTGATCAGATAATGTAGATAGAGTGGGATCCCTCCCACCCAGTACCCAGTTTCTCAGTTGAGCAACTCATATCTATTGCTTTAGATGAAAGAAGCCAGAAATCAGAGATGGAGACGCATGGCAGGTAGGATAGGGCAGAATATTGGAGGGAGACGTGAGCACCGCAGACCGCCTTAAAGAAAGGCAGGCCTCAAGTCCTTGGCCATGTTAGACAACCTCTTCAGCGTGCTTCTACAGAGGTAAAACATGACCGTCTACACGTGTCATTGCAGAAGCCAAAAGCTGGAGAGTCACCTCAGTCCCTCTTTTCTTCATTTCCTCTATCAAAACCATCAGTACTAGGAAGTCCTCCTGATGGTATCTCCAAATGCCAGCCCACACCCGCCACTTCTCCGTGTTCATTGTGTCCAGCTTGCCCAAGCCACCACCAAAGCTTAGGCCATCCAGCATCCTCCTCACTTCCAAAGCCCTTCTCCCGGAACTGCCAGCGAGCTCTCTACAATACAAACCTGATCATTCCACTTCCGAATTACCTCTTTCCCATGCTATTTTATTTCAAAATTAAGTAACCAAGGACATTAGTCACTTAATTGAATAGTGAAGCATGTCCCTTTTTTCTTAAAATCCCCTCAAGATACCCCATCACACTTCACAGTATCCAAACTCCTTATTATGGCAGAAAGTGTCTCCTTTGTGCTCTGTGTCCTGCCTGTGTCTCTTACCCCAGACTCATCTTCCTCACTCAGTAATTGGCCTCACCAGCCTCGATCAATTCCTTGGAAAGCTCAGCCTCCAGCCTGTGTACATACTGCTCCTCCTGCCTTTTCCCATGGTCTTCGCATGGCTGGCTCCTTCTCCTGCTTCAGGTCTCAAAACGTCACTTCCTGAGAGGATATCCTTAGTCACACTCCCCTACCCCCCCCCCCCCGCCCCGTCACACTATTATCTTGTTCTATTTTCTTCTGGACACCTATTACCATTTGGGATTCACTTGTTAATTTAATTGATTTTTGGATTGAAGTCTTCTGCTTCCCTCTCATGGGAATATAAACTTGACAGCAGTAACTTTGATTGACATGTCCAAAGCTATATCCATACCTGGAGGGTGCCCATTACATGTCTATTGGATGTACGAATGCTCCGAAGGTTTGTCCTAAGGTTAAGAAAGGCAATGGGTGTAACGTATTCAGGTTGACAGGAGAGGGTTGCCCAGTTACTCAGAGAACTGGGATGATAGAGTCTCTGCCATGTTTTGATGTTACCACCTTCACACGTGGTTTCCAGGACTAGTGAGTCAGGGAAGAGAGTGTCGAGACTGAGACCTACCCTGAAATGCCCTAGACCAGTGAGTTATGTCACTTCGAACTGGGGTTCACAGACCAGAACTGGAATTCAGTGGCCTCATTCTAACTACAAGGGAGGCTTGGCAATGAAAGAAACATGTGCACACAATCTTCAGAGAATTCTACATCTCTACCATATTCCCATTGTCAAAGGTGAGAAAACTGAGGCACCAAGGGACAAGAAACCTTCTCAATGTCACAGAGCTGGCAACTGGCAACTGACTGAAGCCCAGGCTTCCTGGCCCCTGTGTTCTTGACCCCAACACTGATGTTACAGTCCCACACAGGAGATCCACTGAGATCCAGAGAGGATCCCATGGACTTGTCTTCTTGTCCCCATTCTCTTCTCAAAAGTGAGGAGTGACTGCTTTTTCTGCTTGAATGACAGGGGTTCTTTTTTTTGTAGTTTGATACTTTTGGTGTTTAACCTTCACTAGCCCTGCCTTCTCACTCACGCCTTCCATGAACTAAAAGGCTGTCTGAGCTAAAAGTTCATCATTAATGAACCACTCAGGAAGAACAAGACCCACACTCAGAACCAAGTCTCAGCCACGGCAGGGGTGTTCTAGGTGTTTCTAGCAATCTTTGGTGGTGACTTTGAACAGTGGTATTTCTCTCCTGGTTCAACGGAGGTTAGGAGGTAAAATGTCATGGGAAAGTTGGGCCAGAAGAGTGGAGATGCGCTACCCCCCAACAACTCGCCCAACAACACCCCAAAATGGCTCTAGTAGAGAACTAACAGTTCAAGCCACTACCTGTGACAATACCACTCACATGTGCATGCCTGGGCCAGGTGCTTCCCAGGCATTACCTCATGCAGTCCTTTCAGAGAGCCCAGGGGACACATCTGAGCAGCAACCCCCACACCTCCCTTTTTCAGACCAGAAGACCAAGGTTAGAATAGCAAACAGCCTGCACATGGGCCATCTTATAAGTGGCTGAGCCAGAAATTCACCTCAAGACTTGGGGATTCCAAAGAGCCTGCATTTTGCTAGTACAACAACGTTATACTTCAAATCCCAAACTAATACAAACAACCAACATTGATTATGCCAAGCACTGTGCTATATGCTTCCACAAACTATTCCATCTAATCAGAACCACAACAAAACAACCATACCCTGGCTGGGTGGCTCAGTTGGTTACAGTGTCATCCAGATACACCAAGGTTGTGGATTCGATGCCCAGTCTGGGCACATACAAGAAGCAATCAATAAATGCATAAATAAATGGAACAACAAATCTCTCTCTCTCTCTCTCTCAACAATAAAATACACACAGGAGATTAGGTGCGCCCAGGGGTCACATCTGAGCAGCAACCTCTCTGATACTTCATTTCTTTAACTGCAAAATGAAGGTGGTGATATTGAGTAGGGGATCCATGGGGATATGCATAGGCTGTACCTAGCACAGTGGCTGGCACATAGCAGGTGATAATGTTACGTTACACAGCTGTGCATGGGTGGAGGGTGCAGAGGGGAGTAAGAAAGACCCAGAAGGTGAATACCTGGAATAAGACTCCACTATGTAGTAGTGGGTTCACATTATATAAAGGGCGTGGCTTTTGTTTTCTAAAAAATTTTCATACTTAACAGGGGCTTGGGCTTTAGAAATTGTTGGGTGTTACAGAGCACCTCAACATTTATTGAGCCCTTACCCTTATTAGACACAGTGTCTATTGCACTCAGATTGTCACTGGCAAAGAGAGTTTTGTAGATTATCTTTCTAATCCTGTGGGCAGCTGGGTGGTAGGTATTGGTACTGTGCCCTCAAGTTCAGAGACACAAATAGTGGCCAAAATCACTCAGCTGGTAGGCAGTGGAACCAAACCTGACTGTGTAACTCTAATGTCCCCTGGGACACACTAAGTCTCTTACCTGATAAAATAAATAGTTTTTTCAGGCTAAAGTCTGGTGAAATCAGAGCTTTGTTGCTGGACTTAAGGCACTGTGGGCCTGAGAATAGAGTAGTGGACCAAGTCACCTCTCAAAACCCAGTGCTACACTGAAATCCACCTTAAAGCATTTCAAAGTATTATTCTTTTATACACACACACACACACACACACACACACACACACACATATATATATATGATTTATTTCAGAGAGGAAGGGAGAGGGAAAGAGAGATAGAAACATTAATGATGAGAGAAAGTCATTGATTGGCTGCTCCTGCATGTCCCACACTGAGGATTCAGCCTGCAACCTGGGCATGTGCCCTGACGGGGATTCAAACCTCAGCCTCCTGGTTTACAGGTCAACGCTCAACCACGGAGCCATACCAGCCAGGTTCAAATGATTGTTCTTTAAAACTATTTTGTAAGATGTCCTTAGACCAGTGATTTTTCATCATTTTTATCCCATAGCACACATACACTAATTACCACAACTCAGGGGCACACCAAACAATATACTATATTTTTTTCCAATCTGACCAAACATTGGTATAATTTTTATTCATCCACACTAGCTGTCTATTGTTGTGTTGGCTGTTGTCATTTTTTAAAATCGACACTCTAAGGGAAAAGAGGTCAGTGCCCCTGACTAAATAGTCAGGTATTGCATGTTTTAAAAATTCTTGTGGTACACATGTTGAAAATTACTGCCTCAGATGATAAAGCCCAAGAGGATAGGAACTCTTGCAGCCTAAATAATCTCTGATGTTCTAAAACCATGTGTGGCACAGTAAATATTTAATGAGTGAAAAATATATTTATCTGTAATTCAGACATTTTTGTAGGCACACTATAACTTCTCCCCCAATTTTCATGTTTTTGTTTTCCAAATTACAGTAGAAAGGGAAAATCTAACATTTTATTGAGTTCCAATGTCAAGCATTGTGAGGAATATGTATACATATACATATACATTTATACATATACACATACTGTATTTTTCCATACATAAGATGCCCACATGTATTAGATGCCTCCCACTTTTCCAACGCAAAATTAAGAAATCAATATTTTAAACATAAAACAGAACACATTTTTATTTAGTAATTACCGCAGGAAATGTTTACATACTAGTACTATGAGATTGTGCAGCATATCACTTTATTCAGCCTCTGTGCATCACTGCTCTCTTCTTCATCACTATTAGTTCCAGACATATCAATTTCTTCAACTTCTATTGTATCACTGCTGTCTTCTGAGTCACTGTCTATGTATGTGAGATCATCCTCATAAACTGGTGGCATTTTCTGAGCTAACTTTGTTCGTGTTCTCATGGCCAACCCTTCTCTCCTCGTGAAATTGAAGCAACGTTTGCCTTTCCTGTGAAATCAACACTGTTCATTTTGCTTGCAAACATTCCTGCCTGACATTGAATAAGCTTGGTTGACACACAAAAGCCACTCTGGCGCTGCTCCATAATCCAGGTCTTAAGCCTCTGCTCCAAGTTTGCCCATTTTGCTGGTTTTCCTCCTAAGGCCTTCTCCTTTTTTTGGATCTTAAGGAGTTGTTCTTCCTGTTTCTCCCCTGTCTGATCATACACAGTGGGAGGAGGTCCAAACTGTCTCTCTTCTACTCTGTTTCCATGCTCTTTTGCATAGCTGATTACATTCCATTTGAATTTTGCAGAGTAAAATCACTTACCGGTATTTATCTTTTGTTTTTTAACATCTTTATGGGCTCAGAACGCTCTATTCCAGGTGTATCTGCACACTGTCTGCCTCCACCTCCAATTATGGCATTAGCTGACGTCAGTAACAATAAGGCTCGTGATTGGAGGAAGCCTGTTTGAAAAGGTATGGGCAGCAGCTCCCTCCTTGACTGAATTCCGTGTATGAGACGCCCTTCGATTTTCAGTCTAATGATTTTAGAAAAAAAATAGCGTCTTTTACACGGAAAAATACAGTACGTGGTTATAGACACAGTGTCTAGTCACAGCCCCTCTGCTGAGGGCTGGACCTCTGTGCACGCGGGAATCAGAAGAAGACATGAGCAACCGCAGGCATATGAGAGACTTCATTGCAGACAAAGTAGCCATTGCTAACACAGGAGCTATCAGACAAAGCAGTTCTTCAAAGTAGTCCCACAAAGCACACTGGCTGGTCAGCAACACATTCTCATACCAACTCAGACAAAAGAGGTCTCTTGCCAAACAGTGACATTAGTTACAGAAGACAATGGTGCACCTGCGCAGTGCGTACAGTACAACTGCTGCCATTGCCTTTGCACAAACATGTAGCAAATTAGCCTTAAACACCAGGCGTAGTCTAGTCACGGACCCACTCACAGATACAAACGTAGTAATAAATATCACTATAGTAATTCATGGTGAGATATATCAATATCAACATGGATATAGATATACATACAGCTATCGATGTAGTTATAGGTATAGATATGATAAAGCTACAGATAGTGACAGCACATATTGGCATAATTATAGATATAGATATTGACAGCTGTAAAGACAGTTATACATGGAGATAGAGATGGACAGGTCAGTATAGATATCCCCATGTTTAGCCTTCTTAACATACTAATGCAGGTGATGGACACTGTGGTGTCTGCTCAGCATCGTATCCCTGTTCCTCCTCATTAGACGGTAATTCTGTGCTGAGTATGTACTTACATGCTTTACACAGGATGTGATCCATTCACTACTCCAGGTGTTGCTAATATTTCCATATTTTAGAGGGAGGTTGAGAAAATTGCCCAAAGCTGTGTAGGTGAGGAGTTCAGGGACTGGGATTTGAACCTGTGACACTTGGCTCCTAAGGGCAGGCTCTCAGCTCCCACAGTCCTCCCAGCTGGGTGCTTGTGACACTTAGCCCTCTCACATGATGAAGATTAAATCAGAATTTCAAACACATTTACAGGATAAGATAATGAAGAAGTCATTTCTTTGTTGTTTGATTAAGAGAGGTATATTGGATAGCTAGGTCTGCTGTTAAAAAGAAACACAGCCTGGGGGGCTTAAACCTCAGGAATTTACTTCTCACAGCTCAGGAGGCAAGAAGTCTGAGATCAAGGTGTCAGCAGGGGGGTCTCTTCTTGGGCTTAGCTCTGGGCTTGAAGTTGTCTGTCTTCATGTTCACACCACATTCTCCCTCTATGTGTCTGAGTCCCAATCTCTTCTTATAAGGACGTCAGTTATATTGGATTAGGGTCCACCTAGTGACCTCATTTTAACTTAATTACCTCTTTAAAGATTCTTCCACCAGCCCTAGCTGGTGTGCTCAGTGGTTCCAGTGTTAGAGTGTCTGTACACCCTTCGGTAACAAGCACACTAACACACATTTGAGAAAGGCATTGTGGGCAGCTCAGTCTGGATTAAAAAATCGTAAGGAATGATTGCTCAACCCTGGCCCAATGAACTTTGCACAGGGGTTGGGATCATCTTTAAATATAACAGCTCCCATGAGAACTGCACAGTTGGGATCGGCAGAGAGGTGTTAGAGCCAGGCTAGCATGGAGAACAGGACTTTCAAATGGTGAGTTTCCCACAAAGGGGCTGGTCCCATGGCTGCCAACCTGAGCTGAACTCCCAGGGGATGAGAGAGAAGGAGAAGACACTCAGGAAGGTGTACCAATCTCATCCAGTAGCTATAATTCCTCTTTGCCTGTGGTTCCTGAGCTGGGAAAAGAAATCCTAAGTCACTAAGTTGTGCCTCCAAATACTGGTCAGCTGAAACCAATCTCCAGCCATGAACCAGAATGTGCCTCGTCTTGTGGAGGAAAGTCCTGCTCCACGACTGACCTACTAGCCATCTCTTCCCGAAGCAGGTGGTGACTGAGAAGTCGGTGCCTGCTTCCTGAGGACTGCTCTGCCATGCAGTGGCTGATGAGGCTCCGGGTCCTTTGGGGCACCCACAAATCCTGCCACGCCTTCCAGCCTGCCCCTTGGCACTTGCGCTCCCAGTCTGTATCAGCAACTGGCGCCCTGCAATGGAATGACCATGATACACCTGAGAAATTTAACTTTGCAAGTGATGTCCTGGACTACTGGACTCAAATGGAGAAGGTGAGGAGGTGCCTGTGATGGGGGTGAGGGTAGGCGTGATCTCTCTGGTTTATCTTGTTCCTCGGAGGCTGAAGGGCACAGACCTCAACTTACCAGTGTCATGGGAAAAGCTTAAGTTTTGGGGTTCAATTCTCAGTTCTCATCCTGGCCACTTCCGCACTTCTCTGAGCCTCGGTGGTTTTATCTGTGAAATGGGGACAATCTCCCTTAAGAAACATGACAGCAGGTAAAAGTATCTGGTACAGTCAAATAATTGTGACCAAATGCAAAGTTCTAACTACAAGGTCAGCAACTTGATGTTCATCTGAATTCTGACCTTCCACTAAGGGGACTGTGAGCCTCACTGGAATTCATCTCATCAAACTTGGGCTCCACTTCAGGCTGCACAGAGGGAAGGGACAGGCCCCCTGCTGGTGCACCTGCGCACCTGACAGGTAGAGCTCAGTCAGCTGTCCTCCTGTGAGGAGAGGAAGGCCAGCTGCAGGCCTCGCTACCAAAGGCGACTGGGGTGTGGCATTGGGGTCTGTCCAGAGAAACCAGTCCCTCAGCCTCTAGAGTTTACAGGTCTCTTCAGAAGACACCAAGTGCTTGATACTGAAAGGGGAGCAGTGATGTGTAACTCCAGGGAATGGGGTAGACAATGGGTGGTGTTCCAGCTACTAAGTCCCAGCTGATGATGATCACAGTGTGAAAAGTTACCCAACATTATCTTTGTAGAAAGAATTCTCCAGCAATGCAGTCTGAGAGTTGATGGAATTTTTAAGTTTCCAATGAATTTAACATATGTGTTCATGTGCTAGTGTTCAAGGCCTATATGCCTTTCATGGTGCTTCTTCCTCCTTCCTTTTTCCTTTCTCTGAGTTTTCATAATAATTCCCAGGAAAATAGAGCCTTGGTTATGAAGAGCATTTTTTATACGCCATGTCAAGAACTTTGCCTTTAATGTTCAAATTAGATGGACACTTTTATGATCTCCATTTCCCAAATGAGAAAACTGAGGTTCCAAGAGTTTTAAATAACCTACGGAAATTAGTTACCTAAGTAGAGGAGCAGAATTTGGGTCCAGGCTTTCTAATTGTAAAATCCATTTTTTAACCTGATCTCATGATTAGATGACACCAAAACATCTCTTGACTTCATGAAGACCTTTTGGACCATGAGATGGGCTGGAGAGGGAGGAGGTAGAGAGAAGGAATTGAGCCCAGCACTTTATTCTCGCATTTATCTTCATAGAATTCTTATTTATTAGTACATGCAGCCACCCAGGGAGATAACCACCAAGTAAATAGGGTTCCTCCATGAAATACCTGTTCTTGTTGGTTTTTATATCATTGTTATCAGTCACTGCCAAGTCATCCATATCTCCCAATGTCCCCCCAGCACCCTCATTCCATTAATTTTCATGCTCACAACACTTCTGATCTGTCTGTCTCCACTTTTCCAATTGCTGCAACTAGGGTCAGTGTCTCTCTAGTGATTTGTGGTGTCTGACACCTAGAAGTTTCTCAACAAACATTTGTGGAGTAAATTAATTTTTAAACCTGCCTTACAATTGTTATGGAACGAACGCGAGTGAACGACCACTGGAGTCCAGACCAAATTAAAATTTAGGGAGCCTTTATTAGCCGGCCAGGTGACTGCTCTGCCATTTTCAATGCAGGAAGTCCGTAGAGCAGCCCTGACCCTTTGTGTAGGACCACTTTTAGGCACATTAACCACATCCTGTTTTTGTAGAACAAGTAATCCACTACAAAACAGTTTTTCCCAAGTAATGTCAGAGTCATGCCATTGACGACCATGTTATTCACAGGGTCATCCTGTTCTTCAGAAAGCTGACAGTGATCTATGAAAGAAGGCCTACGTGCTGGGAAGGGGCCATGAGACCGTATCTCAAGGCCTGGCCTGGTGTCAGCACTAACAACTCTATCTGGGGCATAGTCCACAGTCTCTCTGGAAGCATGCTCAAAAATTCCCACTCTTCAACACAATCTACAGATCTAGGTGCTGCTCCTATTAAACATTCTACAGAAGCCATGCCACTGGGGTCCACTCTACTCCCTGAACCTCCCTTAAAACAAACCTCTCTTAAGTTAGAAATCCAACACTTTTATGTGTCCTCTTTATTTTAAACTGGAGGCTCAATGCATGAAATTCCTGCAAGAGTAGGCCTTCCTTCCCTTGGCTGCCGGCACGGGCTTTCCTCTGGCACCGGGGACCGGGCTGGCTTCCCTCCAGCCCTAGCTTTGTCGGGAAGCATGTCCAGAAGGAAGTCCAGTCTAATTAGCATATTACCATTTTATTATTATAGATATGTTTTCATGATTTCAGAGAGGAAGGGAGAGATAGAAACATCAATGATGAGGGAGAATCACTGATTATCTGCCTCCTGCACACCCCAGACTGGGGATCAAGCCTGCAACCAGGACATGTGCCCTGACCCGAAATTGAACTGTGACCTCCTGGTTCATAAGTTGATGCTCAATCACTGAGCCACGCCAGCTGAGCAATGTGTGTGTGTGTGTGTGTGTGTGTGTGTGTGTGTGTGTGTGTGTGTTTGATTTCCAGGAATCAAATCCAATGAGTGCATACATAAGGGAAACAGCAAAATTGATGTTTCTCTCTCTGTCATTTTCTCTTTCTCTAAACCAATCAATAAATAAAAAAATTTAAAAATACTGAAGCTAACCTTTTCTACAAGCAATAAACTCACCTGTGTGGAAGTTATGTTTGTTTTATTGGGACTTGGATGCCTTTATTTATTTTTTTATCTTTTATTTTTTAATCCTCACCCAAGGATATTTTTTCCATTGAATTTTTAGAGAAAGGGAGGGGAAGGGTGGAGGAAACATGGATGTGAGAGAGACACTTCGGTTGGTGGCCTCCTGCAGGTGCCCTGCCAGGGGCCAGCGATAAACCTGCAACCAAGCTACGTGCCCTTGTCTGGGAATCAAACTTGTGACCCTTTGTTCCAAGGGCCAGTGCTCTAATCACTGAGCCAAACCAGCCAGATCTTTATTTTTTCAATAATTTTTAAAATTTTCCAATTACAATTGACATACAATGTTATATTCATAAGTTAAATAAATGTCTAATCATTAGGTTGCCCACCTGAAACTGAGCTCTAGACTATTCCTATCACCCCAAAAGCTTTCTTTTGTCCTTTCTCAGCCAATCCCCTCCCACCCCCACCCTGGGCCCCAGGCAACCACTGACCTGCTCTTGCACCCTTTTGTGTCTGGTTTCTTTTACTCAGCTAATGTTTTTGTGGATTAGTTGTTAGTGTCTTTTTTCTTTTTCTTTTTTGTTAGTCCTCACCAGAGTATATTTTTTCATTGACATTTTTTTTTAAGAGAGAGAGGGGGAGGGGGATGGGAGTGATTTTTTTTAAAGCTATAGAGACACACATGTATATGCATATATATTAATCTTATCTCAGATGAGATACATTCTTTGGTTCCAATCATCTGAGTCAAAGGATCATGTTTGTGCATCTATGGGGGGCGGAAATTGCTGGAAAAATATACACTAAACCATTTTCAGTGCTAACATTCAGGGAGTAAGAATGTGATGAGAAATTTGAAGAAATCCTTTTGTGTATAAGAACCTTTCTGCTCATAAGTTTCTGTATTGCCTGAGTTTCTACTCTGAACATGTTTTGTTTGAGTAAAAAAATATTTTTTAGAAAACCATGTTCATGATAAAACACTTAGGGCAAAGAAGATAGTTGAGTTAAACAAAAAAAATTAAAACATTTATATATGGGCAAATATGTGTGCCTTGTTTACCATGGTATCCTTGTGGTCTAAGAACAGTGCCTAAGAAATAGTAAGATCTAACTAATATTGAATGAATAAGTGAATAATTATTATTAAATTTGAATTAAAATGTAAATATGGTTTTGCTTATAGAAATTGATGTTATATTGTTGGCATTTTATTGTAAAAAAATCTGAATTTTTAAATTCATTTTATTATTTCTAGTAGAGACCCAGTGCACGAGATTCATGCACTGGCGGCGGGGGAGGGGGGGTTCTCAGCCCGGCCTGCACCCTCTCACAGTCCAGGGCTCTCGCAGTCCTTGACACCTTGCTCCTTACTGCCCACCTGCAGGGGAAGTGGGAGAGGCTCCCGCCACCGCCGCTGTGCTGGCCAGCCGTGAGCCCAGCTTATGGCTGAGCAGCGCTCCCTCTGTGGGAGTGCACTGACCACCAGGGATCAGCACTTGCATTAAGCATCTGCCCCCTGGTGGTCAGTGCATATCATAGCAACCAGCTGTTCCACCGTGCGGTCAATTTCTGTATTAGCCTTTTATTATATAGGACTGGAGGCCCAGTGCACAAAATCTGTGCATTGGGGGGGGGGGGGGAGTTCCCTCAGCCCAGACTGAACCCTCTCCTATTGGAGACCCCTTGGGGGGAATGTATGACTGCTGCTTTAGGCCCAACCCCACAGGGATGGGACCTAAAGCAGCAGTTAGACATCCCTCTCACAATTTGGGACCGCTGGCTCTTAACCGCTCACCTGCCTGCCTGCCTGCCTGATCACCCCTAACCTCTCTGCCTGCCTGCCTGATTTCCCCTAAGTGCCTCTGCCTGCCTGCCTGATTGTCCCTAATCACCTCGGCCTGCCTGCCTGATCACCCCTAACTGCCCTTTCCTGCCGACCTGGTTGCCCCCAACTGCCCTCCCCTGCTGACCTGATTGCCTTAACCCCCTGCCCGCCTGATATTGCCCCCAACTGCCCTCTCCTGTTGGCCTGATCGCTCCTAACTGCCTCTGCCTAAGCTCCCACCACCATGACTTTGTCCAGAAGGAAGTTGGACGTCCAGAAGATGGCTGGTCCACCCAGTCTAATTAGCATATTACCCTTTTATTAGTATAGATAGATTATATAGGATAGGATTGCTTAAAAGGGGGGAGCCTTTTTCAGCAGGAGGAAATGCTCTTGGCAGACCAAAATACATAATTCCTATATCTGGACTGATGGCCAGCCATATGCACTATACTGCCAAACAATTATTTAAAAAATTGAACCACTTTCTTAAACCTTATGCCAAACAGCTGTTGCCCTTAAAACCCCTCCTCAGCCCCCACCTTAGGTTCTGCCTTTGCAGGTCATCCAGATTAAGTTCTGATTGGTCAGTTTCTATGCCAGTCACTGTCAAAAGCTCCACCTCCTAGGCAACCTTTGGCTCCTCGCAGTTCACCCAGATTTGTTGGTTGGTTTCTATGCCAGTCAGTGTCTCCAGGCCTATCTCCAGGTCTCTCTCTAGGCCTGAACCACATCCTCCACGACAGCTGCTGATCAGGCCTTCCTTTCTTCTCTCTGGGCCTCACCAGCAGCCTCAGTAGCTGCTGATCAGGCCCCACCTCTTTCTCTCCAGGCCTTGCCAGCAGCTGTGGCAGCTGCTGATCAGGCCCTGCCTCTCTATCTGGGCCTCTCTCCAGGCCTGATCTGCAGCGACCGTGGCAACGGTGAGGTCATTAGCCTCTGGCCCAGTGCCGGGCCATAGGCTAATAACCTCGTTGTGCCCACCTCGCCCCCCACCCCCACCCCCGCTGCCCTGCCTACCTGCTGGCCACCAGCCTTGCTGTGATAGGAGCTTGTGGGCCACAGGGGAGGGAACTAGAGGTGCTCCATGCACTTCCTGTTGACCAGTCACCCATCTTGTCATTTAGATCATGAAGGCCCCTGGCCTTTTATAATGTAGATAATTTTGTAGACAGCATATAATTAGATCCTGCCAATCTTTGTCTTTGGGAAATGTAGTTTGATTACATTTAAAGTAATTACTGATAGGGAAGGACTTATTACTGCCATTTTGTTAATTGTTTTCTTGATATCATAGCTTTTATTTTTGTCCTTCATTTCCTCTTTTATAGATTTCTTTTGTGTTTGGTTGGTGTTCGTTATTCTGTGTTTTGTTTTGTTTTTGTATTGATATGTTTTGATTCTCATCTCATTTTCTTCTGTATAGATACTGTGAATTGCATGTATTACAAATATTGTCTTAAAGTTATAATAATCTATTTTAAACTAGTAACAACTTATCTTTAAATGCTTATTAAAAAACCCTATTCCTAGATAAATTTAAGAAATAATAAAGATATATAAAGAAAAGTAAAAAAGAAAAGAAAGACTTGCATCCAAAACATACAAAGGTCTCAAACTCAATAAAAAGGAAACAACCCACTTAGATAATTGGGAAGAGATCTGAACAGTTTACTTGAGAGTCATACAGATAGCAAATAAGTATACAAAAAGATACTCAACATTACTTTTTATTAGGGAATGTATAAATAAATGAATAAATAAATAAATTCCTTTCCAGCTACATCTAACCCCCCACTGAATGTTGTAAACAAGTTTCACTCTTTTCCTTCTGTCCCAAAGAAGGGCTGGGAATCTGGCAACAGCTCCTCCCAACCCTGGGACCCCACATCAGAGAAGGGGGGTGCAAAAGTGAGCAGAACATCACACCATGCCCTGCCGTTCTGAGTGTGGCGTTAGCTGTGTGGCCATTTGCTGGTTGCTGCAGATCCTTGACTGTTTCAGGAGCCCCAACAAAGCCATTTCAGTCTGTTTATTGATGTTTCTCTGAAGGAATAGGGGCCTGGACCTTCCCAGTCTGCTTCTTACGAATTTCACTGTTAGAGGTAACTTAGTTTAAAAAATTAACTTCCCCAAATATTCAGAACCTAAATTAGCCTCTTTTAATATGTAGCAATTATAATAATAGTCATATTTATTGAGCACTTACTGTGCCAGGCACTGTTAAGTACACTTTACTCATTAAATAACTCGTTAGGATTTTATGACCTGCTAGGTAATATTATTGTCCCCACTTCGTAGATGAGAATGCTGGGGCACAAAGAGGAATGCACGGTCTACATGGAACTAAGACACGTGGGGATGGAGCTTTAAGTCTTCACTTGAAGACATGAAGCTATTCATGGTTTTATGTGACTTGGGAGGAGGTGGCTATAGTAGACCAAAAGAAGTTGGCTGGATGACAGCACGCCCCTAACTTTTCTTGACTCTTTAAATGATTTAAAATGGGGTCTTAGGCCCTGAGCTATGCTCACACTAGAATGTGTCTATGACAGTGGATTGGGGAAATAAGTGCCCTTTTCCTCTGAAGCAGGAAGTAACACATGGTGTATGATCTTGACCAGGAAGGCAAAAGAGGCCCCAACCCAGCCCTGTGGTGGGTGAACAGCCAAGGAGACGAAGTGAAGTGGAGTTTCAGAGAGGTGACAGACTTCACCTGCCGCGCAGCCAACGTCTTCACACAGACCTGTGGCCTGCAGCAGGGAGACCGTCTCGCCTTGATTCTGCCTCGAGTGCCTGAGTGGTGGCTGGTGACCATGGGCTGCATCCGAACAGGTCAGTGACTCAGAGAGACCCGTAGAGACCTTAGGGATGTCCTAGAGCCAACTGGTCCAGGAACACTAGGTGCTTTCTCTTCCCCTACATTCTTACTTCTTCACAGTCTTTCTCTTTCTCAGACTCCCTCACATATTTGTACCCATTATCCCTCACTCTCTCCCTCACCCTCACATGCACTCAAACGCAATGTCATACACACACACACACACACACACACACACACACACTCACACACACTTTCTCTCTCTTTTTTTTTCTTTATTGATTAAGGTATTACATATGTGTCCTTATCCCCTTCTTGCCCCCACCCCGATCATGCACTCACCCCGTGGTGTCTGTGTTTATTTGTTAGGCTTATATAAATGCATACAAGTCCTTTGGTTGATCTCTCCCCCTTACCCGCACCCTCCCCTACCTTCCCTCTGAGGTTTGACGGTCTGATTGATGCTTCTCTGTCTCTAGATCTATTTTTGTTCATCAGTTTACGTTGTTCATTATATTACACAAATGAGTGAGATCATGTGATATTTATCTTTCTCTGACTGACTCATTTTGCTTAGCATAATGCTCTCCGGGTCCATCCATGCTGTTGCAAATGGTAGGAGTTCCCTCCTTTTTACAGCAGCATAGTATTCCATTGTGTAGATGTACCATCATTTTTAATCCACTCATCAGCTGATGGGCACTTAGGCTGTTTCCAAATCTTAGCCATTATAAATTGTGCTGCTATGAAAATAGGGGTGCATATATCCTTTATGATGGGTGTTTCTAGTTTCTTAGAATATATTCCTAGAGGAGGGATCACTGGGTCAAATTGCACTTCCATTTTTAATTTTTTGAGGAAACCCAATATTGTTCTCCACAGTGGCTGCACCCGTGTGCATTCCCACCAGCAGTGTACGAGGGTTCCTTTTTCTCCACATCCTCCAAAGCACTTGTCCATTGTTGATTTGTTGATGATAGCCATTCTGACAGGTGTGTGATGATACCTCATTGTCGTTTTGATTTGCATCTTTCGGATAATTAGTGACTTTGAGCATGTTTTCATATGTCTCTTGGCCTTCTGTATGTCCTCTTTTCAAAAGTGTCTATTTAAGTCCTTTGCCAATTTTTAATTGGATTGTTTATCTTCCTTTTGTTAAGTTGTATGAGTTCCCTCTAAACGTTGGAGATTAAACTCTTATCAGATACAACAATGAGCCCTCTGGAAATAGCATAATGAAAGAGGAGTAGAAGCAGAGAAAGGGAATTCCAAGAACGGGCTTAGCACATGCAATGGCTTAGAGTCAGGAGTTGCCTATGTGAATGGCCATTTTGAAATAGAGAATAGAGGTGTGGGAGAGAAAGGTGGAGCATGGGCAGCGTCTTCAGTGTCAGAATGGGGAGCGCAGTGTTTTTCTGGAGAGAGGACACAGGTGTCAGTGAAGAGAAGTAAAGGTGAACATGATAGGCAGGCAGGCTAAATGGCCATCTCAGGAGAGATTAAAGAAAATTGAGTTTATTTAAGAAAAAGGAGGTGAGGCTGGGATATCCAATGGAAAGGGCTGCACAGCGCCGAGCCAAGGGGATGATGGTGCTCCCAGGAGCAGGAGTTTCATCCTTCTATGCTGTCATGATGCAACTCTCTTGTCGTCAGTGGGTTTGGGGGCTGAGTTGGTGGGCTTGAAATGGAGATGGAATGCAGGTGTGCCATTGGGTGTCTTCAGGACAATTTCACTCCCTAATGTGTTATGATTCCTGATGTCCAGCAAGCATTTCCTGGTCTTTGTTCTCCTGTGGTAGGAAGCTTACAAATGGCTGTCAAGGGTTGCATTGCCTTCTAGTACTAACAACAGGAAATGGCGGGGGGAGAGTCAATGCTCTGTTGAATTTACAGATTATAATATGGAAGTTCCACGGCAAGGCATCTGGTGGAGAGGTTAGAATTCAATAGGTGCACAAATACTTGAACTAATTGTTGGTGACAGCAGATGGAAGGGAAGGTAGGAAAGTTCAAGGGACAATGTGGTTCATTTGGACGTGAGGGATGAAGGAAAGAAGGGATTCCCAATGACACAGGGATGAGAGAAGGGGGTGTGAGGAGAAAAGTGGGGGCTGGGATGCAGCTATTCCTAATGTCAGAGACTCTGTCCTCCTTGCATCTGTGCTCCCAGGTCCCATGTAAACTCTTGCAAAGTAGGATCCACCTGTCTACTGGCTGCACCCATCTAGAGTAGAAAGGTTTAGGGCAAGCGTTTCAAATTTTAATGTGCGAGAGAATCACTTGGAGGTCCTGTTAAAAGGCAGGTTCTGGCCCTCATGCCTTGTGTCAGTGGCTGTGCATTGACCTATGAACGAGGAGGTCGTGGTTCAATCCCCAGTTGGGCACATGCCTGGATTGCAGACTAGGTCCCCAGCGTGGAGGTGTGCAGGAGGCTGCCAATCAATGATTTTCTCTCATCACTGATGTTTCTATCTCTCTCTCCCTCTCCCTTCCTCTCTACAATCAATGAAAATATATTTTAGACAAAATTTTAAAATGCAGGCTCTGATTCAGTAGGTTTGGGTGAGGCTTGGTGGTGCTGACACTGCGGGTCTTTGTGTAGCAAGAGGTTAGAGGATTTCTAGGCAGATCAGCCAGGCCTGAAGGCCATGGTTGTGAAAGAGGAAGTGAAACAAACAATTTCTTTCTCATTCCCAGGGATTATCTTCATGCCAGGGACAACCCAGATGAAGGCCAAGGACATTCTCTACCGACTGAAGGAGTCTAATGCCAAGAGCATCGTGACCACAGATGCCCTTGCCCCGGAGGTGGACTCTGTGGCTTCTAAGTGTCCCGCTCTGAAAACCAAGCTCCTGGTGTCTGACCACAGCCGTGAGGGGTGGCTGGACTTCCGATCTCTGATTAAGTGAGTTTCGGGTGTGATGGAGGTGCTCTCTGAGGAACGGTGGGAGAAGGCCATGCACACCCAAGCGCTGTAGACAGACAGCTGGTGGTAGGAAGCTCACCAGGCCTGGCTCCAGAAACCTCTTCCCAGCTATGTCCCTGACCTGCTGTGTGACCCTGGGCTATTTCCTTTTCCTCTCAGCCAAGGTTGCTTCATCTGTAATATCAGGACATTGCACTTCTATGCTTCTCTCCCTGAAGTTTGATCACCCCTGGGATGTGAAAGGAGGTGTACCATCAGAGGATTACTGTGTTTCAAGCTTCTTGTAGGAGGGAGTCTAAAAGACTATTCAAATATAAATATAAATACATATATGTGAATAAGTTGAATGAGAGGTTAAAATGGATCCTTAAGGTGAAAGTTGAGACTAGAAGAAAAAATGAGGCTGTGACTGGCGGAGGGTTTTGGGGGCAAACATGTCCCAGGGTGTGGGTGCCCTTAGAAAGTTAGGGAAATGCCAGGAGGTCAGAGAGACCCTCCACCTCCAATCCTTTAATTCTCTGAGCCTTCAGGTGTTTTTTATACTCTCGACGTAAGAAAATTTGACACCTGTAGAAAATTTTTATGAGTTTATTTGAGCCAAACTAACAACATGTGCTGGGGAGCAAGAGCTCAAATGCTCCAGAGGAAAAGAGTTTTGTAGCTTCTCTTATGCATTTGAAATTCAGGAGGCGACGCAAGAAAGACTAAGGTGGGAGAAAGCCAGGTGGGGATGGGATTCAGGATAGGTAAGATTCTCTGCTCCCTTGAGGGGTCACACCCCCTTCAAGGGATATTACTTTCCATGTTTCAAGGGCGTGTTAACCTAGATGCACAAGAGCAATGGACAGGCTTGCTTAAGGCAAAGATAAACCTTTCACCAGAGAAGCTCTGTGTCAGGGGCCTGACTCCCGCCATGCCCTGCCCGGGCAGGGATTTATGATCAGATCACCTGGGAGCTTAGTTCACAGAGCCCCTGTTCCGCCCACAGCTCAAACCTTGCTGGGTGTCTTTTCTTTGTCTCTTTTAAAATTTTTTCTGAGGTAACACTGGTTTATAACGTATAAATTGCACTGGGTTTGTTTTCTTGAAGCAACCCTTCTGTTTTTAAAGTAAAATGTTATTCAACACCAAAAGGCAAACAGTGACGTCACACGTTGTGTTGGACTCCAAGGTGGAGAGTGGGGGCTCTCCCTCCAGGGAGCACGCCCTCGCCTTCCCCTTGCGCTACCTTAGCCTCTCTCTCCTCACGCTAAGGGCCCTGCTTCTGCCTGAACTTGTTTCCTGAGCCAATGCAGCCCCGCTGGCTCACTTCCACTACCTCTGTGGCTTCTAGATAAACTTCCTTTTATATTTTGAATAAACAAATAAAGTCAGAGAATTGATAAAAACCTAAATAAATAATACTGTTTAAAAATCCCTTAAATTGCCCAGGTCATGATGGTACCATATCTCAACAAGAGCCAGTGTTTCCTCCAGCGTTTGGATGATCTGCAGTTTATTTGAACAACACAGGAAGCTCATATGTCACGTCCAATCATGGCAGGCGTCCAATCTTCGAAGGCCCAGGAGACGGAGTGTAGAAACTTCCAGGAATCAAGGCCTTCTGAGGGGCCTGCAGTTTTCCTCTGCAGGCTCAAGCTTACACCAGACTTATACATATATTTCTTTCACTCTCCCTCTCCCTCGCTCTCTCTTCCCCACCCCTTATCACCAAGGTTATGGAATGAAATTCCTGTAAAGTTAGTTTGTATGAAAGCAAGCTTAGCAGTGTGAGTAAGAGGACAGTCTACGCACCAAACAGGGTTTGAACACTGGCTCTGCCAATTGCTGGCTGTATGTCTTCAGGCAAGTTACCTAACCTCTCTGAGCCTCAGTTTCCTCATCCACAAGGGAGCATGACAAGTTGGGCATAGTCACCTCTTGGGATTGCTCTGAAGATTGAATGAGTTCTTATTTGTAAGTCATTTACTAATAGAGAATTTTCAAAAACAGTAAGTTCTATTTCAATGTTTGTTAAATTATAAAATATTCGGCTGTGTTTTCCCCATTTTTTAAATGAAGAAATGTCAGTGCTCTTACTCAGGTCACCAATAAACTCTGTTTGATGCTTCAGACCTGGAGACCAGCTTTCCCTCCAGTGTTACAAAACCCCAGTTTTCTGCACTGGCCCGGTAGCTCAGTTGGATAGAGTGCCAAGGTTGTGGGTTTGATCCCTGGTCAGGGCACATACAAGAATCAACCAATGAATGCATAAATAAGTGGAACAGCAAATCCACGTTTCTCTCTCTCTCTCTCTCTCTCTCTCTCTCTCTCTCTCAAATCTATGCCAGCAAAGAAATCAGGTTTCTGATTTTGAGCCTCATGTTGTTTCTTTGGCTTACCCTGAGGGTGGGAGCCAGGAGATTTGACTTCTCTCCTTTTCTGTTCAATCCCTTTGTAGATCAGCATCCCCAGATCACACCTGCATTAAGTCAAAGACCACGGACCCAATGGTCATCTTCTTCACCAGTGGCACCACCGGCTTCCCCAAGATGGCAAAACACAGCCATGGACTTTCCTTACGACACTCCTTCCCTTCATGGTAGGAAAGAGGGCACCAACTGAGAGGCTGGGTCACAGTCTGGAGGGCAAGGTGTGTGTGTGTGTGTGTGTGTGTGTATGTGTTGGAAAATGTGTTCTAAGTAGAACCAAGTCCATCCTCCTTCTCCTTTCTGCTCTCTTTGGTTCAGACCACTGAGGGTCTCAGAGGCAAAGGTTTGGACTTCTAATGTGTGTTCACAGAAGCCTCCCAATGACAAGGGGGTCCTGCCTGAGCACCTTCACAGGTGTGGAGGGATCGTGAGTGGGGGCAGCAGGCATTCTGCAAGCTGCACAAATGACAAGCCATGTGTCTTTGTCACTGGTTCCAGGTTTGGTGGGAGGAGGACAGAACGTTCTAGCTATGTGGTCTGTACAGATACGGAGGTGGAGTTTCCCAATCATGAGCCATTAGGGGGAAGTAATACCTGGAACCAAGCAACTGCCTTTAACCTAAAATAAATAATTGTAGAGGCTTAAGACATAGCCTTGGGTTAACCATGTAATCAATTTTAAACCAAACATCTTTTCCCTCCTACTTCCTCCTCCCCAACTAGTAATATGCAGACCAGACCAAGTTCTGTGGGGAAGTATGGGACTTGGCTGGAAAGTCTGTAAGGAGGATTTTCCAAAAGGTCGGGGCCTCTGGGGGACCTTGGCAAAGGCAGCAGCCCCTACCGTGACTTTTCCAAACAAGTCCGACCCCCTGGATGTTTTGCTGGAATCTATATGTTTAGTCTTTAAGACCCGACCTTGAAGAAGCCTGTGCTTTCTCAAGGATATTTACCCTGCTGACTATATTTAGAGATGAAACTATATTTAGTTCAAGCTGTTGTTACAATAAAACTGAAAGATGAAACAGAGGGCTGGAGAACCTGGATACCAGGACACAGGCTTTATTGGAGGAGATGACCCTGCCGGCTGCCTTCCAGAGGAGAAAGAGAGGGTGTGCGGGGTGAAAGCGCCTTTTGAGGGGAGGAAAGGAGGGGACGGGGCTTAGGGCACTCAGCACACGCTGATTGGTGGTTTCATGTAAGGCACATAATTAGGGACCTAGGGACTTAGGAATTGGGGGCTTAGGGTATTTGGCAGGTGCTAATTGGTGGTTCAATGTACAGTCCATATAAGGTGTTCAGGAATGTTCGGGCTGCAGGTGGAGTTTATGGCATACTCCATCCATCAGCTGGAGGAAGGGAGGATCTATCATTCCAGGCTTTTGATAATATTTTTAAAAAATTGAGAGTCTGGGCAAGGCCAGGGGGTGAAGGTCCATCTTCCGTAACTGCTTCCAGCTGAGAGGGGTCGTCGTTAGGGGCGTCTACTCAGGGTCTCAAGGATTCTGGTGTTAGGTTCTGAATTCAGTGCCAGATAGATCTCTCCCACCTTCTGGTTGGGGAACACCTGCATTCTGTTCTGCAAGAAACTAGTGAAACAACGCATGAGACTTGGGCCAAAGAGCAAAATTAAGAGTATAGATACCAGTGGGCCTAATAGTGGGAGGAGCCATGGAGTAAGTGATCCAAAAATGGCGTACCCCCCTTCTAGCTGGTTATGTCGTCTTTGGTCAATCCTGTCCCGGAGGAATTTAATGTGACCTTTGACAAGTCCTGATTCATTTACAAAGTAGCAGCATTCCTCCCCAAGAAAAACACAGGTACCCCCTTTTTCTGCTGTCAAGAGATCTAAAGCACGCCGGTTCTGTAGGGCTACCGCTGCTAAGGAGTCTACCTGCCTTTGAAGGGATTCAAGGGAATTGCTAATGATGGAGATATCTTCTGAAAATTCAGCAAACAATTTGTGGTAGCAATGAAAAGAGGAGGAAATGCCTCCCACTCCTGTCCCCACTGCAGTGAGGACTCCCATGCCCACTCAGAGGGGAACAAGGGCCGCCCTTTTGTGGCGGGGCCTGAGAAGACCCAGAGAGGATTTGAGTTCTCCCTCTGTTCTGATGGAGAGATTGGGGGTTAGGGAGACATCAAGACAGAGCGAGTGTGACAGGTCCTGGGGGACACAGGTGTAGGCCGTAGTCCCGCAGAGGAGAAAAATACCCGGTGGGGGGCAGGTTAAGGGAGGAGGTAAATTCATAGATTGTGCACAGTAGTAAGGTGTGGGAGTAGTTGAGGTAGTAGTTTGAGAGGTATTTGTTAAACAGGTAGTGTTTTCCGTATTAAAGAGAGAGGTGTTGTATAGGGTGCGTTGAGGTCTGGTATAGGTAAAAGTTAAGTCCCGAGTTTCGGCATCAATATGAAAGATGAAACAGAGGGCCGGAGAACCTGGATACCAGGACACAGGCTTTATTGGAGGAGATGACCCTGCCGGCTGCCTTCCAGAGGAGAAAGAGAGGGCGTGCCAGGGTGAAAGCTTAGGGCACTCAGCACACGCTGATTGGTGGTTTCATGTAAGGCACATGATTAGGGACCTAGGGACTTAGGAATTGGGGGCTTAGGGTATTTGGCAGGTGCAGATTGGTGGTTCAATGTACAGTCCATATAAGGTGTTCAGGAATGTTCGGGCTGCAGGTGGAGTTTATGTTATACTCCATCCATCAGTTGGGGGAAGGGAGGATCGATCAAAAACAGGGCAGGCAATCGGAGCAGTTTTGGTTCCTAAAGCCAAACAAGCCCCTTAGCCTTCTTTTTCACAGAAACATGTGTCAAAGTAATCTGTTCATCCCGCTCTCAGGGTCTGCTGTTCAGTTCTGGGAAAGTTCTATGTGTTTTGTACCTTATTAAGGAGACCAGAGGGCAGAGAGGTGTCTTGTGGACACTGGGCATCTGTGCTAATGATATCCCTTGATCAGCAAAACCTGGAGGAATGGGGGTGGAAATAAGGGGAGAGTTTATGTGTAGACAGAATAACATAAGCAAAGGCACAAAGATATAAAAGGTAGCATTCATAGCTCAGCTGGCATGGCTCAGTGATTGAGCATCGACCTATGAACCACGAGGTCATGACTCAATGTCAGGTCAGGGCACATGCCCAGGTTTTAGGCTCCATCCCTGGTGTGTGGCATGCAGGAGGCAGTCAATCAATGATTCTCTTCACCATTGATGTTTCTATCTCTCTTTCCCTGTACCTTCCTCTCTGAAATAAATAAAAATATATTTTAAAAAGTAGCACTCATAGAACTACAGAGATCTGAGAGGAGCTGCTGCTCAGGGTGTCAGGTAGGCACAGATGGGAGGAGCTGAGAAAGTAAATGAGACACAGAGCACACAGGAACTTGGGGACTTTGGTGAAAAGATTGAGCTTATTGGGAAAACAGTGGGCGGTAATTGAAAGGTTGTTAACAAGGAAGAGACCTAATCAAATGTGTATTTTGAAAAGATCACTGTGGCTGCAGGATGGAGAATGGCTGGGGAAAAGAATAGATTTAGAAAGACCTGTTAGGGGGTCTTAGAATAATTTAGGTGCAAGATTGTGGTGATTTGGACAAGGTGCTGGGGACACGAAGGATGTTAAGGAGTCTGAGATTTTAGGAAATAGAATGGGAGGGTGTGCTAGCTAGATGTGGGAGGCAGGAGGGGCTGGAGAGTAAAGGTGGACTCCCAAGTTTTAGAATGGGAGGGTGTGCTGGCTAGATGTGGGAGGCAGGAGGGGCTGGAGAGTAAAGGTGGACTCCCAGGTTTTGAGCTTGGACAGTAATGACATTCACTGAAACACAGAGAACACTGGAGAAGAATTAGTCCAGGGAGGCAGGAGAGATTAGGATGCTCTGGGTTTGAGATGCCCGAGAGACAACCCAGAAGAGATGCCCAGTGGGCAGTTCGGTCTGAAGCTCAGAACAGAGGTCCCTAGCTTGTGATTTCCTGTGGGTGTGCCACAGCCCTATGAGATGGGAAGAGGGAGTGTGAATGGCTCTCTAGGCCCCACCCTAATAATAGAAGAGCTCTTCAAAGCCATCTCTCCTCATGGGTGAGTTGAGTATTTTTCCAGGAGTTGTGCACACAGAGGTCCCTCAGAAACAGTAAGAGGATGTGGAGAAATGCTTCAGACTTGGCTGAGTAGCCACTGGATTCAATTTTTTATCGACCAGATGTTTATGTTATTTTTTTATTTTTGTTAATCCTCACCAGAGGATATTTTCCCCATTGATTTTTTTAAGACAGAGTGCAGGAATCAAAACTGCACTTTTTAAAATTATACTTAATTGCTTTCAGAGAGGAAGGGAGGGGGGGGGGAGATAGAAACATCAATGATTAGAGATTGTGCCCACAACCCAGGCATGTACCTTGACCGAAAATGCAACTGTGCTTACAAAGCTGAGGCCACTGTATTTTGGAGTCAGCAGGAAATTACTGCAGCTGAAGGCCACTGATGTCTTCTGGTGCCTGTCAGATCCAGGCTGGATTATGGCTGCCTTGGGGACCCTGTTTGAACCATGGACAGCAGGGTCTACAGTCTTCATCCATCATCTGCCCCAGTTTGACCCTAAGGTCATTGTAGAGGTAAGAGGACTAATGTGTTAGTGTCAACAAACTCCAGGAAAAACTCATGTTTCAGCCTCAAAAGCTGGCCCCTGCAGAGAATAATGTATAGTACAAAGCAGCCCATTAGGGTGATATAACCTGGGTTCTGGGTGTCTCAAAATGTGAGGCGCTGAATCAGTCAGTGAACCACCCAGAATACACATTTTGAGAAATTAAAGCAACCAGCACAATCTCAGGTCTCCTGGCTCCTCCAGGGCCAGGTGGCTGGTGTGTGTGTGTGAATTGATTGAAGTGTTTAAAAACAGAGCCCTTAGAATACGATGGTTCTAGTTCCTTTTCACACCTTTAACATTTGTTAGTGGTAACCTTGCCTCTCTGAGCTCAGTCTCCTCACCTGTAAGACCGGAGTTTTAATAATTATGACCTCATAAGATTGTTGGGAATATTGAGATGATAGAGGCAAAGTGTGTAAAGTGCTTAGCCCTCAGGCCTGCACCTGAAAACACTCAGGAACTGGCAGCAGTTGCTGTTATTGTTACTCGTACATCATGGTGATGATTGAAGTTGCCTCCATAAACCCTTTCAAATGACTTCCCTGCACCTGAACATGCTATTTGTGTCTGAACTCACTGCATCCTGCCTTTCCTTCGCAGACCTGCCTCTCCACCTCTCAAGCCCAGACCCCTCCCCTCACCACCGTGGGGCCTGTTCTTCTCCAGGCCCTCCCATTGGAGCCCCTCACTACTCATCTTTAATCCATTTTACCCTTTCTTCTATATTATCAGTCTCTCACTTTTCATCAACTCTACTCCCTCAGTCCATAAACACATTCATGTTCAATATACAGCTACTGGAAGAATTAAAAAATGAATAAACGGGCTCTTTTAGAAGGGAGATCCGAAAAAAAAAATGATAATAATGGCCAGTATTTTGTTGTTGTTTTGGGCCAGTATTTTTCATCTTAATATAAATATAAAATTTTTCTCTGTTCACCTTGTAGACACTCTTTAAATACCCCATCACCCAGTACCTTACTGCACCCTCTGTATTTCGAGTGATTCTGCAGGAGAATTTTAGCAGGTATGTAGAAGTGGCTTGTTGTAATCACAATCTTTGGGTAGGATTTTAAGGAGTCTATTTCACTGTGGTCTTATTGTTGGTGGGAAACAGGCTGGTCCACAGGGTTGGGAGGAAAGGATTCACGCACGGGAGATTGCGATGTGGCAATGTAGTTTATTTGTTACAAAACATCAATAGATCTCCTTTGGGCTTCCCAATGCCCATCTCTTGGCCCTGCCCTGGAAAAAGTCCAATCTCGTCTTCAACAGGCCAACGCAAAGGCCAATGCCCGGAGTTTCTGCTTCATGAGCCTTTGGGCCTGGAATTCCCCCCCCCCCCCAGGCCCAGGTGGCTGTAGACCTGCATGGTCCGTTGCTCTTGGGCAGCAGGTACAGGAAAATATTGGGCCAGTGGGGTTCCAGGCAAGAGAGAGAGCCAGCATTACCCCCTGGGTCTCAACCAGGAGCTTTTTCAAAACAACCAGTTACCTTCCCAAGATTCCAGGGGCATGCATGGGTCCACCCCTAGTCAACGATCTTTTCCCAGGTTAGAATGACAGCCTCTGTCGTCCATCAACTCCCCCTGTGCCATTTTGACTTTACTGGGCAGTTCCTGATCTCCCCTATGTCCACTCCCACACACAATCCTGAACCAAAAGGTGGAGAGAGGGGTGTTAATTCCCTTGGGTAGACTATGCTGCCATTTCTTGGGTGTGAAACTGGAGCTTCCTGGTGAAGCAAACAGGCCTCTGCTTCCCAGCTGACTGTGCTCAACATTGTCAGCCTCTCCCCTGGCTGTTTCTTTCAATAACCAGCCAAGGATGGTAATGGTCTAACTGTTTAACTCTGGTTCTTTGAGGGCAGTGAGAGATAGTGTGTGTGTGTGTGTGTGTGTGTGTGTGTGTGTGTGTGTGTGTGTGTGTGTAATGTTGGTAGCAATAATTATCAGCCAGTCGAATTCGTTTATTAAGCAGGACTCAGATCCAAATGAAACAGTGAGCCTTCTATCATTGTGGAGTGCGGGGGCCTGATGTGGCGGGGGCCAGACATGGCGGTGATCTCCCTTTTCCGCGTTCTGCGCGGAAAGAGAGATGAACGAACCGGTTCTAAATGGAGGCAGCCAGGGATTGAGAAATATTAGAAATAAAGAAAACAAGATGCAGAAATAGATTCATGAAGCTGGGAGCCTGGGTGGATCTTTCTGTGCCTGGCTGAGGCCACAGAACTGATCCAGACTGCAAAGCTGAGGCTTTATTTATAATCACGGACAAACAAGGCAATTGACAACGTTCTTCTAAGTTTCACTTGTTTTAGCAGCACTTGCTGCCCCTCCCACTGCCCACTAGCTACCCAGGAAAGATCTAGGGATCAGTTACAGAATCAAGCTTAATTATGCTTAGAGGACTGTGCCCTTCCAAGCTTGGGACTTGTTTGCGACTTTGCCAGCAGGTCAGTCCGAGGCTTAACCCTATAACCGCTTCCTACAATGGGGATTTTTCCTTTTTAATACTTTTTTATTTTGAAATATCAAACACACAGAAAAATACATAAGACATAAATTTGTAGATTAAGAAATTGTTGAAAATTAAACCAATATGTAACCACTCATTCAAGTCACAACAAGAGAACATTGCCAGCCCCAGTGACCTACTCAGACCTCTCCAACTCCCCTAAAGGAACTCACTATCTTGACTTTTGCAGTGTTCACTCATTTGTGTTTTTCTTCTTTTTTTCCCCTTGTAGTTTCCCTCCTAAGGAAATATTCTGAAACCAATCAGTCTCTTTTACTTGCTTGTGAGCTTTGTAATCATATTATTCTGTAATGTCTGGCTTTCTTTTACAAAATCATATTACTAAGATGTGGCCATGTTGCATTATATTGCTTGTAGCTAATTTTTATTGCTGTATAATATCCCGTTTTATGAAAAGTACACATTTTTCCATCTCTTCTACCACTAATGGACATTTGAGTGGTGTAATTTGAGGGCTATTGATGACTAACACTGTTCTTGCACATTCACCCTGTGCACATTAGCACTCACTATGTGAGGTCCTTCAGGAGAAATTGCTGAGTCACACTGACACGGAATCCTAATCCCTATTTTCCAAAGTATCCAATCGCTGTGTGTGCCTACTAGCAGGGAGGGAGGGTTCCCTTATTCCATATCTTTGGCAACATTTGTTCTTGTCAGAGTCTTTAATTTTTACCAATCTGATGGATGTAATGTTATTTTGCTATAACTTTATTTTTGTATTTCCCCATGTTTGTAGATTAATTTTGAGCTACTCTTGTCTTTGAACCTAATGGGCCCTTATATATACTTTAGAGACTCTAAAATGGAAATGGCTGCTTCAAAAATCAGACCTAATAACTTTTAGACACATAGTTAAAATGTAAAGGAGTTGAACAACAACCCTTCCGAAGCTAACTCTGAAATACAACTTGCTTTTATTCATGAAGCCTCCATCCCAGCATGCCCTTGGAGTCTGCCTCTATCTGTATTTCAAAGCTCATATGACAACCACTTTTTGCAACATTCCTCAGATGATGAACTTGGTCCAAACCCAGTAAAAATCCAATCAGGGCAACACTAATGACTCCACTGGAGACTACTAATTTTATCTACTTTGGGGAAAACTCCAGACAAATGAAGAAGACACCCCTAATGAAACCAGCCCCCTTGTCCATCACTCCTGACTCTGTGTACCAGGAGAGGTGACGGTTGGGGTGGGGTGCGTGGGAATGGGAGCCAGAGGTCTGCCACTACCCTCATCTACAAGAACTGGTCCAGCTCAGCCTGCTGATGATACTCAGACCTCAGTCACTTCTCATTTCCATTAGGGAGTTCATTATGATTGTGTGATTGTTTTTGTATTATTTCTGGGAATTTTCCTTGGGAAAATGGAGGAGAAATAATGTACAGCAAATGGTGTGCCTAGTACAGGATATACCTGCTACACACTCACAGCAGATTATCTGTTCTCTCCAAAATTCCTTCTTAAAGGGCTGCTACCTGTGACCCCTGTTCTTTTTCCAACACCCAGCCCAATCTTCCTTGATGACCAGAGCAATTCATTGACAATCCCTAACTTGCATTCTCCACTCAGGAACACAAAGCCCTTCATTTCACATAACCCATCTCCCCCAAGTTAGGAAATGCAGTCTGATAACCCCCAGCGTGTCCCCGGAGTCCTAGCCTTCACCCCCTCACGGTTTATAAAACATCACTCTTTCCACATAGAAGCTTCCCTCAGATGAGGTTTCAATGTCCAAACTTAGTTGGATCCCTAACTGAACCCCTTAGTCTCATCACCACCACCACCCGCCCCCGCCTGGAGGATTCCTAACTGAACCCCTTAGCCTCATCACCACCACCCCATCCCCCCAATGAAGAACAATTTATAGGGAGTGACACCCGGAAGTGAATGACGTCCAACCAAAAGTGAATGAGGTCCAACCGGAAGTGAGTGACCTCGAACCGGAAAACAAGTAAGCAAGTGAGGAAGCAGAAAGGTGGATGGGCTCCTCACTCCTGGGCCTGAGTAGGAGGTCCAGGGCCTGCTCTGAAGCTCTGTGGACACCTGTCTCCCCCAAGCCTCAGGTTCCCCACTCTGGAGCATTGCACTACCGGCGGGGAGGCCCTGCTGCCTGAGGAGCAAGAGAAGTGGAGAGAACAGTCGGGCCTTGTGCTCCACCAAATCTATGGACAGTCGGAAACGGTAGGTGGACGGGCCCCGCAGGGCCACCCAGCCCAGCAGAGGAGCTGAATCTGCCAGAGCGTGTGCACAGGCCCCACTGTGTGCACAGATCCCACTGTGTGCACAGATCCCACTGTGTGCACAGGCCCCAATGGGCTCACAACCAGCAAAGGGCGGCTCTGGAGTTCCATGCTGATTGGCCCCAAATCAGTTTGCAGAGAGAGAAGAATTCACACACAGTCTTCGACTTGTCAAGACCCCAGTGTGCTGACAGCTATTGGACATAACCTTCCATAGGGGTCTGAGGTCAGGGCTAAGTCCCTGGGACCAGGGAGCTGGGAGGAGCGATGGCAATGGAGGCGCCTCCGGCCTCAAAGAGGCCCCGCCTGCGAGTGCTGCCCATGTCACCCTCCCTCCCTAGAGCAGCAGCCACAGGGCCAGGCAGGAGCTGGCCCCGAAGCTCATCTCTGGGTGTGTATGGGGGCAGCACACACGTGTGATTGTGGGGCACAAGCAGGAGCGGAGGAGGGAGCAGGGCCATCACACACACACACACACACACACACACACACACACACACACACGCACACACGCACACACGCTCACTGTGACCCCCAAGGGTGTCAGTGAGCACGCAGTGGGCAGGCTGAGCAGCCTGCTGTGCTGTCTGGACCCTCAAGGGCTTCAGTGGTGGGAGGAGGGGCTGCCTCTCTCCGGAAGCATCCTCAACCCCCTGATGCTGACACAGCCACTCGCCCGCCTCCCACCATCCCATCAGCTCACAGAGTCACCCCTCTCAGGACCTGTAGGGCGGGCTCTCTTGGTCCTAATTCACATGTTTGTCTGACCGTTTGTTGTTTTTGAGAAAAAAGTTTTATTTTAGTCAGTGAAGTGGTCTGCTTCCAGGCCTGAGAAGTGTGAGGGCTCTAGACCTGACCTTGCTTGGCTCACAGCTCACTGTTGGATGAGGAGAAGCAGCCGCTACACCCGTAACCCCGCCCCTTGGTGTCCACTGCTTGAGCCACAGATACTCCTCCTGGCCTCACGGAGCCTCAATGCTCAAAGCTCTTGCAACCCGCTCACTCCCCTGTGGGCGTTGCATGTCCTGAAGAGTGAGCAGCAGCTTGGAGAGGCAGACCTTCCTCTGCCAGGAGCTCCGGTCTCAGTTCCTCTCAGCATGGCCATGGCAGCGTTAAGCCCATAGGCATACCTTGGAACCTGCCAGAAGCTCAACTTTCCTGTGTCCAAAATGGGAATAGAATGCCGACCCTGTGGGAGGTTGTGAGGGGAGTGGAGGGAGTGTGCAAGCCCTGGCAATACCCAGCCTTCATATCCCCCAGGGCAGATTCGCTGTCCTCACTGATATGGGGGGTCGTAGGCCAGGTGTCAGGGGTGCAGAGCCAAAGGGGCCGTTTCTAAGCTCAGACACTTGTTATCAATGGAGGGAAACACCCCGAAAAGTCAATATAATGCCCTGTTGGCAACAACAGAAATGCGGCGGAAATGCCACCTGAGGACGATCGCTCAAGACTTCTCCTGGGGCCTGAGTCTGGGCTGGTTGCCTTAAGGAGCCAGGTTAGCTCACTGGGGGGAGCCTGAGCAGCTTCCTGCCCGCAGGCTCTGAGAGGGGCTGCCCACCCGGCCCCTTTGACAGGTCAGACCCAGGGCATTAACTCATCTGTGTGACTGTGCAGGCTGAGCTTTAGGACAGATGTGAGCTTCAGAGAACCAGGAAGGAGGCGTAGTTCACCAGGAGGGCCAATGGGGTGGGAGTGGTGGCAGAGGAACAGCCCAAGTGATTCCAGCGCAGCCCCGAGGGCAGATGAGGCAGGGTTCCTGTCAGGGTCAGTGTTGAGTAAGTGTTGGTCAATGGACACATGCCTGGCATGCAGTGGGCACTCCCACCCACCACACCCCACAGCCCGAGCTCAGCCCTGTGCTCCTTTCCTGGCCTCCCCCACGGGGCCCTGTGGCCCCGGCATCGGGCACTGGCCCAGTACATGCCCCATGTCGGGCGCAGTGAATGTCTGCTGAAGAGCTGGGTCAATGCCCTGAGCCCAGGACGCAGAGCTTCCAGCTCCCCCACAGGCTCTATGAGCAGCGCCCCATGGCCCTGGGAGCAGGGGTGCCGTGAACCATTCTTGCTGCTCTGTGACCCGCCTGGAGCCTTTGACAACTGGTCTTCTCTTCCTTTTGTGCACAGGGATTGACTTGCGGCACTGCCCGGGGGTCACAGGTCAAGCCCGGTTTCATGGGGAAAGCCATCCCACCCTTCGAAGTCCAGGTTTGGTCCTAAAGGCGTGGCCAGGGAGCACTGAGGGCTCAGCTGGGATCAGCCCCTTGTGACACCAGGCAGCAGAAGAGCCGCGCCCCCTGCCCGAGTTGTCCCTCCTCCTCTCCTAGGTCCCCTCTGGTTTCCTGGGAGGGTCAGTATTGTGGGCATCAGTGCAGCTCACCGTGCCCGCCGAGGCCGCACACACAGCCGTGGCGCACAGGACCTGGAGGCGCACCGGCAGCTCTGTCCACCCTCCGGGCTCTTAGCTTGTCCTGACCCTGTTTTCTAGCTTGAAGACACATGCGGTGTCCACACCCGGAAACAAACACGCCCATGACTTACTGATTTCAAAGACTTGACGGCTTCATTCTGTTTTCTGACAGGGATCTCCCCATGGTCCTCACTGGTGTCACATGCATAAGCCAGGCAGAGCTTTGGGGGGGTGGGGGGCAGAAGGGCTGGGAGCCCTGCAGGGGGCCTCACAGACCTCTTGCTCCAGATCATCGACGACAAGGGCAACATCCTGCCGCCCAACACTGAAGGCAACCTTGGCATCAGGATCAAGCCCACCAAGCCCATCGGCCTGTTCATGTTGTATGAGGTAAGGGCACCCCTCCTGCCGCTCCCTGGCCTGAGCACCCCTACAGCGATAAGGGAGGGGACTCTATTGTGCATCCTGAGACTCCTCCCATCTCCCGTTATGTGCTCCAGTTCAGTGAAGCCAGGTCTAGTTCACGCAAAGCTCACAGCCTTTCCTCTCCTGACCCACGTGGCACTGGTGCGGTAGAGAAGCCGGGCTTCGGAATCATCGGACTTGGGGCTGATGATAAAAAATGCAGGCTTCGGCTGGGTTCACATCCTACCTCCAATTTACCAACGGGGTGTGCGCAAACCTGGTAACTGTCCTGAGCCTCCTGAGGCCTCCCCTACCCCACTCCTCAGAGAAAACACCTGCAGACCGTAGGGGTCATGTGTTTCCCTGTGTCAAATACATGGCAGAGCTACAGTTCAAACCCATGTCTTTCAGCCCCAGAGCCTAATGGGAAATCCAGGGATCACAGAAACCTGTGATGAGCTCTAAGGAAACCTGCTGAGACTCCCGACCAGATAAAGCCTAGCCCTCCCAGGGTAGTAGAGGCCACTAAGAGGAAATTCCCAGCTTCCAAGGTGGGCCATGGAAGGCTGGGCACACCTGAAATGGATCTCAGATTCCATCTCCTTTCTCCAAGAGAACAGCCATCAGAGGCTCTTTAGGTGTCACTGTTGTCATCATTGTGGCCTCCAGGGGGCGCTGCTCCTCATGTGATACTAAATACCAGCAGTTAAAACTGCTGGCTAACCCATTCATCAATTTTGTTTATCTTTTCAAAGATCCAGCTCTTGGTTTCATTGATTTTTTTTTTTTTTTTTTTTTTTTTTTTTTTTTTTTTTTTTTTTTTTTTTAGTCTTTATGTCATTTATTTCTGCTCTAATCTTTATTATTGCCTTCCTTCTACTTACTCTGGGCTTTTCTTGTCCTCTTTCTAGTTCTTTCAGTTGAATGGTTAAAAACTTATTGTAAATTTTTCTTGTTTTTTTATTTTATTATTTTTTATTTTATTTTATTGCTTAAAGTATTACAAAGAGTAGTATATATGTCTCCTTTTTTTCCCCAATTGACCTTTCCCCGGTCTCCCCTACCCCACTGTTTCTTATGTCCATTGGTTATGCTTATATGCATGCATACAAGTCCTTTATTTGATCTCTTACCTCCCCCCAAACCTTCCTAGCCTTCCTGCTGTATTTTGACAGTCTGTTCCATGCTGCTCTGCCTCTGTATCTATTTTTGTTCATCAGTTTATAATGTTCTTTATTACCCATAAATGAGTGAGATCATGTGCTATTTTTCTTTCATTGACTGGCCTATTTCACTTAGCATAATGCTCTCCAGTTCCATCCATGCTGTTGCAAATGGTAAGAATTCCTTCTTGTTTACAGCAGTGTAGTATTCCATTGTGTAGATGTACCACAGTTTTCAAATCCACTCATCTGCTGATGGGCATTTGGGCTGTTTCCAAATCTTGACTATGATAAATTGTGGTTCTATGAACATAGGGATATATATATCCTTTCTGAATGGTGTTTCTGGTTTCTTGGGATATAGTCCTAGAAGTGGGATTACTGGGTCAAATGGGAGTTCCATTTTTATTTTTTTTTTATTTTTTTAAAATAAATCTTTATTGTTCAGATTATTACAATTGTTTCTCCTTTTTTCCCCACATATCTCCCCATCACCCAGTTCCCTCCCCCCCCATTGTCCTTATCCATAGGTGTATGATTTTTGTCCAGTCTCTTCCCATAACCCCCACACAGACACCCCTTTCCCCCTGGGAATTATCAATCCACTCCCATTCTATGCCTCTGATTCTATTATGTTCACCAGTTTATTCTGTTCCTTAGATTTTTGAATTCACTTGATTTTTAGAATCACTTGTTGATAGATATGTATTTGTTGTTCATAATTTTTATCTTTACTTTTTTCTTCTTTTTCCTCTTTTTAAAGAATACCTTTCAGCATTTCATATAATACTGGTTTGGTGGTGATAAACTCCTTTAGCTTTTTCTTATCTGTGAAGCTCTTTATCTGACCTTCAATTCTGAATGATAACTTTGCTGGGTAGAGTAGTCTTGGTTGTAGGTTCTTGCTATTCATCACTTTGAATATTTCTTGCCATTCCCGTCTGGCCTGCATAGTTTCTGTTGAGAAATCAGCTGACAGTCGTATGGGTGCTCCCTTGTAGGTAACTAACTGTTTTTCTCTTGCTGCTTGTAAGATTCTCTCTTTGTCTTTTGCCCTTGGCATTTTAATTATGATGTGTCTTGGTGTGGTCCTCTTTGGATTCCTCTTGCCTGGGGTTCTGTGCGCTTCCTGAACCTGCAAGTCCATTTCTTTCACCAGGTGGGGGAAGTTTTCTGTCATTATTTCTTCAAATAGGTTTTCAGTATCTTGCTCTCTCTCTTCTGGCACCCCAAAAATTAGGATATTGGTACGCTTAAAGCCATCCCGGAGGCTCCTTATGCTATCCTCACACTTTTGGATTCTTCTTTCTTTCCGCCTCTCTGGTTGGGTGTTTTTTCTTCCTCATATTCCAGATCTTTGGTTTGACTCTTCGGGTGTGGTCGTCTACTCTGTATATTCTTTATTTCAGACAGTGTATGCATAATTTCTGACTGGTCCTTTTCCATTTTTTTGGTATTCTCATTAAGGTCCTTGAAGGTCTCTTCAAGTTTCTCAGCGGTTTTTAGAAGATTCTTGAGTAACCTTATAAATATGGTTCTGAACACTGTGTCGTCCATTAGTTTGCTTTCATCTATCTCTCCTACTTGTGACATACTGCGATGTCTCCACATTTTGGCTGCCTCCCTGTGTTGATGGAGTGGCTTTGTGTGGTCGGTGACCTATAGGGGCCGGTAGCTCAGCTTCCCCAATCACCCTAGGTGGTCGCCCTTTGTGGGCTGAGTGGAAAGTCTTGGTGTAGTTAAAAGCCCTGATTGCTGTTGGTACACTGGGAGGAATCGACCTCCGGTCCAATTGGTTGTGAGGGCCTGCTATGTCTATAACGGAAGAATTGCTGTGCTGGAGACACAGTAGGGCTTTGGTGCTCACTGAGTCTGCCTCTTGAATGTGTCCCTTATGAGAGTGGTTGAAATCTGGTGTCGTCCACACCGACCGAAAAGTCACTCTCACTCTCCAACCGATGGCCGAGAGTCCCGTAGGTGTCTGGGTCCCCCACGTGTCCCCAGAAACTGGAGTTCAGAGTGTTTGGGATTGTTGGTATCACTGGCGGGAATTGATCTCCAAGCCAGTTGGCTGTGAGGATCCGCAGTGTCTCCGCTGGGAGAGCTTCTGTGATCAGCTTGGATGGGGCGGAGTCTCAGGGTGGCGCAGACCAGCTTTGGTTTCCCGTCTGCTCCGCCCTAAGAGGGGCAGTCTCTCCGTGCCCGAATTAATGGCTGCGCGCCTCTGAGAGAAGGCAGCTTTCGAGCCTCTCCCGCTGCCTAACAGACCAGTTTCTCCCCAGCTGGGACTGGGTTTCAGGGCAGACCGGAGGTTTTGTTTTACTCCCGAAGGAGAAATCCAGTCACTGGGAGGGCTGTGCTCAGCTCAGATGGGGCGGAGTCTCAGAATGGCGCAACAAACTTGGTTTCCGTCAGCGCCGCCCTAAGAGGGTCGGTTTCTCCGTGCCCTAATGGCTGTGCACCTCTGAGAGAAGGCAGCTTTCGAGCCTCATCCACTGCCAAACAGCCCAGTTTCTCCCCGACCACAGCTGGATTTCAGTGCAGACCGGAGGTTCTGTTTTTCTCCCAAACGAGAAAGCTAGCCACACAGCGTCTACTGCCCTCCCTCTCCGCGCGCTGCGAGCAAGCCTGCCGCGTATTCAGCCGCCCGCCCTTTCCGCGCTCACAGATCTCCACACCTCCACGGCTCCTGAGGCTCAGCGTCCCCCTCTCCTCTCCTCTCCAGTTGCAGGTTTTCCACTCTGCCAGCTTTCCGGTGGTTCTGGACAGTGTGCGCTCTGTTTTCCAGTTGCTGTTTCAAAATTGTTGTGGTAGGCAACAGTTAGGTGTTTACCCTATGCTGCCATCTTGGTTCTTCCGGGAGTTCCATTTTTAATTTTTTGAGGAAACTCCATACTGTCTTCCACAGCGGCTGCACCAGTCTGCATTCCCACCAGCAGTGAAGGAGGGTTCCTTTTTCTCCACATCCTCTCCAGCACTTGTCATTTGTTGATTTGTTGATGATAGCTGTTCTGACAGGTGTGAGATGGTACCTCATTGTTGTTTTGATTTGATCTCTTGGATGATTAGTGACTTTGAGCATGTTTTCATATGCCTCTTGGCTTTCTGAATGTCCTCTTTAGAAAAGTGTCTATTTAGGTCCTCTGCCAATTTTTTGATTGGATTGTTTATCTTCCTTTTGTTAACCTGTATGAATTCCCTGTAAATGTTGGAGATTAAACCTTTATCTGAGAAAACATTGGCAAATATGTCCTCCCCTGCAGTGGGCTTTCTTGTTGTTTTGTTGATGGTTTCTTTTGCTGTGCAGAAGCTTTTTATTTTGATGTAGTCTCATTTGTTTATTTTCTCTTTAGTTTCCAATGCCCTAGGAGCTGTATCAGTAAAGATATTGCTACGACAATGTCTGCTATTTTGCTACCTATGGCTTCTTCTAAGATTTTTATGGTTTCCCAGCTTACATTTAAGTCCTTTATCCATTTTGAGTTTATTTCTGTGTATGGTGTAAGTTGGTGGTCTAGTTTCATTTTTTTGCAAGTATCTGTCCAGTTTTTCCAACACCATTTATTGAAGAGAATATCTTGACTCCATTGATGCTCATGCATCTTTTGTCAAATATTAATTGAGCATACTGGCTTGTGTTGATTTCTGGGTTCTCTGTTCTGTTCCGTTGGTCTATGTGTCTGTTCTGGTGCCAGTATGAGGCAGTTTTGAGAACAATGGCTTTGTAGTATAGCTTGATATCTGGTATTGTGATCCCTCCTACTTTCTTCTTCTTTCCCAGGATTGCTGCAGCTATTCTAGTCTTTTTTTATTCCAGATGAATTTTTGGAGAGTTTGTTCTAGGTCTTTGAAATATGCCATTGGTTTTTAAATGAGGATTGCATTGAATTTATAGATTGCTTTGGGTAGTATGGACATTTTAATGATGTTGATTCTACCAATCCATGAACATGGTATATTCTTCCATTTGTTCATGTCTTCCTCTTTCTCTTTTTTAATGTCCTGTAGTTTTCAGAGTTCAGGTCTTTTACGTCCTTAGTTATGTTTATTCTTAGGTATCTCAATTTTTTTGGTGCAATGGTAAATGGGATTGTTTTTTTCGATTCTCTTTCTGTGAGTTCATTACTACTGTATAAAAAGGCCATAGATTTTTGGGTGTTAATTTTGTATCCTGCTACTTTGCCAAATTCACTTATTAGGTCCAGCAGTTTTTTGATGAGGTCCTGGGAGTTTTCTATGGATTGTATCATGTCATCTGCGAATAAGGACAGTTTTACTTCTTTTTTTCCTTTTTGGGTGCCTTTTATTTCTTCTTCTTGTCTGATCGCTATGGCTAGCACTTCCAGTACTACATTGAACAGGAGTGGTGAAAGTGGGCATCCCTGTCTTGTTCCCGTTCTTAGGGGAAATGAGTTTAGTTTTTGCCCATCGAGTATGATGTTTGCTGTAGGTTTGTCATATAAGGCTTTTATTATGTTGCAGTGTGATCCCTCGATTGCCACTTTGCTGAGAGTTTTTATCAAGAAAAGGTGTTGGATTTTGTCAAATGCTTTTTCAGCATTGATTGATATGATTATGTGATTTTTGTCTCTCAGTTTGTTTATGTGATGTATCACATTTATTGATTTGCGGATATTGTACCATCCTTGTATCCCCAGAATAAATCCCACTTGGTCGTGGTGTATGATCTTTCTAATGTAATGCTGAATTATATTTACAGAATTTTGTTGAGGATTTTGGCATCTATATGTATTAAGGATATTGGCCTGTAGTTCTCTTTTTTAGTTGTGTCTTTATCTGATTTTGGAATTAGGGGAATGCTGGCTTCATAGAAAGAGCTTGGAAGTGTGCCTTCCTCTTGAATTTTTTGATAGTCTAAGGAGAATAGGTTTTAGTTCTTCTTTGAGTGCTTGGTAGAACTCCCCTGTAAAGCCATCTGGAGGAGAGCTTTTGTATGCTGGAAGATTTTTTTATTGCTCCTTCAATTTCTTCATTAGTTATAGGCCTATTCAGGGTTTTTTTATTCTTCTTGATTGAGTTTTGGTAGCTTGTATTTTCTAAGAATATGTCCATTTTATCTAGGTTGTCCATTTTGTTGGAATAGAGTTGTTCATAGTATTTTTTCATAATCATTTGTATTTCTGTGGAATCAGTTGTTACATGGCCTTTTTCATGTCTGATTTTGTTTATTTGGGTCTTCTCTCTTTGCTTCTTGGTGAGCCTGGCTAGAGGTTCATCAATCTTGTTTATCCTTTCAAAGAACCAGCTCTTGCTTTTGTTGATCTTTTATATTGGTTTTTTGGTCTCTATGTCATTTGTCTCCACATTGATCTTTATTATTTCCTTCCTTCTGCTTATCCTGGGCTTTTCTTGTTGCTCTCTTTCTAACTCTTGAGAGTTATTTATTACCATTTTTTTTTTTTTTGAGATAGGTCTGCAGAGCTATGAACTTCCCTCTCAAGACTGCTTTCTCTGTATCCCATAGATTTTGGATTGTTGTGTTTTCATTTGTTGCCATGATGTTTTTTGTTTCTTCTTTGATCTTTTTGGTAGCCCAATCATTGTTTAATAACATGCTACTTAGCGTCCATGTGTTTGAATGTTTGGGGGTGTTTTTACTGTAGTTGATTTCTAGTTTAATTCCTCTGTGATATGAGAAGTAGCTTGATAGGATTTTGATCTTCTTGAACTTGTAGAGATTTGTTTTCTGTCCTAACATGTGGTCTATCTTTGTGCATGATCCATGGGCACTTGAGAAAAATGTACTATATTCTTCTACTTTAGGGTGAAATGTTCTATAAATGTCAATTACATCCATCTGATCCAGTGTGTCCTTTAGAGTCACTGTATCTTTGTCACGTTTTTGTCTGGAATATCTATCCAGTGAAGTCAGCAGGGTGATAAAGTGCCCTACTATGACTGTGTTCTTGTCAATCTCTCCCCTAGAAGTTAAAATCTAGCAGTTTTTTAAATATATTTAGGTGCTCCTATATTGGGTGTATATATGTTTACCAAGGTTCTGTCCTATTGTTGGATACCACCCCTTTTGTATTATGTACTAAATGATCGTTATTGTCTTTTGGGATGGCCTTCACTGTGAAGTCTATTTTGTCGGATATGAGTATTGCTACTCCAGCTTTTTTTTTTTTTCCTTTCCATTTGCATGGAAAACTTTTTTTCCATTCCTTCACTCTCATTCTGTGCATGTCTTTTGTTCTGAGGTGGGTCTCTTATAGACAGCATATAGTTGGCTAATGTTTTTGTATCCATTCAGCTATCCTGTGCCTTTTGATTGGACCATTAATTTCATTTACACTTAGGGTTATTATTGATAGATACTTATTTATTACCATTTTAATTCTGTATGTGTAGGTTTCTCTCACTGTTTCTCCTTATCATTACAGCAGTCCCTATAGCATTTCTTGTAATGCTGGCTTGGTGGTGATGTACTCCTTTGGCCTTTTTTTCTTGTCTGGGAAGCTCTTTATTTGACTGTCCATTTTGACTGATAGCCTTGCTGGATATAGTGATCTTGGTCTTAGATCCTTGCTTTCCATTACCTTGAGTACTTCATGCTTTTCCCTTCTGGCCTATAGAATTTCTGATGAGAAATCAGGTGTCAGCCTAATGGGAGCTCCTTTGTAGGTAACAGTTTGCTTTCCTTTTGTTGCCTTAAAGATTCTCTCTTAGTCTTTAATTTTTGGCATTTTAATTATGATGTGTCAAGGCATGGGCCTGTTTGGGTTCTTCTTGCTTGGAGCTCTCTGTGCCTTCTGAACTTGTGTGACTTTTTCCTCCACCAGGTTAGAGAAGTTTTCTGCCATTATTTCGTCAAACATTGACCAGCTGGCTCCTGCGCTCCCCCGACTGGGGATTGAGCCCGCAACCTGGGCATGTGCCCTGACCAGGAAGTGAACTGGCCACCTTTGGGTACATGGGATGACACTCAACCAACTGAGCCACACTTGCCAGGGCCATAAGCTTCCTTTGAGGATGAGATGAGATGGTACTTGGGGAAGAAAATTCATTTAGCAAATATTTATTGACACCTTCCATCTGTTCAGCCACTGTGTTATATTAATATCAATTGTCAGTGTATTTTGTACATTAATTGACCATTAGCATGCATTGAGTGTTTGCATGTAAAGCAAATAGACTCAGAGAGGTTAAAAAAGTTGCACAGGTGCCTGGTGGAATGAGAAGCAGGACTCAAACCCATATCTGAGCCCCAGGTTGCAGCTCACCATCTCTAATCTCACTGCTTTCAACAAGAGTGCCGTTCTCTCTGCAGAATGACCCCATGAAGACAGCCAAAGTGGAGTGCGGGGACTTTTACAACACTGGGGACAAAGCATCTATTGACGAAGAGGGCTACATCTGGTTCCTGGGGAGGGACGATGACATCATCAACGCCTCTGGGTAGGTGTGGCTGACCTGGGCCTGGCAGACTCAAGCTTGCTGCATCATTCCTCCATGCATTGGGAATGGAACCCGCAGCCTGTTCCTGAATGCAGCCATTTCTACAGGGACCTGGCCTGGGGTATCTGTGCATCTCCCCCAACATCAAAATAAAGTTCAAGAAAGCCTGGAAGTGCAAACACAGTAGACATCATGCAATTTAAAGAGGGGATATAGGATTGGGAAGGGAGACCTTGTTTGCGCCCCCATTTGTCCCCATTGGTTGGGGAAATTATTCTCTGTGTTCCTCTAGTGGGACACATGTCACAGAACAACAACAGTAGCAGCTAAGCTTATAGAGTACTTACTGTGTGAAAGTACACTCCTCTGTGCTTTGCTTCACCCAGTAGATGCCATTATTGTGCCCATTTTACAGATGGGAACACTGAGTCGCTGACCAGTGAACTAAGTTGTGAAAGTTTCCAAGATAGTGCAGGGAGAGGCCCAGATTTGAACCAAGGTAGTGTGGCTCCCGATCTGCTGTTCCTACCGCTTAGGTGATGTAAGGAGAAAAAGTGACACAAGTAACAACTTCCCTTGGATGCATCAGGGAAATTAGGTTTGTTTTACTTTTTAAATTTCTACATGAGATGCTGATGTAGTGAGACAGAATTTCCCTAAAGGTTTAAGACAAAGTTTGAGGCTCCCAAGACTACAGTAAGAGTCCTGCTGGGAAGATCCTTGTGCCACGCCCCTAGCCCTGGAGGACAGCCTCCCACCCCCACCGCCCACCGCCCAACAGAGGCAGTGAGGGGAGACCCTGGGAGCATCTGCGCTTGCAATGCCCAGGTCTTCACATCCTGGTCAACACAGAGCCTTTTCACAGCCCTCTGGCTCCCGTGAAGGTTGCCCTCTGTGCCCAGGGAAGTGTGACTCCCAAACATGAGATGGGAGGGCCTGGGTCACTCCAGCCCTGGCACCTGCTCAGAAGCAGAGCAGGAACCATTGGTCCCGCAGGTACCGCATTGGGCCGGCAGAGGTGGAGAACGCCCTGGCGGAGCATCCGGCGGTGGCTGAGTCAGCTGTGGTGAGCAGCCCGGACCCGATCCGAGGGCAGGTGAGGAAAAGGACAGGAGGTCATGGGATCTGCGTGTGGGCACTGGAAGGCTGGTGCAGGGGAATCTTCCAGAGCAGTGGGTATGCTCGCCGCACTTACACTGTGTGGGCAGCAGGAGGCACTGTGGCAACATCTGTGACAATCCTGACTAGATACTGGGTGTGCTGGCTCATTTAACCCTCACAACAACCTAATGAGTTAGAGACTCTTACTTATTATACCCTTTTAATAGACAGAGAGACAGCATAAAGAAGTTAAATAACTTGTCCGGATTACACTGTGGTGGAGCCAGGATGGAAATCTGAGCACTCTGTTTCCAATGCATTCATTGGATTTATTGAGCACCTACTAGGTACAAGGCCTGTGCAATTCAATGGGGACATAAATAACAATATAAAAACAATATGTTCAGCCCAGCCAATCTGACTCATTGGTTGAGTGTCCACCCAAAAACCAGGGTTGATTCCCAGTCAGGGCACATGCCAGGTTGTGGGCTAGCTCCCCAGTAGGGGGCCTGCAGGAGGCAGCAGAGTGATGATTCTCTCTCATCATTGATGTTTCTATCTCTCCCCCTCCTTTCCTCTCTGAAATCAATAAAAACGTATTTAAAGAAAAAAATCAACAACTACTTAAAAAACAAAAACAATAAGGTCAGTAAGTTACCAACAATTATTAAATGCCCACAGGTTCCAGGCACAGAACTGTACATACATTAGTGGTAAAAATAGTGATGAAAATAATGATGCTGGGGATAATAATAAAGTTAAACTAGGTGCACGTTTTGTGTTACTAGCTCATGGAATCTGAACATAAGGCCACCATTTTCTGCTCCATGGGATGAACCTGTACTCTGCACATGTCACAGAGAAGGAATTTGAGTTTAAGTGATTTTGCAAGGGAAAGAGTAGAAATTGAAGTATTTGGATTTGAACCTGGTCTTGTCCGTTTCCAAAGGCTTGGATGTCAGCTTGTTTTGCCATTCATTGCATAAACACTTACTTTTTAAACCAGGCAACTGGGTGGCACTGACCCTGAGCCCCCGCTCTGGTTCTGCGTTGCAGGTGGTGAAGGCCTTCATTGTCCTGACCCCACAGTTTCTGTCCCATGACCCGGACCAGCTCACCCAGGAGCTGCAGGAGCACGTGAAGTCGGTGACCGCCCCGTACAAGTACCCGAGGAAGGTGAGTGGGGCCCATGCTCGTGCCCTTCTGAACTCCACTTCCCCAAGTCTGGTCGGGTGGCCGGGAGATGCTGGAACCGAACATAGAACGAGCATTTTTCTCTGCAGAAGAAGCAATTGGGCTGAGGGGTGGATGCAGCCAACTGAATGGGAAGGAACCTCTGTTTTGGGTCAGAATCCCCAAAACGTGCTGCACATTACCCTGAGGGCAAAAAAATCATACCAGTGCCCAAAGCTACCCAAGGAGGGTATTTACCATCTTTCAAAATTTGAAAAAGACATCCAAATCAGCCACTTTTTAACTGATCTTACTCGTGATTCATACTAAGAAATATATTTGTATTGCCACTCAATACCTATGTACACAACAAACGAATGTTAACAAAATTATATATATCCTTAAAACATGCAGTTCATTCTTTTTTAGATACAAAATAATTAGCCCTTTACAAGCAATAAACATTAATATTTCAAGTAAAACGATTTTAAATATAATGTTACAAGCAATAAACAATATTTCAAGAAGAATTATTTTAAATATAATAATATTACAAAAACTGTACTAACATAGCATAATATCACAAAAGTTGTAGGAAATATTAAAAATTTGCAAATAACAGGATTCTATTCTAAATTTTTTTTCCTTTGGCTCTATTTTTATTCATCAGTTTATGTTGTTCATTATATTCCAAAAATGAGTGAGATCATGTGATATTTATCCTTCTCCGCCTGGCTCATTTCCCTTAGCATAATACTCTCCAGGTCCATCCATGCTGTTGCAAATGGTAAGAGTTCCTTATTTTTTATAGCAGGGTAGTATTCCATTGTGTAGATGTGCCACCATTTTTTAATCCACTCATCTGCTGATGGGCACTTAGGCTGTTTCCAAATCTTAGCTATTGTAAATTGTGCTGCTATGACCATAGGGGTGCATACATCCTTTCTGATTGGTGTTTCTGATTTCTTGGGATATATTTCTAGATGTGAGATTAATGGGTCAAATGGGAGTTCCATTTTTAATTTTTTGAGGAAACTTCATAGTGTTTTCCACAGTGGCTGCACCAGTTTGCATTCCCATCAGCAGTGCATGAGAGTTCCTCTTTCTCCATATCCTAGCCAGCATTTGTCATTTGTTAATTGGCTGATGATAGCCATTCTGACAGGTTTGAGATTGTACTTCATTGTCCTTTTGATTTGCATTTCTCGGATGATTACTGACTTTTAGCATGTTATCATATGTCTCTTGGCCTTCTGTATGTCCTCTTTTGAAAAGTGTCTATTTTGGTTTTTCCAATTTTTTATTGGATTTTTTATCTTTCTTTTGTTAAGTTGTATCAGTTGGAGATTAAACCCTTGTCTGAGATAGCATTGTCAAATGTGTTCTCCCATGCAGTGGGATTTCTTGTTGTTTTGTTGATGTTTTCTTTTGCTGTGCAAAGCTTTTTATATTGATGTAGTCCCATTTGTTTATTTTCTCCTTAGTTTCCACAGTCCTAGAAGCTGTATGGGTAAAGATATTGCTACAGCATAGGTCTGATATTTTGCTGCTTATGGATTCTTCTAGGATTTTTATGGTTTCCTGTCTTACATTTAAATCCTTTATCCATTTTGAGTTTATTTTTGTGTATGGTGTAAGTCCGTGGTTGGAAAACTGAGGCTCGCGAGCCATATGCGGCTCTTTGGCCCCTTGAGTGTGGCTCTTAGGCCAGCTTAGGAGTACCCTAATTAAGTTAATAACAATGTACCTACCTATATAGTTTAAGTTTTAAAAATTTGGCTCTCAAAAGAAATTTCAATCATTGTACTGTTGATATTTGGCTCTGTTGACTAATGAGTTTGCCAACCACTGGTGTAAGTTGATGATCTAGTTTCATTTTTTTTTTTTGCATAAATTGTTCCAATTATTCCAACACCATTTATTGAAGAGACTATCTTGACTCTATTGTATGCTCTTGCCTCCTTTGGCAATTATTAATTGAATATACTGGCTTGAGTTGATTTCTGGGTTCTCTGTTCAGTTCCATTGGACTATATGTCTATTCTTGTGCCAGTACCAGGCAGTTTTCAGAACAGTGGCTTTGTAATATAGCTTGATATTTGGTATTGTGATCCCTCCAAATTTGTTCTTCTTTCTCAGGATTGCTGAGGCTATTCAGGGTCTTTTTTTTTATTCCATACGAATTTTTGGAGAGTTTGTTCAATGCCTGTGAAATATTCCGTTGGTATCTTAATAGGGATTGCATTGAATCTATAGATTGCTTTGGGTACTATGGACATTTTAATGATGTTGATTCTACCAATCCATGAACATGGTATATTCTTCCATTTGTTTATGTCTTCCTCTATCTCTTTTTTAAACGTCCTGTAGTTTTCTGAGTACAGGTCTTTTACCTAGTTAGTTAAGTTTATATCTCAGTGTCTTAATTTTTTATTGCAATGGTAAATGGGATTCTTTTTTTTTTACTGTTGAAATTATTTATTTTGTTGTTTTTTTAATATTTTTTTATTGATTAAGGTATTACATATGTGTCCATATTGGGATTGTTTTTTTAATTTCTCTTTCTGAGAGTTCATTATCTATACTAATAAAAGGGTAATATGCTAATTAGACCAGGTTGACTGGACGTCAGACTTCCTTCTGGACAGTTAGGGGGTGACCAGGCCAGCTGCGGAGTAGTTACAGGAGACCAGGCTGGCAGGGGGTAGTTAGGAGGCAACCAGGCAGGCAGGGGGGCAGTTAGTGGATGACCAGGCCATCAGGAGGGTATTTAGGGGGGACCAGGCTGGCAGGGGGGCAGTTAGGGGGCAACCTGGCTGGCAGGGGGGCAGTTCAGGGATGATCAGGCCAGCAGGGACTAGTTAGGGGGTGACCAAGCCTGCAGGGGAGGGCAGTTGGGGGCAACCAGGCCTGCAGGGGAGGGCTGTTGGTGGCGATCAGGCTGGCAAGAGGAGCAGTTAGGTGTCAATCATGCTGGCAGGGGAGTGGTTAGGTATCAATCAGGCCAGCAGGGGAGCAGTTAAGGGGCTATCAGGCTTGCAAGCAGAGTGGTTAGGGGCAATCAGGCAGCCAGGCAGGTGAGTGGTTAGGAGCCAGCAGTCCTGGATTGTGAGAGGGATGTCTGACTGCCAGTTTATGCCTAATCCCACTGGCAGTTGGACATCCCCCAAAGGATCCCGGATTGGAGAGGGTGCAGGCTGGACTGAGGGACACCCCCCCCCCCCCCCCGCCATCCCCCGAGCATAAATTTCATACACCGGGCCTCTAGTCCAATATAATAAAAAGCTAATATGCAAATTGACCAAACAGCAGAATGACTAGTCGCTATGACATGCACTGACCACCAGGGGGAAGACGCTCAATGCAGGAGCTGCTTTTTTCAACCCGAAGGGAGACAAGCTCCTGATTACTCTGAACTCCAGTCTGGAGACCCAAACTCCTACGGGGAGAAGTTGGACTGTCTACGGTCACAGAGTGAGGCTGGCTTTCTTGCAGAGGTGTGCACAGCAATCATTGTTTACTGCGTTGGGGCGCGGGGCACGGGGACTTGGAAATGCAGAAACACAGAGACGGCTGACTGGCAGCCATTGGTGTTTGCCACACCCTAGCCTAATGACTCCCTGAGACCCCTTCCCACACAATCTACAAACCTACCCAAGCTCCATTCAGCGGCTTTTGCATATAAATGGCCTACCCTATGGCAGCTTAACCTAACAAACTGCAGCTCTGGTCAGACAGCTTCAAAACCTCCAAACCCCAAGCAAAGAGAAGAAAACTGTAGTTCTCACTGTAGCTCCTGTTGGGTGGCCTCAGACAGTAGCTGACCTGCACCCCATTGGAGATCCAGAAGCTATTGTATCTAGTGGTCAGAGTGAAAAAACATCAGATTTCAACTACTCACATCCATAAGTGACACATTCAAGAGGCAGACTCAGTGAGCACCAAAGCCGCACTGAAACAATTCCTGCCCCATAAGCGTGTCTCCAGCACAGCAGTTCTTCCATTATAGACACAGCAGGTCCTCACAGCCCATTGGCCTGGAGGTCAATTCCTCCCAGTGATACCAACAACAATCAAGACTTAACTACAACAAGGCTGTACACACAGTCCACAAAGGGGTGCACCAAGAGTGTCCACCTCAGGTAACTGGGAGGCCAACCCACAGGGCCATATAGGACAGATAGCAAACAAAGCCACCCTGCCAACTCAGGGAAGCAGTGAAAATGCGGAGAAAAAGAAACAGATCACAAATGAAAGAAATGAGGAAAACAAAAAACTGGATATATAGAGTTCAAAACCACAGTTATAAGGTTTTTCAAGAATTTCCTAGAAAAGGCTGATAAATTTAGCAAGACCCTCGAGGATATGAAAAAGGACCAACTAGAAATTAAACATACACTGACTGAAATAAAAAATATTATACAGAGACCCAACAGCAGACTAGAGAAATGCAAGAATCAAGTCAAAGATTTGAAATACAAAGAAGCAAAAAACACTCAACCAGAAAAGCAAAAAGAAAAAAGAATCCAAAAGTATGAAGATAGTGTAAGGAGCCTCTGGGACAACTTCAAGCGTACCAACATCAGAATTATGGGGATGCCAGAAGAAGAGAGAGAGCAAGATACTGAAAACCTATTTGAAGAAATAATGACTGAAAACTTCCCCCACCTGGTGAAAGAAATAGACTTACAAGTCCAGGAAGTGCACAGAACCCCATACAAAAGGAATCCAAAGAGGACCATACCAAGACACATCATAATTAAAATACCAAGAGCAAAAGACAAAGAGAGAATATTAAAAGCAGCAAGAGAAAAACAGCTAGTTACCTACAAGGGAGCACCCATATGACTGTCAGCTGAATTCTCAACAGAAACTATGCAGGCCAGATGGGAGTGGCAAGAAATATTCAAAGTGATGAATAGCAAGAACCTACAACCAAGATTACTCTACCCAGCAAAGTTATCATGAAGAATTGAAGGTCAGATAAAGAGCTTCACACATAAGAAAAGGCTAAAGGAGTTCATCACCACCAAACCAGTATTTTATGAAATGCTGAAAGGTATTATTGAAGAAGAACAAGGAGAAGGAGAAGGAGAAGGAGAAGGAGAAGGAGGAGGAGGAGGAGGAGGAGGAGGAGGAGGAGGAGGAGGAGAAGGAGAAGGAGAAGGAGAAGGAGAAGGAGAAGGAGAAGGAGAAGGAGAAGGAGAAGGAGAAGGAGAAGGAGAAGGAGAAGGAGAAGAAAAAAGTAAAGATAAAAATTATGAACAACAAATACATATCTATCAACAAGTGAATCTAAAAAGCAAGTGAATTAAAAATCTGAGGAACAGAATAAACTGGTGAATATAATAGAATCAGGGGCATAGAAAAGGAGTGGACTGATAATTCTGAGGGGGGAAGGGGTGTGGGAGGTTCAGGAAGAGACTGGACAAAAATCATACACCTATGGATGAGGACAGTGGGGGGAAGGTAAGGACAGAGGGTGGGGTGGGAACCGGGTGGAGGGGAGCTATGGGGAGAAAAAGGAGAAACAGTTGTAATAATCTGAACAATAAAGATTTATTAAATTTAAAAAAAGAGAGAAGCAGCCACCACGTAGGTACCTGCCAGGTGCTGTCAGAGATGGACAGAGAGGGTGGCCAGGCTCAGAGGTTCTGACTCTCCTGTGAGAGGTGCCATGCTTCCCTCCACCACATTTCATTGGTCAGAGCACGTCACAGGCTGCAGCAGCTCCAGGGGGTCAGGAGGAGGACCTGACACACTTGGCCCCCACCATTGAGGCCACCACCTGCTACAGCCTATTCGAGGACATGCAGGGTGAAGAGAGGAGTGGGGACGGGTAGGAAGTGACAGCAGGACTCAGGATGGTTCGCTTTCTCCTCACCCAGGTGGAGTTTGTCCCTGAGCTGCCCAAAACCGTCACTGGCAAGATCAAACGGAGTGAACTTCGGGAAAAGGAGTTCGGTCAGATGCAACCGCAGTAAATTCAGCATCCTTCTGAGTGTGACCTTGGGCACACGCCTGGCTGCCGCGGTGCCCCCACATGGCTGGGCGAGGTGGGGGTGCTGAGGGCTGATTGGGAAAGGCCCAGGACTGCCAGCATTCCACATTTCTGTTCTTTTAAGTTCACATCAGTCACTACCCTGCCTCCAAGGCTCTTGTTCCTTTGGATTGCCCAGGCTGGTGCTCAAATTGGGGCTGAAGATAATAAAGCGCTGACATCGCCATCAAGGGTGATCCTGTGTTGTGCATTCATCATGTACATGAACCTATGGTAAATGCGGTCCCTCCTTGCCCTCCCCCCTCCCCTTAGAGAGAGCACAGGGCCTGGTTCTCGCTCCTGTTGCCTCCCGCACATACCCCAGTGTTCCCAAGTGGCCCTGCACGTCCAGTAGAGGTCCAGGACCCAGAGATCCGGGAGTGATGCTCCAAGCAGCCCAGGCACCTGCCTCAGCTAGGTCCCAGCCTAGGCCCGGTTTGGGCAAGTGAGTGACCTGCTCTCCAGGGACCAGAGTTCCACAGGACTCTCCCAGGCTTCTCCAGAGGTGCCCAGTTCCTCATTCCCAGGAGGGGCCAGGAGCCTAGGAGTCTTACCCCTCAGCTTTCCCCCATGTGCACCCAACCACGAATTCCTTCCCAGGGATCCAGGATCTTCCAGCCCTTATCCCAGGGCCCAGAGTCCTCCCTAAAAACTCCCCCTCCACACTCTTTAAGTTCTTTCTGCCATCAGAGTCTTCTCCAATCCCTCCCCCAACCTGGGCATGGGGTTCTATGAACTGACCCTTCACTTCATCCATCCTTGGGATGGGACCCCCTGGGGCTCATCACAGGCTGGGAGGAGCAGGGGCAGAAGAGGCTCAGCCTGGGGGTGAGGAAGAAGCACATATTGTCTCCTTCTCCCTCACTGCTGGGAGTCACTCTTAGGGAGATTGCCTCTAAGGCCGTTTGCCAGGGGGCACAGACACACAAACACACTGGGAAATATACAGATACTGTTTGGGGGTGAAGTACGCTTTTAGCCTGTTTTTTTGGTTTTTGTGGGGGGTTTTTTGTTTGTTTTTGTTTTTTGTTTTTTGTTTTTGTTTTTGTTTTTGTCTGGGAAGCTTTTAATTTAACCATCTATTTTGAATGACAGCCTTGCTAGATATAGTAATCTTGGTCTCAGATCCTTGCTTTCCATTACCTTGAGTACTTCATGCCATTCTTGTCTGGCCTGTGCAGTTTCTGATGAGAAATCAGGTGTCAGCTTTATGGGAGCTCCTTTGTAGGTAACAGTTTTCTTTTCTCTTGCTGCCTTTAGGATTCTCTCTTGGTCTTTAATTTTTGGCATTTTAATTATGATGTGCCTGGTCATGGGCCTGTTTGCGTTCTTGCTTGGGGTTCTCTGTGACTTTTAATTACCAGGTTAGGGAAGTTTTCTGCCATTATTTCTTCAAACATATTCTCTGTCCCTCCCTTCCTTTCTGCCTCTTGCGGCATACCTACTATGTGAAAATGGTTGAGAGATTCACGAGTCAGGAAACAAAAGACAGAGAGTCAGGCTGGTTAAAAGGGGGAGGTTTTAATCTTGCGCTAGCGGGCTAAATTCGATGGTCCGAGGGTGGGCCAGGGAAGTTGGGGCCAAAAAGAGTGTGTCGGTACTTCCTTTATACAGCTGTTTAATGGAGGGATGCGGGGGGGGGGGGGGGGGGGAGGGCAGAGGGCATGAGCAGTGTAATTTCCGCCTGGGGCCAGGGGTCCAGGAAGGTGCCAGTTATCTGCCTCACCATCTACCTTGCGGCTGCATGCATTGGCTCTGGACTTCCCCACCAGTGGGGCCGGTCTATGTCCCTGCCTCAACTTAACATCCCGGCCTTTTGGTGATAGGGAGCACCAAAATCGTCCTAGCTACTTCCTGCTGACCAGGTGCGAAGAGGGTGGGGGATGTTAAAGGCCAGGGTCAAGCAGAGGCGAGTCGGAGGGCAGCCAAGTGTAGGGGTGGAGCAGGAGCTGGTTTACAGTCACCCGTGACATTTCCGCGATCAGGGAGCAGATGAATTTGAGGAGGCAGGGGGCTAGGGAAAAAAAGACACAGATGAGAATTAGGGGCCCTATCAGGGGTAGGATCCAGGTAGCTAAAGGGTTTTGGAGCCAACTAAAAAGAGAGTTGTCCCAGGAGCGGCTTGCATGTAATTCTTCACTCAGCTCAGTCAGGGTCTGCAGGTTCTGTTCCACACACTCATTGATGTAGTAGCAGCATTCTTCTTGAAGGAACATGCAGGTTCCCCCTTTTTCTGCAGTAAGAAGGTCTAGGGCCCGTCGGTTCTGCAGGGCTATTTGGGCTACCGATGTTACTTGCTGCTGCAGGGAGGCTAAGGAGGTGGTAGTAGACTCCAGGGCTATCTGGAGTTTGTCATTGAAATCCAGAGCAGAGATTATGCTGTTCCCAAGGGCCCTCCCCCACCTCACCCTGGCTAGGCCTACTGAGGCAGCGATACTTACCCCTATCATGACAGGGAGAAAGGCGACCCGGCGGGCCCGGGGGTGGGATGAAGGGAGCAACCAGGCAAGCTCCGACTCTCCATACAAGGTTAGCTGGGGAACTACTGTGACCCCGAAGCAAGGCCCGGGGTCAGAGGAGTTTATGCAGTTGCTTAAGGTGCCATTGCACCAAAAAAAAGGTACCTGGGCTGGCCTTGGTGGGACTGGCTGCAGTGTGGTTTTGGGTACAGTTCCAAGTGACCCATCCCCCTGTTACCGGGTTGCTGGTCTGGTAGCATATCTGCGGGGGCAAGGTGGGTTCTGGAGTTTCAGGTTCCTAGAGGGGAATGCCAGCCAGGGGAGGCTGACATTCACCTTGTCCCTGGGTTCCTGGAGGAGTCATGAGCTGGACGGCAGCCAGCAAAGGTCTTTGGAGAGAGACGTATAGAAAGCAGTGTGAGACATTGGGCAGGGTGCGGGTCTCGTTAAGGAATAGTAGAGTGTGTTGGATAAGTTGGAGCCAAGAAGACAGGACTTCTACCCAGGGAGAATCAGGCAGCTTCCCTTTAAGGGACTGTTTGGCTTGTAGGATGCTGTTGGAGACCTGGATTTGGGCCTGGGCCATGACATATTCCCGGGAGATGTAGATGGTCCCTGAAGGGGTTGAGCTCCAACCACTCCCATATAGTTTTCCCATAACGCCCGCAACTCATCACTGGTTCCAGGGGTCCCGGACCCCGATGTTGAAGGTCCCGTCCTTCCAGAAAAAGGGGCCAGACCTGACCTCATTGTAGGCATCATGGATGACACAGCCTGACCAGCGGCAACCCCCATAGGTGTTGGTGTCTTGATTACACCTGTCTGGGTTCTGCTGGTCATAAGCAAAGCAGGCATATGGTCGGCCATCGTTGGACACTGACCGGAGGTCGACAGCAATCAGGATCTCCTCCTGGCATCCGACCAGGGGGCAGTCCTGAGATCCTACCTGCTGGGTGACTTGTGTGCTGTCCTGGTTGTAGGTTTCACGCACCTTGAACCTCCACACATAAGCAGGTGAGGGTGGGTGTAGGTTGCCCAGGGCTGGGAGGAGAAGGAGGAGCGGGAGGGTGGCTAAGGCGGAACTTAGTGGGGCCCAACACCTCACATTTATAGAAGTCATGCTGCTCCAGGGTCCTCTTGATTCTGGAGAGGTGGTGCCCCGATGGATCGCCAAGTAGTTTGGCCGCGGTGGGGGTTGTGATGATTACAGTGTGCGGTCCCATCCACCTGGGCTCCAAGGCCTTGGGATGTAGATTCTTAGGGAGGACTGAGTCCCCCGGATGGAGGGCTGGTCCTCAGGAGCCTTAGTCGGCTGGTTCTGGCCTGGGCAGAAACCTGTTAGTGTGTCCCCGGAGTAGCTGACTGAGTAAAGACAGATATGGAAGATAAGAGCCTTAGTCGGCTGGTTCTGGCCTGGGCAGAAACCTGTTAGTGTGTCCCCGGAGTAGCTGACTGAGTAAAGACAGATATGGAAAGGAAGACCCTCCAGGGGAGGAGGGTCAGTAGGGAGACGATGGTTGAGCAAGAAGGGTCTCCCATATAGGAGTTCCAAAGGGCTTAAGAAGGTGGGGCTCCTTGGTGTAGCCCAGATTCTGGTCAGGGCCATGGGCAGGAAGTCCGGCCAGAAGCTACGAATTTCTAGAGAGAGTTTAGTTAGATGGTCTTTAAGGAGGCCGTTGACCCTCTCGACCTTACCCGATGATTGTGGGCAGTAGGGTATGTGCAGTTTCCAGGAGATGCCAAGACCCTTGATATAAAAGCTGGGCTGCTGAACGACCCTTGATATAAAAGCCGGGCCGTTGTCTGATTGTATGGAGGTGGGGAGGCCGAACCTTGGGATTATGTGTGTTATTAGGGTCTCAGCCACTACCTCCGCAGTTTTCTTGCGGGTAGGGAAGGTCCCTACCCACCCTGTCAGGTTGTCTACCATGGTAAGCAGATATTTGGTCTTCTTGTGGGGAGGCATATGGGTGAAGTCTACCTGCCAGTCCTGCCCTGATAGGTGTCCCCTCATTTGATGGGTAGGAAAGTTGGGGTGCATTCCTCCCTGGGGTGAGACAGCTGCACACGTGGAGCAGGAGGAGCAGGAGGAGCAGGCACTCGTGACTGCCTCTCACAGTGTGGATGAGGTGAAGAGGGGTTCGAGGAACCTCCAAAGTGCCAGTGGTCCAATGTGCAATGACCGGTGGACTTGTTGGGCAATGGCCCCTACCTGAGCCTTGGGAAAGGCAATTTTGTTATTTATGAAGATCCATCCCTCAGGACAAGAAGAGCCTCCCCATTGTAGGAGTTTATTTTTTTCTTTTTCTGTATACTGAGGGGTAATGGAGGGAAGGGAAAGGAATAGGACCAGGGCTGGGGACCCTTCACGCTGAGTTAAGCCTCTGGCCACCGCGTCTGCTCGGGCGTTTCCCCGCGTAACCATCGAGGAGTCAGTCTGATGGCCTTGGCAGTGTATGATGGCTACCTGGGAGGTAAGGCATCAAGTAAGTGGGTTATGAGTCTAGCATTGATAATAGGTGAGCGTTTAGTAGAGAGAAAGCCCCTCTCCCTCCAAATAACCGCATGGCAATGGGCTATCAGAAATGAATATTTGGAGTCCATATATATGTTTACCCTCCTCCCTTTGGCCAGATGTAGGGCGCGGGTCAGCACAATGAGCTCGGGCTTTTGAGAGATGGTACCCTCTGGGAGCCGGGCCACCTCCAGGGTCCGCTCGGGTGTTACTACTGCATAGGAGGCTTTCCGACGTCCCTGGGGGTCTAGGCACGAGCTTCCATCCACAGAGTTAAGTCAGGATTAGAGAGAGGAAGATCTGAGAGTCCTGCCCAAATTGAGTGAGGGCCTCGACGACCTCGGGGCAGGAGTGCGTTGCCACAGGTTGGGTGGAGTCAATGGGAAGGAGAGTGGCTGGGTTCAGAGCTGGGGACTGGGTCAGGGAGATGTCAGGATTCTCGAGGAACAGGAGATGGAGTTCCTGCATGCGAGAGGGGGCAAGGAGAGATGAGGATCGGTGTGACAGAAGATCCTGTAGTCTATGAGTGGAGAAGACCTGTAAGGGTTGCTGGAGGCAGATCTTCTGGGCCTCCTTGGTGAGACCAGCGGCTGCAGCCAGAGCCCAGTGGCAGGGCTGACATCCCCGAACTGTGGGATCAAGCTGTCTGGACAGGTAGGCTACGGGGGTGAAGGCTGGCCTTAGGGGCTGGGTGAGGACCCCCATAGCTATTCCCTGTTTCTCATCAGTAAATAGTTGGAAAGGCTTAGCGATGTCCAGGGGAGAGAGAGGAGGAGATGCCAGAAGGGCATCCCGGAGCTTAGAAAAAGCCTGGCGAATGAGGGAGGGTGAGGAGAGGGGGCTACTGGTGTTTCTTTAGCGGCCTGGTATAGAGGCTTAGCTAGGACAGCAAAATTTGGGACCCAATGGCGGAAGAATCCTACCAGCCCTTGAAAGGACAAGATCTGTTCCGCAGAAGTGGGAGGCTGTAGGTCTCATATTGCCTGTGCTCGGTCAACTGTCAGTCCTCGGGAATTGGGTGTCAGACAGATCCCCAAGTAAGTGACAGTGGGGGCCGACAGTTGACTTGGCAGGGGACACACAGTATCCTTTGTCCCCTAAAAAGTTGAGGAGGCCAGCTGTCTGCCTCTGAGAAATGTCTAAAGAGAGGCAGCAGAGGAGATTATCTACATACTGGAGAAGAGTGCTGGGTTCTAACGAGCATTGTTGGAGGTCTCTGGCTAAGGCCTGGCCAAACAGATGAGGACTGTCTCTGAACCCCTAGTGCAGGACCGTCCAGGTGGGTTGGTGGGATAACTGCTCGTCTGGGTCCTCGCAAGTAAATGCAAACAGATGGTAAGAGTCTGGATCCAGAGGGATGGTAAAGAAGGCATCCTTGAGGTTGAGAACAGAAAAGTGTGTGGTACCAGATGGGATGCGGGAAAGGATGCGTGTAAGGATTGGGGACCACTGGGTGGATGGGGACCACTGCTTCATTGATTAGTCGGAGGTGCTGCACCAGCCGGTAGGTCCCGTCTGCCTTCCTAACAGGGAGGATGGGGGTGTTGCAGGGAGAGTCGATAGGTATGAGGAGACCCTCCCCAGAAGCCGAGTAATGAGGGGTTTGAGCCCTCAGCGATGAGTTAGGGAGATAGGAAACTGCAGATGGGAGGGAAACGAGGTGGGGTCCTTAAGTCTGATCCTGACTGGGGTATGATGTCTAGTAACCACTGGGGTAGAGGTATCCCATACTATTGGGTCAACAAGGGACGCAGGCAGTGGGGGATCAGCGTTCCCATGAAGGGAGGGGTCAGGAGCGGAAGAAGCAGGGAGGCTGAAGGGCTCCGAGTGAGCTTCAGAGTGGCCCCTAGTTTGGTGAGGATATCTCATCCTAAAAGGGGCATGGGGCACGAAAGCATAACTAGGAATGAGTGGGTTATAGGACTATCATCGAGAAGACAGGGAAGGGGCCCAGTGGCCAGTGGGCAGGTGGATTTGCCGTCAATACCCATGACCGAGATCGTGGAAGGGAAAAGTTGCCCAGGAAAGGAAGGCAGGACAGAGAAGGTAGCCCCCGTATTGACCAGGAAGGAGATTGGCTTACCCGCTACCTTGAGCGTTACCCTGGGCTTGGCGAAGGTGATGGGGGACATCGAGTCTGGGCATCTTCAGTCTTCAGCCAGTCCCAGCATGGCCAGCAGCGGGTCATGACCTGGAAGGGTGGCCCCTTTACGCTGAGACACAGAGGGCCCGTCACTTTTCCAGGGGCAGTCACTTTTCCAGTGGCCATTTTAACTGCACACCAGGCAGGGATTGGTTGGAGCCCGGGGCCGGGGGCACTGCTCTGCCCAGTGGCCTTCATTTCCGCACTTAAAGCATTCCCCAGTTCTCGTTGCACCCCCACCAAGCACAGTCCCATTGGGACCATGCGTGGCTTCCTTCAGCCTCAGAGCTGCAACCAAGGCTTGGGTTTGCAGGTTCACCTTTTGTCGAAGGCGGGCCTCCCGATCCGACTCTGCTTGCTCCTCACGAGCATTAAAAACCTTAAAGGCCGCATTCACTAGATCCCAGACTGAAGTCTGAGGGCCATCCTCTGCCTTTTTTTCACTTTTTTCAAATATCTGGGACCAACTGCGAAATGAAGTGGGTGGCTAAAACTGTTGCTCTGGCTGGGGACTCAGAGTCCAGATGAGTATATAAGGTCAGAGCCTCAGGAAGCCTGTTAAGGAAGACTGCGGGGTTCTCATCTGGTCCCTGAGTAACTTCCCTCAGCTTGTCAAAATTAACTACCTTGTGGGAGACGGCCTGTAGGCCAGCTATCAGACATTGGAGCATCTGGTCATGACGTCAGCGCCTGTTTCACCCTTCAGGGGTATCTATTTGGTACTCCCAGCCTGGTTCCTGATGAGGAACGGCCTGGGCCCCCACCGGCATAGAGGCATCTTTAAGGTGGATCTGAGCTGCTCCTAAGACTCTTTCCCTTTCATCTGATGTTAGGGTGGAAGAGAGAATGACATGGATGTCATGCCAGGTGAGGTCATAGGCCTGAGAAAGGTATCAGAATTCCTTGATGAACACAGTGGGGTTGGCGGAAAAGAACCCCAGCCGCTCCTCAATCTGGGAGAGATCCAACAGAGAGAAGGGAACATGGACCCTGACCACTCCCTCAGCTCCTGCAACTTCCCGGAGGGAGCAGAGGAGAGGAGGAGCCCAGGAGCGGTGCGCCTGCTGACTGGGGAAGCAGGCGGGGGTGGGGGAAGGGGAAGGTCAGCAGGTAAGGGAGAAGGCTCTGGGGGAGGGATGACGGAGGGAGGTCGGGGAGTGAGGATGGGGGAAGGGAGGGAACGGACAGCAGGGCGGAAGGAGTGATGGGGTATGGAGGTGGACAAGTCGGAGGGGAGAAGAGATTCTCAGGGGGCTCAGATAAGGCGGAAAGTGGAGGGGTGTCAGTAGGCAGAGGGGGTTTCTTGCAAGCTAGGAGAACCTGGGCTGTGGAACAGAAGGAGCAGAGGGAGGGACGGGAGCGCAGATAGAAAAAGGCCTGGACATATGGGACCTCGGGCCACTTTCCGGCTTGCCAGCAAAAGTTACTGAGGTCAGTGAGGATGTTGAAATCGAAAGTCCCATTCTCGGGCCATTTTGATCTATGGTCCAATTCATACTGAGGCCATGCCACATTGCAGAAGTAAATGAGGCGTTTAGGACGCAGATCCTGGAAAGGCCTAGCTTAGCCAGATTCTTGAGGAGACACCCTAGAGGTGTGCTAGGATCCGGTTTAGATTTTTGATTACCCATACTGAAAACCTGGGGTCAGTAGCCGAGGCTAAGGACCAGCGTCCCAGTCTTTGAGCCAAGGCTACGGACAGGGAACCCGAGGGGCGGCAGGGGACGTCTCCCCTACCTCCTGGCGTCCGGACGGAGGCCAAAAGGCCAGCGAACCAAGGGGTGGCAGGAACATCTCTGCTGCCTCCCAAGGTTCAGAAACCCTCCTGGAGGGGCCTGGAGGGCTATGCCCGGGAGGCAATCTCTGACCTGGGCCGTGGTTTACAGACAGACGCTAGGGAACGACCACCAGGGATCAGCATGGGCCAGAACTTACCACAGACACTGCCCATCCTAGGGAGAGGCCTGAGGGTCCTGAGCCACGAGGAGAGAAGAGGGGGGCACCCTGGACCGTGAACAGTAAGATGGAATGCTCGCCCCTCCCAGGTTTCATGGCACCAAAGGAGAGATTTGTGATGCAGGAAACAAAAGACAGAGGGTCCAGCAGTTAAAAGGGGAAGGTTTTAATCTTGCGCTACTGGGTGAAATTCACTGGTCCGAGGGTGGGCCAGGGAACTTTGCACCAAAAGGTAGTGTCAGTACTTCCTTTATACAGCTGTTTAGTGGTGGGGAGGGCGAGGAGGGCATGAGTGGTGTGGAATTTCCGCCTCGGGCCTGGGGTCCAAAAGGCACCAGTTATCTGTATCACCATCTACCTTGCGGGGGCCGGTCTATGTCCGTGCCTTGACCTAACAATTGTTACGGTTTCATGTTGTCCCACTGTTCCCTTAAGCTGTCCTCCTGTTTTTTAATGGTTTTTCTTTTTGGTTCTCTGATTGAGTGATTTTTTCAACTCCGTCTTATAATTCACTGATTCCATCCTCAGCTTCCCCTAATCGGCTGTATATTCCTTCCAATGTGTTATTTATTTGTGCTATGTCATTCTTTATTTCTGTTTTCAGAGTCAGAGTTACTATATCTTTTTTTTTCATGTGTTGAGCATCTTTACCATCATTACCCTGAACCCTGTTTCACATAAATTTCTTATCTGTGCTTCATTTATCTCTTCTTTTGAAGAATTCTCTTGGGGGTTGTTTCTTTGTCTCCTCATTTTGGCTGTGTGTTTGGATTTGTGACTGTGTATTAAGTAGATCTGCTACACTTCTCAATCTCTAGTGCACAACAGCATCAAACACTATTTCTGACTAATTAGAACCGGCAAAGACTTTAAGCCTCCAGGAACCGCTTCTGCCTGCAAACTGAAAGGATTCTGACTTGAATTGCCCACAGGCAATCATTCTCAGGTGTGGCGAGAGGATGTTTTGTGTGTGTGTGTGTGTGTGTGTGTGTGTGTGTGTGTGTGTGTGTGTGTGTGTTTTCAACAGGATGGGGTAGTTGCTTCTACCTGAAGGCTAACTGTTATTTTTAGTCTCTTTAGTGGCCTCAGGAACTCAGCACTGTGGGCAAGGTGATTCCCAATAGTGTGGGTCAACTGTCTTCCCCCTGGTAAAGCCTGCTGCATACCAAATGTCTGTGTGGGAAAGATGTCCTCTGCTGCATAGGGGACTGACTCAGCACAGGAAACCATGGTGTCTGCCTTCCGAGCTCTAACCCCAGAGCCTCTGATCCTGGCTTCTGCTCCCACAGCTTCAGTCCACTCTGCCCTCCCTCTGCCTGAGCACAAAGTGGGTGGCTCCACAGGGAATTTTGTGTGTTAGCCCTTTGAGAGAGTGCCTGAATTTCCAGCATCTCTCCCAGGCACACAGCAACCCCACTGCTTTTCACCCAGATGTTATGTGGGTACCCTTATCAGTTCTGGTACTCTTTACTCAGGGGGTGAGCAGCTTAGGGATTAGACCCCAGAGTTCTCAGTGGCAAACCCCACAGCTGAGATATCTCTCCAGAACTTTAGTTGCTCTCTGTGGATACCCTGCGTGCTCTTTCCCTGCTCCACCCTTGCTACCAGTCTCTATGTAGTCTCCACTTTGGGTCCTCCATTATCAGGTTTCTCTCTAGCGAGTCTTCCATTGATTATTAAGGCAGTTTTTCCATATTTTATTTCTACTAGGTGTACCAGTTAATAATGGCAAATTTTGTAATCAAAGAAAACACAATAATTTCTAAAGAAACATCAAAAGTATTTTATGCAAAGTAATGTCCATTGCTAGCTACACAATTCCCCATCTTTCAGGTAATTTGTGGATACCATCCCAAGAGAACTTTTCTCTCTTTTTTTTTAAGATTTAATTTATTTTACTTATTTTTTAATTTTTATTTTATTGTTTAAAGTATTACACATAGTAGCACATATATCTCCTTTTTTTCCCCAGTGATCTTCCCCCACCCTCCCCTACCCCCTATCGCATGCCCTCAATCCACCCACCCCCATTGTCTTGTGTCCATTGGTTGTGCTTATATGCATGCATACAAGTCCTTCGGCTGATCTCATTCCCTCCCTCCCCGACACTCCCCAGCCTTCACGCTGTAGTTTGATAGTCTGTTCGATGCTTTACTGCCTCTGTATCTATCTTTTTGTTCATCCGGTTATAATGTTCTTTATTTTCCATAAATGAACGAGATCATGTGGTATTTTTCTTTCATAGCCTGGCTTATTTCACTTAGCATAATGCTCTCCAGTTCCATCCATGATGCTGCAAATGGTAAGAGTTCCTTCTTTTTTATACCAGTGTAGAATTCCATTGTGTAGATGTACCATAGTTTTCTAATCCACTCATCTGCTGATGGGCATTTAGGTTTTTTCCAAATCTAAGCTATGGTGAATTGTGCTGCTATGAACATAGGGGTGCATATATCCTTTCTGATTGCTGATTCCAGTTTCTTGAGATATATTCCTAGAAGTGGGATTACTGGGTCAAATGGGAGTTCCATTTTTTAGTTTTTTAAGGAAACTCCATACTGTTCTCCACAGTGACTGCACCAGTCTGCATTCCCACCAGCAGTGCACAAGGGTTCCTTTTTCTCCGCATCCTCCCCAGCACTTGTCATTTGTTGATTTGTTGATGATTGCCATTCTGACAGGTGTGAGATGGTACCGCATTGTTGTTTTGATTTGCATCTCTCAGATAATTAGTGACATTGAGCATGTTTTCATATGTCTCTTGGCCTTCCTTCTGTCTTCTTTCAAAAAGTATCTATTTAGGTATGTTACCCACTTTTTTATTGGATTATTTATCTTCCTTTTATTAAGTTGTATGAGTTCCCTGTAAATGTTGGAGATTAAACCTTTATCAGTGATAACATTTGCAAATATGTTCTCCCATACAGTGGGCTTTCTTGTTGTTTTGTTGATGGTTTCTTTTGCTGTGGAAAAGCTTTTTATTTTGATGTAGTCCCATTTGTTTATTTTCTGTTTAGCTTCCATTGCCCTAGGAGCTGTATCGGTGAAGAAATTGCTTCAGCATATGTCTGAGATTTCTCTGCCTGTGGATTCCTCTAGTATTTTTATGATTTCCTGTCTTATGTTTAAGTCTTTTATCCATTTTGTGTTTATTTTCGTGTATGGTATAAGTTGGTGGTCTAGTATCATTTTTTTGCATGTATCTGTCCAATTTTCCCAACACCATTTGCTGAAGTGACTTTCTTATGTGAGTACCCTCCTCTCAGTTTTGGTTCTTTCTGCTGGGGAGCCCAGCTTGGGGATTAGAACCCAGAGTTCTCAGTGGCGCTCCCCCCCCCCCCAACCTCCCCAGCTGAGATATCTCTCTGGGACTTCAGTTGCTGTCCTTGGGGGCCCAGCCAGCCCTTTCACGCCTCCGCCCTTTCTACAAGTCTCTATAGGGTCTCCACTTTCAGTCTTCAGACATCAGGGTTCTCTTTTGCAAGTTTTCCTTTGATTATTCAGGAAGTTTTTCTGTATTTTAATTGTAATACCAGTTTGTTCCTGGGAGCATATCTGTGCAGTGTCCACTTACTCTGCCACCATTTTAAATCTCATCTGTGGCAGTTCATTCTTATTCTTTTTATTCTGCTGCATTTGTTTTTCTGTTTACATCTTTATTTATTGTCAGTCCTCACCTAAGGATATTTTTCTATTCATTTTTAAAGAGGCTGTAAGGGAGGGAGGGAGAAAGAGAGAGAAATACTGATGTAGAGAGACACATTAATTGGCTGCCTCCTGTACGCACCCCAACTGGGGCCTGGGATGGAAACTGCAATCCAGGTACGTGCCCTTCATCTGGAATCAAACCTGCGACCCTTCACTGTGTGGGCCCACGCTCCAACCACTGAACCAGGCCATCCAGGGCTGCATTTGTTTTAAATATTGGGTGAAAATAACAAAAATGTCCAATAGAGAAATTATTAAATGATGTGTTAAATAAAATATTCTCCTGTAATTGAATATGCTGTAGATTTTTTTATTTTTAACATAAAAGTACCACAATATATTATTAAGACAAAAAAAGCAGGCTATGAGAGAATATACATAATATTATTGTATTTGTTTATAAACAAAGTTTGAAATGATACATATACCAACAAGTGAACATTTCCTACATTGTCTGAATGTTTATAGTCAGTGCATGTTGTAAAGCTGTGTAGCTAACAGTTACTGAATATTTACGTCACGTGCCAGGCCCCGGATTAAATGTTTCACGTGCATTCTTATTTTATTTAATCCTCTCCGCAGCTTGAGATGGTCTAACCATGTATTTTACGGAGTTGAAATCGAGGCTCAGAGAATAGAGTTAATCCAGGCAGAGCTGGACCTCAACCCACGTGTCTCTAACAGCAGCAGCATTCTTGCTTTAATGTTAGGCTCTGCTGCCTCCTAGAGAGTAGAATAGGGGATGCATACCAGTTAGGATGGGTTAGATGTTACTGTAACAATCAGCCCCACTGCCAAATGGCTTATTGTAAGAAAGGCTCATGCCATATGCCCGCCCTGGTCTGCTGGGACCAAGATAGAGAAGCAGCCACCACGTAGGCACCTGCCAGGTGCTGTCAGAGATGGACAGAGAGGGTGGCCAGGCTCAGAGGTTCTGACTCTCCTGTGAGAGGTGCCATGCTTCCCTCCACCACATTTCATTGGTCAGAACACATCACAGGCTGCAGCAGCTCCAGGGGCTCAGGAGGAGGACCTGACACACTTGGCCCCCACCATTAAGGCCACCACCTGCTGCAGCCTGTTTGGGGGACGTGCAGGGTGAAGAGAGGAGTGGGGACGGGTAGGAAGTGACAACAGGACTCAGGATGGTTCGCTTTCTCCTCACCCAGGTGGAGTTTGTTCCTGAGCTGCCCAAAACCGTCACTGGCAAGATCAAACGGAGTGAACTTCGGGAAAAGGAGTTCGGTCAGATGCAACCGCAGTAAATTCAGCATCCTTCTGAGTGTGACCTTGGGCACACGCCTGGCTGCCGCGGTGCCCCCACATGGCTGGGCGAGGTGGGGGTGCTGAGGGCTGATTGGGAAGGGCCCAGGACTGCCAGCATTCCACATTTCTGTTCTTTTAAGTTCACATCAGTCACTACCCTGCCTCCAAGGCTCTTGTTCCTTTGGATTGCCCAGGCTGGTGCTCAAATTGGGGCTGAAGATAATAAAGTGCTGACATCGACATCAAGGGTGATGTGTTGTGCCCTAACTGGTTTGGCTCAGTGGATAGAAGGTCCGCCTGCAGACTGAAGGGTCCCAGGTTCCATTCTGGTCAAGGGCATGTATGTACCTTGGTTGTGGGCACATTCCCAGTAGGGGGTGTGCAGGAGGCAGCTGATCGATGTTTCTCTCTCACTGATGTTTTTAACTCTCTATCCCTCTCCCTTCCTCTCTGTAAAAATCAATAAAATAAAATAAAAAGAGTGATGCGTTGTGCATTCATCATGTACATGAACCTGTGGTAAATAGCGTCCCTCCTTGCCCTCCCCTCACCCCTTGGAGAGAGCACAGGGCTTGATTCTCACTCCTGTTGGCTCCTGCACACACCTCAGTGGTCCCATATGGCCCTGCACGTCCAGTAGAGGTCCAGGACCCAAAGTTCCAGGAGTGATGATCTAAACAGCCCAGACACCTGCCTCAGCTAGGTCCCAGCCTAGGCCCGGTGTGGGCAAGTGAGTGACCTGCTCTCCAAGGATCAGAGTTCCACAGGACTCTCCCAACCTTCTCTAGAGGTGGCCAGTTCCTCATTCGTAGGAGGGGCCAGGAGCCTAGGAGTCATACCCCTCAGCTTTCCCCCATGTGCACCCACCCACGCATTCCTCCCCAGGGATCCAGGATTTTCCTCCCTTCTCCCAGGGCCCAGAGTCCTCCCTAAAAACTCCCCCTCCGCACTCTTTTAGTTCTTTCTGCCATCAGAGTCTTCTCCAATCCCTCCCCCAACCTGGGCATGGGGTTCTATGAACTGACCCTTCATTTCATCCATCCTTGGGATGGGACCCCCAGAGGCTCATCACAGGCTGGGAGGAGCAGGGGCAGAAGAGGCTCAGCCTGGGGGTGGGGAAGAAGCACATATTGTCTCCTTTTCCCTCACCACAGGGAGTCAGTCTTAGGGAGGCTGTCTCTAAAGCCGTTTGTCAGGGGGCACAGACACACAAACTCACTGGGAAATATACAGATACCTCTTGGGGGTGATGTACTCCTTTAGCCTTTTTTTTTCTGGAAAGCTCTTTATTTAACTGTCTGTGGTGTATGATAGTCTTGCTGGATATAGTAATCTTGGTCTCAGTTCCCTGCTTTCCATTACCTTGAGCACTTCATGCCATTCCCGTCTGGCCTGTGCAGTTTCTGATCAGAAATCAGGTGTCAGCTTTATGGGAGCTCCTTTGTAGGTAACAGTTTTCTTTTCTCTTGCTGCCTTTAAGATTCTTTCTTGGTCTTTAATTTTTGGCATTTTAATTATGATGCGTCTGGTCATGGGCCTGTTTGGGTTCTTGTTTGGGTTCTCTGTGACTCCTGGACTTGTGTGACTTTTTTATTTACCAGGTTAGGGAAGTTTTCTGCCATTATTTCTTCAAACATATTCTCTGTCCCTCCCTTCCTTTCTGCCTCTTCTGGCACATCTGCTATTTAATATTGTTATGTTTCATGTTGTCTCACTGTTCCCTTAAGCTGTTCTCCTATTTTAATGGTTTTTCTTTTTGGTTCTCTGATTGAGTAATTTTTTTCAACTCCATCTTCTAATCACTGATTCCATCCTCAGCTTTCCCTAATCTGCTCTGTATTTCTACCAATGTGTTATTATTTGTGCTAGGTCATTCTTTATTTCTGTTTTCAGAGTCAGAGTTACTATATCTTTTTTTTTTTTTTCATGCTGTTGAGCAGTTTTACCATCATTACCCTGGACCCTGTTTCACATAAATTTCTTATCTGTGCTTCATTTATCGCTTCTTTTGAATAATTCTCTTGGTTTTTCATTTGGGGTTGTTTCTTTGTCTCTTCGTTTTGGCTGTGTGTTTGGATTTGTGACTGTGTATTAAGTAGATCTGCTAATCTCTGAATCTCTAGTGCAGAACAGCATCAAATGCTTTTTCTGACTAATTAGAACAGGCAAAGTGCAGAACAGCATCAAATGCTTTTTCTGACTAATTAGATCAGGCAAAGACTTAAAGCCTCCAGAGACCGCCTCTGCCTATAGATTGAAAGGATTCTGACTTGAATTGAGCTCAGGATATCATTCTTAGATGTGGCAAGAGGTTTTTGTTTGTTTTGTGTGTTTTTTCAACAGGGTGGGGTAGTTGCTTCTACCTGGAGGCTAACTGTTATTTTTAGTCTCTTAAGTGGCGTCAGGAACTCAGCACTGTGGGGCAAGGTGTTTCCCAATAGGATGGGTCAACTGTCTTCCCCCTGGCAAAGCCTGCTGCATAGCAAATGTCTGTGTGGGAAAGATTTCCTCTGCTGCATAAGGGACTGACTCAGCACAGGAAACCATGGTGTCTGCCTTCTGAGCTCTAACCCCAGAGCCTCCGATCCTGGCTTCTGCTCCCACTGCTCCAATCTGCTCTGCCTCCCCTCTGCCTGAGCACAAAGTGGGTGGTTCCACAGGGAATTTTGTGTGTTGGCCCTTTGAGAGGGTGCCTGAATTTCCAGCATCTCTCCCTGGCACACAGCAACCCCACTGCTTTTCACCCAGATGTTATGTGGATACCCTTCTCGGTTCTGTTACTCTTTCCTGGGGGGCCCATCTTGGGGATTAGACCTCAGAGTTCTCAGTGGCAAACTCCACAGCTGAGACATCTCTCTGGAAATTCGGTTGCTGTCTGTGGATGCCCGGACAGCCCTTTCCCACCTCTGCCCCTCCTGCCAGTCTCTATGCAGTCTTCACTTTTGGTCCTCCTTTATCAGGGTTCTCTCTTGCAAATCTTCTATTGATTATTAAGGCAATTTTTCCATATTTTATTTCTACTAGGTGTACCAGTTAATAATGCTGGATTTTGTAATCAAAGAAAACACAATAATTTTAAGAGAAACATTGAAAGTGCTTTATTCAAAGTAATGTTCATCACTAGCTACACATTTCCCAATTTTTCATGTAATTTGTGGATAACGTCCCAAGAGAACTTTTCTTGTTTTGAGGAAAACCATTCAGAGACCCAATTTTCCACTTCGTATGTTTTGAAGTGCTGCTCAGAAAGTGTGTGTGCCATCAATCAGAACAAGTGGTAATCTGAAGGAGCAAGTATGGTGAATACTGCGGGTGGGTTAAAACCTCCCAGGCAAGATATTTTAAGGTGTCTTTAACTGGTTTTGAAGTGTGTGATGGTACATCATCATGAAGCAAAATTACTTTGCCATGTCTTCTGGAACATTCTGGTTGTTTCATGATCAAAGCGTGGTTCAAAGTGATTATTTGTTGTCAGTAGCCTCTGCTCCAAGTTTGCCCATTTTGCTGGTTTTCCTCTTAAGGCCTTTTCCTTTTTTGGCATCTTAAGGAGTTGTTCTTCCTGTTTCTCCCCTTGAGGAGGCTAAAAGGGCTAATTCCAATGTAACCCTGATATTTGGGGCTAGTGATATGAATCCAAGCCAGTAAGCTCAGTGTACATTCCTGATAACCTATAATTAAGTCACTACCTCTTTCCCAGATACTGGTCTTGCAGAACAGGTTACAGAGGCCATTGGAATGTGGACAGTACACTGCCCAGAGGGAGGGCTCCTAACTCTGATGACAGGCCAGACCACCAGATATGGCCTGGAGACCCCCAACACCTGGGGGCCTTCTTGCAAGGCCCGAGAAAAGGACCAGAAGCATAATCCATGTTTGTGGGACAAAGATCACAGGGAGTGAGATATAAAGGAGGGCCCTATGCATGTTCCTTCACTCAGATTTGGAAGGCTGTTCCCTGAGTCTGCTGGCGTTATTAAACAGTGTCCCTCCTACTTCCTCAGAAGCGTCCTTGGTCTTCTTGGTCTTCTGCAACACCCTGCTGATCATACTCAGTGGGAGGAGGTCCAAACTGTCTCTCTTCTACTCTATTTCCATGCTCTTTTGCATAGCTGATTACATTCCATTTGAATTTTAGAGTAAAATCGCTTACCGGTATTTATCTTTTTATTTTTTGACATCTTTATGAGCTCAGAACACTCTGGTCCCGGTTGTATCTGCACACTCTCTACCTCCACCTCCAATTATGGCATCAGCTGATGTCAGTAACAATAAGGCTCGTGATTGGAGGAAGCTTGTTTGACAAGGTATGGGCAGCAGCTCTCTCCTTGGCTAACTTCCATGTATGAAACACCCCTCAATTTTCAGTCTAAGGATTTTAGGAAAAAAAACAGTGTCCTATACACAAAAAAACACAGTACATGGTTATATACACAGTGTCTAGTCTCAGCCCCTCTGCTGAGGGCTGGACCTCTATGCACGCGGGAATCAGAAGAAGACATGAGCAACTGAAGGCATATAGGAGACTTTACTGCAGACAAAGTAGCCATTGCTAACGCAGGAGCTATCAGACAAAGCAGTTCTTCAAAGTAGTCCCACAAAGCAGCTGCACACTGGCTGGTCAGCAACACATTCTCATACCAACTCAGACAAAAGAGGTCTCTTGCCAAACAGTGACATTAGTTACAGAAGACAATGGTGCACCTGCGCAGTGCGTACAGTACAACTGCTGCCATTGCCTTTGCACAAACATGTAGCAAATTAGCCTTACACACCAGGCGTAGTCTAGTCACGGACCCACTCACAGATACAAATGTAGTAATAAATATCACTATAGTAATTCATGGTGAGATATATCAATATTAACATGGATATAGATATACATACAGCTATCGATGTAGTTATAGGTATAGATATGATAAAGCTACAGATAGTGACAGCACATATTGGCATAATTAGAGATAGAGATATTGACAGCTATAAAGACAGAGATGGACATGTCAGTATAGATATCCCCATGTTTGGCCTTCTTAACGTATTAATGCAGGTGATGGACACTGTGGTGTCTGCTCAGCATCGTATCCCTGTTTCTTCTCATTAGACGCTAATTCCAAAGCTTAAGCAGCCGTGTTTTTTGAAGCCTGATTGTTCAATGAGTTTCCCCAGAGAGAGTGTTTGTTAGCAGAAACCCCCAGACCTGGATTATTCATCTGTGCTGAGTCTATGCTCACATGCTTCACACAGGATGTCATCCATTCACTACTCCAGGTGTTTTAATATTTCCATATTTTAGAGGGAGGTTAAGAAAATTGCCCAAAGCTGTGTAGGTGAGGAGTGAGGGGCTGGCATTTGAACCTGTGCCACTTGGCTCCTAAGGGCTCGCTCTCAGCTCCCACAGTCCCCCCAGCTGGGTGCTTGTGGCACTTGGCCCTCTCACGTGATGAAGATTAAATCAGAATTTCAAACACATTTACAGGATAAGGTAATGCCAAAGTCAGTTCTTTGTTTGATTAAGAGAGGTGTATTGGATAGCTAGGTCTGCTGTTACAAAGAACCGCAGCCTGGGGGGCTTAAACCTCAGGAATTTACTTCTCACAGCTCAGGAGGCAAGAAGTCTGAGATCAAGGTGTCAGCAGGGGGGTCTCTTCTTGGGCTTAGCTCTGGGCTTGAAGTTGTCCGTCTTCATGTTCACACCACATTCTCCCTCTAAGTGTCTGAGTCCCGATCTCTTCTTATAAAGACGTCAGTTATATCGGATTAGGGTCCATCTAGTGACTTCATTTTAACTTAATTACCTCTTTAAAGATTCTTCCCCCAGCCCTGGCTGGTGTGCTCAGTGGTTAGAGTATTAGAGAGAGTGCCTGTACACCCTTTGGTAACAAGCACACACACACATACATATTTGAGAATAGGATTGTGGGCAGCTCAGTCTGGATTTAAAAAAATCGTAAGGAATGATTGCTCAACCCTGGACCAATGAACTTTGCACAGGGGTTGGGATCATCTATAAATATAACAGGTTCCATGAGAATGGCACAGTTGGGCTCAGCAGGAAGAGAGGAGTTAGAGCCAGGCTAGCATGGAGAACAGGACTTTCAAATGGTGAGTTTCCCACAAAGGGGCTGGTCCCATGGCTGCCAACCTGAGCTTAACTCCCAGGGGGTGAGAGAAAAGGAAAAAGTGTACCAATCTCATCTAGTAGCTATAATCCTTCCCCATACTTCTCTGCCTGTGGTTCCTGAGCTGGGAAGAGAAATCCTAAATCCTAAGTCACTAAGTTGTGCCTCCAAATACTGGTCAGCTGAAACCAATCTCCAGCCATGAACCAGAAATGTGCCTCGTCTTGTGGAGGGAAATCCTGCTCCACGACTGACCTATTAGCCATCCCTTCCCGAAGCAGGTGGTGACTGAGAGGTCCGTGCCTGCTTCCTGAGGACTGCTCCGCCATGCAGTGGCTGATGAGGCTCCGGGTCCTTTGGGGCACCCACAAATCCTGCCATACCTTCCACCCTGCCCCTAGGCACTTGAGCTCCCAGTCTGTATCAGCAACTGGCGCCCCGCGATGGAATGACCATGATACACCTGAGAAATTTAACTTTGCAAGTGATGTCCTGGACTACTGGACTCAAATGGAGAAGGTAAGGAGGCGCCTGTGATGCGGGGTGAGGATAGGCATGATCTCTCTGGCTTATCTTGCTCCTCGGAGGCTAAGGGCACAGACCCGATACAGCGTCTGCCTCAACTTACCAGTGTCGTGGGAAAAGCTTATGTTTTAGGGTTCAATTCTCATCTTGGCCACTTCCACACTTCTCTGAGCCTCAGTGGTTTTATCTGTGAAATGGGGACAATCTCACTTAAGAAACATGACAGCAGGTAAAAGTATCTGGCACAGTCAGATAATTGTAACCAAACGCCAAGTTCTAACTACAAGGTCAGCAACTTGTGTTCATCTGAATTCTGACCTTCCACTAAGGGGACTGTGAGCCTCACTGGAATTCATCTCATCAAACTTGGGCTCAACTTCAGGCTGCACAGAGGGAAGGGACAGGCCCCCTGCTGGTGCACCTGCGCACCTGACAGGTAGAGCTCAGTCAGCTGTCCTCCTGTGAGGAGAGGAAGAACAGCTGCAGACCTCGCTACCAAAGACAACTGGGGTGTGGCATTGGGGTCTGTCCAGAGAAACCAGTCCCTCAGCCTCTAGAGTTTACAGGTCTCTTCAGAAGACACCAAGTGCTTGAAACCGAAAGGGGAGCAGTGATGTGTACCCCAGGGAATGGGGTAGACAATGGGTGGTGTTCCAGCTACTAAGTCCCAGCTGATGATGATCACAGTGTGAAAAGTTACCCAACATTATCTTTGTAGAAAGAGAGAATTCTCCAGCAATGCAGTCTGAGAGTTGATGGAATTTTTAAGTTTCCCATGAATTTAAGATATGCGTTCACGTGCTAGTGTTCAAGGCCTATATGCCTTTCATGGGGCTTCTTCCTCCTTTCTCTGAGTTTTCATAATAACTCCCAGGAAAATGGAGCCTTGGTTATGAAGAGCATTTTTTATACGCCATGTCAAGAACTTTACATTTAGTGTTCAAATTAGATGGACACTTTTATGATCTCCATTTCCCAGATGAGAAAACTGAGGTTCCAAGAGTTTTAAATAACCTACGGAAATTAGTTACCTAAGTAGAGGAGCAGAATTTGGGTACAGGCTTTCTAATTGTAAAATCCATTTTTTAACCTGGTCTCTTGATTAGATGACGCCAAAACATCTCTTGACTTCATGAAGACCTTTTGGACCGTGAGATGCACTGGAGAGGGAGGAGGTAGAGAGAAGGAATTGAGCCCAGCACTTTATTCTCGCATTTATCTTCTTAAAATTCTTATTCATTATTCACACATCCACCAGGGAGATAACCACCAAGTAAATAGGATTCCTCTATGAAATACCTGTTCTTGTTGGGTTTTATATCATTGTTATCAGTCACTGCCAAGTCATCCATATCTCCCAATGTCCCCCCAGCACCCTCATTGCATTAATTTTCATTATCACAACACTTCTGATCTGTCTGTCTCCACTTTTCCAATTGCTGTAACCAGGGTTACAGTGTCATTGTAACCAGTGATGTGTGGTGTCTGACACCTAGAAGTTTCTCAACAAACATTTGTGGAGTAAATTAATTTTGAAACCTGCCTTACAATCTACAGATCTGGGTGCTGCTCCTATTAAACACTCTGCAGAGGGCACACCACTGGGGTCCACTCTGCTCCCTGAACCTCCCTTAAAACAAATCTCCCTTAAGTTAGAAATCCAACATTTCTATGTGCCCTCTTCTTTTTATTTTAAACTAGAGGCCCGATGCACGAAATTCATGCAAGAGTAGGCCTTCCTTCCCCTGGCTGCTGGCACCAGCTTCCCTCTGGCACTTGGGAACCGGGCTGGCTTCCCTCCAGCCCCACGCAGGCACCCGGAACCTGGACTGGTTTCCCTCAGGCCCTGGCTTTGTCTAGAAGGATGTTCGGAAGGAAGTCCGGTCTAATTAGCATATTACCCTTTTATTATTATAGATATGTTTTCATTATTTCAGTGAGGAAGGGAGAGATAGAGAGAGATAGAAACATCAATGATGAGGGAGAATCACTGATCCTCTACCTCCTGCACACCCCAGACTGGGGATCAAGCCTGCAACCTGGACATGTGCCCTGGTTCATAGGTTGATGCTCAACCACTGAGCCATGCCAACTGAGCAATGTGAGTGTGTGTGTATGTGTGTGTGCGTGTGTGTGTTTGATTTCCAGGAATCAAATCCAATGAGTGCATACATAATGGGAACAACAAAATTGTTGTTTTTCTCTCTGTCACTTCCTCTCTCTCTAAACCAATCAATAAATTTAAAAATTTTTTAAATACTGAAGCTAACCTTTTCCACAACCAATATATTCACGTGTGTGAAAGTTTTGTTTGTTTTATTGGGACTTGGATGCCTTTATTTATTTATTTTTATGTTTTATTTTTTAATCCTCACCCAAGGATATTTTTTCCATTGAATTTTTAAAGAAAGGGAGGGGAAGGGTGGAAAAGGTAGGGGAGAGAGAAACATGGATGTGAGAGAGACACTTTGGTTGGTGGCCTCCTGCAGGTGCCCTGACAGGGGCCAGTGATAAACCTGCAACCAAGCTACGTGCCCTTGTCTGGGAATCGAACTTGTGACCCTTTGTTCCAAGGGCCAGTGCTCTAATCACTGAGCCAAACCAGCCAGATCTTTATTTTTTCAATAATTTTTAAAATTTTCCAATTACAATTGATATACAATGTTATATTCATAAGTTAAATAAATGTCTAATCATTAGGTTGCCCACCTGAAACTGAGCTCTAGACTATTCCTATCACCCCAAAAGCTTTCTTTTGTCCTTTCTCAGCCAATCCCCTCCCACCCCCACCCTGGGCCCCAGGCAACCACTGACCTGCTCTTGCACCCTTTTGTGTCTGGTTTCTTTTACTCAGCTAATGTTTTTGTGGATTAGTTGTTTGTGTCTTTTTTTTCTTTTTCTTTTTTGTTAGTCCTCACCAGAGGATATTTTTTCATTGGTTTTTGTTTTGTTTTGTGGGGTTTTTTTGTTTTGAGAGAGAGAGAGAGAGAGAGAGAGAGAGAGAGAGAGAGAGAGGAGGGAGAAAGGAGAAGGAGAAAAAGAAAGAGAGAACGTGGACATGTGAGAGACACATCCATTAGTTGGTATCCGGCTGGGATCGAACCTGCAACCCTGGTTCTTGTCTTAACCAGGAATCAAACCCGGAACCGTTTGGTTCAAGGGCAGACACTCTAACCGCACTGGCCAGGGCTGTTCATTTCTTTCTACTGCTGAGTTACTTACTCAGTGTTTTATCTTCTAAAAGGATTTCTCAATATCCCTTGGTTTCAGATCTCACCCCATAAAACTGAATTTCAAATCCAGTTTAAGGGTTGTATTTTATCTTCTCAAAAACAGCTTCATGTCAATATCACATTATCAAATTAATCCTTAGCACAGAAATACATAACTACTCAAGTGATATCTTCTTCAAGGTGCAGGAGTTAGGATCTAACACAGTCTGAATTCTGAGCAACAATTGTTTTCTACCTTAATATACCAGCTTTTCCATCATTTTTAAAATCCTGCAGAAATCTTGTGTACTGTACTAGGCTTCCTGTATATAAGCAGTGCACAACTTATCATCAATACTTGTTAATACTGTTTATCCTGTTGGGCAAGAAATTTTTTCACCTCACTGATTTTTTTAAAGGTGTAGAGACACACATGTATATGCACATATATTAATCTTATCTCAGATGAAATACATTCTTTGGTTCCAATCATCTGAATCAAAAGATCATGTTTGTGCATCTATGGGGGGGAGGAAATTGCTGGAAAAGTATACACTAAACCATTTTCAGTGCTAACATTCAGGGAGTAAGAATGTGATAAGAAATTTGAAAAATTATTTTGTTTATAAGAACCTTTTCTGCTCATAAGTTTCTGTATTGCCTGAATTTCTACTCTGAACATGTTTTTTTTTTAATAAAAAATATATTTTAAAAAACCATGTTCATGATAAAATACTTGGGGAAAGAAGACAGTTGAGTTAAACAAAAAAAAAATGGCCATAAATATTTAAAACATTTACATATGGGCACATATGTGTATGGTGTCCTTGTGGTCCAAGAACAGTGCCTAAGAAATATTAAGATCTAATATTGAATGAATAAGTGAGTAATTATTATTAAATTTGAATTATAATGTAAATATGGTTTTGCTTATATAAATTGATATTATATTGTTAGCATTTTATTGTAAACGATCTGAATGTTTAAATTTATTTATTTATTCTACTAGAGACCTGATGTACAAGATTCATGCACTGGCAGGGGTCCCTCAGCCCAGCCTGCACCCTCTCACAGTCCAGGGCTCTCACAGTCCTTGCCACCTTGCTCCTTACTGCCCACCTGCAGCGGAAGTGAGAGAGACTCCCGCCACCCCTGCTGTGCTGGCCAGCCGTGAGCCTGGCTTCTGGCTGAGTGGCGCTCCCTCTGTGGGAGTGCACTGAACACTAAGGGGCAGTTAATGCACTGAGTGTCTGCCCTCTGGTGGTCAGTGCATGCCATAGGAACCAGTTGTTCCACCATTCGGTCGATTTGCATATTAGCCTCTTATTATATAGGAGTAGAGGCCCAGTGCACAAAATTTGTGCATGGGAGGGGGGTCCCTCAGCCCAGCCTGCACTCTCTCCAATCTGGGACCTTTTGGGGATGTCCAACTGATGGTTTAGGCCCAATCCCAGGGATTGGGCCTAAACCAGCAGTCAGACATCCCTCTCACAATCCGGGACTGCTGGCTCCTAACTGCTCACCTGCCTGCCTGATCACCCCTAACTGCCTCCCCTGCTGGCCTGATCACCCCTAATTGCCTCTGCCTGCCAGCCTGGTCACCCCTCACTGCCCCTCATGCTGGCCTGGTTGCCTTCAACTGCCCCTCCTGCCAGCCTGGTGGCCCCCAAGTGAGCCTCCTGCTGGCCTGGTCACTCCCAACTGCCTCTACTGCCAGCCTAGACACCCCTCATAGACCCCCATGCAGGCCTGGTCGCCCCTCACTGCTCCCCTGCCGGCCTGGTCATCCCACACAGCCTGCTGTTCAGTCTTTTGGTCGTCCCTCACTAAACCCCCCTGCTGGCCTGGTCGCCCCATGCAGCCTGCTTTTTGGTCGTTACTGTGAGGGCATCATGACCAATTTGCATATTAGTATAGACCAAAGGCATGGTGCACAAAATTTGTGCATGGGGGGGGAATTCCCTCAACCCAGTCTGCACCCTCTCCAATTGGACATCCCTCTCGTGATCTGACACCCTGGCTCCTAACCATTCACCTGCCTGCCAGCCTAATCACCCCTAACCACTCTGCCTGCCTTCCTGATTGCCCCTAACCACCTCTGCCTGCCTGCTGATCACTCCTAACTGCTCCCCTGCTGGCCTGATTGCCGCCAACTGCTCTCCCCTGTGGCCTGATTGCCCCTAACTGCTCTCCCCTGCAGGCCTGATTGCCTCTATCTGCCTCTGCCTTGGCCCTCACCACCATGGCTTTGTCCAGAAGAAAGTCAGACATCTGAAAGATGGCTGGTCAACTTGGTCTAATTAGCATATTACCCTTTTATTAATATAGATAGATTATATAGGATAGTATTGCTTAAATGGAGGGGGGCCTTTTTCAACAGGAGGAGATGCTCTTGGCAGACAAAAATACACAGCTCCTTGCAACCCTGGGACACCACATCAGAGAAGGGGGGTGCAAAAGTGAGCAGAACATCACACCATGCCCTACCATTCTGAGTGTGGCTTTAGCAGTGTGGCCATTTGCTGGTTGCTGCAGATCCTTGACTGTTTGAAAAGGACCAACAAAGCCATTTCAGTCTGTTTACTTGATGTTTCTCTGAAGGAATAGGGCCTAGACCTTCCCAGTCTGCTTCTTACAAATTTCACCATTAGAGGTAACTTAATTTTAAAAATTAATTTCCCCAAATATTCAGAGCCTAAATTAGCCTCTTTTATTGTGTAGCAATTATGTAAATAGTCATATTTATTGAGCACCTACTGTGCCAGACACTGTTATGTACACTTCACTCATTAAATAACTCCTTAGGACTTTATGACCTGCTAGGTAAGATGAGAATGCTGTGGCACAAAGAGGAACCCACTGTCTACATGGAACTAAGACACGTGGGAATGGAGCTTTAGGTCTTCACTTGGAGACATGAAGCTATTCATGGTTTTATGTGACTTGGGAGGAGGTGGCTATAGTAGACCAAAAGAAGTTGGCTGGATCACAGCACGCCCCTAACTTTTCTTGACTCTTTAAATGATTTAAAATAGGACTCAGTTCCTGAGCTATGCTCACACTGGAATGTGCCTATGACAGTGGATTGGGGAAATAAGTGCCCTTTTCCTCTGAAGCAGGAAGTAACACATGGCGTATGATCTTGACCAGGAAGGCAAAAGAGGCCCCAACCCAGCCCTGTGGTGGGTGAACAGCCAAGGAGACGAAGTGAAGTGGAGTTTCAGAGAGGTGACAGACTTCACCTGCCGTGCAGCCAACGTCTTCACGCAGACCTGTGGCCTGCAGCAGGGAGACCGTCTCGCCTTGATTCTGCCTCGAGTGCCTGAGTGGTGGCTGGTGACCATGGGCTGCATGCGAACAGGTCAGTGACTCAGAGAGACCTGTGGAGACCTTAGGGATGTCCTAGAGCCAACTGGTCCAGGAACACCAGGTGTTTTCTCCTCCCCTACATTCTGTCTTCTTCACAGTCTTTCTCTTTCTCAGACTCCCTCACATATTTGTACCCCTTATCCCTCACTCTCTCCCTCACCCTCACATACACTCAAACGCAATGTCATATACACACACAAACACACACACACACACACACACACTCACACTCACACACACACTCACAACTTTCTCTTTTTTTTCCTTATTGATGAAGGCATTACATGTGTTCTTATCCAACTCTTGCCCCCCTCCACAACCCTCCAGCTCATGCCTTCACCCCCCTGGTGTCTATGTCAATTGGCTATGCTTATATACATTCACACAATTCCTTTGGTTGATCTCTCCCCCTTACCCGCACACTCCCCTACCTTCCATCTGAGGTTTGATGGTCTGATTGATGCTTCTCTGTCTCTGGATCTATTTTTGTTCATCAGTTTATATTGTTCATTATATTCCACAAATGAGTGCAATCGTGTGATATTTACTTTCTCTGACTGGCTTATTTCACTTAGCATGATGCTCTCCGGGTCCATCCATGCTGCTGCAAATGATAAGAGTTCCTTCCTGTTTACAGCAGCATAATATCCCATAGTGTATATGTACCACCATTTTCTAATCCACTCATCTGCTGATGGGCACTTAGGCTGTTTCCAAATCTTAGCTATTGTAAATTGTGTTGCTATGAACATAGGGGTGCATATATCCTTTCTGATTGCTGTTTCTAGTTTCTTGGGATATAATCCTAGAAGTGGGATCACTGGGTCAAATGGGAGTTCCATTTTTAATTTTTTGAGGAAACTCCATACTGTTCTCCATAGTGGTTACACACCAGTCTTCATTCCCATCAGCAATGCAGGAGGGTTCCATTTTCTCAGCATCCTCATCAACACTTGTCATTTGTTGATTTGTTGATGATAGCCATTCTAACAGGTGTGTGACAGTACCTCATTGTCGTTTTGATTTGCATCTCTTGGATGATTAGTGACTTTGAGCATGTTTTCATGTGTCTCCTGGCCTTCTGTATGTCCTCCTTTGAAAAGTGTCTATTTAAGTCCTTTGCCCATTTCTTTATTGGATTGTTTATCTTCCTTTTGTTAAGTTGTATGTGTGCCCTGTAAATGTTGAAGATTAAACTTATCGGATATAACATTGGCAAATGTGTTCTCTGAAGCAGTGGGATTCTTGTTGTTTTGTTGATGGTTTATTTTGTTGTGCAAAGCTTTTTATTTTGATGTAGTCCCATTTGTTTATTTTCTCCTTAGTGTCCATTGCCCTAGGAGCTCTATCGGTAAAGATATTACTACGACATAGGTCTGATATTTTGCTGCCTATGAATTTTTCCAAGATTTTTATGGTTTCCTGTCTTACGTTTAAGTCCTTTATCAATTTTGAGTTTATTTTTTGTATGGTGGAAGTTGGTGATCTAGTTTCATTTTTTGCATGTATCTGTCCAATTTTCTCAACACCATCTATTGAAGAGACTGTCTTGATGCCACACACTTCCTCTTGCACAGTCTCAGACATTATTCCTTTTTTGAAATTCAAAAATTGTTAACCTTTTGCCATATTGGAGCCTCCCACTGAGTTAGTAAAAAATCAGTTGCAGACATTGTGACACCCCTAAATACCATGTAAATACCCATAAACCCTAGATCCCAGACATTTCCTTCACATCACCACAGCAGGCTTACCAAACAAGAAGTCTGACATTGGTACAATATATGTTACCTGATAGCTATCCACAGTCTACATTCCCCAATTGCCTTAATAATGTCCTTGACAGCCACTTCTTTCTTTAAGTCCAAAATCCAATTGAGGTTCATGCATTGCATTTAGTTGTCATGTCTTCTCCGTCTCCTTTAGCCTAGAAGGGTTCTCTAGCCTTTTCAGCATGGCAATGATATTTTGAAGTGTCTAAGCCAGTTGCTTTGCAGGAGGTGCACCCAAATGTGTATTTCTGACTCTTCTTCATGATTATATTCATCTTAAAACATCTTAGCAGCAGTGCTGGGAGGACAGTGTTGTGTCTTTGTCGGTGCATCACATGAGGGGTCTATGCAGTTGTTTTGTCTTCCATCAGTGACACTGTTTATCTCGTTAGAAGGGTGGTAGTCATCTGTGTCAAGGCATCTTTTCTCTTCCTGACCAGTAAGAAGTCTGTGGGGTAACACTTATGAGACTAGTGACTATCCTGCTCCCCCACTGTCTTTCACCTCATGGTTTGAGTGTCCACTGGTGATTCTTGACTGAGTTGAATATTATTATGGTGATTTACATGAGGATTTTCTGTTTATATCACCCCCTCTAGATTCATTAGTTAGCATTTTCTGTAGAGATTTTCCTTTCCCTTTTAATTGCTTATCTATCTGTCTATCTACCTATCTATCTATCTATCTACTATCTATCTACCTACCTATCTACCTACCTATCTGTCTACTTATCTATCTATTTAATTTAGAATCAGTATGGGATTCATGGATTTTTTTAATCACTTCAGTTGAATCACATGTTCACACAACAGTCTATTCATGATCTTGCTTATATATTCACTCTCTCCCTTTCCTCATAAAATAGTTGATTAATCCATCTAGTTCCTGTCGAATCAAATAGCAACAGCAGAGGGAGCATAAAGAAGCCATGTGACCTGTAGAGCTAAGACATCCCCATGAGAAACCCAAGACGTGAGCTGAGCCCTCTGGGAACAGCATAACTAAAGAGGAGCAGAAGCAGAGAAAGGTAATTTCAAGAACAGGCTCGGCACATGCAAAGGCTTAGAGTCAGGAGTTGCCTATGTGAACGGCCAGTTTGAAATAGAGAATAGAGGTGTGGGAGAGCAAGTGGACCATGGACAGCGGCTTCAGTGTCAGAATGGGGAGCATGGAGTTTTCTGGAGAGAGGACATTGCTGTTAATGAAAAGAAGTGAAGGTGAACGTGGAGGGGAGGCAGGCTAAATGGCCATCTCAGGAGTGATTAAAGAAAATTGAGTTTATTTAAGGAAAAGGGGATGGGGGATGGGGGGTGGGATACCAAAAGAGAAGTGCTGCACAACGCCGAGCCAAGGGGATAATGGTGCGCCCAGGAGCAGGAGTTTCATCCTTCTATGCTGTCACGGTGGGAATCTGTTGTCGTCAGTGGGTTTGGGGGCTGAGCTGCTGGGGATGGAATGCAGGTGTGCCATTGGGTGTCTTCAGGACAGTTTCACTTCCTTATATGGTCTGATTCGTGGTATCCAGCAAGCATTTCTTGGGCTTTGTTCTCCTGTGGCCAGAAGCTTACAAATGGCTGTCAAGGATTGTATTGCCTTCTAGTCCTAACAACAGGAAATGTGGGGGAAAGTCGATGCTCTGTGGAATTTACAGATAATAAAATGAAAGCTCCAGGGCAAGGCATCTGCTGGAGAGGTTACAATCCAATAGGTGCACACAAATACTTGAACTAATTGTTGGCAACAGCAGACGGGAGGGAGGATAGAAAAGTTCAAGGGACAAAGTGGTTAATTTGGACGTGAAGGATGAAGGAAAGAAGGGATTCCCAATGACACAGGGATGAGAGAAGGGGGTGTGAGGAGAAAAGTGGGGGCTGGGATGCAGCTATTCCTGATGTCAGAGACTCTATCCTCCTTGCATCTGTGGTCCCAGGCCTCATGTAAACTCTTGCAAAGTAGGATCCACCTGTCTACTGGCTGCACCCATCTAGAGTAGAAAGGTTTAGGGCAAGCGTTTCAAATTTTAATGTGCGAGAGAATCACTTGGAGGTCCTGTTAAAAGGCATTTTCTGGCCCTGCTGCCTTGTGTCAGTGGTTGTGCATTGACGTATGAACCAGGAGGTCGTGGTTCAATCCCCAGTTGGGCACATGCCTGGATTGCAGACTAGGTCCCCAGCGTGGAGGTGTGCAGGAGGCAGCCAATCAATGATTCTCTCTCATCGCTGATGTTCCTATCTCTCTCTCCCTCTCCCTTCCTCTCTAAAATCAATAAAAATGTATTTTAGACAAAATTTTAAAATGCAGGCTCTGATTCAGTAGGTTTGGGTGTGGCATGGTGGTGGTGACACTGCGGGTCTTTGTGTAGCAAGAGGTTAGAGGATTTCTAGGCAGATTAGCCAGGCCTGAAGGCCATAGTTGTGAAAGAGGAAGTAAAACAAATAATTTCTTTCTCATTCCCAGGGATTATCTTCATGCCAGGGACAACCCAGATGAAGGCCAAGGACATTCTCTACCGACTGAAGGAGTCTAACGCCAAGAGCATCGTGACCACAGATGCCCTTGCCCCGGAGGTGGACTCTGTGGCTTCTAAGTGTCCCGCTCTGAAAACCAAGCTCCTGGTGTCTGACCACAGCCGTGAGGGGTGGCTGGACTTCCGATCTCTGATTAAGTGAGTTTCGGGTGTGATGGAGGTGCTCTCTGAGGAACGGTGGGAGAAGGCCATGCACACCCAAGCGCTGTAGAGAGACAGCTGGTGGTAGGAAGCTCACCAGGCCTGGCTCCAGAAAACTCTTCCCAGCTATGTCCCTGACCTGCTGTGTGACCCTGGGCTACTTCCTTCCCCTCTCAGCCAAGGTTGCTTCATCTGTAATATCAGGACATTGCACTTCTATGTTTCTCTCCCTGAAGTTTGATCACCCCTGGGATGTGAAAGCAGGTGTACCATCAGAGGATGACTGTGTTTCAAGCTTCTTGTAGGTGGGAGTCTAAAAGACTATTCACATATAAATATAAATACATATATGTGAATAAGTTGAATGAGAGGTTAAAATGGATCCTTAAGGTGAAAATTGAGACTGCAAGAAAAATTGAGGCTGTGACTGGCAGAGGGTTTGGGGGGCAAACATCTCCCAGGATGTGGGTGCCCTTAGAAAGTTAGGGAAATGCCAGGAGGTCAGAGAGACCCTCCACCTCCAATCCTTTAATTCTCTGAGCCTTCAGGTGTTTTTTATACTCTTGACTTAAGAAAATTCGACACCTGTAGAAAATTTTTATGAGTTTATTTGAGCCAAACTGACAACATATACTGGGGAGCAAGACCTCAAATGCTCCGGAGGAAAAGAGTTTTGTAGCTTTTCTCATGCATTTGAAATTCAGGAGGGGATGCAAGAAAGGTTACAGGAAGGTGGGAGAAAGCCAGGTGGGGATGGGATTACAGGATAGTTAAGATTCTCTGCTCTCTTGTGGGGTCAGACCCCCTTCAAGGGATATTACTTTCCGTATTTCAAGTGCGTGTTAACCTAGATGCACAAGAGCAATGGACAGGCTTGCTTAAGGCAAAGATAACCCTTTCACCAGAGAAGCTCTGTGTCAGGGGCCTGCCTCCCGCCATGCCCTGCCCGGGCAGGGATTTATGATCAGATCACCTGGGAGCTTAGTTCACAGAGCCCCTGTTCCACCCACAGCTGAAACCTTGCTGGGTGTCTTTTCTTTGTCTCTTTTATTTTTCTGAGGTAACACTGGTTTATAAGGTATAAGTTGCACTGCATTTGTTTTCTTGAAGGAACCCTTCTGTTTTTAAAGTAAAATGTTATTCAACCTCAAAAGGCAAACAGTGACGTCACACCTTGTGGAGGACTTTAAGGTTGAGAGTTGGGGCTCTCCCTCCAGGGAGCACGCCCTCACCTCCCCCTGCGCTACCTTAGCCTCTCTCTCCTCACGCTAAGGGCCCTTCTTCTGCCCGAACTTGTTTCCTGAGCCAATGCAGCCCCGCTGGCTCACTTCCACTACCTCTGTGGCTTCTAGATAAACTTCCTTTTATATTTTGAATAAGCAAATAAAGTTAGAGAGTTGATAAAAACCTAAATAAATAATACTGTTTAAAAATTGCCCAGGTCACGATGGTACCATATCTCCACAAGAGCCAGTGTTCCCTCCAGCGTTTGGATGATCTGCAGTTTATTTGAACAACACAGGAAGCTCATATGTCATGTCCAATCATCGCAGGCGTCCAATCTTCGAAGGCCCAGGAGACTGAGTGTAGAAACTTCCAGGAATCAAGGCCTTCTGAGGGGCCTGCAGTTTTCCTCTGCAGGCTCAAGCTTACACCAGACTACTCATATATTTCTTTCACTCTCCCTCTCCCTCACTCTCTCTTCTCCACCCCTTATCACCAAGGTTATGGAGTGAAATTCCTAAAAAGTTAGTTTGTATGAAAGCAAGCTTAGCAGTGTGAGTAAGAGGACAGTCTACACACCAAACAGGGTTTGAACACTGGCTCTGCCAGTTGCTGGCAACCTCTCTGAGCTTCAGTTTCCTCATCCACAAAGGGAGCATAACAAGTTGGGCATAGTCACCTCTTGGGATTGCTCTGAAGATTGAATGAGTTCTTCTTTGTAAGTCATTTACTAGTAGAGCATTTTCGAAAACAGTAAGTTCTATTTCAATGTTTGTTAAGTTATAAAATACTCGGCTGTGTTTTCCCCATTTTTTAAATGAAGAAATGTCAGTGCTCTTACCCAAGTCACCCATAAACTCTGTTTGATGCTTCAGACCTGGAGACCAGCTTTCCCTCCAGTGTTGCAAAACCCCAGTTTTCTGCACTGGCCCGATAGCTCAGTTGGTTAGAGTGCCAAGGTTGTGGGTTTGATCCCTGGTCAGGGCACATACAAGAATCAACCAATGAATGCATAAATAAGTGGAAGAGCGAATCCAAGTTTCTCTCTCTCTCTCTCTCTCTCTCTCTCTCTCTCTCTCTCTCTCTCCCTCTTTCTCCCTCTCTCTTCCTTCCTCTCTCTCAAATCTATATAAGCAAACAAGTCAGGTTTCTGCCTTTGAGCCTCATGTTGTTTCTTTTGCTTACCCTGAGGGTGGAAGCCAGGAGACTTGACTTCTCTCCTTTTCTGTTCAATCCCTTTGTAGATCAGCATCCCCAGATCACACCTGCATTAAGTCAAAGACCACGGACCCAATGGTCATCTTCTTCACCAGTGGCACCACCGGCTTCCCCAAGATGGCAAAACACAGCCATGGACTTTCCTTGCGACACTCCTTCCCTTCATGGTAGGAAAGAGGGCACCAACTTAGTGTGTGTGTGCGGGGGGGGGGGGGGGGGGCGGGGGGGGGGAGAAAGGTGCTCTAAGTAGAACCAAGTCCATCCTGCTTCTCCCTTCTGCTCTCTTTGGTTCATACCACTGAGGGTCTCAGAGGCGAAGGTCTGGACTTCTAAGTGTGTGTTGACAGAAGCATCCCAGTGACAAGGGGGTCCTGCCTGAACACCTCCACAGGTGTGGAGGGAACATGGTTGGAGGCGGCAGGCATTCTGCAAGCTGCACAAATGACAAGCCATGTGTCTTTGTCACTGGTTCCAGGTTTGGTGGGAGGAGGACAGAAAGTTCTAGCTATGTGGTCTGTACAGATACAGAGGTGGAGTTTCCCAATCATGAGCCATTAGGGGGAAGTAATACCTGGAACCAAGCAACTGCCTTTAATCTAAAATAAATAATTGTAGAGGCTGAAGACATAGCCTTGGGTTATCCATGTGATCAATTTTAAACCAAACATCTTTTCCCTCCTACTTCCTCCTCCCCAACTAGTAAGATGCAGACCAGACCAGACCAAGTTCTGTGGGGAAGTATGGGACTTGGTTGGAAAGTCTGTAAGGAGGATTTCCCAAAAGATCGGGGGCCTCTGGGAGACCTTGGCAAAGGCAGCAGCCCCTACCGTGACTTTTCCAAACAAGTTCGATCCCCTGGATGTTTTGCTGGAATCTATATGTTTAGTCTTTAAGACCCGACCTTGAAGAAGCCTGTGCTTTCTCAAGGATATTTACCCTGCTGACTGTATCTAGAGGTTAAATTTACTTCAAGCTGTTGTTACAATAAAAGGCTAACAGGGCAGGCAATCGGAGCAGTTTTGGTTCGTAAAGCCAAACAATCCCCTTTTTTTTTTTTTTCACAGAAACGTGTGTCAAAATAATCTGTTCATCCCTCTCTCAGGGTCTGCTGTTCAGTCCTGGGAAAGTTCTATGTGTTTTGTTCCTTATTAAGCAGACCAGAGGGCAGAGAAGGTGTCTTGTGGACACTGGGCATCTGTGCTAATGATATCACTTGATCAGCAAAACCTGGAGGGATGGGTGTGGAAAGAAGGGGAGAGTTTATGGGTAGTCAGAATAACACAAACAAAGACACAAAGATATAAAAGGTAACATTCATAGCCCAGCTGGCGTGGCTCAGTGATTGAGCATCGACCTGTGAACCAGGAGGTCATGGCTCAAAGTCAGGTCTGGGAACATACCCAGGTTTTAGGCTCCATCCCTGATGTGGGGCATGCAGGAGGCAATCATTCTCTTCACCATTGATGTTTCTATCTCTCTTTCCCTATCCCATCCTCTCTGAAATCAATAAAAATATATTTTAAAAAGTAGCACTCATAGAACTACAGAGATCTGAGAGGAGCTGCTGCTCAGGGTGTCAGGCAGGCACAGATGGGAGCAGCTGAGAAAGTGAGTGGGGCCCAGAGCCCACAGGGTCATGTGGACTTTGGTGTAGAGATTGAGCTTATTGGGAAAACAGTGGGCGGTGATTGAAAGTTTGGTAACAAGGGAGAGAGCTAATCAAATGTGTATTTTGAAAAGATCACTGTGGCTACAGGGTGGAGAATGCTGGGAAAAAGAATAGATTTAAAAAGACCTGTTAGAGGGTCTTAGAATAATTTAGGTGCAAAATGGTGGTGGTTTGGACAAGGTGGTGGGGACACGAAGGATGTTAAGAAGTCTGAGATTTTAGGAAATAGAATGGGAGGGTGTGCTGGCTAGACGTGGGAGGTGGGAGGGGCTGGAGAGTCAAGGTGGACTCCCAAGTTTTAGAATGGGAGGGTGTGCTGGCTAGATGTGGGAGGCAGGAGGGGCTGGAGAGTAAAGGTGGACTCCCAGGTTTTGAGCTTGGACAGTAATGACATTCACTGAAACACAGAGAACACTGGAGAAGAATTAGTCCAGGGAGGCAGGAGAGATTAGGATGCTCTGGGTTTGAGATGCCCGAGAGACAACCCAGAAGAGATGCCCAGTGGGCAGTTCGGTCTGAAGCTCAGAACAGAGGTCCCTAGCTTGTGATTTCCTGTGGGTGTACCACAGCCCTAAGAGATGGGAAGAGGGAATGTGAATGGCTCTCCAGGCCCCGCCCTACTAATGGAAGAGCTCTTCAAAGTCATCTCTTCTCATGGGTGAGTGATTTTTCTCAAGGAGTAATGCACACAGAGATCCCTCAGAAACAGTAAGAGGATATGGAGAAATGCTTCAGACTTGGCTGAGTAGCCACTGGTTCAATTTTTTATCGACCAGATGTTTATGTTTTTTTTTTTATTTATTTTTGTTAATCCTCAACAGAGGATATTTTTTCCCCATTTTTTTTTTAATGACAGACATGCAGGACTCAAAACTGCACTTTTTAAAATTATATTTAATTGGATTCAGAGAGGGAGGGAGAAGGAAAAAAAGATAAAACATCAATGATTAGAGATCGTGCCCACAACCCAGGCATGTGCCTTGACCAGGAATGCAACTGTGCTTACAAAGCTGAGGCCACTGTATTTTGGAGTTAGCAGGAAATTACTGCAGCTGAAGGCCGCTGATGTCTTCTGGTGCATGTCAGATCCAGCCTGGATTGTGTCTATCATTGGGACCCTGTTTGAACCATGGACAGCAGGGTCTACAGTCTTCATCCATCATCTGCCCCAGTTTGACCCTAAGGTCATTGTAGAGGTAAGAGGACAAATGTGTCAGTGCCAACAAACTCCAGGAGAAACTCATGTTGCAGGCTCAAAAGCTGGCCCCTGCCGAGAATAGTGTATAGAACAAAGCAGCCCATTAGGGTGATATAACCTGGGCTCTGGGTGTCTCAATATGTGTGGCGCTGAATCAGTCAGTGAACCACCCAGAATACACATTTTGAGAAATTAAAGCAACCAGCACAATCTCAGGTCTCCTGGCTCCTCCAGGGCCAGGTGGCTGGTGTGTGTGTGTGAACTGATTGAAGTGTTTAAAAACAGAGCCCTTGGAATATGTTGGTTCCAGTTCCTTTTCACACCTTGAACATTCGTTAGTGGTTACCTTACCTCTCTGAGCTCAGTCTCCTCACCTGTCAGACAGGAGTTTTAATAATTATGACCTCAATAAGATTGTTGGGAATATTGAGATGATGCACGCAAAGTGTGTAAAGTGCTTAGCCCTCAGGCCTGCACCTGAAAACACTCAGGAACTGGCAGCAGTTGCTGTTATTGTTACGCATACATCATGGTGATGATTGAAGTTGCCTCCATAAACCCTTTCAAATGACTTCCCTGCACCTGAACATGCTGTTTGTGTCTGCACTCACTGCACCCTGGCTTTCCTTCCCAGATCTGCCTCTCCACCTCTCAAGCCCAGACCCCTCCCCTCACCACTGTGGGGCCTGTTCTTCTCCAGGCCCTCCCATTGGAGCCCCTCACTACTCATCTTTAATCCATTTTACCCTTTCTTCTATATTATCAGTCTCTCACTTTTCATCAACTCTACTCCCTCAGTCCATAAACACATCATGTTCAATATACAGATACTGGAAGAATTAAAAAATGAATAAATGGGCTCTTTTAGAAGGGAGATCAGGAAAAAAATGGTAATAATGGCCAGTATTTTGTTGTTGTTTTTGGCCAGTATTTTTCATCTTAACTATAAATATGAAATTTTTCTCTGTTCACCTTGTAGACACTCTTTAAATACCCCATCACCCAGTACCTTACTGCACCCTCTGTATTTCGAATGATTCTGCAGCAGAATTTTAGCAGGTATGTAGAAGTGGCTTGTTGTAATCACAATCTTTGGGTAGGATTTTAAGGATTTTGTTTCTCTGTGGTCTTGTTGTTAGTGGGAAACAGGCTCTTTCACGGGGTTGGGAGGAAAGGATTCACGCACGGGAGATTGCGATGTGTTCAATGTGGTTTATTTGTTACGTAACATCAATAGAGTTCTCCTCTGGGATTCCCAATGCCCATCTCTCGGCCCTGCCCTGGAAAGTCCAATCTCGTCTTCAACAGGCCAATGGAAAGGCCAATGCCCAGAGTTTCTGCTTCATGAGCCTTTGGGCCTGGAAGTCTCCCCCAGGCCCAGGTGATTGTAGACCTGCATGGTCCTTTGCTCCTGGGCAGGAGGGACAGGAACAAATTGGGCCAGTGGGGTCCCAGGCAAGAGAGAGAGCCAGCATTACCCCCTGGGTCTCAACCAGGAGCTTTTTCAAAACAACCAGTTACCTTCCCAAGATTCCAGGGCCATGCATGGGTCCACCCCTAGTCAACAATCTTTTCCCAGGTTAGACTGACAGCCTCTGTGGTCCAACACCTTCCACTGTGCCATTTTGACTTTACTGGGCAGCTCCTGATCTCCCCTGTGTCCACTCCCAAACACAATCCTGAACCAGAGGAGAGAGAGAGGGGTGTTAATCCCCTTGGGGGGACTATGCTGCCATTTCTTAGGGGTGAAACTGGAGCTTCCTGGTGAAGCAAACAGGCCTCTGCTTCCCAGCTGACTGTGCTCAACATTGTCAGCCTCTCCCCTGGCTGTTTCTTTCAATAACCAGCCAAGGATGGTAATGGTCTGACTGTTTTAACTCTGGTTCTCTGAGGGCATTGAGAGCTAGTGTGTGTGTGTGTGTGTGTGTGTGTGTGTGTGTGTGTGTGTGTGTGAGAGAGAGAGAGAGAGAGAGAGAAATGTTGGTAGCGATAATTATCAGCCAGTCGAATTCATTTATTAAGCAGGACTCAGATCCAAATAAACAGTGAGCCTTGCATCATTGTGAGTTTTTTTCCTTTTTTATACTTTTTTATTTTGAAATATCAAACACACAGAAAAATATATAAGACATAAATTTGTAGATTAAGAAATTGTTGAAAATTAAACCAATATGTAACCACTCATTCAAGTCACAATAAGAGAACATTGCCAGTCCCAGTGACCTACTCAGACCTCTCCAACTCCCCGAAAGGAACTCACGATCTTGACTTTTATGGTGTTCACTCATTTGTGTTTTTCTTCTTTTTTTCCCCTTGTAGTTTCCCTCCTAAGGAAATATTCTGAAACCAATCAGTCTATTTTACTTGCTTGTGAACTTTGTAATCATATTATTCTGTAATGTCTGGCTTCTTTTTACAAAATCATATTACTGAGATGTGGCCATGTTGCATTATATTGCTTGTAGCTAACTTTTATCCTACCTAATAATAGACAAATATGCAAATTGACCGTACCTTCACTATGCCCGTGATTGGCCAGGAGGCGCGGGGGGGCGGGACTCGGGGTGGCCGGGATAGCTGATTGGGCCGGCGGGACACTGAGCTGCGTTGCCAGCAGCGGCATGAGCTCAGCGTCTGCGCCATGGCTGTGCTGCGGCACAGAAGGGGCCTCTGGGACAGCGAGCTGTCGTCCTGCCGCACGGACCATCAAAAGCAGGGGAGCTAAGTGCCTGTCTGCTCAGGCAGCAGGCCTTTCAGAAGCCTTTCCAGGGCGTGGCGGAAGCTTCTGAAAGGCCTGGTGCACCAGCGATCGAAAGGAAAGCGTGGGAGCTGGGTGCCTGTCCACTCAGGCACCAGTGATCGAAAGCGAAAGCATGGGAGCTGGGTGCCTGTCCACTCAGGCAGCAGGCCTTTCAGAAGCTTCTGAAAGGCCTGGTGCACCAGCGATCGAAAGTGAAAGCGTGGGAGCTGGGTGCCTGTCCACTCAGGCACCAGGCCTTTCAGAAGCCTCCGCCACGCCAGAAGCCTCTGAAAGGCCTGGTGCACCAGCGATCGAAAGTGAAAGCGTGGGAGCTGGGTGCCTGTCCACTCAGGCACCAGGCCTTTCAGAAGCCTCCGCCACGCCAGAGGCTTCTGAAAGGCCTGGTGCACCAGCGATCGAAAGGAAAGCGTGGGAGCTGGGTGCCTGTCCACTCAGGAACCAGGCCTTTCAGAAGCCTCCGGCGCCTGGTGCACCAGCGGACAGACACCCAGCTCCCCGTGATCGAAAGGGAAAGCGTGTAGGGGACCCTACACGTGCATGATTCAATCATGCACTGGGCCTCTAGTTGCCGTATAATATCCCATTTTATGAAAAGTCCATATTTTTCCATCCGTTCTACCACTAATGGACATTTGGGTGGTGTAATTTGAGGGCTATTGATGACTAACACTGTTCTTGCACATTCACCCTGTGCACATTAGCACTCACTATGTGAGGTCTTTCGGGAGAAATTGCTGAGTCACACTGACACCGAATCCTAACCCCTATTTTCCAAAGTATCCAATCACTGTGTGTGCCTACTAGCAGGGAGGCAGGGTTCCCTTATTCCACATCTTTGGCAACATTTGTTCTTGTCAGAGTCTTTAATTTTTACCAATCTAATAGATGTAGTGTTAGTTTGCTATTTTATTTTTGTATTTGCCCATGTTTGTAGATTAATTTTGAGCTACTCTTGTCTTTTAACCTAATGGGCCCTTATATATATTTTAAAGACTCTAAAATGGAAATGGCTGCTTCAAAAATCAGACCTAATAACTTTTATTTTTTTTTTTGTTTTTTTTTTGTTTTTTTAATTTCTTTATTGATTAAGGTGTCACATATTTGTCCTCATCCCCCCATTCCCATCCCACACCCCTCCCCTTGGATGCCCCAACCCTCTGTTGAACTTAAGCATTGGTTAGGCTCATATGCATGCACACAAGACCTTTGGTTGATCTCTCCCCCCTCCCCCCACCCTCTCCTATCCTCCCTCTGAGGCCCGATAGTCCGATCGATGCCTCCTTGTTTCTGGTTCTGTTCTTGTTCATCAGTCTATGTTGTTCATCATTTCCCCTAGATGAGCGAAATCATGTGTCACTAGAGATATACTTATAAGAATTGAATGTGCGACGAGCAATAATAGTTATGCTGACAGGCAAATGAATCAGTCTGTAGTGAGTTTCTTTCTGGACCAAAAGTTCTTTTGAGACCCAATATCAATGTCCACCAGTTCCCTATGAGTACATGTCGGCACTGACCCCTCAGCTCTGGATGGTGGACAAATGGTGGTAATGCAGGTCCGACTCCCTCTGGTTTGGTCTCGGCCGGACCCAGGGGCACTGCTTCACCCGGATCCAGGGGCCCACGGCCTCTCCCGGACCCGGGGCCAGGCTCACCCGGATCCAGGGGCCCACGGCCTCACCCGGACCCGGGACCCAGGCTCACCCGGATCCAGGGGCCCACGGCCTCACCCGGACCCGGGGCCAGGCTCACCCGGATCCAGGGGCCCGCGGCCTCACCCGGACCCGGGACCCAGGCCCACCCGGATCCAGGGGCCCGCGGCCTCACCCGGACCCGGGGCCAGGCTCACCCGGATCCAGGGGCCCGCGGCCTCACCCGGACCCGGGGCCAGGCTCACCCGGATCCAGGGGCCCGCGGCCTCACCCGGACCCGGGGCCAGGCTCACCCGGATCCAGGGGCCCGCGGCCTCACCCGGACCCGGGGCCAGGCTCACCCGGATCCAGGGGCCCGCGGCCTCACCCGGACCCGGGACCCAGGCTCACCCGGATCCAGGGGCCCGCGGCCTCACCCGGACCCGGGGCCAGGCTCACCCGGATCCAGGGGCCCGCGGCCTCACCCGGACCCGGGGCCAGGCTCACCCGGATCCAGGGGCCCGCGGCCTCACCCGGACCCGGGGCCAGGCTCACCCGGAACCAGGGGCCCACGGCCTCACCCGGATCCAGGGGCCCACGGCCTCACCCGGACCCGGGACCCAGGCTCACCCGGATACAGGGGCCCACGGCCTCACCCGGACCCGGGACCCAGGCTCACTCGGATCCAGGGGCCCACGGCCTCACCCGGACCCGGGACCCAGGCTCACCCGGATCCAGGGGCACACGGCCTTGCCCAGACCCATGATTCAGCCTCACCCGGACCCAGGGGCGCATGGCTTCGCCCGGGCCCAGGGGCACGTGGCCTCACCCGGACCCGGGGCCCAGCCTCACCCTGACCCAGTTCCCAGCCTCACCCGGACCCAGGGGCACGCGGCCTCACCCGGATCCGGGACCCAGCGGGGTTTCGTCTTCTTGATCCCAATTCCTGTTGGTCAATTCCCTCTCAGCAATTCCTTCGGCCATTTTCTCAGAGTTCCAGGGCAGCCACCGCAGAACTCGTTGGGCGGCGGGCTCGGCGAAGCTCCGGTGTGCCCGGTGCGCGGCGGCGGGCTGGTCCGGGGTGGCTGCGTCGGCCCTTGGGTCTGCAGCGGTGGCCGGTCGCCGAGCGTGCGCACCTGGCCGCTTCCGGGGCGTTGAGATTCTTGAAGGACTCGGAGGTCAGCAAGCGCGTAGTCTCCCGCCCCATGTCTCCCAGGGGCTCGTCTGTCCGTGCTCGGCAGCGAGTGAAGCCTTCCCCTCAGCCGGAGACCGCTGGGGGAACTGCGCCGAGCACGTTCCAGGCCGCCATTGTGTCGCCTGAGCCGTAGTTTTTAAAGTGTGGTCTTTGGGTCACCGGCATCAGCTTCATCCCGCGTACCCCTCTCTTTTATTCTAGTTGTATAGCATCCGCTCAGCTAGCCCTCCGGTGGTTCTGGATGGTGTCCGCTCCGCTCTCCCGTCGTAGTCTCAAAATTGTTGTGGTAGGCAGCAATCAGGCTTCTGCCCTATGCCTCCATCTTGGTCCTTGTTTGTATAGTTAAGTCTTGATTGTTGTTGGTGTCACTGGGAGGAATTGTCCTCCAGGCCTATTGGCCGTGCGGACCCTCTGTGTCTATAAAGAAGAGTTGCTGTGCGGGAGACACGCCTATGTGCCGGGTCTTGGTGCAGCAAGGCTTCGGCGCTCACTGCGTCTGCCTCTTGAATGTGTCCCTTATGGGAGTGGTTGAAATCTGGTGTCATCTCACACCGACCACTAGATGCCCTCGTTTCTGGGTCTCCAATGGAGTGTAGGTCAGCTACTGCCTGTGGCCCCTCAGCAGGAATTACAGCATCCCTTATATTCGTGACCTGTTTCGGTGTCTTCCCCTTTTGGCTGCCTCCCTATCGCTCAGCTTCCCCAATCTCCCTAGGTGGTCGCTCTTGATACCCCCCTTTGTGGGCTGAGTGCAAAGTCTTGGTGTTGTTAAGCCTTGATTGCTGTTGATACACTGGGAGGATGTGACCTCCAGTCCAATTGGCTGTGAGGATCAGCTGTGTCTATGCCGGGAGACAGCCCCATTCAACTAGACTTGCAAAATTGTAAAAGCCTCTGTGTTCAGCTTGGATGGGGCGGAGTTACAGGGCGGAGCCTACCGCCTTGGCTTCCCGTCAGCCCCGCCCTATGAGGTTCCTGTGTCTCAGTGTCCCTCTGTACTCCCAGCAAACACCTCTGAGAGAAAAGTGCCCTGGAGTTTCGCGCGCTGCCAAACAGTCTAGTCTCTCCCCCAATGAATCTGGATTCCCAGATTCTCTCCCAGAACTGGGTTTCCGTGTAGTCAGAATTGGGGCTCACCTCAGTCTGGCGCTTTTGTCTCCTTCCCTCCAGGGCGACTCAGCGGCACAGTCAGCAGCCCATCCTCCGCGCACAATCCCGTGCGCGCCTCCGGTGCTCTGCTCTTCGCCGCCTCTCTGCATCTCTGCCTTACAGCCCAGCTTTCCCCAGTATGAGCATGGCTTCCCCGGGTCTTTCCCGGAACTGGGGTTCAGTGCAGTTGGAACTAGGGGTTCAGCACAGTCCGGAGCCCTTGTCTCCCTCCCGCTAGGGCAATCCAGCGGCACAGGCAACAGACCCTCCTCTGCGCACATTCCCGTGCGCGGCTCCGGCGCAGCTCCTCTGTCTCCATCCCACAGCCCAGACTCCCCCAGCCTGAGCCCGGCTTCCCAGGGTTTCGCCGGGAACTGGGGTTCAGTGCAGTCGGAGCTGGGGTTCAGCACAATCTGGCGCTTTTATCTCCTTCCTGCCAGAGAACGCCAGCCAGGCCGCCAGCTGCCCCTTCCTCTCCGGCTCCGTCTTCCCCCCACGCGCGCGGGCTCGTGTCTCCGCCCGTGTCTCCATACCTCAAGCTTTTACGGCTTCTCTGATTTTCCTTGTGGTTTTCTTTTTCCTTCTAATTGTGGGCATTTCAGTCAGCCAGCTTTCCTGTGGTTCTGGATGATGTCCGTTTTGACTTTTAGTTGTGTTTTTGATATTGTTGTGCCCGGCTGTAGGTTAGGTGTTTAACCTATGCCGCCATCTTGGTTTCTCAGACCTAATAACTTTTAGACACATAGTTAAAATGTAAAGGAGTTGAACAACAACCCTTCCGAAGCTAACTCTGAAATACAACTTGCTTTTATTCATGAAGCCTCCATCCCAGCATGCCCTTGGCGTCTGCCTCTATCTGTATTTCAAAGCTCATATGACAGCCACTTTTTGCAACATTCCTCAGATGATGAACTTGGACCAAACCCTTTAAAAATCCAATCAGGGCATCACTAATGACTCCACTGGAGACTGCTAATTTTACCTACTTTGGAGAAAACTCCGGATGAGTGAGGAAGACACCCGTAATGAAACCAGCCCCCTTGTCCACCACTCCTGACTCTGTGTACCAGGAGAGATGACGGTTGGGGTGGGGTGGTTGGGAATGGGAGCCAGAGGTCTGCCACTACCCTCAGCTCCAAGAACTGGTCCAGCTCAGCCTGCTGATGATGCTCAGACCTCAGTCACTTCTCCTCATTTCCTTTAGGGAGTCCATTATGATTATGTGATTGTTTTTGTATTATTTCTGGGAATTTTCCTTGGGAAAATGGAGGAGAAATAATGTACAGCAAATGGAGTGCCTAGTACAGGATATACCTGCTGCAGGCTCACAGCAGATTATCTGTTCTCTCCAAAATTCCTTCTTAAAGGGCTGCTACCTGTGACCCCTGTCCTGTTTTCCAACACCCAGCCCAATCTTCCTTGATGACCAGAGCAATTCACTGACAATCCCTAACTTGCATTCTCCACTCGGGAACACAAAGCCCTTCAGTTCACATGACCCGTCTCCCCCAAGGCAGGAAGTGCAGTCCAATAACCCCCAGCGTGTCCCCGGAGTCCTAGCCTTCACCCCCTCACGGTTTATAAAACATCACTCTTTCCACATAGAAGCTTCCCTCAGACGAGGTTCCAATGTCCAAATTTAGTTGGATCCCTAACTGAACCCCTTAGTCTCATCACCACCACCACCCGCCCCCGACTGAAGGATTCCTAACTGAACCCCTTAGCCTCATCACCACCACCCCTCCCCTCGCCTGAAGGATCCCTAAATGAGCCCCTTAGCCTCATCACCACGGATGTGAATGACGTCCAACCAAAAGGCAAGTAAGAAAGTGAGGAAGTAGAAAGGTGGTTGGGCTCCTCACTCCTGGGCCTGAGTAGGAGGTCCAGGGCCTGCTCTGAAGCTCTGTGGACACCTTGTCTCCGCCAAGCCTCAGGTTCCCCACTCTGGAGCATTGCACTACCGGCGGGGAGGCCCTGCTGCCCGAGGAGCAAGAGAAGTGGAGAGAACGGACGGGCCTTGTGCTCCACCAAATCTATGGACAGTCGGAAACGGTAGGTGGACGGGCCCCGCAGGGCCACCCAGCCCAGCAGAGGAGCTGAATCTGCCAGAGCGTGTGCACAGATCCCACTGTGTGCACAGGCCCCACTGTGTGCACAGGCCCCACTGGGCTCGCAGCCAGCAGAGGGCGGCTCTGGAGTTCCAGGCTGATTGGCCCCAAATCAGGTTGCAGAGAGAGAATTCACACACAGTATTCGACTTGTCAAGACCCCAGTGTGCTGACGGCTATTGGACAAAACCTTCCATAGGGGTCTGAGGTCAGGGCTAAGTCCCTGAGACCAGGGAGCTGGGAGGAGCGATGGCAATGGAGGCGCCTCCTGCCTCAAGGAGGCCCCGCCTGCGAGTGCTGCCCATGTCACCCTCCCTCCCTAGAGCAGCAGCCACAGGGCCAGGCAGGAGCTGGCCCCGAAGCTCATCTCTGGGTTGTATGGGGGCAGCACACACGTGTGAGTGTGGACCACGAACAGGAGCGGAGGAGGGAGCAGGGCCATCACACACACACACACACACACACACACACACACACACACACACACACAGTGTGACCCCCAAGGGTGTCAGTGAGCACGCAGTGGGCAGGCCGAGCAGCCTGCTGTGCTGTCTGGACCCTCAAGGGCTTCAGTGGTAGGAGGAGGGGCTGCCTCTCTCCGGAAGCATCCTCAACCCCCTGATGCTGACACAGCCACTCGCCCGCCTCCCACCATCCCGTCAGCTCACAGAGTCACCCCTCTCAGGACCTGTAGGGCGGACTCTCTTGGTCCTAATTCACATGTTTGTCTGACGGTGTGTTGTTTTTGAGAAAAAAAAGTTTTATTTTGGTCAGTGAAGTGGTCTGCTTCCAGGCCTGAGGAATGTGAGGGCTCTAGGCCTGACCTTGCTTGGCTCACAGCTCACTGTTGGACGAGGAGAAGCTCCCGCTACACCCGTAACCCCGCCCCTTGGCGTCCACTGCTTGAGCCACAGATACTCCTCCTGGCCGCAGGGAGCCTCAATGCTCAAAGCTCTTGCAACCCGCTTCCTCCCCTGTGGGCGTTGCATGTCCTGAAGAGTGAGCAGCAGCTTGGAGAGGCAGACCTTCCTCTGCCAGGAGCTCCGGTCTCAGTTCCTCTCAGCATCGCCATGGCAGCGTCAAGCCCATAGGCATACCGTGGAACCTGCCAGAAGCTCGACCTCCCTGTCTCCAAAATGGGAATAGAATGCCGACCCTGCGGGAGGTGGCGAGGGGAGTGGAAGGGAGTGTGCAAGCCCCGGCGATGCCCAGCCTGCACATCCCCCAGGGCCAGCCCGCTGTCCTCACCGATGTGGGGGGTCGTGCGCCAGGTGTCAGGGGTGCAGAGCTGAAGGGGCATCTCTAAGCTCGGACACTTGTTATCTACGGAGGGAAACACCCGCAAAAGTCAGTTTAAGGCCTGTTGGCGACAACAGAAATGCGGGGAAATGCCACCAGAGGAGGATTGCCCGGGACTTCTCATGGGGTCTGAGTCTGGGCTGGTTGCCCTAAGGAGCCAGGTGAGCTCACTGGTGCGGGCCTGTGCAGCTTCCCGCCCCACAGGCCCTGAGAGGGGGTGCCCACCCAGCCCCTTTGACAGGGGAGACCCAGGGCATTAACTCATCTGTGTGACTGTGCAGGCTGAGCTTTAGGACAGATGTGAGCTTCAGAGAACCAGGAAGGAGGCGTAGTTCACCAGGAGGGCCAATGGGGTGGGAGAGGTGGCAGAGGCACAGCCCAAGTGATTCCAGCGCAGCCCCGAGGGCAGATGAGGCAGGGTTCCTGTCAGGGTCAGTGCTGAGTAAGTGTTGGTCAATGGACACATGCCTGGCATGCAGTGGGCACTCCCCACCCACCACAGCCCACAGCCCCGAGCTCAGCCCTGTGCTCCTTTCCTGGCCTCCCCCACGGGGCCCTGTGGCCCCGGCAGCCGGCACTGGCCCAGGACATGCCCCATGTCGGGCGCAGTGAATGTCTGCTGAAGAGCTGGGTCAATGCCCTGAGCCCAGGACACAGAGCTTCCAGCTCCCCCACAGGCTCTATGAGCAGCGCCCCATGGCCCTGGGAGCAGGGGTGCCGTGAACCATTCTTGCTGCTCCTTATCCACCTGGAGCCTTTGACAACTGGTCTTCTCTTCCTTTTGTGCACAGGGATTGACTTGCGGCACTGCCCGGGGGTCACAGGTCAAGCCCGGTTCCATGGGGAAAGCCATCCCACCCTTCGATGTCCAGGTTTGGTCCTAAAGGCGTGGCCAGGGAGCACTGAGGGCTCAGCTGGGATCAGCCCCGTGTGACACCAGGCAGCAGAAGAGCCGCGCCCCCTGCCCGAGTTGTCCCTCCTCCTCTCCTAGGTCCCCTCTGGTGTCCTGGGAGGGTCAGTATTGTGGGCATCAGTGCAGCTCACCGTGCCCGCCGAGGCCGCGCACACAGCCGTGGCGCACAGGACCTGGAGGCGCGCCGGCAGCTCTGTCCACCCTCCGGGCTCTTAGCTTGTCCTGACCCTGTTTTCTAGCTTGAAGACACATGCGGTGTCCACACCAGGAAACAAACACGCCCATGACTTGCTGATTTCAAAGACTTGACAGCTTCATTCTGTTTTCTGACAGGGATCTCCCCATGGTCCCCACTGGTGTCACACGCATAAGCCAGGCAGAGCTTTGTTGGGGTGGGGGGGCAGGAGGGCTGGGAGCCCTGCAGGGGGCCTCACAGACCTCTTGCTCCAGATCATCGACGACAAGGGCAACATCCTGCCGCCCAACACTGAAGGCAACCTTGGCATCAGGATCAAGCCCACCAAGCCCATAGGCCTGTTCATGTTGTATGAGGTGAGGGCGCCCTGCTAGCCGCTCCCTGGCCTGAGCACCCCTACAGCAATAAGGGAGGGGACTCAACTCTGCATCCTGAGACTCCTCCCATCTCCCGTTATGTGCTCCAGTTCAGTGAAGCCAGGTCTAGTTCACCCAAAGCTCACAGCCTTTCCTCTCCTGACCCATGTGGCACTGGTGCGGGAGAGAAGCCGGGCTTCGGAATCATCGGACTTGGGGCTGATGATTAAGAATGCAGGCTTCGGCTGGGTTCACATCCTACCTCCAGTTTACCAACAGGGTGTGCGCAAACCTGGTAACTGTCCTGAGCCTCCTGAGGCCTCCCCTATCCCACTCCTCAGAGAAAAAACCTGCAGACCGTAGGGGTCATGTGTTTCCCCGTGTCACATACATGGCACAGCTACGGTTCAAACCCATGTCTTTCCGCCCCAGAGCCTAATGGGAAATCCAGGGATCACAGAAACCTGTGGTGGGCTCTAAGGAAACCTGCTGAGACTCCCGACCAGATAAACCCTAGCCCTCCCATGGTAGTAGAGGCCACTAAGAGGAAATTCCCAGCTTCCAAGATGGGCCATGGAAGGCTGGGCACACCTGAAATGGATCTCAGATTCCATCTCCTTTCTCCAAGAGAACAGCCATCAGAGGTTCTCTCTTATTGTCACTGTTGTCATAACTCTGGCCTCCAGGGGGCGCTGCTCCTCATGTGATCCTATCTACCCGCAGTAAAAACTGCTGGCTAAATCATTCATCAATTTTGTTTATCTTTTCAAAGATCCAGCTCTTGGTTTCATTGATTGTTTTGTATTTTTTTTTAGTCTCTATGTCATTTATTTCTGCTCTAACCTTTATTATTTCCTTCCTTCTGATTCTCTGGGCTTTTCTTGTTGTCCTCTTTCTAGTTCTTTAAGTTGAAGGGTAAATAGTTTATTGTTAATTTTTCTTGTTTTGAGGTAGGCCTGTCGTGCTATGAACTTTCCTCTCAGGACTGCTTTTGCTGTGTCGCCGAGATTTTGCGTTGTTGTGTGCTTATTTTCATTTGATTCCAGGAAGGTTCTTTTATTTATTTCTTGATGTCGTTGGTAACCCATTCTTTATTTAATAACATGCCACTTAGCCTCCATGTGTTTGAATGTTTGGGGGTGTTTTTTCTGTAGTTGATTTCTAATTTCATTCCACTGTGATATGAGAAGTTGCTTGATAGGATTTCAATCTGTGTATTTGTGTGTGTGTGTGTGTGTTTTCATTTGTTTGTTTGTGTTTTTGGTGGGTTTTTTAATAAATCTTTATTGTTCAGATTATTACAATTGTTCCTCTTTTTTCCCCCCATAGCTCCCCTCCACCCGGTTCCCACGCCACCCTCTGTCCTTACCCCGCCCCCAACTGTCCTCATCCATAGGTGTACGATTGTTGTCCAGTCTCTTCCCGTACCCCCCACACCACTTTCCCCCCGAGAATTGTCAGTCCACTCCCTTTCTATGCCCCTAATTCTATTATATTCATCAGTTTATTCTGTTCCTCAGATTTTTTTATTCACTTGATTTTTAGATTCATTTGTTGATAGATATGTATTTGTTGTTCATAATTTTTACCTTTACCTTTTTCTTCTCCTTTCTCTTCTTAAAGAATACCTTTCAGCATTTCATATAATACTGGTTTGGCAGTGATGAACTCTTTTAGCTTTTTCTTCTCTGTGAAGCTCTTTATCTGCCCTTCAATTCTGAATGATAGCTTTGCTGGGTAGAGTAATCTTGGTTGTAGGTTCTTGCTATTCATCACTTTGAATATTTCTTGCCACTCCCATCTGGCCTGCATAGTTTCTGTTGAGAAATCAGCTGACAGTCATATGGGTGCTCCCTTTTAGGTAACTAACTGTTTTTCTCTTGCTGCTTTTAATATTCTCTCTTTGTCTTTTGCTCTTGGCATTTTAATTATGATGTGTCTTGGTATGGTCCTCTTTGGATTCCTTTTGTTTGGGGTTCTGTGCACTTCCTGGACTTGTAAGTCTATTTCTTTCACCAGGTGAGGGAAGTTTTCTGTCATTATTTCTTCAAATAGGTTTTTAGTATCTTGCTCTCCCTCTTCTTCTGGCACCCCCATAATTCAGATGTTGGCAGGCTTGAAGTTGTCCCAGAGGCTCCTTACACTATCTTCATACTTTTGGATCCTTTTTTCTTTTTGCTTTTCCAGTTGGGTGTTTTTTGCTTCTTTGTATTTCAAATCTTTGACTTGATTCTTGCGATCCTCTAGTCTGCTGTTGGATCTCTGTATAATATTTTTTATTTCAGTCAGTGTATGCTTACTTTCTAGTTGGTCCTTTTTCATATCCTCGAGGGTCTCACTAAATTTATTGGCCTTTTCTAGGAAATTCTTGAAAAACCTTATAACCATGGTTTTGAACTCTATATCCAGTCGTTTGCTTTCCTCCATTTCTTTCATTTGTTACCTGTTTCTTTGTCTCTGCATTTTGGCTGCTTCCCTGAGTTGGTAGAGTGGCTTTGTGTGCTAGGTGTCCTATAGGGCCCAGTGGCTCAGCCTCCCCCGTTACCTGAGGTGGACACTCTTTGTGCACCCCTTTGTGGGCTGTGTGCACAGTCTTGTTGTAGTTAAGCCTTGATTGTTGTTGGTATCACTGGGAGGAATTGACCTCCAGGCCAAATGGCTGTGAGGATCAGCTATGTATACGCTGGGAGAACTTCTGTACTGGAGACACCCTTATGAGACAAGACTTTAAAAAGCCTCTGCACTCAGTTTGGATGGGGCAGAGTCTCAGGGAAGAGCCAACAGCGATGGCTTTCCATCAGCCCTGCCCTAAGAGGCCCCCGGGTCTTCTCAGTGTCCCGCGGTAATTGCTGCAAGCACCTCTGAGAGAAAGCCGCCCTCAAGTTTCGCCCGCTGCCAGACAGTCCAGTTTCTCCCCAAATGAGTCTGGGTTCCCAGAGTCTCGCCTGGAACTGGAGTTCAAAGCAGTTGGGAGCTTTTGTCTCCCTCCTGATTGTGAAAGCCAGCTGCATACTCAGTTGCCAGCCCTCTCCGCGTGCGCGCCTCCGTACCTCTGCCTTCCGCACCTCCTCTGAGTCTCAGTGTGCTTTTCTCTTTCCTTCTAGTTGTAGAATTTCCACTCAGCCAGCCTTCCTGTGGTTCTGGATGATGTCTGTTTTGTCTTTTAGTTGTAGTTTTGAAACTGTTGTGTGAGGCAGCAGGTTAGGTGTTTACCTATGTCGCCATCTTGGTTTCTCCAGGATTTCAATCTTGAACTTGTAGAAACTTGTTTTGTGTCCTAACATGTGGTCTATCTTTGTGAATGATCCATGTGCACTTGAGAAAAATGTACTATATTCGGCTGCTTTGGGGTGAAATTTCTATAAATGTCAATTAAATCCATCTGATCCAGTGTGTCCTTTAGAGTCACTGTTTCTTTGTCACGTTTTTGTCTGAAAGATCTATCCAGTGAAACCAGCAGGGTGCGAAAGTCCCCTGCTATGACTGTATTGTTGTCAATCTCTCCTCTAGCAGTTAAAGTCTAGCAGTTTTTTAAATATACTTAGGTGCTCCTATATTGAGTGTATATATGTTTACCAGGGTTCTATCCTCTTGTTGGATCCATCCCTTTTGTATTATGTACTAAAGTGATCTTTGTTGTCTTTTGTGATGGCCTTCATTTTGAAGTCTATTTTGTCGGATATGAGTATTGCTACTCCAGCTTTTTTTTCCTTTCCATTTGCATGGAAAACTTTTTTTCCATTCCTTCACTCTCATCCTGTGTATGTCTTTTGTTCTGAGGTGGGTCTCTTATACACAGCATATAGTTGGCTCATGTTTTTGTATCCATTCAGCTATCCTATGCCTTTTGATTGAACCATGTATTTCATTTACATTTAGGGTTATTATTGATAGGCACTTATTTATTGCCATTTTAATTCTGTATGTGTAGGTTTCTCTCTCTGTTTCTCCTTCTCATTACAGTCCCTATAGCATTTCTTGTAATGTTGCCTTGGTGGTGATGTACTCCTTTGGCCTTTTTTCTTGTCTGGAAAGCTCTTTATTTGACTGTCCATTTTGACTGATAGCCTTGCTGGATACAGTGATCTTGGTCTTAGATCCTTGCTTTTCATTACTTTGAGTACTTCATGCTATTCCCTTCTGGTCTATAGAGTTTCTGATGAGAAGTCAGGTGTCAGCCTTATGGGAGCTCCTTTGTAGGTAACAATTTGCTTTCCTCTTATTGCCTTTAAGATTCTCTCTTAGTCTTTAATTTTGGGCATTTTAATGATGATGTGTCGGGGCATGGGCCTGTTTGGGTTCTTCATGCTTGGAGCTCTCTGTGCCTTCTGAACTTGTGTGACTTTTTGCTCCACCAGGTTAGAGAAGTTTTCTGCCATTATTTCATCAAACATTGACCAGCTGGCTCCTGCACTCCCCCGACTGGGGATTGAGCCCGCAACCTGGGCATGTGCCCTGACCAGGAAGTGAACTGGCCACCTTTTGGTACATGAGATGACACTCAACCAACTGAGCCACACTTGCCAGGGCCACAAGCTTCCTTTGAGGATGAGATGAGATGATACTTGGGGAAGAAAATTCATTTAGCAAATGTTTATTGACACCTTCCATCTATTCAGCCACTCTGCTATATTAATATAAATTGTCAGTGTATTTTGTACATTAATTGACCATTAGCATGCATTGAGTGTTTGCATGTAAAGTAAATAGACTCAGAGAGATTACAGAAGTTGCACAGGTGCCTGGTGGAGTGAGAAGCAGCATTCAAACCCAGATCTGAGCCCCAGGTTGCAGCTCAACATCTCTAATCTCACTGCCTTCAACAAGAGTGCCGTTCTCTCTGCAGAATGACCCTGTGAAGACAGCCCAAGTGGAGTGCGGGGACTTTTACAACACTGGGGACAAAGCATCTATTGACGAAGAGGGCTACATCTGGTTCCTGGGGAGGGACGATGACATCATCAACGCCTCTGGGTAGGTGTGGCTGACCTGTGCCTGGCAGGCTCTAGCTTGCTTCACCATTCCTCAGTGCATTGGGGATGGGACCCGTAGCCTGTTCCTGAATGCAGCCATGTTACAGGGCCCTGGCCTAGGGTATCTGTGCATCTCCCCCAACATCAAAATAAAGTTCAAGAAGGCCTGGAAGTGCAACCACAGTAGACATCATGCAATTTAAAGAGGGGATATAGGATTGGGAAGGGAGACCTTGTTTGCGCCCCCATTTGTCCCCATTGGGTGCAGGAAATTATTCTCTGTGTTCCTCTAATGGGACACATGTCACAGAACAACAACAGCAATAGCAGCTAAGCTCGTGGAGTACTTACTGTGTGAACGTACACTCCTCTGTGCTTTGCTTCACCCAGTAGATGTCATTATTGTGACTGTCTTACAGATGAGAACATTGATTCACTGACCAGTGAACTAAGTTGCTAAAAGTTTCCAAGATAGTGCAGGGAGAGGCCCAGATTTGAACCGAGGTAGTGTGGCTCCTGATCTGTTGTCCCTACCACTTACGTGATGTGGGGAGAAAAAGTGACACAAGTAGCAACTTCCCTTGGATGCATCAGGGAAATAAAGTTTGTTTTACTTTTTAAATTTCTCCATGAGATGCTGATGTAGTGAGACAGAATTTCCCTAAAGGTTTAAGACAAAGTTTGAGGCTCCCAAGAGTACAGTAAGAGTCCTGCTGGGAAGATCCTTGTGCCACGCCCACACCTTCCATCTGCCTACAGCCCGGGAGGACAGCCTCCCACCCCACCGCCCACCAGAGGCAGTGAGGGGAGGCCCTGGGAGCATCTGAGCTTGCAATGCCCAGGTCTTCACATCCTGGTCCACACAGAGCCTTTTCACAGTCCTCTGGCTCCCGTGAAGGTTGCCCTCTGTGCCCAGGGAAGTGTGACTCCCACACATGAGATGGGAGGGCCAGGGTCACTCCAGCCCTGGCATCTGCTCAGAAGCAGAGCAGGAACCATTGGTCCCGCAGGTACCGCATTGGGCCGGCAGAGGTGGAGAACGCCCTGGCAGAGCATCCGGCGGTGGCTGAGTCAGCTGTGGTGAGCAGCCCGGACCTGATCCGAGGGCAGGTGAGGAGAAGGACAGGAGGTCATGGGATCTGCGTGTGGGCGCTGGAAGGCTGGTGCAGGGGAATCTTCCAGAGCAGTGGGTATGCTCGCCAAACTTACACCATGTGGGCAGCAGGAGGCACTGTGGCATCATCCGTGACAATCCTGACTAGATACTGGGTGTGCTGGCTCATTTAACCCTCACAACAACCTAATGAGTTACAGACTCTTACTTATTATATCCTTTTAATAGACATAACAATATAAAAGCAATACGTTTAGCCCAGCTTGTGTAGCTCAGTGGTTGAGTGTCGACCCAAGAACCAGGGTTGATTCCCAGTCACGGTGCATGCCAGATTGTGGGCTAGATCCCCAGAAGGGGGCCTACAGGAGGCAGCAGAGTGATGATTCTCTCTCATCATTGATGTTTCTATCTCTCCCCCACCTTTTCTCTCTGAAATCAATAAAAACATATTTTTTAAAAAGAATCAACAACTACTTAAAAAATAAAAACAGTAAGTTACCAACAATTATTAAATGCCCACAGGTTCCAGGCACAGAACTGTACATACATTAGTGGTAAAAATGGTGATGAAAATAATGATGCTGGGGATAATAATAAAGTTAAACTAGGTGCACGTTTTGTGTGTACTAGCTCATGGAATCTGAACATAAGGCCACCATGTTCAGCTCCATGGGATAAACCTGTACTCTGCGCATGTCACAGAGAAGGAATTTGAGGTTAAGTGATTTTGCAAGGGAAAGAGTAGAAATTGAAGTATTTGGATTTGAACCTGGTCTTGTCCGTTTCCAAAGGCTCGGTGTCAGCTTGGTTTGCCATTCATTGCATAAACATTTACTATTTAAACCAGGCAACTGGGTGGCACTGACCCTGCGCCCCTGCTCTGGTTCTGCGTTGCAGGTGGTGAAGGCCTTCATTGTCCTGACCCCACAGTTTCTGTCCCATGACCCGGACCAGCTCACCCGGGAGCTGCAGGAGCACGTGAAGTCAGTGACCGCCCCGTACAAGTACCCGAGGAAGGTGAGTGGGGCCCATGCTCGTGCCCTTCTGAACTCCGCTGCCCCAAGTCCGGTCGGGTGGCCGGGAGATGCTGGAACCGAACATAGAACGAGCATTTTCTCTGCAGAAGAAGCAATTGGGCTTAGGGGTGGATGCAGCCAACTGAATGGGATGGAACCTCTGTTCTGGGTCGGAATCCCCAAAATGTGCTGCACATTACCCTGAGGGCAAAAAAATCAGACCAGTGCCTAAAGCTATCCAAGGAGGGTATTTAACATCTTTCAAAATTTGCAAAAGACATCCAAGTCAGCCACTTTCTATCTATTCTTAAGCGTTATTCATGCTAAGAAATACATTCGACACTGCTTTCAATACTTACTTATGTACACAACAAACGAATGTTAACAAAATTATTTTTATCCTTAAAACATGCAGTTCATTCTTGTTTCTTTTTGTTTGTTTGTTTTTTGTGGTTTTTTTTAATATATTTTATTGATTTTTTACAGAGAAGAAGAGAGAGGGATAGAAAGTTAGGAACATCGATGAGAGAGAAACATCGATCAGCTGCCTCCTGCACACCCCCTACTGGGGATGTGCCCACAACCAAGGTACATGCCCTTGACCGGAATCGAACCTGGGACCTTTCAGTCCACAGGCCAACACTCTATCCACTGAGCCAAACCGGTTTCAGCCATGCAGTTCATTCTTATACTTTTTATTCTACTGCATTTGTTTTTCTGTTTACAGATTTATTTATTGTCAATCTTTACCTGAGGATTTTTTCCCCATTAATTTTTAGAGAGAGTGGAATGAAGGGAGAAAGGGAAGACGAGAGAGAGAGAGAGAGAGAGAGAGAGAGAGAGAGAGAGAGAGTCATTGATGTAGAGAGACACATCAATTGGTTGCCTCCTGTACGCACCCTAACTAGGGCCGGGGATGGAAACTGCAATCCAGGTACATGCACTTGACCTGGAATCAAAGCTGAGACCCTTGGCTGGGTGGGCCCACGCTCTAACCACTTAGAAACACTGGCCAGGGCTGCATTTGTCAAATAGAGAAATTATAAAATTATTTGTGAAATGTAATATTATCTTTTAATTTAAAATAATGTATATTTTTTATTTTTAATATAAAGGTACCACAATATATTATTCAGACAAAAAACAGGCTATGAGAGAATATACATAATATTATTGAATTTGTTTATAAACAAAGCTTGAAAGGATACGTATGCCAACAAGTGAACATTTCCTACATTGTCTGAATGTTTATAGTCAGTGCATGTTGTAAAGCTGTGTAGCTAACAGTTACTGAATATTTACGTCACATGCCAGGCCCTGGATTCAATGCTTCACGTGCATTCTTATTTCATTGAATCCTCTCCGCAGCCTGAGAGGGTCTAACCATGTATTTTACGGAGTTGAAATTGAGGCTCAGAGAATAGAGTTAATCCAGGCAGAGCTGGACCTCAACCCACGTGTCTCTAACAGCAGCAGCGTTCGTGCTTTAATGTTAGGCTCTGCTGCCTCCTGGAGAGTAGAATAGGGGATGCATACCAGTTAGGATGGGCCAGATGTTACTGTGAGTAACAATCAGCCCCACAGCCACGTGGCTTATGCTAAGGAAGGCATCTCCTATGCTCATGCCACATGCCCGCCCTGGTCTCCTGGGACCAGGATAGAGAAGCAGCCCCCACGTAGGCACCTGCCAGGTGCTGTCAGAGATGGACAGAGAGGGTGGCCAGGCTCAGAGGTTCCGACTCTCCTGTGAGAGGTGCCATGCTTCCCTCCACCACATTTCATTGGTCAGAGCACGTCACAGGCTGCAGCAGCTCCAGGGGCTCAGGAGGAGGACCTGACGTACTTGGCCCCCTCCATTGAGGCCACCACCTGCTGCAGCCTGTTTGGGGACGTGCAGGGTGAAGAGAGGAGTGGGGACGGGTAGGAAGTGACAGCAGGACTCAGGATGGTTTGCTTTCTCCTCACCCAGGTGGAGTTTGTCCCTGAGCTGCCCAAAACCGTCACTGGCAAGATCAAACGGAGTGAACTTCGGGAAAAGGAGTTCGGTCAGATGCAACCGCAGTAAATTCAGCATCCTTCTGAGTGTGACCTTGGGCACACGCCTGGCTGCCTCGGTGCCCCCACATGGCTGGGCGAGGTGGGGGTGGTGAGGGCCGATTGGGAAAGGCCCAGGACTGCCAGCATTCCCGCATTTCTGTTCTTTTAAGTTCACATCAGTCACTACCCTGCCTCCAAGGCTCTTGTTCCTCTGGAATGCCCAGGCTGGTGCTCAAATTGGGGCTGAAGATAATAAAGTGCTGACATCGACATCAAGGGTGATCCTGCGTTGTGCATTCATCATGTACATGAACCTGTGGTACATGCAGTCCCTCCTTGCCCTCCCCCCTCCCCTTAGAGAGAGCACAGGGCCTGGTTTCACTCATGTTGCCTCCCGCACACAACCCAGTGTTCCCATGTGGCCCTGCATGTCCAGTAGAGGTCCAGGACCCAGAGATCCGGGAGTGATGCTCCAAGCAGCCCAGCCACCTGCCTCAGCTAGGTCCCAGCCTAGGCCCGGTTTGGGCAAGTGAGTGACCTGCTCTCCAGGGACCAGAGTTCCACAGGACTCTCCCAGCCTTCTCCAGAGGTGCCCAGTTCCTCATTGCCAGGAGGGGCCAGGGGCCTAGGAGTCTTACCCCTCAGCTTTCCCCCATGTGCACCCACCCACGCATTCCTTCCCAGGGATCCAGGGTCTTCCAGCCCTTGTTCCAGGGACCAGAGTCCTCCCTAAAAACTCCCCCTTCACACTCTTTTAGTTCTTTCTGCCATCAGAGTCTTCTCCAATCCCTCCCCCAACCTGGGCATGGAGTTCTATGAACTGACCGTCACTTCATCCATCCTTGGGATGGACCCCCAGGGGCTCATCACAGGCTGGGGGGAGCAGGGGCAGAAGAGGCTCAGCCTGGGGGTGAGGAAGAAGCACATATTGTCTCCTTCTCCCTCACTGCTGGGAGTCACTCTTAGGGAGATTGCCTCTTAAGCCGTTTGCCCAGGGGCACAGACACACAAACACACAGGGAAATGTACAGACACCACAAGACAGAGACAGACAGGCACAGACACCCCAAGGCTCACCTGGGCACTCAGGTGCAGGGATCATGGACAGGCTCACACAGACTCACATTGTAAACATGGGCAACAACACCTTGAGGAAATCACACACACACACACACACACACACAAACACCAAGATACAATCACTCAGGGCCACCTGAGACAGCCGCAGAGGGCACACACACACACACACACACGCGCACACACACACACACACACACACACACACACACACACACACACACCAGTACAGACATAATACTTGGAAACAGAACACAGACATAAAAAGGAACACAAACACACAGATACAATCAGGAACATCCAAAGGGGCAGCAAATTCACACACAAACATGCAAAACAAACACTTCCGAAATACTGAGTCATATTGATTCAACACATTAAGAATTAAGGTACTGCCCGGCTGGTGTGGCTCAGTGGTTGAGCATCAACCCAGGAACCAGGAAGTCAGCATTCGATTTCTGGTCAGGGCACATGCCCAGGTTTCAGGTTCATTCCCCAGTAGGGGACGTGCAGGAGGCAGCTGATCAATGATTCTCTCTCATCATTGATGTGTTTTTGTTTTCTTTTTTTTCTTTTTTTTTTTTATTGTTTAAAGTATTACACATAGTAGTACATATATCTCCTTTTTTTCCCCCCATTGACCTTTCCCCAGCCCACCCCCTATCGCATGCCCTCATCCCACCTCCCCAGTGTCTTGTGTCCATTGATGTGCTTATATGCATGCATACAAGTCCTTTGCTTGATCTCTTTCCTCCCCACCCCACAACACTCCCCAGCCTTCCCGCTGTAATTTGACAGTCTGTTCGGTGCTTTACTGCCTCTGTATCTATCTTTTTGTTCATCAGGTTACAATGTTCTTTATTTTCCATAAATGAGTGAGATCATGTGGTATTTTTCTTTCATTGCCTGGCTTATTTCACTTAACATAATGCTCTCTATGTCCATCCATGCTGCTGCAAATGGTAAGAATTCCTTCTTTTTTATAGCAACGTAGTATTTCATTGTGTAGACGTACCATAGTTTTCTAATCCACTCATCTGCTGATGGGCATTTAGGCTGTTTCCAAATCTTAGCTATGGTGAATTGTGCTGCTATGAGCATAGGGGTGCATATATCCTTTCTGACTGGTGTTTCTAGTTTCATGGGATATATTCCTAGAAGTGGGATTACTGGGTCAAATGGGAGTTCCATTTTTAGTTTTTTAAGGAAACTCTATACTGTTCTCCACAGTGGCTGCACCAGTCTGCATTCCCACCAGCACTGCAGGAGGGTTCCTTTTTCTCCGCATCCTCGCCAGCATTTGTTGATAATTGCCATTCTGACAGGTGTGAGATGATACCCAATTGTCGTTTTGATTTGCATTTCTCAGATAATTGGTGACATTGATCATGTTTTCATATGCCTCTTGGCCTTTCTTCTGTCTCCTTTCAAAAAGATTCTATTTATGTCCGTAGCCCATTTTTTTATTGGATCATTTATCTTCCTTTTATTAAGTTGTATAAGTTCCCTGTAGATGTTGGAGATTAAACCTTTATCAGTGATAACATTTGCAAATATATTCTCCCATACAGTGGGCTTTCTTGTTTTTTCGTTGATGGTTTCTTTTGCTGTGCAAAAGCTTTTTATTTTGATGTAGTCCCATTTGTTTATTTTCTCTTTAGTTTCCATTGCCCTAGGAGCGGTATCGGTGAAGAAATTGCTTCAGCATATGTCTGAGCTTTCTTTGCCTGTTGATTCCTCTAGTATTTTTATGGTTTCCTGTCTTATGTTTAAGTCCTTTATCCATTTTGAGTTTATTTTTGTGTATGGTGTAAGTTGGTGATATAGTTTCATTTTTTTGCATGTATCTGTCCAATTTTCCCAACACCATTTATTGAAGAGACTGTCTTGACTCCATTGTATGGTCATGCCTCCTTTGTCAAATATTAATTGAGCATAGTGGTTTGTGTTGATATCTGGGTTCTCTGTTCTATTCCATTGGTCTATATGTCTGTTCTTGTGCCAGTACCAGTCTGTTTTGAGAACAGTGGCCTTGTAATACAGCTTGAAATCTGGTATTGAGATCCCACCTACTTTGTTCTTATTTCTCAGGATTACTGTGGCTATTTGGGGTCTTTTTTTATTCCAGATGAATTTTTGGAGAGTTCTTTCTAGGTTTGTGAAATATGCCATTGGTATTTTAATGGGGAGTGCATTGAATCTATAGATTGCTTTGAGTAGTATGGACATTTTAATAATGTTGATTCTACCAATCCATGAACATGGTATGTTCTTCCATCTGTTTACGTCTTCCTCTATATCTTTTTTCAGTGTCCTGTAGTTTTCTGCGTATATGTCTTTTACCTCCTTAGTTAAGTTTATTCCTAGGTATCTTACTTTTTTTGGTACGATGGTAAATGGGATTGCTTTTTTAGTCTCTCTTTCTGTAAGTTCACTATTGGTGTATAGAAATGCCATAGATTTCTTGGCATTAATTTTGTATCCTGCTACCTTGCCGGATTCATTTATTAAGTCTAATAGTTTTTTGATGGAGTCTTTAGGGTTTTTTATGTACAATATCATGTCATCTGCAAATAAGGACAGCTTTACTTCTTCTTTTCCAATTTGGATGCCTCTTATTTCTTCTTCTTGTCTAATTGCAATGGCTAATACTTCCAGTACTATGTCAAACAGGAGTGGTGAGAGGAGGCATCCCTGTCTTGTTCCTGTTCTTAGGGGAAATGGTTTTAGTTTTTGCCCATTGAGTATGATGTTGGCTGTGAGTTTGTCATATATGGCTTTTATTATGTTGAGGTATGATCCTTCTATTCCCACTTTGCTGAGAGTTTTTATCAAGAAAGGGTGTTGGATTTTGTCAAATTCTTTTTCTGCATCAATTGATATGACTATGTGATTTTTATCTCTCAATTTGTTTATGTGATGTATCACGTTTATTGATTTACGGATATTGTACCATCCTTGCATCCCTGGGATAAATCCTCCTTGGTCATGGTGTATGATGTTTCTGATGTACTGCTGGATCCGATTTGCTAGAATTTTGTTGAGGATTTTGGCATGTATGTTCATGAGGGATATTGGCCTGTAATTCTCTTTCATTGTGTTGTCTTTATCTGGTTTTGGTATTAGGGTGATGCTGGCTTCACAGAATGAGCTTGGAAGTGTTCCTCTTGAATTTTTTGGAATAGTCTGAGGAGGATAGGTTTTGGTTCTTCTTTGAATGTTTGGTAAAACTCCCCTGTGAAGCTGTCTGTCCCCGGGCTTTTGTTTGCTGGAAGCTTTTTGATGACTGCTTCAATTTCTTCCATAGTTATTGGCCTATTGAGATGTTTAGGTTCTTCCTGATTGAGTTTTGGAAGGTTGTATTTTTCTAGGAATATGTCCATTTCCTCCCGTTGTCCAGTTTGTTGGAATAGTTGTTCATAGTATTTTTTAACAATCCTTTGTATTTCGGTGGGGTCTGTTGTTATTTCTCCTCTTTCATTTCCGATTTTGTTTATTTGGGTCCTCTCTCTTTGCTTCTTGGTGAGCCTGGCTAGAGGTTCATCAATCTTGTTTATCCTTTCAAAGAACCAGCTCTTGGTTTTGTTGATCTTTTGTATTGTTTTTTTGGTCTCTGTGTCGTTTATCTCCACTCTGATCTTCATTATTTCCTTCCTTCTGCTTACACTGGGTTTTTCTTGTTGCTCTCTTTCTAACTCTTTGAATTGTAGGGTTAGGTAATTTATTACCATTGTTTCTTGATTTTTGCAGTAGGCTTGTAGAGCTATGAACTTCCCTCTCAAGACTGCTTTCACTGTGTCCCATAGATTTTGGATTGTTGTGTTTTCATTGTCGTTTGTTGCCATGATGTTTTTTATTTCTTCTTTGATCTCTCTGGTAACCCAGTCATTGTTTAATAGCATGTTATTTATTCTCCATGTGTTTGATATTTTTGGATTGTTTTTATTGTAGTTGATTTCCAGTTTTATGCCACTGTGATCTGAGAAGATGCTTGATAGGATTTCTATCTTCTTGAATTTGAAGAGACTTTGCCTGTGACCTAGTATATGGTCTATCTTTGAAAATGACCCATGTGCACTTGAGAAGAATGTATATTCTGTGGCTTTGGGGTGAAATGTTCTGAGATGACATCTGGTCTAGTGAGTCATTTAGGGTTGATGTTTCTTTGCTGATTTTTTGTTTAGAGGATTTGTCCAATGGTGATAGTGGGGTATTAAAGTCTCCTACTATGATTGTATTGTTGTCAACCTCTCCCTTGATATCCTCCAGGAGTTTTTTTATGTATTTGGGTGCTCCTGTATTGGATGCGTAAATGTTTACCAGAGTTATTTCTTCTTGTTGGATTGCTCCCTTTAGTATGAAGTTGCCTTCCTTATCTCTTTTTATGTCCTTCACTTCAAGATCTAATATAAGTATTGCTACCTCAGCTTTTTTTTCATTTGCATTCACCTGAAAAAGCTTTTTCCATCCCTTCACCCTCAGTCTGTGTGTGTCTTTTTTTCTGAGGTGGGTTTCTTGTAGACAGCAGATATATGGGTCTTGTTTTCTTATCCAATCCGTTACCCTGTGTCTTTTGATTGGGACATTTAATCCATTTACATTTAAAGTTATTATTGATAGGTACTTGTTTGTTGCCATTTTTATTCTTTACCCCTGTGTTCCTTCTTCGCTTCCTATTTCTTTTTTTTACAGCAGACCCTTTAGCATCTTGCATTGCTGGTTTGGTGGTAATAAACTCCCTTATTCCTTTTTTGTCTGTGAAGCTCCTGATTTCACCTTCAATTTTGATTGATAGCCTTGCTGGGTACAGTGTTCTTGGATTCAGACCCTTCCTTTGCATGACTTTGTATATTTCATTCTATTCCCTTCTGGCCTGATGTGTTTCTGTTGAGAAATCAGTCACTAGTCTGACAGGGGATCCTTTGTAGGTAACTTTCTGTCTCTCTCTGGCCACTTTTAAGATTCTTACTTTGTCATTTGTGTTTGCCAGTTTAATTATAATGTGCCTTGGCATTGGTCTTTTGGGGTTCATTTTGCTTGGGACTCTGTAAGCTTCTTGGATTTGTGTGGGTTTTTTCTTCCCTATATCAGGGAAGTTTTCTGGCATTATTTCTTCAAACAGGTTTTCTATTCCTTGCTCAGTTTCCTCTCCTTCTGGTACCCTTATTATGCAGATGTTGTTTTGTTTCATGTTGTCCCAAAGTTCCCTTAGGCCAGCGATGGGCAACCTTTTGAGTTTGATGTGTCAAACTTCGCCAAAAAACTGAGCATAACTCGGGTAGTGTGTCACTTTGAGGAAAAAACATTATTTCACAAATGTTTCATCCTCGGCATGCGGCCGCCTCAGTGGCCGCGTGTCATCAGAAATGGCTACGCATGTCAGTGCTGACACGCGTGTCATAGGTTCGCCATCACTGCCTTAGGCTCTGCCCCTGCTTTTTAATTTTTTTTTCTAGAAGCTGCTCTACTTGGGTATTTTTTCCTACCTTGTCTTCTAGCTCACTGATGCGGTCCTCTGCTTCTTCTAGTCTACTCTTGATGCTTTCTATTAAGATCTTTATAGCAGCGATGTCATTTTTCATTTCTTCTTGGTTCTTCTTCATTTCCTCTTGGTTCTTACACATATTGTTGAATTTGTCTTCCATACTTTGCATCCACATTATGACCATTTCTCTGAATTCTTTCTCCGACAGGTTGCTTGCCTCCATTTCGTTTACTTCCTCTTCTGGTGATGCCTGCTTGTCTTTCATATATGGGCTGTTTCTTTGTCTCCCCATGATCTCTCTTCTCTGAGTGTCTGGTTATGTAGTTTTCTCTCTCCTGCGTTGATTTAAAGGCACAAAATACAACACAACAAGTTACAATGCACAAGGCACTGAACACAAATGTATTCACGATATTAATAACCCCAAATAAAGGTGACCACCAGAGAAAGGCGAATTAGAGGATAGAAGAGAAAGGAGAAGAGAAAAAGAAAAAAAGGAGTATAAAAATGAAATTGGGTAGAGGAAAAAAAGTAAGAGAGAATAAGAAAGAGGAGGGGAAAAAACTATATATATGGGGAGAAAACTCCAATAGAACAGCCACTAATCCCAACACATGCCAGCAACAAGTACCTGGAGATGAATGCAAACTACAAACAACAACTAATATCGAGTGAGGCTAGGGAAAACAAAAGCAAAAAAACAAACAAAAACAAAACAAAACAAAAAGAAAAAGAAAAAGAAAAACAATGTCACAAACAAGCATAAAAAATCGATATAATCAACAATCAAGCAAACAACAACAAAAGGACAGAGAGAAAAATTTTGGATAGTGAAGAAAGAGAAAAGAGAGGTATGTGTGGACTTGGAGCAGGGGATTGGAAATTAGAAATATAAGTAGGGTGAAATTTTAACAGGGTAAAAAGAAGGAATAGGGAAAATCTAAAGCAGGAATAGGGTAAGAGAAACAGGGCAACAAAAGGGGAAAAGTGATGAAGAAAGTGATGGCATAAAGATAAAGTTGAGATAGAGTAAAATGATGCTAAAGGAAAGATGAAAATAGAATGTAGAACACTAATCCCAAAGTAAAATAAAGAGAAAATAAAATAACACTTCTTTTAAAAAAAGGTAAAATAGTAGTAGTAATAATACTGATTGAAAATAAAAATTATAATTAAAAAGGTAAAATCAAGTGAGGAAAAAAGAAAAAAATTAGTTTCTTAAGTAAAAGATGAAAAAAATAAAAATAAAAATGTGCAGTAGTGAAGGTCATTCACTTCCTCTTCTGTTTTGTTTGGCATGCCTGTTTCCTAGTCAGGACAGTATTGAAGTTCCCTGCATTCCACTGCTCCTCAGTGTTGTAAGCCAGTCCTGATTTTTAAGCAGGCAGTACGTCCTTATTTCTTCTATTCCTTTGTTTGTGTTTACACAAGAGTCAATTTGTGATTCAACCCCTGGGTGGCAGTGTTTCTGGATTGACCTCCAGGTCTATAGGTCCTCTCTAGCTAGTGTTTAGGTTTCCTTTTCCCTGTAGCACTTAATACCCGTTTGGGGGCGTGGGTTGCCCCAGAGCTGGTTCTCTGATGGTTATTCCCCGCTCTGATCCCCAGGTTCCCGAAAAACAACTTTCCCCTGCAGTCTCTTAGAGTGTCCCCAATTGGGTGATCCTATGTATTGGGCTTAGTAATCAGAAGCAATGATTTAAAGAGGAAAATAAAATAAAATAAAAATAAAAAAAGAGCCAGAGTAAGTGTGCGAACTCCAGGGCTGTGCGCAAGTCTATGCAATCTTTTTTCCCCTTGAGTCTAAGCAGCTGGCACACTTTTAAAATTTTTAGGCTGTTCTTTTGCACCCAGATCAAAATGGGTTGCTTTTTAGAGTTCCCTTCTGTTAGCAGCTCTGCAGACCCCCTTCCACATTCACGGATCACGCCAGCCCCAACAGCCACAAACTTTTCTAGCTGCAGACTTCCCCCGGTCCTCCAGCTCCCACGTGTGCATTTCTCTCTCCTGCTGGGACCAAGACTTCACCTTATCCCAGGCGAAATCTGACCTTTTGTGAGGGAGTGTAGAGCTCCTCTGAATCCGCGTGCTTGCACCACTTGGGGACCGGTGTGGTGTTCTCAGGTTCGCAGCTGTTCGGTGGGTGCCGTAGTTGTAGATTCCCTGGGCTTTTCAGGCTTCCGATAACATCCACTTTCCCCTTCAAGATGGCACGTTATCCGAGTCTGAGCTGGTTGCTCTGTGAGGAACCCAGCAGCAGTGGGGGCTGCCCAGTCAGGGGAGCCCCATCCAGCAGTCCCCCACAGTCTCCTGGAGTATAGCTGTCCATTAATGTTTTTATCTCCCTCTCCCTTCCTCTCTGAAATCAATAAAAATATTTTTTTAAAGGAGCAGGAGAGGAGAAACCAAGATGGTGACATAGGTAAACACCTGAACTTGCCGCCTCGCACAACAACTTCAAAACTACAACTAGCCGAAACCGGTTTGGCTCAGTGGATAGAGCATTGGCCTGCGGACTAAAAGGTCCCAGGTTCGATTCCAGTCAAGGGCATGTACCTTGGTTGTGGGCACATCCCCAGTAGGAGTTGTGCAAGAGGCAGCTGATCGATGTTTCTCTATCATCAATGTTTCTAACTCTCTATCCCTCTCTCTTCCTCTCTGTAAAAAAATCAATAAAATATATTTAAAAAAAAAAAACTACAACTAAAAGACAAAACAGACATCATCCAGCACCACAGGAAGACTGGCTGGGTGGAAATTCTACAACTAGAGGGAAAGAGAAAAGCACACTGAGACTCAGAGGAGGTGCGGAAGGCAGAGGTACAGAGGCGCGCACGCGTGGAGAAGGCTGGCAACTGAGTACACAGCTGGCTTTTTCAAGCCAGAGGGAGACACAAGCTCCCAACTGCTCTGAACTCCAGTTCCGGGCGAGACTCTGGGAACCCAGACTCATACGGGGAGAAACTGGACTGTCTGGCATTGGGTGGCACTCGAGGGAAGCTTTCTCTCAGAGGTGCTTACAGCGATTACCACAAGACACTGAGAAGACCCAGGGCCTCTTAGGGCAGGGCTGACGGGAAGCCATTGCTGTTTGCTCCACCCTGAGACTCTGCCCCATCCAAGCTGTGTGCAGAGGCTTTTGCATATGAAGGGCCTGGTCCTTTGAAATCTAAACTTACCTATCAAACTGCAGCTGAGTCAGAGAGACCCAGAACATCCAAAAGAAGGCCCAAGGCCCCACAGCAGCTTGCATTGCTTCATAGCTGGGCCTCATCTGGGCACCTCCAAACCCCAAACAAAGAAGAGAAATCTGCAGATCTCTCTCTGCAGCTCCTGCTGGGTGGCCTCAGGCAGAAGCTAAATTAGCACCTCCTTGGAGATCCAATAGCCAATGTACCCAGGGATCAGAGTAGGACCATCCAGATTACAACTCCTCTGATCCATAAGGGACACAGTCAGGGGGCAGACTCAGTGAGCACCAAAACCCCACTGAATCAAGTCTTGACTCATAAGGGTGTCTCCAGCACAGAAGTTCTCCCAGTGTAGACACAGTTGATCCTCACAGCCAACTGGCCTGGAGGTCAATTCCTCCCAGTGATACCAACAACAATCAAGGCTTAACTACAACAAGACTGTGCACACAGACCACAAAGGGGTGCACCAAGAGTGTCTACCTCAGGTAACTGGGGAGGCTGAGCCACTGGGCCCTATAGGACACCTAGCACACAAAGCCACTCTACAAACTCAGGGAAGCAGCCAAAATGCGGAGACAAAGAAACAGGTCACAAATGAAAGAAATGGAGAAAAGCAAAAGACTGGATATAGAGTTCAAAACCACGGTTATAAGGTTTTTCAAGAATTTTCTAGAAAAGGCCAATAAATTTAGCGAGACCCTCAAGGATATGAAAAAGGACCAACTAGAAATTAAGCATACACTGACTGAAATAAAAAATAATATACAGAGATCCAACAGCAGACTAGAGGATTGCAAGAATCAAGTCAAAGATTTGAAATACAAAGAAGCAAAAAACACCCAACTGGAAAAGCAAAAAGAAAAAAGAATCCAAAAGTATGAAGATAGTGTAAGGAGCCTCTGGGACAACTTCAGGCCTACCAACATCTGAATTATTGGGGTGCCAGAAGAAGAGAGAGAGCAAGATACTGAAAACCTATTTGAAGAAATAATGTGAAAACTTCCCCCACCTGGTGAAAGAAATAGACTTACAAGTCCAGGAAGTGCACAGAACCCCAAACAAAAGGAATCCAAAGAGGACCACACCAAGACACATCATAATTAAAATGCCAAGAGCAAAAGACAAAGAGAGAATATTAAAAGCAGCAAGAGAAAAACAGTTAATTACCTACAAGGGAGCACCCATACGATTGTCAGTTGATTTCTCAACAGAAACTATGCAGGCCAGATGGGAGTGGCAAGAAATATTCAAAGTGATGAATAGCAAGAACCTACAACCAAGATTACTCTACCCAGCAAAGCTATCATTCAGAATTGAAGGTCATATAAAGAGCTTCACAGATAAGAAAAAGCTAAAGGAGTTGATCACCAACAAACCAGTATTATATGAAATGCTGAAAGGTATTCTTTAAGAAGAAGAAGAAGAAAAAGGTAAAGATAAAAATTATGAACAACAAATACATATCTATCAACAAGTGATCCTAAAAATCAAGTGAATTAAAAATCTGAGAACAGAATAAACTGGAGAATATAATAGAATCAAGGGCATAGAATGGGAGTGGATTGATAATTCTCAGGGGGAAAGGGGTGTGGGGGGTACGGGAAGAGACTGGACAAAAATCGTACACCTATGGATGAGGACAGTGCGGGGGATGTAAGGGCAGAGGGTGGGGTGGGAACCAGGTGGAAGGGAGCTATGGGGGGGGGGGAGAAACAATTGTAATAATCTGAACAATAAAGATTTATTAAATTTTTAAAAAGTGATGGAGAAATAAAGAGCTTCTTAGGCAAAAAAATAAAATAAAATAAAGGAGTGTGTCACCACCAATCCAGTATTACAAGAAGCCATTAAAGGGTTTTCCTGAAGAAGAAGGAGGAGGATTCGGCAGAGAAGAAGAAACAGAGGAACATAGTTAAAAGAATAAAATAGCAATAAATATGTACCTCTCAATAATCACTTTAATTGTAAATGGCTTAAATGCTCCAATCAAAAGACCTAGGGTAGCCCAGCTGGTGTGGCTCAGTGGTTGAGCATCAACCTATGAACCAGGAAGTCGCAGTTCGATTCCCGGTTAGGGTACATGCCTAGATTGTGGGCTCAGTCCCCAGGGTACAGCGTGCAGGAGGCAGCCTATCAATGATTCTCTCTCATCATGGATGTTTCTATCTCTCCCTCCCTCTTCCTTCCTCTCTGAAATCAATAAAAAAAAATATTTTTAAAGATATTTAATGCAAATGGGAAGGGGGAAAAATCCCAGTAGCAATATTTATATCTGATAAAGTAGACTTTAAAACAAAGGCAGTCATAAGGGACAAAGAAGGACACTACCCAATGACAAAAGGATAAATCCAACAAGAAGATATAACCCTTGTAAACATTTATGCATCCAACATAGGAGCACCTAAATATGTAAGGCATATCTTGATGAACATAAAGGGAGAGACTGACAGTAATACAGCCATAGAAGGGAATTTTATTTTTTTAATATATTTTTACTGATTTTTCAGAGAAAAAGACATAGGAAACATCAATGATGAGAAAAAATCATTGATCAGCTGCCTCCTGCATGCCCCCTAATGGGGATCAAGCATACAACCCAGGCATGTGCCCTGACTGGGAAGTGAACCGGTGACCTCTTAGTTCCTGGGTTGATGCTCAACTGCTGAGCCACATCAGCCAGGGAAGGATAGATCACATTGTAGGGTACAAAACAACTCTAAATAAATTTAAGAAGATTGAAATTATATCAAGCATCTTCTCTGACCATAATGGTGTGAAACTAGAAATAAATCACAAGAAAAAAACTGAAAAACACCCAGAGACATGGAGGCTAAATAACATATTACTAAATAATGAATGCATTGACAATGAGATCAACATAGAAATGAAAAAATACCTTGAAATAAGTGAAAATTAGAACAACCCAAAATCTATGGTTCATGGTGAAAGCAATTCTGAGAGGGAAATTCATAGCATTACCAGCCTACTTCAAGAAAAATCTCAAATAAACAATCTAACTTTACAATTAAAGGAACTAGAAAAAGAACAATAAACAAAACACAAGTGAGTAGAAGAAAAGAAATAATAAAGATCAGAGCAGAAATAAACCAAGTAGAGTCTTAAAAAACAATACAAAATATCAATGAAACCAAGAGCTGGTTCTTTAAAAAGATAAAGATTGACAAACCTTTAACCAGACTCCTGAGGGGGGAAAAAGAGAAATAGCCCAAATAAATAAATAAAAAATGAAAGAAAAATAACAACTGGTACCAAAGAAATACAAAGGATTGTAAGAATATTACGAACAACTATATGCTAACAAATTGGACAATCTGGAAAAAATGGATAAATTCCCAGAAACATACAATCTTCCAAAACTGTCAAGGGATAATCAGAAAATCTGAATGGACAGATTACAACTAATGAAAATGAAGCAGAAGCCTGGCTGGTGTGGCTCAGTGGTTGAGCATTAACCTATGAACTAGGAGTTCATGGTTCGATTCTCGGTCAGGGTGTATGCTGGCTCGATCCCCAATGGGCCAGGGGGAGGAGGGTCGAGCAGGAGGCAGCCGATCAATGATTCTCTTTCCTAATTGATCTCTCTCTCTCTCTCTCTCTCTCTCTCTCTCTCTCTCCCCCCCCCCCCTCTCCCTCTCCCTTCCTCTCTGAAATTAATAAAAACTTTTTTAAAAAAGAAATTGAAGAGGTAAAAAAAAAAAAAAAGCCTCCCAAGAAACAAGTCCTGGACTGGATGGCTTCACAGGTGAATTTTACCAAACATTCAAAAAACTAACATCTATCCTTCTCAAACTATTCCAAAAAATTCAAGAAGAGAGAAGACTCCCAACCTCATTTTATGAGGCTAGCATTATCCTAATTGCAAAACCAGATAAAGACACTACAAGAAATGAACATTGTAGGCCAATATCCCTGATAAACATTGATGCTAAAATCCTCAACAAAATGTTATCAAACCAGATAAAGCAATACATTAAAAATATAATACACTATGATCAACTAGGATTTATTCTGGGGGGTCTAAGCCTGGTACAATATTCACAAATCAATAAATGTGATATACCACATAAGCAAAATAAAGGGTAAAAGTCATATAATCATATCAATAAGTGCAGAAAAAACATTTGATAAAATCCAACACCCATTTATGATTTTTATTTATTTTTTTAAATATATTTTATTGAATTTTTACAGAGAGGAAGGGAGAGGGATAGAGAGTTAGAAACATCGATCAGCTGCCTCCTGTACACCTCCTACTGGGGATGTGCCCACAACCAAGGTACATGCCCTTGACCGGAATCGAACCTGAGACCCTTCAGTCCGCAGGCCAGTGCTCTATCCACTGAGCCAAACCGGTTAGGGCCCATTTATGATTTTTAAAAACCCTCAGCAAAGTGGGAATAGAGGGGACATACCTCAATGTGAAGACCAATTATGACAAACCCACAGCCAACATCATACTCAGTGGGCAAAAACTAAAAGTGTTTACCTTAAGATCAGGAACAAGTCAGGGATGTTCACTTTCACCACTCTTATTCAACATAGTACAGGAAATCCTAGCCACAGCAATCAGATAATAAGAAGAAATAAAAGCATCCAAATTGGAAAGCAAGAAGTAAACTGTCACTACTAGTATGTGCAGATGATGTGATACTGTATATAAAGAAGCCTAAAGATTCCACCAAGAGACTTCTGGAACTGATAAAAGAATTCAGTAAAGTAGCAGGATACAAAATAAATATCCAGAAGTCAGATGGATTTATATACACCATTAATGAACTATCAGAAAGGAAACTAAGAAAACAACCCCATTTACAATGTCATTTTTAAAAAAAACACCCAAAAACCTAGAAATAAGTTTAACCAAGAATGTAAAAGACTTGTACTTGAAAAATTATAAAACAATGAATAAAGAAACTGAAGAAGATTTTTAAAAAGTAGAAGCAAATACCATGTTCATGGATAGGAAGAATTATCATTAAAATATCCATATTACCTAATGCAATCTATATATTCAACACAATTCCTATCAAGCTACCAACGGCATATGTCACAGAACTAGAACAAATACTCCAAAAATTTATATGGAACCACAAAATACCCCCAAAGACCACAGCAATCTTGAGAAAGAAGAAAAAGTTGGAGGAATCACACTCCCTGATATCAAACTATACCACAAGGCCATAGTGATCAAAACAGCATGATACTGGCGCAAAAACAGACATATAGATCAATGGAACAGAATGAGAGCTCAGAAATAAATCCATGCCTTTATGTTCAATTAATATTTGACAAAGGAGGCAAGAATATACAATGGGGTAAAGATAGTCTATTTAATAAGTAGTGTAAGAAAAACTGGACAGATAACTTGGGAAAAAAATGAAATTAGACCACCTTCTTATACCACACACAAGAATAAATTAATAATAGATTAAAGACTTAAATGTAAGACTCAAAACCATAAAAATTCTAGAAGAAAAAAATCCTAGATGAAAACATAGGCAGTATAAATATATATATATGAAATGTCTATATATAATATGTATAAAATATATATATATATGTTTATAATATATATAAAATCCTATATAATAAAGGTGTAATATGCAAATCAACTGAACAGTGGAATGACTGGTTGCTATGACATGCACTGACCACCAGGGGGCAGATGCTCGACACAGGAGCTGCCCCCTGGTGGTCAGTGAGCTCCCGCAGGGGGAGCTCTGCTCAGCTAGAAGCTGGGATCACAGCTGGCAAGCGCAGTGTCGGTGGCGGGAGCCTCTTCCGCCTCCGCTGCAGGTGGGCCGTAAGGAGCGAGGGGTCCCAGACTGCAAGGAGAGCCCCAGACAGCAAGAGAAATGTCTGACTGCCGGCTTAGGCGGTGAAAGATCAGATGGAGGCCGAAAACCAGGACTACAGGCTGTATTAGAGGAGAAGGACCTGCCGGGCTTTCTCGCAAGGGGAGAACAGCAACACGTGCAGAGGGGAACACACCTTTTGAGGGGAGGAATGGGAAGGAATGGGGGCTTAGTGTACTCGGCATGTGCTGATTGGTGGCTTAATGTATGGTCATATAGGGACAAGGGCTTAGGGTATTTGGCAGGTGTTGATTGGTGGTTCAATGTATAGTCCATATAAGGTGCCTGGTTAGGTACTCAGGTAGTCCAGGCCACAGGTGCAGGTTACGTTATACTCCACCAACCAGTTGGGGGAAGGGAAGATCTATCATCCCAGGCTTTTGGTAATAGTTAAAAAAAAATTGAGAGTCCGGGCAAGGTCAGGGGGCGAAGGGCCATCTTCCATAGCAACTTCCTGCTGAGAGGGGATGTCGTCAGGGGCATCTACCAGGGGTCTCAAGGATTCTGGTGACATAGGTGTCTCTAGGTTCTGAATTCAAGGCCAGATAGATCTCTCCCACCTTCTGGTTGGCAAACGCCTGCATTCTGTTCTGCAAAAAACTAGCGAAACAACGCATGAGACAGGGGCCAAAGAGCAAAATTAAAAGAATAAATACCAGTGGGCCTAATAGTGGGAGGAGCCTGGGCTAAGTGAGCCAAAGATGGCATACCCCCCTTCTAGCTGGTTACATCGTCTTTGGTCAATCCTGTCCCGGAGGAATTTAATGTGATCTTTGACAAGTCCTGATTCATTTACAAAGTAGCAGCATTCTTCCCCAAGAAAGACACAGGTGCCCCCTTTTTCTGCTGTCAAGAGATCTAAAGCACGCCGGTTCTGTAGGGCTACGGCTGCTAAGGAGTCTACCTGCCTTTGAAGGGATTCAAGGGAATTGCTAATGATGGAGATATCTTCTGAAAATTCAGCAAACAATTTGTGGTAGAAATGAACAGAGGAGGAAATGCCTCCCACTCCTGTCCCTACTGCAGTGAGGACTCCCGTGCCCACTCAGAGGGGAACAAGGGCCGCCCTTTTGTGGCGGGGCCTGAGAAGACCCAGAGAGGATTCGAGTTCTCCCTCTGTTCTGATGGAGAGATTGGGGGTTAGGGAGCCATAAAGACAGAGCGAGTGTGGCAGGTGCTGGGGGACACAGGTGGAGGCCGTAGTCCCACAGAGGAGAAAAATACCCGGTGGGGGGCAGGCTAAGGGAGGGGGTAAATTCATAGATTGTGCACAGTAGTAAGGTGTGGGAGTAGTTGAGGTAGTGGTTTGAGAGGTATTTGTTAAACAGGTAGTGTTTTCCGTGCTGGACGAGGGGCGCAGCAGCATTATTTCCCCAAGATACTGGTTGGTGAAGTCTCGAGGGTGATCCTGTTGAGTGACTCGGGAGGTAAAAGCTGGTCCTGAGGCTGCTACAGTGTCACTTCTCGGTTTTGCTGCTTTTCTGGGCCTGGAGCTGAAAGACAACTGAGACCTAGATGTTATTTTTAGGGGGGGGGGGGAAGAGTAGGGGTCTCAGTTGCCTCAGTAGTGATATGAAAGGGGAGAATAGGTTACCCTGGGGTGAGGTTCTTGTTTTCCCAGTTTTGCCCCTTGCTGGGCATCCACATGTTTCTTGTAGGTCCTGATTCAGGGTTTCAAAATAGGTAGAGCAGTGGTTAAGCTCCCTATGGCAGTTCCAACCCCTGCTGTGATGCTGAGGGTGACGAGGAGAGGGATGATCTGGACTCCTCTTTTGTGTCAGATATGATGGGTTACACGGACAGGTAAAGACTGATTATTGGGAGCTACATGTACATTGGGTGAGAGATGCGAGTACAGGTTCCTGTGCAGCTGATGGGGAGACAGATGTATGTGTTTTCCCTACAGAGGAAGAAAAATCCCTGATCACAGGGACAAGCTGATAGGTGTAAGGAGAAGAGGTGAACTAAAGGGTATGAGATTCCCTTTCCCAGTTCCACGCTCCAAGCTGAGAGGGTAGTCACCATGGCACTACCAATAAGGGGTGATGAGTGATGAGTGATTGACAGATGAGTGATTGAGATTGTATTGCAGTGAAAGTGGGAGGGAATGTGAGAATGGGCTGTTATCCAAGGGGAAAGAGAAAGGGGGAAGGAAAGGAGCAGTGGAAGATGAGGCTGGAGAAAAGGCAGGGGGAGGAGGGAGCAGGCCCTGCAGCCTGTTCCCAGGCCTCTAGCGGCTTGGATTTTAAAACTGCTGCATTTTTCCTAGAGATAATGATCTCAGTTTCCGATAATAGCTGAACTGTTAAGTAAGCCTGTGCAGTCAAGGAAGTAGTTCTTTGGGAAGGGTGGAGTCGGGGTGGGGGAAGGGGGGAGGGGGGAGAAAGCGCTGAGGTCAAAGCAGTTTTCAAAGCATTAAAGGGGTGAGAATGTTGGCCTTGGGATCTAAAGGCTCAGTGAGGGGGTCCCTTCGCCATGTCATGTCATAGGGGAGCTTTGCAAAAAGACTAAAGTTGTGAACCTGGAGCGAGAGTACCCAGTGAGCCTGAGAAAGGAGAAAATTTCTTGTTCAGAGGAGGGGACAGCCTTAGAGGAGATAAGAAGATAAGGCGTTTACCGTCCAAGGAATGGCTCGGCCTTGTGGGGTGAGAGAGTGAAACTGAGGTAGATGACTGTGATTTGGGACAACTGGGTTTTATGTGGGGATGCACGCTAGCCCTGGCCGGGCACCGAGGTAGAATGAGAAAAGAGTGAATGGGGGGATTTAGTAAGATACAGTGTAGAGGTGAGATGGCTAATGGCTGTGAGACTAATCCGTCAACCCCCATAACAGATACTGAGGAGTGGACAAGGGTCCCAGCGAATTCAGAGGGCAGAATAAGTGGCCCCAATGTCAATTAAAAGGAGATCGGCTTACCTGCCACCACAGTCATTACCTGAGACTCTGTCCTGGTGATGTAAGTCTGTGGGGCCTGTCAGGGCCTGGGCAGCTTCTTCAGTGGCCAGTTCCAGGGGGTCTGGGAGCTCCAAACTGGATCCAGAGGGCGGCCATGCTGAACTGGCTGAGGTCCTACCAGGAGGAGCCAGACTACAGTCTGATTTCCAGTGGCCTTCCCTTCCACACCTTGGGCAGGGCCCAGGCGGGGGTCTCGGGTTTGAGCAGGACTTGGCTCAGTGTCCTTCCTTGCTGCATTTGAAGCATGGGCCCGGAGGAGGCTTAGCCCCTGACTTACCCGCAGTTGGAGGACTGGCACTTCGTTTGGGGTTCATGAAAGCAGTGGCTAGGAGCTGGAAGGCCTCCTTCTGGGCCTCAGCCCTGGCCTGATCTCGCTTTTGATTTTGGATTTGGGTCTCCTCGTCTCTATTATTAAAGACCTTAAAGGTCAGGTTAACAAGGTCCTTTTGAGGGGTTTGTGGACCTGTATCTATTTTTTGAAGTTTGTGGCATATGTCAGGGGAGTAAAGGTGGTCAGGTCAGTGGAAAAAGAAACCTGAGATGCCTCTCAATCTGTGAGGCTGGACATAGAGAATGGGACATGGACTCAGACTATGCCCTCAGTTCCTGCTGCCTCCCTCAGGGGTAGAATGGACGCGGGAATAGAAGAGGCTGTTGAGGAAGGCAGTCTCTGGGTGGCCTGAGAATGAGTATTAGATGGGAAAGGCTGTTTTGGAACTCACATTTTCAGGATTTGGGCTCTCAGGGACTGGGGAGAAGGCGGCTGTTGGTTAAGAGGGTCTGAAGAGAAAGAGCCGAGACGTTTTTCAATTTGAGAAAGATCAGAGAGTGAGAAGGGAATGGTCAGCCACCTGTGAATTCGGTTGCTGGCAGTCACGGGGCGGAAATTCGGTGGAGAGCGCACAGGGGAAGGCAGGCGGTTAGAATTCTCAGAGGGTAGAGCGTGGGAAGCAGATTCTGCAGCAGGGTTGTAAGGGGGCGGCAGGAGCGGGAGAGGTGGAGATGAATGATCGGCTGGGTCGAAAGAGTCAGAAGACAGAGAAAGGGGCTGAGGACCAGTTTGAGGGGGTGAAGAGGACTTTGGGAGGAGGATCTGATGAGTGGAACATGAGGAGCAAAGCGAGGGGCATGAGCAGGGCAGGGGAAAGGAAGAAAGCCTCTCCATAGGGATCTCTGAGGCCTCCCTGTCTGGTTGCAAAAATTATCTAGGTCTTGAAGGATATTGGAATTGAAAGTGCCATTTTTCAGGCCACTGAGAGCTATTGTCGAGTTTACTGTGGCCAGGTAGAGCTTCTTTGGTTTGATGTAGCCAGAAAGACCAAGGGTCGAGAGATTGATGAGGAGACACCCTAAGGGTGTGTTTTGAGGGGGGTTAGACTGAGAGGACCCCATGACTGGAGGGAAGGGCCACCGAAAAGTTAGGGAAGGAACAAGGAGCATCCTCCTTTTCCCTCAGCCAACCTGTAGAGAGAGAGAGACGAGAAAAGGTTCCCAGGTCATCACCCGAGACCTTTCCCGTGGAGTAGAGCAGAGTTTCCCAGCCAGGTACCTGGGCTTTCGTAGAACGTGTAGCCGAGTAGACGGGAAAACTCTGAGGCCCTTCCAGGTCAAGGGAATGATGGGGCAGGGCGGCGGGGCGGGGGAAGCCCCTGAAGCCTACCAGTGAGAAAGCGACGAGATCCCCACATGTCCTGGTACAGCAGAGTTTGAGAGGTGTCCGGAGTGGGCCAATCAACTCAGAACCATACCAACGAGCAGAGCCAGAGCAGGAGTCAGAAGCTCAGGGCTAGGTTTGAGGATTGTCCACAATCCTGTGCACCTCTCCCGGGTTTTGGCACCAAATGAAAGATCAGACAGAGGCAGAAAACCAGGACTACAGGCTTTATTAGAGGAGAAGGACCTGCCGAGCTGTCTCACAAGGGGAGAACAGCAACACGTGCAGAGGTGAACACACCTTTTGAGGGGAGGAATAGGAAGGAATGGGGGCTTAGTGTACTTGGCACATGCTGATTGGTGGCTTAATGTATGGTCATATAGGGACAAGTGCTTAGGGTATTTGGCAGATGTTGATTGGTGGTTCAATGTATAGTCCATATAAGGTGCCTGGTTAGGTACTCATGTACGTCCAGGCCACAGGTGCAGGTTACATCATACTCCGCCCACCAGTTGGGGGAAGGGAGGATCTATCAGGCGGACATCCCCCGAGATGTCCCAGACTGCGAAAAGGCGCAGGCCGGGCTAAGGGACGAATCTCATGCACTGGGCCTCTAGTATAATATATATTATACATATCTTCACCTGAGGATATGTTTTTACTGATTTTAGAGAGAGGGGAAGTGAAAGGGAGAAAGAGAATAAAACATCATTGTGAGAGTGAAACATTGCCTCTTGTATATACCCTGAACAGGGATCAAACTCTCAAACTAGTATGTAACCTGACCAGGAATGGAACCCACAACCATTTTGGTGCATGAGATGATGCTCCAACCACCCATGCTGCCCAGCCAGGGCACAATATTCTTTTGATATGTTACCTCAGGCAAGGGAAACAAAAAAAACAACAATAAACAAATGGGACCATGTCAAACTAAGAAGTGTTTGCATCTCAAAGGAAACTATCAACAGAATGAAAAGATAACCCACTGAATGGGAGAAGATATTCGCCAATGATACATCTGATAACAGGTTAGTATCCAAAATTTATAAAGAACTTATTCAATTCAACACCCCCCAAAACAACCAATCTAATTTAAAAATAGTCAAAGGACCTAAACAGACATTTCTCCAAAGACATATAGTTAATAGTCATATGAAAAGATGCTCAACATCACTAATCATCAGAGAAATGCATATTAAAACCACCATGAGATAGCACCTCACACCTGTCAGAATGGCTGCCATCAATAAATCAACATACAACAAGTGCTGGCTAGGATGTGGATGCAATGGAACCCTTGTGCACTGCTGGTGGGAATGCAGACTGGAGCAGCCACTGTGGAAAACAGTATGGAGTTTTCTAAAAAAAAAAAAAATTAAAAATATAACTGCCTTATGACCCAGCGATTCCACTTCAGGGAATATACCTGAAGAAGCCTGAAACACTGATTTGAAAGAATATATGCACCCTATGTTCACCAGAATTTGGAAGCAGCCCAAGTGCCACCAGTAGGTGAGTGGATAAAAAAGCTGTGGTACATTTACACAAGGGCATACTACTGGGCAGTAAAAAAGAAGAAAATCTTATCTTTTCTGACAGCATGGTTGGACCTGGAGAGTATTGTGCTAAGTGAAATAAGCCAGTCAGAGAAAGACAAACACCATATGATCTCACATATATGTAGATTCTAATGAACAAATAAACTAACAAACAAAATAAAATTACTCATCTATACAGAGAACAGACTGACAGCTAGCTGCCAAAGGGGAACTGGGAGAAAAATGTGAAGGGTTTAAAAAAAAAAAAAAAAAAAAGAAAAGAAACTCAGGCACACAACAGAGTGGTGATTACCAGAGGCAAAGGGTGTGGGGGAGGTAGAAGAGGGTTAAGGGGAAATAAACAGTGATGGAAGGAAAGGTGACTGATGGTCTTGAACTTCGTGGTTAAAGACTTTGAGAGGTGACAGATTAGCCAGGGATCGGTCAAGAGTATTAATTACAGACTTTGAAATCCTTGGACGGTGAAAGTTCATCACAGTGCCTCTTGCAAATATGATCAGTCTTTTCAGTACTGCTTTGATGGTTCTTAACCACAGTGCATAAAGGATGGGGGTTTTCATTAGAAATTACGGGTGTAATAGAGCGCATCCGAAAGGAAGAGGAATGTTGGACTATTATTAAAATTTACAATCTTCCCCCACACCACCTCCCCACTGAACACCTGAAATGGAATTTTGGCTGCTGCAAAGGCACTGTTCTTCACGGCCTTCGTGTAGCCCAGGGATGACCACGCCCATGAGGGCAAAGGTGCGGCTGGTTAAGTGATTGATGTGTTTAAAACCATGAACGTAAAACATGAAAACCTGGGGGAACTGTAATTGGGTGAGTGAAAGAAATTTATGGCTGACTGAAGACGTTAAAAATGGAAGATGCAGGGGAAATGATGAACAACATAGACTGATGAACAAGAACAGTACCAGAAACAAGGAGGCATCGATCGGACTATCGGGCCTCAGAGGGAGGATAGGGGAGGGTGGGGGGAGGGGGGAGAGATCAACCAAAGGTCTTGTGTGCATGCATATGAGCCTAACCAATGATTAAGTTCAACAGGGGGTTGGGGCATCCGTGGGGAGGGGTGTGGGATGGGAATGGGGGGATGAGGACAAATATGTGACACCTTAATCAATAAAGAAATTTAAAAAATAAATAAATAAAAATAAAATAAAATAATAAAATAAAAATAAATAAAAAATAAAAATAATAAAAATGGAAGATGCCCGGCCAGCGTGGCTCAGTGTTTGAGCGTCAACCTATGAACCAGGAGGTCATGATTCAATTCCCAGTTGGGGCACATGCCCAGGTAGTGAGCTCAATATCCAGTGGGGGGGGGGGGGGGGGGGGCATGCAGGAAGCAGCCAATCAATGATTCTCTTTCATTATTGATCTCTCTCTCTTTTTTTCTCTCTCTCCCTTCCTCTCTGAAATCAATAAAAATACTTTTTTTTTTTAATGGAGGAGCATAGTGTGTAGCTGATTATGGGAGACCAGTCCCTCTGTTGATCCTTGTTCATTTTAGAACAACCTATTATTTTTGGTAGTTGTGGTTTTTGTTTTTTTCTGGAAATAAAAATGTCACTGACATCTAAACGTGGGAAATGAAATAAAACACACCCAATGGCCGAAACTGGTTTGGCTCAGTGGATAGAGCGTCGGCCTGCGGACTGAGGGGTCCCAGGTTCGATTCCGGTCGGGGGCATGTGCCTTGGTTGCGGGCACATCCCCAGTGGGGGGTGTGCAGGAGGCAGCTGATCGATGTTTCTCTCTCATCGATGTTTCTAGCTCTCTATCCCTCTCTCTTCCTCTCTGTGAAAAATCAATAAAATATATTTTAAAAAATAAAATAAAATAAAATAAAACACACCCAATGCAGCGCTCCCAAAATCACTGGCCTGCATCTTCCCTTCCTTCTGCTTGATGCCTTCCAGTGTTTGTCAGAATACACCTGGGGAGGGGGGCACTGGGGTCCCTTGCTGTTAACTGGATGAAGGTGGTGGGTTCCACCTTCAGGTGGAAGGTGCACAAAGGTGCCAATGCCGTCCCCACCCCTCCCCACCCCAGCAGCCGCCTCTCTGCTTGGTGTTTAGGGCGCGTTGGCCTGCTGCCAGTTTGGGGGGATGAGAGGGGGAAGGCGCTGCTGGGGAGAACCAGGCGGGTCTCCGCAGTTCACCTGCTCCCACCTTCCACCAGTTCACTTGCTGTGCGCGCGCTGGAGGGTGGCACCCCAGCACTACGGAGGGGTCGGAGGGGTCGGGGCAGGGGAGGGCTGACGGGTCCAAGAGGAGGCGAAACGAATACAGGCTGCGGAATGGAGCTGCCAGCTGCTTTGGAGCCCACCCCACCCCTTTATGGAATGAGGGGGCTTCTGCCAGGCTAGGTGTCTCCGAGTTGGGAATTTCTAAGATGAAAAAAGCCTCGATCCAAGGCGTTTACCCTCCTGGTCCCAGGAAACCCGGCCGCCGGGTGTGCGGGTGCTTGAGGGCATCAGCCGCTGCGCGTGGGCCAGGGTCAGACTGTCCCTGGGTCGCGTTTTGCAGTTGCTGGATGTGTGTCACGCGGTGAAGGGTGATGCCCTGAGGCTGACCTCCGCCTCTAACATCCCGCGGGCCTCCCCGCGCGCGGGTCACCGGGCCTCTATGCCGCGCCGCACAGCCCCGGGCCCCGGAGAGGACGCGCTCAGCCCGGAGCCGAGTGGCAGCGGCGCGGCGGCAGGTGGCGGTCCCCCCTCATCGGGCACCAGTCGCTTCCGGCGAGGCGCGCGCCCTCCTGCTGCAGAGGCGGGGGCTGCGGCGCCGCGTCCCCTCCCCGACAGCCGAGCGCCCGCGCCACCTCTCCGCCTCGGCGGGACCCCTGACCGAGGGGGCTCCCTGCGGGTGTGCCCACGGCCCGCCCACCGTCCCCCCAGGTCTCCCGCTGGCAGGTGACTCCGGTTCCCACGGACGGCGAAAACCGGTGGTGCTGGGCGGGGGACATCAAAGCACAGAAGTCAGACGCCCGGCGGCGGACGTGGTTCAGCGACGCGGCTCCGCGAGTCAGAGCCTCCGGGCGCGGGAACGTCTCCACAAGCGCAGCTGTGCCCGTTCCTCTAGGCGCGCAGAAGCCACGTTCAGTCAAGAAATGAGGCGACGCGAAGGCTCCCCCGCGGCCTGTCGAGGCGGGGAGGCGGGGAGGCGGCCGGGCGATGGGACACGCAAGCGGTAAGTGGGCTCGCAATTTGGAGAGACCACCGGCCGCGCCCATGCGCCTGGCGAGGGCAGCGGACTGACCACGTCTCAGACCCCGCGACCTATTCGGTCCCAGCATCCTCGGTCCTGCCGCTCCACACGTCGTGCGGGGGGCGCGCTCCGCCGGTGTCCAGAGCGCCCGCTGTGGCACAGCGGGACCTGATGCCCAGCGCCGGGCCGGGTTCGCGAGGGCCCCCGGGCGCTGCGGGGCTGGACGGGAAGGGCTCGCTGTCACCCGCGCGGGCCCTCAGCCCAAGCGCCCTGCACAGCCTGGGTGGACTGAGCAGCCGCCGGCCTCGTTAGAGCGTTTTGTCAAGTGCTCACCGGGGCGCTGGAGCCCAGGGCGCGGGGACAGCGGCGCTGCGCGGGCGCAGCCGGCACCGCCAGGGCTTCCATCTGCGCGTCTCCTTGCCGCCCCGGCCTGCCTCGCCCGGCCCCACGGAGATCGCGAGCACCAGGGCGCCCCGGGCCGCAGCCGGTTCCGTGACTGGTTCCCGGTGCCACACCCAGCGGCGACCACGCGGAATTCACCTGCGACCGCCTCCTGCGATCACGAGCGGATGCTTCAAGCCCGGGTCAGAATAGACCTCCCGCCTCTACATCCACCCCCTGCCCTTTCCCTCCTGCCGCGAAACCCCCCGCCCGCAACCCCTGGCCGCTGCCCGGGGCCCGCGGAGGGTGCGCGGAGGCTTTCATCTGGGCTGTGCGGTCGACAGACGGTTCTTCATCTCCTTACAAACAGAAACTGACCCGGGGGGCCAGCCCGCCGGACTGCACCCAGTGCTACCCGCGGAGCTGGCGGAGTTGGCAAGGAAAGACTTCAGAGCCAAGAACTCAAATTATAAGAGAAAGTTTATTTAGAAAGTTACAGGGGTGGTAGAGATGAGCTGGTTGGGCTGCTTAGGTTGGGGAAACAAGTTACAGACGCAAAAAAGGGGGGTCCCCTGGAGCTTAGGAGAAGGAGGGGCAAAGGTAACACGCCAGGGGAAAGCTCCACCACCCCCCACCCCCTCCCCTCACCCCCCACCCCAGCTTCTCTCCTGCACAGAACCTCTGCTGAGCGGCGATCCCAGGGACCAGAACAGGGCTCCCAGCGAGTCCCTTAGCACGCACGGAGCAGGTAAAGTAAGGAACTGAAAAGAGAACCCGGAAAACAATCCTCTTAAGGAAAGAAAAGGATGGAGAAGAGCCATCGCCTCCCGATGGAAGAGAGGGCGGTGCCGTCGCTGAACTGGGACGCTGGGGCGGATGGTTGAACGGCCAAGCAGTTCACAGCCACCTCGCAAACCTCGTCTTCTGTAAGCAAGGACACTTAACTTCCACTTCTCCCCAGCCAGAGCGTAAGTAGCTTAAGTCACCCCAACTCAGGGAGATAGGGAGCAGAAATCCAATGAGTGCCATTTGTGTCCTAGCCGGTTTGGCTCCCAGCGGCGGCCTGTGGACTGAAGGGTCCCGGGTTTGACTCTGATCAAGCCCGGGTTCCAGACTCGATCCCCAGTAGGGGGCGTCCAGGAGGCAGCTGGTCAATGACTCTCACCATTGATGTTTCTATCTCCTTCTCACTTCCTCTCTGAAATCAATAAAAATATATTTAAAAACAAAACGATTAGTGCCATTTGCCAACCACACCCAAGGACAGATGAAGTTAAGGAAATAAATCTCATTTTGGCACATCAGCATAGAGCTAATGAATATTCTATTGAGAATCTCCCTAAGACACACACACCCCCCCCCCCCCCCCCCCCGCAACTCCCAGCCTTTAAAACCCCTCAAAGCGAAGGTCCCAGTGCCTGCTCTCCCTCCCAGGAGCACACCTGCTTCCATCAGCCCCATCATGCTGCTTACCAGGTTCCTTTTATTAATAGAATTAATTTAGTAGGAGAGCTATAGTAAAATGCAGTTTTGAAACTATGGAAGATAAATCACTTAAATGTAACTAAGGTATTAATTCTCACCCCACCCCCACCCCAAACTTGTTCCTAATAGGCTACGACCTAGTTTCCTTACAGCACTGAAAGTATAAATCACCTTTAGGAAGGGACACGTATTAGGGTGATTTCCTCCACGAGGACGTTCTTCACATCTAGCCTAAAGCATGGTTACTTTAAGATGGGCCTCATACCTTTTATTCTGGCCCAAAAAGAGAAAGGAAACTAGCTTAGGCCATTGTGATGCTTCGAGAAAAGAGAACCAAAAGTCTACTCAGCTGAACTTGAACTTAGCAAGGCTACTTGTTAGAATAACCACTTAGATGTCTTTTGTGAGTAAAATTTCCTGGGTGGTTACCACATGTCAAAAACTATACTACATTCTGAGAATGAAACCCGATTATCTGCTTAGTCATGTCAGCTGGGGTCACACCTTCTGAATACCCTGCCCTTCTTGAAACAGAATATGGGACTAGAACGCTCTTTCCTCTGCCAGCTTCTCCTTAAACACACTCCGACAAAGTATGCAAACACACTCACCTGAGCACGCATACCTGCCCCTACCTTCACATGCATACACACTCATGCTCCGTTCACCCTGACGTGCACTGTTGTAGATGTACGTGTGTTTCCTCTCTTTTCTCAGCCTGTGGACAGGCCTGCAAGCCTCAGACCTAATATGGAACATGTCAGACACAGCTTGGATATTGAACACCTTGAGCTCGTTTCTGGAACCCTGGCCATTAGGAGTATACATATTTATCCAGAGAGAGGAAAATATCGATCAGCTGCCTCCTGCATGTCCCCTACTAGGGATCGAGCCAACCTGGGCTTGTGCCCTGACCAGGAATTGAACTATGACCTCCTGGTTCATGGGTCGATGCTCAACCACTGAGCCACACTGGCCAGGCCTTCTTTTTTTATTTGAAGTATAGCACAGATTAAAAGTAAAGTGCATAGAGTACTATTAAGTCTACAGCTTGCAAATAATTTACCTATGTTAGACCCTGTATTACCCAGTTTGCACTGCTATAACAAAATACCATGGATTGGGATGCTTACACAACAGGTCTCACAGGTCTGGAGGCGAGGAGCGTGATCAGGATGTGTCTCTTTCTGATTTACAGACAGCTGCCTCCTTGCTGTGTCCTCCTGTGGTGGAGAGAGTGAGCTCTGAAGTCTCTTTCTCTTCTTATGAGGGCACTAATCCCATCGTAGGGCCCACCTCCAAATACCATCACATGGAGGTTAGGGCTTCAACACGTGAATTGGGAAAGACACAGCATTCAATCTATGACAGACACCCATGCAGCCACCACTTTATCAAGACATAACTCCAGAAGTGCTCATGCCACCTCATGCCCTTGTCCACACTCCATACGTTAACAATCATTCTTCTGCCCTCCATCTCCATAGGTTAATTTTGCCTCTTTTTGATCTTCATATAAGTGGAATCATACAACATGTAATACTTTGTGTCTGGCTTCTTTCACTCAACATATTCTCTGTGAATGCTCTCCTTCTTGTTGCATGGATGAGAAGTTTGTTCTTTTCGCCTGCTGTATAATATTCCATTCTGTGTATCAATCACAATTTGTTTTTCCATCCTATTGTTGGTGGGCATTAGGATTATTGCCAGTTTGGGACTATTATCTATGAGGAGTTTGAAGAATAAACAAGAGTTTTTCTTGTGGAACTTGGTAGGGCAGCCATTAAATAAAACCTGCAAATGGCCTGACCTGGAGCAACAAAGCAGTGGGAATGGGCTCATTTTGCTTGCAAGGCACACCCGATGTTGGACACTATTTGTGACGAGGAGCTGGGCCATTGACATCCTGGGGCCTCCAGATCGCTTAGGAGTCAAGGGTCCACCCAGACTTCTGTTTGGCTGTGAAGCATAAATGACATCCTCAGGGTCAAAGGTCAGGCATGGGTTCTCTCGGGAAATTCTCTTCAAATGATTCTTTCATTCTCTGATTTAAACAAATTCTTACTCTGTCTCCTTTCAAAAACGATTTGGTGTAGTTTCTGTTAAGTGTCACAAATAGAAACAACAACAGGAAAACCGATTCAAAAATTAGGAAAATATAGATTGGAGTTGTGGGGCAGGGAGACTAACAAGAGTAAAGAGAAGTACAGCAAATTACATATTGAGCTTCTTGTACAGCAAGGCAATAAGGGAAATGTGATAATTTCATCAAGAGTATTGGAGGAGCTCTGGCCGAGTGGCTCCGTTGGCTGGAGCATCGTCCCATACACCAAAAAAGGTTTCAGGTTCGATTCCCAGTCGGGGCACATACCTAGGTTGCATGTTCTATCCCTGATTGGGGCATGTATGGGAGGTAGCCAATCGATGTTTTTCTCTCTCTCTCTTCCCCTTCCTCTCTCTCTAAAAAAATCAATAGAAACATATCTCAGGTGAGGATTTTAAAAAAAAAAAGAGTACTTGGAGGAAATAATTGCATGATTCAATAACTTTATAGCTAGACATTTTTGCTTAAGTCATTCTTTTTTTAATATATATTTTTTTATTTCAGAGAGGAAGGGAGAGGGTGAGAGAGATAGAAACATCAATGATGAGAGAGAATCAATGATCAGCTCTCTCCTGCACACCCCTTACTGGGAATTGAGGCCAAAACCTGGACATGTGCCCTACGGGAAGTCGAACCATGACCTCCTGCTTCACAGGCCCTAAGTCATTCTTTCTAATAAATTCTGTACAAAAAATAACTTCTGTACAAAGCAAAGCACAGACCAAGGAGGTGTTACAAGCAGTTAAGAGCACCAGCTGCAAATGCTGGTTCCACTCCCGGCTGGTTGTGTGACCTTGGGCAAGTTACTTAGTCCTCCATGTCACAGCTTTCCCTTCTGCAAAGTGGGCGTGATCATGGAAACTCCATGAGGTTACTGTGAAATGAATGAGCTAGCATGGGTCTGGCAAATATTGAGTACCAGCTACATTTTAGTAGCGCTTCTGAAATGTCGCTAAGGCACTTTTAACTTTTCAAAGCACTTTTCTGTCTGAGTTAATCTATTACAAGGCTGGTCTAAGTTAAGGGACTTAACCAATCCCACACAGCCTATTTGCAACGGTGGCTGATCTCCTTCCCTGGGTGACTGGGGGTTTACATAACCCGAAGGTGTGGATGTGAGGACAAGTCATTATCACATTGGCAGGAATAGGCAGCTCAATTTGCCAAAATGCCACAAATTAACCCTGGACCTTTTCTCTGTAATGATAGGTGGTCATTTCTGTGTTACTTTTGGCTTGAGAGTACCAGAGAATTGGGGCTCATCTGGCCTGAAACAGACACAGCAAATAAGCTGGGACTTAAACGCAGACCCCACAGCACCAATGCCCATGCTGGTAAGCACTGTGCTGCTGGGGAGTTCAGCGTCTGACCTGCTGACCAATGTCTCAGCTGGCTCTCTTCCAGCAGGTGCTGCCCAGCTACCCAATTCACGACATGGTAGGAGCACCCACCGTTTACTCAGTGTTGGTACAACAGGTGATGGGTTCCCAAAAGTCCCTTCTCTCCTGGCCACCCTCCCTCTACCCAGCCCTCCCCCAGGGTCTGGTCTTCCCTCTCCTAGCACCTGCCTGATCAAGGCCAGGGAGACCTTCTTCCCTGGCTCTGTGGAGGACGCCACAGTGACTTCACAGTCCAGGGGGCGGGGGGGAGAGGAGCCCTAGGATTGAGCGTCTCCATTCCCTCAGAGCAGAGCATCTGGAAGCTGAAAGAGCAGTGCCGATCATAGCATAGCTGCATGCACTCGACTAGTTACTTATTAAGCGCTGACTGTGTGCCAGGCATTGGTGATACAACAATGATAAGATAGATAAGATTCCTTCCCTCAGGAATAATAATAATAATAGCTAACATATATTAAGTACTTACTATCTTCTAGGGCTGTGCCAAGCCTTTATGAGAATTGGTATTTTAATCTTCACAACAACCCCACTAGGTAGATACTATTATTCATCCCATTTCAGAAGGAAATGGAGGCACGGAGAGGCTAGATAAGTTGTCTAAGGCTGCACTGCTAACAAGTGGAGGAACCAAGCCTGGGCTCAGGCAGGCTGCCTGCCACGCCTGCTCCTTTAACCAAACCAAACCAACCATCGCATCCTAGTGGGGACAAATCCTGAAGAAGTAAACAAATAAAAAAGGTATTTCTAGCCCTGGCCAGTGTGGCTCAGTTGGTTGCAGCACCATCCTGTACACTGAAAGGTTGCAGGTTCAATCGCCGGTCAGGGCACACACCCAGAGGCAACTGGTCAATGTCTCTCTCTCACATCGATGTTTCTCTCTAAAATCAGTAAACATGGTTCTCTCTCATCATTGATGTTTCTCTCTCTCTCTCCCTCTCCCTTCCTCTCTGAAATCAATAAAAATATTTTTAAATAAATAAATAAAATCAATAAACATTTTTTTAAAAAAAGATATTTCCATTAGTGGTAACTAATCCTACAGAGAAAGTAAGGTAAAATCAGGTGGTGGGTGAAGGATAACCGGGGGCATGTGTGGTATTCTGGTCAGCGATGCACATGAAGTTGCCCAAGACCCTCCCACCCAGGGCACAGAGCTTGCTCAGCACTCGGCCTGGTCCAAGGCAGGCACCAAGTGTTAGGGATGGGAAGAAGGGAGGGAAGGAAGGGGGGGAGGGATCCTGGGCAGGCGCCTCCACACACACCTGCCCGTGTTTGGCCAGCTGTGCTGACTGAGAAGGAGCCCCAGAAGAAGGTCAGGTGGGCCGTGGGAGGGGCCTTCACCACTCACCAGCCGCCTGACCTTGAGCAAGTCACTCGAGTCTCGCTTTTGCTTCCTGGGAGAACTGGGCTGGGGCAGGGCAGGGGGCAGGGGGCAGGGCAGAGGGCAGTGCATCGTGCGCGGGCTCTGGACGAAGCCCTGTGGAAGCGGCTCACACTGGGCTGTGTCTGTCTTCACTTTACAGGGCAGCCAGCTCAGAAGTGAGCCCAACACCTCACCAGTAGCCGGGGTCCTGGTGGCAGAGGTGAATAAGTGAAAGACCGCCCTCCGGGGGCAGCTCTGGAATGTGGGGCGCGGGGGGGGGGGGGGGGGGGGCGGTTCTTGGTCGTCACAAGGGAGGCAGAATAGAACAGTGGCACACAGAATCGCCCAGCATCCTGCACAACGTTTGATGGTCCTGCTAGAAATTCATGAAGCTAAAACACTAACAGTGACGACCTGAGCCTCCTCCTCCCCCACCTGATGCCATGATGGAATGGCACTGAGCGGAAAAGCCCACCACTTCGCAAGAACACCTGTTTCCGCTTTCCTCCACCTTGAATTTGTCTTGGTGTGATCTTTGTTTAAATTAAGGTTATTTTCCTCTTTCTCTTAACACCTGATCTGCTATCTGCCCAACTCTGGTTTGATTCGAGTGTGGTCCAGTCTTCACTTTCATTTCCTGGGTGTTAAAGAACTCACAAATCACCCAGATCTGGGAAACAAAAGCTAAATTTCATTCTGGCTCAGGCCCCGGAGAAATGCAAGCAGAAGCGCTGCTTCCTGTTAAACAGAGGACAGCGGGGTTATTGCTGGGCTGGGGAGGATGGCGCTCAGGTAACTGAGAGAGGGGATCCCGCTTCATCAGGCTCACAGCTCAGGGGGAGTGTGAGGGGGAGCCAGCACCTGGCCTGGCAGAGATGTCCTGTCCTTGGAACCCACAGAGTTAAAAAAAACAAAGAAACAAAAACTGGGGAGCTGGGAGCTGGTGCAGAAGCACCGCAGCTGAAGGTGGGGCCTCTCTGGGACAACTCGGCCCACACAGATCCTTCAGGCAGGAGTGGAAAATTCCACTCTCACACATTTCGTATCTGAACCCCCTCCTTTAATTCATATTAAATTTCTCCATAGCGTCTTCTGCTTTGGTGTATCCATATTTTGCAGTACGTATTATTTTATGATGAATTAATCTCTGATGGTTCCTCTATATGACAGTAGGGCTCGCTCTACTGAGCTGTTAGGGGCGTGACTGACCCTCACACAGTGCGGTGTGCACGGGCCCGGGCCGGGCACTGCTGAGAGTGCCTTCCCACATGCTCCTCCCACCAGCTCTACGCAGCTTCAATTATTACCGTCCTCATTTTCCAGAGGGAAAAACCAAGGCACAGAGAGGTAAAGTGACTTGCCTGGGGTCACACAGGAATAATGAACCAGGGGCTTGAGATCCAGCTCCAGAATCTGCCCCCGTAACCACTCAGATAGCCTCCCTCTCAGGTGAAGGGAGTGACCTGGGGGCCCCAGTTCAGGCTACTCAGGGGGCTTTCCAAGATGTTTCTTGGAAAAAAGGAGTGATAGGGGTGAGAACCACTGACCTAGTTCTAGTATGTTGATATCCTCTCCCCATCTTCCTTACTCCATATGCTGCCACACAGTCCTGAATCCGAGCCACAACTGGGGTGGGAGTGAGGGTCAGCTGTGTGACCATGACCCCAATCCCAGAAGGGGCCCGGGCAGAGGGCAGCAGATGGACAGGAAGGAGTGGGCCGCCCTCAGGTCACTGCTGGCCATGTTCCCAAGGACTATTTATGGCCAGACCTTGTCAGGCCCCTCCTCCCTGAGGGGCAGGGAATCTCCTCTGTGGAAAACACCAGCAGGGGCGGGGGGCGCGGGGGGCCGAGCCCCAGGGAGGGGGAGGCAATGGGCTGGGACTCAGGAGACTGACTTTTCCCCTCTCATGCCGGGTGTTTACCGCGGTTCTGGGAAAGGGCCAGATTGCATCAGACAGGGCCTGCGGGCTGGGCCACTGCCACTGAGGAGGAGACGTGGCCTTATAAGTCGGATCCAGTGAACTGGGAAGTGCCAGGAAACCAGACACAAAGTAAGCTTTAGAAGGCGAGAGAGACAGCGAGGGTAAGCCAGCCATGATGGCCACCTTCCCCGGAGCAGCCAGCTCGGCCCAGCAGCCCCCGGGCCCACAGGACGAAGACCCCAGCCTGGACGAGTCGGACCTCTACAGCCTGGCGTATTCTCAGCTGGGTAAGGCCTGGCCCTGTCCCCTCCCTGGCCCCTCCACTCTGACCCTCCTTCCTCAGGCAGGCAATAGGGACTATACCCCAAAGCTCTGTGGTGACAACCCCAGCCTCCCGACTCCAACCCGAGCTCCTTCCACCACCGCCTCCCCACCCGCCGCCCTGTGGCCAGCTGCCTCCAGCCGCTCACGCTGGGCTCTTGCTGGGTTCCCAGGAGTGGGAGGCCGGAAAGGTCGCACCAAGAGAGAAGCCGCTGCCCACACCAACCGCCCCAGCCCTGGTGGGCACGAGAGGAAGCTGGTGACCAAGCTCCAGAACACGGAGCGGAACAAGCGAGGGGCGCGGCCCTGAGACAGCGGGAGGTGAGACACCAGGGGCCCGAGCCCGGAGGCCCCTGCCTCCAAGGGCCAGGACGGGAGGTGCTGGTTGGGTGGGGAGGAGGGATTAAAGAACTGGTGTCTCAACACAGAAGAAAATGAGACATACATTTGACTCTGAGTTTCCTAGTGCAAAGGGGGACATACACTGAGTGGCCAGATTATTATGATCTCTGAACACATAACCATCTGGCCACTCAGTGTGTGTGTGCGTGTGTGTGTGTGTGTGTGTGTGTGTGTGTGTGTGTGTATTAGAGGCCCGGTGCATGAATTCGTGCATGGGTGGAGTCCGCCCAGCCTGGCCAGGGGGAGGGGACATGGGCGGTGGCCGGCCTGCCTGCTGGTCGAACTCCTGGTCAAGGGGACAATTTGCATATTAGCCTTTTGTTATATAGGATATACACTGAGTGGCCAGATTATTATGCGTTCAGATGTCATAATAATCTGGCCACTCAGTGTATAGACCCTTTCCTACTGGCGGGAAATCTGGTTTACAGAGAGGGAAACTGAGGTGCAGAGAGGGTAGGGTCTTTCTCCGGAGTCACGGAGCAAGTGATGGCAGAATCACCCAGGCCTCTGTCCCTTGCACCAACTGCTTTTCTTCCCCAGATGAGGCCGGAGCACAAACCCCACACGGCGATGTTGGCGATGTTGGCGATGTTAGCAGGACCCGGGCCCACCCGCCCACACCACTCCCAGGACTCCCCCACCTGCCTCAGGCTCTGAGGGGCCCCCAAGGGAGCACCTGCAGAACAAGGGCAAGATAGGGAGCAAGAGGCAGGGTGTGGAGGGGCAAAGCCACGGAGGTGCCCCAAAAAGAAAGATGCCGAGGAAACCGGGGCTCCTGGGGTGGCAGCGGCAATAAAGTGCAGCAGCAGCTGTGAGTCTTGTCCTCTGTGTGGCTCTGCTGTGCCCGCTCCCCTGTGTCCGCGGCTGCGTGGACCAGGAGCTTTGGTTCGGGTCTGTATTTGGTTACTGCCCGGGAGCGGGTGTTTCTGACTTTGCAGGGGCCGGCAGGGCGGAGTGTGTGTTGGTTCTGGTTCGGTTTGGGTGGGCGTGTGCTTTGGTACAGACGGTCCTGTGGTCTCTTCTGGGTGCAAACACGATCCTCTGCTTCTTTTTAATCTGCCCCTGACACAGTCCCCTCCCCAGCCCGGAGCTACAACCTTGCTGATTATGCTGTATTCATATAAAACCTCCTTTTGGAGTGAATTTATTTACTGGTGCCAAAATGGAACAAACCGAGACTTAAAGCATTAAGGGACTTGGCCCAAGTGCCACAGGGCTCCCAGGATGCTTACGGTCCTCAAGTGAGGGGGGTCCCTTTGCTCGGGGGGCTGCCAGGACAGGGTTCTGGGAGGTCAGCTGGGGGAGGGAGATTCTTACCTGGTGTCACCCGGCTCGGAACCAGGTTCGAGAAGAACGTGGGGCAAATTAGAGGAGTGAGGGGAGCTGAGCGGAAATGTTGATTGAGGTACGAGTTTGGGCCGCTGTCATGAAGACTCAGACAGAGTGGGTAGAAAGGCATCGCGTTGGCACAGATCAGCTCCCAGGGCAGGCACTGCTGGACCAAAATGGCAACGCCCGTGTCAGGGAGTCCAGCTCCTTTAGCCCTTGGTTCTGCCACCTCAGAACATGGTTTCCACTTGGAGGCCCAAGCTGGCTGCTCCAGGGCCAGCCTGTGGGAAGAAGCAGGGAAGGGGGGAAGGGCCAGGGCAGGCCACAGCAACTCGTTTTTAAGGCCATAACCTAAAAGTAGAACACATCACATCTGCCCAGAACGTAGTTACATGGCCACACCCAGCTACAAGAAAATTTCGGAAAATCTAGTAGTTAGCTGCTTAGCCACGTGTTAGCCAAACTGGGGGAGGGCGGGTTTTATTTATTAAAGAAAGCAGGAGAGAGTGAATACTGGATGAAACTAGCAGGAAGCATTTTCCACAGACTCAACGTAAGTGGGGGGAGGAACCCGCTAGGTCTGGCCCTGAGCGGAGCCTTTCCTCCTCCCCCGACCCCTCCATGCCAGCCCTCGGCCGCAGGACTTGGGCACCAGTGGTTCCTAGGGACCCAAGAATGTGGGCAGAGGAGCGAGGCGCCTGTTGGAGCGGACCCAGATGCACAGCCGACTCAGGCCAGCTCCGCCTTTGGAATCTCTATCCCGTGGCCTCCCCTGAGTCCAGCCTGGGAACAGTCTGGACTGTTCCTGTCTATGTCACACAGGATCTCGGACTGAAGACATTAAAAGGCACCTAACCCGGCCAGTCTGGCTCAGTGGTTGTGTGTCGACCCAGGAACCAAGAGGTCACGGTTCGATTCCTGGTCAAGACACATGCCCTGGTTGTGGGCTCGACCCCCAGTGTGAGGCGTGGCAATCAATGATTCCCTCCCATCACTGATGTTTCTAACTCCCTCTCCCTCTTTCTGTCTCTGGAATTAATAAAAAACATCTAAAAAATAAACAGCCCTAGCTGGTTTGGCTCAGTGGATAGAGCGTCGGCCTGCGGACTGAAGGGTCCCAGGTTTGATTCCGGTCAAGGGCACATGCCTGGGTTGCGTGGAGGATCCCTAGTAGGGGGCGTGCAGGAGGCAGCTGATCAATGATTCTCTCTCACCATTGATGTTTCTATCTCTCTCTCCCTCTCCCTTCCTCTCTGAAATCAATAAAAATATATTTATAAATAAATAAATGGAGTCACCCGCTTGCCTGGCTGTCACTGGGACAGGGAACTTGCTGCCTGGAGCTGCCTGATTCCTTCTGAAACCTGACTCCCACCCACCCCTGAGCAAGCTTCTGTTCTCCTGGTCCTTTCTGTCTGAGCTGCCTTTAATCCCACCCATCCCACCAGGCTCAGCTCAAATGCCTCCCCGTCTTCACAGTCGTCCCTGACTTGCCCTGACCGCCTGTCTCCTCGCCTCCCCCGCAGCCCGCCCCCTTCTCTTGCTCTCACCCATGAAGCCTGTGCCCAGAATTCACCGTCATTTGGCACACAGCTCCTTGAGATTTCCCCTCAAACTCCTCTTCCCACGTGTCACTTATTCGTTCAATTAATGTTTATTGGGTGCCTACTGCACTACAGCGGCCTGGCTGAAGGCAGGCCCTGCACGGAGGGACAAACGGGAGCCTGGTGTGATTGGAACCAGACCTTAGGGCCACTTGTCAGCTCTTGAACTCAGGAGGCAGATGGCAGGAGCAGCGTGAGGCAGTGAGCTCTCAGCCCAGCACAGGTCTGCTAGGTCAGCTTCAAGAATCACAGCCAGCAGCTTCCATGTACTGGGCTATTCCTCTGTGATGGGTGTTCTATAGGCATTGTGTCATTTAATCCTTACAATAACCCTATAGGTGTACTACTATGGATCCCATTTTACAGACTAGAAAACTGAGGTTCAGAGAAGTCAAGTAACTCGCCCAAAGTCACACGGCCAAAACCTGCAGAAGCTGGGATTTTGAACTCAGGTCTATCTGATTTTCTACCTCCAGGCTTTTCCCTTTATACTACATGCCTGAGAAGAAACGTGAATACTGACAAGGAGGAATCCTAGAAGCTAGTTAATTTCTGGTCAATACTAGTACGTCCTCTGAACCTCCGTTTTCTAACCTACCAGACGGTGAGACTACCCTCTCCTCTGTCTATGTCGAAGGAAAAAACAAGCTGGGAAGTGCTGTGTCCCTCGCTGGCTGTGGCCACACCCTGAACACTGGGTCCTTTGACACTTGGCCAGAAGGTCTCACAAGCCACCCCTCGCTCCTGGCCTCTGATTGGCCTTCCCTAGCCACGCCCTTCCCTGGCACAGCCTATGCCTGAAGGCCTTTAAGCGGGTATTCCAGGAACCAGGAAGTTCTTGGAATTACAGAATGTTTGGTCAGGAAGGATCTTGGGGTTAGAGTCGTACTGTTTATATATATATATTATTGATTTTCAAGAGGAAAAGAGAGGGACAGAGAGATAGAAACATCGATGATGAGAGAGAATCATTGACTGGCTGCCTCCTGCACGCCCTACACTGAGGATGGAGCCTGCAACCCGGGCCTGTGCCCTGACCGGAACGAACCATGACTGCCTGGTTCATAAGTCGACACTCAACCACTGAGCCATGCCAGCAGGGCAACAAGAACGCACTCTTGACTCTGCCCCTCCAGAACCTCCCTTCAGTTCCACCCCCTCTCCTACACCCTTTCTTTTTCACCTCCCGGTTGCATGTAATATCTGTTTCCCCAAGTTCTTGGGTTCCTCCTGAGAAAGAGAGAGGTGACTGATGGCTCTTCCCCCTCAGAACTTACGGAAACTTCCCCTCAGGTTGCCGCGATCTGTTCAAAGGATTCCCGGCTCCTTGCAGAACCAGGACACTTACTCCGGGCTCTGTATTGCTTCACAAGCACCTGGCCCCCTCCTGCCCACTCCTTTCTCCAAGGCCAGCTCTCAGATGTCGGGTTTTAAAATTTCAGAATCACCCCAAGTCAACGTGCAGCTAGAAGTCCTTCAAGATCATGCTACTCATGGTAACAGCCACAGCGGCCATCCCTGCCGCTATTTACTTAGAATTCTAAACATGACCGCTACCTCCTCACCTCTGTACTCAAATGTATTTAAAAAGGAAACTGCATAACCACCAAAGATGGAAACCAACAATCACTGTCACAGTTAGAAGATAACTGTAAGGAGAAACGCCTATCATTTTATAACTTTCAAGTCCACCTGTGCACGACCTACCATGACCTTGTGTATGAGGAGTCATAGGTTTTCACACTTGGAGAAGCTCTGGTTGTCCATGAGCCAGCCACCCTGCCAGGTGCTTTGCAACCTGGGAGAACGCCTCATTGTTAGCTCTCAGAAGTTAAAGAAAATCCTGATGCCTGGCTCCCGCGCCCAGCGTTGCCGATTTCCTTGGTCTGGGGTACAGCTTAGGCATTGAGACTTTGAAAGGTGACTCTAGCCCGGCCGACGTGGCTCTGTGGTTGATCTTCAATCTGTGAACCAGAGGGTCACGGTTCGATTCCCGGTCAGGGCACATGCCTGGGTTGCAGGCTCGAACCCCAGTGTGGGACGTGCAGGAGGCAGCCGATCAATGATTCTTTCTCACCATTGGTGTTTCTATCTCTCTCTCCCTCTCCCTTCCTCTCTGAAATCAATAAAAATATTTTTTAATATTTTATTGAATTTTTACAGAGAGGAAGGGAGAGGGATAGTTAGAAACATTGATCAGCTGCCTCCTGCACACTTCCTACTGGGGATGTGCCCGCAACCAAGGTACATGCCCTTGACCGGAATCGAACCTGGGACCTTTCAGTCTGTAGGCCGTCGCTCTATCCACTGAGCCAAACCGGTTAGGGCTAATAAAAATATTTTTTTAAAAGAAAGAAACGTGATTGTAGTGTGCAGTGAAGTTTAGGACCACTGACGCCAGGCTTTTGTCTCAGATTATATTTACCGAAGACAGTCCCAGCAGGAGTTCCCATCCCACGTGCTCTCCATACGGTGTGGCCTTGAGGGCATGGGACTGTGTTCCTTCCTTTGAATGCGCAAGGGCCTTCATGGCTGCCTTGGCTGATCCAGGATGGCACAGGTGGTGCTATCTGAGAGTGTGTCTCCCCCTTTCTCCCTGGGGTTCCAGGACCTCCGACACCCCGCTGTGCAGAAGTCCAAGATCGCAAACGTGGAGAGACGAGGTGGAGCCACATGTTGGCGGGCCGGCCTCAGCTCGGCTGGGGTCCCAGCTGAAAGCCATCCTCCGTGTTCAGACATGTGAGGGACGGGAGCCTGCAGGGGTTCCCGTCCCAGGTGTCAAGTCACCCCCAGCAATTGCGTCTTCCCAGATGAGGCCTGAGGTGTCATGGAGCAGAGAGACAAGGTAATTTCCGAGCACAGAATCTGGGAGCATAAACAAAATTGCTGTTTCACAGCACTGCGGTTGGGGATGATTTGTTACGCAGCAAGAGTGACCAAAACAGCCTCAGTGTCCCCCAGACCTATGTCCACCTCCAGTCTGCAAACTTGGCTGTGACCCGGGACAGGTTAGCGTTTCCCCTGCTTCTCCATTTGCACAGCTGTAAACAGGAGAGGCAAAGCGCACCCACCTCCCGGCATGGTTTTGAGAACACAAGGAAATTGTGTTTTTCAAGCGCTTAGCAGAGTACCAGAGCCAGAAAAAGAACCTGAGGAGATAGCAGAGTGGCGACTAACAGCACAGAGTTTGGCCTCAGACTCTGGGTGCAAGTCCCGGCTCCTTTACTGTGTGACCTCGGGCCAGTCGCCTGACCTAATTATTATCACACAAGCCCTGCGGGAGAGAAAAGACCTGGGTCATGTGCTCATCACTGCCACAGGGTGAGCCAGGAGTCGACCGGGTGTGCTGACCGCCATGCTCAAACCTTCTAGAGAGCTCTGTGCACTTCAGGGAGTGCCTCGGGGGAGCAGGCAAAGAAGCAGAGAACTCCAGTCCCAAATCCCTGTGCAAGCAGCCAGGCTTGACGACGGAGGCCGCTCCCGGGGGCCAGACCAAGAACCCAGGCACCTGTCCGTCCGAAGCAAGCACTTCCTTTTCTTCGTAACACAAGGTTTTCCTTGCTTTTCTGATTACAAAAGCAGTTCGTGTTGTGGGACCAGAAGGTGACCCCCAACCTCTGGTTCAGCCCTCCTGACTGACCGAGCACCCCCGCCTGCCAGCTTTTGCAAAACACGTAAGTTATAACATGAAAGTCCGGTTGTATCGCTTCCCAGAATGCTCACACGGCTCTGTGCGCCCTCGCCTGTCTCCCTTTTCTGGAGAACTGGGTTGGAGAGTTTGGTTTGGTTTAGTTTTTAACTGTTTGAGGAGATCATCATTTATTCATTCAGCAAATATTTGAGCCAGGGCGTATTCTAAAAGCTGTGAGTACAGAAGTAAACTAGTTCCTTCCTCGTGAGCTCACATCCTAGTGCGGCAGACAAACAGTACAGGTGCACACAGGGAACAAGGATGTCCAGGAAGCCTGCCTGAGAAGGTGGCATTGAAGCAAAGGCCAGAGGAAGGTAGGGAGTGACTCGTGATGATAATCCTATTTTTAAAATATATTTTATTGATTTCAGAGCGGAAGGGAGAGGGAGAGAGAGAGAGAAACATCAATGATGAGAGAGAATCATTGGTCGCCTACTTCCTGCACAGCCCCTACTGGGGATTGAGCCGGCAACCCAGGCATGTGCCCTTGACCCTTCAGTCCACAGGCTGATGCTCTACCCACTGAGCCAAACCAGCTATGGCCTGTTTATTTTCTTAAGAGCACATAGTACTGTCTGACAAACTGCCTATTTTACTTATTAATTTATTGTCTGGGGTCAGGGGAGGCGACCCCTGGCAGCTGAGAAACCCAAGGCAAGGAGAGGAGCTGAGTGGCCACAGGCAGAGAGCGGGCTTGGGGTGGGCTTGGGGCTGGGCAGGGAGGCCTACATGCTCCCACCACCTCCCTCCCTCCCCCCTTCCCCCCCTCAGCTGCTGCCCTGTTCCTGGAGGAGACGCACCCCCTGGGGCTCTGCCGCTGTCCTGTCGGAGCCACTCTGCCACCACCTTCCTAGCAGGGCTCCCTGCTGCCCATTTGACACAGGACCTCAACCACCTGCACTTAGTCCAAGCGCCTCTCGCTGCCGCTTCCTCAGGGCTGGGCCCTGGCACTCAGTAGGCGCACAACAAACATCCATGAGTGAATGTGTCAGAAATAGTCTTGCTTCGCACCATCCTTCTGCTGGGGACATGTCTCCTCATCTTCACCTGTCAGAATTCCACTGGTTCTGAAGAATGACCCTATTTGCATAATGTTGCCTTTCCACGTTACCGTTTCCCCTCCCTGGTCATCCAACAGGTCTGACGTCCCAGCAAGCTCATCAAGCAAAGGGGGTCGCCATCCCATTTTACAGACAGGGGAGCTGAGGCTTGAAAGGAAAGTGACTTGCTAGGAGGCCTGCAGCTGCGTCCTGGCACCGCTGGAGCTGGAGCCCCTGAGGCAGGTCCAGTCAGAGACTCTCACAGGAAGCTTCCCGATTCCTCACAGGAACCGCCCTGTCCCACACTCCAGGCCCCTCCGCACCTCGCACGCAGTGCAGCCGATTTGAGGGCTGTCTGCTTCCCTGTGGGTGAAAGGAAGTGAAGGGGAGTCCATGTAAGTGTTCTGCTTCTAACTGAGCTGGCCGGACCTGCTCTGCCCTCCTCCTCCAGGGCCAGGTCGGCAGTGGCATTCTGTTTCTCGGGCCAGTGAAGACAGCGGTGAGGACACTGAGGTTTTGACCAACCAGCTCTGCGAGAGGGTCCTGCTGAGTGGGCCAGTCTACCCACCAGATCTGTCACCTACCAAGGTGAGTATGAGCCAGGACGGGGGCCAAGGAGGTGGAGGGGCAGCTGACCTCTGCCCCAGCTCCTGCTCTGGCACCAAGGTCCCTGCCTTCCTCTCTCCTTGCTTCCTGGCATTTACTGAGAAAGCTTGGGATGCATATTCCTACTCCTGGGCAGGCAGGCAATTCTGGAAGTTGAAGGAATGGCCATGAGACTCCCGACTTGCTCTTCTTCTCTCCTCTGCCCTCTCACTGTGTTTCTGTTTCCTGCATTCTTCTTTTTTTTAATTTTTTGTTGATTGATTGATTGGAGAGAGAGAGAGAGAGAGAGAGAGAGAGAGAGAGAGAGAGAGAGAAACATGTGCCCTGCCTGGGGATCAAACCTGAAACCTTGGCATATGGGGAGGACTCTCTAACCAACTGAGCTACCCAGCCAGGGCTGTTCCCTGCATTCTTCTGATTTGTGCTGCTCACCATACCCATCCTGGCAAGATATTGGACCATGAGTGGCAGGCAGGACAAGTTAGGGCCCGTCACACTCTCAATGAATACAGGAGGGGCCGTGGCTTTATCAATACAGGGCTTGGGCACAGCTATTGGTTGCCTCCTGCATTATCCCTACGTGGGATCGAGCCTGGGAATCTAACCAGTGACCTCTCGGTGAACCACACCTCATCACCAACGAGCCATACCAGCCAGGGCACTGCCCCTTCATTATGGGCCTGGTTTCTGGTTTCTGGCCCCTTCATTCCTTTGTTCACTCAGTAGAGGTGGTATGACTAGTAGTTAAGAGTATGGACTCTTGCCCTACCCGGTTTGGCTCAGTGGATAGAGTGTCGGCCTCAGACCGAAGGGTCCCAGGTTCGATTCCGGTCAAGGTCATGTACCTCGGTTGCAGGCTCCTCCCTGTCCGGGACCTGGTCGGGGCACATGCATGAGGCAACCAATTGATGTGTTTCTCTCACATCAATATTTCTCTCTGTCTTTCCCTCTCTCTTCCACTCTCTAAAAATCAATGGGAAAATATCCTCAGGTGAGGATTTAAAAAAAAAAAAAAAAAAGAGTATGGACTCTTGCCTGGCTGGTGTGGCTCAGTTGTTGAGCCACGATGAACAAGAAGGTCACAGTTCGATTCCCAGTCAGAGCACATGCCCAGACTGTGGGCTTGATCCCTAGTAGGGGGCGTGAAGGAGGCAGCCAATCAGTGATTCTCATCATTGATGTTTCAATCTCTCCCTCTTTCTTCCTCTCTGAAATCAATAAAAACATACTTTCAAGAAAAAAAAAAGAGTGTGGACTCTTGGAACTATAGTTGATTACATTGTATTATATAATCAAAATTTGCTAAGTCAGTAGAACTTAAATGTTCTCACACAAAAAATAAATAGATTTAAGAGGTGATGGATGTGTTGTCTAACTCGATGGGGGAAAGCTTTTGTAATGTATGCATATATCATATTGTATACTTTAAATAAAATAATTGTATTTGTCAATTACATCTCAATAAAATTGGGAAGAAAGAGAGTGTGGATTCTCAAGTCATACTGTTTTAGTTCAAATTTCAGTTCTGCTATTGTTGGGGTTTTTTATAGTTTAATATATCTTAATAGCAAACTTACAGAAACAGCCCAGAAAACAGACAACATTAAAAATATGTACTGCCTGATTGGTGTGGTTGAGCATTGACCTATGAACCAGGAGGTCATGGTTCGATTCCCCTGTCAGGTCACATGCCTGGGTTCCGGGACTCAATCCCAGTGGGGGGTGTGCAAGAGGCAGCCAATCAATGATTCTCTCTCATCATTGATGTTTCTATCTCTCTCTCCCTCTCCCTTCCTCTCTGAAATCAATAAAATATTTTTTTTAAATCTACTTACACGTAGGACAACTCAGAAAGTATAGTGAATGGATGGAGTCTACTTTATGATAAAAATGCTACAAACACCATTTAGTTGCTATCAATAAGAAATGTACCTGTTTTTTTAAAATCCAGTAAGTGTACCTTGACCTGTGTGGCTCAGTTGGTTGAGCGTCATCCCATGTACCAAAAGGTTGCCAATTCAATTCCTGGTCAGGACACATGCCCAGCGTGCAGGTTCGGTCCTGGTCAGGGTGCAATTGTTACCCTTTGGCATGGATAGCAGGTTGGTGTCTTCACAAACACCACCCAGACAGGCCTCACTTGACCCTGCAAAGCGCCAATAGCTGCACTCCGGAAGCGCAGGTCTGTTTTAAGTCCTGAGCAACTTCTCGCACCAAACGCTGGAAGGGAAGTTTTCAAATCAGAAGTTCAGCGGACTTTTGATAACGTCTCAAGTAACGAAGTGCCCTGTACCAGGGCTGTAATGATGAGGTTTCTTCACCCCTCCAGTAGAGGGCGCACTCTTTCGAGCGGCTTTGGTAGGCATTTGCTTCCTTGGCGCTTTACCGCCTGTGGATTTGCGAGCAGTCTGCTTTGTAGGAGCCATGGTATAGAGACCTCTTTACTTACCCGCCTTCTCCTGGAGCTCGCGAGCTGGAGGCAGCGCTGCTCAGTTTCCTCATCTGTAAAATGGGTTGTTTTAAGGATTACATGAGTTTATGCAGGTAAAGCTGTTAGGACAGTAACTGGCATGCAGAGAAGGCTCAGTAAATGCTAACTGCTGTCCCAGGCAGTGTAGTATAGTGGTTAAGAAAACCAGATATCCTGGGTTCAAATCCCAGAGCTGCCACTTACTAACTTAACACTGAGCACAAAGCCTAACCACTCTAGGCCTCAGGGTCCTCTTTTGTATAAAATAAACACGAGCAATAGTATCCACAACATAGAATTAAATGAGCCAATTATTGAAAAGTGCCTGGCACATGTAAGCATTTGGGTAGATTTTTTAGTTATAATTTTAATTTTATCCCATCCAGTATAAGCTCCATGAAGGCAGAACTTCCTGCTGGCTTCATTCACTGCTGTAGCTCTGGTGCCTAGAACAGTGCCTGGGACATTGTTGTCAGTATCCCGTTGTTTGCCGCGTTGGTGCTCAGTAACTATGGACCGAGCATCCACTGTTTTCGCACTGTTCCTTCTCTGTGGAATGTGCTTGTCGCTGGCTTCTTTCCACTCTATGATACCATCGGACTTGATCGTGATTTTTAAAATCCGGTCTGAGGTTTTTTATGTTGGAAATCAATCGTGAAGGTGGATCAAAGCAGGGGAGGCACATGTGCTACCAGAGGCAGAAACAGAACACCAAGTGCCTTAAGCAGGAAAGAAGATGGGCTTGGGAAACTGAACGTTTCAGAATAAATTGACTGGAAAAGCTGGATCCAGGAGCTTAAAATACATAACAATCAAGGTTCTTGTCTCCCTCAGTAGCTCTCAGCCCTGCTTTCCCTGCACTGGCTCCCGTCTGAGGCAGGTTCGGGCTCACATTCTACCGGCCTAGCAATCCCTGCAGAGAGAAAGCCTTTCCTGCCAGCAGGCCCAGGACTGACTCAGTGTGTCACGTCTCCGTCCTTGAACTGCTCACTGCAGCAAGGGGCTGGCCGGGCCTGGGTCATGTGCCCACATGGGGGTGTCAGCCTCTGGGAGAGGAGAGGATAATTCCCCAAAGGAAAATCCAGGTGCTTTTGAAAATATATGTAAAGCCCTAGCTGGTTTGGCTCAGTGGCTAGAGCTTCAGCCTGCGGACTGAAGGGTCCCGGGTTCAATTCCACTCAAGGGCCTGTGCCTGGGTTGCAGGCTCGATCCCCAGTAGGGGGTGTGCAAGAGGCAGCTGATCAATGATTCTCTCTTATCATTGATGTTTCTATCTCTCTCTCCCTCTCCCTTCCTCTCTGAAATCAATTATATATATGTGTGTGTGTGTGTGTGTGTGTGTAAAAAAAATGGTGGACAGGTGGAAATGACAGATGGCAACTATATCCCAAGCGATGCTCTTCTCTCGTCATTCTCTCACCCTCTGACCAGTTGACCATCTTTGCGTCTCGAGCTCTCAATATTATTAGCACTTCGTTTCCAGATCACCAGAGCACACGTCCATGTGCTCTCTCTTCCCCTGAGGAAGGTACTGTCATGCCCATTCTCCAGGTGAAGAAATGAAGGCCAAAAAGAGGCTCGCCGGGTGTCCCAGTAACTTGCAAACTGCCTGCTTTGTCCTACTCCCTGTGGTTTCACATATCCACCCATTCTTCACAGAGAGATGGCCGCCCTGCGGGCCAAGACCATAGCGTCCTAATTCTGTCTTGCCCTCCGATCCAGGTGGGCACTTCCTGCAGAAGCATGGGAGGAGTGAAGGTGTCCACGCCGCTTGCCTGAGGTCTGGAGCAGACCCTCTGGGTTTGGGAAGGGCACAGGAAGGCAAGGTGGGAAGGCTGAGCTACGCAGGCTGTGGGGAGAAGGTGGGAGGCCAGGTTTGTGGAGCACCAGGAAGAGCCGAGCGCCCAGCAGGAGGGCGACAGAGGAAAAACACCAGCCCGGGGAAGAAAAGTCCCGGGTTGAGTCCCGGCTCTGCTCTGCCCTTTCCCATGTACACCCTCTTGAGCAAGATGCTCACAACACACAGTGCCTCAGTTTCCCCATCTGCAGAATGGGGCCCACCTCTCAGCCCATGAGTGAAGGCAAACTTGGGAGGCTGCAGGGTGTCACGGGTCAGACAGCTCCAACACTTCCCAGGGCTGGGCTTTCGGCTCTTCCTTCCTGGCGCTCAACAAACCTGGCCTCCCACCTTCTCCTCACAGCCTGCGCAGCTCAGCCTTCCCACCTTGCGTGCCCGTGGAGTTTACAGAGAACACCCAGTGATGACCATCTTGTCCATGGGAAGTCCTCCCACCCCCTTTCTCTCAGCCCTCCCAGGTACCCGCCATGGCCTCATGGGAAAAAGAGAGGTGGGACCTTTCCCCTCGCCAGGCTCCCCCTCCCAAGGTCAAAGGTGGGTGGGAGGGGTAGAAGTAAATCCTGCTAGACCTGGGTGCAGGGTGGGATGGGTGCATGTGGCCAATGGGAGAGAGACCCAGTGATCATGGGACTCCAGGCCTCATCCACCCCCGTTCTCCTGGGAGGGGGTGGGCAGTGCAGTGCCTAACCTCAGGGCCTCATATCCTGTTCGGGAGACTCAGAGGTGTGGCCCCAGCTCCAACCTCACCTCCCCACAGACTTCCCGCCTGCACCAAAGCCCATCTTGGTTTCACCCAGGGACTCGTTCCAAGCCTCAACGATGATGACATCACAGGGCCCAGGGATTCCCCACTTGAGTTCCAGTCTTCATTCTGTCACTGATCCACTGGGTGGCCTTGAATAAGATATTTCCCTTCCTGATTCCACCCTGATGTCACATCTGAAGCTTCTGCCTTCTGGTTCCTGAGCTCAGAATTCCGAGGCAACCCCATGGAGTGCTCCACAGGCCAGAGCTGGGTCAGGGCTTGGAAAATAATCAGGAAATGGGTGTATGGTTCTTTCTCTTTTTAAAAATCATCTAGGTTTTCATTCTCTACATAATAACAGTGGCATCGTTTGAAAATTGCTATTACTTTTCAATGAGGAAACTGAGGTCCAGGGCAGGCCTGTGACTCACCTGAGGCCCAGGGGGTTAGCTGCACACTGCAGTCCACACGGGATTCTTGGCTTCCTCTCCCGCCGTTCTCACCCCTCACCGCATCCCTTCCATTTCCTGCTGGCCCCAGCCCGAGCCTCAGCCCACCTGCCAAGATCTAATTGTGGAAACTGAGGCCCAGGTAGGCAGAGAGGGGCCCATCCTCCAAGGATGTGGACAGAGGCTGGCGCTGCCCTCCCTAGCCCTCTGGCTTCTGGTCAAGGTTCTGCTGAGTCCGTCAGCCAGGGCCATGTCCAGGTGCCCCAAGCCTTGGGCAGCGTGGGAGAAGGCTGACAGTGAGACCTCAGGGCGCAGGCTGGTCCCAGACCCGCTGCTCCACCGGCAGCTTACAGATCACCAGCCTGAGCAGGACCTCGATGAGGCCCTCGGGGCGGAAGACAGATTTGTTGAGTGAGTTAATATGAACCTGCTATTGTCAGCTACTGGGGACACATCAGGGCACAAAGCAGGCAAAAATCCCCACCTTTCTGGAACCCACATCCTGGTACATGGTGACAGACAAAAAATAATTGAGAAAATGTTAAATATCTAAAAATATTATATATCTAAAATGCTATGCGGGAAAAAATGCAGGAGAGGAATAGGGAGGGCTGGAGGCAGGGTTGCATTTTTTAGGAGGGTGGTTCGTAAAGACCCTAGTTGAGAACGTGGCATTTGAGCAGAGATTGTAAGGCGAGGGTACGCTTTGCAGATATCTGGAAGAAGGGTGTTCAGGCAGAAGGAACAGCAAGTGCAAAGGCCCTGAGGCAGGAGCATGCCTGGCATGTTCTAGGAGCAACGAGGAGGCCGGTATGGCTGGAGGGGTATGAGTGAGGATAGAGGGAGCAAGATAAGCAAATGTTACATGCCCATTGCCCACAAGCTTTATGGCAGGAAGAATAAGCCATTCAGGGGGAAGCCTGTGACAAGGCGTATAAGGCAAGGAGGGCATTCTAGGCAGAGACCAGCCTGGGAAAGGCAAAGAAGTATGAGGTGGCTCATCGCGTTCAAGCATGAAGCTCCAGGGGCTGGAGCAGGAGTAGAGTGGAAGTGAGAGGTGAGGCTGGAGGAGCCAGCTGCAGCCAGACTGAGAAGGGCAGAGAAGCAGCAAGGGGCAGAGGTCTCGGGAAACCCTACGAGAAGGTTGGGAGGGCCAGAGAGCAGGAGATGGGGTTCAGGATTTGAGAGGTCAGGTGTGGCTCTGGTCAGGGAGTGAGTGGGTGGGCATGTCTCTAGGATGATGGCAAGACTTGGGGATGTGAGGAAAGCCAGCCAGAGCCTCTGCCGGTCCTCACCAGGAGCCTAAGGATGTGTAGGACCCGCCCGCAGGGAGCGCCGGGTGCATGGGATGTGGGGGAATGAGCTGCCACCACTGGGGGGCATAGCAAGGGAAACCAGTCCGGGCTAGACAGGTGCCAGCCGCTCTTCCTTGTCCGTCTCCTCCAGCAGTCCTCTGGGATTGACCCCTGGCTGGTGCTGGTACTTCCCTGGCAGTTGGTCCCAGGCTACCCTGGTGGGCAGTGCCAAGGCAGAGCTGAGGAGGCAGGGTATAGGAAGGGGAAGCCCCCTTGGTTTCTGTCTCACAGCAGGGACCCAATAGGGAAACCCCGCAGGTCCCAAAAGGAAAGTGGCAGCAGTGGGCCTCGGGGAAGACCAAGAAACCCCCATTTTCTCCCTGAAGATGGGAAATCCAGGGCGGGGCTTAGGGCGGGGCTGTGCTGGAAGGAAGATCTGTGGTTGATGCAACCCAGCCTTGACAGCTGTCTACAGAGCAGAAACTATTCTGGAACCTGGCTGAGGCCTGGTCCTGACCTCACACAACCCAACCTGGCCACAGGCTGAGCCCTAACCTGCTCATCAACTGAGCTCTTATCCCAGCCCACACCGGAGCCCTGACCCGAGTCACAAGCTGTCAGAACCTTGACCACAGACCGAGCTCTGTGCCCTCTCTGGACTGAGCCCAACCCTAGTTCATCCCCAGTAGAGCCCCCCGGCCATTGATAGCTCTGACCCCAAACACAGAGCCAGGACGCTGGTCCCAGACAAAGCTCTGAGTCCAACCCTAGACCATGTTCTGATCCCAAGTATAGAGTGAGCTCTAATTCAAGATCTGACTCTGGCGAAAGACTGAGCTCTTGGCCCTGAATGAAACTTCTCATCCAGCCCCGACCTAGGCTATAGACTGAGCCCTGACTCTGCCCAGACTGAGACCCCTCTGCCCCACACAAAGCCCCATCCCAGCTACCCAATGAGCCCCAACTTCCCTTGTATTCCCTTCCCCGGCCATCTGGTAAACCAGAAGAGAGTAAAACCCCAAGTCCCCTCTGATGGACAGTCTTCTTACCTGGCCATTCATCTTTTGAAGGACAGTAGGCTGGTGATGGCACTAGAACGATAATGACAGAGCAGAGAAACAGGAGGGGATTCAAGTCTCTGGGACCTACCAGCAAATAGAGAAGGTGGCTCACCTGAGAGTGGGGAAGTGAGGGAAAGACTGGACCTGGAGCTCAGCAGGGTCAGCAGCTTGGATTGACTGAACCCCAGCTTCCCGCCATCCCCCACCACACCCCCTCTGGGAAGGGAAATTACATTTCCCCATTTTAGCAAGGGGTGGTGAGGAGGGAAGAGTTAGTTAAAGCAAAGCTGAAAGTACAAGCAGCACGGAAAGTGAAACTGGACACAGCCCCCAGTATAAGACTCCCCCGGCCCGGAGATGGCTGGCCAAAGAGGCTGGGCCCTGCCATGGGCCAGAAGGCAGGCGACCTTGGCTGGCGTGAGTTTGAGGGGTGGGAGGCTTGGCTGAAACTGGGCAGAGGATGGGAGAGCTTGACCTGTGTGGATGGGGGTGAAGGGCTGAGGGGCTACTATTTGGCAGAGACTAAGGACAGGAAGGAGACCGGCATGAACGGGGAAGAGGGGGAGGACAGTCAGGTGGTGGTTCAGCCGGGACTGGATAGAGGGAAGATGAGACAGTTTGGTTGGCATGGATGGAGAGAGTTGGACAGGCAGGTTGACCAGAACCAAGACCTGGCAGATAAAATGAAGAGTTGGGTTGGAGTGAATGAGCAAAGGCCAGACAGCTTGGCTGAGCATCGAAGCTGGCTAGAGGAAGAACAGCAGGAAGAGTTGCCATGAGTCAGGGGCTGTGGCCAAGGAGTCAGCAGCCTAACTTGGTCAAGGGTCTGTAGTTCAAAGCCTGGGAGGAGGTCCAGTCTGCAGCTGGAGACTGAAGGACTCAGAGGCTGGGACCAGAGCAGACAGTAGGGTCAGAGAAGGGACCAAGGACTAAAGTTTGGGGACAGAACCTTCAAGGGCCAGGACCAAAGACCCAGGACTGTCTGCCAATGGGAGGGTCTGGGGGCTCCAGAGCCCAGGCAGGAAGTGGAGGGTCGGTAAGAAATGACATAATAGCCACCAGTCTGGGCACCCCTCTCCCTCAACACAGACCTGGGAAGAACCCCACTCTGCCCAAAGTCTCCAGGAGGTCAGAGTGGCCCCCAAGTCAGGGAGCCTGGAAATTAGAGAGCCAGGCACTGCCCATTCTCTCTGGAAGTCCATGGGGGAAGTGGATCTACCCAGAAACTCCCCATGGTCTTTATGGAGAGGACATTTCGAGGAGCAGAGCCCAGGGTGAGAGATCAAGAACAGACAGGGAAGAGGCAGGGAGAAGGGGGTGAGCAGGAACAGACTTAGGGACTCTTTTGGTTTGTGTTTCGAGGAGAATTGTGTAACCCAGTGATTGCTAGGTTTCCTCTCCCTGAGGGAGAAACCGCTGAACGCTGCTCTCTTCCCAGAGCTCCTGCCCCACTGTGCCTCTTCCTTTTGCTCAGGAAACACAGGACAGGAAGCACTTTCAGAAATCAGCTAGTCCGACTCCCCCATTTTACAGAGGGGAGCCTGAGGCACAGAAATAAGAGGTGACTTGCTCAAGGGACGAATCCAAATGAGAAACAGTCTGCCTCCCATTCCAGGCCTCCTCCCTCTCCCGGCACCCCTATTCCTCCCTCACTGCAGAGTAACCCACTCGCCTTGATAGCAGCTGGATCAGTCTGCCCTCTGACTCCCTGGGATAGAGCCTCCAGCATTGCCAGCCCCCCTGGGGCCCGAGGTGGGGCCATCAGAGCCACCTGGCCAAGCCCGAGGAATCCTTGGCAGAACAGTGTGTGCCTGCTCCAGGGGAGGTGGTGCCTGCTCTCAGATCCCTGGGGGAAGCTCACAGGGTCTGCATTTGGACAGACCCGGAGTGCAGTCCTGATTCCCTCACCCTCTGACTATGTGCCTTGGCAAGCCCACCTCACTGAGCCTCACTTTCCTCATGTGCGAAATGGGAAGAATAGCGCCCAGGCTGCCACACTGAGTTGTGCAGTTAGTCCACTGGAAAAGACACTTGGCCAAGGGAGTGAGTGGGGGCTGTGCAAGGCTGTGTCTGCCTGTGGGAGAGGGCACTTGCCTTTCAGTCACTCTGATGTGCCATATGGTGTCTTCAGTAGCTCCCATCTCATTAGTGGTTTTGAGGGGTCAGTGGGATGATACACGGGCCCGTAGCACAGGCTTAGAAAAGGCACCTTCTCTTGAGTTCTCCCTTCTCTCAAGTTCTCAAGCTCTCCCCTCATTTTGCCCACCCTCTCCTCAACTCTCCAGGGCTTGGCCTTTTGCTGCTCTCCTTGCTCCTGGCTCGAGCTGGTGTCTGGGGATTTCCAAGGCCCCCGGGGAGACTCCCCCTGAGCCTAGAGGAGGAGTTCAAGGTCAGCCTGCATCTTGCCAGGAAGCTGCTGTCCGAAGTTCGGGCCCAGGCACACTGCTTTGTGAGTTTCCCTAATGCAAGTGGCTCTGGGGATGGGCAGATCCTCACTCCCATCGGGCCCCCACTAACACACCTTGCCCTACAGGCTGAAGCTCACCTGCCAGGAGTGAACCTGGACCTCCTGCCCCTGGGACAGCAGCTCCCCAATGTTTCCCTGACCTTCCAGGCCTGGTGCAGCCTCTCTGTGAGTGGGGGAGGTTGTGGGGGATGGGGCTGGGGAGGAAAGTGAGCTGGCAATAAAGCTGGGCTGGGTGGATAGAAATGAAATCAGGGATTGAAGATAGATTTGGGGATAAATTGAAGGATACAATCTGGATGAGGTTGAGTATGTCATTGGATATAAAGATGAAGCTGAATAAAGAAATGGAGTTAAAAAGAGGGTAAGAGTGAAGCTGGGCATGGAAAGAGGTGGGGGTGGGAGTGGAATGGGATTAGGGATAGAAATTAGTATGGAGGAGGGATGAGAATGGGAGAGGTTGGAAATAGGAAGAAGGTTGGGGATGAGAAGGGGTGTGGATTACTGGTGAGGATGGGAATGGAATGGAGTTGGGATGGAGTTGGAGTTGGAATAGAGTGAATGAGTCTAGAAATATGGTTGAGAAATCTAATTGGGAATAGGAATGGGAGTAAAGATAGGAAAGAGGTTGGAGACAGACTGAAAACAAGTGAGGAGATGGAGATAGGATGGGATGGTGAAGAAAGGAATAAAATGGGTTTGTGGATAGAGCATGATAAGATAATGGAGATGGGGTTGGTGTGAGATATGAGTTCATGCATGCAACTGAAAGTGAGGTTGGGAAAGGAGACAGGATAGAGGTCAGAGACAGTGGAGACTAGAATGGTGATGAGTGAAGGGAAGGAGTGGCGGAGGTGAAGTTGAGGATGAGAGCAGATATTCGGGTGGAGTTTGGAATGGGAATGGGACCCAGAGAGACATGAGGTTGGGTTTGATGTGGGTCATTCTTGCCCTGTGGGCCTTTTCTGACCCCTTCCCTCTGCTTCCACAGGGATCAGAGCGACTGTTCTTCCTCTCCACGACACTTCGCCCCTTTCAAGCCCTATTGGGAGGGCTGGGGACCCAGAGGAGCTGGACCAGCTCAGAGAGGATACAGCTGTGGGCCATGAGGCTGGATCTCCGAGATTTGCAGCGGCATCTTCGCTTCCAGGTAGAGAACCCGCCCACCCTCCTTGACCCCCAGAGACCAAAACTGAGTGTCATTGGCTCCCTTTTAAAAAATACCCCTATGCCCACAGGTGGGGTAAGTCTGAAGGGAGATACTCCAGATCCTCTGAGTATGTATGTGTGAAGGATGTGTGTGTGTGTGTGTGTGTGTGTGTGTGTGTGTGTGTGTGTGTGTGTCTGCACCAGGTCCTGGCTCTACCTGAATCTCTTGGGGTCTTGGTCTCAAACAAGAGAACAGCTCTGACGCACCCAGCACAGCATCCCGCACCGGCAGGACCAACAATAAAGCTGGTTCCCTTCTCCCTGTCATCCTCTGACATCATCAGGTCCTGCTGAGCATGTCACAGGGAAATAAGAATTTTACCTTTATTAAAAGGAGAATCGAAAACGCAGGCAGCAGAAAGACCAGCTATATCACCTTTCTGCCCATTTCTGATCCTAATATGACCCTTAAGAGAGGAATTTCCAGAACCCCAAATGCCCAGAGCAATCCTGGATGAGTGAGCCAGCTCCCTCCTTGAGCACCAGCTTGCTCTGTGACTTCCATTTTCTTGAAGCAAAAAAAACCAGACAGGATACATGAGGTGATGACATAATGGAAGATCTGAAGTAGGGGCTGTCCAGGGAAATCATGACTTTATGGTCATGTGGCACCACTATGCACGGATTCGCTCAGCATCTCAGCTGGACCATATTCTGACCGTGGGCCTCTCCTCACAGGTGCTGGCTGCAGGATTCAACCTCCCTGAGGAGGAGAATGAGGAGGGCAAGGGGCTGCTCCCAGGGGCCCTGGACGGCCCCTCACAGACGTCAGCCCGGATGTCCTGGCCCCAGCTCCTCTACGCCTACCGGTTGCTGCACTCCTTGGAGCTGGTCTTGTCGCGGGCCGTGCGGGACTTACTGCTGCTCTCCCAGGCTAAGAACCCAGGCCAGGCCTTGGGGTGCCCAACACTGGCCGGCTCCCAGCCCTGATGGAGTGATTTCTCAGCCCCTTCCCTCACCGGTTAGGACTTTACAACGAGTCTGGGCCAACAGAGGACAGCCACCAGCTCCCTGCCTTAGACAAGGCAGGACTCCACTGCCCGCCCTCCCCAGGCCCTACCCAATAACTTAAGGCCCCTCCAGCCCTTGCTGGGTATTTATTTCATGGATATTTATTTATTGCTCAGGGAAATGATGGTTTATTTATTGTTTCAGGACCCGCTGGCTGTCCTCGGCTAGGCCGCCATTCTGGGTGCCTAATAAAGCACTCTCACCCTCTCTCTGCCTCGGCTTCTTTTCAGAGAAGGGGTGTCTGATACCCAAAGGGGGCACAGAATGGACTCGGCAGCCTCTGGCCACCCTGGATCCCTCTCTGCTCCTACATGTTGGGGTTCCCGGCCCACCTTTCTCCACTCTGGCTTGCTCAGTTGGTGGTTGCCACAGTAACCAGCAGAGTTCTGAGGCTGAGCTCCCATTTTGGAACCTGAAGGTGGCTGGTCCGCTTACATCAAACCTTTGATTGTCAATGGAGCTCCACAGGCCCTCCCAGCCCCTTTCCTCCCCGCTGCCTTCCAGCCCAGAGCCTCCCACAGCTCCCCACGGCCTTGGGGAGCGGCTTGGGGAGTGGGGGCAATCGGAGAGGGAAGGCTGTGGGAGACTGTCTCTGTCCCCTCTCAGGCCTCCAGACAGCTGCCGAGACCGGCTGGGGAGGCAGTCAGGACGGGCTGTGAGCGGTGGTCCCCATGGGGCAGGCAGTCCACCAGCTGCATTGGCGAGTCAGAGTCCTTAAGGTCATGATTCTCCAAGATGTCTGGTTCTGTCTGCTCCGTGGATGAAACAGCAAGAAACTGAGGCCCAGAGGGTGGACAGGGTGCATCCAAGTGGCCGAGGGAGGCAGGCTGAGCAGGGTTCAGCCGAGCCCTCCGCCTCTCGCTCAGGGCCTGGCTCCCGAGTCGCGGTGCCGTCACTGGGGCTTTGGCCGGCCCAGTCTGGCCTGCAGCTCCTGCATCATGCCGGGGTGTGCAAAGCCAAACCTGGAGAGGGAAGACAGGCCGGGAGCTGGTCTCCAGTGTCCGGAGCCTCCTGCCCAGCCCAGCCCAGCCCAGCCCAGCTCAGTCACTTCACCCAGCGCTTACCCTTGTCCCAGGGGCCTTCTCCTAGCTGGCACTGGGGTCCCTTCAGGCCTAGGGAGGCTTGGCTCTGGGGGTTCCGCTGGGTGGAGAAGTCTCTGCTCGGGGGCTGACAGCTCTTCCTCTGGTGGGGGGCTGGCAGGCTCCTGCTGCGGCTCAGGGGTGGGGATGCGCCGGAAAGAGGGCCTGGAGCGACGCTGCGAGGAGCTGCGGGAGAGGAGCACACGGCTCCGCGGGACAGAGACGTCCAGGCGAGACACAGGGAGGAGGGCCTGCAGGGAGGGAGCACTGGATAGTACGGGGCTGGCTTCAGGAGTCTGGTCTGTTTGGCTCTGGACCCTTCCTGGAGCCTTACCTCACTCCAGCTGCCGTGCTCATCCCCTCGGGCAGCCTCTTCACGTGGCCCAGGGTCCTGGTTTGCTGGCTGGTCCTCCTGGCCCTGGACACCCTGCAGGTCTTCTGCATCAAGCTCCTTGGCCTCTGCCCTCTGGTGTCCGCTCCCCTCCACGTCCTCCATGTCACAGGGCATGTGTGCCTCTCCCTCACGGCCGTGGTCCCCACGCTGCCTCTCGCTGCCTCGCCCCTGCTGCCTCGCCTCCCATGCCCCAGCCTCTTTTTCTGACAGCATCTGCCCTTCTGGAAACCCCTTGGCCTCCACTATGACCATGGTCCCCTCTGCCCTCACCGCCTGGGAGCCCCAGGTAAAGCCACCCATCCCACAGCTTCCTTCTGCCGCTACTGATTCCCCAGCCTCCGCCCACTCCCCCCCTGGCTCACCCTCCCCAGCCTCAAAAGCCTCCACTTGGCCACCTCTGCCAGTAACCTCCTCCTCTGCGGAGCCCTCCAGGCCAAGTTCCTGCCCGCCTCTGCTCTCTCCCTCTGCAGCCTCCGTCACCTCTGCACCTCTGCCAGCTTCCTCGCTTCCTTCTGAGTCCCAGCCTCTTCCAAATGCCCCATCCCACGCTCCCCCCGTCCCTCCTTCAGGCCCTTCCCCGGTCCCAGCAGCCCTTCCATCCGCAGCTGCCTTATGCGCCACAGTCCCAGCAGCCGAGGAACCGGCCCCTGTGTCCTCACTGTCCCGGGAGCTCGGTGCTGCCTCCTCCAGCCTCCGGCCTCCCCTGGGCGTTCCCTCTGCCTCCCAGGGCACTGCGGCCCCCACCTCCTCATCCTTGGTTTCTCCATCATCTGACTCACCCAGGGACCAGCCTGCCCCTAACTCTGCCCCGCGCCTTCCACCCAGCTCCTGGCTGTCTGCTCCACTCCCTGCTTCCTTCCACTCTCCGCCTGCCTCCGGGACCCGTGGCAGTGCAGATTCTCGGCCTCCCGCAGCCTCCGCCTCCTCTTCCATACCTACTTCCTCCTGCGTATTCCCTCCCTGCACATCCCTCTTTCTCCGGCTTTCCCAGGCTTCTGCGCCAGGCCTTCCATAGCCCGTGTGCCTGGGACTGGCCTCCAGGCTCCTTCCTGCCTCCTCTTTGCTCTGGCCTGGAATGCTCCAGAGCTCTTCCTTCACCTGCTGGCCTTCCCCGGGTTGTCCCACTGGGGTCTGGAGGCCGCCTATCTGCTCAACATCCCAAACTTCAGTGACCTTGTGCTCTGGGCCACCACCCGCTACCCCAAATTCTTCTCGACCCCCCTGAGCTTCCTCCTCACTCCTCTTCTCCCTCAACTCCTTTTCAGGTGTGGCCTTTGCGGTCGCCTCCAAGTCAGCATCACCTTCAGCCTTGTTGGCCACTTTGTCCGGGGAGAGCCCAGCCTCTGTGGCCCAGCAGCTCTCTTTCTCCTCCTTGGCCTCCTGTGCCTGCACCACTTCCTCCGGACTGGCTGGAGCAGCCGTGATCTCTGAGTCTTGCCTTCCCTTGGCCTCTTTCCCATCCCGATCTGCCTGACCCTCCGAGCCCTCCCCTGCCCCCCACTCTGACCCCTGGCCTTCCGCGGTCTCCTTCCCTGCTGTCTGGACCTCAGCCATTTCTCCCATTCCGTCAGCTCCCAGGGCCTGAGTCTGTTTCAGGGACAGGCTCACCTCAGCCTCTCTATTTTCACCCACCTCCTCCTCCTGGGCTCCCCTGGAGGCCTCTTCTAAGGCCCAGACTCTCCCTGTACATTCTGGGCTCCTATCTCCTGGGGCTGCCCCAGTTTCTGTCTCCCTGACTCCTGGGAAGTCAGCCGCCTCCGTGCCTGAGGCTGACCCAGCCTCCTCCCCACCTGAGATTGTCCAGGCCTCCTCCCTTCCTGAGGTTGTCCTGACCCCCTCTCTGCCCAAGGCTGCCTCATCCTCAGACGCTGCCCCTGGGTCCTGAGTCCCCTGTGCCTCTGTGCTTGGGCCATCCCTCTCCACGGCCACCACCTCTTCTTCCCTCCCGGCCTCTTTGGCCCCAGCGCCCTGGATCTCCTCTGCAACTGCCTCCTGGACTGCCTGTTCTGACTCCCTGCCATCCCCTGCTGCCCTCTGCCCGTGGGCACCAGCCTTTCCCTCAGGCTCCCTACGCCCGGTCCACTCTGACTCCACCCCTCTGACCCCCCCTGGCTCTCTTGCCCTGACCTCTTCCTCCTCCTCCTCCTGTTCCCAGGTTCTCAGTGTCTCTTCTCTGTTCACTTCCTGCTCATTGCACTCCTGACTCTCCTGGGCTGGGCTGCTCCCGTCTTGGCCAGCCTCAGACCCTGCGTCAGACTTCTTTCTGGCCTCCAAGAGGGCACTTGGCTCCTGGCACCTGGAGGCCTTGGCTGCCTCCCACGCCCCAGTGTCCTGCCTACCTCCTTGAGACCCATGGGAGTTGCCTTCTCCCCAACTCCAGGTCTGTTCTGCAGCTGAGCTTCCCTCCTGGTGTCTTCTAGCCTCTCCAGGCCCTCTCGGTCCTCCATCCCCCTGGCTTTGGCTGCCTCCCACACCCTCCAGGGCCTCCTGGGCTTCCTCCTCTACGCTTCTTCCTGGCCTTCCTGTAGCCACCTCCCCCAGTTCCTCAGCTGCCCATGCCTCCCTCCTCTCTACAGTGGGGACCTCATCTCCCAAAAGGTAGGAGACAAAGGTGCTGAAGGATTCCTAGAAGAATGGGGAGAGGGGGAGACAAGGGCATTAAGGGAAGGTCCAGCTCTCTCCCGGGGGCCCTGGGCCAGAGGAACTCAGAATAGGAGGAGGGGTTCTGGGTCTGGGAGGAGGACAACAGGATCTGCAGGAGGAATAGGAATAGGAAAGGGCCTAGATGGGGGTATGCAGATAGGTTTGTGGGGGTGGGAGGATTGAAATCCAGAAAAGATTGGGTTAGAGGCTGCCTTATCGTAGGGAAGAAATCTCAAGTCTGAGAGACTCAAAGGGAGGAGGGAAGGCGAGGTCCCGGGGAGCAGGGTGAAAGTCCCTGGCATCTCTTTGCCCCTCTCACCAGTGTCCCCCTCAAGGCCTGGTGCAGCCCAGGGAGATGCAGCCGGAGGAAATCCATCCTGTCTCCGTGTGTCCAGAAAGCTGACAATGACCGTCCCCACCCACCAAGACAAGCCAGTCTTCCCCAGGACCCAAGCACTTCCTCTTCCCCTGTTTCCCCCTGACGTATCCTTACCCCAGGCCCTACCCACCTTCCGCAATGCCCACAGCAGCTTCCAGCCCAGGCTGGGAAATAGGTGTGCACCCCACAGGGAACTCAGGTGCATGTTTGGAGCTAAAGGGCAAAGGAGGAAGCCAGAAAGGGGAAAAAAAACGGGAGCAGGAGACCTCAGAATTGGGGGTGGGGGAGGGTGCGTGTGGCAACTGCAGCTCAAGTGACTCAGGTCTTGTATTCACACCTCAGCCATTTCCGTCTCCCCACAAGCCACAGCCACTTTGTGAGAGGAAGCTGGGGTTTGTGGTTCCTGTTTCGCCTGGGGACAAGGAGTGGGAGTGAGTAGGGGGCTGGTAAGAGCTATGGCTTCTCGTTTCAGGGTCATTAATGCTTCCCCAAGGGGAAGAAGGGGCTGGATTGGCGGCTTCAGTGCTGTTCCCTGATCTGTAGTCATTCTTGTGAAACAAAACTTGGCTAGGTTTTGTACTGTGGTTATTTGTGTCTGCCTCCCACCCTCCTGTGAGTTCCTTGAGGGCAGAGGCCATGTATGACACACTGATGAATTTCTAGAGCCCTGCATGGGTGTAGAACCCCATTTATCATTGGTTGAGTGACCTGGGAAGACCAAAAGGAGCACATTTCTAACAGCAGTCTGACGGCCTGGTTGTGAGAAAGAGCCGACACAGGTGGGCACAGGCTATTGGGAGCCCATAGGAGATACTAGCAGGGGAAGACGGTGATGAAGGAATAGCAGAATGCTTCTTTACCACCTGGAGAAAGGTGAGAGAATCCACTCCTTATTTGGGACTATGTGAAGTGACACTGATCCACACCTCTTCCTCTAATCCGCTTCTGGAGCCCCACTTCCTAAATTTCTAGTTAGATAAAAGGAGATGAGATCACAGAGTCAGAATCTTGGGCCTTAGAATCATCTGGTCTCAGCTCCCTGGGTGCAGGCAGGAATCCGCAGCAGCCTGCTCAGCCAGCACCGGTCTCTGGTGCTCTCCTAAGGGTCACCTTTACATCCAACTTTGTATGATCATCAGGAACTTTCCTTTTTTGTTGTTGTTTTCTCATCTGTAAAACCGGGGGTTGGACGACTGTGATATTCTTTGGTTCTAGAATAATTTGGTAAAGGGACCTCTTAACGCCTTGGATACCGCCAATAATAATTCATGAAATCCTCTGAGGTGGGTGTTACCTTTACATTCCGTTTCTAAAGCAATGTCAGGACAGCAGAAAGAAATGAGAATGGCCTGAAGCTGTCCGTCTTTGTTCCCAGCCAGAAACAGTCGCGACTGGAAGGAGTAGCCAGGCGGCCATATTTGTTTCTGGCAAATGAGGGCCGCGAGCGCTGAAGCCGCTTCCAGCCATGATTAGTGTTGGCACCACCCCCGCCGCGGCTTCGGGCGCCGTCACTCTAACGTCAGGGCTCTTCTTGCTGATTCCACCCGCCCCGGTTTTAAGCCAGCGGTTCCAGGGTTCCCCTGGCCTCTCGCGGCGCCACGCCCCGAAGCTGGCAAGGCCTAAAGCGAAGAGAGAGAGAAAACCCGGAAGTGGTGCGGACCTCCGAGCACGTGATGGGGGAACCCGCTGGTGCTGTCACGTGACCAGCCGACCCGCCGCTCCCAGGTGCGGAATGTTCAGCTGCTCTTAAAGGTACAGGCTGCAGGGACCCCCCTGCTTTAGAGGGGCGGGGGCAGAGTCCGGCGGGTGGGGCGTGGTGGGGCGTGGGAGACCGCGAGATGGGTCCCCGGCTTGGCGTAGTGGATTGCGGGGGGCGCCGAGTGCAGCAGAGAAGCGCAGCTGGGACCAGCAGCGGGGCGTTGACCCTTCTCACCTGTCACAGACCCTCCCCGTCCCATCGGAGCCAACTCGGAACGTTCGCTGACTTTGGGCCCCTGGGGCACCTGAACCTGATGCCATGGGAGGCTGTGCGGGCTCGCGGCGACGCCTTTCAGATTCCGAGGGTGAGTAGTACGGCCCCCCTCACTGGGGTGCCTGCCTCTGGTCCGGGACCCCCCTGACCGCTCCGGAGCAGGCGCGACCCGGGAGGACACCCGTGGGGTCCTCATACCCCGGAGAGGGTTGGGGGTCATGCCTTCTTCTCGCCCCCCCCGCCCCCCAGGAGAGGTGACCGCCCAGGAACCTCGGGAACCTCGGCCCCCTCTGCCGGACCGGCTGGGCGCCCATTGGAAGAACGCGATGGGCTTCTGGTGAGTGGCCTGAAGAGTTAGTTCAACAGAAGTAAAATGGGGTGGGAAGAGGGAGGCCACAGGAGGAAGAGGGAAGTAAAGAGCTGAAAAAGGAGCTGAATCCACAGATATTTACTGAACCACTTGGTTTGGCCTGAGGCAATGTGTAAATTTCCCAAATTTAATCATTTACTTACCACCTTAACATTTTGGCCATGTGGAATTATTTGTTTTTATTCCAACCAATTAAGCCTTTAAATCTATAAATATACGTTTGGGGGGGGGGTGTTTTTTTTCCGCCTTATCTGGGGATATTTTTCCCATTGATTTCTAGAGAAAGTGGAAGGGAGGGAGAAAGGAGAGAGAGAGAGAAAAAAGCATCGAGCTGAGAGAGACACATGGCTTAGTTGCCTCCCGCACTCACCCCTACTGAGCCTGGGGAACCTGCCACCTTCCCTCTGTGGGCCCACATCTAACCACTGAGCAAACCGGCCAGGGCAATATATGTATTTTTTTAAAGAAAACTTTAAATCACTATTCTATAGAAAGCCAATATTTCCCTAATGCACACTTAAATAAGTGCATCGATACTTTTTAAAATATATTTTTTATTGATTTTTGGAGAGAGTGGAAGGGAGAGGGAGAGAGAGAGAGAAACATCATCGATCGACTGCCTCCTGCATGCCCCCTACTGGGGATTGAGCCCGCAACCCAGGCATGAGCCCTGACCAGGAATCAAACCTGTGATCTCTTGTTTCATGGATCAATACTCAACCACTAAGCCACAAGGGCTGGGAACTTTTTAAAAGATCATCCATCGCCCTAACCAGTTTGGCTCAGTGGATAGAGCGTCGGCCTGTGGACTCAAGGGTCCCAGGTTCAATTCCGGTCAAGGGCATGTACCTTGGTTGCGGGCACATCCCCAGTAGGGAGTGTGCAGGAGGCAGCTGATCGATGTTTCTAACTCTCTATCCCTCTCCCTTCCTCTCTGTAAAAAATCAGTAAAATATATTTTTTTAAAAAAGATCATCCACCTCCTAAAATTACTTTAAGTACTGAAAAATACTCCTAGCACCCACCTAAACATCGAGGACTTGGGTGGCAGGTTGGGTTGGAAGTGGCTTCCCATGTAACTCTAGTCACATGCCTCTCTGAGTCAGTTTCTCAGCAGTGAAATGGGAAGAGCAATAGTCCCCCCCTTCATGGGCTTGTGAAAAGGACACATGAACTCCCTGGCGCTGGACCCAGTTCCATTCCCATCACTGAGTGCTGCTCTGGGAGATGAATGTATGCAAACAAGATCCTTCACGGATCATAAAGGACTTCGGTATTATCTTGTTTTGGCCCTTCCGGAACTCCGCCAGGTGGAAGAGAAATGTGTATCCCCACTTGACACATGAGTAGGCCGAGACTACTCACGTAGGAGCAGCAGACTTGGGGCCTGAACGTAGTCCTTTGGTTTCAAGCCCCAGGACCTTTCTACTGACCCCCAGCGCATCCGAGACAGAGGCTCCATGGGTGAGAACTGCCCCAGGAACTGGTGGGAGCTCAGAGGAACAGTCATCAAGGATGACTCTCTCCTCTTCCTGAGAGAAGTCTGGGAGATTAGATGTGAACACAAGTCTGTGATCCCAAAGCCCATATTTCCAACCCTAACACTGAATGGAGATGAGGTCTGGTGATAGAGAAAAAAGTGGGAGCTGATTGAAAGAAAGGGGAGGATTGGTGCTAGGATTGCGGTTAGATTGTCGGCCTGAAAGGAGGTGAAGATCTGTTCTAATATGTCAGTTATATCTCAGTAAGACGGGTGTACTCTGTCCTGCTCAATCCAGGCTCTTGGGCCTTTGCAACAACTTCTCTTACGTGGTGATGCTCAGTGCTGCTCATGACATCCTCAGCCACAAGAGGGCATCTGGAAACCAAAGCCATGTAAGTGACCCTCTACCTTCACACTGTGGGAAGAGATGAGGGACTCACCCTTGAAACACTCATAGAAGGGTAGCCAAGGGGTGGGGCAAGGGGCTGAAGTTCCCAGTCTCCCCGATCTCAGAGCAGGAAGGATCTTTAGGAATCAGTTGGTGCCAGGTGTACAAACTCAGATGTTGGCTGGGTAGGACCATGGTCTGTGGCAGATTCTTAACCCTCACACTGTTAACATTTGGGCTGGATCATTCTTTGTTGTGGGCCCGTCCTGTGCATTGTGGGATCTTTAGCAGCATCCCTGGCCTCTTTGCCAGATGCCAATAGCACCCTCTGCCCTCCAGTTGTGACAATCAGGAGTGTCTCCAGACGCTGTGGGATACAATCACCTCTGGTTAAGGACCTCTTGTCTGTGAGGATCTCGAGGGCACACGCCCAAGGGGAGCAGCTGCCACCGTGCAGGTCCGACAAGGAATTTGGCTCAAGATCAGATTTTCTGGAAACCCACATTCTTTCACGAAAGCTCCTGAACGTGTCACCAAATAAAGTCTATTTACAGGGCCATCTTTGGCCAGTGGGTCCTTCTATGGAAACCTCCTCCTTCCCATTGTGCACACAGAGAAACTGGGTCCAGGAGGCCAGTGCTGACTCAAGGCCATCCTTCAAGTCAGAGCAGAGCTGAGACTAGAGCCAGGCCCTGTTTGCCTACCCTCTTGCCTCCCGGGGTGAAACACTTCCTTCTTTCCCATCAGGTAGACCCAGACCCAGGCCCCACCCCCCACAATAACTCATCTCGCTTTGACTGCAACTCTGTCTCCACAGCTGTGAGTACCCATCTGGTCCTCCCCTGACCCCCAGCCCCACCCCCTCAGCATCCAGCTGGGACTGTCCTAATTATGACCATTAAGACTGACATTCCCTGAGCCCTTTCTGTGTGTAGCTAAGATTGGCTCGTCTCATCCACATAGCAGTACTGGGAGCTAGGCACTGTAATCATCCCCCATTTTCCAGATGAGGAAACGGGAGTCAGAGAATGTGAATGCCTTGACCCACAGCTAAGGAGCGGCAGAGCTAGGACTTGAACCCAGATCTGAATTCAGAGCCTGTCGCAGGTCTCCTGGGCCACTTGGTTCAGAGGTTTGTCCCGGGGAAGGTCTGGGGTCTCACTCTGTCCTCCTGTCCCAGGCGGTGCTCCTGGCAGACATCCTCCCCACACTCGTCATCAAATTGCTGGCTCCCCTTGGCCTTCATCTGCTGCCCTACAGGTGGGGGGCAGGGGGCCGGAGGAGGGGCGGCTGGGATCTGTGAGGAGGCTGGGAGGGCAAAGGCGGTGAGAGCCGAAGCTGACCTTGCCCTTCCCTCCCCTCTCCCTCAGCCCCCGGGTCCTCTTCAGTGGGGTTTGTGCAGCCGGAAGCTTCATCCTGGTCGCATTTTCCCACTCGGTGGTGACCAGCCTGTGTGGTGAGCATGAGGTTTTGTTATCAGGTGGGGGGCCCAGAGGAACTGCAACAGAGCATTTGTGGGAGCAGTCGCCCCAACTCCGCAAAGGAAAGGGATTATTTTTGTAACCCTCAGAAGCTGCTAGGACTGCTCAAGTAGAGGATGGGAGATGAGGTCAATGTGCAGGGGTAGGTGGTGGGGGACAGGGGAGGAAATGGATGGATGAGATGGAGATGGAGGTGGGCAGAGAAACCAAGGCTCCATCACGTCACGGGTGGAGGAGGCATCCAGGATGAGTTTTTGCTCCTGGTTAGATGACGGTGGGTGGTGGTGCCATTCATTCCCTGTGAGAGGGACTCAGAGGGGGCTTTGGTTCCACTTCAGATCCGGAGCCCCGCCCATCCAGGGATCTGTTTTTAGCCCCTCTGAGCTGATGCAGAGGAGGCCATGGCCAGACACCTCCAGGGCTTGGGGTAGGGGGAAGGCTAAGTATGGCCACTGTCATGCTTGTCCTCCCCCCAGGTGTGGTCTTGGCTAGCATCTCATCAGGCCTGGGGGAGGTCACCTTCCTCTCACTCACCGCCTTCTACCCCAGGTAAGCGAGCGGGGAGCGGGGAGCGGGGAGAGGCAGTCCCACTGCTGGCTTTGGTCCCTCTTAGTGCTCCAGTGCTCTCCTCCTCAGGGCTGTGATCTCCTGGTGGTCCTCAGGTACTGGGGGAGCAGGGCTGCTGGGGGCATTGTCCTACCTGGGCCTCACCCAGGTTGGCCTCTCCCCCCAGCACACCCTGCTGTCCATGCTGGGCATCCCCGCCTTGCTGCTGGCCAGGTAAGCTGTGCGGGGCTGGGGGAGAGAGGGGTTTGAGGAGACAAAACTCGATCAGGATCCCAATCCTCAGATCCCTTCAGCCTTGTTATGAGGGATGTAGGTTCTAGACTCTCACGGGCCTGGATTTGAGTCTGGAGCCACCACATCTTAGCTGTGTGGGATGGGACAAGTTGCTTTACCTCTCTGACCCTCGGTGTTCCCCTATCTCAGTGGTCGGCGAACTGCGGCTCGCGAGCCACATGCGGCTCTTTGGCCCCTTGAGTGTGGCTCTTCCACAAAATACCACGGCCTGGGGGAGTCTATTTTGAAGAAGTGGCGTTAGAAGAAGTTTAAGTTTAAAAAATTTGGCTCTCAAAAGAAATTTCAATCGTTGTACTGTTGATATTTGGCTCTGTTGAGTAATGAGTTTGCCAACCACTGCCCTATCTCAAATGGTGGTCATTCTCCTTGCTTCCCTGCAAGGTGATGTGTGTGAAGCATCCAGTACAGTGTGGTTCCCAAGGTGACTTGAGGGTGGACTTGATTAATTTTATGTGTATTTGGGAAAAATTTAACCAATCAAACCTGTGATTTCACAGATTATTGCTTAGGACAATGCCATGTAGAAAAGGAGAGTCAATTGAAGGAAAGCATTAAGTAAAGCATATTATACACTGGAGCAGTGTGGATATGACAAATAGCATGAAGACAAAACAGAATTGAAGGTTGGGAGGTTCTGGCTTAGCACAGAATGAACACATAATAGGCGGTAGCTGGAGCAGCCATTAGAATAATATGTCAAGCGAACAGCTGACTGGCGTAGTGTGAGCCAGGCCCGGTCGAAGCAGCAAGGAGACAAGTTTCAGCTCCAGGGAAGAAAGCGTTTTCTACAGTTGGGGCTCTCTGGCACAGGATGGGGTGGGGTGCCTCTCCCACTGACCGAGGCTCTTGGCCTTCTCTCCTCCCACCTACTCCTAGCTATTTCCTTTTGCTCACATCGCCCGAGCCCCAGGACCCTGGAGGGGAAGAAGAGGCAGAGAGGGCAGCTCGGCAGCCCCTGATGAGCAGCGAGGTCCCCGAGGCCCCCGAGGCCCCCGAGTGGAAGCCAGGTTGGAGACACAGGAGGTCCTCAGATTTAGCCTTCCTCCCCACAGTGCACCATGGGAAGGGGAAGGGGATGCGTGAGAGCCAATCGCAGTCAGCTAGTCAGGAAATGCTCATTGGGTACTTACTCTGTGCCAGACCCTCCAGTCACGGGGGTGGGTGGTGAGTAAGATAAGGAAATGAGGCCGGCTCATCAACAGCTGAATCAGAAACGTGCTTTTCACATATTGGGAAGTGCTGGGAGGACATAAAGCAGTGATGTGCTAGAAAATGACAACTGGGGGAAATGGAGAGTTCTGCTTAGACAAGGTGGTCAGTGAAGGACTCTCTGAGGAGGTGTCATTGGGCTAAAATTTGATTGACAAGGCATCAGCCCCGTGGACATCCGGGAGAGCAGGTTCCAGGCAGAGGGAGCAGCAAGTGCTGTGGGAACGAGCCTGGATGTTCAAGAAACAGAAAGAAGGGGCCAGTGTGGCTGGGGTGGAGACGGACAGCCATCGAACTGTACAAGAGCCGGGAAGAGGTCTTTTTTTTTTTTTTTAACCGTGGTGAAATACACATAACACGAGGTTCACCAGTTAAACCATCGTAACTGTACAATTCCATGTTGGCGGGTTGATTCTTTCCCAGCAGCACCCCTTGGCGGAGCCCGTATGCCAACCTCACCTGCCCTTCTCTCCCTGCTCCTCTGCAGACTCCAGCTCAAGCCTCTCCCTTCAGGAGAAGTGGACTGTGTTCAAGGTATGCACAGTGGCTGGGGCCCGGCCCCGTCTGTGGCTAGTGCCCGTCTCCCAGCCGACCACGTATGTTGTGTCTTCTGGCTCTTCCAGGGCCTGCAGTGTTACATCATCCCGCTGGTCCTGGTTTACTTCGCTGAGTACTTCATCAATCAGGGGCTTGTGAGTGAGGGCACGGGGAGGCGGGTGGGGATAGAGATCGAGGTGGGGACCCACGTGTCCCTGCTCATCTCCCCTGTCTGGTCTTTGCAGTTTGAGCTCCTCTTCTTCCGGAACACGTCCCTGAGTCACGCTCAGCAGTACCGCTGGTGAGAGCAGTGAGGAGGGTGGCAGGACGGGCTGTCTGCCGGGCAGGCCTGGGGTAGGGAGGGGCTGCCATGTGAGTAGGCACCGGAGGGCTTCCTCCTCCTCCCTGCCCCTGTCTCAGGTACCAGATGCTGTACCAGGCTGGGGTCTTTGCCTCCCGCTCCTCTCTTCGCTGCTTTCGCATCCAGTTCACATGGGCCCTGGCCCTGCTGCAGGTACGAGGCCCCTGGCCCCCACTCCATTCCCCCCTTCGCTCCCACTTCCCCAAGCACAGGAGCAGAAGGCCTGCAGGGCTGCGTGTCCAATGTGTCCTTGGAGCCAGGCGAAGCTGACGTAAATCCCAGCTCCTGTACTCAGTAGCTGTGTGACATAGGGCAAGTCTCCAAACCAATTTCTAGTTTCCTCATCTAGAAATCAGGCATGGCCACCATCTACTTCTCAGGGTAGCTGTAAGAAATAGAGATGAGAAGAGGAATGAAAGAACAAGACTTTATATTGTGTCTCAATCAGTTAGAATCACTTACGTCATGATTATTTGCACAAGCCTCATGTAGAGCCACAGGCCTTCAAATAACATTTCTAACAATAAGAAAATGCAGTTCTTTTACTCTGCATGGTTAATTATAATAGAACTAGAAGCGCGATGCACGAAGATTCGTGCCAGAATGGGCCTTCCTTTCCCTGGCTGCTGGCACCACCTTCGCTCTGGCCGGAGCCGCCTTTCCGCCTTCCCACGCTGCCCAGAGGCCTGGAGCGGCTGGGGGTGGTACAGAATGCCTGCGTCATCACCGCCATGGCAACGAGGCAAGCGTCCCACCCCACCCCCAGCCGCTCGGTGCCTGTGTATGCAAATTAACCCACCATCTTTGTTGGGTTAATTTGCATACTCACTCCTGATTGGCTGGTGGGCGTCATGAAGGTATGGTCAATTAGCATGTTACTCTTTTATTAGGTAGACTAGAGGCCTGGTGCACGAAATCGTGCACTCGGGGGTCCCCTCAGCCCGGCCTGCGCCCTCTCGCAGTCCGGGAGCCCTCAGGGCATGTCCACTGACAGCTTAGGTGGGGAGCAGGCCTAAGCCAGCAGTTGAACATCCTTACCACTGCCGTGGAGACGGGAGAGGCTCCCGCCACCGCTGCTGCGCTCACCAGCCGTGAGCCCGGCTTTTGGCTGAGCGGCACTCCCCCTGTGAGAGCGCACTGACCACCAGGGGGGCAGCTCCTGCATTGAGCATCTGTCCCCTGGTGATCAGTGCACGTCATGGTGACCGGTTGTTCCACCATTAAGTCTATTTGCATATCAGCCTTTTATTATATAGGATCAGTGACATTGTACTCAACAGATTGTATATCTCAAGGCTGGTGAGCAAGTTCAACTACCCGTGACAAAAGTAATCTACAGCTTTAAGAAAACAAACACCTTTCCTTACAACAGTCTAACAAAAGTACTTTTTTTAAAATCCTCACCCAAGGACTTGCTCAGAGAGAGGAAGGGAGAGAGAAACAAACATCAGAGTGAGAGAGAAACACTGATTGGTTGTCTTCTGTATGTGCTCGGACCGGGGTGAACCTGCCCCTGCAACCTTTTGGTGCACAGGACGACACTCCAACCAACTGAGCCACTCCGGCCGGGCTAAGAAAAGTACTTTTACATAATCAGCGTGTATTGTTTCTGCAGCCCCGTAGGTAACTATTAAAATAAACTTTCAATTACTATAGGAATGTCCTTTGCCCTTTTTAATGTACTTAAATCCATAACAAGATCTAGAATAAGTATAGATTACACATGAACATTATGGCAACAGCATGCCAATATCCTCTAGCTTTCTCCTTTATTTATGGAAGCAGTACCGCCAGCCGAGGGCTTTGTAGCTCCAAAGGCCCAGATTGTTGTGTTAATAAATCTTAACTCAGGGTTCTTCATTAGATGCTGCTAACATGGAGTTTATGTTTTCAGTTATAATTTCAACCAAGGCTGCTTTGTAGAAATAGGGGCGTATAAGCATTTAATTCCATTGCAGAAAGCGTGTAGCCTAACGCTGCAGATGAAAGTGTTGGTAGTGTTTCACAGGTCACGTTAGCATTACCAGAGTGTGTCCTTTTAAATGCGGATTTCTGAGCCTCGCTCAGACGGGATGAATTAGGACCTCTGAGGGCGAGGCCTGCGGGTGACCCTCATGTGCATCAAACCGTGAACCGCCGTGGTGACAACCCTGCACTCAGGATGGGACACTGGGATCCCCTGAGGGGCCTTGGGTGGGGTCAGAGGGGCTTCCTAAATGAGGTGGGAACAGCTAAGCCAGAGTGTCTCTGCCTCAGCGCTGGGCCCCATCATCCTTTGTGGTGGGCTGTCCGGCCGCTCTGACCTTCACCCGTTAGATGCCAATAGCAGCCTCCATTCCCAGTTATGACAACCAAGATCTCCAGACATTGTCAAACGTCCTGTGGGCAGCACACCAAGCCCCAGTGAGAACCACTGGTCTAAATGTAGCCTCTATGGGGGAAACTACTCAGGGAGCCCTGGGGAGGAGGAATGCGTCACAGGAGTAAGTGGCCCTGATCCAGGCTGAGCTTTGGACAGTGGCAAAGGGATCTCATGTTAGGGGAGGTGGAATGGCATTCCAGGGATTAGGAGTGACGTGAGCAAAGGGGCCAGAGAAGAGATCCACGAGGTCTGGGGTGCTGGGATAGGGTAGAGAGAAGGGGTGACCCAGATCCCAGAGTCTGGTGGCCAGCTGGATGTTGGGATTGGATCCCAGCCTGCCAGCCCTCCCTCTCAGTGTCTCCAAGAACTGGGGCCGCTGGAGGGATGGCAGCCTCCCTTCTCTTGCCACGAGTCCAGGCTCAGCCCTGCCCCCCACCTGCACCCACAGTGCTTCAACCTGGTCTTCCTGCTGGTGGACGTTTGGCTGAGCTTCCTGCCCAGCATCTACCTCGTCTTCCTGATCATTCTGTATGAGGGGCTCCTGGGGGGTGCCGCCTACGTGAACACCTTCCACAACATCGCCCTGGAGGTCAGCACCGGTCAGGCAAGGGCTGTGGGTAGCCTTTCCGGGGAGAGCCAGGGCAGGGGTGTGGAGAACGGAAGCCTCACCCCTGCTCCCTGCCCTCCCTCCCCCAGACCAGTGACGAGCACCGGGAGTTTGCCATGGCAACCGCCTGTGTGTCGGACACCTTGGGGATCTCCCTGTCGGGGCTCCTGGCCCTGCCCCTGCACGACTTCCTCTGCCGCCTCTCCTGACACTTGGCTTCTTGAGACACAGGACGCACTGGCAGATGGGCAGGCCAGACCCCGGGCCCACAGCCCAGGGCCCAGCCGTGAGCTCTGCCCCTGGACTTGCCTGCACAGCGGGGTTTCAGAGAAGCGCCGGGTTCCGTCTCCCCTTGGTCAAGGGGCAGCAGCTTTCTCCCACTCCACGCTGATCTCTGGGACTTTCTTGGCATTATGCCCTCGGAATAAATGCCTGTATTTATCGATTGATTCTGGTGCCATTTTTCTTCTTGGAAAAAAAAAAGTTTATTATAAAAGTAATTACCAGCCCACTTTGGAGTATATACAGGAGAGTATAAAGACAACATTTCAGCAGATTTCTGCCTAGTCTTTCAGGCTTATTAATTCGCTCACTCGCTGTGAGGCAGTCTGTACACATTTTTCTCCGGCATGTAAGTTTCAAACATGCAGGGAAGCTGAGAGAATGTGTGCAGTGAGTACTCACATGGGCACTGCCTGGCTTCTACAATGATCACTTTGCTGTAGCTGCATCAGCTCTCCACCCGTCCATCTTATTCTTGTAATGCGCTTCAGAGTAGGAGGCTGGGAGCTGGCTTTGGGCACTCTTCACGCTGGGTCTTTTACGCTTCTGCTTGGTCAGCTGTGAAGACCCTACACCCCAAGGCTAAAATGTGCTAAAATTCGTGCTGAACTTGCTGATGTCTTAGCAGGGGCTGTAGTTGACTCCATTTTGACCATTAAAAAAACAAGATGAACCTATTGACCTCTTAATGGTTGAGATCATGGATACAAGCTTCATCAGAGGTCTTGTTTTGGACAGTGGGCATGGAATCCTGACATGAGAATGAGAGTGGAAGATGCATACATCCTCAAATGCAATGTGTCATTAGAATATGAAGGGGGGGAAAAGCGAATTCTGGCTTTTTTTTTTTTTTTACAAGAGTGCAGAAGAGAGAAACCAGTAAAAACTGAAGGAAACTTCATTGAAGATAGAGTTTACAAATAGTAGAACCAAAAAGGAAATCCTGTGGAAGCTCAGATAAAGGATTTGTTGTTATTCATCAAAAAGGAATTGACCCGTTTTCTTTAGATGCTCTTGCAAAAGAGGGCATAGTAGCTGCGCAGAGCTAGAAGGAGAAGTATGGAAAGGCTGACTCTTGCTTGTGGTGGGGCAGCTCTAAATTCCTTTGATGGCCTAACTCGACGGGGACATGCAGGACCTGTCTATGAGTATCCCTGGGGAGAAGAGAAGTTCACCTTTCCTGAGAAATGCGACCAAATAAGCACACACCCACTCAAAGAGGCGGTAAGAGATGTCTGGAGGGCCGTTGGAAATGCTATTGAAGGCGCTGGTGCGGTGCAAGTGGCAATGGCAGAGAAGCCCTGGTCAAACGTGAGCCCAGTGTAAAGGGCAGGGCCAACTTGGAGTTCAAGCATTTGCTCATTATTCCCAAGGTTCTTGCTCAGAATTGTGGTTTTGATCTTCAGGAAACACTAGTTGGAGTTCAAGCAGAACATCCAGAATCAGGCCCACCTGTGGGTGTGGCCTTGCGCACAGGTGAGCCCGTGGTAGCAGAGAGTAGGCACTGGGATAACGTCTGTGTACAGAAACAGCTTCTTCACGCCTGCACTGCGATTGCCACCAACATTCCCGTCGATGAGGTCGTGCGAGCTGGAGCGCCGTCTCTGAAAGGTTGAATTGAAGCTTTCCTTGCGTCGTCTGAATCGTGACGACCACAGAGTGGGCCTAAAAATAGAGCTGTGGAATTTTTGCCCGATCTTCAAATGATTTTCAAAGCAATTTTCTTTTCCCATAGGAAGAAAGAGAAGACACTGGCATCTATTCAAATTCCGAAGTCTGAAATGATAATTACAGTGTATTTTAAATTGCTTTCAGTGTATACACATAAAGCAGACCATTTTCGCTCAAAACAGGATGTTTTGCTTTAGCTTCTGTGATATAAAAATGCATGTTATCTACCTTATTAAATAGCCCTTGAAAAACAAATTTTAATGGTTTAATGTCTCCTAATGATGTATTTTAATTTATCGAATAGTTCCCTATTAAGCATTTAAGTTTAAATATTTATGCTAATATAAATAACACTTAAGCGATTTAGGTTTTGAACGCATCTCTGTTTCCTTAGTCTGAATTGCTGTGTGTGAAACTATTGGATCTTTCTATTGGACTTTCCATGCTTTTGAAGTAGCTTTGCTAAAGTGCTCCCCACGAAAGTAGTGAGTAGAAAGATGGATGAACTAGAGACAAGGGAGTTGAAAGAGCTGCAAGTATAAAGTGGCAAAAATAAATATAGAGAAGGCAGAGGTGGAAAATGGCTGAAGGCATGGAGACTCAGGGACCAATGAGAAGCATCCTCAGGTAGACCACATTTTCACACCTCTGAACCTTGCTTATTCGGAAATATCCATTCCCAAACCTCCAGTGTCATCTTTTTCTCACTCCAGTTATCCTCTCCTACATGTTTCCACAAAGTCGTTTTTATACAGTTGATAGATCTTTGCAGTCCTCAAAGGTAAGCTTTGTATTTTTGAGGCCTTGGCAGTTGCCTGTAGTGAATGTGCAAAAAATGAGTTTAACGTGAAAAAAAGGAGGAGGCTGACTTGAATACACTTCCCTCTGCATGCTTCGGTGTGCACAGTATTAACTAGAGTCCAATATTTTTGTACAGTCCTTTCCTAAAAATATATTTTCATTGATTTCAGAGAGGAAGGGAGAGGGAGAGAGAGAAACATCAATGATGAGAGAGAATAATTGATCAGTTGCCTCCTGCACACTCCCCACTGGGGATCAAGCCTGCAACCCAAGCATGTGCCCTGACCAGGAATTGAACCGTAACCTCCTGGTTCATAGGTCAATGCTCAACAACTGAGGCTCACTGGTTAGGTTGTACAGTCCTTTTTTAGGTACAATTTATATACAGTAAAATGCACAGATTGTTATATTTTAAGTAACTGATGTGGGCTTAGCAATGTTTCCCATATTTCACTGTTACTATCTATCATATTTGCTATATCTATGTATACGAGTACTTTTACTTAATATTTTTATATAAAGTGACTAGCTTTTTAAATATATTTATTTATTTATTTATTTATTTATTTATTTATTTGAGAGAGAAGAAGAAGAGGGAGAGAGAGAGAGAGAGAAACATCACTAAACACACCCCTGCAGGGGATTGAACCTTAAACCCAGGCATGTGCCCTGACCAAGAATCCAACTAGTGACCTCTTGGTGCACAGGATGATGCTCAACCAGCTGCGCCACACCAGCCAGGCTAGGTCTCCTTTATTTTCTTTCAATAATGCTTTGTAGTTTTCAGAGTATATATTTTACCCTTATTTGCTAAAATTTAAAAAAATATGTGTTTTTGCCGAAACCGGTTTGGCTCAGTGGATAGAGCGTCAGCCTGCGGACTCAGGGGTCCCGGGTTCGATTCCGGTCAAGGGCATGTACCTTGGTTGCGGGCACATCCCCAGTAGGGGGTGTGCAAGAGGCAGCTGATCGATGTTTCTCTCTCATCGATGTTTCTAACTCTCTATCCCTCTCTCTTCCTCTCTGTAAAAAATCAATAAAATATATATTTTTTTAAAATATGTGTTTTTATTGATTTTTAAAAAATATTTTTTATTGATTTTTAGAGAAAGGAAGGGAGAGGGAGAGAGAGATAGAAACATCAATGATGTGTCTCAGTGGTTGAGTGTCAACCTATGAACCAGGAGGTCATGGTTGGATTCCCAGTCAGGGCACATGCCCAGTGTGAGGTGTGCAGGAGGTAACTGATCAATGATTCTCTCTCATCATTGATGTTTCTATCTCTCTCTCCCTCTCCCTTTCTCTCTGAAACCAATAAAAATATTTTTTAAAAAATAAATAAATAAACCTTTGTCACAGACAATAGTTTGGTGAAGGCCTGGGGAGGGGGCGGGAGCAGGATGGAGAAGGTCAATGGGGGCAAGGGGGAAGGGGATATCTGTAATACTTTCAACAATAAAGATAAATTTTTTAAAATAATAAAAAATAAACCTTTGTGCATTATGCATTTTCCACATATGAGTATTTGTTTAGAATAGATTCTCAAAACTGAAATTTGTAGGGATGAGCATTTTTTTAAGTTGTTGATGTTGTTTTAGGCTTTCTACAATGTTTTTGAAAGGTTTTTTGTTTGCTATCCCAGTTTATATGCACCGTTGCTTGTCACACACTCTCTTTGGTACTTGGGGACAATCATTTTTAAATCTTTGCTAAGTGAGTAAAAACATACTTAATCTTGATTATTTTAAAAATTACCTTTAACAGCATTATTGAGATACTAGAGGCCCGGTGCATGAAATTCGTGCAAGGGGCTCAGCCCTCGCAGCCCCAGCTTCATCTGGAAGGTCGTCCAGAAGGTCATTCAGCTGTCTGGTCTAATTAGCATATTATGCTTTTATTATTATAGATACTTCACCTACAATACAATTGCTTTTCAGTATAATTCAAGATATGTGTGACCATCACCAGTCAAAATTAGAACACCTTTATCACCTAAAAAAAAATCCTATAACCTTTACCTACCACCCCTTCCCTACCCTCCCCCCACAGCCCTAAGAAACCACCAGTCTACTTTCTGTCTATAGATTTTCCTATTCTGGGCATTTCCTATAAATGCAATCATAATGTGTGGTCTTTTGTGACTGGCATCTTTCACTTAGCATAATATTTTCAAGATTCATCCATGTTGGAAATCACCTTATTCATTCTTATGGTTGAATTTTTTTAAAAAAAACTTAAGGTGTGTTTTATTTTTTAATATATTTTATTGACTTTTTACAGAGAGGAAGGCAGAGGGAAAGGGATAGATCATTAGAAACATCGATGAGAGAGAAACATTGATTCAGCTGCCTCTTGCACACTCCCTACTGGGGATGTGCCCGCAACCAAGGTACATGCCCTTGACCGGAATCGAACCTGGGACCCTCCAGTCCCCAGGCCGACACTCTATCCACTGAGCCAAACCGGTCAGGGCTTATGGTTGAATTTTACTGCACTGAGTGGATATACAACATTTTGTTTATCTATTCATCAGTTGTCAGGCACTTGGGTTGTTTCCATTTATTGGCTGTTATGAACAAGCTGCTGTAAACATTGGTCCATTTTTTGTGTGGACATAATGTTTTCATTTCTCATGGGTAATACCTAGGAGTAGATTTGCTGGCACTTGGTAATTCTGTTTGATCCTTTGAGGAAGTTACAGACTGTTTTCCAACATGGCTATGACATTTTGCATTCTACCAGCATGTATGAGGGCTCTGATACTCCACATCCTCAGCAATAGTTGCTATTTCTCTTTTTGTTTGTTTTTTTGTTTGTTTGTTTTAATTATTATTATAGCCCTCTACTGGGTTTGCAGTAGTGTCTCATTGTGGTTTTGATTCACAGTTCCCTGAGGACTAATGATTTTGAACATCTTTTCACGTGCTTGTTGGCCATTCGTACATCTTCTTTGGAGAAAAATGTCTATTCAAATCCTTTGCCCCTGTTTAAATTGGATACTTTGCCTTTTTATTTTCTTTTTTGAAATATTTTATTTTAGAGAGAGAGGAAGGGAGAGGGATAGAGAGGTAGAAACATTGGATTGTCTGCCTCCTGCATGCCCCCATGGGAATCAGGCCCAAAACCTGAGCATGTGCCTGACCAGGAATTGAACTGGCAACCTCTTCAAGATTCATGGTTCTTGGGTCAACGCTCAACTCCTGAGCCACACCAGCCAGGCTACCTTTTTATTTTCAAGTTGTAAGAGTTTCTTATATCTTTAGATAAAGTGTCTTATCAAATGTGTGATTTTCAAGTATTTTCTCCCACTTTACTTTCTTAATGATGTCATTTGCTGCACAAATATTTTTAATTTTGATGCAGTCCAATTTATGTATTTTTTCCTTTGGTTGCTTGTGCTTTTGAAGACATATCTAAGAAACAGTTGCCAAGTCCAAGGTCATGAAGAATTACCTCTATGTTTTCTTCTAAGAGTTGCATAGTGTTAGCTCTTACAGTTAAGTCTTTGGTCCATTTTGAGTTTTTTGGGGTTTGTGTGTGTGTGTGTGTGTGTGTGTGTGTGTGTGTGTGTTTTGTTGTTGTTTTTTGTTTTTGTTTTTGTGTGGTGGTGTTTGTTTGTTTGTTTATTTTTCATGTGGTGTGAGGTAGGGGTCTGTACAGAAAGAGTTAACATAACAGGCTCAAACAGCTAACCTTGTAAAAGCCTGCTTGCAAAAAATGGCCTTTGGCTGGAGTTTGGAAACAGATTGCAGGCTCTTTCCCACCCTTAACTGATAAGAGGGGCTTGCTGTGCCTAAATTGTTTATACAAACAATGTGGTTTATGCGGAACACCTGCTTTCCTTCTGAAGGCCTGGAATGTTGGTACTTGCTAGGCAGAGTGCCCGTGTGACCAGCCCCAATAAGAATCCTGACACTGAATCTCTAATGAGCTTCCCTAGTTGGCAACATTCACACATGTTGTTCCAACTCCTTGCTGGGGGGATTAAGTATACCCTATTGGCCTCACTGGGAGAGGACCCTGGCAAGCTCACGTCTGGTTTCCCATGGACTTCATTCACACCGTGAGCCTTCTTTTGCCCTTTGCTTATTTTGCTTTGCTTTCTTTCACTCTAGTAAATCACAGCCACAAGTAGGACTCCGCTGAACTATGTGAGTCTTCCTGCACATTCATTGAAAGTGGGTGTGGTCTTGGGCCCCCCCAACGCAGGGTCCAACTTCATTCCTTTGCATGTGGATATCGAGTTGTCCCAGCACCATTTGTTGAAAAGATTTTCCCTACTACTTTGTTTTGGTATCTTGTTGAAAAAAAATCAATTGACGGTAAATGGAGGGGCTCATTTCTAGACTCTCAGTTTGATTCTGTGCCAGTAAAACACTGTCTTGATTACTGTAGTTTTGTAGTGAGTTTTTGAAATTGGGAAGTGAATCCTCCAACTTTGTTCTTCTTTTTCAATATTGTTTTATGAATTTTAAGATGAGCTTGTCAATTGCTGTGAAGAAGCCAGCTGTGATTTTGATAAGGATTGCATTGAATCCGTAGATCCGTTTACAGAGTATTGCCATCTTAACAATATTAAGTCCTCTGATCCATGAATATGGAATGTCTTTCCACTTATTTAGGTCTTTGCTGTGTGTGTGTTTTTAATGGTAGCCACTAGACACATGTGGCTAATAAGCACATGAAATGTGGCTAGTCTGAATTAAGATGTACTTTTTTAAGTGTTTTTATTGATTTTTAGAGAGAGGGGAAGGAAAAGAGAGATAGAAACATCGATGATGAGCTGGCTGGTTGCTCAGTGGTTAGAGCATCAGCCCATGCATGGAAGGGGCTTGGGTTTGAATCACCATGAAGAGCACATACCTCAGTTGCAGGTTCAATCCCTGGCTTCAGTCTGGCACATCGGGGGAGGCAACTAATCAATGTGTCTCTCATATCGATGTTTCTCTCTCTCTCTCTCTCTCTCTCTCTCTCTCTCTCTCTCTCTTCCCCCCGCCCACCTTCTCCCTTCCATTCTGTCTGAAAATCAATAGAAAAAAAATATCCTCAGGTGAGGATTTAAAAAAAGAAAAACCGATGATGAGAGAAACATCAACCGACTGCCTCCTGCATGTCCCTACTGAGGGATCGAGCCCCAAACCCAGGCACGTGCCCTGACCACAAATCAAACCAGTGATCTCTTGGTGCATGGGTGGACTCTCAACCACTGGACCACGCCGGCTGGGCTAGGTCTCCTTTATTTTCTTTTGACAGTGCTTTGTAGTTTTCAGAATACACATTTTACCCTTATTTGTTAAATTTATTTCTAAGCATTTTATTCTTTTTTCGTGCTTTTATAAATGGAATTGTTTTCTTTTTTATTTATTTTTTATTTATTTATTTTTCTTTTTTATACTTTTCTATATTTATTTTTAAAAAGCATTCATTTTAAGCTGGACTTATGGTTGCTTGGGCTTTCCTGTGTTATTTTTTTTTTTTTAATTTCTTTATTGATTAAGGTGTCACATATTTGTCCTCATCCCCCCATTCCCATCCCACACCCCTCCCCTTGGATGCCCCAACCCTCTGTTGAACTTAAGCATTGGTTAGGCTCATATGCATGCACACAAGACCTTTGGTTGATCTCTCCCCCCTCCCCCCACCCTCCCCTATCCTCCCTCTGAGGCCCGATAGTCCGATCGATGCCTCCTTGTTTCTGGTTCTGTTCTTGTTCATCAGTCTATGTTGTTCATCATTTCCCCTAGATGAGCGAAATCATGTGTCACTATAGATATACTTATAAGAATTGAATGTGCGACGAGCAATAATAGTTATGCTGACAGGCTAATGAATCAGTCTGTAGTGAGTTTCTTTCTGGACCAACAGTTCTTTTGAGACCCAATATCAATGTCCACCAGTTCCCTATGAGTACATGTCGGCACTGACCCCTCAGCTCTGGATGGTGGACAAATGGTGGTAATGCAGGTCCGACTCCCTCTGGTTTGGTCTCGGCTGGACCCAGGGGCACTGCTTCACCCGGATCCAGGGGCCCACGGCCTCACCTGGACCCGGGGCCAGGCTCACCCGGATCCAGGGGCCCGCGGCCTCGCCCGGACCCGGGGCCCAGGGCTCACCCGGATCCAGGGGCCCGCGGCCTCGCCCGGACCCGGGGCCCAGGGCTCACCCGGCTCCAGGGGCCCGCGGCCTCGCCCGGACCCGGGGCCCAGGGCTCACCCGGCTCCAGGGGCCCGCGGCCTCGCCCGGACCCGGGGCCCAGGGCTCACCCGGCTCCAGGGGCCCGCGGCCTCGCCCGGACCCGGGGCCCAGGGCTCACCCGGCTCCAGGGGCCCGCGGCCTCGCCCGGACCCGGGGCCCAGGGCTCACCCGGCTCCAGGGGCCCGCGGCCTCGCCCGGACCCGGGGCCCAGGGCTCACCCGGCTCCAGGGGCCCGCGGCCTCGCCCGGACCCGGGGCCCAGGGCTCACCCGGCTCCAGGGGCCCGCGGCCTCGCCCGGACCCGGGGCCCAGGGCTCACCCGGCTCCAGGGGCCCGCGGCCTCGCCCGGACCCGGGGCCCAGGGCTCACCCGGCTCCAGGGGCCCGCGTCCTCGCCCGGACCCGGGGCCCAGGGCTCACCCGGCTCCAGGGGCCCGCGTCCTCGCCCGGACCCGGGGCCCAGGGCTCACCCGGCTCCAGGGGCCCGCGGCCTCGCCCGGACCCGGGGCCCAGGGCTCACCCGGCTCCAGGGGCCCGCGGCCTCGCCCTGACCCGGGGCCCCGGGCTCACCCGGCTCCAGGGGCCCGCGGCCTCGCTGTTTTCTTTTTTAATATTATTTTTCAGTTACAGTTGACATACAATATTATAATAGTTTCAGGTGTACAACATAGTGATTAGACATTTACAAAACTTATGCAGTGATCATCTGATAAATCTAGCATCCATCTGACACCATATAGTTATTACAATATTATTGAACTATGCTGTACTTTACATCCCCATGACTATTTCGTAATTACCAATTTGTACTTCTTAATCCATTCCCCCATTTCACCTAAACCCCAAGCCTCCTCCCATCTGGCAACCATCAAAATGCTCTCTGCAGCCCTAGCTGGTTTGGCTCAATGGATAGAGCCTCAGCCTGCGGACTGAAGGGTCCCAGGTTTGATTCCGGTCAAGGGCACATGCTTGAGTTGTGGGCTCAATCCCCAGGAGGGGGTATGCAGGAGGCAGCCAATCAATGACTCTCTCTTATCATTGGTGTTTCAATCTCCCTCTCACTTCCTCCCTGAAATCAATTAAAAATATATATTTTTTAATGTTCTCTGCATCTATGAGTTTGTTTATTTTGTTTGTTCAGTGATTTTGTTTTTAGATTCCACATAAAAGTGAAATCATATGGTATTTGTTTTTCTCTGTCTGACTTATTTTACTCGTGTTGTTGCAGTTCCCTTTTATGACTGAGTAATATTCCATTGTATATATGTACCACTTCTTCTCTATCCTTTCACCTATTGATGGACACTTAATTTGCTTCCATATGTTGGCTATCTATATATAAAAGCCTATGACGTGCACTGACCACCAGGGGGCAGATGCTCAACGCAGGAGCTGCCCTCTGGTAGTCAGTGCACTCCCACCTGCCCGGCTCATGACTGGTGAGCCTACTACCGAGTGGCAGTGGCTGTAGGCAGGCACAGTGGGGCCAGGATGAGCGGGACCCCTACTACCGAGTGGCAGTGGCTGTAGGCAGGCACAGTGGGGCCAGGATGAGCGGGACCCCTACTACCAAGTGGCAGTGGCTGTAGGCAGGCACAGTGGGGCCAGGATGAGCGGGAGCGGTGTGGCACCAGGCCCAGGCTCTCGCTCCTCCCCGGCCACCTGCCACGGCCTGATCCCCGCAGGCCATGCCGAGGATGAATGCATGAATCCGTGCACCGGGCCTCTAGTTGTAAGTAATGTTGCAATGGTTTCTTCGGATAAATACCCAGAAGTAGAGTTGCTGGGTACTTCTTGGTTTCTTTAAAGTCTATTTTGTCTGGTATAAGTATGGCTACCCCAGCATTTTTGCTTGTTTGTTTCCATTTTCACAAAATATCTTTTTCCATCCCTTTACTTTCAGTTTGTGTGTCTTTCTTTTTTAAAATATATTGTTATTGATTTCAGAGAGGAAGAAAGAGGGAGAGAGGGATAGAAACATCAAGAATGAGAGAGAATCATTGATCAGCTGCCTCCTTCACGCCCCACACTGGGGATTGAGCCCGCAACCCAGGCATGTGCCCTAACCAGGAATCAAACCCTGACCTCCTGTTTCATAGATTGATGCTCAACCACTAAACCGCACTGTCTGGGCAGTTTGTGTGTCTTTCCATCGGAAGTGAGTCTATTGTAGGCAGCATATGTAAGGATCTTGTTTTCTTATCCATTCAGCCAACCTATGTCTTTTGATTGGAGTATTTAGTCTATTCAAAGTAATTACTAATTATTGACATTTTTATATTCATAGTTTTTTCTTCTTCTTCTTAAAGAAGACTCTAACATTTTTTGTAATACTGGTGTGGTGGTGATGAACTTCTTTAGCTTTTGCTTGTCTGGGAAGCTCTTTATCTGTCCTCCGATTCTAAATGATATCTGTTCTGGGTAGAGTAATCTTGGTTATAGGTCCTTGCTTTTCATCACTTTGAATATTTCAAGCCAATCCTTTCTGGCCTGGCAATTGTTTTTTAAATTTCATTTTTGAATCGTTCATTACACGTGTATAAAAATACAATTGATTTTTATCAGCTGATATTTTACCTTCCAATTTTGCTGAATTTGTTATTAGTTCAAATAGGCTTTTATAGAATCCTTAGGATTTTCTATATACACTATTTTCTCCTCTGAAAACCTCTCTAATCTGGATGCCTTCTATTTCTCTTTATTGCCTAATTGCCCTGGCTAGAACTTCCAACACAACATTGAATAGAAGTGGCAAGAGCGGACATTCTTGTCTTGTTATCATCTTAGGGGAAATGCTTTCCGTCTTTCATCATTAAGTACGATGTTAGCTGTGGGGTTTTGTAGATGCCCTTTATCCTAGTGAGGAAGTTCCCTTTGAATCCAGGTTTGTTATGTGTTTTTATCATGAAGGGGTTTTGGATGCTGTCAGTTTTGTTGGGGTTTTTTGTTTGTTTTTGTTTTGTTTTGTTTGCAACTATTGAGATGATCATGTGGGTTTTGTTTTTAATTCTATTGATGTGATGTATTACATTAATTCGTTTCCAGACTTAAACCTGCTTTGCATTCCTAATAAACCCCACTTGGTCATAGTCCATGTATTAGATTTTCTAGTGTTTTGTTGAGGAGATTTTTGTGTCTATATTTGTCAGAGATGTTGGTCTGTAACTTCCTTGTGTCGTTTTTTTGTCTGCTTTGGTATCAGGGTAATATGGGCTTTATAGAACACGATGGGGAATATGCCCGTCCCTATTTTTTGGAACAGTTAGTGAAAAACTGGTGTAAATTCTTCTATAACTGGTTGTAGACTTAACCAGTAAAACCATCTGCATCAGGCCTTTTCTCTGTGGGGACTTTTGCTACATGTGGTTTTTAAGGACTTGAAATAACTGAAAAATTGAACTTTTGATTTTATTTAATATTAATTTGTTAAGTTAAATATAGTAAGCCACAGGTGGCTATTATTAACTGTACTGAACAGAAGGGGTCTAAAGAGTGGTTCTCCGTGGGGTGGCACTGCCCCGCTATGGTCATTTTGGAAGTCCGCGGGTGTTTGAATCTCACTGTGAATGGAGGGTAAGGGCCAAGCCATCCTGCCAAGTGCATTGTCCTATATAGAGAATAATTGTCCTACTCCTGAGTGGCTTTTCAGTACCCTCTTCCTCCCCCCCAGACATCTAACAATACGGGCCAAGAATCTAACTTCATTTTAGACAAAGTATATCTTGCTTGGTTTTAAAATATACTGAATTTTCCAGGAATTCAACTATGATGTACACTGAAGGACAACTGTGTTTGATTTGTTGGGATCTTAACCAAGAGCTGTTCACTCTCCATGGAAAACCCCCTCACTGAAGGCAACACCCAGCAAACCTCATTGTTTTCTAGCTGCATTGTAGCTGCCTCGTTCGTTGTAATTCTGAGTGATCAGTTGTCCCCCTTATCCAAAGGGGATACATCCAAGGCCCCCCTATGCATACATACCTATGATACATTTAACTTATAAATTCGGCCTAGGTGGGGGAAGAGATTAATAATGAAATAAGCCCTAGCCGGTTTGGCTCAGTGGATAGAGCATCGGCCTGCGGACTGAAGGGTCCCGGGTTCAATTCCAGTCAAGGGCACATACCTGCGTTGTAGGCTCGATCCCCAGTAGGGGGTGTGCAGCAGGCAGCCAACCAATGATGCTCTCTCATCATTGATGTTTCTACCTCTCCCTCTCCCTTCCTCTCTGAAATCAATAAAAAATATATATTTTAAAAAAATAATGAAATAAAACATTATAACAATATATTGTAATAAAAGTTATGTGAATGTGGTCTCTCTCAAAATATCTTACTATACTATACTTACCTTTTCACTCAAAGGAAGCACTTGATGGCTTCCCTGTGGCATATCTGAGTGGCCAGCATCACTACTCTTGCACCTCGGGGCCATGGTCAATTAAAATAAGGATCATGAGCACAAGCACTGTGACACTGCGACAGTCGATCTGATAACCAGGACAGCGGCTAAGTGGCTCATGCAGCATGGAGACGCTGCATATAGGCAGGGCTCAAGTCCCCACGGAACGGAGATTTCACCATGCTACCCAGAAATGATGTGCAATTTGAAACCTATGAATTGTTTATTTCTAGAATCTTCTATTTAACATCCTTGGAGCAGGTTTGACCATGAGGAACTAAAATTACAGAAAGTGAAACCATGGATAAGAGGAGACTGCTGGCCCTAAACGGTTTGGCTCAGTGGATAGAGCGTCGGCCTGCATACTGAAGGGTCCCAGGTTCGATTCCGGTCAAGGGCATGTACCTTGGTTGCAGGCACATCCCCAGTGGGGGGTGTGCAGGAGGCAGCTGATAGATGTTTCTCTCTCATCGATGTTTCTAACTCTATCCCTCTCTCTTCCTCTCTGTAAAAAATTAATAAAATATATTTTTTTTAAAAGAGGAGACTACTGTATATAAAACTGCTAAGTATATATACAGCATGGGGCAAAAGCAGGTTTACAGTTGTGAGTACATGAAACAGTTTAGTCTTGTATTATTATTTAACTAGAGGCCCAGTGCATGAAATTCGTGCACTCAGGGGGTCCCTCAGCCCGGCCAGTGCCCTCTTGCAGTCCAGGAGCCCTTGGGGGACATCCGGCTGACGGCTTAGGCCCACTCCCGTGAGCCTAAGCCATCAGCCGAACATACTTAGTGCTGCTACGGAGGCGGGAGAGGCTCCCATCACCACCGCTGTGCTCACCAGCCGTGAGCCCGGCTTCTGGCTGAGCGGCACTCCCCATGTGGGAGTGCACTGACTACCAGGGGGCAGCTCCTGCTTGAGCATCGGCCCCCTGGTGGTCAGTGCATGTCATAGTGACTGGTTGTTCCACTGTTTGGTCGATTTGCATATTAGCCTTTTATTATATAGGATTACTAGAGGCCCGTTGCAGGAAGATTCCTGCAAGAACAGGGCTTCCGGCTGGTTTCCCTCCCGCCACTGCCACCTCTCCTGCCCCCTCCACCCCGCGCTTTCCCTGCCGCCTCTGCCCCCCACCCCCCGCCCCACGCTTTTCCTCCCGCAGCCGCCGCCCCCCCTGTGCTTTCCCTCCCACCACCACCGCTGCCCCGCACTTTCCCTCCCGCCGCCGCCTGGTGCTTTTCCTTCCCTCCCGCTGTCTCTGCCCCCCACCCCATGCTTTCCCTCCCGCAGCCACCTTGCTTTCTGCTTTCCTTCCCTCTTCCTTCTATGCTGTCTTCAGTCTTCACTCCTCCCTCCCTCAGCGTATGCAGACTAACTGCCATCTTTGTTGGGTTAATTTGCATACTCACTCTGATTGGCTGTGGGCATAGCAAAGGTACGGTCAATTAGCATTTTTCTCTTTTATTAGTGTAGATTTTCCATTTGAACAACTGTAAGCCTACTTTTGCCTCACCCTATTTATACATACCTATTTCAACATCCTATCTAATAAAGAGGGGACATGCTAATTGACCCTCATGCCGTCGCAAAGATGGCAGCACCCACAGCCCATAAGGAGGGAATATGCTAATTGACTGCCACGCGCTCAAAGATGGCGGCATCCACAGCCACAAGGTGGCGGTGCCCAGTCCCCTCAGCCCCGCCGGGGCGGCAGGCGTGTGGCAAGGCCGGGCCCGCCCCCACCGCATGCCTGCCTCTGGAATCCCCCAGTCCCCTCAGCCCTTCAGCCACCCAGGGCCAGTCCAAGGTGCAGGCAAGCCTCGGATGGCGGCTGCCCAGCCACCCAGGGCCAGCCTGAGGCATAGGCAAGCCTTGGATGGTGGCTGTTCATCCAACGCCCAAGGCACAGGCAAGCCTCTGATCTGGGCTGCCCAGCCACCCAGGGCTGCCCGAGGCTCAGGTAACCAGGGCCGGAAGAGGCTTGTGCTGTCAGCAGTGGCAGCGGCAGAGGTGTGATGGGGGCGTTGCATTCCCCTGATTGCTGGGTCACCTCCTGCCCCTGTGAGAGGGGGCAGGCTGGGCTGAGGGACACCCCTACAGTGCATGAACTTTCATGCACCGGGCCTCTAGTGTCAAATATAAAGAAAAAAGTCTAACATTTTTTTCATATTATAATTATCTTGTCATAAACCTAAACTATGTCATTTCAAGTAGATGCAAATCTCTAACTTCTCTATATCTTCTAGGGAAATCATGTCTCAACATTTACATAGTTAAGTACATGTTTTTATTTTTAAAATTCCTTTCTCTCCTTTATAGATATACTCAGAGCATGGCAGTAGTTATTGAAGCGGAATATATACTTGCCCTATGGCCCACCTATCCCACCCAAGAGGATAAGTATTCATGTCCACAAAAAACATAAAAAGTGTTGATAGAAACTTTATTCAGAATAGCCCCAGACCAAAAGCAAGCCAAATCATAAGAAGAATTAATACATTGCGGCATAGTCACACAATTGAAGACTATTCAGCAATCAAAAAGAAGCAACCACAAGTACATGTAGCAACATATATGAATCTCATAGGCTTCTGAAACAAGCCAGTCACAAAAAATAGACATGCCTTATAATTCAGTTTATATGAAGATCAAGAACAGGCAAAACAGCCCTGGCCGGTGTGGCTCAGGTGATTGGGTGTTGTCCTGTACACCAAAAAGGTCACTGGTTCTATTCCCTGTCAGAGCACATGCCCAGGTTGCTCAATCCCTGATAGGGGGCGTGCAGGGGCAGCTGATTGATATTTCTTTCCCTCTCTCTCTTTAAAAAAAATCAATTAAAAATATAATTTTTAAAACAACAGTTGGGCCCTAGCCGGTTTGACTTAGTGGATAGAGCGTCAGCCTGTGGACTAAAGGGTCCCAGGTTCAATTCCAGCCAAGGGCACATGCCCGGGTTGCGGGCTCGATCCCCTCCAGTAGGGGGCATGCAGGAGGCAGTCAATCAATGATTCTCATCATTGATGTTTCTATCTCTCTATCTCTCTCCTTTCTTCTCTGAAATCAGTAAATATATATATATATATATATATATATATATATATATTCACACACACAACAGTTGGTATACTTAGCTGTATGTATGTTGTCTTTCCATAATAATAAGAACACATTATTGAAAACATACTATGTGAAATGCATTGAGGGGGATACTAAGATGTATAAGAAGATACTATCCCTGCCTGGAGCTTGGGGCAATTTGGGAAAATAAAACACACACAAAATAAAATAGTATGAGTCAGAAGTTAAATTATCTATGACTTTCATAAAGTGTTTCAAGATATTTGCTGTTTTTTAAAAAAGATATTTGTTTTTAAAATGAGGCATTGGGTCTTCCAAAGCTGAGACCTCAGTAGCTAGAGATGAGTGAATACTTAGGACTTAAGTCCAGAGAGGAGCCCTAATTCTACCCCTTCTTCCCCCCCCCCCCCCCCCCCCGCCACGCTCCATTCTCTGCCTCCTCTCAATCCACTCCTTTTCCGCTAGTATGACGAATCCTGCTATGGTCAACATTAGAAAATAGCCGAAACCGGTTTGGCTCAGTGGATGGAGCGTCGGCCTGCGGACTGAGGGGTCCCAGGTTCGATTCCGGTCAAGGGCATGTACATTGGTTGCAGGCACATCCCCAGTGGGGGGTGAGCAGGAGGCAGCTGGTCGATGTTTCTCTCTCATCGATGTTTCTAGCTCTCTATCCCTCTCCCTTCCTCTCTGTAAAAAAATCAATAAAATATATATTTTTTAAAAACATTAGAAAATAAAACAATGCCTCCAGAAAACTCTTTTGTGGCCTCTAAATTAGAGGACCTACTTTCAGGGCCTCACTCTGACACTGGCTCAGCCATCACCTGCCCTTTCTGAGTCCTGGTTTTCTCATCTGTAAAATGAGGTTAGTAATAGCTGCTCTTCCTGCCTACCTGAAGTTTGTCATGAGTTTCAAATGCCTTTATGCATTTGAAATTGCTATTTAAATGCCATAATGACCATCATCTTGCTGCTTGTTGGTTGCATTATTACAGGCACTGGCAGAGAAGCAACCTGCTAAGGGAAATGTGACGCCCACAGGAACCGGGGACACCAGACTGATCAAAGCTCCTCCAGGGTGTACTTCCTGCTCTGGACCGTTAAGGACCCCATTAAAATCCAGGCCTTAACTAAACTCACCCATTTAACACGCCCATGTTCTGTCCTTCCGGTGTGGCTCAGTGGTTGAGCGTGGACACATGAACTAGGAGGTCACAGTTCCCGGTCAGGGCATGTGCCCGAGTTGCAGGCTCGATCCCAAGTACGAGGCGTGCAGGAGGCAGCCAATATCAATGATTCTCTCTCATCCTTGATGTTTCTATCTCTCCCTCTCTCTTTCCCTCTCTCTGAAATCAATAAAAAACACATTTAATAAATCAATAAAAACACCCATGATCTGTTTTTCACAGCCGGCGCCAAGCCCTGGGCATCTCTCAGAGCAAGAGAAAGACCCACCACAAGAAGCGAAAATCTGAGCTGGGGCGCCCTGCTGCCAGCACTGAGATTGCCCCGCTGCACACACCCAGTCCGAGAGCAGGAGGCAACAGGAAGTACCGCGCCTTGAGGCTGGACGCGGACACCTTCTGGGGCTCCAAGTGTTGTACCGGCAGCACAGGGATTATTGATGGGGTCTGCCATGCCTCCAACCGCGAACTGGTGCGCACCAAGACCCTAGAAAAGAACCGCCTGGTGCTCATTGACAGCACACCGAACCACAGCGGGCGAGTCCCACTAGGCCCTGACCCTGGGCCGCAGGGTGGGGGCCACGCCAGCCCCTGAGGAGGAAGAGATTTTAAACAGAAAGTGATCAAAGAAAATTCAGAAAAAGTATGATGAAAGCAGAAAGAAGGCCCAAATCAGCCGTCTTCTCGAGGAGCAGGTCCAGCAGGGCAAGCTGCTTGCGTGCTTCTCTCAAGAACAGGCCAGTGTGGCCCAGCAGATGGCTCTCTGCTGGAGGGCACGGAACTGGAGCTGGAGCTGAGGGAAACCAGGCCCTGAAAGGCAAATGAATCCCCTCCCCTATCTTAGCCCATGTAATGAAGGTGTTCATTGTCCTAAAAACCACACTGAAGAAAAACACCCATGTTCTGCTTGGCTCCAGTTATTCAGGCTAGTGATGCTTATACAGGAAGACATTCTCAGGTTTTCTTTACTCTGCTGCCCTCATTCCCATCCATCCTACTCACAAGACCAACTTGTGGCAACTCCAAAATTGTTAGGGTATAGCTCTAAAAAAGCAAAGCTCTCAATGGCTTCCATGGCTGGAAGACCACGTTCGGGTTGGAAAACAGGCTAGCAATGTAAACGTGAGCAAGTCACTTGACCTCTTAGTATTTCAACATCCTTTTCTCTAAAGTTGGGACAATAATACCTGCATCACAGGATTGTTGTAAAGATTTTTTTTATTGATTGATTTCAGAGGGAGGGAGGGAGGGCGGGAGGGAGGGAGGGAGGGAGGGAGGGAGGGAGGGAGAGAGAAATATGTCAATTTTGTTGTTTCACTTATTAATGCGTTCATTGGTTGATTCCTGTATGTGCCCTGACCGGCACTGGTTACACAGGTGTGCTAGCTTTGTTATAACTCATCAAGCTGTGTACTTATGATCTGTCACTTAACTATGTTACATTTCAATAAAAGGTTTACTAAAAAAGCCTCCTTTCTGTTAAATTGGAGTTTTTCATAATGACTTAGTAAAGGATTAGTGAAAAACAAAGAGTTTGATATGATTTTTCCTTTGCAAGTGATCAGGGTCTTGAGAGTAAGGGGAAACCACTCTAAAATCAGCAGCTTTACTTTGGTATGAATTTGCATTTCTTCATGTTTCGTGATGGTGATCTTTGTCTCACTCATCCTGCTTTACCCTTTACTTCTGGCTTCCTTGGCAATTTCAGTGTATTTCGTTTCTGTTTTGGGAGGTGAAGAGGTTGATTTCAGAATCAAGTGCATCTTTAGGGAGAGAGGGAGGGAGGAAAGGAGAGGAAGAAAGCGGGGGAGAAGAAAGAGGGGGGAGGAATGAGAACAGGGTTTATAGGCCAGGATGTATATAAAGGCCCTGCCATATTCTAGCCCCAATAGACCAGCCATTGAATATGCCCTGAGTTTTCCTGTCCCCAGGATTTTGTTCATATTGTTTTCTCAACCTAAAGTTGCCTCCTTCTTTCCCCTCAACCTGCTAATTCCCACTTTCCTTCAGCGCAGCAGTGTGCCTCCAATGCTAACCACAGGCCCAAACACGCAGCAAATGGTGAATGAATGAAACCACCTTAAAAATGTAAAACAGTCTCTGTGCTGCTGAAACCCCTGCTGATGGTTTCTCCAACCCACCTGGATTTAAATCCACAGGCCTACAAGGACCTGTATGATCTAGAATTGTCTACTTCTATACTATTAATGTCTTGCTCACTTTGCTGATAGCACACAGGCCTTCTCTTTTATTTCTGGAACCTGACCCAGCTCTTTTCTGCTTGAGGGCCTTCACACTTGCGGCTCCCTTTGGCTAGGAGCTGAGAACCTTCCCTAGATGACCTTCTGTATGGCTCCCTCCTTCCTATCCTGTGGATCTCAGCGGAATTGTCACCTTTTGTGAAAGGTCCTGACCTTCCTAATCAAAACAATCTTCCTAACCAATCACTCTAAACAGTCACTTTAATATCTTTATGGTGCTTATTTCAATCTGAAATTATGTTTATTTGTTAATTGACCAGTCCACTATAATATAAATTCCTTGTGAAATTAGGGTCCTTTTCTATTTTGTTCATCACTGCATCCAGTGCCTAGGACACGGCTAGTTCATAACAAATGCTCAATAAACAAGTATTTGTGGAATTAATTATTACATTTTTATTTTGTACAAGGCACTGTCCTAAATGCTTCATGTATACTAAGTAAGTCATTTAATTCTCATAACACCCTATTAAGTCAGTGCCATTATTGTCATTTTACAGCTTGGGTAGACAGAAGCATAGAGGTTAGGATATTTGCCTAAATTCAAACATTAACAAGTGACCAAGCTGGTATTTGAATTCAAAGTCTGACCAACAAAGTTTGCTCTAGTTTCAAAACACAGCAGCTCATCAGCATCACGTGCACTTTTTAAAAAAATATTTTTTTATTGATTTCAGAGAGAGGAAGGGAGAGGGAGAGAGAAACCTCAGAGATGAAAGAGAATCATTGATCCATGCCTCCAGCACGCCCCCTACTGTGCCCTGACCAGGAATCCAACAGCGATCTCCTGGTTCCTACGCTGACGCTCAAACCACGGAGCCACGCCGGCCGGGAACGTGCACGCTTCTAAAAAGTAAACTCTTGGCCCTGAGACTCTGATTCCACTGGTGAGGAGTGAGGCTCGAAATGTGTGAGTAATAAAGGATGACAACGCGCCGCCCGATCGGGGAACGTAGAGGTACCGTACTTCCTTCCCAGGGCACATCGGGCCTGTCCCCGCCCCCTGTGTGGCGCGAAGGCCATTGGGAGTTGTAGTTGTCGGGTGTGGTTTGTCGGCGCCCCGGAAGTGACGTCATACCGCCTTCTTTCCTCTCCGCGTTTCCGCTGTTTCGCGGTGTGACTCGCAGGCTCCACCGGTAGGTATTTCTTGGTCCGCGTGTTTCCAGAAGGAGGGCCGGGGTCGGGGTACGCGAAGGGACGGTGCTGGGTGACGGCCGGGAGGCGGCGGCTCGGGCCCCTTCTCGCGGAGCTTCACTCCGGCTCTCCCGCAGGTCCGGCCGCGCCCGCCGCAGCCCCCAGCGCCGTCGCCATGTCGCGGTTTTTTACCACCGGTTCGGACAGCGAGTCCGAGTCGTCCCTGTCCGGGGAGGAGCTCGTCACCAAACCTGTCGGGGGCAACTACGGCAAACAGTGAGTTGGAGGGCTTGCGTCGTGGTGCCCACTCGGGGAGTGCGGGTTCGCAGGCGTGGGAAGGCCGTGCGTGTGCGGGATGGGGGAGACAGGAGGTGGGAGCGGGGAGGCGGCGAGAGCGGGTTCTGAGGATGTTGATAGTTGGAGGGAGCGGAACAGTGTTGGAGGGACAGCCTTCATGTTTAGGGTGCTGTGAACTGGGAACCCACCGGATAACAAGGGATGTCCGAGAGGTTTCCCGTTGGCCCGGCCTGTTGCATCAGCTTCCCAACTGGCCTCCTTGTCCACAGCCTTTGTACAACCCCAACCTCCCCTCCTCTGTTCGGCACCGGACGCCAAAAGCCATAATTATTCTTGCCACCAAAAAAGCTCCTTGCTGTGGCGCCGCGGGCAGGGACTTAAAACACCTGTTTTATTCCTGGTGTTTACCTCCGCTTAAACGTCCTTCCCCACCCTGCAAATTAATAATTCTTTTCACCCTTTGAAACAGTGGAATGTTGTTTCTCAACTTTCTGTCATACACCATGGCACCATCATCATCTTTGCCACATGCCTGTCTACTGTTTAAAAATATATATTGGAAGGCTCTGGTGGGATCGCTCAGTTGGTTAGAGCCTCCTCCTGATGCACCAAGGTTGCGGATTTGATCCCAGGTCAGGTGAACCAATGAATGCATGAATAGGTGGAACAACAAATCGATGTTTCTCTCAAGTCAATAAACAAGAAAAATAGGTAAATAGATAGATAAAGCATCTGGCATAAGGATGATGTGGTGGGGAGGGGATTTGGGGGAAATTAGTAAGATAGAAGAGAGATATTGATAGCTGAATGCTGTCTGTGGTCTGTTTTCTCGTTACTAAAGAAAAATATGGGTTGCCCACCCTGTGTGGTCTGGCGGTTGAGCATCGACCTATGAACCACGGGATCACAGTTCGATTACCAGTTAGGGCACATGCCTGGGTTGGGGCTCGATCCCCAGTGGAGGCGTGCAGGAGGCAGCTGATCAATGATTCTCTCTCAACAGTGTTTCTGTCTCCCTCTCCATTCCTCTCTGAAATCAATTTTAAAAATTAAGAAAAGAAAAATAACTGGCAGTGGAGGTGTTAAAGCCGCTGAGACTTTCTTTGTCCTCGGCCTCTCACACTCTGGGACACGTTTTTGTAGGACCTAGTTCAGGTACCACCTTCCTGAATACTTGCCCATTCATTCTAGCTAGAGTACCCCTTTCTCAGCTTCTTTCAGTACTTCTAAGTGGCTGTCTTCACTAATTAGTTTTGTGGCATAGTACACAGGCACCTTTGTTTACTTTTGAGAGGATGGAGATCTTTGTGTGTTCCACAACATTTGACAAAAGGCCTTACTTGAAGAAGGCTTAAAAGATTGAGTTGTATATGAGGAGGCTATAAAGAGGAAGGATCAAGTAGGGTGAGTGTGGTACCAATGGCCTAAGTCAGTGGTCGGCAAACCGCAGCTCGCGAGCCACATGCGGCTCTTTGGCCCCTTGAGTGTGGCTCTTCCACAAAATACCACGTGCGGGCACGCACGTACAGTGCAATTGAAACTTCATGGCCCATGCCCAGAAGTCGGTTTTTGGCTCTCAAAAGAAATTTCAATCGTTGTACTGTTGATATTTGGCTCTGTTGACTAATGAGTTCGCTGACCACTGGCCTAAGTTACTCAGTTCTGTCTTCCCCATCTGAGAAAAGAAATGGAGATCACTTGGAAAGACTGGAAATAGAAAGGGAGATTAATGGTCTCTGTTCCTTCAGGCCATTGTTGCTGAGTGAAGATGAAGAAGATACCAAGAGAGTGGTTCGAAGTGCCAAGGACAAGAGGTGAGGCCATGGGGAGCCTCTGGAGCAGTGGCAAATTGGATGGTTGGTGATGGTGAATGTATCCAATATGCAGTTGGTCTCTCAACCCAGGTTTGAGGAGTTGACCAACCTTATCCGGACCATCCGTAATGCCATGAAAATTCGGGATGTCACCAAGTGCCTGGAAGAATTTGAGCTCCTGGGAAAGGCATATGGGAAGGCTAAAAGCATTGTGGACAAGGAAGGTGTCCCCCGGTTCTATATCCGCATCCTGGCTGATCTGGAGGACTATCTTAATGAGGTGTGACTCCTGTGGGTAAGGGGATCTAGAAGGGGATTGTGGACCTGGGGCCTGCTTCTAATCCACTTCCGGGATCATATCTCCTCTTGGTGGTTTGCCCTGTACACAGTGTTTCCCAGAACACAAGGACTAGGGGGATAAAGTAAGGAGAAGGACCTTTTTTAGCCAAGAATTTTAATTGTATTTATTTTTACATTATCTCTTGGTTGTGGTTTTGTACTTTTAGTGGTGATATGTAAAGGGTCTTTTAAAAATAACGTGTAATAAGTAGTACGGATGGTGTGCAGATAGACTAAAAAATGGTGGTAAAGCCTGAAATTTAGGAAATAATATTTAGTCTCAGATTCCTTTCTTCTCTCTACTTTCGTTTAGCTGTGGGAAGATAAGGAAGGAAAGAAGAAGATGAACAAGAACAACGCCAAGGCCTTGAGCACTCTGCGCCAGAAGATCCGAAAATATAACCGAGATTTTGAATCCCATATTACAAATTATAAGCAGGTGGGAGTGTTAGACACAGACTCTGTGAACTGTGGGGACAGTGACCTCATGACTGAGACAAAACTCGCAAATGGGAGATGTGACTAGAGAAGGAGTCGTGACAAGACTAGGGTGGAGAGGTAGTATGGTGTGGAGGTTGGTAGGCATCCTTAATTACTTTCTCATTTATTCCCCTCTCTAAAGAACCCTGAGCAGTCTGCAGATGAAGATGCTGAGAAGAATGAGGAGGATTCAGAAGGTGAGAGAGAAGACCCTTATTGAAAGTGGTTAGGAAGTCTAAAGTTAGCGGTTCCCTTGGCCTGGTTTCTTGGATGTCCTTCAGCCTTGCTCTTCCCACCAGGCTCTTCAGATGGGGATGAGGATGGAGTCAGTGCTGCGGCTTTCTTGAAGAAGAAATCAGAAGCTCCTTCTGGGGAGAGTCGCAAGTTCCTCAAAAAGATGGAGGTCAGAGCCAGGGTTATAATGAGGGGTGATTTGCCTCCCATGGGCCATTCTTAGGAGAAGAAAAGGCTCATAGAACCCTAGGGTTAGGAGGGGTTGGTTTAGTGGAGTCTGGTTTGAGAACAGACTTCCTCTTAGATTAGAGCACTGAGTGCACTGGAATATGGAAAACTAGATTCTGGGGCAAGTCACTACTCCCTGGTCCTGGTGGTCCGATCTAGCTCTTAATACCCTGATTCCATGAAGAACCACTTGTTCTGATCCTGTAAGCCTCTGAACCGTGTGTTATGGGAGCAGAGAGACTCGTCAGTCTCCCCATCTTCTCCCTGCTGACGCTTTTTCCTCTAAGGATGAAGATGAGGACTCAGAAGATTCAGAAGAGGATGAAGAGTGGGACACAGGTTCAACATCTTCTGACTCGGACTCAGAGGAGGAAGAAGGGAAACAGACCGTGCTGGCCTCAAGATTCCTTAAAAAGTAAGAGAAGTGACACCTCGCTACAGTGGGAAGAGGAGGACACCTTTAATCTTCTTGAAGGTGGTTGCTTCTTCCATGGAGTCCTTTCAGGTTGTAGATGCCAGCTGCTCCCTTTTCACAAAGGGGTCTCAAGTACACTAGAGTCAAGTACACTAGTTGGCTAAGCTCACAGAGCTAATGTGCCCTGAGGATTGGGTTTGAAGGCTCCAGAGTCCAGATATTTAATGATGACATTATTGACTACACGTGGACTGAGTGTAAATCTCAGTTGGGCACCGATGAGTTGTGCAATGCTGGACAAGCTATATAACATTTTCAGTCTCTAGTTTCCTCATCTGTAAAATGGGATGGTACTTAACCCCATCTCAAGGAGAGCTGCAGTAGAGAGGTGATACAGAGAAATGGGAGTTCTTGTGATGGTGGCTATTATTATCTTTATTTCAGAGACCTTCTTAGTGTATACCCTAGAACTTAGTATATAGCAAGCCTTCCCGAATTTTACTGGGACAGTCGTAGAATGGGAAAGGATTCTGATTTGGATTCTGGTCTCAGCCGTTAGTCTTTTATTTAGTAGCTATACAACTTGGGGTAAGTTACTTAACCTCAGGTTTCAGTTTGCTCCTTTGAAGTCAGAGTGGTGCCTGCCCCTTTGTACTACAAATGAGTCAAATACCAAGCTCTAGTAAACACTGCTCATTTATTTATTTTTCATTGATTTTAGAGAAAGGAAGGGAGAGGGAGAGAAAGAAACACTCTTCCACTCATCGATCAGTGCTCCTGCACTTTCTCTACTGGGGATGGAGCCCGCAACCCTGGAATGTGCCCTGACCAGGAGTCAAGCCAAGACCTCAGGGCTCAACCACTGAGCAACACTGACTGGGCAACAATGCTCTTTTAGTACGCAGAACTGTTGCTGCTTTTTGTGTTGCTTTTCTGCTTTTAAAAGTTGGCATTAATGCTGCTTCAGTGAGTAGGGAGTTCCCTGACACTAGGGGGGCCTAGATACAGGCTTTTTTTTTTTTCGATATATTTTGTTGATTTTTTACAGAGAGGAAGGGAGAGGGATAGAGAGCCAGAAACATCGATGAGAGAGAAACATCGACCAGCTGCCTCCTGCACACACCCCCACCGGGGATGTGCCCGCAACCAAGGTACATGCCCCTGACCAGAATCAAACCCGGGACCCTTCAGTCCGCAGACCGACGCTCCATCCACTGAGCCAAACCGGTTTCAGCTAGATACAGGCATTTTGTTGAGAAGCTTTTTTTTTTATTGTTGAAAGGATTACATATCTCTCCTTTCCCCCATTGACCTCTTCCCCAGCCGTGCCCATCACCTGCTGTCTCTGTTCACGGGGAGGAGCTGTTTTCACTGTGTGCCTCAGGGAACACCGGTCAGTCTGGGAAGCGTTGCACATCTGATCTCCTTTTACTCAAAACACTGCTAACACCGTGTGTGGGTCTGTCTCACACCACCCAGTTCTCCAGCTCTCTGGACACCAACTAGGTGTGTTCAACCATTCAATCCAGTTCTGACACTAACTACCCAGAATTAGTATAGACCTCACAAGTTAAGGGCTCAGTCCCACAAGACTGCCCACTTCAGACACCAGTTGCAAGTCCCAAGTTGGGCACCTGTACTTCTGACCAACCAGCTATAAATTCAAAGTTCCCACAATCCCTTCCTCAGGTTCAGAAACATACTAGAAAGACTCATAAAACTTAGGAAAGCCTTTTTACTAGCCTCCAACTAATCAGCCTAAGATTTGTTCCCAGGTCAGTGTGGACAGAGCAGTTAGTGTCAGAGAACAACTACATTTCTTATGGATTCTCTGGGAAACCTTAGAGCTTAGCGGTGGAGCAACATGACAGGCGATTCCTGTGTCTGCAGAGGCTTGGTCCCTCTGCCTTATTAGACCAGGCCATATTGTTCCCTTCATAAGAGTTTCTTGGTGTAAAATGGTGACGTACCTTGGAAAGTCGTCCAGCAGATTCAGTGCTTAGTGGTCCTTGTGGTTATGGTTAACTTTAGGTCATTCTTGTAGAGTGTAGCTTGGATGCAGGACTCTGCAGAGGAAAGGATCTTCGTGGGAGGAAGAAGCCTTAGGGAGAAGGGGACTGGTCTTTGATTTCCTTCGTCTCCCGGCAGAGCCCCGGCCACAGAGGAGGACAAGAAGGCTGCTGAGAAGAAACGGGAGGACAAAGCCAAGAAGAAGCACGATAGGAAGTCTAAGCGCTTGGATGAGGAGGAGGAGGACAATGAAGGCGGGGAGTGGGAAAGGGTCCGAGGTGGAGTGCCCCTCGTGAAGGTGAGAATTTTAGAATTAAAATTAATTGGGAAACAGTTTGGAAGAACATACAGGCCCAGTCTGGTTGGGTAGGGAGAACAGTTAAGGCAAGAACGGATTCCTTTTGGCTTGCACATGACAGGATCTGTGTTGCCTAGGAGAAACCAAAAATGTTTGCCAAGGGAACTGAGATCACCCATGCTGTTGTCATCAAGAAACTGAATGAGATCCTGCAGGCACGAGGCAAGAAAGGAACTGATCGGTGAGATTCATGGACCCAGGTTGTGGGACTTCAGGGTGAAGGCTCTGTAAGACACAGGGTAGAGGTTGATGCATAAATAGTGCTGTTTCTGTTTGAAATTTATAAAGGAGAAGCAGGTGTACAGGAGGTAAGGATGGGGTATTAGGAATGAGGCTGCCTTGTCCAAAGGCAGCATGCTGTATGACAGGATGAGATTTCTGACTTGTCTTTGATGCCTCACCCTGTTCTGGACCCTCTAGTGCATCCCAGATTGAGCTGCTACAGCTGCTGGTTCAGATTGCTTCTGAAAACAACCTTGGGGAGGGTGTCGCCATTAAGATCAAGTTCAATATCATTGCCTCTCTCTACGACTACAACCCCAACCTGGCTACATACATGAAGGTGAGGGCAATAAAGAGCGTTCCAGGGCTGAGCTGGTGGACTAGGGGAAGGTGCCTAGTGCCTTAAAACTCAAGGGCTGTGGCTCTAGCTGGTTTGGCTTAGTGGATAGAGCGTCAGCCTGTGGACTGAAGGGTCCTGGGTTCGATTCCAGTTAAGGGCACATGCCTGGGTTTCAGACTTGGTCCCCGGTGGGAGGCGTGCAGGAGGCAGCCGATCAACGATTCTCATCTTTGATGTTTCTATCTTTCCCTCTCACTTCCTCTCTGAAATCAATAAAAATATATTTTTTTAAAAAACCACCTCAAGGGCTGTGGAAAGAGTCTTAGTAGTTGAAGGTTTTGTGCATTTTGGTGAAGGGGCTTTTGCAAGGCACCTGCTCATTCCCCCTGCACACCTCTGACTGCCATCTGGTCTCTTGGCAGCCCGAGATGTGGCAGAAGTGCCTGGATTGCATCAATGAGCTGATGGACATCCTGTTTGCAAATCCCAACATCTTTGTTGGAGAGAACATTCTGGAAGAGAGTGAGAACCTGCATAATGCTGACCAGGTAAAGAGAGGAATTGGCAGGCTAATGGGAGATGTGTATGTTGTCTGCTTTGAGAATGCTTGGTGGAAATAACGATTGAAGTTTGGACTGAGGTATGGGCTGGTGGTTTACTACTCCTCTACCTTTTCAGCCACTGCGTGTCCGTGGCTGTATCCTAACTCTGGTGGAACGGATGGATGAAGAATTTACCAAAATAATGCAAAATACTGACCCTCACTCCCAAGGTAAGCCTGAGCAAGCCTGGGCGTCAGTGAGAGGAAATGTGCAAGAACAAAAACTAAGGATTATACTAAAAGAGCCTTTGGAAAGCCAGTTTTTTCCCTAGAGCATTCACTCTGGAGGAGGACTCTGGCGGGCCTGAGATACTGGGTCCTCCTCCCATAAGTTCTGATTCAGTAGGGCTGAGTGGGGCCTTAAATTTGCATTTCTAACATGTTTCTAGGTGGTGCTATTGGTCTGGGAATTACACTTTCAGAATAATTGGGGTATGGCCTCTGCGCTTTTGGCTTGTTTAGCTTGGATCAGGGACATTGGGGTGCGGAAAATACAGGACATTTCCAGAGTAAAATGTGAATGCCCACGTGTGCCCACTGAGTCAAGGGTGTTGCGGCTCGACGCCTTCATGGAGTTTACATTCAGTGCTGGGGGACGGCAGTAAACCTATGGTCTTTCCAAATAAACAAATGAGGTAATTTTAGGTGATGAAAACTGTGAATTAGAAATTCAAATTGGGGCCTGAGATGGAGCCTGGAAGAGGAGTAGTTTTAGATAATGGTTGAACAGATCATCCTTAGGTAGAGGCCATATGAGGTGAGATCGGGATGAGAGTGGTGGGGGGGAGTTAATCGGGGGAGGAATTAGCAGAAGAGAACACCTAACAGGAGGAACAGAAAGTGAGCTTGGTGTGTACCAGGACAGAATCTGATGGGTGCGGAAAACACATAGGCAACTGGATTGGTCAGGGGCAGATGACTGAGAAAGCCTGGGTGCCTGGCTGAGCTGAGGGAGGTGCTCTCCCTGCCAGAGTACGTGGAGCACCTGAAGGATGAGGCGCAGGTGTGTGCCATCATTGAGCGTGTGCAGCACTACCTGGAAGAGAAGGGGACTACTGAGGAGATCTGTCGTGTCTACTTGAGGCGCATTCTCCACACCTACTACAAGTTTGATTACAAGGCCCATCAACGGCAGCTTACCCTCCCTGAGGGCTCCTCTAAGGTGAGTGCTTGGCCAAGAGGGAGAGGGACATGTCTGTCTGTCCTACATATCTATCAGGTGTTGGCAAACCTTCCATTCCCTGTTAACTTCCAGAAGTGGAGCAGGGAGGGAAAATGGGAACTAGGGCGAGGCTGGGTAGAATCTCATATTTGGTTGCTAATGCCTAAGCCATTTAGACCCATCGTCTTTTTCTGTACCTCCTCTTCCCCTCACCAAACAATAACATCACCCCGCTCCCCTGCCCCCCAGTCTGACCAAGATCAGGCAGAAAATGAGGGCGAGGATTCAGCTCTGCTGATGGAGAGACTTTGCAAGTACATCTATGCCAAAGACCGCACAGACCGAATTCGCACGTGCGCCATCCTCTGCCATATCTACCATCATGCCCTGCACTCCCGCTGGTACCAAGCTCGTGACCTCATGCTTATGAGCCACCTACAAGACAACATTCAGCACGCAGACCCTCCAGTACAGGTAGGATGAGGAGATGCTCTGGCTTTAGTGGCAAAGGGAAGACCAGGCCAGGTCCCGATTGGGGCAGAGTGGCTCAATCAAATTAGTCACTTTGGCTAATTCAGATATAAGTAAACCTTTGGTCTTTCCCAGTTGCCAGCATTCTTTGATCCTCCCGCATATTAACATTTTATTGTACTGGTCCAACAGCATTAGAGTCCTCTGGGATAGAGATTTGGGTTCAACTAACATTTATTATTCCTACAATGTGTCTACTTCGGAACATTAGGTGATCATCTTGTTTTAAAAAGGTGAAAAGAACTATTTAAGAAGTTGTCAAACCAATTGGAAGACGGATCCAAATGTAGTGTGATGTGTTGGGACACAACAGTGGAGCAACTAATTTTGTGTGTGTGGCCGTATTGTGAGGACATTTAAAGCTGTGTCTTTAAATGTGTGCTTAAAATAATTAATATTCATGTGGTGAACCTTTCTGATGGCAGTTTTTAGCACTTTCATTTGTTCTTTTTTACTTCATTGTATGAATCTTTTTCTTTTCAATTACAATTTACTTTTATATTAGTTTCAGGTGTACAAAGTGTTTCCCCTGATAATTCTGGTGCCACCTGGCACCATACATAGTTGTTAAAAGATTATTGATTATATGTCCTCTGATGTACTTTACATCCCTTGACTATTTTGTAACTACCAATCTGTATTTATCAATCCCTTCACCTTCACCCAGTTCCCTAATCCCCCTCCCCTGTGGCAACCATCAGTCTTCTCTATACCTATGTACCTATTTCTGGTTGGTTGGTTGGTTATATTGTTCTTTAGATTCCACTTATAAGTGAAATCACATGGTATTTGTCTTTCTCTGACTGATTTTACTTCTCTTAATACTTTCTAGGCCCATCCATACAGTCACAAATGATAAAATTTTCTTTTTTGTGTCAGAGTAACATTTCATTGTATAAATGTGCCACAGCTTTTTTTATCTGCTTGTCTATTGATGGACACTTGGGCTCTTTTCATAGCTTGGCTTTTGTAAATAATGCTGCAATGAACATAGGGGTGCATATATTCTTTTGAAGTAGTGTTTTGGGTTTCTTCTGATATATTCTCGGAAGTTGAGTCACTAGATCGTAAGGCAGTTCCATTTTAAATTTTTTGAGGAACCTCAAAAATCTGCATTCCCACCAACAGTGCACTAGGTTTCCCTTTTTCCAGATCCTCTCCAACACTTGTTGATTTATTGATGGCAGCCATTCTGACAGTTAGGAGGTGATATCTCATTGTGGTTTTAATTTGCATTTCTCTGATGATTAGTAATGTTGAGCATCTTTTCATGTCTTTTGGCCATCTGTATGTCTTGTTTGGAGAAGTGTCTATTTAGGTCCTTTGCCCACTTTTAAATTGGATTGTTTGGTTTTTTGGTGTTGAGTTGTATGAGTTCTTATAAATTTTGGATATTAATCCCTTATTAGATGTATCACTGGTGAATATGTTCTCGTTCAGTGGGTTGACTTTTCATTTTATTGATGCTTTGCTGTGTAAAAACTTTTTAGTTTGATGTGATGTAGTCCCATTTGTTTATTTAGTCTTTTTTTTCCCTTTCCCAAGAAGATATATCAGAAAAAATATTACTAAGAGAAATGTCCAAGATTTTGTTGCCTATATTTTCTTCTAGGATTTTTATAGTTTGAGGTCTTACATATAAGTCTTTAATTCATTTTTAGTTTATTCTTGTGTATGGTGTAAGAAGGTGGGGCAGTTTCGTTTTGTGCACGTATCTGTCCAACACCATTTATTGAATAGACTGTTTAGCCCCATTGTATATTCTTGCCTCTTTTGTTGAATATTAATTGGCTACAAAGGTGTGGGTTTATTTCTGGACTCTCTATTCCGTTGATCTATATCTGTTTTTATGTTTTGATTACAAGTTCTTGATCTATTTTTGTTTTGATAGATTGCTGGTGTATTTCCAGTTTTTCGTTTGTTGTTTTTTTAATATATTTTATTGATTTTTTACAGAGAGGAAGAGAGAGGGATAGAGAGTTAGAAACATCGATCAGCTGCCTCTTGCACACCCCCTACTGGGGATGTGCCCGCAACCAAGGTACATGCCCTTGACCGGAATCGAACCTGGGACCCTTGAGTCCGCAGGCCGACGCTCTATCCACTGAGCCAAACCGGTTTTGGCTGATTACAAGTTCTTGATCTATTTTTGTTTTGATAGATTGCTGGTGTATTTCCAGCTTTTAAATGAAGCTGCTGTGAACAATAATGTGGAGTCTTTGTGTGGATATGTTTGCTCTTGGGTAATACTTAAGAGTAGAATTGCTACATCATAGTGTAGGTGTATGTTTAGTTTTATTAGAAACTGAGGTGTGGTTGGTTATGTCATTTTATATTCCTACCAGTAATGTGTGAGTATTCCTTGTTAATGTTTTATATTGTAGGTCTTTTTTAATTTTAGCCATATTGGTGATTGTGTAATGGAATCCCATGGTGTTCGTTTGTATTTCCCCAAAAACTCTTAAAATTGATTTTGTTGTTGTTGATTTGTCCTTTATATGTCTTCTTTCACAAAATGTCTGATCAACTTTTGCTTATTGTTTTTGTTTGTTTGTCTTTGCTTTAATTCTCACCCGAGGATATTGATTTTCAGGGAGAGTGGAAGGGAAGTGGAGAGATAGAAAGAGAAACATTGATGCCAGACACATCAATGGGTTGTCCCCTCTCCCCCCACATGCCCTCCCGGCCGAGCCGAGTCTCGAGCCTGCAACGGAGGTATGTGTCCTTGACCGGAATTGAACCCTCCACCTTTCGGTCTGCAAGCTGATGCTGTGACCACTGAGCCCAACTGGCTAGAGCAACTTCTGCCTATTGCTTTTAAAGATTGGATTGTTTGTCTTTTCATTATTGAGTTGTAGGAATTCTTTATATATCCTGGATGCCAGTCCTTTGTCAGGTCAGAGTTTTCCAAATAATCTTCCATTTTGTGCTTTGCCTATTCGTTTTCTTAACCATTCCTTTTGGTGTTGTTTGGCTTACCAGTTTTTTTGTTTATGGTTATTTTCTGGGTCCTAGTGACAGAACCCTTTGCCTACTTGCAATTCATGAAGATAGTCTTTTCCTTTTCTTTTTTTTAAGTTCTGAATGGTTTTAGCTTTCACATTTAAGTCTGATTTTTGCCTGTGGTGTGAAGTCAGGGTCAGAGAGGCTGTCCGCATTGTATTGCTTTGGTGCCTTTGTGGAATACTGCTTGGCCCTTAAAGTGTGAGTGTGTTTCTGGGCTCTCTCTTCTGTCCCATTCATTCATGTTTTTGTCTGTCTTTATGCCATTCTCACCCTTTGCACTCGCTTGCTTTTTTCTCGATTCCTTTATTCTAATGCTAACCGTGTTGAGTCACACTCGACATCCGAGTGCAAAAGGCTAATGCTGTCTTGATTGCTGTGCCTTTAGAGTAACTCTCAAAGTCAGGGATGTGAGTCTGCCATCTTTTTTTTTTTTTTTTTTTTTTAATGATTTGGATATTTTGTGATCTTTGCATTTCCACATAAATTTTAGAGTCAGCTTGTCAGTTTCTTCAAAAACACCTGCTGGGATTTTATCGAATCTATAAAACAATTTTAGGAAAATTCACATGTTAAGTAAACATTGAACCTTTCAGTCTTACATGTTATCTCTTCATTTATTTTCTTCAGTTTCTCTCTGCAAAGTTGGAAGTATTAGACATCTTTTTAAAAATTTTTCCCAAATATCATGTGATACTTGACACTTTTGTAAATGTAATTTTTAAAAAATTTTTCATTTTCCAGTTGTTAACTACCAGTGTATCCTACCATTTTGCTAAATTCACTTAGCTCTAGTACAGTCATGCGCTGCTTAATGAGGGGAATACATTCTAAGAAATGCGTTGTTGGGTATAATGTTAGCTGTAGTATTTTGGTCAGTATCCTTTCTCAGATTGATCCACGTTCAATGAAAATTTATGTCAAAACAGATAGTGAATTCTGTCAAAAGCTTTTTCTGCATCTATTGAAATGATAAAGTTAATTTCTCCTTTGTTCTGTTCATTTGGTGAATAACCATGGTTTTAGATTTTTATATAAGCCTTTCATTCCTGAGATATATCCTACTTGGTCAAGATTTATTATCTCTCTTAAATGTTGCTAGATTCTGTTTACTAATAATTTTTAAGGCTCTTTGCATCTGTTTATGACTGATACTAACCTCTGTGTGTTTGCTATTATTAATACTTAGTCTTTCCCCCCTTAAAAAAGTCTGTGTTGCTTACAATCTAAACTTCTTAATTAGTGGCAAGTCCATTGTTCAGTTGCCGAGGTCAGAAACTTTGGCATCATCCATGATTCTTGTTTTTCTCTCACATACTACATCTGCTTCCCCAGCCATTTCTGTTCAAAATCCTTATCTGACCACTTACCGCTTTCACTGCTACCCTCTGGTCTAAGCCACCATCATCTTGGTCTCTCTCTGCTTCTGACCTTCAGGCTCTTCTTTAAAAAAAAAAAAACAACTATTGTGGGGTTTTTTTTTACATATGTTCCTTTTTTCTCCCGCTTCTAGCCCACCCCCCGAAGGCTATTCTTTTTTTTCTTTTTTTTTAATATACAGTGTTGTTGTTGTTTTTTAAATATATTTTATTGATGTTTTTTACAGAGAGGAAGGGAGAGGGAGAGAGAGTTAGAAACATCGATGAGAGAGAAACATCGATCAGCCGCCTCCTGCACTGATCGATGTACTATATAAATTTACATAGTACTTTTTTTCTGCCTGGCACTCCCACTGGGGGATGTGCCTGCAACCAAGGTAATGCCCTTGACCAGAATCGAACCTGGGACCCTTCAGTCCACAGGCTGACGCTCTATCCACTGAGCCAAATCGGCCAGGGCCCGAAGGCTATTCTTAATACAGTGGCCAAAGTAGCCATATTAAATTAAGTCAGATTATATCATTTATTTGCTCAAAACCTTCCCATGGTTTTCCATCTTAAAATTCTTAACCTGGCTTACATGGCTGTGTGCTTGCTCATCCTCTGGCTTATGATCACATCTTTTTTATAGCTGTGGCCATTTCACATTCCTGTTGCTCATGTACACCTGGCACAACTCTTGCACATGGCCTTTGCCTTTGCTTTTGCTTTTTTCTACAGTGCTCTTCTCCCAGTTATCTGTAGGGCTTGCTCCCTCTTTTTCTATTAGGTATTTATTTAAACATTCCCATCAAATGTGGCCTTCCCTAGTTATCCTATATAAAATTGTGAGCTCTCACCACTACCACCACCACATAAACTCCCTTAATTTCCGCCTCTGGTTTATTTTTCTCCTTAGCACGAGTCCCACCTGTCTATTGTGGTTCTTTCTCTTCCACACCCTATCCCTAGAATGGAAGTTCTGTGGTGGAGCAGGGACTTGGCTATTTTGTTCTCAGTCCCATCCTGTTGCCTAGTGCTTAACCACATCAGTGTATCATTCGTTGACTCTTTGTGTATTTGTTGAATGAATGAACAACTTGGAATGACTTGCACTGTATCTGTCACCTCTAAGTGCATCATTCTTTGCTCCCAGATCCTGTACAACCGCACCATGGTGCAGCTGGGCATCTGTGCCTTCCGCCAAGGCCTGACCAAGGATGCTCACAATGCCCTGCTGGACATCCAGTCAAGTGGCCGGGCCAAGGAGCTCCTGGGTCAGGGTCTGCTGCTGCGCAGCCTCCAAGAGCGCAACCAGGAGCAGGAGAAGGTGGAGCGGCGCCGGCAGGTGCCCTTCCACCTGCACATCAACCTGGAGCTGCTGGAGTGTGTTTATCTGGTGTCTGCCATGCTCCTGGAGATCCCCTACATGGCCGCCCATGAGAGTGATGCCCGCCGACGCATGATCAGCAAGCAGTTCCATCACCAGCTGCGGGTGGGCGAGCGACAGCCCCTGCTGGGTGAGTATGAGGCTCTGCAGTGGAACAAACTTCACTTCTTTCTTCCTTGATTACTTTTTTTTTTTTTTAAGTTTTTTTATTTCAGAGAGAGAAAGGGAGAGGGAGAGATGGAAACATCAATGATGAGAGAGAATTAATTGGTTGACTGCCTTCTGCACACTCCCTACTGGGGATCAAGCCCACAACCTGGGCATGTGCCCTGACTGGGTATTGTACCGTGACCTCCTGCAGATCAGCCAGGCTGTTCGTTGATTACTTTTAATAAAAGGATTAAGAGAAGCTAAAGGGAATAATTTGATTCCATTTGATTTAATGACATCTTCATAAATAACCTTAAGGCATCATTTTTTTTTTCCCCAAATGTAGTCCCTTATTCAGTCTGGGCCGCCACAAAGACAGAAAGCGCAGGATTATTTTTCTTTCGCATCCCAGTGCAATTAAGGCATCATTTTTACTTAATAGTTTCTGTAATGTCTCGCCATGGGATACATTGTTCTGTTTTACAAATTAAGCTCCCTGCTTTCTGTTATTCTCCATTTCAGTCTGCTTGTCAGCCTTATCTTTCTATAGAATTTATAATGCCATACACCCCCACACCTTTAGAGGTTCTTCATTGCCTACAGAATAAAGCTCACTCTCCTTAGTCACTAAATCAAACTCATGACCTGTTTCCAGTGGTATTTCTTATTTAATATAAATTTACATAGTACTTTTTTTCTGCTTGGCACTGTAAAAATAATTTATATACTCTTTATTACTAATAACTCTGTAATATAAATACTATTATTACCCCCTTTTTCTTGATTAAGAAACTGAGGCACGGAAGTTAAGTGACTTGCCTAACTTTAACATAGCTAATATGTGCCTCTCTAACCTTTTTTCCTTTTTCCCCTTCATACACGTTATTTTTTAGCCAACCAATTAGACCCTTGGCATTCAAGAATCTAACATTGGCCCCTCTAATCACTTCTGAAAGATCTGATCCATCAATCCAGCAGTTGAGTGAGTTGTGATTTCACTGGGACAGGAATTTGAATTGTGCCCTTCCAGTGGGGTGGAAGGACTTAGCAAGTGAGTCAGGCTTACTGTTCACAGCTGCATCCCTTTATAGATTTGTCCTCTGCTGGTTGTGTGTGTGGTCCTGTTGAAGTGCAGGTGCCCCTTAGGCAGATTTTGTTTGGCTTCTGTAGTGATACTTGCTTTAATTGGACATTTCCAGTGAAAGCCTGTGTTTCCAGCATCTCTTAGGGCTCTCCAGTTCACCACAGTTCCTACCATTGTGCGTCAGTCAGTGCCTGCAATGGAGCCAGAAGCCAGTTTCTATCTCAGCTCTACACTACTGCTTTTTTGTAGAGAAATATTCTTTGAACCTCTAACCTTGCCTCATTTTCAGAAGTGATCAAATGGAAGCTAACACAAAAGGGTTGTGTTTCTTTGTCTATACTTAGCCCTATTCATACGTTTCTACCTGGGCCTAAACCGTGAACATGCTTAAGCTTGTTGTCCCTGTTTTAGGTTTTGCCCTGCTCCTGGTTCCCTTCATCTGCCGTCCATTTCCAGTCTTGGAGCTTTTACAATTCATTGTCTACCGTGAATTTCAGCTACTCTTGTTTGCCATTTCTATCTTCCTGGCTTGTTTCTCACAACTATATTTTGGGGGCCCAAGTCCATCAGCATATCAAACCCATGATTTATTAGAATTTAAATTTAAAGTGAAGCTAAATTTTTTTAAGAAAAGGAGTGAGCCATTTTAAAGAAAAATAAACTGATAACAGTGTGATATATAGTATGGCAAAAATCATGAAGGTGGTATAAGAAGGAAGGAAGTTGGACAACTACCATTCCAGTTGAGATGTTAATTTTTTTAGGTCAAGGATCCTTATAAGAATCTGATGAAAACTATGGACCCTTTTTCTAGGATAATACACATAAGGATACACAAAGCAATTTGTCAACATTTTCAAGGAGATCACTAGTTCCCTAAGCACATCATGGACTGATGTAGTCTAAATCTAAATCAACTTATTCTGATGGCACAGGACTTGTACAATCACCTGGCTATTTAGTGGAGAGATGGGAAGGTCTCCAGGCTGGTTGTTGGCTCTCCCGGCCTGTGTTCCTCCTTGAACAGTGCTTGCTCGTGGGGGCCAGAACCCTGGTGCCAGGTTTCCTAGTCCCTGCCTCATTCCCAACCTTTCAGGCCCCCCTGAATCAATGAGGGAACATGTGGTCGCTGCCTCTAAGGCTATGAAGATGGGTGACTGGAAGACCTGCCACAGTTTTATAATCAATGAGAAAATGAATGGCAAAGTGTGGGACCTTTTCCCTGAAGCTGACAAAGTCCGAACCATGCTGGTGAGGTGAGCCGAGGGGAAGTGTGGTGGGTGGGGAATAAAGGACTGGTCGGTCTCCTTCCCTGAAGCTCTGTTCTTTATCCCATAGGAAGATCCAGGAAGAGTCACTACGGACCTACCTCTTCACCTACAGCAGTGTCTATGACTCCATCAGGTAGGTGAGCCCTGAGGAAGCAGAGCAGCCCCAGCTTGGTGGGCACAGATCCTAGTTGCTCCCCGTCTTCTTTTTTTTGTTTGTTTTTTGTTGTTGTTTTGCGTTATTTTATTTTGCTCTTTCCAGTCTGAAGCTACTATCATGGGCATTTAGTTATACAAATGACACTTACAAAAAAATAAAAGACCAAGACACCCAGAGTGAGATGCATGGCGGACAGGGGGGTTGGGGGACTGGCAGGGGTGCGGCTGGGAGCCAAGGGTCAGGGATGGGTGTCTCCTCACAGGAGGGTGACACCCGGCTTCGTCCCACCCCGAGACCCAGAATCCAGTCAGACAAGGAGCACCAATCTGCCCGCTGGAAGCTCTGGCTGGGCGGGCAGGGGGCGGGGCCAGTGAGCATCCCAGGAGGTGGAGGCAGGTTCTGGGTTTGGGGAGGTGCCCTCCCACCATGGAGCATGGACACCGAGGCCTGGAGATGCTGCCCGAGGCTTGCCTGCGCCACCTCCAACAATGACATTTCATTAAAAAAATACTGATTTGGTCATTTTCTGCTTCCAGTTGGCCAGGGTGAGAGGCAGGAGCAGGGTCCCCGGAGCACAGGGGTGCACAGGGCGGGGCTGCTCCGTGCGGAGGGGACAGGTGACGGGCACCAGCTTCAGCCCCGGCCCTGCAGGTGATCCTCCTGATGCAGGGCTGGTGCCCCGAGGGGCCACTGAAGGGCTTGTGCCAAAGGCCCGGCTGCTGGGAAGTTGGGGGGGAACCTCGACTGGGGAGGCGGTGCCCAAGATTCCAGTTAAACCCCCGCCACACCCAGGGCTCTAGCCCCCACTGCCCTCAGCCACTTTTCCCCCGTCTTCTATCTCCCCAGCATGGAGACACTGTCTGACATGTTTGAGCTGGACCTACCCACTGTACACTCCATCATTAGCAAGATGATCATTAATGAGGAGTTGATGGTAAGGGCCAGGAATGGTAAATGGGCAGGTGAGTCGTGGGGAGTTTGGATGGAGGGGTCTGATCTGTGTCATGTCCCTATCTCTGGATCATTCCCATCAGGCCTCCTTGGACCAGCCAACGCAGACAGTGGTGATGCACCGCACGGAGCCCACTGCCCAGCAGAACCTGGCTCTGCAGCTGGCGGAAAAGCTGGGCAGCCTGGTGGAAAACAATGAGCGCGTGTTTGACCACAAGCAGGGCACCTACGGTGGCTACTTCCGAGGTAAGTGGTTCCATCCCCTTTGCTCTCCCAGCGTCCTGGCTCCCTTCCTCTCTCCCCCCTGGCATTCACTCCCTCCCCTTCCCATCTCTCTCCTGCAGATCAGAAGGATGGCTACCGCAAAAACGAAGGCTACATGCGCCGGGGTGGCTACCGCCAGCAGCAGTCTCAGACAGCCTACTGATCACTTCTGTCCCCACGGCTTAGACCATTCAACAACCTTTAAGTCCTAAACCACACCCCAGTCATTAAAGGTCTATTTAAACTGGTTATAGTTCCCGTTTGCCTGCATGTCGCCACAGAGGTGTGTTGGCAGTTCATTTGCTAATTTTATTTCTTAGCTTCTAACGTATGACAGGCACAAGGCAGAAATAACTTGTACCTATCTCTGACTTCAAAGAGCTTGCTGCTCTTTTGCATTTAACAGAAAATTGTAGCAATGTGATAAGTTATAACCGGTGTGAAGGAAAGGCGGTGGATACATCGAGCAGGGTATGACTGTGGGGCATAAATATCAGAGAACAAAACGGAGTAGGCAGTAGTGATGGCTGGTCCTTGCAGGTGGATGGGTGGTGGTGCACCATCAGGAAAAGGAGAGTTTGCCTAAACCTGTGTGAAGTTGGTCCTTGGACCAGTGTGGGCCTGCAATTAGTCTGTGACCAAACAGGCACCACAGTTAAGTATAGGCGCTGAGAAACCGCCATTATCACAACAGGGAAGCATGTGATTTTGTACCTAATTTGTGTACTGTTTTCAAAAGTATTGATTTACAGTAGATTGGAAGCTTTTTTAAAAGAACCCACCATGTTTGAGAAGCATTGATGTAGGCAAAGGAATAAGAGCAAGTGCAAAGGACAGTGTGGTTTTTATTAAAGTGTATGCGTAGAGGACAAAGACTTTAAATACTTCAGACTTTTGGAAACAAAATTCACAAGTGGATCCAGTTTTAAGAATGGTAATGGAGCAGCATTGTAAAATATGAAGTTGGAGGCAGAGAGCCAATCAGAAAGTAAAAAGCATCTAAAGCCAGGATGGTTAGGATCAGAGGTGAGGGATTGAAGAGGGATATAGGTAACAATATGGACTTTGTGACCAGCTGAACCTGAGAGTAGTAGGAGTTTCTTAAGAATGACAGTTTCCTGACTGGGGATATATAGGTAATAGAGCTGTTACCAAGAAGTAGTTGGAATATTCTTTGTGTTCAGGAACACAAGAACAACAGGATACAGGGTGGGCTGATATGTTGAGTTTGAGGTATTTGGGGCATAAGCAAGGCAGCTGGAAATGAGTTTGGTATGCATATTAATTAAGCTGTAAGCTATGCTGCTATAACAAAGGGACTCCAAAGTAATGATGCAAACAAAATAGAGTTGTCCCTTGAACAACATGGGTTTAAACTGGGCTGTTCACTTATCCACAGATACCAAGGGACAACTTAAGTTTTGTGGGGGTGGGGGGGGAGGGTCAGAAGTTACACACGGATTTTCAACTGCATGGGAAGTTGGCGCCCCTAACTCGCATGTTGTTCGAGGGTCACTGTCATTTACTTCTCATGTGACAGTCCAGGGATCAGGGAGTGGTCCAGGCTTAGGGTTAAGCAACTGTGTTAAACAAGATTATCTAGGGATTCAGGGTTCCACTGTCTCACTGCTCCACCATCCCCTCCCCCGGGTGTTGGTTCTCATCTACATGGTGAAAGCTGGCTTACCAGCCCCACACCCTTGTCCAAGCCCATAGGAAAGGGAGGAGGAAGCAGAGGGCCTGGAAACTGCACCGATATAACTGGCTAGAACTTACCTCATATGCTTGCACCCTGTGGGGAACACTAACATGCCTCTAGCTGAATAGTTGTGTGTTCATTGAAACTTTGGGAGATCTATAAATAAGACAGAGAGTGGACACGGGACAGTTATTAGTCTATCACAGAAGGGAGGAAACAAAAGATTTTGAAGTGAGTGGTTTGTAAGTGGTTGTCAAAAGTATGGTAGTGGGTCCTGGCTGGTGTGGCTCAGTGGTTGAGTGTTGACCCATGAACCAGGAGGTCACATGCCTGGGTTGTGGGCTTGATCCCCAGTAGGGGGCGTGCAGGAGGCAGCTAACCAATGATTCTCTCTCATCATTGATGTTGGGCTCTCGCTCTCTTTTTCTCTATCCCTCTCCTTTCATCTCTGAAATAAATAAAAATACTTTTAGAAATAAAAAAAGAAAAATTAGCCCTAACTGGTTTGGTTCAGTGGATAGAGGGTCAGCCTGCGGACCGAAGGGTCCCAGGTTCGATTCCGGTCAAGGGCATGTACCTTGGTTGTGGGCACATTCCCAGTAGGGGGTGTGTAGGAGGCAGCTAAATGCCAGTGTGTGTTTCAAACTAATAAAGAGTCCAGAGACGAAACATAATTTTGGAAGGCATTTTGGGAGCCAGAGAAAACTTAGCTAAAGAAACCAAGTTCTTCTGTCTCTCTGGACCCCTTGCTTTTTATTAACACAAATTGTCCTAAAGCAAGGTAGATATACATATCAAAAGGCAAGGTTTAGTATACAGAATCCATTGTCAGATTGGGGGAAACTGCCTATGGCTGTTCAGATGTTTGGCCAGCAGGAGGCAATAACTTGTAGATTGGAATGCCCTCAGCTGTCTGGCAGCAAGCAGTCATTTGTGCATCCTTTTCAGATTTGGGGAAATGCTCTCAGCCACTCCAGATGATTCAGCCCTGCTGACATGCTGGAATTAGCTTCCAGCAGCAGCTGATCGATGTTTCTAAGTCTCTATCCTTATCCCATCCTCTCTGTAAAAAATTAATTTAAAAAAAATTTTTTAAAGAAAAGTTAGTCTATGCTAGGCTATCCATGTGTCTCTCACATCAAAGTTCCTTTCTCTTCTCTCCTTACCTTCCATTCTAAAAATCAGTGGGAAAAATATCCTCAGGGGAGTATTAACAAAACAAAATTTTAAGCAATTTAGATGAAAAAAAAGATAGTGTTTTGAAAGCTGAAAGTAATTTTCTAGCATGAGTTTGAGCATATCTAGATGAAACCCAGTAGTTGTGCAAATGAATGCAGATTTGAGCTCACAAAATTAACTTCTCAAGATGAGTTAATTGTACAGATCCAGCTGAAACAATAGTCCTCTATGAAAACGAGATCAGATTCAGGAGTTCTCAAAAGCAACTCCCCAGCAAATCTAAAGGATAAAAAACAATTTTTGTTAAAAGCAAATCTGGATAAACAAGAATGAAGCATTTGTTGTGAAAATTAAGCTCAGATTCATAAATTCTCAAAACTAACTTACTGCCATGAAGTTGAGGAAATGTAGCTGACACAGCTCTTTTTGTGAAAGCAAGTTCAAATTTACAAATTCCTCTCAGATGTAACCTCCCAGCATCAGTTTGAGCAAATTTAGATAGAAAACAACAGTACTGGCTCTGGTGAAAGTACAGATTTATGAGTTCTCACAAGTTGCTTTCCAACCTCTGGTGCTGGCCAAGACTTAAGCACACTAAAGCTTCTCTCTCCCACTGATTACAACTAAAACTTGGGGAAAATAAAATTACTTGAGGATGGGAAAATAAAAGCAGTCAGATTAGGGAAGGGAGTCCAAACTTAAATAATCCATACGGAAGTGTTTTCCTGGTATTTTCTTTTTCATGGCTTTTACCTCTGAGGCCAGGTTGCAAAACCCTAAAAGAACCCATCTTAGCTCTGGCCAGAAGTCCAGGGGAAGGGACCCTGGGAACTAGAGAGCATAGTATGAAATCTATTTTTTTCTCCGACCTTTAAGGCAGGCAGAAGTTGCAAGACTAACAGTTTGGCTCTGGCAGCTAAAACTTCCCCGGCAGAGCAATCAGGAAAAGGGGACACTCAGAAGAAGGGAAATCACCATTTTATTTTTCTCTTCCTGTTTCACCCAAGGGTGGCCCTGCCATAGAGCTATAACAGTAGTGGTGTTACAGGCGGCTAAAACTTCTAAAGAGCCCTGTCTTTCTGACCAGAAGTTAAATTGCCTGCTGAAACAAAAATACTCATGAGGGGATTTTAACAGAATCTTGAGTCACAGCATAACAGTCAAAATGTCCAGGATACATTCCAGAATCACCACGTGACCACTTCTCAAGGGAAACATCCATTGGCAGTTGCCAACCCATATCGAAACTATAGAGCAGCTATTATAACAGTACTACATGAAGTAATATAAACATTTTAAATGGAAAGATTTCTTAGATCCTCAACAAAATACAAGCAAACTGAATCCAACAGTGTATTAAAAGGATTATACACACTTCTGGTCAAGATGTTAGCATAGGTCAATGTGGTGCTGGCATCCTCCCATGACCACATCAAAATTACAACTTAGCTACAGAACAGTCATTCAGAACCTGAAATCTAGCTGAATGGGAGTTCTACAATTAGGGACCTAAAGAAGAAGCCACATTGAGATTGGTAGGGGTGGAGATGTGGAATGCCCTAGTCCCACACCCACATGTGGCAGATAAAAATTAGGGATATCTTGGCTGTGGGGAGTACCCCCTGAGGAGCAAATGCTCCCAGCCCCACACCAGGGCTCCCAGCCCCACACCAGGGCTCCCAGCCCAGGGTTTCAGTACCAGGAAAAGTACCCATCACTTCTGGCTGTGAAAACCAGTGGACATTTTGGCTAAGAGGGCTGCTAGAGTCCCAGACAGTTCCTCCTAACACCCCAGAATAATTCAAAGACCTACAGTTAAGGACTAAACCTGTAAAACTCTTAGAAGGAAACATAGGGGAAAATAGTCACAATACTGGGTTTGGCAATCTTTGGACATGACACCAAAAGAACAAGCAACAAAGAAAAAGCAGATTGACTGGACTTCATCAAAATTAAAAATGTGCATCAATGGTCACTATCAGAGAATGGAAAAGCAAGCCACAGAATGGGAGAAATGTTTGCAAATATATCTGAAATTCATATCCAGAATATATATAGAGAACTCCTAAAACTCAACAACAGAAACAACCCAATTCAAAAATGGGCAAAGGACTTGAATAGACATTTCTCCAAAGATATACAAATGGCCAATAAGCACATGAAAAGATGCTCAAAGTCATTAATTATTAGAGAAATGCAAATCAAAACCATAATGAGACTTCACACCCATTAGGATGCCTATTCAAAAACCAGCAACAAAGAGTGTTGTTGAGGATGTGGAGAAATTGAACACTCATGCATTGCTGGTGGAAATGTAAAATGGTGCAGCCACTGGAAAACAGTGGCAATTTTTCAAAAAGTTAAACATAGAATTACCATATAATTTGACAATTTCATTTCTAAGTATATACCCAAAAAAATTGAAAGCAGGAATTCAAAGAGTTATTTATACATCTAGGTTCACAGCAGCATTGTACAGTAGCCAAAATGTGGCAACTGTCTATAAATGGATGAATGGATAAGCAAAATGTGTTTGCAGCCAAAATGTCCAGTATACAATCCAGAATCACCATGTGACCACTTCTCAAGGGAAACATCCATTGACAGTTGCCAACCCATATCAAAACTATAGAGCAGCTATTATTATATGAAATAATATAAAAAAGACAAATACTGTATGATTCCACTTATATGACATAACTAGAGTATTCAAAATCCCAGAGACAGTACAATGGTGGTTACCAGGGCCTGAAGGGAAGGGAGAATGGGGACTTACTCCTTAATGGGTACAGAACTTCAGTTTTGCAGGATGAAAAGAGTTCTTGAGACAGATGGTAGTGATAATTGCACAACACTGTGAATGTGCTTAATACTACAGAAGTTCCAGAGAGATACCTCAGCTGTGTGATTTGCCACTGAAAACTCTGGGGTCTGAACCTCAAGCTGGGCCCCCACCAGCAGAGAGCACCAGAACTGAGAAAGGGGCTCACATGACATCTGGCCGTGAAAAACAGAAGGGTTGCTGTCTGCCAGGGAGAGACAGCTGGAAATGCAGGCACCCTCTTAAAGGGCCAATACACAAAATTTCGTGTGCAGCCACTCACCTTGGGCTCCAGCAGAGGGAGGGCAGAGTGGACCGGAGCTGTGTGAGCATAAGCTAGGGTTGAGGGCTGTGGGGTTAGAACTTAGAAGGCAGGCATCCTGGTTTCCTATGCTCAGTCGTTCCCTCATGCTGTGGAGGACACCTTTCTCAGACAGACCTTTGCTATCCAGGTTCTTTTTGACTGAGGAAAGGCGGTTTGCCCCACCCTGTGGAGTGTCTCAGGCCCATTGAGACTGAGAACAAAAATTAGCCTCCAGGCAGAAGCAATTTCCCGACCCTGTTGGAAAACCTCTCACCCCACCTGTGGACGATAGCCTGAGGCTACTCAAGACTGAATTCAGTCTGCAGGCAGAGGCGGGTCTCTGGAGGCTTTGAATCTTTGTACTAGAGGTTGGGAGGTGTAGCATATCTACCTAATTAATACATAGTCACAAACCCAAATAGGCAGCCAAAATAGACAAAAACACAACCCCAAACAAAATAAGAGGATTGTCCAGAAGAGCTAAATACAATGGAGATAATAAATTTATCAGCATAGAGTTCAGAATAATGATGGCAGACATGCTCAACAGCTTGGAAAAAGATACAGTAACTAAGAAGATTGACATAGCACTAATAACACAGTGGAAGGAATACACAGCAGATTAGAGGGAAGCGAGGATTGGATCAGTGAATTAGAAGACAATAGAAAACAATCAGAGAACCAAAAAGAAAAAATTAAAAACACAGGTGGCCCTAGCTGGTTTGGCTCAGTGACTAGAGCATCAGCCTGTGGACCGAAAGGTCCTGGGTTCAATTCCAGTCAGGGGCATGTACCTCAGTTGCAGGCTCCTCCCCAGCATGGGCGCTGGCCAGGGTGTGTGCAGTAGGCAACTAATTGATGTGCTTCTCTCACATCGATGTTTCTCTCTGTCTTTCCCTCTCTCTCCCACTCCCTAAAAAAAATCAATGGGAAAATATCCTCGGGTAAGGATTAACAAAAAAACAAAACAAAAAACAGGAAGACAGCCCTAATTGGTTTGGCTCAGAGGATAGAGCATCGGCCTGCAGACTAAAAGGTCCCAGGTTTGATTCAGGTCAAGGACATGTACCTTGGTTTCGGGCACATCCCCAGTAGGAGGTGTGCAGGAGGCAACTGATGGATGTTTCTCTCTTATTGATGTTTCTCTCTTATCGATGTTTCTAACTCTCTATCCCTCTCCCTTTCTCTCTGTAAAAACTCAATAAAATATATTTTAAAAAACAAAAAAACAGGAAGACAGTTTAAGGGAGCTGTGGGACAACATGAAATGTAACAATATTCACATAATACGTGTGCCAGAAGAGAAAGAAAGTGAGCAAGGGATAGAGAACATGTTTGAAGAAATGGCAGAAAATTTTTCTAACCTGATGGAGGAAAAAGTCACACAAGTCCAGGAGGCACAGAGAACCTCAAGCAAGAAGAACCCAAACAGGCCCATGCCCAGACACATCATAATTAAAATGGCAAAAATTAAAGACAAGGAGAGAAAAGACAAGCAAGAAAAAAGCAATGTGTTACCTACAAAAGAATTCCCATGAGGCTGTCAGCTGATTTCTCATCAGAAACTCTACAGGTCAGAAGGGAATGGCATGGAGTATTCAAGGTATTGAAAAGCAGGGATCTGAAACCAAGATTACTATATCCAACAAGGTTATCACTCAAAACTAGAGGCCCGGTGCATGAAATTCGTGCACAGGGAGTGTGTCCTTCAGCCCAGCCTGCACCCTCTCCAATCTGGGACCCCTCGGCTAAACGAGAAGTCAGACAATTCTCTCACAGTCCAGGACTGCTTGCTCTCAACTGCTCGCCTGCCTGCTTGCCTAATTGCCCCTAACCACTCCACTGCCAGCCTGATCAATGTCTAAATGCTCCCCTGCCGGCCCGATTGCCCCTAACTGCCCTCACCTGCCGGCCTGGTCACCTCAACTGCCCTCTCCTGCAGGCCTGGTCACCCCCACCTGCCCTCCCCTGCAGGCCTAGTTGCCCCTAACTGTCCTCCCCTGCAGGCCTCGTCGCCCCCAACTGCCATCCTCTGCCGGCCCGCTCACCTCTAACTACTTTCCCCTGCAGGCCTTATCACCCCAACTGCCCTCCCCTGCTGGCCTGACCACTCACAACTGCCCTCCCCTGCTGGCCATCTTGTGGTGGCCATCTTGTGTTCACATGGGGACAGCCATCTTTGACCACATGGGGGCGGCCATCTTGTGTGTTGGAGTGATGGTCAATTTGCATATTACCTCTTTATTACATAAGATTTTTTTTCTTTATTGATTTTATTGGTTGATTCTTGTATGTGTCCTGACTGGGATTGAACCCACGACCTTGGTATATCGGGAGGACTCTAACCAATTAAGCTACCCAGTCAGGGTTGGAATAGGGATGTCTTATGAACCATGTTGAACCTGAAAATCTTTTTTTTTAATTTAATAAATCTTTATTGTTCAGATTACAATTGTTTCTCCTTTTTTCCCACCATATCTCCCCACCACCCAATTCCCACCCCCCTGCCCTTACCTCCCCCCCACTGTCCTTATCCATAGGTGTATGATTTTTTGATTTTTGTCCAGTCTCTTCCCGTGCCCCCCACACAGACACCCCTTTCCCCCTGAGAATTATCAATCCACTCCCATTCTATGCCTCTGATTCTATTATATTCACCAGTTTATTCTGTTCCTCAGATTTTTAATTCACTTGACTTTTAGATTCACTTGTTGATAGATATGTATTTGTTGTTCATAATTTTTATCTTTACTTTTTTCTTCTTTTTCCTCTTTTTAAAGAATACCTTTCAGCATTTCATCTAATACTGGTTGTGATGAACTCCTTTAACTTTTTCTTATCTGTGAAGCTCTTTATCTGCCCTTCAATTCTGAATGATAACTTTGCTGGGTAGAGTAGTCTTGGTTGTAGGTTCTTGCTATTCATCACTTTGAGTATTTCTTGCCACTCCCGTCTGGCCTGCATAGTTTCTGTTGAGAAATCAACTGATAATCATATGGGTGCTCCCTTGTAGGTAACTAAGTGTTTTTCTCTTGCTGCTTTTAATATTCTCTCTTTGTCTTTTGCCCTTGGCATTTTAATTATGTGTCTTGGTGTGGTCCTCTTTGGATCCCTTTTGTTTGGGGTTCTCTGTGCTTCCTGGACTTGTAAGTCTATTTCTTTCATCAGGTGGGGGAAGTTTTCGGTCATTATTTCTTCAAATTGGTTTTCAGCATCTTGCTCTCTCTCTTCTTCTGGTACCCCCATAATTCTGATGTTGGTACGCTTGAAGTTGTCCCAGAGGCTTCTTACACTATCTTCAACTTTCTGAATTCTCCTCTCTTCTTGCTTCTCTGGAGGAGTGTCCTTTGCCTCTTTGTGTTCCAAATCTTTGAGTTGATTCTTGCGTTCCTCTAGTCTGCTATTGGGTCTCTGTATAATATTTTTTTTATTTCAGTCAGTGTATGTTTAATTTCTAGTTGGTCCTTTTTCATATCCTCGAGGGTCTCATTAAATTTATCAGCCTTTTCCATGAAATTCTTGAAAAACCTTATAACCGTGGTTTTGAACTTTATGTCCATTTGTTTGTTCTCCTCCATTTCTTTCGTTTGGGATCTGTTTCCTTGCCTCCTCATTTTTGCTGCTTCCCTGAGTTGGTTGGGTAGCTTTGTGTACTAGGTGTCTTATTGGTTCAATGGGTCAGCCTCCCAGTTACCTGAGGTGGACACTCTTGGTGTACCCCTTTGTGTACTGTGTGTATAGCCTTGTTGTAGTTAAGTCTTGATTGTTGTTGGTGTCACTGGGAGGAATTGACCTCCAGGCCAATTGGCTGTGAGGACCCGCTGTGTCTATAATGGGAGAATTGCTGTGCAGGAGACATGTTTATGGGGCAGGACTTGTTCCAGTAGGGCTTTGGTGCTCACTGAGTCTGCCTCTTGAATGTGTCCCTTATGAGAGTGGTTGAAATCTGGTGTCGTCTCACACCGACCACTAGATACCCTAGTTGCTGGATCTCCAATGGGGTGCAGGTCAGCTACTGTCTGAGCCCCCCCAGCAGGAGCTACAGCAAGAACTAGTTTTCTCCTCTTTGCTTGGGCGGTTTTGGAGCCATCTGACTGGAGCTGCAGTTAATTTGGTTAAGCTTCCACAGAACAGGCCATTTCTGTGTAAAAGCCGCTTTGTGGAGCCTGGGCGGGTTTGTAGAAGTGCGGGGCGGGGTCTCAGGGCGGGGCGGGGTCTCTGGGCGTCACTAGGCTGGGGCGTGGCCAACGGCCATGGCTGCTGTCAGCTGTCTCTGCCTTTCTGCGTTTCCAAGTCCCTGCGTCCCGCGCTCCAGCGCAGTAATCACTGATTCCTGGGCACACCTCTGCAAAAAGTCACTCTCACTTTCTGCCCTGATGGCAGAGAGTTCAGCTTCTCCCCATAGGCATCTGAGTCCCCCTCGTGTTCCCAGAAACTGGATTTCAGAGTGATCGGGAGCTTGTCTCCCTTCGGGTTGAAGAAAAGCCGCACGTCCAGTCGCCCGCCTCCAGCCTGATTCGTGCGCCTCAGTACCTCACTCAGCTTTTCAGCGTTTGTGCTCCTTTCTCTTCTTAGTTGTAAATCTACCACTCAGCCAGCTTTCCTGTGGTTCTGGGTGGTAGACGTTGTCTTTTAGTTGTATTTTTCAAATTGTTGTGCGAGGCGGCAGTTTAGTTGTTTAACTTTGCCACCATCTTGGTTCCTCCTGAACCTGAAAATCTTAAGTACCCAAATATTCTAAGCCTCTCATGCCAGAAGTATCTTGCCTTCCAGTGTCTGAGGGAACTGTGTTCCTTCCTTGGAAACCCTGTGATAACCTCATCCTGGACAGATTCCTGGGCATAAGCATCCTTCTTCAGATCACTCCTACTGTTGCCATTAGACTCCTAACAAGGGTCAGATCTCAGTGTGCTCCAGAAGATTTAGGCACAAACTATAACCCAGGAGGAAATAACACACAGCAAAAGAATTGGAAGACTTTGCTAATATATATCAGCAGAAACCCAGGGGATATGTGTGGAAAGGGATACCAAGAGTGTTAGACCAAATAGAGCAAAATGCAGCATTAAGTTGGGTGAATTCATTGATATGGGTGCACTTGAAGGGGCCTGGATTTAATGTGTATGCTCATGCAGCTGGATGGCAGTGGCTCTCACAGTTTGCTTGGTAAGTTGACTGAAAACTGAACTTGACAGTGGCCTGCTTTTAATGAAGTTGAAATGCCAGAACTTCCCTGCCATGGTGTGGAGTAGAAAACCCACTGGCTGCCCTGACTGGTTTGACTCAGTGGATAGAGCGTTGGCCTGCAGACTAAAGGGTCCCAGGTTTGATTCCAGTCATGGGCATGTACCTTGGTTGCGGGCACATCCCCAGTAGGGGGTGTGCAGGAGGCAGCTGATCGGTGTTTCTCTCTCATGTTTCTAACTCTCTATCCCTCTCCCTTCCTCTCTGTGAAAAAAAAAAAAAAGAAAAGAAAGAAAGAAAACCCAAAGGCTTAGGGAGATAGGAATACTTACTGGAGCATATTTATCATGTGAAATCAACACACTCATCCCCTAAGGATATTCCACCAGGTCTAAGAGACTCTTCCTTCACTACAGCATTGAAAAATATACTAGTGAGGGAAACACCGGCAGCATTGAAAAGCTCTGTTGTTGCCGTTTGTGTAAGCCAAGTATTACCACAGAGGATGCCACCTCCGAAATGGGCTCCCTGATTTCAGGGGGCATAATGAGAATCTGCAGTAGCAGAGGCCAAATGACAGTATTACCACCAAGGCAAGATGGGTGCATCTGCTGTAAAGGGCAGCAGACACACACCCACAATCAGAATGTCTTGGCCCCAGTAACCTTTGGCGGCAGTTAATTTGTCACCGTGTTCCTAAGAACAAATAGGTGCACAGCCTGCTAAAGAATGGGGGAAAGAGAGAGAACTGAGTGATCTATGTAACAGTGAAAAAAACAAAAACTTGGCTCTGGTAGCCAAAATCCTGACTTGAGCAACCACAGTGGAGAGCCATGGTTTCTCCAAGTTCACAGACCTAAGTCAGCATGGATCCAGAGCCCCTTGATTGAAGGGGAGGTTCGGTCTCCTTGAGGAAGGAATTGAAAATACCCACACCTTTCGAGGACTACTAGATACTGGCTCTGAATGGACACTAGTTTCTGAGGATCCAAATGCCACTGCGGCCCATCAAAGTGGGGGCTTAAAGTGGTCAAGTAACAGATGGGAGTCTTAGCTGCAGCCCAACTCACAGAGGGATCAGCTGATTCATGGTCCCACTCTGTGGTTATTTCCAAGTTCCTGAGGGTACAACTGCAATAGATATTGGTGGCAACTGGCAGAATCCCCACACTGGGGATGGCCCATGGAGTGAGGACATTATTGCAGGAAGGACTAAGTGAAAGCCCCTGCAACTTCCACTTCCTATCAAGATATTTAACTGGAGCCCTGACTGGTTTGGCTCAGTGGATAGAGCGTCAGCCTGCAGACTGAAGGGTCCTGGGTTCGATTCCGGTTAAGGGCATGTACCTTGGTTGCGGGCGCATCCCCAGGAGGGGGTGGGCAGGAGGCAGCTGATCAATGTTTCTCTCTCTTTGATGTTTCTGACTCTCTATCCCTCTCCCTTCCTCTCTGTAAAAAAAATCAATAAAATATATATTTTAAAAAAAGATATTTAACTGGAAGCAATATCACATCCCTGGGGGAATTGCAGAGGTCGATGCCATGCTGGGAGACTTGAATGAGCAGGAATCTGACCTGTGCAGGCATCAGATGGGATCTTAAAGCATGACTGTGAACTCTTGTAAACTTCATCGGTTGGTGACTTCAATTGTAGCTGCTGTCTCAGATGCAGTGTTCTTACTGCAACAAATCAACATGGTCTCTGGTATGGTGGACTGGCTTAGTAAAGACTCAGTTATATTTGCAACAACATGGATGGAACTGGAGAGCATTATGCTAAGCGAAATAAGCCAGTTGGAGAAAGATAAATATCACATGATCTCACTCATATGTGGGATAGAATGATCAACATAATTTGATGAAGAAGAATAGATGGATCCAGAGACAAATGGTAGGGGAGGAGGGGTGTTAGAGAGCAACCAAAGGACTTGTATGCATGCATACTAGCATAACCAATAGACACAGAAACTGGGGCAGTGGGGGCTTGCCCGGGGTGGGAATGGCTGGGGCGGGGGTGTCAATTGGGGAAAAAGGAGACATATGTAAAACTTTAATTAAAAAAAAAAAAAGACTCAGTTATAGATCACTCAGGAGACCACACCCTGAAAGGATAGGGTTGTTTTGAGTCTAATGGCAACAGTAGGACTGATCTGAAGGAGGATGCGTATCCCCAGTACATACTTTCATCAGTGACCATTATCTGGTGCTGTCCCCACTACAGTCAGACTACATGGGTCTGAGAATCATGGAAAATACATCTTGCTCTTCTATTATACTTAACTAGAGGCCTGGTGCACAAAATTTGTGCACTCAGGGGGGTCCCCTCAGCCCGGTCTGCGCCCTCACAGTCCGGGAGCCCTTGGGGGATGTCTGACTGATGACTTAGGCCTTCAGGGACATCCTTAGTGCTGCAGTGGAGGCGTGAGAGGCTCCCGCCACTGCCGCTGCACTCGCCAGCTGTGAGCCTGGCTCAGGGCTTCTGGCTGAACAGTGTTCCCCTTGTGGGCGCTCACTGACCACCAGGGGACAAACGCTCAATGCAGGAGCTGCCCCCTGGTGGTCAGTGCACATCATACGACCAGTTGTTCCACTGTTCGGTCAATTTGCATATTAGTATTAGCCTTTTATTATATAGGAGTAGAGGCCTGGTGCACGAAATTCATGCACGGGGGGGTGTGTCCCTCAGCCCAGCCTGCACCCTCTCCAATCCGGACCCCTACTGGGATCGGGCCTAAACAGGCAGTCGGACATCCCTCTCACAATCCAGGACTGCTGGCTCCCAACTGCTCACCTGCCTGCCTTCCTGATTGCCCCTAACTGCTTCTGCCTGCCAGCCTGACCACCCCCTAACCACTCCCCTGCCAGCCTGATTGATGCCTAACTGCTCCCCTGCCAGCCTGTTTGCCCCTATCTGCCCTCTCCTGCAGGCCTGGTCACCCCTAACTGCCCTCCCCTGCAGGCCTGGTCCCCTCCAACTGCCCTTCCCTGCAGGCCTGGTCACCCCCAACTTCCCTCCTCTGCCAGCCTGGTCACCCCTAACTGCCCTCCCCTGCAGGCTTGATTGCCCCCAACTGCCCTCCCTTGCAGGCCTGGTCCCTCCCAACTGCCCTCCCCTGCTGGCCTGATCATCCACAACTGCCCTCCCTTGCAGACCTGGTCCCTCCCAACTGCCCTTCCCTGATGGCCATCTTGTGGCAGCCATCTTGTGTGTTTGAGTAATGGTCAGTTTGCATATTACTCTTTTATTAGATAGGATTGAAGTCTAGTGCACGGTTGGGGGCCGGCTGGTTTGCCCTGAAGGGTGTCCTGGATCAGGGTGGGGGTTCCCTTGGGGCGTGGGGCAGCCTGGGAGAGGGGCCTGTGGTGGTTTGCAGGCCGGCCACACACCCCGGTGACCCAAGCGGAGGCCCTGGTATCTGGGATTTATTTATCTTTTTTTTTTTTTAATATATTTTATTGATTTTTCACAGAGAGGAAGGGAGAGGGATAGAGAGCCAGAAACATCGATGAGAGAGAGACATCGACCAGCTGCCTCCTGCACATCCCCCACCAGGAGATGTGCCCGCAACCAATGTACATGCCCTTGACCGGAATCGAACCTGGGACCTTCCAGTCCGCAGACCGATGCTCTATCCACTGAGCCAAACCGGTTTCGGCTTATTTATCTTCTATAATTGAAACTTTGTAGCCTTGAGTGGAGCCAAGCCTCCTGCTCGCTCCGTGGCTGCAGCCATTTTTGTTGGGATTTATTTATCTTCTATAATTGAAACTTTGTAGCCTTGAGTGGAGACCAAGGCAGGCCAGGGCTGCGGGAGCTTGGCTTCCTCCATCGCCGGTGGCAACTCAAGCCTCCTGCTCTCTCCAGCTCCATGGCTGCCGCCATTTTTGTTGGGATTTATTTATCTTCTATGATTGAAACTTTGTAGCCTTAAGCGGAGGTCTGGGCCAGCCAGGGTGTGCGGAAAGCTTGGCTACCTCCATTGCCGGGGAAACCCAAGCCTCCTGCTCACTGCGTGACCACAGCCATCTTGGTTGGGTTAATTTGCATACTTGCTCCTGAATGGCTGGTGGTTGTAGCGGAATGATTGTTAATTTGCATATTACTCTTTTATTAGATAGGATAACCCACTTGTAGAATTTATGCTTACCATCTTGGCAACTTTGAGCTCTGCTGAATATATATGGTGTCTATATATATATATATATATATATATATATATATATATATACACACACACACACACACACACACTATAATAGCTGATTAGCTCAATTTTGAAAATGAAAAGTATTTTAACAAACACTGCCTTTATAATTATTCAAAGTGTTTGTACACATTTTGGGGACATCCTTCATATAATCTATAAACTGGAACTATTTAATAATAGGTGGCATGTATCATATACTTTTGCATATAATACTTCAGTGTATATTTACCATGCATAAATGCTTACATATTTACAGTCATCATACTCAGGAATAGTATAAAGGATGTAATACTTTATAGCCTATACTCCAAATTCATCAGTGTCTTTTATAGCAATTTCCCCCCTGAATTTAGGCCAGGATCAAGTATTTCATTTAGTTGTTAGCCACTTTAGTCTCCTTTAATCTGGGATGTTTCCTCAATCTTTCTCTCCCATGCCATGGACATTTTTGAAGAATAGCCTAATTATTTCTCCTGTATGTTTCTTCTTTTTATGTGTATATGCACATATGTGTATGTCTACTAACAGTATGAATGCATGGGTTCTTTTATTCAGTGAGTTATCATCTATTACTGTACTTTTTTTGATGCTCAAATTGTGCCAGATTTGGCTTCTTCAAGCTGGCTCCTGTGTCTCTTTGTGGCCCTTATAATTTTTTTTTAAATTCTTATTTCCTAGCTCAACAAAATGTCCCAAGCTTATCTGCTATCTTCTTTGCTCCTGCCCAGGCTGCAACCAGCCATTTCTTCAAGGAGTCCTGGTCCTTTCCATGGAACATGTAGAAAGCAAGATCTGGGAACTAGGCATGTGTAAGTGTACCTATCTTACTTTTTCCATAAATTCTATGCTTCCCATTCTAATTCCCACTAAGTTTTTTTAAAATATATTTTTATTGATTTCAGAGAAGAAGGGAGAAGAGGGGAGAGATAGATAGAAACATCAATAATGAGAATCATTGATCGGCTGCCTCCTAGGGATTGAGCCTGCAATTTGGGCATGTGCCCTTGACTGGAATCGAACCTGGGACCCTTCAGATCGCAGGCTGACGGTCTATCCACTGAGCCAAACCAGCTGGGGCTCCCCCTCACCCCCTTTTAATATATTGGCTATTAACATGATTTAAAAGGTCAAAACATACTCAAGGAAGTTCACCCTCCCCAGTCAGAGCTCTGTAGCTTCCTTCAAGAATGTAACCCACCCAGCCGAGACCGGTTTGGCTCAGTGGATAGGGCGTCGGCCTGCGGACTCAGGGGTCCCAGGTTCGATTCCGGTCAAGGGCGTGTACCTTGGTTGCGGGCACATCCCCAGTGGGGGGTGTGCAAGAGGCGGCTGGTCGATGCTTCTCTCTCATCGATGTTTCTAGCTCTCTATCCCTCTCTCTTCCTCTCTGTAAAAAATCAATAAAACATATTAAAAAAAAAAAAAAAGAATGTAACCCACCCAACCAACCTGGCTCAGTGGTTGACCATTGCCCCATGCACCGAGAGGTCACTGACTTGATTCCTGATCAGGGCACAGCCTGGCTTTGGGGCTCAAACCTCAGTAGGCGGTGTGCAGGAGGAAGCCAGTCAATGTTTCTCTCATCGACATTTCTCTCTGTCCCTCTCACTTTCTCTCAAAATCAATAAGAACATTTTTAAAGAATGTAGACCAACAACCAGTGATCCTTCATTTTCCCTGCCCCTCATAGGTAACCAATTTTATTAGTTTGGGGGTTATTCTTTTTTTTTTTAAATATATTTTATTGATTTTTTACAGAGAGGAAGGGAGAGGGATAGAGAGTTAGAAACATTGATGAGAGAGAAACATCAATCAGCTGCCTCCTGCACACCCCCCACTGGGGATGTGCCCGCAACCAAGGTACATGCCCTTGACCGGAATCAAACCTGGGACCCTTGAGTCCGCAGGCCAGCGCTCTATCCACTGAGCCAAACCGGTCAGGGCAAGGGTTATTCTTCTTGAGTTTTTCCTCTGCAAAAATTTGCAGACACATTTCTTTTCTTTTTTTTTAATCCTCACCTGAGGACATGCTTAGGAGATGGGAGAGGGGAACATCGATTGGTTGCCTTCCATGTGGCCATGACCAGGGATTGAACCTAAAACCCAGGTATGTGCCCTGACTGGGAAGTGAACCGGCAACCTTTTGGTGCACAGGACAATACTCAGGCAACTGAGCTACTCCAGCCAGGCCACACATTCGTTTCCTTTTGTTTTAAAAAATTCTTTATTGCCCTAACCGGTTTGGCTCAGTGGATAGAACGTCAGCCTGTGGATGCAAGGGTCCCAGGTTCGATCCCGGTCAAGGGCATGTACCTTTGTTGGGGGCACATCCCCAGTAGGAGGTTTGCAGGAGGCAGCTGATCAATGTTTCTCTCTCAATGTTTCTAACTCTATCCCTCTCCCTTCCTCTCTGTAAAAAATCAATAAAATATATATATTTTTAAAAACATAAAAAAATCTTTATTGTTTAAAGTATTACATAAGTCTCCCTTTCCCTCCATTGACCTCTCCCCAGCTGCTCCCACCCCCCAGCATATACCGTCACCCCGCTATTGTCTGTGTCCATTCATTACGCTCATTTGCATGCATACAAGTCCTTTGGTTGATCTCTTGACCTCCCACCCCCCTACCCTGCCTTCCCTCTTAGGTTGGATAGTCTGTTCGATGCTTCTATGACTCTGGCTCTATTTTTGTTCATCAGTTTATGTTGTTCATTACACATTTGTTTTATTTCCCCTTCTTCCTTGCATAAAAGGCAGCATAGTTTATACTGATGAATTTTTCTTTCTTCACTTAATATATCATGGAAATTACTCCATACCAAATCAGTGATATATTTTCTAAATTACATATAGCAAAACATTTCATTCACTTCCCAGTTGAATGTTTACCAGCCACTGAGCTAGACACAGATAGGGAAATGAGTAAAATACGGTCCTTTAATGACGTTAGCCTCCAGCAGGAAGGAGAGCACATAAGAAACCATCAGTGCTCAGAGAGTCTGGAGAAGGGAGCCAATGGCAGGATGTTCAAAAGGACTGACACCGAAGCTTGAAGCATGAGAAAGTAGGTGAAGAAACAGCACGTGTACCCCTGGGTCTGGGCGAGGCCACACGCCCCTGGGTCCGGGTGAGGCCACGCGCCCCTGGGTCCGGGTGTAGCTGGATCCCGGGTCCGGGTGAGGCCGTGCGCCCCTGGATCCGGGTGAGGCTGGGTCCCGGGTCCAGGTGAGGCAGCGCACCCCCGGGTCCAGGCAAGGCCGTGCACCCCTGGGTCCGGCTGAAGCTGGATCCCGGGTCCGGGTGAGGCCGTGCGCCCCTGGATCTGGGTGAGGCTGGGTCCCGGGTTCGGGTGAGGCCGCGCCCCTGGGTCCGGGAGAGGCCACGTGCCCCTGGGTCTGGGTGTAGCTGAATCCCGGGTCCGGGTGAGGCCGTGCGCCCCTGGATCCGGGTGAGGCTGGGTCCCGGGTCCGGGTGAGGCTGAGCACACCTGGGTCCGGGTGAGGCCACGCGCCCCAGGGCCTGGGTGATGCTGGGTCCCAGGTCCGGGTGAGGCCGCGCGCCCCTGAGTCCGGGTGAAGCCGCGCCCCTGGGTCCGGGCGAGAGCAAACCAGAGGGAGTCGGACCTGCATTACCACCATTTGTCCACCATCCAGAGCTGAAAAGTCAGTGCCGACATGTACACATAAGGAACTGGTGGACATTGAAATTGGGTCTCAAAAGAACTGTTGGTCCAGAAAGAAACTTACTACAGACTGATTCATTTGCCTGTCAGCATAACTATTATTGTTCGTCTCACATTCAGTTCTTATAAGTATACTAGCGTTCCCGTTGCAGGAAAAATCCTGCAATAGGGTTTCCTGCTGCACTCTACCCCGCCCCGCCTCCGCTCCTCCCTTGTCCCCCGGCCCGCCTTCTCCGCCAGCCCGCCCCTCTCTCCTTCCTTCTCCCCCAGCCCCGCCTCCGCTCCTCCCTTCTCCCTCCCTCCCTCTCCCCCCCGGCTTGCTTGCTTCTCCGCAGCTTTGCTCCCTTCAGCATCTCTTGGCTTCTTTCTACGCTGTCTTGATATGCAAATTAGCCGCCATCTTTGATGGGGTAGTTTGCATACTCGTCCTGATTGGTTGGTGGGCGTGGCTTGGGGATAGCGAAGGTGCGGTCAATTTGCATATTTGTCTATTATAAGGTAGGATTTCTAGTAACACATGATCTCACTCATCTAGGGGACATGATGAACAACATACACTGATGAACAAGAACAGACCCAGAAACAAGGAGGCATCGATCGGACTGTCGGGCCTCAGAGGGAGGGTGGGGGTCGGGGGGAGAGATCAACCAAAGGACTTGTGTGCATGCATACGAGCCTAACCAATGGTTAAGGACAACAGGGGGGTGGGGGCATCCGTGGGGAGGGGTGGGGGATGGGAATGGGGGGATGAGGACAAATATGTGACACCTTAATCAATAAAGAAATTTAAAAAACAAACCAAAAAAAAACAAAAACAAAACAAAAAAAGAAAAGAAACAGCACGTGTAGAGGCAGAGTTGAGTAAGGGCAAAACATGTTGTGGAAATGGAAGTTTAATGGGGCTAAAACTTAAAATTTGAGTGTGGAAGCAGGATGTGAAGGGGGAGGCAGAGGTGCCCATAAGGAGGCTGGAGAGGTGGCCTGGCACCAGGTGATACAGTTAATCCCAGGAAAAAGCTGGACTGTGTTGTTCAGGCATCCAGGAGACATGGTCTTCAAAATACCACTTGGAAAGGACTTGTGTGCAAGCATATGAGCCTAACCAGTGGTTAAGGACAACAGCGGGGTGGGGGCATGTGTGGGGAGGGGTGTGGGATGGGAATGGGGGGATGAGGACAAATATGTGATACCTTAATCAATAAAGAAATTTAAAAAAAAAATACCACTCGGATTCATTCACTTCACAAGTATTTTTTTAAATATGTTTTTATTGATTCCAGAGAGGAAGAGAGAGGTAGAAACATCAATGATGAGAGTCATTGATTGGCTGCCTCCTGCATGCCCCCCATGGGGGATCAAGCCCGAAACCCAGGTATGTGCCCTTGACTGGAATCGAACCCGGCACCCTTTAGTCCCCAAGCCGATGCTCTATCCACTGAGCCAAACCAGCTAGGGCAGTGGTCGGCAAACTGCGGCTCGTGAGCCACATGCGGCTCTTTGGCCCCTAGAGTGTGGCTCTTCCACAAAATACCACGTGTGGGCGCGCACGTACAGTGTGATTGAAACTTCATGGCCCATGCGCAGAAGTCGGTTTTCGGCTCTCAAAAGAAATTTCAATCGTTGTACTGTTGATATTTGGCTCTGTTGACTAATGAGTTTGCTGACCACTGAGCTAGGGCCACTTCACAAGTATTTAATTGGCTGCCTGCATTGGCCAGGTCCTGCAGCAGGAGCAGTAAGAGTAAGAAGACAGAATTCAAGGAACTCTTAGATCAAGTGGGGCAGATGGCTGGGCAAACACACAGGAAGGGAGACTAACACACTTGAAGCTAGGAGTGAGGCAGGAGTGAAGGAATACTTCCCAAAGAGTAAGGCAGATTTTTATCTAGGTGTGTGGGTGTTTGGAGGAGAGGGTTGGAGAAGCGTTCCCATGCTAATGCCCGGAGGGAAGAGAGACTGAGATAGTAAAAGTTTCCCTGGGACTAAGACCACAGACCCATCTCCCATTCTCCACATCGCAATGAGTAATCTTTGATTTTACTTTACTTTTATTGATTTTATTAATCCTCACCTGAGGATATTTTTTCCATTGATTTTTTTTTTAGAGAGTGGGAGGGAGAGAGGGAGTAAAGGACAGAGGGAGGAAGGGAAAGAGAAACAAACACTGATGTGAGACACATGGATTGGTTGCCTCCCCACGCCCTACCCGACTCAGATTGAAACTGCAACCCAGGTACGTGCCCTTGACCAGAATGGAACCTGTGACTCTTCGGTGCTCAGGCAGACACTCTAACCACTGAGCACAACAGTCAGGGCTTATTCTTATTGATTTTTAGAGAGAGGAAGGAAGAAACATTGATCCATTGCCATGAGTAACCCTTTAAAAATACAAATCTTGATCTCTTCATTTTATGTAAAAGGCTGCTTTAATGTTAATGTCTGTCTCTTTAAAAATCTGGTCCCAGGTTGCTTACCTCTCCAGTTTTTGTGTTGTTGTTTTTTAACTTCCTCCGTCTTTAATTGTATTTTCTTAGCTCGTCCCATCCTATTTCCCCTGCCTAGAAATCCATTACCCACACTTGATTAGGTGTTACTCCTATCTGCTTTCATAGTGCCCTGTGCTTCACCTAATGTCTGAATCTACCACTAGTTTGAACTCCGAGGGCAGAAAGGTGGGTTTAATTACAGTTGTATACAGAGCATCTAGCCTAACGTCCCAATGCCTAATTCTAAACGAATGAAGGCTGTCTTCACTGCAGAGTGAGGTGCAGCATTTTGAACTAGACCCTGGGCACTTGCCCTTCAGAGCAGTCTATTACTACAGTTTAAGGGTTCATTCCAGGGCTTGGAGAAACAAGCCATTTAGGTTTAAAATCATTGAAGTTTAAAATTATTTAGCATTAGGCACAGATTTATCTGCAAAGATCGGCGTGCTCAAGCTGATAAATTTAAAGCCCATCTTTTTTTTTTTTTAAAGCAGATAAGGCCGGAAGTAGCTCCTCATGAAACCTACCAAACACCAAAGAACAGCAGCTTGTCTAGTCCCTGGATTTTTTTTTTTTTTTTGCACTTTGACCCCGCCCACGGGGCCACAAATGGCGGAAGAACTGCACGCTACGTCGTGACAGCTCACCTACTGCGGAGGCATCTCAACGCTACGCCAGCGGCGTGGGCGGGGCAGCCGGCTCTTCCTTCCTGCCGGCCGCCTCGGCTCCTCCCCCGCAGCTTCACACGCTCATTGTGGAGCGACCGCGGCGGCAGCCTCTACAGCTGTTAGAGAACCAGAGACCCCAAGTCCTTGGCGCGCGTGAGCGCCCGCGCTGCCCCTTCCCCACTCCAAAGGCTGGGCGCGCGGCCCACCTTTATTCTCTCTCCTCCCGCCCCAGCTAACCGCCCTGCTCGCGCGGACTCCACGCCGCCGCCGCCCGCCCCTCCCCCTTCGGTAGCTCCCGCCCGCGCGCTCCTCCTCCTCCTCCCCGTCCCGGCGACGCGCACGCGCGCCAGCCCGGCTCGCGCCCTCTCGCTTTCCTCCGGCCCGCGAGACCCCCTCCCCTTCCGCCTCGCGGCGCTTCCTCGCGCTGCGATCTTCTCTATCCACCCCGAGACTGCGGGCCTTCCCCCCCCGCCCGCCAACGGCGGGTCCCCAGCTTCCCAATCCCCTTCGCTTCCCGCGCTCTCCGGCGGGGGCCCAGCCCCGGCCTCCTCTCCCTCCCTTCCCCCTAATTCCCCTTCCGGACGCTGCCATCATGTTGAAGCCTCAGCCGCCACAACAGACGTCCCAGCCCCAGCAGCCGCCCCCCACGCAACAGGCCGTGGCCCGCCGGCCTCCCGGGGGCACCAGCCCTCCCAACGGTGGCCTCCCGGGTCCCCTGGCCGCCTCCTCGGCTCCCCCAGGACCTCCCGCTGCCGCTTCCCCCTGCCTGGGGCCTGCGTCTGCTGCCGGGAGCGGGCTCCGCCGGGGAGCCGAGGGCATCTTGGCGCCGCAGCCGCCGTCACAGCAGCAGCAACACCAGGAGAGGCCAGGGGCAGCGGCCATCGGCAGCGCCAGGTGAGGAGGGTTGGGTTTCTGGGCGCTGGAGCGCAGGCTGCGGGGCAGCAGCGGCTCGGTTCCGGCCCGCCAGTCTGGACTTGAGCACACCGCGCGAGGCGGGCTCCTAGCCTGGCCGCCTTTGAGGGAGGACGGGGGAAGCCCACCCCTCCCCGTGCGGCTGGGGATGGGCCCTAACCGGTCAGAGGGAAAAGGGTCCCCCCACAGCCACCGGGACATTGAAGGGCCCTGCTCGGCTCTCAGCCTAGTTAGGGCTCGCAGCCTGGGCCTTAGGGGCAGGCGGGGCGCACCCCGCTAGCGCATCGGAACGAGGAGTTGGGGGGGTGAAGCGGTGATCGGGGTCCCCAGCTCCATTACCACGAAGGGTCTCGCGGTTCCCGGCTTCAGCCAATGGGGAGTCGGCTGCAGGAAGGGGTCCGGGTCGTAGCCAATGAAGGGGGGCGCGCGGCCCACAGTTTGGCCAATGGGGAGGGAGGGACTTGGAGCGGGTTGCCACCTCCCCCTTCCTGGTCTGGCCAGTAGGAGGGGAGCTGGGTGGGCGGGGGGACGGAAGGAGAGAACTGGGGAGGGGGGGGGATTGCGGCCCGGGAACCTCCAGAGCGCGCGCGCCCTTTGCGTACGTGCGCGTGGGTTCTCTGTCTTAAGACCCAGGCATTCACGAGCCCCAGTAACTGGGAGTGTGCGTGCAGGGGTTCGTGGCTGAGTGGTAGACACCACTCGATTTCTTCGGTGTATGGGTTAATGCCACTGAGCGTGGTGGTACACGCAGGCGCAGTGGGTTCTGATCGCGGGAGGGGGTATTTTGAAGAGGCCCGTGGGTCTTAGTGCGCAGGCGCAGACCGGGCGAGGCCTCCCGGTGGATACCTTTTGCGGCTGCGCTGTCCCCCCAGCCCCGCCAACGGCCCCCTCACCACCCTCCTCAACCGCCGGTTACATCAGCCAGCGAGGAGCGGGGTTATTAGACCATTGACGACCCTCTCAGAGTGGGTAGCTGGCTGAATGAGTCAAGAGGCCAAGAAGGTGGTTGTAGACGGTCTACCGTCCTCCCAGGAACTGGGGCGTAAGGCCCTGAAAAGGATTGTCTTTTCTGTTTGGGAGGTAACGTGCCTGAGCTAGGTACTTCCGGGTCTGTCCTCCCTGAGCTCCGCTTTTACATCTGAGATGCGGTATTATCTAATGCCGCAGCAATGGTCTCTTGGAAGGATGCAGCCTTGGCCCCTTGGAGAAAGGGAGACAGTGGTTGTTGATTGAAGTCTATTTTACTGGCATTTGGAGGAAATGTGTCTAGTGGTTTATAATGTCTGTGCCTTTTTCCTCTATAAGGTGAAAGTTTGAAAATCTTGTTGATGAATTTTAGCCTAGATCAGCATTTTCACATAGTGTGTGGATCTAGGATACCAAGTCCTTTGAAATTAATCGTGTAAGAGGGATTGAACAGATTTCAATAACTAGTTTCTTATTTCCTCTTACAGGGGACAAAGCACTGGGAAGGGACCCCCACAGTCACCGGTGAGTTGCCCCTCCCCCCCCCCCCACAAAGGTACAGAGACCTAAAAGATGCATATGTATGAATATAGGACAGTTAGGTACAGAAATAGTCGGGTAGGCTCAGAAGGCCAGGGGGCCCAGCTCATACAAGGTGGGTGGGAGTATGGAAGTACGGATTTTTAGAAGGAAGGTAAGATGTTGACTGGCTATTTATTTCTCCCTCCTATGTTACTGACAGGTATTTGAGGGTGTCTACAACAATTCCAGAATGCTGCATTTCCTTACAGCTGTTGTGGTAAGTGGGTACCTAACCTCTAGGTTGTGTGAGGGATGCCATGCATCTGTTTGATTTCCTTATTTTTCACACTTTCCTAGGGCTCCACTTGTGATGTAAAGGTGAAGAATGGTACCACCTATGAAGGTATCTTCAAGACTCTGAGCTCAAAGGTCAGTGTACTTAAATTAGCTTATTTTTGGAGTTGTGTGGAAAGAGGGAGAATGAAGTATGTTCATTGAAGATGTGAATTGAGTGGTGTTGGACAACATTGTGGCTGTTAACTCATTTCTTCAGGCTTGCGCTGGATTTCAGTGCTGCAAGCAATGAAAGGCATAGGAAATTTGAGGGCTGGATACTTTAATGTAAAAATTTAAAATGTAAAATTTTAATTTGGGGACTTTTGCTAAGTTCTGTGGCTGATACTGAGATGTTATGCATGATGTTGGGAAGTTTAGAAAGGTAAAGAGAAAAATAGTCATATTTGCCTTCATGCTTCTTGATATTGACCTTGGGTGTTGGAAAATGGGACTTTTTTTTTTTTTTTTTTAGTTTGAACTGGCAGTAGACGCTGTGCACCGGAAAGCATCTGAGCCAGTAGGTGGCCCTCGTCGGGAAGACATTGTGGACACCATGGTGTTTAAGCCAAGTGATGTCATGCTTGTCCATTTCCGAAACGTTGACTTCAATTATGCCACTAAAGGTATTGTTCCATGCTCTTATGTCAAACCCACTCTGTGAGGGGAGAGCTGAGAGCAGTTACATGATGCTTGATTCGCTCCCATAACCATCCATTTTACTATCTTGTTTTCTGAGGAAGATGACTGGATTTTTCTTGAGAATGTGTCTTGATATGTAAGACAATATGGGACGAATTTGGCCTATGTTGTGGCTCTTCCTGTTTGCTTTGTTTTCAGCTCCTGCTGCTTATGAACTTACTAAAATGGTAATTTTTATGCTGTGTCTACTCAACCCCCAAACCATGGCACACATAAACTTTTCTTTGCTTCTGAACTATTTATGGAAAGGGGGGCATTGGGGGAAAGCCTGTGAGATACCACATGATTCCTGATCTTCATCTCTGCGCCCACAGACAAGTTCACTGATTCAGCCATTGCCATGAACTCGAAGGTGAATGGGGAACACAAAGAGAAGGTGCTTCAGCGCTGGGAGGGTGGTGACAGCAACAGTGATGATTACGACCTCGAGTCTGATATGGTACAGTCTCCTTCCCCAAGACCCTGAGAGCTGGGCAGCTCTGCTGCCAGGGGTGGGTTGTTGACTCCACTGTCATTCTTGGAACTGGGTTGCTTGTGGCGGGGGGTGGGGGGCGGGGGATCATTTACTCTTGCCTATTCATGACATCAGATTCCAAATGGAAAGGCACAGAACGTAACAAAACAAAAATACCTGTTCTCCCACCATCTGTGATTGACAATTGTTAATATTTGCTTCAAGTCAACTTAACACAAAGTATAGACAAGAGTGAGTACTATGTAGGCACATTTCTCTTCCAAAGAAACAGCTACTATACTTTGAATCATTTAAAATTCTCTTGAGAATTGCTGTTTAATTTGTACAACAATTTCCTTTTTCTGCCTGTTTTGATTGTTTCGTGTTGCTCCATAGATCTAGTTTATTGCTTTTAACTGTTTTGTACTGTTTTACTTATGAACCTATCTAAGAATACCCAAACTGTATTTCTCTTTTTCCCTACTGATTTGTGCTTGTCATTATAGTTGCCTTATTGAATTTTTAGAACATGCACATATACCAAAATTTCTCTGGGATATAAACCTGAAAATGGGTTTCTTCGATTTTATGACTTCAGTTTTACTAGCTATTGCCAATTTGTGCTGCAGTTGATAGTTCTAGTTGGCATTCTCACCAGCCTTGTCCCAATTTTTCCACTTATGGTGTGGTCAGATTTTTAAATTTTTCAGTCTGATGGAAAATGATAGGTCATTGTTGCTTTCCTCGCTGGGTTTTAAAACATTCTCCCTCCTTCCTTCTAGTCCAATGGATGGGACCCCAATGAAATGTTCAAGTTCAATGAGGAGAATTATGGTGTAAAGACCACCTATGATAGCAGTCTCTCGTCTTACACGTGAGTGTCTTGGTACTCCCCATGTGGTGCAGTTTGAGGCATGGGGTCACCAACAGAGGGGCAGGTCTCTAGGTGGAACATCGCTTTTTTCATGCTTTTCTGGATATTCGGATTGCCCTCTCCCCACTCTCTTATATCTTGTGAACTGCTTTCAAAAATGTGCTTTTAATCTTGATTCCAGTCCACCACCTGGGTAAAATTAACTGCTTACCCATTTGTCCATACTATTCTTCTAGGACTTAAAATGTACTTAAATATGTGTTTTAAGTGCCCCCTAGAATCATATAGATGCCTTGCTGCTCTGCCTGGGACTTAGTAGATGTCCATTAAATATATGCTGGGTTGTGATAGGACTGATAGAAATTTTTTTCTTTTTTTCCCTTTTGTCCCTGGCACTGGGATGGTGGTGGTCTCTGGTGGTCTTCTCAGGGTGCCCTTAGAGAAGGACAACTCAGAAGAGTTTCGTCAGCGGGAGCTGCGTGCAGCCCAGTTGGCTCGGGAGATTGAATCGAGCCCCCAGTACCGCCTGCGGATTGCCATGGAGAACGACGATGGACGCACTGAAGAGGAGAAGCACAGTGCAGTCCAGCGGCAGGGTTCAGGACGGGAGAGCCCCAGTTTGGTGTCTAGGTAATTCCTGGGGGCAGCCTGGTATGTTTGGGGCTCACTGTATGGACCAAGAGTTTTGTACACTCTTGTTTGAGCCTCACAGCCATATGAGATGCAGGTTAGTTATTCCCAATTATTATTTTAGGAGATTAAAATGTAGAGTGGTTAAGTGCTTTACCCATAGTAACAAGACTAAAGTTAGAAAAAGATTTTTGTTTCAGAATTTTGATATATATTCTTTCTCTTTTTTCTCTGCATATTCATCTATATGCATCTCTTATTCCTCTCTTTGTGAAAATAGAATCAAACTGTACGTGACGATCTGTATCTTGTAAAAGATGCACCTTGACCTACTATGTGGTACTGCTTTTCTCATAGGACAGGGGTGGAAGAATTATGGAATATTAGCCTGGTTGGTCGGGTTAGGGTTGACAAAATGTAAGGTCATAAGCCTGTAGCCAAAGAACATTGAACTAGGACAGATCTTCAAGTGGGGTAGTGCAAAAAGCTGGAGCCAGGCAGAGAGAGAGAGAGAATGTGAGGGGGGTGTGTGTTAGTGCAAAAAGCTGGAGCCAGGCAGAGAGAGAATGTGAGGGGGGGGGTGTGTTAGTGCAAAAAGCTGGAGCCAGGCAGAGAGAGAGAGAATGTGAGGGGGGTGTGTGTGTGTGTGTTGGGTGGAAGGTGGCCTTTAGAAGGAAGGGCTTCATCTTTCCAAAATGTGTGGATTTTGTGGCTACTTGACCTCATTTGAACTCTTCCCTCCACCCCCAGGGAAGGAAAGTATATTCCTCTACCCCAACGAGTTCGGGAAGGTCCCCGGGGAGGAGTTCGATGCAGTAGTTCTCGGGGCGGCCGACCTGGCCTTAGCTCTTTGCCACCCCGTGGCCCTCACCATCTTGACAATAGCAGCCCTGGCCCAGGTTCTGAGACACGTGGTATTAATGGAGGTGAGTTGTGAAGCAGACTTGTGGGGGACAGGGAAGGATAATTAATTGAAAGGAATGGGTTGGAAGGATGATGGATTTGTGGTAATGTACTAGCAGGTACTATCCCTCTTTTTTCCCACCTTTTAAAAAAAAATAGGCCCTTCCCGCATGTCCCCTAAGGCACAGAGGCCTGTGAGAGGTGCCAAGACTCTGTCTTCACCCAGCAGTAGGCCTTCTGGAGAAGCTTCCGTCCCACCTCCGCCTGCAGGTAAAGTTCAGCATGTCACAGGAAGAGATGGGTAGGAATTTGTAGAAATACAAATGTCGGTTGTTGGAATACTGGGCTGGGAGACAGTTGAAGATGTAAAAAGCATTTTGAAAGGTTTGGGTTTATACTTTTTAGCAAAGAATTTTTCAGTTTCCCTCATGCAGAAACCCCAATATTTGTGGGTGTGTCTGGGTTTGTGGGTGTGTCTGGCTGGCAGATAACTTTATTTAAATTAGTTGCCAACACTTTAAAATAGGAGAAATCAGACAATTTCTAATTTTATTGAAGTACAGGAAGTTCCGCCAACACTGACCTGTCCTTTTGTTGTTGTTGTTAATCCTCACCTGAGGATATTTTTCCATTGCTTTTTAGAGACAGTGGAAGGGAAGGGGAGAGACACAAAGAGAGAAACATCAATGTGAGGGAGACACATCAATTGGTTGCCTCCCACACACACCTTGACTGGGCTGGGGATTGAGCCTGTAACCAAGGTATGTGCCCTTGACCAGTATCAAACCTGGGACCCTTAGGTCTGCAGGCCGATGCTCTGTCCACTGAGCAACACCGGCTGAGGCAACACTGACCTCTCTTGCTGCATAGCTGCAGGTGTCTGGACTGAGTCACGACTGCCCTTTTTGAGTCTTTCGTGGTGCCATGAGGCCATCTCACCTGCTTTGCCCTTCTGGGCATTTAGGTCTGTGAACTTGTATAGAAAAGAGTGGGTAAACTTTTCTTGGTGTTTTTAGTAAGTCCTTTGTACCCATTGATAATTGACCAGCAGTAACCATTGTGCAGCTTTCCCTTTTCTTCCAGTGGGCCGGATGTACCCCCCACGCTCTCCCAAGTCGGCTGCCCCTGCCCCAGTCTCAGCTTCCTGTCCTGAGCCTCCCATTGGCTCGGCAGTACCAACCTCTTCAGCTTCCATCCCTGTGACGTCATCAGTTGTGGATCCTGGAGTAGGGTCCATCTCCCCAGCTTCTCCAAAGATCTCACTGGCCCCCACGGATGGTAAGAGCCAGGTGGTTCATGGCTGTGGACAATGTAAAGTGTGGTTCTGGGGAAAAGACCTTCAGGTGTCTGTCTCTCCTTCTCAGTAAAAGAACTCGTGGCCAAGGACCCTGGGAGAACTCTGGAATCCCAGGAGCTGTCCCGGATATCTGGGAAAGGTAAGGATTGGTTTTTTTCTGCCAAAGTATAATGCCCCTTTGATTAGGAGAGCATTTCAATTAGAAAGTTGTTGGAATTTAATGTCTATTCAAAACAAAACAAAAACAGTCTATTAGGCCTTGGATTCTTCTTCTGTTTTTTAGATTTTTGTACTGTGGGCTACTGGCACTGTGTAGCCACCTTTGAAAAAAGAAATGTATATGTTCTCTTTTCACTGTTTCTCATAGTCTCTGGCCTTCAGAATGAACAGAAACGCTTTCAACTGGAAGAACTGAGAAAGTTTGGGGCCCAGTTTAAGGTGAGAAAAGTGTGGGAATGAGTTCTAGGATATTAACAGGATGAAGGTGAAGTGGGTCTGGGCAACTTAAAGAAGAGGTACAGGTAGAAGAGATGAGAGCAAGGGTGAAAGAAGGAAGCAAGGCCTTGGGTCTGGACCGGTGTTATATGTGTGATTTTTCTCCTTCAGCTTCAGCCCAGTAGCTCGCCTGAGACCTGCCTGGATCCTTTTCCTCCCCGGATCTTAAAGGAGGAGGCCAAAGGGAAGGAGAAGGAAGTTGATGGTCTATTGACTTCAGAGCCCATGGGGTCCCCAGTCTCCAAGACAGAGTCTTTATTGGATAAGGAGGACAAACCGCCCCTGCCACCAGCAGGAGGCACGGAGGGGCCAGATCAGCTCCCACCACCTTGCCCAAGCCAAACTGGCAGCCCCCCAGTGGGCCTCATCAAGGGAGATGACAAGGATGAGGGCCCTGTTGCCGAGTGAGTTGGGTGGGGAGGTGGGTGGGTGTCGGGTGATGAGGGGCAAGCCATGAGGATTTACTTTGCTTTTCTCTCATAGACAAGTGAAGAAATCCACATTGAATCCTAATGCCAAGGAGTTCAATCCTGCAAAGCCTCTGCTGTCTGTGGTGAGATGGGGTAGCATCTTCCATAAAGGAGACTTAGGAATGGGGTGAAAGCACTGGAGGGGAGAGCGCTTGCCACCAGGCAGATGTGTGAAAGTGTGTAGGCTGATTTGGGAAAAACAGACCAATTTCAGGGCTGGGTGGCAAAGGATTGTGATGTGTCCGACAAGGATTGATTTGTTTCTCTCTGATACTTAGCATTTGGCTCAGGGAATGTCTTGAGTGTGGTAGTTCTGAGCATGAGCTTCATTTGGACTCACTGACTTGGCTTAAACCCCTGTACTTTTTTATAAGCTTTGTGATCTTGGACAAGCCACTTACCCTACCTCTCTGCTTCAGTATTGTCAGCTATAATTCAAGTGTGTCCACCTCGTAGGGTTGACGTGAGGCTTAACCAAAATAGAGTGTAGAATGTGTTTGGCACACAATACTCCATCCATAAATGCTGTTGCTGTATAGGCAAGGGGGTTGCTATGAGTAATAGAAAAATCGTGAGATATTTTATACACGTCCTCCCTTGTCTCTTACAGAATAAATCCACCAGTACCCCAACTTCTCCGGGGCCCCGGACTCATTCTACTCCCTCCATCCCGGTGCTGACAGCAGGCCAGAGTGGGCTGTACAGCCCCCAGTACATTTCCTACATACCTCAGATCCACATGGGACCAGCTGTTCAGGTAAGAGAAGGGGCTCGGTGGGCCCAGGGTGTAAGAGGTTTGGTTGGGCTGGCTGAGGGACCAGGTCAGACCTGTTCTGGGCATTTGTAAGCCAGTCATTCAGCCTTATCTGCATTACTGTCCCTAGGCACCTCAGATGTATCCATATCCTGTATCCAACTCAGTGCCTGGACAGCAGGGCAAGTACCGGGGAGCAAAAGGTGAGCAGGGTTGGGAGGGGCAGTCGGTGCTGCCCAGTGCCTCCTGGCAGATGGAGCTTGAGCTCTGCACTATTTTTCCCCTGCCCCCAGGCTCCCTGCCTCCCCAGCGCTCGGACCAACACCAGCCTGCCTCAGCCCCTCCAATGATGCAGGCTGCCGCCGCTGCTGGCCCACCTCTGGTGGCTGCTACACCTTATTCTTCCTACATCCCCTACAACCCACAGCAGTTCCCAGGCCAGCCCGCCATGATGCAGCCCATGGCCCACTATCCCTCACAGGTGACTGAAGCACGGGAGGGACATGAGGGTACAGAGGCCTTGCTAGAGATCCCATCTCCACCTCCCAGACACGGGAGCTGGGTGAGAGAGGCAGTCAGTGTTCTGGGTGGTGGGGCCAGGCTGGGGATTCAGTCCTGGCTCTGGTAGGATCTGTTGCAAGGCACCTAAGACCCAAGCTCCAGACAAATAAAATAAAAATTAAAAGATAGCCACCACCCAAGCCTTCACTAAAGTGTCAGTAAAATAGCACCTACGCAGTTAGGTTATTTGTGAATGTCCAGCAAGGTAGTTGTGACAAGGCCAGAGCATTACTGTGCAGAGGTTATGCCTTCCAAGTCCTATGCTGACCATTTCTCTTTGCCACTCCAGCCGGTGTTTGCCCCCATGCTTCAAAGCAACCCACGTATGCTGACTTCGGGGAGCCATCCCCAGGCCATTGTGTCGTCCTCCACCCCTCAGTACCCTTCAGCAGAGCAGCCCACCCCCCAAGCCCTTTATGGTGAGTTCTGCTGGACCCTCTCCCTCCAGGCTGTGCTCCTCAGTCCCCTCCAGTGTGCTCAGCACTGATTATCTCTCTCCTTCCATCTGTAGCCACTGTTCACCAGTCCTATCCACACCATGCCACGCAGCTCCATGCCCACCAGCCGCAGCCGGCCACCACGCCTACGGGGAGCCAGCCACAGTCCCAGCATGCGGCCCCCAGTCCTGTCCAGGTGCTTGCCGTGGGGGAGCTGAGTGGTTGGGGCAGGAGTTGGGGGCTGAAGGAGAGCGGTAGAGCTTGGGGTATTTCCCCAGTGGTGAGGATTAGGGGTCAGTGGGTAGAAGGCCTGGGTATCAGGAGTGAGTGGCGCTTAACCTTCCCCTCCCCCTGACAGCACCAGGCAGGGCAGGCCCCACACCTGGGCAGTGGACAGCCACAGCAGAATCTGTACCACCCAGGGGCCCTGACAGGCACGCCTCCTTCTCTGCCACCGGGACCTTCTGCCCAGTCCCCTCAGAGCAGCTTCCCCCAACCAGCTGCTGTGTATGCCATCCATGCCCACCAGCAGCTGCCCCACGGCTTCACCAACATGGCCCATGTTACCCAGGTAAGAACTCGAGGAACCTGCTTTGTCTGGGTCTGTTTTGCCATGAGGACCTGGGCCATGAGACTGTCCCATTCCTGAGTCCCTGGTGCCGGGCTGCCTCTACGGCATGCTCCTGACCCTGGGATTCTTGGCGCCTTTGTCAGGCTTCTGTGGTGCTCCTAACTACTCTGTTTTCTGCAGGCCCATGTCCAAACTGGAATCACAGCAGCCCCGCCCCCTCACCCTGGGGCTCCCCACCCGCCCCAGGTGATGCTGCTGCACCCACCCCAGAGCCATGGGGGACCCCCCCAAGGCGCAGTGCCCCAGAGTGGGGTGCCTGCACTCTCAGCTTCCACACCCTCACCCTACCCCTACATCGGACACCCCCAAGGTGAGCAGCCTGGCCAGGCGCCTGGATTTCCAGGAGGAGCCGATGACAGGATTCGTGAGTTCTCGTTAGCTGGGGGAATTTGGCATGGAAGAGCTGATGGGCTGCAGGTGGGGCAGGATGCACGGGTTCTGGGTGGGGAGTGAGGGGTCTTGGAGGCAGGGCTGTCCCACAGGGCGCCTGCCGACCTGCACCTGTCTGTGAAGTATGTAGGGTGGGCAGAAGCCACAGTCGCCGCCGCCAGGGGCTTGCTCCTGGCTCTGTCCTTTGCTTCCCTCCGTCCTCGCTCAGTTGTGATCCAGCAGCCCCCCTCCCCACTGCCTCCCCAGCTCTCAGTGACCCCGACTGTCTCCTGACTTAGCCGAGGTAAGGTCAGCGCAGCAGACAGGGCCAGGCTGGGGTGTGGGGGGCTGAGCTGGGCACACGAGTAAGGGCTCTGGCTCACTGGGAAACAGTGTTTGATTTGTGCTTCTGACAGCCCCATGAGACACCTTGAGGAGGCCGCTCCTACCCACTCCCCCCACACCCCACACTGGACGGCATTGGATGGACAGCTGCTTGGGTTCTAATGCTCCTGCTCTCTTCTCTTTCCCCTCCAACCAGTTCAATCTCATCCCTCCCAGCAGCTCCCCTTCCACCCCCCGGGGAACTGAAGATTGTCCTGGCCGCGACCTGAGACCTCCATGAGTGGAGGGAAGAGTGATCTCTATGTCTCTTCCCCCAGCAGCTCGGACCAGTCCCAGCTCCCCAACCCCCCCCCCCCTTTCCCCGGGGGAGCTGGGGAATTCCTGCCAAGCACCTTGAATGGGAGAGGCCTCAAAGTGGGTGGGCCAGGGTCCAGTGGGGGTGGGGAGGTTCCTGCTCTGCCCCTGCCCCATCCCCACCCCATCTTGCCCTCCCATCCTCTATCCCCCACTGGAGACGGAAGATCTTTTATTTTCTATTATTTATATGTCAGACTTGGGCCCCCTGTTCTTTCTTCCCCATTAACTCGAGTGACCTGCGTGAGAGACAGATGCCCCACAAGGATGGTTGGACAAGGACTTTTACTTTTTATTACATAAAAATATTAAAAAAAAATTAAAAAAATAAAATTTTAAACTAACTTAACCTGCCTAAAGTTTACTTTTTGGAGAATACAGTTAAGATTGTGGCCATCAGTCTTAAATGTGGTTCCCAAGGTGGGCCCTTCAGCCTGAGGATGCTGCCCTCTGGCTCTACTGCTGTACAGGTCCCCCAAATTTTCTCACCTCCAGATTGGTCCTCATGAAGTACATCTTCTGATTTACACTTCAGTGTGTTTGGCCACTGGAAATAAAGGTTTGGTGAGTGGGCTTGGGTGTGGGTGAGACCTATAAAAATGAAGTTGCAGTGGGAAAAGGGGAGAGGGCTAGATTGAGGGGCCAGGTTATGGGGAATTGGAGCTAAACTAGGACAAGAACCAAGCATGGGATGTAGAAAAATCAGGCTTGAGAGGTTTGGGGATTTTTTTGTTCCAGGCAGCAGTAGGAATTTTTTTTTACCTGGCCTTGGTTTTGTCTGTGAAAAAGAGATTATTTCACCCTTAGGGAATTACAAGGACTGGTGCTTAATTGTAGGCAGGGGAATTTCAGCTCTGAGCAAAGCCAGAAAAAATTGGCTGGGACTGGGACAGGAAGAATGAAGATGAGATATTGAGAAAGAATTCCCAGGATCTGAAACCTGGTGGGCATGGGGTTGGAGAGGGAGAAGTTTTGAGGTCCCAAATTAAAGAGAGCTCTCTAGGGGATGTCAGTTGGGGTTGTCGGGGGCAAGGATGGAAGAAGCAGGAAAACCTTTCTGAGATGGGGAGAGAGTAACAGCAATAGGGCCTCTTGCACACGCCCACTGGGGATCAAGCCCACAACTTGGGCATGTACCCCAACCAACCAGCAACCTGGGCATATGCCCTGACCAGGAATCATTGAGACTCAACCACTAAACCACACTGGCCAGGCAGGCCTGAGGATGTTTGAAGTGTAGGTCTCCAGTACTGTGAGTGATGTAACTGCAGGTGTTAACTGGTACTTTTTATTTAATATATATTTTTACTGATTTCAGAGAAGGAGAGAAAAAACATCAATGATGAGAATCACTGATTGGCTGCTTCCTGTACGCCCCCTACTAGGGATCAAGCCTGCAACCTGGGCATGTGCCCTTGACTGGAATCGAACCCAGGATCCTTCAGTCCGCAGGCTGACGCTCTATCCACTAAGCCAAACCACCTAGGGCAAGTAGTAGTACTTTAAAAATTTTTTTTAAATTTTTTTTTTAATGACTTTGTAGAGAAACATTGGTGTGAGAAACGTCTATTGGTTGCCTCCCATACATATCTGAACTGGGGACCGAACCCACAACCTGAGGATGAGCCCTGACCAGGAAACAAACTGGCGGCCTTTTGGTGCATGGGACACTTAACCAACAGCCACACCGGCCAGGGCCCTAGTCCTTTTGATGAGTTAAGAATTGCAGGTTGGTTTTATCTTACTCCTAAGAGCAGAAATCTCAAAGTTGGGAGCTTATACTCCATCCAGCCAGGAATCCCCCTCTTAATCCTAAATCCTCCTTCCCTTGAGCCTGTTCTCTGGAGTCAGATCAGGTTCTGAGTTTTTCCAAACAGCCCTCAGCCTCCCCTCTCAGGACTGCTTAGTAGGATGTCTGGGATATACTCATTTGTCAGGATCCAAGTTTGGAAGGTGTACCCATTATTCCCTGCTGAATGTTACCTTTTTTTTTTTTGTTTTGCGGCAGTATCCTGGTCAGTAGGTTCCATTTTTTTTTTTTCTTTTTAAAATTGATTTTAGAGAGACATCGATTTGTTGTTCCACTTTGGTATGCATTCACTGATCGATTCTTTTATGTACCCTGACCAGGGATCGAACCCATAACCTTGGTGTATCAAGATGCTGCTCTAACCCACTTACCTACCCAGCCAGGGCCTCAAGTTTTTAAAAACCTCAGCATTTTATTCTGATTATTTGATAACCAGCATTTTTCTTTTTAAATCTCAAACGTTGAAAAGTGAAACCTTCATTCTACACCTTCTCAAGCCTGTTTGGAATTGGTGACCGCGGTAATAACCCATCAAGTACAGATTATATGGGTGCTGGTTCCAGAGGTAAGATACAGTCCCCAGTATCAGAGCTTAAACAAGGAGAGGTAGACATTAATGCCAGTGCCTACTCAAGGAGGAAATGAGCTGAGCCCAAGCTGGTTCCAAGTGATAATAGCTGGTTTCAGGGTACCTCCTGGGCTTGTGCCCCCCCCCCCCCTTTAAAAATTATTTTTTAAAATATATTTGATTTTTTACAGAGAGGACGGAAGAGGGATAGAGAGTTCGAAACATCAATGAGAAAGCAACATCGATCAGCTGCCTCCTGCACACCCCCCACTGGGGATGTGCCCGCAACCAAGGTACATGCCCTTGACCGGAATCGAACCTGGGACCTTTCAGTCCGCAGGCTGACACTTTATCCACTGAGCCAAACTGGTTAGGGCTAAAATATATTTTTATTGATTTCAGAGAAGAGAGGGAGAAAAACATCAACGATGAGAGAAAATCATTGATAGGCTGCCTCCTTCATGTCTCCCCACTAGGATCAAGCCCAGGTATATGCCCTGACCAGGAATCGAACCATGATTGGCTCACTGAGCCACACCAGCCTGGCTCTGGCTCCCTTTTTATATTCCTCTATCGTTCCAACTTAAACAAAGGACACAAAACCCAGGCTAGCTTACTATTCACAGAACAGTTTATTGACCTACCTCACCTGGCAGGCCGTGTGGCCCTTCTGGCCAGGAGAAGTGATGGTCTAGTTGCCACTCTGCTGGATTGCAGCCTATGCCCTGGGAAGGGGCATGAGAAACAGAACACTGGCCGGCACAGCCCTGCAGACAAGAGCCTGAGCAGAGGTCCGCTCTCAACTCCACTTGATGTTCTTGTCCTCCTCAGTCATGGCTGGTGTGTCAGTGACGAGGCCAGTGCCAATGGTCCGGTTGCCATCTCGCAGAGTAAAACGCTGGCCTTTTTCTAAGATCATTGGCTGCCGCAAGATTAGGCTAAACTTCAAGTCCTCCCCGGGCATAGCAAGCTCCTGGAGGGGACAGAAACAGGGATTGTACATGGTCTTCAAGATGTCTTTATCCCAACTGTTTTGTTGGCTACCAAAGTTAATGGTTATGGGGAAATGCAGCATGATGATTATTTCTGGGAACAGCCTCATCCCAGCTGTCAGGCAGATGCAAACAGAATATGCAAAGGCAAAAAAAAAAAAAAAAAAAAAGGACCACTGATCAGTATTCCTAAGGTATGTTCTTAAGGGAAAATGTTTAAATTTTGGACTATGGAGGTCTCTTAGGAACTTCTCTAAGCCCTACGTATAGTAAAACTCTCAAGAAGAAATACCCTTTTCTGAGAAGTCTCTGGGTAAATGGTAATATAACTAAGTTTTTCAACTATTTCAGCCTAGGGAATAGTGGATGAGGACTCGTTCCTCCAAAATCCATTGGTCCAGACCTCCATCACTAGGTTCATCTACATCATCAGCCAGCTTCTCTTCACCCAAAGAAAAGTCACCCACATTGTCACATCTTTGGAACTGTAAGTGAGGGAGGCCTAATATGAAGAGTGCTCCTTCACATCCCATCCCTATGCCCCCATACCTTCCCTGGAGGCAGGATGACACGACAGGCCATGTCCCAGGTCAGGGAGAACATGACAGGCATGAAGTGGGATACAAAGGGCTTGTGGCGGCCACCTTCCTCTTTGGTGAGGATGTAAACCTGGAAAGGAGAGCAAGTGGCTAGAAGCACTGCCTCTCGGGGGCAATCCGTCTCCGTCAGCCCTGCCCACTGCCTGAAGCCGCACCTGTGCCTCCACCTTCTGGTGGGGCTGGATGGAACCGGGTTTGGCCATTACCAGGCCACGTCTCAGGTCCTCCCGCTTCAAGCCTCGAACCAGGGCCCCAAGATTGTCACCTGCCTCTGCCCTCTCCAGGCTCTTGTGGAACATCTCAATTCCTAGGAGGGAGAAGAGGAGACAAGGACCGCTGGAGCAGAGGGAAGGCACAGGGATCTGCAAGGCAGAGGCCGTCCTGGAGCCAGCCCCGGGGTCTCAAGGCTTTCTTCCTGTACCTGTTACCACAGTGCGAATGTTCTTGTTATGTCCCAGGAACTCACACTCATCTCCCTTCTTCAAAATCCCACGTTCTAGCGTACCTGTCACCACCGTGCCCCGGCCTGGGAGGGAACAAGAAAGGATATTCGGGACCTTGGGCAAGGCTCTTGTTAGGGGGAGAGAATGCAAATGAGCACGGTCCTCACCAGGGATAGAGTAAACGGACTCTATAGGCAGCAGGAAAGGCTTCTCTAGGTCCCGGGTGGGCACTGGGATGTGAGTGTCCACAGCATCCAGCAGCTTCTGCACAGACTTCAGGCCTAACTCAGGGTCACGTTGCTAGAAGGGGTGCGGGAGGGGTATGACAGGACTCTGAAGTTTCCATTTTGCTTACCAAGAACTACTAGTACCCCCCAGACTCAGAGCACGGCTCCAGATGCCTATCCCGCCCCATCCTCTGTTACTACAGCCCCTGCCTGACCCTGCCTTCACCTCAAGGGCACAGAGGGCAGAGCCTACGATGACCGGAGTCTCCTCCCCTTTGTAGCCAAACTCAGTGAGCAGTTCCCGGATCTCCAGCTCGACTAGCTCCACCATCTCAGCGTCCTGGACAGCATCTGCCTTGTTCACATACACCACAACATGCTCTACTCCAATCTGCAGATGGGAAAGAGGGAGATGGTGTCCTAAGGGGCCCAACTCCCCACTCTTCCTCTTTCCACTCCCACCCAGGCTCCGCATACCTGTCTGGCCAGTAATAAGTGCTCTCGGGTCTGGGGCATGGGGCCGTCATTGGCTGCCACCACCAGGATGCAGCCGTCAAGGGGGGCAGTGCCTGTGATCATATTCTGGGGAGGAGGAGGAGGAGGAGAGGAAACACAGCCTTGTTCAGCGACCTCAGCTCCACATCCATCTAGCCAAGCACAGCAATTAGGAACTGAGGCTCACCTTTCTCCGCCATCTCACCACCCACTTTAAGTGGCCATGCCCACAAATCCATGATCTCAAACCTATACATCTTGAATACCTTAAGCTCCTCCCACAAGCCTACCATTTCTCCTGACAGGAGGCAGCTCCTGGCCTGTCCCCAGCAATGCTCTCACCTTAACGTAATCGGCGTGACCTGGACAGTCTGTGTGGGCATAGTGGCGGGCAGCAGTGCTATACTCCACATGAGCTGCATTGATGGTGATACCGCGGGCTCGCTCCTCCGGGGCATTGTCAATCTCTTCATATTTCTTAAACTTGGCCCCACCTCCCTCGGCTAAAACTAATCGGGGAAGGTAAGAGAACAGAGCTCTCAACTCTAGTTCCAGAGGTAGCGGCCTGGCTTTGGGCACACCCCAGGTCCCTCCCACTTAAACAACCTTAAACGGACAGCCTGGGGCTGGACCCTCCCTCAACTTCTGCAGAGATAACCAGTCAGAAAGAAAGAAAGCGACTTTCTGGTAAAGTCTCCGCTTACAGGGCGGTCGCTAATGCTAGAGGGCGGCCATTCAGGGTCCCCCCAATTTATGCACCACAAAGTTCTTCATGTTCAGGGGAAATCTGTTTCCTGAACAGAAATCTTCCAACCCCACCGCCCCGCCCACTGGAGTTCTGGCTCCTCGGGCTACACTAAACGCCTCCAGCAGCCGCGGTGCGGGCCCCGCCTCCCTGGCTCCAGGTCCGCCTGCAGAGCGGGCCCGGCCGGATGCCCCCTCAGCAAGCCGCTTACTTTTCGTGATGGCCGCGGTCAGTGTGGTCTTGCCGTGGTCCACATGGCCGATGGTACCCACGTTCACATGGGGCTTGTCGCGCACATAGGTCTTCTTGGCCTCCACGGCCAGGCCGCGGCACAAGAGGGTCAGTGCCGGGGCCGTCAGCGGCCGCAACAGGCCCTGCAGCAGTGGGGTCGGGCCGGCGCCGAGACCTGCCGGGGAGAGGCGAGGCGTGGAATCAGGGCGCGGGTCGGAGCTCGGCCACTCCCGACAACCCCCCCGTGTCCCCGGACCCCCAAGTGTCATCGCCCTCCCGCCCCCTCACCGCTGAAGAGGGGCGTCGCGCGCAGCAAGGTGGTGACGGCCATTGTGGTCGTACTCACGCCCCGAGTACCGCTGCGAGGTACCCGATGCCCGCGCGTGCAGAGAGGGCAATTGCGACTGGAGGTTACTTCCGGCGGAAGTGAGGACCAAGAGGGCAAATCCGGGCACCTCTAGCCACCAATTTTTATGGTCATCTCCGCCGACTTCCGGGCGCGGGCCGGAAGACGTCAAGGAAGGTAAATACTGGAGCGCGGGGGCGGGGAAGGATGGAGGTCTCCACACCCACTCAGGCCCCGCGGGAGGAGGGAGCACGCAGTTCTCCCGGTGCCGCCAGGGGGCGATGTGAACGTCCCATGATGCACCAGCGCCCGGAAGACCTGTGGACTCGGGGGTTCCCGAGCAGCGGGCTGCGTTTGTGCTTAGGTTTAGGGAGGAGTGAGGTCCGGGTAGTCGGGGTCGGGAGGGCGGCTCCCGGCCTCCGCAAGGCAGAGGCAGCAGAGGCGGCTGAAGCGCGGACTGCTCAGGGACCGTCACGGACTCGAATCCCGGGAGTCCGACCCACTGCGCAGGTCTGTCGAGCGGGAGGTGGGACAAGGCCCTGCCGCCAGGCTGAGGAAGAGGGTCCTAGGCGCCTTTCGGGGGTGGGGCTCAGGTAAGACCCATCTCAATGCTGAGCCTTTGTTTTTTCTATCTGTAAAATGGGATTAAGTAGTAATATCTACCGCATGGCGAGACCCTGCTCTGGGAATGAATGAGCTGGAGAAAAAGCAGGAGTGGGGTCCTGAGGCCTCCTGGTCGCACAGTCTTTAAACCTCAAATATCTGCCCTCCTAGCCCACAGCCTGCGGGGACAGCCGAAGCGTTGCCATTCACCCCTGTCACACTTCAGCAGTCCAAGATATAATTCCCTTGTTGATTGCCTCACCCACCCACCCAGTTTTACTGATGATACCAAGGGTGCGGGACCAGCCTCAAGTACCATTAAGAGCAACTTGAGCCCAGCTGGCCTGGCGGGGTGGTTGATCATTGACCTATGAACCAGGTGTGGACGAAAGGGGCCACATGCAAACCTGACATGCTCAGGGAAGGCCTGCAAGAAGGTCTTGCAAACTCAGAAACCTAAAGTAACCACAAAGGATAGTCTGAAAATAAACTTTAACTAAAAGCAGTGATGGTGGGTGCTTACATCCTAGGCCCGTATCTTCACTGACGAGGTCAACCTTTACCTTAACTGAGCCTATCTGTCTTTTTGCATCTATAATAACATACCCTTGAAATGTTTGGGTAACTTGTAACTTCCCTTTTTCCAGACCCCTTGGGGCGCAACCTAATGTGCCTGGGCACCAGGACAGATACCACAAATTCCTTCATTATTATGTTAATTGTTCCTGCACCCACCTAAGTATGTGTCTATCATTTTACTTTTTATCAAATCCCAGGGATTTCCCTGCTCTGCTTCCTCTCTAGTCTATCACCAGTGGATTTCATATAACCCACCTACATCCCTTCCTTTGATTGCAATCTATATATATAAAAGCCTAAGCAACCAGCCGGTAGCTATGATGCACACTGACCACCAGCGGGCAGATGCTCAATGCAGGAGCGGAAACCACAGGCATGGAAACATGGAACAGGCTGATGAATCTCAGAGGGAAGTGGGTGGGGAGAGGGCGGAAAGAGATTAACCAAAGATCTTATATGCATATTAGAGGCCTGGCCTGTGCCCTCTCACAATCCGGGACCCCTCGGGGGATGTCAGAGAGCCGGTTTCAGCCCGATCCCTGCAGGCCAGGCTGACGGACCTGTGCTTAGGCTTTTATATATATAGACTAGAGGCCTGGTGCACCGATTCTTGAGGGAGGGCGAAGGCCAGGCCAAGGGACCCCACCGGTGCACAAATCCGTGCACCGGGCCTCTAAGTGTATAAATACAGATGTAACCCGCCATTCTCCAGAGCATTACTAGTATCTCAATCCATTGAGGTTCTGCTTCCCAGCAATTGTTGACAGTCAGTTTGGCTCAAACTCACAGAAATTCTTTACAGGTTTGAATGTTTTTATGTTAACACAAATAACAGTTGGACTCCCGGTGGGGGTTTGTTCCCTGTAGGGGCACATGCCAGGTTGCAGGCTCCATCCCCAGTGTGGGGTGTTCAGGGGTCCAGCCGATTGGTGATACTCTCTCGTCACTGATATTTCTATCTCTCCCGTCCTCTCTGAAATCAATAAAAATACATTTAAAAAAAGAGAGAGCAGCTTGAGTCTTTCTTATTCCTGTTTGTCCCCAGCAGCTAACACAGGGTGGGGCACCCAGTGAGTGCTCAGTAGATGTCTGTTAAATGAATGAATGAGTTCAAGGAGAGTACTAGAGTACTAGTATATAACCTTTAACTTTCACATCCCCCATCTCATCCCCCTGGGATGATAATAGCAGCTGCTTATTTTTAACCCTGGTTAATGTTTCCAAAATTCATCAGATCCTAGGACTCAATTAACAACGTTTCAAAAAGATTTCCTATAAATTATGATCAGTGGGGTCTGGGCACAGAAAGGGAAACCATATTTATTTATTACACACACACCCTTCTTAAGCTCAGTGTTACCCTGTGTGGTAGTGAGAGAAGTTAGCTTGAATGCAGGCAGATAGGGCAGGGGTCCAGTGTGAAACAAAGGCAAGTGGAACATAGGCAGGGACAGACATGGCAGTTTGAGCAAGCCTGATCACAAAAACCAACCATGCTGAAAAAAATAGAACGTTTTTGGACACAGAACGGGAGGCATGGGAAACCAAGGGAGAGCCTGCAGCAAAAAAAGTGTACAAATACATAGAAACAGAGCAAGTTCAGGTCCATTGCTGGGCCTGAACAATGGAATCAATCAGGTGGTGACACAGGTAGATATAAAGCAGGCTCGTAGCAAATATATACCCCTGGACTACAAGACTTTACAGGCAGCCGTTATTGGGCCCTCCTCCCCATGCGAGGAGTCTAAATCTACTTGTATTAAGTTTTCCATACTTTTGCTTAAATCTTCTGGTCCTTGGAGCTCATTCTTCAGTATTGAGAGACAGAACCCCGGGGAAAAACCCTCAACTCACTATTCCGGTTATCAGCAGGAGCTGGTATTGCCCCCATTTTACAGGTGAAAAAACAGCACCAGGGTGATTAAGGAACCCAATAGAACTAAACCCCAAAGTGTGCACTTAACTACTGCACTGTACTATATATGCGTCATCCTATATAATAAAAGGGTAATAAGCAAATCGACCGAACTGCAGAAAGACCGATCACTTTGTGTGTGTTTTTGTTTTGTTTTGTTTTTAACTTTTTTTTTCCTTTTTTTTATTAAGGTATTATATGTGTACATATCTTAACATTGCCCCCCCGCCCCCACTCCCATACATGCCCTCACCCCCCAGTGTCTTGCGTCCATTGGTTATGCTTATATGCATGCATACAAGTCCTTCGGTTGATCTCTTATCTCTCCCACCTCTCCCTAACCTTCCCGCTGTATTTTGACAGTCTGTTTGATGCTTTACTGTCTCTGTATCTATCCTTTTGTTCATCAGTTTATAATGTTCTTTATTATCCATAAATGAGTGAGATCATGTGGTATTTTTCTTTCATTGACTGGCTTATTTCACTTAGCATAATGTTCTCCAATCCCATCCAGGTTGCTGCAAATGGTAAGAATTCCTTCTTTTTTATGGCAGCATAGTATTCCATTGTGTAGATGTACCATAGTTTTCTGATCCAGTCATCTGCTGATGGGCACCTAGGCTGTTTCCAAATCTTAGCTATTGTAAATGGGTATGGTTTTCTTTCCGAAGTGTTGCTAAAGTCCTACAATTGGGTCCTCTCTGAGGGGGCATGGCTAGGCCCTGGGGGGCGTGGCTGGATTCTTAGGCGGGACTGTGCCAGCTTAAAGCTTGGCTGCAGCGGTTCAGAATACGGTTGGCTGTTACTCGAAGAGGTATGGAGCGGTGTGCTTTCCTCAACGGCATGTGCTCTTCCCGGGGATGCGGGTGTCGTCAGCAGCGCCAGGGCCCAGCTGAGACGGCGGCCCGGGCCCCGGCCCGGCAGAGAAGCATGTGGAGGCGGACGCGGCAGCGCTGTGCTGTGCGGCGAGCCCCATGCCGCCCTCGCCGCCCCCGCACTGCTCGCTGCAGGACCCGCCGGTGGAGATGCTAGTGGAGATCTTCGCCTCGCTCCCCGGCACCGACCTGCCCAGCCTGGCCCAGGCCTGCACCAAATTCCACAGCATCCTGCACACCCACAGCATCTGGAGACGGCGCTGCCGGGAGGAGTATGGAGTTTGTGAAAACTTTAAGAACCTGGAGGTGATGGGCATGTCTTGCCGAGAAGTCTATACGAAGCTGCTCCACCCATACAGAAACATTTTGGATTGTGGCAGCTAGGTACTGAGTCCCATAGAGAACTGCTGAATGTAGCGGTGGACGGCTTATGCATTACTGGTTGGAAGTACCTGCCTCCCCATAACCTCCATGTGGATGGCCCAATGCAATTGAAGCCCTCGTTTAGAATTCGCCTGATGGAGAGGAAATTAGCCACGGTGGAGTGCATGGAAGGCTACAGTAGGCCCCACAGCTGCCACATGCAGATTCAGAAGGCTGGGTTCACCACCAAGTGCAACCACAGGATGTCTGGGTGTATCCAAAAGCATTTACCAAAGTGGGTGAGTGAAACAAGGAAGACCGATCACTTTGATGCACACTGACCACTAGGGGGCAGATGCTCAATGCAGGAGCTGCCCCCTGGTGGTCAGTGCGCTCTCACAGGGAGTGCTGCTCAGCCAGAAGCCCAGAAGCCAGGCTCATGGCTGGCGAGTTCAGCAGCAGTGGTGGGAGCCTCTCCCTCCTCTGCGGCAGCGCTAAGGATGTCTGATTGCCAGCTTAGGGGGGGCGGGCCTAAGCCATCAGTTGGACATCCCCTGAGGGCTCCCAGAATGCAGACTGCGGAGAGGGCGCAGGCTGGGCTGAAGGACCTCCCCTCCCCCCGAGTGCATGAATGCCCTGCACCGGGCCTCTAGTTTTAATGATAAAATGAGGAACTTGCTAAGACTTATGTCCTGAATCTCCTTAGGAAGGGGCTGGTACACTATAAAAAAGCGTGTGTGTTTTTTGTTGTTGTTGTTCCTCAGTCACTCCACTCCTGGAAATCTACCCTATGATACTATTGACCACTATTGGGTTGTGAGATTTTTGGGGGATGGTAAACTTCTTAAAGAAATAATACTTTCCTTTTTAGTGTTGCTGTATCAATTTTAATGTGTATTTGCTTGAAAAACAGACTGACAAGTAAATACTGTTAAAAATGAATCACAACAAAACAACAAGAAAGCCCACTGCATGGGAGAACATATTTGCCAATGTTTTCTCCGATAAGGGTTTAATCTCCAAAATTTACAGAGAACTCATACAACTTAACAAAAGGAAGATAAACAATTCAATCAAAAAATGGGCAAAGGATCTAAATAGACACTTTTTGAAAGAGGACACACAGAAGGCCCAAAGACATGAAAACATGCTCAAAGTCACTAATCATCCAAGAGATGCAAATCAAAACAACAATGAGGTACCGTCTCACACCTGTCAGAATGGCTATCATCAACAAATCAACAAATGACAAGTGCTGGCGAGGATGCGGAGAAAAAGGAACCCTCGTGCACTGCTGGTGGGAATGCAGACTGGTGCAGCCACTGTGGAGAACAGTATGGAGTTTCCTCAAAAAGTTAAAAATGGAACTCCCATTTGACCCAGTGATCCCACTTCTAGGAATATATCCCAAGAAACCAGAAACACCAATCAGAAAGGATATATGCACCCCTATGTTCATAGCAGCACAATTTATAATAGATAAGACTTGGAAACAGCCTAAGTGCCCATCAGCAGATGAGTGGATTAAAAAACTTTGGTACATCTACACAATGGAATACTATGTCGCTATAAAAAAGAAGGAACTTTTACCATTTGCAACAACATGGATGGAACTGGAGAGCATTATGCTAAGCGAAATAAAGCCAGTCAGAGAAAGATAAATATCACATGATCTCACTCATATGTGGGATATAATGATCAACATAATGTGATGAACAAGAATAGATCCAGAGACAAATGGTTGGGGAAAGGGGTTAGAGAGCAACCAAAGGACTTGTAAGCATGCATATTAGCATAACCAATGGACACAGACACTGGGGCAGTGGGGGCTTGCCTGGAGTGGGAATGGCTTGGGAGGGGGTCAATTGGGGGAAAAGGAGACTTATGTAAAACTTTAGATAATAAAATAAATATATATATATATATATATATATATATATATATATATATACACACACACACATATATACATGTATATATATACTGTATATAAAAGCCTAAGCCAGTGATGGGCAACCTTTTGAGCTTGGTGTGTCAAACTTCGCCAAAAAACTGAGCATAACTCGGGTAGTGTGTCACTTTGAGGGAAAAACATTATTTCGCGATATTTATAGTTTAAATAACATAAATGTATAATTGTTATATATAATTGTATTTAATAAACAAAAAAACTAAATATTTAACTTACCTGCTTAGTGACTTTGTTCATCCGTCAGTCGGTTTCTTTTGTTGGTCTTGATATTATTTAGCTTGTGTGGGGTGCCGTGAACTAAGATAAGTGAGGGGGAGGGGGAATTCTTTAACTAACCTGCCTATTAGTGACTTTTTTGTTGCTGAATTTCATTGGCTAAATCTTCAATTGAAGGTTGGTATTTTGTACGCTTCAGGCCCAAGCAAGCGCTACTAACTTCATCTGTCAATCTGTTTCTTTTGTTGGTTTTGATATTATTTAACACTGAGAATAAGGCCTCACAAAAGTATGTAGAGGGAAAAATTGTGAGTAAAGCCATTGCTATATTTTTCAGGGTGCTAAAAGTGTCTGGTAGTCGGTTCCAGGCACTCCAAATTTCCTGTTCGTAGTGGCACTCCTCTTGATTCTCCAAGCTTTGACCTCAAGTCGACAAACACCTGAGCCCAGATACTCCAAGCTTTGACCCCAAGTCGACAAACACCTGAGCCCAGATACTCCAAGCTTTGACCTCAAGTCGACAAACACCTGAGCCCAGATACTGTCTTGAAATTCTGCAAGTTGCATCTCCAAATCATCAATTTGCATCCATTGGAAACCATTTAATTCCAAACTACTGTAGACTACTACATCAGGATACTTAATTATTTTCATGGTCTGTTCTAGACTTCTAAATTGACTAAATCTATCACTAAACTGATCAAGTAATGAGTCTAAAACATGCTGGTACTTCATATGCAAGAGTTCCATTTCATTTTGTACAGCTGCACTGGCCTTCTCAAAATACTTTGTTACTCGAGGAAAATACTTATAAGTTTTAGTTTCTACATCTCGCTTGAAAATTTTAACTTTACTTTCAAAAGCTTTTATGTATCCAAACATAACGTCAATACTTTTGCCAAAACCGGTTTGGCTCAGTGGATAGAGCGTTGGCCTGTGGACTGAAAGGTCCCAGGTTCGATTCCGGTCAGGGGCATGTACCTTGGTTTCGGGCACATCCCCAGTAGGGGGTGTGCAAGAGGCAGCTGATCGATGATTCTCTCTCATCGATGTTTCTAACTCTCTATCCCTCACTCTTCCTCTCTGTAAAAAATCAATAAAATATATTAAAAAAAAATACTTTTGCCAAAACCTTGTAACTTTAAGTTCAGTTCATTAATATGAACAGAGAGATCTGTAAAAAACATTTATTGATTTTAGAGAGGAAGGGAGAGGGAGAGTGAGAAATATCAACGATGAGAGGGAATCATTGATTGGCTGCCTCCCACATGCCCCCCAATGGGGTTCGCGCCCACAACCTAGGCATGTACCCTGATGGGGAATCGAACGTGACCTCCTGGTTCATAGGTGCCCACTGAGCCAGGCTGGTTTAGCATCCGCTTCTACTCTTATTCTCAATACCTGTCAAACCCATCCTCCCCTCAGCAGCCACATCAGTCTTTAAAATATGGGTGAAAAATTAATCCCCCTTCAATGACTCCTTATGACACTTGGTATAAAAACCAAACTCATACTTGAAATGGATGAACTGTATGGCAGGTAAATTATATCGCAATAAAGCTGTTATTAAAGAATCCAAACTCCTGTGGTCTACAGACCTGAATGATCTGGCCCCTGCCTACCCCCTTGGCCCATCTAGTATGATTTTCCTCTCCCTCCCTCCCAGCCACACTCGCCATCACTCTGTTCTGCAAACATCCCACCATTGTTCCCACCTCAGTGTCTGATGTTTTTTTGTTGTTGTTAATCCTCACCTGAGGATATTTTTCCATTGATCTTTTAGAGAGAGTGGAAGAGAGGGAAAGACAGATGTGAGAGAAACATATTGATTGGTTGCCTCCTGCACCCACCCCGACCAGGGTCTGGGCCAGGGAGGAGCCTGCAACCAAGGTACATGCCCGAATCGAACCTGGAACCCTTTGGTCCGCAGGCTGACACTCTATCCACTGAGCCAAACCGGCTAGGGCTTTGATGTTTTTCCTGTAGCTTTCCCCTTGGCTTGTTCTTTCTCCTCATTCAGGTCCCACCTCTGGTATCTAAAGTAATGCCAGGTCATCCTTTTATCAAGTGTCCCCTTTGATTTTCTTCATTGCACCTAAAGACCCAAAATTATAAAGTTTGCTTGGTGGTGGTTGTTGTTTTCTGTCTCACCAGCTCATGACAATAAGAACTTATTTTTTACTCTTAAGTACAGTGCTGAACAGGTGAAGAAGTATTTGTTGAAGGAATTATGTGTTGAATCATTTCAGTTGAGCATTTGTGTTGGGCTTGTTAAATTTTCTGATGTTTTCAATAGAAAGCAAATTTTGTATTCACATTCATTTTAAAAATAAAGATGAGTCACCCTAGCCAGTTTGGCTCGGTGGATAGAGCGTCAGCCTGCCGACTGGAGGGTCCCAGGTTCGATTCCAGTCAAGGGCACATGCCCAGGTTGTGGGCTCGACTCCCAGTAGGGGACATGTAGGAGGCAGCCGATCAATGATTCTCTCTCATCATTCATGTTTCTATTTCTCCCTTCCTCTCTAAAATCAATAAAAATATATTAAAAAAAATAAAATAAAGATGAGTCACTAACTTTTGGAGCCTCTGTTATCTATAACATGAGGATGGAGTGGCAAGGTCAAACTGTATGATTTCTTAGATTTATTGTAACTCTGACTTCTAAAAGGAGGTTGTGATTGAAATGAGTACTGGACTGGCCAGCAACTTAATGGAAAATTGAGGACCAGGACCCAGAGCTTTGTCCTCAGTGTCACTAAACAGACTTTTTGGAAGCTCAAGGCCATCCTTCACTCTTGTCCCTACCAGCCAGCCTGGCAGTGCTTCCTCAGAAACCTCTCTGGACATTCTCCTTGGTACTAACCCCACTGCACCACCCTGGCCAGGTCAGCATCAGCTCTCCCAGACACTGCAACAGTCTCCTCTCTGCTTCCAGCCCCCAAACCCCAGGCCCATACTGGACCTGGATGCCCTTCCAAACACAGAACTTTGATCATACCCATATCACTCAGATGTGACTGGAGACATTCTAATTGAAAACACTTAGTGAACGTCACACAAAAGCTACTGAGGAACAGGCACTTGAGAGGTGGCCTAGGTGGTTCGGCCACACCTGGCTTCCTGGAGGGGAACACACTTTGAAGCCTGAAGCCGGAGGGAAGAAGATGGACAGCAGTGAGGGAGATGGTGTGTGTCGTTCAGAGGCAGAGCCGAAGTAAAGCCCGCGTACTTGAAGCTGTCAAACTGTCCTGACAGAACAAAGTCTGATTTGGAGGGCCAGGAGGTCTAGGCCAAAGCACCAAGGCTGATTTTGACATCCCAGGAAAGAAGACAAAATACAAGAAATCCCCTTCTCTTGGGGTGAGGGTCAGGATGACCTCCAAAAGAATCCCACAAGCAACCACTTCCCTTCAGTCAGACCCTGTTTTTCCTTTAAAGAGCCACCTTCTGCTATGCTCAGCCCACCCCAATCTCAGATGGGCCCATGATCCAGAGTTTACAAATTAGCATAATCTATCCCTCCTGGTTACAAGTATTGGTTCAGGGTTAGTATTCTGTTTCAACCCCAAATGGTGTACTAACGAAGTTCAGTTCTGGCACTAACTGCCCGAAGTTAGCATAGACACAAGTTAAGGGCTCAGTCCTTGACAAGACTGCCCCCACTTCAAATGCCAGCTGCAAGTGGAGTCCCCCAGCCACCTACACTTCTGAACAACTGGCTACAGATCTGAGAGTTTCCCATGACCCCCACTCCGTTTGATATTTGCTAGAACAGCTCAGAATGCAGGAAAGCGCTATGCTTCACGATTACAGTTTTATAACCAAGTCAGGAACAGCCAAATGAAGAGACACCTAGGGTGAGGTCTGGGAGGGTCCAAATACAGAGCGTCCCTCTCCTCATGGAGTCAGCATATCATCCTCCTGGAACATCAATGCATCCACCAACCAGGAAGACCTGGTTGGGCTTCACTGTCCAGGGTATTTATTGGGGCTTCATTATTTAGGCATGATTAATTCAACCATTACCATGTCACTGAACACAATCTCCAGGCCCCCTCCCTTCCCTCCTTGGATGCTGAGCTGGTGCAAAATCCCAACCCTCTTATCACAACGTTGGTCTTTGCGGTGACCAGCCCCCATCCTGAAGATATTCAGGGGCTTTCCATGGGTCACCTAAGGGGCTCATGAATAACAGACACTTGCAGAACTGAGAGAAAGAGACCAAGTTCAAATGGACACTGTTTGAGCTTTTGGCTCTAAGCATGCCTGAAGTCATTCTATCTTTGATTTTTTCAATTTTGTGAACCAACAAACTCCTCCCCACCCCCTTTTTTATGTTCAATCAACCTTAAATTGGAGTTTCCATTGTAGCTGAAAGCATCCTGAGAAGTACATGCCCTCTTACTGAGGAAGACGTGTTTCTCACTTCCTTATTCATATCTGGGCTTAACCTGGGCCCTGGATCCCATCCTTCCCACCTTCCCCAAAACTCATTACCATCCTTTCTACTGGCTCCTTTCTCCTTAGACTTGGACATAATTAGGTCTTCCTTGGGATATAAACAGGCAAATCTCTTCTTCCCTTTCAAACTACAACCCACCGTATCTTTCCTCCCCTTTTTGGTCACACTGAGACAGTTCTCCACATCCCTCCTTCCACTTATTCACCTTCCATTTGTTCTTCAATCCTCTACCATTTGGCTTCTGCTTCCACCACTTCCCTAAAATTATTCTCACCAAGGTCACTCAGCAATGGTAGTCATTATAGAAGACAACAGCAGTATTATGGATCTCTGTTTATCATTTGTTTTTGCCCATCTCCCCCCCCCCCCCATATACACTCTATACTCCCACATCCCCTGCACCCCCTGGTCTTTGGTGTGTGGTTTCTAACAGAACTTCCAGGTGGTTTTTCTTTTCTTTTTTTGTTTGAGGAATGTTGGAGGCTTTGCCTTGGAATTGACATCTCCCAGGGGCAACCCTTGGTCAACAGCTAAGGGGTGTTGGTATATGTAAGGCCCACTTCCCTCATTTCCTGACAAATCTGAGGCATAACTTGACATCCAAAGCTCCCTTGTGGTGAAGCTGCCTGAGATTACCTGCTTGCTTGGTTTCCTCTCCTGCTTTCCCCACTCCCTTACTGGTTTCTTCTCGTAGCACTTTTTAAATAAATCATCTGCACACAAATCCTCATCTCAGGGTCTGCTTCTGGGAAACCTGTTCCAAGACATCATCTCTGCGTATTTTTTACTCCTCTTTCTTTGTCTCGTTCCCCGGAATTAGGCTCTGGCCCTCCTCTTTCTACATATATTACTTGGACAATGTCATTCATATCTGTGGTTTCAACCACTATCATGTCTGATCGTGTGCAGTTCAGACCATCGGTCCATCTCTGCTGAAGAGCTAGCTCCACTTGGTTGGCCACAGACTCCTCCTGTGCTAATACAGTAGTCACAAGCCACATGTTCTTTGTGACCAGCAGTTAAACAGGCATGAGCAGGGCAAGGGCAAGGGGCCAGGGGCAGGTCACCAGGGTGGAAAGCCCCAGGTGCCCAACAATAGACAATTAAAGGGTGGGACCCTGCTCCCACGATGACTTTTCCTCCCCTCGCATATCTCTCGTCATGAGGTTTGGACCCTCTAACCTTTGCTCTCTAGAGGTAATATCTATGCCTGAGTTATATTTCAGCTCCAGGCCCAGATAAGCAAAACCAGCCAGGCTGATGTGCTGGCCAATCCATCAGCGGAAACCACAACCCTGGAAGGACACAGCTGGAAAGCTGCTGAAGATCCTACTGAGATCTCCTCCTGGGACCTCCCCTAACATCTCCACCCTCCGACCCTCAGGAAGAGGCCCCTGCGCTGCTAGCCCTGCCTCCCCGCTCCGCCCCATTAGCCTCCTCACTCCCAAGCTCCAAGGGCCCTCCCTTTACCTTCATAGCTTATTTCCTCAGCCCATTTCTTCTAGTAATTACTTCTACACTCACATCTTTACCAAATAAATGTTATCTTCGCTCTGAATTCTTTCCTAGCCAGAACCCAAGTGCCAAGGTTGCTGAACCCAGGTTTGGTCTGACCCCACTGGACAGACACCTGGTGCCATTCCCACGGCCTAGAACACTCAGTCACACTAGCTACATTCCAAGGGCTCAATGGCCACATGTAGCTAATGGTTACCACATTGGACAGTGCCAATATAGGACATTTCACTCATTGCAGAAAGTTTTATTGGACAGCTTAGACACATTTCCAAGTTTAACCTCATCACCAGCCCCTTGCTTTCCTTGTATTCCTCCACTATCAGACCGGGTCCTAGACAATGACGAGCCAACTACAGAGAAAGTGTGTGTCCAGGTACCAGGGAGGAAGATGACCACAGAACTAAAATCGTTTTCATTGATATTTCTCTGATCTGGGGAGATGGGTGGACAAAGATGGAAACATTAACAGAAGCTATCTGTCAGCTGATGTTTGGTTAGAGCAGAGGCTGGGGGGACCAAGGCTGGCTAGGCCACAATGAACTTTTCCAACTGCATCAGGCAGCCTCAGCCTTGCACATTCTCGTGTGAGTTAAGGCATTTACCCATCGCCAAACTCTCGGGTCAATTGCCTCTGTATTCCAGGATGAGCACTGAATCCAAACCAATAAGCTAAAGTCAGTTCTGGAAATATTGCAGATCTCAGAAAAGAGGCATGCTCCTACTGGAGTTGCTAAGCTATTAGGACTTAACGTTTGGCGCTATGGAAAGCCATTTTGCCGCCGAGAGGAGAGCCTGCCTAGAGCGAAGCCAACTGCGTGGGAAAGCCCAAGAGCCTCGAGAAGGCGAACCACAGGTTCCTGGTATCTTTCGGCCTCTTTATTGGGTAGTCCTCAAGAAGCTGAGCCTACTCTGGGATTTCCGATTGCTTGATCAAATAGGTTCCCTTATTGCTTAGGCAAGCTGGGGTTGGTCAAAGAGAACCTGGACTGAGAGAGGTCTCTTTGTGCTCCATTTAAACTATCCTCTCTACACCTTAATGATTCTCAATTTCTGTATCTGGCCGTGATGGCTCTCCTGAGCTCCAGCCTGTGCGTCCACCTGCCTCCTGAAGGCCCCAAACACGCCCCAAACCGACATTATTTCTGGTTCTCTCCCCCATCCCTGCCTTTATTTCCCAACCCGGAGACGGAGCCTCGTCCAAGCTCTAGTCCGTTTCCTCAGAGAAGCCGAGGTCGCAAGTTCAGGCTCCGCCTCCTCGCGGGGCCTGACCAAGGTCACCCCCATCTCCCCGGGGCCGGTTCCTCGGGGGCGGCTGCCGCGCGGGCCTTGGAAAGGCCGCTCAGCTCGCCGGCTGCCGGCCGGCGCCCACTCGAGCCTGCAGCAGGCCTCGCGACTCCACCCGCTAGATGGCTTCCCCGGGGCTGACTGCTCTCCGCGGTCCCGAACCCCTCTGCGGGCCGCCCCCCGCCCCGCGGCCGCCGGGCCCCCGCGGCCCCCGGGCGCGCACCTGCCCCGCCGCCAGGGCGGAGGGAGTGGGAGGAGGGCGGAAGTGAGCGTGAAGGTGCCCTTCCCTCCCCGCTCTTCTCTATGGTCGCTTCCTCCGGTGACGGGAAGGGGGTCCCGGAGCCTGCGCAGAGCCGGGCTGGGAGGCCGTCGCGGGGTGGGGGGAGGGGCAGGGAGCGGGAGCCGCCGCCGCCGCCGGAGCTAACCGCGGGGACCGAGATGCAGGTGGGACCGGAACCGGAACCCCCCTCTCCAAGTCCTCCTTTCCTCTCCGCGACCCGGCTGGCGCCTCCGAGAAGCCCTGGGTGGGAGCGGGCGTGGGGGCCCCCGAGGCAGGGGGGCGCTCGGCGCGGAGAGTGCAGGAGGCGGGGTGGCCCCCAGGAGACTGCGGCCCCAGGGCATGGGTGGGTAGAGGGGGTCCGGGGAGTCGGGTCGGGTCGGTGGGCTGCAGCGGGCCCGGAGGTCCGAGCCAGGAGCGGAGCCTGCACCCGCCACCACCCGCCCTTCGGGGAATATCAGAACTGAGCCAAGAGGCAGGTGCACCGGGCAGATGGGTCTGAGTCCTGTTTGACAGAAGAGAAACTGAGTCACCAGCTCAGGAGCCGCAGGGTCAGCGGGCCTGAGGGCGCTGGGTCAGCCTGTGGCGCGGCGGGTGGGGTGGGCCTGTGAGCGGCGGTGGCCTCTGCCTGGAGATCGGTTTCTCTTCTGTGTCCGCACCTCTTGGCGCGGGTCCCCTGTGCTCCGTGACTCTGGCATCTCCTGGCTTCGCGTTGGTTCGGGATGGTCCCTGTGCTTGGAGCCATCGGAGTGTGTAGGGCCTAGGCCAAGGAGGGAGGGGAGGGGGTGCTGACTGTGGGTCTGAATAGGAGTCTGAGGTTTTGGGGAGACTTTCCTAAGCTGCCTTCACCCCAGTCCTGGTGCCAGTCATTGTCCAGTGTAATATGGGGGAGGAGCACTAAATTCCATGTCCAGCTCTGCCATTTGCTAGTTGTAAGACCTCGGGAAATCTCTTCCTTCTCTTAATTTCTCTTTTAGAAGATTGGAGCCCATAAAGATAGCAATAATGGTAGTCATTCATTTTGTGCTTACTTTGTGCCAAGCACTGATGTGTTCCACTTAATTCTCCCGATAGATACAAAAACTGAAGCTCAGAGAGGACATATAATTTGTTCAAGATCACACGGCTAATAGGTGTCCGACTGGATTTCATCCCAAGTCTGACTCCATAACCCATGGCCTTAACCAGCAGACTAGCCAGCCTTTAGGGCACCCTCCCCAGTGAGAGAAGAGGGAGGGGAGAAGTCCGAGGGCCCCCGCTCCCTGTTTTATTTCGTTGGTGGCCAGCAAAGACTTGCCCTGACCCAGCCTCGTAGCCTTTCCTCACCTGGTGCTGCTGCCGCTGAGCTCCAGACTGAAGGAGCAGCAAAGAAGTGGGCTGTGACCATTCCAAGCCTTCTTCACACAGGGCTTGGGTGCTGGGCCCCGGGGGCAGCTTTCAAGACAATTGCTGTTTCAATCCATCATCCATCCGTCCTCCTCAATGAGCAGCCTCCCTAAGAGCTGGACCTCGGGATACGTGAGGCAGGGTCTCTGAGCTCTGTAGGCCTAGCTCCTCTGAGAACTGGGGCAGTGAGCGGCTATGACTGAGGTTGGTCCAGCGAGTCCCTGAAACTTGTGAGCTTCAGTCTCCTCATCTGTGATAGAGGTGATTAAAATCTCCCACAGGGAAAGGTAAGAACGGCACTTGCGAAGCCCGTGATGAACATCGAAGGGTCTGTGGTAGAGAAGGAGAAGGGAGATGACGTTGTAGAGGAAGGTGCTCCACAGCCCTTTATCACTCCCGGAACCAAAGCCTGGGAAAGCGGGTTGGGAAGGCAGCAGGGTGGGTGCAGCTAGACGTTGGGGAGCTGGTTGCCTGGGGCTTGTGGGGTGCGAGGGTCTTGGAAAGGGTCGGGAAGCAGTTGATGTTCTTCCCCATTGCTCTCTGATGAGTCTAGACCGGAGTGGGGAGTCTGGCTCGGGTGGGACTCTGCCCCCAGTCCCACCTCAGCAGTGACTCGGTGTATGTGCCTCTCTTTCTTCTGCAGCTGCTGCCGCTCACCCCGTGTCTTCTGGCCGCTTCCCTCTTTGCCGCCCCTCCCCACAGGCTCCCCCTCTCCACCTCCTGGGGACCATCATGAATGGTGCCCCTTCCCTGGAGGACGGGGCCTTCCCCTCTCCTCCTCCCTTGCCACCACCCCCTCCCCCTAGTTGGCGGGAGTTCTGTGAGTCCCATGCCCGGGCCGCTGCCCTGGATTTTGCCCGCCGTTTCCGCCTGTACCTGGCCTCCCACCCCCAATATGCAGGGCCCGGGGCCGAGGCTGCCTTCTCCCGCCGTTTTGCTGAGCTCTTCCTGCAGCATTTTGAAGCTGAGGTGGCCCGGGCCTCTGGTTCCCTCTCACCACCCATCCTGGCTCCTCTGAGTCCTGGTGTGGAGAGCCCACCACATGACCTGTCCCTTGAGAGCTGCAGGGTGGGCGGGCCTCTGGCTGTGCTGGGCCCTTCTCGATCATCTGAGGACCTGGCCGGCCCCCTCCCTTCCTCGGTCTCTTCCTCTTCTACAACCTCCTCCTCGAAGCCGAAGCTAAAGAAACGCTTCTCCCTCCGTTCAGTGGGCCGCTCCGTCCGAGGTTCAGTCCGGGGCATCCTGCAGTGGCGGGGCACCGTTGACCCTCCCTCCCCCGCTGGGCCCCTGGAGACCTCGTCAGGCCCCCCAGTGTTAGGTGGCAACAGCAACTCCAACTCCTCTGGTGGGGCTGGGACCATTGGCAGGGGCCTGGTTAGTGATGGAACATCCCCGGGGGACAGATGGACTCACCGTTTTGAGAGGCTGAGACTCAGTCGGGGAGGAGGGACCTTGAAGGATGGAGCAGGGATGGTGCAGAGGGAAGAGCTGCTGAGTTTCATGGGGGCTGAAGAGGCAGCCCCTGACCCAGCTGGAGTGGGCCGGGGAGGAGGGGCAGCTGGGCCTGCCTCAGGGGGAGGAGGGCAACCTCAGTGGCAGAAGTGTCGCTTACTGCTTCGAAGTGAAGGAGAAGGAGGAGGAGGAAGTCGCCTGGAGTTCTTTGTACCACCCAAGGTGAGACCCAAAGAAGGGGGGTGACTGGGTGAGCTGCCAAAGTGGTAATAGTCCACATACATAGCTTGGCTTACTTTGTTTTTTGTTTGTTTGTTTGTCTTTTATATTTTAATTGATTTCAGAGAGGGAGAGAGAGGTAGAAACATCGATGATGAGAGAGAATCATGGATCAGCTGCCTCCTGCATGCCCCCTACTGGGGATCAAGCCCACAAACGAGGCATGTGCCCTGACCCAGAATCCAACCGTGACCCTGGTTCACAGGTTGATGCTCAACCACTGAGCCAGACCTGCCAGCCTTTGGTTTTCAAAGCTAGCTCCTGACTCTGAGCTAGTAGCTGTGAGCAGGACTGAAAGAGTAGTGTTACTCCTTTTTGTCTAATCCCCTTAGGGTGTAGAAGGGAAGATGAATCTGGGGGGAAGGGAAAGACGGTCTTTACCACCAAAGGTCTGGATCTTGTTCTCTTCCAACCTAGGCATCTCGGCCGCGGCTCAGCATCCCCTGCTCTACCATCACGGATGTGCGGGCGACCACAGCCCTGGAGATGCCTGACCGAGAGAACACGTTTGTGGTTAAGGTGGGAGCCGTGAGCCCCCCTGCCCCCTTGGAACACTCCTGTCGGGGAGAAAGCGTTCAGTACATAAGAGCAAGGGGCATTGGTGGAAGGAGGTGCATGCACGTCAGGTTCCTTGAGCGTAGGTCCCTGAAGCTACAGCTTTGCTGGGAGCAGGGGAGAGAGGCCGGATGTTTTTGTTCTCAGTAGGGGTGCCTTAAGGCCTTAGGAACTGGCAGTGCCGATGGACCTCCTCTTGTCCCATAGGTGGAAGGCTCCTCCGAGTATATCCTGGAGACAGCTGATGTTCTACATGTGAAGGCCTGGGTGTCTGACATCCAAGAATGCCTGAGCCCGGGGTGAGGAACCTCACTGTGCACTGAGGAAACCCGGGCTGGGGTGGGAGCAGCCTGGCCTCTCCCCTGGTGACATTCCTGCCAGCACCATTTCCCTGTCTGCAGGCCCTGCCCTGCTACCAGTCCCCACCCCATGACCCTCCCGCTGGCCCCTGGGACCTCGTTTCTTACAAGAGAGAACACAGACAGCCTGGAGCTGCCCTGCCTGCAGCACTCAGAGAGTCTGCCCAGCCAGGATCTGCTGCTGGGACCCAGCGAGAGCAACGACCGCCTGTCACAGGGTAAGGTGGACCTCGGAGCTGTGAGCCTCAGACTGCCAGGAAAGACCCCCTGCTTTTGGTCACCCCCTTCCTGCCCCTCAGCTGCCCACCCCCACCCACCAAATATTTGTCTTTTGTCCCAGAACATGCTAAGCCACAGTTTGCCATCTAGGACCATCAGCATCACCACTCACACAAGCTCCAAGGAAACCCCTCGCCTGCCTTCCCTGCCCAGCCTTGTCACCTCTCCCGTAAGCCTTGTGCAGACCACCACTCTGGCTGCAGATACAGTTCTCGTCTCCCGGCTTCCAGAACACTTTGTACACATCTTTGTTTTGCTCTTCCTCTGTGTTTCTGTGCATGTGTCAATGATACCAGTCTTCTTTTGACGGTATTTCTTAGCCTGACTAAGCACGTGCATACCCTCACCCACACACATAAGCACAGAGACTGTAAATTTACCTGACCCCAGCTCACCTTTCTAGACTCCACTACACCCTTTCCTCATGACCTGCCATTCTGAGTTTCAGTGTCACAGTGCCTAGCCTAACTATAGGCTGTGTTCGGTGAGTAAAACGAATGATAGACTCTTAAAGCTAGAACAGACCTTACAAGCCATCAGTTCTAATCCCCTCTGTTCTCAGGCAGCTAACACCAAGGAGGAGAAATGGCTTTCCCAATGTCACCTGAGAGTCACTAGCAAAGATGGGCTATGCCAGCTTGATGCCTGAGCTTCTGCGCTCTACCCTGCACACATACTCATCTGAGCGGTGACTGTGTACAACATTCCCGCCTGCCACTCAGCAGACATTCGGGAATGCCCTAGTACCTACCTGGCTCTGTGCCAGGCTTGGGCAAGATGGGGGATGCAGACATGCCTGAAATTAGCTCCTTGCCCTCCATGGGCTCACAATATAGCTGAGCAGACAAGACATCTAAAAAGCAGGACTTTAAAATGGAGAGTTTATGCTTAGTGTTCTCTGAGCAGCACGAGCAAGAAGAAAGTGCCTTGGGAGCTCAGAGGAGGAAGAGAATCAGGGCTAGAAGGAGGATTTTTTTAAAAAACATTTTTTCATTGATTTGAGAGAGAGAGAAATAGAGACAGAAACATCAATGATGACAGGGAATCATTGATTGTCTGCCTCCTGCATGTTGGACCGAGCCCGCAACCCAGGCATGGGCCCCTGACGGGAATCGAACCTGGGACCCTTTGGTCCACAGGCCAACACTCTATCCACTGAGCCAAATTGGCTACGGCATAGAAGGAGGATCTTTGATGCCTCTGAGAGTTGGAGGCTTTGACCTATTGACCAAAAAAAAGGACCCACCCCCCCTCTTTTATTTTGCCAGGGCCTGGGCAGGACCCCCATTTAAAAAAAAATGTTTTTATTGATTTCAGAGAGAGGAAGGGAGAAGGAGAGAGAGAAACATGAATGATGAGAGAGAATCATTGATCGGCCATCTCTTGTATGCCCCCTACTAGGGCTGGAGCCTGCAACTGGACATGTGCCCTGATGGGAATCTATCCATGACCTCCTGGTTCATGGGTCAATGCTCAACCACTGAGCAACACTGGCCGGTCAAGTTGAGACCCCCTTTAAAAAACTTTTTTGTTTGTTTGTTTTGTTAATTCTCACCTGAGGATATTTTTCCATTGATTTTAGAGAGAGTGGAAGGGAAGGGAAGAGACAGAGAGGGAAACATCGATGTGAGAGAGATATATCAATTGGTAGCCTCCCACACACGCCCTGACCAGGGCCAGGGATTGAGCCTGCAACCAAGGTACGTGCCCTTGACTGGAATCGAACCGAGATCCTTCAGTCTGCAAGCTGACACTCTTATCTACTTAGCCAAACCAGCTAGGGCGTGGGACCTTTTTTTAATGCAAAAATATTTGTCTCCATTTCTACTGGCAATTCAAAAGATAGAGGCTCCATGGCCAGTGTGACTTAGTGGTTAGAGCATCAGCCCTCACACCAGTGGGTTAGGGTTTCGATTTCCAGTTAAGGACACATACCTGAATTGCAGGTTTGGTCCTCTGTCCCGGTCCGGGCACGTGCAGGAGGCAGCCAATTGATGTGTCTCTCACATTGATGTTTCTTTCTCCCCTTTCCTCCTTCCCTTCCACTTTCTAAAAATCAATGGAGCCCTCGCCTGTTTGGCTCAGTGGTTAGAGTGTTGGCCTGGGACCGAAGGGTCTCGGGTTTGATTCCTGGTCCAGGGCATGTACCTCGGTTGCAGGTTCCTTAGCCCCGGTGGGGGCACATGCTGGAGGCAACCGATCAATGTCTCTCTCATGTCGATGTTTCTCTCTCTCTCTCTTTCTCTCTCCCTTCCTCCCCGCTCTTCTCTCCTTCCCATCTCCCTCCCTCCCTTCCACTCTCTCTAGAAATTAATGGAAAAAATATTCTAGGGTGAAGATTAAAAAATAATAATAAAAATCCATGGAAAGATATCCTCAGTGAGGATTAACAACAACAACAGAAAAGGTAGAGGCACTTTTGGCTTCTAGGACCTCCTTTCAGTAACTGTAACCCCTGAGCAGTGTATGCAACCTAAGTTAGCCATTGGTGGGAAAATATCAGGATCCCTGCCTGGAGAAGGATCCAACATTTCAGCCAGCTGACCCTGCCAGTCCAGGGAGGACTAGTGGGAGGTGGCCCAGGCAGACCACACCTGTCAAAGAGTAGCTTCTCTCGTCCTAGCTGGTTTGGCTCAATGGATAGAGTGTTCAGACCCTGCGGACTGAAGGGTCCCAAGTTTGATTCCGGGCAAGGGCACATGCCCGGGTTGCTAGCTCGATCCCCAGTAGCGGGTGTGCAGGAGGAAGCTGATCAATGATTCTCTCTCATCCTTGACTTGAGGCCCAGTGCACAAATTCATGCACAGGTGGGGTCTGGCTGGCCCGCCCTGATCAGCCAGGTGGGAGGGGAGGGGCCCCAGGCAGTTGGCTGGCCCCATCCCCTGGTCAAACTCCCAGTCGAAGGGACAATTTGCATATTAGTCTTTTATTAAATAGGATGTTTCTATCTGTCTCTCCCTTCCTCTCTGAAATCAATAAAAATATGTTAAAAAAAAAAAAAAGTAGCTTCTCCAGTTCTCAACTTTGCCTTCCTGTTTTTTTCCAGGGGCATATGGGGGCCTTTCAGACCGCCCTTCAGCATCCATCTCCCCCAGTTCCGCCTCCATTGCTGCCTCCCATTTTGACTCAATGGAACTGCTTCCCCCAGAGTTGCCACCCCGCATCCCCATTGAAGAGGAACCCCCGGCTGGGACAGTTCATCCCCTCTCAGCCCCCTACCCACCCCTGGACACTCCAGAAACAGCCACAGGTACCAGAGGTGTGAGTGTGTCTGTGTGCAGGCATGGTGGCCCACCTCCTGAAACTTGTCCTGGGACCCTGAGGGAGCTGACCAGGGGGAGGGAAGTGACCCAGGAAGGGGAAGCAAGGCTTTTCCCCCAGGATGGGGGAGGCTTCCTTGACACCCAGGTTTCCCTCCCTCTCTCCTTCCTGAAGGGTCATTCCTGTTCCAGGGGGAGTCAGAGGGAGGTGAGGGGGAGCAGCCCCTCTCAGGGTATCCTTGGTTCCACGGGATGCTCTCTCGACTCAAGGCTGCCCAGTTAGTACTGGCCGGAGGCACCGACTCCCATGGTGTTTTCCTGGTACGTCAGAGTGAGACGAGGCGGGGCGAATACGTCCTCACTTTCAACTTCCAGGGCAAGGCCAAGGTGAGTGACCGAGGAAAAGGCCTGTCCTCCGCAGGGAGCTGGCGGGTGGAGCGGGGAACGTTGCCATCGGGGAGATGTGTTCCGTAATTGGCAGGGGCTTGGGCTCCTGCCTCACCTTGCTTATCCTGCCCTCAGCACCTGCGTCTGTCGCTGAATGAGGAGGGTCAGTGCCGGGTCCAGCACCTGTGGTTCCAGTCCATTTTTGATATGCTCAAGCATTTCCGGGTGCACCCCATCCCTCTGGAGTCTGGAGGCCCCAGTGATGTTGTCCTTGGCAGCTATGTTGTGTCCTCCCAGCGGCAGCAGGGTGAGCAGAGCAGGTCTGCAGGGGAGGAGGTGCCCGTGCACCCAAGAAGTGAGGAGGTGTGTGTGCCAGCAAGGTGGGGTGGGGGCCTGTGAAGAGGAGAGGCTTTGTTGGGGAGAACAGGGAGAGAAGGGGTCTGTGTGTTGGGGTTTCAGAGGGAAAAAAGTATGCCGAGGAGGCAGGCAGGCAGAGGGCTCCTGCTGGAGCCGGGAGGACGTGGAGAGTGGGCTGGCGCATTCCCATTCCATCAGACTCCTCTGTTCCATTTGTCTGTCTCCTAGATACACCGCCCGTGTCTTTGCCCTTCCTCATCACCTTGCCTTGGGCCTGCCCTTTTGGGGAATGCTCTGTTCGATCCCCTTCCCTCTTCCCTAATGTTTGATGTCCCTGTCTGATCTCTCCCTTTTCCCCACCCCCACGTCCCATCTGTCCCCACGTTGCCCCTCCCCCCCAGGCCGAGAGCAGGCCGGGAGCCATGCAGGGGTGTGCGAGGGAGATCGATGCTACCCCGATGCCTCCTCCACCCTCATGCCCTTCGGAGCGAGTGACTGTGTGTAAGTGTGGTCCTCCTCTCACCTCCGCCCATGATCCATCTTTCATGGATGGGGGGGTTGCTCAGAAGATGGGATGTGGGGAGATAGCACATGGCTCCTGGGGGGGATAGTGAAGGGGAGGCTGCTGCAAGAGCTTGCCTCCCTCCACAATTAGTCTGTCTTCTTACCATTCCTATCCAGAACCGAACACCTCCCACGACCCACCCCCACCCCCTGAACCCCCCTCGTGGACAGATCCCCCACATCCTGGGGCAGAAGAGGCGTCGGGGATGTCAGAAGTGGCAGCAGCAACAGCCACAGCAGCCAAAGAGAGGCAAGAGAAAGAGAAAGTGGGCAGTGGAGGGATCCAGGAAGAGCTGGTCCCCGTGGTTGAGCTGGTCCCCATGGTTGAATTGGAAGCGGCCATGACACCAGGCATGGAGGTCCAGGGAGGCCCTGGATCTGGTGGGGTCCCTGAAGCCACACCAATGGTGCAGCTCCAGCAGTTACCACTAGGGGGCGATGGAGAAGAAGGGGGCCACCCCAGAGCCATTAATAACCAGTACTCCTTTGTGTGACACCCTACCCCCACCCTTTCTCCACTCTCTTGCTCCTCAGCCCTCAGTTCCTGAGACGGGGGCTGAGCAGGCACCTAGAGGAGCGGTAGGAATCCCCTCCCCATATGCTTCCTTACCCTTGATGGCCAAGGGCATATATGCTGGTACAAGAAGAGGTTCGTTCAAGAGTCCCGTTAACTCCCCAGTTCATACACTACAGGTGCCCGGTCCCCTGGGGAGGGAATTTGGGCTCCTTTACCTCTCCAAGGGGCTCTATGGTCAGCCCCGCCCCTGGGGGCCATTTCCCCATTATCTACCCCCCAGCCCAAGGAGGGGTGAGGGGGAAGGGCTGTCAGTTAATATTAAGGTGGTTGTTGTTGTTGTTTTAAACAAAATGGAGAAGCATAAATAAATAAAAGGGTTTATCTCAGTTCATTGTGGTGACTGTGGCCAGTGTTTGCCGTGGGGGCTGGGACAGGGGGTCAGGAAGGTAGCCCACTCGTGTTGTGAGCCCCAGAGCTGAGCGGCCAGAGGGCTGGTCAGATGAAGTCCCTGTTTCTCCCTAGTCCTGCACTTTCTGTCCATTGCTTCTCGGGATTGTCCTGTGTGTTGAGCGGTAAGTACAGAGCCAAATAGCGCTTCTCGGGGTCTCTGGGCAAGTTCTCTTAATGGGACAGGACAGTGAACAGCAGGATCAACGATCTCCAAGGACCCCTCCTGCCCCGAATTCTTCAGTAAGGTTCCTGCCTTAGGGAGAACGCTGGCAGAGAGGCCGTGGGGCTGTGTTGGGAGAGATTTCACACTCAGTCTGGCTGCCGAGGGGCCCAAGGTCCGGCTGACGCTCCCCCTTCTCGGAGCCAGGCTGGGAGGGGGAGGATAGATGGCAAAGAGCATTGGCTTTGCCTCTCATTTGCTGTTCGCATTCCATCAGACTCCACTCCAGCCCTCAGTATCCTCATCTACAAAATAGGTGGGAGCTACTGACATTGCTCGCTTGACCTGGATAATGTTTCCATTGAATTTCCACATAAAAGTTCAGATTATTGGCTTTTCTTGAAAATCAGATGATCCAGCCTCATGCGGTTGGTCCACCTTCCTCATCTCCATCCCCGCAGACCACTCACATGACGAGCCTGCCCTGTATTGAGTTTGCAACATCTCCCGCCCTCCCTGAGTCCCTCCCACTCCCATCCAAGTCCTCTAGCCCAGGCTCTGCTCTCGGGGCTGCGCTGTGCCCTCCAGTGGAAGGCACCCCTGGGCTGCCCAGCGCGGCGGGTGGTGGGTGCCAACAAGGAGGGGCCAGATTCTGAAGGCTCACCTTTTTTTGTTGTTAATCCTCACCCCACATTGATTTTTAGAGAGTGGAAGGGAGCGGGAGAGAGAAACATTGATGTGAGAGAAACATTGACTGGTTGCCTCTCCCACGTGCCCCAACTGGGGCTGGGAATTGAACCTGCATCCCAGGTACATGCCCTTGATGGAGAATCGAACCCAAGACCTTTCCATGAGAGGACCAATACTCTAACCACTGAGCACACCAGCCATGGCAGACTCCCACCTGTTTTGCTTGGCCCTCTCCCCTCCCCACCTCCATCCAGCACTGCCTCTTATCATTCTGCCTCTCCCTTTTCCTTTCACGCCCCTCAGCCTCTGCCCCCACCTCCTGGCCCTACCCATGCTTATGACCTTGCTATTCTGGGCCTGTCCTGTTGGGAGATGGACAGGAGACAGCTGGGCTCAGGCCACCGGGCTTTGGGCTAGCCGGGGGAAGCCTGCTGGCGCTCCCAGTTCTATCTAAGCCCTGGGACTCCCCCAAACCTTGGCCTTAGGAGACTGGGGATGGAATTGGCCTTGTTAAGGTGAGGATGGTTCGGGGATCTAGGTGCTATGTATTCTAAAAGTGAGATGGTGAGGAAAGACTATGGCGCCCCAGTGTAGGCATTGTGGGGCCGGATCCCCTCCTAATCTAGCAGCAGCTGGTGCTGCGAGGCGCCCCTCCCCGAAACTCTGGCAGCCCTCTGGGCTTGTCTTCTGAAGATGGGTGAGGAGGGTACATGGACCCCTCCTCTACTCCAATATTTGCATGTCTCATCTGGAGGAACCTAAGAGATGATTTCCCTGTAAGCCTTTCTGGATGGTTCAACTTGAGTTCGGAACTGGTCAGGGATTGGCCAGGCTCTATCTCCATATCCTTCAGAATTAGACCTCCCCCATTCTAAGCATCCGAGACAGGAAGGGAGAACCAACTCGCTTGGAGACCCCCAGTGGGAGGAATCCAAGAGAGCGAGCGCCTCATTGCTCAGCCTTCCTCCATCCCTGTTCACACCCTGATGATGATCCTTTTGCGGCTCTTGGCTGGTGGCTTTCCCTCTCTGGCTTCAGTCTCCCCCTCTGGGAAGTGGAGGGAGGTAGAAATGACTAACCTTAAAGGGCCCTGTTGGCAGCAGCATCCTGTAAAGCCTGCCTCCTTTCCTCAGCTCTCAAGTCCTTTGAAGCTGTTTTCGGTCCAGTCTTCTCCCCCTTCTCCATGTTTGGGCATTCCTGCTCCTTTAAGACAGTGCTCCTGTCACTCCTCCAGGTAGTGGTGGGGAGAAGCCAGCCAGCGCCAAAGGCTTGGCAGATGCTGAGCCTGGCTGGCCTAAGAAGGTGGGGGGTGGTGGGCCAGGTGGAGGTGCCTGTCGATGAACACTCACAGCCCCTTGTTTGAGCCCCCTCCCCCTGGTCACAGCAGGATTCTGCCTTGAGGGGGAGTTTGTTGGGACCATGAAGGGGGGGGTGGCACCATGTCCTTAACTCACCCTGGAGCGGGGGGAGGAAGGGATGAGTGTGGGGGACCTAACCCACTCCTGCTGGCCTACCCACTCCCCGAAAGTGGGGCTTCCCTTTCCTTGGCCTCACTGCCTCCTATGCCATTGTGACCCCCACCCCCATTGTCAGGGCCTGAGCACCAGAGAGGGAAGCAGCCAGAACCCAGCAGTAGTCTATAGTCCTCACTGTTCCAGGAAACTGAGGCCTAAAGCAGGGAAGGCCTTGAGGTCAGGGTCATGAGGCTGCTTCCCCTCCCTGACCTTGCACCATGAAGCCTCTCCGCCCTTTCCCCACTCACACCCAGGCTGCCCTCCTGCTCCTCCAGAGCCGGGTGGGGGTCGGGGGCTCAGAGCAGCTGCTTCTCTGAGGAAGCTGACGCCAAGGCCAGCCGCTCAGCAACAGCTTGTGGCTTTGCACCGAGCCCCGGGCCCCCACCCACCTGGCTGCCACATGCCAGCCCCCTGCTGTCCCTTTCCCCCTGCTCCTCAGACTTCCCTCTGACCCTGGCAGCTCTGTCTCTGCCACCCCCAGCTCTGTTCTGTCCTTATTTCCCCTAGACCTGTCCCCCTCAATCTGCCCTCCCCACGCCTTCGGTCCGGAGCCTCTGCTTTATTTACCCAGCTTCCCCAGGCCCCTCTCCTGCTGCCTGGATGCGCTTCTCTCAGGCCTCTTCGCGGGGTGGCCCCGAGCCTGAGCCCAGAGCTGCCTCCCTCCCTGTGAGGACAGATACTTCAGGGCCAGGTGGCTGCAGACACAAGCTGTCTGGGGTCTGCCAGGTAAACCCCTCGGGTTGAAGAGAGCAGTGTGGGACAAAGTAACCCTTATTCCATGACTTGGGGTGACCCCCACCCCCATCCAGAAACATTTATCCCTCCCCCTCTGCCATCAGCACATTCTCTAGCCTCTTGGGTTACCTTGCTGCCTGGGTATCCCATTTTCTTGGGAGGGGATTCACTGTTAGGGATGGGGGGGGCCTGAAGGCTATGTTCCCAGAGGCTTGGTTAGAGCGATGGAGGGGGGAGTTTAGGGGAGAGACAGGCAGTCCTGGCTTTGCTTACCAGGCCTGGACACTAAATCCCTTGTTGATGGCTGCAGCAACCCCTCCCTGGGGTAGGGTTACCATCTTCTGCTCTGTCCCCTGACCCTCTCCCCTCCCGCTTCCCTGTTCCCCTAGAGCCACTTCCTCTGGCCCCCCAAGGATGTTCTCCCCTCCTCAGTCCCCCTAAGGTCGGAGTATCTCTGCTGGCCTTTAAGCAAACGAGGTGAGGAAGGAGACTGGCAGGAGAGACAGGGCCAGGGTGGATGAGACGGGGAGGGGGTGAGGAGAGGGAAAGGTGAAGGACAGAGTAGAAGTGGGCTTCGGGGAAGAACTGGAGGGATGAGTTTGGAATAGGAAATTCAGTGCCACTGAGGAAGTTGAGGCAACTGGGGGAGGGGTCAGCAGCAGAAGACAAGTGAAGTCCCTCCCTCCCCCCTCCCCTGTGGCTGGGCCACCTCAGCTTCCCTCTGAGTGACACCTCGGGCTGCAGCCCCACTGTTCCCCCTCTGTCAGCAGAAATATCTCTCTTCTGACCCCTCCTGCTGGAGCCTCTGCCAGCCAATCCCTGATCTGGGGGAGGGGGGAGCCTGCCCCCCCCACTCCCTCATAAGGACCAGCTGGGGGCTGGGGGGGGGTGGCCAGCTGCTGCAAGTGGGACGGGGGTCAGAGCTTGGTGGAGGGAAGAAAAATCTGGGGGGGGCAGGAGAGAAAAAGGAAGAAACCCAGACAAACAGGCAGGTGAACACACTGAGGAAGGCCCCCCACACGTGGAACCCCCCCAGAAGGAACGCCGCCCCCTGGCCCCCAGGAAGGGAGCACAATGGAGGCTGCACACTCCAAGAGCACAGAAGAATGTCTGGCCTATTTTGGGGTGAGCGAGACTACAGGCCTCACCCCCGACCAAGTGAAGCGGCACATAGAGAAATACGGCCCCAATGGTAAGTGTCCTTTGGAGAGCTGGCAATGCCCCATCGCAGCCCTGCAGCACCCACTCACACGCACACACAGGCGCGCACACTCACACTCGCGTGGGAGCCTCTCCAGGGGACTTAGGGAAGAGCTGGGCCCTGGTCCAATGACTACACGGCGGGTGGGGGGAGAGGATACTGGCAGACAGGGGCCCTGAGACCCGGAGTTGGGAGGTTTTATGGGTGACCTTGGTGAGCCTCAGATGCCCTGTTGATGGCCTGATTCTCCTACCTTAGTCACAGATTCCAGGGTGTGGGGGCATTAGACTGAACCCCAAATGAATATGTCCTTTTTTTTCTTTTCCCTGGGTAGAGCTACCTGCGGAGGAAGGTAAGTTACTGGACTCCCTCTCCCCTCTGTGCCCCACGCCCTCCTCCCTGCCCTCTCCCTGCCCTCTCCTGGGGCAAATACCCCTCCCCAAAGGTTGGAGCTTGGCTGGGGGCAGAAGTTTCCAGGCACTTTCTCCTTGAGGCATCCAGCCCTTGAACAACTGCCCACCACTTGGAGGAAGGAGCCTGTTTTTGGAGCCCTGGCAAGCTCCCTCCGCCCTTCTCTAAGCGCCAAGTGGCCTGCCCATCACCCCAGAGCCTCACAGCTCCAGGCTGGAAGTCAGGGCACTTTCAGTCCCTGGACCCCTGCTTGCACCCGGAGTCCCAGCGGTTCATCCGCCAGACCTGAGCCCGGGGCGCCTCCCCTTGCCTCTCCCCCCAGGGAAGTCCCTGTGGGAGCTGGTAGCAGAGCAGTTTGAAGACCTCCTGGTGCGGATCCTCCTCCTGGCCGCCTGCATTTCCTTTGTAAGTGCGGGAGGGCATGGGGGAGGGCGGGGGTGTGGGTGGGGGATCTGGGGTGCCTGCTGGGTGTTGGCTTGAATCGGAGGCTGCTGTAGTCCAAGCCCTCAGCATCCTATTCTACAGACCAGAACTGAGGGGGTGGGGTGGGACTGGTGTGCGTCCTCCTCTGTCCTTCCCACACCCCGCAGGCAGGTTTTATTTTAAGCTTTAAGGGTGTTCTCAGCCAAAACACTGAAGCTAAGCCATTCCCGAAGCTTCAAGGGCTCTGAAGGCTCGGATTACCCCCGAGCGCAGGGCTCCCCAGCTCAGAGTCTGCTGCCACCCCAGGCACCACTGCTCCCTGCGGCCCGGGGCCCACACGCCATTCCGCCAATCCCCGAGCAGCCTCGGGCCCCTGGCCCGCCCCCTGGCGCTGATAGGGCGAGGCAGACTCCCTCCGAGAGGCGGGAAAGAGCTGCTGGTGCGAGGGTGACCCCTCACCTGCCTCTGGCCTTCCCGCCCCATCGGGGCTGGAGCTCCTGAGACCCCTCCTCACCAGCGTGGCTGACCTTCCCAGGCCCCTCGCAGCCTCAGGGCTGACCCCTCCTCAAGGCCCTGGCACCCACCTTCCCAGCAGTCCACCCCGCATTTGAGAGTTTCTTCCTTAACTTAGTCCCGGATGGAAGAAGGACTCTGTAGGCACACGGCTCCCTGTCCCCCGCTCCTCAGTGGAGGCCTCGCGGGCCCCTGAGCACTAGCTGGCAGGGCCTCCTTCTCCCTTCTCAGATTTGCTCCTTGACATTTGCCTGTGGCTGTCGCCTTTGCCTGGCAGAGGCAACAGCTGGGGTGGGGTGTGTACAGGAGGCGGGTAACTCTATCCCCTCTCCTGCTCCCTCATGAAATCGGAGCTTCCAGCCTTGGCTGGGGGAGGGGTGTGGGTGGGCAGGCGCCGGTGAGGACCACGAGGGTTCTCCTAGGGGTTTGGCTCCCATGGGATGGATGCGGCTGTGGGGGTCGTTGGCCTGGTGTTCCTGAGCTTTGTTTACAAGCCAACAACTCAGTCAGGGAAACCCACAAGCGTCGCTGGTCAGGCCCTGAGCTGTGCGTGTCTGCCCGCCTGCGCCGTGAGCATCAGCAGGGCAGTGCTCGCGTGGCTCGGGCCTGGAGTGTGGAGCCCTACGCCGTGGGCGATGCAGCGCCCCGTGGTCCTGCCGCTTGCTCCTGCACGTGTTCTCACCTCCTTTGCTTTCCTTACCTGTCGGAGGGGCTCCAGCTCGTCATTCTCCCTTTCCCTGCTTCCCAGGTGCTGGCCTGGTTCGAGGAAGGTGAAGAGACCGTCACTGCCTTTGTTGAACCCTTTGTCATCCTCTTGATCCTCATTGCCAATGCCATCGTGGGGGTTTGGCAGGTTAGCCTTGACCCCACCTCACTCCTTCCCATCCTGACACTGAGCAGGAGGCCAGACTCCCCCCCCCCCCCCCCCATCACTTCCCCTGGGCTGGCCTTGTCCTCTGATCCTATTGCTGCATTTGCACACGGGGCGGAGTGTTGGAAAGAGGGGGAGCCTGTTGCTCCTCCTGTCACTGGCTGGCTGTATAGCCCTGGACAAGTTCCTCATCTCTCTGAACCCCAGTTTCCTCATCCATAAAACGGGGCTAGTAGTCCTGCCCCAGAATGGTGAAACGTAACAAGGTGATGAGTGCGGAGGTGCCTGGCCCTGTGCCTGGCGTATAGAAGGAGTTCAGGAAATAATAGTTTGAGTTCTTCTTTCTCTTCCCTTACTACCCTTACTTTTCCTGTCCCCTGCTTCCGGGTTTTCTTTCCTTCTCTTTTCTTTTCTCCCTAAAAGCCCCTTAACTGTGTCGGCCATAAGTGAGTTTCCTCACACACACACTGGGGTTTGTCTACTTCCCTGTGCCAGGAGCCAGGGCTGCAGAGCCTCCCTCCTCCTCTGTGAGATCCCACTGCCCCCAGGACTCTGGCTCCTGCTCCGCCGTCTCTACACTCCACCCCCCAGCCCTCCCCAGGGAGTCCCCCCCCTCCCACAACCTTCCTCCCTCTGATGCTCCTCCTGTCGTCCACCCTGTACCCCAGGAACGTAATGCAGAGAACGCCATTGAGGCCCTGAAGGAATATGAGCCCGAGATGGGGAAAGTCTATCGGGCTGACCGGAAGTCAGTGCAGAGGATCAAGGCTCGGGACATTGTCCCCGGGGACATTGTGGAGGTGGCTGGTGAGTGATGGGATTGAGTGGTCCAGAGCAGGAGGCCTTGGGTTCGAGGCCAAGAAGATGTATATGTTGGGGGCAAGGACTGGTCACTTCCTGATTCTGGGTCCAGGAGGTAGCCAGGGTGGAGGAGTCTTTGCTTCTCCTTCTAGACTCCTCAGGAGGTCACCCCAGGGCACTGTCACCGCAGCACCCCCTCCCTGCGAGAGCCTCACAGGAACAGCCAGTCCTGTCCCTGAGGCTGCAGGCAGACCCCTTTCCCCCGCCTCTCACCCAGTACTTGCAAGCAACAGGTGGAGCCCGGTCCCTGCCAATGGCCCCATCTCCACCCCCTCCCGAGGCCTGGCTCCCCTCCTTCCACCCCCCAAGCTTGGTCAGCCTTAAATCTTGACCTCCCTGTGCCCTTGAGGCCTCAAAGGGGAAGGAGCGAGGGTTGAAGGGAGGAAGGGGGGCCAAAGGCTCAAGCCCCCGACCATGTAAGGGAAACTCGGCCCCAGCCGAGAACACGGGACCTGGGAGGAGAGCTCAAGGAGGGCCCCGCCTCTGTGCGGAGGGACACTTAATGCCCGGCGGGAGGTGGGGGCTGGGTGGCTAAGATTACTGGGATTCTGCCCCCTTCAGCGGTTTTTATGTTTGCCCTGCACAGGCCTCCCCTCATCTCAGGCCCCTGGCAGAGGGGAACGTATCTTCCTCAGTGGGCTTCCCTCCCAGGCACCTACGTTGCCACCATGGGAAACTTGGAGAGAGGGAGAGGGAGGGAGGGCAGGCTGAAGACCCCGGTGCCCCATCGCTGTCCTGCTATGGTGACAGTTTGGAGTCTGTGCCATGAATGTCTATAAATATCGCTTCGACTTGGGTGACAGCGTGTCCCGCCCAACTCCATGGCCAACCCTGTCCCTCCTCCATCAGCTTCCTCTGGCACAGGAGGAGGGACCTCAGAAACGAGGGAAGGAGAGCAGTCGGACCCTGTCCCCAGAGCCATCCTTAGGACCAGGCAGGGTCAGGCACAGGGCCTGGCAGACACGCAGCCTCCCCAGTGGGCTTCCCGGACTGACCCTGCCTTCTGGCTCCCCCACAACTTCTCAGCCCACTGCTGTGTGGCTTCCCTGTCCCCCTCTCCTCGCGCCCTGCAGACCTCCCCTTCTCTTCCGCCATCTCCCAGTGCGCTCACCCGTCCCGCCCGCCCTCACATGCTCAGACTGGACAGCACGCTTCCGATGTGCGCCTTCTCCAATGGACTGTGCCCTCGGCCTCAGCCGCTCCTCTCTCCCCTCCCGCGCCTTCCCTCCTCACACCTCCTCTCACTCACTCTCTCCTGCTTCTTGCTCCATCCACCCTCAGTCTTGGTTGACACTGATTTTTCTCAGTTCCCATATCTCCTGTCTCTTCCTACTGCCCTGGCTGTTCCACTCCGTTCTCTTCCCCGACACACATCTCTCCAACTCGCCCTGTTTCCTTTAGTTCTCTTCTTGCCCTTCCCGCCTCGCCTTCTCACTGGCCCGCCTCTCTGTGGTGCTGCCTCCCATTCATTTTCCCTTCAGTCATTCAACATACATTTATTCAGCTGCCAGGCCTCCTTCACAGGGCTCACGGCCCGGTGGGAGAAAAGCTTTCAACGAGGGGGACAGTGGCATGAGTGTTAAGAGGGAGATGCTGGGGCTACAGGAGCACATGCTGAGGGCCTGACTCAAGCCCAGGGTGGGCACCAGCCCAGGTGACCTCTCCAAGACCTGAAGGATGGGGTGAGGTAGTTGGACAAAAATTGCGCTTTTCTTGGGAAGGAAGAAAAATACTTTCTCAACTAACTTCACTGTTCTCTACTCTCTCCACAGTGGGGGACAAAGTCCCTGCAGACATCCGCATCCTCTCCATCAAATCCACCACCCTCCGGGTTGACCAGTCCATCCTGACAGGTGTGGCGGCCGGGGTGGGAGGGTGCCTCGGGGGAGGGGGGAGGAGGGGCGAGTAGGAGCGGGTGGACAGACAGGGATGCGATTCCAGGTGAGAAGAGAACACCCAGCAACAGGCCCTTCCTGGCTCCGCAGGGGCAGCGGCTCAGCTCTGCTCAGCTTTGTTCACGTTGCAAAACTGAAACACAGGGGTCTGGGAGGGGGCGGGGCGTTCGTGCCCCTTCTCCAGGCGGCCGGTGATCGTCCCTTCCACACAGACAAACGGACACACTCACCCAGGGAACTATCCTGTCTCCGCAAAAGCCCGCGAGTAAGGAACCATAGGTTCTAGGACAAGACAAGGTTCAGATGCACTTAAAACACCACTGCTTCTGGGTCTCCACTGGGACAGAAGGTGGTGAAGAGCCAGCGAGGGTTCCCACGGCCCAGGAGGCGAGGCCTGGTACCATGCACTGTTCCCGGGGGGGGGGGGGTGGTGGCGGGGGGCAGGCAGGCTCCACGGGCGGGCCTCCCTCCCAGGGGCCTGCCTCCCCATGGGCAGTGCATGGCACCCAGACAGCTGACTGACTTCACCAGGACCTTTCCTAAGTGGACCTGGTACCCTCCTCGTTTACAGAGGAGCGAACAGGTTAGGTGACCTGAGACATGCAGCTTTAAGTGGGGAAGCCGAGGTGTGGGTCCAGGTCTTCTTACTCTAAGGGCAATGAGTTCCCCGTTTGCTGCCAGTGGCTGCTCCCAGAGTCCAGACTTCCTCCAGGATCACTGCCGGTCCTTACCAGGCCTGTGCTGCTGCGCAGGGGGCGCTAGGGCCGGGGAGTGTGGGGTGTCATCTGAAAACCCCCTTCTCCACAGGCGAGTCCGTTTCTGTCATCAAGCACACAGATCCTGTTCCTGACCCCCGAGCTGTCAACCAGGATAAGAAGAACATGCTCTTCTCGGTGAGCCATGCGGGCAGCAGGTCTGGGTGTGAGAAGAAATGAGTCCCGCCCTAGCTGGTTTGGCTCAGTGGATAGAGCATCAGCCTGCGGACTGAAGGGTCTCAGTTTCCATTCCTGTCAGGGCACATGCCCGGGTTGTGGGCTGGATCCCCAGTAGGGGGCGTGCAGGAGGCAGCCAATCAATGGTTCTCTTTCATCATTGATGTTTCTATCCTCTTTCCCTTCCTCTCTGACATCAATTAAAAAAAACATCTTGTATAATCTAGCTGTTTAAATTTTCAAATAATCATTTCCATCCTTAAAAATAAAGGTTCTTTTTATCCTTAAAAAAAAGGGAGAAAAGAAATGAGTCTCTCAGTCGGAGTCCTTTGCCTGATTCCTTGCCTTGTCTGTACCTTCCAGGGCACCAACATTGCAGCTGGCAAGGCCATCGGCATCGTGGCCACGACTGGTGTGAGCACCGAGATTGGGAAGATCCGAGACCAAATGGCCGCCACAGAGCAGGACAAGACCCCCCTGCAGCAGAAGCTGGATGAGTTTGGGGAGCAGCTCTCCAAGGTCATCTCTCTCATCTGCGTGGCCGTGTGGCTCATCAACATTGGCCACTTCAACGACCCCGTCCACGGGGGCTCCTGGTTCCGTGGCGCCATCTACTACTTTAAGATCGCTGTGGCCCTGGCTGTGGCTGCGATTCCAGAAGGTATGGCGGTCTCTCGCCCCATTTGCTAATCTCGTCAATAGGGACCCTTTTCCCAAATAAGGTAACATCTACAGGTTCCAGGGATGGGGCCTGATATCGCTGGGGCCATTCCTTCCCATCTCCGTTATTGACCCCTCACTCCGGCTTACCCCACAGGCCTGCCTGCAGTCATCACCACCTGCCTGGCCTTGGGCACCCGCCGGATGGCAAAGAAAAACGCCATCGTGAGGAGCTTGCCCTCCGTCGAGACCCTGGGCTGCACCTCTGTCATCTGTTCCGACAAAACCGGCACCCTCACCACCAACCAGATGTCGGTCTGCAAGGTCAGAGAAGCACGGCCCTCCCGCTCGGGCGCTGCCCGGTGAAACCAGGCTCCGCAGATAGGGTTACCCCTTCCCCACTCACCGCTTCTTACTGACCTGGAAGGAGATGCTCAGAGGGCAGAGGGCGTGCCATCCTGCGAGCTCTGCAGGGGACCCGAGAGGCCCCTCTGCCCCGGCCAGACTTTGCCCTGCGCTACCTCTAGTCCCCCACACCGCCCCGACGGGCAACAGTCTCACCCTGCTTTCCAGAGGAGGAGGCTCAGTGCCCAATTAAGAAGTAGCAGATTTGAGTTTCAAACCCAAGTCTGTCTGGTCCAGCTGCTGCCTGTGCCCTAGACTGCCTTCCAGAATGGTCGTCACAGCCGGGCCCTGGGAGCCGGCCACTCTCATCTCGAGCAGCATTTCCCAAACCAGGGCTCTCCGTCTCCCTGTGCCTCAGGCTCTTCGGCAGTCTGGACTTCTTCTCAGTAAAATATTTTAAATGTATAAGATAAATACTTAGGGCCCGAGCTGGTTTAGCTCAGTGGATAGAGCATCTGCCTGTAGCCTGAAGAGTCCCAGGTTTGATTCCCGTCAAGGGCACATGCCTGGGTTGTGGGCTCAATCCCCAGTAGGGGCGTGCAGGAAGCAGCCAATCAATGATTCGCTCCCATCATTGGTGTTTCTATCTCGCGTTCTTTCTCCCTTTCTCTCTGAAATCATAAAAATATATTTTAAAATTAAATAAAGTAAATACTTAGGATTCTGTTTTAAAAATAGAGCAGATCACAGAAGAAACCAATGATTTAAGCACAGTTACCAAAATATTTTAAAAACAGATTTGCAATTTGGTAACACTTCTGCTTCTTTATTAATGCGTTTAAGTAGCAAGTCTGGCAGTGGGTCTAAGAACTGCCGTAATGTTGAAGCTGTGGTTCATTGCCTGCATTCATAATTGGAAGGAAATGCTAAATGTCAGAGGGAAAATAAAAGATGTCTTCTTTTTTTTCTTTTTCTTTATTTTTAAGTATCAGCATTTTTTTTTAATTGATTGGTTTGAGAGAGAGAGATGTTGATTTGCTGTTCCACGTAGTTATGCATTCATTGGTTAATTCTTGTATGTGCCGTGACCAGGATCGAACCTGAAACCTTGGCGTATCAGGACGATGTTCTAACCAGCTGAGATACTGGCCAGGGCTGCTGCTGCTGCTGCTTCTTCTTCTTCTTCTTCTTCTTCTTCTTCTTCTTCTTCTTCTTCTTTTTTTTGCCATCAAAGTTCCCAGACCCCCTGGCCAAGAATCCCTGACCTGAACAGCGCTCTTGGAATAGCATGTCCATTAAATAGAAATTGTTGTTCTGGGATTGGGGACTCTGTGGTCAGACCAGGGGAGGAAGGGCTATACGCTTGGCCCCTTGGGGAGGCCCACAGGCCTCTTGGCATTTGAAAGCCTCGGAGGAGGCTGACTGTAAAGAGGGTGGGTTTCACTTTGTTTAGCCCAGAGTTCCCCGAACTTCCTTGACCACAGACCGCTTTGTCTTGGGACATGTCTGAACGCCGTCCCTCCACACTTGCTCTGGTTCAGTGGGTGCTCCCCGCTGAGCACTGCAGATGCTGCTCCTTCCACAGCACCGGCTTCAGAGCCAGGCCACAGGCTTGTGCAGCTGAGCTCCTGTCGTGTCTCATAAAAATGAATTCATTGCCCACATTCAAAGTCCAGAGATTTCATAGGAAAATAACCGGAATTTCTAACTGTTCCTGCAAAACTAGAAGATCTGGCCCCAGTGGCCGGAGCTACCTATGGTCCTGTGTGAACAGGGGGCCTGTAGCTCCAGTCCCCACCATTTAGGGTGCACGACTTCACTTCTGTGCGAAGGCCAGTAACCAGTCCTGAGAAGATTGCAGGGGAGTGGGGGGAGAGGGAGGGTGCAGGGAGGAAAAAGAGGCAAGGCGGGGCCTGGTAGGAAGTTCACTTGGTTTGTGCAGGTGGCGGGCAAAGGGACATTCCGAGCCTGGGCCCCTCGGTGCCTTCAGGGGCAGGGAGCCAGGCGTCCGCACAGACCCCTCTCTCTCCTGCAGATGTTTGTCATCGACAAGGTGGAAGGAGACTCCTGCGTGCTGAACAAGTTCTCCATCACTGGTTCCACTTACGCTCCTGAAGGAGAGGTGTAAGTCCCCCAGCGTCCCAGCTCCTCACGCCTCCGCACACCCCCCTTCCTCCCTGGGCTCCCTCTAGTTGTGTCTTCCTTTCTCTCTCTTCTTCCTTCCCTGACCTTGTTCTCTGTCCCACCTGATCTCCAAGTGGGTTGTCATTGCCCCGACTGCCTCACTGCTGTCCCCTTACTCTCTCTACATCTCATTCCCTATTCTTCTCCACTTGTCTCTTTTCCTTCCTTCCTCCCCACCCCGCTGCCAGCTTGAAGAATGATAAGCCAGTCCGGGCGGGGCAGTATGATGGGCTGGTGGAGCTGGCCACCATCTGTGCCCTCTGCAATGACTCCTCTTTGGACTTCAATGAGGTAACCTTGACACTCCCAAAGCAGCCCTCCTTCCCCCGCCAGCTGGCTCAGGCGCAGGCGTCCTCACCAGGTCACCAAGCAGGGGTCACGGGAAGGGGTCCCTCGTAGCAAGTTCTTTCCTTGGTGTAAGGGGAAGGGAGTGGCTTGCTCCTTCCTATTCTAGGTGGAAGGTGGGTGGGATTGGTGGGAGCCAGGGGCCAGGAGCCCCGGGCACCTACTTCCTCTTCCTCCTCTGCCCTCTCAGGCCAAAGGTGTTTATGAGAAGGTAGGCGAGGCCACCGAGACGGCACTCACCACCCTCGTGGAGAAGATGAATGTGTTCAACACGGATGTGAGAAGCCTCTCGAAGGTGGAGAGGGCCAATGCCTGCAACTCGGTGAGTCTGGCTGCTTCACCCCCATCGCTTGGGCCAGGCAGGACCCCAGGAACTTCAGGGAGCAGAGCCCCCTGTCGGGCTGGGGGGCCCTGGGGGCCTCTCCTCAGCTTCTCTTGGTCAGGCTGCCTCTGAAAGGACCTGCTGCCCTGGACCAGGAGCTGCAGCCTCCCTTCTTGGTTTCAGACCACTTCCTCCTGCCCCGCCCTAGTGAAAGGGATGGAGCTGGACCCAGAAACCACCGGGGCAGTTATTACCCCTTTGTCTCTAGAAACACACTTGCTTTTAATCATTTCTTGAGACCTGATTTCGGATTTGCCAGATGTGACCACTGCACATTCTTTCACTTCCCCTTGGTCTGTTTCCCTCACTCTGAGTTCTTGCTATTAATATTTATTCAGTGTCTACACTGAATTCCTCTGGGGTGTTTTGCTCCCCACAGCACCCAGTCTTATATGCGAGATGCTCATATACATGTCAGTAGACATTTTTTTAATTTTCTGCTTTTGTTTTATTGAGGTAAAAACACATAACAAAATTCACCATTTTAACCATTAAAGTGTACATTTCAGGGGCTTCCAATACATTCATGATGTGCAACCATCACCACTCTCTCTCTTTTTTTTCATTTAAATTGTTCATTGTTTAAAGTATTATATATGTCTAATTTTCCCCCTGTTGACCTCTCCCCGGCCCTCCCACCCCCAGCACATGCCCTCACCCCCCTACTGTCTGTGTCCATGGGTTATGCTTATATGTATGCGTACAAGTCCTTTGGTTGATCTCTGACCCCTCCCCCGCGCCCCCCCCCCCCACCTTCCCTCTGAGGTTGGATGGTCTATTCGATGCTTCTGTGTCTCTGGATCTATTTTTGTTTCAGTAGATATTTGATACCTATTTTAATCATTTACAAATGATAATTTTTTTAAAATTCACAAACGATAAGGTAAACATCAACTTATTTTTATTTTATTATTGTTATCTTTAGTTTAGTTTTATTTTATTTTATGGAGAAATATCCATGATGCATTTGGTGACAGGCTCTCATTCATTTTTATGGAACACTTATTATTTCATGCCAGGCACTAGGTCTGCACTGTCCCAAGCACATGCCTCTAGAAGCACACGTGTTTGTTTAAATGTAAATTAATTAAAAATAAACCTAAGTGAATGCTCGGTTCTGCAGTTGCACCAGCCACATTTCCCATGCTCGGTCGTTCCTAGTATAGAACATACCATCATCACTGACTGTTCATGGGCAGTGCCACACTGCCCATCTTGTTTCTGCTGTGCTTTAAGCCAGACACTGTAACGCAGTGGCTGTGGGATTCTCGCCCAGTGTGCTGGGGGTGCCACTCAGCTGACAGCCTGGCGTCCGCGCGTCCTCCACAGCCTTTTGCTTATGCCCGGGACTCCTCCCTTGTAGCACAGCGTCAGCGCTCTTTTCCTCCAGCCTCATGTCTGCCCTCCCGCTTCCTGTCTCCTCTCAACAGGTGATCCGCCAGCTAATGAAGAAGGAATTCACCCTGGAGTTCTCCCGGGACAGAAAGTCCATGTCTGTCTATTGCTCCCCAGCCAAATCCCGGGCAGCCGTAGGCAACAAGATGTTTGTCAAGGTCAGACATCGGAATGTGCCCCCGACTTCTCTGTCTGGGCCTGAGCCCCTCCTCTCCCTGCCCTCCCTGTGCCCCGGGAAGAAGACAGTCGTCTCTGAGTGCTGGTCTGGTCTCCTAGGGTGCCCCCGAGGGGGTCATCGACCGCTGCACCTATGTGCGAGTCGGCACCACCCGGGTGCCGATGACAGGGCCGATGAAGGAGAAGATCATGACTGTGATCAAGGAGTGGGGCACTGGCCGGGACACCCTGCGCTGCCTGGCTCTGGCCACCCGGGACACCCCCCCGAAGCGAGAGGATATGATCCTGGAAGACTCTACCAAGTTCATGGACTACGAGGTGAGCAGATGGAATCCCACTGTCCCAGCGTCATCTGCCTCACCCCCTCCTCCACCCTGTCCTTTCCTGCTTTGTCCCGGGTCCTAGAAGCACAGGATGTTAGAGTTTGAAAGAACCTTAGTGCCACTTTGCGTGTGATCGTGCACCTGTCCGTGATGAGGTAAGGCGATGAGCACACAGCAGAAGTCCGCGCACATACTCGGCAGCGGACACGTTTCCTTCGTGGCTTTCTTGACGCAAGCAGCACACATCGGCCTGCATTCTGGCACAGGCTCCTTTTTTCGAGTGGACTGGCTCTCGGAATAGCACCGAAGTCCACTCCCTTCACTTTATGGAGGGGACTCTGGCATGGCCATTCACACAGACTTGCTCCAAGTTGTAGACCAAGTGAATGGCCCTTCAGAAAGCAGAAACCACCACCCTCACCCCCAGCTCAAGTTCTTCGGTGAAAGACACAGCCTGCCACTTACAATGGGCTTGGCACTGCCAAGCCTGCAGGTAGACGTGTGAACAAGGAAGGCTTCCTGCCCGCTGAGGGTTAGACACCAGGCCCAGTCAGCTCTCCCCATTCAGACCTTTCTCCCCAGCTCCCGAGCGCTTCCTCCCGGCTCATTTCCCTGTCGCTCTCTGCTGTCTCCCCAGACGGACCTGACATTTGTTGGCGTGGTAGGCATGTTGGACCCTCCCCGAAAGGAGGTCACAGGCTCTATCCAGCTGTGCCGTGATGCCGGAATCCGGGTGATCATGATTACTGGGGACAACAAGGGCACAGCCATTGCCATTTGCCGACGAATTGGCATCTTTGGGGAGAACGAGGAGGTGACGGACCGAGCCTACACTGGCCGGGAGTTTGATGACCTGCCCCTGAGTGAGCAGCGGGAGGCCTGCCGTCGCGCCTGCTGCTTTGCCCGCGTGGAGCCTGCGCATAAGTCGAAGATTGTGGAGTATCTGCAGTCTTACGATGAGATCACCGCTATGGTGAGGAGACAACAGGCCTCCCAGGCGGGGCCGGTGGAGTCTGGCATGGGGCCGTCTGCTTAGGGTCCATTGAGACGGTTGTCTTCAGGAGCTAGGAGCCTGGCAGGGAAGAGCTGAGTGAGGGCCCTGGTCAAATGCAGGAGGTGGGTGGGAGGGGCCAGGTCCCACCTTCTCTCTCCCCGCAGACAGGCGATGGGGTCAACGACGCCCCTGCTCTGAAGAAGGCTGAGATCGGCATCGCCATGGGCTCCGGCACCGCCGTGGCCAAGACCGCCTCCGAGATGGTGCTGGCTGACGACAACTTCTCCACCATCGTGGCTGCCGTGGAGGAGGGCCGGGCCATCTACAACAACATGAAGCAGTTCATCCGCTACCTCATCTCCTCCAACGTGGGCGAGGTGGTCTGGTGAGCAGCCGGGGGGGGCGCCCAGGAGGACCCAGCCCGGGTGGGGGAGGGCCACAGGTCTGGGAGGGCCACGGGTCTGGGAGCAGACGGACATGACCACCTGCTTCTGGCAGCATCTTCCTGACAGCCGCCTTGGGGCTGCCTGAGGCCCTGATCCCTGTGCAGCTGCTGTGGGTGAACCTGGTGACTGATGGGCTCCCGGCCACAGCCCTGGGCTTCAACCCACCAGACCTGGACATCATGGACCGGCCCCCCCGGAGCCCCAAGGAGCCCCTCATCAGTGGCTGGCTCTTCTTCCGCTACATGGCAATTGGGGGTGAGTAGGATGAGACCCCCCCACAATCCTTTCCAACCCTCCAAATGGACCCACCTCCAGGACCCCAGCCCCTCCAGTGCGGCTGTCCCGGTTGCTCCTCCTCCGCCAGCTGTTCACGGCATCGGTCTTCCTGATGCCTCCCATCGCCCCAGCCCTGACCCCCAACCCCCATCTTCTCCACCGCAGGCTACGTGGGTGCGGCCACTGTGGGAGCGGCTGCCTGGTGGTTCCTGTATGCGGACGACGGGCCTCACGTCACCTACAGCCAGCTGGTAGGGAGGCTGAAGAGGGAGGACGGAGGTGGACGGGAAGCAGAAGGGGGGCCCCCCCGAGGCCTCCGTGGAACCCCAGTTCCTTCCCCTCCCCCTGCAGACTCACTTCATGCAGTGCACTGAGGACAATCCCGACTTTGAGGGTGTGGAGTGTGAGATCTTTGAGGCCCCCGAGCCCATGACCATGGCCTTGTCTGTGCTGGTCACCATCGAGATGTGCAATGCTCTCAACAGGTAGGACCTGCCCACCCCCGCCTTTCCCTCCACCCCGCCTCTCGCCTCACCTCTCTTGTGTGTCCCCCCCTTGCCTCTGCCCGGCCTCCGCTGGCAGCCTCTCCGAGAACCAGTCCCTGGTGCGGATGCCGCCCTGGGTGAACATCTGGCTGCTGGGCTCCATCTGCCTCTCCATGTCCCTCCACTTCCTCATCCTCTACGTGGACCCTCTGCCGGTGAGCCTCCCCCGGGGGCACCCGTTCCCACCGCGGAGCCTGTGACTCCACGCGCTCACAACAGGAAGGAGGCTGGGCAGTGCTGGGTGCTCAGAGGGGCACTTGTCCTCACTGCCTCTGACCCCCTCAGATGATCTTCAAGCTCCGGGCCTTGGACTTGACCCAGTGGCTTATGGTCCTCAAGATCTCATTGCCTGTCATCGGGCTCGACGAACTCCTGAAGTTCGTTGCTCGGAACTATCTGGAGGGTAAGCGGCTCCCCTCCTCGGCGCGGCGCCCTGTCAGCCCCGGGCCCTGAGCACAGCCCCTTCCCTCTGCGCTGCGAAGGCGCCCGCCCCCACCCTCTTCCTTTTCAGGCGGGCGTGTTCTGGGTCCTGGCAGGACCACTGTCCACCAGGGAGGCGCACCAGGTCCTTCCTCCCCGCCTCCCTCCATGCCTGGTGCACACACCTTCTCCTTGGTGCCCCACTTCCTCAGCCCTCTAGGCCCGCCACACCCACCCTCCCCCAATAACGGCTGTCTCTCTGTCCTCTCTGGCCATAGGATAACCCGTTCCCCCTCCTCCATCTCTTTGAACCGTGTCACAGGTATCGCCCCCCTTCTTGTCCTTGCCCCAGCTGCTGTGCCCCCACTTGACCCCTCTCCCCCTCGGCTGGCCTCCTGGCCTCCGAGGTCACTGCGCTCGCACACTGCCACTGCCGCGCTTCCAAGCAGGGGTAGCTGCTGCCCTCACTGCGGGCTCGCACTGCCCGGCCTCTGGGCACTGTCTGCTGAGCTGCGCTGCGTTGCGCTGGCTGGGCGCTGCGCTGTCTGCCGCTGGGGCTGCAGTGGTTGGGAGTGGGATCTGGGGACACAGGTGGGTATGGGGGTTGCTGAGCGACCCTCCAGGTGAGTCTGCAGGTGGTGGGAGCCTGGAGCCTGGGAGGGACGCTTCCTCTCCCACCACCTGCTTCAACCCTTCCTTCTCTCCTTCCAGATCCAGAAGATGAAAGAAGGAAGTAACCAGTCCTTTTGCCCCTTCTTCCCCATCCTGATAGTGACACCTTTAGCCAGAGCTGTGGCACAGACCCCACACCCGTCCCCCTCGACATTCTTGTTTATAAGCACAATGTCCCCTTCCCTTTGCCTCCCCACCCAGCCACCCACCTCCCTCTTTCCCTGTAAAAACCTCCCTTCCCCAGCCACGTGGGGCTTGCAGGGACAAGGCGACCGACTGAGCTGAGCTGCTTATTTATTGAAAATAAATGACAGAAAAGTCTGGCCTTGCCTCCATGCACATCTTGGGCCTACTCGAGCCCCTGGGGACAAGCATCTTAGTGTCATGCAGTCCAGAAAGCAGCCGTCTGTCCAGGACGCACATGTGGAGGAAGGCTCCACGCCACCACCCACAGCTTGGCTGGGACTAGGGGAGGGGCCGGTAGTCTGGTTGGGGAACAGGGGCACCAGGGTGGGACCCAGGAGGCAGCATAGCAGCCAGAGAGCCGCAGGGCTGAGCCTGCACCTTTGGTTCAGGAGGGAGCTGGGACCCTCACCCATGTCATCCTGGGGAGCAGAAGGCCCAGCCACTCCCGGGAGGAGGCCCTGGCAGGGCGGTGTGGCCCTGTCCCCTAACCCCAGGCTGAGAGAGAAGGAAAGGCTCCATCCCGAGAGCCCCAGAGCCTAGGCCTCCTGGCTCTGCAGTGGAGAAAGGCAGTCTCCCCGAGGGTGGGGCTGGCCCTCAGCTGTCCTTGATGTCCCCGATGTCCCTGAGCGGCGCCTCGTCCAAGAGGCTGCGCACCTGCTCCAGACTCTCTGCCTGGCGGATCTGCTCCAGGCGCACCTGCGGGCCGTGAGGAGAGCAGAGGCCCGCGGTGGGCAAATGTAGCCCCGCCCCCCATCCCGTAGTGACACCAGGTTCAAGGAAGAAAGGGGTCCTGGAAGGGCGGCCTGAGGAAGCGGGCAGGGCAGGTGGTAAATGGCACGCAGCAGGTCCGTGTGCCTGGCCGGGCTGCCCACGACAAAGATGGACACACAAAGATGGAGCTTTAACGTCTGGAGCAGGAGCTCAGAGGAAAGAACCACGCCAGCCAGGGGGAAGAGGACTCCTCTAGCTGGGGACTGTCCTTGCATGACCCAGGACACGTCACCTGGAGTCACGGCAGCTGGTGGTGAGGGGACCTGCCATACCTGCAGGGCCTGGGACAGGCGCACGAAATCCCTCTGCACCTGCTCGCTCGTCTCCAGCTCGGCCTGCAGCCGCAGCACCTTTGCCCTCTGTTCTGAGAGGAGGTCTGTGAGCTCAGCCTAGGGGACAGGATGAGGCTGGGACCTTGGGCCAGGCAGGAGGGGTGGCCCACTGGAGGGTCCCTCTACACCAGCCCCGACTGACCTCTTCTGTGGGGCCTGACCCTGGTGGCTGCCCCGAGGCTTCCTGAGGCAGACAGAGGGCAGAGGGGCTGGTTAGGGTCTCCCCCACTCTGCCACCCCTGCCCATCATCCTGCCTGGCCTTACTCTGCCTCACCTTGCTCTGTTCCTGATGGATCCGCTCCATCTCCGTCCTGAGGCTGCACAGGGAGGCTAGGAAGTCAGGCAGGGACGAGCCGTCAGGCCCACGCTCTCCTCCTCCACCAGCCCCAGCCCGCCGGCTCCAGCCATACTCACCCTCTAACACCTCTGTGTGGGAAGGAAAGAGAGAGAGGTCAAGGCTTGTTCTCGCACCATCTCTCTCCCCTCCTGGCACCCAGGTGGTCCCCTGTGGGGAGGCCAACCCCCCGAGAGCAGGAGTGAGGGAGCTCATCTCTCCACTCACCTGTCTCCTCCCGCTGCACCCTCAGCTGCCCCTCCAGGCTGGCCCTCGCCGCCGTCTCTTCCTCCAGCGCCTCCCGCAGCGTCACGATCTCAATACGAAGGCGTTCGGCCTCGTGCTCCCGGGCCCGCTGGTGGGCCCTGGCCTCCTGCCCCATGCGGAGCACCAGCTGCTTCAGCTCCTGGAAGGGCAAAGCACCTGCTGGTGTGGCAGCAGGGGTCACCAGCCGCACAGGGAGTGTGGGGAGGGGAGGAAGGGAGGAACCTGTTAAAAGGGGGACAGCCCGTCATGGGGCGAGGAGACAGCACATGACCCAGCAGTGAGCGTTCCCCAGCAAGCACACGCCCCGGCAGAGGCCCATGAGGAATGGTGCCAAGGTCCGGATTACCCTGAGCAAGATACCCTTTCCTAACGCTCAGAAACAACCAACTGCTCAGCACTCCACTGCTTAGGGAGGCATGTGCATATAAAAAATGGCACCAAAACAGAGCAGGGGTGGTCCAGTTCAGGAGGGAGGGAGCAGAGCCAAGCAGGAAGGGTCCCCGTGAGGAGATCCCAGGTGTGTTTTCAGGATGGGCAAGGGCTCCGATGACCGTCACTTTTTGTTAAAATCCTCACCCGAAGACGTTTCATTGATTTTTAGAGAAACACTGACGTGAAAGAGAAACATCAACTTGTTGCCTCCCTTATGCACCCCGATTGGGGATGGAACCCGCCACCTGGGTATGTGTCCTGACCAGGAGTCAAACCCACAACCTTTTCTGGTGAATGGGGCGATGCTTCGAGCCACTGACCCACCCGGCCAGGGCGACCTTCATGTTTTTAACAAATTAATAATATCAACGAAGACCATGCACAGACCGATGATGACAGCTTGTTATGAACCAAAGATTATGATGAATTCAACTTTGTGGATCTCGTGTCCCTTAAAAATAAACCAAATTACTGCTTTTACATCAAGCATTCTGTGAGCTCATTTTCTCTTCATGCCGATGCTGGCGAGGGGGCGTGGTCCCATTTTCAGGTGGGGAAACAGCCTTAGAAAAGTCAAGTGAGTCGGCCAAGGTGACGCAGAGAACACAGCAGCCTGGATCTGTCCCCCAGTCCCACAGGGAGGAAGCGCCACCAGGGTGAACCCCAGGCTCCCGGTGCCTGCACCCCCCTTACCGGCACTGAGCTGGGCATCGACTCCTCCTGGCCCTCCTGCTCCAGGACCCGGGGGGCTGGAGACTGCGGCTGCTCGGCCCGGAGCCCTTGGTTCTCCTCGGTCAGCCGCTTTACCTCGTGGCGCAGGCACTTGTGGGAGGAGGCCAGCTCTGCCTGGGGACGGAGTTAGTGCGCGCTGAGGGGACAAGCGTCGCCAGCCCCTGGGGGGACAAACCCTGACCCTCTTCCTTCACCCTTCTCAGTGACCTGCGGGTCACACAGTGGCAGCCACCAGCCATGTCGGCTGCTTTATTTGGTCCATGTTGGTTGTCGGTTTTTTTACTTTAAATTAGTTGCTAAGTCTAAAAATTGGTAGAGGACACACAAATATCTAGATTTCTGGCTTCTCTTGACAAACAGAACACCTGGCAGCACTGAGCTCGAATTCCCACGTGGCGGAGTCCAGGGAAGCCGCCCCCTGCGCACCATCTCTCGGCTCCCAGGTTGCTCCTTCCTGCCTCGCACCTGGCCCAGTTCAATCGCCGGCAGCTCTCGTCTGGTCTGGGAAGTATCTGGCCTCGCGATCCCTGCTTTTACTCCTCATGACTCTAAGCTGGGCCCACTGTCTCCATTTCACGGCGGCAAGGCTGAGGCTCCCAGCCTGTGGGATCAGCTCAAGGTCCCGCAGCAGGCGTGCCGTGGGCTCTCTCTGAACACAAGCCCCTGCTCTGGCCACGGTGCCAGGTACCCTGGAAACCCTTTCACCCTCTTGGCACCAACTCCAGGTGCAGCCCGCGCAGGACAGGTGCCTCAACCTTCCATGTGCCCCCCTCAACCAATTCCCATCACACTCCCCTCCCTCCTGCCCCAGCGCCCAAGCCCTCACCATCTGCAGCTGAACCCGCTCCTGAGCCTGGCTCACGGTCCCCTGCAGGGTCTGCAGCAGCTGCTCTGAGTTCTGGACCTGCGCCAGGAGCACCTGCATCTGTGGGTGGCAGGGGGCAAGGGTGAGGTTGGGGCCCAGGAGGAGGCATGCAGCCAGAGGCCCTGCTGGGCTGGAGCAGAGGCCGGACCCACCTGCTTGGCACAGTCCTCATTGCTTCGCCTCAGGCCCTCTTGCAGCTCATCCCGCTCACGGCTGATGCTCTCCAGGTCCTTCTGCAGCTGCCGCCCCTGCCACAGACCCCGCCTCAGTCTCAACCTCCAGGGAGGCCTCCCCTCACCATGCCTCTTATGCCGAGGGCCCCCCCCCCTTCTTTTGGCATCTCAGTAGGTGGTGCCATTATCCTCACAGTTGCTCAAGCCCAAAGCCCAGGAATTGATGCTGACTCTTCTCTTTTTTCCACTCCCAAGTCCAACCCACCAGCAGGCCCTGCCAATCTGCCTCCAAAGTAGATTCCACATCCACGTCTCCTTATCTCTGCTGCCATCTCCTGGTCCCAGTCACAACCTTCTTCTAAACTATGTCAAGGCCCTAGCTTGGCTCAGTGGACAGAGCATTGGCCTGCGGACTGAAGGGTCCCAGGTTCAATTCCCGTCAAGGTCACATGCCAGGGTTGCGGGCTCAATCCCCAGGAGGGATCATGCAGGAGGCAGCCGATCAATGATTCTCTCTCACTGATGTTTCTATCTCTCCCTCTCCCTTCCTCTGAAATCAATAAAAAACACACACAAAAAAAACTATGTCAAGCACCTCCAACTGGCCAGCCCGCCTCTCCTGTTGCCCTCCCCCCACTACAGCCCGTTCCTACACTGAGGCCCAAGTGGTCTGTTGAAGCCTAAAGCAGAGCAGGCACTCCGTGGTTTACACCCCTCAGAGGCCTCCCACTGCTCCTTGTCTGAAACACTCCGTGCACTGAGGCTGACCTCCTGATGGCTGCCTTCCTTTCCGATCTCCTCTCTCTTCTCCCTCTCGGTGGCCTTCCTGGGCCTCAGACACACCATGGTCTATCCATCCTCAGGGCCTCTGAACTTCAGTGCCTTCTGCCCCCACTCTTCGAGGAGTGCTCTCTGTCACCATCCAGGTGAGTCTCCAGCACTGCATGGCCTGTCCTTTGTCCTGGGCCTCACCCGGGGACACTGACCTCCCGACGTGTCCACGTGCATGTGTGGCCTGGCTCCCTCACTTGGTGGAAGCGCCGGGAGGGAGGGAGTTTTCTCCTCTCTGTGGATCCCCAGCTCTGGCTCAGCCTGGGCCCAGTAGGTGCTCAGTAAGTACTGGTGCAAGGAGAGGCGGACGCACGCAGGCAGACAGGCACCCTACCACTCCACTCACCTCCATTTGCAACTGCTCCCACTGGGTGTCTGGGACAAGCTGGTAACCAGGAGGGGGCAGGTAGATGCCCTCAGGGACCAGGGTGCCCGTGGACACCAGAGAGGCCGTCTCTTCCTGCTCGGGGCTCAGGCCCTGGCGGCCGCGGGGCAGGGAGGTGCTGCTGCCGGGCCCACCGCCGAGGGAGAAGGAGGAGATGGAGGCGCTGTCATCACAGTTGTGGGCGAAGGCCTCGGCCGCTGCACCCCCATCTCCGCTCAGCTCCTCGAGAGGCTCCAGCGGGGGAGACAGGTCCCGGGAGAGAGGCAGCAACTCCGTGGAGCCATGCAGGGAAGGGGGGTGCCGGGGACGTCCCTAGGGAAGGGGGTCAGGGAAGAGGCTGGGGGACAGGGTCCTGCAACGCCCCTCTTCCCTCAGTGCCCCCTGGCCTCCCCTCACCTGGATCTCTTGAATCAGCTCCTCCGCCCTCAGCAGCTTTGCCTTCAGCTCCTCTATCTCCTGCTCCATGGGCAGCACGATCTCTCGCAGCTTCTCCGAGTCCTCATGGGCCTGAAGAAAGGGGGGGCGGGGGAGGGAGTTGGGCAGCGACAGTCACCCTCCCAACTGCAGGAACCCTCAGGTCTGTTCAGAGCTTTCTTTCCAAGTACATCAGCCCCTCTAATCCTCCCAAGAAAGCCCTGTCCACCCCCATCTGAGATCACAGAGGGTCTGGAGCTCAGACCTGCCCCAGGGCACGTGGTAGGTAAAGGGGCCACAGTCACAACTATCTTCCCACCTGCTCACCATATTTCCTCCCCAATATCCAGTTTCCTTTTATCACAGAAACTAACATTTAATTTGGGCACATAGCCTCTTTCTAGAATACATCCACATTTCTCAGCTCCCCTGTAACTAAGCATGGCCACATGACTAAGTTTCAGCTAAGGAGATGGAGGCAGGTGCCATGTGCAACTTCAGGGCAACTCCTTAAAGGGAGGGTGTGCGTTCCCCCACCCCCTCCTCCTCGCTGGCTAGAATGTGGACAGGGCGGGCACTCAAGCAGGCATCTTGGACATGAGGCAGTAAGCGACCTATGGCTACACAGCAACACAGAAGGAGCCCGAGTTCCTAATGACATTTTAAAAAATTCTTGTAAGAGTTTATGTGAGCCAAACTGATGACATACACTGGGGAGCAAGATCTCAATCGCTCTGGAGAACAACAGCTCTACAGCTTCCCTAAGAGCTGAGCTGCCATTTCAGCCCTGGAAACGTCTACCTCTGGACCTTGAGAAAATAAACATCTATCTTATTTAAGTCACTGCTGACTTGGGTGTCCAAACCTCATCCTAACTAATATGCCCTCCCACACTCCAGTCACCACCGTATTGCTGGCTATTCCTTTTTGGTCTCTTTTCAAGTTTGGGGTCCTGCTGAGCACAACAGCTCCAGGAGGGTGAACCCTGGCCCCTCTCTCCTAGGACAGCCAACTCTAACCACGTCACCACATTTCATCTCCCACGAGTGCTCGGTCAGCGAGAACGGCCCTGCTGCCTGGCTGGCGTGCGGGTCAGTGGTGACAGCATCGGCCCATGGACCAAAGGGTCTCAGGTTCGATTCCGAATCGGGGCACATACCCGGGCTGCGGACCTGATCCCCAGTCAGGGTGTGTGTGGAAGGCAACCGATGGATGTTTCTCTGTCACACTGATGTCTCTCTCTCTAAAAAAAAAATAAATATATCAATAAAAACAATAATAAAAAAAACACAACAAGCTCAGTCTAACCCTCCAAATCTCATGTGAACCATGGCAACAGGCAGGGTAAGCCTGTGTGGCCCAAACAAAACACTCTGGGTCCCATCCGAAGCCTTGGAATCCACACTCTGCAGACCCCAGGGTGTGGCCTGACCGTGGCCTCGTGCAGGAGCTGGGCCGGGACTGGAACTGCCTGACGCCAGGCCTGCGGCCCCTCCCACGTCCCAGGTGGCTCTCCGTCAGCAGAGCCCGCTCCTTCCCCACCCTGGGTAACTGCTCCTGCAGGAACACCCCGCATGCAAGCCGCAGCCTCTGCTGGGAAGGTGTGGGTTAGACACCTTCACTTCTTGGGCTCCTGTTTTGACCTCTGTCTGTCTAACCGGGCGACTGACTCGACCTCCCTGAGCCTCGGTTTCCTCATGCATAAAATGAGCTAAGTACCTACCTCACAGGGCTGCTGTGAGGATCAAGTGAGGTAACGATGTGAACCTGCTTTGAAAGATGAAGAATTTGGTAATATGTGCTTCCTACTATTATTAATAACGAAAACAACATTAAAGGAAGTGATATGCTATTTTCAGAACAAAAACTTTACAATCAGATGGCTTCGATTTTTAAGTCCCAAATCTCCTGTGTGCAAAACCTGGGGAGAATTATTGAACTTCTCTAAACCTTATCTTACTCATCTGTTAAATGGATCAATGGACCTAGTTTTCAGGGGAAAGACTAGGGAGCCTGAATCTGTCCAGCAGTTATCAGAGTGCCTAGTGCTGGAGAGGTATCCTTCAGGGTTAGCTCCCTTTCCCTACATGACTGTCCTTCATGTTGGAGGTAAGTGAACATAGTAAAGCCACCAGTAAGCGGCAGGCCAAGACCCTGCTAAGTGTAGAACTAGCATCTGCGATACCTAGAATGATGACTGGGTGCCCTGCTCCCCATGATCTGGGAGTGGCACACCAGCACCCCTCTGTCCCACGGCCACCCGTGGGGTCAGGGGGAGGCTATCCCAAACCCAACCTTTTCCATCTGCTTCTCCAAGGAGTCCAGGGGGTGAGCCCGGGACAGCAGCTGCTTCAGGCGGCCCAGCTCCCGCTCCTTCTCCTCGCAGTCCTGCTGCTGCTGCTGCCGCTCCTGCTTCAGAGAAGTGATCTGGGCTTCGTAGCTGCTGATGGAGTCTGGCAGGGCAGGAAGGCGGAGGAGAGGAGGGTCAGTGCGCGGGGCTCCCCAGCACTAACGCACTGGGCGAGGCAGTTTACCACGGTGACGACACTAAGGCGGTGGGCCTGTGGAGAGATGGCCCTGGACAGTGTTAGCCTCTCCGCATCCGTGTCCTCAGCTGCGAAATGGGGACACTAATGACTCCCCCACTGGGTTGCCGAAAGATCAAAGATCACATCTGCTGGGTGTTACACATGATGCTGAGGATATGATACCTGGCCCACATATAGACCAGTAATGGCTTATACAGATAGGTATCAACATACACCAACAAAAATCATATCTAACATAATATTTTTACCTGTGATTTTCACACTTATTTTAGTGTGTACTAACATTAGAAGTAAATATTCTGCCAAATCCAAAGTTCAGCCAATAGTCAGGCAGCACAACTTTCTCAGGAGAAGGAATGAGAGTATGAGAAGAGTTCCAGTCACTGTTGAACAAAGCTGGAATGATCCATAATAGACAACTGGTCTGTTAACCTTTTTTGTCATTGTGTATAATTCACATCTCAGTAGAAAGGCTAACAAATATTTTTAAAAATATATTTTTATTGATTTCAGAGAGGAAGGGAGAGAGAGAAAGAGAATCATTGATTGGCTGCCTCCTGCATGCCCCCTACTGGGGATCAAGCCGGCAACCCAGGCACGTGCCCTTGACCGGAATCGAACCCAAGACCCTTCAGTCCGTAGGCCAATGCTCTATCCAAACCAGTTAGGGCGAAAGGCTAACATATTTTAAGTGCCTCAGGTTTTAAGGATTCTGCAGGGGAAAAAAGAACATCCTTCAGTTTAGAACCTACAAAAGCTTGTTTATTTTGATTAATGTACTTTTTAAAATATATATTTTATTGATTTTTACAGAGAGGAAGGGAGTGGGACAGAGAGTTAGAAACATCGATGAGAGAGAAACATCGATCAGCTGCCTCCTGCACACCTCCCACTGGGGATGTGCCCGCAACCAAGGTACATGCCCTTGACCGGAATCGAACCTGGGACCCTTCAGTCCGCAGGCCAACACTCTATCCACTGAGCCAAACGAGTTAGAGCTAATGTACTTTTATTTACTTACTTTTATTAATGTACTTTTTATTTCATGGTGTGAACTAAGTTATTGCTTACAAAAATTTGTAATATATCCTGAGCCTGGCCAATGTTGCTCAGTGGTTGAGCATCAACCCATGAACCAGGTCACAGTTCAATTCCCGGTTGGGTCACACCCCCAGGGGGGTTGTGTAGGAGGCAGCCAATTGATGATTCTCTCTCATCATTGGTTTCTCTCTCTCTCTCCCTTCCTCGCTCTAAAATCATCCTACCTAATAAAACAGTAATATGCTAATTGACCTACCTTCGCTATGCCCACAGCCAATTAGGGCGCTATGCAAATTAACCCAGTAAAGATGGCAGCCCCCACACGCTGCCCCACCCCCCATCACCGCGGGAACCTGGACCGGCGGGAGGCCCCGGGGCCTCCCGCTGCTCCCATCGCTGAGCGGCTGAGGAAACCGGGGCCAGCTGAGGGAACCAGGGCCGGCGGGAGGCGCCGGAGCCTCCCGCTGCTCCCATCGCTGCTGGCATCGTTGCTGGCAGGGGCCAAGCCCCAACCCTGAAAGAAGGCAGAAGGCGGTGGCCAGAGCCAAGGCCTGGGTCCCCGGTGCCGGCGGAAAACTGGTGCAGGCAGCCAGGTGAATGAAGGTCTATTACATGAATCTTCGTGCAATGGGCTTCTAGTAAAAAATAAAAAAAGCACATTTGACTGACTTAGAAAAAAAAAAATAAATAAAAAATAAAAATAAAAAAAAATAAAAAAAGAATAAATTGCCGAGACGGGTTTGGCTCAGTGGATAGAGCGTCGGTCTGCGGACTGAAAGATCCCAGGTTCGATTCCGGTCAAGGGCATGTACCTTGGTTGCGGGCACATCCCCGGTAGGGGGTATGCAAGAGGCAGCTGGTCGATGTTTCTCTCTCATCGATGTTTCTAGCTCTCCGTCCCTCTCCTTTCCTCTCTGTAAAAAAATCAATAAAAATATATTTAAAAAAAAAAAAAGAATAAATTTATAATATATCCTCTTGGAAAAAAAAAAAGGTTTTGCTGCCAGACCACCTGGGTTCAGATCTGTAGCTTTCCAACTGCATAACCTTGGGTAAGTTATCTAACCGCCCTGGGCCTCAGCGCTTCCTCTGTAAAATGGAGATAGATAATAGTTCCTACTTCATAGAAATTGCTATAAAGGTTAAATACTCATAAAGCACTTAGCTCAGAACCTGGCATATATGTGTTAGCCACTATTATAAACGTTGTTATGATATGTTCAATAAATGTTTGCATTATTATCACTGTCATTATGATGATGATTTAGAATAGTTTTTCTTATAGGGACAGAAAGTTTCCTTTAAAATAAATGTATGTAAGCCCTAGCCTGTTTGGCTCAGTGGATAGAGCATCAGCCTGTGGAATGAAGAGTCCCAGGTTCAATTCCGGTCAAGGGCATGTAACTCAGTTGCAGGTTAGATCCCCAGCCCTGGTTGGGGTACATGCAGGAAGCAACCAATCAATGTGTCTCTCTCACATCAATGTTTCTCTCTCTTTCTGTCTCTCCCAATCCCTTCCACTCCCTGTAGAAATCAATGGAGCCCTAGCTGGTTTGGCTCAGTGGATAGAGCGTCAGCCTGCGGATTGAAGGGTCTTGGGTTCGATCCCGGTAAAGGGCACATATTCGGGTTGCGGGCTCGATCCCCAGTAGGGGGTGTGCAGGAGGCAGCTGATCAATGATTCTCTTCATCATTAATGTTTCTATCTCTCCCTCCCTCTCCCTTCCTCTCTGAAATCAATAAAAAAAAAAAAATGTTAAAAAAAAGAATCTTAAAAAAAAAAAAAGCTTCCTAAAAATAAATAAATAAAATAAAATAAAAATCAATGGAAAAATATCCTCGGGTGAGGATTAATAAATTAAATGTATGTACTTTTTTAAAAAAGTGGACCTATTTAAAGAACAAATAGTAAGCAGATAACAGGGCAAGTCATACAAGGAGACAACCACGTTGCAGAGGTAGTATGTGGACGCCTGAGATGTGGGAAATACAGCCCCAGAAGTCTGGAGGTGGAGCAGCTGTTGGAAAAGCAAGTGACACGGTGGGGTGGGAATTTTAGAAAGTGTACTCTGGCCCTGACCGGTTTGTCTCAGTGGATAGAGCGTCGGCCTGCAGACTGAAGGGTCCCAGGTTCGAGTCCGGTCAAGGGCATGTACCTTGGTGCAGGCACATCCCCAGTAGGGGGTGTGCAGGAGGCAGCTGATCGATGTTTCTCTCTCATCGATGTTTCTAACTCTCTATCCCTCTCCCTTCCTCTGTTAAAAATCAATAAAATATATTTTTTAAAAAAAGTGTACTCTGACCCAACTAGAGTGGCTCAGTGGTTGAGCATTGACCTATGAAGCAGGAGGTCACGGTTTGATTCCCAATCAGGGCACATGCCCAGGTTGTGGGCTCAATCCCCAGTGGGAGGCGTGCAGGAGGCAGCCACTCAATGATTCTCTCTCATCATTGATGCTTCTATCTCTCTCTCCCTTCCTCCCTGAAATCAATATAATCAATAAAAATATAGTTAAAAAAAGAAAGTGTACTCTGGAAGTCAATGTCAAGGCCAGGTTATAGAAAGAGACCTGTGAGAAGGCTGGGGTAACAGTCCAAGGGAGTTGTCCAGAGCTTGGCTGTGGGAGCAGAGTGGGGGACAGGACTGGAAGCTATTTCAGAGACTGGCCTCTGACTAGAGGAGAAGGGGGAAACAGAAAAAGAAGCTACGGGATCTGGGGCAATGGATGGTGCTGCATCCCAAGTACATACAGGGAAGTCAATGCACGTGTGTGTGTGGTAGGGGCAGGTGCGGATGTAAGGGTGCGTGGGGAAGGGAGGAAACCAGAAACCAGAGGGTTAGACTCCAAAGAGACAGGGCCCAACGCTGAGTCAGGAGCCCAGAGGCTCAAATGAAGGAGCTTCAGGGAATGGAGAAGTTGCTCATCTTCAGGGCTGATCAGTGAGGGACAAGAAATGACAGGGGGCAAGGGAACAGGTAGAGGTCAGAGCTACACTTAGCTGGAACTGCCAGCTGCTGCCTGCACAGGCAGTGCCACTGTGCAAATCAGACAAGGGTGCCCTTCCTAAGGCCCATAGGCCTGCCCTGGGCTAGGCTGCCCTGCTAACTTACCCCCCGCCCCATAGAGGGACCCCTTGACCCTCTTCTGGTCATGCACTCCCCTCTATGGCGCTGATGGAGAGTCTGCGAAGAGACCCTGACTCACCTTTCAGGATGGCCTGCAGGGAAGCAACCTCCTCCTGGCACTGCCGCTGCACCGCAGCCACAGCCTCGGCCTTCGTGCTCTCGCTCACCTCGGCCACAGCCTTCATGGTCTCCATTTCTGCCAGGGCGCCTGCCAGCTCGGCTCGAAGTCGGCAGAGTTCCCCTGACTCAGCCTCGGCCTTGGCGCCCTCCTGGGGCTGGGGATCAAGCACTGTGGGGAACAAGAATCAGCCTCTCTTCCCATCACTCCAGAACCCCCAATAACCCAGGCCACCACACCCCAAAGTCCAGCAACCCGGCACTACCGCAACCACGGTCCCCGCCCCTTCCCCAGACCCGCCTCGCTCACCTGGCCCCGCCTTCTTCCCACCTAATTCGACTGGTAGCGTATAGTCCCGCCTCCTCCCAATCCACGGTTCACCCAATCCTCTTTCCTCTGACATGACCCCGCCCCTCCGACGTCCCCGCCCCTTGCCCACCTGGCCCCGCCCACACCTCCTCACGGGGCCCCACCTCCCAGGTGGTCCTACCCCGGGAATCGCCAGGCCACGCCCACCCGCCGGTGTTTACAGACCCCGCCCCTTTCTCCAGTCTCCCCCCCCCCACCCCTCACCAACCCCCACCCGCCGGCTGCTGAGCTCGGCCCCGCCTCCGGCTTCCCGCCCCTCGCATGCACCGACACGTCCTCACGTACCGGTCCCCGGCCGCCGTCGCCCGCCATCCTCGCCCGCGGCCGCCGGCGCAGCTGCCGCCATTGCCTCCGCGCAAACGGCGGGATCCCGCACTCCCAGGTGACCGAGCTCACCGCTTCCGGGTCCTCTCGGCTGTTTCCGGATCCGCTCGGCTGTTTCCGGATCAGCCCTGCAGGAGGCTGAGGCTGGAGGTGGGGGAGGAATTGCCGAGCGTCGGCCGGAGAGATCCGTGGGGACGCCGGGCCGCGGTGCCAGGCCCCGCCCCTCTCCGCCTTCCTTCCTGGGGAGCGCTCTTCGAGGACACTAGTTCTTCAAAACCCCAAGTTCTTTTCACCCAAAGCTTCCTAGGGTCTCGGTGTGACCTTGGAAGCTCTGTTCAAATTACACCTCCTCGGAGGTGCCCGCCGGCCTCAGCCGAGGGTGGGCGAAGCTCTCGCGGCCTCCCGAGCCCGGAGCCGGCTCCTGGCGGGGCCCCTGCCGCCCTTCCGCCGGGGCCTGGCTCGCGTTACAGCGACTGTGGCCAGGCCTCCTGCACCCCCGCCCTCGTGGGCGTCCCTCGGGGCAGGGCTGGGTCGGCTCCACTTTTCTGGGCGCCCGCGTCCCCGCGTCGTCAGTCAGTCGTTTAAGTCTGGCGCTGGCGGTCCCCACCCCACTTTGATATTCAGCCATTCACCGCTTCCTGCTAATACCCCCTCCCCGTCCAGTGCCTCTCAAATCCCTCCTCTCCTCCCTCTGCCGTGGCCGGTCAAGCTCTCATCTGTGACATCCCCCCTTGGATGGTAACAAGAAACTCAAACTTCGGTCCAGAGCTTTGATCCCCCTTCTCGCAACCCGCTTCTCCCTCTGTAAAGCACTCTCCAGGGGCCTGGAAGTCCTGTAAACTCTACCTCCGAAGGACTGAGTTGCAGAATGTGTCCCCTTTTCTTCAGCTCCAGGTCTAAAACCCAGCCCCAGTCGCAATCACCTCTCTCCTGAACTTCCAGAATGCCTCCTAACGGCACCCCCGTGTGGCCTTGAGGCTCCTTGAGTCATTCTCAAAGCAACTAGAGCCATCTGTGAAACACATCATGTCACATCCCTGCTTAAAGTCTAGTTCAGTCCAATTTGAAAACGGGCAAAGGACGGGAATGGACATTTCGCTGATGTCACAGATGGCATATTTGCACATGGAAAGATGTTCAACATTATTAGCCATTAGGGAAACGCAAACTAAACCACAAGTAGATATCACTACACACCTCCCGGGATGGCTAAAACAGGAGAGTGAGAATACCACGTGCTGGGAAGTAGAGAGACAGAATTCCTCACATATTCCTGATGGGAATGTAAAATGGTATAGCCACTCAGTATGACAGTTTCTAACAAAACTGAACATGACCTTACTGGAACACCAAGCTTTAAACTGCAAGGTCTCGGCTCAAAAGTCACCTCCTCAGCGAGGCCTTCCCTGACCACCCCATCCAAAATAGCCATCCCCAATCACCTGTTAACCATTGGATTGCATTAGAGACTTCTCACCACCTGAAATTATTTATTGGTTAACTTGTTTATTACCTGCCCCCTCTACCCTTCTGTGGCCCCAAAACTTGAATCAAAGCTCCAGGAGATCAGGAACCTTGTCTTTCTTGTCCCCGCTCTTTCCCCAGCACCTAGCACAGTGCCTGAGAAGTAAACATCCGGGGAAATCAATGAATGAACACTCTCCTTACGGATCTCTCTGGTCTCCCTCCAATTCCCCTCCGCACTGCAGCCAGGGGGTGTTTTTAGAAAGTGCAAACCTGGCCAGGTCAATGCCTGGCTTATAAATCCCCAACAGCTCACTGCCCTCAGCAGCTTCTTGTCCTCAGGACTCCGTGTGTGTGTGTGTGTGTGTGTGTGTGTGTGTGTGTGTGTGTGTGTGTGTGGCACGGTTCCTTGGGACGGGGGTGAAATGATGACTATAAATAAAGCTCCAGTCAGCTATCAGGCTGGGGGTTTATCCTGAGGCCCTTGGAGTCCCTGAAGTCCATTGAGCAGGGGAAGCACACGACTAAGACGAAGGAAGCTCTCTCCATGGCGCGTAGGTGGGAAGCAAAGAGATAGAGGACCCCTGCCTCCCCCCCACACACACACACACAAAAGAAGGCCATTGAAATGGTTCTATTGGGAAGGGAAGAGTCCAAAAAGGGGAGAGAGTTGGTTCTGGAAATAGCTAGGCTAGAAGATGACGCGTTGGTAACCGTGCATGGCGGGAAGAGAAAAGGGAGTTTTCTTTCACGCTTCCTGACTTCCTTCCTTTATACAACAACACTTACCAAACACCTTCTGGATGTCAGTGAACAAGACAGTAAAGATCCCTGACGTGGAAGAGGGGCATGCCGGGGCAGGAGGCCGTGAGAAGACGAACAAGCACACTTTGGGATGGGGGTGAATGCCGGGAAGGAAACACACAGGGTCAGGGTCAGCCTCTCAGAGAAAGCCACACTTGAACTGAGACTGAATGATGGGAAGGAGCTGTTCAGAGGGGCAGAGGGTGGAGGTGGGGTGGAAGTGGAGGTGGTGGGGGTGGAGGTGGGGGGAGTGGAGGTGGGGGGGAGTGGAGGTGGGGGAAGTGGGGGTGGGGGGAGTGAGGGTGGGGGGAGTGGAGGTGGGGTGGAAGTGAAGGTGGGGGGGAAGCAGAGGTGGGGTGGAAGTGGGGTGGAAGTGGGGGGGAGTGGAGGTGGGGGAGTGGAGGTGGGGTGGGAGTGGAGGTGGGGGAGTGGAGGTGGGGGGAGTGGAGGTGGGGGGAGTGGAGGTGGGGGGAAGCGGAGGTGGGGGAAGCGGAGGTGGGGGGAGCGGAGGTGGGGGGAGCGGAGGTGGGGGGGAGCGGAGGTGGGGGAGTGGAGGTGGGGGGAGGGAGGTGGGGGGAGTGGAGGTGGGGGGAGTGGAGGTGGGGGGAAGGGGAGGTGGGGTAGAAGTGGAGGTGGGGGGAGCGGAGGTGGGGGGAGCGGAGGTGGGGGGAGTGGAGGTGGGGGGAGCGGAGGTGGGGGGGAGCGAAGGTGGGGGGAGGAGGTGGGGGAGTGGAGGTGGGATGGGAGTGGAGGTGGGGGAGTGGAGGTGGGATGGGAGTGGAGGTTGGGGGGAGTGGAGGTGGGGGAGTGGAGGTGGGGGGGAGTGGAGGTGGGGGGAGTGGAGGTGGGGGGAGTGGAGGTGGGGGAGTGGAGGTGGGGGGGAGTGGAGGTGGGGGAGTGGAGGTGGGGGGAGTGGAGGTGGGGGGAGTGGAGGTGGGGGGAGTGGAGGTGGGGGAGTGGAGGTGGGGTGGGAGTGGAGGTGGGGGAGTGGAGGTGGGGGAGTGGAGGTGGGGGGAGTGGAGGTGGGGTGGGAGTGGAGGTGGGGGGAGTGGAGGTGGGGGGAGTGAAGGTGGGGGGGGAGTGGAGGTGGGGGGGAGTGGAGGTAGGGGGGAGTGGAGGTGGGGGGGAGTGGAGGTGGGGGGAGGAGGTGGGATGGGAGTGGAGGTGGGGGGAGTGGAGGTGGGGGCAGTGGAGGTGGGATGGGAGTGGAGGTGGGATGGGAGTGGAGGTGGGGGGAGGAGGTGGGATGGGAGTGGAGGTGGGGGGAGTGGAGGTGGGGGGAGTGGAGGTGGGGGGAGTGGAGGTGGGGGGGAGTGGAGGTGGGGGGGAGTGGAGGTGGGGGGAGTGAAGGTGGGGGGGGAGTGGAGGTGGGGGGAGTGAAGGTGGGGGGGGGAGTGGAGGTGGGGGGGAGTGGAGGTGGGGGGAGTGGAGGTAGGGGGGAGTGGAGGTGGGGGCAGTGGAGGTGGGGGGAGGAGGTGGGATGGGAGTGGAGGTGGGGGGAGTGGAGGTGGGGGCAGTGGAGGTGGGATGGGAGTGGAGGTGGGATGGGAGTGGAGGTGGGGGGAGTGGAGGTGGGGGGAGTGGAGGTGGGGGGAGGAGGTGGGGGGAGGAGGTGGGATGGGAGTGGAGGTGGGGGGAGTGGAGGTGGGGGGAGTGGAGGTGGGGGGGAGTGGAGGTGGGGGGAGTGGAGGTGGGGGGAGTGAAGGTGGGGGGGGAGTGGAGGTGGGGGGGAGTGGAGGTAGGGGGGAGTGGAGGTGGGGGCAGTGGAGGTGGGGGGAGGAGGTGGGATGGGAGTGGAGATGGGGGGAGTGGAGGTGGGGGGAGTGGAGGTGGGATGGGAGTGGAGGTGGGGGGGAGTGGAGGTGGGGGAGTGGAGGTGGGGTGGGAGTGGAGGTGGGGGGGAGTGGAGGTGGGGGGAGTGGAGGTGGGGGGAGCGGAGGTGGGGTAGAAGGGGAGGTGGGGGGGAGTGGAGGTGGGGGGAGTGGTGGTGGGGCAGCCTCGCTCAGTCCTTCGGGGGCATGATTCCAGTGTTTTTTAGGTCGAGAGAAGCCACTGCGAGGTTCTAAGCAGAGGACTGTTATGCTCTAGCAAGACTCTGCCCCTGAGGCAGCTGGGAAGCTAATGGCAGGATTAGAGAGATTCTGTTGAATGAAAGGCAAAAACACACACACAAAAAAGCCATAAAAACAACAAAAGTCCTGCCTCCTCACCCTCTTCATTCCCCAATGCCCACTCTTCCCCCTGCCAGCCACCAAAGGGAAGTGGGGGCCCGGACAGATGGGGGGTCCCCTGGGGTTTGCCCTAGGCAAACAGGAAGCCACAGCCCAGTGAGGCGGCTCTGGGAACCGGCCGCTGAGAAAGCAGGTCTCCTGGGTCCCCAGCCTCTTTCCCTGAGTGACTGCAGCCGTGCAGACACCGATAGGCATTCACACGCACACCTGGGGGGGGGGGGTAACACCTACCCTTCTGTGGGCCTCAGTGTCCTCATTTCTAAATGGGTGCCTTCCGTAACTGAAGCAGGGGCTTCGTAGGAAAGCACTGGGGGAGCATGGGGGTTGATCACTGGTCGCTGCGCAGGCCCGGTGCAGGGAGCCACGGTGGCAGCCTGGCTTGAGCTCAGCCGTTAGCTGATGCTGTCCCCCATTAGCCGGGTGCTGGGCTGAAGATGCCATGTGTCTGTTGTCCTGCTTAACCTTCATAAACCACACTTTAATAGTACTATCATTACCTCCGGTTTACAGAGAAAGAAAGAGGCTTAGACAGACGAAGAAATTTAACCAAGTAGTAGAGGCGGAGGATTCAAACTCAGGCCTGCCAGATCCCAAATATCTGTGACAGGCTGGTGGTATAGAAGTGACGGTGGCCCAAGAAGTATTGGTTGAGTGAGTAAATGAGGTGTGTGTGTGTGTGTGGGGGGGGTGGTGGGAGGGGAGGGAAATGGATTTAGAGCCTGAGGTTGAAGGAGGGAGGAGTGGAAGAAGGAGGGACCCCTAAGACTGGGTCCACTCATTCGACAAACACTCACTGGGCACCTTCAGTGTGCCAAGCCCTGCTCAGGGCACCATGCTGCCGTCTGTGCTGCAATGGGCTTCCTCTCGTCGGGGGAACAGAAAGTGAGCAAATGGACTCCAGATCACTTCACTTCACTGGTGGTAAGTGCTGGGATGGAAATAAGCCAGGGTAGCCGGGAGGAGGGGACTTTTGTGGGTCTGGAGAGGTGCACGGAGAAGGGGGCCTGAGGCGTGACCACCCCTTCCTCCCCGGAGGGGAGGGGAGGGGAGGGGAGGGGAGGGGACTGCCCACCCGCCCCCGCAAACACCTATGGTTCAGTGCCCCGCAGCCCCCCACTTGCCCCAGCATCCCCTGCGCGGGGAAGCTGGGTGCCTCGGAGAGTCTGGCCACCATGCCACCTCCTCTCCTCCTCTTCTTCCTCCTCTTCCTTACCCCGGTGGGAGTCAGGCCGCAGAAATCACAGCTGGTGGAGGCTACAGGTATGACCGAAGGGCACAGATGGAGGGGCCAGGGCTGGACACCTGGGTTCAGGCTGGATGCCCTTGGCCAAGTAACTTACCCTCTCTGAGCCTCCATTTCCTTAATTGTAAAATTCAGGCCAGGGCTGAAGGATGCTGAAGGCTCAGGGCTCCCAGTCGGTGGGGAATGGGGTCATTGGGCTTGTAACCCAGTGTGAGGCGTGAAGGGGGCTAGCTGCTCCCCGCGACCCCCCCCCCCAACCCCCGCTCTCTCTCCGCAGAGGGAGGCAGTGCTGTGCTGCCGTGCCTTTCCTCCGATAATCCCCCCGATCAGCTGGCCTGGTATCAGGCGTGCCACTCACAGCGGAACCAGAGCCGAGGGCTGCCAGGCCTGGGCATCCAGGTGGGGCCCCTGGGCATCCTGCTGCTCATCTCCAACATCTCTGACGAGATGGGGGGCTTCTACCTGTGCCAACAGGGGCCCCCTTCCGAGCAGGCCTGGCAGCCTGGCTGGGCAGTCAGCGTGAACGGCAGCGGTGAGGTCTGGGGTGGGGCAGGGAGGGCTGGATGAGAAGAGGGCAGCCCGGCGTGGAAGGAGGAGGATCTGGAGGGGTGGGGCTGGAAGGCCTAGGGTCAAGCAGGAAGCCAGTCGTAGGTGCTCCTGAAAATGCCTCCCGCTTTGGACTTCCACACTGAACTGCTCCGCGTCTCTCTGTCCCATTTCTCTCGGAGACGCTGCTTCTCTGCCTCCCTCTGGGCCTTTGTTTCTGTTTACTTGTGTCCTTCTGGGTCTCGGGTCTCGGTGCCTCTCCTGGATGTCTCTGTATCTGGTTCCGGGTCTCTTCCCAGGGGAGCTGTTCCGTTGGAAGGCTTCAAACCTGGATGACCCAGGCTGTGACCCGGGGAACAGGTCCGCACCGGACCCCGGGCCCTCTTCTGATGGCCTCACCAGCTCCCAGCTATACGTATGGGCCAAAGGTCACCCTGAGATTTGGGAGGAAGGCCCTGCATGTGCCCCACCTGACGGCAGTTCAAACCAAGGTGAGGTGCTAGGGAAAGGCCAGGAAGTGAGGGGGCCAGGGATGGAGGATGGCGATTGGGAACTGGAGGGTTGGTTTGTGGGGGAGGAGACTCTAAGGCCTCCACCGGCCTCGCCTCTCCTTGCCCCAGACCTCACAGTGAGCCCTGGCTCCACGCTCTGCCTGCCCTGTGGGGTGCCTTCTGCTTCTGTGGCCAGAGGACCCGTCTCCTGGATCCACGTGCACCCCGGAAAGCCCAACATCTCATTGCTGAGCCTGAACCTGAGCGAGGAGGCTCCCGTCAGAGAGATGTGGGTCCCGGGCACCCTCAGGGGAGGGGCTGTTCTGTGGCTGCATCAGGCCACAGCTCGAGATGCTGGCACCTATCATTGTTACCATGGCAACACGACGGTCGTCGCGATGCAGCTGAAAGTCACTGCCCGGTCAGGTAGGGTTTCTCCCAGTTGTGGGGCCTGTGTGCAGAGCTACTGGGAAGAACTGGAAGCCAGCCCACCTTGGCTCCTCTTGGCTAGGACAGCCGCGCCCGAGACCCAACCCCTACGCTGAACGCTGGCGCCACCTCTCTCCTCCTTGCTTCCAAGATACTGCTTTTCTGGGGCTCCTCCTGCCCTGGCTGCTCCTTCCCATCAGCGTTGGTAGAGCCTTCCTCCCCCACTCCTCACCTTTGGAGTCCTGAGCCCCCTTCTCATCCCTGTTTACACTCTCTCCTTCTTGTCTACACACTCTTCCTGTTGGACCCCCCTTACTCTCTGGGCTCCTCAGACCACCAGGCCTTGGTGACTGGCTTCTAGGCTCCATACGCCTACACCCAGCCGTCTCCTGGAGTTGCCATTGGATGTCCCGCGGGCACTGTTGCTCAACATGTACAAGAAAATGAAACTCAGTGTGTTCCCCAAGCAGAGTCTCCTGGGCAGCCCTGTGGAAGTGAAGAATTTACCACTTGCCCACATGCCCAAGCCAGGAATGCGGGCACCCACATTTGCCTTACCTCACCCATCAAATTTGTCACAATGTTCTGCCCATGTTCTTCCCTACTACAATCCGACCATGCTACCCTAAACCATTCTCAAACTCAATCCCAACTTCCACTCCAAATTTACCTCAGCCCCTGCTGCCTCCCACCTTCCACTTTGTGAACTCAACTCTGCCTCCACTTTGCCTGTGGCTGTTCTGACCTGCGGCAGGAAGCTGGTCATCGTCACCTTGAGCCTAACATTTCAGGGTTTGCTTCCTCGCTGCTTCTCCAGGCCCTGTGCCAGGCTCCGAGGCCCCGTCCCGGGCTTCAGAGGGAAGGAGGAGAGCCCTCCTTGTAGCTTGGGACGTCGAGGGTCGGCGTCTTGCCCTGTCCCCCAGGTTTATGGCCTTCTGGGGTCTTGAGGCCGGGAAACAAGATGCCAGCCCTGGTCCTGGTCTCACAGCTCCTTCCCCCGGCAGCGCGGCAGTGGTTGCTGGAGGCTGGAGGCTGGAGAGTCCCTGTTGCCGCTTTGGTTTACCTGATCTTCTGCATGGGCTCGGTGGCGGGCTTCCTCTATCTGCGAAGAGGTGAGCCATGCCCCCCAAAGGATCTGCCAGCCCTCACGCCACCTCCCGCAGGGGAGCCCACACTGGCCAGTCTTACACCGGCTCTCTCCTCCCCACCGTTACAGTCCTGCCCCCACTCCTTCTCTAAGTGCCCTCCAGACTTCCCCAGCCCCTTGGAATTTGAACTCCCAGCTCCTCCCTTGACCCAAATGACCTCCCCAGCACCCCCAAAACCTTCACCCAGCCAAGGAGCTCTTCCTCTGACCATTCCCATGAACTCCCACCAGCCCTGACCCTGAGGAGGAAAAGAAAGCGAATGACCGACCCCACCAGAAGGTAAGAATGCGGGTACCCCCGCCCCCCAGAATCCCACTCCTGCGCTTCCATTGAATGCTTCGCTTGCTGTTTGCTCTGCGGAGGGCGCCGTTATCTCTGCTGCCCCACCTCCCAAGCCCAGCTCCAACGCTACCCCTCCTGGGAAGACCGCCTTGGAGCGACCCCAGAGCCCTCCCTGCAGGCTGTGCTGGGACCACCTTCTAATCTCTGAGGGCCTGGCCTGCACCCTGAGTGTCTCCCGGGCCCCTCCAGGCCAGGCCCAGCGCACCCCCCCCCTTCCTCCTCCAGGTTCTTCAAAGTGACGCCTCCCGCGGGCAACGGGGCCCACAGCCAGTACGGGAACGTGCTCTCCCTTTCCTCGCCCGCGGCGGGCACGGGTAGGAGGCCGGGCAGGGTCACCCGGCTAGGGCCCCCTTCCCCACCCCGCAGTCCCTGGAGCTCCCACCCGCCCCAGCTCCGAGCCCCGCCGGCAGGACAGAGCCCGCCCCGGGGGCGGCGTCCCGGCCAGAGGTGAGCCCCGCCCTGAGGACCAAGGCCCGCCCCCAGGACTCGGACCGAAGTTCGGTTCCGAGAACAGACGCGCACCGGGAACGGGAGGCCACGCCCCTGGTTCGGAGCCGGTGCAGCCTTGGAGCCCTCCCGCCAATCCTGAGCATCCTCTCCCGCCGCCCCGCCCGCAGACCTTAGCCCTGACGCCCACGTCTCTCCACCCCCCCCCCCGCCCCGCACCCCACACCGCCCCTCTCGCAGGACGCTCCCACCGGTGGGCTGCAGGCCTGGCCGCCGCCGTCCAGTCCTACGGAGGAAACCCGTACAACGAGGTCCAGGAGGCCGGAGCCGCGGGGGCCCGGAGCCCGACGCGGGCAGCTGGTGATGGTGCAGGGTCTTTACTCATATGTGGGGGTGTCGGAGTCCTCTGTGGCAGGAATAGTTAACTGGGGCCCGGGAGAAAGGGGGCCGTGACTCGCTCCCACCCCTACCCCCAAATCCCAGGCCCAGACGAAGAAGAAGGGGAGGCCTATGAGGAGCCGGACAGTGAGGGGGGCTCCCAGTTCTACGAGAATGACTCCAACCTGGAGCAGGACCAGCTCTCCCAGGGTAAGACTGCCCGCCCCCCTCTGCCTCCCCCACCTCCTCAGCGGGGGCTGTGGACCCTCGCTGGACCCTTCTCCCTCTCCACCAGATGGCAGTGGCTACGAGAACCCTGAGGACGGGGCCCTGGGTCCTGAGGAAGAAGACTCCTTCTCCAATGGTAATTTGAGGTCCTCCTGGAGCCTCCCAAACCTCCATGGAGCTCCTACAGGCCAGGAGTGGTCCCTGAAATTCTCTTTTTTCCTGCAGCATCTGAGTTGTATGAGAACGAGGAGGAAGAGCTGGCCCAGCCAGTGGCCAGGACAAAAGGTGTGTGTGTGAGGATGGTCACATTCCTGAGAGCGTGAGTGGTGGTGGTGGTGATGGTGTGTGTGGCTTGGAGGCCAGAAGCAATAGTGACTCCCGTCTCCCTTCTTCAGACTTCCTGAGCCCCCCTGGGACTGCCTGGGACCCCAGCCGGGAGGCAACATCCCTTGGTGAGAAATGCTTAGGACCTGCCCAGATTGGGTTGGCCTGGTCTCAGCTCTAATTCCAGGCAGAACCTTGACTTTGCTTTGACCCCAAACCCAAGCCCAATCCTGACCTTAGATTTGACTCTTACCTATAACCTCAACACCTCCCCCAGCCCTAATCTCCACTCCAGTATTTGCCCCATCCCTAACCATGAACATCAACCCTGATCCCAAGCCAAGCCCAGCCTGGACTTTGACCTCCACCTCACCTCAGCCCCAATGCAGACCTTCGCTTTGACCCCAGTTCTCTCTATAACCTCCTCATAACTCTAACTTGGACTCTTTCCAATTCTGTTCTTTTTTTTTTAAAATATGTATAATTTTTTTTTCATAACGACTTAAAAGTGGGTTCTTTTGTTTTTGTTTTTATTTCAGAGAGGAAGGGAGAGGGAGAGAGAGAGAGAAACATCAATGATGAGAGAGAATCATTGATCAGCTGCCTCCTGTACGCCCCACAATGGGGATTGAGCCCGCAACCTGGGCATGTGCCCTTGGCCGGAATTGAACCTGGGACCCTTCAGTCCTCAGACCAACGCTCTATCCACTGAGCCAAACCAGCTAGGGCTCTAATTCTGTTCTTAACTATTTCTCTGACCATGACCATAATCTAACCCATACCTGACTGAACCCTAAAATTAGCAAGGACCCCGAACCTGATGCTGCCCCTAATCACTCCTTCCTAGTACAACATGGGTCAAGCCTTCCACCTCTCCCTGCCCCGCAAGCCCCCTCATTATCTTGGGCTGCACTTCCCTTCCCCAAACCCCCAGCATGGCTCCCAGACCTCCAGCTCCCCGTCTCCTGCCCACACAGGGTCCCAGTCCTATGAGGATATGAGAGGGATCGTGTATGCAGCCCCCCAGCTCCGCTCCCTTCGGGCCCAGCCTGGTCCCAATCATGAGGAAGGTGGGTACTTCTCCTGCTGTCCCCTGGTGTCCTCTGAGGCCGACTCTCTCCCAGCCTCCTCCCAGCTCTGTGCTTCCCTCCTTCCTGGTCCTGACCAGATGCAGATTCTTATGAGAACATGGACAATCCCGATGGGCCAGAACCAGCATGCGGAGGAGGGAGCCACAGGGGCGCCTGGAGCACCCGTTGATTCCCTTCAGGTAAGCTGGGAACTGCCCTCTATGGGAGGAGGGAGATGATGACAGGGATGGAAGTGGGGGTCTGGCACTCAGGGAGGGAGAGGAGAAAGGGTTCCCAAGGCCTGGGGGGAAAGGGGAGGGCTCCTGGCCTCTTCCCCATCACAGTTTCTTCTGCATATCCTGGGCCTCCTCAGGTTCCTGAGACCCACACCTGACGGAAATCTGGGGACCCAAAGCAGATGATGTCAACCTCGAGCGACGCTGCTCAGGATATGTGTACCTGTGTGTGTGTGTGTGTGTGTGTGTGTGTGTGTGTGTGTACACAAGTGAAACGTCAGTCCCGTTTGCACTGCCCCAATAAACTCCACGAGCTGTTCCAATCCTGTGATGTAGTGCCCTTGTGTGGGAGGGGAAGGGCAGGTGAGGACAGTGTATTCCCATCCTCTCTCAAATCCAGTAGCAGAGGGAGAGCTGCATCTTGGGCACAACAGGGCCTTTTCCTTCCTGTGTCTTGGCCTACACCATCTCCCCTACTTGCCTGCCATTCCCACCATCAGTTGTTCAATCATTGTTCATTCAGCAGTTGTATGCTGGGTGTGCAGTGAAAAGGAAGCAATCCAGGAATTGGCAGCCATCACTGGCGTTTATTGAACATCTACTATGTTCTCACATCAATTATTTAATCTTTACAGTAACCTCCCCAAGTTATTGAGCACTTATGTGCCAGGATTGTATTAAAGTATTTCACGTATTTTACGTATGTATTAGGTATACGTGTGTTTATGTATATTAGCTAATTTTATCTTCACAAACATCCCTATTTCCTAGATGAGGAAACTGAGGCAGAGAAGCTAAATAACATGCTCAAGGCTTGCCTAGTTAGTAAGTGCCAGGGCCTGGACCTGAACTCTGGCAGTCTGATTCCAGAGCCTAGACTTAGTCTTTTTAAAAATATATTTTTACTGATTCCAGAGAGGAAGGGAGATGGGGAGAGAGATAGAAACATCAATGATGACAGAGAATCATTGATCGGCTGCCTCTTGCACGCCCCACACTGGGGCTTGAACCCACAACCCAGGCATGTGCCCTGAGTGGGAATCAAACCGTGACCTCCTGGTTCATAGGTCGACGCTCAACCACTGAGCTATGCCAGCTGGGTGAGCCCATACTCAATCTTGACATTCTCCCCTCCTAGGTGCAATTCTGCAGATGGGAAACTGAGTGCCAAGGGTCAACTAACATGTCTAAGGTCACACAACTAGCACTCCACAGAGCTGGGTCCGAGTCCAGAAATCTAGCCGCCATTCTAGCCACTGTGCCCACCACCTGATCAACTGCCTACTTCTGATACAAACCACGAGCAAAAAGACTTCCAGAACTAAAAGTCTCCGGGCCCTGACACCATTATGTAGCAAGCTCCGCCACACCCCAATTCTCTTCTCAGGCGAGGGTGGAATCAGCCGTCTCCTGCCTGTCTCCCCAGCTCCAGTGCTCTTCCGAAGCCCAGGCCCTCGTCCGCTTAGGAAGTGTCGATGTCTTCGCAAGACTGACTAGACTTTTCAGTATCTACAGTTTTAATTCCAGAACTACTTTTCCTAATGTACCAGTTCTTTCTTCCTAATATCCTATTTTTGTTTAAGAGACTCTATTCCTTCTTTGCCTCTGACCCTTTAAAACTTACTTTAACATTATTATTATGCGCCGGGCATTATTCTAAGAAGTGCTTTATGGGAGCATCTCGTTTCATCTCTATAACCTCTTAGGTCCACAGCGGTTCTCAACCTTTCTAATGCCGCGACCCTTTCATGCAGTTCCTCATGTTGTGGTGACCCCCAACCATCAAATTATTTTCGTTGCTACTTCATAACTGTAATTTTGCTACTGTTATGAATCGTAATGCAAATATCTGTGTTTCCCGATGGTCTTAGGCGACCCTGCTAGCGGTTCTCAGCCTGTGAGGAAGGCACGCTAAAATTATTGTCAATATACAGCTAAGAAGATTGAGGTACAGAGAAAGTAATCAGTTGCTAACTGACCTTAGGCAATATACCTCAACGCAATGGCCCTCAGTTTCCCCAATTATGAACAGTGGTAGGGAAGGGGCGTGGCCTGGCTATCCGCACACGGGGTGAACGCTCCCAGGGCAGTGTCACGGTGGAAGGCTTCTTTGACTTCTGTGCTTCCTGTCGGCAGGAGCCCCGTGAGTTCCCTGCGCCCCACTGCCACCCTGGGGCCAGCTTGCGTTGGCTTCTGCCACAGTCTTACAGGCTACACAGGTTTGACCATTTTATTCATGAGCTTCTCAGAGCCGGTTTTTGCACCCGAGGTTTGGTCTGAATCCAGGTTCATACTCTGATTTTCTGCCGTGACTGTTCCCATCCACGGGGCTTGCTCCCATGTTGCACCCCGAGGCAGGTGCACGGACTTTTTTCTCTGTCTTCTGTGCCTGGAAGAGACAGCCTCTTCTCAGTTCTCAGCCTGTGCAGTGCACTCACCCTCAGCCCTCTGCTGTCCCAGGCCTCCACCTTGACCTCTGTTCCCATGTGAGTGGAAAACTCCATCCTAGGGATCCCAGCTTCCCCAGGGCTGCTGGACTTCATCCCCCCTCACCATTGTGGCTTTGCTTTCCTTCTTTATTTTTAGCATCAGGAAGATTCTGTCTTGCTTTTGAGCTCAACTATCTTTTATATATATATATATATATATATATATATATATATATATATATATATATATATATGTATATATAAATAAGTGGAACAGTTTGGCTCAGTGGATAGAGCGTCAACCTTCGGACTGAAGAGTTCCCAGGTTCAATTCTGGTCAAGGGCACATTCTCAGGTTGCAGGCTCCATTCCCACTGGGGGGCGTGCAGGAGGCAGCAGATCAATGATTCTCTCTCATCATTGATGTTTCTATCTCTCTCCCTTTCCCTTCCTCTGCAAAATCAACAAAAATATATTTTTACTTATTTTTTTTAATTTTTTCATTCTTTTTATTTTTTATTTTTTTTAAATATATTTTATTGATTTTTTACAGAGAGGAAGAGAGAGGGATAGAGAGTTAGAAACATCGATCAGCTGCCTCTTGCACACCCCCTACTGGGGATGTGCCCGCAACCAAGGTACATGCCCTTGACCGGAATCGAACCTGGGACCCCTGAGTCCACAGGCTGACGCTCTATCCACTGAGCCAAACCGGTTTCGGCTCTTTTTATTTTTTTAAATATATTTTTATTGATTTCAGAGAGGAAGGGAGAGGGAGAGAAAGAGAAACATCAATGATGAGAGAGAATCATTGATCAGCTGCCTCCTGCATGCCCCCCACTGGGGATGGAGCCCACCACCCAGACATGTGCCCTGATGGGGAATTGAACCTCAACTTCCAGGTTCATAGGTCCACTCAGCCACACCGTCCGGGCAGAGCTCAACTATCTTTAAAAACAAAGCACGACTCCTCCTTATGTTTTGTGTAGTGTATGTTTGGAGTGTGGGTGGTGGCACATGAACCTCTTGAACACAGTCCCCATGGCAAAAAGTAAAAAATAAAAAAATCCAAATCTTAGATCTAGCTTAGCAGTCACACCCTTACCTTCCCCTTCAGCTAAAATAAGCTCTGCCACATTGCCATAATCCTTGCCATTCCCTATTACCTATCATCCGGGCTGCTTCGTTCCTTAAGTTTCCTGCCTGTGCCTGATACATTTGAGCACGTGACTCCTGGTGAAAACATCCTGCCTTCTTTTTTTAAAAAATATATTTTTAGCCGAAACCGGTTTGGCTCAGTGGATAGAGCGTCGGCCTTCGGACTCAAGGGTCCCAGGTTCGATTCCGGTCAAGGGCATGTACCTTGGTTGTGGGCACATCCCCAGTAGGGGGTGTGCAAGAGGCAGCTGATCGATGTTTCTAACTCTCTATTCCTCTCTCTTCCTCTCTGTAAAAAGTCAATAAAATATATTTTAAAAAAATATATATTTTTATTGATTTCAGAGAGAAAGGGAGAGGGAGAGAGAGATAGAAACATCAATAATGAGAGAGAATCATTGATGAGCTGTCTCCTGCACTCCCCCTACTGGGGATCGAGCCTGCAACCCGGGCATGTGCCCTTGACTGGAATCGAACCTGGGACCCTTCAGTCCACAGTCCGACGCTCTATCCACTGAGCCAAACCATCCGGGGCCATCCTGCCTTCTTGAGAGTGAATCCGTGTCTTCTCTGTGTCCCGGCTACCCAGCCAGGGGATGGCAAAGATCAGAAGCTCAGGAAATGAGGGAGGGAGGAGTGGGTGAAGGTCTGTGGAAAGTCCTGAGATTCGGGGTGCGGAGGATGGAGACACTCGGAGGGCTCCACCACCCAGGGAAGTCTCGGGGCAGCTGAGGAACAGAGACGTGCCCACTCCAGCCTGGGTGCTGGAATCAGACTTTGAGTTCAAAGCCCCTTTCTAGCTGTGTGACCCAAGCTCTTCGTGCTGCAGTTTCCTGGTCTGTAAAATAGGGGTGATCATTACAGCTACCTTAGTGAGCCTCTGCTGTAAAGCACACGGCAGCGGCACAGTAAGTGCTCAGACAGTAACCATTATTTACTTACTTATTTATAGGAAGGGAGAGAGATTGAGAGAGAGAAACATCAACTTACTGTTCCACTTATTTATGCATTCATTGGTTGGTTCTTTCTGTGCCCTGACCAGGAACTGTACCCACAGCCGTGGCATATTGGGACGATGCGCTAACCCGGCCCAGGGCTTAACCATCATTATTATTATTTGGCATTTATTAAGGGCCTACTGTGTGCCAGGAGCCAGAGGGCACGTACACCATTCAGACTGGGGCTTCCTTCCAGGCAGGTCTCTACCCAGGAGGAAGCCATACCCAGAGCTCCTCAACTTCCCGTGCGAAGTAAGACCTGGTTTTACAACAGGGGCTGGGCCACTTCCAGCAAGGTTTAGGGAGGTGACCTGGGGAAGCTGCAGGCACTTAGGGTGATGCCCAGCTTCCCTCGTTTGCAGTGGCTCCCAGAAGGGCCCAAGGCTGGCAGAAGGGCTTAGGTGCCATCCCTATTTTCTGGCCTGGCTGCAAAGAGTGGCTGACGGTTTCCTGGGAGTGGGAGGTCCTTGGTGTCCCCTCTGCCAGAGCCTGGAACCTTCATTTCCTGGGAAACAGTCCTACCTGCTGGGATGTGTGCCTTTAGCCTGGGCCTGGGCGAATCTGCATAGAGGATTTGAGGTGTAGGCTGACCAAGTTGGGGTATCTGAGTGGGAGATATCAGTGTGGCGAATCAGGTGGATGGGATAGGATGTGAGTGGTGGTTGCGTCCTGGATGGGTGTGCGGAGTACATGTTCTGTGAAGAGTATGTGTGGGAGAGGCAGGTAGTATTGAGTGTATGCTGTGTGGGTATCATTTATGAAGTGTAGTGTGGGATGTGTGGTGTGAGGTATCAGGGGTCATGCAATCGGAGGTGATATTGGAGATGTGACGTGTTGAAGGCGTGTGTGTGCTGTGTTTGGGATGCATGTGGTGCAGGAATTGTGAGTAAGGTAGATACGTGGAGGACATATAGCCTCTAGGGTGTCAATGTTGTTGGTGGGTTCTGGGGAAATACAATGAGAAAACAAAATCTTCTCCCAACCCAGAAACCCTCTCTGCAGATGTAGTAGAGACAGAAAACATTAAAAAATAAATAAATAAGCATTAAATCAGAATGGATGCACATCACAGGCAACCCACTAAGAAAGAGATTGCAAAGGCAGAAAGACATTCACCTTTTGCATAGCCAAACAGGTACAACCCATCATCCTGTTTTTGTTGTTTTTTTCCAACATGAGGCTTTTATTGCATCTTTAAAATCTTGCAAATGAGTGTGACAAGTCATTCGGCACCTGGGTGTTCCTGTAGCTGGACAGCTTAGAACTCATTCATAGCCTGCTGAACTGTTCCTTTTTCAGAAACATAGATGCCAGCCAAAATTCTTCTGATATCCTTGTTTTTAACTTTGTGGCTGGCTGAATCAAAGCAGCTGAATTTGATACAAGTTCAATGTCATTTCCTTCGAGAATCAACTCATCTTTCTGGGCCTGAGATACTGAACGAGCAACACCTGACCTCATCCGAACCTTGTATTTTTCACCCAAGAAATTTCTGATTTCAACAAAAGAATCATTCTCCTGAATAACGGCATTGATGGGGAAGTGAGAGTACACGGAGCTCATTCTGTAACGGAAGCTCAGGGTAACACCTTGATCATGTTCTGTACGTGACTGCAGGTAGTGTGAACGGTAGCCAGTTCCCTTCCATTTCCCCACCATTTGTCAACATGGAGCCGCTTCTTTTTCTTTCCGGGGAGACTGAGCTCTATACCGATGTGACTGAAGTCCTCCGCAGGGTGCCTGTGAGGCCCTGCACAGTCACTGTGCGTCCCTGCAGGGTGACATCCACATTTTCTGGGGTGTCGACAGTCTGATTGCTGAGAATGGTCTTCATCCTCGCAGTAGATGCGGCGAAGAGCCATCATCCTGTTTTTAAAATTTTTATTTATTAATTTTAGAGAGTGAGAGGCTCCACTTATTTATGCATCCATTGGTTGATTCTTGTATGTGCCCTGACCAGGGATTGAACCCGCAACCTTGGTGTATCCAGACGTAACCAATTGAGCTACCGTCAGGGCCAAGATAAAATTTCAAAATCTATATCTTGTTTTCCAAATAAGCAATGAATATGCCTCAAGTAAGCGGACTTGACAACACCTTTAGTTGCACACAGTTCATCCTCACTTTATAACGGTAGTTGGAAGGGAGAAACAAACTTCTCGTGTGGGGAGGCAGTTGTGTACACTGCAAGGCCCTGAGCAGTTATTCTCCCCCAGGAACTGAGGGATAGAGAGGGATCTTCCTTGATGTTGTACTTCAAAAGGATGGCTCCCAATCCTTGAGGTCCTGTTTGAGGCTGGCAAGAGACTCATTTAGCAGTTATAAAGATTTACATGCACTTGAAAAGTTCTGAAAGAAAAGGGGGGGGCAGGTGGAGAAGAAACCCAGGTTCCCCAAGATATGTGATCAGTGCTGGGGCCCTGCCAGCAGGTGAGGGAATCCCAAGGCAGGTGCTGGGCGTGGAGGCCACGGGGACATAGGGTGCCAAGGAGACAGAACTGAACCTCACGCCACCCTGCTTGGCCCCGGAGGATGGCTGGTTAGCCAGAGACGGGTAAGATTCCTCAGGGAAGGAACAACCTAAGACAGGCACAGTCGCAGAGGGGCCATCAGGAGAGAACTTGGGGGTCAACAGAGGTGGGGCACAGACCCTCACCCCCCTAACTTTGCAAGGGCCTGAACCCTCACCCCTACTGAAGGAAGTCTCCTGCCCCCATGGCTGCTTAACGTTCCATGCCCAGCTCAAATCGGGACCCGGGTAACAGACAGAGACTTGGCCGACAGCAGCTGCCCTCTCACTGCAACAAGAATTGTTTGAGTTGTCTTGAACCCATGGTGTGGGGAAGTGGGTTTTTGATATCTAAATCCAGCCTACCACCAGGAATGCTCAGGGCCTACTCAAGAAGGCAAATAATCCTTTCCACTAATATTTACAGGGTAAAATAAGATTGTTGTTAGAGTAATAAATTTGACAGTAAAATAGTAGTCAAGTTTTCAGGCTAATTTAAATTGGCTAATTGAAACAAGCGAATATTCTAGAAAAATTAATAGTATTGGACAAAAAGCAGTTCCTAAAGTGTTAACTAAAATTTTTAGTGGTAGTTCATTTCATGATAAAATTGCATAACATGTAATGAACCTAAAGTAGTCATATTATAGTGCAAAAAATTAAAATTTAAAAGCTATCAAGACTACATTAAAAAATTTTCAAAAGGCTCCTAATATTTAAATCAAAAAAGGGGGGTATAGTAGAAGAATATCATGTAAGGAAAAATATCCTGTAAGTAAATTACATCTAGAAAATTTGTACTTTAGAAAATTAATTGTAATGCTAAAAGCAAGACACCCATGAAAAACACACATGGTGTCAAGACAAGCCAGAGGAAAATCATTTGGGCAAAAAATAAAATAGGATCCAAGTCAAATTTATAGGAAATATTCCTTTATTAACTTTTGTTTGAGAATATGTTTGTATATTTTCAGAAAACAACTCCGAGACCATGTAGATTCCGGCAACAAAGAGGAGTCGACAGGACTACTCCAGCCATGAAGACAGAAGAGAAGCAGTCCAGAGATGGAAGACGCTGACGTCGCCTTGCCATACTAGCAGTCAGCAACTGTGCGTCGCTGCAGATTGCTCAGGACCAAAGCAGAGAGGGTCGGACCTGCATTACCACCATTTGTCCACCATCCAGAACTGTAATGTCAGTGCTGACATGTACACATAAGGAACTGTTGGACATTGAAATTGGGTCTCAAAAGAACTGTTGGCCCAGAAAGAAACTCACTACACACTGATTCATTTGCCTGTCACCATAACCATTATTGCTTGTCTCATTTTCGGTTCTTATAAGTGTATTTCTAATAGCACATGATCTCACTCATCTAGGGAAAATAATGAACAACATAGACTGATGAACAAGAACAGACCCAGAAACAAGGAGGCATGGATCAGACTGTCAGGCCTCAGAGGGAGGGGAGGGGAGGATGGGGATATAGGGGAGAGATCAACCAAAGGACTTGTATGCATGCATATGAGCCTAACCAGTGGTTAAAGACAACAGGGGGGTGGGGGCATGTGTAGGGAGGGGTGTGGGATGGGAATGGGGGGATGAGGACAAATATGTGATACCTTAATCAATAAAGAAATTAATAAAATAAAATAAAATAAAATAAAAAAGCTAAAAAAAAAGAAAAAAGAAAAGGGAGCAGGGAGGAGTCATATTCCTTATTTTCAAGAAGGAGAATTAGCCATAGCTGGTTTGGTTCAGTGGATAGAGCATTGGCCTGCGGACCGTAGGGTCCCGGGTTCGATTCTGGTCAAGAGCATGCACCTCGGTTGTAGGCTCCTCTCCTGCCTGGGACCTGGTAGGAGCTAGTGCAGGAGGCAACCAATCAATGTGTTTCTCTCACATCAATATTTCTCTCTGTCTTTCCCTCTCTATTCCACGGTCTCTAAAAAAATCAACCGAAAAATATCCTTGGGTGAAGATTTAAAAAAAAAAAAAAAGGAGAATTGAGGCTCTTATTTTTCATTTGTATTGTTCTGGGAGGGTACTGCGTGGGTGTGTTATGGATAGAAGTGGAGTTCTTGGGGTGCTGCCAGGAAGAGTTTCCTGAGACCCCATGGGAGGGTGAGGTTTCGTGGAAGGTTTTATTGATAATGTAAAATTAAGGGGGTTCCCCTCCAAGGTCCCATCTCTGTCCACCTCACCATGGAAGAAGCCCATTCTTGTCTTTAGCAGGGCCAGAATTAAGGCCACTGCCCAGAATTTCTGTTCCATATTAAAGTACAGTGCAGCCCCACCCCGTTTTGCTCAGTGGTTAGAGCATAGTTTGGGCCGTGTGCAGGAGGTAACCAATTGAGGTGTCTCTCTCATGTCAATGTTTCTTTCTGTCTCTAACCCTCCCTTCCACTAAACAAATATCCTTGGGTGAGGATTAACACACACACACACACACACACACACACACACACACACACTCACAATACAGCCCAGTCCAGCGTTTGGCTAGCTTAGCTTGTGTTCCCAGCTGCAGTCCATTGCATGTGGAGTCTGTTCGGCCACGGCCTTGCGGCTGCTTAATGCCACATGGCTATGGAGGGAGAACACGTGAGCCCATGGGCAAGTGTGGGGCGCAGAGCAAGAGAGAGAAAGCACAAGAAAGAGAGAGGGGACTCTTTTTGTCTGGAGATTTTACTTTATTTTAAAAATATGTTTTTATTGATTTTTTCAGAGAGCGAGGAAGGGAGAGGGAGAGAGAGAGAAACATCAATGTGAGAAAGAAACATCTATCGGCTGCCGGATGGGGGGCAAAACCTGGGCATGTGCCATGACCAGGAATTGAACCTACGACCTTTCGGTGCACAGGGCCATGCTCAACCAAATGAGCCACACCGGCCAGGGATTTTAACCCTCCAAGATTTTGCATGCTTCTGAGGGAGTGCACCCCCCTAGCCAATCCATTGTTCCCCAGGCTAGACGGACAGGTAGCACCTTCCCTAAGTCACCTTGACTTCACTTTGCATGTGCCCATCTTCCCCTTTGTTTGTTTCCTTCCCCCAGTAATACGTAGGGAATGGACTGGTGGTTCCCTGGGGAGCCTGAAGCTGTAGCTTCCTAGTGACGCTGCCCAGATGACCATTCTTACAATGTTTGGCCTCCCTTTTGCTTTCTTTCTTTCTTTTATTATTATTATTTAAACATTTTTTAAAATTGATTTTTTTAGAGAGAGGAAGGAGATCGGAGAGAAAAAGTGTGTGTGTCTGGGGATTGAACCCATAACCTGAAAATGTGTCCTGATCAGAAATCAAACCGGCCACCTTTTGGTATACTGGACGATGCACCAACCAACTGAGCCACACTGGTGAGGGTTCTTTCTTTATTAATATTAACCAGCTAATTACAAGAATAACAGGTATATGCAGTTGACATGGTGTGTGGAATGTATCTGTCAGGATGTCTGGTGTGAGGGAGGGTTTGTATGACTTTGGAGGCAATTCGGAGAACTGAGTGGTATTAAAGTGTTAGTCCGGGTGTTTACTGTGTAGATTCTGCATGTGAGGAGGGGATGTGTGAGAGAGTGGGTGACACATGGAATTAGTTCAGAACATGATTGGGAGAAACACTAATGGGGACATCCTGAAGTCTGGGGCCTAACTCTGTGATTTCATTTTCCCCCAAAACCAGTAGAGAATTTTTATGAGTTTATTTGAGCCAAACTGACCACATATACTGGGGGAGCAAGATCTCAAATATTCCTCTAGGCTCTGGCTTGATAGCTCAGTTGGTTAGAGCTTTGTCCTGATAAGCCAAGATTGCAGGTTTCATTTCCCGTCAGGGCACATGTGGGGCTTGCAGGCTCAATCCCCAGTAGGGGGCGTGCAGGAGGCAGCCAATAGATGTTTCTCTCTCCTGGATGGTTCTATTTCTCCCTCTCCCTTCCTCTTTATGAAATCAAGAAAAACATTAAAAAAAAATCCACATAAAAATTTTAAAAAAGAGTTAACCAATGAATGCATAAATAAGTGGAACAACAAATTGATGTTTCTTTCTTTCACTCTCTAAAATCAATAAATAAAAATTAAAATTAAAAATATTTAAGATCCTTCCCTTTCCTAATTACACTGAACCTTTTTTCTGACAAAGGCCATTTGGATATTTATAACATCACTAGAGGCCCGGTGCATGAAATTCGTGCATGGGTGTGTGTGTGTGTGTGTGTGTGTGTGTGTGTCCCACAGCCCAGCCTGCACCCTCTCCAATCTGGGACCCCTTGAGGGATGTCTGACTGCCCGGGATCGGGCCTAAATGGGAAGTCGGACATCCCTCTCACAATCCAGGACTGCTGGCTCCCAACCGCTCGCCTGCCTGCCTGCCTGCCTGATTGCCCCTAACTGCTTCTGCCTGCCAGCCTGATCGACGCCTAACTGCTCCCTGCTGGCCCGATTGCCCCTAACTGTCCTCCCCTGCAGGCCTGGTTGCCCCCAACTGCCCTCCCCTGCTGGCCTGGTAACCCCTAACTGCCCTCCCTTGCCAGCCTGGTCGCCCCCAACTGCTCTTCCCTGCAGGCCTGGTCCACCCCAACTGCCCTCCCCTGAAGGCCTGATTGCCCACAACTGCCCTCCCCTGCAGGCCATCTTGTGGTGGCCATCTTGTGTCCACATGGGGGCAGCCATCTTTGACCACATGGGGGCAGCCACCTTGTGTGTTGTAATGATGGTCAATTTGCATATTACTCTTTTATTAGATAGGAGGATTCCAGGGCCATACAAAATTAACAATCTAAAAAGTAGCTTGATATATGTGATCATTTAATTAACTCACCCCTAATGCCTCGGCAGGGCCCGACCAAATGATTTCCCCAGTCTTCTACGGGGAGGGGTGGTGTGTGTGTGTGTGTGTGTGTGTGTGTGTGTGTGTGTGTGTGTGTGTGTGTGTGTGTGTATACATTCCCCACGCCTAGTAGTGCTTGAAGACTACAGTTCCCAGGATGCCTGGTTCCACCAAACAGGAAAACGGAAGTCTTTAATGGGCGGGACTGGGAGAGGTTTGAAAGAGAGGCAGCCCAGCCAATGGGTGATCCCGGTAGAATTGAAGCCTACACTAATTACCTCAAGGCTCATTGGAATCTTTGGCGCCTTGGTTTCAGTGGTGGCTGTGTGATGGACGGGTGAAGGGACCACTGAAAGGGCAGGAAGGCGGATCTAGAGAGTGTGGGCGGGAGGAGTGATGACTAGCAGGCGGTTCCGCCAATGAACGGCGGACGTCGCGGGAGGGGGCCGGGCGAATAACCTAGGGGTGGGCGACTTTAGCGGTGGGGTCAGTGCCATGGCGGAGCCGGTGAGGAAACGGGGCCGGCGCTCCAGAGGCGGCGGTGTCGGCCGAGGAACTCGGGGGGCCCGGGGCCGGCGACCTGGCGCCCAGCGGTGTCCAGCCCGGCGCTCCGTGGAGACGGTGCTTGTGGACTTGGTCAGCGACAGTGATGAGGAAATCTTGGAGGTTTCCACGGCGCGTGGCTCCGCGGACCCGGTCGAAGTCCCGCTCCCGGAGTCCCCCGTGCCGGTCGCGCCCCCCGACAACCGGGACGACAGCGACAGTGACAGCGAAGGGGCGGACGCACGGCCGGCTGGAGCCCCTCCGACCCTGGTCCGGCGGCGGCGGCGGCTGCTGCTGGATCCGGGGGAGGCACCGGCGGTTCCGGTGTACTCCGAGAAGGTGTAGCGGTTCCCGGGGGGCTGGCGCAGGAGGGCTGGGTTGGAGTACTGAGGGTAGGTTTGGGGGGTGTTCTCGGAGGCAGCGAGATGCAGGGTTCCTGGGGTTTCTGCAGCCCGGGGAGGTGAAGGGGTTGGAAGTGTGCAGGGAGCTTGGGATTCCCGTCGGGGGCGTAGAGAGGCTATGGGGCTGGCATCCCCGAGGAGGGTCTGGGGCTGGAATTTGGGGCATGTTCGATTTTGAGGCTGGAGCCCATTGCTAAGGATCTAGGAAGCTGGGGTGTTGGGGGCTGGAAGTTATAGAAGTTCGGAGAGAACTAGGGGCTCCAGGAGCCTGGGGTCCCCGGGTGGTCGCTGAGCTAGGGGGCTGGGATTCCTAGGATTCTAAGATAGCGGATGGCTGGCAACCTAGGACAAAGGTAGAACTAAACCTGCACCCTCAGAGGGCCCCGGGAAAGGACGTGTGGGGGTCAGGGCATAGCAATTGTGGATCCTGGGAAAGCCCCGAGGCCCGCAAGAAGGCTGTGGTGTCTGTATCCTTAGGGAGGACTTGGGAGCTGAAGGAGGCCTGGGGGTGAGGGAAGAATTACCCCTTTTTCCCTTTCAGCGGAGGGAGGGCTTGGGGCTGATCCACGTTTGTCTTCGCAGGTGAAGAGCAGCCTCCAGCTCATCCCAGATCACCTGCCCCTCCTGAAACTCTGTCCCCCAGGGGCTGAGGAAGGTAAGGAAGGGCTTCCGGGGAGAGGCCAGGGGAGTTGCCTGAGGCTCAGGGGACGGAGTAGGAGAGATGGCTCCTGCATCCCAGCCAGAAAAACGCTCCAGTCTGGGAAGGAGCTGGCTTGTTCATCAGAAGGCACAGGAAGTGCTGTCTAACCGCCCTTCTTCCAACTCCAATAGGTATGGAGTGTGCCGACACACAGATTTCCAGGCATCCTCCCTGGAGATACTGGTGCTGCCGTCTTGGGGACAAGGGAGGGGGAGGGGATGAGAATCGGTAACCTTGTTACATCTGCACAAAGTTCCTTGGGAACACTCTGGAGCGAGCAGGATGTTCCTTGAGTCTTATCGGGGCCGCCCAGCCTTCGTCCTCCCCCAGTGATGCGATTTTTGCAACCCATCCAAGGGCAATGACTGGGAATCACGTTTAATAAGGGAGCGATCCAGTGGGCAATTTCAGATCTAGGGCCAAGACTTCTATACTGTGAAGGGAGTATGGTAGGGTGAAGAGCTGATTTAGGAACTAGCTGGTCTGGGCTTGTAATTTTTTTTTTTTTTTTTTTGGGATGGGGGTCTGGTTTTGAATCCCAGCTCTACTCATTAGCTGAGTGGCCTTGGGCAAGTCCATCTCTCAACGCTTTAATTTCCTCCTCAGGAAAATGGAGATAATAGTGGGCCTATGTCAAAGGATGTTAGGGGGAATTAACTAAAGAGAACATCTCGGAAGCCCTCTCTTGGGCTTTATGTACAGTTCAGGACAGTATCTGGTGTGTAGAAATGCTATGTAAATGTACCTTCTTCCTTGCTCCTCAAAATGTGGGCCCAGCTCGAGCCCCAGTGCATGGGAAGCACACCAGCCCCATACTCAAAATGTGGGCCCGAGGATGTTGGCCACCTCCTGAGAGCTTGTCGGAAATGCAGACTCTCAGGCCGCTGGCAGCTGCCACATTTAGCTCGGACAAGGTTTCTTAGCAGCAGCACTACTGACACGGGCTGGGTGATTCTCGGTTGTGGGGCTGCTCTGTGCATTGCGGGGTATTTAGCAGCACCCTGATCTCCTACCCAGGAGATACCAGTGTCGCAGCCCAAACCCTCCCCCTTGCATTGTGGCAACCAAAATCTTCTCTAGATAATTGCCACATATCCTCTGGGAGGCAAAATTGCCTCTGATTGAGAACCACTGATCTCGGATCTATCATCATTGGTTTGTTTTCAGAGTATTAGTCTTTACAGTTAATGATGGCCTTTTATTGGTGGCAAGCAGGTAGAAAAGAGCTCTATTCTAGAATAATACCTGGTTTCTGATCATTTCACAATGCATACAAATACTGAATTATGTTCTACATCCGAAACTAATGTTATCTGTCAATTATACCTAAATAACAAAGGGAAAAATACCTAGTTCACTTTTACAAGGAATTAAGTGATTGAAAGACAGTTACTAAAATAACAATGCAAAGAGATATGGCAAAATGTGATGACACTCATGGATAACATTTGAGAAACATGGGCTTAGAGGGTCTGTACTCCTTTTTTCTTTACCTCATTCCCTGCTTGCCCCAATGCCCTACTCACATAGTCTCTCTGCCCACCAAATTGAGAGCAGGAAGAAAATGGAAACATTTTAAAATATCATACTGTGACAACATCTATTTTAATGTACGTGTTACAATATACATAGTAGTATGTGTACTAATAGTATACTCATAGCATTAAGTAGTATAATAGCAGTACTAAATGTATACTTTCTGGGTTGTGTGCTTGGTGTTCCTTACATGTGGGGTACGTGTGATCACAAGGGGAGAACACTGCTGCAGCGGCAGTGGGCCACGCCTGCCACGGTGTCTCACGCCTCATGTCGCACGCACGAGGCTCGGACACGCTCCTGCTCTGATCTTTCAGACTCCAGCTCCTGCTTTTCTGAGTTAAGCGTTTCCTTTTTGACCCACGCCCCCTGAGCACTTCCACAGGATTGTGATGGAGTCCTGGAGTCCTGTGGTGCTCCCTCAGTCTGCTCCTTCCTGAGGACTTCCTGAAGCCCCTGACCTGTGTCTCCTCTCCTTGGCCTCTTGCTGCCCTCTCTGGGCTAACCCTTTATACTCTCTCCTCTGTCCCCAGAGGGGGAGATGGCGGACTCTAGCAGTCCCCATGCTGAGGATCTCCCAGGCCCAGACTCTCCCTGGAAGAAGAAGCTGAGGAGCAAGGCTGAGGAAGAAGAAGAGAGGACGGTGTCTCTGTGAGTGAGGCTGGGCGCTGAGCCTTAGGAGCGGGAAGGGATGGGAGGGGTAGGCTGAGCCAAGCAGGGCCCTTGGGTGGCTCCAGAAGGGTAAGGAGAAGGGATGGAAGGAGTCTGAGGCTCGGGAGGAGTGAAGCTCTTGGGGGAAGAGGTGGGCCCACGAGAGATGGCAGTGAACCTTCAGGGCCGCATATGGGAGTGGAGTGCTTTTTCTTTGTGTCTGCGACCGTGGTAACGCAGGGGTGAAGGGTGCGGCCCTGTGGCTCACACCCAGCCAGCTGCCTCTTAACTGTCCTCCCACTGCTTGCTGCCCTTTCCTCTGCTGTAAAGTGGGGAGAACAGTGGTGCCTGTCAGGGTTTTTCCGTAGAGTAATACTTGGCGCCCTGGCTGGTTGGCTTAGTTAGTTGGGCATCGTCCCATGCACCAAGAAGTCACAGGTTGATTCCTGGTCAAGGCACGTGTCTGGGTTGTAGGCTTGATCCCCACTAGGGGGCGTGCAAAAAGCAGCTGATCAGTGGCTCCCTCTCATTGACGTTTCTCTCTCTCCTCTCCATCTCTCTCTAAAATCAATAAAAACATATTTTTTAAAATAAATCTTTATTGTTCAGGTTATTACAATTGTTTCTCCTTTTGCCCCCCCCCATATCTCCCCACCACCCGGTTCCTACCCGCCCTCTGTCCTTACCTCCCCCCCCCCGTTGTCCTTATCCATAGGTGTATGATTTTTGTCCAGTCTCTTCCCGTACCCCCCACACAGACACCCCTTTCCCCCTGAGAATTATCAATCCACTCCCATTTTATGCCTCTGATTCTATTATGTTCACCAGTTTATTCTGTTCCTTAGATTTTTAATTCACTTGATTTTTAGAATCACTTGTTGATAGATATGTATTTGTTGTTCATAATTTTTATCTTTACTTTTTTCTTCTTTTTCCTCTTTTTAAAGAATACCTTTCAGCATTTCATATAATACTGGTTTGGTGGTGATGAACTCCTTTGGCTTTTTCTTATCTGTGAAGCTCTTTATCTGCCCTTCAATTCTGAATGATAACTTTGCTGGGTAGAGTACCCTTGGTTGTAGGTTCTTGCTATTCATCACTTTGACTATTTCTTGCCATTCCCATCTGGCCTGCGTAGTTTCTGTTGAGAAATTAGCTGACAGTCATATGGGTGCTTTCTTGTAGGTAACTAACTGTTTTTCTCTTGCTGCTTTCAAGATTCTCTCTTTGTCTTTTGCCCTTGGCATTTTAATTATGATGTGTCTTGGTGTGGTCCTCTTTGGATTCCTCTTGTTTGGGGTTCTGTGCGCTTCCTGAACTTGTAAGTCTATTTCTTTCACCAGGTGGGGGAAGTTTTCTGTCATTATTTCTTCAAATAGGTTTTCGGTATCTTGCTCTCTCTCTTCTTCTGGCACCCCCATAATTCGGATATTGGTATGCTTAAAGCCGTCCCAGAGGCTCCTTACGCTATCCTCACACTTTTGGATTCTTCTTTTTTTCCGCCTCTCTGGTTGGGTGTTTTTCTCTTCCTCATATTCCAGATCTTTGGTTTGACTCTTCGGATACGGTGGTCTACAGTTGAGTGTCTGTATATTCTTTATTTCAGACAGTGTATGCATAATTTCTGACTGGTCCTTTTCCATTTTTTTGGTATTCTCATTAAGGTCCTTGAAGGTCTCTTCAAGTTTCTCAGCGGTTTTTAGAAGATTCTTGAGTAACCTTATAAATGTGGTTCTGAACACTGTGTCGTCCATTAGTTTGCTTTCCTCTATCTCTCCTACTCGTGACATACTTCGGTGTCTCCGCATTTTGGCTGCCTCCCTGTGTTGATGGAGTGGCTTTGTGTGGTCAGTGACCTATAGGGGCCGGTAGCTCAGCTTCCCCAATCACCCTAGGTGGTCGCTCTTGGTACACCCCTTTGTGGGCTGAGTGGAAAGTCTTGGTTGCTGTTGGTACACTGGGAGGAATTGACCTCCAGGCCAATTGGCTGTGAGGACCTGCTGTGTCTATAACAGAAGAATTGCTGTGCTGGAGACACAGTAGGGCTTTGGTGCTCACTGAGTCTGCCTCTTGAATGTGTCCCTTATGAGAGTGGTTGAAATCTGGTGTCGTCTCACACCAACCACTAGATACCCTAGTGTCTGGATCTCCAATGGGGTGCAGGTCTGAGGCCTCCCAGGGGAGCTACAGCAAGAGCTACAGTTTTCTCCTCTTTGCTTGGGTGGTTTTGGAGCAGTCTGACTGGAGCTGCAGTTAATTTGGTTGAGCTGCCACAGAACAGGCCATTTATATGTAAAGGCCGCTGTGTGGAGCCTGGGTGGGTTTGTAGAATGTGCGGGGCGGGGTCTCAGGGCGGGGCGGGTATCAGGGCGTCACTAGGCTAGGGTGTGGCCAACGGCCATGGCTGCCTTCAGCCATGGCCTTCAGCCGTCTCTGCCTTTCCGCGTTTCCAAGTCCCCGTGTCCCGCGCTCCAGCGCAGCAAACCCTGATTGCTGGACGCACCTCTGCAAAAAGTCACTCTCACTCTCCGACCGATGGCCGAGAGTCCAGCTTCTCCCCGTAGGTGTCTGGGTCCCCCGCGTGTCCCCAGAAACTGGAGTTCAGAGTGATCGGGAGTTTGTCTCCCTGTGGGGTGAAGAAAAGCCGCGCACCCAGTCGCCCGCCGCCAGCCCACTTCGCACGTGCCTCCGTACCTCAGCTCTCCAGCGTTTGCGCTCCCTTCTCTTCTTAGTTGTAAATCTACCACTCAGCCAGCTTTCCCGTGGTTCTGGGTGGTAGACGTTTTGTTTTTTAGTTGTAGTTTTGTGAGAGGCGGCAGTTTAGTTGTTTACCTTTGCCGCCATCTTGGTTAATAAAAACATATTAATAAAAAGAAAAGTTAACACTGGCGTATAGTAAGTGCTCGGAAGTGATTACCGTAAGAGTTAGGAATTGTCGCCCTGGCCGGTGTGGCCTGTTTGGAGCGTATTCACCAAAAGATCGCCGTTCCATTCCAGTCAGGGTACAGGCCCAGGGTGCAGGTTTTGTCCCCAGTCAGGGTGCTCAGTGCCCCTCCCCCCAACCCCACCCACCACCTTCCTCTAAAATCAATAAACATATCCTCGGGTGAGGATTAGGGGAAAAAAGAGGCATTTTCTTCTGTATAAAAATGTTACTCAGGTCTTCCTGTCCTTTCCCCTCTTTGTCTTCAGTAAGGTGGGTGCTATGGAAGGTGTTCCCTCTTGCTTCTCTGACTCCCCCTCTGTAGCCCATGAGGAGGGGGCCCATGAGGAGGGTGTGAGACTGGGGTCTCTCCCCTTCCTCCATCTTGCCTTTCTCGTCTCTCTGCAGGTCTCAGGACACCTCTCCTTTGCCCTCACCTCTGCCAAGGACCAAGAGCAGAAAACATTCTCGAGCTCTCCAGAAGTTAAGGTGCCAGGGGCAGGAGGCCGGCTGGGGAGGAGAGGGTCAGTGTGGCGGCCCCACCCCAGCTGACCCAAAGCCCTTTCCCACCTCAGGGAGGTGAACAAGCGCCTCCAGGATCTTCGCTCCTGCCTGAGTCCCAAGCAGCGTCAGGGCCAGGACCCCCTGAGCCAAGACGATGAGGTGGTCCTTTTGGAGGGGCCCGTTCTCCCAAGGAGCCCTCGACGCTTCCAGCTCAAAGTGCGGTGCCGTGCTGACCTGATCAGATTGCCCGTCACCATGGTAAGCGCGCGCAGGGCCTGGGGGAGGAAGGTCCCAGGAGAGGCCGCGGTCAGGCAGAGGGGACTGTCTTTCTTTGCCCATCTCGCTCTTTTTTTTTTATATATATATATATATTTTATTGATTTTCACAGAGAGGAAGGGAGAGGGATAGAGAGTTAGAAAGATCAATGAGAGAGAAACATCGATCAGCTGCCTCCTGCACACCCCCCAATGGGGATGTGCCCGCAACCAAGGTACATGCCCTTGACCGGAATTGAACCTGGGACCCTTCAGTCCGCAGGCCGACGCTCTATCCACTGAGCCAAACCGGTTTGGCTCCCATCCCGCTCTTTGGGGCTCCATGCCTTTGTGCTCACTATTCCCTCTGTCCGGATTGTCTTTTATTATCTCTTCCCCTTTCTGGCAAAATTTCCACCCAGGAAAAGGGATGGAAGGAGTCCTGAGGCTAAGCATCCTAAGGAGCTTTACGTGGCAGCCCCCTTCCCAGGATATGTCTCCTTCCCTCCTTCCTTCCCTCAGACCCTGCGCTTTTCTCTGACTTCGTGCTCTCACTACGGTAGACACGCAGACTATCAGGCGTGCTCAGCTCCCCCACCTTCCCAGAGATGGCTACTCTTTTTGTAAGGACGACTCCACCCAAAAATAAGGATGATAACAGCAAGGAGCCGTAGCCATGCATTGGCAAGCAGCTAAGCCAGAGCTTGCAAACTGCAGCCGTGGCCTTGTCAACAGGGCATCTTCCTTTTTTACCTGCAGAGTGCCTTTAAAGCTTAGGAGTTTACAGCAACAACAACAGAAAAGCCCTACCCAGTTTGGCTCAGTGGATAGAGCGTTGGTCCTTGGACTTAAGGATTGCTGGTTCGATTCCGATCAAGGGCACGCATCTGGGTTGGAGGCTCGATTCCCAGCCCGGTCAGGGCTTGTGCAGGAGGCAGCCAATCCATGTGTCTCTCTGACATCGATGTTTCTCTCTCTGTCTCTCCCTCTCCCTTCCACTCTAAAAACCAATGGAAAAATATTCTTGGGTGAGGATTAACAAAAAGCAAATACACAAACAAAAAAACAGGATTGGTTGCCAGCCTTTGCAGTAGGTGATTTCATGCAAAGGTCTGGATGTCTGGCTTCTCTCTCTTTTTTAAAAAATATATATATTTTATTAATTTTTTTACAGAGAGGAATAGAGAGCCAGAAACATCGATGAGAGAGAAACATCAATGAGAGAGAAACATCGATCTGCTGCCTCCTGTACTCCACCTGCCGGGGTTGAGCCTGAAACCCAGACATGTGTCCTGACGGGGAAATCAAACCAGCAGCCTTTGGTGCATGGGACAACACCCAGCCAACTGAGCCACCCTGGCCAGGCCTCGGCTGGCCTGCTTAGATGGGGCATGTGAGCTCCGCTTTGCTGCAATCCGCACCCTCCCCTTTTTCCTCCTAACCCGTGGTTGCTTCATTTCTTTGTGTTACTTGCCCGAACCTTTATTGACATGATTTTATTCTGTATTTTCCCAGGTAAATATGACGCAACTCCCAGCTGAGGAGCTCGAGTAGCAAAGGCCACAAACTTGTGTTGGGCGGCGGTGAGATGGGGACTTCAAGGCAGGAAGGCCTCCTTGCTTCTTATCTCCTTCCCCAGTCGGAGCCCCTACAGAGTGTGGTGGACCACATGGCCACCCATCTCGGGGTGTCCCCAAGCAGGATCCTCTTGCTCTTTGGAGAGACAGAGCTGTCCCCTACCGCCACCCCCAGGACCCTAAAGCTTGGAGTGGCTGACATCATTGGTGAGAGGAGGGCAGGGAGGTGGAGCCTGGAGGAGGCTTTTGCTACAGGGAGGGGATCAAAGGGAAGGCCGGGGTGGGGGGCTTGCGTCCAGCCCCAGCGCCCTGATCCTGCCTCCACAGACTGTGTGGTGCTGGCGAGCTCCCCCGAGGCAGCAGAGACCGCCCACCTGCTCCAGCTGCGCGTGCAGGGGAAGGAGAAGCACCAGACGCTGCAGGTCTCGCTGTCCCGAGTGAGTGGGAGACATGGCTCTCCGCGCCCCTCACCCTTCCTCTGCCTCCTCTCTTGGCAGTTAACTGCGGATGGATTCCTTCTAGTCCTGATTTGCTGGAGACTCTGCCCTCCCTGGCCTTGGGTTCCCGCCCATCCTAGAGAGTGGGAAAGGCCCATCATTCACCTTCCCTCCCCCTTCTGCTGGGAACCTCTGCTCTGGTCTCCTGTTTCCTTCCAGTTAAAATAGAAAGGACTTTGGACAGTAACCACTAAAATCCATCAAAATAACAAATTAAGGCCACACTTGTAAGTGACATTGAGGGCACTGAATTTCACAACAATCTTATGGGAAAGTAGTTACCCTTATTTAACAAACAAGGGAACTGAGGTCTAGGGAGGTGGGTGACTTGCTGTATTAGTGTCCTAGGGTTGCTGTAACAAACTACCACAAACTGAGAGGCTTAGAACAGCAGAATGCATTCTGTCACAGTTCTGGGGGGTAGAAATCGGGAGGTAGAAGGCGCCAGCAGGGTCACGCCCCCTGAGACTACGTAGGATCCTCCTTGCTTCTTCCAGTTGACCCTTGGTGTTCCCAGACTTGCCCTGCCTCACTGCAGTCTGCCTCTGTTGTCACATGGCTTCTCCCTGGATGTCTGTTTTCTCTTCTTACAAGGACACCGGTCATGTTGCATTAGTGCCCACCCTAATCCAGTGTGATCTCATCTTAACTTGGTTACATCTGCGAAGGCCCTACTTCCAAGTAAGGTCACATTCACACCTCCCAGGGGGTAGGCCCACAAGGTACCTTTTTGGAGGGGACACAGTTCAAACTGTAACACTTGCCTAAGGACACACATCCAGTCTAGGGGGAGAGCCTGCCTCCAGCGCCATCATTCTCACTCTGGAGTCATCGCGATGTTTGCCTCCAGGGGTAGGTGGGGAGACGGACTTGGAGAACCCGCCTGACGCCGCGCCGCCGTCCTACGCTGCGGGCTCTGTGGCCTGGTTCCCTGGAGAGGAACCAACTCTCCTGGCTTCTTTGTTCGCTCGCACTCCCCTCCAAAGGCAGGACTTTACTTGTCCCCTTGTCCTCCCTGTCCCAGTCCTCTGTCCCTACGAGTTCTTCCATTTACATCAGCTTTTCCTGTCTATCCAGGACTCTCCTCTCAAGACCCTCATGTCCCACTACGAGGAGGCCATGGGACTCTCCGGCCACAAGCTCTCCTTCTTCTTTGATGGGACAAAGCTTTCGGGCAAGGAGCTGCCGGCTGATCTGGGCATGGAATCCGGGGACCTCATTGAGGTCTGGGGCTGAAACCCCACTCCCTGTTGGGAGGCCCTCATGGGACCCCCACTACTGGACCTGGACAACAGCTCTTCCTGTGGCCCTGAAGGGCTAGCGGAAGCTGAGGTAGAACTTACCTTTAAGCGGAAGCAAAACCGAGGCTCGGTATTTGACCCCCTCTCCTGTTGACTTTAGTTTCACACTGTTAGTGCCCTGCTTAGTTGTGTTTGTCATTGCTGCCGGGGTGGACTGTGGCTCCATGCACATGGTGTGCTGAGCTTTGTGACCCCCCAACCCGGGTAATCCCCCCCCCCCCCCCCCCCCCCCGCTTTTCACTTCCACCATCACCCTTTCCTTCATTGGACTGCTCATGTTTGAAGAGGGAGTGGAAATAAATGAGGGTTGAGAATGGGATTCCAGCCCTGGGATTGACGCCACACCTAGGACAGCAGGGGCCATAGTGTCATTTGGGGATAGGTGGTGAGGTTTGCTTGAGGCACACGCAGGAAAAGAAATGATCCAGCTCACACAGGCAGGAGCTTACGCGCAGGCAGACGGGGCTACTCAGTGAAGGATCTCGAAGGTTCTCGGCCTTGGAGTCCAGCGCACCCAGGACCTTTAGAGCCCCTTCCTGAGGCACACACATTGTTGAGGCCATAACTGAGCACAGGAAGCTTTTGTTTTGGACCTCAGGTCCTCGTCCATGCAAGGATCTCATGAGGGCCCTGGTTTCATGGCTTTTCTCCCTTCACGCCATCCTCTCCCATAAGCACCCCCTCTAGGATGTCGATTACCTGTCTCTGAATATGAATGTGTCCTTGTAAACTCAGTGCCGCACATGTGAAAATCCTTCTTATGTACGTGGTGTGCTGTGATTTGTGCGGCTCCTTTTCTCACCCAACACGTGTTGCTTGCTTTACATCGACCTCGTTGCTTTGAACTGCTCTGCGACATTCCACAGTGGGCGTCGCCCGTGTGTCACGTACGTGTTCACTGGTGGCCCCCTAGGTGACTCCATCCCTCGGTACCTACAACCCCTTGGCACATAGACAAAGCCACGACGAATACCCTGTTGTGTCCCCTTCCACGCGGATGTGGCAAGTTCTCTGGCATAGACACCAGGATGGGGTTATGGGCCAGGTTAATTTCTCTGTTCTACCAGAGTTTTCTTTAGATGGTCACTGACCCTCCACTGGACGCTCCCCATTTCTCCCTCCCACACTGGCACTTTGATTGCCCAGTTTCTCTTTTTGCCAGTCTGCTGGGTATAAAGTGGCACTGTGTTTTAATGGACATTCATTTCATTCCCAGGAATTTAGGAAATTTCTTCATGTACCTGTCAGCCTTTCTGGTTTCCCTTTCTGTAAGCTGTTCATTTCTTTGTTTATTCTCAAGAGTTGCTCGTATATTCCTGGGCAGTTGCAAATAACTCAGAATGGCACTTGGGTTTATATATCTAGGAGTGCCCTTTACTGAACAGACAATTTTAATTTAGGTGAGTGAACTGTTTTGTTAGTAATTTGTTGCTCTTTGATTTATTTAAAAGTAGGTAAGATATTTTGCATTTTCTTTTGTTAGCTTACTGGCTCTTCCTTTCTTCTTTTTAAAAAAAAATATATTTTATTGTTTTTTTACAGAGAGGAAGGGAGAGGAAAAGAGAGTTAGAAACATCAATGAGAGAGAAACATCAATCAGCTGCCTCCTGCACACCCCCTACTGGGGATGTGCCCGAAACCAAGGTACATGATCTTTACCGGAATCGAACCTGGGACCCTTCAGTCCGCAGGCTGACGCTCTATCCACTGAGCCAATCCGGTCAGGGCCTGGCTCTTCCTTTCACGTGTAGGCCACGGAGTGGGGCTGAAGTCCAGCTGGTGCGCACTGGCACTGGCCGTGGCTGGTGTCTGCCTGCATGGCTACACATTTCTTCTCGTTGGTTGATTCCAGGCTGTACTGGCTGCTAGATAGTGAGGATGACTTTTAAACTATTTAAAATTCACATTTGTGTATGAGATCCAAGTCTTATTTTCATTATATAACGAGCCCGTTTCCTCAGTGTCTACTAATAAAGCCATTAATTTTCCACTAGATGTGGTATAATTTTGACAATAGTGTATCACATTCTTAAAATGTTTTTTGTTAGAATGTGGCATTCTTTTGACCTTGTATTGTAGGAAAGAAACCTTTATAACATTTAAATAATATATAATACAGTATAGCTCTCATTTTTTTCAGATCTTTTATATCTGCTAATAACTGAACACATTAAAATTATATATTCAGTCTGAGCAGAATAAATGGGAATACATTCCACTTGTGTGTACTTGAGGATTTCTGTCTTTGTGGCCCTCATGGGACCCCCACACAGTCTGTGACTAAGACATTCGTTATCCCCTCACAGCCATTGTTCCTCCTTCCAGGGTAACAGAGACTTCAGAATGAAGCCAGCACTTCCCAGTCTCCATGCCGCTGGGCGTGGTGGAGTGCTGGTTCAGGCTCCTGGGGTGCCAGGGGTGGAGGGCCGCCAGGTCCAGGATGCCATAGTGGGCAGTGCCTGCCCCTCCCCTTCGCTTTCTTCCTGGAAGGGGAGCAACCCAACTGACGGGAGGTGACCTTGGGTGGAAGCCGCACAAGGAAGGTCAAGGAGAGGCTCAGCCTTCAAGCAGGGTTTTGCCAGCCCTGTCCTCTGGGCTGCAAGGGGAAGGGGAACTCCTGTCTTGTGTAGATCGCTGCTGCTGGAGGATTTCTGTCCCTTGTAACCAAACCCAACGCTAGCCCCGGGGTGTTGCTATTGCAGGCAATGTTGTAGTTGTTAGGTCCCGGAAGGAGGAGGAACACAGGAGGCCAGAATGGTGAGGGATTACACGTTTATTCAATCATCCGCACACCAAGTGGCTGAGCCTGGATGGCTCCAGCACCCAGCCCCGGGAGTCAGCGGCTGGCTTTTTCTGGGTGGAGACTTCTTTATGCATACCTGGAGGGGGTGTCAGGCATCCCCGGGGGGTCTGGGAACGTATCCCCTGTGGAGAAGGAGAGACTTCTGTATTCCGATTTTACAGAAGAGAAACAGAAGCGGGAAAAGATTAATTAACCTGCCCAGAGCACACAGCCACTGAACGCCGAGCCAGAATGGAATGTGGTCACTGCAAGTGAAAAGTGGTCTCAGCAAAGGGAATGTCCATAGTGAAATGCCCTGAGAAGCCAGTTCCCGGGGGAGGGGTATCAATCCAATTGTTCGATCAAACCTAGCAGTGAGCCTCTCTGGGAACCAGGTGAGAGCCCAGGCTTGTATCCAGGAGTAGAATCACTGGCCCCTGAATGTGCACCTCCCAGTTTCTCCTGAGTGCTGCCCGGGTTCTGACCAAAGTGGCGGGACCTCTGTAAGTTCATAAGCAAGTGGTAGAAGGTCCAGTTTCCTCTTACCGTCCCCAGCACTTAATCTGGTGAGGATGTGGGAAAGAACTAAAAAAACTTGCATTTCTTCTATGAGGAGAGAGATTATTCATCCTTTTGATCAAAGAGATTGGTCACTTGTCAGATGATCTTTCTAAAACTCCTGTTGCCCTGGCCCCTGTGGCTCGGTTGGTTGGGTGGCCTCCCGTGCACCGTCTGATTCCCAGTCAGGAAACGCCCGGGTTTCAGGCTCGATACCTGCTAGGGGGCATGCAGGAGGCAGCCAATCAATGTTTCACTCTCACATTGATGTTTCTCTCCACCTCCCTTCTCTCCCTAAAAAAAATCAATTCAAAAAATTAAAAATAGGCCGAAACCGGTTTGGCTCAGTGGATAGAGCGTCGGCCTGCGGACTCAAGGGTCCCAGGTTCGATTCCTGTCAAGGGCATGTACCTTGGTTGCGGGCACATCCCCAGTAGGGGGTGTGCAAGAGGCAGCTGATCGATGTTTCTCTTTCATCGATGTTTCTAACTCTCTATCCCTCTCTCTTCCTCTCTGTAAAAAATCAATAAAATATATTTTTAAAAAAAATAAAAATAAAACTCTCCTGCTTAGAAACCTTCAAAACCATAGTGAGCTCTTACTCGGTGCCACACACCAAGCCTGGCACTTTTAATCTCATTCATCCTCAGAGCAATCCCAGCAGGTTTTGTTATCACACATGTCCCCCTTATCTGCAGTTTTGCTTTTTGAGGTTTCAGTTACCTGTGGTAAACCTCTGTCTGAATATACTTAATGAAAAATTTCATGCCCTGGCCAGGGTAGCTCAGTTAGTTCGTTGTTGTCCCATGCACCAAAAGGTCGCCAGTTCGATTCCTGGTCAGGGCATATGCTTGTGTTGCGGGTTCAATCCCTAGACAGGGTGCATGCAGGAGGCAAACTGATCTATGTTTCTCACATCAGTGTTTCTCTCCCTCTCCCTTCCTCTCTCTCTAAAAATCATTTAGATGATTCTAAAGTCTCTGTTCCCCTGGAAGACATTTTTAAAAAAATAAAAATTTCAGAAATAGTAAGTTTTAAATTGCATGCCGTCCCGAGTACCTCACTTTAACATCACATAGGCATTGTATGATCTCACTTCATCACAAGAAGGGTGCGTACAGCACAGTGAGATATTTTGAGAGAGACCACAGTCACTAACATATTACCGTATAGTCAGGTGCCCCTTAGCGACAGGATAATGTTCTAAGAAACGCGTCAAGTCATTTCCTTGTGTGAGCATCACAGAGTGCACGTAACCACACGTGTGGCATAACCTGTACACCTCGGCTGAACGGGACAGCCTATTGCTCCCAGGACGTGACCCTGTATGGCACGCCACGTGTAAAGCAACATGAGATTAAATCAGGCGCAAGAGAAAACGTTGCTATCAAGTTAGTTGTTAATCTCTTACTATTCCTAATTTTCAAATTAAACTTTCATAGGTCTGTATGTACAGGAAAATATATCTGTAGGGTTCAGTACTAGCCCGGTGTCAGGCATCCCCTGGGGGTCTGGGAACATATCCCCTGTGGAGAAGGAGAGACTTCTGGATTCCGATTTTACAGAAGAGAAACAGAAGCGGGAAAAGATGAATTAACCTGCCCAGAGCACACAGCCACTGAACGCCGAGCCAGATGGAAAAGCAGGTGGGCCTGACGCGGCTCAGGGTTCTTGATGAGGCCAGCACCTCTCACACTCCCATGTGCACACACGTCAGCTGGGGAGCTTGCGAACATGCACATGTGGGCTCAGCGGTCTGGGGTGGGCCTGAGAGACGGCGTTTCTAACAAGCTCCCATGTGCTGCAGCACTGCGGACCATACTTGGAGTAGCAAGGTGTTATTTTGCCTTTTTTCTAAAGCCTCACCTTCAATGCCTCCCACCTCCCCACCCGGCCCTTCCTTCTATCAAGCCCCCCATGTTCTTGTTCATGTCCCACCTCAGCCCAGAAGGGGTCTAGCTCAGCATACTCGGACACCCACTGGTCTGTGTCTTTCTCCCCTCCTAGACTGTGAGGTCCTTGAAGACAAGTACAGTCATGCGCTGTTTCATGACACTAAAGGATGGGCCACATATACAGCGGTGCTCCACAGGATTATAATGGAGCCGGAAAATTCCTATTGTCTAGGGACATGGTGCAGCCGCAATAAAGCCAAAGTCATAGTGCTTTCTTAAAGGAGTGGCACCTCCCACAGAGAGCCTCGGGTGTGGCAGAGGCCATAGTTATAGGAGGTGACGGCGCCATGCCCGTGTCGCCCCTGGAGACCTTCCAGCGGACAGATGTGGCGTGGGAGACAGCGGTACTGAGGATCCTAACTCTGTGGGCTTAGGCCAATGTGTGTGTTTGCCTTCGTTTTTAACAAGAAAAGTTTAAAAAATAGAAAAAGCTAAAATAAATAAAATAAAAATAGAAAAAGCTTATAAAATAAGGATATCAAAATAATTTTGTACACTAGTACAATGTATTGTAAGCTATTACCAAAAGTCAAAAAATTAAAAAATTAGAAGTTTATAAAATAAAGTTACAGTAAACTAAGGTTAATATATTATTGAAGAAAATTTTAAAATAAATTTGGTGTTGCCTGAGTGTGCAGTGTTTATAAAGACCACAGTACACCGGGCCGGTGTGGCTCAATGGTTGAGCATTGACCTATGAACCAGGAGGTCGCAGTTCGATTCCCAGTGAGGGCACATGCCTGGGTTGCGGGTTCCATCCCCAGTGTGGGGCATGTAGGAGGCAGCTGATCAATGATTCTTTCTCATTGTTGATGTTTCTATCTCTCGCTCCCTTCCTCTCTGAAATCAATAAAAGCATATTAAAAAAATAAAGACCACAGTAGTGGACAGTAATCCAGGCCAGTGGTTGGCAAACTGAGGCTCGCGAGCCGCGGTTTGCCTCTCTGTTGACTAATGAGTTTGCCGACCACTGCGAAAGGCATTACCCTTACCCAGAAGTTTTGACTGCAGCTTAAAGACATTAGTACATTATTAAAATGTTTTTTAAGTGTTTTTCCCTAAAGCAGTGGTCGGCAAACTCATTAGTCAACAGAGCAGCAAACCGCATGTGGCTCGCTAGCCGCAGTTTGCCAACCACTGATGTAGGCCTTCACATCCACTCACCCAAAATAAACTCCAGTCCTAAAGGCTCCATTCATGATAAGTGCCCTACGTAAGTACACCGTCTTAATCTTTTATACGTAGGTTTACTGTATCTTTTCTGTGTTTAGGTCTGTGTAGATTAAGGTGACCAGATTTTAACATTGGTAAAGTGGGACACCATTGACGGGGGGGGGGGGGGGGTGTCTTTTTTTTTTAATATCTTTTATTGATTTTTTACAGAGAGGAAGAGAGAGGGATAGAGAGTTAGAAACATCGATGAGAGAGAAACATCGATCAGCTGCCTCCTGCACACCCCCTACTGGGGATGTGCCCGCAACCAAGGTACATGCCCTTGACAGGAATCGAACCTGGGACCCTTGAGTCCGCAGGCCAACGCTCTATCCACTGAGCCAAACCCGTTTCGGCCCAGGAAGGGGTGGGGGGTTCTTGATTAAAAATTTGGTCTATATTGTAATCGCTTTTGGTTTTTTTAATAAAAGGAAATTCACTTCTTAGATCATCGTTGAATTTGCATCCTCTTTTCTTACTCATTATGTTAAAAATCTAAAAAAAATAATTTAAAATTATAAATTATTATATACATATTGCTTAAAAACACAGTAAGTAGGTACATAATTACATGAACATATTTTATTGTTAGTTTATAAATTAAATTAATTTGATTGTTATAAAGTAACTATATTTTAAAAATTATTTTAATCCTATATTTCTTTCTAAATAATAACAATACTAACTTGTATTATTTTTCCTCTGAATTTGCCGTAACGTAAGTCTTAAGTGTCACTTTCAAGGCTGGTGCTAGACTTTTTGCCGGAAATTATCATCATCATACCTAATAAAATGGTAATATGCAAATTACCATCACTCCGCTACGCCCACGATTGGGCCAGCGGGAGACACAGGGGGCGGGACTCAGGGTGGCTGGGGTGGTGATTGGGCCGGCAGGACGCTGAGCTCGCGTTGCCAGCGGCGACGTGAGCTCAGCGTCTGCGCCATGGCTGTGCTGCGGCACAGACGGGCCTCTGGGGCAGCGAGCCAGCGTTTTGGAGGTTTGGAGGCGGCGCGGGTGGGCGGGCGGCGCGGCTCCCAGGGGAGGAGTCTGGCGGCAGTTGGGCCACAGGAGCGCGTGGTGGCGTCCCGGTGTCGCAGAGGACGCGGGTTTCCATGAAGGCAGAGGAGGCGGCGGAGGCCCCAGCATTCCTGGGTGGGAGGCGAAGGCAAGACCCCGGCCTGGGCTCCGGCCACAGGAGGACCATGCCCCTGCCCCGCCTCGCCCTAGGGGCCCAGGGACTTAGGAGCTGCCAGCCACACCGGGTCCCGACCAGCGGATAGACAGCCTACATGTGCATGATTAAAATATAAATAATACGAGTACTGTCTGCTAAATTCAAGAAAATTTAGGTATTTATGAAATAAATAAATAAATTACTTACCTAAATTATCTGAATAGCTGATTTGTAATGACATCACTTGTTTAACTAGCTTACTAGCACGCAGTACGATGTGTATCATCTGAGAGACAGTTACAAAATGTTTTCGTCGTTGCCAATCCCAAAAAATGCCATTGTTCATTAAGTCCAAACAATGGTGGTCGAATTCTAACAACTGATCCACAATGCGAACTTTGATAAGCAGTTCTCGATAATCAGCTCTCAACAATTATTTGTTATTATTAAAGTTTAACATTATAAAATTAACAAAAATAATATAAAACTCATATCCTGGCTAAATAGCCACATGGCCGCCGAAAACCGTATATTCCCTTCCCGTTCTCCCGCCGTTCCCTAGCTTTCGTGCATTCTTTCCAAAAATCGGGACTTTTTTAAAACGCTGCGGGACGCGGGACAAATTGTTAAAAATCGGGACTGTCCCGCCAAAAGCGGGACGTCTGGTCACCTTAGGGTGGATACACAAACACTTACCTTTGCGCTATAGCTGCCTACAGTATTCAGTACAGTAACATGCCGTGCAGGTTTGTAGCCTAGGGGCCTTCGGCTACACCGCACGGCCTGGGTGTAGCCGGCTGTGCCATCTGCGTCTGTGTAGGCGCACTCACTCTGCATGTCTCCACGATGAAATCACCTGATGACCCGTTTCTCAGAATATATCCCCTTCATTAGGCGATGCATGACTGTACTATATCTTGTTCTCAAAAATCCACGCTCGGTGCCTGGCACAGGAGTTATCTAGCAAATGTTTGTAGAGTAAAAAAATAAGCTCCTTGTCTCAAAGAATCCCACTACCACCCTTCTCCCTGCGTAAGCCACGAGCCTGTTTCACTCTAGACACTTCTTTCACTCCATTACCGAGTCAACTGAACTCCCCCGATGACTCTCAAAGCAGTTTCCTCCCCTCCCTCCATCCCGTCCTAGTGTCACAGCCTCCTCACGGTTGCTCTGTGCCTCGCTGGCCCTCCGGTCCATCGACACGGCAGCCAGAGTGATCTCAAATGCCAATTCCATTTTAAAATAAAGAATATCCTTCACACGGCCTCGGCCCCACCCAGCCTGACCCGGGTGGCTCCCCTCTGGCCTCTCACTGCTCCTCACACTGCCCGCTCTGACCCTGGTGTCCGTCATGCTTCCTTCTGTGGCAGGCCTCTGCACACCTGGACTGCTCTCTCTCCTCTCCCTGGGAGTCAACAATGATCCCTCCCCCACCTCTGAGCCCAAGGACCATTTCCTAAGAGGCCCTCAACCTCCCTGACCTGGTTAAATGTCCCTGTTATCAGGTCCTTATAATACCCATATGACAGATTTCACTTTTGTGGCACTTGTCATAAGTGAACTTTTTCCCAAGACGTTAACATATGCTTATATCTCAAAAACCACCATTTCCAAAGCAAATAGAGCAAAAGTTGGGCCCAAATTTAAGCCAACAGAACTGTACAGACATTTTTCTTCTCTTTAAAATATATTTTTATTGATTTCAGAGAGGAAGGGAGAGGGGAAGAGAGATAGAAACATCAGTGATGACAGAATCATTGATCAGCTGCCTCCTGCACGCCCCCTACTGGGGATCGAGCCTGCAACCCAGGCATGTGCCCTTGACTGAAATCAAACCTGGCACCCTTCAGTCCGCAGGCTGACGCTCTATCCACTGAGCCAAACCAGCTAGGGCCAGACATATTTCTTTATCTGACTTTAAATAAATTTAAATCAAGAGATCCATCAAATTTTAAAAAGCACCTGTATTCAGAGAAGAGCTGAATATTTTCCCCATTTCGCAAAACCAATTAGCATAAAAATATTTGCCTTTACAACCTGAAAGTCTTGTTTTCATTGAGGTCCAGTGGAGACCTGGCTTAAAGTTCTGAAACGTGAAGCACCTCCTGGAACAATGCCAATGAGGGGTTTTCATGACAAAACTGTTTCTGATAAGGTTCCTTGGGGGCCTCATGCTCTCCCCATGAGACTCCAGAATTTCAGCCCAAGTCTGGTTGCCAGAGGGGTCTTGAAGCAACATTTGCATAGAACTATACTAATTTTATTTAGGGTGTATGTTTATTAGCTGTATCTTGAGATTGGGGCAGGCCTCTGTGGGGCCCCCAAGTCCCCTGCCGCTGGGAGTCTCTGCCCCAACTGAGACCACCAGAGGGCGCAAGAGCTTGGGTCCAAATCCGTGGTGAGGAAAACCCGCTTGCGCCGCGGGAGGCTGGAGTTCTAGAGAGGCTTCCTTTAATGTCTCCGGGGATAGCTCAAGGGTTTAACAGGCAGCTGGGTTGGGGGATCCGAACGAGAGGAAAGGGACCCAGCGAGAGGCCAGGGTTGGGGACCGCTGCTCAACATTCATTCATTCGACACAAGCCCAAATCAGACACCCAGGAAGAGAGAATAATCACTTCGAGGGAGAGCAGTTCATTGGCATTTCTAGGGATACTTAGTATTTTCAGAACCTCTAAGTTTACTTATTTACCGACTTGAGAGAGAGATTTCTTTGCTGTTCCATTGTTTATGCATTCCTTGGTTGATTCTTGGTATGTGCCCTGACCGGGGATGAGCCCACAGGGGCATATCTGGAGGAGCTGCCCAGCCAGGGCCAGAACCTTTCAGCATTCCTTTTTCTTCTTTTGATTTTTTACAGAGAGGAAGGGAGCGGGATAGAGAGTTAGAAACATCGATCAGCTGCCTCCTGCACACCCCCCACTGGGGATGTGCCCACAACCAAGGTACATGCCCTTGACCGGAATCGAACCCGGGACCCTTCAGTCCGCAGGCCGGCGCTCTATCCACTGAGCCTTAGGGCCCTTTCAATATTCCTTTATCTCGTTTGGGAAGAAGTCAGCCAAGAGGGTATTGCAGATAAGGAAGCTGAGATTCAGAGGGTTGGCAACTTCACCAATTCCCCTGACTGCCTTTGGTGTGTTTTATTTTAAAACTGAGATAAAACCTTTTATTTATTTATGCTTCTCCATTTTTTTATAGCAAAGGTGGAGATTTATTGAAGAACAAGCACACTTCCACAGGCGGAGGGGGAAGAGTCCCACAGAATGGACTCCCAAGTAGGGAGGGGGAGAAGGGTCCCCTATGCTTCTCCATTTTGTTTAAAACAACCACCACCACCACCTTAATATTAACTGACAGCCCTTCCCCCTCACCCCTCCTTGGGCTGGGGGGTAGATAATGGGGAAATGGCCCCCAGGGGCGAGGCTGACCATAGAGCCCCTTGGAGAGGTAAAGGAGCCCAAATTCCCTCCCCAGGGGACCGGGCACCTGTAGTGTATGAACTGGGGAGTTAACGGGACTCTTGAACGAACCTCTTCTTGTACCAGCATATATGCCCTTGGCCATCAAGGGTAAGGAAGCATATGGGGAGGGGATTCCTACCGCTCCTCTAGGTGCCTGCTCAGCCCCCGTCTCAGGAACTGAGGGCTGAGGAGCAAGAGAGTGGAGAAAGGGTGGGGGTAGGGTGTCACCCAAAGGAGTACTGGTTATTAATGGCTCTGGGGTGGCCCCCTTCTTCTCCATCGCCCCCTAGTGGTCACTGCTGGAGCTCTGACTGCCTTTGGAACGGCGGTCTCGGCGCGACGCCGCCGCAGGTGGCTTTGGCGGCTCAGCGGCAGAGGCGCTCCCGCGCGCCGGGGTCCTGCGGAGTCTGAGACGCGCTCCCCGGTTACCCAGGCAACAGGGCGGCCGTCACGTGGGGCAGGAGCCCGAGGAGAAGTCTTGGGAGCATGCGCGGCCCTCGGCCTCAGTTTCAGCAGCCGGGAGGCGGGTCATGTGTCAAAGGCTTGCACGCGGTGGCGTCCGCAGCCCAGGCTCAGTCGTCACATGACCGGCTTTTAGACATCATGGCGGCGGCCGTGGTGCAGCGCTGGGGTTGAGCTACAGCCAGTGTAGTGGGCTCCTGCCCGGGGTGAGGGTGGCTCCCCCCGGGGGGCGGGGAGGGTCAGGCCCTGCTCGGCCCTCCTCGGCCCTCTCCCGACATCACCCGAATTCCACGCGTCCCCTCCGCGCGGTGTCTGCCGGGACGGGGAGCAAAGCCGGGCCCGGGTTCCATCCCAGCCGTGCTCTGGGCGGGCTCCTGCCCGGCTCTGCGCGCACCGCCCGCGCCCGGGCTCCCTCCAGCCTCCTTTCTCCAGCCTCCTCTCCTCGCAGGTAGGATCGTCGGTGGGACCAGAGCGCGGGCGGGCGCGGCCCCGGGACCATGGCGGGGTCCGAGAACGAGCCCTTCCTCAGCCAGGCGGATGACACTGACGACGGGCCGGTGCCCGGCACCCCGGGCTTCCCGGGCTCCACGGGGAATCCGAAGCCCGAGGACCCGGAGGTCCCGGACCGGGAGAAACTGCAGCGCATCACGGGCGTGTCTGCGGCCCATTCGGCTCTCATCGTGGCCGTGCTGTGCTACATCAACCTCCTCAACTACATGGACCGCTTCACCGTGGCTGGTACTGACTTCTGGGAGGACCAGGGGGCGGGAGCGGGGTCCCCCAGGTGGCGCTGCCTCGCGGACCCCATCCTGAGTCTTCTTCCAGGCGTCCTTCCGGACATCGAGCAGTTCTTCGACATCGGAGACAGTAGCTCCGGCCTCATCCAGACCGGTGAGTGCAGGCCCTCCTGGTGCACAGCAGCTATTTTCCCTTTTCTTGCCCTACTGTGTAGGGGCCGCATGGGCGGAGGAGTCGGGGCCACAGCTAGGGGAAGGGATGGCCCGGATGCTGCTCTGGAGCTGTGTTGGTTGGTTAGCACACCTCATTGGAAGAGCAGCCAGCTTAGTGTAATGGTGAAGACAAACCTGGGTTTAAATTTCAGCATGCGGCTCACAGTGTGATGGTAGGCAAGGCCCCCAACCTCGCTCTTTCCTTGTGGGTGCGATGGAACTGGTAATAACCCAGACCGCCTCATAGGGAGGACTAAATGAGACGATGCCTGTGAAGTGTGCAGGCCACTGCTGAGAACATGGCAGGCACCCCATAAGTAATGGCAAAGAGCGTGTCTGAAAGGGAGAGTTGAGTTTTATTTGTTCAGAACTTGGGGATTTGTGAGAGAGGGAGAGACAGGGCCAACTCCTCTTTTCCTTCCCTCCTTCACTGATTTCCTGAGCACCTGCTATGGAGGAAGTGGTGATGACACCCACACACCTTGTCCAAGACCTTTTATGCCCATTGTCTTCAAAGCCTTCCATCAGCCAAGGAATAGACGTTATTCTTATTTGATAGAAGAAGTGGCTAGTATCATCTACATTTCTGTAAAGAAACTGAGGCTTGGAGAAGAGTTAAGACTTGACCCGGGACACACCACAGTGAGAGGCAGAAGAGGAGTTTGAATCCAGGTCTCGCAATGTTCTTTGATCCAGTCCAGGCCGATAAGGAGCTGGAAGTGTTTAAGGCGAGGACTAGAGAAATGAGAATGGGGTCATAGGTCACGGTCTGCACACCTCTGAAGAGTTGTTGAGTTGGCGAAGAAGGCTGCCCCGTTCACTTTTTCACCCAACACATGTTCACGGAGCGCCTGTGTTAAATGATGGGAACAGCCGTGGCCAACGAGGCAGCGACTGTGCTCATGGGGCTGACATTCTGCCGTGCCTGAGGGGGCAACAGTCCATAAAAGCCTAAACTGATACTGAGATAATTTTCTATAGGAATAAGCGTTACGTGAAAGAACACAGTAGATGCGGTAAAGACTGCGTGTGTGGTGGTTGGAAAAGTGTCTGAGCCGGAGCCTAACCTTGCTAAGCTCTGTGAAGCTCAGGGTAGAGGAGAGAATGTTCTAGAGAGAAATGACAGCAATTGCCAAAAACCTAAGATGGTATTGAGGTTGGCCATCGGCCCGTGGGGTGTAGAGAAAGGACAGGATGCGCATGGGGTGGGAGAGGTGGGGGCGGTTAGGTCAGACAGGGCAGTGTGGGCCATGGGATGGGGTGTGGGTTTTGTTCTTGGCTGGACGGGAGGAGGTGATGAGTCAGCTGGTCCATCCATGCCACAGGGGAAGGTTTGGAAGACACTGAACATGGGGTTGGACTGGCCCTGGCAGGAAGCTCGGACAGTTTCAGGGTTGGGAGTTACTCCCGCCCCTCCTCACCCTCCCTGAGCTGGGTTGGGGGAGGGGCACGGGGGCTGGGCCGTGACTCTCTGCTTCCCCTCAGTGTTCATCTCCAGTTACATGGTGTTGGCACCTGTGTTTGGCTACCTGGGTGACAGGTACAATCGGAAGTATCTCATGTGCGGGGGCATTGCCTTCTGGTCCCTGGTGACACTGGGGTCGTCCTTCATCCCCAGAGAGGTGAGGTCCCACGATGGCTCCTGCTTCCGGCCCCCCCACTCCCCCATCAGTCTTTGCTTCTGCTCTTTGGAGTCATGGCAGACTGGGCCGGGGGAACTTCTGCGTCTTCCTTGGTCCTTGCCATCTTACCCCCTGCCTGCCTGAGTTCATCTGCCCGCCCCGTCCTTCCCCCTTTTCTTTCCGAGCCTTCTCTCCGTCACCCCCCTGGCCATGACTCCTTCCACGCAACACCTAAACACCAGCATTTCTTTCCCTCCCGGGGAAAAGGCTCACCTCGGCCGCCCTCTGACCCCCTTCCCCTTCCTGGTCAGACTTCCCGAAAGGCCCCTTGACCGAGCTCCAGTCTGGGTGAAGGAGCAGCCAGGGAGAGGCTCTCATTTGCCGGCACTTCCTCTCCCCCTCGCCCGTGAGCACTGCCCGCTGAGCTGCCCCCACTCCATTGCCAAAGTCAACAGGGACCTCTCGGTTGCTAAATGTAGCTCCTACTTCCTAGTCCTCTTCTCACTAGATCTCCTGGGAGCCCCTGGCTCTGTTGACCCACTTCTTCCTTCCGGCAGCTCTTCTAACCTCTGTGACGCCATCCTTCGGGTGTTCCTCCTGCCTCCCCGGCTGCTGCTGCTTTGCTCTTTTAAACTCTCCTCTGTCTGTTCTCCTCTCCGCCCCAGAACGCTGTCCGCAGCTCTAGGCACTCACGACACGCTCCTTGGGTGATGGTACCCTGTCCCTAGCTGTGGGGGTCTTTGCTAGACAAGTGAAATCCCACCCAAGATGATGATACACTATTGGGTGGGGTAGGCAAGAGAGAAATGAAGATTTATTTTGCACTTACTGGGCACAAGGCAATGAATAGATCTTTTATTAGTCAGTCCTCACAATAGCTATGTGAAGAAGTTGTTGTTACCCCCCTTTTTCAGATTAGGAAACTGAGGCTCAGAGAGGTTACGTTGCTCTCTCAAAGTCACAGCCAGTCAGTAGGGGAGCCAGGATGCAAGCTCAGGCCTTTCTGATTCTAAAACCCTGGCCCCTCCCACCGTCCCTGCCACCTCCAGACCTGGCTGGTGAGGTGGGCTGGGAGGCTGGCTGCAGGGTGGGGTGCCACCCCCCACCCCCGTCTCGTTCCCCAGCAATTCTGGCTGCTCCTCCTGACTCGGGGCCTGGTGGGGGTCGGGGAAGCCAGTTACTCCACCATCGCGCCCACCCTCATCGCTGACCTCTTCGTGGCAGACCAGCGGAGCCGGATGCTCAGTGTGTTCTACTTTGCCATCCCAGTGGGCAGGTGAGTGGGCCTTGGGCCTGCCTGGTGGGGAGGCAGAAGGGCCCGCCATTGGGCGTGACCAGCTGTCCCTTCTCTCCCGCCCTTGCCCCCAGTGGTCTGGGCTACATCGCAGGCTCCAAAGTGAAGGACGTGGCTGGGGACTGGCACTGGGCTCTGAGGGTGAGTCTGGTCACAGCCTGGGGGGAGGTCAGCAACATGTTCACCGATTCCCCCCTTTTTACCTTCAGACACCCCGTTTTCAGGCAGCGTTTACTCTGCCAAGCCTGCAGGAGGCCTGGCTGCCCTCCGCACAAAGCCATGTGCTCGTCAGAACTCTTGGTTGTAGGTGGCAGAGCCCATTGTAAGTGCAAGCACCCAAATGGGATGGCATCGGCTCTCAGAAAGGAAAGCCGGGGGGAGCCGCAGGTACAGGGGCTCCCGGCGCCCACAGGCAGGCACGTGACCGCCCTCCCAGCTCTGCTGTCCTCTGTGCTACCTCTGTTCGCAAGCAAGTGGACACTCCATTTAGAAACGCTGGCCCCTGAGTCCTTGAGCAATAGTCCTGGCTGGTGTCTGGTTAGGTGAACATGGGTCACATGCCTGCCCTCGACGGAATCCATCCCCAGGGCTGGGCAGTTGGCCAAGTCTGGGTTACAGGCCCTGCTCCCTACTTGAACCACGTGGATTTAGAGAAGTCGGGGGCGTGGTTTCCCCGAAGAAAGTTAGGGTCTGTTACCGAGGGAGGAGCAGTCAGGCTTGCAGAAACGGGAGTGGCCCCTAGTGGCGCTCGCCCTCCCCCGGTGGCAGGCTCAGCCCCGTGAGCAGGCACTCACCCCCCTGTTTGAGGTCTTGGGGGCTGAGTCGCCCTTACACACCTTCCCTTTCTCCCAGCCCCGGGGTTGAGTGTGTCTCTGCCTGGGCCTGTCCTGAAGCCACTCTCTCCCCAGGTGACACCAGGCCTCGGAGTGGTGGCCGTGCTGCTGCTGTTCCTGGTGGTACGGGAGCCGCCCAGGGGAGCTGTGGAGCGCCACTCGGACTCACCACCCCTGAACCCCACCTCGTGGCGGGCAGATCTGAGGGCTCTGGCTAGAAAGTGAGTTCCGTTCCATCCTCACCCCACATCTGAGATCCCCAGGGAGGCCCTGGCCCTGACAACTGGGTTGAAATTTACGTGGGGGTCGTCATTTCTTTAGAGAGAGGAGAGAAACATGGATTTGTTGTTGCACTTATTTACGCGCTCATCGGTTGCTTTTTGTATGGGGCCTGACTGGAGATCGGACCCCGTGACTTAGGCGAATGGGGAAGATGTGCCAACCAACTGAGCTACCCGGCTGGTCTTCATTTTCTTTCCAATCGGGCCCAATGTCAGGGCCAGTAACTCAGTCACTACCGCCCCCTGTGGCAGCTGCTTGAATCACAGGCCCAGATCCTGGGAGCCAGGACAGCCTCCACACCCGTGCCTTGACCTTAGAAAAATCAGCCAGGAGGGGAGAACAGAGTCCCCTACCTGCACCCTCAGTGGCGTCTGACTTCCTCCCTTCCGACCGTCGTTGCAGCCCCAGCTTCATCCTGTCCTCCCTTGGCTTCACTGCTGTGGCCTTCGTCACGGGCTCCCTGGCGCTCTGGGCTCCTGCGTTCCTGCTGCGCTCCCGCGTGGTCTTGGGGGAGACCCCGCCCTGTCTTCCTGGAGACTCTTGCTCTTCTTCTGACAGGTACCCGGATGGGGGCTGCGATGGATGGATGGCCTCAGGTGGCAGGGGGTGGCGTGGAAAGAGGATGACCCAGGCTCAGACAAGGAGAGTTTGAGTCTCAATCCCACAAGCTCCTTTCCTCTCCCAGAGTTTGTTTCCTGGTCTGGGAAGTTGGTGATAGGAACTTAGTGAACGGTGGGCTGTTGTGCGGATAGACCTGGGTTGTGAGGGTGCTGGGATGGACCGTCTGCCTCTCCAGGCCATAGGAGTGAGGCCAGGGGGCTTTGCAGGGGGACAGACTCGTCCCCACGTCCCTCCTTCTGCCCCCAGCCTCATTTTTGGGCTCATCACCTGCGTGACTGGTGTCCTGGGTGTGGGCCTGGGCGTGGAGATCAGCCGCCGCCTCCGCCACTCCAACCCCCGGGCTGACCCCCTGGTCTGTGCTGCTGGCCTCCTGGGCTCTGCGCCCTTCCTCTTCCTGTCCGTGGCTTGTGCCCGTGGCAGCATCGTGGCCACTTACGTGAGTAGCCAGCAGGGTCCTGGGGAAGGAAGGGGCCCTGGGGCAGGACTGGGGCAACAGCATAGTGGTGCACGGCCGGCTCTGGAGCGGGAATGCCTGGTTCTGAATCTCAGGTCTTGCCCTTCCTAACTGTGTGACGTTGGGCAAGTGACTTAACCTCTCTGTGCCGTTTCACCATTTGTAAAAGGGGAATGATAGTGGCTCCTGTTTCATAGTGGTGTGTGAGGACTCAATGAGTTAATGGATGGGCCTCCATGTGTTTGCTCTTGTGATGAGCTCAACCCTGCTTCCCCCACGCCCTGGTCCCCCAGGTTTTCATCTTTATTGGGGAGACACTGTTGTCCATGAACTGGGCCATTGTGGCAGATATTCTGCTGGTGAGTAGGTGGGCCGATCCAGGTTGGTTCAGAGGCTGCTGGGAGCAGGGAGCGGGTGTGGGAGGCCTCACTTGCCTTGAATTGTGGCCTTTACCCCGTCTGGCCCCAGAGTGACTTCGCCGTCCAGCCCCAGATGGGCCTATAGTCTGGCCTGCCATACCCTTTACCCCAGCACACCTCTGAGCTGGGGTTCACCTCTGACCTCCGCCTGGGTTGAAGCCTTAGCCTCATCTTTGCCCTGTCTCCCCCCCCCCAGTATGTGGTGATCCCTACGAGGCGCTCCACCGCCGAGGCCTTCCAGATTGTGCTGGCCCACCTGCTGGGTGACGCCGGGAGCCCCTACCTCATCGGCCTGGTGAGCACTGCCCGCTGGCTGGGCTGGGGTGGGGTCGGGCACCCTGGGTTCCTGGCACTGGCTGGCGGGCGGTGGCCAGGGGCCGGAGCCTGGGCGGCATCGGAAGGTCAGGCCCCAGCCAGACCTCCTCTGGGCCACGCACCCCTCACCTCGGGTCCTCAGCTGGACGGAGGGTTTGTCTTCGTGAGTTTCCATGAGGCCTGGACCTCTCTGGGGGTCCAGACACCCTCCCTTCCCGGCTCCGTCTCTGTTCTTCTGGAGTTTAGGGCACCCTTTCCAAGACGCTTTCTCCTGCTTTTCCTTCCTGTCTCCCCACAGATGTCCGACCGCCTCCGCCGGAACTGGCCCCCCTCCTTCTTGTCCGAGTTCCGGGCCCTGCAGTTCTCGCTCATGCTCTGCGCCTTCGTCGGCGCCCTGGGCGGGGCGGCCTTCCTGGGCACCGCCATCTTCATTGAGGGAGACCGCCGGCGGGCCCAGCTGCACGTGCAGGGTCAGTGGGCCTTCCTGCCCACCTCGGGGTGCTGCCTGCTTGTTCGCTCGCCCGTGTGTCTGTCCTGTGAACTGGCCCCCCTCAGTCCGCAGGCCTCCCTCATCCGCTTCGGGTCTGCCTGGCTACAAGCTGGTGTCCTGCTGTGTCCACAGCTCTGGGGCCCCCTCCATTTCCCACCGCCCGTGTGCCCTCCCAGGCTTTGTGTCTGTCTGCCCATCCAACCCTGGCTCTGACCCCGCCCCCAACAGGTCTGTTGCATGAGGCCGGCCCCGAAGATGACCGCATTGTGGTGCCCCAGCGAGGCCGCTCCACCCGGGTCCCCGTGTCCAGTGTGCTCATCTGAAGGGCCGTCGCTCGCCTACCTGCACACCGGCCGCAGCTGGCCTCAGCCGCCCCAGCAGGCACCCGGCCCGAACCTCGGCCTGGCCCAGCTTCTGAGAGGAGCCTGGGGCATGTTCCAGGTCCCACACTACACGGGCAGCCACGGGCGGGCGATGGGGTGCGGGAGGGGTCCCCTCCACTGGAGCAGCCCCAGGGGCTCGGTGCTATTTGTACTGAATAAAATTTGTAGCCAGAACCTAACTGCCTGCTTGAGTCTTTCTGGGTGCTAGTGCACCCCCCCTGGAATGTGGGTGCCCCCTCCAGCCCCAAGGCTCCCGGTGGCTGGTGGTCACTCCTGCGGGGCTCCTGGGCGGGTGAGCGAGGCTGCAGTGAGCTGGCTCCCTGTGACTGTGAGTCACGCCCCTGTTTCCCCCAGAGCCCGCCCCTGTTGGAAGGCCAGCTGGGGTGAGGGGTGGGCCCTGTGCCGGGTGTTAGCCTCCCTCTGCTGCCTCCTTGAGCCCCGCTGTGGAGGCTGCTGCTGGCTGCCTGCCGCTGCTTGTCCTTGCCCCACTGGCGTGAGTGCCCCTTGTCCTGGAGACCAGCAGACCTTCTTGAGGACCTGGGTGGCTCCTCGGGCCTCCTCCGCTCTCCCCACTGCTGGGTGGGGGTGGGAAGGGGGTAGGTGCAGCCGGCTGAGGAGCCTGATGATTTCCTGCCCTCACCCGGCGCTCACCACAGCTTCCTGCCGCAGGCGGGAGGGCAGGCGCTGAGGAAAGGCGGGCGCCGAGCCCAGGGGCAGGTAGGCCTGGGTGCAGGGTCCACGCAGGGTGGCTGGTGCCCCAGACTCCAGCCCAGGCCCCGGCCTGACTGCCCTGGGGTCAAGGGTCTTCCAGCCAGCACTGAGGCGCACTGAGCCCAAGGCAGGGCGGGGATCCAGGAGCCCCCAAGGAGGGCACGGCTGCCCCCGCCAGGCTCCAGCCCGGTGCCGCTGGGCCCCTCCGCCCCGGCTGCCCCGCGCCTGCTCTGCTGCAGCTCTGTGCTGGGGCGTACAGCGAGCAGCAGGTCTGGTCCGAGCTCTGCCCTGCAGATGGAGGCGGCCATCCTGCTCCCCCTGGCGCTGGGCCTCCTGCTGCTGCCCCTCTTGGCGGTGCTGCTGATGGCACTCTGCGTGCGCTGCCGAGAGCTGCCAGGTGAGTGGGAGCTGGTGGGGTGATCAGATGCCCGGACACACGGACAGGGATGCCTCACTTCATCTAACTGTCCTTAACTCCTGCGTGCCCCTGACTCTGTTACCCTCTCCCTCCTCGCTCCCTTCCCTGCCTCACGGGCCGTCTCTTCCGCAGACGCCTATGACAGTGCTGTGCCCGACAGGTGAGTCTGCCCCCCTGGCCCCGGCAGCTCCCTTCATTCCCTTGCGGGCTGGGCCGGGGCGTCTCCTGGTCCCTTACCCGCTGTCTCTCCTGCCAGCCTGCCAAGTAGCATCGTGATCAAAAGGCCTCGTGAGTACACGGAGGGTCCTCTCCCATGGGGTAGGGCGGAGAGTCCCGGCATGTGAGCAAGTGTGTGCCTTTGTTCAGGCTGCCCCGGGGGCGCCCACATGGCCATGACCTGAGCTGGGGCGGGGAAGGCTGTGGGTGCCCTCAGGCCTGTCCAGGGCCCAGGGGTTTCAGGGGGTTAGGCCACTGTTGAGGCCTTGAGGGTAGGGGCATTGTGTCTGGAGTCATTCCTTCAGCCTGGTCCTGTGTCCTCAGCCACACTAGCCCCCTGGCCACAGGCTGCTGTGACCTCCTGTCCACCCTTGAGCCAGCCAGACCTGCTCCCCATCCCGTAAGTAACCCTTCCCCTCCAAGGCCCCCTCTCTGCCCCTCACCTCCTGGGATCGGGGGCTTCTTTCCCCGTCGCAACCCCTCTGGCCCCAGAGCCCCGTCCCAGGCATGACCTCTGACTTTGACTCTCAGGAGATCCCCACAGCCCCCAGGGGGCTCCCACCGAATGCCATCCGCTCGGCAGGACTCCGACGGCAGTAAGCTGGAGCGGGGCGCCCGGGCCTGGGGCTGGGCTGGCGGAGGATGTGCCCCCTCTCGCCTGGCTCAGTCTCCCTCTCGCCCTCTCTCTGTAGCCAACAGTGTGGCCAGCTATGAGAATGAGGGTGCGTCTGGGCCCCGGGGCCCTGGGCGGGGAGGCTGGGCCTGGCCCGGGCTGGGCTGACCCCGTGTCCTTCCCCAGAGCCGGCCTGTGAGGACGAGGACGACGACGAGGAGGAGGACTATCACAACGAGGGCTACCTGTGAGTGGCCCGCTGGGAGGACGGGGCCGGGGCCGTGGCCCGCGCTCACCCATCCCTGACTTTCCCTCAGAGAGGTGCTTCCTGACACTGTCCCGGCCACGGCCACGGCCACGTGCACCGCGCCCAGCAACCCCGGCCTCCGAGACAGCGCCTTCTCCAGTGAGTCGCCTTCCGCCGCGGCCCCTCCGCTCTGCTCTCCGGGCGTTTCTGCGATGCTGCCACCCCTCGGTCTTCTCTCTTCTCTTTTCCTAGAACTCTGTCCTTCAGATAGTGGACTTCCTGCTCGGGCCTCCCGAATGCCTCACTTGGCCTCTCCTCTGTCTCCTCCTTTTAGCGTCTGCAAGATTCCCTTGACTTTATTCCTCGTTGGCCCTGCTCCTGGACTGTCCTTTTATTTCATTTATTTCTCCTGTCGGAAAGCTCTTTCCTGATTCCCGAATGTTCCTTTTTCATAGCTTCCTGTTCTTGTTCATGGGGGCAACGTCACCTTGTAAATCCTGAAGGATATTGATGTTAGCTTCTCTTCTCGTGTCTTCGTGCTTTTGGAATTTTTCTTCTGCTTCCTGCATGGTCTCGGTTTCCCCTGAGCTGCTTTTCCCTCTTTGTTTGGTCACATCCTGCCTGTTAGGCGTTCTCCTCCGTGTCTGTAATCTTCTGTGTCCCCTGACTCTCCTCTCTGACAGGCCCTGGGCCTCCCTGCTACACACTGGCTTCATCTGCCATCAGAGTCCCAACGGTCACCTCTCTCCTGAGCACCACACCATCTGCCCAGGAGCCTCTTCCTTCATTCCCTTACTCATCTGTGCTACTTACTGGGTGCCTCTGATATCACAGCTAACGGGGGAGAGTCATGATGAAAAAGCTAACCTTACTGAGGACCAACTATGTCCGACTAAGAGCTTCACGTGTATGAGCTGGTTAAGCCTCCCCGTTCCCAGGTGCTGCGGGGCCTGCTCCTCCCTCGTGGACCTCAGCCACGCCGTCTGCTCGATGGCAGCGTTGGTTTATTTAACAGGCGCTTGGCGGCACTTACTGCTTAACACTCACACGCAGTGTTCACGGCGTTAGTCCTCGCAGCACCTCCGTGAGATGGGGAGTTACTCATCCGATTTTACAGATGAGAAAACTGAGGCCCAGAGAGGTCGGAGAGCTGGTCTGAGGTTACATGGTCCGTTAGTGGTGACACTGGCTCTGAACCTGGGCCGTCTGGCTCCAAAGCCCGTCTTGTCCACATCCTCACGGAGAAACAAGTCCACACACAAAAGAACAAGATCACGTCAGGGACACGATGTGCTCCGAAGGGACTAGGACCAAAGTGGGAGGAAGGGCCAGCCGGGCGATGGCCCCGCTGACCGGGCCCAGCCTGGGGGCGTCTCCCTCCACACACGCCAGCCCGCCCGCCACTCTGAGCTGCCCCAGCCGGCTGCTGGTGTCTGCGGCCTCTCCTCTCTCAGCCGCATTCCCTTTCGTCAGTTCTGGTCAAATCGCCCTGTTCTCGCCATTGCCACGGCCTTTGTTTGCCCTCCTTCAGGCCACTGGCTGCGCTGGTGAGCACCCTCCCTGCCTCCCTCTGGGCGTCTGTGCAGGAGTCTTGGCTGGTTTTGTTGAGAGTCTGGGGCTGGGGCGGGAACTCCGGGGTGTCTGCCCAGGGGCCCTGGGTAAGGCCGCCCCGCTGCTTTTGTAGTGGAGTCGGGGGAGGACTATGTGAACGTTCCCGAGAGTGAGGAGAGTGCCGACGCGTCTCTGGGTGAGTGGCCGGTGCGCCCAGTGCCCGCCCTTCACCCCACCCCCACTGCCCACACCCTTCTGTGGCTCTGTCCCCCTCGTCTGGTGTCCTCTGCCCTCTCGCCTCAGCGTGGCTGTCCCTCCTTCTGACCTGTCCCCACAGATGGGAGCCGGGAGTATGTGAACGTGTCCCAGGACCTGCAGCCCCCTGTGAGGACTGAGCCCGGTGTGTGCTGGGGGAGAGCGGGAACGGGGGGCTCCCTGGGTGGGGGGACAGTTGGTGAGGTGAAGACCAACCTCCCCTCCCCCTACAGCCACCTTGAGTTCCCAGGAGGCAGAGGAAGAGGAGGAAGAGGGTGCCCCAGATTATGAAAATCTGCAGGAGCTTCATTGAGACCTGTGAGAGCCGGGCCCTGCCCTGCCCTGCCCTGCCCCGCCCTGCCCCGCCCTGCCTTGGGTCTGAGGGCTCCTGACCCTCCCTCAAGTCCCTGCCCCACCTCCTCAGCCTCTTCTCCCTGATTCTGGGGACCCCTCGAATACCCCTTCCCTGCCACCTCCTGACCCATGGCCCCTCTGTCTCCCTGCCCTGTGTTTCAGCATGAGGCGTGCTGTCCTAGAGCTGCCTTCCTGGGAGGGCTGAGCTGGGCAGCTGGAAGTGGCTCCGGGAGGCCCACGTGGCACCCCACTCTGGCTCCAGCCTGACAACAGCCTGAGAATTTCCCCCCTAACTTATTGTCACTTTGGGGTCCAGTCTGGGTGCCCCCACCGCTGCACCTTCTGACACAGCCTGAGAATCAAGGGCCTGGGCCCCTGGCCCTGCTCTCTACAGAGGAAAGGCTGGCGTGGTCTGTGGCTCTTGGCTCTGGGGACCCAGTGGCGGGGTCAGGGTGGGGGGGGCAGAGGTCTGCGTGTGTGTGGGTCCCCATCCCCCACAGGGCTCCAGCTCCTCCGGGTCCTGGCCAGCTGCTGTGTGAGCAACCGAGAGGCCAGGACGGGTCGCCTTCTGAGCGAGGCCAGGGTGACCCAGCCTGGCACGTCCCTGAGACAGTGCACAGACGGAGGCTGTGCAGGCGGGGGCGCGGCCTGGAGGCCCACTGGGCGGGCCCTAGAGCCACCCTCCCTGCCCGCCCGCTTCCCCATCTTTGAAAGAGGACTTGATGACTTTGAAAGGCTTTGTTAGTTTTTACCTTTTGTGGTTCTCAATAAAACAGAACTTAAAAATGGTCTAAGCTCGCCCTAGCTGGTTTGGCTCAGTGGATAGAGCGTCGGCCTGCGGACTGAAGGGTCCCGGGTTTGATTCCGGTCAAGGGCACATGCCCAGTTGCGGGCTTGGTCCCCAGTGGGAGGCATGCAGAAGGCAGCCGATCAATGAGTCTCTCTCATCATTGATGTTTTTTTCTCTCTCTCCCTGTCCCTTCCTCTCTGAAATCAATAAAAATATATTTTAAAAAGCTGTCTAAGCAGCTGAAAACATTCATGTGCAGCACTTTCCAGACTCGGGTGTGCAGACGGCTCACCTGGAGGTTTTTCCAAAAAGCGGACTCGGACCCGGTAGGTCAGGCAGGGGCCTGAGGCTCCACTTCCAAGGAGCCCCCAAGGGTTCCGATGCTGCTGTTCCAAAAACCACGCTTTGAGTAGCAGGGTGGGTACCTGCCATGGCTCCTGCGTGGGCACGTGACCCAGCCCGGCCCCACGAGGACCGGCCTGGGACTTGGGCAGGAAGTGCTGGGAAGGAGCAGCTCTTTCTGTTCCTGGCGGTGAAGCTGGAGGGATGTCGCCCTGGAGCCCCCACCTGGAGACCTGCTGAGAACGAAGCCGACACGGAGGGGAGTGGCCCCGAGCGGGACGGGCCAGCTCCTGCTCAACCCTGGAGCCGTCACACCTGGAGGGAGACAGCCCTCAGACTTCCCAGTGACATGGCCAGTAAGTGGCCAGTTTTCTCCCGCTGGCTTGACGGGGGTTTCTGTTGCCTACAGCGAAGCCGTTGTGAGTGATGAAGTTGTTGGCGTCCTCTGTGGGCTCCGAAGATAATAGCAACCACGTCTCCTTATGGAGCTCCTGCTCGTTTTCCTGCTGATCTCCCTTAATCCTCGTCGCTCGCCTGTTGCTGGTTACTGTAGGGTCTCCGTGTCACCGGGGAGGAAACAGGCTCAGAGAGAAGTGATATGCAGTGTCGGTAGGAGTGAGGGAGGGGGGTCTGAGGAGGGGTTGGACTGGCTGGACATCAACAGGTGGCGCGAATCATTTACTTGGGGGGTTGGAAATGGGCAGAGACATCTTTGGGCTGGGCTGAGGGACAGAATCGGCTTGCCACCCAGGTAGCTGGCACTACCACCTTGGAGAACAGTGCAGCAGCATCAGCGAGGCTGCAGATGGCGTGTCCCTTTCCCAGCACGTTCCCGGGTAGAAACCTGACTGGCGCGTGGGCTAAAGGGGGCGGGCACGAGGCTCCGGGCAGCACGTTAATGGCTGGTCACCAGCAGAATGGACACGCACCAGGGGGACTCACCAGCGGATAAAAATGAACAAGACCAGCACCTGTCACCTCGAATAACTATCACCAACAATGTGGGGTGAGAAAAGGAGAACAAGTTATTTTATTTATATAAAGCTAAAAAAAAAAAATGAAAAAGCTATACATTGTTTAGGGATACACATTATGGCAGGATATCAGGATAGGCAAAGATTCCTCCCTCAGGAATCCCAAATTCAGGAGAGGTGACCCTGGGGCAAGCATGGGGGGGGGGGGGGGTGCGTGTTGGGAAGGAGTTCAGGAAGGCTTTAATGATACATGTAATGTCTTTTTCAAGTTTTTATATATTGATTCTTGAGAGAGAGAGAGAGAGAGAGAGAGAGAGAGAGAGAGAGAGACATCGATTTGTTGTTCCACTTAGTCATGCATTCATTGGTTGACTTATTTAATTTACTAGAGGCCCAGTGCACAAAATTCGTGCACTGGGGAGGGTGTCCCTCAGCCCAGCCTGCACCCTCTCCAATATGGGACCCCTTGGGGGATATCCAACTGCAGGTTTAGGCCCGATCCCTGTGGAATCGGGCCTAAACCTGCAGTTGGACATCCCTCTCACAATCTGGGACCGCTGGCTCCTAACCACTTACCTACCTGCCTGATTGCCCCCTAACTGCTCCCTTGCTGGCCTGATTGACACCTTACTGCTCCTCTGCAGGCCTGATTGCCCCCAAGGCTTTTATTAGTATAGATTTTTTTGGCTGATTCTTGTATGTGCCCTGACGGGGATCAAACTCACAACCTTGGCGTAGGGGGGACGATGTTCTAACCAACAGCTGCCTGGTCAGGGCCATGTGCCTTATTCTTAAGCAGTGCTGGGTACACCGTGTTTGGTATATGATTCTCTTAAGTGTTTCCATAACGGGATGATTTCATAAGAAGGGAGACCAGGGCCGGAGTAGGGAATGGTTGGGGGCGGGAGGGTGGGGCTGCTCTAGGAGACTCAGTCACCGGTCTTTCAGGGCCAAGCGGTGTTGCAAATGGCACTCGGGGACTTAGGAGCAGCCTGTGCAAAGGCGCTGAGGGGACAGTGAGGAAGGTGTGGCCTGGCCAGTGGAGAGAGGTGGTAGGTGAGGTGTTGGGAGGTGAGGACAGGTTGCTTTGGTGGGCCAGGGGTGGGGGGGGGGGGGCGTTCTGTGAGGCACTGAGCAGCTTCCATTGTGGCTCTGGGACCAGCAAGAGGAGGTGGCTTTGCTTCCACCAGCCAGTGAGCCAAGGCAGGGGGTGTGCAGGGCTGGGCTGGGATTTCTCAGCACGCTGGGGTGCTCTGGAGAGTTCCTGCAGATGGAAGCCGGGGGGCAGAAATGGCTTTCTTCTTGAGGTCTGTGGTGGGGGAAGTAGATTCAGTGATAAGAGAGAGTTTTCCCGAATTGTTGGGGGAGACATCTGGGCGCTTCTAGAGACCACGGGGAGGGAACAGCAGACCTGAGGCAGGTCCTAGAGCAAGTAGCTTACCTGAGAGCTTGGGGGGCAGGGGGTGCGCGAGCACTCCTGCCAGGGAGGGGCTGTGTTTACTGCGCCCTGCCCGGAGCCGCGGAGGAGGCTGCTTCCAGGGCTATTGTTCAGAGCGGCCTCCGCGGGCACAGCGGCTCCCGTGGCCAGAGCCAGCCTGAGCGGAGGAAGCAGGTGCTGGGCCGCGTGGGCCGCGCACACCGCGAGTGAGCAGGGCCCACGCCAAGGAGCCGCGGCGCCTGCTGCCAGCGCGGCTGCCTGGGTGGCCCGTGTGTCCCGGGAGAAGCTTCTCTGGAAAGAACTGTGCAGTCAGGATGCCGGGAAAGCCCCGTTCCCCAATTCCCCTCTGGAGGGTCCAAGTTCGCATGATCGGCTGATGGCTGAGAGGTCCTGTGATAATGTCTCTGCTTCTCTTTGCCGAACCTCGTATTTCCCAAACTCCTTTGACTTCAGAACCTTTAAAAATGTTAACAACAAAACAACACCAAATAAGAGAGAGAAAACCGCCATAAAGATGCCATTGGCATCGCTGGGAGACAGCTTCCCCGTGCCAGCATGTGCTCCTCCTCTTCCCACGAGGCCTCTGGGGGCAAACCCTGTCTGACTCACCTTGTGCTTCCCCGCTCCCCCACCTGCCCGCCCGCCCCGCTCCCCCACCTGCCTGCCCGCTCCCCCACCTGCCCGCTCCCCCACCTGCCTGCCCGCTCCCCCACCTGCCCGCTCCCCCACCTGCCCGCCCGCTCCCCCACCTGCCCGCCCGCCCCCCCACCTGCCCGCCCGCTCCCCCACCTGCCCGCCCGCCCGCTCCTCCACCTGCCCGCCCGCCCGCCCCTCCACCTGCCCGCCCGCCCGCCCCTCCACCTGCCCCCCCGCCCGCCCCTCCACCTGCCCGCCCGCCCCCCCACCTGCCCGCCCGCTCCCCCACCTGCCCGCCCGCTCCCCCACCTGCCCGCCCGCTCCCCCACCTGCCCGCAGAGGCCGAGCGAGCTCCTATGGCGGCGACCCAGTTCCCCACGAGGGTCTGCCCACACAGCTCCCCGATGCCCTTCCAGCTCCGCCCGGGCCCGGGCCCGCAGGGAAACCTCTCGGCTCTCCTCGCTCTCGGTTTATCGTGTCAGTGGGCTCGGGGCTGGCGAGTAGTCCCAGGCAGGGGCTGCTTTCGGTGGCCCGTGCACTGAATACAGTCCCAGCTCCGCCACGAGCTTTCTGGACGGTGGGGACCTTTGAGGACGTTGGGCTTAAATGTTAAGACCTTCTTCTGGGACCCCTCGCCCCAAAAGGTGTCCCTGACAATAAAAGAACAGGACCGCTTGCTGGGGGGAAGGCCGGAAACACGCAGGTATGGCTGATGCCCGAGGCCTAAACAGTATCACGACGTCTAGTCTTCCTCGCTCTCCTTTCTCTGTTGACTCCATCTTTCGTTCCCCCCCCCCCCCCCCCCCGTGCTCATGCGAAGGTTCTAGCAGCTCCATGCCCGTCCAGGCTGCCATCCTTGGGCCAAAATCTCCGCGTCTCCAGCCAAGTCCCAAACTTACTCTAATGGCCCTGGGTAGGGACACAGGACTCGGACCCGGTCACTGGCCAGGAGAATGCCATGTGCTGACTTAGGCCTGTGTCAGATGCCTCACCTCCAACTCTAAGGGACGGACACGGGGAAGGCACCCCCCAAATCCGGGCTCTTGCTGGCAGAAGGGAAGAGGGCTGGTGATGTGCATCCATTCCACAGTTACTGTGTGCCACACTCACTATTTCACTGAGTCTCACAACCTTCCTGCCTGTGAGGGAGGAGGAACCCCTTTTGTAGAAAAGGAAACAGGCTCAGAGAGGTTAAGCGATTTGCTTAAGGTCACAGAGCAAACTCCAAAGTTCCTTATGGCAGTGCAGCCCGCCTTGGGGCGGAGGGAGGCAGGCTGTGTGCCGGTTGAAGTCGGTGCTGTGGGGGAGGGGGAACGTTTCTCTGCCCGCTGGTCTCATCATCAAACAGACGAACAAGAAAAAATTCAATGCATGCACACGTATGGGAACGCCACATACACCAGAGAGTGAGAGACCCCGCATGCGTGAGAGGTTCAGAGACAGAAAGGAACATGGGCGCATGTGACATTCTGAGTGAGGGATGAGGTGAGGTGCCTTGGGGCCTCAAAGGGTCCTTGCGGGATAAGAAGAGCAGGTGTTCAGTAGCTGGTGGTTTTCTCTGCCCTGTAGATAAGTCAAGAGGTTATCTCTGATAGTCTCTCATTATGGGCAAGGCCCCGGTTCAGGTTCAAGTTCTTCTAGGTAGTTGGGGAGGGGCAGAAGGTTCTCGTAAACCAGAAGCTAAATTGCCTTTTGCTCAAAATACAAATGCCACAGGGGCACACCTTGGGGTGGCTCTTTCCGACCCCCACAGTGGAGAAGGAGACAGCAAAGAGCAAGGAGGCAAACCGAAGGAGAGATTCCACAGAGACAGGGCTTCTGCCAGAGCCCTTGGGCCTCTCTGAGAGCCCTCTCGGGGGGCAGGGCGTGGACGAGCCGGGCCTCGCGTGGAGGGTGGAGGGCGGAGGGCGCCGGGGAGGAGAAGCAGCGGGAGAGGAGCAAGGCCGGGGACGCGGCTCCTGAGCTGGAGGGTGAGGCCCTGGACCATCTGGTGGGGAACCTGGGCCCACCCGCGGTGGTTCAGCTGCCGGAGTTAACTAACACCCTTCCTCCAGCCCCGCGTCGTCATTTGCAAATGAAAGGGCCCTGACTCATCTAGACAGGATGCTGGGGCGCGACCTTCCCGGGCCCACTCGCAGCTCCCACCCGTGCCACGCGGGCACCACACTCTTCACACACATTCGGTTCTTACTGGAACACTGAGTCAGTTCTCGCTACCACGCTTTTACAAGTGAGGAAACTGAGGCTCAGGGACACAGGTGGCCAGACCAGACGGGGTGCTGGCGCTCTCTCCCTGAGCGCAGAGGCAACCTGCTCCCAGCGCCTCCCTCCCTTCCAGCCCCCAGGCTCTCTCCCACCCGGAGCGGCTGAAGCCACTCCCCCACCTGACCTCTGACCCTTGCTGCTGGCCCGGGGCCTGGGCTCTGGCCTGGGGCGCGGGCTGCTGGCTGGGCCCCAGCTGATCCCTCTCTGGAGGACAGCGGGCTGTGTGACTCTGAAGGGTGGACGCTTGGAGCACCGTGGCCCCATGGGGCTGGGAGGGCCCCTGGCGCTCCAGGAAAGAGGGGGACGTGGGGTCTCTGGCTTCCTCCTGCCCCTCCTGCCTGCACGCTCAGGTCCCTGTCCCGCTGCCTCTGTGTGCACCTGGGTGGGCCTCTCAGCGTTCTCCCCTCTCCCACATGGCTCTCAGGCTCACCAGTTTTCTTTCTCTTTCCGGGACCTCCCCTGACACCCCACACCGAGCCCCACTCTGGCCCCCTTTCTCCCTGTCCCACTTGCTGCTTTTGTTTTGGCCTCAGTCTCAGTCTCTCGTCTCTCCCTCCTGTCCCCCCTTTTCTCTGTGTGTCTCGGGGTCACCCAGTCCCCTTCCTGACTCTTGCTCTATCTGTCCTCTGTCTCTCTGCCCTGTCTCTCTTTGTCTCTGTCTTGGATTCTCTCTCTCTCTCTCCCCCCACACCCTCCCTCCCTCTCTCATTTCTCTCTCTCTGTGATCTCTCTCCTGTCTCCCTGCCCCTCCCTCCCCACATCCTGAGTTGTCTTTGGGGAACCGGAAATTTGGGGGATCAGAGAGATACCAGGAGGCTCAGCTGCTGCTGCCTAGAGATAATGTGTGTGTGTGGGGGGGGACTGGGGCTGGATTGGGGGAGCCCAGAATCCACCGCGTCTTCCTCCGAGCCCTGGCGCACAGAGAGGGACAGGAATCCTGTCACTTCTCGGGGCCTCAGTCCCATCCTCCGTGGACGGGGCCTGATGGCCCACCTCCCCAGCAGGTGGGGGCAAGAATCAAACCAAACCAGGCAGCCTGGCCAGAGCGAGGCTCAGTAAGACCCGGAGAACGAGGGGCCGGAGGGAGGCACGGCCAGGGCATCTGAGGGTGAGGCTGGCTGGGGCTGGTGAGGGGCTGAGGAGGGAGACCCCCAGGTGCGCCTGGCCAGTCCCCTCGCCTCGAACCTCAGTGGTCCCATCTGCACCACGGTTGGCAGCACGCGTTGTGTGACGGGTCCTGCCTACTATTCCCTGTTTTAATTCTCACAACATTCCTATGGGGTGGGCACTGTTACCAACCCTACTTTACAGAAGGGGAAACTGAGGCACAGAGCAGCGCGCTCCCCCCCCCCGCCCCCATCGCCTGCCCAAGGCCACATGGTCAGTCAGCAGCCACGGCAGGGGATGCCGGGGGGATTGAGGCGGCTCCGGGCCTGGCAGACCCTGCGGTCCTTCAGAGCTCCTGGTAGCGAGCAACAGAGAGCACCTGGCTGCTGACTCAGAGGGCCCTGGAGCAGAGGCCGGGCCAAGAGGGTCACGGACCGGGCTGAGAGCCCGCAGGCAGTGAGGGGACAGCCCTGCGGAGCAGGTGGCTCTAACCCCCCCCCCCCCCCCCCCCCCGCCCCGGCACTGCCAGCAGGACACTGGCTTGACTTTCCAACTGCCCCTCAGTCTCTGGTCAAAGCCCTTGGCCCAGCCCAGGCCCCCATCACTCCCAGCTGCCTGGGGACCTGGGAGGGGTTCTTCCCACGAGAGAAGAGGGGCCCGGGCCCTCCAGTGTCACAACTGTAGTTCCTCCCTCACAGGGAGGGCCGTGGCTGTGGGGCCCTCCTTCTCCCAGGCCCCCCCACCCCTCCCTGACTGGGGGCCAGGCGCCCCTCCCCACAGGCCTCGCTCCGGCTCTGCCCCGCCCTGGGCCCGGGGCACCCGCCTGCTGAGGGGGTGATGGGCCAGCAGGTCCGTGGATAAAAGCAGTCCAAGGAGCTCACGCGGGTTCAGCAGACACCGTACCACGTGGCACCGCCGTTTCGAGGCTCTCTGTTCCCTCAGCCGCTCTCCAGAGCACAATAGTTCGTTGGCAATATTTATTTATTTATTTATAAAGATATTTTATTGATTTCAGAGAGGAAAGGAGAGGGGGAGAGAGAGAGAAACATCAATGATGAGAGAGAATCACTGATTGGCTGCCTCCTGCAAGCCCCCTACTGGGGATTGAGCCCCCAACCCGGGCATGTGCCCTGACTGGGAATCGAACCTGGGGCCCTTCAGTCCGCAGGCTGACGCTCTATCCACTGGGCCAAACCAGCCAGGGCTAATTTATTTTTTATCATAAAAGATAATGATACATTTGAACTCACAAAGCAAGTCTGTGCTCATAGAAGACTGCTTTTTATCTGCTCCAGGCACACGGGCCACTGGCAGTACCTCAGCCGTCCACGTCACGCTGGCCGCCTGCGTCCGTCCGTCCGTCACTCTGGCCTTTCTCGCCTGTCCGCCCGCAGGCCGGCTCCTTTCTGCCGCCGCGGCTCCCTCTGCTGGAGCTGCCCCAGGCCCCCTCCTGCCTCTCCCCTGGCTGCTCCCTGTAATCCTGTCCCCCTTCCAGTCACCGGCACCCTGTCGCCCCAGTGAATTGTGTCATAAGGCCGATCTTTTCGTACGTTTGTCACGCTCATCCTGTCACGCTCTGGATGGCGAGCTCCCTGCTCGTCCCTGTCCGGGGCCGAGAGCGTGGCGTGGAGCCGGTGCTCGGTAAATATTGTCAAATGAATGAATGAAAAGAGATGTTAAGGGAAGCCTGTGAGCCCCCAAGTTACAAGTTCCCCACAGTCCTTGCAGCCCGTGGTACATGCCCGGCCGCGGGGACGCTCTCCCCAAAGGAGAGATGGCAAACTGGTGGCCCCCATACTGTTTAAGTTGTTTTTAATTGTGGCGAGAAAAACAGAAAACTCCCCATTTTAACTAATTTTAAGTGTACAATTCAGTAATCTTTTTAAAAAATGTATCTTCTATTGTTGATAGTATTACAGATATCTCCCATTTCTCCACCTTGCCCCCTCCTCCCAGCCCCTACCCCCAATTCAGTAGTCTGAGGTGTATTCACATTGTTGTGTAACAGTCCCCAGAGCATTTCTATCCCGCAAAACTAAAACTATACCCACAGCCAAACAACAGCTCACCACCATTCTACTTTCTGTTTCTATCATTCAGCTACTGTGGATACCGCACGTAAGTGGAGCCAAACAGTATTTGTTTTTAAATATATTTTTATTGATTTCAGAGAGGAAGGGAGAGGTACAGAGAGATAGCAACATCAATGATGAGAGAGAATCATCGATCCGCTGCCTCCTGCATGCCCACCACCTGGGGATCGAGCCTGCAATCTGGGCATGTGCCCTGATTGGGAATCGGACCCTGACCTCCTGGTTTATAGGCCGACGATCAACCACTGAGCCATACCGGCTGGGCAGTATTGTTTATGATTGACTTATTTCACTTAGCAGGGTGTCCTCAAGGTAGCCTTGACATGTATCCATTATATGTATGTATACACCACGTTTTGTTTTTCCATTCATCTGGTGATGGACACTTGAGTTGCCTCTGCCTCTTAGTTATTGTGAATAATGCTGTTATGAATGTGGCTGTGCAAATATCTCTTTGAGATCCTGCTTTTAATTCTTTTGGGTATATACCCAAAGTGGAATTGCTGAATCATATGGTAATTCTATTTTTAACTTTTTGAAGAACTTCCATGTTATTTTCCATAGTGACTGCACCATTTTACATTCCCATCAACAGTGCACAAGGGTTCCAATTTCACCAAAGCCTCACCAACACTTTTCTTTTGATTGCAGCTCTCTTAATTGGTATGATATCTTGCTGTGGTTTTTGTTTGTTTGTTTGTTAACAATCACCCGAGGATATTTTTCCATTGATTTTTAGGGAGAGTGGGAGAGAGAGGGAAAGAGACACAGCGATGGGAGAGAAACACATTGATTGGTTGCCCCCAACCAGGGCCCGGGCCGGGGAGGACCCTGTAACCAAGGTAGGTGCCCTTGACGGGAATTGAACCCAGACCCTTTGGTCCACAGGCCACTGAACCACACCTGCTAGGGCTCTTATTGTGGTTTTCGTTTGCATTTTCCTAATGGTTGGTAATGTTGAGCATCTTTTCATATGCATGTTGACCACTTGTATATTCTTTGGGAAAATGTCTATTCAATTATTTGCCCATTTTTAAACCCAGTTATTTGTTTTCTGTTGCTGCGTTGTAGGAGTTCTTTATATTGCCAGGGTATTAACCCCTTATCAGATATATGATTTGCAAACATGTTTTCCTGCCCTGAGGGTTGCCTTTCGCTCTGTTGATTGTGTCCTTTGATGCACAGACAGAGCTTGTGAGTGTGATGCAGGCTTTGCTTGGGTTGCTGTGCCTTCCTGTCGCATCAAAGAACTCACGGCCAAACCCGATGCCTCGAGGCTTTCCCTGTTTTAGTTCTCGGACTTTCATAGTTTTAGGTCTTACGTTTGCTCTCGAATGCATTTTGAGTTAATTTTTCTATATGGTGTTAGGTAAGGGTTCGACTTCATTCTTTGGGATGTGGGTGTCCAGTTTCCCCAGCACAATTTGTTGAAAATACTTTCCTTGAGAGCATTTGAGATATTGCTCCCTGACAAATGGCATCAGTTTGGCTCAAATACACTTTTTTTTAAAAGTTTGGTGTGTGTGTGTGTGTGTGTTCTCCTTTAATCCTCACCCAAGGACCACTTAGAGAGAGAAACATCGATTGGCTGCATTCTGTGTCCCTACCGGCCTGGCCGGGGACCAAACCCAAAATCCAGGCATGTGCCCTGATGGGAATCGAATTGGCAACCATTTGGTGCACAGGATGATGCTCAACCACTGAGTCATTCTGGCCAGACATGGCTCAAATACATTTTTATAAAAATTCTCTAAAAAAAAAAAAAAATACTGTCCTTTCTCATTTGAGTGGTCTTGGCACCCTTGTCAAAGGTTATTTGACCATGTCCACAGGATTTATTTCTGGGCTCTCCATTCGGTTCCATTGGCCTATATGTCTGTCTTTTTTTTTTTTTTTAAATAAATCTTTATTGTTCAGATTATTACAGTTGTTCCTCTTTCTTCCCCCCATAGCTCCCCTCCACCCGGTTCCCCCACCACCACCCTCTGCCCTTACCCCTGCCCCCGCTGTCCTCATCCATAGGTGTACGATATTTGTCCAGTCTCTTCCCGCACCACCCACACCCCTTCCCCACCCCGAGGATTGTCAGTCCACTCCCTTTCTATGCCCCTGATTCTATTATATTCACCAGTTTATTCTGTTCATCAGATTTTTTATTCACTTGATTTTTAGATTCACTTGTTGATAGATATGTATTTGTTGTTCATAATTTTTATCTTTACCTTTTTCTTCTTCTTCCTCTTCTTAAAGAATACCTTTCAGCATTTCATATAATACTGGTTTGGCGGTGATGAACTCCTTTAGCTTTTTCTTCTCTGTGAAGCTCTTTATCTGACCTTCAATTCTGAATGATAGCTTTGCTGGGTAATCTTGGTTGTAGGTTCTTGCTATTCATTACTTTGTATATTTCTTGCCACTCCCGTCTGGCCTGCATAGTTTCTGTTGAGAAATCAGCTGACAATCGTATGGGCGCTCCCTTGTAGGTAACTAACTCTTTTTTTCTTGCTGCTTTTAAGATTCTCTCTTTGTCTTTTGCTCTTGGCATTTTAATTATGATGTGTCTTGGTGTGGTCCTCTTTGGATTCCTTTTGTTTGGGGTTCTCTGTGCTTCCTGGACTTGTAAGTCTATTTCTTTCACCAGGTAGGGGAAGTTTTCTGTCATTATTTCTTCAAATAGGTTTTCAGTGTCTTGCTCTCTCTCTTCTTCTGGCACCCCCATAATTCGGATGTTGGTAGGCTTAAAGTTGTCCCAGAGGCTCCTTACACTATCTTCATATTTTTGGATTCTTTTTTCTTTTCTGGTTGAGTGTTTTTTGCTTCTTCGTATTCAAATCTTTGATTTGATTCTTGCGATCCTCTAGTCTGCTGTTGGATCTCTGTATATTATTTTTTTATTTCAGTCAGTGTATGCTTAATTTCTAGTTGGTCCTTTTTCATATCCTCAAGGGTCTCACTAAATTTATCAGCCTTTTCTAGAAAATTCTTGAAAAACCTTATAACCGTGGTTTTGAACTCTATATCCAGTCATTTGCTTTCCTTCATTTCTTTCATTTGTGACCTGTTTCTTTGTCTCCACATTTTGGCTGCTTCCCTGAGTTGATAGAGTGGGTTTGTGTGTTAGGTGTCCTATAGGGCCCAGTGGCTCAGCCTCCCCAGTTACCTGAGGTGGACACTCTTGGTGCACCCCTTTGTGGGCTGTGTGCACAGTCTTGTTGTAGTTAAGCCTTGATTGTTGTTGGTATCACTGGGAGGAATTGACCTCCAGGCCAATTGGCTGTGAGGACCAGTTGTGTCTACGCTGGGAGAACTTCTGTGCTGGAGACACCCTTATGAGACAAGACTTGCAAAAGCCTCTGTGCTCAGTTTGGATGGGGCGGAGTCTCAGGGCGGAGCAGACAGCAATGGCTTCCCATCAGCCCTGCCCTAAGAGGCCCCTGGGTCTCAGTGTCCCACGGTAATCGCTGCAAGCACCTCTGAGAGAAAGCCGCCCTCGAGTTTTGCCCGCTGCCAGACAGTCCAGTTTCTCCCTGAATGAGTCTGGGTCCCCAGAGTCTCGCCCGGAACTGAAGGTCAGCACAGTCGGGAGCTTTTGTCTCCCTCCCGGTTGAGAAAGCCAGCCGCGTCCTCATTTGCCAGCCCTCTCCACGCGCACGCCTTGGTACCTCCTCCTCCTGCAGCTCCTCCAAGTCTCAGTGTGCTTTTCTCTTTCCTTCTAGTTGTAGAGTTTCCACTCAGCCAGCCTTCCTGTGGTTCTGGATGATGTCCGTTTTGTCTTTTAGTTGTAGTTTTGAAATTGTGTGTGAGGCAGCAGGTTAGGTGTTTACCTATGCCACCATCTTGGTTTCTCTATATGTCTGTCTTAATGCTAGTTTTGACTACCGTCGCTTTTAAAACGTTTATTTATTGATTGATTTTTTAGAGAGAGAAACAGTGACTTGTTGTTCCACTTCTTTATGCACTCATTGGTTGAATCTTGTATGTGCCCTGACCAGGGATCGAACCTGCAACCTTGGCCTATCATGACCACACTGTAACCAACAGAGCTACCAGGCCACCGTGACTACTGCAGCTTTGTGATGAGTTCTGAAGGTAGGAAACATGGGTCTTCTAACTTTGTTCTTTTTCAAGATTATTTTGGCCATTTGGGGTTCCTTGAGCTTCCATAGAGATATGAAGATGATATTTTTTTCTATTTAACTTTTAAAAAATTAGTTCTATATCAGTTAGAATGAAATCTGACTGTAAGCAACAGACACCTCGCTAAGTGACTCAGGCTGAATGAAGTCTCTTTCTCTTGGGCGTAAGAAAGAGACTGGAGCAGGAGGCTCTTTGAGCAAATGAGTCAAGGATGCCCATTCTCCTAGAGACTTTTCCCGCCTACTGGAAAATTGCTGTCATACGTTGGTTTTGTTCCAATAAGACCTTCCACGACTATATTCCAGAAAACGGTCACAACATACTACATATAAATCCGCACCCACGTGAACGGCGTGCCTTCGCACGCAGTGCCCTGGGAGCGCAGTCCCCGTGTGTGTGGGGGGGTGCCAGCCTCAGCGTCACCAGGGACCCAGCCCCATCCTGAGTCCCAAGGCGGCTGCTGATGCTCACATCTGTGTTCTGGCAGGAAGGAGAAGGAGAGGGAGAAGGAGAAGGAGAAGGAGGAGAAGGAGAAGGAGAAGGAGAAGGAGAAGGAGAAGGAGAAGGAGAAGGAGAAGGAGAAGGAGAAGGAGAAGGAGAAGGAGAAGGAGAAGGAGAAGGAGAAGGAGAAGGAGGAGAAGGGCCGGGAGCAAATGGGGCGCTTATCTCACCCACCTGAAGCCCTCGCTAGAGAGAGTTCATGCATCTGCAGGCAGGGACACCACAGCTTCCATGTCCTTGGCCACCCCACCTGCAGGGGAGGCTGGGAAATGCCTCCTTCCACCTGAGCATGTTGTGCCTCCTCACGGAGTCCTGTAACCAAGGAAGCAGCCGGTCACGCGGGGGCAGCTGCAGGCTCCACGCGAGAGCCCAGGCACCTTCCTCTGAAACGGCAGTTCCCGCCTCGCCTGGAACCCGGAAAGGTCTGGTGGCCCCGGCTCTGCATTGTCCCGGGGAACGACGGGCCAGAGCTCGCAGCACCTGCCTGCTTGGTTTGATTTTTAAATTAAAAAAAAAACAATTTTTAAAAATATATCTTTATTGATTTCAGAGAGGAAGGGAGAGGGAAAGAGAGAAACATCAATGATGAGAATCATTGATCGGCTGCCTCCTGCATGCCCCCTACTGGGGATCGAGTCCACAACCCAGGCATGGGCCCTTGACCAGAATCGAACCTGGAACCCTTTAGTCCACAGGCTGATGCTCTATCCACAGAGCCACACTGGCTAGGGCAATTAAAATTTTTAAAATTATTTATTGTGCTTTTGTTTTCTGTGGGGTTTTTTGTTTGTTTTTGAGAGAGAGAAACATCAGTTTGTTGGTCCACTTATTTATGCATTCAGTGGCTGCTCCTTGTGTGTGCCCTGGCCAGGGATTGAACCCGACATACAGGGACGACACTCTAAACAGCTGAGCTACCCCGACAGAGCCTCGAATTAAAATGTGACCCGTGTTGCTGAAACCGGTTTGGCTCGGTGGATAGGGCGTCGGCCTGCGGACTCAAGGGTCCCAGGTTCGAGTCCGGTTCCGATCGGGGGCATGTACCTTGGTTGCGGGCACATCCCCGGTAGGGGGTGTGCAGGAGGCAGCTGATCGATGTTTCTAGTTCTCTATCCCTCTCTCTTCCTCTCTGTAAAAAAAAAAAAAAAAAATTCAATAAAATATATTAAAAAATAAAAAAATAATAAAATGTGACCCGTGTTTACGATGGGCATGACGCTCCCGAGCTCGGAGTGTACAGTGCCAGCTCTCCCCCTGCCCGTCCCGCCCACCGTTCCTGTCCCAAGGCGCAACGGCGCTCTGTCCCCCAGAGACCTTCCAAGCGAATGGAAGCACATCCACGCGCGTGCAGCTCCTTCACAGGAACCGTGTGGTTCTCACGCTCCTCGTATCTTGGAGGTTGTTCCGTGTCAGGCCCCGAACGCCTCACTGTCCCGGCGGCCCATCCTGGGCGCACCCGGCCTCGTTCTCTAGTGCCCGCCATCTGGCTCCCTTCTGTACAAAACAAGAAGTCGCCACGAACGGTCTCATTCGTAGGCCGTTTTGCATGTGTGGGAGTGTTTCTGCTGAGCGGATCCCTAGAAGTGAAGTCGTTTGGTCAAAGTGAAGGAGCCTGTTATTTTGATAGGATCTGTCAAATTCCCCTCCGGGGGAGGGGCCCGCGGACTCCCCCACAGCAGGGTCCCCCGCGCCCGCTCCCACATCCTTGCCAGCTCAGAGTGCTATCGAAAGCTGTCGTCTGCCAAGCTGTCAGGTGCAATTGGCATCTCGCTGTAGGTCTGATGTGCTTTTCTGTCATTATAAGCGAAGATGGGCATCGTGTTGTGTGTTAAGAGTCCCTTGTGTTTCCTTCCTTTCCTGCGACCTGTCTGTTTTGGGGCCTTTGCCACTTTAAGCAGTTTGCCTTTTTTCTTATTTATCTCCAGGAATGCTTTATGTTTTAGGAAAAGGAACTCTTCATCTGGAATACGAGGAGCAAATATATTTCCCGGTCTGTCACTTTCTCAGCTCCATCCTCTGTCATTTATGTATTTATGTATTTGTCTTAATATGTTTTATTCATTTCAGAGAGAGGAAGGGAGAGGGACAGATGGAAACATCAATGATGAGACAGAATTATTGACCCCTGCACGCCCCCCACTGGGGACCGAGCCCACAACCCCGGGCACGTGCCCTGACGAGGAATTGAACCGTGACCTCCTGGTTCACAGGTCGATGCTCAGCCACCTTCTGACGTAGGACACACAGAGTGAGGTGTCAGGTCTTCCGAGCCCCACGTCGCCCGACCTTTACACCGTTCATCTCACGGGGCTTTTCCGTGAGGACTTTTTAGTTTTTACACAGTTGAGTTTATTAACCTAGGCGTTGTGCCATAGTTCGGCCTTCCTACTCTGAGCTGAAAAAGGAAGTTCTGCTGTGGTTTACGTCAGTGTTGTTGCTGTTTTATTGTCTCACCTGGGTCTTGGATGTAACGCATCCCAGTGGAAGGTGTGAGGCCGGGGCGGTCCTTATTTGTTCCGAGGGTTAACCCTTGTCCCAACGCCGTTCCCTGAGCAACCCGTGTTTTCTTTCATACCAAACGGCACCACTTCCCATCCTGAGTCGCCGGGGCCTGTTTCTGAACTGCCGGTCCATCGCCCCGTCTGTCTGCCCCTGGGCCGTGTCCGGGCGGCCCCTGGCGTGTGGAGCCCCCTGTGCTGTGTTCTAACACACGCGCTGTGGTAGTGGACAGCTCACACTCACGCCAGTGACCTCGAGCAAGTCACTCCTTCACTGCCTCAGTTTCTATGCTTAAAAAGTGGAAATAGTAATAGTTCCTACTTCACAGGGCGATTGGGAGGAAGAAATAACTTGAAGTATTAACGTGTAAAGTGCCCGGAGCAGTGCTCGGCAGGTAACACACACTAAGTGTTCTCCATTTATGTTGGTTATTTTAGGCCATTTTAAAATACATATATATTTTTATTGATTTCGGAGAGGAAGGGAGAGGGAGAGAGAAACATCAATGATGAGAGAAAATCATGGATCGGTTGCCTCCTGCACACGCCCCCCCCCACTGGGGATCGAGCCCCCAACCCGGGCATGTGCCCTTGACCGGAATCAACGCTGGGGCCCTTCCGTCCACAGGCCGACGCTCTATCCACCGAGCCAAGCCAGCCAGGGCTCTTTGAGGCCGTTTTTAATCCTTCTCTTGGCACCGATGTGTAGACAGCATTGTTGAGCCTGTTGGGATGAGGAAACTGAGGCCAGGAGCCACGCGGTGACCGCTGGGACCTGGGTGAGCGGTGGCACTGACCCCGACATTGGCCTGGCCTGTGCAGCCGCACACCGGGCCGGCCACTCAGGCAGTCAGATTCCGCGTCCCCACGGCGGGAGGGGCCTCCTCTGGCCTCGCTGCGGCTGGTCCTCAGGCAGGAAGTGTCACAGGGCCGCTTGGGCTGTGGAAACGAGGTTTCGCCAGGCACTGCAGCTGCAGGTCCCGTGGGGAAAGGCTTGCGGGCTGAGGGACCTGGAGCTTCAGCAGCTCAGTCCCTCTATGGGCCCGCTGAGGCGCCGGAGGGAACCCAGGTCTCCAGGGAGGAGAGGGGCCTGCTCTGGGCAGCCCCAAGGCCCTCAGCAGAGGCCCCTGTGTGACCTGGGGCGAAGCCCTGACCTCTCTGAGCCTCAGTGTCCCCATCTGTCAAATGGGCAGACTCAGAGGAGAGACTGTGTGTGTGCACCACAGGGTGTCCTGGAGGGTTGACTGGCAGCCTGTTAAAGTGAGACATCAGTGTTCTGTGTTCTGCCCCTCTCCCCCAAACACACACACACACACACACACACACACACACACACACACACACGAGCAGCTGGAAGCGGAGCCAGAGCCGAACCGCCAGCTCAGGGGCCTGGCCAGGTGTGAGGCAGAAGAGACCCGGGAGGGGAGGCCGGCGGAGGCCGGCTTTCTCCCACCAGCAAGAGAGAAAAGGTAAGAGCGCTGGGAAGGGGATGGCGAGGGAGAGTGCGAGATGCTGGGCGTGAGTGGAGGGTGTCCTCCCCAGGGCCAGTCCAGGGGCTGAGGATGGGTGGTGGGAGGGTAGAGGGGAGGGAAGGAAATGCAGAAAAAAAAGTCCCCAAGGGGTGTGGGGGCTCTGAGGGAAAGGGGGTCCCCCAGTTGCATTTGCTCAGCCAGGTCCTTACAGACAAACGCAGCCCCAGGAATTATGCAGCCGTATTCAGCAGAAAAAACTTCAGGAGGCAATGAGGCCATACCTGGGACATGCTTACACCAAAACATTGCTTGTTGGTTACCTGAAAGTCAAATTTAACTGCGTGTCCTGCTTTCTATTGGACAAGCTTACCCAGAGGCATGAGGGGGCAGGGCAGGGAGGGGATGGGAGGACGTTGCTGGGGGAAGCTGGAGGGGGTATCCCACAGCCTTTGCATAGTGAAGAGGCCTTCCAGAAGTTTCTGCAGGCTCCGATGGACACAGAGGGTAGCTGGGAGGAATGGCTAGTGTGCTTGCCCACAGGGAGGCTCGCTCTTCTCAGGGCGATTCCACCTCGTAGATGGAGGCTGATGCCCAGCCAGGCGGGAGCAGGAGACCTGAGACGGCTCAGCAGCAGCAAACACGGGAAGAAGGCTTGAAGCTGCAGGGAAACCACAGCTCCTGCTCACACCTCGCCATGGGCAGTGAGGGGGCGGGACCAAGGCATCAGCCAGCTGATCCCGGTCAAACCTGCTCTCCCTGCCCCGTCACCCACCCCTCAGCTCCCGCCCACCCCTCACTGCCCGCCAGGCCTGCACAGAGGCCAGCGATGGGGGAGGAACACCATGACCACCGGGGTAACTGGCTGGGACTCAGCCGGCCACGTGAGTGAAAAATCCCCAGTTGGGGCTGAATTTCCCTGAACATGTCTCTAATGTGCTGTCAGAGGCAGTGGGGTGGGGGACAGTGGGGGAAAGTAGGTTGGGCTGAGAAATAAAGTTATACTGTTTCCTTCCACTCCTGGATTCTGTGGACCGACTGTCCCACGCGGTCCAGGCACGGAGCACAGGGCCCCCCAGACCTCGGGATCTCAAGGACAGTTGTGGCCAGGATTCCTGGACCCTGGCGAGAGCTGGCCAGGTCTTGACAGAAAGGCTGGCACTTGAAGGGGCCACGGCTGCTTGTTTTTGTCAACCACACCCATGCAGCACTGGCTGCGGGCCAGCCCAGGCTCGGTGCTTTGTGGATAGCAATTCTGTTCATCCTCATCTCAGCCCATGGAGGGGGAGCTATTGATGTCCCGACTCCCAAGAATGCACTGCATTGCAGAGTTCAAGTGATGTGCCCAAGGTCACACATCCAGGAAGCGAGAGCCCACCTAGGCTGAGCCCAGAGCGGGGGAGGGGAACTTTCCTCTGCAAGGCTCTTTCTGCTGGTCTCACCATCAGACAGACAGACGAACAGGAGAAAATGACCAAATTCAATGCATGCACACATATGGGAACGCTACATACACCAGAGAGTCAGAGACCCGCATGCATGAGAGGTTCAGACAGAAAGGAACATGGGCGCATGTGACATTCTGAGTGAGGGATGAGGTGAGATGCCTTGGGGGCCTCAAAGGGTCCTTGCGGGATAAGAAGAGCAGGTGTTCAGTAGTTGGTGGTTTTCTCTGCCCTTAGATAAGTCAAGAGGTTATCTCTGATAGTCTCTCATTACGGGCAAGGCCCCGGTTCAGGTTCAAGTTCTTCTAGGTAGTTGGGGAGGGGCAGAAGCTAAATTGCCTTTAGCTCAAAACAACTCAGCCCTAGACGGTTTGGCTCAGTGGATAGAGTGTTGGCCTACCGACCAAAGGGTTCCAGGTTCAATTCCTGACAAGGGCATGTACTTTGGTTGCAGGCTCCAGCCCAGGCCCATCAATGTTTCTCTCTGTCTTTCCCTCTCTTCCACTCTCTCGAAAAGATCAATGGAAAAATATCCTTGGGTGAGGATTAACAAAACAAACAAAAACAATCAGAATGCCACAGAGGTATGTCTTTAAAAAAAAAAATTTATTACTAGAGGCCCAGTGCACAAAATTCGCACGGGTAGGGTCTCTAGGCCTGGCTGGCAATCAGGGCCGCCCTCTGGTGGTCAGCGCACGTCATAGCAAGCCATCGGTCTCCCGGTGGAACTCCCGTGGGGACAATTTGCATATTAGGCTTTTATATATATAGACAAGAGGCCCGGTGCACAAAATTTGTACACTGGGCAGGGTGAGGGTCCCTCAGCCCAGCCTGTGCCCTCTCGCAGTTTGGGACCCCTCGGGGGATGTCTGCCTGCCAGCTTAGGCCCGATCCCCCAGGAATTGGGCCTAAGCTGGCAGGCAGACATCCCTCTCACAGTCTGGGGCTCTCCCAGTCTGGGACCCCTCGCTCCTTACTGCATGCCTGCAGTGGAGGCGGGAGAGGCTCCTGCTACCGCAGCTGCGCTCACCAGCTGTGAGCCTGGCTTCTGGCTGAGTGGCGCTCCCCCTGTGGGAGTGCACTGACCACCAGGGGGCAGCTCCTGTGTTGAGCCTCCCCCCTGGTGGTCAGTGTGCGTCATAGTGACCAGTTGTTCTGGTCGTTCTGCCATAATGGTCGCTTAGGCTTTTATTATATAGATTATTATTTTTTTAATCCTCACCTGAGAATATTTTTCCATTGATTTTCAGAGAAAGTGGAAGAGAGGGAAAGGCAGAGAGAAATATCAGTGTTAGAGAAACACATCGATTGGTTGCCTCCTGCAGGAGTCCAGACCAGGGCCATTGGCCGGGGAGGAGACTGAAACTGAGGTACATGCCCTTGACTGGAATTGAACCCGGGACCCTTTGTTCTGCAGGCCGATGCTCTATCCACTGAACCAAACCGGCTAGGGCCACAGAGGCACATCTTGGGGTGACTTGCTCTGGACCCCCACACCTGCCTGACCATTCAGTGAGCCCTGGGCCCCAGCCCTCAGCTTCCCTTCACCTGCAGGGTGCTGGGTTCTGGGACCAGCATGGAAGCAGACACCATTTATGCTCTTGTTCCGTGGGAGAGACATTCACAAACAATCCCAAATCCTAGCACCCATCTGTGAGCAGTTACTGTGAGCCAGGCCTGTTATAAGCACGTTGCCCAGTTTATCTCTTCAGACGCATAACAACCCCTTGAGGGGGTGATGAACACACAATACAATATACAGATGGTGTATTACAGAGCTGCACACCTGACACCTATATAAACCCCTATAAAATCAATAAAAATAAATAAAGAACACTTTTTAAAAAAACCTTGCGCTATCACTGGCCCTATTTTGTAGATTAGTAAAGTGAAGCTTAGAGAGATTCAGTAATTTGCCTAAGGTCACAGCAAGCAACTATCAAGTTTGGGATTCACAGGGGAGTGTAGGGTTCTATAGGGCACATCCCAGAGGCCTTCCCAGAGGAGGTGCTGCTGCCCAGGAATGGAGACTGTCCATTGGAGAGAAGGAGGAGGGTGTTCTGAGCAAAGAAAACCCCTGAGCAGAGCTGGTGCCTTCTCCAGAGCGAGGCCCCTGCTTGTCATTCTCGGGGCCTCGGGCTGGGCTGGGCTCAGGGGCTGAGGAGGCCCAGGCAGGGACCCTGCCCTCCCCGAGTGCCGATCATGAAGGGAGGGCCGGGGAAGTCAGCAGGACAAAGAGGCAGGATCTCGTAGTGAGTCTGTGTGAGACAGGCTAGTGAACCAGGACAAGTGGAGCAGGGAAACTGAGACAGATAGTTAAATGCCCAGACACTTCACAGCCATCTAGCAAATCACAAAATCCTGTCTTCCCTAACCAGGGACACTTAAGAGTAAGTGGTTTACACTTCTCCTCTTCAGCCAGAGGTAAATAGCTTAAAGCACCCTACTCAGGGGGAGAGCAGGAATCCAATCAGGGCCATTTGCCACCACACCCAAGGAGGATGGGAAAGTTAAGGGAATATATGTCATCTGGGCACACCAGCATAAAGCTGGTGGATATTCTGTTGAGATCCTCCCATGAGACACCCCCCCTCCGCCCCCCGCAAGCACCCAGGCTTTAAACCCTCAAGACACCTGAGCCTTTCCCTTCGAAGGGTCCCCACCAGACTTGCAACCAGGGGAGCAGAGGGCAGCAGCAGGCTAACCCCTGACCCTGTCCCCAAGGCCCCCTTTTCTCTGACTCTCACTGAGCTGGCACCCGACTTGGCTCACTTCTTTCCTATAACATTTCTAGGGAGCCAAGCAGCCTGCCTGTCTCTCTCCTATTGCTTCTCCTACCCTAAGCCCTTCCTTGTTGCACTGTCCCTGGCTTTAAAAACCTACTCTCAAAATCACCCGAACTCGAGGTATAAAATCCTTCCAGCATGTCAAGAACCCACACACTAACAGGCCACCCGAGGCAGACCCGTTCCTGGCCCGGTCCCTTTCCGGTAACATTGTTAGGGTCGGGAGGGAGAAGTGGAATAGTGGGGACTAGCTATAATTATCCTATATAATAAAAGGGTAATATGCAAATCGACCAAACCCTGGAATGACTGGTCGCTATGACGCGCACTGACCACCAGGGGGCAGACACTCAACACAGGAGCTGCCCTCTGGTGGTCAGTGTGCTCCCACAGAGGGAGTGCTGCTCAGCCAGAAGCCAGGCTGACGGCTGGCGAGCGGGAGCCTCTCCAGCCTCCACGGCAGCACGAAGGATGTCCGTCAGTCGGACATCCCCTGAGGGCTCCCGGACTGCGCAGGCTGGGCTGAGGGACACCCCTCCCCGACCCAGTGCACAAATGTCATGCACTGGGCCTCTAGTAAGAAATATTAATCACATGCCTGTGGATGAAAGGGGCCACATGCTGACCTGACAAGCTCAGGAAAGGCCTGCATGGCAGTCTGACAAACTCAAAGACCTAAAGCAGTGGTCGGCAAACCGCGGCTCTCGAGCCACATGCGGCTCTTTGGCCCCTTGAGTGTGGCTCTTCCACAAAATACCACGGCCTGGGTGAGTCTATTTTGAAGAAGTGGCGTTAGAAGAAGTTTAAGTTTAAAAAATTTGGCTCTCAAAAGAAATTTCAATCGTTGTACTGTTGATATTTGGCTCTGTTGACTAATGAGTTTGCCAACCACTGACCTAAAGTAACCACAAAGGATGGTCTGAAATTAAATTTTAACTAAAAGCCTTTATGGTGGGTAGTCACCTCCTAGGCTGGTATCTTCTCTGACAAGGTCAACCTTTACCTTAATTGAGCGTATTGTCTTTTTGCATCTATGATAACATATCATTGAAATGTCAGGAAGGGTAACTTGTAACTTCCCTTTTTTTCTGGGCCCCTCAGGGCACAAGCAAATGCCCTGGATGCCAGGACGGATACCACAGATTCCTTCATTGCTATTATGTTAATTGTTGACTGGTACCTAGCCAGCACCCACCTAAGGAATGTGCCTATCATTTTACTTTTTATCCAACCCCCAGAGGTCCCCCGCTTTGCTTTCTCCTGCCTCTCTAATCGATCACCAATGAATTTGTAACCCACCTACGTCTCCTCCTTTGAATCCAATGTATAAAAATAGGTAAAAAACCGCCATTCTCCGGAGCATTATCCCAATCCGTCGAGATTATGCTTCCGATGATTGTCGACAGTTTGGCTCAAATAAACTCACAAAAATTCTTCGCAGGTTTGGATGTTTTTACGTTAACACTCTGTTATCCATGATTATTTTGTTCCGATGAAAGAAAGCACAGTCTAAGCTGACTGGGAGTTGTAGGCCCTGGGACCTGGGAGTTAACCTAGAAATGCGGTCCCTCCTCCTTTTTTTTTTTTTTTTTTTAATATATTTTATTGATTTTTTACAGAGAGGGATAGAGAGTTAGAAACATCGATGAGAGAGAAACATCGATCAGCTGCCTCCTGCACACTCCGCACTGGGTATGTGCCCACAACCAAGGTACATGCCCTTGACCGGAATCGAACCTGGGACCCTTGAGTCTGCAGGCCAATGCTCTATCCACTGAGCCAAACCGGTTAGGGCAGGTCCCTCCTCCTTATCTGAGAACTGCCTATCACCACGGAGGAAAGATTAACAACATTGTGGTGCGTTCCCAAGACCCCAAGGCCCCGGGGCAGCCATCCTTTGCAAACCCCGCCCCCCCGCCCCCCATGCTTGTAATCTGTAACCATTATACCCATTTTTAAAAATATATATTTTTATTGATTTCAGAGAGGAAGGGAGAGGGAGATAGAAACATCAATGATGGCCTGGCTGGCGGGGCTCAGTGGTTGAGCGTGGAACTAAGACCAGGGGGTTACGGTTTGAGTCCCAGTACAGGGTATGCAGGAGGCAGCCAATCCATGATTCTCTCTCATCATTGATGTTTCTCTTTCTCTCTCTCCCTCTCCCTTCCTCTCTTAAAATCAATAAAAAATATATATTAAACAAAACATTGATGATGAGAGAGAATCATGGATCAGCTTCCCCCTGCACGCCCCACAGTGGGGAATGAGCTGCAGCCCGAACATGCGCCCTGACCAGGAATCGAATGGGAGACCTAGTTCATAGATCGACGTGCAACCCCTGAGCCACGCTGGCCGGCCGGGATACCCATTCTTATTCCTTTTGCCTACTTCCCATATACTCTTTGTCCTGCTACCCCCTATAAGCAGCTGGTTATGGTGGGGGACAGGGCAGATGTTCGTGGGTGACCTGCTGCTCTCCCATACTGCCCACATTATTGGAATAAACGCTCGTACATGACTCAACGCGGCTTCATTGGTTCAAGTAGTGACAGGCAGCCTGTCATTGGTTATCCGGTTTCAACACGTACGTGACGGGGCCCGCAGACCGAGTTGGACTCTCTGCTCTGCCCTTTGCTGGTTCTGGAACTTGGACAGGTCACGTCCGTCCCCTTTTTGCGCCTCAGTGGCCTCATCTGAAAAATAGGGACAAATGCAACCTGCTTTGGGCGCCCTCCCGACCTGCTGCAGGGAGTCCGTCTATCTCTCAATAAACTGCTTCCACTTACAAAAAAGGGGGTGGGGGGAACAGTAGTACTTAAAGGGATTTGATGAGGATTAAATGTCTTCTGAGAGCTGGGCCTGGCTGAGGGCGGCAGGTAGAAGTGTCAGGGTCTGCGTTTGCCCCGCAAGTTCCCTGCTTTCACTCAGGTGGAGGGAAGACAGTGGTGGTTACGGGGCCTGGTGCCCCCGCCCCCGTGCCCCGCCCCACGCCCCACTGCACTGGGTGCCGGAGCCCACTGGGGGCGGGCGAGTTGTTTGGGGGGAAGGGAGTTGGCAGCTCTGGCCAGAGATCTGGAGGCTCCTGGTGGTTGGGGGAAGGGTGGGAACCAAGAGAAGTGGTGACTAAGACAGGAACCCAAAGTGCACGCACAGGGAGAACTCCCCCGGGGGTTCTTTCGCTTTGGCTCGGGCGAGTGACTCATGCGGGGGCAGGTATGAAAGGTGCGGTGCACAGGGTGCTGCATGGCCCTCCCGAGAAGCTGGGGGCACAGCGGGTTATGGAGGCGGTGGGTGTCTCAGACTCTCGGTGTGTGGGGGGAGACACCGGGACTGGGAGGCCTGGAGTCAGAAAGACCTGGGCTTGGGTTCCAGCACTTACTCTGGAGCTGTGCGACCTTGGGCAAGGACCTTCCCCTCTCTGTGCCCCAGTGTCCTCACCTATACCATCAGGCTATTAAGTCCACCTCCCAGCACTGAACCTTCCTGCCCTGCTTATCCCAAGGATTGGGTCTTGGGGACTCCCCGCTTCAAAGACCGGCAGTGGCTCCCTCTTGCCCTCACAGCAAAGTGCAACCTTCTTTTCTTTTTAAAGAGTTTTTAATAGATTTTTGGAGAGAGGTTGCCAGTTCAATTCCCAGTCAGGGCACATGCCCAGTTTTCAGACTCGATCCCCAATAGGGGGCATGCAGGAGGCAGCGACTGATGATTCTGTGATCATTGATGTTTCTATCTCTTCCTCTCCCTTCCTCTCTGAAATTAATTAAAAAAATATTTAAAAAATAAAAGAAAAATGAGAGATAAGATAACCTTGATATTGCAAGAAATTGTTGGGTAGAAATTAGAAAAAGAAAATGTCTCACATTTATATTATTATGAGATAAATTTATCAGGGAATGTGCAGGACTTCTATGAAGGGAAAAAAACATGTTGAAGGAGAAAGAGAAAGAGCTAACATCAGAAAAATGCGATGGTTTGCCCTCGTCGGTTTGGCTCAGTGGATAGAACATTGGCCCTTGGACCGAAGGGTCCCGGGTTCAATTGCGGTCGAGGGCACATATCTCAGTGGCAGGCTCAAACCCCGCCCTGGTCAGGGCGCATGCAGGAGGCAACCAATCTATTTGTCTCCCTCACATCAATGTTTGTTTCTCCCCCACCCCTCCACTCTCTCTAAAAATCAGGGGGGAAATATCCTCAGGTGAGGATTAACTAAACAAAACAAAAAAGGGATTACTTAAAAACAACAAAAAACATGAATGTTCCCACATGTAATTTCAATTAAAATACCAATAAGGCTCCCAGGAGATAAAGACTTCAAAGACCACAGCTTACACCCAGGAGATTTTTGTCCATTGGGAAAGACATCAATTCAACACTCTCTCCAACAGCGTTACAAGGGACCTTACCTTACCGGTCCCTAACCTCAGATGGACATCTGCCCTTGCCTCCGACCCTTGCCTTCATCCCAAGGATCAGAAACTGTGGACCATGGAGGCAGACAGCCATCCTCAGACGTCAACAAGGCCTGTATGCTCACAAATTGATGTTGTTCTTATATCACCTAAGTGTTATTTATTTTATTTTATTTTTTATATAAATCTTTATTGTTCAGATTATTACAATTGTTCCTCTTTTTTCCCCCCATAGCTCCCCTCCACCCGGTTCCCACCCCATCCTCTGCCCTTACCCCCCCCACACACACTGTCCCATCCATAGGTGTACGATTTTTGTCCAGTCTCTTCCCGCACCCCCACACCCCTTCCCCCCCGAGAATTGTCAGTCCACTCCCTTTCTATGCCCCTGATTCTATTATATTCACCAGTTTATTCTGTTCATCGGATTTTTTATTCACTTGATTTTTAGATTCACTTGTTGATAGATATGTATTTGTTGTTCATAATTTTTATCTTTACCTTTTTCTTCTTCCTGCTAGCGGTTCTCAACCTGTGGGTCATAACCCACAGGTTAAGAACCGCTGCTGTAGAGCCTAAGACCATCGGAAAACATAGATATTTACATTATGATTCATAACAGTAGCAAAATTACAGTTATGAAGTAGCAACGAAAATAATTTTATGGTTGGGGGTCACCACAACATGAGGAACTGTATTAAAGGGTCGCGGCATTAGGAAGGTTGAGAACCACTGCTTTAGATGGATCTGTGTTAAAGTCGGAGGGACGATTACAGGAAGTTACCCTAAGCGAAGTGCGGGCTGCTCGGTATTTGCAAACCTGGCAGGTGAACGGCGGGCCATGGCTGGGCTGCGCGAACACTCCTTACAGATCCACAGCCACGAGACACACGGCGACAAGGAAATTGGCCAAGGGTACGAAGGGAGTTCACAGAGAAGCAACACATGGCACCTACAGCAACTTCACTAGTAAGCAGGGATGGCAAATCAAAGTCCCAATGAGCTGGCACTATACCCACTAAAGTAAGAGAGAAAACCAAGTAGAAGGAACAGAATTTGATACCGGAATAGGAACTCCGACATTAAAAAGAGGGGAAGAGCCCTGACCCATGTGGCTCAGTTGGTTGGAGTGTCATCCCACATACCAAGAGGTGGGGGGTTCAATTCCTGGCCAGGGCACATACCCAGATTGTGGGGTTTGATCCCCAGGGTGTGTATGGGGGACAACCGATCAATGTTCCTCTCTCACATTGATGTTTCTTTCTCTCTCTCCCAAATCAGTGAAAACATGGGCGAGGATTTAAAAAAAGTGGGGGCAGGTAGGGACTCCTGGGGGAAATGATGAGATGAGAAAGGCCCTGGGATAACAGGCAGAGAGCAGTCAGGCCAAACTGGAGCAGGGCAGGAGGGCTAGCAGAGGTTTTCTAAAGATTAAATTTGTAAACCACTTAATACAACAGAACATTTTGAGAAACAAGTTAAACAGCTGTTGAGTTTGGTGTTGAATCTCTATATATAAAAGCCTAAGCGACTGAACAACTGGAACGGACGGAACGACCGACCGGAATGACTGGTCGCTATGACGTGCACTGACCAGCAGGGTGCAGACGCTCAATGCAGGAGCTGCCCCCTGGTGGTCAGTGAGCTCTCACAGCGGGAGCACCGCTCAGCTGAGACCCATCCTGGCGGCCCGCCAGCCCGCCAGCAGCCACTCCCTCCCTCAGCAGTCCTGCAGGTCCAATCTCCAGAGAATGGGCCAGGTACTGACGGACCCGCGCACCGGCCTTAGACTTCCCCTCCCTAGACTCTCCGCAAGGAAGAAACAATATAAAAGCAGCAGCCAGGTGGCTCCGGACAACCGGGGCGAAGGTCAGCGGGACGGATCTGGATCCCGGGCCGGCAAGGGTGTCCCACCACCTGCCCGGAGGGCCGATCATGTCCCGCTCTCCTCCAACCCCTTTCAGGACCCCACCCATGCACGAATTCATGCACCGGGCCTCTAGTTAATAATAAGTACATAGATTTTTCTAATCAATGAAAAAAATAATAATAACAGGAAAAAAAAGGCTGTGCAGAAAGGAAAGAAAACAATACTTTACCATATGGCTCAACTCTGAGTAGAGTTTGCATGTCAATAATGTTCACTGAGATTCTTGGATGGTCAGGTTAATGTTTTCCATCAAACTTAGGAAGTTTCAGCCGTTATTTTTCTTTTTTTTTTTCAAATATATTTTTATTGATTTTTTACAGAGGAAGAGAGAGGGACAGAGAGCCAGAAACATCGATGAGAGAGAAACATCGATCAGCTGCCTCCTGCACACCCCCCACTGGGGATGTGCCCGCAACCAAGGTACATGCCCTTGACCGGAATCGAACCTGGGACCCTTGAGTCCGCAGGCCGACGCTCTATCCACTGAGCCAAACTGGTTTCGGCTCAGCCGTTATTTTTCAAATTTTATTCTGTCCCAATGCGTTTTTATTTTATTTATTTATTTAAATATATTTTTTATTGATTCCAGAGAGGAAGGGAAAGGGAAAGAGAGAGATAGAAACATCAATGATGAGAGAGAATCATTGATCGGCTGCCTCCTGCACGCCCCCCACTGGAGATCGACCCTGCAACCCAGGCATGTGCCCCAACCGAGAATCGAACCATGATCTCCTGGTCCATAGGTCGACGCTCAACCACTGAGCCACTCCGGCCGGGCCCAGTGTATTTTTAAAGCAGGATTATTGTAGCAGGGTTTACAGCAGCAAAAGCTGAAAACAGCCCTCGCCTGTGTGGCTCGGTTGGTTGGGTAGAGCGTTGGTTGTCCCATGAACCGGATGATGGTGGGTTTGATTCCCGGTCAGGGCACATGCCCAGGTTGTGGGTTCAACCCCCAGTCTGGGGTGCAGGTGGAGGGTGGCCGATTGGTGTTTCTCACATTGATGTTTCTCTCTCTCTCAGAAATCAATTAAAAGAAAAGAAAAGAAAAAAACCCACAAAACTGCAAACAACGTGTGTGTCCGCCTGAGGAAATGGTTGGATGAACTGTGATACAACCACACCATAGAATAATGCAGCCACGAGACAGAATAAATCAGACTCATCTGTCCCAGTGGCTTTGGCATATGCCACCAAGTGGTCTTAAGTGAAGAAAGCAAAGCGGAGAGAAGCGTGAACGGTAGGACCCAGCTTTGTAAAACAAATCAATCCCCTTCCTAGGCATACGTGTGCGTGGGTGGGCCCCGTGAGCTAGAGAAGGTAGGGGAGGCAGTGCAGGCATCGTGGGCTTTGGTCACCAGGGGAGGGATGCAGGGAGGAGGGACGAGGGTGGGAGGTGAGCCCCAAGAAGAGCGAAGCCTGACCTCGCAAGCAGTGCCTGAGGGCGACCCAGCGGCGGGCGGTCTGCTCGTCCCACCCCACAGGGGACTGCGGGAGAGCCGTCACCCAGCACGACGGCAGCGGGACCCCGGGTGGTTTTACTTTAGAATTTTATAAATGATCGTACGTCTTTGTAACGCATAGGGGTCATTGATATCAGCAGAGAAGTCGGTTACGTGAAAAGGAAAACAAGAAATCCCGGGAGGGCAGGTTTCCCGGCTTGGTCCTCCAGAGCCAGGGACTGTCTGTCTGTCCGTCCTGGGGAAAGGTCCCCCGTGTGACAGCGTGTCCTTGCGGTTTAATGCCTTCCCATTCCCCGAGGGCCAGCCTCGGTCTCAGGAACTGTGGGAGCACTGTCACCCCACAACCCCGCGGGCTCAGGGGCTGCAGGGAGCACAGAGCCTGCTTCCAGGAACCGGATTCGCTTGGTCTCGGCCCTGTGTGCTCAGCATCTGTAAGGGTTACGAGTGTCTGGTTTCAGATGGTGCTGAATAAACCCAAGCACCCGGGCGTAGTCACAGCCATGAGCACCCGAGGAGGCCTCTGGCCTATAGCCCGTAGGCTCTGCTTTCCTGACGCAGACACGAGCAGCTTCCTGGTGCTGGGCCACCCACCACTTCTGCCGTCCCTTTTGCCAGGCGTCAAAAGGAAAGCATCTTTTATATGTTTTTCCTAAGAGAAATTTATTAGAAGGTTATAGAGGTAGAAGCGAGCCAGCTGGCTGCGTGGGCTCCGGGAACAAGTTACAGAAGCAAAAGAAGGGCCCTGGGCGCTTTGGGGAGGGAGGGGCCAAGCGACCGCCTGGGGGCGGAGAGGGGGAGAGAGAGGGGCCGCGGGCTCAGTGGAGAGGGGAGGGCTGGAAAACAGCTATACATTTAAAAAGCAGATCACGGCACACCCTGCTCGAAGCCTTCAAGGGCTTTGTTGTGCACGCAGGACAGAATCCGAGGACCTTAAAGGACCAGAGGGGCTGCCAAGAGCGGCCAGCCTCATCCCACCCATCATTCTCAGCATCAGCCTGCTATCTGCCCACCCTCAGCTTTTCTTTTTTAATATTTTTTATTAAAAAATATATTTTTATTGATTTCAGAAAGGAAGGGAGAGGGAGAGAGAGATAGAAACATCAATGATGAGAGAGAATCGTTAATCAGTTGCCTCCTGCATGCTCCCCACTGGGGATGGAGCCCACAACCCGGGCATGTGCCCTTGATGGGAATCAAACCTGGGACCCTTCAGTCTGCAGGCTGACACTCTATCCACTGAGCCAAACCGGCTAGGGCAGCTTTTCATTTTTTAAATGTCCAAACATGGAAGAGTTGAAAGAGTGGTACACTGATCATTCAGATAGCCATCACCTGATTGGATCTTTACCCTTTTGCCATGGCGCTTTGTCTATATGCATGTATTTTGCTGAAACATTTTATTTTATATCATTTTATTTTATTTATTGTGTTTTATTTTTATTTTTTTATTTTATTGATTTTTTACAGAGAGGAAGGGAGAGAGATAGAGAGTTAGAAACATCGATGAGAGAGAAACATTGATCAGCTGCCTCCTGCACACCTCCCACTGGGGATGTGCCTGCAACCAAGGTATGTGCCCTTGACCGGAATCGAACCCGGGACCTTTCAGTCCGCAGGCCGACGCTCTATCCACTGAGCCAAACCAGTTTCGGCTATTTTATTTATTGTTAATCCTTACCAGAGGATATTCTTTCCATTGATTTTTAGAGCAAGTGGAAGGGAGGAGGAGAGACAGCGAGAGAAACATCGATGTGAGTCTCTCACATTGATTGGTTGCCTCCCATACTTGCTCTGACCAGGGCTGGGAGTTGAGCCTGCAAACAAGGTACATGCTGCCCTTGACCAGAATTGAACCTGGGACCCTTCCGTCTAGGGCCGACGCTCTAACCACTGAGCAACTGGGTAGGGACTTGCTGAAACATTTAAAAGTTAGTGACAGGTATCATGACACGTAAATCCTAAATACGTCAGCATGAATCTGTAAAAACTAGAGGCCCAATGCACGAAGATTCGAGCAAAAATGGGCCTTCCTTCCCCTGGCTGCTGGCACTGCCTTCGCTCCGGCCTGGAGTCGCCTTTCCACTTTCCCACACTGCCCAGAGGCCGGGAGCAGCTGGGGCAGTGCGGAATGCCCCGCCCCCGGCCGCTTGGCGCCTGCAAATTAACCAGCCATCTTTGTTGGGTTAATTTGCATACTCACTCCTGATTGACTGGTGGGTGTTGTGAAGGTACAGTCAATTTGCATATTACTCTTTTATTAATGTAGATAAGGACTTCTCCCATAGCCATTATCATATCCAAGGAAAGTAACACTGGTTCTCTCATATTTCCTAAAATGCACTGAGTCCACACTCAGATGAACCCAGTCATTTCCCAAGTGCATTCTATAGATGTTTACTTCCCAAATCAGGACCCAGGAAGGTGTGCGCACGGCAGCTGGCTGTGACGTCTTCGCAGACTCTAGTAGTGTAGAACGTGACTCACGGTGAGGGTCAGGGCCAGCTGCGCCCGGAGCCTCCTAAAATGCAGCATTAGCCTGGCCGGTGTGGCTCAGTGGTTGAGCATTGACCCACGAACCAAGAGGTCCCTGGTTCGATTCCTGGTCAGGGCACATGCCTGGGTTGCGGGCTCCATCCCCAGTACGGGAGGCAGCTGATCTCCTTGATGTTTTTATCTCTCCACCCCTCTCCCTTTCTCTCCCAGAAAAAGCAATAAAAACATTTTTAAAAAACAACATGCAGCTTTGGCCCAACTCTGGACCTCCTGCCTCGGAACTCGGGGCTGGGACCAGGACTCTGTAGCCAGCCAGGGGATTCTCATTCGTGCTCAAGTTTGAGAAGCACCGAACCGGCCCCCCCTTATGTTCCCCCATCAGTTTACTTTACAAAAAGCACAGCTGTCTTGTAGAATACCCCATGTTCTGCATTTGCCAGATTCTCTCCTCATGGTGTCACTTACCTTGTTTGTCCTCCTTAAATGTTTAAAAAGCCCTCCACGCGGGTGATGTTAATGAGCAGCCGGGTTAGGAGCTGCAGTGACCAACTTCTGGCCTCAGCCCGCAGAGCTGAGACCTGGCGTTCCAGGATCCTCACGGAGCTGGGTTAGGAGAGAAACTCCTCTTCCCCATTGCTGCCCAGGAAGGGAGCCAGCACGGCACCTCAGGTCACCGAAGGGAAGTCACTTCAGACTGTTGGTCCCAGGGGTGGATGGGGAAGCAGAGACGGCAGAGAAACGTGGGGCATCTTTTGAGACTGGAAGGAGATGGAGCTTGGGGACCCCGGACGGAGAATGGCTGCAGGACGTCAGGCCTGAACCCTTCCGGACAGCAGGACCGCGGTACAGAGTCTGACCCTCATGCTCCAGGGACCCAGCCTCCCAGTTCTTCGCTATCCTAAGAGCCAGGGTTGTTGCAAGAGTTACGCGTTTTAAAGCACCAGAGCCAGACTGGCCTCCCAAGAGGTAGGTACAACTCTGTGAAGAACAATTTGGCAACAGTTTTCAAGAACTATAAAAATGTTCCTATCAATTGACCTACCTAGAAATTGTACTTCTGGGAATTTGTCCTAAGGAGCTACTCCAGCCCCGGCCGGTGTGGCTCAGTTGGTTGGAGCATCGTCCCATATACCAAAAGGTCTTGGGTTCGATTCCCCTTCAGGGCACAAACCCAGGTTGAAGGTTTGATCCCCAGCCCTGGTTGGGGCGTGTGTGGGAGGCAACCGATTGATGCTTCTCGCTCACATTGATGTTCCTCTCTCTCTCTCTCTTCCTTCCCTTCTCTAAAAACCAATGAAAATGTCCTCAGGTGAGGATTAAAAAATAAATAAATAAAAAAAAGAGCTACTCCAAAGAAAGGCAAGATTATGAAGAATTTCACTGCAGGGTCTTTTGTAATAGTGAAAAATTAGAAGTAACTCTGGTAACTAACAGTAAGATGGTGAAGTAAATTAGGGGGACATGCGCCCTGCCGGCCTGGCTCAGTGGTTGAGCATCGACCCATGAACCAGGACATCACGGTTCAATTACTGCTCAGGGCACATGCCTGGGTTGCAGGCTCGATCCCCAATACGGGGCGTGCAAGAGGCAGGTGATCAATGATTCTCTCTTATCATTGATGTTTCTATCTCTCTCCTCTCCTTTCCTCTCTCTGAAATTAATAAAGACACACACACACACACACACACACACAGACACACACACACATATATACTAGAGGCCCAGTGCATGAAATTCGTGCATCGGGGATCAGGCCTAAACCGGCAGTTGGACATCCCTCTCACAATCTTGGACTGCTGGCTCCTAATCGCTCACCTGCCTGCCTGCCTGGTCGCCCCCAACTGCCCCCGCCCCCTGCTGGTCTAGTCGCCCCTCACTGCCCCCCCTGCCAGCCTAATAGCCCCCAACTGCACCCCCCCCTTGCCGGCCTGGTAGCCCCTAGCTGCCCCCCCCACCCACTGGCCTGGTCGCCTCTTACTGTCCCCCTTGCCAGCCTGGTCACCCCATGCAGCCTTCTTGTTCAGTCGTTTGGTCATCCCTCACTAACCCCCCTGCCGGATTGGTCACCCCATGCAGCCTGCTTGTTCAGTCATTTGGTTGTCCCTCACTAACCCCCCTGCTGGCCTGGTCATAGGCAGCCATCTTGTGAGGGTGTGAGGGTCAACTTGCATATTACCTCTTTATTATATAGGATATATATATACATGTATATATGTATATGTATATATGTATATATATATTTAAATTAGGGGACATGTACTCAGAAAAACACTGTCAGGCCATTGAAATGATGATTGATTATGAGGCAGCCTCTACAGCCACTTAGAAAATGTTTACGAGACAACGTTAAGTCGGGGGGAAAAAGCAAGATACAGAATGGTAAACATGTGTCTTAGGTGGCAGAAAATTACTCCAAATTACTTTAAGGCCAAAGGTAGATATATTATGAGGGCCCAGAATATATAATGAAATACAAATATAGGAAGCCAAGCCTCATGTGGGTAGGAATTTAGATCCAGAAAACTGTTGAGTACCCCAGCCAGTTATGTTCATGATTATCTCTTGCCTTTCCTCTCTGCTTTTCTCTGGAAGTCCTATTGTAGCAAAGAAATATGGTTCCTTTTTTTCTCGGGCACAAAGCCTTGCTGTTGGGTGTGGTCATATGACTCGTTCTTGCCAATGGAATGTGAATGGAGGGTGTGTTCCACTCCGGGGACTAAGAAGTTTGAGAAAGTGGATGTATGTTCTTCTCTCTGTATTTTCTGCCGTGCATCAGCTGAGGCAGGGTGAACAGGCCACAGGATAAGGGCCCTTGAATAACTAGGCCAGCTCTAATGTGAGATAGTAATAAACTTGTGATGTGAAGCCATAGAGATTTGGGAGTTTATCTGTTTATAGCAGCCAACACCAGTTTAACTAACACACTGATTTTTTCTGCTTCTCTAGGCTCATCACTGAACATGGCTGTCCCACAGCTTCTAAGTTCACATACATACTAGAGGCCCAACCACGAAATTCATGCAAGGGGCTCAGCCCTCGCAGCCCCGGCTTCGTCCGGAAGGTCTTTCAGCTGTCCGGTCTAATTAGCATATTATGCTTTTATTATTATAGATTGTACATATATAACATATATATTAATTTGACATTTAAAAAATCCTCACCCAAGGAGATGCTTTTATTGATTTGAGAGGGAGGAAGGGAGGGGGAGAGACAGAGAGAAACATTGATGTGAGAGAGACACATCGATTGGTTGCCTCCTGCACACACTGGATCCAGCCTGCAACTGAGGATGTGCCCTTGACCTGAACCAAACCCTTGACTGACCCTTTAGTCCACGGATCGACGCTCTAACCACTGAGAAACCGGCCAGGGCAGTTCTCACATTTTTAATTTAAGCAGATATTGACTGGCTTCTCAGTCTCAACTCTAAATCTCTAAAAGAGAGGCTCTAACTAGCCCGACTTGGAACAGCCTGGGAGCACACCTAAAGTGGTCAGGTCTGGCATGAACAGGGCAGTGGGTCCCTCTCCCTGGCATCAATGTCTCTCTCTCTCCCCTCCCCTTCTCTAAAGTTAATGAAATAAATATTTTTTTAAAAAAATAAAAATAAAAATAATAAAAAGAAAAAAGAATGCACTTGGCATAAAGCACAAGTGGGCAACTCAGCTAGTCTGAGTGCCCCGCCTACTGGAGGGGGGCGTTCAAGGTGGTTGTTTTTAATTTTAAAGATATTTTTATTGATTTTAGAGAGGAAGGGAAAAGGAGCGATAAAAACATCAATGATGAGAGAATCATCGATTTGCTGCCTCCTGCATGCCCCCTACTGGGGATTGAGCCCGCAACCCGGGCATGTGCCCTTGACCGGAATCAAACCCAGGACCTTTCAGTTTGCAGGCCGACGCTCTATCCATTGAGCCAAACCAGCTAGGGCTCAAATGTTTTTTTTGTGTTTTTTTTTTTAACATGTTTTTATTGGTTTTAGAGAGAGAGGAAGGGAGAGGGATAGAGAGCTAGAAACATTGATGAGAGATGTCAATCGGCTACCTCCCACACGCTCCTGCTGGGCATAAAGCTTGCAACCCGGGCATGTGCCCCGACCAGGAACTGAACCGGGGACCTCTTGGTTCATTGGTCGATGCTCAACCACTGAACCACACTGGCTGGGAAAATGCATTTGTGAGAATACATCAACTCATGTAACTGCAAAACCTGCTTAGATCTAATTTCAGTCATGGATACTTGTGCTCAAATAATGTGATCAGAATCCATCCTTCCTCAGCTCTTGGTCCTGGTTCATTCACTCTGCAGGTTTCATGCTTGGCTGGAATCTCCCCCAGTGGTGGCACAGATGGCTACCAGCAGGTCCTGGCTTACGTCCCACAAGCTTAGCAACTCTCATGAAAAGAGAACACTTTCTTCCCGAACAGGTGTGGGAGCTGCCTAACCCTGGTTGTATGTCCATGTATGAGCCAATTTCCATGGCTCAGAGGATGCAGTAGGCTGGTTGACCAGACCTGGGTCACATGGTCACTCCTTGGAGCCAAGAGGTAGAGCCAGCCCCACTTGAACCACATGGATCAGAAACATGGAAGGGCCCAACTGGCGTGGCTCAGTGGTTGAGCGACGACCTATGAACCAGGAGGTCACGGTTTGATTCCCGGTCAGGGCACATGCCCGGGTTGTGGGCTCCATCCCCAGAGTGGGACGTGAATGAGGCAGCCAATCAATGATTCTCTCTCATCATTGATGTTTCTCTCTCTCTCCTTCTCCCTCCCTGAAATCAATAAAACAATATATTTTTAAAAAATCATGGAAGGGAAACGTGGGGTCCTGTCACCCAGAGAGAGGGGAGTTGGGGCTGAGCAGGCAAAGACAGATGTCCTTCTCTACATCTTATATCATCCTTGGCATCCTATGGTCCTTATCATAACTGTAATTAAATAGCCCCAGTCCTCCACCTTAGCAGTCACCCTCCGCTTTCCTTTAACATTGAAATGGGATGACTGGAGGGAGCCCCTGCCACTTCCTGAGGACACCAGGCCCCTCCCTGAACTCCGAGGGTTCCCACGCTGGGCACACTATCTTGAGTCAGGCCGTGCCCAGCCTACTACTTCTTTTTCTTCTTCTTCGTGTTACTGAGGTAAAATGGACAAATAAAGATTGTACCAATGTAAGGTATACAGATTGATATTTTGATATTTGTGTATATTGTGAAATGATCAGCACAATCAAGCTAATAAATATATCCATCTTTTTGGGGGGTGAGAATACTTTAAGATATACTCTGAGCAAATTTCAAGTACACAGTACAGTATGTGAATGATACAGCCTCACTCGCCCTGAAGGCTACCCTTCTTTGTCCCCAATGGAGCCCCCTGAACTCCCCCACTGCCCCAAAGCTCAGGAACCCAAGCCTGGGTGACAAACATTCTCATCCCCTCCGCTGCCAGTAAATACCTCTAAATTACTCGCCTTACGCCCACATTTCCACCCGGAACCAGGCACTAGCTGGGCGGGTGGGGCTTTGCACGTTTGAGAGAGAGAGAGATGCCCTTTGCGGACACTCTCCCTCAGCGATGTGAGTGAGTAGCATGCATTGCCCTGTGTGACGGGTACACTGGGACCTTTGAGGCTTAGCTGCCACTGGTGAGGAGTTGGGAAATTTGCATCGGGCTCATGATGTTTCTTGGGGGGAAAAGTAATCAAGAATACAAGCCCTTTCCTTCTGAAGTTCAATGTTATAGGAACCTTTCTGATGGACTGAGAGTCCAGACTGAACACTATGGGCAGGAAGGGACACTAATTGCTCTCAGGGGGAAGCGTTCCTGGTCAAGGGGAGGTGACCCAGGCAAAATGGAAGGACCTAGGGGCTATGGGGTTGGTCTGGTTCTGACACAGTGTGAGGTGAGGCTGGGAACCTTCAGATCAAGCCCCTTCGGCCTGGCAGGAGGATGGCTGTAACACCCCGGAGTAGCGGTTTTTCAGCCGGTGGCCGCAAGAACTTTTAAGACATGCAATACCTGACCACTTAGTCAGGGGCACTCCCCTCTTTCCCCTTAGAGTGTCAAAATAGACCAATGACGACAGCCAACACAGTCGCCATCTGGTGTGAACGAATCAAAATTATACCTATTTTTTTGTCAGATCAGCAAAATTCTAGTAATTAGTTTCTGTGCGCCACGAGATGAAAAAGGTTGAAAACCGCGGCCCTAGGGGATGCCTGAGGTCAGCAGTGATGCTGAGTGGCGAGCAGAAGCAACAGCAGCAGAAGACTGAGGCCCCCTAGTGGTAAGGGCTGGCCTTCTCCGACTCATTGGGAGTTAAGAAAGAGGTGATATTTGTACATCAAGCAAGGGAAGCAGTGATATTGTTAGCATTTGTAGGTTTCCCCTCCACCTCTTAACAGTCCAGGTATTCTGTTTTAAAGAATACATTTTTTAAAAATAAAAAACATTTTTGATTGATTTTAGAGAGACAAACATTGATTTGTTGTTCCACTTATGCATTCATTGGTTGATTCTCTCTTTTTTTAATCCTCACCCAAGGATATTTTTCCTATTGATTTTTTGAGAGTGTGGAAGGAGTGGGGGGAGAGAAACATTGATGTGAGAGACACATCAATGGTTGCCGCCCGCAGGTGTCTCACCTGGGGCTGGGATCGACCTGCAGCCCAGTGTGTGCCCTTGACCTGACCCACAATCAAACTCTTGACCCTTCCGTGCATGGGCTGATGCTCTATCCACGGGCCAGGGTGACTGGTTGATGTATGTGCCCTGACCAGGGGATGGAACCCATCACCTTGGTGCATCAGGATGATGCTCTAACTAACGGAGCTACTGGGCCAGGGCCCAAGTATTTTTGTTAAGTAAAGTGATTATTGCCTCCAGGCATCCACCCTTATCGCAGACAATTGGCAGATGTTTTGAAAGAACAGGATTTAGATCAAATTCTTGGGTAGGAGTACTTCACCTTCTGATCTGGTCTGAGTGGATTTTTTTTCTTCGTCTCCCTCGCCCCCACTTTCTTATCCCCACTCCTATTTCATAGATAATTATGTAACCTATTTTTTTCCCAAGTGAAACAAGTTTTATTTGAGGCATAAAAAGCATGCGTTTCTATCACAGAGGAGGGGGTTGGCATTAGGGTTCTGGTTTCTAAGATTCTGTCTTAGACGCAGCTTCTACCAGTTTCTTGGGTAATGAATTAGAAAGGGAGCAAAATACGGCCTGGGAAGCACGTCATTGCTGTTGCTGGGAAGCTGTGAGGAATGGGGAGAGCTTATCCAAGTGAGGGCACTTTAATGGGGCCCCAAGAGGAAGAGCACTGTGTGGGGGAAACAGTCTAAGTTCCTGGTGTTGGCAGTGACGCTGGCATCTCTTCCCACAGCAAGGACTCACCCCTGAATGGAGGCAGCAAGGTAGACATGGCCATTTTGATTGCAGCAGCATTTGGGGGGGGGGGGGAGGGGGGCTCCCCTGTTCTCTCTCTGGATTTCCAGTTCAGTGACCTCTTTCCCTGAAGAATTCAAGGGTCTAGGCCATGGACACTGCTACTTGTGGGATGAAGCTGGCAGGTTTATGTCCCGCCCGACAGGCCTGCACACGCAGGGCGCTCAGGGTGAGGTGGACCCTGTACAGGTTACACCATTCAGGATGCTGGCCCAGCTTCTCAGCCTGCAGGGCCGTTCTTGTCGTGAAGCCCAAAGCCCGGGGGAAATCTTTGAAATGGACCAGCTTGAGGATGCGTCTGGGCCTTCCAGCTCGTTCCACCCCACGGCTCTCAGGGCTGGCAGCAGCTGGTCCCTCTCCTCAACGCTTAGCCCGTGGGCTTTGCCAGCCACGTCGGGGCGTGGCGGGGGCACGAGAGAGCAGCAGGTGGCTGTGGAGAGGGCAAGTGCAGTCCAGGGTGCACAGGGCGGCCGCCTTTGTAACCCATTTAATGTCTATTTTCCTCTTTAGAAAATAAGTTGCAGGGGACAGATCATTTGTCTTGTTTACTGATGTACCCTGGGCCCCTAATAGCATTGGGCATTCACTCATTCATTTGACAAATGGTTAGGGGGGGCCTGTCACGTGCTAGGGAGAGGAGAAGCAATTTGCCAAATACTGACTGTCTTTTTTTTTTTTAATGTTTTTATTTATTTTTAGAGAGAGAGGGAGGGGGAGAAAGAGAAATATCAATGCCAGAGAGTGAGACATGGACCAGCTGCCCCTACACCCCCTGCCCCTGCCTGCCCCACTGGGGATGGAGCCTGCAACCCGGGCATGTGCCCTGACCGGGAATCGAACCTGCAACCTCTCAGTGCCCGGGATGACGCCCAAACAACTGAGCCACACAGCCAGGGCAGCACTGACTGTTCCGATGGAACTTCCATTCTGGCGGGGAGGGGCGGGGACAGACACACGGTATTGAGTGCTCAGCGCATAACGCAGCGCCTGTACCCTGCAGGGTACTCAGGAAGTTTGCATGTGAGCAGGACCTGGAGGGAGGGGTTCCGGAGATCTGGGCAAGACAAGGGTCCAGGCCCCGAGTGAGAGCAATGTGGCGGGAGGCAGCACAGAGGAGAGGCGTAGGGGGGAGGCTGGGACCTTGGAGTATTGGAGGGTTTCCAACAGAGTGACCAGGCTAATCTGTGAAAAGACCCACGCTGACTGCTGAGCCCGGAGAGCTCCCTTCGGACCACTCCCCACCCCTCCCCCAGGCCCAGGGGCCTTGCTTACCTCATGCTCAGGCCCAGCCTGGGCCTCCTCTAGGTCTGAGGTCGCAGGAGGCCTGGAGAAGCTGCCCGCCTGCAGACACTTGTCAAGTTTAATGTTTCCAGAGTAATTCTGTGTACCCCACTGCCCTGTATCTGAGACAAGACAGCCACCCAGTGGTAATTTTTCTACATTTTTTATTTTATAGCAATTGTCATGATTAGAGAATAACACATTTAAAAACCTCCTCAGGGCCAAAGGATGCCAGAGTATTTACAAACACATGGGGGGGGGGGAGGGGGTCGATATATGTGGGGCTGGGGGATCCCACCCAGGCCCTGAGCCTGGCTACGATGCCACAACTGTCCCGTCGGCCTCAGCGTGGGGCTCAGGGGGCATCGGTGGCCTTGAGGCTCTGCTCAGGGGCCTGGCAGGAGACCCTCTAGCTAACTTGTGGCCCTGCTCCTGCCCAGGGGGCTCCCCACACCCTACAGGCCAGCTCAGAGGGGCCTCTGGGAAGCACCAAAGGACAGGGGGCCTGCCCAGGGTGGGACAGAGACGTGGCGCGCACACACACACACCTCACAGGGGAATAGTAAGGGGAGGATTTTTTAAAGTTTTTTTTTTTTTCCAAGTCTTCATGTCTACGGTGTTACTTTTTGCTATTTATTTTTTGTTTCTTCGACAGTGACATAAACTGAGGTAAACATCTGTGACCAACACCTCTCCTAAGGGGCAAAGGGTCCCAACCAACCCACAGCGCGGCCGGGGCAGCAGCGGCCACAGCAGCCCTGCTGAGTCCGCGTCCCGGCCCCGGCTGTGCCCTGAAGATGCTGCTACACAACTACAGTCCCTTCACCTCTAACATCCTAGCTACTCAGACAGGATCTCAACAGAGAGGGAGAGGACGCAGGGACAGCTACTTGGAATCTCCCTTCCTTGTTATTGCAGGAGACAGGATGTCGAAAGGCCTAAGGCAAAAGGAGAGGTGCGGTGGGCTCCGGGCCGGGCAGTGACGGGCCTGGCCCTTGGTGAAAAGGGGTTTGCTACGTGCCCGGCGTGTGGAGGCCCCATGCCTGCTCGAGAGGTGGGTCTTGAGGGGGCGCACACCGAGGGGTGGGGGCCAGGCCCTGGGGAACCTGTTTGTAAACTGGACCCAGGCAGGGCAGGGGGACCTATAGCCCTTTTGTGCGGTGGGAATAAGGGGAGGATGGAGAGGGGGGGCTCCAGGCCAGAGGGTGGTTGGGGCTCCTCTGGTCAGCCTGGCCCATTACAGAGCCCCCTCAAGTGGCCAGAAGGGACCCTGGCAGGTGGGGCGCAAGACGGTGAATGGCGCCCTGCCAGGCAGAGGAGCAGCCTCACCGTGCTGAGGTTATTGCGGGGTCCTGGGCCTCCACAGAGGGCCGGGCGCAGGAGGGAGCCTGGGGTGAGGCTGGGCTCCTCTCCTTTGTTTTGCTGCCTGGGGGCCTGAGCCAACCTGCAGGTGCCTCCTGGCGGATTCCCTGAGGGGTGTGGTGAAAAGCAGGCCTGGATGCCCTCCGGCAGCCGCCCGGCAGGGGCCCTGGGGCAGGGGGGAGTTGCTGAGGCATCTGGACGCAGTCACTCACACACAAGGCTACACGCACACTGCGCACTCTGCGCGCACACTGCACACACCCATCACACACACTCACGCCCTCCCGTTTCCTCGGCACCCCGCTCTCACCCATAGCGTCACACTCCAGGACCAGAAATGTGCGACGTGGGGACAGGGTCAGGCGAGGCTGCCATATTTAACCCCAGCAGAGACCCAGGGGAAATTTCTGGCACCAATCACCTCACCGCCAGCCAGGGCACTCTCTGGGCGGGGCAGCCAGGACTGACGGATCTGAGAGGCTCCCTGGGCCTGGGGAAGGTGTGGCGGGCAGGGGAGCGGGGTCGTGACTTGGGCTCTACACTCATTCCCCTGCCCTCGGGGTGCCGGGTCCCCTGCCCTGGGAGCCCTTCTGTCCTCTGGGGAGGAGGGGGAGGGCTCCCGGGCCGCCACCTCTCAGTGGCTGTGGCCCAAGGCAAGCTGCCCTCGTCCTGCCATCAGTGTCATCAGGAGAAGGGCGGGGAGGAGTCACTAGATTCCCAGCACCTGTGCCTGCACACAGACTTTGCACCATCCAGACATCTGCTACATTTTGCAAGCGGCTGGCCCTTCCCCTCCAGCCTCCCAGGAACCCGGCAGGATGCAGCTGAGCAACACCCTGCTCTCAGCTCATTGTCCTCCTTCCAGCTGGCGCCCAGGGTCCTCAGCCTCCTCTCTGCCCCCACACTCCCGTCCCTTTCTGTGCCAGGGTGTGGAGGGGGCAGGAGGGCAGGACTGGGGCGGGGCTGAGGGATGATCTGCCAGGGGGTGCAAAGGGCCAGGGGCAACTAGTCGAGGTTCTGGGGTTCAGGGAGGTGTTGGGGGTCCACCCACAAGCTCCCTTGCTCCAGGTGTCCGGGCCTCTGAACCCTCGGGTCTGTGGGGCTTGGCTCCTATGGGCCCCACAGGCCAGGCCAGAGGCCTTCGGGGTCTGTCTATCGCCCAGCCCCTCACACGGATGGACGGGCGCCCGGGCCGCCGTCCTGCCTAGACTACTACTACTCGCTCCGCCGCCGGGGCTGGGCGGTGTTGCCGCGGCCACCACCGCCGCCGCCCGCCGCCGGCCCGGCGGGGCCCGGGGCGGCTCCAGCGCCCAGCCGGCTGCGTGCACAGGACCCAGCGCCCGGCCCGAGGGCGGCAGGGCGGCTCAGACGCAGATCTCGATGGCCGTGGCCAGCACCACCTGCCCTTTGCTCTTGTCCGGGCGGCCGTCGGTCCTGCCGGGCGGGCCCGGTGGCGCCAGCCCAGCCTCGGGCACGGGCGCGGGCCCGACAGCCGGGGGCGAGGGCCGGGGGCCGCTGCCGCTCTCGGTCAGCACCGTGCGCTTGAGCGGCCCGGGCGCTTCGAGGCGCAGCGGCCCGGCGGGCGCGCGGTCCCCCGGGGCCTTGCGGGCCCGGTGCGAGGGCCGGCGCCGCAGCTCGGACGTGAGCTCGTGCTTGAGGAAGCGGAAGACCTCCTTGGCCGGGCCGCGCCGCTCGGGCTCGAGCGCCAGCAGCCGCTGGAACATGCGCAGCGCCGGCTCGGTGAAGCGGCGCCACTGCGACGGCAGCCCCGGCAGCCGGCCGCGCTGCCAGCGCACGAACTCCTCGAAGAAGGCGTCGGCGGCCGAGGCCGCCTCCCACGGGAAGTTGCCGGTGAGCACGCAGAAGATGAGCACGCCGAAGGCCCACACGTCCACGCCCGTGTCCACGGCCAGCCCGTCGGCGCGGCCCGCCTGGCACACCTCGGGCGCCGTGTACGGGATGGTGCCGCTGACCCGCTTCACGCGGCAGCCCACGCGGCGCGTCATGCCGAAGTCGGCCAGCTTCACGCGGCGGCACTCGCGGTCGAACAGCAGCACGTTCTCGGGCTTGATGTCGCGGTGCACCAGCTGCCGCCCGTGCATGAAGTCCAGCGCCAGGCCCAGCTGCTGCACGCAGCGCTTCACCGTGTCCTCCGGGAGCCCCACCTGGTGGGGGAGGGGCGCGTTCAGGGCCCCCCGTCCCTCCCCCAACTCGGTCCTTCTTTCATCTCCCGCCCACACCTCTCCCCTCCGCCAGCCGCTGGGCTGCCACTCTTGTCCCACCCCCAGCCCGGGCCTGGCCGCTCCTGTGACCCCGCCCCCTCCACCCCCCGCCCCCCAGCACCAGCTGCCCTCCCGCACCGACCAGGGCATCTCTGGTCCCAGTCTGGCCCTTACTCCACAGGGGCTCCCATTACGCCCATTTCTCTTGTAGGGACCTGGGAGAGACCTAGTCACTTATCAGTAGGGGGCAGAGCAGATTCGAACCTGGCACCGGCCAGCAGCAAAGCCAGGCGCCTGGAACCCTCCGGCTTCCCCATTGGGGCAGCTTCTCTGGGAAGCCTCTGGGGCCCTGCTGCCTCCCTTTTGGTGCCTCCACCCGGTCCTTCGCAGCGGCAGAGGATGCTGCTGTTGGCCATCCATCACTCTGGCTGCTTCCTTCCAGGGCTCATCTCAGTCTGTCATCTGGCTGATTGCCAAGTGTCCCCACTCGGCCCAGGACGGGCCCTTGGCCTTGTTCACTGTGAATCCCCTGCCCTCCAAGCAGTGACTCAGTACATACTCATGGAGTAAATGAGTGGCCCGACTCCTCCCCAACTCACACTCCGGGGCCCTGAAGACCGCTCCCCTCCCTCAGCCACCACCCCAAGTACCTGAGGAGGAATGATGTCGAACAGGTCCCCAGCAGGCGCATACTCCTGGGCAAAGACGTAGCAGTCCTCGGTCTCAAACACAACGTCAAAGACCTTGATAATGAAGGGGCTGGAGGAGAGGCTGTTGGTGATGCTTACCTCCCGCAGGAAGTTCTTCAGCTTGGTTTTGCTCTTGTTCACAAATTTCAGCGCCATTTTCGTGCCTGGCAGGGCAACAGTGGTGAGGCCGCCGCTCCTGCCCTCCCGCACTTGACACAACCCAGGCCTGTCCGCACAGCCCGTCCCAGGCACAGGTGCGATGGGGTCCCAGGGGGCAGACCAAGCGAGGGCAAGCACTTGCCAAAGGCCGTGCCGCAAGTCAGGGCTCGAGCTGGGTCCTCTGCACCCAGCCTGCAGCGGCCCCACCCTTTTCATTTTCCTCCTGACACACTAGACTTATTTAGCACGTGTGTCTCCCCCAACAAGAACACAACTTCCGGAGAGCAGGGACCTGTGTTGTTTATTGCTGTATCTCCAGTGCCTACAGGAGTCTGATGCACAGTAGGTGCTCAACAAATGTCTGTTTAATGGATGAGTGAATGGGAAGGAATTAAACACCGGGAGGTGAGGGCCTGCACGGCACATACTAGTATCTCTGACTCTGTGCTTGGGCAGGCACCTGTGTATCCACAGAACACTTGCCTTGCCTTCAGCAATTCACATTCACAACTGACTCCTCACAGTGATCCTATGAGCTGGGCACTAATGCTACCCCATTTTACAGAGGATGACACCTAGGCACAGAGAGGTTAAGTCACTTGCCTAAGGTCACACAGCAAGCAAGTGGCAAAGCTCAGGTGACCTCACGTCCGGTGATCTTCCTGTTGCCTTCAGTCGGCATAGAGCCCCCTGCCCCAGGTGTGTGCAAATGTGGGAGCTCATGCAGACCCCATCTGCAACTGAGTGGGCACTGCTGAGCCTACAGTGTGGGGAAGGCGGCAAGCTCAGTGGTTAAGTGAGAAGGCTCTGGACCTGAGGACTGGGGCCGCATCCTCGCTCAAACCCTCTGCATGACCTTGACTGAAACTCTCTGGGTCTGTGTCCGCACCTGAGGAATGGAGCTTGCCACGCTGTTCTCACAGGGTCGTCGCCCACCCTCCTTAAAGCAGGGTGCCCTGTTCAGTCTGTCCATCTCCCTGGGGTCAGCGATCACTGATATGCTGGTGGTTCTCCCAACACCACCACCAGCCCTGACCCTGACCTCCTCCTGAGCTCCCGATGTCCTGGGGCATCCCCTTGGCTGACCCAAAGGCACCTGGGAGGCTCCCAAAGCATCCAGGTCTGGACATTCTGTCTCCAGATTCCTCCTCTGTCCCATCTGCCTGGTCCCCTTGTCCTGGGCCACTCAGGCTGCATCCTCTTCACCTGGACCACGGCCTCTCCTCCCCGATGGCCTCCTGGCCCCCGCAGCGAGCACTTGAGAGCCCCGGCTAAGTCCCCACCCAAGCCATGAAACCAGCCACCTTCCAGATACTCACCTGTGCCCTTGTAGGCCACCAGGTCGACCTTCCCATAGGTGCCTTTGCCCAGCTCCCGCACCAGTTCGTAGTGCTTGGTGACGTCACTAGCAGCCAGTGTGCGGAGGGTCAGGGCCTGCATGTCTTCAGTGAGGAGGGGCACGCCTGCCCCCAGCCCAAGGGCCGTCCCTGGCCCGCAGCAGGGCAGGGAGCGGGGCGGCTCGGGCTCTGGGCAGCCCACGCTCATCTTCTCCCTGTTGTGGGGGGGCGGCATGGAGTGTGACAGCAGGCCAGGGTCCCATCCTCCACCTCCCCTTCCCCTCCCCAGCACCCAGAACCCCTGAGGCCAGATGCCAGGCCCAGGATGACCACAGTGGGCAACAAGCGTCTTTGCTGCATTACCTTCCCAAAGCTCCCGGACCAGCTGAGCTGGCACCCCCCAGAGGCAGTCACTGCCACCGGCCCCCCTTGGGTACTGCCAGCCTATCTGTCTCATGCTGTCATCCAGACACAGTGTCAGGGATGATACTGACACACAGACATGCCATAGCTCTTCCTGAGAGCAGCTAGAGGTGACCTCCAAAAATGGGTTGCTATTCAGCTGACCCAGAAAACCCCACAAAATCATGCAAATCGAGAGGTTCAAATCTTCATGTTCACTTTACAGAAGCAATGTGTGCCACTCGTCATTACAATGATGGAGCTGGGGGGGTGCCCAGGCCACACAGTGGGGCGGGACGTGGGGCCGGTGGCCAGAACCGAGTGCTGAAGTTTTGCTGCCTGTGCTTAACAATGCAGCGAGCGATGCAGAGCGCAGGGTTTAGATGTAGATTATCTGGTCATCGAGCACGTCCAGGTGAACAACGCCCCCAAGATGCGGGCAGAACGTCCAGAGCTCACGGCGGGTTAACCCGCACGAGCTTTCCCTGCCGCACGGAGAGGACCCTGCTGAGGAAGGGCAGGCTCCCACCCACACCCGTGGAGGAGTGCGCAGGAGAAAAGGATGTCCCAGAAGAAACGGAAGGAACAAAAGCTTACGGCCCAGCAATAAATTCAGCATCAAATAAATGGTGAAGAGAGAGAGAGAGAGAGAGAGAGAGAGAGAGAGAGAGAGAAAGGCATGCAGGGACGGCATTCACAGAAGTGGTCCCATTCACAGTGCTGATCAGCACCTGCCCTCGCCAGGTGTCACAGAGCCCAGGGACACTGCACTGGACAGACGGGTAAGAATCCTGCCTCGGGGGCCTTACCTTCCGGGAGATGGGTAATACACGTGGTGAACACATGAAGTATATATTATGGGAAAAGGGGATATGGGCTGTAGACAAAAATAAGGCAGGAGTGGGGAAGCCAAGGTCTGAGGGCAGAGGTCATGTTATCAAATACTTCAGCCACAGTCTCAGAACACTGGCAGATGGTGCAGATATGGCCCCACCCCCACCACAGCTTACAGTCTCTCCACCACCACAGATGACAGCACAGCCAGCTGAGGTACACAGAGCCACCGCTGGAGTCCCAGGACCCTGCCTGGGCCCAGACAAGAGGACAGAGCGCCCGTCCCACAGACCCCGCCCCCCCCCACAATCGAGGCCTGACTGACCCCTTCAGTGTCCAGAGCTGGACACGCCCACCCCAGAGGTACAGGTTGTCTCCAGATGGTGTTGGGGGCCGAGAACTGCCGTGGGGAGTCCAGGCCTGGGTGACAGTGAACGCCCTCTGGGCCTGCATGTCTTGTCTGATGGGGGAGGACTAGGCTGGGGAGCTGTACGTGCAGCAGCAGGAGCGGCCGGCTGACAGGAGCCCGCCTCTTCGGAGCCTCCTCTGCTCCCCGCACTCCCCTCGACCTCCACCCCAGGTGTGCCACCCAACACCCTCACAGCCACCCTTTGCAAGACCACCCGTGGCTGAGAGAAAGCACAAACTTGGAGCCAGATGGCTGGCTTTGAACCCCAGCTCTGTCACTTGCTAGCTGGTTGGCCTTGGGCTAAAGTTACTGCATCTCTCTGTGCCTCAGTTTCCCATCTACAAGAGGAAGAGTCCTTTCTCCTCTGGGCTGTGAGGGGATCAATGCGTTAGCAGACGTGAAGTGCTCGGTGTCCGTCTAGCCCGAAGTGAGTGCTCTGTGTCAGGGGTGCGGGTTCTCAGTATAATCTACATTCTCTCTGGCTGCGCTCGACCAGAGGCTGGGAGCCGGGTGAGTTCTCCGTGAGCCCGGCATCCTCACCCTGGCTCAGCCGCTCTCCTAGACCCAAACCCTCCTCTGCTTTCCCCTCCCCTCTGCACGACCCAGCCTCCCACTTCGCAGGGAGGAGGAACATCAGGAGGGAACTTCCTGGCCTCCCACCCAGCCCCATCTGCAGTGCTCCATCTGCAGTGCTCCCAGCTGGCGGGGAGCTGGGGCCCTCCTCCCTCCTCAGCTTGGCTCCCACCCCTTCCTCCTCAGGATCCTGCCCCCCTATTCAGCCTCCTCTCCTCCATTCATGAATAAGCCTGTTCCAATAGAAGCTTCCCTGCCTACTGCTTTTCCTCTCCTACTTCTTTCAGCCTGAACATATGCCAGGAGCCCATCTGAAATGCCACATGAATGCCCTCCGTGTCTCTAGCCCATGTCAGACGCCCAGAGGGAGGGATGGTAGCAGGCCCCCAGAGACCCAATCCTGTCCCCTCCCTCCACCCCCCTCAGTGTGCTGAACCCGACCCTGCCATGGACCGTCACAAGTCTCTGCAGTCCCAGCTCCTGGCTGGATGGATAGCACTGGGCCCTCTGGCTGCAGTCACAGATGGTGCTGGGCAGAGAGCGGCAGGGGGGAGCTGGGCTAAAGTGGGCGCTGTCTCCCACCACAGTCTTCCCTGGTTTCAGGGCTGGAAGGGTCAGCTCTCCCACCGTCAAACATCCACCCCGCCTGGGGGAGGATCCCGCGGACAGCGAGTCGCTGGCTGATGCAGGGGGAACAGCAAGGCTGCCTGCCAGCGCCTGAGCCTTCTGTGGAGTGTGGGGCTCTCCCCAGGGGTGCTGATGAGCACACGCCCTCTGCTGTCCACCAGGGACACACACTGGGCTGCTCCGCTGACCCACTTCTCCTGAAGTGTGTGGACCCCCCGGGGCTGCTGAGGTGGGTGGGCCTGTGTGCAGGCACGTGTACACACGTGTGGGCTGTGTCCACATCACTGGGGAGCTTGACGAGCAGCTCATGGTGCTAGGAGCCCTTCTTTGCTCCCTCCTGCAGGGCCTGCTGGTGCCTGGCTCCTCCCTGCTGCTCTGGGCACCAGGCTGGGTCAGGGGCACAGCCAGAGTGGATTTTAGCCCCACCAATTGCCCCCTCACCCCAGGTTCAGTTCATGCTCTGACCACTGCCCTACACCGCCTCTCTCCAGCTTGAATGTCCCTCTGCAGCCTCTTCCACATTCCTGCTACCTGCCTTCACCTCCTTCCCCCCCTACACCCCCCGCCCCAGCTCCTTCGTCTCAGTATGCTCAGGTCCCACTCTTCCAAGAAGCCTTCCCTCCTGCCCCATTCCTGTCTCTTGTGGTCCCAGGATTCAGGCAGGGTATGTCTCTCTCAGGACCCTGAGTATCTTGGGGTGTCTCAGCTATTCCTTGTCTGTCCCCATCAATAGGCCACGAGCGCCCGAGGGGCTGGGGCTACATCAGATTAAACTCTTTCTATCTATTGCCTTGGTTCCTAGGGTCCAGTTTTGGGGGTTGCCTTCCTTGCCCACCTCCCTTCCCTTCAGGCCTGTTCCCTGCCAGGTGTCAGCAGGAGACAAGGAATTAATCCACACACGGTCCCTGCTGCCGCGTCATCCCCCCAGGTACACACTGCCTCTGACCCACTTACTGCCCACGTGACTGAAGAGGCGCGGTGGGGAGTGATGGAAACTGCACGGGCCTTGGGGCTCAGCAGCCTTGGCCTTGATCCTAACGTGCGCCACTTTTTAGCTGGGTGACCTTGAGCAAGTCACATTGCTTCTCTGTGCCTGGGCTTCCACACCCAAATGATGAAGAAAATAATAATGACAACAGCAGCAGCAGCAGCAGCTAACATTTAAATTGTACTTACTACGCGTCAGGCCCCGTTCTAAGGATGCCCTCACTTCCTCCCTATTCCACGAGGTGGGTATTATTATTACCCCCTCTCAGGGGTGCGGGGGGTGAGGCACAGAGACTAGCCTGACCAAGGTCAGACAGCTAGTGCTGGGTGGCTCCCAAGTCAGGAAGCTGGAACACCTCTGGTCCCGCAGTATCCAGGTGAGGAGAGTGAGGGCGGGGAGAGGGCAGAGCCTCGGCCAAGGGTGCGCCCACTCACTCAGCTCCTGTGTGTGCAGGCACTGGTCCAGGTGCTCACAGGTGTCACCCCCTTAGTCCTCACAGCGGTCTAGCAGGAGGGACCAGCTCCTTTCTTCGGGGGCACTGAGGCTGGAGGCATTTGTCTGGCATCAGTGGGACCTTCACCCAAGTTTTACCTCCACCATCGCCACTGCCTCTGCTCTGAGGAGCAGCTGCGAGCTGCCTGGCCCAGGCAGTGGGCTCCTGGCGCACCTGTGTAGTTGGCACCGCATCTGTCCACTCGCAAGCTGACTGTGCTGCCCGGGGCCCACGTGACTCGCACCTCAATGCATGTCCCCACCGGCCCCGAGGGAAGCCCTCGGTTCCCATCTGTGCTGCTGCAGGCAGGAGGGTGTCAGCCGCTCTTCCTGGCAGCAGTCTGGGCTCTGACCACAAGAGCTCCGGCCCCATGGGCGGGGCCTTCCTCCACCTGCGGGGAGGGCTGCAGAGTGGGGCCAGGGTGTCCCAAGCCAGAGGCAAGATGGAGCCACTACCACTTCCTGTTGGCAGGTGGCTCGAGCTGGGCGCCCCATGAAAACTACACCCAGTGCATAACCCCCCTCAGGCCTACTTTCCATCCCCTGCCCCCTGTACACACACCGTGCAGCTTGGCAGAACGTCACTGAGTCCTCACAAGTACCCTGAAAGGAGGGCGACATACTTCCCATTGCCGGAAAACAGCTTGAGGAGCCCTGGCCAGTTTGGCTCAGTGGATAGAGCGTCAGCTTGCAGACCGAAGGGTCCCGGGTTCGATTCTGGTCAAGGGCATGTACTTTGGTTGCAGGCTCCTCCCTGGCCCGGGGCCCTGGTCAGGGCGCGTGCAGGAGGCAACCAATCGGTGTGTTTCTCTCACATCACGTTTCTCTCTGACTTTCCCTCTCTCTAAATCAATAGAAAAATATCCTTGGGTGATTAAAAACACACACACAAAAAACCCACCCAGCTTGAGTATAACTTACATATCACAAAATTCCTCTGAAGTGTACAATTTAACGACTTTAGTAAATGTATAGAGCTATACAGCCAGGCCACACTGAGCAATGCTTTCTGTTTTATGGAGGAAGAACAGGGCCCGAGAGGTTGACTTCTTATGGTTCCAGCAATGATAGCCAACTGCCCACCAAAACTCTGTTTCGTCTCCTATAATACAGAGCTGTGCTGGCGGGCAGCTGTGGGCATTACACCTCTCACCTCCCTGGTGTCCAGGTGTGGTCCCTGGACTTGATTTCCTCGATGAGAATAGAGACGATGTGTGTGTCACAGCTAGGCTAGGACTTTTCAGAATGGTTCATTTCTCTATTCTCTCTTCCTTTTAAAAAGTATTTTTATTTTTATTTTTTTTAGGGAGAGAAACATCAAAATAGCTGCCTCCAGCATGCCCCTTACCAAGGATCAAGCCCACAACCCGTGCATAGGCCCTGACCAGGAATCAAACCAGTAACCTTTCAGTGCACAGGTCAATGCCCAACCAACTGAGCCACACAGGCCAGGGCTCTCCATTCTCTCTTCTGCATGCTGACTCCAAGACCCTGAAAGACGGTGGATCTACAAGATAGGAAGAGCCTGGGTCCCTGGGTGTGGGAGGATTACCCGCTCGGCACCTTATATGAGCCAGAAGTAAACTTCTATTGTGTTAGGCTGCTGAGATAGGGGGGCTATTTGTTATAGAAGCTAGCATTATCCTAATTCAAGGCTTACGGAGCAAGTGAGCACAAGAGTAGGACTTGGCCCTAACCGGTTTGGCTCAGTGGATAGAGTGTTGGCCTGTGGACTGAAGGGTCCCAGGTTTGATTCCGGTCAAGGGCATGTGCCTTGGTTGCGGGCACATCCCCAGTAGGGGGTGTGCAGGAGGCAGCTGATCGATGTTTCTCTCTCATTGATGTTTCTAACTCTATCCCTCTCCCTTCCTTTCTGTAAAAAATCAATAAAATATATTTTAAAAAAAAGAGTAGGACTTGAACCTCAGTGTGCCTGACTGCCTGGAGTGTGGCCAGAGAAGGTCATCTGGATGGTGACAACACTGGCAACCAGATGGTAAGAATCCAGCACAGGAGTAGGTAGAAGGCGAGCAGCCTGTAAAGAGAAGGGGGCCTGTCCTCATCCTGAGAGAAAAACAATACTGGCTAATATTTATTTTTTTATATCTTTATTGATTTCAGAGAGGAAAGGAGAGGGAGAGAGAAACACTGAGAGAATCATTGATTGGCTGCCTCCTGCACGCCCCCTCCTGGGGATCGAGCCAGCAACCTGGGCATGTGCCCTGACCAGGAATCGAACCATGACCTCCTGTCAACATTCAACCACTGAGCCAAACCAGCCAGGCCTGGCTAATATTTATTGAGCATTTGCCATTTGCCAGGTGCTGTGCTAACACTATGGATTAAACCATTAACAATCACAAGTCTAGGACCATGGTCGGCAAACTGCGGCTCACGAGCCACATGCGGCTCTTTGGCCCCTTGAGTGTGGCTCTTCCACAAAATACCACGGCCTGGGCGAGTCTGTTAAAGAAGTGGCATTAAAAAAAGTTTAAGTTTAAAAAATTTGGCTCTCAAAAGAAATTTCAATCATTGTACTGTTGATATTTGGCTCTGTTGACTAATGAGTTTGCCGACCACTGGGCTAGGAGGTAGGAACTAGCTACTGCTATCCCCATTTTACAGGAAAGAATACTGAGGCACAGGTGGGCTAAATAACTTGCCAACAGCTAACAATTAGCACAGCTGGGATTTGAACTCAGGCCATCAGGCTTCAGATCCCATGCACTCTGTCCTTCGAGGCCCCTGAAGGCAGACCCAGGCAGACAGCAATTCAAAATGAGACAGGGATGAAGTTGCAACAGGGAGGAAGTGGGGTAGCGGGAGGCAGACCCTGGGTGCGCTTCTGTCTGGGAATCAGTGGAAGGCAACGTCGGGACTAAGTGATATCAGTCAGGCCTTTCTTACTCTCACTCTGGGATTCTAAGATTTTCAGTCTCCGGGCTATCCCTCAGCACAGGCAACCCCTAGTGGTATCCTTAACAAAGCCCTCACCTGGAAAGATGCCATTGAGTGGATGGCTGTGTTTGGGTAGGTCACCTCTCTGGGTCGATATTATTATTAAAATAAGTCCCTGTGAAAAAGCAGCTACCAGGTGGAATTTCAGGTGCGGAGTGGGACAGGGAGCCCCTCCGCCCGCCTTCACCTGCTTCACTTGTGCTCCCCTGTAAAGCCAGGGGCTGCAGCTTCATTCCTTAGCCTGCATGTCTGAATCAGCTCCCCACACCCCCACAACCTCCCCTCGCCTGCCTCCAGGCCTCCCCTCCAATCCCCACTCCTATACATGCGATCAGATGAATTTTCTGAAGAGCAGATTGGACCTGATTCTTGCCTAGCTCATGCACTTCAGTGGTTTCTTTTTTAAATTTATTTTTTATTGTTGACAGTATTACAGATGCCCCTGATTCCCCCCACCCCCCAGCCCCTTCAGTGGTTTTTGAATGGGCCTGTGATGTTTTTCCCTGCTCTTCAGGGAAAGGTTTCTCTCGGCCCCTGGTTCAGTAGGGTTGTCTCCACCCAGACCTGGCCGACCAGCGGATCCATCCCATCCACCAGGTCACTGCGGCTCTAAGCACCTGGGTCAGGCATGCCTACATCCAGTTACACTCCTGAATGTTTGCTTCATGAATCAAAACATTTCCCTTCCCCATAAGCAGGTCTGAGGTGAGTTTATGTAACTTGCAACTTGGAGATTGCAGAGGAGCATATCTCCTGGAGCCCAGGCACTACTTAGGTGCTAACACGAGGCCAGCGGGTCAGAGCGATGTATCAGATCCTGGGGGTAAGCGTACCAATCAGGAAGGCAGATAAAATAAGGCCTTCGATAACCTGCGGCGGGAAGGCCACGGCCAGTGCTCCAGCATTTCCAGAGGGCACGGGCAGGAGGGATTCGGGTGGCTCCCTGGAGGAGGTGCCACCGGAATGAGCCTTGAAGGGGGTTAACAATTTAGTAAGAAACCTGAGAGCTCCCTGAAAGCAAGCCCATGCCTTAATCATCTTGCTATTTCTAACACTTAGTCAGGGCGTGACAAACGCTGGATGAACAATTCTTTAAGTGTTTGGGAAGTTGTAACTTTTTATATCTTGGCTTTCCTGCATGCGATCCTACAGGAACAAAGCCATTTTCCTAGGGGCCTGCAGGAGGTATCATTAGCCCCATTTAACAGATGCGGAGGTTGATGGCCAGAAGAGAACAGTGGTTTGCTGGAAATCACATAGAAAGCCAGTGGCAGGGCTGAGCTAGAGGCCAGGGTGTCTGCAGGACAAGGTGCTGCCTCCTCTAACCCCAGCCCTGAGCACAGCAGACATGGAGGAAAGTGATAACAACAGCTGGCACTTAGGGAACGCCTGTCATGTGACAACTGCTTCACACATATGATCTCACCTAATCCTTGCAACATTCTGACATGGGGACTATTAATCATCCAGATTTATATATGAGGAAACTGAGGCACAAGATCAAGATTATCCAGTAACAGAGCCAGGATTCAAATCCAGGCATCACCACTCCAGTGTCCAAAAGCTTTATCACTGTGCTTTACTGTCTCCAAAATATTAGAGTAAAATTATCATCTATTTTCTCAGCATGCCAATGCTTTACATTGCTGCTGTCATTCAATCTTCATAGTAACCCCATTTTACAGATAAGGATGCTGAAGCCCAGAGGGGTTAAGCAACTTGCTCAAGGTCACACTCAGCCAGTGAGGGTCAGAGCCAGGGATTGAACGTTGAACTCCCTCTGCTTTATCTCCTTCTCGGCTCTGGGTCTCTGGTTTGCAGCCCAGGCCTCCCGCTAGTCCCATTGTCTTCAGCACCACAGGCGTGGACAGCACCCAGGCAGGCCCAGCACCAAGTACAAGGCCAGGGGAGGCCTGAGGAGGCTAGGCAGCCAGGATGGAGAACTGCTGCAGAACGGTAACCCAGGCCCCCAGGCTGGAAAGGCTGGACACAATCCAAGTGTCAATCAGCAGATTTGGTTACATAAATGGCAACAGATCCATACATACCTTTCCAGTGGCCCTTGAACATGCTTGAGCTAGAAGGGACTTTGGAAATCATGTGACCCAGCTCACAAACTCCCCAGGTGAGGAGACCAAGATGAAGAACTGGGACTGTCCCAAGACTGAATAGAAACTGGGAACAACTTCTTCCCACTGCCCTCCCTACCAGGCTTGGCTTCTGGCTCTGGTCTCAGCCTTCCCTCCCCGCCAGCGCAGTCTGCCCCTCCCCTGGGGCACGTCCTTGGTGGTGATTAATAGCCTGTGACGCTGTCCACTGCAGCTGGCGCCCAATGGGGCGGTGGAAGCCCCAGCTCACCACTCCCAGCCTCTGTGGCAGCCTGTGGGTGTGGGAGGAGGCATGGGTGGGCCTTGCTGCCTGTGTGAGGAGGGCAGCCCAACACTCAGGGGGAGCAACAGGAGTGGAGGGCGGAGGGCAGGGTGGTCACCTGCCACTGGCTGCTGGGCCAGGGCCCTGGGCGGGGTGTCCACCAGTGGACAGGTGGTGGCCACGGGAGAGACGGCTGGGAGAGCAGAGGCTCCCTGAAGAGAAGAGCCCTTCCCTAGCCACAGCCCTCACCGCTCCCCCCTTCCCTGAGCCCCTATTGAGGGATGGAACGGGGACGTAGCCTAGCTCGGGAGCCCGGAGCCCAGATTCAGGCATTCCTGGGTAGACCCAGGTCACCACTGTTTCTTGCCATGAAGCTTGAGGTAAGTCACTTACTCTCTCTGTGCCTCCATTTTCTCATCAGTAGAATAGGGATAATAACGGTACAGATCTAAGTATTAGTAACAGCCAACACTTATGAAACACTCAGAGTCTAAGCACTTTATATATATTGACTCACTTAAACTTCACAACTGCCTTATTCCCACCTTACAGCTCAGGAAACAGAGACTCAGAGAAGGGAAGATTAAGTGACGTGTTCAGTGTCACACGGCTAGATGTGGCTTAGAGATGATGCCTGGCTCCAGAACGCTCGTGAGGATTTGTTGAGCACCTACGGCGTGCCTGGCACTGCTCTTGGATCTGCAATACATTCACGAGCCAAGCACACAGCCCTGCTCTCCAGGAGCTTATATTCTAGCCCGGAGGCAGACAGTAACAAAGGAAGTGGGATGTCTGTCAGACAGTGGGACCTCAAAGGAGAAAAAAGGGAGAAGCGAGGAAACGCCCAGCGTAGGGGATGAAATTGTACGCGGGGTCAGGAAAGGCCCTCCTGCGAGGGCTGCGCTGTGGCTATTGTGGTGGGAGAGCCTTCCTGGCCGAGGCGTGGGGACCAAGACTGGTGTGCTCGGGAGCAGTGAGGAGGCCGGCATGGGGGCAGGGGGTGGGTAAGGGGTGGGGCAGGAGAGGGTAGAGGTGAAAAGGGAATGGCAATGTACCGGGCCTCGGAGGTCAGAGCCAGGGCCTGCCTTTCACTCTGAGCGAGATGCACGCCAAACTCTGGACCTGAGCAAGCCCTTCCTGAAGCCATCTGTGTGCCAGGCCCTGAGAGATGGGGACAACATGCCCCCTCCAGCACTCCACCGCTGTCGCTGGAGTGAGGCTGAGGGAGGAGGTGAGGGAAGCCTGGGCCTCTGAGTCCCGGGTGCGGATTCCTCCATCTGCAGCTCCCACCTGCGGCGGCCCCACATGAGGAGTCCCACAGAGGAGTGGGGGCAGGAAAGCTGATCAACAGATATGTTGGGGGCGCAGCTGGAGCCCAGGGTAGGTCCTGTTGGGTCTTTCTGACAGGTCTTGCCCTGTAGACTGTGAGTGAATGAGGGAAAAGTGGGCAGAATCTTCCCTAAGTTCTAGATATGAAACCCCGAGTAAAGACTTTCACCCCTGAGCCTCTATTTTTTTTTTTTTTTTTACTATAAAAGTGGGGCTGCCCTGGCCAGTGTGGCTGTTGGTTGGAGTGTCATCCCATACACTAAAAGGTGGCAGGTTCAATTCCTAGCCAGGTTGTGGGTTTGATCCCCAGCTGGGCAGGTACGGGAAGCAACTGATAGATGTTTTTCTCTCTCTCTCAAATCAATAAAATAAAAAAGTGGCATTAACATTCCCTTTCTGCTCAGGGCTTTTGAGAACTAATATTAAGAGCAAACCCTTAGTGGATACTCAGTGCCATGCATAGCATTTTACACACATTCATTCAGTTAATCCTCACTGTGACCCTACGAGGCAGGTACAGTACCATCCACCTTTTTTGTAGATGAGGGATCTGAGGCTCAGAGAGGTTAAGCACCTTGCACAAGGTCACACAGCAGGATCTAGAGATGGTACTTTTTACCACTACACCATGTTAAATGTGGGTCCCCTGCTTCTCCAGGAGACACAGGTTGGAGCTGGCAGGCATGGAGAATCTCCCTGCTATGGCAGGACTGTCCTGGGGTGGGGATTTCCGCAGCCTTGCTGGGTCCTGACCAGGAGGAGGAGGTGACCCTGTTCTGTGCAGCCCACACCCCAGCCCCCCCCCCCCCCCCAGGGCCATCCCCATACCCAGAGGCATTCAGGACATTCTCTGCCTCTCCCAGGACTGGTGAAAGCCCAGGGAGGGGAGCTGGTGTGGTGGCCAGCCCAGCCATTTGCATATCCCGGCAGGGTGTGGCAGAAGTAATGAGAACAATTAAACAGCCCCCACTGCCACCTGTGCTTTACCGGTAAGGGGTTCTTTAATCCTCCCCACAACCCTAGGAAATAGCAGTTATCATTCCCATTCCACATCAGGAGAAACTGAGGCACAGAAGACAACTGCCTTGTCCAAGGCCATGTAGCCAATGAAAGAGGTAGGATCCAAACCCAGGCAGTGTGCAGCCAGTTTCACACAAACCTCGGGGGCTCACAGAGCTGGGCTCCAATCCCCACTCCGGGTTAATGCTGTTTGCAGCACGAAATGAGAAAGCGATGGCCAGTGCTGGGCATGGAGTACCTGACATTGAAACAATGCCCCCTGCTTCCTTCCAACCCTAATATTACTAGGCGCCCAGAGTGGGGGCTGACCTGAGAGCCTGGGCCTGTTCCATCTCCAGACTGTGGCCAGGCTATGGTGGGGACTGGGAAAGGTGGGTGGATAGGAGAGGGGAGTGGGCTTTAACTGCCACAGCTTCCGGAGACCAGGGGAGGGCGGGGGAGGGGTAGTTTGGGGAAAACCCTGAGTCTATTGGGGATGCTGATCCAGGCTCTGGCCTGAGGCCCAGCTGCCTAGGGCAGAAAGCCTGGGGACAAGCCAGGCAGGCAGAGCGCCTGGACAGCAGAGCTGGGAAGAAGAGGGCCAGGGCCACCCTCCGGCAGAGCTCTGGGCCAAGGCACTGGGAGGGCCCTCACAGACCCTCAGGCTTGAACCCCAGCCACTGCACCTGGACTGCTCCCTGCTCTTAAGCACCACACAGCACCGCCTCTCAAACACCCGCTTCCCCCCTCAGGGGGATAGCACCAAAGCCCTACGGCCTCCCAGACAGGCTGTAGGGAAACCAGCTGGTTACCAAGGCTTGTCTCCCACGTGCCAGTGCAACTTTAAGTAAGAGCCCATAGTTACTGAGCACTTTGCATGTGCTGGCCCAGGTCCTAGGCCCTGTGCAGGCTTTAACTCACTCCCCCTGATGACCCTGCGGTAGGCGTTATCCTTGTTTTCCACAGGATTACACCAAGCTCAGAGGTTAAAAGACTTGCCTAAGGTCACACAGCAGCTAAGTGGGATTCAAACCCAGGCGAGGTCCAGAGCCTGTGCTCAACCACGGCGCTCTGCTGTCCCCCCACGAGGGCTGCTGCACGCGCCCTTCCAGGGCCATGCCGAGTGCCTGGTGCCCGGCGCTGGCCTCTGGCCCCTGGCCCAGCTACTTGGCCTCGCCCACTGGTTCCATTCATGTTTAGGGAATGTTGATATTTTTGAGTGACTTCTGAATCTGGGCCCCCCATCTCTCCTGCCTGACTCACACGAGAGCAGCTTGGTCTCAAGCCCTAGAAAGTCAGAACAAACCAAGAGGAAGCTTGTGGCTTCCAATTCCTCTCTGACGCATGGGTAAACTGAGCCCAGAGTGTAGTCCTCCCCCAGGAATCTTCAGCAAGACCTGGGCCTAGGACCTTGAACTTTGGCTCCTGGGAAAGTGAGTTAAACCAAGTTGTTGGTGGCTGAACCTTTCTAGCCTAGGGGAGGGGCACAGGATGGGCAAAGAGGAGAAAGTGGGGCCCGGCTATGGATACTCTGGCGGGAGGAATTCGGGCTCACTTCATCACAGCCTTAGGACCCCAGAGGGGTGCTGCTCTGTGCGTGTTCTAACGTGGCCATGGGGGAGGTAGAGAATACCCGCGTGTGCAAGACACATACAAGCGAAGGTCACCCACAGAACAAACACTTTCTGGCCTCCACCCCAAGCCTGCAGAGCCAGCTGCCAGCTCTGTTACTGAATGAACAGGCCAGGTGGGGTCGGGGGCAGGCTGGAGTGTGGTGCTCTGTTTAAAGGTCAGCACTGTCACTCATTGGCTCTTGCCTCAGCTTGCCACATCATCTGCTTTTCCAATAGGGTCCAAAATCAGTATTTGAATGTGAAATTGTGGGTTTTTTTTTTTTAGCATTGGCAACAAATGCAAATATGAGGAAAAACACTGTTTGGATCATCAAAATGTGTCCAGAAGCTGTATTTTACAACATGTGTTGTATATTATGCTGGGTCTGGGGTTAGACAAAACCGATGCAATGGGGACGAGACAGATCTGGTCCCATGTCCTGGAGACAAACTCTCACAGCACATGGGGACACATTCTACTGTCTCCAAGCCACCATGCAGCTCTCCACTCTGTGAGCCCAGGCCCGATAAAAAGGGGAGGTAGAGGCAGAGAGCTGCTCCTGAGCCATCCAATAGTGGAGCTTTTCAGGTTGGGGGATAGCACCTGGTGACGGAGGGAGTGAGGGAGGAGACAGGGAGACGAGCCAGAGGTGAAGTAGAGGATGATGAGCAATGGGAGATGACACTTGGGAGGCGGTTTAGGGCCACAATGCACAGAGCTTTGACTGCGGTTCAGTCCAGACTCAACAGGGAGCCACTGCAAGTTAGTGAGAAGGGGAGGTCTTACTCCCTGTGCCCCTCTGAACTCTTGACGGTTTCCCCTAGTCACAGTGACTCCAGTCTCTGCTTTTTAGTCTCTCCCTCCACTCCCCCGCCTGCGGGTCAGATGGCAAGGCTCTAGGCTCCCGGGAACCCACTGTGGGAATCATTTCAGAGACGGAGAGGACACACCTGGATGCTTCTTGAGGCCCAAATGCGCTCTACATCCGCCCCTCCAGCTGCAGAGTGAGTGGCTCACTCTGCCATCTCTGGGAGATGTCACACGCTTGCCCAAGATCACCCCGTCTTCGGGGCAGTTGGCTCCCCCACAGCCGGTACTGAGGGGCGTTGCCTCAACTGTCCTTGAATTTGCAGGAGGGGCTGCCAGAGACCCGGCCAGAAGCACCTCCCACCCTCCCCTGCTGACCACATCCTCCCCTTGGGTCAATGCCAGCAGCAGATGGGGTGGGGGTACTTGGTATTGGAAAGGGGGAAGGAGGAATTGGCCACGCAGCCTCAGGGACCCCAAGTCTGCAGCGGGATGGGGATCGAGTGCTTCAGGTGTGACCTGGGCAAACTGAGAACATCCCAGGGGTCTGACGATCAGGAAGGAAGATCGGGATGAAGTGAGAAAGAGAACCTTGACTCCAGTGCCTGGTACGTCACAGACACCAGATACAGTTGGTTCCATGAACAAACGAACAAAGAAACTCCTGGAGGGGCTACCTGTGCCCAGAGTCCTGCCTTCAGCACGCGGCTTGCCTGTAGAGGGCAAGGGAGGAGACTGGTGGGAACCCCAGCTGCCCAAAGTGTTTCCTCGGCACCATTCAGCCCCTTGTGATTCAGAATGTCAGCATTTCAGGGTACCGCACCCCCGGGCCTCTCGCCGTCCCGTGAGCTGCAGGGCAGGTGGCGGTACTGCCTTGTATACATCCTGGAAAGCTAACGTGATAACCCAGAACGCCCTTTGGTGTCCGGGACATGCTGACCCCATCGGTGTGGCCCTGGGTGTTTGGAGGTCAGGAGAAGGGAAGGCTGCCCCTGGGGCACTAGGGGACAGAAAAGAGCCTGACCTGCAAGGGCTTCTTCATCCAACTCCCTCCCCCCTCCCCCCACCCCAGAAACCAGTGCCTCACTTTGGGAAGGGCTTGCCTCCTCCCTGTCCTGCAGGAGCACAAGGTGGCCTGGGTGAAGACCCCCCCCCCCCCCGCACTGTGGCCTGGTGGGGGGCAGTGGTCAGAGAGAAAATACGGCATTCCCACCCATTCTCTCAAACACACCCATTCACTGCCCTCTCAGACAAAGACACACACCCAAAGCCCCAGCCATCACCCTAGAGCCACACACTACGGGTCCCCTGACCCGTGAACACCCCCAAATCTTCTCCCAGGAGTGACTTCACTTGAGAACTCAGCCTGGCCATGGGGGTCAGGGGGCGGGGGAGGAATACAAATACTCCAAAGACTGAGGATCCAACAGCTCCGGGCTCTCAGGTGTATTTTTTGGGGGTGGGGGGTGGGGGGTGGGGGAGGGAACTCTACCCTCTTTTCCCCTCTCCGTGGCGCAAGGTGCTCTGCCACCATCCCTCCCGTGGGGCCGGGGAGCTGGTCCCCGAACCCCAAGGCTAGGGTGAGGAGTGGGGGAAGGGAGGAGGGGGCGCGGCTCCTCCAAGCGAGACACAAAGAGACGTCCTTCAGCCTCGGCTCCATGGCGACGCTGGGGAGGGGGCAGTGCGCGCCCGACAGCACCATCCCCACCTGCAGGTCTGGGGGCCTCGGGGGCCACTCACCTGCTGCTCCTCACCTGGGCCTGGCTTACCTGGGCGGGGGCCGCGGGGACGCCGCGGCGGGGGGCCTGGGCGCCGTCTCGGTTTCCGTCCGCCCGGCCCGGGGGCTCAGGGCGCACCACCACCGGCTGGGATGCGAGGGGCGCCGCGAGGGGCTCAGTCGCTCGGGTCCTGGAGCTGTGAGTGTGAGTGTGAGTGTGAGTGTGAGTGTGAGTGTGTGTGTGTGAGTGTGAGTGTGTGAGTGTGTGTGTGTGTAGGGGTGTCCCCGAGGCCTCTTGCTGGTGAGGAATAGCTCTTCTGTCCTCAGGTCCCTAGATTTGGGGTTCGTGTACCGGAATTGGGGGATCTAGGACTCCCTGACGTAGGGGCGTCCTGAGCTGGGTCTTCGTGCCTTGAGGTGTGGAGTTGTATTGACCAGGATCTTGAGAGGGGGTGCCTCGCTCCCGGACAGGGGGGTCACTGCGTTCTAGGTCTTGGGGGGCGCCCGGATGGAAGAGGGGGAGTCTTCGCGGCACCGTAGGGACGTCGCTGTCTTCTGAATACGGAGGAAGTCTTCGCCGTCCCCGGCGGGGGAGTCGTTCTGTGTGGGATCTGGAGGCCTCCCCCCGCTTTCCTGGGGTTCTCTGGGTCTGGATGTAGTGGGGGATCCCCACGCTCCCGGCTGCGGGGGCTCGCTGCGTCCCGGCCGCCCGCAAGGGCTGGGAGGAGGCCCCTCAGCCGCTCGGGGGCTCCGTCGCCGCCGCTACGAGCAGCCCGGCCCCGCGGTCCCGGACGCCGGCCTGGTCCGGGCTCTGCCTGCGGCTCGGGCTCGCGCTCCGCCCGGCGCTCCGGCCCCGGTCCCGGCGCCCGCCCGGGCTGCGCTCCATCGCGGCATCGCGGCTCCGCCCTCCGCCCCGCGCGCACCTGCCGGCCCGGCTCGCGGCTCCACCCTCCGCGCCGCGCGCCGCCGCCCCTTTGTCCGTCCCGCTCGGTGCGCGCCCTTGCGCACGCGCACTCGCCCGGCGCGCGCTCTCCCTCCCGCCGCGCCGACCCGCCGCGCGCCACGGGGCGCAGATTCTCCCCGCGCGGAGGGAGCAGCGCGCGGCGCCCCCACCCCGCTTTCCGGCCCCGCTGGGTCCTAGCGCCGAGGCTTCCTCTCTATCCTCCCACCCCGTCCTTTCTAGGTCAGAGCCCACGAGGGGGCTAGAACGAGGTTAGACAGGACTCGGGGGAGTCTGAGAGGGTCACCTGGTCTATCCTCCTGGCCCTGCGGGACCAGATTGTCCCAGACTGTCCCAGTCTGTCCTTGTGGGGTGGAGCCTGTGTCTATTTCAAGGAGGGAGACATCAAAGCTCTGCAATAGGATATGCATTCATTTATATCCGTTCTTCTGTCTTCCATGCAACCACGCAGCCACCTATGCATCCATTCATGCATGCAGCTATCCATCTACTAGTATGCTTCCATCCATCCTATTTGAGCAAGACCTCGAGAACTAACAACCTACCCAGAGAAGGGGTCATAAACTGGGGCTTTGGGGGTCATGGCCAGCCCAGGCCGCCTTCTCCACCGATTGTAAAAGGCAGTGACCTTTTGGAATGCGCAGTGCTCACCAGGCAGAAGGGAGGGAAGGGGGTTCCAGGCAGAGGGAGCTCCATGTGCAAAGGCGTCCCCCAGGTGTGAAGGAACATTGTTCGGCCTGTAAGGTGGATGAGGACAGAGACGAGATAGGGACCGCTATTCTGTCTCTTTTTAGCCTCCTCCACGCAGCCCCAGCAACACTGCCTCCCTAAGGAGAAGTTCCCCCAAACCCCATACCTTCTCTATTTCTTCCAACTCTTTGCTCAGGGCTGAGTTATTTTATTTTATTTTTTGTTTGTTTTCACCCAGCATACTCTTCCCAACCACCCTGACTTTTTCTAGAAGTTTCAGAGCCAGGGGTTGCAAACTCAGGTACTTATAGGTCACATACCTTAGTGACGGGGGCCAGGGGTCAGGTGGTAGGGAGTGGTGGAGATGAGGCAAACTGGAGCATTGTGGGCCCTTCATGGATAGATAGCTTTTTCAACAGAAGCAGGGAATCCATATTCTAACAAAACATCTTCTAAATCTCCCAAAACTCAGAAATACTGAATGGACCAAATGAAACCTTCTTTTGGGCCAAATCTGGCTCATGGGCCATCAGTATGAAACCCCTGCTAGCGAGAACATTGTCTTAGTTCCTCACTCGCCTCCCTCCTGCCTCTACCTAGACTTTCCTTCTTTTTCTAGAATCCAACTCCTATGTGCCATCAGCTCTGTAACATACAAAGTGGATTGGGTTGCTCCTCTACTTAAAATTGCCAATGACTCCCAGTTACCTCTAGGGCAGTGGTCGGCAAACTCATTAGTCAACAGAGCCAAATATGAACAGTACAACAATTGAAATTTCTTTTGAGAGCCCAATTTTTTAAACTTAAACTTCTTCTAACACCACTTCTTCAGAATAGACTCGCCCAGGCCGTGGTATTTTGTGGAAGAGCCACACTCAAGGGGCCAAAGAGCCGCATGTGGCTTGTGAGCCGCAGTTTGCCGACCATGGCTCTAGGGCAAATGTCCTGGCGTTCAACCCCTTAGCCTATGACCCCTACTGAAGCTGCCTCTTCTCTGTTCAGCCTTGACCTCAGCCAGTGTGCCTAAAACCTCTCTTTCTCACACCTCTGCGCCTTATACACTTTGCTTCCTGTCTAGAATATTTTATTCCCCAAAACAGGGATCCTCCAAGACACCTCCTCTATATCTCCCTTTCCTCTCTCACCCCTCCCTGTCCCACCAGTGTTCCCAAGTTTCAAATTTCACCCTAATTTTGTTCTAATCCTCTTCATGTAAGGCCTTTTTTTTTTGCCTCAAACTAATGGAGAACTATGAGTCATTGGGCCAGCAGTAGAGGGAGGCTAGAGAAAGAGGAAGAGGGAAGGCATTTTTTTTTTCCCTTTCTTTCTTTTCTTTTTAAAAAAAATGTTTTCAGCCTGGCTCAGTGGTTGATCATTGACCTATGAACCAGGAGGTCATGGTTCGAATCCTGATCAGGGCATAAGTCGGGGTTGTGGGCTCAGCCCCCTGTGTGGGGTGTGCAGGAGGCAGCCGATCAGTGGTTCTCTCTTATCATTGATGTTTCTATCTCTCTCATTCTCCCTTCCTCTCTGAAATCAATCACAAAATATTTTTATTGATTTTTTTTTTTTTTAAAGAGAGAGGAAGGGAGAGATGGAAACATTGGTGAGAGAGAAACATCAATTGGCTGCCTCCTGCATGCCCCCTACTGGGGATCGAGCCCACATCCCGGGCTTGTGCCTTGACTGGGAATTGAATGGTGACCTCCTGGTTCGTAGATCAACGCTCAACCACTGAGTCACGCTGGCCCGGCTCCATTGATTTTTAGAGAGGGTGGAAGGGAGGAGAGAGAGAGAGAGAGAGAGAGAGAGAGAGAATGACAGAGAGAGGTGTTTCTGGCTTGTTGGCCTGCGTTATGAAGGTCTTGTTGTATAGGAAGGACCCTCCCCCACGGCCACCATCATGCCCAGGATGTTGCTGCTGGTGACCAGCCCCTAAGCGTCATCAGGGACCCTGGTGGCAAGGTGACTGAGCCGCTCAGAGCTGTTTGGGTGTGGAGAGCTGAAGATGATGATATTTTGGGCAAAGGTTACAGAAGAAGCTGCTAACAGGAGCTCCCCGGGCCCCAGGGAGCCCAGGTCTAGTCGTTGCTGAGAAGGAACCCAGGAGTCCCTCCAGAACCCGCGAGGGTCAGACCAGACAGCGAGACAGCGGGCAGCGCCGCCGGGCGCACAGCCGCTGGGGCGAGGGAGCTCTGCGTCTCCCCGTGCCTTTTTGGAGAGCTTATTCTGAAGTGAGAAACACAGTGTTCCAGCAAGAGTTCTGATGAGTTCCCACCTCTTATGTGGAAACACAAGCGTGACCCGGCCAGCAGGATGCCACTGATGCTGGCAAGTGCCCGCGCCCGCCCGCTGCGCAGGGAGGGGAGGCCTGCCCTGTGTGACAGCGCAGAGCTCTGAGTCGGACTTGCTGCTTTGAAGGGAATTCTGTTTCTTGCAGCTAAAAGCCTGCCAACTGACACAAGGAGAACGTCTCCTCAATAATGGGGTGCTGCCCTTGGGAACAAAATGCAGGAAATGGGCCTGGGGTGGGGCAGATAATGGGAATTCATCCTCCTCTGTCATTTCTTTTTTTTTTAATTAAAAACATCGGACACAATTATGATAAAATGTTTACATTGATTCTAGCTGTGGATCTGCACAGGTTTTCACTTTTCTGCATTTTCTTTCCAATAATTGAAGTGTTTTTATTTATTTTTTATTTTTAAAAAAAATATTTTTAGCCCTGACTGGTTTGGCTCAGTGGACGGAGCGTCGGCCTGCGGACTGAAGGGTCCCAGGTTCAATTCCAGTCAAGGGCATGTACCTTGGTTGCGGGCACAGCCCCAGTGGGGGGTGTGCAGGAGGCAGCTGACTAATGTCTCTCTCTCATCGATGTTTCTGACTCTCTATCCCTCTCCCTTCCTCTCTGTGAAAAATTAATAAAATATATTTTAAAAAATATTTTTATTGAGAGGAAGGGAGAGGGAGAGATAGAAACATCAGTGATGAGAGAGAATCATTGCTCAGCTGCCTCCTGCACACCCTACACTGGGGATCGAGCCCACAACAAGGCACGCACCCTACCTGGGAATTGAGTCGTCGTGACCTCCTGGTTCATAGGTTGATGCTCAACCACTGAGCCACGCCGGCTGGGCTGGAAGTGTTTTTAAATGGGATCTTGAAGAAAACCCCAAATAACGTTTCCATTGTGTGATTCTGTGTTCTAAAACCAGGTCCAAGAACCATCTAAAATGACCTCATTTCTGACTCGGAGAAGCGTGGGAGCGGGGAGTACATTTGAGCGCCTGGTCCCTTGGCACCCGTGCCCGTTGCTCTGGTGGCTCTGAATGCTGGTGCCCGTGGGACTGGATGTGGCTGTTTCTCTTGGAAGGTGTGGAGTGAGGACTGGATGGGTCTCCTCTCCTCTCCACTGTCTTTGGTTCCAGGAGCGGGAGCACCGTCTGGGACCCTCAGAACCCAGGCAGGGCTACTCGAGAGGGTCCAGTCCCAGCGCCCTCCTTGGGGAAGGGTCACCAAGCACCCCGGGGCCGTAGGCCTTTGGGAGGAAACGAGGCGGTCTGGTCCACCCCCTGGGGACTGGCTTTGAACATGTCCTAGTTTGGATTTCCCAGAAACAGACCCTGCACAAGCCGATTCAAGAGCAGACAGTTGACTTGGCAGGCGATCCCGGGGAGGCCAGTGGAGAAGAAAATGGGAAGGCAGTGACCAGGGGCGCATTATCAGGCAGGGTACCACTGCCAGCAACTGGCGGCGAACCCCTGGGGGCTCTCAGAGACCGTGTAGAACAGTGATGGGCAACCTTTTGAGCTTGGTGTGTCAAACTTCGCCAAAAAACTGAGCATAACTCCGATAGTGTATCACTTTGAGGAAAAACATTATTTCGCAAATGTTTCATCCTCAGGAGCAGCAAATGTTTCATCCTCGGCATGCGGCCGCCTCAGCGGCCGCGTCATCAGAAATGGCTACGCGTGTCAGTGCTGACACGCGTGTCATAGGTTCGCCATCACTGGTGTAGAACATGCATGGACACGCACAGCACATGTGTTACATCCCAGCTCCTGTCGGTCCTCGGTGGCAGCTGCTGGGGGAAGGCAGTGCTGTGGCTGTGGGCAGAGCAGACTGGAGCAGAGAAGGCCCTGGGGCCGGGGAGGTGGGGGTGGGGGGTGGAGAGAAGAGGATGCTGCCAAGTTGGAGTGGGGAGGGGGCAGGGAGCTGTGGGCGGGGAACAGACCACCAGTCTGCTACAGACGACCAGCCCTTAGACCAGGGCCCTGGGTCTGGCTTGATGCCCACCCGTTCCAAGTGGAGTAGAACTCTGCTATTCAGTATCAGATGCCCCCCATCTTTGAGCAACAGAACCCAGCGTTCCTTTGGGAACCCACATTCCTTGACATGCCCTTCTGTGCTCATTAGGGGTTCTGATGGAGGGGCTTACCTGGTGGGCTCGAGGGGCGGCTTGCAACTCAGCCCGCTGGCCATCCTGATGGTCTCTGAGGTGGAACTGTGCCCCACGCCAAGCCCATTGGGTGGGACTCCCTTCCCATCGCCCTGGCAGAGGGTGGGTGTCGGCCTGGAGCCGCTCCCCGGGGAGGCCCCCTGGCGGAGGAAGCCAGCACAGCAGACAGCGGAGCCAAGAGACGGAGGAGTCAGAACCTCCTGCCATCACCTGAGCCCCTGGGCCCAGCCAGGCCTGAAGGCGGGCTTTCAGGCGTGCAATCCCAGAGCCCGTTTCATGCTTTTGTCAGCTGGACTCGGGGCCCTGTCAATTGCAGCCCCGATGCTCTTTGCACCGAGTATAAATGTGGATTTCTAAAGGGCTCAAACATGCAGGGGTAAATGAAAGAGTCTCCTCTCTGTCCCCATCATCACTGTTGCCTCAGCATCCCAGTTTGTGCAAGGGGGTTCTCAGAGGGGGCTCAGCCTGCCCAGGAGTCCTTGAGTCCTTGGAGACCAGCTCCTTCCCCCTAAGGGTGGCTGTTCTTGGGGCCACGTGAGGAGCTGGGGGGCTCATAGCTGAGCGTGCGGAGTGGGTGCCTGGGCGGCCACATGGGGCCCCTTTCCTGCTGAGCTTTGGGAACCTCTGGGCTCCGGCCGAGGCATCCATGCAGTCCTTCATTCACACGTGTTAGTGGGCACCTACCAGGTGAGGACTGTGAGATGGAAGGGTGGGCTAAGTGGACCATCCTCGCCTTCCGGAGTTTCCACTCTTGTGGGGGAGACACTACACTGATCACCCCAAAACATGTGCAATGGTGAGATAAAGAGGCAAAGGGCCGTCCCAGTGTTCAGGGCCCCATTTGCCTCTTCCCACTCCCTTGCTGATTGGCCATCTCCCCCCGGAGCCTGCCCAGCCGCTCAGATGCTCTTCCTCCTTCAGGATCGTGTCCTCCTCAACTCCAGCTCCAGGAAGCCTCGCCTGGTGTCCGACCTGCGTCCCGCCTGCTGCCAGCACAGCCCACTTGCTTTGCTTTGTTTGGGTTCTAGGGCAGGTCAAGGGCAGCTGAGCTCCTCCCACAAAAGCTTTTTTTAATTTTAAATTTGTATTGATTTTGGAGAGGAGAGGAGAGGAGAGGAGAGGAGAGGAGAGGAGAGGAGAGGAGAGGAGAGGAGAGGAGAGGGAGAGAGCTGGAAACATCAATGATGACAGAGAATCATTGATCGGCTGCCTCCTGCACACTCCCCACTGAGGATCGAGCCCACAACCTGGCCATGTGCCCTGACTGGGAATTGAACCATGACCTCCCGGTTCATAGGTCGATGCTCAACCATTAAGCCACCCTGGCCGGGCCCAAATGCTCTTCATGCCATCTCCCTGCTCAGGATTGAGTCTCTAGACATTTATTAGGCATCTAGAGTAAGCCAGGCACTCCCACAAGGCGAGGCCTTCCCCCAGGTGGAGAAACTGAGGCACAGAGTATAGAGGTTCTGGAGAGGGAACGGGACACACTGGTATGCGCCCTTCTTGCTATTCATCCCTCTACCCTCGCTCAGGCCGGGGGTCCCTCCCAGTCAGCATCCCAAGTGCAGGTCCCAGGCCTTGTCCACTCCTGGCATCCCAGATCCTGCCTGGGGGTCCCCCTGACGCCTAGGAACAGCCCCCTCTGGCTTTCCCCTCCATCCTCCAGCCCCTCACCCTCAGGACCTCTGTTCACCCCAACCCACTTCTGTAACAGCACAGATCTGTGCCAGGCCGGGCTCCGAGCATTTTACGCATGTCAACTCATTTTTTAAAATTTTTAAATCTTTATTGTTGAAAGTATTACATATATCCCCTTCTCCCCCTCCTCTCCATTGACCCCTTCTAGTCTGCCCCCTATCAACTCATTTAAACCTCACAATAACACTGAAGTGGTATGTATGGTCAGTATGTATCTAAGACAGAATGAAGCGTTCGCTGAGGTTCACACACTAGCTGGGACTCGAACCCAGGCAGGCTCCAGGCCCCTAACCCCCTGCTGCTCAGCCCATCCATCCACGCCAGCCTCACCTCCGCCTCACATCCGATTTCATTTTATACATTCCATCCCTCTCCCCACCCACCTCCCTGTTCACACTCCAGCCTCTGGGCTGCCCGGGCGGGGCACTGTCTGGTGCGCTGGGCCTAAGGGAGGGACACAGGTGGAGGCCTCATCCGCGCCCCGTGCCCTGCCTGCCGGAGGCGGAGGCGAGACGTGGCTGAGCCAGGGGCCTGGAGGAGGTGGGCAGGGTAGGAGCAGGAGGGGGCTGGGTGGAGCCGGCCTGTAAGCCCTAATTAAGTCAGTTAATTAGGTGGGGAGGAGAAGCCTGTGGGAGTAAACGAGCTTGGCTAATTAAGTGGATCCTGGAGAATTGTTCAAATTCTAGGCTGGGAGAGATGGGGGCTTAGGTGGGATGGACGGGGGGGGGGGGGGGGGGGGCAGGGGGGACGAGATGCCCGGTGCCTCCCGGTGTCATCGAGGTCTGCAGACACCACTGGGGTCGCAGGCCACTGAGGAGGCCACTCCCAGGACCTGTGGGAACCACCAGGGACTGCAGCCACCGAGGTCTGGTCTGAAGTTACCTCCTCAGGGCCATGTACGCTGCTGACACCTGGGCCTGAAGTCACCATCAGGCCTGGTCTCCTGTCGCCCATCCCTCAAGGCTTAAAGCTAGTCCCTCTTTGGACATTTCAGGGGGCAGGCATCGGGCCCTGACCCAGGACCCTTCAGAGGACCCATGACCACCACCTACACGTCGACCCATGATTTCGTTGGCAAAGCACGTGCTCACCCGCTGTCTCTGCCAGAGGGAGACGTGTGGGGCACGGACCCCGCTGACGGATGAGACCCCTGAGGCCAGGGAGGAAGGGGCGTGCCTTCCTCATCCTCAGCCCCTGCTCATAAGCAGGCCCCGGAAACGCCCGGGGACGGGGAACGTTCTCTTCCCGGCCTGGGCCGGTCACCGGGGAGAGGGAGACGGCAGCCGTCTCAGGAGCGAGGGCGTTCTCTCCGTGGGCCCGTTTCTCTCTAATTGCAGGGCCCTGGGTTACAGCAGCAGCTCCCAGGCATGAAGCACTTAGCATGTGAGGTGTGCGCACCTGACACCAGGGCCGGTACACACAGAAAGGGAAGGGGGAGGGTCCCTTTCAGAAAGCAGGAAAACGCTTTTTCTCTCTGCCCAGGTCTCTCTCTCAGGCTGTCATGGTGTTTCTTTACATTTTTTTAAAAAAATATATTTTTATTGATTTCAGAGAGGAAGGGAGAGGGAAAGATAGAAACATCAATGATGAGAATCATTGATCGGCTGCCTCCTGCGCCCCCCACTGGGGATCGAGCCCGCAACCCAGGCATGTGCCCTTGACCGGAATTGAACCCGGGATCCTTCAGTCTGCAGGCTGACGCTCTCTCCACTGAGCCAAACCAGCGAGGGCTCTTTAAATTCTTTAAAATTGATTTTAGAGAGAGGAAGGGAGAGAGAAAGAGAAACATTGATTGGCTGCCTCCTGCATGCACCCCAGCCAGGGATTGAACCCACAACCTGGGTATGTGCCAGACAGGAAATCAAACCCGTCACCCTTTGGTGTACCAACCGACGCTCCGAGCAACTGAGCCACACCGGCCAGGGCTGTCATGGGGTTTCTTATTTGCTTTTTAATGTCCTGCTCCCGTGGGCACAGGGATAAATGTGGGACCAGAGCAGGTCCTCGCAGGAGCCCCAGGCCACCTATTACACACCTGACACTGATCTTCACCCCCAGGTCCCTGCCAGACAAAGGACAGTGCAGTGACTGGGTGGGGGCAAGGAGGGGGTGCCGAGAGCCCCCCAGGACATGGGAGGGCGGCATGCTCCTGGGCACGCTACACTGTCCCATCAGACCTCACTTACAAACCCAAAAATGAAAGGATCGGCACAGCAAGATGCCAACCACAGAGCACCAAGCCCCAAGTCTTGTGCCACTGCACCGCCACCCCGTGTGACACGCAGGCTCTGACTCAGGGCCCAGCCCTGCAGCTCGGCATCCTCGGCACTGTTATTGCCGCCATTTTACATGTTCATGCATGCATGCATTCATTCATTCATTCAATTACCAGATATTTATCGCGTGTCTCCTGTGTGCTGGGCACTGTTTCCGATAAACAAAATAGAAGACTCCTACCCTCATCCATTCTAGTGAGGGAAGAAAACAGCAAACAGGGAATGGACTTAAACGATTATGCTTCAAGGGATGTGTGAGGGAGATGAAGCCAGGAGGGACAGAGCGCCCAGGGAGGTCCTCGCAGAGGCTACCTTTGAGCAGAAGCTCGCGGAGGTGAGAGCGGGGCGGGCCGTGTGCTGTGGGGTGGGGCCAGGTGCAGTAAACCAGCCAGAGGGAGCGGCAGTGCAAAGGCCCCCCCCCCCCCCCCCCCGCCGCGGCCAGAGTGCCCTTGGAATTCGCTTCACCATCCCCAGGTGGCTGAGTCCTATGGGGTCGCCGAGGGCAACTGCAGCCTGGCAACTGCCAAGGCCAGGGACCACCCGGGCTGGGGCCGTGGGTGACCTGGAAGGCACTAGCTGCAGAGGGGCGGGCAGAGTTCAGCGAGGAGAGTGGGGCTGGAGCGTCTCCCCACGCACACATTGTCCCGTTTTGGGCTCATGGGGAGAGCCCAGGCCCAAGTCTTGGCCTTTGCAGGCGGGAGCATGGGAGGAGATGGAGGCGAGGGGGATAGTCTATTCAGGGCCAGCCTGAGCCTGGGCTGTGACCTGAGTGAGGTGGGAGGCGTGTGTTAGGTCTCAGTAGGCTTCCTCTGGCTGCTGTGGGAAGACAGACTGTGGGGGGAAGAGTGGAAGTGAGAGGGTTCTGCACCCAGCCAGGTGGGAGAAGACAGCTACTCGCAGGAGGTGCAGGGGAGGCAAGGAGTGGCAGGATCTGCTGACGGACTGGACAGTGGGGAGGTGTGTTGTGTGTACGCATGTGCAATTTGCCCTGGGCAGCTGGACCATGAAGTTTTATGAACAGCTGAGGACCCTGAGCAGCTCTCTGGTCTCCAGGATTCTTTGTCCCTGAGGGTCTGCTGTCATTTCTGGGGTACCCCACCCCTCCATCTCTGCACTTCTGCCTGCCGGCGGCCAGTGCTGCAAGGCTGCCGTGTGGACATGTTTGCACGAACCCTCTCAGGCACAGTTCCTACAGTTCTCCCTGCACAGGTTGCCACTGAGATCCTCGCAGGGACCGTGCTGACTGGAGAGCCCCGCCCACCTGAATGGCGGCTTTCCCTCCCCTGTGGCCCACTGCTGTCATGTGGGAACGTGGCCTCGGATGCTCAGAGCTTCCAATTTTTCAAGAGAAGTTAGAAATCCGGATCTTAGGATGTCACATCCTGATTTTTTAAATACTGGCAAATCATTTTTAAAAAGTCTGAGCTGGCTAGACCCTCGCGAGAGCAAGGGCAGAACAGAGGCTGCTGGGGTGGGCAGAGGCCCACAACCTCGGGGGGGGGGGTGGGGGGGGGAGGCCTCTGCACACCTGAGGACGAAGACACCACTGGTCTGCCAGGAGGGGGCAAGGGGCAGCTGGGAGAATGGCTGGGAAGATGCACCCCTTCTAAGCCCCGTGGGCCCAGGCAGTGCCCATGGGTCACACGGTTACCAGGCGAGGGCAGGTGCTGGTCCGGGAGCCGGAAGGGTGAGACCAAGGCCAGGATGAGCCACCGGTGAGGTTTACAAGACAAGAGCAACAGCAAGACTGAGCAGGAAGCCGAGGCACGGAGGACCACCCCCTTACCTCTCACCCCCCGCTCCCCAGCCTTTGCTGTCCCCTAACCAAGAAAGTTGGCCTCCATTTCTGGCTCTGATCTGGCCTGGGCAGGGCTGGGCTGAGGGGCTGCAGGAGAAGCAGAGAGAGATGGAGGCGGTGGCAAAGCCTCCTCCAGCACCAGGACGCTCAGCCATCCCCAGTGTGGCCTGTGCCTCACCCATCCTCCCACCAGCCTCAGCAAGTTCGGAGCTACCCTGGGCCCCTTTGACCGCTGGTGAAGCTGGGTCACAGAACGGTCGGGTAACCTGGCCAAGGTCACAGGGCTCTGGAAATAGTGGGACCTGGAGTTAAACCCAGGGTGTGTGGCTGCAAAATCTGAACTTGGAACAGAAGCTGTCAGAAAAAGAGGCCTGAACCATACCACCGGCTGCCTGCTGGGGCCAGTCCCGCATGTGTGCGCGCAGCACTCCCTCTAGTGGCCGCTCCGCCGCAGTGCAGGACGGACGATGGGCCCGCTAGGCTCTGGGTTCTTTCTTTTTTATTTTTTAGCCCTGGGTTCTGTCTTCTGTCTCTGTCTCTTTGTTTCTGACTCTGTCTTTCTGTCTCTTTCACCCTGTTCACTCCTTGATTCAATAGGGGAAGACCACAACCTCCCCATCAGCTCATCTCCAACCTGGACATACGCCCCTTACCAGCTGCTCCGCAAGACCACTCTCTCTGGTCAGCCACCCTCTCCCATGCCAGCCCCTGTACCTTCTTGTTGCTCCCCTGTCCGTCTCTTTCTCTCGGTCAGAGCACAGTTCTCTGTCTTCAACCGTGTTTCTCAAACTCTGCTTCGTGTTATAAATGTAGCTTAAAAAATCCTGATGCCCAGGCCACACCCAGAGCAAATAGATTTGTCTCATCTCACTGTCCTTAGCTATTTAGGGGACAGACCTCGGCGGGGAGGACGAAGCTGGTCTCAGGCAGCCTACAGCAGGCCTCTCGGCTCCCTGACCGCTGCTCCCAGCTCACACCCTGACAGAATTACCTCACCCTCACCCCCGGGGTCTCTATTTTTGTCCCCCTCTATATCCCTGTTCATCCTCTTCTTTTTCCTTTTTTAAATATATCTTTATTGATTTCAGAGAGGAAGAGAAAGGGAGAGAGAGAGAAACATCAATGATGAGAGAGAATCATTGATCGGCTGCCTCCTGCACGTCCCCTACTGGGGATCGAGCCAGCAACCCGGGCATGTGCCCTTGACTGGAATGGAATCTGGGACCCTTCAGTCCCCAGGCCGACGCTCTATCCACTGAGCCAAACCGGCCAGGGTCCTGTTCCTCCTCTGCATCACTTGCTCTGGTACCCACATGCAATAGCTCTTTGACCTCATGGATGGTCAAAGCCCAATCCACTGCCCCCATCACTTTCTTACTGCTCACCAGCGCCTTCTGCCACTACCGTCCACCTCAAGCCGCTCGGGCTCTGCCCACCATCACCCCAGCTGCTCCCTGGAAACCCCTCCTGCCTGGCAAACCACCCACCACCCTGCTCGCTGCTTACACCGAGCAAGCCAACACCGCTCGGAGCGCCCCCACCAGGCTGTCCCCTCCGATTCACGGTCTGAGGGGCACTCACTGCGCCCACAGCCCTGGATGCCAGCAGCTGCTTTCCCACTCTCTGGCCGTGCTCCTCACTTTAATTTGCCTGTGAATCTCCTAGGGATCCTGGGGAGGCCGAGCTTCTGCTCACCTACCCGGCCCGCAGCTGGTGCCTGTGCTGCGGTTCCTGCACCCCACTCTGCGTGGCGAGGTGTTGGGGCTCCCTTTCCCACCTTCCCTCTCCCCGCACACCGTGGCTCCCCCTGGCTGAGGAAGCCTGGATCAGCTGCAGTCCCATGGCCTCCGGCATCAAAGCACAGACCCACCGAGCTCCTCCTGAGGCCAGCCCCCCCAGCAAATGCAGGGACATCGTTTCTTCAGGACTCCCCTCGCTCCCCACGCACCGCCCTCCTTCTCTCCCAGGACCACACCCACCGCACCGGGGCGCTGGCTGCAGGCTGGGCACCTCCACCGCCGCCTTAGGGGCCCCCCGCCCCCCGCAGAGCAAAGCTTCCAGAGGGAGTTGCCTTCCGCCTCTGCCCTGCCACCTCCCAGATTGTCATCTCCTTTTGTAAATGTGGTTTTAATATTTATTTGAGTGAAACGTGCCCATAGCTTAGGATCGAGAAACACGGGCAGCCCCCACTCCCATTTCCCACTGCTTCAAGACAGTCATTTTAACTCTGAGTAATGTTTGCCTCTGTGTTTCCTACACGGCGTGTTTACATTGCTTCGTTCCAGTTTAGGCTTCACCTATCAATGTCCCCCCCCTTCTTCTTCTTCTTCTTTTTTTTTTAAAAGATATTTTTATTGATTTCAGAGAAGAAGGGAGAGGGAGAGAGAGAGAAACATCAATGACGAGAGAGAATCACTGATTGGCTGCTTCCTGCATGCCAGTTACTGTGGATCAAGCCCACATCCCAGGCATGTGCCCTTGACCAGAACCAAACCCGGGACTCTTCAGTCCGCAGGCTGACCTCTATCCACTGAGCCAAACCGGCTAGCCTCCCCCCCGCCCCTCTCCCCTCACACACACACTTCTTATTTCCCACCCTCCCATTACAGCTGCCTCAGAATATTGGTAAGGCTGGTAGTGCTTACACCTTGTGGAGACATTATTCACAGCCTTACGTGAAATACTATGATTTCTTTTCTTGTCTCCCTTTCCATAATGGACTCTATTTTTAGAGCGTTTTTAGGTTTACAGAACAACTGAGCAGAAAGTGCATCTACAGCCAGTCTCCCGGTTTCCTATGAAGAACATGTTGCCTCAGCGTGACAGATACACTTGTTACAACTGGCAAACCAATACGGAGGCACTGGAATGAACTGAAGCCCATAGGTACACAGGGCTCGCTCTGAGTGTAAAAGTTATGGGTTTTGACAGATGCAAAGTGTCATGGACCTGCCATTACAGGATCATAAAGAATAGTTTCACAGCTCCCAAAATCCCCGGTGCTCCCCCTCTCCCTCCCTTTCTCCCTCCCTTCCTATAAGCCGTTGGCCACCACGGATCTGACTGTCTCTACAGCTTTGGCTTTTTCAGAATTTACGTGTTGGAATCTAGAGCCTTTTCAGATTGGCTTCTTTCACTCAGCAATACCCATGTAAGGTTCTGTCATGTCTTTTTGTGGCTTAACAGCTCATTTCTTTTTTTTGTTTTTGTTCGTTTGTTATAAATACATGTGTTTGGTGAGTGAGGGTGACAGAGGGTGGAGACGCAGGGTACAAGCTGGGATAGGCTCGGGGGCTGAACAACACAGGGTTCAGACAGTCTGGCCAGCAGGGCAGCCGGGCAGCACTCTGGGGCCTGTCACGCTTGGCTGCTGGGGTGCCGGCAGGGGTCCTGTCCAGGGCAACCCGGCCCGAGGCCCTGGGCGGGGTGGTCAGCGGCATCTGGGCTCAGCTCACATCACTGAGGGCCTCGCAGGACGAAGGCCGCCGGGTGCACGTCAGAGTGGCAGTATGTGAGCTGCCTCTGTCCCACCTGCTTCTGCCTGGGCTCCTGCACCCGCACCTGCGCTTGGTGCGTGGGTTTCTGCTGCTCAGCGTGAGGCCGACCTGGCCACGGGGAAGAGCGGCCTGCAGAGGGGCTGCATGTCCGTGATGGGGCCCAGGTGCAGCCACTGCACCCCACCCCCACCCCACCCCCGCCACAGAGGACCCCGTCCTCCTGAGCTGGTGATAGGGCTCCTTGAAGAGGCTCTCGGCTGGGCCCATGGGGTCCGAGGAGTCGGTGATGAGGGGGGAGTCGGTGATGATAACATTGAAGGCGCCTGGTTCTGTTTATGAACTCAAAACCTTCGCCCACGTGGAGGGTCAGCTTTGAGCCGGAGTAGCCAATGGCGTGCCGGGCAGGAACTCCTTAGGGACTTGAGTGACAGCCTCGTCAATCTCGCTCTGGATGCCGGACTCCACAGAGGAATGCTTCACCCCCTCCCGCAGGGCACCCCGGCCGCACCCGCATGCCCAGCACCTTGCGCACTGGGGTGGCTGCAGGGCGGCAGGCTGGCTGTCATCTCCGGGTGGGGGGACTCGCCCCTTTCCGTGCACTGGGTGACCCGGTCCAACACGTGCACGCGGCCTTAGCTCCTACTGCAAAGGCAAGGACATCCTGGTACCGCAAGCGCAGGGACAGGGCCCGGCCACAGGCCGCACATCGGGGAACCAGCCCTCGCAGGTGGCGGCGGGGCCGGAAGAGGTGGGGCCGTGGGGACCCGGCTCCTTGAGGAGCTGGCGGGGGCGTGGCGTGGACTGTAGGCCGCCTGGAGCCACAGCACAACGCGACCAGCTCCGCCTGCCGCCCACGCCGCAACCGCGCTCATTTCTTTTTATTCTATTATATGGATGTACCATAGGTTTTTAAAAAATATATTTTATTGATTTTTTACAGAGAGGAAGGGAGAGGGATAGAGTTAGAAACATCAATCAGCTGCCTCCTGCACACCTCCTACTGGGGATGTACCCGCAACCAAGGTACATGCCCTTGACCGGAATCGAACCTGGGACCCTTCAGTCCGCAGGCTGATGCTCTATCCACTGAGCCAGACCGGTCAGGGCTTTTTTTTTTTTTTTTTTTTTTTTTTTTTTTTTTTTTTTTTTTTTTTTTTTTATCCATTCACCTATTAAAGGACATATTGATTGCCCCCAAGTTTTTGGCAGTTATGAATAAAACTGCTATAAATATCCATGGGCAGGTTTTTGTGTGGACATGTTTTCAGCTCCTTTGGGGTAATACCGAGGAGTGCTGTTTCTGGATCGTATGGACAGACAGGCTCGGCTCTGTGAGACGCTGTCTTCCGCAGCTGACTGTACTGTGTGTCACCCACCAGCTGTGACGGACAGTTCCTGCTGCTCCACAGCCTCGCCAGCATCCTCGCCAGCGTCTGGTGTGCCAGGGGTTTTAGCCACCCTAATGGGTGTGTAGTGGTATCTCATTGTTGTGTTAATTTGCTTTTCTCTAATGACATACGATGTTGAGCATTTTAAAATGCTTGTTCGACATTTGTATATCATCTTTGGTGAAGTGTCTGTTCAGATCTTTTGTCCATTTTTTAACTGGGTTGTTCATTTGCTTATTGTTGAGTTTTAAGAGGTGTTTGTTTGTTTTTTGTATACTTTGGATAACAGTCAATTATCAGGTAAACAGTTTTTTTTTTTTATCAGATCAGATGTTTTTTGTAAATATTTTTCTCCCATTCTATTATGGCCTGTCTTCTCATTCTCTCTCTCTCTCTCTCTCTCTCTCTCTCTCTCTCTCTCTCTGTGTGTGTGTGTGTGTTTTTCCCCCATTGGTTTTTAAAGAGAGTGGAAGGGAGAGGGAGAGACAGAGAGAGACACCAATGTGAGAGAGACACATCAGTTGGTTGCCTCCCTCATGCCCCCCACCAAGGCTGGGCGCCTGCAACCGAGGTACGTGCCCTTGATCAGAATCGAACCCGGGACCCTTCAGTCCCCAGGAAGAGGCTCTATCCACTGAGCCAAACCGGCTGGGGTGTCTTCTCATTCTCTTAAGCATGTCCTTTGCAGAGCAGCAGTTTTAAATTTAAATTTGTTTCCTTTTTCTAAACAAATGTTTTGTTTTCTTGGGTTTAATAACCTTGTAAAGGGGAGGGCTTGTTTTTCCATGTGTTTATGGCTCATTCAACCCACATTCTCTCCAAGTTGTATATAAATCTCTCGAAAGGTCAAATACATTAGGTATTCTATCAATTTCATCTCCTTGAGGAAGTCTTTTCTAGAACCTTCTGACTTATCCCAGTGTGAACTGCCGGCCTCCAGGTCTGGTGCCCAGAACAGGTGCTGCTCTGGGATCCCTTCACCATCACCGTCACTTCTCTCTTGTGTTGGCTCCCCCGCTTCTTGTTTGTTTGTTTTTTCCTTTGTTTTCAGTGGAGCCATTCTCCAGTAGCTTTCTTAAGGAAGAGGTAAAATTTTTGAGCCCACGTAAACCTGAGAAGACCTTTTTCCTACCCTTGATTGATTCATGGGTTAGCCCAGTGTATAATTCTAGGCTGAAATGAATTGTCTTTTATACTTTGTAATACAGCTCCTGGATGTTCTGGTTTCTAAGACTGTGGTTGAGAAGTCTGATGAAATTTTGATTCTTGATCCTTTGTAGAATCTCATGGATGTTCTTCTTGTTCTGACATTCACTGGCGACTGGCCTTGGGGTGGGTCTACTGACAGGTAGCGGGCCCTTTCAGTCTGAAAATTTAGGTTCGTTCTGATAAATGCCTGAAATGCTTTGTTGTCTATTTGCTCTCCGCGGTTTTCTCTGTTCTCCTTCTGGAACTCCTTTGCTGCGGTGTTAGATTCCTGTACTGGTCTCCTAACTTTCTTACTCTTTCTTTCCTACTCCCACAGCGTGGCAGCCATGAAGCCCCACTCGGTTCTCCTTTCAAGATAGAACTTTGTCCCTCAGCTGTGAGGAGTGTGGTTGACCGACAGCTTTTGAGATCCACTACAGCCTGGCAACCAAGACCAAGGTCTTCCCAGGCAGTGCCAGCCAATGACTGAGCACAGTGGGGGCACTAGGGCCTGGCCATTTCTGCCCAATGTGGGGCTCCTCCAATGGACAGTCTTTGCTCTGGAGACCCCACTGGGTTGGCCAAGACTTTGTTGTGTTTTTTTTTAAGACTTTGTTGATCTTCATCAAAGTCAGGCTCTCCCTACCCAAGTCTGTTTCCCTCCTTTGTTTGTTCCACAGGTGTCAGATGGTCTGAAGATTCTCCCTGCCAATCCTGTTTCCTCCTCTTTTATTTTCACAGGCATCGCCCTCCCACCTCAGGACTCCTAGTGTCATCTCAGCATCTGTTTTCTAGAGGATCCAAACTGACACATCTTTAATTTTTTGCTCTACTTTATGGAAAATTTCCTCAACTTTATCCTCTAACTCAGGGTCAGCAAATTTTTTCCTTAAAGGGCTGAATGGTAAATATTTTAGTCCTTGCAGGTCATGTGGTCTCTGTCACAACTATTCAACTCTACCAGTGTGAAAGCAGCCATAGACAGGACATAAACAAATGGGTGTAGAGAACCAAGATGGTGGCATAGGTAAATGCTGGAACTTTCTGCCTCCCACAACCACATCAAAATTACAACTAAAATACAGAACAATCATTATTATCATTATTCAGAACTGCCTAATATCTGGCTGAATGGAAGTCCTACAACTAGAGAAGTAAAGAAAGTACATCGAGACTGGTAGGAAAGGTGGAGCGTGGAAGGGGCTGGGCCTATACCAACATATGGCATGTTTTTCAATCGGGAAGAATATCCCCACTGCAGAGGCCTCCCGTGAGAACCAAGGGGTCCCAGCCCCACTCCATACTCCCCGCCAAGTGTTCCAGATCTGGGAAGGGACGTCCCATAACCTCAGGCTGTAAAAACCAGCAGGGATTGTGGCTGAGCGACACAGAGGCTGCTGGAGAGCCAGGCAGTTCCTTTGAAAAGGGCTGGTACCCAGATTTACTTGGACTCAGTCCCTCTGGGCTCCAATGCTGGGACAGTGGCTCGGGGGTGGGGTGGGACATACGGGGAGGAACTAGATTGTCTGGCATCAGAGCAAGAACTCAGGGGCAGCTTTCTTCCAGACAGGGGTGCTCATGGTTACTATGCTGACACCTTTCACGTTGCAGAGCTGACTGGCAGCCATATCTGAGTCTTCATCAGCATGGTTCACTCTGTTCATTCCACCTTGGTGATTCCCTGAGACCCCAGCCCACCCAATTTGCAGCCCCCCCAAAGTTGTTTGCAGTGGCTTTTCCATATGAATGGCCTGTCCTGGCTCAGGCTTCAGACATTTTTAAAACCTCTCAAACAAGCAGCAGTTGGGATCAGTGTGCTCTATATATATCAGTAAAAATAAGGGGCCCAAGACCCAGCACTAGCACCAACCTGCCTTGCTTCACAGCTTGGCCTGGCCTGGCTACTTCCAAGCCTAATACAAGAGCAGCTATCTACAGATTGCTCTGTAGCTGCTGCCGGGTGATCCCAGGCAATGGCTAACTTTGCACCACCCAGGAGGCTCCAGAGCCAGTGCACCGGTGAACAGCTTCAGACCATACCAGATTACAACTCTACACATCCACAAGCGACACACTAAAGGACAGACTAAGTGAGCACCAAAACCCCACCGAAGCAAGTCCTGTTCCATAGGGGCGTCTCCTGCACAGCAACTCCCCCACTGTAGTCACAGCTGGTCCTCACAGCCAATTGGCCTGGAGGTCAATTCCTCTCAGTTACACCAACAGCAATCAAGACTCAAATACAACAAAACTGTGCACACAGCCCACACGGGGGTGCACCTAGAAGGATATCTCCACTGCAGAGGTCTCCTCAGGTGCCCACCTCAGGAGACAGGAGGGGGATGAGCCACTGGGCCTTATAGGGCACCTATTACACAAGACCACTCTACCAATTCCAGGAGACATACAGCTCTACCTAATGTATAGAAAGAAATACAGGGAAGCAGCCAAAATGTGGAGACAAAGAAACATGTCACAAATGAAAGGAAAGGAAGAAAGAAAACTATTGGATACAGAGCTCAAAACAATGGTTATAGGGCTGCTTAAGGATCTTAATGAGAGCTTCAAGGGACTTAGTGAAACTTTCAAGATCTTAGTAAGAATTTAAAAGACATGAAAAAGGTCCAGTCAGAAATGAAGGATACACTAATTGAAATGAAGAATAATTTACAGGGAATAAACAGTAGAGTAGAGAATGCTGAGAATCAAATTAACGACTTGGAACACAAGGAAGCAAAAAAATACCCAATTAAAAAAACACAAACACAAAAAACACCTAATCAGAAGAGCAAAAAGAATAAAAAAAATATGAAGATAGTGTAAGGAGCCTCTGGGACAACTTCAAGCATACCAACATTCACATTATGGGGGTGCCAGAAGGAGAAGAGAGAGAGCAAGCTTCAAAACTATTTGAAGAAATAATGTCAGAAAACTTCTCCTACCTGGTGAAAGAAAGAGACAAGTCCAGGAAGCACAGGGAGTCCCAAACAAAAGGAACCCAAAGAGGCCCACACCAAGACACATCATAATTAAAATTCCAAAGGTTAAAGTTAAAATTAAAAGCAGCCAGAGAAAAGCAGTTATTACCTATAAGGGAGTGCCCATAGGACTGTCAGCTGATTTCTCAACAGAAGCTTTGCAGGTCAGAGGGAGTGGCAAGAAATATTCAAAGTGATGAATAGTAAGGACATACAATCAAGATTACTCTATCCAGCAAAGCTATCATTTAGAATAGAAGGTCAGATAAACAGCTTCACAGACAAGAAAAAGCTAAAGGAGTTAATCACCACCAAACCAGTATTACATGAAATGTTGAAGGGTATTCTTTAAGAAGAGGGATGAAGAAGAAGAAGAAGAAGAAGAAGAAGAAGAAGAAGAAGAAGAAGAAGAAGAAGAAGAAGAAGAAGAAGAAGAAGAAATATATGAACAATGAAATGGCAATAAATACATATCTATCAACAATTGAATCTAAAAATCAAAACAATTGAGCAAGGAATCTAATAACAAAATAAACTGATGAATAAAATAGAACCAGAGGCATGGAAACATGGAACAGACTGACGAATCTCAGAGATGGGGTGGGACAGGAAGAGATTAACCAAAGATCTTATATGCATACTAGAGGCCCGGTGCACGAAATTCGTGCACGGGGGTGGGGTAAAGGTTGTGGGTGTCCCTCAGCCCAGCCTGCACCCTCTCCAATATGGGACACCTCGAGGGATGTCCGACTGCCCTACCAGGATCGGGCCTAAACGGGCAGTCGGACATCCCTCTCACAATCCAGGACTGCTGGCTCCCAACTGCTCGCCTGCCTGCTTTCCTGATTGCCCCTAACCACTCCCTTGATAGTCTGATTGATGCCTAACTGCTCCCCTGCCAGCCTGATTGCCCCAAACTGCCCTCCCGTACAGGCCTGGTCACCCCTAACTGCCCTCCTCTGCAGGCCTGGCCCTGCCCCAACTGCCCTCCCCTGAAAGCCTGGTCCCCCCCAACTTCCCTTCCCTGTAGGCCTAGTCGCCCCCAACTTCCCTCCTCTGCCAGCCTGGTCACCCCTAACTGTCTTCCCTTGCAGGCCTGGTCCCTCCCAACTGCCCTCCCCTGCTGGCCTGATCGCCCACAACTGCCCTCCCTTGCAGACCTGGTCCCTCCCAACTGCCCTTGCCTGCTGGCCATCTTGTGGTGGCCATCTTGTGTCCACATGGGGGCAGGATCTTTGACCACATGGGGGTAGCCTTCTTGTGAGTTGGAGTGATGGTCAATTTACGTATTACTCTTTTATTAGATAGGATAGAGGCCTGGTGCACGGGTGGGGGCCAGCTGGTTTGCCCTGAAGGGTGTCCTGGATCAGGGTGGGGGTTCCCTTGGGGCATGGGGCGGCCTGGGCGAGGGGCCTGTGCTGGTTTGCAGGCCGGCCACACCCTCGGCAACCCAAGCTGAGGCCCTGGGATCTGGGATTTATTTATCTTCTATAATTGAAACTTTGTAGCCTTGAGTGGAGGCCTAGGCCGGCCAGGGTGTGGGGAAAGCTTGGCTTCCTCCACCGCCGGGGGCAACTCAAGCCTCCTGCTCTCTCCAGCTCCGTGGCTGCCGCCATTTTTGTTGGGATTTATTTATCTTCTATAATTGAAACTTTGTAGCCTTGAGTGGATGCCTGCGCCCGCCAGGGTGTGTGGAAAGCTTGGCTTCCTCCATTGCTGGGGAAACCCAAGCCTCCTGCTCGCTCCGTGGTGGCAGCCATCTTGGTTGGGTTAATTTGCATACTCACTCCTGATTGGCTGGTGGGTGTAGCAGAGTGATGGTTAATTTGCATATTACTCTTTTATTAGATAGGCTATGCATTACCTACGGACACAGACAATCGGGTGGTGAAGGCCTGGGGAAGGGTAGGAACCAGGTAGAGGGGGCAATGGAGGGATAAAAAGGAGACATTGTAATATTCTCAACAATAAAGATTAAAAAAACCCACACCAAATGGGTGTAGCTGTGTTCCAATAAAACTATTTAAAAAGCCGGTGGAGCTGGATTTGGCCTGCAGGCTGTAGTTTGCTGACTTATTTTATTTTATTATTTTAAAGAATAGTTTATTGATTTTTAGAGAGAGGAAGGGAATGGGAGAGAGAGGGAGAGAGAGAAACATCAATGGGCCCACAACCGGGGCATTCTGCCTGCCACAGTATGAATCAGAAACATGTTATAATTTGCTATATACAGGGAATCCGGCAACCTCCTGGTGCAGGGGACGATGCCTAACCAGTCAGGGCTGCTGGCCCCTTTTAAGTAAGTTTGCATTTCTGCTAGGACAGTGATGGCGAACCTATGACACGCGTGTCAGCACTGACACGCGTAGCCATTTCTGATGACATGTGGCTGCTGAGGCAGCCGCATGCCGAGGATGAAACATTTGCTGCTCCTGAGGATGAAACATTTGCGAAATAATGTTTTTTCCTCAAAGTGACACACTACCCGAGTTATGCTCAGTTTTTTGGTGAAGTTTGATACACCAAGCTCAAAAGGTTGCCCATCACTGTGCTAGGATATTATCTAAGTCTAAGAACTTTTTTGTTTTATTTTGTTCATTCTCAGAGTGTTGTTTTCCCCCAAACAGCATCTAATTTTTATTTCACATGTGCCGTATATTTTCCTAAGTCTGAATATAGTAATAATAGTTTTGTTTTTAAGTTCCCCCCCTGCATATTGTTTCCTCAAAATTCAGTTTGTTTTTGTTATATTAGAGGTTTTTCTCAAATATGGATGACCCCTGGTTATCTGCTCATGTCTAAGAGATTGAATAGCATAGCGGTTGCCTCTGTGGTGGGGGAGGTGTTGACTGGGGCATGCCGAAACTCTCTGGGGAGATGGAAATGTGCCATGTCTTGAGTGAGGTATGGGTTGCGCAGGTGTATACAATTGTCAGGAGCCATTATACTGACCACTTAAGACCTTTGCATTTTCCTATAATTGATTAAAGAATATAAAAAACGGTTTATGAAAGCAAGCTGCTGAGTAGCCCTATGCGGGGGGTGGGAGGGCTGGTTGACTCAGGGCCTCCATACAGAGTTGGGGTTGGGCTGTCTCGTTGGGAAATCTCTGATGCCAACCTATTTAGGCATTCTTTTCTTGGTGAGTTGGACTCTGAAAGAGAACTAATACAAACAGGAAAAAAAACCAAACAATTTGGAGAAAACAGTAAGCAGGGAAAAGAAAACGAAAACAAACAGGAACTGAAAGAACAGTAACAAAATGCTTGTTGTTACTATAGTCAGAGAGTGAAGGGGATAAATTCTGGAGTGTCCTGTCTGGAGAGTTTGGCCCTGACGTCACTGTCCGGGAGCCCGAGGGAGGGGCCCCAGGTGATGGGAGGGAGGCGGGGCTTCCCGCATTCAGGAAGGAGCAGTCAAAGGAGCCGCTGGCGGGTCACAGGGCTGCCCCTCCCAGTTGTCCTGCTGTGTCCGGGGTTCAGGGACCCCGTTTTATCCTCTCGGGACCATGAACCTGCTGTCTTTGTTGGGGCGGGGGCGGGCAGCTGCCCAGCTGTGCGGGGTGGAGAAGGAAATCGGGGGATTAGAGCCCTTTGTAGACCAATCCTCTTGTTTTTATCCCAGCTTTGCTCCCACTTCCAGGGCTACTTAGTTCATGAACACGGGCACCTGTGGGGGTTTTGTGGGGAAACCCTGGATGCCCCTTCGCTTTCCTCACTCCTGGCTTAGGGTCCACCTCAGGGGCAATGTCCTCAGGCTGCTAAGGCGCGGGCCACCTTCATCCGCCTTCCAGATTCAAACGTTTGTTGCCGTTGTCCCTTTTCACTTTATTCTTTCTGATTCATACTGTGGTAGGCGGAATGGTGGCCCCCAAAGGTCCGTGTTCTAATGCCCAGAACCTGTATGTTATATTATATGCCGGGAAGGGCTTTGCAGATGTGATTAAGGTCCAGGATTGGTCAGGTGAGCCCCGTCTCATCAAAGGGACCCGGCAGGGGCGTGCCTTTCCCAGCTGTGGTCAGAGAGAAAGATGTGAGGGGAGGCGGAGGGCCGGAGAGACGCCCTCTGCTGGACGGAGGGCGCCATGAGCCGGGAGTGCAGGCAGAAATTCCTCCAGAAAGAGCTTCCTACCGTAGCCCCGCCAACATCCTGGTTTTAGCCCAATGAGACCTGTGTTGAACTTCTGACATGTGGTCTTTAAGGTGATACATTTGTTTGATTTTAAGTAACTAAATTTGTGACAATTCGCTATGGCAGCAACAAAAGACTAATATAGCCAAAACCGGTTTGGCTCAGTGGATAGAGCGTCGGCCTGTGGACTGAGGGGTCCCAGGTTCGATTCCGGTCAGGGGCACATACCTTGGTTGCGGGCACATCCCCAGTGGGGGGTGTGCAGGAGGCAGCTTATCAGTGATTCTCTCTCATGATGTTTCTAGCTCTCTATCCCTCTCTCTTCCTTTCTGTAGAAAATCAATAAAATATATTAAAAAAAAAACCACAAAAAACACAAAAGACTAATATATAGTTGCTCCCCCTTTTCCATGGGGGGTACGGTCCAAGACTCCCAGGGGCTGAAACCACAGACCATACTGAACCCTATGTATGCTGTGTTTTTACCTATACGTACAGGGTGGGGCAAAAGTGGGTTTACAGTTGTTCGTATGGAAAATAACACAATAATTAACAAATCACAATACAAGAATAAACTCTGGCCCTGGCCACTGTGGTTTGTGCACTCACAACTGTAAACCCACTTTTGCCCCACCTATAAAGTTTAATTTATGTTAGGCATATTAAGAGATTAACAACAATCCTATATAATAAAAGGCTAATATGCTAAGTGACCAAACACCAGAACAACCGGTCACTATGATGCGCACTGACCACCAGGGGGCAGATGCTCAATGCTGGAGCTGCCCCCTGGTGGTCAGTGCACTCCCACAGGGGGAGTGCCGCTCAGCCAGAAGCCGGGCTCATGGCTGGTGAGTGCAGTGGCGAGTGCAGTGGTGGTGGCGGGAGCCTCTCCTGCCTCCTCAGCAGCGCTAAGAATGTCCGACTGACGGCTTAGGCCCTCTCCACAGGGAGCGGGCCTAAGCCGTCAGTCGGACATCCTCTGAGGGCTCCTGGACTGCGAGAGGGCACAGGCTGAGGGACCCCCCGAGTGCACGAATTTCGTGCACCGGGCCTCTAGTAACTAATAATAAAATAGAACAACTGTAACAATGAAAGTTATGTGAATGTCGTCTTTCTTTCTCTCCAGTAATTTTTATATTTTTCCGTCCACACCGATTCCTGACTGTGTGACCGTCCCTTACTTGCAGGAAATGGTCGCGTGTCCCTCGTGTCAGGGGAGTCCTTGCTGGAACCTTCGCAAAGGCGCATTGCCTTCTGGGGCAACAGGCTGCCATCAGTCAGAGCACCTTTTCCGTGCGTGTCTTCCCCCCACAGGGGTGATGCCTTTTCCTTCCCACCTAGGCATTTACCTCGCACTGCGGCTGCAACTTTTGCAGTTTGAGGTGCGACAGCAAAACTAGCATGAATGTCGCCGTTTCACAAATAGAAAACTTGTTGTTACTGTGGGTCTTAGGGCCTCAGCATACGATTTTTTTCTTTCCTTATTAAGTCGAGAACTTTCACCTTTTCACTTAAAGGAAGTACTTGATGGTTTCTCTGTGGCAGATCTGAATGGCCAGCATCACTACTCCTGCGCTTTGGGCCGCGATGAAGTAAAATAAGGGCGACTTGAACACAAGCACGGCGATGGGCGATGGAGCCTGATGGCGTTAGATTTCGTCACGCTACTCAGAATGGAGCGTAATTTAAAACTTACGAATTGTTTTTTCCTGGAATTTTCTTTTATTTATTTACTTTAAATTTTTATTTATTTGTTATTTTTTAAAATTGATTTGAGAGAGAGAGAGAAACATTGTTGTAAAGAAACATTGATCGGTTGCCTCTCCCATGGGCCCCTAATCAGGATTGAACTCAAAACCTGGGTATGTGCTCTGACCGGGAATCGAACCCACCACCTTTGGTTCAAGGGATGACACTCAACCAGCTGAGCCTCACTGGGCAGGGCTGCAATTTTTCTTTTCATACTTTCCGACCGCAGTTGACCTCAGGTAACTCCATGGTCAGAAAGTGGAACCGTGGACAGGGGGCTCCTGCACGGACCTGAAATTACGCACTCGCTTCCTTTTGATGGGGATCCAGGACACAGAGAACTGAAATGTGCATTTCAATCCGCCATCTTCAACCAGAGTCTCCGCTCAGCCCTGCCTTTGTCTACACCCCCCAGGAAACGGTCTTATCCAAGGCAACTTTGACTTCTCCTCAGCCGCTAAACCCAGCCTGCTTTCCTGTCTGCTCAGCACCTTTGAAGTCAGTTGTCCATCCCTCTCTCCTCCTAGGACACCTTCTCCTGGCTTCCATGACCGCCCACACCCCTGGCTTTCCTCCCACGTTGCCAGCTGCTCCTTCTCTTCCACCCTCGTTGGCTTCTCCTTCCTGTGACCTCTAAATCGCGGAGCTCCTCAGGGCTGGACCCTGGGCCTCTCCCTCCCCTCTCTCTTAGTGTAACATCATGGCTTCCAACGCCACCTTTGTGTTGTCGCAGGTAGTCTATCACCAGCCAAGACACCCCCCTTGAAGTTCCAGACTCTCGCTGTCAAGTCCTCACTTGCCATCTCCTCTCGGACCTCTCACGTGCTTCTCAAGTTGGAAGCTTCTGAAGCAGGATTCCTGAGTTTCTCACCAAGCCCCTTCCCTCCCCTGAGCCTCTCATCATCCAACCCAGAAGCCCCAGGCTTGTTCTCCATCCCCTTCTTCCGTAAACCATCAGCAAGTTCTGCCTCCTAAATATATCTAGAAGGCACCTACTTCCTCCAAGGGCCGCCACTGGCCACCGCCACGCCCCCTCCACCATCACCATGACCTCCGCGCTGATTTCTTGTGCTCACTCTGGCCCAGCTGCCATGGAGTCTCCCCAGAGCCGCTGAGTGACTGTTTAAAATGTCCATCAGGTTGTATATCGCTTCCTGTGCTTAATTAAAACAACTCGTGGGTGACGCTTTTGCTGACAGATGGGACTCGAAAGGCTTCCCAGTCCCATCTAGAGAAAAATCTATTTCATCGTGGTCCACAAAGCCTATGGGATCTCCCCCTTCCTGACTCTCCCCATCATCTGTGTCCTTCTCCCCATCATTCACTCTACCCTGGCCACGCTGCCTTGATATTCCCTCACACTCACCAAACTCTAGCCTGCCTCTGGGCCTTTGCACTCTCTGTGCCTGCTGGATGCTCCTACCTCCATTCTGCCCAGCTGCTTCTCATTCTTTTTTAAAATATATTTTTATTGATTTCAGAGAGGAAGGGAGAGGGAGAGTTAGAAACATCAATGATGAGAGAGAATCATTGATTGGCTGCCTCCTGCAGGCCCCCTATTGGGGATCCAGCCTGAAACCTGGGCATGTGCCCTTGACTGGAATCGAACCCGGGACCCTTCAGTCCGCAGGCCAAGGCTCTATCCATTGAGCCAAACCGGCCAGGGCCCTTCTCATTCTTTAGGTAGGAATAGCAATGTCCCCACCATCCTTCTGGTTATGTTTCTAACAGTGGGTTTTGAATACTGGTGATCATATCCATTTATTTGCTTGCTTGTGTTTTGTTTGACTCCCCCTCTAATATAAGCCCCATGAGAGCAGGGACGGCATTTTCACTGCCCAGTTTCTAGTAGCTCACAGAGAGTGCTCAGTGAGATTTGTGGAATGCGTGAATGAATGAACACACTGGACACCTGTTACATACCGGGTGCTTTCACGCATACCAAATGTTTTTTGTGGTGTTTCACACAAGAGCCCTGTGGAATTGTCACCACTGGACTCTATTTCCCAGTTTTGCTTGCAATTAGCTGTTCTGGCTGATGAGTGTGGGCGGAAGTGAAGGTGGCCACTTCCAACGTTGGCTCATAAGGATTTCACACGTGATCCCTGTTCTCTTTCTCGTTCGTCTTCCAGTGGCTGCAGAGGGTGGTGACAGAGTCACCAGGTGGGCGGGGCCTGAGTCCCCAAAAGACTGAGGGGGTAGAGTCTCCCCTCACCCCCCCTAGACTTTGCATAAGCAGGATATAGGCTCTGCTGAGTCAAGCCATTGTGATGTCCAGGCTTATTTGTTACAACCTTAATGACTACATCCAAGCACCTATGTAGGTGGCGGGTGAGCAACACTGTGGGTGACGCTTTTGCTGACAGGTTTTCATCAAAGGCAGGTGCGTTCTCTGTGGGCGGCTCCTCACAGCACCCAGGAGCCCAGGGCGCGGTGCTCACTCTCCATCACAGCGCACGCATGGCATGCCATGTCCCAGCGTGCCTTGTCCTCACCAGGCCCTCCAGGGAAGTGCCTGCCATGTTCATCCCTGTGGCCTCAGCAGCCAGTCCCAGGAGGTCTCAGGGGAAGTTTGTTGAATCCACAAATGACTGAACTGGTCACCTACACCCCTCATTGCCTCTCTGTCCCTACAAGTGCCTGAGAAAGCTCAACTGTCTAACTTTACAGAGGCCCCACGAGAAGACATGATTTCCCCAGCGTCACAGGGAAGAGGATGCAGTGGAATCAGCATGCCCCACGGCTGCTAACATGGCCGCCCTACTGGGAGGGAATCCTGGCGCTGGAAGAAGCGGGGTCGGGGGGCAGGCTTAAGCCCCCAAGGTGACCCACCGACCCCTCTGCCCACTGGCCCTCCTCCGGGCGGACAGAGCACTCCGGGGCCCCCTCCCCCCACCCCAGCAGCACGCCAGGCTCCTGCAGCCTCCGTGTTCACATCACTCAGTATTTTTAGCTTCACCACCTGGCACCTGTGGTCACTGCCTCTGCCCAGCCTGGCGGTGTCCTCTCCCCAGGACTTAAAGGGCTAGCATCTACCAGCAGGATGGTAGACTGCAAACATAGGCCACCATACTGCCAGCGCAGGAGGCAGAGGGGCCGCCCCCTAGAAGGGGATCCCCAGAGTTGGAGGTGGGAGATTGGGGGGAGGGGAGGAGGGAAGAGGGCAGGAACTCATGGCTGCCTGACCCTAAGGCCTGTGTCTCTCATTCCCGGGTTTCCCAAATGCTGCTTTGCTCAAGCTGCTCACCTGGGGGACTGATTAAAATTACACACCCGTCTCCTCTAAGACCTGAGGCTGCAAAGTCGCCAGGAGAGTGTGTATTTTTTAACAATCAACTCAAATGATTCTGATGTCCTGTCTCCCCATGTCATATTCATTCATTCAATCTTTCATTCATTCATTCATTCATTCATTCATTCATTCAACAAGCATTTTGAACTCCTACAATAAATATAGCGATTCTTTAGGGGTTCGTTGCTTTGGAGTTCAGGACGCACCTCCACATCTACGATCTGGCGTTCTGAGTCTCCTGACTTGGTCTGGACTATAAGACAGGCCAGCAGGGCTCCTGGGGTGGCCAGCCTTCCCTGGCCCTGAGCACAGGGCACCCACGCCTACCCAGGCGCCCGGCGCTCTGTCACACCCATCTGCTTGCTTGTCCGTCTCTCCCAGCAGGCTGAGGCCCTGAGGGCTGGGCTCCAACCCCCGGCCTCTGTGGGCGCTCAGTCACTGATGCCCATGGCACAGGCATCCCCTCACTTCACAGATGGGGAGACCAAGGCCCACAGAGGGAAACTCACAGACCGGGGTCTAACTGAGAGGTTCCGGGAGGAAGCGGCCCAGGCAGCAGGCGCCACCCCCCCCCCCGCCCTCCTGCAAAGGGCTGGAGGGCCACCTGGGTTGGCCCCGAACCTGCCCTTCTCCCCACCCAGGGCAGTGCTGACTTAGGCGGTGACGGAGGTGTGGGCGGGCTGGGTCACAGCAGAGGTGACCTTTGTCATCCCTTTAGATTTGCTGTCCATCCTGGGAGCCTGAGGTCACAGGTTGGGTAATGCATTTGGCCGGAGCCTGGGTTTCCCTGCAGATGGGGGTGGGGGGAGCTGGCAATAGGGACCATGGCCCCTAGGGCATGAACCCCGACCTCGGCACAGTGCACAAACACTCTTCCTCATGGCTACATAGAAGTCACACGTGCTCCCAAAAACATGTACGTACACTCACAAGCACACACTCACCCCCAAATACCCAGTCACACAAACCTTCACTCCCCCCCTCCCACACACACACATGCATATACCCACACAGATATTTCCACTCATTAATTAATTTAACAAAGGCTCAACCCACCCTGGCCGGTTTGGCTCAGTGGATAGAGCATCAGCCTGTGGGTTGAAGGGTCCCAGGTTCGATTCCAGTCAAGGGCACATGCTGGGGTTGTGGGCTCCATCCCCAGTGGGGGGCGTGCAGGAGGCAGCCAATCAATGAGTCTCTCTCATCATTGATGTTTCAATCTCTCTCTCCTTCTCCCTTCCTCTCTGAAATCAATAAAAACATATTAAAAAAAAGATTCAGCCCCATTAGGTGTCAGTTCAGTGCAGGGAGTAAAGGTGACTCTGAGCTCCGGGTGGAGCTGGGGTTCCTGCAGGACCTCCCAGCGGAGGAGGCATTGCAGTGGGCCGGGCTGGGCCGGGAAGGGAAGTCTGGGCAGAGTTTCACTGCGGTGAACGCAGGGAGCAGAGCGAGATGAGGTGGGTGGGTCAGCTAGATCCCACAGGCTCTGAGTGCCCGACTGAGTGTCCATTTCACCCTGTGGGAGCCGGGAGCCAGGGAGGGCTCTGAGCAGGAGGGCCGTGACCACATGGGAGAGGACAGAAGGGTCCCCGTGGATCCAGGACAGGGGAGACAGAGGAGAGACAGGTGGGAGATCTGAGAGTCTGGTGCAGGGAGGTGGCGACGGATGGTGAGCAGTGAACCAAGAAACTCAGGAGCAGGCCTGCCAGGCCCCAGGGGCCCCCAAGTCGGGGCCCTGTGCACTAGCCCTGCCCACCCACTGCCCACGGGGGCACTGACCTCTGCAGTGGGACCTCTTCCAGCAGCTCCTCCTCCTCCTCCCTGTGGAAGCAGATGAAGCAGAAGGCGGGCACATCCTCCGGCCCGCAGCCCAGAGGCCAGGGGGCAGGCAGCTCCAGGACAGGGCAGGGGTGGCTGGTGGCCGGCTCGGCAGCATCCTCCGCGGTCTGGGCAGGGGTCCCTGAGCCAGAGTGCTCCAGGGTCAGCAGCCTGCTGGCCTCGGGGCCCCGCGCCCGCCCTCCTGCCACCTGTGCCTTTGCACTCAGGTTGCCCGTCGCCTTGGTGGGTGGAGGAGCCCGTGGCTCTGTCCGACCGGGACTCTGTCCTGACCCACGGGCCTTCCAGGCGCGGTGCTGGGCCTTGGCGGCGGCGTCTGGGCGCCCGCACTCCGGGTGGCTCACTGCGGGACGAAGGTCCAGCAGGGCCCCGCGCTGCCCCTCAGCCGCCCACTCTGCTGCTGCCTGTCAGAGGCGAGACTGGGGGGAGAGGCTCAGGTGTCCTGACCGTCTGTTCGTCTGTCTGTCCAGGCGTCTGCTCCTCCCTGTCCAGCCAGCGCGGCAGGAGAGTGGTTTCCCTAGGAAAGTTTGTTCTCCTGAAGTGGGTGGCGCGGGTGGCCTCCAGGAGGGAGGGTCAGGGCCTGAAGCGGAAGGTGGGTGAGGGCCGGGTGAGGCTGGCTCAGTGCCCACACTGTCCCCAAGCAGAGTTCTGGGCCCTGGGGTCCCAGCCGGGCTCTGCCTCTGCCTAGACTGGAGCTCTCTCCCTCCGTCCCTGCTCCCTGCTCCCTCGGACTGGGAGCCGCTCTGGCAGACCGCTAGGCTGTGGGTATTAATAGCTCCACATTCTTGCTGAGAAGCGGGGAGGTTAACTCCTTCCCTGCCAGAGCTGTTGGGGGGTGGCGAGCTGGGAGAGCAGGTGGCCACACCACGGGAGCAGAGAGAAGGGCGTGGCCTCCGTTCCCCCCCCCCCCCCCCGACTGAACCTGGCCTGCCTCTCCAAGGACCCCCCAAAGCCACCTCCAGCATCTGTGCCTCGGCCAGAGTGCCCTGGCCACTTGAACCCTCCACCCATACTTTGGGGAGCCGGGTGAGGCTGGTGGCTCAGGGCAGCACCTCTGGGATGGGCAGGGCTCTGAGCTCCTGAGAGCATCCCGGACTCCTCCACCCACACATCTTCCCCTCAGCTCCCTGGGTTCCCCCTCCCCGCCCCTCCCTTCCCTTAAGAGTCAGCATCACTGGCTCTGGGTCCAGTTACGTGGCTGGCTTCCCACGAGACCTGCCCTGATGTACTGCACACAGCTCCCGTGGGACCCGAGATGCACTACACACAGCCATCTGTTCTCCTGAGGAGCGTGAGGAGGGTGGGTGTGGGGGAATCCCAGTAGAATTTGTTTGCTTGAAAATGTTTATTGAGCACCTGCTATGTGCCAGGCACCCAGCAGTGAAGAGGGCAGACACCATTCCTGCCTTAGTGGGCTGGGTTCGTGGGGGGAGGCCAACGGGGCTGCAGGCATCTACATGGGGCCCTGTGTGAATTAGGAAGCAGTGCTCCCTCCGGGCAGGTGCAGCCTCCCACTCCCCACCCCCAGCCCCAACCAGCTTGTAGTGTGGATTGCAGGCTGGGTTTCAGTCCCACTCACCTCCTCTGCAATGTACAACACGCACAGCCAGGGGGGTGGGAGGTATTCACGCCCCAGTTGGCCCTCCCGGGCTCTGAGGAGGAAGGATGGGTGGGAGGAGGATGGAAGTGGGAGCGTGGGCCCGCAGAGGGGTGAGGAGGTGGGTGGGGTCAGCTGAGTTGTGTAGGATGAGCACAGGGACCCAGGCAGATGGTGCGTGGGGGCTGGTCCCCAAGCCCTGCACCTTTAGAATTGTGACAGTGTGAGGAGGAGGGTGCCTTTCTAATTGGCCCACCCAGCGGGGTTCCTTATTTGAATTAGTCTCTCCAAAGGGGGTGACTTTTTCTGACTTGCACTGAGGAGTCCCCTAGGCTGGGCTGGAGTGATGACACGGGGCACTGGGGTCCAGGGGGGGCTCTGCTACAGACCTGCGTGCTTTGGGCCAGATCTAGAGACGCGGAGGCCAGCGAATCCAACCCCTATGAGCCCAGGAAGGGCAGACCCTCCGAGGCCACGCGGGGACACGCAGCCGAGCTGAGCAGAGCAGAGCTGAGCGGTGCTCCCCACTCCTGTCCGTGCTCTGTCTCCATGCTCCGGGCAGCCAGGGTCACGTGCCTCAGACCTGGTGCTTCTCTGGGGAAGAGAACAGGGGGTGAGAAGAGGAGTGGACATTAGGGGACCAGGGGGAGGGAGGGCAGGCCAGGTTGGGGCTCCCTGAGGTGGGAGGAGAGGGGTCAGGCTGCCCCAGGCCTCCAGTCACCCCTTGCCTTTCCCCTGGGCCCCCGGGGTTGTCATTTGCGAATGTTAATTATTCACGAAGCTGATGTTGTGCCTGGTTTAATGCACTCTGATGGCCTTCTCTAGCTAATGGGGAAAATCAATGAGTTTTAATTCTCAGTGGCTGTGAAGCTCTGTCTGTCTCCTGTTTGAGTGGCTGGGCCTGGTTTGGACTGAGAGTGGGGCTGGAGGCTCAGACCCAGTTCCCAGGAGCCTGAGACTCAACCTTTCCCTCTCCCACCCCTGGCTCCCTGGCTCCAGCCTGAGGAGGGATGATAAGAGTCAGCAGGCAGCTCCAAACTCTGCTTCAAGCATCTTGGAGGGTCTAAGTCCTTAAATCTCAGCCATTCACCTCCTGTTCCCTCCCCCAAAAGAGACAGTGGCCCCCGCTGGCCCCCGCTGGCCCCCGCTGGCCCCTGCATCAGACCTACAGCCGGAGGTGAGCCAGCAAAAGCAGCCCCACCAGATGGGAGGGCTGAGTCAGGCCTGCAGCTCTTGGCTCTGCTGGTTTGGGGCCTGGAGGAGGCTGCCCTGCTCACCACTTGGCCGGCTCAGCCCGGCCGTCCTTCGGGCTCAGGCCTGGCGCACAGACCTGGCTTGGGCATGGGGAGAAGCAGCCAGGCCTCACTTTCCTGAAGAGCCTTTCACATAAACTGGTATTATTTCTACGAGAAGTTATACATTCAGTTACAGAGTCAGACAGTTTCTCTGACAGGATTGAGAACAGAACATTCCTGGGGCATTAAGAGCGCGTCCCAGCCCAGAATCCCCCCTCCCGAGTTAACGTCCTTACGAATCCTGTAATTATCTTGTGAACACAACAACTGTATCGCGCTGTGTGTGTGTGTGTGTGTGTGTGTGTGTGTGTGTGTGAGAGAGAGAAAAGCATTAATCAGACAGGCATAAGCACGTAAGATACACCGCGGTCCTCATAATGCTGTTCTCGGGATTCGTAATGCTTCCAGAACACAATGAGCCTCCAAGAAAGGAAGAGGCCTGAGATGTCGTGACCTTGAGAGACCCTGCTTGCTTCCCAAAGAGCCCAGGCCTCGCCCATGGACCCAGGGCCCACGCCTGGCTGGCTGCTGGGTTCCCAGCTAGTGCTGTGGCCTCCAGAACCCAGGAACCAGGGCACGGAGAATGGTGACTGCCAGGCCTCACATCCTGTCTACCCAGGCCCAGTCCTGGCCTCCAGACCTCCCCCACTCGGGCCCCACGGACACCGGCCATCCCAGGCGGGACAAGGAGCTTCCGAGGCATGGCTTCCCAGTGGGGCAGACTGGCTTGAGTCCGCTCCTCTCCTTTCTTTTCTTTTTTAAATCCTCACCCAAGAATATTTTTTCCATGGATTTTTTAGAGAGAGTGAGTGGAAGGGATGGAGAGGAGGGGAAGACAGAGAGAAATATCCAAGTGAGAGGGACACATCGATTGGTTGCCTACTGCACGTGCCCCGACACGGGCCGAGGACGGACCTGCAATGAAGGTGCATGCCCTTGGCCGGGAATCAAACCCACGACCCTTCAGTCTGTGGGCAGACACTCTAACCACTGAGCAAACTGGCCAGGGCTTGAATCCCTTTCTGACATTTAATTTCCATTCTCCCCCACACTCCCTTATTTTCTTCTTTTGGATTTAGGTGGGCAGAGGGCTCTGGGAATCCTTTTCAATTCACAGCACACTGCTATTCTTGGTCCAGGCAGGGCCCCGCCCTTGTTTTCATTGATTTCTCCATTCCCTTTTACCCCCATGAATGGTGGGGGTGCGTGGGAGATGGCCCTTCTCGCCTTGTTAATTAGGGTGCAGCCAAGCTGCTGTAACAAAGAGGCCCCATATTACAGTGGCTCAAACAAGCCTTCTGACAGATTAATCAGGACCATATGCCAAAAGTTTTCTCTCAGGTTTGCCGTGAGGAAGGCGGCTGGGACCCTGTTGGTTCAGAGATCTTTCCCTCTTATAGGAAAGAGAATGGTTAGCTATTCTTGGTTCTGCCAGACACTAGAAAAAAGACTGTCTGATTCCACCCAGCCAGCGTGGCTCAGTGGCTGAGTGTCAACCTATGAACCAGGAGGTCACGGTTTGCTTCTCAGTCAGGGCACATGCCCGGTTGTGGACTCAATCCTAAGTGTGGGGTGTACAAGAGGCAGCCGATCAATGATTCTCTCTCACCATTGACGATTGTATCTCTTTCTCCCTTTCCCTTCCTCTCTGAAATCAATACAGTTATATTTTTAAAAAATGTTTGATTCTGGTCATTAGCTGCCTGAATGAGTGACAGCTGAGGGGTGGAGGCTGCTTCCTAGAGGAGGCGGTACGTTTGCTAGAATGTTGCCTCAAGGATGCTGGTGCCTTACCCGGAGGAGCCTGGGAATTACAACACGTTTTGTAGCAAACCAGGTTTGGTCCAAGTTTTCTTTATCACGAGGTGGGACTTTATTCCTCTTCAGGCAACAGTCTGGAGGGAGGTGGTCCTCTCGGCTGAAGTGGCTTATGAGCACCAGTTCACTTTGGTTGTTGTTTTAAATATATTTTCATTGATTTCAGAGATGAAGGAAGAGGGAGAGAGAGAGAGAGAAACGTCAATGATGAGAGAGAATCATTGATCGGCTGTCTCCTGCACACCCCACACGGGGGATTGAGTTCGCAACCCAGGCATGTGCCCTGACCGGGAATCGAACCGTGACCTCCTGATTCATAGGTCGATGCTCAACCACTGAGCCACTATCAGTTCATGATTTAGTCCTCAAGGAGGAAAGATGGAGTGAGGCCGAGTGGCATTCCTCACTTCCACTCATTCTGTCACCACCCGGCTGGTCTTCTAGCAGCTAGGGAGATGGAGAACTCAGTCTCTATCTGCACAGCCGGATGCATGAAACGGGGACGGCAGTGGGGCACCTCGAAAGGAAGAAGGGGGAATAAACACAGTTAGCAGTGACGGAGGCCTAATTCATAGGTGAGGCTCCGAACCCTCCTCTCTCTTCCTGCCACAGACTGTTTCCCAGCCCACGTCTGGGTCTTTTTAATTGAGGAAATATATGGAACAACCCATCTGATTTGGACCAAAAGGACAGAGGCTCCAAGATGTAGATTATGTGATTTGTTTAAATCTGCCAAGGAGAGCTTTTCAGTTTTGTCCGGAGGGTTTGAGAATGCATTACTGAAGGTGAAATGAAAAAAGAGAGAGAGAGAGAGAGAGAGAGAGAGAGAGAGAGAGAGAGAGAGAGAGAAGCAATTATTAACTCCAGGGAAAACAAAAAGTTGTACAAGAAAGGAAATGTAGTCATAGTATACTATGTGGCTGAGCTGTGAATATTATATATAAAAGTCCTAACAATATAAATGCCAACAATTATTTTAACCACAGAGGGTATATAACTACTTTGGGAGGATGAAGACAGGATGCCTGTGTGTGGGAGAGGGGGGCAAGGGTATAAGAGAACGAAATTTTCTGTCCTTTTTTTTCTGATATGAGAGAGAAACATGAGCAGCTGCCTCCCATATGAGCCTGACCAGGGATCAAACCTACAACCTAAATATGTGTCCTGATCGGGAATCAAACCTTTTGGTGTATGGGATGATGCTCCAACCAACTGGGCCACCCAGCTTTCTTTTTTTTTTTTTTTAAATCCTCATTCGAGGATATTTTTCCATTGATTTTTAGAGAGAGTGGAAGAGAGAGGGAAAGAGAGAAACATTGATGTGAGAGAAACACATCGATTGGTGGCCTCCTGCACGTGCTCTGACTAGGGCCCGGGCGCGGGAGGAGCCTGCAACCGTGGTACATGCCCTTGACTGGAATCGAACCCGGGACTCTTCACTCTGCAGGCTGAAGCCCTATCTGCTGAGCCAAACCGGCCAAGGCAGCCACCCAGCTTAAAATTTTTTTTAATTTAATTTTTTTCTCATCATCATTTATCTAAATTTTATTTTTTATATTATAAGGTAAGATAAAACCTGTATTAGCAGATTATTTAGAATCTTGCCGTTTAACGAATGACCCATGGATCAGCAGCATCAGCATCACCTGGGAGATTATTAGAAACTAGAGGCCCGGTGCATGAAATTCATGCATGGGGGGGTGTCCCACAGCCCAGCCTGCACCCTCTCCAATTTGGGACCCCTTGGGGGATGTCTGACTGCCGGTTTGGGCCCAATCCAGGACTGCTGACTCCTAACCACTTGCCTGCCTGCCTGCCTGATTGTCCCTAACCGCTTCTGCCTGCCAGCCTGATCACCTCCTAACTGCTCCCCTGCCAGTCTGATTGATGCCTAACTGCTCCCCTGCTGGCCTGATCGCCCCCAACTGCCCTCCCCTGTTGGCCTGATCACCTCCAACTGCCTTCCTCTGCCCGCCTGATTGCCCCCAACTGCCTTCCCCTGTGGGGCTGAGGGGACTAGGGAACTCCAGCTGGATGAGGCAGGGCTGAGGGGACTGGGGGATTCCTGCTGGATGAGACAGGGCTGAGGGGACTGGGGGGACTGAGGCTGGATGAGGCGGGGCTGAGGGGACTGGGGGACTCCGGCTGGATGAGGCGGGGCTGAGGGGACTGGGCGCTGCCATCTTGTGAGGGTGTGACAGTTAATTAGCATATTCCCTCTTTATTGGCTGTGGGTGCTGCCATCTTGTGAGGGCATGATGGTCAATTAGCATATTCCCTCTTAGTTAGATAGGATGAAGAATCCTGGGCCCCACCCCAGACCTGCTGAGTCAGAACCTGTATGTTAACAAGATCCCAGGTTATTCACGGCTCCTTAAAATTTCATCACTGACAGAGAATGGCAAACAGAAGGAAAGCTAAAGGCTCAATTCACTGCCTTCTGGAAGAGTCCTGGGGTACCGAGGGGGTGGGCTAGGGGACTGCCAGTTTTTTATATAAGCCCTGTACCTTTTTTTTTCTTTTATATTTTTATTGATTTCAGAGAGGAAGGGAGAGGGAGAGGGAGAGAGAAATAGAAACATCAGTGATGAAAGAGAATCATTGATCAGCTGCCTCCTGCACATCCCCCACTGGGGATCCAGCCCTCAACCCAGGCATATGCCCTTGACTGGAATAAAATCTGGGACTGTTCAGTCTGCAGGCTGACACTCTATCCACTGAGCCAAACCAGCTAGGGCAGCCCTGTACCTTTTTAAAAATATTTTTAAACTATGTGGAAGATTTATATTGCTTAAAAAAAAAAAGTAAATAATGTGCATGATTTAAAATCCCAACAATACAAAACGGAACGCAAAGGCTTCCTCCCACTGGAGACCCCCAGGCTCTCCTTTACCTTGTCAATAGTTCCTAGAGGATCCCTTCAGAATATGTCTATGCACGCTCAACAGTTTGTTTATTTCTTACAGATACAAGCACAAGCAATGCATTGTTCTGCATCTTTCTATTTTTACTCAACAATATCTTGGAGATTGTTCCAAATAAGCACATATAGATCTGCCTAATTTGTTTATAGGTTGCTTTTATATGCTGCTACAGGATGCCTAACATTGTAACTTATTTAACCACTCCCCTACTGATGGGAAATTCGGTGTGTCTGGGCTTCTTCTGTTACAATGCTGCAATAGCGTTTTATAAGTGCAATACAGTATTGTGTAGAGTTAAGGACGCAGGCCCTGGACATAGAATGCCTGGGGTTAGAACCCCAGGGCTGCTGCTAAGGACAGTTATTCAATCTTTGTGTGCCTCAGTTTCTGTAGCTGTGAAATGGAGATAAAAATAGTAGTTACCTCGAAGGTGGTTGGGAGGAATGTGTTCAACAGACATTGATTCAGCAACAGATATTTACTGAGCACCTACGATGTACCAGGGACTATTTAGACACAGGGATTCAGTAATGAACAAAAGAGATAAAAGTCCCTGCCCTGGTGGGGCTTATAGTCTGTTGGTGGGAGACAGATAATAAACATGATAAATTAATAAAGAACATGATGATAAGTGCTAAGGAAGTGGAGCAAGGGAGAGGGGTGGAGTGGGAGGCTTGCAATCTTAGATAAGGTGGTCGTGGATGGCCTCCCTGATGAAGTGACACAGGCCTGGAGGAGATGAGTGACGAGATACAGTCACACTTGAGGGGGAAGCATTCCAGGCAGAGGATCAGGGATGGGAATGTACTGCCTCCCCAGAAGCCGCTGGCGATGGGAAGAGCCCTGTGCCTGCACCCACGAGCCCTGAGTGTGTCCTTGGGGACCCATACGAAAGAAGTGGAATCTTTCCCTGTGAGCAGCAGCCTTCTGTCGGATGAGAGCGCTGCAGCGCCGCACGACCTGTGTTGTGATGGAGCCACCCAAAGAACTATGGGCAGTTGCCACCACTGAAGAAACCAACCTGGCGGCCTCAGAGAGGGTGCTGGGTGCCCAGCCCTGCCCAGCGGAATCCCTGGCGCCAGGGACTCTGTCTCCAGGCTTAGGTCCTTCATCCTAGTGATACAAGGTGGGGAGGAGGAACCAGAGCGTGAGGGGTGGGGAATGCTGTCTTGGGGCCCGCACACCTGGGCGGGCACAGCTTGCAAAGAGAAGTTTCGTGGGTGGGTGGGTGGGTGCACGGTATACAGATGTCAGCCAGGCGGGTGTTGGACGTGGGAGAGCAGCCCCTTAAGCCTCATGATCTCTCCTTCTGAATCCAAGTAAGATCAGTTCCAGAATTTCTCTGTAGGTATATTTGGGACAGCGATCGATCTGATTGCAAGTGGAAGGGGAGTTTGCTTTGAGACAGTGATGGAGATCAAGGGTGTGCTTACCTTGGATACCTCACTATTTGGGATGGCTTTCGGGGGAACTGATGGACTGGCGGGAGGGTTTAAGCCCCTCAAGCCACCGCTTAGCATCACCATTGCCCCAGGGCAGCAGGAACTGGGGTATGTGAGTCTTTCTCACCCCTCCAGCCTCCAAGGTTACTTCTGGCACCTCCTATGGGCCGACTCTACCACCAGCACTGACCCAGCAGAAAGGTGGTTTACAGAGCCCCACTCCGCATTGCAAAGTGAGTGTAGAAGGGGTAGGTTTGAGCTTAATACCTGGCACCTGGGCATGTCAAATTTTAGAGGAAGAGATGGGTAACTCGATAGTCTTGGAAAAATACAAATCTGGATCATCACTTATTGGATACCTCACTCATTAAGGTATAGGAAACCACAGAAGGATCCAAGATTTCAAAGTTTTATAAAAAACTATAAAAGAATCAGAAGAGTGTCGACCTATGAACCAGGAGGTCACGGTTCCATTCCTGGTCAGGGCACATGCCTGGTTGTGGCCTCAATCCCCAGTGTGGGGTGTGCAGGAGACAGCCAATCAATGGTTCTCTCTCATCATTGATGTTTCTATCTTTCTCTCCCTTTCCCTTCCTCTCTGAAATCAATAAAAATATATTTTTTTAAAAAGATTTGCCCTAACCGGTTTGGCTCAGTGGATAGAGCATCGGCCTGCGGACTCAAGGGACCCAGGTTCGATTCCAGTCAAGGGCATGTACCTTGGTTGCGGGCACATCCCCAGTAGGAGGTGTGCAGGAGGCAGCTGATCAATGTTTCTCTCTCATTGATGTTTCTAGCTCTCTATCCCTCTCCCTTCCTCTCTGTAAAAAATCAATAAAATATATATTTTTTAAAATAATTAAAAAAAGGTTTGTTGTGGCCCTAACTGGTTTGGCTCAGTGGAGAGAAAGTAGGACTTCGGACTGAAGGGTCCCAGGTTCGATTCTGGTCAAGGGCATGTACCTTAGTTGCAGGCTCCTCCCCGCCCGGGCCCTGGCCAGGGCTCAAGCAGGGTACCTGGGGCTCATGCAGGAGGCAACCAATAGATGTGCTTCTTTCACATCAATATTTCTCCCTGTCTTTCCCTCTCTCTTCCACTCTCTCTAAAAATCAATGGAAAAATATCCTCAGGTGAGAATTAAAAAAATAAAAAGGTTTGTTGTGAAATTTAATTATAAAAAAAAACATCTCAAAGAGAAAAGTGTTTTCCAGGTGAGAAATAAGGTTCAGAAATCATAACTTTAAAAAAATTAAATTAAAAATATTCTACACAGAGAGGGTCGGACCTGCATTACCACCATTTGTCCACCATCCAGAACTGAAATATCATTGCTGTTATGTACACATAAGGAATGTTCCAACAGGACATAGAAATTGGGACTCAAAAGAACTGTTGGCCCAGAAAGAAACTCACTATAGACTGATTCATTTGCCTCTCAGCATAACCATTATTGCTTGTCTCATTTTCGGTTTTTATAAGTGAATTTCTAGTATCACATGAGCTCACTCATCTAGGGGCAATGATGAACAACATAGACTGATGAACAAGAACAGCATCGATCAGACTGTCAGACCTCAGAGGGAAAGTAGGGGAGGTGGGGATAAGGGAGATAGATCAACCAAAGGACTTGTGTGCTTGCATATGAGCCTAACCAGTGATCACGGACAACAGGGGGGTGGGGGCATGCATGGGGAGGATTTTGGGATGGGAATGGGGGGGATGAGGACAAATATGTGATACCTTAATCAATAAAGTAATAAAAAAAAATTCTACACAGCAAAAACTAACACAAACGAAAGTTATGGTCAACTATTTTTAAAAAAAATCCTTACCCAAGGATATGTTTTTGCATTTATTTTTAGAGAGAGGGAGGGAGAGAAATAGAAGCATCGATGTGAGAGAAAAACAATGATCAGTTGCCTCCCATACACACCCTGATCAGAAATCAAACTCGCAACCTTTTGATGTACTGGACTGCGCTCCAACCAACTGAACCACCCAGTCAACTATTTATTATTATTAATTTTTTTTTTATTGTTGACAGTATTACTGTCAACAGTATGTTGATGTTCCCCATCCCCCTCCCCGCTTGGTTCCCCTCCACTCAGCCCCTGTCCCACCCCAGGCCTTCACCACACTACTGTTTGTGCCCATGGGCGATGCATACATGTATGTAAATTCTTTAGTTAATCTCTTCCTATCCCCCACACCTCTTGTCCCCTCTGAGCTCTGTCAGTCTGTTCTATGCAACCATGCCTCTGGACCTATTTTGTTAGTTTATTTTGTTCATTAGATCCCACATTTGAGTGAGATCATGTGATATTTGTCTTTCTCGGACTAGTTTATTTCACTTAGCGTAATAATTTCCAGGCTCACTATTTTTAAAGTGTGCAATACAAGCGACAGATAAAGGATAATATCCTTAATACAAAACCAGCTCTTACATATAAAGAAAGTCCCACAAATCCAATAGGATAAAGAGCAGAGGCTGAGAACTTACAGTTCCAAAATAAGGAAATAGAAACAGCCAATAAGTATGTGGGAAAAGATTTGCAACTTGTCTGTCAGGAAGGGTCTTAGCACTTCCTGTTCTTTTATCTGGAACCTCAGGGCTGCCTTCCTCAAGTACATAGTCCTAGGGCTACAAATGACCAGGGGCTTGAGCTTCAGAATCTCACAGGTGCGAAGACTCCGACAAGGTCCTCTGGGGAGGGGTCCTCTGCCACAGTGTGATGAAACTGGCAGGGCCCCGGCCATGCAGGACAGGGACCTGGTCAGATTTTGGTCAGATTCGTGATTTGAAAAGCTCCCTCTGGCTGCCGGGGGCAGGGCAGGGAGGTGGTGCAGTGGCCCAAGCTAACGGTGCTGGTGGCCTGAGCAGACGGCTGGCCGTGGGAAAGAGAGAAGTTGATGAAGTAGAGAGATGTTTTGAGGGTAACTCTCAGGTGCTGGTGAGGTTTGAGGAAGAGGGAGGTGTTGAGGATGACTTCTAGGCTCTGGCTCACATATCTGGAACGATGGTTAGCCAGTCACTGGGATAGGGAATGCTGAAGGGGCTGAGGGCAAGTTCGGCCTGATGGGCCCTGGGGGCCTTGGAAACTTGTGAGTGGAATTGTGGAGCAGGAAGCTGGATGTACAGAACCAAAACCCCAAGGTGAGGTTTGGGCAGACAATGATTAAAGTCAAGGGTGTGGGTGACATCAACTAGGGTTAGTGGGGGTGAGAGGAAAAGAGGACCTGGGATCCCACCTTGAGGAACCTACAGATTTAATTGCCACCTGGAGGGGGACAAGCCAGTACAGGGAATGGGGAAAGGGAAGCCAATGTCGCGGAAGTCAGCTTTTCAGGGAGAGGAAGCAGGTTGACAGTGCTGGACGCCGATGAGGGGCCGAGATGGATGAAGACTCAGGAAAAGTCCGCTGGGTTTAGCTTTGGTCTCAGAGGCGACCTGAGTGCCCTGTGGTCACTGGGCTGCATAGTGCCGTGTTCTGGGCTGTCCTGGGCCTTGAAGGCTGTTTAGCAGCGTCCCGGGCCTTTACCCACTAGGTGCTGGGAGCACCCACCCCCAGTGTGACAATCAAAATGGTTTCCAGACGATGCCTAATGCCCGGTTGGGAACCCCTGTATTTTGAGCAGGTGTGCAAGTGGACTCAGTGGCTTTAGATAGTTGTTTCTAGAAGTTTGCTTATGGAAAGGGGAAGAGAAATAAGGTAGTATTGGGGTGGCAAGTGAGAGTTACTTTATTATTTTTTTTAAGAGGGAAGAACTTGCCCTGGCTGGTTGGCTCAGTCGGTTAGAGCATCATCCCGATACACCAAGGTTGTGGGTTCTATCCCCAGTCATGGCACATATAAGAATCAACCAATGAATGCATTAACAAATTGATGTTTCTCTCTCTCTTCCTACGTCTAGAATCAATCAATAAATAAAAATTTAAAGGGGGAGAACTTTAAGGTGGTAGAAATCATGACAAATTGTCAGACATTTGAATCCCCCCACACACCTTTCAGTATGGTTTTGATATGCATTTCTCTTAATATGAGTGAACTTGACATTTCTCATAGGTCTAGGGGACTATTTTTAGAAACTATCTTTTTAATGGTTTTTAAACCAATTTTTCTATTGGTTCATTGGTCTTTTTCTTATTGATTTGAAGAATTCTATACATCAGGCAGAGGAGCCCTTCTTTTATGATGTGAGCTATAAATATTTTCACTTTTCTTTTGGATCTTGTGAGGTAAAAGAACAAAGTCCCTGTGTACATTGCAGATGGGTTGTGCAAATTGGTACAATTCTTGTGAGTGGCAATTTGTCATTATCTATCAGAAGCACAAATGCATTTATTTTTTGACTCAGCAGTCTCACTTCTGGGAATTTATGCTACAGAGCTACTTGATATAGATAAAAATGTGTGTGTGTGTGCAAGCACACACACGGGTGTATGTTGGTGGTTGTTGCTGTTGACTTTTTCTCACAAGACTGAGCCCTAGAGGCTATCATTAGGAGACTGATTAAATAAACTATGGTACATGCATACAATGGAACATTATGTGCTACAAAAAAATGAAGAAAGTTTTTATGTACTGTATTGGAAAATTGCTAGGATATACTGTTAATTTTTAAAAAAGCAAGAGGAAGAATTGTATATTTAGTGTGCCTTCTTTCATGTAAGACATGGGAGACATGGGAAATATGAAAATGTATTTGTAATTGCATTAAAAAACCCTGGGGGAAAAGTGAAAAGTGGCCCTGGCTGGTATTCTCAGTGGTTAGAGCATCAACGTCACTGAAGGGTCACAGGTTCAATTCCTGGTCAAGGGTATGTACCTGGGTTGCAGGTTCGATCCCCAGCCCTGACGTGTGGGGAAGCAACAGATCGATGTGTCTCTCTCACATCGATGTCTCTCTCTCTCTCTCTCTCTCTCTCTGTCTCTCTTCCTTCCCCTCATTCCTTCCTCCTTTCCACCCTTCCACTCTCTCTAAAAATCAATGGAAAAAATAGTCTCAGGTGAGGATTAACAACAACAAAAAAGTGAACAGTGGTTACCACAAAGGGGTTGGAGCATGGGGAAATGGAGAGGAAGGATGACAAAGGTAAATTTATTCTTGTTTTAAGTTTTTTAAAAAATATATATTTATTGATTTAAGAGAGGAAGGGAGAGGGGGGAGAGAGATAGGAACATCAATGATGAGAGAGAATCATTGATCGGCTGCCTCCCGCACACCCCACACAGGGGACTGAGCCCTCAACCTGGGCCTGTGCTCTGACTGGGAATCGAACCACGACCTCCTGGTTCATAGGTCGACACTCAACCACTGAGCCACGCCGTCCGGACCTTGTTTTAAGTTTTTTTTTTTTTTAATTCATTTTTTAGAGAGAGGAAAGGAGAGAGAGAGAGAAATGGATGTGAGAGAGAAACATCCATCAGTTGCCTCCCAAATGTGCCCCAACTGGGGATTGAACCCGGAACCTGTGTATGTGACCTGACAGGGAATTGAACGCACCACCTTTCGGTGTATGGGATGATGCGCCAACCAACAGAGCCACTCTGGCCAGGGCTTTAGTTCTTTTTTAAAAAGACTGGTGAACTATTTACTTTTTAAAAAGTGAATGGGGCCCAGCCAGTGTGGCTCAATGGTTGAGCATTGACCTTTACGTTTTTTCATAACTCAGCATCATTTCCATTGCAAGCCAGGATGGCACTACCCCCTTACTGTGTGCGTGTGTCCGATTCTTGGGTGACTTGTGAAGTGCCTACTGTGGGAGCAGCATCTGTTCTGAAGTCCTCTGTCCATGCAGGTGTGCCCAAGCCGTCAGCACTTAGCCATCTGCCCGACCGCCAGCCTTCACAGGCTGCCTCGTTGCTGTCTGTGCGGCTCGTCGGCCTCTCTGGACCACCCTCACGGCTCAGGGATCAGTCTGTGGCTCCTGCGCCTGCTGGGGGCCAGGCTAGTCTGGGAAGCCGTCTTCCGTCTGCTCTTGGGCTTCTCACTCTCTCTCTGGAGTGTTGCCGTCCCGCGCCCCAGAAGAAGTGGGGTTCCGGGCCTTGCCTTCAGAGAATTCCTGAACGCTTTTATTCCTCATCTCCCCTCTGCCTTCACTCCCCACGCCCCACCCCTGCCACACCTCAGGAGAATATTCCTGATCTGCAGGTGACAAGCCCTATTTCTGGTCTTTATGTTCCCCCAATAAGAACATAAGCTACTGGGACACAAAAAAGTCAGACTCAGGGCTCTTTTCTGCTTTCCACCCTCTCACATTCTTCTCTTGAGGGGACAAGCATGGGCTTTGGCTTGACAAGGAATATATATATATATATATATATATATATATATATATATATCAGAAAATTGAAATAACATAGGTTAACGTCCCCAAAATATTGTCCTGCTATATTTACAACTAGAGGCCCAGTGCATGATTGAATCATGCACGGGTAGGGTCCCCTACACGCTTTCGCTTTCGATCACGGGGGAGCTGGGTGCCTGTCCGCTGGTGCACCAGGCCTTTCAGAAGCCTCCGGCTCGGCGGAGGCTTCCGAAAGGCCTGGTGCCAGAGCAGACAGGCACCCAGCTCCCCCGCTTTTGATGGTCCGCGGCGGGACGTGAGCTCGCTGCCCCAGAGGCCCCTTCTGTGCCGCAGCACAGCCATGGCACAGACGCTGAGCTCGTGCCGCCACTGGCAACGCGAGCTCAGCGTCCCACTGGCCCAATCGGCTACCCCGGCCACCCCAAGTCCCACCCCTTGCGCCCCCCGCTGGCCCAATCGTGGGTGTAGCGGAGTGATGGTAATTTACATATTACCATTTTATTAGGTAGGATAAACGGCTGTGTTTGACATTATTTGGCATTCCTTACCTACTTCCCTCTTGCGTCTGCCACTATAGAGTCTAGCAAAGCTAATGTTTCCTCTCACACCCTCTCCTGCAGCGGAGGAAAGCTGTAGTTCTCAGTTCTGATCGATAAAATAGGAGCAGAAAACAGCTCCAGGTTCACAGGAAGGCTTCACTTGATCCAAAACAGGAGCAAGGTGTGGCTGGCACCTCTGCTTCCTACATAAAATGTGAACACAATGCCTGGGGCTGCAGCAGCCGTTTTGTCACCTTGAGGGCAATGCTAAGAGAATCATAGAGGTGCCATGGCGCCATCGAGCTGCTGAGTCTATACAGCATCACTTACTTACGATTGAGAAAAATTAATCCTCGTTTTTAAAAACTGAATTCAGAGAGAGGGAAGAAGAGGGAGAGAGAGAAAGAAACATCAATGACGAGAGAGAATCATCGATCGGCTACCTCAGGCACACCCCCTAATGTACCCTGACCGGGAATTGAACTGTGACCTCTTGGTTCATGGGTCGACACTCAACCACTGAGCCACGCCAGCCAGGCTGAATCCTCATTTTTAAGTCTTAGTTACTTGCAACTGAACGCATTCCTAATGTATATACTATCGCTTTATTAAAACTAGCAGGAGCGGGCTTCTCATTATTGTCAGAAACTGTACCCAAAGGCTGTCCTGAATTCTGGACCACGTGGATGCAAGACAGTTCCCCGCCACCCTCCATCCTGCTCAGCCCAGACCCCGCCACCAGTCATGTCCTGGTGGTCCCCACACCAGGCGCTGTTTTTCAAAGTGAGTCACGTGGATAAGGTCATGCTGCTCAGGGGGACTCAGCAGAAACTCTCAGTCCTTCGAGCAAGCTGGGGGATGGAGACGGTCCACCAACTACTGTCAACCTTGGGACCCCACAGTTTCCAGCCCCCGTTCTGGGCAGCAGAGGCCTCCATCCGCTGAGTGTTTGAGGGCAGTCCAGACCCGTCTCGGAGAGGGCTTCTGTGTCATGACATGTAGGGCAGGTTCCTGACTGCTCCAAGGGGCGTGGCAGCCTGAGGGCTCCCATTCTGTGAAATCACGACATGGCAATGGAGGGGCGACCAAGTACAGGTATGGTCGGTGCGTGGAGCATCCACACCATCCGGGACTTCAGATCAGATTCCATCCAGCTCAGAACTGATGGACCAAGACATTCCAGTTGTAGAATAAACCCTAGAATTCTTCCCAGAATAATTCAGGAAGAAAATCTTTCTTTCCTTCTGTTATTCCGGAGAGAATGATAGTCTGGAGCATCCAGGGCCCACCACTAGGGGAGAGCTTGGCTAAGAGCAAAGCAAAAACTAAGAGACAAAGAGACCAAGTCCCAAGGATACGGTAGGAGCCCCTGGATCAGGCTATGCCTGAAGGCCTCCTACACCTAGACTTTTAATATGTGCGAATCCGGATATGTCCTTGTTTGTTAAAGCCAATTTGAATTGCTTTTCTTTTCCTTTTAATATATTTTATTGATTTTTTACAGAGAGGAAGGGAGAGGGATAGAGAGTTAGAGACATCGATGAGAGAGAAACATCAATCAGCTGCCTCCTGCACACCCCGCACTGGGGATGTGCCCGCAACCAAGGCACATGCCCTTGACCGGAATCGAACCTGGGACCCCTCAGTCTGCAGGCCAATGTTCTATCCACTGAGCCAAACCAGATAGGGCTGAATTGCTTTTCTGTCACACAAACTAAAACAGTGGCTAGAGGTCTAGCCCATGACAAATCATGTGGCATGTAGGCACCTAGAGGCCTAAAGCCCAAACTGCCTGCTGTCAGATGCAGTGAGTGCGCCGATTAAGCGGAGCCTGAGTCCAAAGCGTCCCTGTGAGAATGGGTGTGCGCACAGCTCCCCTCGAGGCCTGACTCTGCCGTGTCTCTGAGGATTTCCCCGGTCATTGGGTTCAGCCCAAAGTGCGTCTCTCTGCTCTCCACACTTGCCTGTGCAGTGCAGTTGGCACCGAAGTATGTGCCATCTCATCGGTTGTCCTGAGTTGGTCTTTAAGTCTTGGCAAACTTGGGCTTACTGAAGGGAGGAAAACCTCAAGAGGGAGTTGAGGGGGAGATGGACGTCGGGCAGGCTGGAAACATGTGCTCCCCCAAAGCAACACAGCCCCTTTCCCTCGAATCCCACCCTCCCACAATGCAGTACGATGGACCTGCTGACCTCTGGGATGGGGAAGTACAGGCAAACAGACTTGGGCCGAGAAGCCAAGGAGAGCTTCCCAGAGGAAGTGACATTTGTTCTCAGGCTTGAGGAGTGACGGGGATGTACACTAGTCCCCCCTTATCCATGGTTTCGCTTCCCACGTTTTCAGTTACCTGCTGTCAACCATGGTCTGAAAATATTAAATAAAATATATTAGAGATAAACAAGTTTATTTTAAATAAGTTTTAAATTGCTCACTGTTCTGAGTCCCATGATGAAGCCTCCCGCTGTCCTACTCTACCCTGCCGGGGATGTGAATTATCATCCCTTTGACCAGTGTGTCCACATATGGATGCTTGGCGCCCGGCAGGCACTTAGTAGCCCACTGTCACGGTATCGCAGCACTTGTGTCCAAGTCGCCCTTTTTTTACTTATTCATGGCCCCAAGCATAAGAGTAGTGATGCTGGAATTCAGATCCGCCGGAGAGAAACCATCAAGTGCTTCCTTTCAGTGAAAAGGGGAATGTTCTCGACTTAATTAGGAAAGAAAAAATATTGTATGCTGAGGTCACTAAGATCTACAATAAGAACAAATCTGCCATCTGTGAAACTGCCTACTCTACAAGTGAAACTTTATCATAGGTGTGTATGTCTAAAAAATATGTAGTGTAGATAGGGTTCATAGTATATACACTGAGTGGCCAGATTATTATGACCTTTGAACGCATAATAATCTGGCCACTCAGTGTGTGTGTGTGTGTGTGTGTGTATGTGTGTGTATATATATGTGTATATATGTGTGTGTGTGTGTGTGTGTATATATATATATATATATATATATATATATATATATATATATATATATTTATATATAAAATAGAGGCCCGGTGCATGAATTCGTGCATGGGTGGGGTCCGGCCAGCCTGGCCAGGGGGAGGGGACATGGGCAGTTGGCCAGCCTGCCTGCTGGTCGAACTCTTGGTCAAGGAGTCAATTTGCATATTAGCCTTTTATTCTATAGGATATACACTGAGTGGCCAGATTATTATGTGTTCAGAGATCATAATAATCTGGCCACTCAGTGTATAAGGAAGCTGTCTGTAGTTTCAAGCATTCACAGGGGGTCGTGGAACATATTCCCCCACGGATAAGGGGGGACTAATGTACTATGAAGAGGAAAAGGGGGTAGCAAAGGAAAGAACATATGTCAAGGCCTTGAGGTACTACAGTAGCTGCAGATTTCTCTCCTCTCCCTCCTCACCGAACACACAAGGCTTGAAATCAGGGGGAATGTCCTCCTCGATTTTCAGTCATCCTTAGGAAATGGAAAAAGGGAGGTAAAATTAACCTGATTTGCAGATGATACAGTTTTATATCTGGAAAATCCAAGTGAATCTGTTGAAAAAACAACAACAATATAAACATTCAATCAGCTCTCTGGGTCCAAAATTAAACTAAGGAGATCAATGGCTTCCCTATTTATACCAACAACAACCACTTAGAAGGTATAATGGAGAAGTGATCCCATTTGCAATAGCAACACAAAGGTAAAGGACCTAAGAATAGACTTAATAAGAAATGCATTAAAAAATATAAATGCATTAAAACTATATGAAGGAGAATTTAAAACACTGCTGAATGATGAAAAAGAAGACTGAACTCATGGAATGGCAGACTTGTTCTTGAAAGAAAAGTCAATGGCATAACAATGAGCTACATAATTAATGCTATTTCGATAAAAAAAAAATCTCCATCTGTTAAGAGCTCACCAATTATTTTTTTCTTGTTTTTGTTAATCCTCACCTGAGGATATTTTTTTCCATTGATTTTTTTAGCAAGAGTGGAAGGGAGAGGGAGAGAGAGAGAAACATCGATGTGAGAGAGACGCAGTGATTGGTTGCCTCCCACAGGCACCCCAGCTGGGGCTGAGGATCAAACCCACAACCAAGGTATGTGCCCTTGACCAGAATCAAACCGGAGACACTGAGCCAAACCGGCCAGGGCAAGAGCTCATCAATTCTCTAAGGCTCAGCTCAAAAGCTATCACCTCCTACAGGAAGCCCTCCCGGTCAGAATTTAGTGCTCGGTGTTCCTTGACCTTTATTCTGCCTTTGGTCTCTTACGAGGGTTGTGGTGGGTCCTGTGACTCTCCCTTACAATGAGAACTTGTTGAGGACAAGGACTCTCTCCCCGCTGCCTCCCTGCATCAGATTAGTAGGGTTCAATGACGACCACGAGGCTTCAGAGGCCGGAGCCAAAGGACTTCCCAGAGGCCAGGCCTTTTCCGTCTGGAGTTTGGGAGCAGCTTCGAGGCCCTTCTCCTGTCCCCGTGCCCCTCTGCTGGCCGGAGCCTTGGGCTTGCTGTCTAACCTGCTTCTTGCTGTGACGTGGTGTGGCTTCCAGCTGTCCTGGAGCCTAAACGTGGCCAGTTCTGGGCACTGCTTTTGTTCCATTGCAACTGGCCTGGCCTCCTTCTGGGAACTAAGTTGTCTTAGTTTGTGCCTGATTTGGGATTGGCTCCTCCTATCTCAAACAGTGGCTTGGATTTATACCTCACACTGTACACCAAAATAAACTCCAAATAGATAAAAGATTTACCTGTTTAAAAAGGAAGTTATCGCTCCGTCAGTGTGGCTCAGTGGCTGACTATAACCCATGAACCCGGAGGTCACAGTTTGATTCCCAATAAGGGCACATGCCCCAGTTATGGGCTCTATCCCCAGTAAGGGGTGTGCAGGAGGCAGCGGTCATGATTCTCTCTCATCATTGATGCTTCTATCTCTCTATCCCTCTCCCTTCCTCTCTGAAATCAATAAAAAACATTTCTTAAAAGAAAAAAAAAAAAGAAAGCTATAAAAGTACTTGAAGAGAACATAGGAAAATTCCTTCAAACATTTGCATAGGAACATCCTTACTAAGTCTGACTCAAAAATCCAGAAACCACAAAAGATCGATCCATTCAGCTCTAAAAAATACATTAAAAACTTATTCATGGAAAAGTAAAACCATAGCAAAGTTGAAAGACAAACAAAGATCTAAGGAAAATGTTTGTAAGTCAATATCACATAAGTTATCTTCGGATTGCATAAAGAACTCCTAGAAATGTAGACAAAAGAGCCCAACCCCTCAGTATCAAAGAGGGCAAAGGACATGAACAGTCAGTTCACAAAATGATATGATGAGATACTAATTTTCACCTCTCAGACTGGCAAAAATGCAGAAGTTTGACAATATATCCTATTGGCCAGTCTGCGTGGAAATAGATACTCTCTGTGTAGCTGGTAGGAATGCACATCTCCTTTGGAGGGTGATTAGGTACAGTCCATCCCAAACGCAAAGACATCTACCCTTTGACCCAGCAATTCTACTTTTGTGAATTTATTCTCTAGATACACATGCATATTTATGAATGGATGTGCATAAGATTATTTTTTTTCTGCATTTGTTTTGTTAGTAGAAGAGTAAAAACCAGCCCTGGCCGGTGTGGCTCGGTTGGGTAGGGTCCCATGCACTGAAAGATCTCACAACAATGCTTCTCTCTCTTTCTCTCTCTAAAAATCAATTAAAAATATTTTTAAAAAGAAAAGAATAGAAACCATATTGTCTTGGGTCTCATGCTTACCACTGATACCAAGAATGGTGTGTGGGGTTATCAGAAAAAGGGACAAAAAATAAAAAAATAGATGTTCCTTGCAATATCAATACTACTCCTGTGTAACAAGATGGAGACAATTTCATTCATCAGAATGCTCCAGACCAAACACAGGTGCTATAGCACTTGGGGTGAGATTTCAAGGTGAGTTCAGGTAACCAGATATGGTGGCTAACCCACCTCTAGAGAAGGTAGGTTTTGAGAATACGAAGGCCCTTTGGTTTGCTGAGCACACATGATGAATGTGGCTATGCAAATTTGGGGTAACATCTAGGGCAGTGGTTCTCAACCTTTCTAATGCCGCGACCCTTTAATACAGTTCCTCATGTTGTGGTGACCCCCAACCATAAAATTATTTTTGTTGCTACTTCATAACTGTCATTTTGCTACTGTTATGAATCGTAATGTAAATATCTGTGTTTTCTGATGGTTTCTTTGGCAACCCTGCTAGTGGTTCTCAACCTATGGGTCGTGACCCACAGGCTGAGAACCGCTGCTGTAGAGCCTAAGACCCTCGGAAAACACAGATATTTACATTACGATTCATAACAGTAGCAAAATGACAGTTATGAAGTAGCAACGAAAATAATTTTATGGTTGGGGGTCACCACAACATGAGGAACTGTATTAAAGGGTCGCGGCATTAGAAAGGTTGAGAACCACTGATCTAGGGTCACCTCTCTGCATAACGCTAGAGAGAGAAACTTGAGATTTGGAATGCCATTTTGGAGGAAGGTGAGATGAACTAGACAGTCAGGCATTATGAGAGATGAGGGGCTAAGGAAAAAATGACGTAGTCGCAGTCCTGCTGATGAAGGATTCTGGAAAAAAGCAGAAAGTGCAAATAAAGGTTTTAGGTTGTTTGCTATGGAATGTGAGAGGCATCCTTATGAAATCTTCAGTAAAGACGGGTCCCTATTGCTCTGAGGCAGAGTTTCTCTCTTGAGGGTGGTACTGCCCCCAGCAGCACTGGGAACATGTGAGCTGGTTTTACATGCCACAGTGACTGCTGGGGGTGAGGCAGCACGAAAGGGCATTGCTGACCTGGTGGCTAGAATTGTGACAACAGTGAGATGTCTCTCGCACAAGGCCAGTGGCACTCCCATTGGAAACACTGCTTTGGTGTGAGTGGATTGTTTTGGGAAACTTAAAAGATGCATTGAGTTTTGTATCCAGGTTGATATTGGACAAAAAAACAACAACAACAAAAAAAAAAACGGGGGTGGGGGGGGGCAATGGTAAGATATGTACACATATAATACCTTAATAAAAAAAAAAATTGAAAAAAAAAAACCACACAAATAAACCCCACAGCATATAGGAGCTAGAGGACAAAGAAACAGCTGACACCTGGCTTGCACCTGTATGTAAGACTTGGATTATATTGTAGCTACATCACTTAATGAGTCTTTATAGCTTCTTTTGTTACAGCTCTAGGCTTATTTCTTCTTTGTCATCTGTTTCATAATACAACATCATTTAAATTTCCTGTACTTTAGATTTCTATTTTATTACTTCTAATCTGCATATAAAATAGAAGTATTTTGCACTCCATTTGTGCTCATTTGTGCACTATGAGGGGTCATTTTCTTTTTTGTTAGCACCATATTTTGGGATCCATTTGTTATCATTTATTATCTTCTCCATTTTTGTTTATTATTAAAAGCATAACTATTGTTTAATAACATACCGGGTTTCCTAAACTTAGACGTTGTTTGGTAATTAATTTAAGTAAACATAACTATTGCACACAGTGTTCAGAATTTAGGCACTGTGGTTTCCACAATTTTTTCTATTAATAATACACATGATCATTTCATAATTTCTTCCAAAGTTTGCCATTCCAATAGAAGGCCATCTCAGCAACTAGCTAACAGGCTGCAGGGTTTCTAATGTGAATGGGGCTCACTGAAGCTGGGAGATCTGGGTATTGGATGCAGGTGGGTGGTCTCACATAATGTGAGCCACAGGCACTTCCTGTCTTTTAAGGACGCAGTCAACATATATGGGTTAGGTCTCATGTCATGTGTTGTGCGGGGGTTGACTGGGGTTATGGACAACTGTTTTATCATTTCATACAAGAAAGGAGCAGTGACGGTTCCTTATTAGTTTCCTTAAGGACAGACCTTTACTATAGTGTTGTTATCATGGACTGTTGAATGACAGATTGTTTTATATATGTATATACTGAGTGGCCAGATTATTATGATCTCTGAACACATAATAATCTGGCCACTCAGTGTATATCCTATATAATAAAAGGCTAATATGCAAATTGTCCCCTCAACCAGGAGTTCGACCAGCAGGCAGGTCGGCCAACCGCCCATGTCCCCTATCCCTTGCCAGGGTGGCCAGACCCCACCCATGCACAAATTCATGCACCAGGGCTCTAATATATATATATACTGAGTGGCCAGATTATTATGTGTTCAGAGATCATAATAATCTGGACACTCAGTGTATAATAGAGGCCTGGTGCATGAAACTTGTGCACGGGAGGGGGGTCCCTCAGCCCAGCCTGCACCCTCTCCAATTTAGGACCCCTTGGGTAAGGTGACCAGACGTCCTGCTTTTGGCGGGACAGTCCCGATTTTTAACAATTTGTCCTGCGTCCCACGGCGTTTTAAAAAAGTCCCGATTTTTGGAAAGAATGCACGACAAGCTAGGGAACAGCGGGAGAACGGGAAGGGAATATACGGTTTTCGGCGGCCATGTGGCTATTTAGCCAGGATATGAGTTTTATATTATTTTTGTTAATTTTATAATGTTAAACTTTAATAATAACAAATAATTGTTGAGAACTGATTATCGAGAACTGCTTATCAAAGTTCGCATTGTTGATCAGTTGTTAGAATTCGACCACCATTGTTAGGACTTAATGAACAATGGCATTTTTTGGGATTGGCAACGACGAAAACATTTTGTAACTGTCTCTCAGACGATACACATCGTACTGCATGCTAGTAAGCTAGTTAAACAAGTGATGTCATTACAAATCAGCTATTCAGATAATTTAGGTAAGTAATTTATTTATTTATTTCATAAATACATAAATCTTCTTGAATTTAGCAGACAGTACTCGTATTATTTATATTTTATAGTGGTGGCAAAAAGTCTAGTGCCGGCCTTGAAAGTGACACTTACGACTTACGTTACGGCCAATTCAGAGGAAAAATAATACAAGTTAGTATTGTTATTATTTAGAAAGAAATATAGGATTAAAATAATTTTTAAAATATAGTTACTTTATAACAATCACATTAATTTAATTTATAAACTAACAATAAAATATGTTCATGTAATTATGTAACTACTTACTGTGTTTTTAAGCAATATGTATATAATAATTTATAATATAATTTTAAATTATATTTTTAGATTTTTAACATAATGAGTAAGAAAAGAGGATGCAAATTCAACGATGATCTAAGAAGTGAATTTCCTTTTATTAAAAAAACGAAAAGCGATTACAATATAGACCAAATTTTTAATCAAGAACCCGCCCCCCCCCCCCCGGGCCAAAACCAGTTTGGCTCTGTGGATAGAGCGTCGGCCTGCGGACTCAAGGGTCCCAGGTTCGATTCTGGTCAAGGGCATGTACCTTGGTTGCGGGCACATCCCCAGTAGGGGGTGTGCAAGAGGCAGCTGATGGATGTTTCTCTCTCATCGATGTTTCTAACTCTCTCTTCCTCTCTCTTCCTCTCTGTAAAAAAAAATCAATAAAATATATTAACCCCCCCCCTCCCCCGGTCAATGGTGTCCCGCTTTATCAATGTTAAAATCTGGTCACCTTACCCTTGGGGGATGTCTGACTGCTATACTGGCAGTCGGACATCCCTCTCACAATCTGGGACCGCTGGCTCCTAACCGCTTGCCTGCCTGATCGCCCCTAACCACCTCTGCCTGCCAATCTGATCACCCCTAACCGCCTCTGCCTGCTGGCCTGATTGCCCCCTAACTGCTCCCCCCTGCTGGCCTGATCACCCCTAAATACCTCTGCCTAGGCCCCTGCCACCATGGCTTTGTCCAGAAGGATGTCCGGTCTAATTAGCATATTACCCTTTTATTAATATATATCACATATTTCTGTGCCTCTGCATTTTGGCTGCTTCCCTGTGTTGATGGAGCGGCTTTGTGTGGTAGGTGACCTATAGGGCCAGTAGCTCAGCCTCCCCAATCACCTGAGGTGGACGGTCTTGGTGCACCCCTTTATGAGCTGAGTGCAAAGTCTTGGTGTAGTTAAGCCTTGATTGCTGTTGGTACACTGGGAGGAATTGTCCTCCAGGCCAATTGGCTATGGGGACCCACTGTGTTTATAACTGCTGTGCTGGAGACACGCTTATGATGCAGGACTTGTTTCAGTGGGGCTTTGGTGCTCTCTGAGTCTGCCTCCTGAATGTGTCACTTATGGATGTGAGGAGTTGAAATCTGTGTCTCACACTGACCACTAGGTACACTGGCTTCTGGATCTCCAATGGGGTGCAGGTCAGTTACTGTCTGAGGACACCCTGCCGGGGCTACAGGAGAATTCCAGTCCTCTCCTCCCTGTTTGGGATTTGGAGATTTTGGAGCTGTCTGAACTGGTTGCTAGTTTAAGCGGCGATCCATTCATATACAAAAGCTGCTGCTTGGAGCTTGGGTGGGTTTGTAGGTTGTGCGGGGTGGGGTCTCAGTGCGTCACTAGACTACGGCGTGGCAAACAGCAATGGCTGGCAGCCAGCCTTCCCGTGTCTCAGACCACGTCCCCGCGTCTCGTGCCCCAGCGCAGCAAACAATTATTCCTCCGCACAGCTCTGCAAGCAAGCCACCCTCACTTTCCGACCCGATGGCAAACAGTCCAGAGACAGAGAAGCATCAAGGATGCTTTTCCCCGTAGGAGTTTGGGTCCCGCGCGTCTCCCCTTCGGGTTGAAGAAAGCAACACCCGCCGCCAGCTGGGATCCGCCGCCAGCCCGTATCGCGCGTGCCCCCGTACCTTAGCTTTTCAGCGTTTGAGCCCTGAACACTCCTCTCTCTTTCTGTCTAGTTGTACATCTTCCACTCAGCCAGCACTCCCGTGGCTCTGGGTGACAGAGGTTTTGTCTTTTAGTTGTAGTTTTGAAATTGTTGTGCACGGCCGCAGTTTAGATGTTTACCTACGCCACCATCTTGGGTTCTCTGAATGACAAATTGTTAATGGAGGAGAGACGGCCTCATCTCCCCCAGTTACTCGTGGGAGTGGGGTTCTTGGGGTACCGCTGGAATAAGAATTTCCGGAGGCCCCCACGGGAGGATGAGGTATTGTAGAAAGCTTTACTTCCATGGAATCACACCCCTGGGTTTCCAAAGCCCCATCTCCTTTAGTCCAGTCATAGGAGAAGTGTAGCTGCGCTTCAGTGGAGCTAGAATCAGAGCCGGTGTCCAGAGTTGCCTTTCCATGTTGGAGCCGGGTCCAGCCCAGCATCAGGCAGGCTCAGCTTGTGTTTACTACGCCGTCCATTAGTCCATTGCATGCGGGGTCCACATGGCCGAGGGCCATGGCAGCCAATACAAGGAAGCAGGGGCAGAGAGCCCCACAAGCACAACAAGAGCGAGAATGCCTTTGTGTAGGAGATCATGTGTTCCCCAATTTCTGCTCTCTTGTAGTGGCCATGCCCATTCTGGCCAATGACCTCTGTTCCCAGGTGTGATTGACAGGAAAGTACCTATCCTAGGTCACTCCAGCTTTACTGGGCATGCGTCTATCTTCCCTTTGTTCAGGCCCCTCCCCCAGAGTTTTGCAGGGGATGGACCGGTGGTTCCCTGGGGCGTGCAGAGTTGCTGCTTCCTGGTGAAGCTGCCCAAAGGACATGCCTGTAATGTCTGAGGCTTCCCCTTTGTTCATTTCCCACTATTAACTAGCTCATTACAACAGTACTAACATCACCCCAAAACGTGATGACTTAAAACAACAACGTATATTATCGCCTACATTTCTGCAGCTGGACGGGGTATGGCTGGGTGGTTCTCACTTGGGGTCTCTCCTGTGGTTGCAGTCACACAGTCACAGAGGTCCTGGGGCTGGAGTCTTCCAAACTCACGACTGGCTCAACTCCAAGACAGCCTCTTCACTCACATGGCTGGCGCCTCAGGGGGCTCACTGGCAGACAGAAGCTGGTGAGGCAACACTCTTTTTCTTTAAAAAAAAAAAATTATATATATATATATATATATATATATATATATATATATATATATATATATTGATTTCAGAGAGGAAAGGAGGAGGGAGAGATAGAAACATCAATAATGAGAGAGAACCATTGATCGGCTGCCTTCTGCATACCCCCTACTGGGGATCGAGCCCGCAACCCAGGCATGTGCCCTGACCAGGAATCACTGAGCCACCAGGACTGGGCGACACTCTTTTTCTTCACAGAGTCTTTCCATGTGGCTAGGTAGGACTTCCTCACAGCATGGCATCCTCAGGTAATCAGCTGCCTTACACGGGGGCTGGCTTGCCTCAGAGAGAATATTTCCAAGAAACCCAGGCAAAAACGGTAAAGTGTGAATTCCCATGTTCTGCGTGGTTCAGGGTTTGGGCTCTGGAAGCGGGGCCACACGCAAATGAAAGAGACGAGACAAGAAATAATTTGGAAATATTTGGGGACCAGGCGGGAGCCCAACTCAAGAGGAAGGACTCTGGTTGGGCTCAGGCCTTGCCATCCTTTTATTCAGTTTGTGATACACCTATAGCCCTTAGGCAGGCAATTTCCAGTAACAGGCAGACTATCTTATCAGTAAGGATTTACATGACTGTCTGGTGGGGAAGTTGCTTCAGCTACCATTGTCTCGACTAAACAGTGGGTGCATAGCTCTGACCTTTGCCAGGGCTCAAGGGTCACCAGCATTCCGGGATCCTTGTCCGCACGTCTCTGCTAGTGAAGGCAATGGGCGGTTTCCCACAGTAAAGCTTTCTAAGATCTAACTTTGGAAGTCGTGTTCCATTCCGCTCTATCTCATTGGCCAGAGGTGAATTCACGGGGCCAGCCCAGATTCGAGGGCAGGGGCTACACAAGGCTGTGAATACAGACAGACCTGATTCAGTGGGGGCCCATCCCGTAGGCCAGCTAGCACACGTGATCATGTGTACCAATCAGAAAAGGCTGAGTTATGCTGTGGGAACACACCATCCCAAATCTCAGTGCCTCAAAACACAGAAGTTTACTCATTGCTTGTCTGGCCTGGCGGCGGCGGTCAGGGAGGGGTTCTGCCCCATGTAGTCAATCCATCTCATGATGCTACAATCTTAACATGACCGCTCAGGGGTCACTGTGGCAGGGGAGAGCAGAACCGGGGGGCACTGCACAGGCAAGGAAATGCTCTGGCCCAGAAATGACATGAGTCACTTCTACCCGGTCAGCATCGTCCTGCCCAGCTGCAAGCAGGGGGACGTACATCCTCCTTTGTCCTTGGACGACAGCAGAGCAGACGTGGCTGAACAGTGGAGGCCCCTCCCCCACTACGCTGTACCCATGGTGATTCCTGTTGGATGCCACCATTAAGTTTTCAGGCAAAATTTCTCCATTACTCTGATTAATGGATGTTTCTAAACAGCCATTTGTTCCACACAATGGGGTCACTCCATCGGGTACATTTGAGTTAGGCCTTTGGAAAGAGTAGGAATTTGAAAGGAAGGGAACGCGACGAAGAAAAGAACATTCGCATGGACCAGCACAAGCAGAGGCTCAGAGACACGTGGCTGCTTTCCAGGAGCCACGAGGAGTCTGGCTTGGCGGGCTTGCAGAGGAAGAGGAGACCAAAGGGCGGCTGGAACTAGGATGGAAATGACAATGAATAATTAATAGCTAAAATGTGTTTAAAATCTCCTAATGTGCCAGGCAGAGTTTCACACACTTCCCGTGCTTTCCCACGGTAATGGTGCTCCCGGGTCTCTTCCCTCTGCACCCAGGAGTCCCGGTCCCCCTTCTCTTCCCAGCCCTGTGCCCAGGAGGTTGGCCTCCATGGATGCCATCACCCGGCACCTTTGCTCTCGGACTCCCAGTTGGATTGGTCCAATGGGAATCTCTGTAGGGAAGACAGTGAGGTCAGAGGATTTATCCCATGTAGCTACTCCCTGCAGGGTCGCCGTGGCTGGCTGCTTCCCGCGGCTGCCCCCACACGACTCTCCCTTGCCAGAGTCTAGCAACTGTTCCTCCCCTTGCCCTTGCAGGCCTACGGATACCAAGTGTCCTCTAACTAGACCCGGGGTACACTATGATCCTCTGTAGGTTTCCTTACACACTGCCCTTTTAGAATAGCCCCCTTGCCAATTCTTTACATTCTAATTAGTGTGTCCTGATAGAACCCGACTGGTCAGGTATCTACTTGACCAGGTAGGTATTAATATTCCTTCCATTTTATGGATGAGAAAATGGGTACAGAGAATTTAAGTGAGGTGCTCAAGATCACACAGCTACATAAGAAGCAAAGACCCAACCCAGAGAATCTGGTAACAGAACTTCAAAGACCTTAAAAGACCTCAAATGCCCGGTTAAACAGAAAGCTCCCATCACCTGCGGAGGGGTGCCAGACACTCACTTTTTCTTCCTAACCAGCCAGGGCAAGATTAAATTGAATGTATCACCTAACAGCTCTTTAGGCATATTATCTCCTACATTTCTGCAGCTTGACGGGGTATAGCTGGGTGGTTCTCCCAACAGGCATAGCATTAACAGTATCACTCAAAATGGATTTAATGAAAGATAAATCCATTTTGAGTGATACTGTTATTCCTATGCCTGTTGGAAATCAACAAAATTCCTCATCTGCAAAATGAGAGAATTTTCCAAGCTCTGATAACTTTGCAGAACTGTGGTGGGATGTAGTGAGATCTTAGCCATTGAAAGAGCTATTTTGGAGCTGGGAGTGGAGCATGTGACTAGGGCGCAGCCAATCAGAGCATCATCCTCCCCATGGCCACAGTGATTGGTTCAGGGGTGATCCAATCAAAGCCAATGGGATTATTTTCCTGGAATATTTGTAGGAGAGGCATGCCTTCTCTAGAAGTCTTTAAACTGGGCAAAGATAAAGCCTGGATATGCTAGGTCCCAGCATATGGCTAAAAGACCCCCAATCAAGGAAGCAGAACCAAGAAATGGAGTGAAACTGAGTTCAGTGACATAATTTCAGATCCTGAATCCAGCCATGTCTGAAATCCACACAACCCTTGGGATGGTTTTCTTACATGAGACAATATAGTCCCTTTTTTCCCTTATGGTAGTGTACTAACTCTAGAGTCAAAACTTGGTCACTTGCAGTGGAAATAGTCTTTTAAAAAATATATATATTTATATTTTTATTGATTTCAGAGAGGAAGGGAGAGGGGAGAGAGAGATAGAAACATCAATGATGAAAGAGAATCATTGATTCACTGCCTTCTGCACGCCCCCTACTGGGGATTGAGCTGGGAACCCCTGGCATGTGTCCTGGACTGGAATCGAACCTGGGACCCTTCAGTCCATAGGCTGACGCTCTATCCACTGAGCCAAACCAGCTAGGGCTGGAAATAGTCTTGACATAGTGGAAGGCAGCTTGGAATGGGAAGAGGAGTAGGGACTCTGCAGCAGTCAGGTGAACTTTCATTTTTCTAGCAGGATCCAATTGAAATGTTTCCATTTTGCTCGGCCAGCATGGCTCAGTGGTTGAGCATTGACATAAACCAGGAGGTCACGGTTTGATTCCCGGTCAGGGCTCGGGCCCGGGTTGCGGGTTCCCCCGCAGCATGGTGCATGCAGGAGGTAGCCGATCAATAACTCTCTCTCATCATTGATGTTTCTATCTCTCTCCCTTTCTCTTCCTCTCTGAAATCAATAAATATATGTATTTTTTGAAAAAAGAAATGCTTCCATCTTTGTTCAGCCTTCCAACTACTCTCCCTGCCATAGCTAGTTGCATCTTCCCCACTTCTGTGCTTAGAAGGTTTGTACACACCTCTACTAGAGCACCTCTTACACTGTGCAGTAATGTATTCTCCGGAGAGGATACATTTGTATCCTTGAGTGAGGCAGTGCACACTTTGCCTAAATCTTATTCATTTGGAACTTTTAGTTTTTGAAAAGCGTGGCGCAAAATTGATACCAACTCATTAAATGTTTGTTGTATAAATAACTGAATGAGTGAGACTGTGCAATAGCAGTAAGAATGGGCAGGAGACGAAGGGGGGCCATTTCTGCAGTGCCAACAAAAAGTAACAGCAGTCTTAAATATTTTTTTGGAATAGATAGCCTTGATATTAATATTAATAACAATGTTATTCAGTTGACTTGGACAAAATCCCTGGAGTAAAATTAATAATAGTGGTGGTTTATTGTGTGACTTATGTGCCAGGTGTTTTGTATACATTCAATTTAATCTTGCCCTGGCTGGTTAGGGCATCGGCCCTTGGACTGAAGGGTTGCGGGTTCGATTACAGTCAAAGGCATGTACCTCGGTTGCAGGTTCGATCCCCGCCCCAGTTGGGGCATGTTTGGGAGGCAACCAATCAATGTGTCTCTCTCACATAGATGTTTCTCTCTCTCTCTGTCTCTCCCCCTCCCTTCGACTGTCTCTAAAAAAATCAATGGAAAAAGTATCCTCGGGTGAGGATTAACACCAAAAAAATTAATCTTTGCTCCAGCCTGGCAATGGAAGTATGGTGGACATGTGATAACTCCACCCAATCCACCTTACTCTGGGGAATTGAAATAAACTCCAGGGAATGATTCTTTTGTTGTTGTTGTTAATCCTCACCCAAAGATATTTTTCCATTGATTTTTATTTTTGTTAATTCTCACCCAAGGATATTTTTTCATTGATTTTTAGAGATAGTGGATGGAAGGAGGAGAGATAGAGAGAAATATCAATGTGAGATTGGTTGCTTCCTGCACATGCCTCTACCAGGGCTGGGGACCCTTCAGTCCGTGGGCCGATGCTCTATCCACCGAGCCAAACTGGCTAGGACCAGGGGATGATTCTTTAAGCCAACAACAGCAATTCCATCCTCCTCCACAGTGGCTAGTTCTGGGATGAGCAGGTCTGGGCCAATTAGGACCAGCAGGATAAAGCTTGCTGCCATGATAAAGGATATGAGGAAATGTGCTCTTTCTTGCTGGACGTGAATGGGAAGGTTTGTGACCCTGGCTGTTCCTGGCAGCTGTCTTGAGGACATGAAGGAGAGCAGAGCCAAGAAAATCCTAGAGGACTGGACCCAGGGCTCTCATCCTCTCTAGCTTGAAGCTGACCTACCTCCGCATGTTCAGCTATGGGAGTTATAGGAGCAAAACGCTTATCTCTGATTCAGTCTGAGTTGAGTTTCTGTTATTTCATCCAATGACACAGTGAGGAAATCAAAACTTCTGATAGTAATGTGCTCAACAAACCTCAGCTGGTGCTAAGAGCTGGGATTCCATTCCCAATGGTCTCATCCAAAAGCCTGTGCTCATCCCACTAACTTGAGCTAAGGAAGGACCAGTCACTTGGCCTCAGTCCTGAGTTATCTGCTTACCTTCTGAGATGGCGTCTCTTGTACTTGGAGTTTCTATGGCCTAGAATATTCTATGCCTCCTCTCTTTGCTTAGCAAACTATAACATTTCTTTCAGGCCACAGCTTAAATAAATGTCACTTTTTTTTTTAAAGCAGTGTTCATCTTTAAAAATATATATCTATTTTAAATTGATTTCAGAGAAAGGAAGGAGAGGGAGAAAGTGATCAAAACATCAGTGATGAGAGTCATCAACTGGCTGCCTCCTGCAGGACCCCACTGGGGACTTGAGCCTGAAACCTCGACCTTCTGGTTCATGGGTCAATGCTCAACCACTGAGCACACTGGCCAAGCTAAATGCCACTGTTTTTTAAAATATATTTTTATTGATTTCAGAGAGGAAGGGAGAGGGAGAGAGAGATAGAAACATCAACGATGAAGAGAATCATTGATTTGCTGCCTCCTGCACACCCCACACTGGGGATCCAGCCCGCAACCCAGGCATATGTCCCAACTGGGAATTGAACCAGGACCTCCTGGTTCATAGGTCCACGCTCAACCACTGAGCCATGCCAGCCAGGCTAAATGCCACTTTTTGATCACCTCCCCATCCCAACCCTCAAGATTAGCTTAGACCCCTTGACTATTAACTCTCATGGTGGATTGTATTTTTCTTCCATGCTCCTATTACAACTGTAACTGATTACGTATTGTATAACGCTATTAAAATGATGTCTCTTTATTCCATAAGGGCCCAAGTGTATCTGTTTTGCTCAGCACTCACTCCTCAGAACAGCTGTTGTCACTCAGCGGGCAACAATAAATATTTGATGACAGAATAAGTGAAAGCTTTCTGTGGTCATGAGCTATTATCAGCAGTGACCTGCAGTTCTCCGAAATGGTCCTTGGACCCGCAGCATTAGCATCACCTGGGAACTTGTTAGGAATGTAAATTATTAGGCCCCTCGCAGGCCTACTGAATTAGAAACTCTGGGAGTGGGACTCCGAGGGCAACCTGTTTTAGCGGGCCCCCCAGGCGGTTCTGACCCACGCTGGAGTTTGAAAGCCCTGGGTCATGCAGATTTGCTCCAGGCCACGCAGTAGGCACAGCCAGCAGCACCTCTGCTGCCAGGGGCTGTTTCCTGCTTCCGTTTCTTAAAATCAACACTTTCACCAGTAAGGTGGGTTGGAGGGTAGGAACAGGAACCCATCACATTCTTTGCGGACCCAGAGCCCAGGACCTCTGCATTCCTTCTTCTTTGATCACGCTTCCCACTGCCGACTTTGCTCTTTAGGTTTCAGTTTGCGTTTCCCACCCCTCTCTTCCATTTCCTCTCAGCCCACGGGTTCGCATTACTCAAAGCCTTCCTCGTTTCTGACAATTGTTCCCTTGCTTTTTGCTTATCCGCCTCCCGAGGGCAGGGGCTACAGCAGCCCCGTTTATTGCACTCGTCCTGGCACCCACAGCAGAGTCCGGGCCACAGCAGGGCTCACAAGCGTGTGGACCGGATGGGCGCTCCCTAAAGCCCTGCGGAATGAAAGAAGCCAGAAGCGAAAGAGAAAGCGCCGCTTTACCAAGAAGGCCGGCGCGACGCCCTTTACCAACATGGCGCCGGACGCGGGGCGGGGCGGGGGCGGGGCCAGCGGGAGCCGTCAGGTGCGGCCCCGCCCCGCGTGCCCCGCCCCCCGCCCGATTCCGGATTGGTCCGGTTCCAGCGCCGCAGCCCGGCGGCCGCGCCGTGGGGCCACGCCGGGCGCTCGCCACTTCCGGCGCGTTGGGGCTGTTGGTCGGGGCGGCCGCGCGCGCGCGAGCGGACGGCTCGGGGTGGACGCGTGCGGGATGCTCTGCAGGGCGGCGGTGGCCACCGTGTGGGCTGAGGCGGCGAGGACAGCGCGGGCCCCCGGGCCTCTCCCCTGAGCCGGCGCCGCGGGCTGCGCCGCCGAGGCCCCCTCCGCCTCCGCTCCTTCAGCCGCGGGGCCGGGCCCGCCGCCGCTCCTGAACGCGGAGCCGGGGAGCCCCTGCCTGGGCCCGGAACCTCCCCTCGGGGGTCGGGCCCGGGCGGGGGGCCCCGCGCTGCCGCCCTCCGTGCCGGCCTCCGAGCCCTGTTTCCTGCTTCTTCAGTTAACTTGGGGAGGGGCGGGTGGGTGTTGATGAATTGTTCGGGGTGTCCCCGATGAGGCGGGCCGGGGGGCCGCGCTCCTTGTAGAGGGTCCCCGCGGGGCCCGGGTGGGGAAGCGGTTCTCTTTGCACGGGTGGGGGACTTCCCGAGTCTGCCGGGATCATGACCTGAACTGTGCGGACGGGACGTGTCCGGAGCCCGAGAGCCAGCTCACCTGAGCCGCCCCTTCCCCCGGCCAGCATGGTAAGTGGGGTCCGAGCCCCTTCCCTCCCTGGGTGCTGGGGGCTCAGGGGTGGGAGCGGACCCGGGACTGCTGAGCCATCGCTTCTCCCCGGGTGCGGATCTGGGCAGGGACATGCGTGCAGGGTGTGCAGCCCCGCTCGGTGCTCCCATCCCCCCAGGCTGCCTCTCGGACTGAGGGGGACCTGAAAGCTCAGCAGGCACAGCCCTGATGTCTGCCTCTCGTAGAGTGTAGCTCATCATGACAGTAGCCATCATTTTTTTGAGGGCTTAGTATGTTATGTGCCAGGCCCCGTGCTAAGTGACATGTGTTATTTAATTAGCACCCCAGCTCTCTTCTGAAGTGGGGATACTGAGGCACAGAACCAGCTCAAGGTCACTCTTAAGTGACAGTGACACGGGTTGAACCCTGGTAGTCTGACTTCATAGCCTCTGTTAGATGCAGCGCGGCACTGTGTCGGGGTCCTGCAGGTTGTAGGTGCGGAAACGGTGTGTGATGTGCAGAGGTAAGTCAGGACTGGTGCTGTCTTTGGAAACCCGGGCTGCTGCCGTTTCTGCGACGCGCTCTGGCCTTTTCGCGGGTGGTGCCGGGAAAACCATCCATCCGTCCGGATCCAGCTCAGCCTGTGCTGAAGATGTTTTCCATATCCATTCTCAGTGCTCCCTTAGATTCGTTAAGCATTTATCATTCGCCGTCGTAATTGTTTCTGAGCCTTACCTGCCTCCTGCAGAAGACTTGGCTCCCTCAAAGGTGGAATTGTCCGAACCTGTATGTGCTCCAGCTCTTGGGCGCGTAATAGGCCTTGGGGAGTGGGTGATGGCCCAGCCTGTGCGTGATCACCTCCAGTGACAGAAGTCTTCTTAAGGCTGCCTCCCTGTCAAGTTAGTGATTTAGCTGAGAAAGAGATACGGTGACATCTATGATACAGATGTTCAGACCAGTGGGATTTTAGAAAATTCAAGGAGCCTGCGGGTGGTGTGTGCAGGTTCTGGGCATAGAAAGAAGACCTAAGGCATAGCTCTTGTCTTCATGGGGCCTACAGCCAGTCAGGTACAAAAATACCCCATTAATGCTGAGCAGCACTGTATAGTAGATGACATCCGTAGTACAGAGCAGATCAGTTATGCTCTCTGAGCCCCACTTTCCTCATCTATGAAATGTAAGATTGGAATTCTCTAATGAACAATCCAGAGGTATGAGATAGAACATTTAGTGAGTGATGAAAATAGTGCTGAGTAGTCCATCCTTCATTTATTCTTTCAATGAATTTTTTTGTTATTTTTAAACTTTAAAATATACATAACATGAAATTTACCATTTTAACCAGTTTAAGTGTACAGTTTTGTAGTTTTAAGTACATTCACATTGCTGTGCATCCATCCCCAGAACTTCTTTCATCTTGCAAATCTGAAACTGACTAACTCCCTTTCTGCTTCCCCAGCCCCTGGCAACCACTAGTTTGCTTTCTGTCTCCTTTGACTACTCTAGGTACCTCATATAAGTGAAGTCATACAGTATTTGTCTTTCGGTGACTGCCTTATTTCACTTAGCACAATGTCCTTGAAGTTCATCCTTGTTGTAGCATGTGTCAGAATTTCCTTCCTTTTTAAGCCTGAATAATATTCCATTGTGTGTATATACTACATTTTGTTTATCCACTCATCTGTTGATGGACACCTGGATTATTTCCACCTTTTGGCTACTGTGAACATGGGCATACAGATTTTTACACTCTACATGGGCATACAGATTTTTCAGTGAATTTTAAGTAACCACTATATGCCAGGCTCTAAGGAATGTCAGATGAATCAAGACAGACACATTCCTCCCCAGGGAACTTTGGGACCCCCTGGGCAGAATTCCATTGGTTATTGACTAAACTAGCCAAGCAACCTTGTATTCAGGTTTTATTTTAATTGGTAACTAAGAGAGCATTGTGAAATGACCATCTGTGAGCAATTAATTAGTAAAGTAGTAGTTGACTTTATAGTCCAGTCTATACTCATAATTCATGATTACCATGTACATTTTTTTCTTGAAGTAAGTTTTGAGTCACATATTTAAAAACATGGGGGTGGCCACAGTGTATGTGAGGTTGACCATCTAATTACTTCCTTTCTGCATCACACCAGCAGTTCGTCTGAGGTGTCCCAGGGGTCAAGGATTTAGGCAAAGCAGATCTTGTTCCCAAAATGCAAGGCAGCTGCTGCCTGGTTTGTGTGTTACAGGAGGAGGGTCTTTTCCCTGGGATCACAGCTCTTTATTTATTCCAGGAACTTTTTCCTGTTCATTTTCTACTGACTAAACATTTTAACTTTTAAGAGTATTAGTTGTCATATGCTTGAGCCTTAGTAATATTTCTTTTTAAAACTTCAACTCTAATTAAGATGAAAATAGTATATGGCAAAACTACCATTTATTTAGTATCTGCTATAAGCTAGCTATTTTTCATGTATTCATTTTTCTTCAAGTCATTCAGTATCAGTTAACCGCACCCACCCTGGTAGGTTACGTTATTGCCGTTACTACCAGAGCGGGAGATGAACAGACCCGCTCTGCTGTCTGTAGGGTACCTGTTTGGACCCAGGGTGACCTACTCCAAAGTTTGTGCTCTTTGCTGTACATGTGCTGCCTCATGTGGAAAGGTGATCGGGAATGTCATCCAGCTGTATTTTCTTTGGTTTTGAGGTTGTGATTGGGGCTGGGGAGTATGGGAATCACTTTATTTTATTACTATTACTAGAGGCCCGGTGCACGAAATTCGTGCATGGGTGCAGTCCCTAGGCCTGGCTGGCAATCCAAGTGTGAGTGTCTTGCGTGGAAGGGCAGGTCCCAGCTGACCTCTGGGCCCTGGGCAGCACCTGGGCCCCTGTGCGCCCCCCTCCGCCTGAGTCACGGCGCCCGAGTCCCCATGCGGAGATGCGGTGAGCGCCGCTGGATGCAGTGGGCCAGTGGGCCGGGGCGGAGTGTGGGCCTCTGGGCTGCCCAGCAGTGCTGCACAAAAGCTGGGCGGGCAGCACGCTCTCTCCCGACTGGCCCCTGTGGTCCTGGTGGTGGCAGCCCCACTTACCTGGAAGAGGCTGCGCTGATGCTGGGCGGGCTCCTTGCGAGCTCCTGGCACCTGAGCGGGAGTTGGGGGGAGGGGGGGCTTCCCTGGCACACAAGCCCTGGGAAGGGTAGCAGGGGGAGTGAGAGCGAGCTCGGCAGACACCCCGCATTCCCACTGCACCTCCCTCCCTGTCACCCCTGCCCCCAGGTAGCTGGGGGGAGGTCGTACCCCCTGTCCCGGCACCATGGGAGGTTGCCGCCACCCACCCCCAGTTCCCAGTCCCAGACCGGGGCCCTGCCCCGAAAGGGCAATCAGAGCCTGCTGGTCGTCATCTGAGGGGCGATTGGCCCCCTGTCGGGCTCCCTCAACACCTGGGAGCCGGGCGGCAATTGGGCAGGGCGATCAGGCTCCCGCTTGCACCCACCTTGACCTGGTGCCGCCCGCTCACCTGCTCCCCTCATCCTGCCATGGTCCCACTCTCATCAGGGGCCCATTGGGGCCAGCAGCGCTTCCATTGCTGCCTGCTGCCAGTGCCGCGTCGCCGACGCCCGCCATGTTCCACGCTGCCCCCTCATAGCAAGCCGTTGAACTCCCAGTCGAATGACCGCCTGAGGGGACAATTTGCATATTAGGCTTTTATTATATAGGATTTTAAAAAAATATGTTTTTATTGATTTTTTTTTAGAGAGAGGAAGGGAGAGAGATAGAAACATTGAGATTGGCTGCCTCCCACACACTCGCTACTGGGGATCAAGCCTGCAACCTGGATATGTGTCCTTACTGGGAACCAACCTCTTGGTGCATGGGACGTTTCTCAACCAAGTGAGCCACACTGGCTGGGCTGGGAATCCCTTTAAACTTTTCCTCTAGGATGGGGGAACAGATCTTGGTGTTTCTATCTTACTCTCTTCCTCTCTCTCAGAGGTTCTGTAGTTAGTCACATAATTAGAGGTAGTCTGGGAAATAGGTTAAATATCCAGAAATGACTTGTTCTAGCCGGTTTGGCTCAGTGGATAGAGCATCAGCCTATGGACTGAAGGGTCCTGGGTTCAATTCCAATCAAGGGCACATGCCCGGGTTGCGGGCTTGATTCCCAGTAGGGGGCAGGCAGGAGGCAGCCGATCAATGAATATCTCTCATCATTGATGTTTCTATATTTCTCTCCCTCTCCCATCCTCTCTGAAATCAATAAAAAGATATTTAAAAAAATGACTTTAACAACTTTTGAAAAAATTACTACATGACATGGTTCAAGCGATGAAATTTGGTAAAGACAAAAAGCTCAGAGTGGTATAGAGAAGTCATTTTCCACAGTAGGCCAGAGCATTTTAGTGCCTTAGTTTAGTCATTCATGAAATAATTTAAAAATGTACATTTTAAAATTGATTTCAGAGAGGAAGGGAGAGGGAGAGGGAGAGAGATAGAAATATCGATGAGTGAGAATCATTGATCGCTGCCTCCTGTAGGCCCCCCCACAGGGGACCGAGCCTGCAACCTAGACATGTGCCCTGACGGGAATCGAACCATGACCTCCTCGTTTATAGGTTGACGCTCAACCTCTGAGCCGCACCAGGTGGGCTCATGAAATAATTTGCTGACTTCCTGCATCAAGCTTAAAATCCTAGGTATTGTGGTTACTGTATAATATAATAGTTGATGTTTATAGGGCTTAGTATATGCCAGGCATTTTACATATATTAACTCTTTTACTCTTCCAAACAATGCCAGGAGGTAGAGGCTATTCCCCCCCCCCCCCCCCCCCCCATTTTATAGATGAGAACATTCAAGGCCCAGAGAGGTTAGGCAACTTCTCAAGGTCACACTGCAACCATATGGTGGAACTGGGATTCAAGCCCAGGCAATGTGGCTCAGGAGCCTGTGCTCTTATTTTTTTAATAAATATATTTTTATTGATTTCAGAGAGGAAGGGAGAGGGAGAGATAGAAACATAAATGATGAGCAAGAATCATGGATCAGCTGCCTCCTGCATGCCCTCTACTGGGGATTGAGCCTGCAGCGTGGGCGTGTGCCCTTGATCATAACTGAACCCAGGACCCTTCAGTCCCGCAGGCCAACGCTCTATCCACTGAGCCACACCAGCCAGGGCAGGAGCCTGTGCTCTTAAATGTTAAACATTTACCCCAGAGGTAAAATTTTATAATATAGAGGGGCACTTGACATTGCCCCTGCCCTCTAGGAGTCAGTTTAGTGAGGACAGTGAGTGATATATTCTGATAATTATGAGACTGTGACAAGGGTGATTGCAGAAGAATGCATTGGTACAAAGGTAGCAGATCTGAGGGAGAGTAACTGAGGAGAGGGGTCTGGGGAGGCTTCTCAGGAGGAATATTTGAGTCTTGAAGGATTAGGAAGAATGTGATAGTTGAACAAGATAAAAAAGGGTCTTCCAAGTAAAAGTTGTTTGCAGATAGTTTTAGAGATAGATACATATCAGTAGAGATAATAGAAAGTGATAGGTATGAAGGGAGAGTGAAGGAAGGAAAACATTTATGGAGTGCTTTGGGCTTTTAAGGGCTCTATATGAGTACATACATGTGGCACTTAAACGCATAATTTTTTGATCATCGTAAATACTTACCCCTACTTTCTTTCTTTGCCAGCAGCTGCCCTATTTCTTTATTCCCCTTTGCAACAACTCCAGGAAAGAGTGGTCTCTAAGTGCTCATTTTCTATTCTCTGTTAAGTTCACCTGTCAAGGTCCCTCCCGACACCTTTCCTAAGTGCAATGGTTAGTTCTCAGTTCTCATCTTACTTATCTGTCAGTAGCATTGGACAAGTTGAAACTCCCTCTTCTTGAAGTCTTCACTTGGCCTCCAGGACACTAGATGTGCGTTGCTTTTCCTCCATCTCACTGGTTGTTTCTTCCTCATCTCATTGATCTTTGAACAGCTGGGGTGCCCTAGGCCTCCGACCTAGTGAGTTCCTAGTTCAGACCTCTCTCCTCAGCAGCAGTTCTCATGTATGCAGCTGCCACTTGACATTCATACTTGTTTGTCAGGCACTTCAAATGTAACATGTCTCAAACTCAACTCCTCATCTTCCCCTGTAAGTCTTTTCCACTCACAGCCTTCTCCGAGGGCAGCTTCGTCTTACCAGCTGCTTGTGCCAAAAAGTTGGAAGTTACCCTTGACCTTTCACACCCTGCCTCTGATTGTATCAATTAGTTTCTGCCTTTGAAATGTAGCCAGGATTTTATCGTTTCTTATTCCCTCCACTGGATTATGGATGTTGCCTCCTAACAGTTCTACCTTCTGACTTTGCCTATTTATTTATTTATTTATTTATTTATTTATTACTGTGGATACTAGGTAATACAATAGTTAATGTTCATGTGTTTTCAGCATAGTTGCCTCAGTGCTTCTTTGAAAAATTGAAAGCAGTTCATGTCTTTGCTCTGTTCCCATGGCTCCTCATCTCAGTAGAGCAAAGCTAACAGCAGCCCTCATGTTCCTGCATGACCTACTGCGCCCTCTATATTCTGGCCTGTGGTTACATGCTGAGCCCATCTACTGCTCTCCCCGTGGCTCACTCTGTTCAACTACCTTGGCCTCCTTGCTGTTCTTCACATTCCAGGTGTGTTCCTGCCTCAGGGCTTTGGCCTGGCTGTTGCCTCTGCTTGGACTGCACTGTCGCTTGCACGACAAGTTTGACCTTCCACAAGCCTTCTCAGGAGACATCTTCCCAATAAGGCTTATCCTTACCACCCTATTTAAAATTATAATCCCACCCTAGAACTCCCAGTCCTTCATACCCTGCTTGACTTCTTTCTGTAGCATTTACAATTTGTAAACATTTTATATATTTATTGTTATTTCTGAAGCCTGTTTTTTTACATCTCCTGCTAAAATATTAACTCCATAAAGCTAAGGATCTTTGCTTTGTTTACCTATGTATCTTAAGAGTCTAGAACAATTCTTGGCATGGTAGACAGTTAAATTGTGGCAGGAATGCTATGGAGGTCTTGGGTGTTCAAAGGGGGCTTTAGAGAGAGGGAGTAAGTTAGGTTCCCTATGATGAATAGAACTTGTAGTGAGAGGATATTTCAGAAGAGAAGATGTAACTAAATGTGTAATGTGAAGGAAGACTGGTTTGGCCATAGTGGAGGCTTTTGTGGAGAAGTAGTTGGAGAAAAGGCTATAAAGGTAGTTTATGGCTAGATTATGGAGGGCCTCCACGACTGTTTTAGGGAGTTGGACTTTGCTTTTTGTCTGGTTTTTCCTTAAAGGAAAATTAATTTACCTGCCATGTATAGGTTAGGTTGGTTTGGGAAACTGGTTATGACACCGTGCCTGAATGGATGTGCCAAAGGCCTGTCTTTGGATGTGGAATTAGGAGTGGAGAGGAAGAGTAGGAGAGTTGTCACTTAAAACTCTAATTCCAGATTCAGGGGATGAAGAAAGGGGAAAGTTCAAGCTGATTTAGGAAGCCTCTAACCTAAGGTGACCAAACGAACCGCTTTTGGCGAAACAGTCCTGATTTTTAACAATTTGTCCCGCGTCCCGCGGCGTTTTAAAAAAAGTCCCAATTTTTGGAAAGAATGCACGACAAGCTAGGGAACGGCGGGAGAACGGGAAGGGAATATACGGTTTTTGGCGGCCATGTGGCTATTTAGCCAGGATATGAGTTTTATATTATTTTTGTTAATTTTATAATGTTAAACTTTAATAATAACAAATAATTGTTGAGAACTGATTATCGAGAACTGCTTATCAAAGTTCGCATTGTTGATCAGTTGTTAGAATTCAACCACCATTGTTTGGACTTAATGAACAATGGCATTTTTTGGGATTGGCAACGACGAAAACATTTTGTAACTGTCTCTCAGACGATACACATCGTACTGCGTGCTAGTAAGCTAGTTAAACAAGTGATGTCATTACAAATCAGCTATTCAGATAATTTAGGTAAGTAATTTATTTATTTATTTCATAAATACATAAATTTTCTTGAATTTAGCAGACAGTACTCGTATTATTTATATTTTATAGTGGCGGCAAAAAGTCTAGCGCCGGCCTTGAAAGTGACACTTACGACTTACGTTACGGCAAATTCATGACCTTTTAAACAATGACAGCAATCTACTAAAAAAAATTCACTCAAATGAGAAATATGCCAAAGAATAAAATAATACTATACATAATTTTTTATTTATTATATTCGTAAATTGTACTTATGTTGAAATTTAAAAAAATATATTACAATACTTTTTTGCGTTCTATGAAAATTTTTGTTGCTCCATATAGACCAAACTTTTAATCAAGAACACCCCCCCCCCCCCCCCCCCCCCGGTCAATGGTGTCCCGCTTTACCAATGTTAAAATCTGGTCACCTTACTCTAACCTGGCGATTGGGATTAGTGGGAAATTTTAATTAATTGGTGATTTGGATTTGGTGGGGATAGAAGACATGACAGATAAACGGACAGGAAGATGACAGGAGATGGGACATGTGCTGATAAAATAAGGGATTTGGCGCTGTCTGTAGGTAGGTGGGCAGTTGCTGCTGTTGAGATGAAGCTCACTAACATTGGTCACGACAAGGATCTTTACGATTTTAGGTAGTTGGATTGTGGACATATTTTGTTTAAGTCAAGGAAGATGTGACAGCACAGCCTGGGGTGAAGAGGGAGGGAATTCCTGAACACATAGCCTCTGCTTTTTCAAATCTGTTCCCTTTCTCTGCCAGGATTTATTCTACAACCACTGCAGACTGATTTTCTATTTTCACTATGTTTGAAGATCACCTATAACCTCTTTGTGCTGAATCCAACATGAATTAGTCTCTTTTCAGTCCTTATGCCATCTGACTTTTCTTCTTGGCCTTTTAAAAAAATACATATATTTTTAAATTTATTTCAGAGAGGAAGGGAGAGGAAGAGAGAGATAAAAACATCAATGATGAGAGAGAATCATTGATTGGCTGCCTCCTGCACGCCTCACACTGGGGATTGAGCCTGCAACCTGGGCATGTGCCCTGACCGGGAATCAAACCATGACCTTCTGGTTCATTGGTCAATGCTCAACCACTGAGCCACGCCGGCTGGGCTCTTGGCCTTTACCAACCGCTGGTCTCCTTTTCTTTTCCTGAAACACTTCTTTTCCTTGGCTCCCTTGGCCTCCATTATAGTACTCTCATGGTTCAGTCTCCGTTGATTTTCTTTCTCATGGCTTTGGCTATGACCTGTGTACTAATGAGAACTCAGCCTTTCTCTCTAGCCTTGGATATCCACCTGAGTGTCGTGTAGACATCTAATCAAACATGTCTAACGAAATCCATCTCTTCCCCTCAGGTTAGAGCCGGCTCCCCCACATCCTAGTTCTGTTAATGACCTTATTCACAAAACACTCAAATGTAAACCTGAGTCATTTTAACTTCCCCTTCACCTTTAGTCCCCACCTTGTAGACCTGTTGATGCAGCTGCTAACTTATTTGTGCTCTGACCCTGGCCTTTCCCTCCGATCCATCCACTTTGCTCAGGCCGTCCTTGTCTCTTGCTTTCACTGTGTTGTCCTGATAGCCTCCAGGTCTTCCTCCACTAGTCCATCTTCTGTATCCCTGCTCGAGCTACCTCATGGACTCAGATGTGATCATGCCACGTGACCCCCACTGTTGTCAGAGACCACGTTTTTATCGTAGCACAGTAGTAGAAAGCACACGGGCCCTGGATTTTCACAATTTCACTTTCAGTCTTCTCAGTAAGGGTAAAATGATTTATTAAATGCTTAAAGTGATTTTTTTGGAATATCTTTTAGACTTCCCAAATTATACCTTGTTCTCTAGCCACAACAAACCACTTTTCATTCCCAGGACACTGAGTACACTTTCATACTTCTCTGCCTTTGCTCTGTTCTGTTCCCTCTGCTTGAATGTCCTTTCTTCATTTTTGCAGTTGATATCTCACCAAAGCATTTCCAGGTCACCATAAACATAGCCTCTTTGAGGCTTTTCAGCCACTAGTTTCATCTTTGATTATAGTTAGGTCTGTTTTTTCCCCTTTCGCTATTTTGATTTATTTGTTTTCATTGTATAAGAATTACAAGACTACATTTTTGTAGTAAATGTTAAACAGTTCAGAAGTTTGAAGAGCAAAATGTGAAATTCTTTCCATCACTCTTTTCCCCTCACTCCCACTCCAAGCCTGGGAGTGGAATTGGTTCTCTCTCTTTAAAAGTCCTGGCCAGTGTGCTAAGTGGTTAGAGCGTTGGCTCACACAGGGAAGAGTTGTGGCTCGATTTCTGTCAAGGTCATGAACCTGAGTTGTAGGGATCCCCAGCCCCAAGGCGAGGAGCTTGCAGGAGGCAACCAGTTGATGTGTCTCTCTCACATTGATGTTTCTCTCTTTTTTCTCTCCCTCCCCCCCTTCCCCCCCCCCTCCCTCCCTCCCCTCTCCCTCCTTTTTACTCTTTTAAAAAATCAATAGAAAAAATATCCTTGGGTGAGGATTAAAAAAAAAAAAAAAAAAAGTCCACATCAGCCCTGGCCGGGTAGCTCAGTTGGTTGGAGCATCATCCTGATACACCAAGGTTTCTCCAGTCAGGGCACATACAACAAGCAACCAGTGAATGCATAAATAGCCGGGTGGGTGTGGCTCAGTGGTTGAACATTAACCTATGAACCAGGAGGTCATGGTTTGATTCCAGGTCAAGGCATATGCCTAGTAGAAGGTGTGCAGGAGGCAGCCAATCTATAATTCTCTCTCATCATTGATGTTTCTATCTCTCCCTCTCCCTACTTCTCTGAAATCAATAAAAATATTTAAAAATAAAAATAAGTGGAACAACAAATCGATGTTCCATTTCCCTCCCTGTCTCCCTCCCTCCCATCCTCTCTCTAAAATGAATAATTAAAAATAAAAAGACAAAGGATTCCATAGCAGGATGTCTCATTTCCCTTTGCATTTCCAGTAAGCATTCGACAGATATTTAGGTAGTTGAGAGCCAGGTGTGAAAATAAATCCAAGAGGGTCAAGGTGGGCCTTTGAGGTTAGTAAATGATAGTAGCAGTATTTGAAGAGTGTGGGAAGACTGAACTAGAGTATGAATGTAGTTAAACACCCTGTTTTTCCAAAACCCATAGCAGCCAGCAAGCTCAGGTATTTTTCCCCTGGGCAGGTGGAGGTGGGGGCAGGTGAGCAAGGGGAGTTGTTAGAGCAAATGCTGTGTATGTCCATGGTATACTTACTGGGAGGCTTCAAAAACTAATTGTCCCTGGGAGACATGCTGGGGAACAATTAGGAATGGGGGTTGGGGAGGTGAGGGAGTTGTGGGTACTGACTGAGAAAACACACAAAGCAGAGAGAAGTGAGGGAGGGAAAGGCTATTGGAAAGGGAAGGAACCTGGGGGTTAGAGGGAGAAAAAAGGTCTGTGCGTATTTCATAATTTCACTCGGTGCTGCCATTGTTTGGAGGCCCTCGTGTACTCCATACAGTACCTTATTTAATCCTCACCTGAGGATATGTTCTTAGTGATTTGAGAGAGAGAGAAAGAGAAAGAGAGAAATAAACATCGATGTGAGAGAGAAACATCGACCGGGTATGCACCCCAACTGGGATCGAACCTGCAACCTAGGGATATGCCCTGACTGGGAATGGAACCCACAACCTTTTGGTGTATGGGACGACACTCTAACCAACTGAGCCACCCAGCCAGGGCCAGTCCTCATTTAATAACTTACGATTATCCTACTGGAAGGTAGGTGTTATCTGTTCCCATTTTACAGTTGAGAAAGATGAGAACACTGAAATTCAGGGAGGGTGATGTTAGTTAGTAGCTTGTCCAGAATTATATAACAAGTTGATGGAGATGGGATTCAGGCACAGAGTTTTAACTCAACAGCCCATGTTTTCTTCTGTTAATTACCAGGTTTCTTCTTAAGCTTGTGTACATTTACAGAGGCATATTCACTTGAAATGTAGCTTAGTTGAAATGCTGTCAGGAAAAACAGTACATCTAGTCATCTAACCTTAAAACTTGCAAAATTTGCTTCATAATTGAAAGGGCAAGATGGTCAAAGTTTGCTCATCAAAGAGAAAATAGGTATTTCTGCATATTCTCTATTGTGATAGAATAGAAAAAGTATGTCTATTGTGGGCACAGTTGTAGCTGGACCACATGACAGGTTATCAACAGAAAGGACATTTTTTTCATTTATTTTTTTTTCATTGTAAAGAACTAGTTGTCTTTTATTGATTTAAAAATTTTCAATTCACCATGGGCAAATAGTTTTGTGAAAGACAATAACAATGAATTTTTAGCAAAATAAAATGAAAAACATTCTTCAAAGTACAATCCCAAAGCTGTTATAGGATCTTTTTTTAAATATAATTCTTCACATCCTTGGATTGGGGCAATAGATTATTAAATTTATTGATTTTTTTTTTTTTTTAAGAGAGAGGAAGAGCGAGCGAGAGAGGGACACACACACACACTTCGACGTGTTGCTCCACTTATTTATGCATTCATAGATTGATTCTTTATGTGCCCTGACTGGGGATTAAACCCATAAAACCTGGCCCATCAGGATGATGCTCCAACCATCTGAGCCACCCAGCTAGGGCTGTTTATTGGATTGGACAGACATAATGTTGGATGTTGTGGAAATGCCAAATTGATACAGAAGTTTCTAAATGCTATCAATTTCTATACTCCCTTTGCCATGGACCAGGAATAGTGTGCATTCCTTGAGCAGCATTAGCTGACACTATCTTTTAAAATTTTTTAAAAATTTTATTAAAAGTTTTTTTATTACTACTTTTTAATCTTCACCCGAGGATATTTTTCCATTGATTCTTAGAGTGGAAGAGAGAGGGAAAGACAGAAATATCCATGTGAGAGAAACACATCGATTGGTTGCCTTCTGCATGAGCCCTGACCAGGGTCCTGGCGGGGGAGGAGCCTGCAACCAAGGTACCTGTCCTTGACTGGAATCGAACCTGGAACCCTTTCGTCCGCAGGCCGACACTATCCACTGAGCAAACTGGGTAGGACTAGTTGACACCATCGTAGTTCTGATGTCTTCTGAGGTGGTGGCTCCTCCTTCCTCCTCCCCTTAATTATGGGCAATCCTGGGCTGCTGCTTCATCTCCACTAAGAATTCATCCCTCCCATAAACTGTTGAAGCAACTACCTTTTGTAAGTCACAGTACTAGGGATACAAGGCTAATTATGACATAGTACTTGCCTTAAAGGAAGTTACAGTCTAGCGGAGGAGCTCAAGGGAGATACACAAATAACTGCATGAGATGATTTCACCTTTTTTCCTCATTCCTGGCCTTTTATCAGGTACTAGTCCACTATCCCTAACTGCTTGTTAGTTATTTTCTCTGAGAGACCCCACTCTCACCTCACCTTCAGATTCTAAAACCGAAAACCAGACGTTTGATTTCTTTATGCGTTTCAGTTCAGCCCATTAGACTTAGCGTATGCAGTAGTTCATTTACATTAGAGCAGCCTGCCATTGTTTTATATGAAGGTTGTAATGAACAAAATCTCTGGTCTCAGACTCCCTGGAATGGTATAAAGGTATTTTATGAGTTAATGCAGCTGGGGGCGGGGGGAGGGGGAGGAACATCATTGGTTTCTAAATTGACTAATCATCAGAACTGGGAAGATTTTTTTTTTGGAGTAACAACTGGATACTTTTAATAAAAATGAAGTGTTCATAAAAAATCAAGCTGTATCCAAAGGTACAAAGAACGTGGGAAAAAAGAAATCACCCCCAAACCTACTACCTTAAACTATGATATATCTTTGTATCTATCTATCCATCCATCCATCTATCCATTCATCCATGGATAAGGGGAGTGGATACTTAATCTAAGTACTTTTATTAAAAAAGTGTGCTGATTTTTTGGGTCATGCTAGTTTAAAAGAAAAATCAATTTACTATCACTTGCATTTTAAACTATACTTTTTGAAATATATAGACACAGGAAGTTGCAAAACAACTGAGTTTAAAAGAGTCCTATGTACCCTTCACCCAGATTCCCCTAATCATGACATCCTTTACAGCTCTGTGCAATATCAAAACCAGGAAGTTGACATTGGAATATATCAATTATTAACTAGACATTATTCAGTTTTCATCATTTTTATTTTTTTAAAATATATTTTTATTGATTTCAGAGAGGAAGGGAGAGAGAATTAGAAACATCAATGATGAGAGAATCATTGATTGGCTGCCTTCTGCACTCCCCACACTGGGAATCGAGCCCATAACCTGGGCATGTGTCCTTGACTGGAATCAAACCTGGGATCCTTCAGTCCATAGGCTGACGCTCTATCCTCTGAGCCAAACCAGCTAGGGCTCGTCATTTAAAAAAATGTTTTTTAATTTTTATTGATTTTAGAAAGGAAGAAGAGGGAGAGAGAGAAACATCGATGAGAGAGAGACATCAATCGGCTGCCTCCTGTACGGCTCCCACTGGGGATCGAGTCTGCAATCTGGGCATGTGCCCTAACCGGTAATCAAACTGGTTATCTTTTGGTGCATGGGTCGATGCTCAACCACTGAACCACACCGGCCGTACAGTTTTCATAATCTATATTCATGTGTATAGTTCTATGCAATTTATTCCATGTATCGATTCAAATAACTACCCCCACAATTAAGGTACAAAATTGTCCCATCACCACAAAAGAACTCCCTCTAGCTTAATTCTCTTTGTGTTTGTAATCTCCCTCCCTCCCAGCAGTCACTTGGAGAATGGTATGTGTATATTATCTGCCATATTTAACCTTCTGAGATAGAATTTTTTTTTAAATTGATTTCAGAGAGGAAGGGAGAGGGAGAGAGAGATAGAAACATCAATGATGAGAGAGAATCATTGATTGGCTGCCTCCTACACACCCCACACTGGGGATCGAGCCTGCAACCCAGGCATGTGCCCTTGGCCGGAATTGAACCTGGGACCCTTCAGTCTGCAGGCCGGCGCTCCATCCACTGATCCAAACCGGCTAGGGTGAGATCGACTTTTTTTAACTAAGTACAATGCCCTTGAGGTCTGTCCATCTCATTTGAATTTAATAGGAGAAAAATAAGTGAAACTGAAAGAGGAATTGTCAAATTTCAAATAAATCTTTGCTTTAATAATTATTAGCTCTTGATAAATCCCTGTAGGTTAAGGAAAAAGATTATAAAAATAAAATTAAGAATATGGCATTTAAAAAAACAATGTATATTCTATGTTTCAGTTCTAGGCAGTATTATTAGTATGGTTTATAATTGGAAAAATAAGAAAATTTGTACTCCTTCCACTTTCTCCTCTTCACTCATGATTATTTTACTTTGTCAGTATCTTTAGAGCATTTATAGCCTGGTCTGTATCCCCAGTTTTCTCAGTATTTAGTCTTAGTTTTATATTTTAAAGGATTCAATATTCTCCACTGGTTCTTTTTCTTAATCCTCACCCCAGACATGCTTTTACTGATTTTAGAGAGGGAGGAAGGGAGAGGGAGAAAGAAACATTTATGTGAGAGTGAAACACCCATCAGTTGTCCTTGGCAAGTGCCCTGCCTGGGGCTCGAATCCACAACCTTGGTATGTGCCCTTACTGGGAATAGAACCGTGACCTCTTGGATCATGGGTCGATGTTCAACCATTGAGCACAGCGGCCAGGCTGGAATATCTTTTGATATTTTATTGTCATGTGTAGTTTTTCCTACATTAGCTGACCATTCCTGATCTCCTGATCTTTATACATTTTTCTGTTGGGTCAGCCAACATTAAAAAAAAAAGTAATTTGGCTGAATAATGTTAGAATGCCGAAACAGTTTGGAATAGCTTGCACATTTGTTTAAATCTTCTGCTGATTTTAGTCAGAATAAGAATACTAACATTTCATGTGTACTAATATTGTGGACTTGAATAAAATGATTGTCTTGGTGATAGAACTAAATAATCTTGGTGATAGAACTAAATAATTTTTTTTCTTTTTTTGTTAATCCTCACCTGAGGATTTTTCCATTGATTTTTAGAGAGAGTGGAAGGGTGGAGGAGAGACGAGAAACATCAATGGGAGCATCATTTGGTTGCTTCCTGCACATGCCCCGAGATACTGCAATTGAAGTACCTGCCATTGACCAGAATCGAACATGTGACCCTTCAGTCCTCAGGCCGACACTCTATCCATTGAGCCAAACCAGCTAGGGCTCTGATAGTTTTCTAAATCATCATACATTTATTTACCTTTTGTTTGCTGTTCCTTGTAGTTACAATGTATATTTCTCCCCATTTGGCTTTATGTTTATTTGTCATAACATAGTGTACTAGTAAGAATAGATTTAACAGTAGGGAAACAATTACATTGCAAAAGTTGCAGAGCTCACCTTGGTAAAATGATTTTTCTGGTAATCATTGTTACTGGTTCTGCTAATTGGGTTTATGAGCCAGAGTATGAATTTAAAATGTTAAAGGATATATGAAGTAGCTTCATAGGAGAGTTTGGCAATCATGTGTAGGGTTTCTCTAATTTTCCGGTGAAATTACCCTACTGACAAAGAGAGCCTACACCTGGTTAAAGGAAGGCACCTCTCCTGGGTCTATAAGTCAGAGTAGCTCTCTGTAAACCTGGAATTTCTTGAAAATATTGGGTTGTACCTTAAATACTTACTGTTAAAAATCTACATCTATATTCTTTTTTTTCCCTCCTTCCCTTCCCTCTTCCATTCCTTCCATCTCCAGTCTTTACAGACCAGTTAAAGATCCAGGCACATATGTCACTTTGAGGAACACCATGTGGCCTCATTTTACTGTGGAGGTGGCTGGTCCATGTCCTCAGAGCTCTGTGGACAGGCATATTTTACTGAGAAGTACTGAAAATCACATCCTGGTGTATTTGTAAAGGAGACTTCTAAGAATGAGAAAAAATTTGAAAGCTTTTGAAAAGTATCTCAAAGAACTGTAAGAAAACTCTTGAGAAAAAGAATCCCTCTTTACACCTCAATAGTGAACAGATGGAAAATGAAAGAAAGCTTTGTTGCCATATTCTGTAGACCCTTGATATTGAACACTTGTGTTTTTGATTTTTTTGTCAGTTACCTTCAAAGCCTTTAATATTCATTTGCTATTTTAAAAAGGTATGCCTTGCAATCCCTTCAGTTGTCTGGAGGAAGTCACTTAGCTGGTTAGTGAGTGGGCCCAGCTGACCTCCTAGGCCTGGAGGTTCTTTAGTCTTCAAGCCTACAGCTTGGGAGTTATAAAAAACTTAATTACTCTATGGAAGATAATTCCCCCCAATAATTCAACTAAGAACTGGTGATGAGCCTGGCCAGTGTGGCTCAGTGGTTGAGTGTTGACCTATGATCCAAGAGGTTACTGGTTCGATTTCCTGTCAGGGCACATGCCAGGTTGCAGGCTCAATCTCTTTGCAGGAAGCAGCTGATCAATGATTCTCATCATTGATGTTTCTGTTTCTCTCTTCCTCTCCTTTCCTCTCTGAAATAAATAAAAATATATTTTAAAAAAAGATATGAGGAAGTTAAAGCTCTTAGTTAGCAAATAGAAGTTATGGATAAATTAGAGAGTAGAATGTTAAAATTTGGTGTCTTGGATCCACCTATTCTAGGTGTAGGGAAAGCAGTTCCTAATATTAAATGAGTGCTGGGCCATTGCAAACATTGCTCATTATTTAGAGCCAGTTGGAGATAGACTAACTCCTGGTGAGTCTATGCATCAGGATGTGTGTAATTTGTAATTCTTATTGGAAGGAAAGTCAGGCCTGGAAGGAAGCATTATTGGTGAATTTTGGGGGCTTACTTGCAACAGAGTTGCAAAATAATTGGGAATTCATCTGGTTTATAGCTCTTTGAATGCAAGTGTGAAGCTATAGAAGTTTATAACTTCTGGAAGTTTATAACCCTGCATGAGGAGATACGCATGTTGGCAAATGATTACAGTGCTGGGAGTGAAGTACAGAAATAAAACCTTGTAGAGGTACAACTGTACTTAAAAAAAAAAAAAAAAGCCCAGCCAAGTTGGGGATAGGAGGGCTGTATCAGGGAAGGTTTTCTGAAGGAGGTGACAACTGAGTTGGGTTTCAAAACAGAAATGGGAAGTCACTAAAAAAGAGTTTGGGGCCTGAGGTGAGGAAACAGAAGGGCCCTTTGGGGCAGATGGAGCCATAGGCATACATGGCAAAGTGAAAAAGCTCAATGTGTTTAGGTCAGTTCATGAAGGTGAAAGCTTTGAAATGTTGAAGAGCAAGGCTTCTACTAGACAGCAGAGTTGATTTCTGTGAAGGCAACCACTCCAGGAAAGGTGTTTATTTAACTCATGGAGAAAGGAGCCCTGTGCTTTATTATGGCCCAGAAAATTGTTTATCTATATTCTGCATTCTGTTTTTAGTGAAAGACAAGTTAAGTGACCTAGCAAGGATTTCTTTAATTTAAATGTCTTATTTTGAGATAATTTTATAATTGCAGAAGTACCACAAAAATGGTACAGGGAGTTCCTGTATACTCTTCTCCCATAGGGATTTATTTAAAAAAGAAACAACTCTCCCAAAACAATGACAACAACAATAACAAAATCACTGCAGTAGTCAAGCCTTCCAAGATTGTGGCCAGTAATTTAGTTCAGTTTCCACACCTTCTTTATTCTAGTACTATTTGGCAATTAAAGTATGTACTGATGCCATCAGACAGTCTGCTCTGCCATCTCTTGCTCTTGCTTAGTTATTATTTTCCTAATGTAAAACATATTTTGGGCCCTGGCTGGTGTGGCTCAGTTGGTTGGGTGTTATTCCGTGCACTGAAAGCTTGCCAGTTTGCTTCTCTGTCAGGGCACATGTCCTGGTTGCAGGCTTGATCCCTGGTAGGGGGTGTGCAGGAGGTGGCCTATGTTTTACTCTCACATGGATGTTTCTCTCTCTCCCTCTCCCTTCCTCTCTTCCTAAAAGTCAATTAAAAAATCTTTTAAAAAAAGTATTTTGGATTCTGTAGTAACTGTTAAGTATAAAAAGACAAGAATGAACCACCATCTGATTAAACCTTTAATAACATTTGGTTTATTTCCTTCTAGTCTTTAAAAATAACATTTTTTAAATATGTTTTTATTGATTTCAGAGAGGAAGGGAAGGGAGAGAGAAACATCAATGATGAGAGAGAATCATTGATTGGCTGCCTTCTGCACACCCCCTACCAGGGATTGAGCCTGAAACCTAGGCATATGCCTTGTCCAGGAATTGAACCGTGACCTCCTGGTTCATGGGTTGACACTCAACCACTGAGCCACACCAGCTGGGCCCTTCTAGTCTTTATTTACTTTTTAAGTATGGTTGAGATCACGCTGTAAATACATTTTTTTCTTTTTTCTTTCCCACTTAACATTAGAGTATAAGTGATTTTTCCAAATAATTAATCACTTCATAAATATTTATAATGAATCTATAATATAGCATTATGTGGATTCTTGGGCATAGATTATTCTTTTTTTTTTTTTTTTGCCACTGTAAATAATATATGATTGATGTTTTTGCAAAAAGCATTTTCTGTAGAGTTCAGAAAATTGCCTTAGGCTAGATTCCCAGAAGGACCCAAGGGTATGAAGATTTTTTTTTTTTAAAAAAAACCTTTTATATTAAAATAGTTTTAGATTTAGTATGAACACTTTTAAGATACATCATCAGAACTTCCCAGAAAGGTTATGCCAGTTTATTCTTCCCACCAACTGAAGATAAATACACTCCATCAGCATTGGGTGGTCTTAAGAAAAACATTGCAACTTAATAGGTTAAAAATGGCTTTTCATTGGTCCTCATCTTTTTAAAAATTTTTTTGTAGGAAAAGTTACCAAGGTAGATTTTATTTTTATCTGTTAATAGTAGACAGACGTTGTATGCTTTATTACTATTTAAGTATTGTTTATACTTACTTTATTTTTTTAAATAAATCTTTATTGTTCAGATTATTACAGTTGTTACTCTTTTTTCCCCCCATAGCTCCCCTCCACCCGGTTCCCACCCCACCCCCTGCCATCACTCCCCCCCCCACACACACACTGTCCTTGTCCATAGGTGTACGATTTTTGCCCAGTATCTTCCTGCACCCCCCGACACCTCCTTCCCCCTGAGAATTGTCAGTCCACTCCCTTTCTATGCCCCTGATTCTATTTTATTCACCAATTTATTCTAATCGTCAGATTTTTTATTCACTTGATTTTTAGATTCACTTGTTGATAGATATGTATTTGTTGTCACTTTGTTGTTCATAATTTTTATCTTTACCTTTTTCTTCTTCCTGTTCTTAAAGAATACCCTTCAGCATTTCATATAATACTGGTTTGGAGGTGATGAACTCCTTTAGCTTTTTCTTATCTGTGAAGCTCTTTATCTGACCTTCAATTCTAAATGATAGCTTTGCTGGGTAGAGTAATCTTGGTTGTAGGTTCTTGCTATTCATCGCTTTGAATATTTCTTGCCACTCCCTTCTGGCCTGCATAGTTTCTGTTGAGAAATCACCCTTGTAGGTAACTAACTGTTTTTCTCTTGCTGCTTTTAATATTCTCTCTTTGTCTTTTGCCCTTGGCATTTTAATTATGATGTGTCTTGGTGTGGTCCTCTTTGGATTCCTTTTGTTTGGGGTTCTCTGCGCTTCCTGGACTTGTAAGTCTATTTCTTTCACCAGGTGGGGGAAGTTTTCTGTCATTATTTCTTCAAATAGGTTTTCAGTATCTTGCTCTCTCTCTTCTTCTGGCACCCCCATAATTCGGATGTTGGTAGGCTTGAAGTTGTCCCAGAGGCTCCTTACACTATCTTCATATTTTTGGATTCTTTTTTCTTTTCTGGTTGGGTGTTTTTGCTTCTTCGTATTTCAAATCTTTGACTTGATTCTTGGGATCCTCTAGTCTGCTGTTGGATCTCTGTATATTATTCTTTATTTCAGTCAGTGTATGCTTGATTTCTAATTGGTTCTTTTTCATGTCCTCGAGGGTCTCACTATATTTCTTAGAGGTTTCTAGAAGATTCTTGAGTAACCTTATAACCGTGGTTTTGAACTCTGTATCCAGTAGTTTGCTTTCCTCCATTTCTTTCATTTGTGACCTGTTTCTTTGTCTCTGCATTTTGGCTGCTTCCCTGTGTTGATAGAGTGGCTTTGTGTGCTAGATGTCCTTATAGGGCCCAGTGGCTCAGCCTCCCCAATTACCTGAGGTGGACACTCTTGGTACACCCCTTTGTGGGCTGTGTGCACAGTCTTGTTGTAGTTAAGCCTTGATTGCTGTTGGTATCACTGGGAGGAATTGACCTCCAGGCCAGTTGGCTGTGAGGACCAGTTGTGTCTACAGTGGGAGAACTTCTGTGCTGGAGACACCCTTATGGGGCAGGACTTGCTTCAGTGGGGCTTTGGTGCTCACTGAGTCTGCCCCCTGAGGGTGTCCCTTATGGATGTGAAGAGTTGTAATCTGGATGGTCTCACTCTGACCACTGGGTACACTGGTTCTTGGATCTCCAAGGAGGTGCAAAGTTAGCCACTGCCTGAGGCCACCCAGCAGGAGCTACAGAGAGATCTTCAGATTCCTTCTCTTTGTTTGGGGTTTGGAGGTGCACAGATGAGGCCCAGCTGTGAATGAAGCAATGCAAGCTGCTGTGGAGCCTTGGGCCTTCTTTTGGAAGCTTTGGGGCTCTCTGACCCAGCTGCAGTTTGTTAGGTTTTAGATTGCAAAAGGCCAGGCCATTCATATGCAAAAGCCTCTGCGCATAGCTTGGGTGGGGTTGTAAATTAGGTGGGACGGGGTCTCAGGGAATCACCAGGGCGGAGCAGATAGCAATGGCTGACCGACAGCCCTGTCCCGAAGAGGCCCCCAGGTCTCTGTGTCATGTGGCAACGTGCAGGAACAATGAATGCTGCAAGCACCTCTGAGAGAAAGCTGCCCTCGTGTTCTGGCCCAATGCCAGACAGTCCAGTTTCTCTTTGTATGAGTCTGGGTCCTCAGAGTCTTGCCCAGAAGTGGAGTTCAGAGCAGTTGGGAACTTGTATCTCCCTCCCGATTGAAAAAGACAACAGTGTACCCAGTTTCCAGCCCCTTTCGTGCGCCTCCGTACCTCCACATCTCCGTACCTCCTACCAGACTCAGTGCGCTTTTCTCTTTCCTTCTAGTTGTAGAATTTCCACTCAGCCAGCCTTCCCGTGGTTCTGGATGATATTCGTTTTGTCTTTTAGTTGTAGTTTTGTTGTGGTTGTGTGCGGCAGCAAGTTCAGATGTTTACCTATGCCGCCATTTTGGTTGTGTCTCTTCCAGTACTTACTTTAATGTATTAGAAGTGGTGCCTTAACATATTTTATCACGGTCTTAAGTTGGTTATTTTTAAATTTGTAGTATATAGTACAATACACATAGCATAAAATTTACCATTTTGAAATGTACAATTCAGTGACATTAAAGCACATTTACCATGTTGTATAATCGTTGCCACTCTAGTTCTAGAGCTTTTTCATCACTCCAAAGGAAACTGTACCCATTAACTCCATTCCTCTTTCCCCTGGCCCTGGCAGTTACGTATCTGCTGCTTCTGTCTCTGTGGGTATGCTTATTCTGGAATCATATAAATGAAATCATAGATGGCCTCTTAAAATCTTTTAAAGCAGAAAGGGAAGATGAATTAAAGTTTGAATTGAATCTATGTATTATAGTTTGAAAATTAACAATCCAGCTATGGCAATACTCTTGACTTTAACACATTTACTTGATTAAGATGCCCATTCCTAGTATGTGATTGTTGGTGCACAGAGGGCTACGGGCCTTGGCGTAGGATGAAACCTAAAATAGGGACCTTGACAAGGAAGTGTCTGGTGGTGCTTGGAGAGAGAAAGCCAATGCAGTGACAGCACATTCCAAGACTGGGGCTCTACAGGGAATTCCTGGAAGTTAGCCTCTATAGCAGTGTGATTCGGAGAACTTACAGGTAAGATGCTTCCCTGTGTCATAAAAAAATAGCAACACTGCCCACCCAACTCCTATGAACCAGGAGGTCATGGTTAGATTCTTGGTCAGGGCACGTCCCGGAGTTGGGCTCAATCCCCAGTTTGGCATTGGCAGGAGGCAGCTGATCATTGATTGATTCTCTCTCATCATTGATGTTTCTATCTCTCCCTTTCCCTTCTCTGAAATCAATAAAAATATATTTGAAAAAATAGCAACACTAACAAATAGCCAGCCTGAAAACTAATAAATAAGTTTGTGAAAGTATCTAATACATCAGGCCCCAGGAAAAGTCTGAAGCGTTGTTTAAGAGTAAGAATGGTATTGGGGACGATAAGAAAGGGTCCAGGGGCGTCTGTTTCTCAGTGTTTGACATCTTCACTGGAATTCTGAGTGGAGGGAAATTGTGTTTCTAAGTACAGTACGTGATTTTCATTTTTTCAGGTAGAATTTTTTTCCAAAATGGAAGGGAGGTCTTCCCATTAGTTAGATTAGGCACCCACTGAGATGGAATGCTTGATAGAGATAGAGGATTTTATTTATTAAACCAAATGTAGCCTCCACGGTAAATTCACAGGTGGGCAGGTCAGTGTCTTACTTTGATTAGTCTGAATCATTTTTCCAGAGCCTGATCCCCTTGGGGTTGAGTTGGGTGCACATGAACCAGAAAGCCAAGATTGGAGCTTCCTTGGAGATTCCTTAGTCCCCATGTAGGCAGTGGCCTGACTTTGTTTCAGCAGTTTTTATGATTCAGCAGTTAAGGACAGAAGCTTTTTGTAGCAAGTACTATTTAGTAAGGAGTGTACTTCAGTGTTCAGTGATTTCAGTCTATTCCTAGGTGTGTGAAGAACAGTATGACCTCATGTTTAAGAGCAGGGTTTTGGGGCCAGTGTTTGAATCCTCCCTCTGCCACTTACTTAGGTGTGTGACCAGTGACAAATTACTTAATCATTCTGGGCCTTGGTTTCCTCATCTGTGCAGTGGGATTGTTATGAGGATTAAAGGACTTAATCATGTCAAATACTTAAGACAGAGCATGGTGCTAAGTAAATATTAGCTTAAGTTATCACCATTGAAGAACTGTCATAGAACTGTATACTTGAAACCTATATGATCCTATTAACCAATGTCACTCCAATAAATTTAATAAAAATAAAAAATAAAAACCAGATTTAAAAAAGGGAGAAATAGTTAAAATAATTTCTGCAGCAAACATTTATTTTTTTAATTTTAAATTTACTGATTTCAGAGAGGATGGGAGAAAGAGAAAGGGATAGAAACATCATTGATGAGTGAGAATCATTGATGGGCTTTCTCTTGCATGTCCCCAACTGGGGATTGAGCCCACAACCCAGGCATGTGCCCTGATGGGGAATCAAACTATGACTTCCTGGTTCATAGGTCAACGCTCAACCACTGGACCACACCAGCTGGGCTCCGGGCTACAGTACAGTAAATATTTATTAAGTTCCTACTGTGCGCTAGACCCTGGGACCATAGAGATGAATAGGAAGTAGTCTCTGCCTGTGCACTCCTAGGCTACTAGGCCAGCACATTAGCAGGTAATTCCTTTTTTTTCTCTAGTTCTTTTTTTTTTTTTAATTTCTTTATTGATTAAGGTGTCACATATTTGTCCTCATCCCCCCATTCCCATCCCACACCCCTCCCCACGGATGCCCCAACCCCCTGTTGAACTTAACCATTGGTTAGGCTCATATGCATGCACACAAGACCTTTGGTTGATCTCTCCCCCCTCCCCCCACCCTCCCCTATCCTCCCTCTGAGGCCCAATAGTCCGATCGATGCCTCCTTGTTTCTGGTTCTGTTGTTGTTCATCAGTCTATGTTGTTCATCATTTCCCCTAGATGAGTGAGATCATGTGTCACTAGAGATATACTTATAAGAACTGAATGTGAGACGAGCAATAGTAGTTATGCTGACAGGCAAATGAATCAGTCTGTAGTGAGTTTCTGGACCAACAGTTCTTTTGAGACCCAATATCAATGTCCACCAGTTCCTTATGTGTACATGTCGGCAATGACCCCTCAGCTCTGGATGGTAGTTGTTCTTTTTTTGTAAACAAATAAATAGTGTACAAAATTTAAATGATATAAGAAAGTGTACAGAGTATTAGCCTCTTTCTTTTCCCCTGTACCCAGAAACCTATTCTCTTCCCTAGGGGCAACTAACATTACCAGTTTGGAAAAACAGTGTGTGTATGCATAGTATGTATATTCCTTACTCTTTCTCCTTCAATAGGCAGCATATTATACACACTGCTACACTGTTTTTGTGCCTTTTAAAAACATCTTACCTAATAATAGACAAACATGTAAATTGACCATACCTCTGCTATGCCCACAGCCAATCAGGAGCGAGTATGCAAATTAACCTGACAAAGATGGTGGGTTGATTTGCATATGCAGGCACAGAGCGGCCTGTTGGGGCGGGACGCCTGCTATGAGGGGAAGAGGGTGCGAAGGGAGCTACAGGAGCGGTGCTCCGGCCGGGAGCGGGGACTTGGCGGCCCCCGGGTGGCCGGGAGCGAAGCCAGGGGAAGGAAGGCCTATTCTTGCACGAATCTTCGTGCAATGGGCCTCTAGTTTAATTTATATTGGATATAGTTTCATGTATAGAGCTTCTCTACTGCTTTTCTTATTTTTTTCTTTTTAACCTTTTGCACTCGGATGTCGAGTGTGACTTGACACGGTTAGCATCGGTAGCAGCTCGAGAAAAAAGTAAGCGAGTGCAAAGGGTTAATCCTCACCTGAGGATATGTTCATTGATTTTAGAGAGAGAGGAAAGGAGAGAGAGAGAAAGAGAGAGAGCTATGAGAGAAACATCTATCAGTTGCCTCCTGCATGTACCTTGACCAGGGATTGAACCTGAAACCTAGGCATGTGCTCTGACTAGGAATCGAACCTGCAACCTTTCCAGGGTATGGGATGATGCTCCACTCAGCCAGGGGTTTCCTACTGTATTCACAGTTTCATTGTATTCTATGGTATGGATGTACCTTCTTTAACCAATCTTGCTTTGATGGAAATTTAGGTGGTTTCCAATATTTTGTTTTACAGTGTTGACATGAAGGTCCTTTTTACATGTAAACTTTTGGAGAAAAAAGTTGCTAAAAGTACACTTGCTGGGTGAAGTTGTCTATGCATTTAAGTTTTTTTTTTTTTTTTTTTTTAATATTTCATTGATTTTCCACAGAGAGGAAGGGAGAGGGACAGAGAGCTAGAAACATCAACGAGAGAGAAACATCGACCAGCTGCCTCCTGCACACCCCCCACCGGGGATGTGCCCACAACCAATGTATGTGCCCTTGACCGGAATCGAACCTGGGACCCTCCAGTCTGCAGGCTGACGCTCTATCCACTGAGCCAAACCGGTTTCGGCTGCATTTAAATTTTTGATAGTTGTTGCTAAGTCATCTTCCATTGAGGTGGCTCTAGCTCATGCACTTGCCAGCACTGAATGCGAGTGAAAAGTAAGTTCAGGTCACTGTACGCAGTGCAATGTTAGGAAGCCCAGGAAGAGTGACTTGGCCCTGCTAGGGGGGTAACAGTAGGCTTCACAGATGTAGTGACATTTTCAAGGAGTGACATTTTAATGCACAGGTAGAAGTTTTCCAGGTAGAGAAGATAATTCTAGATAGAGGAAGTGACATGTGAAGCCAAGGAAAGGTTATGTGGAGGGAAAGTTAGAAGTTGGGTCTGGCTGACACATAGGATGAGGAGTGATTGGGTTAAACAGTGGTCAGGTTGCAAAGACCCTGGGTGGTGGTGAGGTGGTTGAAGTGGTTGAAAGATACTTGAGAGTATTCACAAACCAGTTTTTCAGCAACCATTTATTACCTGAAGATAAGTTTCTATTTCTAGTCTTGGTAGGACATGAATGATAAAGCTCCTGGTGGTGTTTTACCAGGGGATTTTCTGTGCTCTGTAGATCCATAGGGTTTCTTTTCCCCCCCTATAGGGTTTCTTGGTGGAGTTTCATGTGCTGGATTTGGGAATGTATAGGCTTTGAATCCCACTCCCCCACCCCCACTAAGTGAACAGAGTCTCTGATTGAGTCTGTTTCATATATTGGGGTTCTTTGTGATACTTCTTTTTGAAAACAAACAAACAAACAAATACTTCTAGTTTTCACAGCTAGAATCATGGATCTAATACCAAACCTGCGTTGACTCATACATAAATAGAAGCCTGGAGGATGTGTGGTGCTATTCTTGTATTCTTTGTTTGCAGTGCTGAGAGGTGATCTGTATAAACATGAGAGTGAAAAGATGGTTGGTATTCTGGGGATTTTTTTGAGCATTTAGTTGGGATTTTTGTTTATTTGGTTTCTTTTTTTTTTTAAAATCTTTATTGTTGAAAGTATTATATAGGTCCCATTTCCCCCCTATTGACCCTTTCTAGCCTGAATTCCCCCCCCCCCTTTTTTTTTTAAAGCTTATTGACTCATCAGTGAAATACAGTAAGATTGTTTTGCTCACTATGGTCAAGGGTGCCAAGGGATTTATATATATTTTGTCTACTTCTCAAAACTATCTGGTGATGGGGGGCAGTATTATTGTAAGTCCATTTTGCAAGTGAAAAACTTAACCTCTTGAGGCTCGGAGAGGTTAAGTAATTTGCTCAAGATCATGAAAATCCTAAGTGGTGAAGTAAAAAATCAGATGCAGATTTGGGGCTGACTCTAGAGCCCACACCCTTCACAACAGCACTGGACAAACAATTCATGGCAAGGCATTCCTGGGATAGGGAGTGGCCAGCCTCTGTCCAGTGGAAGGGCACAGTGGAGTGCTGTGGAATTGCTTGTCCTTGGCTGTGTGCTGTGCCCATCCCGAAGGAGCAGCGCTGGTTTCAGAGTGAATCAGAACAGCGCCTGATTGCTCGCCCACTCCTTTCCCTTGTGTTCTAGCAGTGTCAGTTGAGAACTGTGGGAAGGGTGACATGTGCTCCCCTCCCAAGCTTGTTGTGGGGATTGGAAGCCAATGGAAAACTCCATGTAGAGTCACCCCTTCAGTGTGCAGGGCTGTGAGCAAGGCCAAGGTTCTTGATAGGGTTGGGAAATTAGACAGGAGCTAAGTACCTATATATTTATTTTTTAAATATGTTTTTTTTTTTTTTTTAGAGGGAGAGGGAGAGAGATAGAAACATCAATGATGAAAGAGAATCATTTGTTGGCTGCCTCCTGCACGCCCCCTACTGGGGATCGTGCCCACAACCCGTGCATGTGCCCTGACTGGGGATTGAACCAGTGACCTCTTGGTTCATGGGTCGATGCTCAACCACTGAGCAACACTGGCTGAGCAGTACCTATTTCTTTTCTCCTGTGCACCCTTCCCCCATAAACAAACCAATTGCTGCCTTTCTGCTTTTCTAACCCAGTGAATCTCCAGTGAGGTAGTGGAGGGAATCATGTATAGTTTCAATAATACAATATAGTTTTCTGTGTTGTAGAAGTCCTAACTTTTGAACATAATCATACTTTGGATTATGAACATACTATTGAAAGGAAAACTTAAAATTGGATTGACTAGAAGTGCTGTGCAGACCCAGAGCACATGAGAGGCCCTGGCTGGCTGCAGATCGAGGGTTTCTTCTCCGTTTGGGGCTAGTAGTCCTCTGTGGCGATGGGAGAGGCATTTAGACACTCCCCCCTCCTGTCTCCCCCCCCCTCCCCCTCCCCCCCCCCCCCGCCAGGAAGAATCACTTCCTACTGAATACAGATCTCTGCTTATATAGCACAGGCACACTTTTTACATAATGTAACACTACCAAAGGTCCCCTAGCAGCTGCTCTCACGTTGTTTGTATTGTGTGGGATGTGTAAGCTCCCTTTGGCAGATGGTAATGATACTTTGAGAGCCTTTGAGTAATGTGACTGATCATGAAGGTGGTGCTGGGTGTATTGAGAAGGACAAGTTAGTGACAACTTAGGGACTTTGCCTTTATAAAAGCAAATCCAAGCATGGAGTTTGGGAAAGAGAAACTTGTAGTGTGGAAAGTCTGACTATATTAGCCAACATTTGCTTAGTGCTTTATAATCAGTCGCAGTATTCATACCTGATTGCATATAATACCAAGGATGCTCTATGACCTTGCAGGATTCGCCCAGAGTCACAGGCTGTTCACCAGGACTGGTTCTAACCTGTTACTTTCTCTGCCTGCCTTGCTGTGACCAAGTGCCTCTCAGTGGCAGCACTGATTCTCATGAAGCCTGTCAGTCCTCTCATTGCTTGTGCAGATGAAACAGGTACTGCCTGGCCAGTGTGGCTCAGTGGGTGAGTGTTGACCCATGAACCAAGAGGTCACTGGTTCAATCCCCAGTCAGGGCACATGCCCAGGTTGTGGGCTCGATCCCCAGTAGGGGGGCGTGCAGGAGGCAGCCAATCAATGATTCTCTTTCATCATGTACCCTTGTACCGTTTCTGTGTACCCTCGTTCTTGCCTTAGTGCACATTCAGGGGGTTATTATCTGTATGTACCCCAGGTGGCAGCAGTATTGGAGCACATTTTCCTGGGCTTTGTCTCCCCACTCTCATTTTTTTCATCCCACAGGAGTGATTTGTCTCTTGTTTTATTTATGATGGGTATACTGGGAGAGCCTAACACCATTAGCCCATTTCTGCCAGGTGTGAGGTTGCTGCATCAGAACACTGTCTAGCTTTGTGCTTGTACTCTGCCACCTGCTTACCCTCAGGAGAAGCTTGTCTTCCTCTGTGTCCTGCCTTCCTGTTGTAGCTAGGCCTGAGTGGGTAAGGTCATTTCAGGGTGGGAAGGAGGAGGCTTGATTGCAAAGCTTTGCCAGTCGTGAAGAGGACATTAGACTTTTCTTTGTTAATCCTCACCCAAGGATACTTTCCCATTGATTTTGAGAGAGGGTGGAAGGGCGGGAGAGAGACAGAGAGAGAAACATTGATGTGAGAGAGACACATCAATTGGATCAAGCCTGCAACTGAGATACGTGCCCTTGATCGGAATTGAACCTGGGACCCTTCAGTCTGCAGGCCGACACTCTATCCACTGAGCCAAACTGGCTAGGGTGAGGACATTAGACTTTGATCTGCACGTGGGTTCTGGAGACTATATGGCAGCTGGATAGAACCTAGAGGGGAGAAATGAAGTGATTATGCTCCCCTTAATCTCAACAGTCTATAATATAGTCTGTAGATTCTTTTTAAAAAATATATATATTTTTATTGATTTCAGAGAGGAAGGAAGAGGGAGAAAAGAGATAGAAACATCAATGGTGAGAGATAATCATTGATCGGCTGCCTCCTGCACGCCCCTTACTGGGGATTGAGCCCACAACCCAGGCATGTGCCCTTGACTGGAATTGAACCTGAGACCTTTCAGTTCGAAGACCGATGATCGTATCCACTGAGCCAAACCGGCTAGGGCTAATCTGGAGAGTCATGCCAAAATCAAATAAATTATTTTAACTGTTATTTAAAATACCAATTCTGTCCAGGAATAATTTAGAATGAAGGGGGTGTGGCTTTTATAATGGACTTGCTCTTAAGCAGTTGTAGTTGGTAGCAGCAGCTGAAATGAAATGATTTACATGTAAGCTGTAGTGGTAATTGTGATTTTAGATTTCTAGCATGCGTTTACAGTGGTCCATCAGTTTTACACTCATTGGTTACCTGATTTCATCCAGTGCAAGGTAATGCCAGCTCAGTCTTCATCCTATGGCCCTGGGAGCAAAACTCCTCTGTGCTGCTCTCAGAGGCAGAGGAGCTGTCGCAGGGAAGCTGGTCCACTTTGGGCAAGATACTCGCTGAGCTTAATTTTCCTCATCTGTAAATGAGTTTGTTCTCTGGGGTTTATTTATTTCTCTCTAAAGATTTTGTGATCCTGTTTTAGGAATTCTTGGTCGCATGCCTTAATGTGTTCAATAAGTATCTTTTGAGTCTAGTTGACGAGGCATACAGATATTAATGCTTCATCCTCCTGGGATATGTACCTGGGAAATAGCAGATTGGATTGTGAAGAGAGAGCCTATTCTTGGTTATATTACTCACTTATTTTAGACAGTTTCTTGCAGAAGAACTATTTTCTCATTTGCCTTTTTTTTTTGGCTGTATAATGAAAGCCTTCTGACTGGAATATAAATAAGTATATAAAATTATATGTATTTTAGCTCCTAGTGAGATATGGTTGTTGCCCAACCAGCAGATGCAAATTTTTTAAAAAAAATATTTTATTGATTTTTTACAGAGAGGAAGAGAGAGGGATAGAGAGTTAGAAACATCGATCAGCTGCCTCCTGCACACCCCCCACTGGGGATGCGCCCGCAACCAAGGCACATGCCCCTGACCGGAATCGAACCTGGGACCCTTGAGTCCGCAGGCCGACGCTTTATCCACTGAGCCAAACCGGTTTCGGCAGATGCAAATTTTTTAATGTCCAGACTATTTAATATCATTTTTCCCAAAACAATGTGTGATATTAAACCTGGTGTCTGAGAAATAAAGTAATCTCCTTTCTGTTCTACCCTTTTCTCACATTCTTTTTTTTGTTTGTCCAGCTAGTTTAGAATAGTGAGGAGCAAGGTGAAGGGTACCAACCCAACAGATGACATTTAAAACACTTTATTTGGAAATAACTTCAAACTGATGGAAAGATTGCAAGGAATGACTAGTACAAAGAACACTTTTATACCCTTTACCCATACTCACCTATTGCTAACATTTTCCATTTGCTTTATTTGCACTTTCTCTCTGTATATACAATTGACCCTTAAACAACGCAGGGGGTTAGGGATGCCAACCCCCGTGCAGTTGAAAATCTGCATTTAACTTTTGACTCCCTCAAAACTCAGTCCCTTGGTATAAGTAGGTTATTGATTCTAGGTCTGCTCTCCCCCACCAGGAGATACCAAAATCCGCTGATCCTCAAGTCCCATATGTAAAATACTGTAGAACAATGCATATAGTTAGCTCTCCGCAGACTTGGACTGCCAATTGTTTTGATCTGTGGTTGGTTGAAATTGCAGGTGCAAAACCTGGGAATATAGAGGGTTGACTGTGTATTTATTTAAAAAAAATCTGTGTATAGGTGGACGTGCATAAATCAAATCCCCATTGTTTAGAAGTCAACTGTATATGCATACACATGCATACAACCAATATTTTTTTCTGACCTACTTGCAATTAAGTTGCCTATGCCATAGGCTAATATTCCTATATAGTGTATTTCCTAATAGGGTATTGTATTGCATAACCAGAGTGAGTACAGTCATCAACTTCAATTAATTGAACGATTCAGATTCATTGCTTTTAACTGATCTACAATCTGTAGTCTGATTTTGTCAGTTGGCCCAGTTATGTTTTTTATAGCATTTTTTTCTCCTTCAGTACAGGATCTAGTCGAGAATCAGGTATAGCATTTACTTGTTATGACTCCTTAGTCTTTCGATTTTTTTAAAAAAATTGTGAAACCAGTACACCTGTCCATTGGAAGCTAAATGGTGTCTCTTGTTTTTAATGTATTGTCCATTGGTACATGGACAGGTTTTTCCAGCATAAAACATAGTGTCCCCTGTGTATAAGATGTTTTCTCTAATTGGTCCCCATGGGACAGAATGTGCTGCCTCTACCTCATCCCTACCACAGGGGGACGAGTGGGCTTTCTGACCCAGACGCCTGGCAATCACCCTGCTTCTAACTCATGGTCCTCAGAATAAACAGACCCCTTTGTTCATGGAAGAGACAGAAAATCTGACTGGACACTTTATGCAAAATCAAGAAATACTGGGGGAACATTTTAACATTGGTCAACTTTATGGTAGTTTTAGACTAAAGCATAAAAGTGACTTTTAATGACTAGAATTATGGTTAGATGTGGCCAGAATGTATGTTTTAATCAATTATTAAGTATCTGCATGATGATATTGTACAAAGTTATATCTATAGTTACTTCCCTTTTTTTGTTAATCCTCACCCAAGGATATTTTTCCATTGATTTTTAGAGAATAGAAAGGAGAGGGAGAAACAGAAAGAGAGAAACTTCTATGTGAGAGAGACACATTGATTGGTTGCCTCCTGCATGTGCCCTAACCAGGGCCGGGGATCTAGCCTGCAACTGAGGTATGTGCCCATGACTGGAATTGAACCTGGGGCCTTTCAGTCCATAGGCTATTGCTCTATCCACTGAGCCAAATTGGCTAGGGCTCACTCCCAAGGGCCAAACACTGTTCAGATTTACTAAGCTGTAGGCAAGACAGTGATGAGCTCTTCTGAGGCAAATGCATAGCTCCAATAGTTAGTTCCAGATGCATGTTCATAAGTTGTGGTAAGTGTACCTACCCTGTCCTTGCTTTCCTGGGACATAGTATGGCTCTCTGTTTCTTTCTTTCAGTAGAAGACAATTTCCTCCCACGAACTGTGTACATAATTGTTAGGTATGTCATGAATGCATAAAATTTATGTAGATATTTTCTCATGATTTTCTTAATAATTGTCTTTTGTCTAGCTCCGTGGTCGGCAAACTGCGGCTTGCGAGCCACATGCGGCTCGTTGGCCCCTTGAGTGTGGCTCTTCCACAAAATACCACGGCCTGGGCGAGTCTAGTTAGAAGTTTAAGTTTAAAAAATTTGGCTCTCAAAAGAAATTTCAATCTTTGTACTCTTGATATTTGGCTCTGTTGACTAATGAGTTTGCCGACCACTGGTCTAGCTTATTTTATTGTAAGAATATAGTATATAATACATTTAACATAAAAATGTGTTAATTGACTATATTCTTGGTAAGACTTCTGGTTAACAGTAGGCTATTAGTAGTTAAGTTTTTGGGGAGTTAGAAGTTATGTGCAGATGTTTGACGGCATTGGGGGTCAGTGTCCCTAATTAGCACATTGTTCAAGGTCAACTGTATATCTGTACTCAGTCTCCTCTCTGTTTAACCTTGGCTCTATGTCTCTGTCACAACAGGCTGAGGGAAATCTTGAAGTGGGTGTGGATAGGAGTGCAATTCAGAGATCTGGCTTGCCACTTACTAGCTGTGCACTTTTTAAAAAAATTGATATTAGAGGGAGAGGGGGGAGAGTGAGAGAGAAAAACATTGATGTGAGAGAAAAACATTGATCGATTGTCTCCCATATGCACCCTGACTGAGGATTGAACCTACCACCTATCACCTGGGTATGTGCCCTCATTGGAAGCAAACCCTCAACCCTTTGGGTTGGCCCAACCAACTGAACCACACCAGCCAGGGCAAGCTGTGCACTTTTGAGTAAGTCATTCAATGTCCCAGGGTTTCAGTGACCACACTCTGAGTGCTAGACTTGGAAGATTCAACTGGTTTCGCCAGTTTGCTTTTAGAGAAATAAAGTGAGATGCCTGCTTCATCAAGATGTGTTTAGTTATTTCTTTTTTTGTTTGTCTTTTAAGGACAGTATCTGCAGTTTGAGACACAAGAGCAGTTTGTTTTTTAAGGACAGTATCTGCAATTTGAGACACAAGAGTAGTGACAGAAAAGATGGGAAGAAGATTTGTTGTTTTCTTTGTTTTATACTTACCCGAGGATATTTTCCCATTGATTTTTAGAGTGTGGAAGAGAGAGGGAAAGACAGAGAGAATATTGATATGAGAGAAACACATCTATTGGTTGCCTCTTTCATGAGCCCTGACCAGGGCCTCCAGGCCAGGGAGGAGCCTGCAACAAAGTATGTGCCCTTGACTGGAATTCGACCTGGGACCCTTCTGTCCCCAGGCTGACGCTCTATCCACTGAGCCAAACCGGCTAGGGCAAGAAGACTTGTTTTGAATATCATTCTTCTGACTGGTGCTTCCTTGTGCTTGCCTGCTTTCTAGCGTTTTGAGCCAACTTCAGAAGGGGATGGAATCCAGTAGATGTCACATTGATTCCCATTGTGTGGTATTTAAGCTTAGTATTTCATCTCATACTTCCGTATGCAGGCCTAAAGGCCAAAGAGATGTCTTTCCTCGTCTGTTTTCTTTGCAGTGGTGAAGAGTAAGGAAAGAATGAGAGTGTTCTTTTGTTTAGACATCCATGGTAATCCTGTTAGCTTCTAGAGACAGTTTATATGAGATTGAATTTCTTTGCTAATGGCATCTGTTGTAACACATGAGGTATGTTTTGCATACTTTTTAACCGTGGTTAGCACCTAGTATAGAATCACTTTTCTAAGAAACCTTTATATAATAGCAAATAGAGTCATAAAATTGTTCTAGATATGTCACAATATTACAGTGGGACTCTGGGATGCTAGGTTGGTATCAAGGAGGCCATGAAACTGAATACAGGAGACCCATATGATACACCTCCTTGTAGGATATACAAAATGTGGCTCATGGAAAGGTGGCAAAAAGCTTGTTTCTTAAAAAAAAAAAAAAAAAAAAAAAAGAGTAATTTCACCCCCCATACCAATTTTGTAAAAGGTTATGCTTTAAAAGGTGGCAAAAGCTTAATTAAAGTTGCTTTAAAAAAGGTCATTTTTTTCTCAAATACCAATTTTGTAAAAGGGTGTTTTAGAGCCAATTTGGCAAAAACATTACAGATTTAATCAGAAAACTGTCATCTAGGTGCCTTATTTTAAGGGACAAAACACCGCATTTCCAACTGTAGTCTCGTTTTTTAAAGATAAATTATTAGCAGTCTCCTGTTTTTCAAAACATGTTCATTGAATGCATCTGAGCAAAGGTCATTATGATCAGAGTTCTTAAAGGGGGAAATTTAAACAGTCATATGTATCTTGAATTTAGAGGATTACTAATATTCCTGAGAAACGAAGAATGATACTAATAGTCTACTTGTTTGCTTTTTTTTTACTCTTGAATTTGGTCTAAAGTATTTGAGCACCAGTCTCATACCTGATGGTATAAATACAGATGTAAAGGCAGTTCTTTCCAGACAGTTTATGTTCTAATATCTATGAAGTATTAACAGTTGCAGATAGGACTTTCAGCTCCTACTTTATTTCTTACATTATGTTCACTATGTGCTTTATATCAATTATTTTATTTAATTCTCAGAAAAACCTCATGTGTTAGGTTTCCTTATTATCCCCCTTTGTGCACAAGAGGAAAAAGAGTGATAGATTAAATAACTAGGCCAAGGGTGAGGTGCATTCTGATGGGAACCAAGGATCTGGATGCCAGGGCCTGTGCTGTTTAATTGTGCCATTCAGAAATGAGCAGAGAACGGTGCCACGGGCAAAACTGGATACAGGACAGAAACAAAAAGATGAAAACAGAGAAGGGATTCTTAGTAAGAAATTGCATCAAGGTTGAACTATGCATTGCACACCCAGGAACAAATGCAGAATGGGAATTTGCTATGAGACGGTGAATGTTCAGACTGAGTGATGGCTTCCTGTGGTGAGTAATGGTGAATCGGGCATTCTTCCCTTTTTTTTCCTCCTAGTAAACTTCTCTGCATTTTTCAAAATCCAAAATATATGGTCACCTCTGTTGAAGCTTTCCCATTTCCCTCAGAGTTGGTTCTCATTGGGCTCCTGAGGCAGTTTATGTATATGTCACCACTATAGTATGTACACCATTATATTCTGCTTTTTATTCATAGACCCTACTCTCTCCCCTCAGGCCACTTCAGTTCTTTGAAGTCAAAGACAATCTTACTAATCTTTGTATCTCTGGGGCTAAATGCAGTGTCAGTTACTTAGTGCATATTGAGCTTATTTGTTGAATGAATAGCTGAGTTTCTCAGTCACCCAGATTTAAAGGCTCTTCAAAGCTAGAAATAGAGTAATTGTGGCAGAAAATCTATATTTATGAGAATTTATCTGGTGGTGCAGTACAGATTGGATTGGAATTGGAAAAGCTGACATCTCAAGGTGACCAGGTAAAAGAAATTATAGTAATCTAGGCAGGAGGTAGTTAGGGCCTGGTAGAAGTAGTAGTGAGGGAAAGGTACACCAGCCTAAGAAATAGTGTCCAAGCAAGCATCAAACCTGACGGCGTTCGCTGTCGGGGTAGAGGATTTGGGAAGAGTCAAAGAAGGTTTCACATTATGTGACCCTCCTCTTCTTTCAAGTTTTTCTTATATTTTATTATGTGATTACTAGGCTTATGGGATTGTAATGCTTTGTGTTGCCACCCTGACATCTCTGCAGACAAATAGGTGGTGGTTCCTAGGAATCCAGGAGTCCCCTGCTCAGACGTCACCTGCAGGCTCCCAAATTACTTTTAATAGTTGTGCTAATAGAGGAAAAGCACATTTTCTAAGTTCAGAGTCTGAAAATACCAACCGGAATGTTAAAAAATAGGTATAACATGAAGTTTTAAAAAATTGTGTATGTATACTTACAGAAAAGTGCACAAATCATAATAGGGCTCTTTTGACTTTTTTGGACATCCTAGTAATGGTGCTTGTGTGAACATTGGTGCACTTTCCCCCTTTTTTGGCGGGTGGTGGTGGTGGCGGTATACAAATTTCTGTTGGGTGTGTTATCAAGGAGTAGAATTGCAGTTAAGAAGCATGTATGTGCTCAGCTGCAAAATGGTTTCCAACGTGGTTAAACAAGTGTTTTCTCCTGCCAGGAGCAGCATATGCACATTATAGTTGCTCACCATCCTCACTAACACTTGTGACTGTCTTTTGAATTTTAGCCATTTTGTGGATGAGTAGCACTGTCTTGTTTTAAATTTGAATTTCCCTGATGACTAGTGAGGTTTAGCACTTATGTTATGTATGGCCTTTTGAATACCTTTTTATAACTATTTGCCTGTCAAAAATATTGAGTTGTTTGTCTTTTCCTTATTGAAGTCTTCACTTGATCTCTTCCATAGATTCTGTGACTTTAAGTGAAACAATGTATAAAGAAACCTATTTTATCACAGGCTAATTGATATAAACTAGAGTTAAGTTACTAATCCATCTCTGCAATGTTATAACAAAACCATGTTGAACCAAAGAATGTTATTCCAGGATCTGCTGTACACCGATGAGAGTTCTCTGTTGTCTATATTGAAAATATCTTCTCCCATTTTGTGGCACTGTTTGTTGTGCCATTTGGTGAACATTTAAAAAAAAATTATTTTTATTGATTTCAGAGAGGAAGGAAGAGGAAGAGATGAAAAAAAAAATCAGTGGTGAGAGAATCATTGATTGGCTGCCTCCTGCACGCCCTCTACTGGGGGTCTATCCCGCAACCTGGGCATGTGCACTAACCGGGAATGGAACCATGACATCCTGGTTCATAGGTCGATGCTCAGCCACTGAGCCACGCCTGGTTACAAGACGACAAACATTTATATTTATCAATCTTTTCCTCTATGTTTAGTGCTTTTATATGTCCAGTCCAGATTTGGTTATAGAGTTTTCCTACCTCGGAGTCATTAAGATGTTCTATATTCTCTTTCAGAAGCTTTGTTGTTTTACCTCTCACATTTTCTATCTGTAATCCAAGTGGAATTTTTTTGCATGAATGTCTGACTTGTTTTGAGGCTAATCTTATCTGACCTTAGTTCTTCAAGTTCTGGGAAGCAGTCGGGTGTATCGGAGTCCTCAGTGTTCTTCATGAATTAGTCAGGGCAGTGTTTGAGTAGCCTTGGGAATTGAAGCCTCTTCTTCTTACCATGTCATGGCACTTGTTCTTTGTTTTGTGTTCTTTATCCCTTTATTACTTGAAAGTGTAGTCTGTGGGGAATATGACCACATCTTTACTTGCTATTAATTCCTTAACCAAGTGCAGTGTGGATTCTGGCTTCACCACCTGCTTGAACAGCCTTCTTGCCAAATGGGAAGAATTTTCTACTATCCTTCAACCAGTTGTATGTCTTGAACATGTTTTTTGTTTTTACATCTCTATTTGGATTGTTGACCTTGGCAAAGTCTCAGCCTCCTTTCCTTACATAGTTTCAATTTGAAATCCAGTTGGAAAAGCCCTGTAGCCTGAGGGCATGAATCTCCAGTTTCAAAGTAGTTCTGACCAATTCTGTTGTTTTGTTTTGGTCTATGTTCATTTGTTATCTAAGACCAAATAAAAATGATAGCAGCCATAGCTAGGAATGAGATCATTCCTTAGAGCTTTCATAGATCATTTCATTTGATCCTCATAAGACCTATTGAGGTAGGTTATTAGTATTGCAATTATAGACATGATTGAAATGCAAATAGCACATTATTTGTTTTAGTTGAGAAACACCAGATTTGGTGACAGTTTCCTTTTCCATGAACCATCATTTGGTGGGAGCATCCATCCTGTGACCCTTGTGGATACTTTTGTCTTTCTGCTTTCTGTTGGAATGCTAGCTTTTTGGGTTGGAGCAGGGTGGGTAGGCTGGACGGGATTAGAGATAGAGGTGGATTCTTTGGGGAGATTGGGAGGAACTTGCCCCAACAGCCTTTTAATGCAGGACCAGTAGTTGTCAAGTTCACAAACCTGTGCCTTAAGAACCAGTATGAAATAAACCTTGGAGGTTGGGGTTACCTGAATGTGATGAGCTCAGGTTTTCCCCAGGATCCACTCTAAAATGATTACTCTGAGAAAAAGTTGTGGAGCAGGTGTCATTGGAAGATATGTCCTTTTTAGGATTCCATTTTGGCTCCAGAAGAACTATCGCTTTATTTTAACTGAATAAACTGACTTTAGTTCAACAAATATCTCTTGAGTTATATTTATTTTTTTTTGTCAGTAAGTTACTTTAACTTGTGAGATTTTCCTTTGATTTTTAAAAAATATTCCCATAAACTTTTTAAAAACAGCTAATTCCTTTTTTCAAATGAAATGGTGCACCAAATCAATTTATGAAACAGACCAAACATTTTTTCTTTTTATATAAACTCATTTTAGAAATTTGAATTTATAGCGTTTACTTTGAAAGTCAGTTGTCATTACATAGCCATCAATGAGGCTGGTTTGATCACCACAAAAAACTGAAATGGGACCTAACTGATTTGGCTCAGTGGATAGAGCCTTGGCCTATGGACTGAAGGGTTCTGGGTTCAGTTCTTGTCAAGGGCATGTACCTTGGTTGCAGGCTTGATCCCCATTAGGGGGTGTGCAGGAGGCAGCTGATTGATGTTTCTCTATCATCAATGTTTCTATCTCTCTTATCCCTCTCCCTTCCTCTCTCTAAAATCAACAACAATATATTTAAAAATAAACCCAAAACATGAAACGGGTTAAAAAGATTTCAGTCTTTAGTCCCGCATTCTAGTTATTTCTACATTTGAAAAAATTGTGTAGTTTTTCCGTTTAACTTGCAATCTAAGGATATTTTATAAAATTCAGATGAGAAAATTCCTGTCATCACTCAGCATGTCAGAGTTCAGTTGTCATCGTACAGCCATCAGATCATGACCGTAGCAGGGGAGGGCCAGCATGCCTGACACTGCTTGAACATGGCCCTCGTGTACTGTGTTTTGTGCTCACATGTGCCAGCTGATGTAGATGGGCTGGTGCAAGCCTGATTTAGCTTCAATAATTAGTACCCATTGTAAGATGTGCTGGTTTATCCAGGGAGATGGCCCAAGTTCTTCAGTCTCCTGAAAAGTCAGTTACCAAGTGGAGGCCTCTAGTAATATTACAGTTTGATACATAACACATTTGAATATGGACTTCTTTTAAAACATAGTTTTTATAAGTCAGCTTTTACTCTCTGGGCAATGGAGAGGATGGGGAAATGGAGTAGGGGGAAGGTGGGTGGGAAGATGGGAATTGAGAGATAATTAAGCAACCAGAACTGCTGTTGGCTCTTGATTATCTCTGGGTAGATTAATGCCAGTGAGGATTCAGAAATGGTGTGGGAATGCTCACTTTTTGCAGATGGGCTGTGTGACGGAGTGTTGACTCAAATTCTGCTGCTGCAACTGATGCCTCCTACTTTAGTGAAAGAAGGGGAAGTGGGTTTGAAAGAGGGGGTGGGCCAACTTTGGAGTCTTGAGTCCTCTCCTCTCATTCTCTACCCGAGCCGTTCTGCTGAGAGTCTGGCTCGCTCTGTGGGTCTGTGATTGGAGGTGCTGTCTAATTTTGAGTTCCTGCTCAGCTTGGCTCTTACTGCACCTTAATCTCTGTGCAATTAGGTGCTGCACATATGAAATTGAGAGTTGACAGTATGTGTGACTCTTGAATTGAAGCACCTGCAAAAAACCCCAAGAATCCATGTAGCAGTTTAACTATAATTTCTCTGAATTCAAGTTATGCAGACATGGGACGTAGTCTATAGGGAACCCTAACCTTTTCCCTGAATGTCTTAACGCTGCCTATTTCAGTCAGGACCATGGGCTGTGAATTTGCTTTCAATATGTTTCCAGAATTAAATTTTGAATGACTTGCTTTTTTTTTAGCATAAATAATTGAAAACCAATTGCACTGTAGCATGAATTTATGGAGTATACTAAAACCTTTGGTTTCGAGCCAGTTGGAAAGTTCCCTTGTTTTTCTGGCTTATACCATGCATTTGAAGAATGTTGAACCAAGATGTTTTCAAGAAGTAAATTGCTATTGCTGTTGAATGTGACCCGGAAGAAACTGAGGAACAGTAGAACTAAAGATACTGTTTATTGATTTTATTTTTTCAAATTCCTTTGTTAGGCATCTGAAGAAACCTCCCTCAGGGCATTGGAAAGTCTGATGACAGAGTTTTTTCATGACTGTACAACTAATGAGAGAAAACGTGAGATAGGTAAGTGAAGTGTTGAGTTGTAGTCATTTGTAATGGAAAAGCCCCAGTGGGGAGGGAGAGTTGATAACCTTGGCTTGTCAAGCCTGAATGTTACTCCTTAAGTTCTTGTTCTTTTGGCTCTGGTTCTGCTGGTTGGTGGCCGGTGAGGTCTGCAAATCTAGCTGCAGGGCTATGTATAGTTCGTGGAGCCCCCTATAATCCATAGTGATGGATTTTCTTTCCTTTGACAAAGTGTGGGAAAACCCTCCTGCTTTGTTCTTGATTTTAGCAGTGTTGAACTTTATAAGAAGCCTGTAAGTATTAATTTTAAAAAATTCAAAGAAGTGTCAAAATGAACATGTTTTTGGTGTGTAGATGTCTAATCCAAACCTCATCTAGTGCCCAGAGATCCTTAAACTGGTCTTACCTCAGGGGGCTTCTTGCTTCTTTTTCCTTATCTCCATTTCCTTATCTCTGTTATCCCACCCATTCTGCAAGTTTTTATGAATGAAGACTTCAAACAACAGAGAGGTGTAGGTATTTACCTCAGGTCTTTAGGGAGCCTCAGTGCCTTTTAGAACCTCTTTGAATTTTATATTCATTGACATGAACAATATTCTTTAAAGCGTACTTTAAACTAGAAGTGTATACAGATATCAGATCTCTGTCTCAGGGACATGTTGCTCTGTGGTCCTAGTATAATCCTTTTTCCTCCCAGGTCTCACTTAACCCCTGAACTTGAAAATGAAAAATTTTTCTCTATTCAAACTTAAAGGGTTTTTCCCTTGGATCTTTGTACTGACCTTACATTCATTGCTTTTACCTGCTTGGAAGTCTTTATGTGGAATTCTGTGGAGGCCATTTCTCTGTCCCATTTGGCTTCTCTAACACATTGACAAGTTAAGTGTTATGGCTGATTATGGTTGATTTCCGCCTTTTGTCCAAAGCTGGATTGGGGTTTGGATTTCCAGGTCGCCAGTATAGCTTTGACTACGGCCCATTACCCTTTGCATCCTTTGAGCATCACATCAGCTCCTGGTAGATGCTAACTTTTTATCTCTTAATTTTGAACCTGGTGTTCTCTTTTGGGCTTGCCCTGCATGCCTTTCTTTTCTGAGGACTAGAGAACCGGAGCATTTATAAACAAGGGCTACTGACAGAAGCTGAGCCCAGTAGCTGAACAGCCATTTGTCTTGAAGGATTCACTTTGCTTGCTTCCCTAGATCCTCTCGTATTACTCAACCTTTCCCTCCTCCTGCCCCCAGAGTGATCCCTGTTAGTTTTATGCTATTAAAGTACTTTATAGTGAAAACATCACTGGTGATTTTTACCAAAGAAGGTAAAGGATCTTTCCCTTATACAGTCTACTATAGTTCAATACTAATTTCTCTGAAGTCCTGTTTTTCACTCATACTTGAATTATTTTTGGTTTTTCTATTAATTTTTTGGTTTGCAAAGCAAATATTGCTGACTTTCAGCATTCATGAATTAAAAGTAGAACCTTCGGATCATGTTTGTATTCTAATCTTATTTAAATAACCAGATGCTATAAATGTCTAATTTAAATGAAGGCTAAGAGGAATTGGGGGTTTGGTTCTGTAGAGTGGGTGTGTCTTAGTTCAGCTTCATTCCAGTATGGGCTGGAACCACTTGTTTCCTTTTTGATGTCTTAGAATGAACTAAAGGCTTTCCTAGCTAGGTGGGAGAAAGGCTCCGCCCACTTGCCACCAAAGGTGTGTTGTTAGTGCTCTAGAGAGAGAGCTGTCAGCAGGACCCTCGAGAGACAAACCTGAAGCATCATGGAGGAGCAGCGATTCTCTAGGGATCGGACTCAGTGATTTAGTGGCAAGTTCTAGAACAGAAACCTGAGTTCCTCATTTCCAGCCAGAGCTCATTCTCTTTGGTTTACTTGACCTCTGGGATTCATAGAAATTTTTATTTGATTATAAGAACAGGTCATCAGCTTACTTTTATGGAATTTTTGATGAGCCTGCCTTGATGCATTTAGCCTAAGTCCTAGGGTCTAGCAGAGCAGTGACTTTAGGATTAGAATGGGCTGCTGTGCTTCTTGCTTTTCCAAGGGCTTCCTAGAATCTCTCAGGGTTGTTGCCTTTTTCTGTTACATTTCATGACCAGTACAGCAGGGGAAGGTAACAGGGCAGCATGTGCAGAAACATGGTGATAGACTTGTAATGCTTGCTGTCTGTGGTCCTGGATGATGCTACCGCAGCCTGAAGGAGGAGAAACCATTTCTAACTGATTTGATGTGGACAGGGCTGTTCTTGGCATCTCCCATGATTGCTATTCTTTTTTACTTTTTTGGGTGGTAGTTAAAAATAAAACTAAACCAAATGAAGAGAATTAGCTATTTTGAATTCACTTACATTTTTGTCTGTTCTTTGTTTATAATTTTTTTCCTACTTCTCTAGCCATCAGTGTGTGTGTGTGTGTGTGTGTGTGTGTGTGTGTGTGTGTGTGTGTGAACAGTGTGAGTGAGTGGTGGGGAGATATATACAAGGTATCCCCAAAATAGCTGATAGCTCAAATTTGAAAATGAAAAGTATGTTAGTAAACACTGCCCTTATAATTATTCAGAGACACCATAGATATATCTCCTGCTCCAGAGGAAACATGTTAGCAATTAGCCATCATTTATAAGGTGAAATGATACTCTTATAACTGTCTATCCACACATTAGGTTAAGTAAGAACTTTAACAATGAAAGTTTCTCTGCTGAGAAAAGTGCCCATTGCAAGCTTACTGACTTTAAAATGCCTGAATACACTGTCAGTGCTCATGGTCATCTCAGAGTTGGAAAAATATGGTCTGTCCTTTCTGTGTTGAAAAATAAGCTGGATTTTGTAGTTGGTTTTGACAACATTAACATATATGGAGGGTGGCACGTTTTTAAAAAATAAGACAGCCCAGCCTTGTATTAATTTTATATATTTTCATAGCCTTCTTTTGTTGCTATTTAACTTTTCCAGAGGAGCTTCTTAATAACTTTGCCCAGCAAGTAGGAGCCTGGAGATTCTGCCTGTACTTTCTCTCCAGTACTAGGAATGACTATGTAATGATGTACAGTTTGACGGTTTTTGAGGTAAGTTGTCAGATAATTCTATACTGTTCTGAAAAGTATTTGTAGTCACATTGCCATGTCATTGGCACAAGACTTTAGCTTTGAGGTACAGATGGCTGGGAAACAGTGGTAACTTCACTCAGGGGCTTCTCCACTTGCTGCCTTTATCAAGATGTCTGGTGTGCTGGGGGCACGTTTCTGTCTTTGACACCAGAAAGGTAAGATGGGGTCAGGTAGGTAGGTCCCTTGTGGTAGTATATAACTTTTCCTTCCACATTATCATTTTTAAAAAATAATGTTATTCATTTCAGAGAGGAAGGGAGAGGGAGAGAGAGATACAAACATCAATGGTGAGAGAGAATCACTGATTGGCTGCCTTCTGCATGCCCCCTACTGGGGATTGTGCCCGCAATCTGGGCATGTGAATCGAACCCAGGACCCTCCAGTCCACAGGCCGATGCTCAATCCACAGAGCCAAACCGGCTAGGGCACCACGTTATCATTTAGAAGAAGATAATTAAAGTCTGGGAGGAGGGATGATACCCAGAATATTCTCATACTAAGCACAAACATTTTCATTTTAATCAGTTCGCTTCCCATTTTTGTATTCCTATGTACACTTAAAAAAAACTAATTATAATAATCATATTGCTCATGCCACTTTGTATTCTGCTTCCCCCCTTGTCTTTATATTATATTCCTGTAAGTGATTGTACCATTGTTCACCAAGCCATTCTTCTGTTTTTGAGCATAAGTTGTTTCTGTCATTATTTTGTGGTGGCCGTTAGAGACAGTGATGTAATAGATAGTTTTTACACATACAGTTTTTTATTTCCATTAAATTATTTAGCAGAGCTTTCCAGGAATGGGATTGATGTTTTTATAGGATTTGAATATTTTTATCACTCTTATTGCAACATTGCATTGCTCCATATCTTTGTTTACAATCAGGGTTGCTTATTTGAGGTGTTATAGCTAACCATTGGATGAGAATTAGTTATTTTTATGTATAGATGTCTAACTTTAAGATGTATATTTGTTTTTCAGAATCTGATCAATAAAATGTGGCTTGGGGTCCCATCTCAGGATAAGATGGAAATCCGTAGCTGCCTACCCAAACTCCTTTTGGCTCACCACAAAACCTTACCTTACTTTGTCCGGAACAAGCTCTGCAAAGTTATTGTTGATATTGGCCGTCAGGATTGGCCCATGTTCTATCATGACTTTTTTACTAACATTTTACAGGTAAGCACATACCTGAGGAAACTTTATCTTGTATATACTTTGTTTGTAGAAGTGATTATTTCCTTTCTTGAAGAGGAGTTTTAAGATTAGCAAAATTTTGGAGCTGCAGTAGTGATAAATTCACTTAATTTTGATTCTTGAGACATGTACCTTTGTGCAGTGAAGAAAGGGTGTGGGAAACCCAATTGCTTTGTTAACCTCTTGTGAAATTTTGTTCAGTAAATATTTGAAAGCCTGTTAGGTACTGTGCTAGGTGTTGGAGTGCAAGGATGAGGCCTTCAGTTGCCATAATTTGGTAGGGAGATAGCTGTGCTAACAATAATTGTCCAACAATATGGCAGTTACTGTAGTGGAAGTATGTGCAGAGTGCAGTGGCGGCATAGCATTTAGACTCAAGGTGCTGAAGTAGTTTCCGTGTTGCTGGTGATGCGATGAGAGGTAGTGTAATGGTTCAGCGTAAGAGGCTAGATTGATGGGCAGGGACCAGACCAGGACGGGCCTGGCTCAGTGACGGGTTTGGAGAAGAGAGAAAACGGCACGTTTTTATGTTGGAGTGATAACTTCAGCAATCGTGTGGAGTGTGGATTGCAGAGGGGCTGCAGTGAAGGTGGCCAGTAAGGCTGCTGTTGGTGAAGTCTGAGTGAGACAAGGAGAATCTGAGCCAAGCAGAGGCCTGCCTGGTGGAAAGAGGTGAGGCACTTAGGAGACAGAGTCAAGAAGCTTTGGTCACTGGGTGGTGAGGGTTAAGGAAGGGAGGAATCTAGGCTGTTTTCCAGATTTCAGGCTTAAGTAGCAAATTTTCCAGGCCACGGATGAAGGACGAAGGAATGAATTTTGATAGATGGTAAATTTATTTTGGCAGAAAACACGCTTAAAATTTGTGTGTTCCTTCTGTATATATCTTGTGAGACTTTAGGAAATGTGGATCTGGGGTTCAGGAAAGAGGTCTTACTACATACATGTCAGGATTGGAAGTCATCAGGGAATAAGTAGAGGGGACCTAAGCCAAGAGGGATATGATTTTCATCTGAATCATGTGATACAGCTGGAAACATTTAATTAATTAATATTTATTTAAAATATATTTTTACTGATTTCAGAGAGGAATAGAGGGATAGAAACATTAATGATGAGAGAGAATCATTGATTGGCTGCCTTCCGCACGCCCCCTACTAGGGATCGAGTCTGTAACCTGGGCATGTGCCCTTAACTGGAATCGAACCCTGGACCCTTCAGTCTGCAGGCCGATGCTCTAGCCCCTGAGCCAAACTAGCTAGGGCTTTTCAAATTTTTTATGATGTTCATCTGAATCATGTGATGCAGCTGGAAACATTTTACTTCTTTATTTTATTTTGAAAAACTTTATTGTTGAGAGTATTCTAGATGTTCCCCTTTGCCCCCCTCAACTTGATTCCCTCCCCGCCCCAGGTCTTCAACTCCCTTTTGTCTGTGTCCATAGGTAATGCATAGAAGTTTTTGGTTAATCTCTTCCTGACCCCTCCTCCCCCTTCCCTCTGAGATTCGACAGTCTGTTCCATGTTTTTTATGCCTCTGGTTCTATTTTATTCATCATTTTAGTATTTTGGACTAAGTGATCTTTAAAATCTTTTCAAGTTGTATTCTCTGCTGCTTATTTATCCACAAGAACCAGTCAATGGCATGAAAACCATGTCAAGAATGATTGGTGCTCAATTGCTGACATTTCTGATAATGATAATAAAGTGCACCTTTTCTTCAGGTATTGGTAAATAAGACCAAATTGGTTCTGGAATCAACTTCATCATTACATGATCCTTTGATTAAGCCATCTGAAAGGTTTTTTGGGCTTAGTTCCATCATGGTCTGCTTGCAGTCTGGGTTGCATAATTTTTAAATTAAAATTTTTTTTTTAACTTTGACATTGGCTGAAACATCTATGCAATTTATGCCACCATTATATCAGGCAGGGAGGAGTTGACTTAGGGTCCCAGAAGGATACTTGCAGTTCTGTGCATTGGTTATACCCTTTCTAGACCACTGAAAAGGAAGTAGTTAAAGTCAAAACTTACTGACAACCTCCCTGAACCACTCCCCGCATCCCTGCCATGCACTAGCACACATACTACACCTTTCTAGTCTATTCTTCGGTTCCTGAAATCTGCTGAGCTGCATCTGTGGCCACTGTGCTGGGCCAGATAGTTTAGGAGCAAGCAGCATAGGAAAAGAATTGCTTTTTCTCCTCTGATTGTTTTTTCAAGTAACGAATAACTTTCATTTTCATCCTGTTTCTTGCCTGTCTTCCCTTCTCTCAATGATGAAAAAAGATGGGCTTTAAGGTAACATTTTCCATATTGTAGGGATTTATTTCTAGGGAGCACAGAAAAATTCCATCCTATATAATAAAGAGGTAATATGCAAATTGACTGCCATGCTATCACAAGATGGCGACACCCACAGCGGGGGTGGGGGGTGGGGGGGTGGGGCCGACTGCTCCGCGCGCCTGCTGCTGGAGTTCCCTCAACCCCGCCAGGGGCCTTGGGTCCTCCTGCACTCCCCACTTGACTGACAGCTCGCCCAGGCTCCTCCAACAATCTGCCCATCCCTCTCTTCCTCCCTCCCCCGAAGCTGAAGCCTGACTGTGGTGTCCAACAAATTGGAAGTTAAACCGGCAGTTGGACATCCCCTGAGTCGGACATCCCTCTCACAATCCGGGACTACTGGCTCCTAACAGCTCACCTGCCTGCATGCTTGATTGCCCCTTACTGCCCCCCTCTGCCAGCCTGGTCTCCCCTCACTGCGCCCCCCCCCCCTCCCGCTGACCTGGTTGCTCCCAACTGCCCCCCTGTGGGCCTGGTCGCCCCACGCAGCCTGCTGCTCAGTTGTTTGGTTGCCCCTCACTAACCCCCCAGCCGTCCTGGTCACCCCACACAGCCTGCTGCTCAGTTGTTTGGTTGCCCCTCACTGCCCCCCCACCCCCCCGCTGACCTGGTTGCCCCCAACTGCCCCCCCTGCTGTTCTGATTAGGTGTTTTTTGTTTCCTTGTTTTCCAACTTGCTGATTTGATTCTTGGTTTCATCTACTCTATTGTCAATTTCCTGTAACTTATTCTTAATTTCAGTTAGTGTATCCTTCATTTCTGACTGGTCCTTTTTTATGGTTTCCATGTCCTTTTTTATGCTGTTGAATTTCTCTCTAAGTTCATGTACTCTTCCCCTAAGTTCATTGAGCATCAGAGGAACAATGACCTCTGCCAGCTCTTGTGTCTGGGGGAAAGCTGTCCCCCTAGCTCTTGCCTGATGCCAGACACTTCAGTTCCTCCCCTTATGTTCCTGGTGCCTTTTGAGCTGCTGCCCCAGTGCTGGAGTGCAGAAAGAGTTTGAGTAAGTCCATGTGCAGGCCCTTTAAGAGGAACTGCCTGGGACTCCAGCAGCCTCTGTCTCAGTCTTAATTTCCCCTGTTGTTTTTTTTTTTTTTACAGCTAGAAGTTAGGGGGACTTCTCTTCCCAGCACTAGAAGCCTAGACCTGCTGTGGGGCTGGGACCCCTCGCTCCCAGCTGAGATATCCCTTCTGATTTTTATCCACCACATGTTATGTATGACTAGCCCATTCTACGCCTCCACCCCTTCTCCTACCAGTCTCGATGTGGCTTTTTCATTGTATCCTTAGTTGTAGGACTTCCATTCAGCTAGATTTCAGGTGGTTCTGAATGAAGGTTGTTCTGTAGTTTAGTTGTAATTTTGATATGGTTGTGGGAGGATGCCGATACAGTGTTTACTGATGCCTTCATCTTGACCGGAAGTCTGCCCTAAATTTCTTGAAGTGGAGAATATACATTCTATCTGGGTGCAGTTTGTCCTGTCCTTCTCTTCACTAAGGCTTATATTTTGTTGATTGAGTAAAGAATTTATTTATATCAGAGCATGAACTACATTTAAAGTTAATTATGATTTAAGAAAATGGTCAGGTATTCCTTAAGTTGTTTGCTCTTTTATAGATTGTAGCATATAGCCAAACAGAGAATTTTAGTGGCAACTCATTTGCTTTTACCAATTCTGGAAACTAAATAAATGCAATAGTAATGCTTTGAATCGATATAAGTAGTATTATGCTATTGAAGGTGTACCTTTTTTCTGTTTCATGTTTAAGGAAATTTTATTATGGTACAGTGGATTGGAGTGGTAGGTGCTAGAAAAAGTGACTTAATTTGCTGCATAGTATTTGTGAAGTCATAGCTGTATTCATAGTGTAATGATATATATGCAATGTTTCTGCCTGCCACGTGTTTAATCTTGAACTTGCATGAAGCATATGAAGTTTAGAAATGTAAAGTTGACTTAATACTTGAATATTAAAAATGTATCACAAGTTGGTGTACATATGTGTTAACTAATAAATTTGGACCAAGTAACCAAGGCTGTGTTTAAAATCTAGACATGTATAAAAATTGTCATGGTAGGTGTAAAGGAGCATTGTCATTTTTGAGTTTATGGTATTAGCATTTTTTATTTAAAATAAGATGAGAATATATTTTGAATGGTTAAAAAAAATGACATAAGTGTGCTCTTAAGTCATTTTTCTAAAGCGTTGATTTAGCTCTGGCTGGTTTGGCTCAGTGGATGGAGCATCGGCCTGCAGACTGAAGGGTCCCGGGTTCGGTTCCGGTCAAGGGCATGTACCTTGGTTGCGGGCACATCACCAGTGGGAGGTGTGCAGGGGGTGGCTGATCGATGTTTCTCTTTCATCGATGTTTCTAACTCTCTATCCTTCTCCCTTCCTCTGTGTAAAAAAATCAATAAAATATATTAAAAAATAAAGCATTGATTTATGCAACCTATTTATGTATGATTAAACACACAGGAGTACTTTGCAAGTTTATTATTCCTCAGATCTTAAACAGTTTGCTCAGAACTTACCTTTTCCTGGCAGTTGATCCAGTCCCCTGTGACAACCCCCCTTGGACTGATCATGTTGAAAACAACTTCAGAAGAGCTGGCTTGTCCCCGTGAGGACCTCAGTGTGGCTCGGAAAGAGGAGTTGCGGAAGCTGCTGCTGGACCAGGTGCAGACAGTGCTTGGCCTCCTGACAGGTGAGCACAGGTGGTGTCAAAAGCCAGAGGCCTGCCTTCAGATGAGCAGAGCTCAGGCCCCAGCTCTCAGTATATTTGAGCAGTTGTTTTAACTGTTACTGAATCTGAGAATCAAAACAGAAAGAAGGTGGTGCTATATTCCCAGCACCAGTCCAGTGTCTAGCACTTGGTAGACTCAAAAAATGTTTCTAACCTACTTTTCTAAAGTCTTCCATTAATTGGTGCTCACTCTTACTGCGATTAATGAGGTATAGACCAGGTCATCGTAATGGTATTGAAATGCTGATTACTGTATCCTAAGTAAAGTGGATGGCGAACACTTTATTGAAAATAATTTGTGCTTAAAATCAGGAGAAGTTGGAGGAGTAGGAAGATAGAAAATTTCAAGTTTTGTGTGGGAGAAGTGAGCCAGACAAGGTGTGTAACAGCACCATGTGTGTTAGGTTGTATTTGTATGTAGCATTTTCTTTGCCATCTTTTCTGTTTTATTGGAGCCCCATGACAATGTGTGAAGAGTAAGAATAAACAGAAAGCAAACGGAAGAATGAGACAGGAGGGAGGAAGAGAGTGGAGCACCCTGAGTCAGGAGTGGGCCCTGCTTGGTAGGAGGTGCAGGGCAACCTGGCTGAGAGGTGCCAGGAGCCTGGTTTTGCTTGGGAATGTAGTGTTCTTATCTTCAGCTTCTCTACCCAGGTTTCTTGGATGTCTAGGAACTTTTTCTTTTGTATGTGTTACAGAGGTGCTTAGCATGCAGTGGGCACTTCAAGTTGGTTATAAGAATGCTTGATCAAAAGTAATCTTGTTATTTGCCCACATCCCTGCCCAGATTCCTAGGCAGAAACCAAACCCTCAGAGCTTTCATTCAAAGCACTTATTGACATCCCTGACTAAATGTTAAATTTCTAGAGTTAGGGACCGTGTCTGGTACCTTTACGTTCCACTTTGTGTAGCTGTCACACTATATGGGACATCCCAGAACATTTACAACGCTTCTTCCCTCAACCCACTGTCTGTCTCTATGGATTTTTCTAATTGGACTTTTCATAAAAATGGAATCATACAATATGTGACCTTTTGTGTCTGGCTTCTTTTACTTAGCATGATACTTTCTAAGGTTATCCATCCCATAATATTAAATATTTTGGGAACAAAGTATTTTCAGAAACTTTTGTGATCATAATAGGTGCCAGGTTCTATAAGGAGAAACAAAGAGGAAGGAAACACAGTCCCTGCCCTCCTAGTAATGTTTTCTTCATTAGGGGAGAAAGACCTTTAAAAGACTGCATTAAGAGTTATAGTAGAGGTGTGTTTTATGTGCAGGAAAAACCTAACAGACAGAAGGACTTCTTGGAGGAGATGAGCTGAGTGGAATTCAGAGAGGTAGCTGTTAGTCTGGTGTAAAGGTCAAGTTGGGATTCTGGGGGAGGGAGCAGGTTATGTGGAAGGAACGGCAAGTAGTTCAGCATGATGAAGCCTTGTGTGCGCGGTGGGGGTGAGGCAAGATGGGAGAACAGAGGCCAAATGCTGAGATTGGGTTTACTGGGTGAGGAAGAGAAGAGGAGGCAGGCTTATGGGGGGAAGGTAAATTGAGTTTGGAATATCCAAGGGGTGCTGTCCAAGAAGTAGTTAGACATATGGTTGAGAGGGATGTTTAGACATTGATGTTTGATAAAAGATACCAATAAATTGTTTTTCTAAATCTGATTTGCATATGTTGGACTTTATTTCTCTCTTAAACTCAGTTTCCCTTTCTTGGTATAGGTATCTTGGAGTCTGTCTGGGACAAACACAGCGTTACTGCCGCCACCCCGCCACCATCCCCAACCTCAGGAGAAAGTGGTATGGTCTGCCCACCACACATGGTGTTCTTTTTAAATGCAGTGGAGGGTCTCAGCAGGGTAGCATTGCTTATTTATACCAGACCCAGATGCTGACTCTTCCTTAGTCTATTTTTGGCCTTTTTCCCTTGTTTTCTGAGTAGCTGTCTTAGTTCCTCTTAAGTACTCACTCGTATGTTCTTTCTGATACACTACTTAGAACAGCATATTTTGTTTCTTCTTTTCCATCAGGAAGATGGCACCTTTGATCTTCTGTCACCCACTTCCATCCCCTTCAGCTTATATCTCTGATCCTCCTGGTTTGTTTTTCCCTTTTGCTCCATTATCATGGCTGTGTTGCTCATGCTGAGGTTGGTATGAGCCCTTGGGGCTTGATAGGTCGGCTTTGTAGTTCTGCAGGGGTTGCTGTTGTAGGAGGTGGCAGAGGCTGAAGGAGGGACAGGGGTACATGGAGTGCTTTCTTCCCCACTGGGCTCATGAAGACCAGTGTGCAGTAATCAGCTTTGACTTTACGTTAGGTCAGAATAATTTGATAAGGCATGGGCATATTTGTAGTGGTCATTAGTTTACTGTAGTTAGTTATTGTCTACAGTTACACTGATTATCTGTTTGAAAAGTCAGGGTGCAGTTCACCTAAAAATGGCTACTTTCAAGGATGGGAGGAAAGAGGAAATTGTGTCTGAGCTGGAACTTTTAGTTTCTAAATGCTTTTGTTTACACTCAATAATCACAAATGCTTTTCAAGTAGAGTACATCCTGTGAATTGGCACATATTTCTTCCTCTACTGTAAAGGTTGATGTGGCTAATGAGAAATATTTCCACATCTTTCTCCTGTACCCCAAGGAAATGTGCTGTTGAAATCAGACATCTCTAAGCCCATGCTGTTTCTTGTAACCTTTTGTTAATATGTGGAAGTTGAAATTCTTGCAGTTACTAGAGAATTGAAAATATATCATGAAATTTTGGGGACTGTTCATAGTTTACTGGCCCATGTGGCTCAGTTGGTTGGAGCGTCGTCGATGGTAGGTTCAATTCCCGGTCAAGGCACATATACAGGCTGTGGGTTCCATCCCTGGTTGGGGCGCATGCAGGAGGCAACTGAAAGATGAGACAGAGGGCCGAAGACCAGGACACAGGCTTTATTAGAGGAGAAAACCCCTGCCGGGCTGCCTCCCAAAGGAAGAGAGCACATGTGCAGGGTGAACAGGGAGTGAACACGCCTTTTGAGGGGAGGAAAGGGAAGGGATGGGGCTTAGGGTACTCGGCACACGCTGATTGGTGGTTTCATGTAAGGCACATGATTAGGCACTTAGGGACTTAGGAATCGGGGGCTTAGGGTATTTGGCAGGTGCTGATTGGTGGTTCAATGTACAGTCCATATAAGGTGCCTGGTTAGGTGTTCAGGAATGTCCGTGCTGCAGGTGGAGTTTACGTCATTCTCCGTCCATCAGTTGGGGGAAGGGAGGATCTATCAGCAACCCAACTGATTGATGTTTCCCTCCCTCCCTTCACCCCTTCCTCCCTCTCTCTAAAACCAATAAAAAATAAATAAATAAAAGTAAACACTAAAAAAATGCCCTGGCCAGTTTGACTCAGTGGTTACAGCGTTGGCCCACAGGCTGAAGGATTGTGGGTTCGATTCCAGGTCAAGGCCACCTACCTTGGTTGCAGGTTCAATCCCCTAGCCCTGGTCAGGGCGAGTGTGGGAGGCAACCAGTTGATGTGTCTCTCTCACATCGATGTTTCTATGTTTTTCTCTCTTCCTTTCTTCTTCCCTCTCCTTCTCCCTCTCCCTACCCCCCCTCCCTTTCACTCTCTCTGAAAAATCAATGGAAAAAATATTCTCAATGAAAATTAAAAAAAAAATGTTTAGAGTAATTTATCATACTTCTTAGATTAAAATCTATTACAGAGGCCTAGAGTATATTAAAAGCCCACAGAAAATTGAACTTTATTTGTACTTGGTGGCAAACCTTCATTTTCAAGGTGAATATTGGAGGTGACTTAGCAGATTTATATTTTGCAATATTTGAATGATTGAATAAAAATTGCAAATGATATAGAGATTTGATTTTATGAATATACCCTTTGGAGAGTGTCCTGCAATTTAGCTAATCTTAAAATGTGTCATTTCATTTAAATAATAGTTTGCAAAGATTAGTTCTTTTGAATTAGATTTGTTTTTAGATAGTTGAATCCTAGCTTACTTACCATCCAGTTAAAGTTAGCAGCATCAGGCGTATTCCAGAAAAACTTGTTTTTCTGTGATGCTTTTCCACTACCAAAATATTTGTGTTTTAGTTGGCTTTGTTCAGGTACATTCCAAGCTAATAACTCAGTTTATACTTTGATAGACTTATTTTCCTAGAGCCCAGGTTGGGGAATATCAAATAATATAAATAAAAAATAATGCTTGCTCTTTTATGTGTTGCCTAGGTTTTGTATATGAGGTTAGGGAAAATAAAATATGAACTAATAAAATATGAACTAACGACATTTTCATATAAACAAAACCTAAAAACACAGTGTGTATTTCTTGACAGTTGTCTCTTAGACACTATTAAAATTTTTTTGAAGTCTTGAATTTTAGTATTTGAGAAAAAGCAAAATAAATTGAGACTGTGGGGGGTGGCTAAGGAATTAAGTAAAGCTTTTAAGCTGGTATGCTTTCCCTTTAAAAAAAAGAATTGCACATTTACTTGTTACTCTTTGTGACAGCTGCAAGGGAAGTCATTAGATTTTGCCCTATTATTTGGACAACACTGGTGATTTAATCAACATTTGTTTCATTGCTTTTGCTCAACTGCCTTTATGCACTTAAGACACCAAGTTAAGCAGTAAAATTTCTAGAAAATTGTTTAGCTTAGTTTTTGTAGGAAATTCATTCTGAGAGACGCTAGGATCCAGTGAGTACCCAAGTAACTTAAACACACCCCATCAATAGTCTCTGATGGGCCCCCTGCCCTGCCAGCCCTGGTCAGAGTTAGCTCCGTGGCCTTTGGTCTCTTTTCTCATATGCTGTCTTGTAAAGTTGTTTTCTGTCTGATCACTTTCAAAGAACTAAGCCCAGGGGCTAGTTCTTATAGCAACTACTGGAACAGTCGATAGAGAAAAAAATCTTAAAGGGTGTGTGTGGTTTATTTCTCAGAATAGTTCCCCAAATTGTTGCCTTATCTCCTAAACTCCTTTTACAAGGCCAGATGTAGATGTGAAGTAGATGATGGTTTTATGTTTCGTTTACAAACAAGGAAGTTGGGGCCCAAGGGGGTAACTTGCTAGAGGTCACAGCACCAGTAAGTGGTGGAACAGGGATGTGACTCCATCATTCCTAGTCTAAGTGCACCGTCTTTGTCTTCAGTTTGCTTTCGTGGTCACTCTCACCACTTTTGCCAGCCTCCTCCTCCCCCTGGTTTCGAGTCGTGGCTCTGCCTCTTCCTCTGTATGCTTTCTCTGACCGATGCTGTCCTCTGAGGATGAAGTGAGGGAAGACGTGGATGTGTCCTCTGCAGGCTGTGACTGTTGCTGCCGTCTGCATTTGCACAGCCTCGGCCCTCTTAGTTAAGTCTTCTCTTGTCTTCTTTTTGCTTGAACAATTGGAAAAAAGTGAACAAAATGAAATTATATAAATACTGCAATTCTGAGTCAGCTTTGATCTACCATAAAAATTTCTCATCTACATGGTATGTTCAAATACAGTATAGACGTGTACATGCACTTGTGATGGCAAGTGTTTCAGGGTGCAGATGTAGGTATTAGAGAGCCCGAGTTGATTGAAACCAATTTATATCTTCCTATTTTTTCCCAAACTCTTTCCAAATGGCACATCTTTGTGCACTTGCTAATCTTTCATGTGTTTCCTTATAAGCTACTTATAGAAAGATGGGACTTGGGAGGGTCACGCACAACTCCTGTGATCTTATTTTCTTCTCCTAAGGGCTCCTGGAATACAGTTTCTCGCCATGTGGTCAGTGGTTTTCAGTTGGGGCAATTTCGTCCTATAGGGAATTAATTTGGCAACGTGGAGGAATTTTTTGGTTACGATGCTGCTAAAATATCCTACAGTGTACAGAACAACAAAGAATTACCCAGCTCAAATGTCAAGAGTGCTGAGGTTGGGAATCTCTTGAGTTAGTAGATACAGAACTGAATAGAAAACATACAAAATTTTAATAATTAAAAAAATAGATGAGCTGAGGGCATCTTTGCATTAAAGCCTGTTACAGGTGTTCAAGCCACGTCTGGGTTGCTTCCAAGTCTAAATGCACTAGAGTCATCCACACACCTCTTCGGGCCTGGGTGCATGCTGCTGCCAAGGTCTGGCCCAGTGCAGGGAAAAGGAAGTCACCCATAGGTTTAATACTGAAGGTGTTCCCTTACATAGGGAGTTTGTTAAAGCTCCCTCAAGTTTTCTTTGGAAATGCTGCAGTATGAAGCAGAGTCTCTGTTCTGTGGTAATTCCTTCCACGTTGATTAAAATACATTTTTAAAAAACTCTTCCATATTCTGCTGCAATGTCTTGAAGTAGAATAAAATCACTTTCATTGAGAAACAACATTAAAATATTTTTGTGTTTTTTTGTTGTTAATCCTCATTGGAGGATATTTTTCTATTGATTTTTTTTTTTTAGAGACGGTGGAAGGGAGGGGGAGAGACACAGAGAGAGAAACATCGATGTGAGAGAGATATATCAACTGGTTGCCTCCTGCACGTGCCCCGACCAGGGCCTGGGATCTATCTAGCCTGCAAGTCAGGTACGTGCCCGTAATCAGAATTACTAGTAAACCCGGGACCCTTCAGTTTGCTGGCCGATGCTCTCTCCATTGAGCCAAACTGGCTAGGGCAAGATTCTTGTTTTGAGGGGGGGAAAAAAAATCATAGGTCATCCTTGTCCACCTAAATAATTTTTACTTTTGTATAATCCTGTTCAGTCTTTGTTCTTATATCTTTCTTTCTTTTTTTTTTTTTAATATATTTTATTGATTTTTTACAGAGAGGAAGAGAGAGGGATAGAGAGTTAGAAACATCGATGAGAGAGAAACATCGATCAGCTGCCTCCTGCACACCCCCTACTGGGGATGTGCCCGCAACCAAGGTACATGCCCTTGACCGGAATCGAACCTGGGACCCTTCAGTCCGCAGGCCGACGCTCTATCCACTGAGCCAAACCGGTTTCGGCAGTTCTTATATCTTTCTATAGTTGTGGCCATAGTGTGCACATGCTATTTTACATATGACTTTAGATCATACATCTTTTTCTATATTTGAATATTAGCTTTCTTACTGATCAATTTTCCTGGTTGCATAATCTTTCTGGGTGACCTGCCTTCTGGGAAGGAGCCTAGGCTTTGAATTTCAGTTTCAGCTCTGCCTCATAGTAGCCAAGGAACGTGGGGGAAATGCCGAATCTGTCTGTCTTCGTTATTCTAGCAGTCTGTAAATGCAGATGATAATAATATCTACCTCAGAGCTGTGAGCATGAAATGAGAATATATATATTAAGTACTTAGTGTAGTGCCAAGCAAATAATAATAACACGTCAAATGGTAGCTGTTCTGAACATCATTATTGTCATCGATGCTTTCATTCCGCATTCCCATTATAGAAAAATTCTTCTGAGCTAAAGAGTGGGGACAACTTTTATTGTTTTTGTTTTTAAAGCCAGAATTTAGTTCTAGTTAAAAAGGTTCAGGAGACTATTAAAAAGGCCTAAGGGCCCAGAAGTCTAGATTTAATATAAGATCATACTGAGGTGGTGTCTTTTGGTTCCTCCATTGCTAAAGCCTCATTTTGGTTCTGGTTAAGGATCAGACTGTGTCCCAAGAATTCTAGTTGGGTAGTGGTGGTTTCCTCTGATTCTGGCATCTTTCATAAATGGCCATTGGTCCATGAATGACCAAAAAAAGTAATACCAGAAACAGTCATTGTCTTTGGAAGAGAGTTGTGTGACTCAAAGTGAAAAGTCACAACAGCAGTTCCAAAAGTAAAATAAAAAAAAAAATTAAAAAAAAATTGATTTCAGAGAGGAAGGGAGAGGGGGAGACAGAGATAGAAACATTAGTGATGTGAGAGAATCACTGATCGGCTGCCTCCTGCACGCCCCCTACTGGGGCTTGAGCCTGCAACCCAGGCATGTGCCCTTGACCGGAACTGAAACCGGGATCCTTCAGTCCAAAGGCTGACACTCTACTTACTGAGCCAGACCAGCTAGGGTGAAAAGATACTTTTAAGGTTAAGAAAAATAGATTTGCCTGGCTAGTCCAGTACACCAAAAGGTTGTGGGTTCAGTTCCCAGTCAGGGCACAAAAACCAGTTTCTTAGTACATGTTTTGATTTTAGACCGTATATTTAGACTTGCTTGTGAAAGATGAGAAAGTTAGTGCACCCTTCTATAACTCCTGTGTTTGTTTAGTCTTGATTCTATATTTAATTCAATGCTTGCCTTAGTCACTTTGCCACAGCTTCTCAATTCCTTAATTCTTTACTTTTATTTGTCACTTTTTTTTGCAAGTTTTCATTGTTCAGTATCCTCAAGGAGAATTTATGGGTAATATATTTATTATCTGAGTTTTTACATGTTTGAGAAAATGTCACCTTCCTTTATACTCAAAGGAGAACTTTAGGTTAAGTCATTCTTTGCCCCAGAACTTGGAGACACTGCATCACTGTTTTCTGGCTTTGAATATTACTGTGGAGGAGTCTGAATCCGGTGTTTTCTTCTTTGTATATGTGTTTCTTCTGCCTACATTTCTTCCTTAATCCTAAAGTTTTTAGTATTGATTACTCTTTATCACTTTTGGGAAGGGCAGAATAAGTCCTTTTATTGATGTAGTCACATCTTCAGGAAACTATTCTTCTTATAGCTTTGAATACTTTTCTTCTTTTGTCTTTTCTAAAATCATTTTATAGCTCCCCCTCATTTCATTGTACATGATTTTATTAGTCCAGTGCTTCTCAAAAATTAAGCAAGTATAAGAATCACCTAGAGAGCTTGTACTGGGCTCTATTCCTTCTGGTTCTACATCAGTAGGCGTGTGTACGGTAGCGCCTGATAATTTGTGCTTTCTGACAAGTTCCCAGAGATGCTGATGGTGCAGGTCCACAGACCTACCTTGCCTAGCCCAGTAATTCTCAAATTTTTGGTCTCTGGGCCCCTTTACTCTTTTTTTTTTTTTTTTTAAATTGAGATACAATTGGTATCTATAACATTGTTAGTTTTAGCTGTACAACATAATGATTTGATATATGTATATAGTGTGAAATGAGCACCATAATAAGTTAACATCCATAATTTTTTGAGATGAGAACTTTAAGATCTTTCTTAGCAACTTTCCCATAGGCAGTACAGTGTTGCCAGCTGTGATCACCATGCTGCACACTACATCCTCAGGGCTCATTTCTCTTAGAACTGGAAGCTTGTACCTCTTGGCTTCTTTTACCCATTTTCCCACCCTAACCCAGGACTCCTTTACTCTTAAAATTACTGAGGTCCTCAGAAAGCTTTGTGAGTTATATCTATTGATACTAAAACAGAAAATTTACAAATAGTTATCAATTCATTTAAAAATAACTGACAAACTCATTATATATAAAGCCGATATATTTTAATGAAAAATAAATATGTTTTCCAGAGCAAATAAAAACATTTACTGAGAAGAGCAGCATTATTTTAAACACTCAGGGGTCCCTGGACCAAACTTTGAGAACTCCTGATTTAGAGTAATGCTTGCTTTTGTTTGTTTGAAGGAGAGTTACTTAAAATTGGTTTGTAAGAGATTTGATAATGTAAATCTTAAAAGCCTTTCGTATTTTCAGGTGACTTACTGAGTAACCTGTTGCAGAGTCCTAGTTCAGCCAAACTGTTGAATCAGCCAATCCCCATTCTTGATGTGGAGAGTGAGTATATCTGTTCCCTGGCCTTGGAGTGCCTGGCCCATCTCTTCAGTTGGATTCCTCTGTCTGCCAGCATCACCCCATCCCTCCTTACTACCATCTTCCACTTTGCGCGCTTTGGCTGTGACATCCGGGCCAGAAAGATGGCATCAGTTAATGGCAGCAGTCAGAACTGTGTGTTGGGTCAGGAACGCGGCCGGCTTGGGGTCCTGGCCATGTCCTGCATCAATGAACTCATGTCCAAGAACTGTGTGCCTATGGAATTTGAGGAGTACTTACTGCGTATGTTCCAGCAGACTTTCTACCTCCTGCAGAAAATCACCAAGGATAACAATGCCCACACGGTCAAGAGCAGGCTAGAAGAACTTGATGAGAGGTAATGAAAACAGGTGTGATGTCAGCGTGCCCTGAGAGAGGGCCTTGACTGGTTATCACAGTGTTCTGCATGGTGTTTGTAATCCTCTTTGGTTTCAGAATTTTGGGCTCCTGGTCAGGAACAGAAAGGTAGGTGTGTACCAGTAACTCTAGGCTTAGCTGGAAGGGCTAGGGTGGTTAAGGGAAATGAGGTGAGTTTGAAAAGTGATTGTGAATTGTGTAGGCTTGTTGTCTTTTCCCCCATCCATCTCCTGTCCTCCCTTCCACCCGTCTTCCCCCCCTTTTCCTCACTATTTGCCTGCAGGTCTGAGGTGGTGCAGGAACCGAGACTGCTGCTCATGCGTAGCCAAGGACAGGAGAGGAGGTTCGTGGAGGTACAGGAGTTACAATCGCCTTTCTCACTTGGTGTGGCTTGTCAGTTTTTACTATTTGACTTTTCCCAAGTGAACATCAGCCAGTGTATAGGAATGCTGCCATATTGTCATTTTCACACAGATGGCAAGTTTTCATGAAAGAAAGGAGAGATGTTAATGTGGGCACAGGCTAATGTGTGCATACCTTTGTATGTTTGTCATTGTCCTTTTGAATGGAGTCTAAAATGATCTAGCCTTTCCTAAGTGCCCTAAAAGAGCTTCCATCACAGTACTCTGAGGCATGGTCTCTTTTATTTCCCTTGTAGATGATGTCATTTATCTGTCTTACAACTTTCATTAGTATGCTACTGCGGGATGAAAACAGGAGGGAAAATTGAAACTTATATTAACAGCATCATGTTTACTGTTCAGAAATGTCCAAGCAGATAAATTGTGTTGAATTAGTAAATATGTATAGATTGCCTGGCAGCGAAAGTTAATATTTTAATCAATTTTCCTTGGCTTGTTTTTTATTATTAAGCTATTCAGAGTTAATTCATTTCCTTTTCCTTAGAATAAATAATAATGCAAAGTGCCTAAAGTTAAGACAATCTTAGTGCTTTTTAAATTAAGCAATTTTAATAAAGTTTTTCTAAAGTTAAAAAAATTGGTTTGCTTCATTGTAAGCAAACTTTGTGTAAAATTTCTCTGTATAATCACAGAAAAATTCATAAAATGGTATGGTAATATGTTTTATTTATTATTTGGAAATAGCTTTGTATATAAATTCAAAGGTATCAGTATTCAAACACTATTTTATATTTTTTCTAGCTTGTGTTAAGAAAGGCTGTATTTTCATATGTTAAAATCTAACTGCTTGTATCAAGCATAGAATATCAGTTATTTTGACTTTTACTTGTAGCATAATGTTTGTTACGGCTTATCTTCGGGTGGTATAGAAATGTCATGGATTATCTTTGTACTGATTTTGTTACATGTAACTTTTATGCTCTTGGTTTTATATTTTAATTCTATGCTTCCTATTGCCCTGTGAAAGCTGAGAGGTGCCTGGAAGCAGAAAGGTGACATAAACAATACTGTGTGCTTGCTTCCTGGCTCTCGGGTCCCTACTACTAATTCTAAACAGCTAAGTCCATTCTCCGTTGTTTAGGTGCTACTTAACCAGGTCCTTTGCTTCTCTTTCTCCACTGCCTTTTTCCCTAACTTTCTACTGCTCATTAGCACCTGTACCAGAAGGTGGGCAAGGGAAAGAAAATGAGGTGAAATAAAATTTGTAGTTTTAAGCAGCTGAACAGCCTTGTTTGTATTCTGTAAAAATTTGGGTTGGTGATTAAAATAAAATTGAGATTGTGTGATATTTTACCTATGACTTCTCTTTGTTCTTTTACGAGGGCTAGGGAAATGAGTGCATCTTTCTAAAGAGCAGTAAACAGGTTGGTGACTTTGAAAATCCCTGTAAAAATACAATGTAATAAGCAGAGCGAGGAATGAGGAGTTTCTGCTCATTCAGGATTAGTGATTGAAGGCATCAGAGAGAAGTCTCTTTGTCCTTTTCGAACCCTTGAAACAGTTGATTTCAGTGCCTTACTGTTTTTCAAGAATTTGGCACCGTGATCCTTATCAAACAAATTAATGTTATTAAAGCTGCAAAGAAGTCTACATATGCGTGCAAGTCAGACCAGTGGGCCATCCTCAGGGCAAATAGGTCCCAAGAACAATATGGGACATTTTATTTTTGGCCTAATTTTGTTCCTCTGAGACAAAGTCTTCTTCTCCCCCTTTATTATTTCATATATCTGTGCTTTTTAAAAATAGGTTTTTTCAGTTATGAGTTTCAGAATTGGTTTTAGCCATTATTTAATTTTTGGCTAAGGCCTGCTATGTCTTTATCTTTTTTGTTATTGGTCTCTGAAATGGGATTTATAGAGCTATGTCCATCTCATTTTCTAATCACCTTTTGGTATTTAGGGGCTTACAATGACAGTTTCTGAGATGTGAGAGTGATGATGTGCTGTGTGTTTAATAACAAAATCTCTTATCCTTGCAGCTGTGACCCACACTCTTCTGTGAAATGATTTTGGGAATACAGATGATTGGGGATTCACTGTGATGTGAAAAGAGAGCACTGATTTGGGAGTGGATGGTGGTCCCATTCTGCCATGAGCTGGCTGAGTAACCTTGGGCCGATCACTTTATCTCTCCAGGCCTCTGTAAAATGAAGCATCAGCTTAAATTGTCCCGAGGCTTTTCCAGCTCTGACAGCCTTCTTCCCTTATTTTTGAAATCACTTTGGAGTGGATTGGGATGTGCTGTGTTTAATTAGCTCCTGGTGCTAATTAAACACAGGGCAGGCTTGACTATATCTTACCTGGATGCCATGCCTTTTGTATAGCCTTGTTTTGGTTTTTAGCAGATTAATTTTAATATTTTGGCCTCCTACCAAAGAAAACCACCCTTCCAGACCTGCCAGGTTGAAGTGACACACATGATCTGCCCATTGACTTTTTAGAATCATTTCCTTTCACTTTATTTGGGCCGTAACACTAACGAGTCAGAAAATGTGAGAGCACTAGCTTATACGATGCTTCATAGATGGTGTTTGAGGATTAAAGTTGCTTTTCTGCTATGTTTCAGGTGGTAATGGAATGAAGGGTTGCCTGACCTGTAGGTAATTGTTGTAGGTCTTTATATTTTTAACTGAAAATATAAATCTGTATAGTTCTTTACTGAAAGAAATTTGGATTGAATTTGAGTTTTCTTTTAAGGAGGTGCTGTGTGTCTCATTGTCACCTTTTGTCTTCTCTTATTTAGCTACATCGAGAAGTTTACTGACTTTCTGCGGCTCTTTGTGAGTGTTCACTTAAGAAGAATTGAGTCCTACTCCCAGTTCCCCGTGGTGGAATTTTTGACACTTTTGTTTAAGTACACATTTCATCAGGTAATGCACCAGAATTGCCCATCCCTTCCTCCCCCAAAGTCTGCTTTGATATTTTCAGGAGAAAGAACTTTACTTCCCAAACATTTTGTAGTGCTTATTATGTAAAGATGAACACATTTATCCTTCATAACAACCCAGTGAGGTACGTATTATTATTATCATCTCCATTTAACAGATAAAAAAACTGAGGCACAAAAAATAACTTGCTCAGGATCATACAGTAAGCGATGGAGCCAGGATTTGAGCCCATGCAGTCTGTGCTCTCTTAACCACTATGGTGTTGTTGGAGAAGCATACATTCTCCCAACCCCCAACCCCCTTCAACAAATATTTTTTGAGTTCCTATTATATTTCAGGAGCTAGGTATACATAATCTTCGAAGTCCTTGCCTCCATTGAGTTTACATTTTAGTGACCCAGTATTTTTTATTTGTATATATTTTAACAGCTTTACTGAGGTAAAATTTATATACTACTAAATTCACCCGCTGTAATGGGACAACGCAGTGATGTCGCGTACTATAGACTGTGCCATCATCACCACAGTCCAGTTGTAGACATTTCCTTCGTACCCTATCCCTTGTGCCCATTTGTGTGTGTGGTTAAAATCAGCTTTTTTATTGAAGTATCACACACATACAGAAAAGTGCAGACCATGTAACCACCACCTAACTCAAGAATTAGAACATTAACCATTACCAGCATCCCCCAGAAATCTCCTTATGTCCCTTCCCAGTCACTTCCCCCTCATGAAGTAACCCCAATCCTGACTTTAACATCCCAGATTAGTTTCTAAGGGAAACAAACAAAGTATTATTTGTTTTGTCTGGCTTTTTTCATTTAGTATTATGTTTGTGAAATTCATCTGTGCTGTGTGGTAGTAGTTGTTCTTTTTCATTGCTTTATAGTAAGTCATTGTCTGAAGATCTATTCCACTGCCAATTTGGGCTGATTCCAGTTTTGGTGACCAGCGATCATGTTACAGTGAACATGTTTGCACACATTTTTTGGTGTACATATGTAGCTCTTTCTGCTGGTACATACTAGGGATGAAATTGTCAGTGAGGGCATCTGATTTTATTAGGAGACTTTTATGGTTGTTTAAATCACTAATGTAGCTTAATGGGGCTAGAGGAGAGGCAGGGGTCTAGGCTGGGAGGAGTGTGTGTCTGTGATAGGGGACTTGGAGTTAGGATTTAGTGTGCGAGCCAGCCTTTCTCAGAGCACCCAGTGGTAAGAGCACCCATTCCTGGGAACAGGGAAGGGCGCAGGTGGAGGAGGGTAACCACAGGCTGTAATGGCTCCACTCAGTGTGTTCAGTAACTGTAGGCTGGTGCCATCATCACTGGACTCTGTCAGACCTCCAAGTGCAAGAGTCCAGTGGGTGCAGAGCAGGAAGGAAAACCTGCTGGCTCACCAGGCCTCAGGAGGAATACAAGAGGGGATGAAATGTAGGAGGGTGAGGATGGGAGAGAGAAAGGGGCATCCAAGGTGGGAAAGTTCTGAGAGGGGTCCAGACAAATCCTAAAGGGGACCAGGCAAAAGAAGGATTTGATAGATAGCATAGGACAAGTGTAGCAGAAATGAAAGAGAAAGCGAGCCAGCGCTGACGTCAGAAAGAAGGGGTCTCTTTGGGACAATGGAATGAAAATGTCTTGCAGTCTTGCCCCCTAGGTAAAAAGGGATCTTTTAGTATCCTGTATGGTGTAGAAGAATGTGTTCAAGTGTGCATATCTTAGGACTTCTTTGGATTTGGACTAAAAAATTCTTGTTGAGGTCTGGTTGTTTCTGTTAGGTCTGTGACCTTGGAAAAAGTCTATTTCGTTTCTTTTGATTTCAGTTTCCTTACCTAAGGTGAGCGGCTGCATGGGCATTTTCAGGGTCTTTCCCAGTGTTCATCTTTTATGATTCTTTCACTAGAATCCTACGTTGATTGTAGTTCTCCATTGAACTGAAAAGGGTAGTTTTATATACATATACATATACATATACATATACATATACATATACATATACATATACATATACATATACATTATATTTATGTGCTGGGAAAAGAAATAGATATGGTAATGAAGCAAACCAAAACCTTCTTCCTCCTTTACCTGCAGGTCTCTGTCAGCTGAGCTCCCTTCTGCTCTCATGGCCTCCTGTGTGAGGACCTTTCTGTCTGGGTGCAGGTTCTTGGACTGTGGAGTCCTCTAGGTTCGGGCAGAAGCAGATGCTGAGCATTGGGCAGAGGGGTGGGAATCTGGAAGGTGCTCCGTGCAATTTACCACAGGGTGGGCAGCCCTTTGCTGGAGAGGCACAGTGGAGAAGAGATGGCAGGGCATACTCCTGCATCAGGAGCTGGTGGTTGGGGAGTTTTTTGGGATACGATTTAAGAATAAGAAATCAAATGCTCTCTAGAGAGAGCTTTAAGTTCTCTTCTACTCACAGTGTGAACTTACTTCATCATAATTTAGTTAACTATAAAGTGGGGAAATAGGGCTTTTCTCTTGTCTGGAGGGTTATTATGGATGTACTCAATATTTTTGCCTTTTGTTTATAAAATTCATGAAAAGTTTGGTATTGGTAAACATATTTTGAAAGAATAAAGAATAAGATAAAGATGGTGTTAGTAGCTTTCTTCTCTTTTCTTTTCCTACTTTGTTTTTCCCACCTAAGTGTCTTGCTGCAGTCCCTCCAGCCACTAGTGCTCACCAGATGTTTGCCTCCACTGTCACTTTCCTTGCTTGCTGAGGCCCTGGGGTGTCTGCAAATAATCATATGATTTGTCTTCCTGCTTTTTCTCTGACTGTGTCATCACCACTTCCTTCTTGGTCTTGCATTTTTCATTTTGCTCCTTCTTCCTAAAACTCTCTGAGATAGTATGGCCTGGGGGTCGGGGAGGGCTCTGGACCAGAGTCTCAAGATCCCCATTTTAGTTCTGTTTCTGTTCCTTATCTTGTCACCTTGGGCAGGTAACTTCTGAGCCTTGGCTCCTTTATCTATAAAATGGGAAGTAGAAAAATACATCTGTCCAGTTTCCAGGACTATTGTGAAGATAACACAGACCAGACCAGCCGGGTGTGGCTTAGTGGTTGGGTGTCAACCTGTGAACCAGAAGATCACGGTTCGATTCCCCGTCAGCCTGGGTTTCGGGCTCAATCCCCCTAGAGGGCGGTGTGCAAGAGGCAGCTGATCAGTGAGTCTCTCTCAACATTAATGTTTCTAGCTCTCTCTGCGTCTCCCTTCCTCTCTGAAATCAATAAAAATATATTTTTAAAAATCACATACACCAATGCAAATGACAACTAATCACTACAGACCACTTGCAAATAAGAGAGGTATCATTAGTTTCTTTTTTTAAAAAAAATTATATCTTTATTGATTTCAGAGAGGAAGGGAAAGGGAAGGAGAGATAGAAACATCAATGATGAGAGAGAACCATTGATTGGCTGCCTCCTGCACATCCACCACTGGGGATAAAGCCCGCAACCTGGGCATGTGCCATTGGCTGGAATAGAACCCAGGACCCTTCAATCCGCAGGCTGATGCTCCATCCACTGAGCCAAACCAGCCAGGGCCATTAGTTTCTTAAAGAAACTTGTCAGGATCTTTAGTGAAAGATTATCCCTGGAATATGATAAGGAAATCTGAGTGCAGGTACATTTAAAAAATGGGCTTGTGTGGGTTCTAAAAAGTTGGACGACTTTAAACGTGCAGTCAACCTATCACTGTTATCATCTTACCAGTCTGTACCCACAGCAATCGTCAATGGCCAGATGTGGGTTATACACAAGGTCTCACAGTGGGGCTTGCATGTATGGATGTGAGTGGCAGTGTTTCAGTCCTACAGAAGGTTTATCTGCCCACTTTTTTCCCCAACCTTCACACACATAGTACATCTTTAATTCAAAGGCATGGTAAGACGTGTATAATTATAAAGTATTTTAACACCATAAAACCTGGACTTATATGTTGGCTTTTCTCTAATACACTTTCATGTGCATCTGGTCAGTTATGTTCTTTAATGGGGGCTGGTGAGTATTTCAAACCAAAGAAGTAGAGCTGGGTGACTTAATTAAGGGAAGCTCAGCAAGCCAAATGCCAGGACAAGACTACATCTCCTGGCTGGGCAAGTCGAGTGCCTGCCCACCAATTGCCCATCTTCTCTCCATGTGGCTTATCAGTTGTTTTCCTGCTTAATCGTCTGCGTCATTTCTTTTCATGGACGTATCCTGCGTTTTGTGAAGTCCGAAGTGGAGACAGGAAGCAGTCTTTCTTTTTTCTGAGGATGGCTTGTCAGTGGTCCTGATGGAGCTCTAGCCGTCTGGTGCCAGGGCTGCCTGGCGGGTTGTGAGCTTGGAATCTGCTGTTTTTTAAGTTATAGTTTTCAGTCTCAGACTCGACTAGGCACATAACTCCCTCTGCACACTACCACCCAACATTAGTTACTCCTTGGGCAAGTTTTATGCATGTCCATGTAAACTTCTGGATTTCCTTGTGGATCAGAAATGGAAGGAAAACTGATTCAAGGTGATGGTATTATTTCTTTCCACATCTGATTCTGCTACCAATATGTGGTTCAATCAAGCCATCACAACTAAAACCAAAGAGTTCTTGTAGGTAGCAAGAATTTGAGTGGATATGTAAGGGATTGAGAGACCACAAGTTGAAACTGAATATGTACTAGTATGAGAAGGACTAGATGGTGGAGAGTATAATGCCTGGATTTTGTAAGAAATGGACCGGAAAGCTCTCCAAAGCATTTGTCACTGTAATCACTCAAATGGTTCAGCACTAGGATCCTACAAAGACTTTGTCTCCTCTCCTCACTTTGTCCTTATCAACACTGGGTTAGAGATGCTGTTAGCCTGTCGGACACCCCTACTTCTGTAGATGAGATGATGCCCGAGAGTCAGACTTAACAAGCTCATTTTCAGTCTGTTATATAGGAAGACTGCAAATGGTCTTTCCTAATGTTCAAATGTGTAAACTTGGCACCTTTGGAGCCACTGAAATTTATTTTCAGTTTCATAATGGTATGTCGTGGAAAGAGCATTTGCTGGAGGTAAAAGGAACTGCTCCTCCCCCTGACCTTGAATAAATAATATCTTTGGATCTCAGTTTCCTTCTTTATAAACAGATTTGAATTGGATAATCTGAAAGAGTCCTCCTTACCACAGTCTTAGAATTTAATATAGGTGTTTGCTTGGCTTATTTTGTAACTCAGCTTGTCCCACTTAGTATCTCCCTAATGACGTGTTCTTCCCACATCTGATTCTGCCACCAATTATGTTCTTTCCACATCTGATCCTGCCACCCCCGCCTTCCCTCTGAGATTCGACAGTCTGTTCCATGCTTCTATGTCTCTGATACCCTTGTCTCGTTAGGTTCAACAGGCCTAATTGTGAAGATCCTCTAAAAGACACCAGGAGGTTGAGGGAACCTAGACTTATGGTTGTAACATTCTGGTAGAAGTATACTGGTGGGTGGGTTCCTAAGGAGTATTTGCACTAAGTAATTTCATTGTCTGGATTTCTTTTGCACCATAGCCTACGCATGAAGGTTACTTCTCTTGCTTGGACATCTGGACGCTGTTTTTGGACTACCTGACAAGTAAAATTAAAAGTCGTCTGGGAGACAAGGAAGCAGTTCTCAACAGGTAAACCCCAGAAATGTTGATAACTTAGAAATAGACATTTTTGCCAGTTTTTCTTATGGCCTTGAAGGGTCAACCATGCAGCCAGACCTCTTCAGTGAAACTGAGTCACATAACCTAAAGTAGTAATGCCATTTACTATTTTCTTCCTTTTCCCCCCTCAATATTTCATTTTCTGGAAACATTTTTTTCTGTTTTAAAAATACTGTTGTTTTTTTTTTAGGTGTGATATGCTTTGTGGTGTGTGTGTGTGTTTTATATATATCTATATATCTATATATCTATATATCTATATATATCTATATATATCTATATATATATATATAATTTCAGAGTAAGGGAGAGGGACAGAGAGATAGAAACATCAATGATGAGAGAGTATCATTGATCAGTTGCCTCTTGCATGCCCCACACTGGGGATCGAGATTGCAACCCAGGCATGTGCCCAGACCGGGAATCGAACTGTGACCTCCTGGTTCATAGATCGATGCTCAACCACAGAGCCCCACCGGCTGGACATTGTGTGTTGTTTGTAATGACATTAGTGAAGTATTTTATTGGATGAAATGATGTGACACCTGAGATTTGCTTTTTAAAATAATCCACTGAGAAGAGAGGGGGAAGTGGGTTGGCCATGTGTTGGTTGAGGTTGAACTTAGTTGGTAGGAACTTGGGGTTCATTATATTCTTACTCCTTTTGTATGTGTTTGAAAATTTCCTTAATAAGGTAATATATACTTGTCATGGAAAAGTATTTATTTTAGAAACCAGGCAAAGATAAGAAAATATAAAGAAGATAAGTTATCCATAATTCTATAATCCACAGATAATTACTTTTGTACTTTTAAAATGATATATATATTTTTAAATTATTTTTTAAAATCTTTATTGTTGCAAGTATTACATACACTGAGTGGCCAGATTATTATGATCTCTGAACGCATAATAATCTGTCTACTCAGTGTGTGTGTGTGTGTGTGTGTGTGTGTGTGTGTATTAGAGGCCCGGTGAATGAATTCATGCATGTGTGTGTGTGTGTGTGTGTGTGTGTGTGTGTGTGTATTAGAGGTGAATGAATTCATGCATGGGTGGGGTCCAGCCAACCTGGCCAGGGGGAGGGGACATGGGCGGTTGGCCGGCATGCCTGCTGGTGGAACTCCTGGTCGAGGGGACAATTTGCATATTAGCCTTTTATTATATAGGATATATACTGAGTGGCCAGATTATTATGCGTTCAGAGATCATAATAATCTGGCCACTCGGTGTATGTCCCCTTTTTTCTCCCATTGACCCTTGTAGCCCATCCCTGTCCCAGACCTTCACCACCCTATTTTCTGTGTCCATGGGTTATGCATATATGCATACAAGTTCTTTGGTTGATCTCTTCCCTCCCACCCAACCACCCCACCTTTCCTCTGAGATTTGACAGTCTGTTCCATGCTTCTATGTCTCTGGGTCTATTTTGTTCAACAGTTTATTTTGTTCCTTAGATTCCACTTACGAGTGAGATCATGTGATACTTGTCTTTCTCTGACTGGCTTATTTTGCTTAGCATAAAAATAGAAAATGGGGAAATGTTTCCCCCCCATGTGTCTCAAGCTCATTTTTTGCTTGCAGGTAGACAGTGTGTTTCCTGTACACTGTGGTCATTACTTCATTTGAGAAATAATGAGCTAATGTATTTAGAATGCTTGGCACATTATAAATGCTCAGTAAATGGTATCAGTGGTTGGTGGTGGAGATTGTGAGCATGCCTTCCCCAGAAATGTGCCAAATGGAGGTGCTGAAGAGAATCCTTGCCTGGGAAGAGGTTGGATGGAACCTCTAAAACCCTTTCCACTGCTGAGGTTTTATGAGCTTTTAAAATTATAAATATTTGCATTTCAAGTTTAAACATTTGCACTTTTGTTCCCAAACATTATTTTTGTGATTGCAAAATAGCTTCCAAGTTGCTATGGTGCCAACTCACTTGTGGTTATGGGTAGTACACTCATGTATCAGAAACCTTATTACACAACAGTAGATCCTGTTTTTGGTGAATTTGCTAACTGTAAGTAATTGTGTTTTTGAATGAAATTCTTCAAAGCAAATGTACTTCTGCCAAATTCTCTTTCTTGGATGCCTAACAGTTGCATCATTTAGTCCTGGGACTATGCCTAATTTTGCTATATTTAGTTGTAGATATTCTTTCATATCTCTCACGCTTGTTGAAAGAATAAACTGGGGAAGTGATTAATATGGAAATCCTTCTTAAAGCACAGTACAAATGTGCTTTATGTGTGGAGAATATGGTTTCATTGAGAAAATGTACACTAGCAAATTATTACTATTAAGTATACACTTAGACTATTGTCCCAAAGCAAGGAGCAGTGGTATAGAGTTTAACTTCTTTTGCTGCTTCAATGGTAGCAGTGCGACTTTTGGTCAGGTTATATGCTGACCACATTTATTTCCTCTTGCAGAATTAGCATACTAATACCTGTCTTGAAGGTTGGCTAGGATGTATATAGAATCGTGTATAAAATACCTGCACAGCACCTAACATATGATTAGACACTCAGTCACAGTGATGACCCCAACAGTAATGGTAATAGATGATGTTGCTGCCATTTGGCTATGCTATGGTGGTGACCATGGAGTTAAGTGACAGGGCCCCTGGAGAGCCTAAAGGCCTTTAGCCTTCCTGCTGATGTCCACCTGTCTGCCCAGGCACCTGTTATCTGATAGCATCTGATACCACAGTTGTCAGTGGTTCTGGCTGACTACTATTTTTTGGTTATTGTTAACCCTCACCCAAGGATATTTTTCCATTGATTTTTAGAGAGAGTGGAAGGGAGGGGGAGAGAAAGAGAGAGAAAGATCGATGTGAGAGAGACACATCGATTGGTTGCCTCCTGCACGCCCCGAACCAGGACCAGGGACCAAGCCTGCAATCGAGGTATGTACCCTTGGCCCAAATCGAACCCCTGACCCTTCAGTTCGTGGGCTGACACTCTATCCACTGAGCCAAACCAGGTAGGGCCTGGCTGACCACTTTTAGCACTAGGGATTTTTCTCATTGATCATTTGATTATCATCCTAAATGAAGCTTTCTAATTTTTCATGACTTTTTAAAGGAATATATTTTTATTGATTTCAGAGAGGAAGGTAGAGGGAGAGAGAGATAGAAACATCAGTGATGAAAGAGAATCATTAATTGGCTGCCTCCTGCATGCCCCTCCTGGGGATTGAGCCCAAAACCCGGGCATGTGCCCTTGACTAGAATCGAACCTGGGACCCTTCAGTCCGCCCGCCGATGCTCTATCCACTGAGCCAAACCGGTTAGGGCATGACTTTTTTTAAAGCATACCCTTACAACACTTTTATGTCTTTAAACAACAAAAATGCCCAAACCCCAAGCCTTCAGAGTTGGTCTGTGGCTTATGCTGTGAAAGAGTAACCATCATCTGAAGACCTGCTTGTCCATCAAATACCCCTTAGTGGTCTAGACGTGTTCTAGGGTAGTAGACTGACCAGGAACGGTGTATAAGTAGTCCACTGGGGTCCACAAAGAAAAAAGTTGAACTTTAACTGATGAATTTTATCTGTCACCTTTTATACTGTACATTTATACAAGCATGCTCAAAAGTTTTTAAATGAAAGTTTTGAAAGTTTGGTAGCCACTGTTCTAGTTATAAAAGATCCCAATATATCAGACTGTGCTGTTTTGCAGAAGCAGCTGAAAAAGAGCACTGGCTATTGGTGATTACCACATTCATTTTATCTGAGAGCTTATAAATATGGTCAAATGTTTTTCAACCAATAAAATATATCTGAGAGAAGTTGGGGTGCTTTTGGAATAAGACTTGTGGTTGAGCCAGAATTTCAGAAACAATTGATCTTACAGGAAGTAGTCGAGAATGTTTTCTCAGTGTCTTAGTGGGAAATGTAGGTGTGGTTAAGTCACAGAGGCAGCACTGAGTTCCTGTTCCTTGTGGTTTAAAGGTTTTGCATCATTCGTCACTGACAACAATGTGGTAGACATTGTAGGCTACAAATTTAGAAGCACAAATGTACATGGATTTATTTTTGGTCTTAGGAGCTTGGAAATTGGAGCTCTGCATGTTCCTTGCTCAGTCAGAATACTTCAGAGCTTCTTGATCAGAACTGGTGGGGATTTTAGAGAACTTGGGTTCCAATATTGATGGAGTAAAAAAGTTCTGTAACTTACCCAGCTGAACTTGCTGGTGGGGCCCACTCAGCCGTGGCTCAGTGGTTGAGCTTCAACCTATGAACCAGGAGGTCATGGTTCGATTCCTGGTCAGGACACATACCCCTCTTTTGGGCTAGATCCCTAGTGTGGGATGTGTGGGAGGCAGCCGATCAATGGTTCTTCATTATTGATGTTTCTGTCTCTCTCCCTCTCCCTTCCTCTCTGAAATCAATTTAAAAAATAAGAATTGCTGGTGGGGCTCATTGTCCAGATTTGCCATTTTGAGGGGGTGTGGAAAGACCTGAATTTCTTTGTAATTTTCCTCCTTTGTACTTTATGGGTGGTTGTACCTATTTTGTAAGTTGTTGAGAAAATTAAGTTAACCAATGTGTGTCAAGCACCGTGGCTGACAGTAAGTGCTCAGTAAATATGTATTGGTGTTCTTCCCTTTTCTCTCTCACTCTCTTTTCTTTGTGCTTGTCAATGTGAAGGGAGCCACCTGTGTAGAAACTTATTTTTACGGGAAGATGAGGAAACCTGAAGTGAGTTAAGCAACTAAAGTTATTGACTTGTGAACGAACCCCTTTGTCATGAGACTACGGACAAGTGCTGGCCACAGACCAGTCAGGGATTCCGGGTGACACTAGATTGAACTGTAAACAAAAGTGGGTGAGCATGAGACAAATTGCTGCCCTTTTTTTTTCCTGAGTGGGTTTTCTGCTTAATAAAGAAGAAGTGCCATTATGACACATGACATTTTGATACAGTTAATAAAAGATGTTAACTAGTTTTAAATGAAGGCTCCAGTAGCTTTCTAGCTCCTGCTAAGAGAAATTCATGCCTTTTACTTCCCTAGAGAGTAAGTGATTTTAGTCTTAGTTATCCTACCTAATAAAATGGTAATATGTAAATTACCATCACTCCGCTACGCCCACGATTGGGCCAGAGGGAGGTGCAGGGGGCGGGACTCGGGGTGGCCGGGGTAGCCGATTGGGCCGGCAGGACGCTGAGCTCGCGTCACCAGTGGCAGCGCGAGCTCAGCATCTGTGCCATGGCTGTGCTGCGGAACAGAAGGGGCCTCTGGGGCAGCGAGCTCATGTCCCGCCGCGGACCATCAAAAGCGGGGGAGCTGGGTACCTGTCTGCTCCGGCACCAGGCCTTTCGGAAGCCTCCGGCGTGGTGCACCAGCGGACAGGCACCCAGCTCCACCGCGATCGAAAGCGAAAGCGTGTAGGGGACCCTACACGTGCATGATTCAATCATGCACTGGGCCTCTAGTTTCATTATAGAGTTGAAAAAGCTATCCAGGATTATGCTTCAATCCTTTGCAGTTATCCATCTTGAGTTGTCTGTTTATTGCCTACGTATTTATTTATTTATTCATTTGTTCTTTCATTCCTCATATACTTACTGCACATCTACTATGTATTTGCCTTAACATGTAAAATTTTATTTAACTCTCAGAAGTTGGGATGTTTTTGGAATCACATCTGTGGCTTGAGCCATATAGATCTGTAGGTTTATCTCTATTATATACTTAAACCTTTAAAGCTTTAAAATTCCTCTGAGCAGAGCTTTAGCTTTATCTATCAAATTTTAGTATGTTCTCTTTTCCTTTTCACTGTTTAGTGTATTTTTAAAATTTATTTATTTATCTATCTTTTGTTAATCTTCACCCGAGGGTATTTTTTTCCATTGCTTTTCAGAGAGGATGGAAGGGAGGGTGAGAGAAGAGAGCGAGACAAAGACAGACAGACAGACATGTGAGAGAGACACAATGATCTGTTGCCTCCTGCACATACCCTGACGGGCTGGGGGAGTGGGGAGAGGCTAGGTGGGAATGAACCTGCAACCCAGGTAGTGCCCTTGACTGGGAATTAAATCTGTACCCTTCAGTGAGTGGGCTGATACTCTGATCATTTAGCACACTGGCCAGGCTATATATTTTTTTTAAATCCTCACCTACGGATATGTTTTTCATTGATTCTAGAGAGAGAAGGGAGGCGGGGGGGGGGGGGGGGGGAGAGAAAGGATAAGATTGATGTGAGAAACATCCATCTGTTACCTCATGCAGTGTTCCAACCAGGGATCAAAACCTCACCAGGGTATGTGCCTAACCTGGAATTAAATCTGCAACCCTTCAGTGCACAGAACGACTCTCCAACCACCGAATTACATTGTCCAGGGCTGTTTAGTGTATTTCAAATTTCTCTTGAGATTTCCTCTGTTTAATTTACAAATATTTGAGATTTTCCATATATCTTGTTGTTTTCAAGTTTAGTTTGAACTGAAAACATAATTTGCATGATTTCCATTTTTTTCTATTTGTTATGGTTTGTTTTATGAGCTAGTCTTCTTGGTGATTGTTCATTGTGCACTTGAAAAGAGTACGTATTCTCCTGTAGTTGGGTGAAGTGTTTTATAAATGTCAGTCATTGATCAGGCTGGTCGATGGCATTCTACATATTGTCTTTATCCTGCTTGTTCTATCAGTTACTGAGAGAGGTGAGCTCTCCAAGTGTAATGGTGGATTTGTCAGTCTCTTTTCAGTTTCATCAGTTTTTGCTTCATTTGAGACTGTGTTGGTTGCACGCAAATTTAGTTTTCTCTTTTAATGTATCTACTGAATGTTTGACTATATCTCATTATATGAGTTTTTTTAGTAGTTGCTCTGGCATTGCAAAATATATACCTAACTTTGCACTTACATTTTATCACTTCAATTGTAATGTAGAAACCTTAGCAGCATATTGATCCTTTACTCTCCCTTCTTTGTATTGAGGTTGTCATATGTTTAACATCTGTGTACATTGAAAAACCTTATCAGACAATGTTCAGTTTTTGCTTTTGTTAAGCATTCATATATTAAAGATCTTAACAGGAGAGAAATAGTTTATTGTATTTACCTATGCATTTGCCTATTCTCTTGCTTTTCCTTCATTCTTGAAGTTCCAGGTTTCTTTCTTACTGACATTTACCCTCCATATTAATCAGCTAGGTCTGCCTTAACAAAATACTATCGGCTGAGTGGCTTAAATAACAGAGATTTATTTTCTCACAGTTCTGGAGACTAGAAGTCACAGACCAAGGTGCTGGCCGATGCAGTTTCCGGTGAGGAGTCTTCTTGGCTTGCAGATGCTGTCTTCTCTCTTAGTGCTCTCAGGGCCTTTCTTCTGTGCTTACATGGGGAGAGAGAGGGAGCATACATGTGCTCTCTTGTCACTTCCTCTTCATGTAAGGGCACTGGACCTATTGGATTAAGACCCTACTCTTATGACTCCACTAAACTTTTTTTTTTCTTTTATCCACTACTTCTATTACTTTTTTATAGTCTTCAAATAGCTTCAAAGTCTTTAAATTTCCTTTTAGATGTTAATAGATTGCTTTGGGTAGTATGGTCATTTTAGTGATGTTAATTCTTCCAATCCATGAACACAGTATATTCTTCCATTTGTTTGTATCTTCCTCTATTTTTTTTTCTTCAGTGTCATGTAGTTTTCCTAGTACAGGTCTTTTACCTCCTTGGTTAGGTTTATTCCAAGGTATCTTAAAAAAAAAAATTCTTTATTGATTTTAGAGAGGGAAGGGAGAGGGAGAGAGAGATAGAAACATCAGTGATGAGAGAGAATCATTGATCGGCTGCCCACTTGCACGCCCCCTACTGGGGGTTGAGCCTGCAACCCAGGCATGTGCCCTCGCTGGAATTGAACCTGGGACCCTTCAGTCCGCAGGCTGACGCTCTATCCACTGAGCCAAACCGGCTAGGGCTATTCCAAGGTATCTTATTTATTTATTTATTTTGTTGCAATGGTAAATGGGATTAATATATATACATACATATACATATACATATATATATGTATGTATATGTATGTATGTATGTATATATATATATATATATATATATATATATATATGTATATATATATATATACATATATATATATACTAGTGTTCCCGTTGCAGGAAAAATCCTGCAATAGGGTTTCCTGCTGCACTCTACCCCACCCTGCCTGCTCTCCTCCCTTGTCCCCCGCCCTGCGATCTCCGCCAGCCCCCCTGCTTTTCTAACTTCTCCGCCAGCCCGCTCTCCTTCCTTCTTCCCTGGCCCCGCCTCCGCTCCTCCCTTCTCCCCCGCCCCGCCTTCTCCACCAGCCCCCCTGCTTTTCTAACTTCTCCCCCAGCCCGCTCTCCTTCCTTCTCCCCTGGCCCCGCCTCTTCTCCTCTTTTCTCCCCTGACCCCACCTCCGCTCCTCCCTTCTCCCCTGGCCCCGCCTCTGCTCCTCCCTTCTCCCCCGGCCCCGCCCCTTCTCCCGCGGCCCCGCCTGCTCAACTTCCTTCTCCCCCGGCACCGCCTCTGCTCCTCCCTTCTCCTCCCCCCGGCTTGCTTGCTTCTCTGCAGCTTTGCTCCCTTCTGCAGCTCTTGGCTTGTTTCTACGCTGTCGCGGTATGCAAATTAGCCGCCATCTTTGTTGGGATAATTTGCATATTCGTCCTGATTGGTTGGTGGGCGTGGCTTGGCTGGTGGGCGTGGCTTGGGCGTAGCGAAGGTGTGGTCAATTTGCATATTTGTCTATTATTAGATTAGATACACACACACACACACACACACACACACACACACACACATACACAGACACACACACACATACACAGACACACACACACTAGAGGCCCAGTGCACAAAATTCGTGCACTGGGGGGTGGTTCCTTAGCTCAGCCTGCACCCTCTCGCAGTCCGGGAGCCGTCAGTCGGACACCTTAGCGCTGCCGCGGAGGCAGGAGAGGCTCCCACCACCGCCGCTGCACTCCCCAGCCATGAGCCTGACTTCTGGCTGAGTGGCGCTTCCCCTGTGCGAGCACACTGACCACCAGAGGGCAGCTCCTCTGTTGAGCATCTGCCCCCTGATGGTCAGTGCGCATCATAGTCACTGGTCGTTCCACCGTTCGGTCAATTTGCATATTAGCCTTTTATTATACTAGAGGCCTGGTGCACAAAATTTGTGCATGGGGGCTGGGGGCTGTCCCTTAACCCGGCCTGTACCCTCTCCAATCTGGGATGTCTGACTGCCGGTTTAGACCCGATAAACTGGCAGTCAGACATTCCTCTCACAATCCAGGACCTCTGGCTCCTAACCGCTTGCCTGCCTGCCTGCCTGCCTGATTGTCCCCTAACCACTCCCCTGCCAGCCTGATTGATGCCTAACTGCTCCCCTTCTGGCCTGATTGCCCTAACTGCCCTCCCCTGCTGTCCTGATCACCCCCAACTGCCCTCCCCTGCCAGCCTGATCACCCCCAACTGCCCTCCCCTGTCGGCCTGATCACCCACAACTGCCCTCCCCTGCTGGCCTGATGGCCCCCAACTGCCCTCCCCTGCGGCCTGATGGCCCCCAACTGCCCTCCCCTTCTGGCCTGATCACCCCCAACTACCCTCCCCTGCTGGCCTGATCTCTCCCAACTGCCCTCCCCTGCTGGCCTGATCACCCTCAACTGCCCTCCCCTGCTGTGACCCACCTCCTTTGTGCGAGGCGGCAGAGACAGTGGGACCAGCCTCCTCCGCACCACGCAGAGCCACAGGACCCCCAGGTCTCACTGCACGGAGCGGCCACTGGGCCCCGCCTCTGCTGTGCGTGTCGCTATCTTGTGGTGGCCATCTTGTGGCAGCCATCTTTTTTTTTTTTTTTTAGCTGCATTCTCAAATATTTTTTTTTAAATTTCTTTATTGATTAAGGTATCACATACTTGTCCTCATCCCCCCATTCCCATCCCACACCCCTCCCCACACATGCCCCCACCCCCCTGTTGTCCTTAACCGCTGGTTAGGCTCATATGCTTGCACACAAGTCCTTTGGTTGATCTCTCCCCTTTACCCCCACCCTCTCCTACCCTCCCTCTGAGGCCCGACAGTCTGATCCATGCCTCCTTGTTTCTGGGTCTGTTCTTGTTCATCAATCTCTGTTGTTCATTATTTCCCTTGATGAGTGAGATCATGTGCTATTAGAAATACACTTATAAGAACCGAAAATGAGACAAGCAATAATGGTTATGGTGACAGGCAAATGAATCAGTCTGTAGTGAGTTTCTTTCTGGGCCAACAGTTCTTTTGAGACCCAATTTCAATGTCCAACAGTTCCTTATGTGTACATGTCAGCACTGACATTACAGTTCTGGATGGTGGACAAATGGTGGTAATGCAGGTCCGACTCTTTCTGGTTTGGTCCTGGGCAACCTGCAGTGATACACAGCTGCTACCTGCTAGTATGGGAAGGCCACGTCAGCGTCTTCCATCTCTGGACTGCTTCTCTTCTGTCTTCATGGCTGGAGTAGTCGTGGCAGCCATCTTGTGACGATGTTGCGTGAGGGTGTGATGCCACCTAGGCTTTTATTATATAGGATAGGATACACACACAGGCACACACACAAACATACATATATATTTCAGAGAGGAAGGGAAAGAGAGAGAAACTTCAATGATGAGAGAGAATCATTGATTGGCTATCTCCTGTACATCCCCTGGGGATTGAGCCCACAACCCAGGCATATTCCCTATATGGTAATCAAACCATGACCTCTTGGTTCATAGGTCGATGCTCAACCACTGAGTCACACCTGCCGGGCTCATTTATTAATTCTAGTAGTTTTTTTGTGGAGTCTGTAGGTTTTCTATGTACAATATCATGTCTTCTATGGATAATGACAATTTTACTTACTCCTTTTCAAGTTGGATGCCTTTGATTTTTTCTTCTTGTCTGATCTCTGTGGCTGGGATTTTGATTCTCTTGCCATTTTACCCATAGATGTTGCCTTTTTATTACTGATTTCCCTGCCAGTATTCTTCTCTGGGCCATGTTTAGTTACCAATGTAATCTAGGTTTTGAAGTCATTTACAAACACTCTCATCACATAAGTTGGAACTCTTAGACTAGATGGCCTGTATTTGATCTTGACACTGGATATCATTCAACTTGGGTTATCTTGTTATCCTAGTACTCACATATATAGACTGAGTCCTATCAGGAAGACAGAGATTACTAGATTATTTTAAGAATTTAGTGTAGGAAATTGATTAAACTGGTTTTAGAGGACTGGGAAAAAAAGGGGAACCCTGAGATAACAGATGATAACTATAGGAAGCAACTCCACCCCTAGGTTGAGGGGTACCAAAGGAAAGAGGTTGGGGTTATGAAATCTTCATCAGAGAGATGAACCCAGGCAGCTAGCGCTCATGTGTCTGAGGACAGAGGGCTACCCCACTGCCACAGGAGCTCCTGGGGGGCCCATGGAGCGGGGACTCAATCCTTCGAGGAGAGAGAATAGTTTGGCCACTACTGTCACTTCTGAGAGTGTACGATGAGCTGGTTCTGGGAGTGCGGAAGCTGGAAACTGGAACAGGTGTCACCACCAGATGACTATTGTTGGGGTGACACTGCTGGTCAGCAAGCCCATAGGAAGACGGAGTCCCTCTCCCTCCTCTCCTCCTCTCCCCCGCCCTGTCTTCCTCTGCACCCTGTTGAGAGAGCCAGGTGGGCTGAGAAGAAGTGTGCTTTGTGTCATCTCAGGTCCAGTATCACACAGTCTGGAGAGTAGGTTGGCGCTGAGAGCTGAATGACCAGCATGATGGCTTGCTTTATGAGTGGGAGCAATTCCTGATCCTATCTGAGAAACATTTCAGGATAGGCAAGCACTTAAGCAACATGATTTGTTCTCGAAAATTAGTGGTTTGTTGGCTTTTGAGTTAGCAACTGTTGTGCATCAGGGTTTCTCCAGGCTCTTGCCATTTTTTCCCTTAGATTATGTGTTGTTAAAACTGATTAAAGAGCAGGCTTGGGTTGCTCGGTGGGTTGGAGCATCATTCTGTACACCAAAAAGGTTGTGGGTTTGAGTCCCAGTCAGGGCACATACCTGGGTTGTGAGTTCGATCTCTGGTCAGGGCATGTGCAGGGGGCAGCCCATCTATGTTTCCCCCTCCCCCTCTCTTCCCTCTCCCTCTCCTCCTTTCCCTCCCCCCTTCCTCCCCCTTCCCCTTCTTTTTTCTCTCTCTAAAAAATCAATGAAGAACATATCCTTGGGTGAGGATTTAAAGAAAAATAAAGGAGTAGGTTTGGGGGAGTGGGTGGAGCAGGCTCAAAGCCCATTGGTGGTTTATGTGTAGAGAGAACATGGGATGTTGAGTTAGGGAGCCTTGGATTCAACTCAGCTAGCTTTGGGCAATTTATTTAACTTCTGTCAACTGTAGTTTTCTCATCAGAAGAATACCATTAATACCACGTACCTCTCTCAGTTGTTAAAAGGATTGAATCATTGAATTAATTGATATTTATATGTAGTATCTGCAATTCCCCAGAGCAACCACTGAGAAAATATATGGTACAGAGAAAGACAAGTACCATATGATTTCACTCAAATGTGGAATTTAATGAACAAGCTGAACTACCAAGCAAATTAGACACAGACTAATAAGTAGAGAGCAGGCAGATAGCTCGGGGGGTGGGGTGGGAGTGGGTAGAGGGATTAAGTAAAAAAGAAAAAAAAAGAGTGAACTCATGCACTTGGACTACAGTGTGGTGGTTATGGAGGTGGAGGTGAAAGAGGACATAGAGGAGATAAACGGGGATGGAAAAATAAAATTAAATATATGGTAAAAGAAATAACAAGAGAATTAAAATGGTACACTAGAAAATATCTATTTAGCACAAAATGGAGGAATTGAGAAACAAAACGATATGACATGGAGAAAACAGCAAAATGGCAGAACTCCTTCCTTATCAGTAATTACATTAAATGTAAAGGGTTAACTTCTAGTTAAAAAGTAGAAATTGGCAAAATGGGTGAAAAAAAGTTTGTCCAACTCTGTGTTGTCTACAAGAGACTCACTTTAGTTTTAAAGACACAGATAGGTTGAAATAAAAAGGATAGAAAAAGATATTTCATGCAAACAATAACCAAAAGAGGTCGGGGTAGCTACACTGATGTCAGACAAAATAGACCTGAAGACAAAAATCGCTGCCAGAGACAAAGAAGAAGGACATTATAGATGTTAAAAGGGTCCGTCCAGCAAGAAGGTGCCGGAGCATAGTTAAATAAAGAACACCCTGCTACTGCTCCGCACTCACCTACACACTTGCCAGCCCAGACACTAGTTTAGTTTAGATGCTCTTTCTGTGTACGGTAACTCAACACACGGACGCCATTCCCTTCACAGTGCAGGATGCCTTTTTGACGTCTGAGGCTAAAAGCCTGCTCTCACCTGATGTTGATTTCTCCCCACACGTAGGTACGAAGACGCCCTAGTCCTCTTGCTCTCCGAGGTATTGAATCGAATCCAGTTCAGATACAACCAGGCCCAGCTGGAGGAGTTGGATGACGAGACTCTGGATGACGATGTAAGCAGCACGCCCTTGTTGGCCTTTCCTGGTTGTCATGTTGTGGTGTGAATCAGCATGGAGACCTGGAGCGGCCAGTCCTTGGCTCTGGAGACATTTTAAGCCAGAGTAGTCTTACAGTTTGAGTTGTTCATTTGAAATTTATATCCTGCCCGTCTCTTTGGGTTCATTAACTGTAAAAAAAAGTTTTACAGGCATTTTTACCTATGTGGGCTAGAGATGTAAGTACATCTGTTCAGTGAAAAGTGTAAGACTTCTGTATCCCTCCTATTTTCCCTGCCTGGCACCCACACCTCCACTCCCCACTCTGGGCAACAAATAAAAGCTAGTTGGATGCTGGTGGAAATAGTGAAAGAGATACTTAAACGATAAGGCTAGAATGAAAGGAAATATCTTTTGAGTATATTTTGTAAACTGATATTTCTTAAAATCAGTTTTGAATTTATTGATGCTGGTGTCCCACATTGATAAGGAAAATGTCTTTAAGGACACAACTCTAGTGGTTTTTTTCCTTAACCACCATGCACTTCAAAATTGTCAAGTCACTGGTATAGCTTCAAAATAGCAGTGCCTGTGGCATAATCAAGACCATGAGGGTAGCCATGTTTGGGTTGGAAAGAGCTCTGTACTCTGTACTGGGAATCAGATGGCCTGGATTTGAATCCATGAAGGAGACAGAGGCCAGGGCGTTGAATTTCTCTGAACCTTAAATTTCTCATCTCCCAAAAGGGGGAGGTATATCTGTGTTGACAGTTGTGTGAGGGTAACATATGCAGAAGGACTGGCTACATTCCTGGTACATGCTAATTGCTTAGTAAACTTTGGCTTCACTTCTTGTTAACTGTATGACTTAGGCCAATGCTTTCTCATATTCTAGCATGGGTAAGAGTGACTGGCACAGATGTTAAACAGATTTTGATTCAGGAGGTTTGAGGTGTGGCTCACGGCATTGCACATCTAACAAACCCCCGGGAGATCCGATGCTGCCTGTTTGTAGACCATACTTCAGTGGCACTGACTTAGTGATACTTACAGAACCCAGTACTGGCCTGTCTCAGAAGGAATGAGTGACCAGTTCCTATAGCTGGGCTGGGCGAAAGGGGACACGAGCATTTTTTTCACAAGTAGCTTTTCTATCTCTATACCTATGACTGTAGGGGAAAAAGTAGTTCATTCTCAGATCATCTCTTTTTTTAAAAAATTTTCTTTATTGATTAAGGTATTACATATGTGTCCTTATTTTATTCCCCATTGCCCCCCCCCCCCCCTTGTTCATACCCTCACCCCCTAGTGTCTGTGTCCATTGGGATCATCTCTTTTTTAGGAAAAAGCTTTTAATGATACTTTTAAAAAATATCTTTTAGCTTGGCCTTTTTAAAGTACCAAATAACCTGGTTCCATCATTTGCCATTTCTTCAAGATGGTATGTCTAAGAGTGAGGCTGAGGATCGCTTGGCAGGGAAAATGACAGGACCCTGCCTGTAGGAGGGCTGACCCATCTGTGTTTCCCCTGCAGCAGCAGACAGAGTGGCAGCGGTACTTACGCCAGAGCTTGGAGGTAGTGGCCAAAGTGATGGAGCTCCTTCCCACACACGCCTTCTCAACACTGGTAACTCACGTTTGGAGGGGGATAAAGAGCCCAATGATTTCCCTGCACATATAGGATGAGCAGTAAGGCTTTTTTGCTCACCAGTATTATAAAAAGATATACACTGAGTGGCCAGATTATTATGATCTCTGAACACATAATAATCTGGCCACTGTGTGTGTGTGTGTGTATGAGTCCCGGTGCATGAATTCATGCATGGGTGGGGTCCGGCCATCTGGCCAGCCTGGCCAGGGGGAGGGGACATGGGCGGTTGGCTGGTCTGCCTGCTGGTTGAACTCCTGGTCGAGGGGGAAATTTGCATATTAGCCTTTTATTATATAGGATATACACTGAGTGGCCAGATTATTATGCGTTCAGAGGTCATAATAATCTGGCCACTCAGTGTATATTCTAAGCGGAAAGTAATAGTTACTATACCCAATCCTCAAATTGATCAAATGGTAATATTTCCCCCAAACATATTAGATCAACTTTGGGAAGCCCTGTTTTTCCTTCCTAAATGCTTGTCTATAATATGAACTTTACTAATGCCTTCATTAGTAGCTCGAAAGTGGCCGGGTCGAATAGAAGGTTTATTTATATGACTTACATTCCTGAAAAGCCAGCCATTGTAAAGCCCACTCTTGGCAAATTGCTGGCACTCCTGCCTATATTTATGTGCTAGATTCTTCAGTCATAGGACTGATTTCACTGATTAAGTGATACCTCTTTTCTGAGGAGATTTCATTAAGCCTCTCTCCTTCAAAGGCAAGGTAATTTATTGGGGTCAGCTTTGCATTGTATCTTATGTTTTTCTATGGAGATTGCCATTTTGTCACTTGCCATTCTTAGGGATTTGCCACATTAAAGTTTTTATCTTTATCTTAGTGGCGAATAGCAGTTTAGAAAGAAAAGATACAGCTCTGGTTATGAAGGTCCTATCTGCTAAATGAGTAAGGGAAAATGACTTCCAAATAATTTGGCCTGTCTTTTCACTTTGCCATGCGGTTGAATAAAGGCATATCTGTATTTCTGTCAAGGGTAGGTTTACCTTGGATTTGAAGGGAATGGGCCCGTCTCAGAACTCTAAAAGGATCAGATCATTTGGGGCTTGAAGTCCTCTTTTAGGAACATCATAATCATACCCAGCATCTACTGCTTTGTTTTAAAAAAGTATCAAACTGATGGTGGTTTCAGTTATAGAAATTGTTAGGGATGCGGGGAGCTACCTCTTCTTAGGGCACGTAAGGTTTCCAGAGAAGAGTTTTTATCCCGCCCCACCTCCCCACCTCCCAGAGGTACATGGGCTGTTTTAATGGCAAAATTTATGTTTTGTTTTTTTAATTGTTGTTTCTTTGTTTTCAGTTCCCAGTTCTTCAGGACAATTTAGACGTTTATCTGGGGTTACAGCAGTTTATAGTTACTTCAGGGTCAGGTAAACTGGTTTTATTTTCTAATTTAACCCACATGTAAAAAATGGACTAATATTGAATTATTTCCTTCTTTGCTGTCAGAACATGATTTTTCTCTCTACTGCCACTTCCCTGCAGCATTGTCTCCCCAACTTGTTAATAGAAAGAAATCATGATGGGGAGGTAAAGGATGAGGCTCTGACAATATATTCCAGAGAGGTGTTTCAGTGAGTGAGGGGAGATAATTTGGAGCAAAAGGGTAGAGCTTTTTGAAAACCCTAGCAAATAGAATGTCGTTATGTCTTTTAAACCAGCAAGTATGCTAGGAAAAAGCAACTCTGGACTTTGCTGTGACGGACTCCTTCTTCTCTGGTATTTAGAATCCAGTAGCGCATAGAAGCAACTCAAAGCAGGCAAACTATGGTGGAACATGCTGATGCTAGTAAATGCTAGCTTTCCTGTTGTAAGCGGCCCTGCGCGCCTCTGGCCATAGCTAGTGGAAAAGGCTCTGGCCTGCCATTTACAGGTTTCACCTAGTTGGGGTTTAGGGTTAGCGTTTTTTTTTTCCCTTTGGTTATTCTATTAATAGTAATAATAGTAACCTTCATTTGTAGAACACGCATTATGTACCTGGCACTATATTTTGCTTATGTTATCTATATATACTAGAGACCCGGTGCACGACAGTTGTGCACTTGCGGCAGGGCGGGGGTGGGGGTGGGGGGAAGGACAGGGTCCCTCAGCCCGGCCTTCTCACAGTCCGGGACCCCTTGGGGGATGTCTGACTGCTGCAGAGGCGGGAGGCTCCCACCACCGCCGCTGTGCTAAGGGCCCTACCCCTGTGGGAGCGCATTGACCACAGTGCAGCTCCTGCATTGAGTGTCTGCCCCCTGGTGGTCAACGTGTGTCATAGCGACTGGTCGTTCTGCTGTTTGGTCTAATTAGCATATTAGCTCTTTATTATATAGGATATATAAAAGCCTAAGTGACCTTTACAACTGAACAACCAGAATGACTTGACAACTGGAATGACCAGTCGACCAGTTGCTATGACATGCACTGACCATCAGGGGGGCAGATGCTCAGTGCAGGAACTGCCCCCTGGTGGTCAGTGCACTCCCACAGCCAACCTCACACGGCCAGCCAACCTCCCCCCATGCTATCCCCCAGCCGGCAAACCTGCCGCTGTCTCTCCCCCCCCCCGTCCCTCCCCCTGTCTGGCAGGCCCTGTCCTGCAGCCGACAGGCCCTGGCTGGCCTGGTCCAGATCGGGACTGGGCGAGACTCCCCGATAGGCCCTGATTGCTGGCCAGGCCTAGGGACCCCAACAGTGCATGAATTTTGTGCACTGTGCCTCTAGTATAGGATAAAAGGCTAAGTGACTGACCGTCCGCCCATCCGACTGTCCAACCGTCTGACTGACCGACTGGCTGGTACATATGACGCATACTGGCAGTTGAAAAATAAACGTTGATTCGCACATGTGCGATACGTAAAAAGCTTCCATTGAATTTCTTAATAGTATTACTCCTTCGGGAATGCCATGTCATAAATTAAAATTGAAAGTAGGTGTAATCATCATGCCACTGAGAAATCTTAATAGAAATGGGGTCTTTGTAATGGTACTAGATTTATTATCAAAAGATTGCGACCTAACATAATCGAAGCTGAAGTATTAACAGGATCTGCAGAAGGAGAGGTTGTTCTGATTCCAAGAATTGATTTGTCCCCGTCTGACACTGGCCTCCCATTTAAATTAATTCGAAGACAGTTTCCCAGGATGCCAGCATTTGCTATGACTATTAATAAATCACAAGGACAAATTCTAGACAGAGTAGGAATATTCCTACCTGAACCCGTTTTCGAACATGGTCAGTTATATGTTGCTTTCTCTTGAGTTCGAAAAGCATGTGACGTTAAAGTTAAAGTTATATATACTTCATCACAAGGGAAATTAGTCAAGCACTCTGAAAGTGTTTTTACTCTTAATGGGAGATATTAGAATAAGTTTAACCAATTTATCAGTCATTGTTTTTATTAATGTTGTTTTTATATCATGTTTTTGTTTTTATATCATATCTTTGTTGTTGTTCTATCATGTTATTTATTAACCAATTTATATATTATTTTCATATACATTTTACTAATTTTCTTTCATCTCTGACACTTGTACTATAGAGAAAGGGCGAGTAGTGATATTAAAATATTTCTTCTAATTAATTACCTTTCAATGTGCATGAATTCGTGCACTGGGCCACTAGTTTTATACTAGAGGCCCAGTGCACGAAATTTGTGCACAGGGGTGGGAGGGTGTCCCTTAGCCCGGCCTGCACCCTCTCCTATCTGGGACCCCTTGGAGGATGTCCGACTGCCGGTTTAGGCCCGATCCCTCAGGGACATCCCTCTTACAATCTGGGACTGCTGGCTCCTAACCACTTGCCTGCCTGCCTGCCTGATTGCCCCTAACCGCTTCTGCCTGTCAGCCCGATCGCCCCCTAACCACTCCCCTGCCAGCCTGGTCACCCCCAACTGCCCTCCCCTGCCGGCCTGGTCACCCCCAACTGCCCTCCCCTGCCGGCCTGGTTGCCCCCAACTGCCCTCCCCTGCAGGCCTGGTCGTCCACAACTGCCCTCCCCTGCCGGCCATCTTGTGACGATGCAGGGGCGGCTATCTTGTGACAACATGGGGGCGTCGTGCGAGGGCCACCTAGGTTTTTATTAGTATAGATAATTCTCTCATGCCCTATAAGGTGTAAGCACTAATACTAGTTACTCCTGTCTTACAAAGGAGGAAATCGATGTTCAGATAAGTTAATTTTCCAAAGCCACATAGCTTGTTAGTGCTAGTCTCAAGATGCTGTAATGGGGAATGATAAAAAATTGAATTAACTAAAATCTGACATTCATTATGTCACCTGAATGTTATATTGTGCTTATAAGCACACCTGTGCCCCTCCCCCCATCTGCTATAGTCATTTGACAGTGTTATCCTTAGAGGAGTCATGCCTGGCCTTGGCCAGCAGCACCTCTGTTGTGTAACTGTTGTTTCAGCCTGGCACAGAGCTGCCCAAGTGCAGCCCAGCTTCTGGGCGAACTTGTTATTCATGGCAGAGCCTCCATGGGAGTCTCTTTCTGAGACTGCCCTTTTTGGTGGCCTGTGACGGCTTGTTTCCATGACTAGATTAGCTTCCAAATAATTCACTGGGCCCCAGGAGGTTGATGGGACTTGGCATGTCCCAAGTATAGGCCCTGGTTTTGTTGATAGGATAAGGACAGCTTATACAGAACTTTAAAAACGACCACTTTTTAAAGAAAACATTTCTGTAAAATATGCTGTCAATATTATTGAAAATCATTTGACTGTACAAATGCTGCATATTTTTCCAGAATTCACTCTTGGGAAAACTGTGCCCTGGTTGTCTCTCCTAGAAGGTAGTCAATCTCCTGAAGACATTATTATTGATCTTAAAAATAAAAAAATGGAGTATGTATCTCTCCCCTACCTAAAAACAGGATTGATCCCTGAGTTTCCCTTTTAGAATTATAGCTGACTTTTTTACATTATACTGAATTTGTCTCCAGGTAAAAATCTGCAGTGATTTTTAAGTCCTTTTTCTGAGACACAGCTGATAACTTAAAGCTGCTCTTCTGAGAAAGATAATCTGATTTATTTTTCCGTATATAAAATACCATATACCTGCTCTCATTGAAGCCCATTTACTGGTAATTTCACAGTGCGCTTGGCTCTTCCAGATCACTTAGAAATCTCATTCCTAGCCTGATCTTTAGTGTGTAATCCAATGGCAAACCTCTCAGGCCAGAGAAATACTTCTTTCTTGTTTTAAATCGAGCTCTCTTATCCATGATGAAGCATTCCCTCATTTCTAAGTGGCTCAAAAGCCAAGTTTCCAGTGCAAAGGCTATTAAAAAGTGGGACTCTAAGTACATTCTGTCCCTAGTTCCCATGGCCATTCACCCCTCAAATAACCTTCATGCTATGCTGTATTAGTTAGCCTATTGCCTCATAACAGAAACCCTGGTATCCTTTCTTCAATGGCCCTCTTTTCCATTCCCATTTATCTAGCTAGTCTTTAATTCTAGCATCTTCTCTGGAGCCTATATGTGGATGGGTCTCATTCTTACTCTACTTCTCCCTCCTTCCACTTCCTCAGTGAAGTTCATGGAGAGTGTGTGGCCACAGCAGATGGGTTACTGTGTGCTCTCTCACCCCTCAGGTGCCCTCTCACCCCTCAGGTGCCTTCCCCTTGCTGTTCGTCTTTCCCCCATTGGTGGTTTGAGAAACCTCTCGTTGTGAGTGTGCCCCTTGTATTGCATTTGTGTCCTTACATGGCCTTGAAGTATTTGTTCTGTATGTATCTGGCTATGCTACTGCTCGATGACATCTTCACTCATTGGAGTGGTATTTCTGCTCTAAGTAATAACCCCGTTAGCTTTTCTGTTTAGCCATGCAGACTTTCCTGCCTAAGAGATTGCTTCATGTAGAATACTATGTAAGATTTTTGGACTTCTATTCTTTGTTCCCCTGGGGTTCATTTATGACTCGTTTGTTCTCTTGGGGCAGAATACTGCAAATGCTAATTTTCACACCTCCACCTCCCCAGCCCCTCAAACAGGACTGAATTACACATAAGATTACTAGGTTTCTATCCAGGGCGGTGATTTGACAGGGAGCTGTTCTTTGGATGTGGCTTACAGCGTATCTGGACAGCTTCAGGGGGCCTTGGTTTGTGGAAGACAGGACTTCAGTGTAGCTGTGACGTTTTCTCTCAAAAACCTGTTCTCTCCTAAAGGTCCCACTTTGCAGCTGTCTGATATTGGAGAGAAATCCAACCTTAGCCAAACAGAAGAAAATGTGGGTGGATCTGAATAGCTTTTCCCAGTGGGAACCCTGGCCTGCCTCCTCAAGTTGAGGTGGCGCCTTGCACGATGCAGTGGCAGTGGTGGTGTGCGCTTTCTAGGCTAGGGGAGGGCGAGGACTTGGATTAGTGGTGCTTACTGCCAGTGTGTTTGTCTGCCATGCAGACAGAGCAGGAAACAGCAGCTGCAGTTTTTATTAATATGCACCTTAGATGGCACATATGTGTTAAGTTGAATTATATGGAATTGTAGTTTTGTTAGGTCAGAAGTGGTCAAATGTCAGCAATTTCATATGGTTCAAACTTCTATCTCTCTCTATATAAAAGGCTAATATGCTAAGTGTTCCTCCAACCACCAGACCGGTTGCTATGACACGCACTCACCACCAGGGGGCAGACGCTCAATGCAGGAGCTGCGGTGATGCACACTGGCCATTTACAAAGAAATAGCACTGTGGACCTGGTGCCAGCAAACCAACACTTGGCTTCCCCCAAGTGGGAGACAGGCCCCACCACCACCCCAGAGTGACAGCCCACCAAATCGCAGCCAATGCTGGCGAGACCCCATGGCGCAAAATGCGTCATATAGCAATGCCCTTCTTCCTCTCCCTAGCAACTAGCCTCCTTGGAGTTTCTTCAGCCCAGGAACACAACTTGCTTTATAGCCAGGTGGAAACATTTTACACTTTAACCAAATGTCTGTGAAGCATTTTCACATGCCTCATCTCATTTGATCCTCACAGAAGTCCTGGATTAGGTAGATAGGAGACATGGTAGAATCCTATTTTCTTTCTTTTTTTTTTTCTTTTTTAAATTTCTTTATTGATTAAGATATCACATATTTGTCCTCATCCCCCCTTTCCCATCCCACACCCCTCCCCACACATGCCCCCACCGCCCTGTTGTCATTAACCGCTGGTTAGGCTCATATGCTTGCACACAAGTCCCTTGGTTGATCTCTCCCCTTTACCCCCACCCTCCCCTACCCTCCCTCTGAGGCCTGACAGTCTGATCCATGCCTCCTTGTAGAATCCTATTTTCTTTTCATTAGCCAGAAAACAGAGATTTAGAAAGTTTAGAAACTTGACCCGACTGAAAAGAAGAAATGGTGGAACTTGAAAATGACTTCAGGTTTTCTCATTGTGCAGAATATAGTCAAACACTGATACAGTTATATATTTTACCGTTTGTTCTCCCTGCATGATCTACAATAATAATCTGCTTTGTGTTGATATTTACTGCTGTGTTCCTGACAATTACCTGAAAGAGAAGTTGGGGTGCTTCACTGGGCTGGAAAAAGTTTAGCTAAATCAGAAAGCAGGTCTAATTAAGCGAGTTTATTCTATATATAAAAAGGCTAGTGCTCACTTTGGCAGCACATCTACTAAAATTGGAATGATACAGAGAAGGTTGGCATGACCCCTGGGCATGGATGACATGCAAATTCGTGAAGCGTTCCATATTTTTTAAAGGAAAAAAAAAAAGGCTAAGTTGACTCGCGCATGCGCGATACATATAAAGCTCTTGCTGGCGCCCACCGCACACATGTGTTTCCATCTGTCATTGTTGATTGTGAATTTGGTTGACACTTCTATTAGAGAGAAAGGGCGAATAGTGATATTAAAATATTTCCTTTCAAAGTGCATGAATCCGTGCACTGGGCCTCTAGTAGTTTAATAAAACTCACACATAGCAGTTCCGAGCTGTTTTTCCTTTGTAGGTATTATTCCATGTTGGACAGATTAGGGCAGGTTTATAGAGGGGAATAACCTGGATGACAAGGATTCTCAGAAGGAGGGTGGCATGGGTAATGGAAGGGACCCTGGGCATGTATTTCAGGCAAGAGGAGATTTTGCAGGAATGGTACCCTGTCTTCACATCTCTCCCAAGAATGTAGTGTGTCATCAGGCTTAGGCTTGTTTTGTGTCCTACCCTCCGGTGGTGAGACAAGGGGTAATGAGAAGGAATTATAGGAAGACAGATTTCCCTCCCGTGTTGTTGTATTTTGTTTTGTTTTTTTAATTGACTTCAGAGAGAAAGGGTGAGGGAGACAGAGAAACATCAATGATGAGAGAGAATCATTGATCCGCAGCCTCCTGCACACCCCCCACTGGGGACTGAGCCGCAGCCTCAGGCATGTGCCCTGACCAGGAATCAAACCATGATATCCTGATTCATAGGTTGACAGTCAACCACTGAGCCACACCAGCCAGGGTCCCGTGTTTTTGACCAAGCTGTTCAGAGATGGAAGTCTCCCTCTAGAGGGATTGGGCTTTTCATCATCCAGTGGAGGTGTCCAGGAAGAGGTTGAAGGGCAGGAGGGAAGGGGCAGTGCTGGGGACAGAGGGGAAGAGTGCAAGGCCTGGGAACAATACCTTTTCCCTTCATTGCTTTTCAGAGAGAGTGGAATGGAGTAAGGGGGAGAGAGAAACATTGATGTGGGAGAGACACATCAACTGGGTTACCTTCTGCATGAGCCCCAACCGGGGTCAGGGAGCAAACCTGCAACTCAGTTACGTGCCCTTAACTGGGCATTGAACCTGCGACCCCTCAATTCTCGGGCCAACCAGGGCTGGGCATAATACTTTTAAGCTGCCTAAGAGAGACAGAATGTTTCTCTTCATACTTAAAATATTTAAGAACCTAGTTCTTAGGTATATCTAAGGGTACCTAGTTCTAGATATTAAGTGCAACAAATACGTTGAAAACTAGTGATCAAGTGGAACTTGGTGGGAGATGGAGTGGAAGATGAAGACAGGTGCATACAGGGAGAGGAGGGGCTATTATACTAATTCAAAACCTGCCCATGTGGCTCTTTGGACGTTCCTTTTGGGCCTGTACCATGACCACATCCACTTCCCGGGTGTGTGTGTGTGTGTGTGTTTTTAAATTACTTTTTTATTGATTTCAGAGAGGAAGGGAGAGGGAGAGAGAGATAGAAACATCAATGATGAGAGAGAACCATGGATCGGCTGCCTCCTGCACGCCCCCCACTGGGGATTGAGCCCACAACCCGGGCATGGCTGGGAATCGAACCGTGACCTCCTGGTTCATAGGTCTATGCTCAACCATTGAGCCACTGCAGCCGGGCTTCGGTGTGTTTTTCATCAGGGTTTATTTCCCACAGAGCCCTGAGGAGTGGCTGCTGTGCAGGGGAACAGCAGGTTTTAGAAGTTTACCCTGGGAGTCGGTTACCTCTGGACATTCAGGAGTATCATTGTGTTCCTTTTGTTACCTGGAGAGAGGAGGGAGGGGCAGTGTTCCCTCTCACATGACCCAGCATGACAGAAATGCCTCCTGGTCCGGTGTGTTCCCTGGGCTCCTCTGGCTGGCAGCGTGGCCGTCCTCCTCTTGCTTGGGTTGGGAGCTGCTCACTCTTCTGGACGCCCACCTGTGCTTAGACTGAGCTTAGGACACCTGCTCTGCCCCGGAAATGTGACTCAGGTTGGGCAAGTTACCAGACCTCCCTGAGGATGTTTCCTTGTGTGTAAAATTGGTGGCATCCATCCTTCACAGGGTCAGGAGGAATCAGATAGGTGCTTGGTGCACATCGCTACCCTCCCTCCCCGGCTGTCCGGCTGTCTTCCTCTGCTGTCTGTCCTTCCCTCTGGCTCTGGACTGCATGTGGGTCTGGCTTCCCTGCTCAGTCCCAGAAAGCAGCCTGTGTTTCAAGGGTTGGTTTAGTACGTGTAGATTGCCTGGGTGAGCGGTTGTCTGTCATGGTCACCACAGCACGTTCTTCCTGAAAACCTGCCTGAGGTGCTCTGTTCCAGGACACAGGCTGAACATCACCGCGGAGAACGACTGCCGGCGCTTGCACTGCTCCCTCAGAGACCTGAGCTCCCTGCTGCAGGCCGTGGGCCGCTTAGCTGAGTACTTCACCGGAGACATGTTTGCTGCGCGGTTCAGCGATGCCCTCACCGTCGTGGAGAGGTAGGCTGGCAGCGACATCATGGAGTCATTCCCTCTCCCGAGCTCAGTTGTACCAGCTTCTGCTCTGGTGCTGGGTCAGTTAAGGCTCTGCGTGTGTAAAAAGAATGTGGAGCGATTACTGGACCTCTCGGAACTTCTGTTCCTTATGTGTAAAATGGAGTGGACAGTATCTTTAGGTTTATTCACTGTGAAGTTGAGATGACTGATACCATTCGTGTGTATATATATATATATATATATATATATATATATATATATATATATATATATTCCTCAAGTATAAATTTTAAAACTATAAAATTTCCGACAGAAAGAGACACGTTCTATCTGCGCTAACAACCATCGCGGGAAATGGGCCTGATGCGAGAGGAGGGAAGAGGACTCCAGAAGTAGAAGCTCTGTGGTTGGAAAGAGCATAGTTTTTGGACTCAGGAAACTGGTTAGATGAGATGAGGCACTTCGCACAGGGCCTAGCATGTGGCAGATAATAAATATAATTTTATTGAAGAACTTGTAATAGATACAAAGACAGGATTAGCCTCCAAAGAAACCAAGTGAGGTCAATCTTCATGTCTTTCCTCATAGGATGGAGAGGCATTAGGAATGCCTGTTAGTTAATAAAAGGCAGACACTATCCAGGTAGGCAGCCAGATGGCAGAGGTGGGATTTTCCTCTGTCCTGAGGCAGTAGGACTGGTTTTTCTAATCCTGTTAGGGTCCTAAGGAGTTAAACCTGGGCAGCCTCAAGCCTGGCTTTAGAGGTGCTTCCCGACCTTTCCTCCACTAGGCTCCTTTCATTACTCCTTCCCCTTGGGTCCTGCATAGGGTTTACAGATGCAGCTTTTGAGGACCGTTTTGTATTCCCTAGTTCTCCCCGCTCCTCCTCCTAGGCTTGGAGCTTGACTCCCCACTCAGGGTGTTATCAATGACACGGCTGCTGGGCCAGTGAAAGCTCCCCACCACGCTCACGAACTCCTACACTTAAAAAGTCATACCCTTGGCCCTAGTCGGTGTGGCTCAGTGGTTAGAGTATTGGCCTGTGCACCAAAGGGTCTAGGGCAGTGATGGGCAACCTTTAGAGCTTGGTGTGTCAAACTTCGCCAAAAAACTGAGCATAACTCGGGTAGTGTGTCACTTTGAGGAAAAAACTAACTCCAAGACTCTAGTCGCAAATGTTTCATCCTCAGGAGCAGCAAATGTTTCATCCTCGGCCGCGTGTCATCAGAAATGGCTACGCGTGTCAGTGCTGACACGCGTGTCATAGGTTCGCCATCACTGGTCTAGGGTTAAATTTTCTCTCAAGTGCACGTACTTGGGTTGCAGGTTCGATCCCCGGCCTCGGTAGGGGCAAGTGCAGAAGGCAACCAATGTGTCTCTCTCAAATCGATGTTGTTTTCTCTCTCTCTCTCTCCTCTCTCCCTCCCATCCACTCTCTCTTAAAATCAATGGGAAAATATCCTCGACTGAGGATTAACAAACAAACCTCCAAAAGAAGTTACAGCCTTGATACTAAGTGATAATATTGCTTCAGGGAACCTGTGAGTTGATTAGATCAAAACTATAGCTATGGATCCAGCCCAAAGTCAAGACACCTGCGGCTTTCACTGGCCCAGTAACCGTGCCATTGATAGCACCCTGAGGGGGGAGTCAGGCTCCAAGCCTAGTTACCTGCATATCAGCTTTTCTTTAACTGTTAAAAGCAGAGGTAACTAAGAATTTGAAATAAATCTTTAAAATCCAGATTAACATTATTAATAATAAAAGCAGCATACGGTCGTAAGACATTTTCAAAGGTGTTTATGCACATTTCTTTTTCATTCTATACTTTGAGGGGTAAATATTGTCACTTTATCTGTGAGTAAACTGTGGCCAGGGATGGTGAATGTCTTGCTTCAGATCACAGCTCATGAAAGGGAGCACCTGGACTTTAACCAGTTTCCTGAGTCCAAAAACTATGCTCTTTCCAACCACAGAGCTTCTACTTCTGGAGTGCTCTTCCCTCCTCTCGCATCAGGCCCATTTCCCGCGATGGTTGTTAGCGCAGATAGAACGTGTCTCTTTCTGTCGGAAGTTTTATAGTTTTTAAAATTTATACTCGAGGAATATATATCGAATGATATCAGTCATCTCAACTTCATAGTGAGATGATTGATCATAGATCCTGAATCATTATTTCATAGGTCCTTACACACATATCTTTCTACACCGATTAGGTTTGTAAGCTCAGTACTAAAGATATTTAGCTATCTTGTCTTCAATTTAAAACAAAGTGTGAGAGAAGGCTCCTTGTTATGATCTTAATAGCCAGTGTGATTAGCAGTGTTTCAACTTAGAGGTTACATAAACAAACCTAGTAATAAAACTGCTACACAGCCCTGGCCAGTGTGGCTTGGTGGAGCATCGTCCCGTACACCAAAAGGTGGCAGATTCTGTTCCCAGTCAAGGCACATAACCAGGTTGTAGGCGCTGTCCCCGGTTGGGGTGTGTGCAGGAGGCAACCGATCGGTGTTTCTCTCTCACATAAATGTTTCTCTCTCTCCCTCTCCCTTTCTCTCTCTAAAAATCAATAAAAAAAATTTTTTTTTAAACCCTGCCAAACAGACACATCTAGAAGTCAATTTTTAGTGATGAACATCATTAAAGAATGCTGTGTAATGTAAAAACAGAATGCAAAGTCCAATACTATATGATTTTACTTATATGAGGTATGTAGAGTAGTAAAATTCATAGAGACAGAAAAAAGAATGATGGTTGCCAGGGGCTAGGGGGTATGGAGAGTTATTTAATGGGTACAAGTTTTAGTTTGGAAAGAGGAAGAAAAGGTTCAGTGGCTGCACAGTGTCAATATACATAATGCCAGTGAACTGTGCACCTGCTGTGTGAGTGTAAGACACTGGGAGAGAAAGCATTAGATACCAGGTCCACGTTGGTGCGTTGCTTCGGGGAGGTGCCGTTCTGATTTCCAATGATCATCTGCACCCTTCCCAGGACCAGATTGGGAGCCCTCGGCTCTTTCACTCTCACTTTCTTGACTGACTTGACTGGCAGTGCCCCTTTCTGTCTGCTCCCCAGCCCTGCATAATTTGTGGCTTAAGCTGTGGATTTCTAATAAAGTCCTCTTTTTTCTCTGCATCCGAGAGAAGCATTTCTCAGAGCATGGTCCACATGCACCAGAGCCTCGGTGCTTTTCAGAGACGCATGTTTCCAGACCCTTCTACAACTGCATAGTTGGTCTGTGGGGTTGCACCAGGGAGCTGGCATTTGTAACAAGTTCCCCAGTTGTTCCTTATGTCAGTGAAGTTGGGGAACCCCTGCACCATTGGATTGAGGAAGAAGAGCACATGCTGTCCTCCCTGGCATCCAGCTCAGTTTTCTGACAGCAGGCACAGAGGGAACTCAGCCAGGTCTCCAGTTTTCCCCTCGACTCAAAGGAAAGTCTGTCTCTAATGACAGAGGCATTTCTACTTCCCAGTAGAGCTGGCTATTTGTTATTGTAGTTCATGCTCATTTTATGCAGTGAGCCCTTGGGCAACAGTGGGTTCAGCAGTTTGCTCCTGAAATAACTGTGCTTCAAGTTAAAAATACCTCAGTTAAATTCTAGAAACTCTTGCCTCCCACCCCAGAATTTGATCATGAATATTTTCACATATTCATAAACATTGTGTAGTTATATAGGGAAGACCCATATACCCATCATTTAAACAGTGCTATATTTTCTTTATCATATATCTATCCACCTGAAACACTTTTAAAAAATATATTATTTTTATTGATTTCAGAGAGGAAGGGAGAGTGAGAGAAAGAAACATCAAAGAGAGAGAATCATTGATCGGCTGCCTCCTGCACGCCCCCACTGGGGATTGAGCCCTCAACTCAGGCCTGTGCCCCTAACTGGAATCGAACCCGGGACCCTTCAGTCCACAGGCCGATGCTCTATCCACTGAGCCAGACCAGCTAGGGCAAACATTTACGTTTTAAAAAAATTTTTTATTGTGGTAAAATACACATAACAAAAATTTCCATTGTAATCATTTTTATTGTATGTAGTATATGAGAGTATATTCTCTGTGTTGGATATCTATATTATTTTCAAAAATTTTTGATACTATATGTAGTGGTTTAGTTAGTATCTTTGTATATAAATCTTTGTGCACATCTCAGATTATATCTTTGGGATAAGATTGAAGGTCTGGTCTCTATTCTTAGACCTTTGTTGGTACCTGTCTGTCTGTGTTATTTAAGTCCATAGCTGAATGTTTTTTCTTACCTTCTTCTTTGCCAACAGGTTGGTCAAAGTCACTCTGTATGGATCTCAGATAAAACTGTACAACATTGAAACTGCTGTGCCATCAGTATTGAAACCTGATCTCATTGATGTGTAAGTACAGAGTTAGATGTTTATATTCTCAGGAAATGTCCTCCAGCCCCAAATCTTTTATAGATAAAAAGAAACAGTAGTGGCTGCCATGAAGAGGAGTGAAACTCCCACTTCCAAACCTAGAAGAGGGAAAGGTTGTTTGATTGTATACACGGGGGCAGGGGTGGTTGGAGTGAGAGGACTTCATCAGGCAGACGAGAGCTGGGAGTAGAGGCTAGGAGTAGGCATTTCAGGAGGAGAGAACAGCACAAGCCAACGCAGTGTTGGGGAGTCACACAGTCTGGAGGTGGTGAGCAGCTTGTGTGGTGGGAGATGAGGCTGATAGCTATGTTGGGACAAAGTGGAAACACCTTGAATGCCATTAATCTCCTGTGGAACACTAGCTGAAACCAGTGTACAGAAGAGTTCCTTGGGGAAACACATTCCTTCAGAGACTGATGACAGAAGACGGCATAGGCTCGGGTATCTGCATGTTACACAAGAACTTCGGGTGATTTTGAAACAGGACATCCGTGGACCACACTATGAGAAACTTTATAGACGGTGGGAAGCCATTAGGAAAGTGACTCATAAAGTGATAGAGCAACGATTTTTAACCTTTTTCATCTCATGGCACATACAAACATTACTAAAATTACTAAAATTTTGCCGATCTGACAGAAAAACAAGTATAATTTTGATCCACCCCAGATGGCTGTTGTAATTTTTTTTATTTGACAATCTAAGGGAAAAGAGGTCAGTGCCCTGACTAAAATAGTCAGGTGTTGCATGTTTTAGAAATCCTTTCGGCATATTGATTTAAAATCACTGGGATAGAGGAATGGGGACAAGAGATGGGCCATATCCCAGAGATCACACTGCCCTAAGGCTTGTTCTAGACTGGAGCAGGGACTGGCAAGTGATGGCTGGTGCCAAATCCAGCCCACTACCAGCTTTTGTAAGTAAAGTTTTATTGGCACACAGCCATGCCCATTTATTTACATATTGTCTGTGGCTGCTTTTTCACTTCAGTGGCAGAATTGAATAGTTGTGAACAGGGTATAAGGCCTACAAAGTCTAAAATATACTGGATTTTACAGAAAAAGTTTGCTGACCCCTGTTCTAGAACATTCTTGAGCTGCAAATTAGGTAAATGATAGAAAGAGAATCTTTTTTACTATGGTGGTTTACATTTTTAAAAATATTGCTTTCCTTTTTGAGAATTTAAAGAAAGCTGCGAAGTTTCTCCTGAGAAAGATGCTAATTTCATAAACACTTCCTTGAAGACAATTTCAGGAAGTTGTAAGTCCCTTCCTTCAGCCTCTAAGAGCTCTACAAATCTGATAGATTGACTGAAATTCTCAGACTCAAAAGGCACACTCTGATGTCCTTCCTCCTTACTTTTGGTACTCAGAACTTAAAGGGACCAAAGGATTCTAAATACAAAATAACTGCCTGGTCACTATGAATTTTAAATTCTCAATACCTCTATTTTCTCTTTTTTGTTTTGTTATATGTTTTTATTGATTTCAGAGAGAGGAAGGGAGAGGGATAGAGAGATAGATAAATCAATAACAAGAGAGAATCATCGATTGGCTGCCTCCTGCACCCTCCCCCCTTACTGGGGATCAAGCCCACAACCCAGTCATGTGCCCTGACCAGGAATTGAACCGTGACCTACTGGTTCCTCGGTCGATTCTCAACTGCTGAGCCACACTGGCCAGGCCTCAATACTTGTATTTTCTTACTTTAAGGTACTTAGTACCTGCAGGAGGAAAATAAAATGAACTCTTATACTCTTAAGCTAGACTCATCAATTATAAATGTTTTGCCACATTTGCCCTTGTTACTTGTGCTCATCTCTCTGTGTACAAATGTGCACACATACATTTTTTGTGTGAGCTATTTGAAAATAAATTGCAGACAATATGTCACTTCACCAAGAAGTCCTTTAGCATGAATCTCCTAGTAACAAGGACATTCTTTTACATAACCATAATACTGCTAGAGGCCCAGCACACAAAATTCGTGCACAGGTATTGTCCCTAGGCCTGGCCTGCGATCAGGGCCATCTTCCTGGCTGCCAGCAGCCGGCCCTGTTCCCCGCTGCCACCCACCCCCTGTTCCCCAGACTATTGGAGCCTGCCGGTGGGGGAAGGGACTGAGAGGTCGGCTGTTCCCACCTGCTCGCCGGCCCCGCCCCTGCCGCAGGTTGCCCTCTGTGTGTGGGGCGACTGGCAGGGTGGGAGCCTTGGCCTGGCGCCTCCCGTGTTCCTGGCCACCCACCCCCAGTTCCTCATTCGCCATTGGGCGATGGGAGCCTGTAGGCCAGGGAAAGGGACCAAGAGGTAGTCAGAGCGCCTCATAGTGACTGGTTGAGCAGTCATACTGGTCTTTCCACCATTAGGGTCAATTTGCATATTCCCCTTTTATTATATAGGACTAGAGGCCCAGTGCATGATTGAATCATGCACGTGTAGGGTCCCCTACACGCTTTCGCTTTCGATCATGGGGGAGCTGGGTGCCTGTCCGCTGGTGCACCAGGCCTTTCAGAAGTCTCCGACGTGGCAGAGGCTTCTGAAAGGCCTGGTGCCTGAGCTGACAGGCACCCAGCTCCCACGCTTTTGCTTTCGACCGCTGGTGCCTGAGCGGACAGGCACCCAGCTCCCACACTTTTGCTTTCGACTGCTGGTGCACCAGGCCTTTCAGAAGCCTCTGGCGCGGCGGAGGCTTCTGAAAGGCCTGGTGCCTGAGCGGACAGGCACCCAGCTCCCACGCTTTTGATGGTCCGCGGTGGGACGTGAGGCCCCTTCTGTGCCACAGCACAGCCATGGTGCAGATGCGAGCTCAGCGTCCCGCCGGCCCAATCGGCTACCCCGGCCACCCCGAGTCCCGCCCCCCCGCACCTCCTGGCCAATCACGGGCATAGCGAAGGTACAGTCAATTTGCATATTTGTCTATTATTAGGTAGGATTATCAACAGTCAAAAACTGTCATGGATACAGCAATATCATGTAGTATTTTTGAAAGAATACGTACACATATGCATATATATTTGTATATATTCCATATTTGAATTTCCCCAATTGTCCCAGGAATGTTCTTTTTTTCTTTTTATTTAAAACCTACCTAATTATGAATCACAATTTAAATTTGTCTCTTATAATCTAGAACACTTCTCCCAATTGTGCATGTTGCAGGGAAGAGGAATGGAAAGAGGCAGGGAGAGAGGGAGAGACCTTTTAGAGATTCAGCCCTTAAAATTTGTTTTTTAAAGCAAATCTTAAGAATCTGGATTTGTCCAGTTGTTTTTCCACGGTAGTACTAGATTGAGGTCAGACGTTTTTAGCAAGAATACTACATAGGTGGTGGTGTGTCCTTCCTCTTGTATCTTGTCTGGAGGTCATTGAGGTCAATTTGCCCTGTAATTGTTGATGCTAAGTTTGATTTTAAAACGCCTTTGTCCTAGTGCTGTACCATTGAAAGATCCTAGTAGCAATGAACCCCCAGTAGCAATACCCCTAGTATCCAGGCTCTTGGTTTCTAAGGCACATTCTCCACTAAAAGGAACCAGAGCTCCTTGGAGAAATGTTCCGTGTGTGGGGCAGGGTGATCCTGGAAAATCTTACTCAGTAAGGAGGGAGGTGCTCAGTGAATGTCAGGAACAAGGAAAGGGAAACAGGGACTAGCTTGAAAGGATTTTCCCCAGCCGGACTTGATAATTTGATCATCAAGAAAGAATAAGATGGTAATAGATCATAACCTTGAGTATAAGAATCCATGCATCTACAGTGATTTAAAAAAAGATGGGGCCTTAGCCGGTTTGGCTCAGTGGATAGAGCATCAGCCCTTGAACTGAAGGTCCCAGGTTCGATTCCGGCCCACATGCCCGGGTTGTGGGCTCGATCCCCAGGAGGAGGAGGCAGCCGATCAATGATTCTCTCTCATCATGGATGTTTCTATATCTCTCTCTCCCTCTTCCTTCCTCTCTGAAATCAGTAAAAATATATTTAAAAAAAATAAAAAAAGATGGGGAGGGAAAGCTCTTTTTTACAGAATAATGCCAGCTAATGAACAGGAAAAGAAAGATAGAATTAGAAAAATCAGAATTAGAGTTGTCCCTAGCCAGAGAGAACATAGGGTCTGATGGTGAATCTTAGGGCAAGCTTCCTTACAAAGCTCTAATACACGGTAGTTGTCTGCACCCGGGCCTGTAGCTATGGATGTTACATTTTTACTAGTTCCCAGAGTCAGCACATTATCACTCAAGTTCTTTGGTTCTGTTTTTTTATTTATCACTAGGGCCCCAGTGCACAAATTTGTGCACCTGGAAAGAAACTGTGGGCCGCGAGGCTGTGGTGGGCACAGGGGTAGGTCTTGGCCCATCCTCTGTGTCCCCACCCGGCCCTTCCACCCGCAGCCCCTGGTTCCCTGTCTGCCAGCAGCCCCATTTCCGCTGCTGCTCCCATGCACTGACTGTGCGGGCTCCGCTCGCACCCGCTGACTGCGCGGAGCAATTGGGGCCAGTGCCAGCAGCGGGTGCAAGCAGGGTCGGCGCCATCAGTGGGTGCGAGTGGCTGCTGCTGTCCTGATTGCCCCTTAGGAGTAGGGGGAGGTGAAGAAGCCCTCAGGTGCGATCGGGGCTGGCAGCTGCTGCTCGCACCCACTGACGGCGCCGGCAGCGGGTGTAAGCAGGGCTGGCACCGGCAGCAGGTGCAAGCACCGGGCAGGACTGCGGCGCACTGGAGCAAAGAATTTTCAGTAACCACCCAGAGGCTCGCCCCAATGACAGCAACCAGTGCCCCACCTTGGTCTGGCGCCCCTGCTCACCTGCTCCACCATCCTGCTGCGGCCGACGCCCGCCATGTTCTACGTTCTGCTGCCTGCTGCTAATGTCCACCATGTTCCGCATGCACCTCCTGGTGGTCAATGCATGTCATAGTGATCGGTTGTTTGGTTCCGCCGTTTGGTCTATTTGCATATTAGCCTTTTATATAGGGTTCCCTCAGGGATGCTCACATGTGTCACAGAAAGATTAAATAAGATGTGATAGACATTCACTAACTGCCTTTTGTATTCTGGGCATTGATGGCAATATTTAGATGATGAGTTTTAATTTTTAGGTTTTATATCAGCAAGTAAATGATTTCCATGCCGTTAGACAGATCCTGGAATAGTAAATGCAGTGGATGGAATTTTTACTTCCTATGAAAATACTTAATGCTAACATACTTGACTTTAACCTTTAAAATTGCATCTTCTCTCCTTTTTGCAGGCATGCCCAGTCCCTGGCCGCCCTGCAGGCGTACTCTCACTGGTTAGCACAGTATTGCAGTGAAGCGCATCGGCAGAACACCCAGCAGTTTGTCACGCTCATCTCCACTACCATGGATGCAGTCACACCTCTAATCAGCACCAAGGTCTGGAAACAGCAAAGTCTACACCTGTTACCTACCTGAGTCTGTCTTGTCCATGTACCCATTTATTACCCAATCAAAATACTACATAGTAGTAGACTCGTCATTCTTACCACTGAAATATAACTAAATGCCATTTCATGTTCCTTTTTAGTTGTAAACCACTTAATGTAAGTATAACTTTATATTTTTAGTTCTCTAAGTCCCACATGAACACATGCTTATTGTGAAAAAGTAAAATATGGTTCAGATTTATAGACTGAAACGTGATGGTACTCTTTAATCTCTTCCTCCCAAACTTTTCCCTTTCCCCAGTAAGCACTGTCCATGGTTGTGTATCCTTCAGACATGTTTCTTTTACATACACAAGTGAAAGTCTGTATTTAGCTGCAGATACAGCTGCTTTTGCTTAACAGTATGCTTTGGAGACTTTTACATGTATAAGCAGCTTCAGCTTTTCAAACTACCTGTGTTTTGTAGTGGGGATATATTATAATTTCCTTATTGATGGAAATCATATCCTTGTAGGATGGATTGCTGCAAGTGGAATTGTTGGGTTGAGGCTATATCCATGTAAACTTTGATAGGTTCTATTAAGTTGTCATCCAGCAAGACCAGGTTGTATTATTTGAGTGTATACATGCCTTTTTTTTTTTTTTCAATGGTTTTAGTCATACATAGCATTCTGTACCACTATTAATAGAATAATGTATTATTTTCTATAAATTTCTATTGTGTTTATAATTGTAATTTGTAAATAATACCCCACACAGGGTATGTTTCATAATTTAGCCATTGCTGGACTTTTGATAGATACGTTTTTTTTCTGGTTTTTTTTAGTTATTTTTTTATTTTAATTTATATTTTTATTGATTTCAGAGAGGAAGGGAGAGGGGAGAGAGAGATAGAAACATCAATGATGAGAGAGAATCATTGATTGGCTGCCTCCTGCATGCCCCCTATTGGGGATTGAGCCTGTAACCCTGGCATGTGCCCTTGACCAGAATCGAATCTGGGACCCTTCCGTCTGCAGGCTGACACTCTATCCACTGAGCCAAACCAGCTCGGGCTGATAGCTGCCATTTGACAAAAGCCATTACAGATACTTCTGAAAAGTGTGTATTTATGACTGTAACTTTTTTTTTTAGGTAATTTCCTTAAAATAAGTGGGATTATAGTGTTAAAGGTTTTGTGCTTCTAGGAAATGAGAGTAATACTAGAGGCCCAGTGCACGAAAATTCATGCAATCAGGGGGTTCCCTCAGCCCAGCCTGTGGCCTCTCGCAGTCCGGGAGCCCTCGGGGGATGTCCACCTGCCAGCTTAGGCCCACTCCCCATGGGATCGGGCCTAAGCTGGCAGGTGGACATCCCTCTGGCAGTCCGGGGCTCTTGGGGGATGTCTGACTAATGGCTTAGGCCCGGGCCTAAGCCAGCCTAAGCCGTTAGTCAGACATCCTTAGCACTGCCATGGAGGCGGGAGAGGTTCTTGCCACCGCCGCTGCACTGGCCAGCCATGAGCCAGCTGAGTATCTGCCCCCTGGTGGTCAGTGCAGGTCATAGGGACCGGTCGTTCCACTGTTAGGGTCAATTTGCATATTACCCTTTTATTATATAGGATTTCTTTCCTAAACATTCTATGTGCCCTTGATTCATTTTTGTGCTGTTTTCACCCTAGTCTTATCAGCATTAGGTCTTGTTTTCCCTTTTGTTAATTTGAAAAGTACCATTATGGTACTTGAATCAAGTTTTTGATTAGCATGTTGAGGTAAAGGAAGTAGGAGAGCCTGGCATGATAGGTGATGGAGTGCAGAGGTGGGGGCGGAGATAGATCTTGGCTTGGTTGGAACAAGAGGAGTGAGTTGGATAATCTGCAGTTGTTTGAATTAAATGCCAAGGAGTTTGCCTTGAGATTTAAGAGCTGATAGTGAAGAAATGGTTCCCTGAGTTCAAAGATGCCGGTGACTATGAACAGGAGGAACTGGAGATGGTGATCCTAGCTGGAAGGAGGAACTATAGACATGGTAAAGAAGATGCCCCCCCCCCTTTTTTTTTAAAGAATGTTATTGTAATTTTTTAAAAATATATTATTATTGATTTTCAGAGAGGAAGGAAGAGGGAAAGAGAGATAGAAACATCAATGATGAAAGAGAATCATTGATCAGCTGTCTCTTGCATGCCCCCTACTGGGGATCGAGCCCGCAACCTGGGCATATGCCCTTGACCAGAATCGAACCTGGACCCTTTAGTCCACAGGCCAATGCTCTATCCACTGAGTCAAACCAGCCAGGGCAAGAAGATGCCTTTTTGATGGGCATTAGCATAGGAAAACTCCTTTGCGATAGAGCCTGTGTGGTACAGTTTGGTAGCCAAGAACTATATTTAGCTTGTGGCTGCCTCATCAAGTTCTTCTAATTCAATCTCAGGGGGTACAGTGAGCTGCCATGTCCTCTTCCCTCTTCAGGTCCAAGACAAGCTGCTGCTATCTGCATGCCACCTGCTGGTTTCACTGGCCACCACTGTGAGGCCCATCTTTCTGATCAGCATCCCTTCAGTGCAGAAAGTGTTCAACAGAATCACTGATGCCTCTGCTCAGCGACTTGTTGACAAGGTGAGGCCCGGGGTTACCCTGGAGTCACCGGAGTGGTGCGGCTCAGCCTCAGGGAGGCTGGGGAAGAAGAGTCTGGCCATTCTTTCTGCACCCAGAGCTTACAGGCCAGGCCACTGACGGCTTTCTTACACATGCGGCACTGACGCAGCCTCAGTGCTCTCTTGCCACGTCCTTCCCATCATGGCAGACAGTGTGTGGATTCAGACATAAAAAGTTCCTCCTAGGAACAGAGCTGGTGCTGCTTTTTTTTGTTTTGTTTTGTTTTAAACTAATTTATTGAGATGAGGCTTCTGAGGCTTTGAGAGCTAGTGATCTGGCTGGTGGTGTGAGAGCCTTTGGTTTAAACAGTCTGTTTATTGTTGTTACATGCTTGTTTTCTGAGGGTTGAGATGCCTCAGATAAGTATATTCTCTGAAAGTCCTAGGAAGCTCAGGTTAGACATGTAGAAACAAACAAAACAGGGCTGGAGTCAGAGGGGAGTCAAAGCAGTTAGGTAAGAGCACCTGGATGTGAACGAATTGCTTCGGACCAGCACCCTCTTAATAGCCTGCTCCAAGTAGCGCCTCCGAGGGCGTCAGAGGCCAGCAGCAGAGAGACTGGTGAGATCCAGGGTCTGGGACGTCCCCCTCTGTGATGCTTCCAGGACCAGCAGTAATTACTGAGACTGGCTGGCCTTCGGCTGTGCTAGACCCACAGTTGGTATTACTGCTTCACTTTCTTTTCCTCCCTGGGCTCCCTCAGAGTCGGACCAAAGCTCCAGGTTCAGGTTATAAGAAAGGAGCCTGGAGCCTGAGCTCAGTGTGTGTGTAGTGGGTGCTAAGACTGTTGTTCCTGAACTTCTCATCATGGATGCCTTTGGGGTCTCTTCCAGGCTCAGGTGTTGGTGTGCCGAGCCCTCTCCAACATCCTGCTGCTTCCGTGCCCAAACCTCTCAGAGAGTGAGCAGCAGTGGCCCATGCGATCCATGAACCATGCCAACCTCATCTTCGCACTCTCCCGGGACTATCGCAACCTGAAACCCAGTGCTGCCGCCTCACAGAGGAAGATGCCCCTGGATGACAGTAAGTGGCCCCTGGGCAGGGGCATCCCAGGGAGATGGGTGAATTCAGTGAACACTTCAACTAGACCTATTTCCTGAATGCAGGATGCCCTTTCTCTCTCTTAAAAAAAAGAAAGAAAAAAAGTTATGGATTTTAGAGAGGAAGGGAGAGGGAGAGAGAGAAAGAAACATCAATGATGAGGGAGAATCATTGATTGGCTGCCTCCTACATGCCCCCTACTGGGGATCGAGCTGGCCACCCGCGATGTGCCCTGATGGGGAATTGAACCATAACCTCCTGGTTCGTAGGTCAATGTTCAACCACTGAGCCACACCAGCTGGGCCCCTTCTCTTGTTTAAAATGTAAAATATAAGAAAAATGTTTATTGAAGGGCTGTGGCTAAAAAAAAAAATCCTGCAGTATATTGATCCATTTCAGATAGTTGCATAAGCAAGCAGGGCAATTCACCTATACACACTGGGGTAAAGAGTTTAAGAATTACTTGAAACTGTCTTTAACCTTTCTCCAAATAAATATTTCAGAGGCTTTGAAAGAGCTTGGTATCTTCACAAATGGCACTTTTATATTAAAGAGGCAGAAAAATATGAATCAAGAGAACTCAATAGTTTCAGTAGAAGGTATCAGATTTCTCTGAAAAATCTTTCTGAAATAATTACGTAAAAATGCAGTCTGTTTTCACAATAAGAAAACAGTGGGACATTATTGGCCAACATTATTTATAGAATGTTAACAAAAATGCTATGTGAAATGTTAGAAATGATAATAAACACTCAATGTTTAAAAAACATTACTTTTATAATTAGGAACACTAACATATGTTCATTGTTCAAAAATATTAGCAGGGGGTGGGTGGACAATGGGGGGATAAGGACACATATGTAATACCTTAATCCATAAAAAAATAAAAAGGAATATTAGAAGAGTGTAAAGTAGAAAAGAAAAACTCTTAAATCTCACCAGTTTTAGTGCTTTACAAAGTAACCATTTTAAATAGCTTGTTGAATGAATGGCTGATTACTGAGGGTACACTGCATAAGGGCTTGCCTGCCTTAGTGATCTTCCATCAGCAAATCTCTGGCTGTGCCAGCGTCAGCTGTCAGCGTCTGGTATTTGTCTGACCCTGAGCGTTTTACATCCATTTAATTCTCATGTCAGCCCTATGAGTTAGGTACTGTGAATTATCCTGATTTTGTCCGTGAGGAAACTTAAGATATGGGAAGGTTAAGTAACTTGCTCAGGGGTTACATACAGTTACTATAGAACCGTACTTTATAAAGTTTAATGGTCTTCCTTTCTTACTTTATATTACATCCTACATCAGTCAGCATAGGCCAGGTTATGCTATGTGTGAGAAATAATCCCCAAAGCTTAGTGGCTTACTGCAGGAAAACACTTATTTCTTGTTAATTCCACATGTCCAGCGTGGGTCAGGGTTTGGGAAGGTTCTGCTCATTTTAGTCACTCAAGAACCCAGGCTTATGAAGGGTCCATTTCAATTTGTGGTTACCCTGGGAAGGGCTCTTGCTTAGAAGTGACACTTATTTCCACTCATTTTGTTGGCCAGGACATATGGCTATGTGGCCATCGTCACATAGCAGGTGGAAAGTGTGATGCCACCATGTGCTGGAAATTTTGCTGAATAGGTATAATGATTTCCACAATGAACATAATTAAAAACATAGCATTTGTTGAGTGTGTACTGTGTGCCAGGCGTGGGCTGAGAACTTCATATACATTATTTCATTTAGTCTTCCCTATAGTCCGTGAGTATATAGCTTATTATCCTCATTCTCCAAGTGATAAAATGAAGGCCTGGAAAGGTTTTTCTAGCTCAACTTTATACTTTGAAAATTTTTCTAACCTACAGGACAGTTGAAAAAATAAGAAAATGAACAATTGTGTATCTTTCACCAGGATTCACCAATTGTTAATATATTGCCACATTTGTGTTCTTCTCCACTCACACATACTTTTTCTTTTTAACTGAGGCGTTTACAGTAAGTTGCGGACATTGGCACTTTATTCCTGAAGTGCCAATATTTAAACTTTATTTTTGAGAACAAGATATTCTCATATATAACCAAAACACCATTAACACAACCAAGCTGTGTAACTTTGTTATAATAATGTCATCTATATTTTAGACGTGTCCACATTTTCCCTAGTCACTACCAAACTGTCCTGTGTTGCTTTTTAAAAATCCAGGATCCAATCAAGGATCATGTGTTGTATTTGGTTGCCACATCTCTTTAGTCTCTTTTAATATAGAAAAGCATTCCTCTTTTTTCTTCTTCATGACATTGACATGTTTGAAGAGTCCAGGCCTATTGTTTTGGTGGAATATGCTATAATCTTTTTCTCATTGCTTCCAGCAATTTTTGGCAGAAATACTATGGTGATATGTACTTCCTATTGCATTGCTTCAGGCCAAGAATGTCAAACTCAAAGGCTAACACGGGCCAAAAAAACAAGGTTTAAGTTTACTAGGACAGTATGTGGGCTGCAAAATAACAAAAGCTTCAATTTTCATAGAAACATAGGTTTATTTTGATAGACACATGCTAAATACAAAGGTCTGAAATAAATGAGTCATCATTAACATAAAATAATGGAACATTTTAATAAAGTTTAATATTTTTTTCTTGAACATTAACTTACCAGACACTGAATACCTGCACAAATTAATAAGTGTAACACAAATAAACCTATTTTTCTTGTTCTCCGAAAGCGAAATATTTCCTGTTGCGCACACCAAACAAGTCAGTCCAAGACTAATATGGCAATAGGCTGCTAAAATATTTGCTGCTAGTATTAGTGGGGAGAAATGGTGCGCCTGCGTGTAAGGCGCGTAAGGGAAATGAATGCAACACTATTATAGTCATCAATCATTAGAGAACTTCTAGTTCATTATTAATAACTAGAAGCCCGGTGTACGAAATTCGTGCACAGCAGGGGGTTGTCCCTCAGCCCAGTCTGTACCCTCTCCAATCTGGGACTCCTGGAGGGCAGTCGGACATCCCTCTCACAATCCAGGACTGCTGGCTCCCAACTGCTTGCCTGCCTGCCTTCCTGATTGCCCCTAACCGCTTCTGCATGCCAGCCTGATCACCCCCTAACCACTCCGCTGCCAGCCTGGTTGATGCTTAACTGCTCCCCTGCCAGCCTGTTTGCCCCCAACTTCCCTCCTCTGCCAGCCTGGTCACCCCTAACTGCCCTCTCCTGCAGGGTTGATCACCTCCAACTGCCCTCCCTTGCAAGCCTGGTCCCTCTCAACTGCCCTCCCTTGCAGGCCTGGTCCCTCACAACTGCCCTCCCTTGCAGGCCGGGTGCCTCCCAACTGCCCTCTCCTGCTGGCCATCTTGTGGTGGCCATCTTGTGTCCACATGGGGGCAGGATCTTTGACCACATGGGGGCAGCTATATTGTGTGTTGCAGTGATGATCAATCTGTATATTATTTTTATTAGATAGGATAGAGGCCTGGTACAGGGGTGGGGGCCAGCTGGTTTGCCCTGAAGGGTGTCCCAGATCAGGGTGGGGGTTCCCTTGGGGCGTGGGGTGGCCTGAGCGAGGGGCCTGTGGTGGTTTGCAGGCCAGCCACGCCCCCTGGCAACCCAAGGGGAAGCCCTGGTATCTGGGATTTATTTTCCTTCTACAATTGAAACTTTGTAGCCTGGAGCGGAGCCAAGCCTGCTACTCCCTCCGGGGCGGCAGCCATTTCTGTGGCAGTTAATTCACCTTCTACAATTGAAACTTTGTTGCCTTAAGCGGATGAGCCCGGCCAGGGTGTGCGGAAAGCTTTGCTTCCCCTGTTGCCACCGGCAACTCTGGCCTGCTCTCTCAAGCTCCATTCTGCCGCCATTTGTTTGAATTTGTTTACCTTCTATAATTGAAACTTTGTAGCTGGAGTGGAGGCTTAGGCCTGCAACGGCTATGGAAAGGTTGGCTTGCTCTGTTACCTGGGAAACCTTGCTCTCTGTGGCTGTAGCCATTTTGGATGGGGTTAATTTGCATACTCACCCTGATTGGTTGGTGGGGCGTGGCTTGGCTGGTGGGCGTGGTTTATGTAGTGGAGTGATGGTTAATTTGCATATTACCATTTTATTAGAGAGGATTATGTATAACAGGGTATTGTAAAAATTAAGTTGTGAAATTTTTATTAAAATGTTTCTTACATACTGTTATATTGGCTGGGCGGCAAAAATACTCTCTGTGGGCCGCATGCTGCCTGCTGCAAGTTTGACATGCTTGCTTCAGGCACTGCCTGCCAGTCTGCTGTAAAGGTGCCCTCCTGCCCCGCCCGGAATGGCAAGTGTAGGTTACTCAGGGTCAAAGAAAAGGAGTTGGGGGCAGAAGTCAGATGGGTCTGCATGGCTCCAGACCCTTGTTCTTTACCACATTGCCCTCTCTCCTAGAAAGGATTGTTTTTAATTGCTTTATAATATCCTAGCCATATATATTTAATGATGCTTTCCGTTTTTTACTTGCACATTTTTGGGAATAAATCTTGGTTCTTACTTCGATTTCCCTACACATCAGAGGATCAGATTTGGGTTTCTTGACTCTTGGCCTTTTCTCCTAAACAGCTTTCCTTTTCCTTACGTATCCTTGGGGCAATGTCTGTCCCGAGGGCAGTTTCCTGGCTTGGTAAAAGGCCCTGTGCTGTAGTGCTTGTGAGTGAGTGAGTGGCTCCTTGATCAGTGCTATGGGTGTGCCTTTTGTTTGCTTTCCAACATCCCTGTGACCAGGTCATTATCATCTGTCATGCTCAGTCCTGTGAGGGAGGTGGTATCTGTCCCCATCTTCAGATGTGGAAACCGAGACTCAGAATCTAGGAGTCAGGAGTCAAACCCGATTTCATCCACCTCCAGAGCATGGACTCTTTCTGTACCCTTCCCTGGAAGCCTCTTCAGTCCCCAGAGGCTGGTGAGTTCGGGGGCAGGGTGATCCAGAGAGCATGGCCAGGTGCAGGGTGGCTCTGGCAATTTAGCCCGGAGCTGTGCCAAGGCCGAGGCTGCCGAGCCCAGGCTGAGCCAAGGGGGCTTCTGGAGGAAGCAGTGTCTAGGGGACGAGCACCCCATCAGTGCTGGGGGGTGATGACAGCCTTTCTCTCCTGGGCCTTCTGGTATACCAGGCATGTTGCCAGGATTATTCTGAACCTTGTCTCTGATCGTCACAGCAACCCTGCAGAGGGGGGCTGTTGGCTGTCCTCAGTGTACGGACGAGGATCCTGCCTGTGTGTGTAGCCATCTAGTGATCATCTGCCTTCATATCCAGCATCCTCTGGCCTCTCTCTTTCTTCTGAACTCCTGCTGTTTGCTGGCCACTGGCTCTGTTTCCCTGTGCGCTGTATGCAGTCATCCAGTGAGCTCACACATTAGGGTATTGTTGGAAGTTTATGTTGTCAACGACATATACTATAATACAGCATAATAATAGTTATACCTTTTGTCACAGGCCCATTATTTAAGAATTTTATTTCTGAACACATCAGCAGTAGATGTTGTCACCCTCAAAAGTAAAATAGCCAGTTATCGTACCAGCAATATGGGTTTATTTGGGAATAGCAGACAATTGCAATCGGGGACAAGCAAACTATAGTTGCTTGTTAGAATTTCAATCTCCAGTCACCACATACAGTTCCTTTCTCAAGATTTCCTTTCCATAAGCCTTCTGTAACTTTTTATATCCAAGTAGGTTATGTCTTACCTTTGTTCTTTCTTGTTTTGGAACATTCATTTTACTTTAGGACAAAAATTACTTTTTCTTCCCCTCTTACCAAAAACTGTATCTCCATTCCTCATACCTTCTTTCATTGAAAATACACATCCTACTTTTCATATATAGTCATTTTCTTTCACCTTTATTATTTTCTAGTTTTATAAAAAAACCTTTTTCCTGATAATTTCAATTTTTTGGTTCAAATTGACCTCAATTTTAAACACTTATAAAGCTTATCTAAAAACAGAAATGATCCCCACTGTTGTGACTCAGTGGTTGAGCATTGACCTATGAACCAGGAGGTCATGATTTGATTCCCTGTCAGGGCACATGCCCGGGTTTTGGGCTCAATTCCCAGTAAGGGTGCATGTAGGAGGCAGCCAATCAATGAAGTTTCTCTCATAGATGTTTCTATCTCCCTTCCTCTCTCTCTAAAAATCAATAAAAACATATTTAAAAAAGAAATGATGCAAGGCAGTTGTTACAGAATAATTGCAGGCTTACTCTTAAGGATAGCATAATTGCCTCGTGTTACATTAAATGAATGTAAACTACATAGTATAGTTAAAATCAGCCACATGCTTTCTGGGATTATAGTATGCGATTCATTCATGTCTTTGTGAGACTGGGAATGATTAGAACAGACAGGGGCAGTAGGATCCCGCCATTACTGCTGAAGAGTATTGCTCCATGTTGAGTAGGGAGAATAAAGATTTGAAAGATGGGACAACAACTAAACTTATGGCAGACCTATAAATATCTTGGAAGCCACCACCAGAATTTCCGGCCTTGCAAGTAATTATAAGAAATGGGGAAGTTCTTCTAAATAAAGATTACTGCCTGGCTACAAATCTAAAAAGACAAGGCAACAGAGTATGAGCCTATCAAAGAGCGATTATAGCCTGGCCTTGAGTTAGCACTGTGTGTGACAGGACAGAAAGGGTGCTTGTTCGTGTATTGGCCTTTTCAGCCACTGCAGACACTTTGGTTTGCTCAGTTCACTGTGGTATAAGTGCAATAGCTTTCAAACATGTGGGATCATTTCATAGCAAGAAATATAGTGTATATTATGGCCCATAAGTAACAAATAAGTTTAATAAATGGACATGTCTTTACTATTTTCAGTATATGCCATGCATGCACCCCATTTTGCATTTTATAAAATTATTCTCCTATTTATATATAGATAATAAATCTATAATCTAAATTATAGATAGAATTAAAGATATATATTTTATACTTGTCAATATTGGCAAATGTAGATACTATGTACATTTTCTATTTAAGTAAATGTTAATCATCACTCACCAATCATCTCTCACCACAGTTTGAAAACCAGGAAGTCTTTCTGTAGTAGGAGAAACTCTCCTAGGAGTTCTGTGACTGCTTATCTTCCAAAGGACTGCCTGCTACTTTGTCTGCATTCTCTCAGCATTGATGCTCATCGTTTGTGCAGAATTAGTTCATGCTTATTACTCAAGTGTTAACATTTTCTCTTTGGTTCATTTGTATTTTTAGCTCTTCCAACTTTTTAAACTATTTGGAATCTTTGCTTTTCAGTGAAAAGTAGAAAGCAGGCAGTTGTGACTGTTTTTCATATATTAGCATCCAGTAATAAGTTAACAAATTATAAATGTATTTCAAAATTTTTGGAAGTATATTTTTTCTCATAATAAACTTTTTTTGGTAAAATTAAAATGCCAAAAGTGATTAAACTTATTTTTAGCATTTAATGTTTATCTAATTGGAAGTGATTTAGACATTCAATGAATATCTGTTACTTAGTGTTGACCTTCTTTGCATTTATTTAAATTACTTGTTTTTAACAATTATGCTTGGATTGGACATTAAACCAGCTAACCATTATCTTATTTTCTTTGCTGACAAATTTTGTAATAGAGATAATATGAACTTATTTGATTTTTCAGTAAATCTAGGTAAAATGAAAGTAAATAATTTGAAAGACATGCCAGTTTTAATTAAACCAACAACCTGGAACTAACATTAATGTCAAATATTCCCTGAAATTCATTTGGGTTAGTTTTGATTATATTTCTGAAAGTATTCTTAATTTATATAAATGCTTAATCTTTTAAAACTCATTAAATACATTACACATAAGTTTTGGTAATACCATTCAGAGATAGGAAGATATTACACACACACACACACACACACACACACACACACACAATACAAACTGATTTTTAAAAATATTAGCCATGTCTCAGGCATAAAACTCAAAAGAACAGTTGGACCCAAATGGTGTTTTTGGCAGATGGACTAAGTTAAGGTTACTTGTTCATATGGCCAAAGTTTTATATTAAAGATTAAAAAAAAATTGCATGCTGTAAGGATCCTTTTTAAAGCTGTTTTTCAAGTTACTTGACCCTTAAAAGCTTCTGCATATTGCCGAAACCGGTTTGGCTCAGTGGATAGAGCGTCGGCCTGCGGACTCAAGGGTCCCAGGTTCGATTCCGGTCAAGGGCATGTACCTTGGTTTTGGGCACATCCCCAGTGGGGGGTGTGCAGGAGGCAGCTGATCGATGTTTCTGACTCTCTATCCCTCTCTCTTCCTCTCTGTAAAAAATCAATAAAATATAAAAAAAAAAAAAAAAAAAAAGCTTCTGCATACCAACCAAAGGATTCATTTCATTGTCTCTGAGAGGTCTGGAATTCTCTCTTTTAAGGGGGCCCCTTAAGGTAGACTAATTTAAAACAATTAGTAATGGCCATTGTAATTCCAAACAGAAAGAGGTACTCACCAGGAAGAGCAATACTATTATTTTGGTTAATTCTCATCTGATGATATTTTTTCCATTGATTGGTTGCTTCCCACACGCAACTGGGATCGAACCTGCAACCGTGGTATGTGCCCTTGACCTGGAATCAACCCCGAGATCTTTCGTTGTCTGGGCTGACACTCTTAACTCCTGACCCACACCGGCCAGGGTAGTATGAAACCTTTAAATAGGTCCCAGATAAAGTCAGAGAGCTTAATAACTAAAGGGAGGGAGCTGGGCATCTTACACATTTACCTAACCAAAAGGAAAAAGACAGTTCATGGGAGTGTTAGAGCACAAAAGGCTCAAGGGGATGCCTCCCCTAGTTCCAGGGGTTGTTAGGTCCTCAGGGGTTTGTCTCCTTTGGATCCCACTTCTGACACCATATAATGTCATCTCAAAAATAAACAGCCAGTTATTTTATCAGCAAAATGTGTTTATTAGGCAGTAGCAGAGAATTGCAATATGGAATAAGAAAAATGTAGCAAGCCACAGGCAAGTTCGAAGAGACAAAAGGGTAAGACAGCTTTTATTAGCTTTTAGGAGGAAACTGGGGAGGGTTGTTTTGAATTGAAGTTCATTGTAGGAGAACAAGAGTTTGAGGTTGTAGCAGTTTCTCATTTGATGCAAGTGGGGGTTAGTGCATTAGTGCTGGGGCAGGGAGGGATCTTTTTCTCTTGAAAGCAGATGAAATTGCTAAGTGAAAAATGACCTCCTTTGTCAAAATAATTCTTACCTTCTTTCTGCTGGTTATGTAGGCTGCAACTAGCGGTGCATGTGTGAGAGGTCCCCCTTCAGGGCTTCCCAGCACCGTTGTAAAGTGAGGTTCCTTTATTTCATGATGTGCATGGCAAGTGCTGTGTGGATTACCAGGTGAGGGTCAGATTTGGAGTTGAAGGAGAGTGTTTGATCTGCATGTGTCCATTCTTGCCTGTGGTAATTACCTGTGACCCTGGTTTTCTTACCAGTTTGTTCACCGTTTTAGAGGCTTAATTAAGTCTAAGGCACCTAACCTGAGGCTACATTTGATCTTTTCTTCTCTGTGGACTTGTTTCTGGTGGATAGAAGCAGGATAGAGGGACAAACTGAGCAGGCACCTGGAGTTCTGACAGTAAATAGGGGGGGAAAAAAAGAAGGAAAGGAAGAAAAGGAGGGGGGAGGAGCGGGAGAGAGAGAGAAAATCAAGAGAGACTATTCCTGTGTCACTGTGACTATGTCTGTGTCACTGTAATCTAAATACCCTTGCAGATTTCTTCTCCTTCCCTTGTGTTACTCTTGATCGTCAGACAAGTCATAACATGCAACTTAATCTTGATTTGCAGCCAAAGTGATTATCCACCAGACACTTAGTGTCTTAGAAGATATCGTGGAGAGTATCTCCGGGGAATCCACCAAGTCCCGACAGATCTGCTACCAGTCACTGCAGGAATCCGTTCAGGTCTCCCTGGCCCTCTTTCCAGCTTTTATTCATCAGTCAGGTAGGAGCTGGCCGCAGGCCGCACAAGGGCCCGAGTCACTGCTTAGCTCTGTAGAGCACCACCCCCCCTCCCACCCCCCCGTCAGCAGTACAGGCCTTGACTCTGAGGGCAGAGGGCAGTGAGGTTTATTATGTGGGGGTCTGGGGCTCAGGCCCCAGGGAGCCTTCACATGGGCTTTGCACCTGTGTCAGGTGGCACTGAGTTACTTGCCTCGTTTTTATTTTTGAAGGCTTTGCCTTCTCCCAGTGTGGAACCTAAATGGCTGAGAATAGCGAGGCATTATACAGGAGAGGAAAGAGAACTTTTTCCCCACAAATGCTACTTACTTACACATATGGCAAGGTGGGTTTGCTGCACCCCACTCTGCCGCTGTCACTATGGGCGCTGTCTAGCTCTGTGCAGGTATGTGAGAGCATTTACAGTGGTAGGAGATATTGGGGGTTTCTGAGTCAGTAAAAATTCAGGAGATATTGGGGGTTTCTGAGTCAGCAAAAATTCACTGATTGCCTCTTGTAAGCAGAGTTTGTGGTTGGAGCCGAAACATACTATACAAGATGGTTGTTTAGATCTGGAAGTGAAACTACATTAAATGGAACCAATGTTTTCTGACATTAATGCATTTAATGGACCAGGGCCATGCAATCTGAATACACCTTCATTGTCCACTTTTAGTCATTTAACCCTGACTTAACCCTCACTGCAGGGATTATTGGTCACAGAGAGAAACTGCTGAAGCACTTTGGTGTCGACCCGATTGAATAGTTCCATCAGTGTGTGTGCAAAACACTCCATCTGCAGTGAAAACTCTGAACTTGGCTGGGACTGAGCGGTGAGGGAGGCTCCATTTCCTATCTAGAGCCATCAGCAGAGGCTCACTACACCAGAGCTGTTTTCTCAGCATGTCCCTAATCATTTCCCACTTTCCGTCACCGGCTCTGATGGTGTTGGGGAAATTCCTTCAGCAGGAAGCCTTAGAGAGATGATAGAGCAGATTGCAAGAGGAAGTCTGTCAAGCCAGGGGCTTCCGTTTATCCCTGTGTGCAGGCCTCTGATCATTTGCTTTGTCCTTTGTTTAGATGTGACTGATGAGATGCTGAGCTTTTTCCTCACTTTGTTTCGAGGCCTTAGAGTACAGATGGGTGTGCCTTTCACTGAACAGATCATACAGACTTTCCTCAATATGTTTACCAGGTAACCACACACTTGTTGTCCATGCTTTTCAAATTTCAAGGAGAAGTGGCGGGGCCCAGCTACGAAGGGTGGAATTTTTTGCTCCTCTTCTTCACTTGCCACAGTGTTGGTTTCATGCTGGTCCCAGAGAAACATTCCTTGGCTACTGTGTGGTTTCTTTTGTCTGCAGAGAACAATTAGCCGAGAGCATCCTCCACGAAGGCAGCACTGGCTGCCGGGTGGTCGAGAAGTTCCTGAAGATCCTGCAGGTGGTGGTACAGGAACCTGGCCAGGTGTTCAAGCCCTTCCTTCCTAGCATCATCTCCCTGAGCATGGAGCAGGTGTATCCCATCATTGCCGAGGTATGTGCCGCTCAGCTTGTCCCATCCAATTGGGGAGGGAATGAAATAGTAAGGAAAATGAATTGTGTTTTAAAGTTAATTTGTTAGTTATTTTATTTTATTTTTATAAAATAATTTTTTTCCAAGAAAGAATGCCTTTAGCCCTAACCAGTTTGGCTCAGTGGATAGAGCGTCTGCCTGGAGACTAAAGGGTCCCAGGTTCGATTCTGGTCAAGGGCATGTACCTTGGTTGCAGGCACATACCCAGTGGGTGGTGTGCAGGAGGCAGCTGATTGATGTTTCTCTCTCATCGATGTTTCTAACTCTCTGTCCCTCTCCCTTCCTCTGTAAAAAATCAATAAAATATATATATATATTTTAAAAAAGAATGTCTTTAGCTTGGTACAGTATTTTTATATTGGTTGAGTTAATTAGAACTAGTCTAGTGTAAGCAAGGTTGATTGGTAAAGATCAACCTCCCTGGCAAACAGTTTATAACTTTAGGTGAATATATAGTTTTCTACAGCAAACATTTTAACAAACTAGAGGCCTGGTGCATGAAATTTCCGCCACCGCCACTGCACTTGCCAACCTGTGAGCCCAGCTTCTGCCTGGGGGGCGTTCCCCCTGTGAGAGCGCACTGACCACCAGGGGGAAGCTCCTACGTCGAGCATCTGCTCCCTGGTGGTCAGTGCGCGTCATAGTGACTGGTTGTTCTGCCGTTTGGTTGATTTGCATATTAGCCTTTTATTATATAGGATGTACCATATTTTCCGGTGTATAAGACGACTTTTTAACCCAGGAAAATCTTCTATACGCCCAGTCGTCTTATACGCCGGAAAATACGGTACTTTTCCTATCAAGAGCATTCATGATCTCAAGTATACAAGGCAAGTTTTCAGATCCAAAGCTTTCCTCGTTATAGCAAAGTCTCTGTTCTTCCTGAAAAACAGATGGACACAGCATGACAAGATCCAGAATAAGTAGATTAACTAAATTTTATGTAATAGTTACGTCAATAAGTGCTAACCTTTTTAACTGCTCAAATTAAGGCTTAAGTGATTCCACTTGCTTTGCATCATTAAACACACGTGGGCCCTGTAAGGATTCCTGCCATGGAAGCTCATGCCTTCTGTCTCAATTTCATCTTAATCAGCTGAATTAAATATATCGGGGCCTTATCATTTTGAATTCTCCAGACCCATCTGGAATAATGTGACCCGTCATGCCCTCTAGTGACTTGGAGATTTTTGTTCAAATTAGAAAATATTGCTGAGCCTGCCTCCCTCTCCTCTACTCATCCCAGAATCCCAGCTGCCAGTGAAAGAGGAGACTGGCCCAGAGAGCAGTCAGCCCTGCAGGCTGCTCCCCTCCCTGCCTCGGAGGTGCTGCCTCCCCCAGACCCTCAGAGGCTTCTTTCTGTGGCTCCTAAGTGCCCCTTAAGCCCATTTTCTATGGGGGATAGATCTGCTTTAAGGCTTCTTATTTGTCTTTAGCTTCTGAGTTATATAAGATCAGCAGGTTAGTTGGAAAGCATTGTTTATCCTGGGAAAAGGGACAACTACCAAGACTATGACAGATGAGATCAGCTGCTTTCTGAACAGAAAAGCCATTTTCCTAATTGTTCTTCCATTTAGTAGCCTTTTCTGAGCTTGAAAACCTGAGTGTGTCCATCAGAAAAGGGCCCTTTGGCACCGACCCGGGCATTCTGTCTCAGGCAGCCCTGTCTCTGCCGAAGTACTCCTGATTTGACCTGCTGACTCGGGGGCCTTGATAGGACAGGGGTGTGGGTGGGAAGCTGACAGCTCGCTGTTTCCAGGCATCTCTGAGACCTCTTTGTTGCTCTGGGCCTGGGCTGTGAGTGGCTTCTGAGCCGCAGGAGGGGAAGGTTTGAGGGTCTCTGTGTGTCTCCACAGCGCCCCTCCCCTGACGTGAAAGCTGAGCTGTTTGAGCTCCTTTTCCGGACACTTCATCACAACTGGAGGTACTTCTTCAAGTCCACTGTCCTGGCCAGTGTCCAGAGGGGGGTTGCCGAGGAGCAGATGGAGAACGAGCCTCAGTTCAGTGCCATCATGCAGGTAACGTAGAAGAGCTGCTGAGGTTGCCCTGTGGCCCAAGAACAGACAGGCCTCGTTCCGACACCTGGGTCCGTTGCTGTCTGTCCTTGGCTTCTCTGACACTCAGTCCCATTCCCTAACGTGACCACTGCGACAAGTACCGCCTCAAGCCTGTAGTGCGGTCGGAAGCTCGGCTCTGCCTCTCAGCACTATGCACTGAATTCACTTCTCAGAACCTCAGTCTCCATGTCGAGTGGGATGACACGGCATCAGATCACAGGCTCTCCTTTACTGGAAGCCGACTGAATCGGAGTCTCTGGAGGAGGGGCCCATGTCTGCATCTGTAGAGAGAATTCTGGCTAGAACAGAATTGGGCGAAGCCCTGCCCTGTGCCTCGGTGCCCCCTCTCGGATCAAGTGTGACTATTAGAGCCTAGAGAGCGAGCTCTCTGGGGGCGGGCCACACCTGCTGTGGAAGACGGTGGCCTCCCCTTGCCAGGGTGGCCAGCTGTCAGGTGCTGTTTGTGTTCTGCACTCAGTTGCATACATACAATTTGTGTTCAAAGTCTAGGTTGAAGTGGAAGGTTTTCTTTTTGTTTTTTCAGTGCTTGCTTTTCCTCACCCTTCAGCTCCCCACCAGCACACATGCACCCAAACGCCTTGTGTGGGGATCTCTCTGGAAAAGCACATGCCTACCCCCGGGCTTCCTGCAGTCACTTCGCTGAACTTCCATCGCCAGCACCCCACGCGGGCTTCGGTGTGGAGTACTAAGTGTTTGTCCCCTCTGCCTTCCTCTTAACCTCTGTCCTCGCTTTTAAGTCTTCTTTGGTAGACAGTATTGGTAAAAGCCACGTTGGAAAACAGTTTCCACTGCTAAGTATTTTACCTAAGATACATGAAAACATATATTCACCTGTGCACAGATGTTTACAGTGGCTTTTAAAAAAATTGCCAAAAGCTGGAAACATTTCAAATACCTGTTGCTGGTAGTGAGTAAACAGTGGTGCATGCATGTAAGAGCCTGCGGCTCAACAATACAAAGGAACATATGGCCCTGGCCGGGTGGCTCAGTCAGTTGGAGTATCATTGCATACACGGAAAGGTTGCGGGTTCGATTACCAGTCAGGGCACATAACTGGGTTGTGGGTTTGATTCCCCATTGGAGGCATACAAGAGGCAACTGATCAATGTTTCTCTCTCACATTGATGTTTTTTTTCTCTCCTCCTCCCTCCCTCCCTCCCTTTCTCTGTTTCCTTCTCTCCCCTTTCCTCTCACCCTCAAATCAATAAACATATCCTCAGGTAAGGATTAAAAAAAAAAAAAGGAACAGCCTTAGCCGGTTTGGCTTAGTAGATAGAGCATTGGCCCTCTGACTCAAGGGTCCTGGGTTCAATTCCCGTCAAGGGCACATACCTCATTTGCAGGTTCCCAACCCTGGTCAGGGTGCGTGCAGGAGGCAACCACTCAATGTGTCTCTCTCACACTGATGTTTCTCTCTCTTCCTCTCCCAAAAAATCAGTGGAGAAATATCCTCAGGTGAGGATTAACAAAAAAAAAAAAAAAAGGAACATACAAATTGCAGCGTAAATACATTATGATACTTTATGGTAGGTGAAGAAGCTGGATTCAGAAGACTGTCTGCAATTCAAGCATGTCAAACTCGCGGTCGATGGGCCGCATGCCTCATTTATTTAAACGAGACACAGGCAGCCTGCTGGCCGTGAGTTTGACATGCTTGGCATGGTTGCATTCTATTACATTCTGGAAGAGGCAGGCCTCGAGGGACAGGAAATGAGCAGTGGTTGCCTAAGGCTGGAGGGAACTTTGAGGAGCTGGAGGCTCTGTATCTCCATTGTGATGGTGGTTAGGCACTGGATGTGTTGGTCAGAATTATATAATGGTGACCCTCAGTGGGGGAGGGAGGGATTTTACTCTGTGTTAGACTTCAGTAAACCTGACTTGAAAAATGAGTGGAAACCAGTGGGCATCATAGAGATCACTGCAGCAGGAGTTACAAGACCCTTCCTTGTAGCTTAGGACAGAATGACAAGGCCGTCCCCGGCTTATTCTAGGAGGTGTCCTGCACACGACTGGTCTGCCTGTCATTGGCCTGCCCCACTCTCCCCGGTCTTCATTGGCACAAGGCTCTTTGTGGTGTGTGTGTGTGTGTGTGTGTGTGTGTGTGTGTGTTTTGTTTTTTTTTTTGGGGGGGGGTGGTCCTAACTTTTACAGCCCAGAAATTGCAAAGCAGTTTAAAAATTTGCTATTGCTTAATTTCAAGACAGAGGCAGCTGGTTGTGATGTGCCTCTAAGGATTTTTGTTTTATAAGACCTGGGATGCCAGGGAGAGGGCTTATGGGAGTGTGAGTGGTTGGCTTGAGGGGAGGCTTAGCTATTTGTCTTAGTTTTTAGCTTCTTGCTTCAAAGATAAGTCTTCCTGAAGGAGTCTAGAGGTTCATTACAAAAGATGTAGGATGAGGATGTGAGGGTGATCTGGCTGCGACATCTGTCACCCCATTGATCGCCAGGGTTGATTCGGCTGATCTGGCTGGCTAGGCGGGTGTCCCCTCCTCCCTCACCGATCCATGTGCGTCCCTCCCGAAGCTGTGCGCTTGGTCAAAGAGGGCGACGTTCCCCCCAGAGGAGAGAACCGGTCTTTGGTCAAGAGCATACGAGTAGCTGCGCTCCCCTGCTAGAACCTCCAAACAAGCTCTCACAGGTGTAGGATGGGACCAAAAGAAGTCAGGCCCAGTGGGAAGGACTTAGGAGACAAGACTACATGGGAACATTCCTGAGATCTGACCAGACAGGCTGGAAGACTGGAGGTAGTAGGCCCCTGCCCTGCATCGGCAGAAGGAGCCACTCCCGCGGTATCCGGTCCTCCGTGTGGGGGAGGGTGCCCAGAGGGCCTGGCCTGGCGGTGTTTCATGCTGCTAGTAGAGTGGTGGTCTTATTTCTTGGACAGGCTTTTGGACAGTCCTTTCTCCAACCTGACATCCACCTATTTAAACAAAACCTCTTCTACTTGGAGACACTCAACACCAAGCAGAAGCTGTACCACAAGGTAGGTGGCCATTTCTCAGAAAGGTTCCTCATCAACGGTGCTGGGCCCTGGTTGGGACCTGGGGAGGCCCCCTGAGCCCGCTGGCGGCCAGCACTCACTCTGGGCTCTGTCTGCAGAAGATCTTCCGGACCACCATGCTGTTCCAGTTTGTGAACGTGCTGCTGCAGGTCCTGGTCCACAAGTCCCACGACCTCCTGCAGGAGGAGATCGGCATCGCCATTTACAACATGGCCTCTGTGGACTTTGACGGCTTCTTTGCAGCCTTCCTCCCCGAGTTCCTGACCGGCTGTGACGGCGTGGATGCCAACCAGAAAAATGTGCTGGGGCGGAATTTCAAGATGGATCGGGTGAGGAGAGAGGCCAGGCTAAAGGGAGGGCGGTGTGGGCTCACGCCTGGTGCCCGCTCAGGGGGGGCAGGCTGCCCCTGTGTGGTTTGTACCCCTGTGGCTCTGAGGCAGCGCGTGCCATTCCTGATGACGTGGCGCTGTGCCTGGATGGCGGGTCCCTGCTTTCCTCAGTGTCGGCTTTGGCAGCACCCTGTCTTCATCTCATCCGCCACGGCCCAGCGTCGGCCCTGGCAGCCCAGCTGCTCTGTCTCGGCTTCTTGGTACTTACTGTCCCCGTGGAGCACACCGCTGACCAGCTGCTGTTTCCTCGTGGGCTGAGAGTCACTGCGGCCGAACTTGCAGATAGAGGGGAAGATGGGAGTTCCACAGCTGCTTTCCTGGGCCCCCAGCTTAGAGATGGGACCCCGGCTTTTCCCAGACCATCCCGCCTGGCTCTGCATGACCTGACCTGCTACCAGGTCCTGGGAGGAGCCTCACAGTGTTCACCCTCTTGCCTGGGGAAGGTCTGGTGGGCTGTCCCCACCTGGTGCCCAGCGTTTCCTGTCCTGGGCCTTTTCCTGAGCACTCACTTGCGCGCGCGCCCTCCCCCGTTTTAGCTGGTAAGCCTCTGCTGCTTGCCTGGTCAGCTCTCCCCAGAGCTTTTCTTAAGGGATAAGTCATTTCCGCCTTTGACCAGTTCCCACTTGAAGTGGAATCTCTTCCACCCACATCCTCGGAGTTGTGACTCCTGTGCTTGCTGCCTGTCTACGGGCTCCCTTCGGTCTTCAGTGTACGTCTCGCTCCTGCTGGAGCACAGCCCTGCGACCTTCTTGTTTGTCTCGGCCGTGATGTGTATCAAGACAGCTTTCCTTAGACTCGGCTCCTGTTTTCCTTAGTCTTTCTTCCCTGGCACTTACCTGTTCGCTCCGGGGCTTAAAGCTCACTTCAGCCACTGGTATTTCCTTTCTTTTTCTAGAGCAGCGGTCGCCAGCCTTTTGGACCTCATGGACCACCAGGTCCGCAGACCACCGGTTGGCGACAGCTGTTCTGGAGTCCAAATTCTAATACTTAATGATCAGTTCCTACTGATGCCATTATCAGTCAACTTCTTGATTTAAAGCAGTGGGTTCCACATTTAGTCATGCATCAAAGCTCCTGGGTACTTAAAACACAGACATTGATTCCTGTGTTCCACCAGGAAATTCAGGTTGGAATTTGGAAGCCGCTGATTTAAGAGACCCGTTGGTATGTTTTCTGAGGAGGACATAAAGGAATCCTTCACTCACTTGCTCACTCACTCAGTCTGGTTGAAGCCAGCTCCTCGCAGGGCCTGGGCAGGGGTGGGCACCGTCTCTGCCTTCAGAAGGCCCTGGTGGGAAGCCTGGCCCAGCAGCGCGGTGGACCGCACTGGCTTTCTGACGCATGGGCCCTGTTAACCCCATTCCCAGGCGGGCCCAGGCTCAGAAAGGCCAGCCGTCAGTTGGCAGGTACAGAACTGGGAACGCGAGAGCAGGGGGCGGGCCAGGCCTGGCGCTCTGGCTCCAGGGCCTGCGTGCACTGTCCACGGCCGATGGGCCAGGGCACTGAGAGCTCAGCGGAGGGCGCCAGGAAACGGGCGTCTGAGGGCTTTGGGCAGAGGCCGGCCTTGCGCTGCAGCTGGAAGAGGAGGGAGGGGGCCAGGGAAAGGGCGGTGGGAGGAGGCGGCTGGAGGTGCCTCGCTCCGGCCAGCGGAGCTTCGGATGGAGCCGCCCGCTCCGTGGCAGGGAGCCACTGGTGTTGCTCACACTTGGCTGTGTGGTCCGGCATCTGTATTCACGATCTAAAGATGAGAGTGTGAGCCTCGGCCACCTCCTAGTGCTGCCTGGTAGGGTGTGGGTTCAGCTGGGAGGAGCCTCTCTGTTCGCCGTCTGCGGCCCAGCAGGCCGTGGTCAGCAGGTGAGATCACGGGTACAGGCGGGCTCCCGCCAGGGCGTCGCCCTTAGGTGGGAGGGCCTGCCTGGAGCACGGGGGAGAGGAGTCTGTGGACATGCTGGACAGGACGCGGTGAGGGAGGCACACTGGCAGCCCGACCAGTGCCCGTTCCCTCCGGCCTTGTCACTGAGGCCGGTTTCCCATCCTCGCGCCTCAGAGCCGGGCCGTGCACACGAGGGCAGCCTCGCCGTGCTCTCCCCCCGCAGTGCCTGTGCGCCCACACGGTGCGGGAAGGAGCGGAAGTGGCCCGCTGCGTACACTGTGCGGGAGCTCGAGCGCGCCCTGGGGTGGAAGTGCTGGTGGGCGGGTGGGTGACTTGGGGTGCTGGGTGCGGCCAGGCTGCAGCTGTGCCCATGCCTTCCAGGACCTGCCCTCGTTCACCCAGAATGTGCACAGGCTGGTCAACGACCTGCGCTACTACAGACTCTGCAACGACAGCCTGCCGCCGGGCACTGTGAAGCTCTAGGCCGCCTGCTTCCCGACGGCCGCCGCCTGACCACTCGCCTTCCGCCGCCGCCGCTCCCGGACGAGCCTCGGTTACTCCTCGGACTCCTACCCCCTGAGCAGCATGGCCTGCCCTCCGCCCTCCTCCACCCACCTCTCCGGCTGCCCACCCAGCAGAGCTGGCTTCAGGGTGTGTCTTAGCGCTGGTGGGAGAGCCTGGGCGTCTGGGCCGACGGAGGGCATGTGGCTGGGCACCAGGAGATCCTGCGGGTCTCTGTGCAGATCAGGCGCATGTCAGTCATGAGACAGAAATGCCAAGGACCACTAGGACAGTGCCACCTTCTCACCATTCCACCTCCCTGCCCCCTCCGGCCTCGTCGGCTACGGAGAGATGTGACGTTGGGATTTTTGGCACTTCTACCAACCCCTTCCCCCGATTGCCTTGAAGTCTCTGCTCTGTGTTAGAGATTGGCAGACTCCTGAGATTTTTTTGTTCGTTTTCTCATCATTCCATTGTGATACTAAGAGACTAAGAAGCTTAATGAAAAAATAAAATGCTTATGTTGTTGTTATATAAATGCTGGTTAGGGGGCTTCCTTGCAGGCAGAGCCCTCCAGGGCTGGCGTCCAGGTGGGGGCTGTCCTGGGCGGGGGCAGTGAGGGAGGAGGCCGGTTTGTACCATGCAGGGGCAGAGGAGGACCATCTTGCTAGGGCCTGACCGCACCCCACCCCGCCCTCTTCTGGATACCATCCCGCTAACCCTGGTGGGGATGCAGGGTTCCCATGCTCATATTCAGAGAGCAGGGAACTTCATGTCGCTGACAGTTAACCTAGAGGTGGAGGTGGGTGTGGAGTCTAAGGGGAGCCAGTGCCCCATTCCTCCCAGAGAAGGGGTCCCTCCCAAGGGTGCCAGCCAGGCACCGGCTCCTGATGAATTGTCTGGAAATAGCAGTTGGAGAGGGGAGGGGAGGCGGGGGGAAGGATGTAGCGGGGCGAGGGTGGGTGTGGCTGGGCTCAGGGCTCATGGGTGTGTCTGAGGCTGGGGCCTTGCTCAGCCATTGGTGAGTGGGAAGTTTCTGGGCTAACAGGTCAGCTTCTTCCGAGTCAGGTGTCGTAATGGCCAGACAGCCAGGACCAGGGGGTTCTGATGGGGCCACCACTCCGCAGGAAGAGGTTTGCTCACCGCACGGCAGTGAGGGGTGTTTTCTGAAGGCAGGGCGGCCCTTGGCTCCTGTAGAACTCGGGGGGCGGGGGAGGGAAAAGGGTGTTGGGGGCTGATGTTTTCTACTTCTGAGGTCTTTAAGAATCACTTTGGTGATGGTGGGGTGGGGGGTGGGACCATGGGGAGGGGAAGAGAGAGAGAGAGGCAGCCCCTTTGTGTCAGTTGCAGCCTCTCACCCCGGCTAGCCCCGCTTCAGAGTTTATCTAGGAGGCGATTGAAACTCTTCTCCAGGAAGGAGTTAACATGCAGTTATTGCTGGGCTGTAAATACTCCTCACCGGCGTGCTGGGGAAGACAAGGCGTGCTCTCTGTGCCTGAGATTAAGAAAGGGCTTTTAGAAAGGCTAGTGTTGGATGGGGAGGGGATGGGTTTTGTTGTCTGTGGGCCCCATCCTTGGACAGGACATGGGGGTGATAGAGGAAAGGCCGTGGGGAGTAAGGTGGGCTGGTTGGAGGACTTTTGTTGTTGTTAATCCTCACCTGAGGATCTTTTTCCATTAATTTTTAGAGAGAGTGGAAGGGAGGGGGAAAGAGCGAGAAACATTGATGTGAGAGAGACACAAAGATTGGTTGCCTCCTGCATGGGTCCCAACCAGGGCTGGGGATTGAGCCTGCAACCAAAGTACATGCCCTTGACTGGACTCGAACCCGGGAGCCTTCCATCTGCAGGCCAATGCTATCCACTGAGCCAACTGGCTAGGGCTGGGTTGGAGGATTTTTGATCCAAGGTGGATGGGTGTGGCCCAGTGAGCTACCAGTCCTTGGAGATGTGCAAGCAGAGGCTGGTGACCTGCACAAAGGGTCTGTCCAGGGGGGAGGTCAGGCAGATCTCCAGCCGGATTCCCCTTGGCGCTGCAGGGGCCTGGCCCAAGGGCAAGCCTTAAGCGAGGGTGGAATTGGATGAGTTCACAGGCCGTTGACAGACCCAGAAATTGTCTGCATTCCGAGGAAGGGGCTAGGGAAGGGTAATGGCGGGGTTTTCTACGAGATGGGCTGCCTTCCCTGCTGCCGTGAGTGTGGGAGGCTGTCCGGGCTGCGTCGGGCCCACGCCCGCTTTTCCTGGGTTTATGTCAGCTACGTTGGCCAGAGGCGCAGCGCTGGGAAGGGTCTGAGGTCACACCTTCAGAGGTCAGCATTTCCTCCGCTGCCTCCCCTCGGCCTCGGCAGTGCAGGCTGACTCCACAGCTGTTTTCCTCCTGACGGTAAGCTGTAGAAGACTGTGAACAAGGCAGAAACGGAAAAAGGCACCTAATCCCACTGCCCGAGAAAACCACCGGTAGAAATAAAATGGAGCTCCTGTTGTGCAATCTCCTCCTCAGCACTTGCGCGTTGTGCCCATTTCTTCATGTTACCAATCGCTCTATAAAACCGGACCTTTCGTGACAGTGTGTTCACTCGCACGACGCACCAGGTGTTGTTTGCAGTCTTTCTTTTAAAAGATGCTGCTGCAGTGAGCATCCTCTGTATGAATCTTGGTAGTCTTCTGATGGCTTCCATGGGCTCAGTCCCTAACGGGGGATTGCGGGCGCATTGCTTTTGAGGCCTGTGGTAGACATGGCGGGGCCTGGTTTCTAATCTGAAGATGGGCCTGTTACAGCCTCAGAGTGTAAAATGTCTGAGCTGCAAGGCGCTGGTGAGGCAGTTGACTAAGGCAGCCCCGGTTTTGTGGACCTGGGGACTTGCAGAAAGGGTCTGTCCAGGAGGGAGGTCAGGCCTGGCTGACCTAACCAGGCCTCCTTGCCCACTCCTGGACGTTATTGCCCCAGAGTGCGACGTCTCTGCAGGGCGTGGGACCAGGACAGGGAAGGAGCTGATGTCCTGGTGGACTCCTTGGGCCTTGGCAGGAACCATGATTGGTGGTGGCTCATTAATTTAACAAACATTATCTATCAAAGGCCTCTCTAAGGCAGGGGCTGGGCTCCATGGGAAGGACTTGGAGAATGACAAGGCAGCCTGTGCCTGCAAGGGATTCATAGACCAGCGGGGGGCAGACAGACGGCGGCAGAGGCGTGCTCAGTAGCGGGATTGGGTGGGAGTCCAGGAACTGCCTGGAGGCGTGGAGAGGAACCAGCGGCTTCGTTGCAGGTAGTGGTCACCTGGACAGGGCAGGGGTGGGGAAGGGCGGAGACAGGTGTGGCGGTGTCTGAGGCTGGTGAGCAGACGAGTTGCCTGGAGATGGTGGGAGATTGCCATGGAGCTTTGATGGGGAAATGGGCAGGGTGACTATCTTTTTTCCCCCAAAACCAGGATGTGTTGAGTAAAAGCAACATTTCCGGCAATAATTCTGGGACGGCAGGGATAAACCGGGACTGTGGTCTCCCTGCCTGGAGGAGAAGGCTGGCTCGGTGAGCTCGCCCTCACCGCAGGCGAGAAGACACAGACGCGGCCGCAGCATTTCCTCCCACTTCAGTGCAGCACCGCCTCTGGGAGCCAGCTCTGCGCTGGTCCCCAGGCAGGCAAATGGAGGAGGGCACGCCCCGTCCTGCAGTGTTCAGGGGAATGCGGTTTGACCACTGGAGTCACCTCCGGGCGAGCTCTGGGGGAAGCTGGTCTCCCCAACCCTGTCAGACCGGCTCCTCCCAAACTCCCTGACACTGGAGGGCTCCTGTGCCCGGCACTGTGTCCCCTCTTGTCCTTGGCGCCTTGGTGCCCCCACCCACATGGAAATTTGGAGGCAGGGCGTTGGTCTGTGTGCCCGGTGCTCCGTGCGGAGAGAACACGAGGATTTTCCAGCTCGATCCAGTGGGTCCTTCCGCCCAGGCGGAAGCCTGGAGTCACACCGAGGTGTCCGGCTGGTTTCTAACACAATGAAGCCGCGTCCTGCCTGCTCAGCATGCCTGGCCTTGCCCTGCAGCTCCGTAGGGAGAAGCCCTCGGTGAACGGCTCACCAGTGAAGGCTTTCTCCAGCTCGACTCCCTTTCTGCTTCTCCTGTGTACATCACTGGAAATACCTTTTTAAAAAAATGTATTTTTATTGATTCCAGAGAGGAAGGGAGAGAGAGAGAGAGAGAAACATCAGTGATGAGAGAGCCCTTGATTGGCTGCCTCCTGCATGGCCCTGCTGGAGGTGGGAACACCTTTGAAAGGCCTGTTAATTCATTGGCTCAGGCCCTGGAGGTGGTGGGTGGCGGGGTGCATAGCTCACTTGGGGTATGCAGCCTCCCGGGCGAGACTGTGTGGAGTGGCCAGAAGCTCCGAAGGGCGTAGGCATCTGGTCAGAGTTGGGCACTACTGGTCAGAGTTGGGCACTAGCCCTGGGGGTGGGGCTGCTGGAAAATTAATTATTTAGATAAAACATTCAGAGGCCCACAGGCCTGACATGGATGGGCATTTTGTCAACAGATATATATTTTTAAAAGTGAGCTTTTCTCCCTGCTTTAGTATAGAAATAATAATACATGTTCCTTGCAGATAAGACAGAAGAAAAAAATCCAAAGTCAATAACTCTCAGTGGTGGCCTTCCAGACCTTTCCTTGCATTACACCTCTCAGCGGGAATAAGGCCCTGTTACCGGTGGCAGCGATGTGCCCCCAGACCCCTGCCCACACACCGTGCGGTGGGCCTGCACGAGACTGCGCTGCCTTGGGCTGCTCAGCCTGAGCCACGCGGGGCCTGCGGAGCCTCAGTGGAAGCCATGGGGACCTCCCGCCCAGGCCCACATTAGCCTGGGGGCCGAGGCTAGAGATGTGTCCAGAGGTGTGGCTCCTCCCCAAAAGCCAAGTCAGATGCCGTTGTGGTTCTTGGAGCCCCCGGAAGGCGTGACCCCAATTTGCAGAGGCAGAGCCTGAGGCTCAGAGTCAGACCTGCTCACCCGCCCTCCCCTGGGCCACGCTGGAGCTGGTCCCTGCACTCCTGGAGGTCAAGGTCACGGGAACCTTGCTCCCAGCCTCTGAAGGGCACTCGAATAGAAGTGGTTCTGACTGCACAGGATGTTTGAAGCGTCTGTCTTCCTCTCACCCAGCCTGCCAGCGAGGGGCCAGAGGTCTGAGGAAATGGGGCTGTATTATGCTATTGATCTGTGTTACGGTTATTTCCCAAACTGGTTCCCGCCCTGGCATTGCTGCCTCCCCACGCTGGATGCAGCCGGGGGTCTGCCTGCGCTCGGCGCAGTCACCTGCTTGGGGCTCCCCTGCCTCAGTGAGGAGACAGGCTGAGAGAAGTGACTTGCTCGAGGCTGCACAGCAGGTCCCTGGCAAAGCTGGGGCCCAATTGTAGTCTGTCTGGCTCCAGAGCCGCATTTTCTTCCTGCTGTGCCAGTGCGCGGGGAGTCACCTCGCAGCCACTGGGGAGACCTCCGCCTGCCGAGGGGCCTTGAGGCCCTCTGAGCTCAGGTCAGCATTCCGCGCCGGACTCTGCTGCGCCAAGGAGGCAGGGCCGTTGCCGCCAGTCCACGGAACTTGAAGGACAGCGAAGCCCAGAGGGGTATGTGGCTTGCCCAAGGTCACGCAGCTGGAAAGTGGCAGAGCCCCAATTTCAACCCGCTGGGTTCCCTGGCAGAGGGGTGCTGATGGGCCCGAGGGGAGGCGCTTTGTGGGGAGATGCCAGAGGAGGCCCAGCAGCTGAGCTGGCTGTGGCAGCGGCCCCGATTGGCCATGTCTGCTAGGTGTCTGTCTGTCTCTCTCTCTCTCTCTCTCTCTCTCTCTCTCTCTCTCTCTCTGCGCTATCTCCGCAGGCAGGGGCTGAGCAGTGCCTGTGGGGGTCAGGCCGTTTCCTGGCTCACAGTAGGGCTCCACACCCAGTAGGCTCTGCTGCTGCTGGGGTTTTGCAGGTGACTCAGGTGGGGCTGCACTTGGGGGAGTCCCTCAGTGCAAGGCTCCCGGGTTGCTCTGTGGACAGGGTTGTGGAGTGAAAGGCCAGCCATATACTAGGTGGACCGGTGAATAATGCGGGTTTTTTTCAATAGATGGAGTTACACATATGTTGATATATATGCGATTTGATATGTATGCTATTTTGTTGTATTGACAACAAGCTTCAAAACTTCATATGTCAAATTTGCTGAAGGTGTTAACATCATATATATTTTTTACACTTAAAAATGTCTAATTTCATGTCAAAAAAAAAGAGCATTTGCGGGAAGTTATAATTCATTATTTTAAAGAAAAGTTCTGCTGAATACTTCGGGAAACTTATGGTGAACATGCTCCATCTCAAGATACTTGTGAACGCTGGTTTAAACGCTTTAAAAGTGATGATTTTTATGTGAAAGACAAAGAATGTCCAGGTCAACCGAAAAAGTTTGAAGACCAACAATTACAAGCATTATTGGATGAAGATGCATGTCAAACTCAAAAACAACTTGCAGAAAGATTAAACGTTGCTCAGCCAACAATTTCTGATCGTTTGCAAGCAACAGGAAAGATTTTAAAGGAAAGAAAATGGGTGCCACATCAATTGAACGAAAGACAAATAGAAAACCGAAAAGTCATCAGTAAAATGTTGCTTCAACGGCACGAAAGAAAGTTTTTTTGCATCAAATTGTGACTGGCGATGAAAAGTGAATTTATTTTGAGAATCCCAAATGCACAAAATCATGGATTGATCCAGGTCAACCATCAATATCCAAAGCAGGTCATTTTGCTTCAGAAAGCATTTGGTGGGATCAGGAAGGTGTGGTGTATTATGAGCTTCTAAAACCAGGTGAAACGGTTAATACTGATTGCTACTGACAACAAATAATCAATTTGAACCACACTTTGATTGTGAAACGACCAGAATGTTCCAGAAGACATGGCAAAGTAATTTTGCTTCATTATGATGCACCATCACACACTTCAAAACCAGTTAAAGACACGTTGAAAGATCTTGTCTGGGAAGTATTAACCCACCTGCCATATTCACCAGACCTTGCTCCTTCAGATGTCCACTTGTTCCGATCGATGGCACACGCACTTTCTGAGCAGCACTTCAAAACGTACGAAGAAGTGGAAAATTGGGTCTCTGAATGGTTTGCCTCAAAACAAGAAAAGTTCTATTGGGACAGTATCCACAAATTACCTGAAAGATGGGGAAATGTGTAGGTAGTGATGGACATTACTTTGAATAAAGCACTTTGGATGTTTCTCTTGAAATTGTCGTCTTTTCTTTGATTACAAAATCCGCCATTATTAACCGGTACACCTAGTAGGTTTCCCTTAAAATGATGATGCATGCCTGACTCCCCCCTGAGCCCAAAACACATATGACTCCTGCATCACTCACCAAGCCTTCAGTCCATCACCAGACATTGCAAGGGTCCACTCTGTGGCCGGTACTGGGTCAGGGACTAGGAATGAAGCATAGGTGCCACGTGGGTCCTGCCCTCAAGATAGCGGGGAGGACCCTACTGTGTGCCATGTGCTATACGTACTAAAATTACACGCATGAGCGAATGGGTGTGTGCGTGTGCACGTGTGTGCACAGGCTCTGTGCTTTGACATGACACAGGTTTCTATAACTGACCTCATTTTACTAGTATTCTGGGAAACTGGTGAGAAGAAAATGTATTTTTAAAAAATTTGCTCATTAACCAGAAATCATTCTCTCCAGATTTAAAAGAGGCTCTTCTGGATAAAATAGTCAGTTCAAGTTCAGACTTCAGACAGGTGTTGTGAGAATTTTAAGAGACACCTCGTCCTCCACGCCAGGGGAGTGGAGGGTGGGTAAGATGTCAAACCCCACTTGCTCCCTCGGCCGGGCCTTGGGCAGAGTGCAACCTACACACCAGATTTGTCAAACTCCCCATGGGAACTGTCCTGTCTCAAGGTCTCCCTTCCCCTCACCCCTCCTCTTTCCAAGATGGCGTGGGGGGAGGCAGCTTAGGTGTCTTCATGGGGTGGGGGAGGGACATCTGGCCCTTGATTTGGACTTGGGTCAGCACCGAAGGGTGAGAGGCATACTCCCCTCCCGGCCTCCTGTGGCCGTCAGCGCAAAGACACGTGTGACTCCTGGAGCAGGAGGCAGGGCAGTGGGCGGGGAGGGGGGACGTGAAGGTGTAGAGGCAGCAGTGGGACGGTCCAGTGGCCGGAGTCCGGCTCCTCGTGGTAGAGCTCCAGCCCCTATTTGAGGCCTCTTCAGTGGGAGATGGACTCCTAATGACAGAATTTCCCCGACACAGAGACTGTTTAAAAGATGCTGGGCAGCCCAGCCAGCGTGGCTCAGTGGTTGAGTGTCGACCTATGAACCAGGAGGTCACAGTTCGATTCCTGGTCAGGGAATATGCCCGGGCTACGGGCCCAATTCCCAATGGTGTGTGCAGGAGGCAGCCGATCAATGATTCTCTCTTATCCTTGATATTTCTCTCTCTCCCCCTCTCGCTTTCTCTCTGAAATCAATAAAAACATATTTTTTTAAAAGAAGATGCTGGGCAGCGCGTGTGTGACCCATGCCCACTAGGTGGCCACACGAATGTTTCTGGAGCCCTAGCACCTCTGCCAGGCAGGTGGGCAAAGGGCAAGGGGGCTGGCCCGGGCCTTCCTGGGGACCTGCCCTCCGACTTCTCTCTCCCTGGCCCAGCCCCTCTGGGTCCGAGGCAGCAGGGGTGGAGTCTGGGAGCCTGGTGGGAGTTAGAATCCGTCTGTCCTTGCTGAGGAGGCCTGGGCTGTGAGAGTCAGACTCGGCAGATCTGGGTTCAAGTTCACATGCTACTGCTTACGACCTGCAGGGCCAGCCCCTAAACACTGGAAAAGTGGAGTGCCAACCCCCTGCATCACCCCTAAATCATTAAAAACACACACACAGTGCCAAGCCAATTATACCTCAATGAAACGGGGGAAATGTCAGAAAACAATACTAAGTCATAGAGTTAGATTTGCTATTTCAAAGTGGTGCTGCACTTTTTGTCGGCTGCCTTCTCTCTCTGTGCCCAGCCGTGTGACCTCAGGCACGTCCCGTGGCTCCCTGGTCCTCGGCCCCCATCTACAAAGTGGAATTAGTACGAGTCCCTCCCAGGGCTGTTGAAGGGCCACGTGAGACGATGGGCTAGCGTGTTCAGCTTCAAGCCTGGGTGGCAGCGGTTGCTCAATAAACAGTGGTCCTTTGGGCCGTGGGGTGTGTAACCCATGGTGCTGGAGGCCCAGTTTCTGCTGGTCCAGGGGTGACAGGGTTCAGCTGAGGGTCCTGAGGTTTGCCCAGCGTCCTGGTGGCATGGGGACTGGAGCCCAGGCCTGCTCTTCCTGAGCATCCGGCCCCGCAGGCTGGCCCTGGGGTCTTGGGATGGTCTGGGGGCTGATGGACAGTGCAGCTTTCCTGGGCTTCCCCGTGGCCTCCTCCTGCCTCCAGATCTGCTCTGTCCTACACGGCTGCCACCCTTGGGACAGTCTGTGACGGGGACAAACACACACACACATGCACACGTACACATATGCGCACATAAGTGTGAGCATGCACACCCCCATCTGAGGCCCCTCTGGAAGAGCAGGAGCTGTTTGAGGAGGCAGAGAGTGCCAGACCTCCGGGAGGCATTGCCACAGCCTCTCTGGTCACAGCCAAGTCCAGTGCCCTTGTTCCAGAGCTTGGGATTCTGAGGCCAGTGCGGCGAACGGCCAGATGTCAGAGCCGGGGTCGGGGCCAGATGTCAGAGCCGGAGCCAGATGTTAGAGCCGGGGTCGGGGCCAGGGTTGGAGCCAGGGTCGGAGCCAGATGTCAGAGCCGGGGTCGGGGCCAGGGTTGGAGCCAGGGTCGGAGCCAGATGTCAGAGCCGGGGTCGGGGCCAGGGTTGGAGCCAGGGTCGGAGCCAGATGTCAGAGCCGGGGTCGGGGCCAGATGTCAGAGCCGGGGTCGGGGCCAGATGTCAGAGCCGGGGTTGGGGCCAGGGTCGGGGCCAGGGTCCTGGCTCAGCGCATTTCTTTCAGCCACATCTCTGTGGGCCCCGGGAGGATCACCATGGCAGCAGGAGCAGGCTTGATAGCCCAGGTCAGTGGAGGAAAAGGCCCGGGAGCTGCCATTTCTTGAGCACCTACCAAGGGGCTGGTTTCCTGGGGCGTTTAACTCACTGGAGTATAAACATGAAAAGCTTTCATTTCTTTTTTATTTTATTTTATTTTTTTAAAAGCTGTCTGCATGTATCTGTCTGTTACGATTTCTCTCAATTCATCCTGGTCCTCAAAAGGCCGTTTATTCGAGGGGGTATGGTGACAGGTAGAGCAGCACTGCAGCCCGATGTGTGTATCAGCCTCCCACGATTTCACTCCCTAAAAAACAAGGCGACAGCACGGCCACAGACTTGACATTCCGACTGCCTGGGGTCCCAGCCTGGCGCTCGCCCCTGCTGTGTGGCCTCGGGCAGACTCTGCCCTCTCTGCCTCCATCATCACAGTGGAGGCATTATACCACAACAATAGTGATTGTGCCGTTGGCATGCGGATGGCGAGTTACTAACCCTAACGCACCAGGACTGGCGTTACAGGAGCGCCGTGTGTGAGCGCTACCGGCCTTATTATCTGTATTATCGCACAGCTGCCGGCGGCTGCACTCCATCCCTCACCGCCGGTCGGATGGGCCAGATCCCCAGCTTCTGGGCCCTTCCTGCTGCTGCAATGACCCATTTCAGTGGCAGGCTCGGCCCGCTGTGAGAGCCACGTCCTGCGTGGTTCAAGGTCCGGGATCCGGAGAAGGGCCACACGCAAATGACAGAGACGAGACAAGAAATAAGAATTTGGAAATATCGGGGGCCACGCGGGAAACCCAACGCAAGGAGAAGGACTTCCCCTGGTGCTCAGGCCTCGCCAACCCTTTGTTCAATTTTGGACACACATCTCGCCCGTAGTCAGGCAGGCAATTGTGGTAACAGACAGACTATCCTAAAGGTCAGTAAACATTAGAAAGATTTACTCTGAGACTATTTGGTCAGGAAATTGCTTGAGCCACCATGGTCTGGACTAAACAATCGGTGCATAGCTCTGGCCCTTGCCAGGGGCTCAAGGTTCACCAGCTTCCCGGGCTCCTTGTTTACACTTCTCTGATAGTGAGGACAATGGGTGGCTTCCCACAGCCCACTTGTTTTCAAACCTCAGTCTTCGACTCACTCAGAGCTGCTCCCCGCAGTCAGGGCCGGGCCCCAGCTCCGGAGTGTGGGTGCTGCTGTCAGCTCCTCACGCCTTTCTCACCCCTCTCCCGTGTATTGGCTCCTGCGGGGTTGAAGGCCTGAGGTCCCTGCAGATGGGGTCCCACAAAGTCGTGGCCCTGAGCGGCCCCACCCGGCTCAGGTCAGGAGTCTGATCACCTCTCGGTTCTGGGTCACTGGAGTGGCCCTGCGACCTCTGTCCTCTAACCTCCGCTGGGGACACAGCGAGTCCTTGCCTGCCCTCTGAGGGCAGAGAGAAGAAACGTGGTCTCCCTCGGTCTCTGCGGGCCCGCACCACCCAGGGCCCTGAAAACCGAGAGCGACTGTGAGCCTGGCTCCAGCCGTGGGCCTCCCACCTCCATCCCTGGGCCAGGAGTGCCACCAGCGTCCTGGTTCCCAGGGTACCCCAGCTCCAGGGCCACGCCCCAAGCAGCAGAGCGGTGTGGGCCCTGACTCCTCTCCTCCCCTCCTTGCCCGCAGCTCCTCCCGCCAACAAGGAGGAATTTGCTCCTGCCCCTGACTTTGGCTTTGGCCATGTGGCTTCCTGTGGCCAGTAGGTGAGGTGAAAGTGACCGTGGTGGCCACAGTTCCCCATCAGGCTCTCATTAACGGTGCAGCTCCTCCCCTTCTCCCTCATGGCGGGGGAGAGGGAGAGGGAGAGAAATGCATTTCTCACTTCCCAGGCTCCGAGGAGCTCGCTGCCCACGCGTCTCCCCTGCAGGGGCCTGGCCGGTTCCCCTTCCGTGGAGGCCTCCCGTCTGTCCATGCGATCCTTACGGGCCGTCCTCTCTTTAGAATGTGGGGTACTTGTCAGGGGGCCTTATCTGCCAAGCCAGGAGGAGCCGTGAGGTGGACCCCACTGGTGGCCTGTTACCTGGGTATTAATTAGTCTCCACTGCGCCCGGGCGGTGCCCACTGCGCACCCACTCTACAGAGGAGGAGACTGAGGGTCACGGTGGGAAGTGACCCACCCAAGGTCAAGCGTGATGGTTCCAGATCCCAACACAGATGTGCCTGACATCAGCCACCGCGTCCTGGCATCAGCCACCGCGTCCTGACATCAGCCACCGCGTCCTGACATCAGCCACCGCGTCCTGGCATCAGCCACCGCGTCCTGGCATCAGCCACCGCGTCCTGGCATCAGCCACCGCGTCCTGGCATCAGCCACCGCGTCCTGACATTAGCCACCGCGTCCTGGCATCAGCCACCGTGTCCTGGCATCAGCCACCGCGTCCTGACATCCCGAAGAAAAGAACCTCAGCGGGGCGGGTAGACGAGCAGCCCCCTCGTGGAGTCGGGCTGCGAAGGGCCTGGGCTTCCGGAAGAAGCTCTTCAGGGCCCCTCTCCTGCTTGCTTCCGGACGAGCAGCTGCCATACTTGCTCGGGTTCGTGGGTGAGGATGGGCTCCATTCGCCAGAGGCAGAGGAAGAAAGGTAGGTGAGGCGCTGTCTGCCTGTCTCCCCCCCCACCCCGCCCCCCACCACACCCCGTCCCTCCTTCTTCATGTCTTTCTTTGGCAAATATTCAGTGAGGCTCTACTTCACCGCAGGCTTCGCCGGGGACACGGACTCCACGTGGCACGGCGGGCCTGCGCCTGCCCTGGAGCTGGCATTGAAGCCGAGGGCACGGGACAGACCGCAGGAGCCACTGAACCACTAACCATGGCCGTGTCCGACGGTCCCGAGCAGGGACTGTGTTGGTGACGGGACACACACAGTCACAGGAGCGGTCCCTCTGGAGAGTCAGGGCCTCTGAGGTGGCGACCTGGAGCTGAGCCTGGATGAGACGGTAGGAGAGCACTTCGGGCAGGAGGAACAGCAGAGCAAAGGGCCTGGGGCAGGCACAGGCTGGGCGTGTGAGAGAACAGAAGGGAGGCCCGTGTGGCGAGTTTAGAGGGAGAGGGGAGAGCAGTAGAAGATACTATTTGATTATTGAAATATGTATGGGTAGCCCAGCTGGTGTGGCTCAGTGGTTGAGCATCAGCCTATGAACCGGGAGGTCACAGTTCAATTCCGGGTCAGGCACGTGCCTGGGCTGTGGGCTCGATCCGAAGTAGGGGGTGAGGGTGAGGTGCAGCAGGCAGCTGATCAGTGATTCTCTCTCATCATTGGTGTTTCTATCTCTCCCTCTCCCTTCCTCTCTCTGAAACCAATAAAAATACATTAAAAAAAGAAAAACTCTGTATGTGCATTGTTTTGATAGGAATTTTAAATAAAATGAACAGCAATACAAGCCAGTACTTCCCACCCCCTTCGGCGGAGGCCTCTGTGCACCACCCCAAACTCCAGCGGCCTGGGAGCTGCTAGCCTCCACGGCCCACGCAGGGCACAGCCGGGCGGTGGCTCAGTGCCCCGGGCACCGCTGGCCTGGCGGGGACCACTGAGTGTGAAGGCTGTTTGCTGTGATACGTGACCTTGAAAGTCGGAGCGGGACAGGCAGCCAGAGCCTCCTGCTGTTGGAGGAACCCGATTGCCCTGCAACCTGCTCTGGGACCCAGCGTCCTCCCTTTTCCTTCCGTTTTAAGAACGCCCCCGAGAAGGTGCTCGAGGCTTTGGGGGCCTGGAAGTAACTCCGGGTCGCCGCTCTCTGCCTCCCGCTGAGCGCCCTCGCAGCCACCTCATTTTAGTCACAGACGAACGGGGGAAGGAGGTGATCACAGGTCCAGGCGAGGGCTGAGTGAGAGGGAAGGAGACTGGGCGTCAGGCCGGGGCCAGGAGAGACGCAGCGATCAGTCCTTCCTGTCGCGTGGCGAAGGCCTGGACGGAGGAGCCCCGTAGCTGACGGTCCCCCAAATTAGCACCATTCTTTTTAAAAAAAGAGAAATGCTTTTAAAAATTGATTTTGAGAGAGAAAGAGAGAGAGAGAGAGAGAGAGAGAGACAGACAGACATTGATTGGCTGCCTTCCACAGGTGCCCAAGCCCAGAATCGAACCGGTGACCTTTTGGTGCTCAGGACACTCAACCCACCGAGCAACACTGACTGGCCAGGGCCAAATTGTTGTCATTCTTGTCTCGCTCTCCGCCAGCCGCAGGCGCCCTGGCTGCTCCTCAGACGAGCCGCCGGCCCTCCGTGGCCTCCGCACACGCTGCGTCCGGTCCCGTGGCTGCCGGTGTGCTGCCCACGTAGCCCTCCTGGCCACCCTCCGTCTCCTCACCCCACTTCCGTTTTCTTCGCAGCTCTTGTCAGCCCTGGACTGCTACGTTTCTTTTTCAAATTTCTGAGTGGGGTGGGTGAGTGGGTTGTCATTAGCCTTTCTAGAAGCTTCTCAGGATGGAAGCTTCTAGAAACCACTTGCACGGGTGAATGGTGCCTCCTCCCCAATCCTCAAGAGAAAACCTATGTCCACAACCCAGGACTGACTGTGACCTTATTTGGGAAAAGGGTCTTTGCAGATATAACTAAGGAAGGGATCTTGAGACGAGGCCATCTGGACTTCCGGTGGCCCTGAATCCAGTGACTCGTTCTTATAAGACAGAGGAGAAGGCGGGGGCGGGGGGGGGGGGGCGCGGAGACCGGAGGGGAGAAAGGGCCCCCCTAGACCCTGAGGGAGCGAGGCCCAGCCGACACCTTGACCCCAGACTCCTGGCTCCAGAGCCGGGAGAGAAGGTTTCTGTTTTCCCAGCCGCCCGTGCATGGTGATCGGTGCAGCGCCCCCAGGAGGTGAAAGCAGCGGCTTCCTCTGGAGAGGGACGGACAGGCAGACGGACGGACACCTGTCTCTGACCCCCAGCCCAGCCCTGGGCGTGTGCCGCAGCCACGCGTGTGGTGCGGCCTAAACGAGTGGGCGTGGCTGTGTCCCAATAACATTTCGTTTTGGACTCTGAAAATGTAATGCTATGTAATTTCCACGTATCACGGAAAGGATTCTTATTTTGATTTTCCCAACCATTAGAAGTACGTGCTTAGCTCGCGATGAACGTGAGTAGGAAGTGGGCCGGGGCTGGCCCGCGGCCGCGGTTTGCTGACGCTCTGAGGACCAGGCAGCCAAATTGCTAACAGGGTTGGCCACCTCCAGTGCCTTTGGGATTAGGCCTGGAATATAAATGAGCCAAGCAGGCCTCATGCAGGACAGTAGGGAGTGGTGGGGACTGCGGCAAAGCGGGGAGGCCGTCTCCCATCTAAAGCACTCGCTCAGCGGCAGCAGTCCTGCCGTGGGAAGGCGGGCCCAGTGATGCCGGAATTTAGATTGTTTCTGAGAAGCTGGGGAATCCAACTGTCGATATGAAATCTTCTGATTTAAAGTCTTGGCTCAAATTAAAAAATAAAAATCATTCTAAGAGTTTCCACACCTGAAGCAGATACTGCGACACCCATCTTACGGTCCAGAGGGGCTGGGTTGCTTGACCAACAGCACGCCGCTGTGAGATGGACAATCTGGGTGTGGGGGACCTCACACTCTTCCAAGTGGGGGCCCGGTGTGCCCCGTTCACTGTGGGGTGGGGAGGAGGGGCTGGGACCTCATCACCTTCAGCCAGAAGGGGCAGGACGGCGGTGATCCGGTTCTCAGGACAAAGCCACGCGGATGGAGAAGTGGCTGGGCACCCCCCACCCCCATGTCTGCTGGGGAAGTGGCCGTGGCTCGGGGTGCGGCTTCTCAGGGGCCGGAAGCACTTGGCACGCGCTTAGCAGACAAGACAGCCCCCCCCCCCACCACCGCCCCCACTTCCCTTCTCATTTCACAATTCCATCGGGATGGGCGACTGCTCAGATGGAGGAGGGTTTGCTCTGAATGAGTCTGTCCCCAGGCGCCTTGTTTTCTTGGCGTTGGTAAACTATATCCTTCATCAAAGTTTCATGGCTCAATTTAGTGAGGGAGGCATGCAATCCCAGCCCCCGCCTCATCTCAAAGGTCCCCTCTGGGTGCTGGTCCCAGGGTTGACACGAGGCTGTCTCCTGGGGCGCTGCCCTCCCCGATGGCTGCGGGCCTGCTGTGGGCAGACGCGCCCACCCCCCCTGCCTCGCTGTCTGGGAAGCGCTCTCTGACACGGCCGCCTTCCTTCCGCCTCTCGTGGGGGTCACCGGCGGGCTGACCACGGTGACATCTGCACCCGCGTGTCCTGCCTCTGCCCCAGCGCCTGCGGCCCGTGTTGGCAGCCCTCCGCCCTTTGCAATGCGCTCTGCCCACCGAGCCGCTCTGCTCCGGGTGGGCCGGACCCACACGCAGCTCCGGCTCCGGGTGGGACTGACTGGCGAAAGCCAATGGAAGCTCCGTTTTCCTGTCCGCAGGGACGGCGGGGACCACTCACTGGAGCGCCCTAGAGAGAGGGACCCCCACGTCGGAGAGAGTGAGGACTCAGGCAGCCATCTGTGGCGAGCGAGCCTGCGCTCCGGGGGACGCCATGCGCTGCCAGGGCGGAGGATGGAGCCGACTGGTCCCTGAGCCGCTGGCTCGGCCACACCTACAGCGGGACCTCCGGGGATCCTCAGTTACTCAGGCCAACGAGCCCCCCTGGACGGGGCAAAGCCAGCCCCAAAGGCCACACTTCCTCCGAGGTGTGCGCCGTCCACGGGGACCAGCTACGGATTTTAGAAGGAGGAGGGGCCGGTGTGGACAAAGATGTTCAGGGACCTGCACCAGAGCGTGGTTTCTGTTGTAAAACTAGAAGCAGCCTAATTGCAGAACAAGTTACCTCTTGTAAGGTGACCAGATCGTCCCGCTTTTGGCGGGACAGTCCCGATTTTTAACAATTTGTCCCGCGTCCCACGGCGGACATGGCAGCTGCCGCCTGCTTTCTCTGACTGGCTCCGTGGGGGGGTCAGCCGCCAGGCTGTGAGGGCCCTCCGCCGCCCAGAGCAGCCAGCACCGCAGGGATCTCCGCCCGCAGCCAGCATGAACGCGCAGCCCACGCCGGCTTTGAGACGGGGTCCCTGGTGACATCTGGACTGCAGCCTCGTGGGAGACCCGGGGCGGCCATCCCGGGTTCCGACCAGAGACTGAGACAGAGGCGTGTCCTGCTGCCCTGAGCGACGCTGTTCGGGGCAGTTGGTTGCGCAGCAGCAGATGAGGAGTGCACAGGGCATCGAACACTTGCATGGGCGCGGGAACCCGGCCTTTTTCGTGCCGTCATCTCAACCTGAACTCCGTAAGACACTCGTGTAGCACCGACACTGCTGTGCTTACCGGGAGGCGTTTCACACATTACTCATTTAATTCTCACAATAACGCTGCGAGGCAGAAGCTGTTATAGTCCTCACTTTACAGACGGATAAACGGAGACACAGAAGGATCAGGTGGCCAAGGTTACGCAGCCGTTGGTGAGAGAACCAGGGTAGACACTCCGATGTCCGGCTGCAGGGTCTGCGCTCGCCGTCACGCAGTTTCCCGAGATCCGCGGCCCAGCAGGCAGACAGCAGATGCCCGTGAGCCCCTTTCTCCCTTCCCTCTTCCCCGTCGCAGGGGCGTGTTTTTATAAAGACACTAGAGGCCCAGTGCATGAATTCCTGCACGGGTGGGGTCTGGCCGGCCTGGCCCGGATCGGAGGGGATGGGGTCAGGCCTGTCGGGAGGAGGAGACAGCGGGAGGTTGGTCTGCTGGCCTGCTCCCATCGGGGCCCAATCAGGGCTGGCTGGCCGGGGGTGGGGGGTGGGGGGAGGAAGGGGCTTCGGGCGATTGGCCAGCGGGCCCCACCCCCAATTGGTGTGTGGGGGGCCAATTGGGGCCGGGGCCAGCTGTGGGGAGGGTCTGAGGGCTGATTGGGGTGGTGGGGGCCCATCGAGGGCAGGGCCAGCTGGGAGAGGGGCTGCAGGAGGTTGGCTGGCTGCTCTGCCCTTGATCAGGGTGGGAGAGGCTGATTGGGAGTGAGCCGGCTCGGGGGAGAGGCGGCAGGAGGTTGGCCGGCCGGCCCCACCCCAGATCGAGCTGCTTCGCTGGCCACAGTGGGCGTCATAGCGATGGGTTGTTCTGGTCGTTACAGTGTTCCGGTCACTGGCTTTTTATATATATAGATAACTGATCAGCTCTGGGACACACGTTGGCCATTTCTGCTCTTCACATTCTTCAGCTCTGTCGATCCTACATCCTTTGTTTTCAAAGGCGCTTTGTGGGTCCTCGTGGGGAGATGCCTGCTGTCCACCCACCCGTCCCCATCTTCCTGGACCTGGGCCTGCTGCACCGGATGCCTGGGCCTGCCAGCCACTCCCGTCCGGCTCTTCCTCTCCAAGGACATGCCACACACAGGGCAGCAGGGAGGGCACCCGGGGCTGGGAATCTGAGAGGAGTTACTAGACCCAAATGTCCACTGTGCCAGTTGGGTTTTGTTCCCAAAAGGCGACATAAGCAGTGACTCCCCAAGTCGGCGCCTTGCATGAACCTGTGGCCTGGCGGGTTGAAGATGTGGGCGGGCCTTGGTGAGGGAGCTCTGCTGGTCTCAGCTGGGGGCTGTCCATCAAGGCCCTCTTCCGGGCCCAGCTGCCTGACTCAGCTGGGTTCTTCCTATGGCGCTGACAGAGGTGCCAGCAGGAACATGCACCGTCTCTGAGGCCTAGAACGGGAACTGGCCCCTCAACATTGCTACCTTATACTACTGGCAAAGCAAGTCATAGGCCCAAGTCAAGAGGCCCCACCATAGTGGAAGGGTACCCCAAAGTCACGGCCAAGGGCACAGAACAGGGAGGAAGAAAGAATGGAGGCCCAGGATGGAAAATGCCCCTGCCAGTCATCTCAGTGACGGTGCCTCCTTTTCATCTTTCCCGCCTGTCCTGGGAGCAAGTGGCTCAGGCAGAAAGGCCACAATAGCCTCTGTACTTCCCCAAAGCCACCAAGAGGTGGCCCCTCCTTCTCCCAGGGCTGCGGGTCCCTCTCCCCCACATCTGGGCTAGCAGACAGGAGGACCCCACCCCACTGATTAGGGCCACTTCACAGTGAGTGTCGGGACTGATCAGCAGACCCTGAGCGATGGGTGAATGGATTACTCTGGCACATGTTTCTGTGAAAGAGAGGACTAAGGGACTGCTTGGCTATAGGAACCAAGCAGTCCTGTTCGTCTGCCTCCTTAGGCTTTTATTGTAGCAACAGCTTGAACTAAATTTAACCTCTAGATACAGTCAGCAGGGTAAATATCCTGAGAAAGCACATGCTTCTTCAAGGTCTGGTCTAAAGACTAAACATGGAGATTCCAGTAAAACACCCCGGGGGGTCAGACTTGTTTGGAAAAGTCAAGGCAGGGGCTGCCGCCTTCAGCACGGTCCCCCTAGAGGTCCCCGTCCTTTTGGAGAATCCTCCTTACAGACTTTCCAACCAAGTCCCGAGTTTCCCACAAGTGAGATACAACAAGCTGGTAGATCTGACATCCTTGAGCTGAGGACTTACTGCAATGCTTTGATTTGCAGCCCAAATCTACCCCTTCGGAGCCCATCCTTGGCTCACTGTGCAAACCCCAGCCGAGCCTTTTCCCAGGCCAGCTTCTCCTTGAGGATGATGGTCAGGCAGTAAGTTTTCCCTTAATAATGTTCTTAATCAAGTAGGGGCTCCATCCCTCCCAGTGGGTGAGCCCACTGTTGGGGAGGCAGACATGGAAGACACCCCACTCTTCCTATTTGTTTCCCAGGGCTCACTGGCTTTGCCTATTTTAAATTTAATAGATTTCTTTTCTGGTCAAAACTCCCAACACACAGACTGGGGTTGACCATAGGCCCCTCCAGAGACGACGGCTGTCAGGCCAAGGCGCCTGGGCTATTGGAATTGGAGCCACACCTGGGGTTGAACCCTAGCTCTGCCACTGCCCTTGGGCAGGGCATCTTGCTGTCAGCCTCAGTTTTCTCATCTATAAAATGGGAATGTAAGGACACTTGTCTCACAGGGCTGTTGCAAAGATAAGTGAGGTCATGCATGTAACGCTCTGGGCACTCTGTAGGGAATTCAGTAGATGTTCTTTCTCCTTGCTTTACTTGGAAGACTAGGCCAATAAAAGGAGTGCCGGATAGGGGTGTGCTCGAGTGTGTGTGAACATCTACACTGATGAACAGATTGTGTGGTACAGAAGATGGTGGCTCCAGAAGACGTGTCTTAACCAAAAGCCAGAGGATGATAGGCAGTGCTCAGCACAGGCGAGGTCACGCTTTCCCACCGGACTCCGTGCCCCGCCCGTCCATCCGTGTGAGACGTGGATGCCGAAACCACAGGCCAGACTCCAGTCTGCTGGAAGCCCAGTGTCTCCTGGGTGGTGGGGAAGCTCTGGGTCCCGAGTTTGAGGGTCCCCACGTTTTCACACTGGGACCCCCTATTACCTCACGAACAGTCTCCTCACTCACTGACGCTATCACCTGTCAGTCACAGCAGTTCTGCCACTTCTGTGCCTCAGTTTCCTCATATGTCAAAGAGGACTCACACCGTACCTGCTTCACGGCGTGGTCTGCGGGTGTAACGAGCTAATAGGTGTGAGCCTGCTTGCACAGTGCCTGACGCAGAGTCAATATTTCCTACTGTTACAGTTACTCTTTATGTCATTACTGTTAAAAACAGACCTCTCCATGGAAGGCGCTCCCAGGATATTCCATATGAGGTGGGAGCGACCCTGAGAGTGGCTTAAACAGCTGCTGTGCCTGGGGACGACTCGCGTTTTCCTTTTGTGAAAAAGATAAGCCCCACATTCGATGACCTCTACTGGGGTGACATGTGACTGTCAGCTATTTGTCCCCCCAAAACAAAGCACCTAATCTGTCCCTTCAAGAGGGAAGTGATTTGTGAACAATGTGAGGCTGGGGCTTTTTGAAAGAGCCTTTTGAAAGCAGATGTTTGGAAGTGTTTCCATTGTTAGGAGCTTTTATTGCCAAAAAAGCAAGGAAAGTGTGTTTCCCTTAATCTCTTCGAGTCTGCACACTTTAACAACTTGAAAACAGAAAATTCCAACCAATTTCGGTAGCTTCCAAAAGAAAACTTTTAGGGGGTTGCGAATCTATTTGTTAAAAATACACAAATATGCCCTAGCTGGTTTGGCTCGGTGGATAGAGCGTCGGCCTGCAGACTGAAGGGTCCCAGGTTTGATTCCGGTCAAGGGCACATGCCTGGGTTGCGGGCTCGGTCCCCAGTGGGGGGTGTGCAGGAGGCGGCCCATCAATGATTCTCTCTCATCGTTGATGTTTCTATCTCTCCTTCTTCCTTCCTCTCTGAGATCAATAAAACATATTTAAAAAAATAAAAATAAAATACACAAACACCAATCCTCTGACTCTCTTGCAAGCCCGACTGATGGACTCCAAGGAAGACAGACATACAGTGGACCCCTGAACAACTGAGGGTCGGGGTGCCAAACCCCGGCATAGTAAAAAACCCACGTATAACTTTTTAAAATCTTCACCTGAGAATCTTTTTTTTTTAAATTGATTTTAGAGAAAGAGAAAGGGAGAGGGAGAGAGAGAAACATCGATGTGAGAAACATTCACTGGTTGCCTCCCATATGAGCCCCAACCAGGAATTGAACCCGAGACCCTTTGGGGCACAGGGCGATGCTCCAACCAGCTGAGCCACACGGCCAGGGTCACTAGGACTTTTGACGTCCCCAGAATTCATTGTCCCTTGGTATCCTCCGAGGATTGGTTAGGACCCCCCATGGATTCTCAGGTCCCCTGTATAAAATGGCGCAGGTCAATGGCACAGTCTGCATTCGTGGACTCCCAACCGCAGATCCAAAGAGTAGAGGTAGTTATTGGGGGAAAAAAGCCTTGTGTAAGTGACCGACACAGTTCAGACCCATGTTGTCCAAGGATCAACTGTGTTAGCCAAGTTTTTTCCGAAACCAGCCCCCTCCTTTGTGAACGGCACTAAAACAGGAGTATCGATATTTAGAAAGGACAGCCACAAGGCACTTCTTCTGCTTGGATTTATACATCTTTATGTAAATCCAGATTTCAGCATTGTTTTCTTCTCCGACAGCCTCTCAGTGAGCCTGCATAGACGCAGACTCTCCAATGGTCCCGGCACAGCCTGTTAACCCATGCTTTTCAAAAATAAAAGCAACCGATGCAATGGCATGGCTAGCAGTAAAAAAAACATGTATTTTATTAAATGAAAGCTAAGAGGTCTGTTATACTGTTAGTCAATAAAATAAAACCATTTAAAAGCAGTGTTTATTTAATCTCCATGTCCTTCGGTATACATTCATAGTTTGTATATATGCTTTATGTTTATATTTGTGCATCGTTATGTAATTTATAAATATTTATAACTAGCTGGAGACCTGAGCTCTTAATCACGGAAACGAGTCCCAGGCCCCTCTCCCTTAGATTTCTTTTCTGACACTTTCAGCTTCTCGGGTGGGAGGGTGGGAGGGGATGGAGGGGAGGGGACTTGCTTCCTGGACTAGGGAAGCAAGGCCTGCCGCGCCGCTCTTGGCCTCTAGGGGGCAGCAGAGGGAAGCAAACAACAGCTTGAAAAAACAGGTCAAGAAAGGCTGATGGAGGAGACACCTTACAGTGTCTGCTTTCTCCCCAGCCTTTCCCATCTTCCCTCCTCAGGACTGGAGTCAAACCAGCTTCAGACCCTGGGGAAGGAGGTAAATCCCACTGAGTGCTGGGAACAAGGAGGCGAGTCAGTGACCTCCAGGCTCACCCTGGGCTGTGGGGCTTTCCACGTGATTCACCCCAACTGGGCCTTGGACTCTGATGCCTTCCCTGTAACTTCTTGAGCCTCAGTTTCTCCAGCTGAGCTGGTAAGAATTCGATAAGCGTTCCATTACATCCCTTTTGGCCAGAGTGCCTGCCATGCCGTCGCTCAGTGCCAAACAGTGCCAGACTTTCCCATCCTCAGTGCACGCCAGCGAGACCTCCCCACCTGTCACCCAGAGGCAGGGAAGGCCAACCCGCCGGTTACCCCGTAACTGTGGTTCCCGAGAACACTCCTGGGTGGATGTCCTAGGTGCTTGCCTGCCGGGGCCTTGTCTCTATGAGCACAGCCGGGTATTTGGGGTCCTTCTCATCACTCAGCAGGCCTCGGTGCTTGGCGGACCTCGGCACGCCCTCCTGTCACAGCTCTAGGACCCTTCCCCTCCCAGCCAGCTGGCTGCTGGCCCCTGGGTGACCTTCCAAGACAGTCCCAGGAGTGTCATGCCACAGCCATCCCTGGATCCCCGTCGCTGGGGGAGTGAGATCCGAGTTCCTGGGCGGTCTTCCAGGCCACGGGGTAGGAGCTCTCCCAGAGCCGCCACCTCCAACGGGCGTGGTGCCGCCATGGATGGAACCTCTCCTCGCAGCTTCAGTTTCCACCGGCAAAACGAAGGCAGCCACCCCTGGAGGGGATGGAAGACACGTGGGAACCCTCCTCCTGTGGGGAGGATGCTCAGCGCATGTGACATCTCCTTTTACAGATGAGAAAACTGAGGTTCTGAGAGAGAGGTTTGGCCCAGATGTGGCAGAGCTAGGATTAAAAGTCGGGCCTTCCACCCTCACTCTGGGACACCGAACTCTTCCCAGCTCAAGCACCTGGCTGCTCCCGCGAGCATCCTGGCCCTTTCCTCCACGGCCTATGTCACCACTGCAATGACCCAGCTGCAGGCAGCGACTCGGTCTGGCTTGTTCACCCAATGCCTGTCGGAGCCGGGCCACTGAATTCTTCTTGAACAGCTGGAGGAGCCGAGGCAGTTTCAAGGAACATGTGGAGGTAGAGAAGTTGTTCCCTTCTCCTCTGGGGACTCCTTTGGCGGCAGGAGTTCCAGGATCCCTCCCCGCGCCGGGGAAGCTGGCCCGAGCAGCAGGGCCTCCTAACACCAGCGCCTCGAGCTGGCTTCCACCCAAACCCAGAGTGGCGGCTGAGCCAGGGGAGTGAAGTGGGAATTAGGAGCGAGTGTTTAAAAACTTCGCCGGTAATTGGAAATGGGCTAATCCCTCACTGTAATTAGGGAGGGCGGGAGACCGGGATCTTTCCCAAGCTCCGTTCTGAAGGTTCCGGAAACAGCAGGTGAGTCCGCAGGCCCAGGGGCCAGCACACGTCCTTGCAGCAGCCGATTCCAAGTAGAAAGGGAAATGCATTTGGGTCGGGTCCCTTCAAAGCTTATTCATATTTCCTGAAAAGTTTGAATTTCATTATTTCATTATTTCAGGTAAATTTTGTTGACTATAAAAAGCTCAAGATTCCCAACAGCACAGCTCGATGAGTTTTCCCGGGCGGAAGGTAACTGTGAGCATCCGGGAGTCCCCCACAGGCCCCGCCCACCCCACCCACAGGTGTGACCATCATCCCGACTTGACTTCTAGCACCACAGGACCCCGGGTTCTCCGATTCCAATGCCCCCAGGGCCTGGCGGGACCGGTAACGAGAGGAGGCCCAGTGGGCCTGTGGCCCCTCCTGCCCCCAGTACAGGGGCATCTGCCAGTGATGGCCCGGCAGACACACAGGCCCAGTGTTGGCAGGGAATTTGATTTTTTTATGTGAAAGCTCATGATTATTGAACATTGGCAACTCATGAAAATTTAAAACACGGTGGAGGCCAACGCCATCCAGGCCAAAGAAAAATTGCTTCTGGGCCAAACATGGCCGCAGGCTGCCAGCGGGGTGACCCGGAGGGGCCCCCAGGCCGGTGAGGGAGACAGGTGTGAACACAGACATCATGGCTGGAGCGGGGTGTGCAGGGAGTGTGTTTAATAGCACTCTGAGGGCACCCGCTGGGCAGAGCAGAGCACTCCAGGCAGAGGGAGGGAGGCGGCGGAGCGGCAGGGTGCAGAGAGGCTTGGTGTGGCGGTGGGCGGTGGGCGTGGTCGTGGGAGGGGTGGACAAGGGGCTGCCCATGTGGCAGAGCCAGTCTTGTAGGACCTGGAGCCACAGTTAGACGGGGTCTGGGCAGGCGAGGGGAGGGCCTGGAGGAGGGTGAGCAGAGGCTTGTTGGGCTGGTCTCGGGCCCCCAGTGCAGGGGAGGAGAGCCGGGCAGGGGCGGCCGGGGAGCAGCAGGAGACAGGAGGCCTTGGCTGATGACACTGGCTAAAGAGCAGGACACCTGTGTGTGGGCCTACATGTCTGGCCTCCTGAACAAACCCCACCCCACCAGCCCCCAACCAAGTCCCTCCTCTACCCAACCCGAGTCAGCCCCTCTGAGCCCTCTTCTCAACCAGGCCCGACCCTCCGTCCACTCGGTCCAGTTTTAGCAAGAATCCTACTGGGTTAGTGAGACTCTCTCCCCCTTAAACCCAATCTGATTCCTCCTCTCCCACATTTTTTTTGTTGTTAATCCTCCCCGGAGGATATTTTTTCTATTATTATTTTTAGAGAGTTAAAGGGAAGGAGGGAGGGGGAGGGGAAGAAGGCGAGGAGAGGAAGAGGGAGAGAGGGTGAGACAGAAAGCGATAGAGATAGAGAGATAGAGATAGATAGAGAGAGAGAGAGAGAGAGAGAGAGAGAGAGAGAGGTGAGAGAGACACGTCGATACATCTATTGGTTGCCTCCCACATGCATCCCGACCCTGGGCCAGGGATTGAACCTGCAACCCTCTTGACTGGGAATCGAACCCGTGACACTTCAGTGCGAGGGTTGACTCTCTAACCATTTAGCAACACTGGCCAGGGCCTCATCTCCCACTTTCAATGTCTTATCCCCTCCGGGCTGCTGTCAGCAAGAGTCCGGTCAGGTGGGTTTAGCCAGAAGCCACCTTAGCGGTGAGGTTGCCTCCTAGTGGTTTTCCATCCACTGACCCAACCTGCTCCTTGGCGGTAAGCCCCCTCTTGCCCGGAACTCAGAGTTGATCCCTCCTCCCTCCCCTACCGCAAACTATCCCGCACAGGTCCTTTGGATCAAGTCTACTTCCTGTCTGTAACAAGTGTCATGAGTAATTTTTCTTTAACACCTGTCTGTACCCAAAGTTCTTCCAACGATATGGCTAATTTGCAGATAAAAATACCCCAGGGCCTAGGCTAACGAGTCTGGATTCATTAGTGTGGATACACGGAGCGGCTCCCTCCTGTGGCAAGATCTCCAGCCCTGTCCTTATCTTGGGCTTGAGAACAAGGCCCGGCACAAAATCTGTCAGGACGTGTGATCCTCCCGGCACCCCGAGCTGTTCCTCCAAGGCCTTCTGACTTACGGTAGCAAATGGCAGTTCTGTCCTTGCAGGAGCTCCTGCCACACACTCCGAGGTCGTGTTTCCCGTCCCAGGTTGGGTCCTTGAACAGATCCTGCTGGATTTGCCTTTAAAACGGACCCGGAACCCCCACGGCCATCGTCATTCCCCCCCCCCCCCCCCCCCGGTCTGGCCCCATTCGCTCACTAGCCCTTAGCGTGGCTCTGTGTCTCCACCCTTCTTAACCTAGTGGCTAGAGTGGTCCTGTTACCTTATGTCAGATCATGTCTCCCTCTCTCAGAACCTCCCAAGCCCCCGCCGCCCCCAATGAGAGTAAATGCCAGGATCCTTGGTGACGGCCGTGACCTGCCCTTCCCCCCTCACCTCTCCAATCATGTTCTGCTACTCTCCCCCTGCCCAGCTCTCAGCTGCCTCCTACCCAGGGCCTTTGCACTGGCTGCGCCCTCCTCCCGGAAGCTCCTTTCCTGGATGGCCCTATGGCTCGCTCCCACCCTCCCTCAAGTCTTTGCTCCAGTGAAGTCCCCTTGAAACCGGTTTTAAAATAACAACTTGCCTGCTTCCCTGCCACCCACCTCCCTGCTTTATTCTTCTCCCCGACTCTCAACACCTTTACACTCTATTGACGTTGTTTGTGATCTCTTTTCTCGCCAGTGCATGGATCAATGAGTGGAAAGGTGTCGGGTGGAAATTCCAACCCCTGTTCCGTCTTCTTCTGGGTATTTTTTGAGAGCGTGTGGCCCTGGGACATATTTCACTTGGGCGTTGGACACACAGGAGGGCTCCCAGCTTGTGGGTGCTGCCCATGTGCACACCAACCACAGCCCACATTTGAGGGGCTGGTTTTCCAGGACAGAGACGTCTGTGAAAAATATTGCACGCCCTGGAAAAGTGTTACCGAATTCCTTGTAGCTGTTTGGCCATAATATGTTCTCTCTGTCAGCCAGTACCCTTACCACCCTTATTACTAACCTTCTCAAAAGAGTCGGGAACCCCTTGCCTAAGGCCAGGAAAGGGACCTAATAAACAAGTCGGGAGACCCCCCGGCCACCCTTCACACGGTTCCTGCCAGCCCACACGCACTCTCACCTTCCCCCAGGCAGAGGAGCAGCAGCTGGCAGGGAGCGCGGGCTCACCCACCAGAGTGAGGCACTTCACAGCCCCTTGACCTTGAGTTCCACAAGCCTGCCGCTGTGCACGCTGTGGCTTCTTGGAGCAGTTCTCGGCTTGGGCAGAATTCAGATGGGCTCTTGCAATCAACATGCGATCGGTGGCTGACCATCCGGGGCACCCAGGCCCCGGGCGCCGTGCCGTGTGACGGCAGCTCGGGACCTGGTCTGTGTGAGCAGAGGTGTGGGTGGGGCACTCACGCTGGGCAATCCCGCTTGACACTAGAGATCTGAAAAGGCTTGTGCGAGTCTGGTCGACTGCCCTTGGTTCATACGTTAATAAATAGCATGTATTAAGCACCTACTACGTGCCAAATGCTGTTTACAGGCATGATCTCATTTCAACAGCAGGATCCTCCTTTGTATAGAGATCGCACATGTGTGTAATACCTCAAAGAAGTGAAGTGACTTGTTCAAAACCCACCGCTGGTCAAGCCCTAAGTTTGCCTGACCCCAAAGTCAGTATTCTTGACCATGATGTCCCCACCCCAGCAATGGGACAGCTGCCTGGTAACCACAACTTCCTGTCCAGAAGGGACCTCCTTGGGTCACGCTGCTCAGGATCCCAGGTGGGGATGGCCTGTGTGGGGAAGTCCCAGTCATCATTCCCAACCCTTGGTCCCTGTGCGGGCACTTCTTTGCCACCCTTCCCGCTGTTCCACACATGCCAGGCATCCCAGCTGACAGCTTTGTCCTGCCAGGGAGCCCTTCCTCTGGGTCCCCGCGGCTCAGGCCCCTGGCAGCCCCCAAGGGAAGCAGGGCCCTTGGACTCTGCAACATTGCATTCCTGCTGGGACACCCTCCTGACCGGCCCTGCAACTCTGGGACCAGCATAGGGCCCCCTTCCAGAGGGTCCCGCAGTCCCGGCTCTGGGCAGCGTGGCAAACTGCGGCTCAGGCCCTTTGGGTCTCCTCCCTGGAGGGGTCCTGCTCCATAGCCCTCGTGGGGACCCCCAGCAGGCGCTGCCCTTGTCTCCCCTCCGCAGGGCCTTTCTGGGTCCGCGCAGGGTGAACCCTCGCGGCCGGTTTTGTTGCCCCACGTCCCCCGGGAAGCCTCTTCCTCCCACAGCCCCTCGTCTGGCGCTCTCCTTGCTTCCCAGACCCTCCACTCCGCTCGCCGCGTCCCCCGCCCGCGCCCAGCGTGGGGCGCCCCCTCTCCCCGTGAGGGCGGGCGCTGAAGTGTCGCCAGCCGCCTGCAGGTGTCTCCCCACGGAGGGGCGCGCGTCCCTGCGCCGCGGCCGCTGCCGGGCACCGGCGGCTCCTCGCCGAGGTGCACTCACGCTCCGGGCTCCGGCGCGCCTAGCAGCTCCGCTGCGCCGCCCGCCCCCCGCGTCCCCCGCGCCGCGCCCCCACCCGGGGGGGGGCATGGGCCCTCCCCGCGTCCGCCGCCGCCGATCGCAGGCGCCCCAGCCCCCGGGCGCGGCGGGCAGCGGCCGCTGACGCGGGGCGCCGGCTGCCAACTTCGCGCGCTGAGCTCCGGCGGCGCGGTCCCGGCGGCGCGGGCGGCATGAAGACGAGCCGCCGCGGCCGGGCGCTCGTGGCCGTGGCCCTGAACCTGCTGGCGCTGCTCTTTGCCACCACCGCCTTCCTCACCACGCACTGGTGCCAGGGCACGCAGCGGGTGCCCAAGCCGGGCTGCGGCCAGGGCGGGCGCGCCAACTGCCCCAACTCGGGCGCCAACGCCACGGCCAACGGCACCGCCGCCCCCGCCGCCGCGGGGAACGGCCCCCCCGGCGGCGAGCTCTACAGCTGGGAGACGGGCGACGACCGCTTCCTCTTCAGGAATTTCCACACCGGCATCTGGTACTCGTGCGAGGAGGAGCTCGGCGGGCGCGGTGAGTGAGCGGCGCCCGGCGCCCCGCCGCGCGGCCCGGAGGCGCGGGTCCCGGCCGCGCTCCCCGCTCCCCGCTCCCCGCTCCCCGCTCCCCGCTCCCCGCTCCGGCGGCGAGGGACCCGCACCCGTGGCCGGCGCTGCGCAGAGCTCGGCCCCACGCCCCCTGCGGGGAGCGCGCGCGGGGCCGAGGGGGGAGAAGGTTGGGTGTCCGGGACGCCCCTCCGTGCCGGGGTTTGGGCCGAGCGCCCGAGGCTTCGGAGCGCCGGGCGGCTTTGGGGACGTTGCCGCGCCCTGGGGAGGAGCGTCTCCCGAGGACCCACCCGGCGGCGGGTCGCGGGGACGCGGTTCCTTTCCGCGCCAGAACTCTCCCTGCTCGCCCCCCTTCTTCCGCGGGGCGCTGGGTGCCTCCCCCGCCCCCGCCCCATCCCGCCGCCCGGGGAGGGTGCGGGGACTGTGGCTCGGAGCCGCCACTCCCACCGCATCCAGCCGGGGAGTCCTTCCAGCCCGTCCCCAGCCGCACTAACAGCTCCCCGAGGGGCTGGGAGCACGGGCGTGGGGCGTGGGGCGTGGGGCGTGGGGCAGCCGGGGGGGGGGCAGCTGGGAGGGAAAGAAGGAAGCTGAGAGAGCGGGCAGCGGGGCGAGGCTCGGTCAGAACCGGGGTGTGTGTGACTTTTCAGAAGGCAGATGGAGCCGCTCCCACGGCCTCAGACCCCCTCCTGTGCGCGGAAACGCAGCGGGCCAGGTGCGAGCCCCGGGCAGGCCGAGCGGCGGGGCGGCTCCGGGGAGCATGCGGGGCGGGTGCCAGACGCCGGGCCTCCCCACCTGCACCGCCCAGTCCCAGGCGAGGGAACTCTGGCGAACTGACCTCTCTCCCCAAGGTTAAAGCTCCTCCTCGCGGGCATGGCTCCTCTGCGTGGACGCGGTGTTACCTGGTACTCAGTGTGGATGCACGGGCCGTGGCCAGCAGCTGGTCCTGCAGGAGCCACTGGCCTGCTTGGTTACAGGTCAGCGGGAAGAGGGGTAGTGAAGGGAAGGAGGCTGCGCCCTCTGCCTGGAACCCCTTCCCCCATCTCCCTGCTGCCCCACTCAGGCCCAGGGACAGGGTCCTCTGGAGAGAAGACCTCTGGGTCTCCCGTCTTTGTATCTCATCGCCAGCGTTGTCTCCCTCATCCCACTTGGCACAACTTGAACTTGCTGGGGGCCTCCTTTGCTCACTATCTCTCGCCCCCTGTCCCTACAGGATGTCCCCCCGGCTAGTGTGTGGTGCATAGTAGTTCTTAATGCCGACTTGCAGGATGCTGCTGGGTGGGGCCGTGGGATGGCGAACCACAGGGCTCTCGAGGGGCTGCGTGCTCTGTCTCACCTTTGGGGGGGCCCCACTCTCAATGCTGGCTGTTTGAGAAGAGCCCGGCCCCTGACCAGTGTCACCCCAGCAGACTCACTTCTGCTGAGCACGCCCTTCTTGATGTTTTACTCTGGGATGTAATAATAATAATAATAATAATAATAATAATAATAATAATAAAAGAACCTCAAAAGGCATCCCTGCTTTCCAACCAGCCCAACCCCGACCTCTCCCTCGGAGGGGAGGCCTCGTGAGTGCCGTCCTCATCGGCACTCTCTGGGTAGGAGGGTAGGTGTCCCCGCACGCCTTTCTCCCAGCTCAGGGCCCTGTTTCCAAGGTGTGGGAGGTCTGCCCCTGGACGCATCACTCCACCTCCCAAAGGCCTCTCCTTCCCTTACACACAACCCTGTGTCCCGCCCCTGCCCTGCCCCTGCCTCCACGGATGTCCTGGTCCTTGCTGCCAGCCGAGCCTCTTCATTATTTGAGGTCTCTCCCGGCCTCTCCCTGATGGTCACAGTCCAAACTCTTGCAGGCATTTCCCTGTTGCTCATCCATGTAGCTTATCTCAGGGCTTGGCACAGGATACGTAAGCCTGAGCGTTTAAAAATATTAACTGAGCCACATTTAAAAGCAACGTTAGCTTCTATTTCTTGAGCCCCGAGCGTGCCCAGGCACAGTGAGAGCTGCTCACCTGCTACATCTTGTTGAATGCTTGCCAGTACCTGTGAGGCAGGCACATCTGTGGTGCCCATTTTTCCGATGAGGAGTTTGAGGCTCAGAGAGGTTTCTGTCCAGGCCTCACAGCTGCCCCGGGGCCTGCGGTCTCTTCTTGGGGAAGAACAGAATCTGGGGGAAGCGGGAAGAAAAGATAATAATAGTACAGTTGGGGTTCAGAGAAGGGGGTGACGTGGTGGGTTCATTCCTGGTCCTCAGTAAAAAATGGATGGTTAGTTTATTGGGCAAATAAACAAAACCCACCATTTTTTCTTTTCCCTTGATCACTGTTGGCTAGAGATCACCCCTCCCAGAAAATCACAATTTTCCTTCCCAAGAGCCTGGAAAACAGTTATCAGCCTGTCAGTGCTGGTGAGAAACGTGGCAGGGCTGAGCCAGCTTGGACGGGTTCCCGGCTGGTCCACAGCGCCCAGATCCTGCCCTCCACCGCTGTGGTCCTGAAGCGGATTCAGGAAGTACCTGGCCCCAAACTTTTGTTGCCATGACAACCTTTCTTCTGGGTTCTGTGGCCATTGTTCAATTTGTTATTTACTTGAAGAGGAAAAAATGCCCCAGCAACCCTCTCCCCACCCCCAGTCCTGACCTCCCCTTCCCCCACCCCTGAGAACATTGAGGACCAACTTCCCTCCGGCCCATGAAACTACAAGGAATTTTACCTTCACCAGAACGCAAACACCTACCACGAAATCCCAGCCTGTCTGTGAGAAGCAGCTGCTCAATGTTCCTTCCTCTCCAATGCCTGCTCGGTAATTTCTTCCTGTGCTCTCCCTGTTCTGGGCAGCCACCGGGGAATCTAATAAGCCTTTTCCCCACACCGAACCCCCACGGCGCTCACAGAGGACGGCAGCCGGTCCTAAACCACACCAGCGCCAGACCCCAAAGGGACCCCTCTTCCTCCAGGCAGGAGCATCAAGCTCCTTCACAAACAGGGGGAAAGGCAAGTGTGGCCTCCACACGACTCCCGGCCCTTCACGCAGATTGGAGTTCTCCCGGGTTGGATGCTCCAAGGGCTGGGTGGGTGCAGACGCAGGCAGTCTGGGGGTGCGCAGCAGAGTAGGGCTGGGGGACGGACGTGGGGTGGCGGCGGTGGGGTGCTAACTGGGAGCACAGGTGAGGCTGGACCTGATCCTGAGGAAATGGTGGCGGGAATGGATGGCGGGGGAGGGGGGCGGGGGGGGGGGTCAAGGCGGACTTTGCAGGCTGGCTGGAGCGGGGTGGGGTTGTGTGGGCAGGAGGAGGGCCATCGCATCGCCGGGTGCAGGAGCAGCTGCTGGGTGCTCTGACTTGACCCTAGACCTCGCTCTTCCCTGCAGTGGTGCAGCGGTGCCCGGTCTGTCTGGTGAAGGAGCGTAAGGCCAGGCTCTGCCTCCTCCTCGGCAGTGTGGTTAGGCAGGAGCCTCCTCGGCTCCCCTGTGGAAGGGGGTCGGAGCAGACGCCCCTGTCCGGGGTGTGAGGGTGTGAGGGTCCGTGGGATGGTGCAGGGCAAGTGCCCAGCCCCTGCCTGCGTGTGCGGCCGGCCCCCTCCGTGCTGCCCGCCTGAGCCACTCACATCTCCCATGCACTCTGTGCTGCTGCCGGCTGCCTCCCCGCCTGGGCCATTGCCCCTCGGCCTCCTCCACCCACCAGAGCCATTCTCAGACCCTGCTCCTCCCCCGGGCGCCCCTCCAACAGCCTCCTCTCACTTGGAGTCAGAGCCGCTCACTGCAGCTTCTCCCAGCTCCTTCTCCACCCCCAGCCCCTCCCCCACCTGTGGCCACCAGCTCCTGCCCATTGGCCCCCAACGAGGCACACCGGCCCTTCCCTCTGCGGGGAATGCTCTTCCCTCAGATGGCACAAGGCTATTTCTAGAAGCTTCTTTAAGTCAGTGCTGAGCTCTCTCCAAGCACCGGAATCAGCATTGATCTCCCCACACATTTCCTGCTAGATTTTTCTTCTAGCACCTGCCGCCGTGGACTTGACCTTCAAGTCCATTGTCTGTTGGCTGTGTGTTGTCCGTCAGCTCTGCGAGGGTGGGGTTGAGTTTATCTCGTTGTTCCCGCTGGCTCCCCAGTGCTCCCGCTGGCGCGTAGTAGGTGCTCAGTCAACATCCGTGGGAGGGATGTTGCTTGTGGTTACGGCAGTTTGTATCCCGTTCCTTCCCTGGCTCTAAGCGTCTTCTTACGACACAACGAGTCGGGTCTGTCGGGGGCCTCCCGTCCACTGAGGCACCAAGGAAGTGCCGGGCAGGGCCGTTCCCACTCAGGAGGAGACAGCCCCCGGTCTCCCCAACTCCGCACCTTTTTGCTTCCCTCTTCCTTTTCAGAAACCCCAGCTTTCCTGCCCACTCCCTTACAGCGTACATTTCCACGAGGCTGCGGACACCCGATGTCCCAGCCAGCAGGCCTCTAGCGCTTTGGAGCGTGTTGGTATGTTATCGGTTGGGCTTGACGGGGCTTCGTGTTAGGAGCGCCCGATGGGTGAAGATTCCGACTGTGAAGGGCGTGGCTCTAAGCCCCCGACAAGTGTTACCTGTGAGGGAGGTGCCATGGCTATGCCCATTTTCCAGACGAGGAAACCGAGGCACGGAGAGCTGAAGGGACTTGTCCAAGGTCACACAGCCACCCAGTGGCAGAGGCGGGACGCTCACCAGGCAGAAGGCTCCAGAGCTCCAAGCCCGCTGTGCCCTGCCGCACCCCACCTCCCAAACCACCATTCCCCTCCCGCTCCTCCAGCAGGCCTCGCTGGGACCAGCCTGCACCAGGAGTCATGGGCCCCAGGTTCAAGTCCAGGCTCCAGTGTCCACTGCTGAGTGACTCACGCTCTCTGGTCTTTGCTTTCTCCGTGTGTAAAATGAGGGTTTGGTGGTTTTCTGTCTGGGGGGTGGAGGTGGCAGAACACAGCAGGACACAGGCGTCTCGGGGTCAGCCCCGGCTCCAGCCCCCCCGGCCACCACTCCCTGCTGTGTGGCGTCTGGTAGGGGCTTGCCCTCTCTGGTCCTTGGCTGGGAAGGTAATATCTGCCTCAGGATGGCTCAGGGGGGTTAAGGCAGCTGGTGCAGGCACCCGCTGGCTGGTGCTGGTCCCTGGCGCTCGCTGCGGGCTGACAGGTGAGGGAGGCGCCGACCTGTGGCCTGCGGGCGGGTCAGACCTGAACTGCCTGCTTTGTTCGGCCCTGCAGTGCTTACAGTGACTTTGAACAAGTTGCCAACATTTGAAAATGGACACACTTCATAGAAACACTTGGATTTACAGTTTTTCTCAAAAACCTGGCAGATCTGTCTGCACTGTGCCCAGGTTCGTCTGGGCGCAGCAGCTGCCCCGCCGGGGTCCCTGCCCCTCCGGGGTCCCTGCCCCTGCCGGGGTCCACAGGCCGGAGCTCAGGCTTCAGATCACTCCCCTCCTCTACTCAGGGACACCCCCACCCCCCAGCACTTCCCCTCCCCCCTCTTCCCCTCATCACTAATTGTCGTCTTGCCCACTACATATCACACTCATTAAGCCTCTTTATTACCTCTCCCCTGCTCGGCTGCTGGCTCCGTGGGGCGGGCCTTGGTCCATTTCACACGAGGCCACATCCGGAATGTGGATGAGGAGGCACTTAGCAAGGGGTCAGTGACTCTGCTGAAAGCATCTGGGATCGGGACTCCTCCGGCCTCTGCTCGGGGAGAGGCGGGACCTGCTGTGTGCCTGCATCCCAGGGGCTCACAGACGCTCTCTCTCCCCTCCTTGCTCTCCTGTTCTGCCCCCGGAAGAGTGTCCAGGGGGACACTGGGGAGCTGAGGGGGTGCCCTGTGGTCATCCCTGTTTAAATTCTGGGGGGCCGGGGGGGGCCGTGACCTCCCTGCTGCCTGCAGGACTGTGGTGGTTAAACTCTTTGTTCGTCTCAAGTGACAGAGGAGACTTGAGCCCAAACAAGAATAAGAGGGGTTTCTGAGGAGGATGCTGCCCACTGAGTCCATGCAAAGGTGCCTCGGGGGCCAGGGCTCCGGGGCCCGGGGTGATGGGCCCTCCCTCAGGTCTAAGCCACCAACTAAGATCGTGCAGGGCCCAGACACGATGGATGCCCAGCCCCCAGGGTCCACGTCTGTTGGTTCGCGGTCTTGAGAGCGAGTGTGCCTGGATGGCGGGTGTGCAGACGGCCATGGGGTGACCGCTCTGTTCGGGGAGTGGGGTGTAGGATCGCATAACCCCGTCCTGAGAGAGGGGAGCAGGACCTCGTTGAGCCAACGGAATGGATTGGGGCTGGGCGGACGTCCCAGTAGGATCCGACCCTGTTAGCCAGGGCACCAGGACTCACGCAAGCAGGAGAAGGAAACAGGCGTAAGCCAAAAGGGAGTGCTGGCCTCTCCTCGAGGGACGTCTGATGGGAGACTCGGGGCTGGGGTGTGGCTGGTCAGGCAGAGCTGCTGGGAGTTGTCTCTCCCGCACTCGGCTCTGCCGCCCCTGGATCGGCTCCAGGCTCAGTGCACTCTCCGCGGTCGTCCCTGCAAGCTCTCAGCTCACCTCCTGTCTCCCAGCAACTTCAGTAGAAAAGGGGGACCCCCCTCCCCACGTTTCCAACAAAAGTTCCAGAACTGGTTCTCCTTGGACTGCTGTAGGGGTGAATTGTGTTGATTGGCTGACCGTGGTCACATGCCTGCCCCGGGGACAGGACGGGAGGCAGCTTCCCCCGAACCGAGCCCAGTCCTGAGAGTGGAGGAGGGGGTTTCCGTTCGCTCCGGCCACAGCGGCTGTGCCACCACCCAAACCCTCGGTGCGCACAGCGGCATGAGTCCACTCAGCTCAGGCGTCTGTGGGTCACCTGTGTGGGCTGCTCCGGGCTGGGCCACTCACACGCGTGATGGTTGCTGGCTGTTGGCCGCAGCGATGGAGGCCCCTGGGCCCTGTGCCCCGCATCCTCCGACAGGCTAGCCCGGCCGTTCCATATCCGTGTCCGAGCCGGGGAAGCCAGAGCAGCCCGACCGTGCAGGCACTTTTCAGCCACGTGGCTGAGCCCAGCGGCAGGTGGGAGGGCCCTCAGAGTTGAAGCTGCCCCCGGCACGAAAGGGGCGAGGGAGAAGAGTGGGGCCATCGAGGCAATCACGGCGTCACAGGTGCTGCCTCAGGACCGAGGCTGGTCCCAGTGCTGCTCCGGCAGGAGCAAGGATGCCCCACTCCCTCAGGACCCGACGGAGCGGGGCCAGGCCCGCCATCGCCCGCCGGTTCCTTTCAGACAAGTCCCTGCAGCTGGGGCTCTGTGAGGTGGGATGAAACTAGGGTCTCCCTCCAGAGAAATGCAGCCCCGAACACACCGTTGGGCCTACACTTTCCAGGGGCCCGTCGCCAAGGCGACACCAGGCGGAAGCTCTGATCCATCTGCCGTGTCCCAAACCTTTCTGTGCCCCAGGACCACCTGGGAACGTGGCCTGGGCCGTGGGCGGTGCTCCCGGCCACTCTTGGTCACTCAGCTGAAGGTGCAGGTCTCCGCCCAGGGCGGGGCTGGAGGACGCCTAGCGGGACGCCTGGGGCGGGGCAGTGGCTGTGGGGGCTCGGCCTGTCCCAGCCTCCCAGGGGGAGGGGAGAGGAGAGGAGGCACAGGGACAGGGTGGGGTGAGAGGCATGCGGGAGGGTGCTCCCAGGATCTGAGAGGGACCCAGGAAAGGCTGCGATCAGACAGCGGACCAGAAAGGCAGGCAGCGAAAGAGGGGCCGAGCGAGAGAGGGAGGCAGAGTGGGGTGGAGGAGGCAGAAAGCGGAGCTGCACGGAGGCAAAGGCCACAGAGGGAGCGACAGGGAAACACACATGCACACGTGTACACACGCACGCACGTTTACTCACGCACACACACGCCCAGGCCTGGGAGCTGGAAGGAGAGGTGAGTGAGGGCTGCCCGAAATAGCCGGGGGGCGCAGGAGCTGCTGCCTGCTCTTGTTAGGAGCCGCTGAGGCCCGGGCGGGCGGAGGCAGCTCTGCGCCCAGGCCCCGGGCCGGCTCTCAGGCCTCGGCCCCGGGGGAGGGCAGGGCAGGAGGCAGGGCAGACCCTCCCAGTCTCTCCTCCATCCAGTGGGGTGGTTTGGTGTTGGGGGCCGTCACCCCCCACCCCCCCAGCTCACCATCCCTTCTCCAAACTGTCCCAAGTCTTTTATTAACCACTCACAACTTACGTACACGTGGGGCGTGGAGGCCGCGCGTGACAAGCCAGCTGGGTTCGTGCCTCTGTCGCCTCTGGACACACGCGTGGAGCCTCCACGCCCCTCTGTCCTTGTCTGTTGTCCCCCTTCCCTCTGGGCCTCTCTCCATCCTGCTTCCTCTAACCAGGGACAGTTCCGGAAGAGGGAGGGGGCTTAGACCCCTGCTCACCTGCCCCCTCACACTGGCCCTGCCAGCCTTGTCCCACGCTGCCCCTTTGCTCCGCCCCACCTCCTGGGTGGCCCTGGAGAAGCACGGAGGGAGGGAGACCCGCCCCAGAACACAGTTGGGTGGGGACACATGCGTTAGTGTCTCCACTGAGGTGAGGCCTCCACTTGGCGTCCAATGGCATCTCAAATGATCAAGTCCCCAGCCCACAGCAGGGACAGCTGGGTCATGCTGCTACCCCGCAGATCTGGAGGGTTCACACCGAACTGTCCTCATCCGTCCAGAGAAAAGAGGCCCCATCTCAGGAAAGGGGTGAGCTTCTGCCTAGAAGCGACACATGCACTTGGCTTGCATGTCCATGGTCACAACTGACCTCCTCAGGGGCTGGGGAACTGAATTCCTACTGCAAGCCTGCCAAGCAGACAGCTGGGAAGGCTGGTGACAGCACGGGTGGCTCCACACACCCCCCCCCCCCCGGCCCCGGCCCACCACAGCCCGAATCAGCAATGACAGCGGACAGCGGACAGCCATCTTTCCACTTTCTCAGACAAAACCCTTGGAGTCCTCTTTAACTCTCTCTCTCTCTCTCTCTCTCTCTCTCTCCACACACACAGACACCATTCAATCCACAATCCACCAGCAAATCCTATTGGCTCCTTTAAAAACACATCCAGAGCCCAGCCATTTCTCATCCTCTCCTCGGCGGCCCAGTCTGAGCCAGCACCATCTCTTGCCTGGACTCCAGCACCCACCTCACTGGTCTTCCCGCCCCAACTGGCTCCCCTCGGCCTGCAGTCTGCTGGGGGACCCTATTATACATTGGATGCTCCCGTCGCAAAAGCAGCCACAAGACCCAACACGACTTGCCCCTGTTTGTCTGCCTCACCTCGCACTACAGCCCCACCTGCTGCCTCTGCTCCAGCCCACTGTCCTCCGGGCTTTTGCACAAACTCCCCCAGGCACGCTCCTGCCCCGGGGCCTTTGCACGTGCAGTTCTCTTAGCCTGAATTCTTTCCCTAGATTTCTACTCTTACACATTTTCATGAACACCTACTGTGTGCCAGGTTTTGTCTAGGTGTGGGATTCTGGCAGGAAACAAGACAGATGAAGTTTTAATCTCATGGAGGTTCCACCCTAGAGCATGAAGACAGACAGCAAGAGGTCATTCACTCTTTGGTACCTTGAACTTGGACTTACCGAGCCCCTGCTGAGGCCCCTGTGGATTCAGGGGCGGACAAAACAAAGGCCTTGTCTGCACGAGCGGGCATTCTGGAGGGGACAGACGAGGACCGGTTTGTCACTCATGTGGCTCACCTGGTACTGGATTCGGGCCAGAATGAGGCTGGGACTCAGGGGTCAGGGAAGCGGTCGGACACCCTGAGGGGGTGAAGGCTCGCAGGCACTCCTGCTTCTTGATGCATGAGCCAGTCACATCTCGGTGGCTTTTCAAGCCTACTTTTCATTTTCCCTCTAATGGTGACAGAGTAGAATTTTCAAGAGGGTCTTTTTTTCTTATATGAACCCTCACCTGCTGGCCAACTTCTTCTGTACTTTCAAGGGTTTTCCAGGATAGTTTTTTCCGTCTTGAAAGATTTATCTTCCTTTGTCATAAGAAATTATTTGGAAGCGTTTTCTGCAAGCTCTCCTGTCCTCCTTGGTCTGGATTAATTTAATACACCGACTCTGCTGGGCACTTAGGGGTACTTGGTGAACTTGATGAATAAGGTCCCCCTTACCGGGAGCTCACATTCCAGTGGAGAGAAAAAAATAAGTCTAAGTATAGTAGGCAAATCAATAGTCCCACATAGACGTAAGTGCTAGGAAACAGGTGCTGAGGTAGCCCTGAGGTGGGATTTTTAGTAGGGTGTCAGGGAGACTTTTCTGAAGGGGTGACCCTTGAACTGAGGCCTGAACGTCAGAAGGAGGAGGCACGCAGAGTTCTGGAGGAGGCGGCCGCATTCTAGGCAGAATAAGTCGGTCCTCGGTGATTGGTCACTTCCTTTGTACTTCCTGAGTCAGTTTTTAGTGAGTTGTGGTTTCTTAGAAAATAATTTATTCAAGAGTTTCAAACCTGTTTGTGAAAAATGTAGCCTCGTACTTTCCTGTGATTAAAAGAAAAAAATTCTCTTTGATTCATTTCCTCTTTGTGCTCCTAATCCCGGGCATTTTGCTGTTTCTGTCTTTTGATTTCCCTTGTCCGAGTCAGCTGAGGGTGGCAGGAACCCTGGTGAAAACTGCTTTCAGACCCTGGGAGCTGCAGCCTGGCTTGAAACCTTTGCATGGGTTCTGCTCTGAGATGCCACATCTTCAGGCCGGAGGCCCTGGTGATTTCTTCCACCATTCCCCCTTTGTTTTATTATTATTTTAAAAAATATTTTTATTGATTTCAGAAAGGAAGGAAGGAAGAGAGAGAGAGAGAGAGAGAGAGAGAGAGAGAGAGAGAGAGAGATCAATGATGAGAGAGAATCATCGATTGGCTGACTGCCTCTTGCATGCCCCCTACTGGGGATGGAGCCCGCAACTCGGGCATGTGCCCTGACCGGGAATCGTACCATGACCACCTGGACCATAGGTTCAACCACTGAACCACATCAGCCGGGTTCTCCCTTTATTTTCAATCTCGATCTTGCCAGCTTGGCTGTTTTATTGCCTCCCCCTTCAGAGAATCAGAACTCTTCTGTTTATCAGTTCTGTGTACGTTTTCTAATTTATCCTTGTGTTCTTTTGTTACTTTCTTTGAGGTTTGTTTTGCTAGTGTGTTCAGATATTTGAATTGAGAACTCTTTTCATAGTTAAAAAAAGAACGCATTTAACGCTAGGAGTTTGCCTGTGAGCACCACTTTGGCCATATCTTGTGAATTGCAAAACACAGTGCTTCCTTTGATTTTCCCAAAATTCTGAAATTAAAATTTTGTTTTTAACATTACTGAAATTTACTCTTGGTTATTCATTGACCCAAGAATAATTAAATAGAACATTTTTAAAATTTCTTTTTAATGCTGTGTCTTATTTGCTTAAACTTTTGTCATTAATTTATAGTTTTACTGAATGGTAGAGAAAGTGGACTATGAAGTTTCTGCTTCATAATATTTTTGGGGTAAATGTTTTATTTGAAAAAAAAAAACACCCCAAAACACCACAGGTATATTCCCTGTGTGTAAGGTAAAGCAGCTTTATAGATAGTATCTTGTTATTTATTTCTCTTTGCTTTTATTGATCTGCAAAAGGCGGAACGAGGTAGGTCAAAGTCTTTCTCTTCAATAGAATCCTTTCCATTTTACTGTGTTTTTGATAGTTTTGTTTTCATAAAATGTCATTTTATGTTATTTATCACAAAAAGATTTGTGACAGTTATATTTTCATTGTGGAATTGTGGATTTTACTTTTGTCAATATCAAATGACTATTTTTCCCCTAGTGAATGCTTTTGGCTTTGAATTCTATGTTTTTCGTATTTTAATATTTCTCTCCCTGCTTTCTTTTGTTTGTGTCCCCTTGGTGTACCTTTCTAGCTTTTTTTTCCCTTTAACTTTTCTCTGTCTTTCTGCTAGGTGCACATCTGGTAAAAACAGACTGCAGTTAGATTCTGTCTTTGGATACAAACTGAGGGTCTTCGCCACATAAAATGCATTTTTATAATAACTACGGTTGATCTCATGACTGTTTCTGTTGAATCCTTTAAATTGTTCATTCCTTTTTCTTTAAACCCTTCTTTGCTTTTGTCTTTTCCTGTAGGGATTCGGTTTTGCGTCTTTTTTCTTGACTAACGATTTAAAAAGTATACACACTGCGGCTGATTCTGCTTTTAATTCTTGAGCTTCTGTTTCTCTCAATTTGGAAGAGTGAGCTGCACACGGAGCCTCTTTCCTAGCAGGATGAGGAGATTAGTCGCTCTTGAGTTCTGCTTTTCACTCATCTGTGTAACACTAATTGCCACTTGATCCCGTGCTCACCTGTTTTCAGTGCTAACGGCAAGTCCCCTTACTTCACTGTCCTCAGTTTTATTTATGTGTTGGTTGGCCTTGAATGCTAGATATCATGGAGTGTGTGCTGGCTACCAGCTGCGTGCCAGGTCCCCTGCTGGGTGCTGGGTGCTGGGTGCTGGGGGGTAGTCACACGGTGGGTTCCTGCCCTTGCCCTTCTAGTTGTGTGAGCGTGCAAGCACGCGTGTGTTTGTGTGTTCGTGTGTGTCTGTGTGAATGATACACGAGGAAACAAACCCTTCTCCTCTGAGGAGGGTCACGTGAGGAGTGAGGATTGAAGAGTGAGAGGAGGCGGGCCCTGGCAGGGGAAAGGCTGTGCGCAGGGACAGGGCTCGGTGAGCGGGGAGAAGGAGGAGGCAGAGTGGGGGGCGTGGCGTGAGAGTGGGAGAGGCTGTGGCTGAAGTGGCGGAGGGAGCAGAGGCAGGAGCAGGGCCTGGAGCTGTGGCGGGGTGGACGCCGCCCGCCCGCGTCTTAGCGCTCGCTTGCCCAAGATTAGCTCTCCGTTCTCTGTGTCTGTTATTCTCTCTCTCATAATCTTAATGCTTTTTGGGGTCACCATCTTCTGGAACTTGTCTTACATAGTGTTTGTTCTCGGAGCTTCCTGGATCCGTGGCTTGGCATATGACATCGATCTGGGAAATTCTCGGCCATTACTGCTTCACATGGTTTCTCTGTTCCTGCTCTCTCCCCTGGTCTTCCTGTCCGTCACACACCTCTGTCGTTGTCCCACCGACCTGGGTGTTCTGGTGTGGGTTTTTTTTTTTGTCGTTTATTTCTCTTCTCTTTCCTGTTTTGGGGGTTTCTATGGCGATATCCTCAGGCTCAGAAACTCGTTCCTCAGCCCCGTCCAGTCCCCTCGCGGCCATCGAAGGCGTTCTTCCTGTCTCCGCGGGTTCCAGCTCCAGCGTGTCCTTTGGTTCTTCCTTAGCCTCCGATTTTCCCATTTCGCTGCTGACATGCCCACCTGCCCTTGCTCGGCGTCTGCTTTGTTCATCAGAGCCCTTGGCACGTTAGTCACAGTGTTCCAGTTCCCGGTCCGATAACGCCAACATCCCTGCCGCTCCTGCGCGTGTTTTTTGTGTTTTTTTTTTTTTTAATAGCAAAGGTGGAAATTTATTGAAGAGCAACAAGCACGGCTCCCACGAGGGGAGGGGAGGAGTCCTCCGGGGCGTGGCTTTGACGCTTGCTCTGCCTTCAGAAGGCGTGTTGCCTTTTACTCTGTTTGGGTTTTCTTCCTGGGGCCGGCCTGGTGCTGGGGCGAGGGAGCTGCTGAGCCCCGAGTGATGTGTGAGGCGAGCAGGGCAGGGCAAGCGTTGCGGCCGTGAGTAGGCCCCAGCCCTCCTGCGCCTGTGCCCCTGGCTGTGACCTCCGCGTGCTTCCCAGCCCCCACGGCGGGGCCGCGGGGTATCCCCTCCCCCAGAGAACAGACTCCCTCATCACATCCCGGCTCACATCAGACGCCTCCTCGTTGGCCACCATGGACGCTTCGCAGCGTAGAGTCCGGGCACCCGCGCCCTTGGCTCAGCGCCCTGTGGGGGGTCTGCTCCCCGTGTCCCATGGTCTGCCTTCCTGTCTTTTTTGGTTTGCTTTGCATCTCAACATTTTTTCTTCTTATTTTTATTTTTTTAAAGACTTCATTGTGGAAAGTATTACATAGGCCCTCCCCCCCCCATTAACCCCTTCCTTCACGCCTTCCTCGCCTCCCTCGCTCCCAGGCCCCTTCCTGCAGCTCCCTCAGCGAGGTCTGCATCTTACCCCCAACCGGCCCGTCTTGGTTGTGGAGTTTACATTTTCTTCGGGACACACACCGGCGCTTCCGCGAATTCGGTGCTTCCAAGGCGTGAGCAGAGCCCTCCCCGGTGTGGGCTGCCGGCTGCGGGCCGGTCCCCGGTGCCCCGATCACTTCCACCTTTGGGTCTGGACACGTCTGCCCGGCCCCGGGTTTACTCAGACCTGGGCTGGGCGGTTCTCTGCGTCCTTCTCCCTCACCTGCTGCTGTCAGACTCTTCCTCACACAGCTCACGTGGCACCGGAGCCTGGCAGCCCTACCACGAAGTCAGGTGCTGACTTTTCAGGATTTGTCCACACTTCGGGCTGCCCTCTCGCACCTCCTGGTCTGAGCATGGGAAAGAGGAATGACCTCCATGTCATTTGAAGTACTCTGTAGTTCCTTTCTTAACAGAAATGGTTGATGTAAAACTACAATTCCCAAGGTGCACCGTTCCTACTTTCCCTCCCATCTCTGCCCTGGTTCAGATACAGAGCACTGTTGTGCACCCACTTAGGCCCTCAGCCACGTGCCCTCAGCCACGTGCCCTCAGCCACGTGCCCTCAGCCACGTGCCCTCAGCCACGTGCCCTCAGCCACGTGCCCTCACCCAGAGTCACAGGTGCCGAGTGGCTGGCACCGGGGGAGGGAGAGGGTCAGGGTGCACAGCCCTGGTCCTCACAGGAAGTGGCTCACGCGCTACAGAGGGTGGGGCTCCCTCTCCCAGACCCACGGGTGTGGCTAGCCTGGGGTGGTGGAACCCTTTCTGATTTCTTGGCTGCAAAGGTAGCTGATGAGCAGAAATGCCTTCTTGGTCTGGCAGAGACCGTTGGCAATAGGCCTGGTTTCTAGCCCCCTTGTGACATCTCACTGCCGTGTGTGTCCGTGACCTGCTCATGGGAAGATGGACAAAGGGGCCAATCCTGGCCTGCCACCACCTTCACCCTGAAGCCCTGCACCCTCTGTAGAGGAGGGAAGTGTGGCTTTAGATTAATGGCCCACCTAGTCATTCGCTCGCTCATTCATTACATGACCCTTTATTCGCGCTGGGCGTGCGAATATTGTGTCGGTTGCTTTATCCTGACGGGCGCCGGAGAGAAAAGACAGCGTTGGGTTCTGTCCTGTGAGGCATTCTCCCAGGGTCCTGTGTGAGCCTGAGAGCGCGACTCAGCCTAGTGTGCCTCACTGAGCCCATACGTAAGATGGGGATACCAAGACGGACAGCTGAAGGGCTGCTATGAGACCAAGAGGCTGCCCCCTGCAGGCAGGGTTTCCCCATCGGGCTCAGCACACGGGGGCGGGCGTGGGCACATTTCAGGGCCAAATAAGGTGCTTGGACCCCAGAGGGCGGGGCTGGGATGGGAACTGTATGGGGAACTGGTTCAGGTGGGTCTTAACTGGTTCCAAGAAACACTGAGCCGCCCATCGATCGGGAGCCGCTGCAGGCCTCCCACCTGCCTCACGCCCAGGGTGGACCCAGCAGAGAAGCTCCTGGGGCCATGGGACCGTCTCCCTCTCCTGGGTTCCACCCGCTGAAGGGTCTCTTCCTAGGTTGCTGGCAAGGCGTCTGTCCTTGGGGTTTTGTTCGTTTGTGAGTACATGCTGTACACCAAGGCCTTTCTTCTGGTAATGGGATACAATGGTGGAAGGCAAGGTCTCTAATCTTAGGAACTTGTAATTCTTTTTGGGGGAGTAGCATGGCAACAAGTGAGCAAGATGGCGCAGAGAGTGAGGATGGCATGAAAGAAAGGGAAACAGCGATGGGATGCAGGGTGGCTGGGCGGGCAGGGGCGGGCCTCTCTTGAGACACGAGTGACAAAAGGGAGCCCCCAGGGAGGAGCAGGGAGAGTCCCAGGCAGGTGCAAAGGCCTGCGGTGGGAGCAGGATGCTGGGAGCAGGTGGGAGCAGGATGCTGGGAGCAGGTGGGAGCAGGATGCTGGGAGCAGGTGGGAACAGGTGGGAGCAGGTGGGAGCAGGATGCTGGGAGCAGGTGGGAACAGGTGGGAGCAGGTGGGAGTAGGATGCTGGGAGCAGGTGGGAGCAGGATGCTGGGAGCAGGTGGGAGCAGGATGCTGGGAGCAGGTGGGAGCAGGTGGGAGCAGGATGCTGGGAGCAGGTGGGAGCAGGTGGGAGCAGGTGGGAGCAGGTGGGAGCAGGATGCTGGGAGCAGGTGGGAGCAGGATGCTGGGAGCAGGTGGGAGTAGGTAGGAGCAGGTGGGAGCAGGATGCTGGGAGCAGGTGGGAGCAGGATGCTGGGAGCAGGTGGGAGCAGGATGCTGGGAGCAGGTGGGAGCAGGATGCTGGGAGCAGGTGGGAGCAGGATGCTGGGAGCAGGTGGGAGCAGGATGCTGGGAGCAGGTGGGAGCAGGATGCTGGGAGCAGGTGGGAGTAGGTAGGAGCAGGTGGGAGCAGGATGCTGGGAGCAGGTGGGAGCAGGTGGGAGCAGGATGCTGGGAGCAGGTGGGTGCAGGATGCTGGGAGCAGGTGGGAGCAGGATGCTGGGAGCAGGTGGGAGCAGGTGGGAGCAGGATGCTGGGAACAGGATGCTGGGAGCAGGATGCTGGGAGCAGGTGGGAGCAGGATGCTGGGAGCAGGTGGGAGCAGGATGCTGGGAGCAGGTGGGAGCAGGATGCTGGAAGCAGCCGTGTGGCTGGGTGGGGTCAGGAGGCCCAGGAAACGCGCAGACTGAGCTGTGGCGGTGGCCGTGGGGTGGGCGGGGCTTGGGAATTGTTTTGCAGGAAGGACCCACGGGACTTGGTGCTGAGGCCAGTGAGGGAGGAGAGGAATTTGAGATGACCCCTAGGGGTTTAGCCTGAAAAACTGCTGCCTGGTGCCAAAACTGAGCTGGAGAAGGACAGGGAGGAGCAGGTGCAGGAGGAAAACCAGGCGTTCTGTTTGGGACACAGGAAGGTTGACTTCTGATCCGCTGAGGACCAAGGACAGAGTGCAGACTCTGTGTGTGTATGTGTGTAAAAGTGTGTGTGTGTTTGTGAAAGTGTGTGTCTATGAAAGTGTGTGTGTGTGAAAGTGTGTGTATGTGTGTAAGTGTGTGTGAAGTGTGTGTGTCTGTGAAAGTGTGTGTGTGTGAAAGTGTGTGTGACTGTGAAAGTGTGTGTGCCTGTGAAAGTGTGTGTGTGAAAGTGTGTGAAAGTGTATTTGTGTGTGTGAAAGTGTGTGTGAAAGTGTGTATGTGTGTGTGTGAAAGTGTGTGTGTATGTGTGTAAGTGTATGTGTGTGTGCCTGTGAAAGTGTGTGTATGTGTGTGTGTCTGTGAAAGTGTGTGTGTTTGTCTGTGAAAGTGTGTGTGTCTGTGAAAGTGTGTGTCTGTGAAAGTGTGTGTGTGTGAATGTGTGTGTGTGAAAGTGTGTGTGTTTGTGAATGTGTGTGTATGGGTGTGTGTTTGTGAATGTGTGTGTATGAGTGTGCAAAAGCGTGTAAAAGTGTGTGTGTGTTTGTGAAAGTGTGTGTATGAGTGTGTGAAAGTGTGTGTGTGTGTGTGTGTGTGTGTGTGTGTGTGTGTCCTGCTGCGGGTTCTCAACCTTGGCAGTGCTGACATTTGCCCTGGGTCAGTCTTTGTTGTGGGCGCTGCCCGGTGCATTGTGGGGGGTTTAGAAGCCTCCGTGGCCACAACCAATCAGATGCCAATGGCACCCCCATTGCCATGGGTGACGATCAAAGTGACGTTCAAAATGCCTTCAGCATCCCCAGTGCCCGCTACGGGCACAATCGCTCCTTGTTGGGAAGCAACATGGAATCGTCACAGGGACACGGATGGTCACGTAGGGAGGGAGGAGGGGAAACACGCTCAGGTGCGGCACCGCCTGCTCCCTCAGCCGTGTCCACATCCTTAACGACCCCATTACTGTTTCCTCCAAATCTCACTCCTGCCTCAGAATCCTCCCTGACAGCCGCCAGTAGCCGTGGCCAATGACTGGGATAGGCAGTCAGGTGAGATCTATTACTTCCCCTCTTCTAGGATTTACAAAGGGCCCAGAATGCTTTTTATGGCCCCACACTGACTTACAGGGAAGTCCTGGACAGCAGCCTTCACCCGTCGGCGCCCCGGTGTCCCGGCCTCGGGAGAGAGCGGTCCTGCTGCTTTGTGTGGGTCTGACAGAGCCTCCAGGGGGAGGGCCCATGAGACGAGCTCGGCAACTCAACTCGAGATTTCAGAATATGACCGAGAGGCACAACGGGACCCTGATCTCCCGGGTGCTGCGAAGGGGAGCCTGGAGACAATTGGGGAACAGGGAGTTGTTCTAAAGCGACGGGCGCCATGGCGGGAGCCATGAAGAAGGAAGGCTCTCCGAGGGCGGGCGGGTTGGAGGCCTGGCAGTCGGCTGTCTCGGGTTCTGCCGGGAGGACGGAGCGGTGACGCTCAAGGCTACAGCGATCCGTGTGTGATGTTTTGTTCAGGTTCAGTGTAACCATGGAGACAGCCTTCCCCCCTTCTTTCTGTGAGCCGACTGCACACTCCTCCACGCATGTATACTCCACACACGCATGTCCCTCTTCCCACCGCCTGGCTCCTGCTTGGGCAGAGGAGGCGCTGGGGGGGGGGGAGGCGTCAAGGGGGGACAGCACCGGGAACCTGGGTGCCAGCTGTGGTGCGGCCCCGTGTCTGCCCTTCCTGAGTGCGATCCCGGATAAGGTGCTCGGGCTCTGGGAGCCTCCGTCTCCCCATCTGCAGGAGGAAGATAAAGCACTTTCTCCCCCGCAGGGTTATGGGGGCTCAAACTCCATCTCCCGTGCCCGAGAGCCCGGTGAACTCTCAGGAACTCCGGAACGCGGCCTCACTTGCCATCCTGTTAAAGTGGGCCCCAGGAACCCCGGCTTACAGTCATTGAAATCCTTGTTTATTTTAAAACATCAGCAAAACCAAACCTCTGGTCCATGCGGTCCGCTCACCGTGGATGTCCGCGTGGTGCTTTATTTCCGTATTTAATCAGAGCCCTTGGGACCGGACCGCCCAGGCACGAGACCGTGGCTCCCGCAGCCGCGCTGGGAGCGTGCCGGGCGCCAGGCTGGGCAGCCTGCCTGGGCATGTGTCTCCGCTCTAGGCTGACTGGATGTGCAATCACAAGTTATTTAACTTCTCCTGCCCCAGCTCCTCGTCTGTAAAGTGGGATAATAATAGCACCCACTGCAGAGCTGTGATGAAGGCTGGGTGATTATGGCGGGGAGGCCTTCTAGGGCCGCGTGAAGACCTTTGCCGAGCCTGCTGCTCGAGACCCAGCTTCGGGAGAGCCTGCTGCAAAGCTGTGGGCGGGCTGGGGCGCGGCGGCCCGGGGGGAAGTGCGGGGGATCCGGGGGGCTTAGGCCAGAGGCCGCGGCCTGGTGGTGATTCGGACACATTTACTCATGACCTGCTAGAGGGAATGGGGCACTCTGGTCAGGCAGTCAGGGGAGGGCTGGGGGTACAGAGACATGGGGGGCGGGAGAGGCTGGAGGTGGCTGCATCCCATCAAACAAACAAACGACTTAACGGGCGAGTCCAGCAACATGCGAGAGACTCAGCAAGACTGGCTGACTGGGGGTCTGGTATGAGGACAGGGCCAGGGACGTAATAAAAGAAACATGTGAGTTTCTATGTTATTATTGTCACTGCCGCCTCTGCTGCTATTGTGGTTGCTGTTATTTTGTGTCAACAGTGGAAAATGGCTTCCAGAAACCAGAATGCGAGCAGGGTTACCTCAGTGGAAACATTACAGGAAGCGCGAGGGGGGCGGTCCCTCTCTCCTCGCCCTAGCAGAGGCCCACGGGCAGCCCGGGGGTCGGTGCCGTGGCCTGGGGGAGAGGAGCATGGAGGGACCGCCGTGGGCCTTCCGGAGAGGAGCCGGGGAGGGCGGCCTGGGCGGGAAACGGGGGCTGTGTCTTGTTCACCTGTCCGTGGCTGTGGCTCTGAGAACGGAGGAAGAAAGGGTCCCGACTTGTCCTCGGAGACCCGAGTCCCCCCCGGAGCAGGGACCTAATGGGAGGAAGCTCCGTGCAGGCCCGCCTGCTGCGCGGCCACCCGGTGGGCCCCGGAAGCCGACTCTGACGTGAGGGCCCGAGGCCTTGGCTGGCAGTCTCTCTGGCCGGGGTCCCAGCACGTCCGGGAAAAGAGGGGCCCCGGGACGGGGTAGGAGAGTGGCCGATGCCGTGGCACTGAGCAGGTCACCTGTGGGCACTGCGGATCCCACTGAGGACTCTGGGAGACGCCCTGATGTGAGGGAGGAGGCCAAAGCGGTCTCTGGCAAAGCCTGCCACCAGCCGTCGGCGGAGGGCGCCGTGAGCTTCTGCCCGCCCTGGTGCTGGCCGCACGTGCTGGGCCGGAGACAGCGCTCGGGGAGGGCGGACGCCAGGGGCACGTGGGCACCCCCCTGAGCTGGCCGTGTCTCCCGGACAGGGTGCGGTAGGTGAGGAGGGGCTGGGCGAGCCGCCCTGGAGGCACGAATGGTTAGAGCACTCGGCACACGCTGCCCACTGGAGAGATGCAGCCGCCCAGGCCGGGTTAGCCCACAGGTGATGGGGAGGTGGCGGTGGGTGGACGTGGAGGAAGAATGACTCTTTTTCAAGCTTTTTTTCTAAACCGCCCACTCCAGCCTCACTCCCAGGCTCATTCCAAGTCCGGGAGCACCCCCAGAGGCTCAGCTGCGGGCCCAAAGCGCTCAGTTAGCTGACCCAAATGAATCCCACGCCGGGCAATGGGTTCTCCCGCGGGAGTGTGGCCAGGGGGCAGGGAGGTGGCCCGGATGGAGAGCTGCCCGGGCCCAGCTTGGCCACTTCCCCGGGAGGAGGGGGAGGAGGGACTGCGCCCCCTGCCGCGCGGGGCTGGGTGGGGAAGCCTCTAATCCTGGAGCTGGCATTTGCAGTCTCCGGAAAAGCCTGACTACAGCGGCAAAGCAATTCATTACTTGAGCTGCCGTTAAACGACCAAGACCCTGGGTGGAAATCGGGCCGTTATCATGGTGTGGCCAAGTGCTTCCTAACATCTTACGAATTGGATGTGGCCCCATTACGGCTCCTTGTGAGGGCGCACACGTGTGCTAAAAGCCAGACCCACGTGTGAGGGGCGGGGAGGCGATAAACACTCACAGACGTGCCCTGAAAAGCCAGCAATTGGGTCCCCGGAGAGAAGGAGCCGCACCTATTTTATTGTAATTTAAAAGGCTCCATAAAACCCGTTTAACACACATATTCTTTAAAAAATACAGCTGCAATTAGTGTGTGCACAGGAGGGGAGAGGATGTACGTGCGGGGTGTCTCCCATTTTACTGGGGACACTGGCAGTCGGGGAAGTTAGGACCTGGCCGAGCAGAGGGGCCCTCACCCGGGCGCGAGCGTGCCCCCTCGGACACTCGGCAGTGTCCGGGGACATTTTGCCTGTCGTGCTGCGGGGTGGTCTGGCCTCAGTGGGCCGGGGCTGGAGATGCTGCTAAACACCTCAGTGCACAGAGCAGCCCCAGCGAGGACTGACGCAGCCCGGGCGACGGCAGCGCCGAGGCTGAGCGAGCCGGGCCTGGGGGCTCTCGGTTGCCTGTGCCGCCGCCCAGGCCCGCGGGCCCCCTCTGAGCCGCAGCCTCTGAACCCGAAGATGGGCCCACGCCGAGCCCGAGATCTCAGCCACGTTTTTCACGTGGGGACTCCCTTGAGAAAGTGACGCAGGCCAGGCGCCTTCTCTCCTCAGCAAGTTCCCTCTCCCCGCTGCGCCGTTCTCGCTCCTAACGTACTTATTTATGGCCTCTGCTTTTCCATTAATTATTGTCATAAACATTTCTCCGCGTTGTTTACAGTCTCCGTAACGATCCTTATTCAGGACTCATGCTACTCCGCCCTGGTCACGGAGCTCTGTCCCAGCCACGCCTGTGATCTGGGCGTTCTTTTCTTTCGTTCCTTATAGTTTAATGCCACAACGATTAGTTTTGAATAGAACGTTTTTTGTTTGTGGAATTATTTTCTCGGCACCATTTCCCAAGGCTATTTCTCTCTCTGTCTTCCTCCCCTCTTCCCTCTCTCCCCTGCCTCTCATTTCCTCTCCCTCCCTCCTTCCCTTCTCTCTCTCCCTCTCCCTCTTTTCCTCTCCCTTTATCTCTCTCCTCCCTCCCTTCGTTATTTTATTTGATCTAATCTAAACATTTTGGAATAATACTAGATACACATGATTTAAAATTCAAAGGCATAAAACAACATGCAGTAAAAAGTCTCCCTGTTCCCAGCCACCCACTTCCTCTCCCAGGGGCAACCACTGGCAGCAGTTTTCAGATATCATGTGCAGCCATTAAAAAAATGTTTTTATTGATTTTTAGAGAGAGAGGAAAAAAGAGGGAGAGAGAGAAACATCATCAATCAGCTGCCTCCTGCATGCCCCCTGCCGGGATCGAGCCCGAAGCCTGGGCATGCTCCCTGACTCGGAATTGAACCGTGACCTCCTGGTACAGAGGTTGACACTAACCTCTGAGCCACACTGGCAGGACACAGTTTTTATACATAGGGTCACACTCTGCCCGCTGTGTTGTCTGTGGGTGTAGGTGGGAGCAGGTCTCCTTTGGATGGGGGAGGGGGATGTGGAGAAGTCCTCTCTGAGGAGGTGACAGTTGAGTGGAAACCTAAGGATGGTAAGAGTGGAAGGAAGAGTGGAGCAGGAAGAAGAGGCAGCATGTGCAAAGGCCCTGGGGTAGGAATTGATTGGCAGGTTTGAAGAACTCTACGGAGGCCAGTGGGACTGTTGGAGAGAGAGAGAGAGAGAGAGAGAGAGAGAGAGAGAGAGAGAGAGAGATCAATTGCTCTGGAAGGACCTAGTCATGTGGTATAGGACTTGGACTTGATTCTAAATGCCCTGAGATGCCTTTGAGTGCTTTTCAAGCAGGGAGGTGATAGGGTATGATTTGCATTTAGCAAAATAGCATTCGGAGGGATGAGTAGAGAACATTGGTTAGAGGCAGAAATACGAGGGTTAACAGGTGACGGTCCAGGTGAGAGATGCTGGCGGCTTGGCTGTGGGGGGAAGTGGAGAGAACGGAATGAACTCAGGGTACAGTTTGAAGGTAGAGCCGGCAGGATCTGCTGCAGGTGGGACAGGGAGTCAGGGAAGAGTCACTGAGGACAACTTGGAGGTGTTTGTCCCTAGCAAACGATCGTATCCATTACCGACCTGGGGAAGAGTGAAGTGGGAATGGGTCTTTGCTTTAAAGGGAAGGGAGGGACCTGGAGCTCAGGCCTGGCTCGGTTCAGCTTGCTGTGTCTGTGGGACAGCCCCGGGCAATGTCATGTAGACAGGGTGGGGGTGGCGGGGGAGGGGTAGTGGAGGAGAGGGACACCCCTATGCCCAGGGATCGGAGGTGTGGCCCAGGCCGGAGACATGGAGTCAGAGCCGCCAGCTCGCACCGGGGAGCACGCAGCGCAGGGGCAGGGTGGGGACCCAGTTTCCCCCTAATGATACCGGCTCTGCCCTATCATTGATTTCTGTTATTTGTTTATCAGTTTTCTAATTTTCCAAGCCAACATGGCCTGCAGTGAATTTGGACGCTGCATGGCTGCTGGTATTTGGGTTCCAGGAACTTCCTTGCTTGCTTTAGCTGCTTCACCTAATCCGGGTGAGAACCGGAGGCTGAAGGCCCACAGGCCCAGAGGGGAGGCAAAGCCTTCCTGGCTCTCGGGTCGCAGTCAGCATCTCGGCGTCTCCTCCTGCGTCAGGTGCCCCCTGGAGAGGAGCGACTGCAAACCCGGCTGCCTCTTCCCTCCTGTCCCCTGAGCACGGGGACACGGCTCGCCGCCTGCTGTGATGGCTTGGAGTTGCTATTTAGTATAAGTCCCAGTTTCCTCTAATTTCAGAGCATTTTCCTTCCCAGTGGGGCTGTGATTCCTGCCAAAGCCCCGAAGCCCGGGGCACGTGTCCCGGCGCCAGGCAGGGACTGGGCGTGCACGCCCTCCCGGAGCGGCCGCGCTGGGCCCGGCACGAGTTTGCCTTCCATCCGGACGTGTTTATGTTGACATTTACAGAGGCAGCACTAGCTAATCACGGGCTATTTATGGAGCACCAGCCGCGTCCGGGTGCTGAGCCTTTCGCTCAGGCCCCTCAGCTGGCTGCTAAGAATCTGGGGTCTTACTGTCAGCAGGAGTTAAGGTCAAGCCTCTCAGAGATGGGCACGTGGACATGTCCCTTTATAACCTAGAGGGGCCTCACGCTCTTGGACCTGCTTTGGGAAAGTTGGTGGATGAGCTCAAGTGATGTTCATAGTCCCAACCTGGCATGGGCACAGGTACCCTAAAGGCCCAGGATGATTCCATCCCATCCCATCCCACCCATCCCATCCCATCCCACCCCACCCCACCCCACCCCATCCCATCTCATCCCATCCCATCCCATCCCACCCCACCCATCCCATCCCACCCCATCCCATTCATTCCATCCCATCCCATCCCATCCTACCCCATCCCATCCCACCCCACCCCATCCCATCCCATTCATTCCATCCCATCCCACCCCACCCCATCCCATCCCATTCATTCCATCCCATCCCACCCCACCCCATCCCACCCCATCCCATCCCATTCATTCCATCCCATCCCACCCCACCCCATCCCACCCCATCCCATCCCATTCATTCCATCCCATCCCACCCCACCCCATCCCATCCCATTCATTCCATCCCATCCCATCCCACCCCATCCCACCCCATCCCATCCCATCCCATCCCATTCATTCCATCCCATCCCATCCCACCCCACCCCACCCCATCACATCCCATCCCATCCCATCCCATCCCACCCCACCCCACCCCATCACATCCCATCCCATCCCATCCCATCCCATCCCATCCCATCCCATCCCATCCCACCCCACCCCACCCCACCCCATCCCATCTCATCCCATCCCATCCCATCCCACCCCACCCATCCCATCCCACCCCATCCCATTCATTCCATCCCATCCCATCCCATCCTACCCCATCCCATCCCACCCCACCCCATCCCATCCCATTCATTCCATCCCATCCCACCCCACCCCATCCCATCCCATTCATTCCATCCCATCCCACCCCACCCCATCCCACCCCATCCCATCCCATTCATTCCATCCCATCCCACCCCACCCCATCCCACCCCATCCCATCCCATTCATTCCATCCCATCCCACCCCACCCCATCCCATCCCATTCATTCCATCCCATCCCATCCCACCCCATCCCACCCCATCCCATCCCATCCCATCCCATTCATTCCATCCCATCCCATCCCATCCCACCCCACCCCACCCCATCACATCCCATCCCATCCCATCCCATCCCATCCCATCCCATCCCATCCCACCCCACCCCATCCCATTCATTCTATCCCATCCCACCCCACCCCATCCCATCCCATTCATTCCATCCCATCCCACCCCACCCCATCCCATCCCATCCCATCCCATCCCATCCCATCCCATCCCACCCCACCCCACCCCATCACATCCCATCCCATCCCATCCCATCCCATCCCATCCCACCCCACCCCATCCCATCCCATCCCATCCCATCCCATCCCATCCCATCCCACCCCACCCCATCCTAACCATCCCATCCCATCCCACCCATCCCATCCCATTCATTCCACCCCACCCATCCCATCCCGTCCCATCCCACCTATCCCATCCCATCCCAACCCCTCCCATTTCTTGTTCATGCCCTGAGAGCCTGGTATGGGCATTGGGATACAAAAGTGAATAAAGCAACTCGCTTGGTTGCAAGGAATAGAGTCCAACTCACACTGGCTTAAGCAAAAAGACGAAGTTCTGTGGGCTCACATGAGCGTACAGGTCGCAGGGCTTCAGGCTGAGCCAGACCCAGGTGCTCCCGTGGGGTTCCAGGATCCGGAGCCTCTCTCCCTCGCCGCCCTTTGCCCTGCGTTGTTTCTGGTTGTACTGTTCCCTCCAGCTCTCAGAGTTGTGCTTCCCTGGGTGGCCTCCCCGAGGGCAGCCCTTTCGGGGGGAGCCCGTGCTTAGTGCCCCCGCTTAGCACCCGTGGGCCTCCCAGGGAGGGCTCGGTAGCCAGGTTTGGGTGACTTGCCATCCCTAAGCTGCCACTGTGATGCTTGTGGCTCCGACAGGCCATTCGCTCACCCCGAGCTGGAGGTGGGGTCATCTCCACAGAACCTCACGGAGGGAGGGACGGAGAGTGGTGGTTCCCCAAGGAGAGTCAAGATGCTCCTGACCCCACCTGGTCCTCCTGGGAAGTTCCTTCCTCCTCTCCCTTCAGGGTGGTGTGAGCCACCCCCTCAGTGCCCCGCCCTGCCCGGCCCTGCTCTCTGGCTCCACAGCTGGAAGTGTGACACCCTTTCTGCGCCCCACCTTGTGCACTTGCCTGTTGACCGGTGAGGCAGTACGCACCAGGGTGGGCGAGCCCCGTGGTGGATGGTGTGCTTGGCGGCCACTCGGAGCCGCCAGTGCCCTGCCCAAGTCCTCCTGGCCTCACTGGAAGCCAACACCACCCAGGCCCCCGATAAAGCTTCCTCGACCCCTTGTAGCCATGGTGACTCACCCCGCCCCTGTTCCCATTAGTGAGGTTAGAGAGGGGGCTGCACATCAGACTCCACGAGGCTGCCACCTAGTGATGGAGAAATCACTGCCCGGCCCGCACCCTGAAGCCCGAGAGACTGAGGGAGAGGCCGGTAAACTCCGAGACCAACCCATCATAAGTAAGCTGCCCGGAGAATGGCCACTTGGTGACGGAGTTAGCGGGACACGCTCGTTCCAAGCCACCTGTGAAAGTCATCTGAGCTGACCCAGTGCCACTGGGGCTGCGCTGTGCCCAGGCCCAAGGGAGGCCTTCCTGGGAGCCTCCCCTTGACCAGCCTCACAGGGACCCAGACCCAGTACAGCTGGTGGGGGTTGGGGAGGATGCAGACATGCTGAGGGGAGACTTTGGAAGTTGCTTTAAAAGTCAATTTTTATTTAAACTCTCCTTACAACTCACATTCTCTGCCAAATTCTCCCTCATGTCAACACAACCAAACATACATACACACACACACACACACACACACACACACACACACACACACCACATCCTTGTAGTTAGAGAGTTTGTGGGTAGTTGGGATCTGGTAGCAGAGTAAGACTCTGACCTGGCCAGGAATTGCATCTTAAACTGCATTTGGATTCATCATCCATCCATCCTCTAGCCACTTATTTATTCATTACATGACCATCACCCATCAATCCATCACCCCCTCATCCATCATCCAGCCATTTACCCATCTATGTTTCTTCCACCCACTCTATAGCCATCACCCATCAGTCCTTCATCCATCATCCATCTATCCACCACCACCCATCTCTTCACCCATCCACAATCCATCTATTCATCATCCATGCACCCATCCATCCATCCATGCACCCATCCAGTGTTCATTTCTCCATCACCCAGTAATCCATCTGTACAACATACATTTGTTGATGCCTGTGCTGTGCCAGTCACCCCAGGTGGATAGAAGATCCCCGCCCTGGAAAAGCAAGACCCAGTGAGAGAGATACAACAACACAGTTAATTCAGAAAGGGCCAGGTGATCTCATCTCACTTAGTGTCTGCGTTTATGCTGGTGACTCCCACTTATGTGTAATGCAGTTATCCTATATAATAAAAGACTGATATGCAAATAAACCGAGCGGTGGAACGGCTGGTCGCTATGATGCACACTGACCACCAGGGGGCAGACGCTCAATGCAGGAGCTGCCCCCTGGTGGTCAGTGTGCTCCCACAGGGGGAGTGCTGCTCAGCCAAGGGGAGCGTGAGCTCCCACAGGGCTCACGGCTGCGCTGAGCACAGCGGCAGTGGCAGAAGCCTCTCCGGCCTCCGCAGCAGCGCTAAGGATGTCCCACTGCCAGCTTACGCACGTGGGGAGCAGGCCTAAGCTGTCAGTTGGACATCCCCTGAGGGCTCCTGGACTGCGAGAGGGCTCAGGCTGGGCTGAGGGGACCCCCAACCCCCGCGCCCCGAGTGTACGAATTTTGTGCACCGGGACTCTAGTACTCAAATAGTGTAGCATTCACATTTGTTCAGTTCTCCACACAGTACTTTCTTGTACATGGTCTTATTTTTTTTTTTTAAGATTTTAAAATTTATTTTTAGAGAGAGAGGAAGGGAGAGGGGGAGAGAGAGAGAGAGACATCCTTGTGAGTTTGAGACATTGAACAGCTGCCTCTTGCATGCCCCCTACTGGGGATCGATCCTGAAATCTGGGCATCGAACCAACAATCTTCTGGTGCACGGGACGACACCCAGCCAACTGAGCCACCCCGGCCAGGGTTCATTTGTTTCTTAGGACCGTTCCTTGGGGGTAGGTATTACCTCTATTTCTCAGATGAGGAAACTGAGGCCCAGAGAGGGCAGGGAGCTGCCCAAGGACCCTCCCCGTGGGCGTGCTGGAGGAGGAACTCAGACACAGGCCTTTGGCTCCTGATCACATACTGCGAGGCAAGGCGCTTTCTGCAGCGCCGCTCACTGCCGGTTGAGAACCTGCCCGTCAGCTGATTCAGGCGGTGGGACACCTGGTGGTGTCACCGAAGGCTGCCGGTGCCCCAGGGCCCTGCCATCCACCACCCTCTGACTCTTACCTGGCAGGCATGAGAGCTGGCTGCCGGCTGGTCCCCCCGCGGGCTCCGAGAGCTCCCTGAAGCCGAGGCCTTCCTTCTCTAACCACCGCCTTTCTGGCTGCAGGGAGCCACAGCACCTCTGGAGAGAGGGAATTCCTGCCTCTGCCTGGAGCGTGTAGCAGAGAAGCTAGGCATCCGGCCTATTAAATCAAATCTGCTCTAGAAAGCGTGGTTTGCGCCAAGCCTGAGGCTGGCTGGCTCTGTGCAAGCGCTAGCGTGGCGTAAAGACATCCGCGCCCAGCCGAGCCTTCCTCCGGGGTATTAATGGAAGGACAGGGGAAGCATTAAAAAGAGGATCATTTTCGTCCTCTGGGAGTTAAAAGCTTGGGCTCTGAAGCCAAAACTTCCCAGAATTTAGATTCTTGGGCATGCAATGAGTGCAAACCCTTATTAACATTACTCTTATCAGGACCGTGGGCAGCGTTTAAAAGCCACAGACAGAATAAGGTGCGGGTAAAGGGTTTACACCCTGGAATCCTACCAGCCCATTCTAGTCCCAGCTTTGTGGCCTGTGACCTTTGCCACTTTACAAGTGACTTACACCCTGTGAGCCTCCGTTTACTTACCTTCGGGATTAGGAATAAAATGATAAAATCTAGTCCACACTGGGGAGCATTTGCTACATGCCTGGCACCGTTGCAGGGAGTCCACCCGTAACAACTCACTTGGCCCTCACCCTTGGCCTCCTCCTGGCTAATGTGGGAAGATCAATGAGATGACACAGGTACATCAGCTGAATGCCTGGCACATAGTGGGACAAAATAAATAGAGGTGATCACTGCTGCTGATGGCATTAGTTGAGACTCCTCCCACTTCTAATGCTGGAAATCCTGCTAGCTTAAGCAAAGCAGAGAAAGTTATTTAGGCTTATAAATGACAACATCTAGGTGGCACCAGGTTCAACTAGACACAAAGGCCCCAAAATGTCACCAAAAGCTCTTTCATATCTTACATAGGCTCCCTCTGTATTGGCTACATCCATATGTTAGTCACTGGCCACGTTGGGCTATAGATTGAAGGGTAAAAATGAATGAAAATAAAATTTAAATGAAATCCAAAGTGAACATCAGACGGGTTCCTCATTTGCGCCAGCCACATTTCACGGGTTATTGGGCAGTGCAGACACTTCTGTCGTGGCTACCGTACAGACCGTGTTGCTTCCTGTGGAGGTTAGTGTGCCGCTTGCAAGCCCTGCCCTCACACCCTGCCTGCTCTGCAACCCGAGAGAGAAGAGAGTGTCTTTCCTGGGAGCTCTGGCAGAGAGGTCTCAGGGAAGGCTCTCATTGGCTTGTTTCTATCACATGTCCATTCCTGAACCAATCACCATGGCCTGGGGTTGTGTGTGAATAGAGTACTCTGATTGGCTGGTCTAAATCATGTGTCCGTGGTGGGGATGGTCAGGCCTGTTCAAACCACGTGGGATATGTTTCTGAAATAGAGAAGAATACAGGCTGGAGAGAGACATACATGATACATGGTACTATTTGTTGACAATTATTCATGTCCTCCCACCATGGCCGTGTGTCCCAGGAGGCTGTGTGTACTTCCCTACCCCCACTGACCGGATTTGGTCACGTGACTTGCTTTGAGCACTGGAATGTGAGCAGGTGTGACGTGCCACATCTGAGCCGGGTGAGCCTCGCCTCCTCTAGCTCTGCCCTCGTCATGAGGACACAGTGCCCCAGCGCGGACGGTCCTTCCGCTGGTCCCAGAGGGGGCACTCACGGAGCCCTGCCCAGCGAGACGAGCTGAGGGCACGAGCTGGCCCACCTGCTGCCCTGCACAACAAGAACAGGAAGTAAGTGTTTGGACCGGAAAGCCGCTGAGATGTTGGGACTCATTGTCAGCGCAAGAGCCGCCTCCTACCTACCCGGGTCCTCTTCCCCAGTCCCATCCCGCTTCCCGCTCCTGTCAATGCGGGCTTTGGCCAGGCCACACCGTAGTGCGTGGCGGATCCGAGGCAGAATCAAACTCCAGAGAACAGGGGCCGCTCTCCTGACTTCTCCTGCGAACTTCCCAGAGCCGGCCCTGCCCTCACGGGGCTCACAGCGGGGGGGGGGGGGGGGGGCGGGGGGGGGTGGAGATGGGTGAGCAGGGGGAGAGGCTGCAGCAGGACCAGTGCCCCGCAGAGCCAGGCCCCGGCTGACTGGGCACTCGGCTTGGCGGAACAGCAGGCCGGCCTTAGACCGCTAGTGCCGTGTTGGTCTGATTTTTTTTTTTTCTTTAAAAACGCCACTGGCATAGTTGTGTGGGCCTCAGTGCAGGTCGCCCAGCGCGATGGGAGGGCTCCGAGCGAGCGTCCTCTGGGTGGCAGGCCACATTCTCCGGAGCTCATTATCCTCGCCGCGCTGTGCCGGGCCGGGCCGGCGTTTCTCTGCCTGGGCTGAGGTCGCCTTTCACTCTGCTGCAGCCCCTGGGGCCGCCAGGATGACAGCACTGTCAGCCCTCTCCTGTCCTAACCCACTGTTCTCTGACTTCAGACCTCGCTGGTCCTAATTATAAAAGGACAGATGGGATGGGGTTCCCGCTCTTTCATGGGGTCCTAGGCAAAGGCTTGGCTCTCTCTCACTCTTTATTCATTAATTTACCGGACATACAGAAAGCCAGCTACGTTCGCCTGCTGGGATCATTAAGATACACGCGGCCCCTCCCGCCTGGCGGGGGGCCTGGGGCTGGACACCAGGAAGGTTTTCTGGAGAAGGTGGCCTGGAGCTGGGCTGGGGAGGATGGGAGGCTGGCAAACAGAGAGGACAGCGCCGGCTGTGCAGAGGGGCAGCCCCTGGGAGGTGGGGCTCCTGTCCTCCCACTGCGGGCAGTCGGACTCTCTCATCACCGGGCCCGTGCCACGCCCTCGCCTCCTTTCCTGTTGATGTGGCTCGAGGTGCCAGGGGCACAGGCAGCTCCTTGGCAGGCACACAGCATGGCGACTCCTGCTTCATCCTGTCTTACCGGCTTTCCCACCAGGCGGGCGCAGGACACCTCATCCCGCTGTCCTTCAAGGCCTGCTTTCGGGGCCCAGGGGGCGGCTTCCTCTCCGTCTGGAGAAGAGCTCCTGTCACAGACACGGTCACAGCGGCCTGAGCCCCCCACGAGTGGGACATCAGGCTGCCAGGACCTGGACACTCCCTCTGATCCGCACCTACCCTGGGCCTGGCTCTCCCAGGGCGGCTGGCTGCACACGTGGGCCCGGGCAGCTCGCACACCTGGGACGGGCGCACGTTCCCGGTCCTCGTTTACGCACAACCTGGACGGCTGTGCTCGGCAGCCCCGGCCGGCTCTCAGGATCTCGTTTACTCCTCGTCACAGCGCTGTGGGGTAGGAAGTCCTGTTTTCCCTCCCATTTCACAGCCCAGGAAACTGAGTCTCCGAGAGCTCCAGGAACTTAAGGCCAGCCAGCCAGCCAGCCAGCCAGCCAGTGTGGGCGGCACTTCACACCCAGGCTTCTCTGCCCGCATGTCCTGCCCTCACGTTGCCACACTTCGCCGTCTCCTGCCCCAGCCACTCAGGCCTCCCAGCGGATGGGCTCTTAGCGGACTTCCCAGCAATTCTCCCCGCGGCGGTGGGACTGTTACCGTTCATTGTTGCTTGTGTGGCTTCGTAGATGGCTTCACTTTTCACTCCCAGCGGCTTGTTGCTGGGAGCAGCTGGGAGCCCGCGTGCCCTTGCCCTGACTGCGCCGTGGGGGAGGCACGTTCATCTGATTTACGTGAGTCGGCAGCCGCGCCTCGGCCACTCCGTTCGGAGCTCATTCCCTCCCCGGTGGTTTCCATGCAGCTGCTGGTCTACCTGCGGCCTGGGCCGGGCTCCGCAGGCCTCTCGGCTGCCTGCAGCCGCGGTGGGTCCCTAGGGCGTACCCCGGGAGTACCCGTTCTTTTAGGAGCGAACCCCATGTATTGGCAAGAGCTGAGGTTTGGAGGCAAAATATCTGAATCCAGGTCTCCTTGCTGCTGCTTCCTTGCTGTGTGGTCTCAGGCAGATGCCTAAGATCTTGCAGCCTCTGTTCCTTCCTCCGTGGCGGCCACGGGACAGTCATGAGGCAAATACAAAACCGAGCACCTGGAAGCTAGCGCGGGTGGGCAAGGACAGGGAACACGGGATCGTCACACACGGCGGGTGGCAGAGGCACACGGACAGCACTCGGCATCGTTATTTAAACTCGAAATGTTCCTGCCCTTTCCACAGCGATTCCAGCTGTGACACACCCGACAGACACACGTGCACACAGAGGGGTCACTGCCCGTGGCAGACCAAGGTCCTGGGGGAAGGCCGGGTTGGGGCCTGGGTTGGGCGCAGTCGTCGCTCTGCGGACTCCACTGCGGCTGTGACAGAGGACGAAGTATGTCTGCAGGTGACAAGTGGAGGGACTGATTGGCAAGTGAACAAAAGCCGTGTTTAGAAAGAGAACAATAATGCCGACAAAACAAAGAGCACATGTTTTCTTAAGCACGGCGTTTTACAGCGGTGAGTCATACTTACAGAAAGGCGCACAAAACGACGCCTGCTGCCCTGACCGGTCTGGCTCAGTGGATAGAGCGTCGGCCTGCGGACTGAAGGGTCCCAGGTTCGATTCCGGTCAAGGGCATGTACCTTGGGTGCGGGCACATCCCCAGTAGGGGGTGTGCAGGAGGCAGCTGATCGATGTTTCTCTCTAGATGTTTCTCTCTGTAAAAAATCAGTAAAATACATTATAAAAAAATGGTGCCCACTAATGACAGCACAAATTGGACCTCATGTGACCACCTCTGAAGTGACAAAGAAGGCTTCACCACCCAGACACTCCCTCATGCCTCCGTGGTGACCACCCTCACCCCGAGCAGGACCTACTCTGCCAGCTCAGCCTTCAACCCCCAACTCCACCGTAGAATTCGGCCACGCTTTGTGTTTCTAGGAAAGGAATCACGCAGCGCGTTTTCTCTCGACTGGTGTTTTGTGAGACTTACTCCTGTCGTTGCTCTGCCAAGTCCTTTTTTGGGGACATAAACATGAACATAAACGCCTAGGGAATAAGGCCTGGAAAGGCACCCTGACGTCAGTTTCGGAGAGGGCCTGGCGTAGCAGTGGGGTGTTCTAAGGATAGTTAGGGACCTTGCCGACTGTTCGAATTGTCCTAAGGGAGAAACGTAGTGATGCATTACTTGGTACGTCTGAGCTCCCGTGGCGCCGAGTAGGGCTGGCCGGTGGTTCCTCCCCGGGCGCGCCTCCACGGGGCTGCTTGAGTATCCTCACAACATGGCGGCAGGCGGGTCAAGGACGAGCCAGGAGTTGCAGTGCCTTTCCTGACGTGGCCGTGGAGGTCACACACAGTCACTTCTGCAGTGTTCTCTGGGTTGTACGGGTCACCCCGATTCAGCCGGGAGGGGCCTGCCCCAGGGCGCGAGGAGCAGGAGGTGAGGCTCTGGGGGTCACACCGGGACTGGCTGCTGCAGCTCCCTGAAACAGGGGTCACAGCACCCTCCTCCCAGGGCCTTGTGGTGGTTACGTGAAGCTATCTGTATGAAGGTGCTAGAACAAAGGCTTTTGCAGGTGGCTTCAGATGAGCACCAGTGATTATTATTTCAGAAATGCTGCACATGCATCGCCTTCCTGTATTTCTCGGGGTTTCATGTCACTTCCCAAGTTTGTAATTGTAAGTCAGCGCTCGGGCGCCTGGAGGGACCCACCAGGTAGCAATAGGCACGAACGGCTGCACTTTGGAGTCATCGCCAGAGCAGGGATTCAGCCGCTGCTCAAAGATGGCACCCCACGCGGCCGTTCTGCACGCGGGCTCCACCGCGCCTGGGACTGGTCGCCAACGCCCGGCAAGACGGCCGGGCTGGTTTTCATCTCTTTGGGAACAGGCGTCTGAGTCTCTGACTTCAATCACTCACCGCAGCGGTGCCCACCGTGAATAGAGGCATTGATGTGCGAGTCGACTTGTGACTCTCAGCAGAGAACAGGAGACTGGGCCGTCTTCAGTGCTTCAGTTTAAGGGCCCCAAACTCAAGTGCCCACCAGGCCAGCCAGGCCCCTCGGGTCTGAGAAGCGGCCCAGGGTCCGCAGGACCTGTGAGCGTGATGATAAACAGCGGTCGGCCTCAGTTTGGAGAGACAGTACGGAGCGGTGGGGGCTGCGTTCACCTGACACAGAGATTCGATAACACAGAGGCCTGTCCCCAGGGCCATTGTCTTATAAGTGCCAGACAGTCGCTGTCTGGAAGGCTGCCCGGACTTCTGCTGCTCCTCGGCGCGGAGCGCGGCGGCCCCGGCCACCGCCACGGGGCACCGTGGGCCCTCAATGCTCGGGTTTTCCAGCTGATTTGTAACGAGTGTGTGAGCAGCTAGTGGCTCCCATGACCAGCTTCTCCCTTTTCTGGAGGCCTCTAGCATGGGGGTCCCATCAGACGTCAGCGTTCGGACTGGCCAGGCCCCGGCAGAGGACGATTTGCTGACGTCCTTCATCTGATAGCGTCTGTGGCTGGCAACCTGAGGCTCATCACTGCCGGCTGTGAGCTGGGGGCTGGGGTCGGAGGGTCCAGAGCACCCCTCAAGCACCTCCTGGAGGAAACAGACACCTCCCCACAGTTTACTCTGGGGCTGTGTGGCGTGGACTCCGGTTTCCATGTGAGGTGGGACCTGGGTTGTTGGACAGAGCTGAGGGCTTCTCTAGTGGGGTAGGGGCACCTAACTTGCCTGGAGGTGGGGAAGGGCTGGGATATGCGTTGCCCCGTGGGCATTCCCTCTCCTTCCTTGTCTATCTCACAAGGAGGCTGAAAAGGGCATATTTGCCTAGCCGCCCTGGTGGCTAGCAGCAGTTAAATGACCCAGTTCTGCCAGTTAGATGTAAGAGGGACGCTGCTGCGGACTTTTTGGGAAATATGTTGCCCTTGATGAAAAGATGTGGCCAAGTGAGTGAAGTCTTCTTGTTCTGGATGCTTCCCTACTTCCTGCATTTGGAAGTGGTTGGATGAAGATGTGATGTCTGGCGCTGTGGCAGCCATTTTGCGCCTCTGGGAGAATTTCAGAGAATTGCATCACTGAGTCACTTGATCAATGATTTTTTAAGAGAGAGGGGATGGCGGGAGGCAGGGGCGGGGAGAGGGGGACAGAAACATCCATCCGTTGCCTCCCGTACGCGCCCCGCCCGAAACCTAGGTATGTGCCCTGACCGGGAATCAAACCTGCAAGCTTTTGGTATAGAGGACGACACGCCAACCAACCGAGCCACCCCGCCAGGGCTTGATCAGCCTTTACCCACCTACTTCCAGCCTTCTTGTTATGAGAGAGAACCACAGGCCTTTATTATGTAAGCCACTGCCCGCTGAGGTCTTGGTTCCAGCCAATAGCTGCATTCCTAATGCTACAGGGCGTGCTGAGCATGTTCTCTGAGGTTAGGAGAGCTGGGTGTTCACCGAGTGTGCATAAGGGCTTGCACTTGCTCTATTCTACCCTCAGCCCGTTCCCCTTTTTATCTCTAAATCTAAAAAATTAAATTGTGACATAGATCATCTATGCAAACATGTTTAAAGCACATGTGTATAGTCTAAAGAATAATAATACAATTCCCACTAGCCACCCTCTGAGTTACTAGTTAGGATCAACTCCAAAGGTGGAGGCAGATGCCAGGGTTCCCCGTGCACACACTACGAGGGGGTGGGGACCGGGGGGTGACAGGGCCAGGCGAGGGGACTGGAAAGGAGGTGAGAGGACCCCTCTGGGCTCTCATGACGGATTTGGACAGGTCCCCTAACCTCTCGGCGCTTCAAAGTCCCCTTCAATGAAGATGGGGGTGATAGTCCAGGGTTATTTTGGGGAGCAGGGTGTGTATGTCACTCGGGGCAGTGCCAGCATGCAGCAAGAGTTCGGCAAGTGCGAGCGGCCATTGTTGGTAGAAGCCCTCTGCAGAGAGGTGGGGGGTCCCTGGTCGCTGCTGTCATGCCGCAGGAGCGCCCCCGGAGACCCCGTGGCCCGTACAGTCGTGCACGAACAAGAACTGGGCCAGTGAGAAAAACAGAGTTGGGTTGATGGCTCAAAATCTAGGGACACTTGCAACCACAGCACCAACAAGTCGATAACAATTCTAACAAACCCTGAGCGCACGCAAACCTCCAGGGCGCTTACGCCCCGCCGCGCAGGGAACCCCGCGGGCCAGGCTTCCCCCGAGGCTCAGGCTTCCAATGGGGACCCCTTTCATCAACACTAAAACTAGGACTGACAGGGCAGCCTTTGTCACTGCGAGGGGCGGGGCAGGGGTGGGGGGCCCGGGGATGGAAAGGCAGGAGAGGCAGGAAACTTCACCTCAATCTGCCGGTCCCCAGATGCTTAATCCCGCCGCGCACAGAGGCCTGGGAGCCAGGAGTCCTGCCTCCGCTTGTAGGGAGGGAAGGCGTGGGCACAGACGTCCAGTTTTCCTTAAACCCTTCAAGTCCTGCTGCGCTTCTTTCTTCAACTGCGCTTGCTCCTGATTACGGATGAACCCCGGCTCACTGTGGTTCGATGTAGGGTTTTTCGACTTTATGACGACGTCGAAGTGAAACGCATAATACATAGCATGAGCTGTTCGACATGTGATTGTAAAATGGCCTTTGGGTTCGTTGTTTTTGTCCAACCACCGAGTACCGTGAGTGTTCTGAGCACGCGTAAGGTAGGAGGGGCTGAACTACGGTTGGTGTATGAAACGCCTTTCTGACTTATGGTGGTTTCTCGGACGCAACCCCCCTGTCAGCCAAGGAGCGTCTGTGTTTAAACATATCAGCGAGCTGGAAACCTGAGCCCTGTTCCCTCAGCATCCTTCCCTGGTCTCCAGTCCCAGCAAGGTCACTGTGTCTAAGGAACAGAGCGGACGTGCCCTCCGAGGGGCTTTCGAGCTCTGATGTCCTAGACCAGGGGTTGGCAAACTACTGCCTGGGGCCACAGCTCACTGCCCATTTTTCAAAAAAGTGTAATTTTTAATTGTGGTAAAAACATAACATAAAATTCACCATCTCAACCACCCTTACATGTGCAGTTCGGTGGGGCTGATGCAGCCGCGTCGTCTCCCGCTGCCCGTGTTTGTGAAGTCGAGTGGGCACGCGGCCAGGCCCGTGCTGTCTGTGGCGGCTTTGGTGCTGCCGGGTCAGAGTTGGGTCACCGTGACAGGGACCGCATGGCCAATGAAGCTGAAAACATTTACTGGCTCTTGACAGAAGTTTTCGGAGCCCTGCTCCAGAATCACGAAAATGACCCATGTCCTCCGTCCCCAGAGCCCGTGTCAGCCAGGGGAAAGCGCTGTTGCTGTGACCAAGAGGCCCTGCCATGCGGCAGGAGCCTCAGTTTCTCCTTTGTGTCTGAGGACAGACCAAATCCGAGGCGTCACTAATGGAAGCAGCTGTGCGTCCCCTGGGCCCCTTTCGGCAGGTGAGCTTCCCTCTCAGGCCCGGTCCATCCCTGGCGCCACGGGAGGCAGGGGGCCCACCCTCGGGGACAGGACGGGGCCAGGCCTGCACTGTCAGCCCTGGCCTGGCCCCGGGCAGACAAGGCAAACTCCTGGCCTCGGAGACTTCTATTTCCGGGAAACGCGTGGGCTCAGACCTGACCACCTGGAAAGGGATTCCTCCCCCCCCCCCTCCTAGCTGCCTCTGCCCTGCAGTTGATCCCCAACTGAGGACAGGAGTTCACCGAGGCCCCCGCCCAGGGCCCGGCCAGTGCTGGGAGTGGACCTGTCTTAACCGGGCAGGACAAGCACGTGTCTAATTTGCTTTAGAAATACGGGCAAGTTGTTTTGTTTTTTTAATCCTCACCCAAGGATATTTTTTTCCATTGATTTTTAGAGAGAGTGGAAGGGAGGGTGGGAAGGGGGAGAGAGAGAGACAGACTGGGTCAGGGAAGGAACCTGCAACCCCCATATGTGCTTTTGACCAGGAATCGAACCCCTGCAGCTCAGTGTGGTCTGTGTTTTCCCGCTGTTTCCGTCGGCACACACTGCATTCTCACGCAAAGCAGAGGGAGTGGGACGGATGCTTCTACACTCTGCCTTCCTCTCCTGACCCTGCAACGCAGGCATTTCCCCGTCTCTCTCTCACGTGGACCTGCCGCGTTCTCTTTTTTTTTTTTTTTTTTTAATATTTTATTGATTTTTCACAGAGAGGAAGGGAGAGGGATAGAGAGCTAGAAACATCGATGAGAGAGAGACATCGACCAGCTGCCTCCTGCACACCCCCCACCGGGGGATGTGCCCACAACCAATGTACATGCCCTTGACCAGAATCGAACCTGGGACCTTCCAGTCCGCAGACCGACGCTCTATCCACTGAGCCAAACTGGTTTCAGCCCTGCCGCGTTCTCTTTAATGGCTGGTTAGTAACCCCCCATGGATACACTCTGCTTATTCAGAGTATAGACTTCCTTGAAGCCCAGTGCAGGTGCCGTCTTCCTCCGGGAAGTCTTCCTTGATTCCTGCAGCACAACATGGCCACGCTCTGCTTCAAACTCTTAGATCCTGTCCCTTTCTCAGGTGCGGTATTGGTCAGGGTAAAGCGACGCTGCTGTAACAAAGAGCCCCTGATACAGAGACGTAGAGAACAGAGACGCTGTTTCCCATTGGGAATAGTTCCGGTTGGTGGGGCAGGTCTGCCCCTGCCCGTTACTTCAGGACCTTAGTTTCTTCCAAGTCATTGCTCTGCCGTCCCCTAGGGAGCCCTGTTGCCTCCATGGTTGGAACTGGGCCCCCCAGGAGGCTGGGAGAGAGCGTGAAGGAAGCCTGCCTGGTGTTTTCAGTCCTGACCTGGGGTCTCCACTCACAAGCCGTTGGCAAGAGCTTTGCATGGCCGTGCCTACGGCCCAGGAGGCCAGGCACATGGCCAATTCACAGATGAGGAACTGGAGGCTCAGAGAGGTTGAGTAACTGGCCTCAGTTCACACAGCGAGTAAGTTTGGGCGCTGAAATTTCAGTCTGTCTAGAGCCCTTGCTTTCACAGCTTGATGCAAGGAGAATATCACATGGTGTGTGATGTAACAGGGTATTAATAGGGTATGTTCAAGGGGTGGTGGGAGGGCAGAGGAGGGCGTGACTGACTCAGCCTCGGGGAGGAGGCGGTGACCTTGAAGACTTAGAAACTGTGGGTAGTTGGGAGTAGCTATAGCGACTGCGTGGGAGTGTGAAAGATGGACCCAGACGACCGGCTCTGAAGGCCCCACTTTGGGGCGCCGGGGAGCTTGGGCTGGTGGGAACTCAGAGATTCATCGGCAGGGGTCCACATGGGGCACCAGGTTCCCCTTCGAGCATCTCCTTGGGGGAGGGCTGCACCCTGCGCTCACTGGCCGCGGAGCTGGCCCGGCTCGCTCAGGATCCCACAGGACAACTTGCGGCCAGCTGTGTGAGATAGGATTTTAAGGCCGACTGCTGAGCGTCCCCTTCTCCCCCCGCCTCCCCCAAAATAACACGGCTTAAATGTGATGGAAACTTTTCTTCTTCTCTCACATGAAAGTCTGAGCCAGGCAGACACCTCAGCCCCACATTGGGGAGCTAGGATTCTTCTAGATGGTTGGTCTGCCACCCTCAAGACACCACCCGGATGGACTTGGTCCAAGGTAGACCACAGCCATGGCCAATTCCCGCCGCCGAGGGGGGAGGGTGGGCTCCGAACTGGAAGGCTGGGGGTTCACACGAGTCAGGGCTCAGGTTCTTGGGCAGCGGAGAGTCTGGGGCGCTGCTCACACACGGGCCTGCGGGCAGTGGCGCCCACCCTTTGGGACGCTAGTGCTTCCCCCTTCTCCACAGTCACAGCATCCCTGGTGAACCCGAACCACGGGCTCCACCACCACACACTCCCCTGAGCTCCCACCTGGCCTCGAGGCACCTGCATTCCCAGCACCTCCTCGGCAGGAGGCAGGCGCTGAGCCGGCCCAGGGCGGGCGTGGCTGGAGGAGACAGCGGGAACGTGGCAGATTCGCCTAGAATTTGTGCTGAGAAACGCTCTTTCTTCCTCCATCCTGGTCAGTGCCGTTCCGAGCGGTCCCTCTGCCTTCAGACCCCTCAGACCCTCCAGGAAACCATTAGGAGCGTGAGGGCGGGGTGTCTGTTTTTTCCAAGTGGCCCTTTGGCCTGGGTGCAGGGCTGCCACCCATGGTGCTGGGAGAACCCCCCCAGCCCTGCCCGAGGCTCGGGCCTGCTCTGTGCTCCCAGAGAGGGGTGTGGGGGCCTCCTCTCAGCATGCTAACGAGCACGCAGGAGCTGGGGAGAGAAGCTGGCCTCCCAGAGGGGTGGGCTCCTGGAGGCTGAGGCCCCGTGGAAAAGGCTCTCCCGGCACGCATGGCTCTTCCCCAGCCCGGCTCTGGCCGGCACCTGGAGCCCCTGGACAGCCAGGCCCGTGGGCCGCGGTTCTGTGCAGAGAGCGTGGTCTCGGGGGGCCAGCCCCCCACCAATGCCAAGTCCCCACAGGCCCCTGTGCTTTGGGGTCAGGGTTTCTCACAGCTGACTCCGTCCTGAGATGTCCCTTCTTTGGTTTCCATGGTGACAGACCCCTCTCCGATTTAGTGCTGGGGATTAGGCTGGCTGTGCGGAGGACCGAGGGAGGCTACACCGCACAGCGGGGCCCTCTGGCCGCCTGGCTGGCCCTGCCTCCACCTGGGCCCCCAGACCTGCCCGCTGCCTCCCGCTGGCCATGCGGACCCCTGCCTGCTGCCCCGCGGCCTGTCTGTGGGAGCCAACGGGCCCTGTGTGCGCAGGTGACAGGGACTCAGCACTTGCCAAAACATTTTTCTCAACGAAGTCATTTCTGTCCCTCGGGGAACGTTGGTGCAGCAGCGAGGGTACGGCCGTTTCCCGGCCTGCTGTTCCCCCGGTGAGCGGGCTGAGCAAGTCATCATCTCCACCTCAGCTGGAAGCTGAGACTCAGGGAGGTGCCCTGACCGGCCCGGGTCCCAGCTGGGAGGAGGTGCCCTGGGACCCAGTCCAAGCCCAGCGGCCCATGGTGGGCTGCCTGGTATGACCAAGGTTGCCGTAACAGCAAAGCATTTGTTTACTCACTCAACGAATATACAGTGAGTGGCCAGATTATTATCATCTCTGAACGCATAATAATCTGGCCACTCAGTGTGTGTGTGTGTATGTGTGTGTGTGTGAATATATATATATATATATATATATACTAGTAGCCCATTTGCAGGAAGAATCCTGCAAGTGGCCGCTGCGGCCACATGTGCTGCCGCTGCTGCCGCCATTGTGGCCACCGCGCCTGCACCTGCGCGCCCCTGCCGTCCGCCCCTGCCGCCCCACCCTGCTCCACCCTGCCCGGGCTTTCCCTCTGGCAGCCACCTTGCTTTCCACTTTTCCTCCCTCTTCTAAGTTGTCTTCAGTCTTCACTCCTCCCTCCCTCAGTGTATGCAAATTAACCGCCATCTTTGCTGGGTAATTTGCATACTCGCCCTGATGGGCTGGTGGGCGTGGCTTGGGTGTAGTGAAGGTGCGGTCAATTTGCTTATTACTGTTTTATTAGGTAGGATTAGATGCCCGGTGCATGAATTCGTGCATAGGTGGGGTCCAGCCAGCCTGGCCAGGGGGAAGGGACATGGGCGGTTGGCTGGCCTGCCTGCAGGTCGAACTCCTGGTTGAGGGGACGATTTGCATATTAGCCTTTTATTATACAGGACAGTGGTCGGCAAACTCATTAGTCAACAGAGCCAAATATCAACAGTACAACGATTGAAATTTCTTTTGAGAGCCGAAAACCGACTTCTGTGTATGGGCCACGAAGTTTCAATTGCACTGTACGTGCACGCCCGCACGTGGTATTTTGTGGAAGAGCCACACTCAAGGGGCCAAAGAGCTGCATGTGGCTCGCGAGCCGCAGTTTGCCGACCACTGATATGGGATATACACTCAGTGGCCAGATTATTATGCATTCAGAGATCATAATAATCTGGCCACTCAGTGTACAATGAGCCCGAGCTCTGTGCGGGCCCTGCACAGTGGAGCTGTGTGACCAAGACGGAGAGAGTCCAATGTGGACACATGACGAGCACACGTGCACACACGTCTGTTCCCTGTCGGGTGTGAGTGCTGCTGGGGCCAGGGCAGGAGGGTCGGGGCAGGGGTGCAGGCCGGGGAGCTATCTCGTAGTGGGGGCAGGATGGCCTCTCTGAGGGTGCAGGCCCCACGGATATCTGGGGGAAGGCAAGCAGGTGTGAAGCTCTGAGCCCGGCCGGGGCTGGGGGCATGGGAGTAGCGTGGAACCGGGAGGACAGTGAGTGAGGGCAGGGGTAGGGCCGGGCAGGGGTAGGAGGGCACATCCTACGGGCCCCTGTGCCTGGGCCTGGCTGCGCACGGGAACCACCGGGGAAGTTAAGGTGCTGGTCCTGGGTCCCTGCTGGGCATCCAGGTGACTCAGATGTGCAGCGAAGGTGGAGACCACCGTCCAGGGCCCTGCAGGCCACCGTGAGGGTGTGGGTTTTAGTCCAAGTGTGACACGAAGTCGTTGGAGGGCAGGCAGAGGCGACACATCTGTCTTACTCTTCTAGGTCTCCCTGGTGGCTGGGCTGGGACTGATGAAGGGACAGAGAGAAGGCAGGGAGCCGCCAGGGCCGCCGCAGGGGCCACGGGGGGACTGCGATGGCTGGTGATGAGGTCACCTTGGCCAGGAGCCTCAAATGACCCCAAACTTCAAGGCTTAAAACCACATAAATGTATTGTCTTACAGTCCTGGAGGTCAGACACCTGACTTCAGGTACCCGCCGGGCGGGGCTGCCTCAGGGAGAGTCCCTGTCTTCGCCTTTTCCCGTTCCTAGAGGCTGCCCACCTCCTTGGCTCCTGGCGCTTCTTCATCCTCAGAGCACATCACTCCAGCCTCTGGCTCTGACCATTTTTTCCTGACTCTGACCTTCCTGTCTCCTTCAAGGACCCTTTTGACTACACTGGACCCACCTGGATAGTCCAAGATGGTCTTCCCATTCGGGATCCTTAATTACGTCGGCCAAGTCCGTCTTGCCCTGTAGGGTAACGCGTTCTCAGAGTCTGGGGATTAGGGCATGGGCATCTTTGGGGTCCTTGTTCAGCTGACCATAGTCAGGGTGCTCTCTGGAGGCGTGGAGGATGTGGGATGGGGCCGGGGACACTCTTACTCCTTGGGCCCTCGGGTGTCTCCCTGCCTGGGCACAGAAGCCCCTCAGCTTTTGTGCTCTTCCTTTAGGTGCTGTGCCAGCTCCAAAGGCCAGTGTGTTGGTCCCACCCCTGTCTCTGGAAGGGTCCTCCAGACAGAGGGACCCTCCAGGCCCACCTGGGTGGTTGCTGGAATTGCTCACTTCCCTAGCGACAGTGATGTCATCTTGCTCTCCAATGGGAGGGCTGGGTCGACCAGATCACCCACTCCTATTTGACGGGTGTTTTCAGAATGTATTAGTTTCTTACTGCTGCTGTAACAAATCACCACAAATATGGGGGCTTAACAGCACCAATCGATGATCTTATGGCTCTGGAGGTCCGAAGTGCGTACAGCGTCAGCCACGTCAAAGCTGGATGCGGGCAGGCTGCGTCCCTTTCTGGGCCCCAGGGGACAGTCTGCTTCTGCGTATTCTGATCGCGGCACGTGACTCCCTTGCTCACTTCAGAGCCAGCAGCAGCGCCCCTCGGACCTTCGTCTGTGCTTCGTCTCTGTGACCACGGCTGGGAGAGTTCCCTGCTTTGAAGGGCTCCGGACGACTTTGGAGTAATCCCAGATAATCGCCACGTCAAGATCTGCAACCTTCTCACACCTGCCCAGTCCCTCTTGCTGTGGGAAGTAACATGTACAGGTCGTGAGGATTAAGGAGTGGACATCTTTGGGGGCCACTTTCCTGCCTGCCACGCCCACTGACGGTAATAAAGATTGTGACGTCTCTCACACTTACTGAGCATTTACATTTAGATTTTATATTTAGTAACTCACTGAATTCTCAGAGTGACCCTCTGAGGAAGGTTCTGTTATTATGCCCGGTTTGTAGATGAGGAAACTGAGGCACCGAGGAGCTAAGTAATGTTATGGGTTGAATTGTGTTCCCCAGAATGCATATGTTGCCGTCCTAACCCCCAGTACCTCAGGATGGGACTTGAATTGGGGGTAGGGTCTGACGGAGGAAATCCAGTTAAAATGAGGTCATTAGGGGGACCCTGATCCAATATGATTTGGGTCCTTCTAAAACGGGGGCCCCCTGGCTGTGCTGGTTGGCCACTAGGGCTGGACACCCGACCTGAGGTGGGCCAATCTCTCTCTCGGAATTTGGAGGCCTCTGCAAGACAGGGCAGGCTCTGTGGGGCTGGATAGGGCAGGGGCTGGAGGTGAGGTTCAGAGGGGCCAAGAGGGGCTAGATCCTGACAGACACGCTTGTGTCTTTCCATGTTAACAAGCGTCTGTGCGCAAGCTTGGGAATGGGTTCTGCCTTTAGCAGCCACACAGCCTCCAGGGACTTCCCAGGGGCCCAGCATAGGCCCTCACACCTCCTCAGCGGGCCCTGCCCACTCCTCCAGCGTCCCCTCCCCCGTCCCCCCTCCCGCTGGCCCAGGACCCACTCAGCCCCAGGCCCTCCAGCCTCCTCCTGCACCTCCAGCTCTCCCTGCACATTCCTGCCCCAGGACCTCTGCACCTGAGCCAGGCCACCACCTGTGGCTTACTCATTTGTTTACTGTCTGTCTCCTCTGCTGGAACGTCTTGTTCACCACTGACTCAGTGCTTTGAACAGCGTGTGACACATACCTGTTAACTGAATGCAAAACAACGGTGCAAACGTGGAGAGTTCGATCTCCTGGAGGCCCCCTCGCAGTCTCCCCTCACAGCACCCTCCTCTTGCCCTCAGCGCCCTGACCCAGTAGGTGACAGTCCTAGAGGCCCCTGAGTGTGGGTGCAGCCCGGGCTGCTGTGGGCTGCGTGGAGGTGGCGAGTGCTGCGGGGCAGCCCAGTTCCTCCCGGACCAACCTTGGCTCCCCTCTGAGCCAGAGCCCTCCCTCCCCTGGGCCTGTGTCTCTTCTTTCGCTTCCTGTTTTCCGGCAGCCCCCCAGGAGGGGACCAGGGTTAGAGGCCCAGGAGGGGGCCCTGACCTCGCGCTGGAAAACAGGCCCGTGCTTGGGTAAGCCGGGGAGGAGACCGTTTCACGTGAGGATGAGCTGTTGTGCTTGGTTTTGAACAATTCATCGTATTTATTAGCGGTGCCGTTACACAGTGTCCCTCGACATATTTCACGCTGCAAAGAGACAGCCCGCCACCAAGCTGCGCGCCGCGGCTGACAGCATCGGTCTCGCACGCACACGCTCGCTGTTGTCAAGCGCGCAGACGTCACGGGCTGGTGGGAGCAGCTCTGGGGACGGCGGCCCAGGCTGGTGCTGGCTGCAGCTACCCTCCCCTCTCTGGAAGATGATTGTAAACAGCACGTTATCTCTGCGAAGGGGAAGCGGCAGCACAAGCGGAGGGGTCCAGGGTCCTAGTTGCCTCCGTGCCAAACAGCAGAGGCTGACCAGCAACTGGTGGGGGGGGGAGTGGGGAGGAGGGCTGGGAGTTCAGCAAACTTTCTTTCCCTCTCTTGCCTGCTGATGGAGGTGCTGATGAGGGCCGACCCACAGGGAGGGGGAAGCAAGAAGCCCGAAGAACCCGCTCCCTGAACAACCAGCCCTGAACACTGGAGAATTAATTGACTTGTAATTGCAGTCGGCTCAGCCTAGCGATGCTGACGCTGGCAGTCAGAACAGCAGACAGAGCGATAGGTTCTGGAGAGCGGGAGGGCCCGGGTCTGGGACTGCCGAGCGGCGCGGGGGTTAGGGAAATTCTTCTACTAGAACGTTAAACTGCAAGAGCAGAGGGCCCGCACACGGGGAGGCGGCAGGGAGGAGGGGGGGAGACACACGTCCGGGGGGAGCAGCCTTTCTTTCCAGACAGTAAACAACGGCCAAACAGCCCCAGAAATGGCACCGCGAGAGCCGGGAAGGCCGGGGAGCCGCTCGCCCTGGGAGTCATTGGTTTTGTTCAAGCTCCGGGTGATGCTCGCTGAAAAAGTAGATTTTGTTTCCCCTCGGGCAACAGTCTGGAGGGGGGATCGAGCACACACATCTGCCTGCGCCATCAGTTAGACACGTGCTTACGCCAACTGGCAGGGTGAGCCGTGGATGGTGGCAGGCGACCAGCCGACTCCGACGACCTCTGTGCGGTTATCCTCTGTGGCACTGTCCCGAGGAGACACCCCGTTCCAGGCTGGGGTCCTTCCTGCCACTCAGCAAGGCCCCAGGCCTCCGTCCTCTGCGGTGGCCTGACGTTGGAGCACACGGTTTGTGCAAACGTGAGCAAGCAAGGGTGTGGTCTGTGCCGGCAGACAGAGCCTTGGTGGAATTTGCCTCCTGCACGCGCGCGCTGCCAGACCTCGGGCAGTGTCTCCGTTCTCTGGACCTCTGGCTCTCACGTAAGATGAGGAAGCTGGTCATGGTGGTTTCGACTGCGATGTTCCCATTCTCCACGCGCTCCCGGCATGTCCCAGCCTCATGGCCAATCCGACGGCAAAGGAAGCTGGGACATGCAGGGAGCTCAGGGGGTATGTGTGGGAGTGATGTCTGTCTCCTCCGGGCTGAGTACACAGCAGGCCCTGTCCATACTTCCTCTCCCTCAGCTGTGGTGCACGGATGTGGTGCACCATGAAGGAGGCTGGGCCCCCGAGTCGCCGCATGGATGGGAGTCATGTAGGAGGAATAAGCCTTTACGGTTTTGAAGTGTTTGTAACAGGAGTTAGTGTTAACTACCCCACAGAACTCAGGAGTCCTCCTTTGAGAGTTATGGTGAAAAGTTAAATGAGGGAGGCAGAGCTGATGAGGAGCTAAGCAAAGTGCGTGGCATATGGAAAATCCTATCTAATAAAAGAGAAACATGCAAATTGACTGTACCTCCACTATGCCCACAAGCCACGCCCACCAGCCAATCAGGAGTGAATTAACCCAACCAAGATGGCAGTTAATTTGCATATCCAGGCACAGAGCGAAGACTGAAGACAGCGTAGAAGGAAGCCGCAGAAGGGATCGAAGCTGCAGAGAAGCAAGCAGGTGGGGCAGGGGAGAAGGGAGGGAAGCAGGTGGGGCAGCAGAGACCTCCGCAGGAAGCCCTATTGCAGGTATCTTCCTGCAATGGGCCTCTAGTATTTAATAAATATCAGGTGTGCATTTTAATTTATCCACTCAACCAATACTTACTGAGCTCCTATCATGTGCCAGATATGTGAATTAAAACAACAACAATAACAGATCCATAAAGCCATATTTGGAATTCAAAAATGGTATAGTGCTCTCCACAGTCAAATAGAAAGGGCCCAGTATGTCATTCCGTTGCGAGGAGACAGGCATCCTGCTGAAGGGTGTGGCTGTTGTGGCTGAATAAGTCAGTTTCACTCTTAAGTTCCTGCAGGCTGCTAGAGGGCACATGTAGGCAAATAGTTCAAGCGCTGAATGACAAGTCTCATTTACCACTAATCCTGCTTGGGGAAACCAGAGGGCTCCCTGGAGGAGGGGGCTTTGCGGTCAGCTAGGAAGGTTTGGGTAGGAGCTGGGCAGGGGAGAAAGAGCATTTCGGGCTGAGGGGCGGGTACATCAGCGTAAGGTCTTGTGCTTGATGAGACGTGACGAGAGCGTTGGCGGCTGGAGCCCAGCGTTTCTGCGGTAGGAGAGCAGTGCTCCTCCCCCGTACGTCCGCACCACGGTCCCTGCAACCCGGGACATGCTGCCTGCACGGGGAAAGGGATTTTCAGAGGCGATTCCATTAGGATTTGGAGATGGGGAGCTCATCGGATTCTCCTGGTGGGCCCACCCTGATCACAGAGTCCTTCGAAGTGGAGACCCTTCCCCAGGTCAGAAAGGAAGCCGTGCCAATGAGGGAGGAGATTCCACACGGCGACTCTGCAGGTGCAGGAGTGCGGGCGGCCACAGGAAGCGGGAAGGCAAGGGGCGGAGTCTTCCCGGGCGCCGCCACGAAGGAGCGCAGCCCTGCCCACACCTGATGTCCGCCCCCTGGCACCTGTGGGGTTCTGACCAGTAGAATTGTAAGAAAAAGAACTGTATTGCGTGAGCCGTTAAGCTTGTGGCACTTTGTTATAGCAGCAACCGAACGCTAACGCAGGGTCCGGTGGAGCATGCCAGGGGCCACGCTGGGCCGAAGAGGCTGGAGTTGTTGAGATTTATTCTCTGTGAGCAGTGGGTCGCCAGCTTAGCGGGCACCCGCTTTTTCACGGAATGTTGACATTCTGCATTCTGTAGTAACATTAATGAATGCTAATATTCCGCGTTCATACTCGGTGAGGGCTGCCTTGCTTGTGTCGATGGGGCTGAACTTTCCATACATTGAATGTATGTTTCTTATTTAATTAATGGAAGTGTGGGCTCTTTCTGGTCCTTGGCTATTAAAACAACGCTGCCGTGAATTATCTTGATCCCGTGTTACTTTGTAAACGTATGAATATGTCTGTAAGATGAATTCCAAGAAGTGAAATTGCTGGGTCACCGAGACTATACATCTTGAGGAGTCTGCTCTTTAAATAATGTTTGAAGGCCTGGTGATTCCGCGAGAACGGAAATTAAGTAGAAATTCCTGAGCGGAATTCAGAGCTGGCTCTACCAACATCCTGGCATCTGACAGTGCCGGAGGCCAGGAGGCCAGGGGAAGAGGCTGAGGCCATGGATGAGAGAGAGTGTGTGTGTGAGTGTGGTGGGGGAGGGGTAGAGAGATGTGTAGGACTGGCCTGGCAGGGTGAGTGTAAGTGGATTTTCTTTTTCTTTTTTTAAAATCAGCTGGTAAATTCCTGAGACAGGGGAGGCTCTTTCTGGCAGCCCTGGGCCAGAGGGCCATGCTGGGGCCTGGGTGCTCCCGGCAGGCGCAGGCCTGCGTTTAACCCCCTGGTCTCCTGCCTGGCCGCTTGACCTTTGTGATTTGAGGGGGAAGGGCAGAGGAGTGTCACTGCGGACTTTAAACAGAGTAACCCCGTGTTAGCCGCCTCCTGAGCAGGACGGGACTGGGCTGACGCTCCTGTGGTCCTTGCGAAGTCAGGCGTCACAGCCACCATATCCCAACGTTCCGAATATGTAGATACTGCAGAGTACTCGGTGCTCTCGGTGTGAATTCTCCATTCTTGAGTTTGTTTGGATTCTTCTCCGGGCGAGGTGGGTCTCAGTGGCGGCCAGCTTTTCCAAGAATGGCTCTCACGTCCGAGAACGTTGGCCGCTGCCTTTAGAGCTGAAGGCACATCTTACTCTCTCTCCCCACGTCCCTCCCCCATCCCCCCCCCCCCCCCCCAGCCAGGAAGCAGCCGCGCCTGCATTTCTGCGTCCTTCCTCCTGAGGGTGGGGTGGGTGCTGCTTGGGCAGCCTGGTGGCCCCTGAGGATGGGACACCGTGGAGGGTCAGAGGGCCGTCACTCGGTGAGAAACGCTGGCTGCCGATCTCGGGGCAGCCGGACACAGGACTATCCGTCTCCCCTCCCGCGTGTGGGGTATCTGTTACTCTCCAAGTGTCCGTGGCCGCTGTGCTGGGCCACACAGGCCTGCGCTGCGGGATGCCAGCGGACGTCATGCATACGAACAGGATGCGAGCGGCGCGGCCCGGCCGGCTCTCCGCCTGGAGTGGGCCTCGGAGCCGAGGGCTCCTTGTCCCAGCGTCCCCTCCCTCGGTCATTCTCCCGTCACCTTTCTGAGTTTGTTCTTAGCACATGCCCGGTTCTACTAAGACTGTTTTTGTTGTTGTTGCTCTATCTTGGCTCAGCGTTACATAAATGAACGTAAAGGGAAGCTTTAGATTACAACTGGACGTAGGAAACCAGCACCACTTGCCAGAAATAGAAGAAAGATGCACCGCACGTGTCGCTTTGTGTGTGTGTCAGACAGCCCTAGCGGGATACGTTTGCCGTTCCTCTTTTCTTCCTCTTTTTTTAAAGAAGATGAACAATGTTAACGAAACCAAAACTCTCTCCTGGAAGTAGATGAGAAGTCGGAAGGGAGCCGGGAAGACAGAATCGCTCCCCGTGGCGGATCCGGTGTCCTTTAGCGCCACGCCGCGCCGGGGACCGCCTGGGGGACGTGTGAGGAAGCCTGGCCAGTGTGATACCCCGGCTGCTGGAGTCCTTTGGCAGCACCGGCACGCGGTGGCGCGAGCCTTTCTCACGCTCTTCCCCGGGGGGGGTGCGGGGGGTGCCGCCCCGAGGGGCTTTTCTGTGCTGGCCTCTCCTCTGGTCCTGCTCCTGGGACCACTGGTTCACTCTGTGCCGCAGAGTCAAGCAGAATGAACCGGATCCTTCCTGTAAGTCCCATCCCTCCAAACAGGGCTGACGCGGGGGCTCTGGAGTTAGAGCGCCGGGGGAACCCTGGTCCAGCACTTGCATCTCTGTGCTGTTGGCCTCAGTTTCTCCACCTGATAAGTGGGAATGAAATCGTGCCTCTTTCATATGGTTGCTATGGGAATTAGGCAGGCGAGTGCATGTGGAGGTTTGGAACTGGCACACAGTAGGTGCTCAGTAAGCGTTAGCTATTAGTATTTTCTGTAGCCACGGAGTGCGGGGCCCTTGTGCTTCCAGACTTCCTCTGGGTTAGAAGGCAGGGGACTCAGGCTCCAGTTTTAGCTCAATATCTGACATGTGATGAGAACTTAAGCAACTCATGAGCCCTCCCGGGGGCTTGGCTTCACACCTGGAGACCGAGGATGGTGGGCTCCGTGGTCCCTAAGCCCCTCCTCCCTCCTCTAGTTGACAATCCCGTGCCGAAGGGGAGGAGAGGGGCAGCCAGGGAGGGCCCAGCTCTCCCCAGTGTGCCGCCGAACAACCACCACAGCTCCCCCCCCCCCCTCAGCTTCTCCTTCAAAACATACTGGTGGGGCGCGAGCAAGGACAACGCAGGGAGGGTTCGTGCTGGGATCCGAAAAGGGCGGAATGAGGCTGGGGTAGCGGGAGCACCAGGGTGGCCTTGCTTTAACGACCCGACAGATGGGATGACAGCGAGGCCTGCACACTGCCCTCTGTTTACCAGGCTCCCCTGAAAGCTGGAGATGACGATGGTTGTGAACACTCACCGAGGCCTTGTCAGGCACCAGCTGTCTCACAGGGATGATTTCCTTTGGCCCCCAACTGTGTATAAGGTAACACCAGCTGCTGTAACGAACGAACCCGGCGGTACCAGTGGATCAAGACAGCCGCCATTTATTTCTTGCTCATGTAATGCTTCAGTTCAGGTGACCGGGGGTGACGGCTCTCCTCTACGCAGTGACTCGGGGACCAGGCAACTTCCACACCGCGCCTCCACGTGTCTTAGCACCTCGGAGTCCTCTGCGTCTCCCCCCCCCCAGGCAGTGACACGCATCACCCACACTCACACTCTAGGGCCAAGAACCGGTCACATGACCCCACCAGGAAGCAGCGGATGCTGGGACATATTGTGCCTGGCTGGGCAGCCACTTCCTGGCCGTAACTCCACACTACAGAAGGAGTGGTGCCTTTTTTGGAGGATAGCTAGCTGTTTCTGCCACGTCTTATGGGATGGAGATGACAGTTACACCCACTTTACAGATGAGGAGACTGAGACCTAGACAGTCTGGTCTGTCAGGGGTCAGAACGTTTGTAAGTGGCAAAGCTAGGACTTGAACTCGAAACTTTGGTGAGTTCAGAGCTCTTACATTTAACCACTCGGGTGTTAATTTCCAATAGGCATTTAGATTCTTCCAGCTGTAAAATTCTGCAGAACAAATTCTTCCCTTCGGTTTGCCCACGGTGCCCCAAATGCCCGCGCAAGGTGCGTCTTGGGGCCTCAGCGACCGTCACGATGCCAGGTGGGATCTTAGTCTCCGCTGTTTCCTCCGCTTGGACAAACGATCACCCCCAGAAAGACAGCCCACATTTTGGACTCCTGCCAGAAATCAAGGCAGGGTACCATCTGTAAGAGATAAATAAATCAAAATATCATCAGCGGATAAGTGTGTGCCATCTGCTGCCCTGGCAGTTGAACTGGCAGAGGCCTCGGGAGAATTCCCAGGAGGCCCTTGCCAGGCCCCACCGCCGGCCTGCGTGGTGGGGGGAGGGGCCGCACACAGGGTCTGCTGGCATCTGGCATTTTCCTTGGCTCCCGGCTCCGGGGCTGAATTCCTTGAATCTGGCCAGCGAAGGTGGGTGAACTTTTGCCCTTGCCACGCAGTTAAACTAGTTTCTCATCGGCCGCATTTGTTGGGGGGCCAGGACCAGCAAGCCTCCGCCCCTCTAGCAAGTTGGAAGCACCGACGACAGGGAACACTAGCCCCGCGCCCACCAGGAGGTGGGGTTCTGAGGACTCCGGGTCTCAGAACCAGCCTGCGGGCCCCGGCGGCTGGCATCGCGCCATGCGGCCACGTTCCGGTGGCCGACGTCTCCTGCCGCGTGGGGAGTCCTCTTCGGAGGGCACCTGAGACTTGCGTTAGTAAGCATGGATTTTTCTAGAACCTGCTTACTCTGCCAGGAGGCGGGGCAGAGTAGTGGCCAAGTGCAAAGGCTCCGAGCTGGACCGTCTCCATGAGAATCCTGTCTCCAACAAGGGCGTGTGACCTCAGACAAGTCCCTGGGTTCCCAGCCTCAGTTTCTCCATCTGGAGTGTGTGAAGCCCTGGGGCTGGCGCCAGGCACGTGCAGACACGGCATGCTGGCAAAGGCTACTCGTGGGCCGGCCGGTGAGGCAGCGCCATCCCCCCTCTCCTCCCCAGTCCTCACTGCAGCTCTCCCGACGCCCTCTCCTCCCCCAGCTCCACACAAACCTCCTCAACACCATCTGCTGGGGGATGGGATGAAGTCACGATCCTCGGAGCGGCATCTGGGGACCCAGCCAGGGATGCCGGGCTCCCAGGCCCCTCCCTCTCGCTGCCCGTCTTCCCGCTTCCACACCTGGGCTCCGGCGTGTTTGTGCCAAGGGCAACCTGACCGGCCCTCAGCGCTCCGCACCCCTTCTGCCAGCCTTGGGCATCTTCTCTGGCCGCCTCCCTGCTGGTTCCCGCCACCTGTGCAGCCCGGGCGCACACACCGCTCCTGCTCGGCCTGGGAGGGGGCATGCGGTGTGTCTCTACCCCAGGGCCCAGGGAAGGGGTCAAAATAGCGTATCCCTGGAGCCACGCACGGGGTGGGCGTTTTTCTCCTGCCTTTTTCTGCTTCATCCTCTCGCTAGCCTGGAAGGCAGGTACTCAATGACTGCCGTCTGGCAGGTGAGGGGAGGCTCGGGGGGTGGGCGGCGGCAGAGGAGGGACAGGAACGCAGGCCCGGGGCTTTGGAGCACCCCCCGCGGGAGGCGTGTGGGAGCTGTGCTGGTGACAGAGGGTGTGGGAGGCGGCACACCAGGCTGCTCCGCGCAGATGTCGCCTGATTTAACCCTGACGGAAGGCGTCTTGCTTCACACCCATCACCTCATTCAGCCCTCAAGCAGCCCCACGAGGCAGATGATCATCCTTTACTGGCAAAACCCCAACCAAACACAAACTGTTGCTTACTCGCAGCCCACAGCGAGCAGTGCAGGGGGGCAGCGGGCTTTTCTCGGGAGCACCCCTGCCCGGCCTCCCCTGGCCCTGCTGCCCGCCTGCCCTGGCCGCCTCCGCGCACAGGTTCTCTCTCACATAGCGGGACCTGCAGGAGGCGCTGGGCTGAGTCCGGCATCAGGCCTGAGCGGGGAGCCGGAGCAGAGGCCGCTGCCACCGCTGGTCCCGGGTGGATTCCTGTCTCCCCAGGGCCTGTGCCAGGTCTCCTCTTGGTGGGACTCCGTGTGCCCGCTGACAGGCTCGGCTGCTGCGACGAGGGCAGCTTCTGAGCCGCCCACCCCACGTGGGCTCGGCCGGGCCCCCGAAGACAGTGGGTGGGTCAGAGGGCCGCGGCCAGGCCGGGGTCACGGCCCCTGGGGCTGTGTTTTATTCCCACGCTGCGGACAGCCCGCCACAGCCCCACAGGAGACGGACGCCGCGGGTCTAGGGACAGATGACTTCGCACTTGTGTTTCCGGAGCAGCAGCAAACCCTTCGGAAAGACGTTTAGCTACAACGTGGGGGATTTGTTTCAAAGCATCCCATGGTGGTGAGGACAGGAGTTTAGACGATCCAAGGCTGGCCCTGGGGTGACCGTTGGAGGCTGGGAGTGAGGCCATGGGGCTCGTCACACTAGTCTCTCTGCTTTTGCAAAAAATGGAAACTTCCGTCATAAAACGTGTTAAAAAGATTTTGCAGAGACACTTTATGTGTCTGAGTCCAAGCTGGTCTGGCCGCGGAATGGCCTGGTCTCCGCCCCCTCAGACAGGCCAGGCCCTGAGGATGGAAAGAGCTTTGGGGAAACACAGACCCGGGTCCAGTCCCCATCCCACCGCTTCTGGGCCGTGGAACCTCGGGCGCGTCGCTCTGCATGTGCGGGCCTCAGTTTCCCCGTCTGTACAATGGGGATGGACACTGACCTCGCACACTGCTGTGTGCCACGCCCTCAGCACGGCGCTTGCTGGACTCCCCGTGGGTCCCCGGGTCCCCGCTCCTAGGCCATGTGACAGCTCTAGCTCCCACCTGCTGGGGGCCAAGCCAGCGGGCCACGCTGTGCCCGAGGTAGATGTGACAATATGATGGGAAATATTGCCAAAAATACATGGAAATTCAGAGCAAGGAGACATTTCTTTGGCACAGGGCAGGTGGTGGGTGCACAGAGCGGGCTTCATGGCGGGGGTGGGTGGGTGGGTGTTGAGCTGTGGCTTGAAGGCTGGGCTGGTTCAGAGGGGGAGAGATGTTGAGACTGGGAGGTGGGAAAGGCAGGGGGGCCTGTCTGAACCAGCGCATGACGGAAGCAACAGGGTGGGTAGGGCAGCATTCAGGTGTCATGTCCGGGGTGACCGAGGCGAGGGATGAGTGGGCTGCCCTGGGCTCGCCCCCCTCCCCTGGACAGTGAGGACGCCCCCTGTGCTGGTCTCTGCCCAAAGCTGGGCCCTGAGCTGCCCCAGGGCTGCCGTCCACGCTCACCTTTGCCCACAGGCGCAGGGCCATGCTTTCAGGGATCTGCAGAGTACGCCCTTTGGTGTGATGTTGATGAAGGCAATTTATGAAACACTTCGTGTTTCTCAGCCCACAGCCGTGTCCAGAGCACCTGCTCCCGTCCCTGGCTTGGAGGACACAGCAGGGATGAGAGCTGGTCACGGAGCCTGTGTGTTGGCGCAAACACGCGGCCTCCCAGTCGCGGGGACACTGTTGGTCGGGTCCATTTAGAAGAGCCAGGGGTGCCCTCCTTTGGAGCTAAATTTCCGAGCGGCTGATGCACTTAAATATTAGGACGGAGGCTCTACAAGGCCGGGGACTTGCCTGCTGGTTCCCTGCTGAACCCCAGAACCTCGAGCAGAGCCTGGCATGCAGCAGGTGCTCCATAAACGTGGGTGAGTGCAATTGCATTAATAACACATTCTATGAAGGAGACAAGAAAGCAGGGTGGGGTGTGAGGCGATGGGTGAGGAGGGGCGAGGGCAGCCTTGGGTGGGGTGGGGTGCTGGCTGTTCCCCATTCGCCTCCACCCCTCTGTGCCGTGGGAGCCCGCCCTGCGCAGAAGGAATGGCCTGGACTCCTGCACCCTCTGCCTTCTCCTTGGTTGTGGCTGGTGGGAGGCACCAGCAGGAAATCAGGCGGAAGGAGAGAAAGGTTGGGGTGTTTCTCCCCTCCCCTGCCTCGTTCTCTCCCCGTTGAGGTTTGATAGTAACTTGCATGGCTCTAAAAGTGTGGCTCCAGCCCGGCCGGTGTGGCTCAGTGGTTGAGCATCAACCCATGAACCAGGAGGTCACGGTTCGATTCCTGGTCAGGGCACATGCCCGGGTTGTGGGCTCGATCCCTAGTGTGGGGCGTGCAGGAGGCAGCTGATCAATAATTCTCTCTGATTATTAATGTTCCTATCTCTTTCTCCCTCTCTCTTCCTCTCTGAAATCAATAAAAAGATGTATTTAAAAAATAAATAAAATAAAAGTGTGGTCCCAGCACAGCAGCACCAGCCGCCCGGGAAGCTGCAGAGTCTCGGGCCCCATCCCAGAATTTCTGGTTCCGGTGCTGCTTCCCTGGGGCGAAGCTCCTCCTTCGCGGCCCCACCTCTCTCGCAGGCTCTTTCCCTCCCTTGCCCCTTCGGGATGGGGAGGTGCGGGCCACCGCCCTGCTGGCTCCTCACCCGCCCACACGCCCAGCAGTCTGCTGGGAGGGCCTTCCAGGTGCCGCCTGTTTCCTGCCGGGACCCTGATGTGCCGATGGCTGGCTACACAGGGCACACCCTTGCCAGGCCTGCTGGTCCCGGAGGCTGGCCTCAGCCCCCGCTGGCCGTTGCGAGCTCTTGAGTTGGTCACGTTTGCGTTGGGCTGGGTTCCAAGTCCCGTCTGCTGGCCGCCAGCCTCGGGGCCAGGGGCCAGGGGAGGACCCCGTGCAGACGTTTCCCTCGAGGCCGTGGTGGGTGCAAACATGCCCTTCACTCTTACAGGCAGGGACGTCCTGGTACCTATTTCTCTGGTCATGTGATCCAGGGCTGAGGCTCCCTGCTGATGGTCTCCTAGTCCCATGGGGGCTGTGGGACCCTCACTGGGTGCAGGATTTTTGCAGAGCCTGTGACCTCTGACCCCAACATCCAGCTTTGCCAGGCCATTTTCCTGGAAGGCACTGACATCTAAAGGGCTGTGGGGGCCCTGCTGCTCATAGATCCCCAAACATTCACCACCCCCCCGAGGTCTGCGGGCTCCACCCTCCTCCCCTGCACTTCTTCCTCGGTCCCCTCCCTGCAGTGGGCAGCGTTGCCTCCTGTGGGCTCAGGAGCACAGTGGACCTGTGGGACCCTCCTTCCTGGGAGCAGATGCTGACTCTTGTACCGTCTTCATCTGAGTAGCTCACCGTGAGCCAAAGGGCATCAGATGCCCATGGGTTTGGAGCAGACAGTGGAGGCGCAGGGCCCCCAGGCACGGGCCCCCAGGGCGCCCAGGCACCCCTGGAGCTGCTGCTGGGAGCGCGGGACTCCTGGTGCTGAGCTGTCCCAGCTGCACCGCCTGGTGGTTGACGCAACCCCTTCTGGCCCAGCTGTAGCCACACCATGGAAACACGGACTGGTGACTCACCTCCCGCAGGCAGGAACGCGGAAGGCTAATGTCGCACGTCTAGGAAGTGATGGAGCCAGGGCCCTGCTCTGAACCCCTCACACCACCCTCCCTTCTGGCCCCCCCGTGATAGTGGTCGGCGCAGCCTCGTCTCTCCTCCATCAGCTGGTGGGGGGCCATGTCCTGTGTCCCCCGACCCATGTGTGGAGATGACGACGACGACGACGAGGGCCACCATCTCCTGATCACCCACTCCGCTCCAGGCGTCGTGTCCAGCCCTTTGCCCATGTTGAGTCTTGACAACATCCCTGCAGGTGCTGTGCCCATTTCACAGTCCAGGAAAGGAAGGCCCAGAGAGACTGGGGACTCGTGGCGGGAAGTGACAGAGCCAGGATCTGACCCTGACTCCAGAGCTCAGGCCCTTGCTCACGGCTATCCTGCCCCACAAACCACGCTGTTGCGGGAAGGGGTGTCCAGGGCAACAGCACGCGCTGTCATAGAACGGCTTCCTGTTGTTTGTCTGACGTGGAAAGTAGATGCTTTTACAAGTCAGACTGGAGTGTGACTCTCACCCTGGCTGCAGGTTGGAACCGCCTGGGGAGCTTTAAAACCCCATTGGTGCTGGGCCCCACACTGACCCATTACACTGGGGCCTGTGTGGGTGGGTCTGGGGCTTCCCGGGGCCGAGAACCGCTTCGCTCGGATGACCTTTAGGGTTCTTCTCAGCTTTCAGGTTCCACGGCTCAGAGAAGGCAATTTGCTCCGCTCCACGGTCTACCGGCCAGCCTCACTCTAAAGAGATAAAGGCATTTGTCTTCAGTTTTACGTCCAAACGAAACTCCCTAGTTAAATGCATACATTTAATAGTAATTGACAAAGGTGTTACTGTCTTAAGGGCCACTTCTGAAAGCAATAAACCAATATGGTACAGTTTGATCTTTTCCACAAATGGGTAGCTGACCTTTATCATGGACAGTCAGGGTTCGAAGACAAAAATCCCTTCTGTGCTTGGATTTCAGTCATTGGACTTGTTGCCCATTGAAATACCCGTCTTTCTTCTGTCCTCACTATGATTGGCCCTTAACCCTCAGCACTGCCCTGCATGGGCGGTGTGGGCCAAGTCTGACCATCTCTGCTCAAGCTTCTTCGGTTCAGTCTTGTCCGATTAGCGGAAATAGAAGTGGGAGAGCCCTTTACGTTGATGTTGGTGGGTTTTCCCTGTCTGCGTGGAGCTGTATTCCCAGGGGATTCCTTTCGGGACCGAGCAGCTCTGCATCGTGGGAATGGCTGGCCGAAGCAGGAAATTCTGTCGTCGCAAGTGGGAACAGCCGTCTGGGAAAGCCTGAGAGCGTGGCGTTTGGTGAGCATGGACCTGGGTTGAGTTCTGCTTCAGCACTTTCTGGCCGTTTGGTCTTGGGCGAGTCACTGAAACTCAGAGCCTCAGTTTGCTTGTCTCTACAATGGGGGTTCTCAGAGCTGCATTGCAGGTTATAGGTTTAAAGAGAAGGCAAACACACGTTTAAAAAGAAACCACTCAACAAACTAGGAATAGAAATGAACGTCCCCAACCTGATGAAGAGCATCTGTGAAAAGCCTACAGTTAACATCATATTTAATGGTACAAGAATGAAGGCTTTTCCCCTAACAGCAGGAACAAGACAAAGGTGTCTGCGCTTGACACTTCTATTCAATGTTTCACTGCAGGTTTTAGCCAGAACAATTAGGCAAGAAAAAGAAATAAGACATTGAGATTGGAAAGGAAGAAGTAAAGCTATCACTCTTTGTAGATGACATGACCTTATATACAATAAATATTAAGAGTCCACTAAAAAACTATTAGAACTGCCCTGTATAGGTGGCTCAGTTGGTTGGAGCATCGTCCTATACACCAATAGGTTGTGGGTTTGATTCCCAGTCAGGGCACATACCTAGGTTGCGGGTTCGATCTCTGGTTGGGGCGAGTATGGGAGGCAACCAATCAATCTTTCTTTCTTTCTTTCTTTCTTTCTTTCTTTCTTTCTTTCTTTCTTTCTCCCTCCCTCTTCAAAAATTAATAAACATATCCTCAGGTGAGAATGAAAAAACCTATTAAAACTAGTAAACAATTTCAGGAGGATTGTAGGGTACAGGGTCAATATGCAAAAATTAATCATATTTATATACACTAGCAAGGAACAATCAGAAAATTAAATTAAGAAAACAATTCCATTTATAATAGCATCAAAAAGGATAAAATATTTAGAAAAAACCTAACGAAATGCAAAACTTATATTCTACAAACTACAAAGCATTGTTGAAAGAAATTAAAGATCTAAATAAATGAAAAGATATCCCATGTTCATGGATTAGAAGACTTACTATTGTTAACATGGCAATATTCCCAAGATTGATCTACAGATTCAATGCAATCCTTATCAAAATTACAACAGGCTTTTTTCATAAATTGATAACTTGATTCTAAAATTCATATGTGAATGCAAGGGGCCCAGAATAGCAAAAATCATTTTTTTAAAAAATATATTTTTATTGATTTAAGAGAGGAAGGGAGAAGGAGAGAGAGATAGAAACAATGATGAGAGAGAATCATTGGCTGTCTCCTTCATGCCCCCTACTGGGGGTTGAGTCTGCAATCGGGGCATGTGTCCTGACCTGGAATCAAACTGTGACCTCCTGATTCATCGGTCAATGCTCAACCACTGAGCAACACTGGTCGGGCTAGCCAAAATCAATTTAAAAATGAAAAGCAAAGTTGGAGGACTCACACTTCCCAATTTCAAAACTTACTATAAAGCAACAGTAATCTAAACAGTGTGGTACTACATAAGGATAGATACATACATCAGTGGAATAGAATTGAGAGTACAAAATAAATCTTCACATTTACAGTCAATTAATTTTGACAAGGGCACCAAGATAATTCAGTGGGGAGAGACTAGCCTTTCAACAACTGGTACAATTAGTTGTATTTTTGAAATTGTTGTGCCAGGCTGTAGGTTAGGTGTTTAACCTATGCCGCCATCTTGGTTTCCCAACAACTGGGACAATTAGATGTCAATATGCAAGAGAATGACACATAAATAAACTCTAAAGGTAAGAGTGAAAATTATAAAACTCTAAGAAAGAATAAGACTAAATCTTTATGATCTTAGATATGACAGAAAAGCACAAGTAACAAAAGAAAAATTAGATAAGTTTTTAAATTAAAAAATTAAAAAATTTTTAATTAAAAATTTAAATTCATTAAAATTTAAAACTCTGACACCTCAAAGAATTCCACCAAGAAAGTAGAAAGACTATTCACAGAATGGGCGAAAATATGTGAAAAAAGATGTATATAAGGTACTTGTATGCAAAATATATAAAGAACACATACAACTCAAAAATAAAAATGACAAATAATCCAATTAAAAATGGGTAAAGGGACTGAATTTCTCAGAAAATGGCCCAGAAGTACATGAAAAGATGCTCAACATTATTAGCCATTAAGGAAATGTGAGTCAAAATCACAATGAGATACCACTCCCCACCAGCAAGGTTGCCTACGATCCAAAAAGAGAGACAATGACAAGTGTTGACCAAGATGTGGAGAGACTGGGACCTTGGACATGGCTGGTGGGAATGTGAAATGGGGTACCGCCTTTGGAAAGCAGTCTAGCAGTTACCAAAGATTAAACATAGGGGACCCAGCATTTTCACTCCTAGGTATCTACCCAAGAGAAATGAAAACTTGTCCTTATAAAAAACTGTACATGGATGTTCATAAACAGTCACAAACTGGAAACAAACCCAAATGCCCACCAACTGATGAATGGATAAATAAAATACGGTGCATTTATGTAACGGAATACTGTTCTGCAACAAAAGGCATGACGTACGGACACACACTGCCACATGGGCGGCCTACCGCCGTGATGCCGAGTGAGGGGAGCCAGAGCAGGACGTCCAGAGAGAAGGGAAATTGGCTGGTGGCTGGCCAGTGCAGGGAGGGTGCGGGGGGTGGGGACTGACTGACAGCATGTTTTTTTTACTGGGGGGGGGGGGAGGGTGGCGGGTGATGAAAAGTTCTAAAATTGGTTGTGGTGATGGTCACACAACCTTGGGGATATACTAAGAATACACTAAAAACCATTGGATTATATATTTTAAAAGGATGAATCATATGACATGTGAATTATATCTCAATAAAACTGTTAAAGAAAAAGAGAAGGCCGAATACCTCGTACAGACATCTTCTATGGCATCGAGCTGCCCAGTGGTGGGGGGAAGGCGCTGACGGCGGGGGGCGGACCAAGAGACCTGAGCTGCTGGAGGCCTCTCCCTTGGGCCCCACAATGTTTGAATTTCTTTTAAAATCAGAAGAGAAAAAAGTTAACTTTTACGTGAAGAAAAGATGTAATATATGTTAATATATTCAGTTATAAAATATAAATTTTAATTAATTTATTTTTATTTAATCGTCACCTGAGGATATTTTTTCCATCGATTTTTAGTTAGAGGGAGAGAGAGAAAGAGAGAGAGAGAGAGAGAGAGAGAGAGAGAGAGAGAGAGAGAGAGAGAGAAGAGGAGAGAAACACATTGATCTGTTGCCTCCCACACGCACCCAGACTAGGGATTGAACCTGCATCCGAGGTACATGCCCTTGACTGGGAACTGAACCTGCAACGCTTTGGTCCACGGGCCGACGCTGTAACCACTGAGCACACTGGCCAGAGCCTGAATTTTTCTTTCTTTTATTTTATTTTTTTAATAAAGGAAGGGCTGCAAAGGACAAAAGTGCCTGGGGCCCCTGCAGTCTTCATGCAGCCCCGGTGGCTGGTCTGAATCCGGCCATTAAAATCTCCCCTCTCTGACTTTGAGAAAACAATATGAACCTTAAATAAATTTAAAACAGTTCCTTCACAATCCATCCATTCTAGCTCATCACCTACTCTCCTTTTCTAAATCCTCCCTCCCAGCTCTGGCTGCCAGCAAGCGGCTCTCAGCAGGTGATGACCTCGGTACCGCGGGCTCGCTGTGCGGCTCAGGCTGGCATTCAGCTCCGAGCCACACCTTCCGCATCTGCACAGGGAGGCGAGGTTCTCGCCTCAGTGTAGAGCGTAGAGAGGAAGCAAGCACAGCACGGGGGGGGGCGGTGGGGGGGGGGTGGGAGGGAGGGTGGTGGTGGTGGAGGGGCCCACAGGAGTGGCATCTGCCCACCTGTGGCCCGTGACCCGGAAGGGATCATATAAGAGAGGAGGCTTCTCCTTGGCTTACACTCAAGGCCCTTCGTGACCTGGCCTCGCCTCCCTTCTTGGCATCTCCTCCCTCCCCCATGTCTGCCGTTGCCTGTCTGTGGGGCTGGAAGGGAGTTCAGGAGCCTAGAGGGGCTTCAAGGGACCTTCTTAGACAAGAACTTAGGGAGCTCTAAGCGGACACAGGAGGGGACAATGCTGGAAGCTCCCAGATCTTTTTTACTCCCTACCTCACAGCGGTTCCATTCTGACCCAACATCTGTCTCCTCCTGGGTCAGCAGAAAAAGCCTGAACCAGGGCTTGGGAGCTCACTCTAGAGGTCATCGGGTCTAGGTCTCGGGCCAGCTGGGTGCTGTAGGTGAGGCTAGGGGTAGAGCAGCAGGGAGTGGTGGGGACTGTGGCAAACTAGAGCCATGTGCCCAGCTGAAGGGGGCAGCGTCTGCCCCGCCCCATCTGACTGCTGCTGTGGGGTGTGGGCCCAGCGTGGCCTGCTCCTCTGGTTCTTCAAGAGAAAACCACAAGTCTGGATTTGTAGGCAACAGTTTCCCTATTTTTAGGACCCTGTGTGGGCCAAACAAAATGTGTTGGTGAGGTGGGGAGTGGGGGGGGGGGGGCAGTGTGTGCTCCCTTTACAAGAAAGGGCCTGGAGGCTGGGCCATGTCTTACTCTCACGGCATCCTCGGTGGCCAGCACAGGGCTCAGAGGAAAGACGGAAGGACTGAAGTTTCTTACAGGCACAACGTTTGGGTGCCAGGCATTCATTCATTCATTTCCTGTTTGTTCACCTGTTCACTTGTTCATTTATTCATGTGCCCCTTCAGCAAGTATTGACTGAGCACTCAGGCACTAGTCTAGGGGGTAGGGATGGGGAGTGTCAGGGGAGACTGGGATGCTAAGCAGATTAGTTAGAAAGGCCTCCCTAGAAGGCAACATCCGGGGAAAGTGATGGAGGAGAGAAGGACGAACCATTCGGCTCTCTGGGGGGAGAGTGCTCCAGCCGGTGCCAGGGCCCTGAGGCAGGGATGTGCCTGGCACCTCTGTGGGTCAGCAAGGAGGCCATCGTGGCTGAAGTGGGAGACCCAGAGGGAAGATATTACTGGTGGATGAAGTCGGGGCGGTGATGGGGTCATATCGCACGGGGCTTTGTAGGCCACGGGGAGGACATAGGTCCTGACTCTGAGCGAATTAGGAATCCTAGGCGGGTTCTGCAAGGAGACGCATAATCTCAGGTTATAACAGGACCCCTCTGGCCTCTGTGTGGGTCAGGGAAGACACAGGGAGACCCGGGCAGAGGCTGCTGCAACCACCAGGTGGGGGACACGGTGGTGCTGGGCCGGGCAGGTGATGCGAAGTGGTCGGGTTCGAGGTGTCCTGGGAAGCTGGAGCCACAGGCCAGCTGTGGGGGTGTGTGGGCGAGAGAAATCGAGGCTCTGGCCTGGGCACCTGGGCGGTGGGGTTCCGTCCACTGAGCTGCGGATGCCCTGGGACGTGGCGCCTGCCTGCGGGGCTTACAGCATGCGGGCCGCCCACCCACCAATCACACGCAAGGAAGGTCATCCGTGACTGGGTGCCCTGTAGGAGAAGGCATGCGCCGTGGGGCTCGTAACGGGGGAGTGTGCTCCGGCAGGGGCGCAGGGGCGTGAAGGCCTGGCGGTGGGAGGGAAGGCGAGGACACGGGGGCTGAGAGGTGGGAGGTAGGGGTGAGGGTGGAGAGGCCATTGGCGGCCAGTCCTGGGTCCACGTGAGCAATCCAGGCTTTATCCTTCGGGGAGAGATCCAAGGGTTTTCAGCAGGTGTGTGCATACGTGCGTGTCTGTGTGTGCGTGCACGTGTGTGTTTGATGTGATCAGAGCTGTGTTTTGACGACATCCCTGCGGCTTCAGTGCGGAGAGTGGATTGGACAGAGGCCCTGGCGCCCCGCGCGGGGCTGTGGCCTCGCCCTGCTGGGCCGGACGGTGGGAAGGGGCAGGGCTCTGAGGGGATGGGAGAGGCAGGACTGGATGGGCTGGGAGGTGAGAGCGGAGGCGGCCTCCCAGCTGCTGCTCGGCCATGTCCCGCAGGGACAGTCTTCCCAGGAACAAGGGCCAGAGAAAGAAGCCACGCGGGCTGGACGCTCGGCCCCGGCCCACAGGCTCTCGGGAGGGGCGGCGGCAGCCCGCAGCGCCTTCCGCTCGCTCACGTTCTGAAAAGCCTTCTCTTCTTTTCTAAGGTGAGACGTGCCGCAGCTTCATTGACCTGGCCCCAGCGTCGGAGAAAGGTAAGCGTGAGCCCCTCCCTCTCCACGTGTGGGCCTGCCCCTCCAGGCACGGCCCTGCCCCCTGCTGGGGCAGCACGCCTGGCTCGGGGCTCAGCCGGACCCCTGCAGGGCACAGAGCTTCTCCCGAAATCTCTCCCCAAATCGCCATCGGTGACGTCCCACCCTCCCTGCCCGTGGGCGGTGCTGGAGGCGCCACACTCCCGTCACGTCCAGGGCGCGCTGGGTCTGTAGGAGCGGACGTGAGAGGGAGCTGGGGTCATATGGGTAGATGTGTGTGTCCATGTGTGAGCATGTGTGTGTGTGTGTGTGTGTGTGTGCACGTGTGTGTGGAGGTGTGTACACCCGTGTCCGGGTACAGTGACAGGTGGCTGGCTGTGCCTCCTTCTGGAGACACCAGACCTTTATTCCTGCTTCTTTTATGAGCCCCCGGCCTGGAGAGGTTGCATCTTCGTGTTTTACTGGCCCCATAATTTTACTCCCAGGGCTTGGCGGCCACGCCGAGGACCTTCTGGCTGTGTCTATAAAAATGCTCACCGGGAGGCTGAGGGGGCGGGCTCTGCAGCCAAGCTGCTGAAAGCCGTTCATGGACTCCTGCCTCTCAAGCACTTGAGCTGTCCCGGGGGTTAGTGGGGTTTGCTGGTGGCAGCGCCGGTGGCCTCTCCCCGACCTCCCGCTCTGGCCCCGCCCCCCAGGGGCTCCTGCGAGAGCGAGGCCTCACCGTGTCCTCACCACGCCGTCCACTCCACAGAGCAGAGATGAGCGACTTGCTCAGGGCCCTCAGGGAGTCTGGGCCAGTGCTTGAGCCCAGGCGTGCTCTCCCGCGAAGAGCATTCTGCTCCCAGGCTCTCACCCTGCACCTGCTGGCTCCGGGACTCCCTCCTGGTCTGCAAATGCGGGTGTAATCATGGCACAGACCCTGCCTGGCTCCATGCTCACCATGTGCCGGGTACCAATCTGATAACTCCACGCACGTTGGCTCATTTAACCCCCGTTTTACAGGTGAGGAAACTGAGGCACAGAGCATATGATACCACCCCTGGGTGTGGCCACAGGCCTCAAGGATGGTTGGCAGCTGGTTGTGCTGGAACTGGCCCAGTGAGGTTTTCGGGTGCACGTGTGTTTGAGACTCGCCAAGGGCACATGCTGTTTCCTCTGCCTGAACTGCTAGTCAAGGTCTCCCTGGCCATGGTCACCCCAAAGTGACCTGTTCATCTCTCCAGAAGTGACCACAGCGTTTGGCTGAGGTAGCAAACCTCCATTCCCTCGCCAGGCCCCAGGGGAGCCTCTGTGTGCAGCCAGTTTTCACTCCTGAGCCCCAGCCACGGGGCCGGCTCTGGGCTGGGCGTCGGGGAGCAAGGGCGAACGAGGCGAAAGGCCGCCCTGCCGGAGCGGAGCGGCTCAGCACAGCGCCCAGCACGGTGGAAGGGCTGCAGCCGCGAACAGAGATGCCCCTTGGCTGACAGGGCCGCCCCTCAGCCCCCGGCCCGGAGTCCATGAAGACGTTTGGGTTTCCTCCCGTCGTTATAGTAACCAGATTCCCCAGCAATCGTTTGTCAAGGTGTGAAGTCCCCGGTTCCTGGGCCCCAGGTGGAGCTTATCCTCACAGGTAGATGGACTCTCACTGGGAGTGAATGAAGAATGAATGAATGAGTGAATGAATGGATGAATGAATGAATGAATGAATGAACTGAGCTCCCATGATTCAGATTTGCCGCCAGGCTGCACTGCAGCATCCTCATTGCAATTCCCCAATGCCCGTCAGCACGGTGGAGTCCGTGTAGCACCGAGAATGAACCGTGTGCCACCGCCCCCAGCAGCACGGATGTTGAGCAAAAGAAGCCGGGTTCAAAGGAGCACACACTATACGATCCCGTTTCTGTAAAGCAGGGCGCAGGCAGAACGAGTCTCTGCTGTTGGGAACCAGGACAGCGGCTGCCCTGAAGAGCGGGCGTGACTGAAGGCGGCGTGCGGAGGGCGCTGGCAGCAGGCGGCGCTCGGCTCCCTGATCCGGGTGCTGGTTACACGGCTGTGCTCAGTTCGCGCCAGCTCCTCAGGCCGCGCACCTGCCGTGTGTGCACTTTTCTGTACACGTGGGATACGTCCGTCAAAAGTAAAGACTGAGTTCTTGTTATCTTTCGGAAATGAAAATCTTTTCATGGCTCCCAGACTCACCCGGGACATTTTAATGCAGCGGGCATGGCCCTCCGTGATCCAGGGCTTGGCACTCCACCTTTTACGGTCCGTGACGTGGACCTTGTGCCCCAGCTCTGCCTCCCCACTTGCAGGCAGACCCCCCAAACTCTCCATCATCTCTCATGCCCCTGTGCCTTTGCACGTGCTGTGTCCTCTGCCTGAACTGCCGTCACCACCTGTTTACCTTGTGAACTTTATTGAGCCTTCAAAACCCAGCTTAGACATGACCTCTTCTGAAATGCCACCCAGGACCCCAGAGGTACCCGCTGTGACTGGTCCTGTTAGCACCCGTCACACTGCATTGAGGTCATCCCCTCCAGCAGACTGGACGCTCCCTGAGGACAGGCACTGGCTCTGGTCCTTCCTGTGCCCCAGGTTGGCACACAGCAAGAATTTAGTGAAGGTTTGTTGAATGAATGAATGAATGAATGAATGAAGAAGGAACAGGGCCACGTTACAGACTCGAGGTAGCTCGTTTGGGTTCAAAAACCTGGACCCTGATTCTGAAGCCACAGTCTGCTCCGACCCCCCTGGGCTGAGCTGTGTGTTAAGCCATCCCTGCTCCCCGCCCGTTTCCCCGTGCGCTGGGATTTCTGGCAGCCGCTAGCTGCCAATTCTTGTGGAACAATCTCCGAAGCTTGTAGGTTTCATTTGTTTGATGTTGCAGTGCTGTGTAACAATGTGGCGGCTCCTGGCCACAATCCGGAGTCTTGCCTGAGTCATTTCTCACTCCAGTTTCTATAACGGTCTCTTGTTGGTTCCCTCAACCTCTCTATTCTCCGTCTGAAATCTATTTACAGTTCTGCTGCTCACTTAATTTATTTAGTGCATTTTATTGATTTATGCCATGGAGCTGAAACGTGCATAGATCCGAACGTGCTGAGCAGGGAAGGGGGATGGCCACCAGCTCCCCAGCTGCCCAGACTCTGATGTGGGAGCGACGAGTGGGCCAGCCCGCTGGCCGCAGCCCGCACACGTGGGGGCCGGGGCGCCCTGTGCCTGCGTGTCCATCCTGGGCGATCTTTCACCCCTGGCTGCCTGGGGAACTCCATCAGCTTGCACGAGCCAACCCATAGGCCCTGGCTCCTCGAAGTCCCCCGTCGCCTGCAGGCTGAGTCGGTGACTCCCGCTCTGTGCTCCCAGGTCACCGAGTAGCTGCCTGTGGTCCAGGCCTGACAGCATGGGAGCTCTGCCTCTTTCATCCCAACGAGACAGACAGTGCAGGGCTCAGGCAGGAGCCTGGTCCCTGTTCCCGCTCACCTGCCCTTCCCAGCCCAGATGGAGGTAGCTCTTGCAGCCGCTGGCTGAGCGGGACGGTCCATCACCTGAATGGCCCTGGCCCATCTGCGGAGGCGGCCGAGCTCGGGTCCTCCCGCAGAAGGAGATCATTTGCTGGTCATTATCCGTAAACTCACAACAGGCTGCACCAGCTGTGCCGATTAATCCTCGAGGCAGGGCAGACAGCCGCCTTGCTATCAGGAACGGGCTGCAGTGACCTCCGGCCACCTCGCCTCAGGCCAGAAGTCAGCATCTCCTCCCAGGCGTGTGCCAGGAGCCAGCACCCGAGGAGAGTCACCTACAGCTTCTGCTCTCGAGGAGCCCCCTTCTGGGGGGCAGACAGGAGGGAGAGCGCCACCTCTCTGAGCCGGGCCCAGCGGGGGGGCAGAGGGCTGTGCGGAGGGTGCCACGTGGGGAAGGTCCCGGAGGAGTGGCATTCCGTCTCGTGGGCGAGGGGCTCCAGGGGAGGCCATTCCTGGAGAGTGGGTGGCACGTGCAAAAGAGTGAGCCCCGGTGTCCGCAGTGCCCGGCCCCCGGCAGATGTGCCTTGGACGTTTGCTGAATGACTGCACAGTGGGAGGGAAGTAGAGCCCAGAGAGGTTAAGTGCCTTGCTCAAGGTCACACAGCAAGCGTAAGTTAGAGTCAGGCTCCAGGCTCCCGAAGTCTTTTAAGCAGCACCCACCCGCCCTGCGAACTCCACCCATCCTTTCTCACCCCCACTCCTTCCCACCTTCCTTCCGGCCTCCTTTTCTCAGCACCACACGCGGCCGGCCCTCCTCCCTCCTCTCTCCTCCCTCCTCCCTCCTCCCTCCTTCTGAAGTGCTGGTTCCCCCACTCTCCGTGCTGACATTCTGGATCCCTCTAATTACGCGCTCTTATGAGAGGTGATTGAACCCCTCTGCCTGGCGGAGTGCTGCCCTGGAGATCACAACAGCTAATAATTGCTCTAGTTGCTCTAATTCCAATTATTCAAGATTGTCTTTCCAAGTAATTAGGTGTCGGGCGTCTCACCTCCACACTCAGAGGGTGTCCCGTCAGCCCCTGACGGTGACCAGCCGCATGCTCCTCATTGGAGCAGTTTCTCCGTGGTGAGGAGCCTGCTCAGTGTAAACCGTGGTCATTTACATTTCCAGAGGACTGTCTCACCGCACTTCGGTGAGAAATGACCGCGGCCATCGAATGGGGCCGGTCCGCCTGCGCGGAGGCTGCAGCGGCGCGGGGGCAGGACGGGCCGACGGCGCCGGGGCTGAGGAACTTGAAGGATGCTCCTTCCACATCCCAGCAAAGCCCTTCCCTGGGCCGGTTCCTCCCGGATTCCTCCCGAGATCGGGATTTACAACAAATCCTTTTGGCCAAGGCCCTGCGTTCCCTAATAGCCTCCCCTTCAGACGCCGGGCAATGCTCCCAGGGCAGTTAGACACACGTGCAAACCAGGGCCGCCGCGAGCAGGGCGAGGCCACCGGCAGAGCGACTCCGGCTCCCGGCTCCCGCTGTGGTCGGTGTGAACGGCGTAGGCGGGGCAGTGCATGCCCTGGAGGACTGCATGTGGGGGCCAGGGACACAGGTTAAAGATCACACTCACCACCCCACACCCACACCCACACCCACCCCACACACACCCCCCACCCCCACCCACACCCACCCCACCCACACCCCCACCCCCCACCCACACCCACACCACCCACACCCCCACCCCCACCCCCACCCACACCCACACCCACACCCACACCCCCACCCCCACCCACACCCACACCCACACCCACACCACACCCACCCACACCCACCCCCCACCCCCACCCACACCCACCCCATCCACACCCACACCCCCACCCCCACCCACCCCCACCCCTACCCACACCCCACCCACACCCACACCCACACCACACCCACACCCACCCCCACCCCCACCCACACCCACCCCATCCACCCCCACACCCCCACCCCCACCCACCCCCACCCCTACCCACACCCCACCCACACCCACACCACCCACAATCCCACCACCACCACCACCCACACCCACACCCACCCCCACCCACACCACACCCACACTCACACCCACCTCCAAACCCCCACCCACACCCCTACCCACACCCCTACCCATACCACCCCCACCCACCTCCACACCCCCACCCACACCCCCACCCCCACCACCACCCACACCTACACCCACACCACACCCACACCCACACCCACACCCCACCCACACCCACACCCACACCCACACACACCCCACCCACACCCCCACCCACACCCCCACCAACACCCCCACCCACACCCCTACCCACACCCCTACCCATACCACCCACACCCCCACCCACACCCACCCACCACACACCCCCACCCACACCCACACCAACACCCACACCCACACCCCTACCCACACCCCTACCCATACCACCCACACCACACCCACACCCACACCCACACCACACCCACACCCACACCCACACCCACCCCACCCACACCCACACCAACACCCCACCCACACCCACACCCACACCCACACCCACACCCACCCCACCCACACCCACACCAACACCCCACCCACACCCACACCCACACCCACACCCACACCTACACCCACACCCACACCACACCCACACCCCCACCCACACCCACCCCACCCACACCCCCACCCACACCCACACCAACACCCCCCCACACCCCTACCCATACCACCCACACCACACCCACACCCACACCCACACCTACACCCACACCCACACCACACCCACACCCCCACCCACACCCACCCCACCCACACCCCCACCCACACCCACCCCACCCACACCCCCACCCACACCCACCCCACCCACACCCCCACCCACACCCACACCAACACCCCCACCCACACCCCTACCCATACCACCCACACCCCCACCCACACCCACCCCACCCACACCCCCACCCACACCCACACCAACACCCCCACCCACACCCCTACCCACACCCCTACCCATACCACCCACACCACACCCACACCCACACCCACACCACACCCACACCCCCACCCACACCCACCCCACCCACACCCCCACCCACACCCACACCAACACTCCACCCACACCCACACCCCCACCCACACCCACACCAACACCCCCACCCACACCCCTACCCACACCCCTACCCATACCACCCACACCACACCCACAGCCACCCCACCCACACCCCCACCCCCACCCACCCCCACACCACACCCCCACCCACACCCACACCCACACCACACCCCCACCCACACCCCTACCCACACCCCTACCCATACCACCCACACCACACCCACACCCACACCCCCACCCACACCCCTACCCACACCCCTACCCATACCACCCACACCACACCCCCACCCACACCCCTACCCACACCCCTACCCATACCACCCACACCACACCCACAGCCACCCCCACCCACACCCCCACCCCCACCCACCCCCACACCACACCCCCCACCCACACCCACACCCACACCACACCCCCACCCACACCCCTACCCACACCCCTACCCATACCACCCACACCACACCCACACCCACCCCACCCACACCCACACCCACATCTACACCCACACCCACACCCACACCCACACCCACCCCACCCACACCCACACCCACATCTACACCCACACCCACACCCACACCCACCCACACCCACACCCACACCCCCACCCACACCCACACCACACCCCCACCCACACCCCTACCCACACCCCTACCCATACCACCCACACCACACCCCCACCCACACCCCTACCCACACCCCTACCCATACCACCCACACCACACCCACACCCACCCCACCCACACCCACACCCACATCTACACCCACACCCACACCCACACCCACACCTACACCCACACCCACACCCACACCCACACCCACCCACACCCACACCCACATCTACACCCACACCCACACCTACACCCCCACCCACAATCCCACCACCACCACCACCCACACCCACACCCACCCCCACCCACACCCCCACCCACCCCACACACACCCCCACCCACACCTACACCCCCACCCACACCCACACCCCCACCCCCACCCACCCCCACCCACACCCACCCCACCCACACCACACCCACACTCACACCCACCTCCAAACCCCCACCCACACCCATACCCACACCCCTACCCATACCACCCCCACCCACATCCACACCCACACCGCCACCCCCACCCACACCCACACCCCACCCACATCCACACCCACACCCACACCCACACCCACACCCACACCCCCACCCACACCCACACCCACACCTATACCCACACCCACACCCACACCCACACCCTCACCCACACCCACACCCCCACCCACACCCACACCCACCTACACCTACACCCACACCTACCCCACCCACACCTACACCCACCCCACCCACACCAACACCAACACCCCACCCACACCCACACCTACACCCACACCCACACCCACACCCACACCCCCACCCACAACCACACCCACACCCACACCCACACCCACACACCCCACCCACATCCACACCCACACCCACACCCACACCACATCCCCACCCACACCCACCCCCACCCACACCTACATCCACACCTACCCCACCCACACCTACACCCACCCCACCCACACCAACACCAACACCCCACCCACACCCACACCTACACCCACACCCACACCCACACCGCCACCCCCACCTACACCCACACCCACACTCACACCCACACCCACACCCACACCCTCACCCCATCCACATCCACACCCACACCTATACCCACACCCACACCCACACCCCCACCCACACCCACACCCCCACCCACACCCACACCCACCTACACCTACACCCACACCTACCCCACCCACACCAACACCAACACCCCACCCCCACCCACACCCACACCCACACCACATCCCCACCCACACCCACCCCACCCACACCCACACCAACACCCCACCCACACCCACACCTACACTCACACCCTCATCCCACCCACACCCATCCCCACCCCCACCCCTACCCCCCCACCCTCACCCCCACCCCCACCCACACCCACCCCACCCACACCCGCACCCACACCCACACCTGTGGCTGTGCAGTCACACTGGTCCCGGGCACGGAGGGCCCTGCGTTTGGTTTAATGCTCTCCGTCACTGTCCTGAAATTAAAAAAAAATTCTTACCTGAGGATATGTTTTTATTGATTTTTAGAGAGACAGAGAAACATAGGTGTGAGAAACATAGATCGGTTGCCTCCCGTCTGTGCCCCAACTGGGGATCGAACCAGCGACCTTCTAGTGCGGGAGACGATGCTCCAACCAACTGAGCCACCCCACCAGGGCCTTGAAATTCTTCATAATTTCTTTAACAAGGGGCCCTGCATTTTCATTGGGCACCGCCTTCTCAGTCTGGGCCGTGCATTGCGTATGCGACCATACACACACACACACACACACACACACACACACACACACACACACCACCCCCATATTATTATTCACTTACTATTTCTCCTTACATTGATTCACTTAGAAAGTCCAATTATTTTAGCCTTGTCCTGAGCCATGATATCTGTCAGCTCATGGTTTGAGCAGCCAGGTTATTTTTTTCAAGATGCTTTAAAATAAATAGTAATGATAATACCCCAAACTTACACCCCAAACTTATTTCTGTTTTGCCAACAAGTCAGACCGCGCTGATCCCCCACGTTGATGAGGTTTGTGCTGTTGCGATGGTATGTTACAGGGGGGAGACTGAGGCCCAGAGAGTTAAGCCATCTTGCCCCAGCCCACGTGGGCTGAGAGTGGCAGAGCGGGGCTGGAACCCGGGCAGGTGGCTGCAGAGTCCCCGAGCGCCACCCTCCCACGTACTGCCCCGAGTGAGCGGTTAGACAGAGGAGGGTCCCGAGGCTGGGAGGACAGACCATGAGGGAGGAAGAGGTGAGTGTGTGTGTGCGTGGGGCGGGGGGGGGGGGGGGGGAACTGGGAGGTGGGAGGGGTCCCGCACTGCGTGGAGGGCACTTGCCGGCCTCCAAGGCCTCGAGCCTCCTGCACCCTCTGCCTCCTTCTTGTCCTGCTTCCAGTTCCGAGACCGGAGTCAGCTGGAAGCGCTCAGAGAGCTGGTCTCCTCCGCTCCATTTTGTAGGTAACGAAACTGAAGCCCCGACAAAAAGCTCTTTGTGGCTGCCGTGGACTGAGCATAGTGAGTATGCCTACTGCATACCAGCCCCGCGCTCACTGAGCACCTGCTGCATACGGTCCCTTTCCGGCGCAGTGTCCCACGTACCCTCTCGCAGCCGCGAAGTCCGTGTTCTCTTCATCCCCGTGTTCAGGGCGGGAAGCTGAGCCCAAGCGGGTTCGGAAACGTCCCCCAGGCCCAGGGGGTGGCAGAGCTGGGGTGGGAACGCAGCCTCTGAGCGCCGCCCGACAGCTGTGGCCCCGGCGTGCTGCTCACTGCGCCAAGCCTCCCTCTCGTCCCTGCAAAGGGGACGGCAGCGCCCACTGTGGGGAGATGAAGTGACGCAGGTGAGGGTTGGCCGGGGGGTTGGCTCCGTCCGCCCCGGCTTGCGTTGTGCTGTGTTTCCCGGCTCCTGGTTTCGGCCCAGCCAGCCAGAACGCTATCTTGGAAAGAAACTCCATTGTGTTTATTTCTACTGCACTGATACTCAACTACCCGCTAGTGAGTAATGCACGGAATTCCACTCCCGGCCAGACACCCCGTAGCCCTGGTTCCACTTAGTTCTTTCGACGGCTCTTTGGAGCAGGTGCGGGGATCTCCGGTTTACAGCCAAGGAAACAGACTCAGAGAGGTTGAGCTACTTGCCTGCGGCCACACAGCCGAGTCCTGTGCTATTCCTGCCGTACCTCTCACGGCTTTCCACTGGGCCTGGTGCCGTCTGGCCCCTCTCCCGCTTCCCAGGCCCAGGAAACTCTCTGGTCGGCTTTGCTGCGTGTTCTGACCCAGCGGGGCGGCTCCGCTGGCCCACAGCTGTCAGGGGCTGCGCGCACAGAGCGCTGCGGCAGCTGAGGTTCCCGCGGCTGCTCCTCTGCCTGCACCCTCTGCTCGCCAGGCACCCCATCTGCCGGCTCCTGCCGCCTCCTCATTGGCGGCCATCTGCCAGGCTCCCCCGAGGCTCTGCCAAGTCTGGATGTAACACAGAACCCCCAAGCGCGCTGCCTGCGTGAGGAGCGGAGGGGCTGGAGCCCCTGACAGCCTGAGACCCTCCCCCGCCTGGCAGCCTCCAGGAGCTACAAACGTGAGGCGGAGGCCATCACAAAAGCGTGTTCTGGCGGGCTGGAGCCCCCACCCCATGGGCTGCCCGGGAACCGGCCCGCAGGCCTGGCCCGGCTGTTGCCAGAGCCTCTGGCCTCCGGGGCTCCTGGGCTTCTGGTTTTCGGCGCTGCTGTCAGAAGGCCCGATGAGGAGGGGGTGGGGGTCTCGGGAGACGGGAGGGGAGCAGCGGTTTCTCCAGAGCTGGCGTCCGGCTGCCTGGCCTCGTCACGCATCCCCGTCCCCGGCGCGTCGCTGGTGGCCAGGGCAGAGGCACCGGTTTTATTCATTAATTTTAATTTGAGAAACGTTGTTGGTGACAGCCCGATTAAGATGTAATTCACTTAGCTACAATTTGCCCACTTAGAGTGTACAGCTCAGTGGTTTGTAGAACGTTCAGAGCCATGCAGCCATAACCACTGCCAATCACAGATCACTTTCCTCGCCCCGAAGGGAAAGCCTGCTGCCTTCAGCGGCCGCCCCTCAGTGCCGCGCCCCACGGGCCCACCCAGCCACCAGCCTCTTTCTGTCTCGGTGGGTTTGCCGATTCCGGACCTGGACAGTGGACTCAAGTTCTGGACCCACATAAGGACTTCGGCGACTGGCTTATCCCGTGTTTTCCCGGCCCACCCACAGTGTAGCACGCGTCGCTACCTCATTTCTCTCCGTGGCCTGGTAATACTTCATGGTGTGAGATGCCACCTGTTGTTTATCTGCTATTTATTTAACCTTTTAAAAATCGGGAAGTATAGCACCGCTCAGAAAGGTATATAAAATACAAACATATAGCCTAACATGGTTGTAAACCCCAAGCCTGACCGCCATTGTGGGGAAGAAGGACCTCGCTGGCCCCGCGCACCCCTCCTGAGCTCCCAGAGGAGGGACCCTCTGCCCGGCTGACGGTAGGGCAGGGACCAGCAAAGCCTGCCTCTCTTGTTGTAAATAAAGTTTTATTGGAACTCAGCCCGCCCTTCCCTGTGTGTCCGTGGCTGCTTTCCTGCTGCAATGGCAGAGCTGAGCGGTTGTGACCGAGACCGTAGGGCCCACAGAACATAAGGTGTTTCCTCCTTGGCTCTTAAAAAAAAAAAATATATATATATATATATATATATATATATATATATATATATTTGACTTTTTACAGAGAGGAAGGGAGAGGGATAGAGAGTTAGAAACATTGATGAGAGAGAAACATCAATCAGCTGATCAGCTGCCTCCTGCACACCCTCTACTGGGGATGTGCCCGCAACCAAGGTACATGACCTTGACCGGAACCGAACCCGGGACCCTTCAGTCCGCAGGCCGACGCTCTGTCCACGGAGGTCAGGGCCTCCTCGGCTCTCTGCAGAAAAGCCTGGTGCACCTGCCCGTGGCTCACAGCACGCGTGCGCGCCCAAGCCCCACGCCGGTGCTGGTTTCCGAGCTTCCTGTGTAAGTGTGGTCACACGGGGTCAGCCTTTTCGCGTCTGGCTTCTCTGAGTTCAGGGCTCTAACTGGGCACCACAGACGGCGCATAGACAGCAGCGATGTGTTCCTCGCAGTCCTGGAGGCTGGAAGGCGCGGGCAAGGCGCGGGCTGATGGCGTGTGACCGTGGACTGGCTCTGCCTCTCGCTGCCATGTCCCCGCGGGTCCCTCTCCTAAGGTCACTGGTCCCACTCATGACCTAACCAGGTCCCGGTGCCCCGCCTCCTCATGCCCCGCAGCGGAGCTGGCATTGGGGAGGCCCAGTCCAGGCTGTGACCATCGTGCAGCAGTCGTGTGTCGGGGATCCCCTTGCACACCCTGGCGTGCTCCTGCACGGTGCTGGGTGCAGGGTAACTCTGGAGTCCTGCTCGCTCCCTGGGAACTTGGGTGATTCCCTCTGTTTTAAGCTTTCCTGGTCTGTCCCGCTCTCCCCAGCAGGGCCGTGTGCGTGTGGGGAGAGGCACAGGCCCACGCAGGGGTCCACTCCTGCCTCTGCTTTCTTCGCTTCCCCTGTGTCACTACTCCAGCTGCTGTGCCAAAGGCGCCCCACATGGCAGCAGCTTCCTGGTGAAGCTGGTGTTCCCCCTCACGGGCCCGTGCACAGCGCCCTCCACGCGGTCTTCCGGAGCTGCAGCTCCTTCCCTGTTCCGCCTGCGACGGGAGAGGATGCGGTGGGAGGCCCCCTGGGCCAGGCTCGCTTCCTTCCCACCCACAGTGCTCCGGCCAGAGCTCAGCCAGGCTGCCAGGGGAAATGCAGCGTGCCTGTGTTGTGCCCACGAAGAACAGGAAACGGCTTGGTAACCCACGAAGTCTCTGTCACACGCTCTGACTCCCCCTCTTCCGCCCCCCCCCAGGCCAGGGGAGCGTTCCTCAGCGTGGACGTGGGGAGAGGAGGCAGGAGAGGACATGGCCCAGACTTTCCTCTCTTCTAATTACAGTATTTACAGTAAACACGGTGGCTTTTAAACGAAAAGTCTGGACTTCTGCGATTCCAAAGGCTTGCTTGTGTGGCCTGAGAGCTGCCTGCTTTCCACTGCACCCCGCTCTGCAGCAACACGTGTGTGTGTGTGTGTGGGGGGGGGGGGGTCAGAGGTGGGGGGGTGGTCAGGGGTGGGGAGGGTGGAATTCACTGCAGTGGGACAGCACAGAATCTGGCTGTGTCTGGCACCCTTTAGCTCATGGATTCTACTTTCTTGCTCTTTAAAAAATATATAGCCCTAACCGGTTTGGCTCAGTGGATAGAGCGTCGGCCTGCAGACTGAAGGGTCCCAGGTTCGATTCCGGTCAAGGGCATGTACCTTGGTTGCAGGCACATCCCCAGTGGGGGGTGTGCAGGAGGCAGCTGATCCATGTTTCTCTCTCATCGATGTTTCTAACTCTCTATCCCTCTCTCTTCCTCTCTTTAAAAAATCAATAAAATATATTTTAAAAAATATATATATACATTTTTGTTGATTTCAGAGAGGGAGAGAGAGAGAGAGAGAGAGAGAGAGAGAGAGAGAGAAACATCAATGATGAGAGAGAATCATTAATTGGCTGCTTTCTGCAGCCCCATACTGGGGGTCAAGCCTGCAACCCGGGCATGTGCCCTGATGGGGAATCGAACCATGGCCTGGTTCATAGGTCAACGCTCAACCACTGAGCCGTACCGGCCGGCTCTTGCTCCTTTTGCACTTGGGACAGCAATACTGCTCTCAGGTGCTTGGTCCCTCACTGGTTCTCAGGACCCCCCACTGCACCCCAACAAAGGGAGGGCTACTGTGCAACAAATCACCCCAAACCCGATGGCTTCCAAAGCACGAGCATTCTTTTTCTGTTCGTGGTCTGCTGCGGGCCGGGGCTGCTGGGCGTGGCTCCTGCTGGCGGCTGGGCTCAGCCTGCCCTGTGCGTGCCCGTCATCCTGGGGCCGGCACCGACCAGGGAATATTCAGTGGCAGAAACGCAAGAGGGTGAGAGAAACGGTGCCTCTCGCCGTGGCGGGGGAATGGTACACGGTCACTCTGTCCGTATTTCAGTGGACAGCGCACGTCACACAGCCGGCCAAGGTCGCGGGGGGGGGGGGGGGGCGGGGGGGGCGGGGAAGTAGACGCTGCCTGAGAGGAGGCGCGCATGTGCGCTGCCCCGTGACCCAGGCGCTCGCGTGTGTGGTCGCTCTGGTCTGTTCCCAGGCTTCCGCTCTGCACCCCGCGGCGAACCTCCGTCCAGGGCTGTGCACACCCACCAGCTCCCGCTGCTGCTCCCGCTGCTGCCTGTGTCCGCGGCGGGGCCATGGACACCAGGGTGTTTCCTGCTTCCTGTCACCTCAGATGCTGCTGCCAGGGAACCCCAGGCCTGTCCTCACAGGGACTGCGTGCAAAGGTCCGTGGGTGGCCCCCGGAGCAGAGCTGTGGGGTCAGAGAGCAGGATATACTTAACTTGCAAAGTGAGCATCAGCTCCCGCACATCCGACCCGGGCTTTGCCCCGCTTTCTAACGTTCGCCTGTCTAATCAGGGGAAGCATCGCGTGATGGCTCGCCGCCGTAATTTGCATTTCCCTGATGAGTAGTGCGTCGGAGAGTCTCTTCATATGCTTCTCAGGTTTGGGTTTCCGCTCCTGGAAGCTGCCTCTTCACTTCCTTCCCAGAGTGCGTTTTCCGCCAGGAGGAAGGGGGGCTGGGAGGGGAGCGGAGGCTGGCTGTCAGGACGTGTGTGGCTGAGTCAGAGCAGGGCGTCCGTGTGGCTGAGACCTCGGCGGGCCCAGCCACAAAGCTGTCCAGGCTCATCTGCTTCGTCTTGGCGGCTATTACTTAACCTCCATTCGCAGCTCTGAGGTGGGAAACGGGGCCCTTGATTGGTCCCACAAACAACCCGAATGAAGACGCAGATGCCGAATTATTTGCTGTATTGTGAGTGACCTGGGAGACGGGTCTTCTTTCTCAGGTTGCTCTGGAATCAAGAAAAGAGCCTGGCCGGTGTGGCTCAGTGGTTGGGTGTCGACCTATGAACCAGGAGGTCATGGTTCGATTCTTCATGCCCAGGTTACGGGCTCGATCCCCAGTGGGGGGCATGCAGGAGTCAACCCATCAATGATTCTCTCTCATCATTGATGTTTCTATCTCTCTCTCCCTCTCCCTTCCTCTCTGAAGTCAATAAAAATATATTTTAAAAGAAGGGAAGAAAAGAACATTGCCAAACCATATTAGTTGAGGTCTTACTATATACCGGGGCCTCCTACAAGCCAGATTTTCAAGGATAATGATATCACGTCAGGGCTGATAATAGGACCTACCTCACGGGGTGCTTGTAAGGACAGAATTCCTTCATTCAGTCAATAAACATTGACTGAGCACCTACTCTGTGCTGGGCACATGCTAGGCCCTAGGATAGAGTAGTGAACGAAAGGAAAGCAATATTACCTTCTTGGAGCTTCCACTCTCATGGCGGGGGGTAGGGTCCCAGACAAGTGACACAGAGTACTTAGACGACGTGTGGTGAGGAGAAACAGGAGCAGGGAGGTTGCAACCTGAGCAGCCGGTGGAGGAAGGCCTCCCGGGAAGGTGTCTTTTGAGCAAAGATCCAATGGAGGGGAGGCGCCAGTCACGGGGCTCAGCAGGGCTTTGCAGAAAAGCCGTCGGAGCGGCTCCGGGCACCTGGTAGGCACTCTGTGAAACGACTCTCGTTTTTCCATGAGGAAGTGGAGGCTCAGAGGGGTCGTGTGGACCTGCCCAAAGCCTCAGGAGCGGGTTGGGACCGAGATTTAAGGAGACCCTCACTCCCAGGGGCATGCGAGTCTTAGCCCGGGCTAAGGGGTGGAGCTGGGCTCAAAGCCAGGCCTCTGACACCCAGGGTGAGGCGCCCAGGGGTGCTGCAGACACACGTGCCAGCTATGCAGCGGCCGGGCTGCTGCTTCTTGTACAGGCTGTTTTCTGGGGTCTAATCTGGGCTGTCGGAGACAGGAAAGAAAGGGGGTGCGGTGGAGGAGGGCAGAGAGCTGGGAGCCCGCCCTCCCAAGCTTCACCCTCTCACTCTGGGGCACGTGGAATGGAATCTGGCCCAAGGCTCACCTCACCCAGCTCCCCAGGAACAGACATACCAACCCCAGTGAAGGCTCCTAAAAGCCACACAACTCAGGCTGAGAGGAAAAGGGAACTTGGGGCCCAAGTAACTGAAAAGCAACCTTCAGGTGAGGCTGGATCCAGCCTCAGACTCCATCACTGGAATCTGTCTTTTCTCAGCGCCTGGCTTTGCAGTTCCTCTGTTATGGCTTCATTCTCAGGCCTGCTCTTCCCAAGAGGTGGCAGAACGACGGCTGGAGTGCTGGCCAGTGTTCCCAGTGGTTAGAGCGTTGGCCTGCCCACCAAAGGTCGTGGGTTAGATTTGCACACCGTCGGGCATGTGCCTGGGTTGCAGGTTTGATGCCTGGCAGCCAATTGATGTGTCTTTCTCCCATCAATGTTTCTTTCTTCCTCCCTCCCTCTCTCCCCCCCCTTCCTTTCCACTCGCTCTAAAAAGCAATTGAAAAAATATCTTCAGGTGAGGGTTAAAAAGGACTGCTGGAGGGTGCACACAGCAATCCCAGTGAAAAGAGAGCGTTTCTTCCTCAGCAGCAGCCGCGAGAGCCACCGGCTGATTCTCACTCGGTGGATCGAGCCCTTCCTAAATCTACCCTGTCCTTAGGAGATGCAGATCTCTGATGGGCCAGGCCTGTAGCATGTGCCCATCCCTGGGGCTGGAAGTGAGACTCCCAAACCACAGCACTGAGGGGGAGAAGAGGCAGTTCCCTGAGAGGAAGCAGGCGGGTGTTATCAGAGGAAGGGAGGAGGGACTGGGTGATGGCACCCACACGCTGTGAGTTCACCGTGCACCACCTCCAAGGGCCATGGACCCCCCAGCGCACTGGCCCACGGCACAGCCGCCGGGGAAGGCTGCCGAAACAAGCAGATTCGGGTGCTCCAGGCCTGAGAGGGCCCGTGGCGCCACTAGATTCTAATAGCTCCTCTGACAGTCGGGGCTGAGAGCCACTGCTCTCCCGGGTCCCCGCCCCTAATCCACTGCGTGGATCATCATTTTTCGACCAGGGAAGGTTTGTCAGGCTCCTGGTTCCTAAGGAGGAAAGCTAAGAGAGACAGAGACCCAGGGCCACCTCGACCCTCGGCCAGCCTCTGGCCGTAGACTGAGCTCCGGGCTGCAGTCCGCGTCTCCTGCAAGCGGGGGTGGGGGTGGGAAGAGGGTTTAGGGGGGGGGGGGGGGGATGAGATCGGCCCGCGGCAGAGTGTGGCTTCGTCCAGCATCAAAGCTGCTGAAGTTAAATCCTGCGCCCGGACCGGTCCCAGACCCAGACGGCTCAGGCCTTCACAGCGCCCTGTCCGCTGGAGGGGATCCAGGTAGAGGCCTCTCCCTGGTGTGAGGTGGACCCGAGGGACACGAGCCCTGGCCTCCGTTCTGTTTCCTCTCCACTCACAAGGCTTTTCTTCTCCTTGGAACTGGGCTCTGGGGCCAGGAGCCAGGGAAGGCTCAAATCTCACTCGGCGAGTCTCCCTCGCGGCGGCATCTAGACCGGCGGCATTTTCCGCACATCTTGAGGAGGCGGCAGCGCTGGGGAGGGAGGAAGTTCTGGAGTCAGATGGACCAGGGCTGGAGCCCACACTGTGGGACTGTCAGGAACCACCGCAGGGTTTTTGTGAGGATGAAAGAAGACAGTGCATGGGACATCGCGGGCCTGGCACGCGCTGTGCGCGGCCTCACCTGCTGAGCGATTGTGTGCTGAGCACCTGCTGGCTCAGGCCCGGAGAGGCCCGGGGAGCTCACAGCCCACGGGGCAGACGGACATCCACAATAAAGCACACATCCGCCGCTGCGGCTGCACCTGGGGGACTTTCAGAAATGTGGGTGCCCTTCCTCCTGCCCCTCCAGGACATGGGCTGAGCATGAGTGCTCTTCAGACTCTCCCTGGTGATCCCACTGTGTGGCCAGAGTTGAGAGTCACAGGTCTAACGGGAGGATGAGTTCTGTGAACAACAGAGGAAATTCGCCTGGACTGGGCAGTCACGGAGGGCGTCCTGGAGGAGGTGACAGGTGGACTGAGAACTGAGGGGTGGGTGTGAGCCAGCGAAGGTAGGAGCTGGGGGGAGAGGTATGGCAGAGTGTTTCAGGCAGGGAACAGCATGTGTGGAGGGCCGGTGGTATGAAGGAGGAAGGCATGGGGAGGGGGTTGGGGGTGCGTGGAGACGTGGGAGGGCCAGACCGCACAGGACCTAGAAGTTCATAGTGAGGAGTCTCCCTCCGTTGGAGCAGTTAGTGAAGTCATAGAAGGAGGTGACAGGTCAGATTCGCATTTTCAAAGGCTCCCTCTGGCTGCTGTGTGGAGGGTAGGTTGAAGGGGGATCCGAGTGGGCCTGGGAGACACAGCAGACACCTGTGTGCGCAAAGACGGAGGGGGTGGTTCAATGCAGAGGCAAGGGCTTGGGCGTGGCCTCAGGCTCTGAGCATGCTCCTGGACCCCCTGGGCCTCATTCCCTGTCTGAAAAGCGAGGGTGGTAGTAACAGCCCCACCGTGTTGTTGTGGTAATTTAATGGGAGGTAATTAACTGCCTGCACCCAGGAGGCACCTCACTGAAGTCAATCTTTGCTGGTGACTCCCTCTTCCTCCCCAGTCCTCGCCCCACATGTCAGTCTTCCAGCTCGTTGCGTCTGCACTGGGACTCCTGGCCACAGCGTTTTACCGGCCGCGCTGTCCTTGCCTGCATCCCCCACTAGACTGACCGTGAGCTCCTGAAGGCAGGTGCTGCAGCTACTTTGACCATGGCTCTGCTCCCAGCCCCGTGCCTGGATCAAAGCAAGTAGTTAATCGGTGTTTGTGGGTGACCGAATGAATGCATGAGCGAACCAATAAATGGGTAACTCCTCCCACGAGTCACAGCCAGGAGTGAGCCCAGCCCGGCTGGTGGACGGGTGGCACCCCGCGCCGCAATCCTCCGTCCAGCCTTCCTTGGAGAAGAGGGGACAGGGATGGTGGATGAGGCTCTGTCCCTGCTTTTCTCTGTCCTGTACTCACCACGCCTGTGTTATTGAAATCCAATTAGAGGCCCCGCTTCAATTAATGTACAAACACGTTCACGGAGCACGCCTCCTAAACCCTAACAACGCACACCATCCCGTTCAGCTAATGCTCCCCTCCTCCTCCTCCGACGGTGGCCTGAGTGGGTTTTTGTCTGGGCCTCCTGGCTGCTTTCGGCTGCCACCCTGCGAGGTGCCGGCAGCGTGCCTGCAGATCCAGGGCGTGCCCGCCGCAGCCGGGGCCGTGCCCTTATGGAGTCCTCGTCTCTGCGTCTTTGGGAGCTTGGTTAGTGATGCCCACTCATCTTGCCCCCACTGCCCTGGGCCCCGGGCCTCACATGAGAGCCCCGCTGGTCCTGTGGGGCCCTCCCTGGACGAGCAGACTCTCTCACCCCCGCCCCTGGGCACTGACGTGGGTGAGCCTGTGGCACCAGCCGTGGCCTGCTCCCGACTGGTGTCTGCTCACCCTGCTGTGCATCCGTAGCCACACCCAGGTCCTCACATCCCCAAAGCCCAGCTCTTTTGTGTCTCTTCCCGTGTCCCCCAAAGTGTGAGTCCAGCCTCCTTCAATCAGCATTTAAACACTTTCCCCAATTTGACCTCAGTCTGACCTTCCATTCCACCCCTCCTCACTTTCACCACCCAACACCCCAATTTCTAAATGCCCCACCGTTGACTGCCCCGCTGACTCTACTCACGCTGGAGCTTCAGGCTGAAATGCTGGCCCCTCCCCCTGCGATGGACATTTCAAAGTCTGGCTCAGATGGCCCCTCCTGTAAGAATTTTAATCCCTTTACTCAGACGGATGTGAAATGCCCAAACGAGGAACAAAACAGATACTGTCTCCCCAGCATCTGTCCACCTTCCCCTCCTCCTTCTGGAAGGAATTTGGTGTTGTTCAGTTATCCACAGTGCCCACTCTGGGGAATGTGACCCTCTAGCCCCAGCCCAGGAGGGAATCCTGATTGGTCTAAATCAACACGGCTACCCGGTCACCTTGGCAGCGATTGGATAGGAAGTAGGCGTGTGACCCAGTTCTGCCGGGAGGCTGTGGAAAGCTCGTCTTCCTCTTAAGAAGAGATATAAGGGCAGCCCGTTTTCCGCTTCACCTGGGCTGCTGCAGTCATAGGACCACAGGGTCACAGCCAGGACCCCCCATCATCCGTCACCCGCAGGGTGGCAGAGCACCGATATGGAGAGGACTTAGGGATGATATGGTTGAGCCGCTAAATTAATCAACCCCGGGGGTGCTTGGTTTCCAAAGTTTCTTTTATGGGAAGTAAGAAAATTCCCCTGGTGTTTACGTGTTGAACCAGGGCTTCCTGTTTCTTGCAGACAGACACCCAGCAGACACATAGCTGAGTCCATTCAGGTCTGAGTTCTCACTGGCATGTGATACAGCCATTAAAAAGGAACTCTAAGTCTGTGTAGTCACACCAAGCAACGTTTATAACATGTACGCTAAAACTCAAGACACAAATTGGTAGGTCCAGCATGATGTAAAAATGTATACAAATGAAAAAAGATCAGAAGATAATAATTTTAAAAATGATAGCTTTGTTAGGGTAGTAAACTTAAAAAATTTTTAAATTGATTTTTAGAGAGAGGGGAAGGGGGGGGGGAGAGAGAGAGAGAGAGAGAGAGAGAGAGAGAGAGAGAGAGAGAGAGAGAGATTTGTTGTTCCACTTATTTATTCATTCATTGGTTGCTCCTTGTATGTGCCCTGACTGGGGGTCCAACCCTCAACCTTGGCATATTGGGACAATGCTCAACCAACTGAGCTACCTGGCCAGGCTTAGAGTAGTAAACTTGTTAATTTCTCACCAAACTTCTTGCAACCTCTAGTCATGTGTGTATATACACACATACACATACATACATATACATTATCTCTCAAGTATACTGTATACAGTACTAGAGGCCTGGCACATGAAATTCGTGCACTGGTAGGGTCCCTCGGCCTGGCCTGTGATCAGGGCCCACCTTCCCTGGCTGCTGGCAGCCGGCCCCACCCCCCTGCCACCCTCGTCCACTGCCACCCACCCCCAGTTCTCTGTTCGGGCTGGGGGCAGCTCCTGCGTTGAGCGTCTGCCCCCTGGTGGTCAGTGTGCATCATAGCGACCGGTCGTTCCGCCGTCTGGCCAATTTGCATATTACACACACACACACACACACATATAACATATAGTGAGCTGTAATTACATATAATATTGACTATGTAGTTCAATAAGTATATATAGTATACACTAAATAGAACATATATAGTGATATATTTGTATATATACATTGTGTATATTTGTATGCATGTAATTTTACTCTTACTGATTTAAGTACTTTATTAATATATATATATATTACACTAGAGGCCCAGTGCATGATTTAATCATGCACCTGGTGCACCAGCTGGCTGGCTGTCCGCTGGTGCACCAGGCCTTCCGAAAGCCTCCGGCGCAGCGGAGGCTTTCACAGACGCTGAGCTCGCGGCGCCAGTGGCGCCGCGAGCTCAGCATCCTGCTGGCCCAATCAGCTACCCCAGCCACCCTGAGTCCCGCCCCCTGCGCCTCCTGCTGGCCCAATCGTGGGCGTAGCGGAGTGATGGTAATTTACATATTACCATTTTATTATGTAGGATTTGTACGTTTTAAATATGTAAGTATACCTATTAAGCCGAGTTAATCCTCACAAACCCTCTCAGGAAGGTACTATTATTCCCATTTGCAGAGACTGAGGCCCAGAGAAGTTCGGTGACTTGCACACGGTCACAGAGCTAGTACATGGGGGAGCCAACATTTGGACACAGGCAGCTGGGCCCAGAGCTTGTGCTCCTAATCACCACGTACACTCCCTCTCGGGGTCCCTAAGCATGGCTCCCACAGTACGCCTGCAGTTGGTCTTTTGGCACTTTCTGTGGCACGCTGTGAACCCTGGATTTCTGGTCCAATCTCCCCCTTTGCCATTGGGCACAGCATTGGCAGAGGTGTCAGGGGTATGGGGGTGAGAGGGTCTTCATCCTGTGTGTGTGGGGGTGTCTGGAGCCTCATGGGGCACAGGGTCAGAGGCATCAGCTCAGCAACAGTTGCTCAGATGGCTGTGGTGTGCAGAGTAGTATGTACAGGCTGGATCCTGGCCAGGGACAACAGAGAAAAGCAGGTTATTTTGTTCAGTCCATCTCCCAACACCAGGCACATCTGTATACCTCGGCATTATGGTTAAGTGGTGATATATTGAAGCAGCTGTTGGGTTGAGGGGGAGAAGGGGCCCAGGAGTATCAACATGGGATGCCTCTGTCTGTGTGTGGGGAGGAGGCTGGTGTGTAGCACTGTGTGCAGCACTGTGTGCCATCACCATCGGACTCAAACCCTGTGGCAAATGGTGCTGGGGAGCTGTCCAGCGGGCAGTGCTGAAAGCTGGGGTCAGAGAAAGCAAAATGCCTAGTGAACAAAGGGAAAGGAGGTGGGGAGGGAGTCAGCATCCGCGTCAGAGAATTCCATCTTCCTCTAGAGGCAATTGGTAATATCGATTGGGGCCAGTCTATTGTAACTGAGTGTGGAAACTTGTTAGGTTAAGTAATAAGTATGTAAGACGTATTCAGTTATAGGCATGTGACAGAACAAGTATCATGATAAGGCCATCCATGTTGGGAAATATTTTGCAGTTATGCTTTGTTGGGAGAAATATAATACATCGGATCAATGGAATTAGACAAATATCTTGCGCAGCAAGGCACTTGGAGACGCAGGCATGACAAAGAGGTGGGAATTGCAGTTTTGACATTCCTGTGGCCACAAGAGAGATGGAGGAGCTAGAGTAGAGCAGAGGAGAGAAATAAGGCACCTCCAGGCTGGGAGGGCTGGGCGGCGGATAAAGGAGATGTGTGTGGGCATGGCTACCACCCGGGCAAATAAGTAGAATGTTGATGACTTTGTTTAGCATGTCTGTTCGTTGGTACAGCTGGTGAGGGGACACAGTGGACTGGGGGAAGGCCCGAGATGCTCTTTCCTGGTGGTCTTTGGGGGGTTGGCTTGACATTAGACATTGTGACAGCCTGCGGCCTCGGTCTCCCTCCCTGTCTCTTGCTGCTGCCAAAAATGGTGGGTAGTCAGATACGGCCGAGGCAGGGTGCTCATCAAAACAGGAACTTGGAAAAGAAACCAAGGCAGAGAGCGTGTTATACTCAGGCTATCAAGCCGCCTCCCTCAGTGGGCAGGGAGCCCAGCTGTGTGAACTGGGGCACAGCTGAGAAGGCCTGTGAAGGACAGGTAGGAGGTTTGGAGGAAAGATGGGGGAGTGGGAGAGGCAGGTAGGGTTAGGGTTAGCTGGGGTTCACGGTGGTGACGCTGTGGGAGACGAGGGCTGGAAAAGTCAGTAGGAATGAGAGTCAAAAAGGATACGCCAGATGAAAGGCTGTGGACTTTAAAGAAGAATGATAGTCAAAATCTTTAACAACCCACAGGCACCACCCTAAGGGCAGACGCTGGCCATGGTGCTGCAGCAGGTCTTGGAAGGTCCTGGAGAGAGGTGGGAGCAGTGCGTGGGTGGGAGGGGGGACCTGGGCGGGGGAGGGGGTGCTCGAGATAGCAGCATCTATGGGTATGAAGTGATACAAAAGCGTTTCAATACCAGGGGTGGGCAAAAATAGACTTCCAGTTGTGAGTACGGGAAACAGACTCCATTCTTGTGTTCTTATTTACTGGTGATTGTGTTGTTTCCCATACGACAACTATAAACCTACTTCTGCCCAGCCTGCCTTTGGGCCACCAGAATGGCTGCACTGGTGCATATCAGCTGACCAGCAGGCCTGGGCTGGGAGCAAGGGGATGATACAATTGGATTTATGCTCTGAAGAGAGGCTCTGGTCACAGCCAATGCTTCCCACCAGGTAGATTGATGGGAAACAGAATCCTAGAATGGGTAGGGACCTGAGCCGAAATCTTTCCATTCGGCAGAACGTAAAGGTTTCCAGTCCTTCTTAGCCTGGGCACTGCCAGAAATCACCCGCCTCCCTCTGGCCCCCATTCCCTGCGACTGAACATATCTGGCTCCCCATGTGGTCTGCCCTGGGCCCCTGCAGCCCAGGCTGCCCCTGTCGCCGCCTCTGTGCCGGCTGCTTGTCTCTGCTCAGCCCTGTCTGGACACTCGCGCTGTGCCTTGCTCTCTCCTCCCCTCTCGAGCAGAAGTGGCAATCTCCTGGGATTTAATTACAGGTTCCCCGCGGGCCTTTCAGCCCATCACAGGGCTCCTGCCGGCTGCCGCTGGGAGGGTGACAGAGCGTGTGGCGAGGAACAGCGGCTGCCCCGCATGGCGGCTGTTCCCCGTGGCCAGCCCACGCTCCTGGGGCTGCTCTGTGTTTTCCTGAGCAAAACCCATCGCGTCTCCTTCCTATTTTGCAAGATCAGATAACAAACGGGGAAACGCTTGCAGCAGGAGAGAGGATAAAAGAGAGGGCTGTGCAGCGGGGGGACAGCAGGCACGCAGCTCTCCTGGAAGTGCTTCACACCTATTAAATGACGGCCGCGTCCTGCCGCTCACCATCATTACGTCAGCCTCCTGTGCTGACAGCTCGCGTCCAGGTGGGAGTCTCTTCGCCTTCAGGTGGCCATACTAGAGTCCAAGAAAGTCTGTAGACTTGGGCAGCACGTACACAGCAGACAGGCACCGGTCCCCACTCCTCTGCCCACGGCAGACATTGCTAATTGATCTTGACATCACCGAGCCTGGCTGCTACAGGAGCCTGGCTGGGAGTGCTGGCTATGCAGCACGTGGGGGCAGCTTAAAATAGGACAGAGCCTTTTTTTTTTTTTGTCCCCTTGAAGACAACGGTGATGCGGGGCCTCAAGTATGCCTCAAAGGAGGACATTTGACCACGTCATATGAGGCACCTTCTTCCCAGTCAAGGTCCCTCCATCTTTCCCCATTTCAGCCCCCTCTGAGCATACCCTTTGTCAAGGGTCGGATGACCCTTATCCGGAGATGTGGGATAAATCCACTCTCCTCCCTCTGCACCCTTTGTTCTTGGTCCTGAGAAGTAGATTAGCATTTATTTGTTATAAAATATGTTTTTATTATTTTAGAGAGAGAGGAAAGGAGAGGGTGAGGGAGAGAGAGAGAAACATTGATCAGTTGTCTCCCATACGCACTCTGATGGGACCGAACTCAAAACCTGAGCATGTGCCCTGACTGGGAATCAAACCCGTGACCTTTTGGTGTAGGGGATGACACTCCAACCAACTGCGCCGGCCAGGGGGTAAGCATTTAAACGTCCCGTCTCTCACGTTCCTCCTTCCAGGTGAAAACCAGGTGATGTGAGCTCATCTGGGAACATGGTCATTCCCCTTCCTTCATCACTGTCGTCTCTCCAGGGGCAACCACCCCTCCTGCACTCCCGTCTGTGTGGTCGGGATGAGGCTGGCTCCACGCTCCAGGGGTGGGCATAGGATGCAGGCCGGCTAGTCAGAGTTTTCCTTCCTCTTGGCTGCGTGGTGGGTACTGGGTTCGAGTAGCCAGTGAGATGTGGGCTGGAGCTGCTGGTAAACGTCTTTGGTTCCCTTTGGGGAGATCCTGTGAAAACAGTGGTGGGGGTTGGCATACTTTGAGGAACAGAAAGGCAGAATGGATGGCGTACAGAGGAGGAGGGGAGTGGTAGGAGGTAAAGCCAGAGCGTATGGCAGGGGCCAGGTATGGGAGCCTTGAAGGCCATAGTAGGGAACTTGGAGTTTATTCTCACAGCAGTGGGAGCCGCCACCACTTGGGGCATTCCACACCCTTGAATCGTCTTTGCTCCTGACTCGTCCCTCCATGAGTCATCTGGATGTGACCAGGTTTCATTAAGCGTTGGAAGGTCTGGCCCTGCCGGTGTGGCTCAGTGGTTGAGCGCTGACCTACGAACCAGGAGTTCACAATTATATTCTGGGTCAGATCACATGCCTGGGTTGCAGGCTCGGTCCCTAGTAGGGGGCGTGCAGGAGGCAGCCGATGGATGTTGATGTTTCTCTCTCTTTGATGTTTCTCTCTCTCCCCCTCTCTCTAAAATCAGTTCTCTAAAATCAATAAAAATATTTTTTTTAGAAAGTTGGAAGCTCTGCTAATAACTTGTTCAGTGAAGGGGGCCGGTTGTATCGTCCCTGGGCCTGTTTCTACCCCGGCTCATGATGGAATTGGCCTGGTTCAGTCTTTTATCCCATCTCTGTTTGCCTGGGTGTCCGCCCGGACAGCTTTGTGGAGAAGGATGGTGAGCGTCGCCCGGCTCTGCGGGAGAGCGCCGTGATCAATTAGCAATGTCTGCCGCGGGTGAAGGAGAGGCAGTTGCGGGGCATTCATCTCCTGCCCACGTGTTCCCGGAGGTGTCTCCGATCGCATTTTATGGGACTTTAAGTCAGATGTAGCAGCAGCTGGAGCACCAAACCAAGAATAAAAATGTCCCGCCGGTTAGGGAGCTGCTACAGGGCCTCCCGCTTTACAGAGAGTTTTCATGGACGTTTTCTCGTCCGATTCTCACAATCTGTTGCTTTTACCTCCCACCCAGCATCCCTTCTTCTGGGAACCATGTCCAGTGCTTTCCTTTAGGTGGGGGTTGGGGGGGGGTCCCCAATTCCTTCCTATGGTCAGGCCATGTGCTGTGGGGCTGAGGGCAGAGCATGAGAGTCTATGCCATCAGAGTCCCCTGCCAAGGCGACGGGGCAAGAGCTGCATCTATGACCACGCCGAGGTTGAGATGCAATGCAATGTTTGCTGCGACCCCCACAGAGGGGCTGTGCCACGGACTGGCGGGTGGTGGGATATAGGCCTAGGCGTGCTGGCGCTGCTTCTACGGCCGCGAGAGCTGATTCTGCACGTCTTCTCAGCCTGACATGGTGGGACGCCACACGGCTCAGAATCAGACACAGTTGAAGTATTTGCCACACATCAGGGATTTCTCCCCCGACAGCCAGCACGCTGCCAGCAGCCCTCCGACCCCCGCCTGGGGCCTGGGACTCAGGCCACGGTGTGGAAGGCGGAGCCCAAAGCTGGCCGACCAGGTCCGGAATCAGGCTGTTCCTGGAGCTGGACCTGCCTGTACACTCTTCAGCTGATAAAAAGGACTCTTCTGTTTCAGCCTGTTTGGGTTGTATTTTCTGTCCCTGATAACTACAAGGTGGCTGATATAAATTTTATATTCAATATGCAGCAAACAGATGGCTTAAAAAACGCATCTCTCCAAAACTTTGTGAATGGTTCTCCGCTGCCTTGGGAGGAATATTCGATTCTCCCCTGGCACCCACCCCGTTTCTTACAATCTGTCTCCACGTTCTCTCTCTGGCCTCCGACGAAGGCATCCTGTGCTCTCGGTTAATTGGGCTTTTAAATTGCTCTCAACAACTCATCCTTCCCCACCTCTGTGCCTTTGCTCACTCTGTTCCCTCTGCCTGGAATACCCTCTCTTTCTCCATATCTACACCCCTGCCGCTCTTGCCGGGCCGGCAGCTCCCTCCCCCAGCTTTCACTTTCCCGTCTGCCTAGAAAGCACACGGTACTTTCCAGATTGTAGAGCGCTGATGCCAGGCTCGCTGCCTCTCCAGGATTTGAGCCCCTTGAGGTCAGGTTCATCTTCGAATCCTTCAAAACACTCTACTTGCTACACCAGCCCCTCCCTGGCTGACACCTTCCCACCCTCGGAACTCAGCTCCGATGTGACTCCCTCATAGACACCTTCCCTGGACGCTTTTCACTAATGTCGCCTCTTAGACACCTTTCCTCAATACAGCGGTGGGGGTGGGGCTCAGAAGCGTGGCCAAGAAGAGGTTGGGAACCACAGGGCTGGAGGCAACTAGAGGCCAGGAACAGACCCTCCCAGGCTTGGTCTCCCGTGGCCGAGGGCCATTCTCTGCCTCGTGCAGAATGGGCCGTGCACACAGTCCCAGCGCCGGCGGGCGTGCTCCCCGCAGGGGTCTGGGCAGGCCGCAGCGGCATTCGCAGCAGAGGTGCAGTGACTTGCCCCAGGTCCCAGGTGGGAAGAGTCAGGGTGAGGATCGGAACCCACACCACCTGGCTCCGCCCTGCGGTGGTTTCACCGTCCGAAAGGAGCTCATGTACTTCCTAGCTTGTTTATTCTCCATCTCTGCGAGGGAGCAGGCTCATGGGTTCATTCACGGCGCTGGCCCCAAACCTCTCACCCTGCGGCACGGCGCTCCGCAGGGCTGGCTCCTGCCGCGGGGTGGCGAGGACTGCCTGGGCCCTCGCCCGGCAGGCTGGCTGCCTCTCCATCGCGGTTTGTTTGCTCACGCCCTGTCCTGTAGGCCCCATCTTTATCTATGGCCCCCACGGACCTCTGCGTCTCATGGATTTCCTCGCTTTCAAATATTTCTTTTCTATCTGAAATAGAAGTCTGGCACACTCTCCCTAATCACCAGGCTTCCTGGAAGCATGCCTCCTGTTCAGACGCTTCTCTGCCCCTCTTTCTGCTTCCTGTCTCTCTCTCTCTCTCTCTCTCTCTCTCTCTCTCTCTCTCACACACACACACACACACACACACACACACACACACCCTCTGGGGCAGCTGCTTCTCCGGCCCCACCAGCAGTGCCCTGCCGCTCAGCCGGGCTTGGCCTCAGCGCTGATCAATACCTGTGCGTAGCGCCTAATTGTGCCTGCAATCAGCAGCCATTTGCTCCCTTCTTGGTGGCAGGTAGGTTCTCATCAGAGCCCATTTGAGATCACAGCCCTTCAATTATCACACAAACGACACGGGAACAGTAATCACGGGGCCGCGAAGTTGCTCGGGAACTGCCACTCTGCTGGGCCCCCTTCCAGATGCTTGTTGCTTTTTCTTAGGTGTGGGTGTACCAAGGGCCATCGATAAAATACTGAACAGCTGGCAGGATGCAGGGCCGGCCCATCAGCCTGGATGTGTCTTTGCCCCCAGGCATGCATTATTACCTTAAATAGTCATAGCTCTCACAAAGCGGATGCAACCCACAGCCTGGCGTATCCTACAAGCAGCATCTCCCTGAGTCCTCCTAAAACACCTCCATGAGGCATCAGCCCCACTTGGAAGATAGGTAAGGTGACCAGATCATCCCGCTTTGGGCGGGACACTCCCGATTTTTAACAATTTGTCCCGCATCCAACGCCGCGGGACGAGGGACAAATTGTTAAAAATCGGGACTGTCCCGCCCAAAGCGGGACGATCTGGTCACCTTAAAGATAGGGAAACCGAGGCTGGGAAAGGCAGCCATTTTTTATATGACCATCACACTTGAGCACTACCGAATATTGCACCCAACGTTCTGTAACGGTTCTCTTATGCTGGGCCACCGTGTTGTTTCCAGTCTTTTTGCTGCTATACATAATGCAGCATGACAGTCTCTATGTCATTAAAATCCCTCCAAGAGTTCAGTTTGGGCGACTATATAGTATTTCATATTGTCAACAAAAATGTGCGCACCAGGATACTGATCGCATCATTACTTATAATAGCAAAAGTTGACTGTAATTAAGCTACACAGAAAAATGCTCCTGAGATGATAGTAAGTGAAAGCAGTGGGGTACACAATTGCATAATCATCGCGCTCTTGGTTATGGGGGTGGGTGGGGCCGGGGGGGGGCTTACACATGCATTTAATAAAGGGAGTTGGGTGGAGGGGCAAAAAGGGGGAGAATGGGGGACATCTGTAATACTGACAATAATAAAAAAAGAAAAGAAAGGAAATACCCCCCAATTTTACAACTGGTTTTGTGCTGCCTGGTGAACTTATACAGAAATTGTTATTTTTAAAATGTTTCTGTATTTTCAAAGTTCTTCACAATAAGCAAGTATTAATTTAAAATTTTAAAAAAAGTTTTAAAAATTAAAATGATTAAGTTCAATCTGTGACTTTGGCTCATTGCTCTAGCCTAAGAGTTTGGTAAACGTTTTATAAAAAGCTCCAGATAGCGAATATCTGGATGGTAAATATTCGCTTTGTGGGCCATATGGCCTCTTACAATTACTCAGCTCTGCCACTGTCGTATGAAAACAGCCGTTGACAATACACAGACATTGTGGCTGTGTTCCAATAAAACTTTATTTATAAAAACCAAGCAGTGGGCCAGACTTGGCCCACGGGCCATCGTTTGCCAACCCCTGCTCTAGCCTGCCCAAATTATTGTTTTCCTTTAAAAAAAAAAAAAAATCGGCTGGAGGAGGTGCTGGGCAGCCAGGCTGGGACCAGACAGGGCAGTAGCCTCAGGACCTAGAAAGCTCCACAGCACCAGGAAGCCTGTTCAAGTCCCGGCTCTGACAGTTACTGGCTGTGCAACCTGGAGTGGGACAAGGAACCTTTGAGCCTCAATTCCTTGATGGTGAAATGGGGATAATCACAGTACACACCTCACAGGTTTTTATGAGGATTCAGTCAGTTGAAATAGGTCGATTGATTAGAACAGCACCAGTAATATAGTAATTTTTATAATATTTACTATTATTATTGTCATTAATATTTCTCGTGAAGCCGAAACCGGTTTGGCTCAGTGGATAGAGCGTCGGCCTGCGGACTGAAAGGTCCCGGGTTCGATTCCGGTCAAGGGCATGTACCTTGGTTGTGGGCACATCCCCAGTAGGGGGTGTGCAGGAGGCGGCTGATCGATGTTTCTCTCTCATCAATGTTTCTAGCTCTCTATCCCTCTCCCTTCCTCTCTGTAAAAAATCAATAAAATATATTAAAAAATAATATTTCTCGTGAAGAGAACCATTTGCTTCTTTTGGATACCACATTTTTCCTTTGTCCCAAGTAAGGCCCAGACTGAATGGAAGAGTGGATATCACGCAGTTGCTCTGTGATCCCGGGCAAACTCCGTTGCTTCTCTGAACCTTGGTTTTCTTAGCAATAAAATGGGACTATTATTGCCCCTTGCAGAGGATGGGGCAATAATAGCCAGCTGACCGGAGCTGGTGGGTGCAGGTCAGGGCAGGGGCGGGGTCAGTTCCTCTGCCTTCTCCGTCATTCCGTTAGAACTGCCCCTCTGGGCCGGCGCGGCATGTGGTGGTGACGACGGGGCAGGTGCTGACTCGGGGGCGCGAGATCCTGAGGGAGGCAGACAGTTGCACGGGGATGAGATGAGTACCATAGCAGCAAGGATCCCCCTGGGTGGAAGCGCACTGCGGCCAGACGCGGTGCTCAGCCCCTCTGAGGGCCATCTGTGAGCAGGTGGTGTTGTCATCCTCACTGTCAGGTGAGGAGGCAGGGTTAGAAGGTGCAATGATGGGCCCAAAGCCACCGAGCTCGGGAGCGAGGCGCCAGGACGTGGCACGCTGTCTGACTCCAGCCTGTGCCAACAGCGTGGTGAAGGCACCAGGAATGAGCCCCCAGCCCCGAGTGGAGCTGGAGGAGGTCGCGGACGGCCTCATGGATGGACACTCCAGCTGAGTATTGAAGGATGTGTAGGAGTTGGCCGCCAAGCAGACAGGAGAGCACTTGCAAAGGCTCGGGGGACTCGGGGGATTGAAGATGTACCCGTCATCTGTTGCCGCAGTAATGCTGCGTCTGAGCCACGGCCCTCGGAGGTGTGCCGGAGCCGGCGTGGCCCGCTGGAGCTCCTGCGGAGGTTGGCCAGGTGTCCTGACCTTGGCCCGCTTGCTCGAGCATCGGGTGCTGTCTGAGCGTCCTGCCGAGGCTGGATGATTAGGGCTCGGCCCTGCGCTGTGGGCCCCCCACCCTTCAGCAGGCTGGCCTGGGCATGACCTTGTGGCAATCACAGAGGTGCGGGCGAGAGGGCACCGAGTTGTGCAACAGGCTGTGTCCCATCCACGAGCACCCCACTGGCCCCGGCCTGTCACGTGGCGGAGCCCGGAGTGTGAGCAGGGGCTGCGGCGGAGGCGCAGATGTCTGCAGTCTGCCGCCCCGGGCGCCCAGGGGCTGAGGGCGGGTGTGGGCAAGCTGCAGGTGACGTGGCAGAGGTCACAGGGGACACGTCTGGGGAGAATGAACTGGAGGGCCGTCGGGAGAGGAGGGGGTGGGAGGCTGCACAAAGGACATCGGCCCGGCCAGGCAGCAGCGGGGCCACATTCGTCCTGTAAACAGCACGGCCGGGCAGGCGCTCGCTCCGTCCCAGCTGTCCCAGCTGGCCCCCAGGATGTAATTGGCCTTGGCCTCTGCAGAAAGGTTAATTGCTCAGATCACAGTCTGAAGCGTCTAGGACTGACAGATCAGCTCCCCAATTAAGGACGCGGAGCTGCTGTCTCCTCGGTCACTCAGCCAGGGCCGCGGAGGGCAGAGAGGCCGGGCCCGGCCGGAGCCTCGGGGAGCAGAGCCCGGCAGGGACACTAACCAATAAGCACACAGTCCCGGGCGGTGACGGTCAGCCTTACGGGGACAGCGGACGCTAACGGCTGTTTTGGCCGCAAGAGACAGAAAACTCATTTGGACAGGCTCAGCCGCAGGAGGCACTGGCTGGCTCAAGGAACTCGGGGTAGTCGGTGATGCAAGCTGGGTCCGCCCTGCCCTCAGGAGGCGCTCCTGTCTCCCCGTGGTGTTCCCGTGCTGGCTTCCTTCTCAGGGGGGCTGTAGGCTTACGTCCTCCCCAGTTAGCAACCCCCAGTGGTAAGGGCACACCTCTTTCCCCAAGTCCCAGGCTGGCTCTGATTGGTCCCGCTTGAGTCATGTGTCCACTCCTGAACCAATTACTGTGGCCTGGGTCACAGTCTAGCTGGAACTGGGAGGGGTGGTCTGCCCCACTACACCACACCCCAGCACGTGGGCTGAGAGTGGGGGTGCGGTGGGCTGTGGTCCCTGGAAGGCAAAGCAGGTTCTATTCCCAAAAGGGATGCTGGGCTGGCCCAGGGCACAGGAGTGGGGAGGGGGGGGGGCGGGGGAGAGGGTCCCGGGAGTCATGTTGGAGAGGAATGACCTTAGGAACTTTTGAGTCCGACTGCCCATTTCACAGATGAGGAGACTGAGCCAAGAATATGATCATTTCAAAATGGGAAAGCTGCTAGGAAGACAATTGAACAAGATATCAGAGTGGGGAGGGTCTGGTTTGGTGGATGGATTGGGACCTTTCTGGGTCCCTCTGGGAAGCTGGCATTTCAGCTGAGACCTGAGTGGAGAAAAAGAGCCAGCCTCGTGAGGATAAGAGGAAAGAACATTCTAGAAGGAACAGCTGGGCAAAGGGCCGGAGGCCGAAGCTAACTTGGTTTCCGAGGGACCCAGTGATGGACACCGACATCTTGACATGTAGCTGGTGGACTCCCCACGGCAGGGGTGAGAGCTGGAGACGCCGCACACCTCACGCATTCGCGCGAACGTGGTGCATCCTTCTGCTCAGATCCCGGTGGCCGGGACGTCCCGTGGCCCTCCCCTCTGCGAGGCCCGGCGGAAGGTGGGGACCTCGAGGCTGTTCAGGGAGAAGTAAATGTTCCTGCAGGGAAACCCACTTCCCTTCACCGTCTCCTACCAGAAGCTCTTATTTGAAAAAAAAAAAAAAATCCTTTGCCCATATACCAGCTGAAGTGCTAGCCATGGAAGTTTTAATTTAAATTTCATTACTAGTGAGCTGGAATCTATTCTCCCCTATGATTTTAACTATGTCCGTTTCTCGTTTTGTGAGTTATCTGGAAACCTAACCTTTGGGGGCTCCTTAAAAACATATTTTTTTTTAACCTCAAACGTGAGGCATTTGGAATCTCTGACCTCACAGGCCCCATCCAGCTTGCATAGCTCATGGATCCTCTGATCTTTAAAAATACCAAAGGAAATGCCATTTATATTGGCCAAGGCTTTGTGGGTCCTCCCAGAGGAGAGATAAACCCCCTGAAGTGGGTGAGTCTAGATATTTTTAGGATCTTCTGCCAGAGCGATAAAACCAGGGTCCTGTGGCCCAGGAGGTGGTGGGCGGGGTCCTAAGAGAAGGTTCTAGGGTAACTGAGTAGATATTCGAGAGCAAGAGAGACTCAGGTGATACCCTCTCCTCCCCCGCCCCCTAGGATGAATGCCCTACTCAGAGGAAGTCCGTCCTTGTGCTGGAATAGCCCTCGTATGACCTTGCAGAAAAGCCCAAAACGATTTCTGCCCACAAACATTCCCCCCCTTTCTGTATATGCCTGAAAGATGCTCACACGAACTTGAACTTCCCCCCTTATGTGGGCTAGCCTGGGCTGGCGGGGGTTAAAGAAGAGCCGGTTGTTAAGAACTTGGAGCCCAGTGTGCTGCTAGAAGGTGTGTGACCTTGTTCAGTTCTGTTCCTTCCCTGGGGTGAATTTTTTCAGATACATTTTTATTGATTTTAGAGAAAGAGGCAGGGAGAAGGATAGAGAGATGAGAGAGACACATCGATGAGAGAATCACATCCATAGGCTGCCTCCTGGACGCCCCCTACTGGGGATTGAGGCTGCAACCCGGGCATGTGCCCTGACTGGGAATCGAAACGTGACCTCTTGGTTCCTGGGTCAACGCTCAACCACTGAGCCACGCCGGCTGGGCCTTGGGGTGAGTTTTCACCATCTGAAAAATGACGCGGCGTGGACACAGTTATGAGCGGACGTGAGCTCTGCGAAGGATTGTGCACGGGTGTCCCGGGCCCCCCACCCTCAGCTGTGTTTAATGGACTCACGTGGCGTTTGAAAACATTAGAATTCATTGCTGATGTTTCAACATGGGGAGGTTTCACGTACAGATAGGATCCCCGGCTTCTGTGTGAACCCGTTGCCTGGGACGCCGGCCCGCCCGATGCTGCAGTTGCCACCACGCCCTGCTGTCTCCCTGACATGGAAGCAGAGCGTCAGCTCCATCTGTGACTGTGCTGCTGCCTGGGCACAGCCCACCACTGCCCGCAGGGTCCCCACCGTGGTCCCCGTGGGCCAGCACTGACCCCAGGCTCGCTCCTCCCTCCTCCCCCTGCGTGGAACCACATGAGCTTTTGGACCCCCAGATCTGACCACTCCCCTGGCAGAAGGCTCCCTGGCCCCCCACTGCCCTCAAGATAGCGTGTCCTCCTCTGCCCAGCTCCGGCCCGTCACCACTAGGCCTCTGTGGCCACCACGCCTGTGGTCCTAACTCCTGCTCCGGGTTTGGTTTGCCTTCCCGCGACCCCTCCTGTCCTCCAAGACCCGCTGGAGGCAGCAGCTCCTCTAGAACCTCTTGCTGGTGCAGCCATCAGGGCTCGCGGGTGGCTCCTGTTCCCTCTCCCCCTCCCCCTCCCCCGTGCACGTGCACGTGCACGAGGGGCAGCCTTTCATCGCAGCTCCCGCTCCGGCGCAGAGCGGCACCATGTGGAGGTGACCGGCCGCACCTGCGGGCCTGGCTGTGCAGCAGGTCGTGAATCCTCACTGCAGCCTGAGGTGGGCATCGCTGGATGTCCATTTTACAGATGCGGACACCGAGGCCCAGGAGGATTGAAATAACCCGCCCAAGTCACACAGCTGGTGGGGGGAGGAGGTGGGATTTGAACCCACTCTGTTTAGCTCCAGAGCCCTGCTTTTGTCCCCCCTGGTCCCTCCACAGTGAAGTTTTGTTAGTGAGTGAGTCACCGGACGAATCCAGGTCACCGAACTCCCAAATTGCTACCTCCCCTTCTCCCTCCCTCAGCACTGAAGCCTGAGCCGCCCTCCAAGGCCTGGGGCCTGTGGTGCTCATCACCTGCCCCACCAGCTCCTCACCCACCCTCCCCGCCCACCAGCTCCTCACCCACCCTCCCTGCCCCACCAGCTCCTCACCCACCCTCCCCGCCCACCAGCTCCTCACCCACCCTCCCTGCCCCACCAGCTCCTCACCCACCCTCCCCGCCCACCAGCTCCTCACCCACCCTCCCTGCACCACCAGCTCCTCACCCACCCTCCCTGCCCCACCAGCTCCTCACCCACCCTCCCCGCCCCACCAGCTCCTCACCCACCCTCCCTGCCCCACCAGCTCCTCACCCAGCCCTCCCAGCCCCTGACACCAGAGTCCCCCAGCATCTGCCTCTCTGAAGAATCTGCCTCCCTCCCCCAGAACGTCGCCCGAGGGGCCGGGATCTCCAAAGCCATGGCCTGTTCTCCTCGGGTCCTCCTTCCCTCGGGCCTGGGGGGTGGGGGGGCATCCAGCCGCTCCCCGTCCTCATCTCGCAGCAGCTTCTGCCCGGGCTTCTTTGCTGCAGAGGGAATCTGGCCATCGCCACCTTTGTCTCGGGTCATTTCTCCAGCCGTTCCTTTAGCACAGACGTGTCCTGTGCCAGTGCCCGCTGTCCTAGGAGACAGTGCTGGTGACAGCCCTGGCCGGCGAAGCTTTCACCTCGGAGGGAGCAGACCTCACAGAAGTAAACCAAGAGATAACACCATCTCAAACAGTGAGAAAGAAAGGACGAGGGACAGAAGGCGACCGTGTGTGTTGGGGTGGTGGCGACGTTCGATGGAGAGGCCAGTGACGTCTGAGCTGGGACATCGGAGCTGGGGAAGAGCGTTCTGGACAGAGGGCACAGCCAGTGCAAAGGCCCTGAGGTGGCTGCGTGTGGTGGGTGTGGGATGTTAAGGCTGACAGCCGGGGGCCTGAGAGCCAGCAGGGACTGGAGTTGACTGTGAGTGTGATGGGAAACCTCCAGAAGGGGGCAGCTTGGCGGTAGTTACATGTTTAAAGGCCTCTGTCTCAACGCACAGCCCAGGCACCGGAACGCCCTGGGGCGCTGGTTCAAATGTGGCTCTCGGCCTCCTCCTCGCCAGCGGCGTCCGGACCCTGGGGCCAGCGCGGGAACACGCATTTCACAAGCACGTGCAAGTTTGAGAAACGCCGTTTCAGGCCGCGGCGCTTCCTCCGGACATTCCCAAGAGGCCAATGGGCAGAGTTCAGGGGATTCCAGAACTCGGGCGGCAAAACGTTACATCTTCGCTCTCAAGAGCGCGGATCTGCCCCCACCTGGGACTGTCGCCAATGGGAAGGATGCAGGTTCATGTCAGGTTACGGAGTTCGTGAGGGTCTTGAAGCAGCAGCACTTCCTTGCTCCCTCCTTCCACGTCGTGGCCGTCGGTGGGCTTGCTAGACCTTGTGCCTTCCTGCATCGGGAAGGAAGCACGCGGTTACTGTATCACCTGATTGTTAACCGTCCGGATAACTCCACCTCAACGCACTTGGCTTCCTCCTCAGCCCTCTCTGTGTTTATTTTATCCGTGGGCTTCACCGGTGCCACCGGGGTCCCGGCCTGGCGAGGCGCAGAAGGGAGCTGGAGGGCCCGGGCAGAGCTGGTGCCACGCCGGCTCCCGCCCGCACTGGGCCCCGGCCGCTCACTTTCCTCCTCTGCGCCTCCGGGTGCTCACCTGCGCGGTGGAGTCTGGAGCCTGTGGTGCCTGGCACAAACGGGAGGAGCCAGCGGGGCCGCCCAGGGGGCACCGGGGCCTGAGCCCATCCTGGCCCGTCATGCAGCTGTGCCACGCAGTAGCTGGGTCTTGGGCTGGTACCGAACCTCTTTGCGCCTCATCATAGCCTGGAGCTGGGAAGAGCGCGCCAGGCATGGGGTTGTTGTGGAGATGGAAGGAGTTTCTATTTGCCAGGGCCCAGCACGGTGCTTGGCTCTGTTTGGGGGACATGGTCGGCCTTACTGGGTGTGTCTCACCCCTCAAGTTGAACCTGGGGTTCCTGGAGGGCTGGGTCCCAGTCCTGTTCCCCCGTGCACCCCATAGCCGCTGACAGAGAGTCTGGGCTGGGGACACTGGTTTGGTGCGATGACTGCTGTTTTTCAGGTTTGAGGGAGGAGGGACAGTTTCATTAGAGGTCTGGTTCGGGGCGGGAAAGTCGGAATGCCATCAGGTCACAAGGGACCCTGGATTCAACAGTGGCAAGAGCACGCCTGGACAAATATTGAATCCGGGTCACCCAGTTGGACAATGTCTTCCCACCACCCACTCAGCCTGGCTCTGTCAGGCTTGGGGCAGACACGCCTCGTGCTCTCCCCTGTTAAATGGAGACAGCTAGCACGCACCGAGGCCTATCGTGAGCTGAGCCTGGGTTATGCCACTTTACATATCTCATTTAATTCAATTCTCACAACCGCCGTCTGAGGCAGATGAGGAAACTGAGGCTCAGAGCGGTGAAGTAACTTGCCCAAGGCCACACAGCATTCAGAAGCAGAGCTGGGGTTTGCCTGTAGGTGGTCTGGCTCCCTAGGCCCGTGGTTGACAAACTGCGGCTCAGGAGCCACATGCGGCTCTTTGGCCTCTTGAGTGTGGCTCTTCCACAAAATACCACGGCCTGGGCGAGTCTATTTTGAAGAAGTGGCGTTAGAAGAAGTTTAAGTTTAAAAAATGTGGCTCTCAAAAGAAATTTCAATCGTTGTACTGTTGGTATTTGGCTCTGTTGACTAATGAGTTTGCCGACCACTGAGCTAGACTTTCATGTGATTTCCCCATTTTTAAGTGTTGGCATCTCATTCAAAATTTAAAAATACTACCTCTACCAAGGGAGAAAGAGAAGATAGAGAGGCAGAGAAACACACAGAGAGAGGCAGAGACAGAGAAAGAAAGCAAACAAACATACAAAAACCAGAAAATTGAACAAAAAAATCTCAAACACTTGTTTTCAGCCCCGTTTGCAACTTCCGACCTCCCCGTCCCATTTCCCTTGCTGCGCAGCAACCTGTTTTAGAGACGGGGAAGGAGGCCCAGAGAGGCCCGAGGACTTTCCGCGGATGATGGGGGTTGAGGTGAGGCCAGAGCTCAACCTTGGGCGTCTATGCTCTTCTCCCCGCACCCCCACCAGCCTCCTCCCCGGCCCCAGCCCGTGTGGCCAGAGCTCATTTTCAAGGCCAGTTTCTGGATCCTAACGAGGGAGAAAGATCATTGTGGTGGGATGCTGACGGCCAAGGTCCCCATGACACATCGCAAAGGCTCAGCGCCTGTCCCCGGGTTCCAGGAAGCCATTTCTAAAGGGCATGCCTGCCGGAGACCCTTCTAAATGGACAGGGACTGAAGCCGTGTGAAACGCTGGGGCAATAAGGTCTCCTCAGATCTGTTCCGATGGTGAACTGGCTCGTTCCTTCGTGAGGACGAAGGAGAAGGACTTGATTTTCCGGGCCCAGCATGCCAGCTTGCTACACCAACATTTACAGAGGATCCATGTCCGTGTGGACTTCATTTTATAGCCAAAGAGTCTGACACTCGGAGAGAGTAGGGAAGGGTCCAAAGTCAAATCCAGGCCCCTTGACCCCACGGCCAGGCTCTTCCACCTCAGGGGGCGTCTGCCGGGAAGGGAGGAGAAGCTTCCCTCTGTGGTGAGGTCTGTCGTGGACCACGGCAGGGGCTGGAGTGGTCAGGGGAGGCTTCATGGAGGAGGCGATCTTGAGTGAAGAAAGAAGGTGTGTTTGTTTTTTATTGCTGCTGAGACAAATTAGCACAAACTTGACTTACAACGACACGGATTTATCCACCTTACAGTTCTGGGGATCGGAGTTCCGAAAGGAGCCGGGTGGGGCTAACAGTGTCGGCTGGAGTGCCTTCCTTTCTGGAGGCTCCGGGGAGCCTGTGTCCTCGCCTCTGCAGCTTCTAGAGGCCGCCTGCATCCCTGGGCCCGTGGCCCCAGCCCACTCTCACCTCTGCGTCTGTCCTCACCTCTCCCATTCCTACGCTGACCCTCTGGCCTCCCTCGTGGGAGGACCTTGTGATTACACCGAGTCCATCGAGGAATCCAGGATAACGTCTCCACCTCAGGATCACAGTCACACCGGCAGGCCCCCTTTGCCACCTAAAAGACGTTTGGATGCGGACATTCTGGGGACAGGGCGTGGGTCGCTCTGCAGGCCATTGTCCGGCTGCTCCAGAGGGACCACACGCCCAGGGCTGGGCCTACTGGAGGCACGGGCGGGTGTGGGATGTGCAACAAGCAGCAGGTGCTGGGGCGCAGGTGGGCAGGGCTACTGGGAGCCCCCTTGTCGAGGGCACTGAAAGCCACACAAAGGCCCTTGAACTTCGTCCTCTGGGCGTGCTCCCCACATCTGACTGTGCAACCGGGTCGACCGGGGAGCTGGTTCAAAGCAGAGCTTGAGTCCGTGGGTCTGGGTTCGGCTCCCAGGGGCTGCTGCTGCTGCTGGCCGGTGGCCCCCCTGGGAGTGGCGAGGCTCTGGCTCTAGGAAGTCCCCCGGAGCAGCACCGCTGGGCATCGCAATGCGCCCATTCCCGCGAGTGTGGTGGGACGTGACCGCCAGTCAGAGCCTAGAAGGTTCTGTCATCGGAGGGGGACCCAGTGGCCTGGGGCTCCTCACTGGCCCGCTCGCCTTCGCGGGAAGGACGTGGGGCTGGGGCGGCCAGGACGGCTCGGGAGCAGTTCTCACATCCCTGCGTTTGGGCGTATTTTTAGAGCTGAATGTCTTTCCTTCTCGTCGGACTCTTTGAAAGCGGGCCCCCTCCTGTGTGGGGTGGCGTGGGGTTCGAGGAGCTGCACACCCGAGTGCTGGCTGCGTTGCTCCCTTACGTGTAGACGGAGGGAGGGCCCGGCAGGGTCTTCATTGCTGCGCCACGTGCCGGGGAGCGAGATGCCCTGGCGTCTAGGGTAGACGCATCCGTGGGGACTGCAAGCTCGAAGCGCACGAGAGCTAGGCAGGAACGGGGGTGGGGGGGCTGGGGTTGGGGGGGCAGCCGGTCTGTGTGGCCGAGCACGTGCCCTGCGTGAGGGCACGCCCTGGCGCAGCCCCACAGCCACTGTGTGTGGACGCCGGTCCACTGTCGCCGCAAACAACCGCTTTGCAAACGAATCCAGAAAATGTGTATTTTTAAGTGAAGTCTCCTATTTTTAAATGTTGATAATGAATTCAGATATTTTTAAAATACTGTGTGGGCCAAACAAGACATTTTGAGGGCTGGATTCAGCCTGTTGGCAGCTTGTTTGGGAATCGCCTTGTCCTCCTGGGAGGGAAACTGAGGCACGGGAGCCTTCCAGAGGCCCCAGGGCCACGAGCTGGGACTCGGGCTGTGGATGTGCGGTGCAGCTCCTCCCCCGGGGCAGCCCTCCCCCGGCCTCCGTCCCGCGCCTCTGATGGTCACCCCTCCCAGCCACGCCACATCAAGCAGCCAGGACGGGGGAGACCTGCTCCCCACCCTACTTGCTCCCACCTGCTTTGTGGTAGGCACCCCCTCACTCCTCTCCAGGCTAACGTCTCATCTGAAGGTGAGGACTGGGGCTCAGTGACCCCCGTCCCTCCCTGCGGGCCTCCTCCTCCCGCCCCTGCAGCCCTGCCTCTGGGCTCCAGTGTTGACATTTCACAAGCAGCAGCTGCCACAGCGCTCCCAGCCTGAGTCCGGCCGCGTCGTTTACATGGTTTCACATGCCGGGGAGCGTGTCCCCGCGCCCACAGCCCGCGGCCATTGCCATGACTTATTGATTTGACATATTACACGGATGGGCTTCGGGGGGGGGGGGGATGTTTTCTCTTGAAATGTCGTTGTGTCTTGAGATTTCATTCCATTTGGCAACGGCTCCCTGTGCTCCCGGGAGGGTGTTATGTGTCCAGTGGCCGAGACGCACTTGTCGGGCCGCCTCCTCGGCGACGCTCCGTGGGAATAACAACGACGCAGCGATCGGACCCGCCGAGGCTCCTGTAGCGTTGGTACGTGCCAGGCTCGGCCCTAAGTGCTTTACCCGTCGGCTGGCTCCATTGGTCCTCGCTGCAGTCCGCGGAGTGGGCACCGTACCCCCAGTTTACAAGCGAGGAGACAGGCTCAGCAGGAGCATCACGCTCGCCCCGGCTCCCAGCGAGTGACCGACAGAGCGCGGCACCAGCGGCCCGGCCCACGGCGGTCCTCTCCACCCCGCTGCCTCACGGCCTCTTACAATTATTATAATTGCTAATAATCATACTTATTAGAAAGTGGCAGTAACACTTAGCTTCCTTGAATATTTTCCAGTGTCAGGCTCGTGTGATTCATAGCTCTTGTCCACTGAAGGCTCATGACAAGTCTATTATGCCCAGTTTTCAAGTGAGAAGCCGAGAGACAGAGGGCGGGGCCCCAGCCAAGGTCACACGCCCCAGACACGCTTCTCCCCCGCCCGGGACCTCCCGGCGGCCAGGGCGCTGGCTCTGGGCTGTCTCAGCAAGGGCGGGACCCGGCGAGGGAAACCAAAGGGAACCCGTTCTTGCCAACCCATCGGTTCCATCCACGGAGGGTCAGAGTCGGAGTCTCAAAGCTGTTCTGTAAAAAGGCAAAGAGGGCAGCTAACAGGATTAGCCGTCACCCCGCGGGCCCGCACCTGATGAGAAATCATTTCACTTCCGCTCCGTTCTCAGCGGCAAATCCAGCCATTAGTGCAAGCTTCCCGAGGCGTGCAGCAGTCCTCGCCGAGATGGGTGAGCCTTTCCCAGTCTCCAGGGCAAGCCCCGTGCCCCCCCCGCCCCCCCCTCGAGGCTGCGAGGCTGTGAGGCTGCGAGGCTGCGCCCCTGTCCCGCGGCCTCCTTGGCGCTGCGTAGCACTAACAAGAGTGAGCCTTCATCGTAGCCAGGCCCACACATCCGTGTCCCTTCCCCCCACCTGCTCTCTATTCGCCAGGCACCATACCCACCGTCTCCCATTTCCCCCAGGTCAGCTCCCTCTCTCGTCCGTGCGTTAACGGGGACTTTGTTTGGATCAGTGGTGCTCACGTTGGGGTGCCGTCAGCGTCACGGGGAGCCCGTTAAAGCGCAGAGGGCCCCTCTCAGAGTGTCTGACTCAGTGAGTCTGGGGTGAGGCCCGAGAATTTGCATCCGACGTTCCCCAGTGCGGCTGCCGCTGTCAGGGTCAGGCAGCCACGCCGAGACACTGGCTTAGGTCCCTGCTCTCCGTAGATCCTTCGCCGTGAACACAATGTGTCATTTCCCCAAATGGTTCAGACGAAGGCACTGTAACGAAAGAACTCACAGAGGCGTGGGCAGGGCTCAGAGACCAGGCCCCCAAGGCTGCGACGGGGGAGCTGCCACAGCCGTGGGCAGGAGGGCGCACAGTGCCGGACAGTGTTCAGGGCCTGGAGCTGCGGACCTCGGAGCTGAGGTCCTGGGCAGGAGGAGGAGCCGCGGGCAGAGAAGTGGCTCAAGACCCCCGGGAGCTGGGGGGTGAGGTCGGGGGACCATCAGCACAGAAAGTAACTGTCTGATGTTCTCCGAGTCTGCAGTCTGCCTAGAAACTCACAGGCTTCTGAGCGTCTCCTTGTTTAAACAATGAGCAGGTGTGGGAAAGGTGCTAAGGACACACTCGCATCAAATAGAGACTCTTGATTGAGGTGTTCATAGTTTAAAATTCACTCTTTGATTTAGACAACGTCACGCTGTGGTTTAACACACTTACCCCGTGTAGCTAGCACCTCCCTCCCAGCGTTGCCCACTGGGTAGAACTCACCCTCTTGCCAGGTATCGGAGGGGCTGCTGCTGGGGGTGATGGGCAGGGGCGTCAATGCCCAGCCTGCTGCAAAGGTGGGTGGCGGTGGGGGTGGGCTCAGGAGGCCCGCGAGCCCTCAGGCATTGGCAGGTGGCAATGTGCTCGGGGAAGCGCTGTGGCCGGGGTGGGGCCCCACGGTGTCACTGCCCCTCCCTGGATTATGGATGCTCCGTGGATCCCACTCCCTCGTTTTTTGCTGCACATGCTTTTCACAGGCACCTCATCCCCTCCCACACCTGCAACTCCTGCCTAGGGGACGGTCCCAGCAAGTACGCGGCGAGTGCCGTGTCCTGCCCGTGTCCCCTGTCTGTCTGAGCACCAGCCGCCTTCTGGTCGTCCTGCAGCCGACGTAGACCCCGCATGCCCAGCGGCTCCTCACACTCCCGCCTCAGCATCATCTTCTCAGCTGCCCCAGCTGGAAATACGGCCCCACCCTGGACACCTCCGCTCCTGGGCCCCACATTCATGGGTCCGCAGCCCACCTCTCGGGAGTTATCAAATTCCCCACTTGTCCTCACTCCTGCCCTTGCCACGACCCAGGCCACCATCTCTCGCAGGCGGTGCAGCGAAAGCGTCCAGCTGGCCTCCCCTCCACACCCTCCCCCGGCCACGGCACAGTCTCCCAGCGGACCTTCAGGGCACCTGTCTCTGCAGCATGGGCCAGCCCCCTCCCTCGCTGGCTTCCAGGGTCCTCCCTGGGCCTCCTTCCCCTCCACAGCGGGCGGCCTGCTGGGCTCAGGAGTCCTGACAACGGAAAGACCCACCCCCACTCGGTGGCCATCCTCTTGCAGGGATCCCGGGCTGGGTGTCGTCTGGGATGCTGAGAGCAGACAGGTGAGAGCCGTGGCTGGGGATGCTTCGCCCCCTCCCCGACGGGCCCCTGCGACCAGCCAGGCTTGGAGAACGGTGATTACAAAGTGGCCACTCCATCCTGCCAGCCTAGCTCTCTGCCCGTGGTGGCTCCTGGACTCAGAGAGGCCTGGGTTTGAATCCAGTCTGTGCCACTATCCTGCTGTGTGGACCAGTGGTTTAATCCCTCTGAACCGAAGTGTGTTCGTCTTAAAAGGGGTGCTACCTCGCAGCCTTGCAAGGTTGTTGGGAGGATTGGGGAGATAACGCCTGTGAAAATTAGGGTCTCGGGTCTGATTCCCCGGAACTAGACCCTACGATGAGGTCAGGCAGGCCTTTCATAAGGAAGATGACCCGGGAGAGTGTAAGGCGATTGGGAAGCAGGACCGGGAGGGGGGGGAGGCAAGTAAGGGGACGGTGTCAGCAGGGCTAGGGAGGCAGCTCGAGCCTTGTCCCCTGGGTGGGGGCGGGTGTGGGTCACATCCCTGGGTTGCCACAGCCAGAGGCCAGGGCAGGGCCGCGGTCGGCTTCTGGTGGACGGCAGCATGGAGGGAATGTGTTTGCAGAGACTTTCTGAATGAAGAGGGACACAGACTCCAGTTGCCCAGGGACCATCCTCCAAGAGAGAAACACGAAAGGGGTGCGGGCGGGCGGGCGGAGCACATCGCCAGGGTGACTTGGGGTTCGATGACGCCTCGTAATGGTGGTTGAGCACATCACCAGGGTGACTTGGGGTTCGCTGACGCCTCGCAATGGTGGCTGAGCACATCACCGGGTGACTTGGGGTTCAATGACGCCTCGCAATGGTGGCCCTTTCTGTGACTCTCGTTGCTATTAGCACAGTAACAACAGCAGCTCTTACTGCTCTGAGTGATCTTGGTCTGCGTGGTCGGAAGCTCTCAGGCAGCTGCTCTGAGCCCAGCGGGCCGACAAGGAAATAAATCTGGCGGGAAAAAGAAGCATAACCCCAGCCAGACACTTCCCGAGCTCCCCACCCCCCACCTTCCCATCTCCCATCCCGACAGAAAGAGCAGAGCGGGGCCCTGCTGTGGCGTGGGGGAGGGGAGGCCTGGCCCAGGGCCCACCTGCACAGACAAGAGCACTCCTGGGGCGTGGGGCGGGGCCGGGGAGGCGGCTGAGCCGGGGAGCTGCCAGGGGAGGGGCAGCCTCCGCCCACCGCGGGGCAGCAGCCGCTGGAGGTGAAGGCTGCTGGGAGGCAGACAGCCCAGCTTGCCCTACATCTGCCTCCCTCCCTGCTGCCTGGCGGGCCTCGGGCCAGCGATGGGCCTGGGAGGCTGCAAGTGCGCTGTGCCAGGGGGTGTTTTAACCACATCCAGGCTGCCGAGTGCACATTATTCTCTTACAGAAATCCAGGGATGCCCAGGAGACGCGATATTTTTATAGCAACAAAAAGAGGGGAAGAAGAGAAAGTTCTTCAAAGCCCCAGGAGCCCCGCTGTACTGGGGTGGTAGTTGGTGTTTGAGAGCCCGCCTTCTTCCTCGGGGAGCAGACAGGGACGCTGCCATTGCTGTTTGCCGGCTTCACAGATGCTGGCTGTCCCTCGGATATGCCAGGTGCAGGAACAACTGGTGCAAAGGCACGGAGATAGGAAAGAACACATTTGAAAGTGTCAGAGAACGGAAACGCTGAAGCTCAGGACTCTTCGGTGGAAGTGATGGAAAATTCTACCTCCAATTGAAAGAACAAATGACTGGCAGCTTCAGGCATGGCTGGATCCAGGGGCTCAAACAATGTTATCGAACACGATCTCCCTTCATCCCTTGGCTCTGCCTTCTTTGACATCTGCCCATTGGTGGCCTGGTCAATTCTATCCTTACGTCTTCCCAGCCTCAAAACGAGTGGAAAAAAGGCGTTTTCTTCCCCAGTGGTTCCAGTGGAAGTTTTGTTGAACTGACTTGAGTCATGTGTCCATCTCTGGCTGGGCAAGCCTGGTCCATAGTCCTTTCTCTGAAGTATGCGTCTTGCTCAAACCATGTGGTTAGTGTGGTTTGGCAGGCAAGTCACATGGATGTGTTCCATCTTCTACTTTCTACCCTTTTTCTCAGGATCTTATCTGCTCCCACAGTTTTATTTCTCCATCTTGACCTTGTCTGTAGCCTTGACCTCGTTCAAGAGCCCCAGTCCCCACTGTGCTCCGCCCACACAACTGCACGCACGCAGTCAGCTCTCACTGTGTGCTACGCATGAGCTCGCTACACTGCAACGGAACCCTCACAGCACAGCAGTGCTATGAATAGGTGCTATTATTATCCTCAAGCTATAGGTGAAGAAACTGAGAGGATCATTCCTGAACCAATGACCAGGGGCCAGATATGATTCATGTACCCAAACATGGAGCCCAGATGTGGGTCAGCTGCAACTGAACTGCACAGGCAGAGAGAGGGAAGGGACTCTCCAATGAAAAAGCAGGGAGGAAGAAGGGGGAAGGTGGGCTGGGCGAAACAGAAGATGCCCCTAAACTCAGAGGCAGGTGATGGGAACTCAATTGGACCAATTTGGGGGAAGAGAGCTGTGCTATCTCAGGGACTGCAAAGTAGATCTGAACAGCCAAACCGCCCGGAGGACGGGAGTGCGTCTGCCGTCAGGACCAGCTGGAGCCAGGCGCTCGCCCTGTCTGAGCCTTTCCTCCTGTCTACTTCAGTGTTTCCAGGCTCAGCTTCCTAGAGAAGGGCTTTGATTGGCCAACGCTTGGTCATGTGACCACATTGGACCAATCAGCTGGTCCCAGAAAGGCGGGACCACCGCAGACCGTGGCAGCTCCCTGGGAGAACAGTGGGGTTGATGCTGCGGGAGTAGAGGTGGTGGTTTAGAGAAAAAAGCGGAGGAGGGCACAGGGCAGATGAAAATGTAGGTGTCGCTTGAGGCAGGCACGATGTGTGAGTGAGCGGGGATGTTCATGGCTGCAGGTAGGAGAACGTCACACTGACCGGCTGAACCACAGGGAAGCCCCCAGGGCTGGTGGCTGCTGGTCCAGGGAGGTCTCCTTTCTGTCGCTCTGCTCAGTAACTCAGTGTCAGCTTCATCCCACCCGCCTGGCCGAGGACAGCTCCCGCGGCAGTCATCCGACAGGTGGGCAGAGCACGAGAGGCTCTGGCATAGCCACAGGATAGAAGTTCCCCTCTCCCCTCGGAACGGGCCCCTGCCGGTGGTCTTAATCCAGCATCTAGAAGGGTTCAGAAATCTGGAGAAGGTGCTGTGTGTAAATTAATCAGGAGTCCAGAGACAAAACATAATTTTGGAAGGCATTTTGGGGAGCCAGAGAAGACTTAGCTAAAGGAACTAAGTTCTCCCTGTCTCAGGACCCCTTGCTTTTTATTAACACAATTTGTCCTAAGGCAAGGTAGATATACACATCAAAGGCCAGGGTTTAGTATACAGAATCCATTGTCAGATTGGGGGAAACTGCCTATGGCTGTTCAGATGTTTGGCCAGCAGGAGGCAATAACATGTAGCTTGAAATGCCCTCAGCTGTCTGGCAGCAAGCAATCATTTATGCATCCTTTTCAGGTTTGGGGAAATGCCCTCAGCCATTTCCAGCAGGAACATATGTGATTCAGCCCTTGCTGAGTCCCCAAGTTCCATCAACCCTTTGATGAGACTCTTGCATTTATGACATGCTGGAATTAGCTTCTGGCAGGCCCCCTTATTGGTCACATGCCACCCTGCACAAGTACCGTCACCCAGAGTGCCACGGGCCGACCGGCGTGGGCTCGGATTCCTGAGCCAGCCTGTGAGGAGGATGTGTGGCCATGGTGGTCTTACCTTAAGCAGGACACCCTCCAGCTGAGGTCTGTTCCAAAACAGCCTGATGCCCTGACCGAGGGCGCGGGTGGGTGCACACGGAGCGGCCGCCCTGCCGTCCTCCTCTCATGGCCTCTGCTCTGTCGCGCAGGCGTCCTGTGGCTGTCGGTGGTGTCCGAGGTGCTCTACATCCTCCTGCTGGTGGTCGGCTTCAGCCTCATGTGTCTCGAGCTCTTCCACTCCAGCAGCGTCATCGACGGGCTCAAGCTCAATGCCTTCGCGGCCGTGTTCACGGTGCTCTCAGGTAAGGCGCGGCCCGGGCGGGGGGAAGTGGGCTCTGAGCCGCCCTCGGGCCCAGTCCTGGCTGTCCGACCGATGACCTTGGGCCAATCACTCCTCTTCTCTGAGCGTCAGTGTTGCCACTTGTCAGTGGGACTGTTGGCTCACTTCTCCACTCACTCAGCACGTGTTCATCGAGGTCTGGCATGTGCCAGGCGCCGTGCCAGTAAGCACTGGGTCATAGCAGCGACCAGAAACAGCCATCCCGGGGCTCCTGGAGGAGCTGGAGAGGAATTCAGGAGCTGAACGTCCCAAGCTTGGCCATCTTGGGGGAGGGGGAGCCTGTGGCACGAGGGAGAGGGAGGTGGTTGTGAGGATGGACGGCGGTGGTGATGTTCGCAGGGATATAAAGGGGCCCTGCTTGGCATGGTGGGCCCTCATCTGCTTTGGTGTTTCCCCTTTGAGACAGCCACATGGAAATGCCCAGCAGGAAGCTGGTCAGTGAACTCATCCAGAAGCTCAGGGGCGAGTGTGGGGTGGGCAGAGATCGCGGCAAATGCCGCAGAGCCGAGGATTTCGAGGGTTTCAGGAAGAATGGGGGAGGGGGCAGTCAGTGGCATCCTATAACTCCAGGAGGTGGAGATGGAGGACTCCACGCAAAAGCCATGGATTAGGTGGCCGGGTGCCCAGAGTTATTTCAACAGCTCCAGGTCACAAGGGGTTAAGCGGGGGGTGCGGGAGGGGATGAGGGAGCCTGTGAGCTATAACTTCAGGCGTCTGACAGACAGTGGTGGCCTGGCGGTGAGACAGCTGTGCCTAAAACGCCCAGTGTAAATGGAATGCCTGTCTATCTAATCCTGTTCTTCACGCACCGGATGAATCCTCTGTCTAATGAGACCGGAACGCGGCGCCTTTGGCAGGGACAAAATCGCCCCCTTATTGAGGTGTGTGCATAACAGAGGGAGCCCTCAAAGAAAAGAGCTGAATTCAAGAAATTGTAGCACGTTCCACAGATCAAAACGTGTGGGACCTGCCCTTCCCAGGTGTGGGAAATGTAGCCATAGAGCAAAGTGGGAGGGGAAGGGGGAGTGAGGGGGAGGGGGAAGGGAGAAGAGAAGAGGAAAGAGAAGAAAGTAGAGTGGCCCTCATGGCAGTGTCGATTTGGCTCATGCTCACCTCACTCCAGCTATCCTGGACGGAGGGCCTATTTATTCTTTTCTTTTTTCATCTTTTATTCATTTACTCAACTGACATTCATTGAAGGCCTGCTGGGCACCAGGCACTGTACTAGGTTTGCGGGGGGGGGGGGGGGGGGGGGAGAGGAGATGGTGTCAAAGGAAAAACAAACATCTCGATCCTTGGCCTCCTGGGGTTTGCATCTGGGCGGGAGACAGACTCGCCCGATGAGCGATGAGCGAGCACAGGGGGCTGACCTCCGGGTACCGGCAGGGGAGCCCTGCCGGAGCAGCTCCCGCTCTGCCCGCGGTGGGAATGGGCAGGGCGGGAAGGCGCCATCTGCGCTGAGACGTGGAAAAAGTGTGTTTGCTTCATGGGCAACGTGGGGAGGGTATTCCAGGTGGAGGGGCCAGCATGGGCAAAGGCCTCGGGAGGTGGCATATCCTGGACACGTCACTAGTTCAGAATGGCCGGAGGGCAGAGATCGGGGAGTAGGAGTGTTGTTGGAGACGACACCGCAGAGCTGGGTGAGGGTCTTGATGCTCCTTTTCTTTGCCTCCACTAACCATCCACGAACCCCCTTCGTTATCCCAAGCAACCGGCCTCCCTGCAACCAGCTCACTCCCGTCACAGCGAAAGCTGGCATAGTCTCAAGGCAGCCCTCCAGTTCCCACGCAGGCCTCTGGGGGCGGGGTAAGCGTGGGGCCCTTCCCCTAACCAAGGGCTTATCACAGTTTTCACCCGGTTGCAACTGATGAGGTTGAAGCAGTGCTCAAAACTCCTAGCAAGCAGTCCTGGACCGGATGGCCTCACAGGTGTGTTTCACCACACTCAAGAACGAGCACCTGTCCTCTCAAACCATGACAAAGCATCCAGGAGGAGGGAAGGCTCCAGGCTCATTTTACGAGCCCAGATCACCCTAATTTACAAACCAGATAAAGACACCACAAAGAAAGAAAATTGTAGGCCAATCTCCCTGATGAACATGGGTGCTAAGATCCTCACAAAATATTAGCAAACCAGATCCAGCAATACATCAAGAAGATCATACATAATGGCCAAGTGGGATTTATACCCGGGATGCAAGGTTGGTACAATAGCCATAAGCAATTAATGTGATACATCACATAAACAACGTGAAGGATAAAAACCTCATGATGATATCAATAGGTGCATTTGATAACATCCAGCACCCATGTATACTAATAAAAGCCTAGGTGGCCCTTGCGTGTGACGATGTCACAAGATGGCTGCCACAAGATGGCCAACCTCACATCACCACAAGATGGCCACCACAAGGTGGCCAGCAGGGGAGGACAGTTGGGGGTGACCAGGCCTGCAGGGGAGGGCAGTTAGGGGAGACCAGGCCAGCAGGGGAGGGTAGTTGGGGGCCATCGGGCTGTCAGGGGAGGGCAGTTGGGGGTGATCAGGCTGGCAGGGGAGTAGTTAGGCATCAATCAGGCTGGCAGGGGAGTGGTTAGGGGGTGATCAGGCTGGCAGGCAGAAGCAGTTAGGGGCAACCAGGCAGGCGAATGGTTAGGAGTCAGCAGTCCTGGATTGTAAGAGGGATGTCTGACATCCCCCGAGGGGTCCCAGATTGAAGAGGGTGCAGGCTGGGCTGAGGGACAACCCCCGTGCATGAATTTTGTGCACTGGGCCACTAGTCTATATATATAAAAGCTTAAGCAACCATGTTGACTGACCGGAATGACCAGTTGACCAGTCGCTATGATGCACACTGACCACCAGGGGGAAGACACTCAATGCCGGAGCTGCCCCCTGGTGGTCAGTGCGCTCCCACAGCCAACTTCCCCCCCCCCACTCCTCTGTCCCACCCAATCGCCCTGATGGACTGGGGGAGACGCCCTGATCGGCCTGAAAGCCGGCCAGGCTGAGGGACCCCACCCATGCACAAATTTGTGCATCGGGCCTCTAGTTTATGATGAAAAGTCAGCAAAGTGGGAATAGAGGGAACATACCTCAACATATTAAAGGCCATATATGACAAACCCATAGCTGACATCATACTCAGGGGCAGAGACTAAAAGCCTTTCCCTTAAGATCTGGAACAAGATTGGGATGTCTGCTTTCACACTCTTATTCAACATAGTACCGGAAGTCCTAGCCACAACAATCAGACAAGAAGAAGAAATGAAAAGCAACCAAATAGGAAAGGAAGAAGTAAAACTGTCACTATTCTAAGATAAAAAGATGCTGTATATAGAGAGAACTGTAAAGATTCCACCAAAAGACAACTAGAGCTGATACATGGATTAGGTAAAGTAGCAGGATAAAAAAATAAATATCCAGAAATCAGTTGCTTCCTAAATTTTGTTAATCCTAACCTAAGGCTATCTTTCCCATTGATTTTTAAAGAGTGAAAGGGAGGCAGAGAAAGGGACAGAGAGAAAGAGAGAGAGAGAGAGAGAGAGAGAGAAACATCAATGTGAGAGAGACAAATTGATTGGTTGCCTCCCACACTCGCCCCTGACGGGGCAGGGGATGAACATGCAACCCAGGAATGTGCCCTTGATCAGGAATTGAACCTGAAACCCTTCAGTGTGCAGGTCAATTCTCTAACTACTTAGCATACTGGCCAGGGCTCAGTTGCAATTTTATACACCAATAATGAGCTATCAGAAAGAGAAACTAAGAAAATAATTGCATTTACAATTGACAAAAAAAAGGACCAATCTAGGAATAAATTTAACCAAGGGTGTAAAAGACCTGTACTCTGAAAATTATAAGACACTGAAGAAAAAAATTTGAAGAAAATACAAATAAGTGGAAGCATATACAATGCTCACGGATAGGAAGAATTAACATCATTAAAATGTCCATACTACCCAAAGCAATCTATAGATTCAATGCAATTCCTATCAAGATACTAATGGTGTGCCCTGGCCAATTTGGCTTAGTGGATAGAGCGACGGCCTGTGGACTAAAGGGTCCCGGGTTTGATTCTGGTCAAGGGCAAATGCCCAGGTTGCAGCCTTGACCCCCAGTAGGGGGCGGGCAGGAGGCAGCCGATTGATAGTTCCTTCTCATCATTGATGTTTCCGTCTCTTCCTCTCCCTTCCTCTCTGAAAAAAAAAAAAAAAAAGATACCAATGGCATATTTCACAGAACTAGAACAAAAGTTAATATGGAATCACAAAAGACTCCCAATAGCCACAGCAATCTTGAGAAAGAAGAACAAAATTGGAGAAATCACCCTACCTAATATCAAGTTGTACTGTACATGTCCATAGTCATCAAAACAACATGGTACTGGCATAAAACTAAACATATAAATCATTGGAACAAAATAGAGAGCCCGGAAATAAACCCACACCTTTATGGTCAATATGTGACAAAGGAGGTAAAATATAGATGGAGTAAAGATAGCTTATTCAATAAATGGTGTTGGGAAAACTGGACAGATAGGTGGGAAAAAATGAAACTAGACCACCTTCTTACACCACATACAAGAATAACTCAAAAGGGGTTAAAAACTTAAGTATAAGACTCGAAACCATAAAAATCCTAGAAGAAAAACAAAAACAAAAATCCTAGAAGAAAACATAGGCAGTATGGACATTTCTCGTGGCAATATTTTCCTGATATATCACCTCAGGCAAGGGAAACAAAAGGAAAAATAAACAAATGGGACTACATCAAACTAAAAAGTTTTTGCACTGCAAAGGGAACCGTCTACAAAGTGAAAAGATAACCCACTGACTGGGAGAACATTTTCACCAGATACATTTGGTAAGGGGTTAATATACAATATTTATAAAGAATTTATACAACTCAACTCCAAAAAAACAAAGAATCCAATTTAAAAATGGGCATAGGACCTGAATAGACACTTCTCCAAAGTGGACATACAGATGGCCAATAGGTATATGAAAAAATGCTCAATGTCACTAATCATCAGAGAAATGCAAATTAAAACCACAGTGAGATATCACCTCACACCTGTCAGAATGGCTACCATCAACAAATCAACAGACAACCAGTGTTGGAAAGGATGTGGAGAAAAGGGAACCCTAGTGCACTGTTGGTGGGAATGCAGACTGGTGCAGCCACTGTGGAAAGCAGTATGGAGGTTCCTCAAAAAACTTAAAAATGGAACTGCCTTATGACCCAGCGATTCCACTTCTGAGAATATATCTGAAGAAACCCGAAACACTAATTTGAAGAATATATACACCTCTGTGTTCACTGCAGCATTATGTTCAATAGCCAAGATTTGGAAGCAGCCCAAGTGCCCATCAGTAGGTGAGTGGATAAAAAAACTGTGGTACATTCACACAGTGGAATACTACGCAGCCGTGAAAAAAATAAGAAGGAAATCTTACATTTTTGCGACAGCATGGATGGACCTGTAGAGTATTATGCTAAACGAAATAACCCAGTCAGAGAAAGACAAGTACCATATGACTTCACTTATATGTGGAAGTTAATGAATAAAATAAATCAACAAACAAGATAGAAACAGACTCATAGCTATAGAGAATAGACTGACACTGTTAGAGGGGCGGGGCTGCGTAGAAAAGGGGGAAGGATTAAGTAAAGGAAAAATAAAAAAGGAAAGAAAAGTTTTCACCCCTCCCAAGAAACCCGGGTTCCCTCTAACGGGGAGTCCCGCTGCTGAAGAAAATAAGACGGTCTCTGAAGTTTCAGGAAGACATAAAAGGCAGGGCAGGGGAGGTTAATTGACTTGCCCAAGGTCACGCAGCTGGTCACTTGTGGAGCTGGGATTAAACCCGACTGCTGCTGGCTTCAGAGCCCCTGGTCCTTTCACGGGCTGGAGCTGCAGGAGGGACCGGGTGGGAGGGAGAAGCCTTTTACGTCCTCAGGACACTGGAACTGAGAAGTCTGTAGCAGCCAGATGATGTAATAGCCTGAGGTGGCAGGTGGCGGAGAGAAAGAAGTGTGTATTCGCGCCCGGAGAAGATAAACCTGAGAGAAACAGGACAGGGAGAGGGAACCACGCCTCCGACCCGCCTGGCACAGGGACTGGGGCGCTGGCCCTTCAGGAGCCCTTTGAGAATGGGGCAAGGGGGTGAGGGGATTGGAGGAGGTGGCTGGGCTTCGGGTTTGCTCCCACGGGAGGGGAAGGAGTGGGCGAGCCCTTCGGTGGAGTCCCTGTGGGGACCAGCTCACATTGAGGGGTCCGCAGCCCAAGGTCAATGCCTTTTAGGGTAGAGGAGAAAGCAGACCTGGGCAGCCCCTACCTGATCCAATTATTATAGCTAACTAGAGGCCCAGTGCATGAATTCATGCACAGGTGTGGTCCTGCCAGCCCTGCCCCCGATCAGGGGTGGGGCCAGCCCAGGGGAGGGGCCGAGGGGCGTTGGTTGGCTGGCCCCACCCCCTGGTCCAACTCCCAGTCAAACTCCCAGTCAAGGGGACAATTTGCATATTAGCCTTTTATTATATAGGATTATTATAATGAACCCATTGATCACGTTTAATCATAATAGCCACCATCGAAGGAGGTGCCATTGTGCACAGACACTGGGCTACCTGCCTCGTCTGTGCACACCCCTGTGAGGGAAGGAGCAATGGCCATTCTGCAGCTGTGAGTCCTTCAGTCACGTAGCCAGGGATTGTTCATGCCAGAGCCGCCACATAAAGGGCTTTGCACAGGCGGGAGGGGTGCGGGAAGAGGGGGACGGCTGCTGTATGTGCTGTTATTCTTCCCAGCTGTCCTGGAGCAGCTGAGGCCAGATCATGGCGCAGGGGCCAGTCCTGTCCCGTAAGCCTGGGCCCAGGGGTCCGGACGCATCAGCCAGCAGGGCTCCCTCCCCGACGCCATGCCCCGCAGGTGGCCGTGCAGAGCAGGGTGGCCCGAGGGCCAGAGGTGAGGCTGAGATGGTTGGCCCGCGGGGCCAGACCCCAGAGGCCGCGGGACTCAGGGCTTACCAGATGCGTGCATTTTGACTGCTTTTAAAACCAGAAGGCCAGTAGGACTAGAACAATAATGAAGACTGGATTGTATTTGTCTTTATACCAGTGCAGTCATCATATGTAACTGTTAATACTCCTGCATGGAGTGGCGGGCGCATGAACGCCGTCCTGTGGCTGCACGGAGCCCCGGCTTTCCCCTCAGGACCCAGTGCACCCCCAGCCCAGCGCGCCCCCCTCCGTGCTGTGCCTTCCACAGAGAGGCGGTCCCTTTCCCTGGAGACCAGGGTCTCACACCGAGAGGGACTGTGAGGGCAGGCTGGAAGGTGTCTGTTCTTCCCCAGTTCCTCCAAAAAAGGAGGCTGATCTACTTACAGGAAAAAAAGAGGCAATTTGGAGAACTCCATGTGCGTGTTCCAGGGAATGATTGGACCCTGTGGAGAAGTCAGCAAGTCTCTTTTGTTAGGCAACAAGAAAAGGGAATTTTGTGGTAAGACAAAACATGACCCAGGACAAGGGAGCTCTTTGGAATCCAGGAATCATGTAATCTCGGCATATTTGGTTTCATAATAAAACATATATTTAACTGCACAGCACATCACTATTAGTCTTGAAATTAATCTCTTAACCTTCAACCAAAATAATTCAACGTTATTTTGCTATACGATATATGTCATGTGTGATTTGAAATTTTTTGGTCATAATTTCCCTTTTGAAAATGCAGAATACTCTAGTCCTGACCAGTATAGCTCAGACCCTTGCACCGAAAGGTTGCCAGTTTGATTCCCAGTCAGGGCACGGGCCTGGGTTGCAGGCTCAATCCCAGGCAGGGGGCGTGCAGGAGCTGATTGATGTTCCCCTGTCACATCCATGCTTCTCTTTCTATCCCTCTCCCTTTGTCTTTAAAAGTCAATACAGCCCTAGCTGATTTAGCTCAGTGGGTAGAGCATTGGCCTGGGGACTGATGGGTCCTGGGATCAATTTCAGTCAAGGCCACATGCCTGGGTTGTGGGATCCCAGGAGGGAGCATACAGGAGGAAGCCAATCAGTGATTCTCTCTAATCATTGATGTTTCTATCTCTCTCTCCTCCCTTCCTCTCTGAAATCAGTAAAAATACATTTTAAAAAATTATTAAAAGTCAGTAAAAATATATTTTTAAAATGCGGAATAGTCTGAACTTGAAAGGTAATTGAATGTAGTGTGACAGAAATGTGAATGTTTTGCTGCTTTCATAACAAAAATTACAGGGAGGGGTAGTGGGCATTTCAAATAGGAATTAAAGTTAGAATCGTGTGTCTTTCTTTGAGAGAGGTCTAATCTTATGATTTTGGAGTGACCTCAGAGAATTTTCAGTGAGAAACATTAGAAGCCCTTAAATAATTGTGGGAGCCATTTGTAGGGTGAGGTGTAAGTTGGAGAGCAAGCCTGTGAGGGGGCCACCACCAGTGTGTTTTGGACAGAGGTTTGGGGACCTGCAGGGCTGGTGTCTGAGCATGCAAATCCCACTGAGCTGCACACCTCAGTGGGGCCGCCCAAGTCCCCGGGAACCAAGTTGCGAGGCGGGCGAAGTGCGGCTCCCCTGGGCCAGTCTCCAGCCCCAGGAACCACGGAGCGTGTGCGTTTGCGGGAGGCGCGCTTGCAGAGCTACCTGCCTCGCGCCTGGTCCGACTGCTGCTCTGAGTGACTGTGAGCTGGGAGGCGGGGCTGAGCTCGGTACGGCTTCTCATTGGCTGTCACGGCAGTTTTCCCCACGTCGCAGCTTCCTGTGGCCTTACATTCCTCCCCCCTGCACCCTTCACGTCACTCCTTGGCTTTCTCTTGGCACTCGCTCTTGGTGTGGTGATTTGTAACTTCGTATGGTACACGGCCACATAATATTACAGGATGAGTTTCCTGAGGCCCTAATTCCACTGGCCGCCCAGCCGCCTTGAGCCTGTCCTGGAAGAACCCCTGCCCAGAGCCCCCTCTTCCCAGTGCCCTTGCCCTGGCCAGACTGGTTCTCTGGCCCATTTCTTAACAAGCAAGTACTTTTGTGTCTAAAAGTGCAGAGGATCTAAGCCAGAGGAATGAGCATTTCCATGTTAAAGATTCTTTTGATTGCAGGTGACAAGAACCCCGTCAAGTCAGCTGAAGGAAGAGGGAATGGCGGGTCATGTGATTGAAAAGCACAGGGTTCTTGGGCTTCGGGCATGGCTGCATCCAGGTGGTCACGTCATCCGTCATCTGTCCGTATCTCCAAACTTTGCCCGCTTCTGTGTTAGCATCCTTCTCAGTCAGGTCCCGCCCTGTGGAGAGAGGACGGTCGCCAGCAGCTCCAGGCTCCCATAGATTCCAGAGGTAGAGAGAGCTCCTGCAGAACTCCAAGGAGGTCTGTGATCCGACCAACCAGGCTCAGAGGCTCATTTCTGAACCAGTCGCCAGGCCAGAGGATAAAATCCCTGATTAGCCAGGCCTGGGTCTCTAGGCACACCGTGGTGTGGACTTAGCCATGGACCAAACAGGATCATTAGGCAACGGTGGGCAAGGGGTTGCCCAAAGGAACTGGCTGGCTGCAAGTCCCAGTGGCTGGTCACCTTGGGAGGTTTGTAGGACGTCAGCCCCAGAGTGGCAGAAGTCTTCACCTGGAACCCGCCACAGCAGACCCCAAGAGGAAGATGTGGGTGCAAATAGTTTATGTGGGAAGTGATCCAGGGATAGGGAGGGGGAGTGGGAAGTAAGATAGGACGGGGAGGGCCAATGGGGGAGTGTTGGTGAGCAGGTGACCCTGAGGGCAGTGGGGTTCCGTCCTGCCCGGACCCTCTGGGAGACAGTAGAGCAGCCTCAGAGCTGTCCCCTGCAAGAGGCGTTTATTCACCTGCTCCTGCCTTCACAGTTAGGGTCACTCCTGAGACAGTGACCCCCCAGGATTTGAGCAGCTGTTGGAGAAAGGGAGCCACCACACACGGGGGAACTGCTCGCCAAGGCCGCGGTGACCTCTGGCACCGGCTGGGCCGAGGGGATACAGTGGGGGGTTGGCAGCGGCTGCCACAGGAAGTCAAATCAGGCCAAGGGGGTGTCCTGACACCCACGGGTGCCCTGCAGTGCGGCTCCGACACTGTGGGCTCAGAGCGCATCGGGGGACACAGGACTTTGGCGGCAGGCGCGCGAGGTTGCACCTGTCACCACGCTATTCACGCCACACCACAGCCCTCGGGGATGCCGGCGCCCATCCTGGCGCGGGGCCTCTGTCCCATCCTTCAAAGGTTCGTCCTGAGCCGTTCATTTCTTAAAAATAACCAAATTAAAATGACCAAGACCTTAAAAAGTCGTATTTCGGGGTGGCCAGCTCTGCTCCCCCTCCGCTGAAAGTCGGCGTGCATCCAGTGCACAGCTCCGTGTGTGACGTGCCGGCCCCTCGACGTGTGACAATACAGAGGAGTCTTCTCTCACTTGGCCTAGCTTGGCCATTTTATGGATTTCTAATGGCCTGGTTTTGTCGTTTCTGGTTGGTATTTATCAAATGTCCCACTTGTAGAATAAAGTCCAAACGCTCTTCCATGACCACAAAGTGTGGCCTGTGCCTTGTTCTTACCTGCACCCCCTACAGCTCAGCCCTCCTCGCTGGTCCTCACCCCTGCCCTGTTCCTGCCGGAGCCCCGGCTCTGTCTGCCACCGCCTTCCCCACACCCCTTGCTCATTCCCTATTCGTTCGGGCCTCCGCTCAATGCCATCTCCTCCGAGGGCTTCCCTGCTCCCCAGCAGCCTCCCATTCCCTCCTACCCCGTTTTCCTGATGCACTTACTGCTCTCTGAGCAGCCGGAAGTGTGGAGGGCACTCAGTAATACGCATTTGTGAAGGCGATAGAAGACTCACACACTCACTTGCTGCATTGTCTGCCGCCCTCCTCTCCCCGCCAGACCAGGTTTTATCAGCCTTGGCGCCACATTCGGGCCAGATCCCTGTGTGGGGGGACGAGGGCCTGTCCTGGGCATGGAGGATGCTCAGCCGCATCCTCGGCCTCGGCCCACGTGCCAGCAGCTTCGGTCTCAAGTCCTGACAACAGGAATGTCTCCAGGCACCGCCAGCTGTGCCTCGGGAGGCAGAATCATGCCTGGTTCTGCCACTGCCCTGGAGAGTGGGCTCCGGGAGGGCAGGGACCCGCGGCTCTTCGTGGCTGTGTCCCCGGCCCCGCCCAGGCCCGGCCTCAGCACCCGCTCACCAGACACCCGGAGCTGTGCGCTGCGGAGGGGCTGCGGGGCTGGAGCTGTTGGGTTGTCAGTGGATTTGGGAGCCAGCAGACGGGATCGAGCCCCAGCGGGGCCACATGGAAACTGGCCTGGCAAGTGCCTGTGCTCCGTGTCCCCACCTGCACAGCAGCGCAGAGAGGGGTTTGAGCCACGAAATGGCATCGCCCACGGGAAGAGCCAGTGCTCGCTCGGTCAGTGGGGTGGGGCTCTGGGGAGAGCAGTGACGCTGCACGCGCGGGGATCGTGCGGGGCTCCCCACTTAAGGCTAGGTGACCCCGAGTCCCGCTTTGCGGGGACAGTCCCAGCACCCATGTCCACAGTGCCCTCTTCACTCTCGGAGGCGCTGGGTCGGATGCTAAGCTCGTTCACTTACGGCACTTTGCACGCGTGTGGCTCCATGACCCATCCTAGTGTTGTCTTAAGAGCCCATGCCTTCCCCTCCTCGTGCGGAGGGTGGAAATCGCCGCCCGCCCAGCGCAGCCCTCTCGGCAGCAGCCCTCCCAGTCGCTCCTTCCCCCGAGCCCAGCACTCGCCCCGTTTCCCCTCAGCTTCTCTCCACCTGCTGGAACCGTGGGCTTTTATATTTTAATGTTGTTTGATTTTGCCTTGATGACTTAACATCTGGGCTTGAGTTTCCTTGTGACTGTCCTGGGTGGGCAGCAGGCGGTGGAGGCCAGGCTGGGTTTGGACAGTTTTGGGGGTGAGGGGGGTGAGGGGTGTTAAGTGTTCATGTCACCCCGGGGCTGATGGACTCAGCGTCGAATTTAGCCTGAAAGGCTGGGTGGAGTGGGAGAGTCCTTGCCATGGACATGGACGGAGCAGGATGACAAGTGCAGGGAGGCTGGGGCCATGCAGCATGCCTTCCTCATTCATTTCCCCTCCCCCCTCCCTCCCCTCTCCCTCCTCTCTCCCTCCCCCCTCCCTTCCCTCCCCCCTTCCCTCCCTCTGTCCCCTTCCCTCTCTCCCTACCTCTCTCCCTTCCTCTCTGGGAGCAAAACAGTAGTAAAGACACCAACACTTACTGCGCCCACACTGTGTGCCTGACCAGAACCTAAGTCCGTCCTAGGAGTAACCCCCTCTCCAATCCTAGACCCTTGGGGACCCTCTGCTGTAGATAACGTCTGGAACACGTGTGTGTGTGTGTGTGTGTGTGTGTGTGTGTGTGTGTGTGTGTTCTTAATGAAGCACAGTGGTAGAACTCTGAGAATAGCAATACCCATCAAGGCTTTACTCATTCATCAACCGATTTATTGAGCTCTTAGGTACACAACATTGTTCTGAGCAGGGTCAGCAAACTCCTTCTATGGACCAGCCAGAGAGTAGATATTTCAGGCTTTGTAAGCCCTGAGTCTCCACGATAGTTACTCAGCTCTTATGAAAATGATGAGCATGGTCATGTTCCAATAAAACTTTTAAGAATGGTGGTTCCTCAAAAAATTAGAACAGGAACTACCATAGGATCCAGCAATTCCACCTCTGCATATTTATCTAAAGAAATAAAATTGCTATCTTGAAGAGATATCTACACCCCCACATTCATGGCAGCATTAGTTACACCAGCAAAACACGGAAACAGCCTAAGGGTCCGGACAGATGAATGGATAAAGAAAACGTGACATATACAGTGTATATGCCATGGAATGCTATTCAGCCATAAAATGGAAGGAAATTTTGCCATTTGTGACAACATGGGTGGGCCTTGAGGGCATTATACTAAACTAGAGGCCCAGTGCACAAAATTCATGCATGGGGGAGAGGGGTGTCCCTCAGCCCAGCCTACACCCTCTCCAATCTGGGATCCCTCTCACAATCCAGGACTGCTGGCTCCCAACCGCTTGCCTGCCTGCCTGATTGCCCCTAACCGCTTCTGCCTGCCAGCCTGATCACCCCCTAACCATTCCCCTGCCAGCCTGATCGATGCCTAACTGCTCCCCTGCCAGCCCAATTGCTCCTAACTGCCCTCCCCTGCCAGCCTGGTCACCCCTAAATGCCCTCCCCTGCAGGCCTGGTCACCCCTAACTGCCCTTCCTTGCTGGCCTGGTCGCCCCTAACTGCCCTCCCCTGCAGGCCTAGTCACCCCTAACTGCCCTCCCTTGCCACCCTGGTCCCCCCCCCCAACTGCCCTTCCCTACAGGCCTGGTCACCCCTAACTGCTCTCCCTTGCCAGCCTGGTCACCCCTAACTTCCCTAATCTGCAGGCCTGGTCACCCCTAACTGCCCTCCCCTGCAGGCCTGGTCCCCCCCCAACTGCCCTCCCCTGCAGGCCTGGTCCCTCCTAACTGCCCTCCCCTGCAGGCCATCTTGTGGCAGCCATCTTGTGTCCACAGAGCTGAGCACACACTGTAGATGCCTGAATAGCTGAGCGCACACTGTGGGTGCCCACAGAGCTGAGCTCACACTGTGGGTGCCTGAATAGCTGAGCGCACACTGTGGGTGCCCACAGAGCTGAGCTCACACTGTGGGTGCCTGAATAGCTGAGCGCACACTGTGGGTGCCCACAGAGCTGAGCTCACACTGTGGGTGCACCCATAGCTGAGCTCACGCTGTGGGTGCCCACAGAGATGAGCACACACTGTGGGTGCACCCATAGCTGAGCGCACACTGTGGGTGCCCACAGAGCTGAGCTCACACTGTGGGTGCACCCAGAGCTGAGCGCACACTGTGGGTGCACCCATAGATGAGCGCACACTGTGGGTGCACCCATAGCTGAGCGCACACTGTGGGTGCCCACAGAGCTGAGCGCACACTGTGGGTGCCCACAGAGCTGAGCGCACACTGTGGGTGCCCACAGAGCTGAGCGCACACTGTGGGTGCCTGAATAGCTGAGTGCACAACACACACCAACTCTGCGGAGTTTCCAAGGTCAACTTCTTGGCCGTGATACTGTTCCCGAGGACCATACGCATTGTGTGAGTGCTAACTTTGGGGGACGGTGCATGAGACTTCCTTGTACATTTTTTTGCAATCTCCTGTGAATCTGTAATTATTTCAGAATAAGAAGTATTTTTAAAACATGATTCCAGTCAGAGTTAGAGGGTGCCTTGGCGATGATCTAGTTGGAAACGTCTCCTGTTTATGTCCCTGCATCTCGTGGTCTGCACTCACCTGTCGCCTTGTTCCCGCCTGACCATGGTGCTCGTCCAGGAGACCAGAAGTGGAGCTGGGACAGTCCTGAGTCAGGAGCCCTCCAGCAGGCAGTGCGACCGGAGCGCCGTGTACCTCCTCCTTGCCTTTTCCCCGGGGGGTTCCCGGTTCCGGGTTCCAGAGCCTGGGCTGCCTCTCTCCTCCCTCCCTGCCTCCCTCCCCTGCCTCCCTTCAGTGGACACTCACTGCTCTTCCCAGGCCCAGCTCAAGGCTCATGTCCCGTCCAAGGCTTTCCTCAAGTCCAGGTGAAACGGACCTCCTCTCTCCCTGGGTCCCTCTCCCAGTGGGACAGGCAGATGCCTCCGGGGGCCTGGGAGGGAATGGGGGTGAGTGTGTGAGCGGGGACCCTGCAGAGGCCCAGGCCAGGCCAGGGAGACGCGCGGTGGCCTGCGAGGCACAGCTCCGGCCAGCTCCCGCTGAGGGCTGCCGGGGGGGAAATGTGGACCCCGTGTTGCCAGTTTCTGATTTTCACAAGAGAAGCCAAAACTCCCATATTTTAGTGGAAATCCTCCAGATTTGTAAATGCTGGCCCCAAAGAATCCATCATTTTATACAGCTCTAGCCAACATCTGCAGGTTGATTCGGCCCATGGGCTGCCAGTTCGGGGTCATGCCTGTCTGGATCTATTTCTATTTAAGTATTTGCAGTCATCGATTTTCCTTCACTGTTTATGTCGTCCTCCTCATTAGCCTTCGGGAATGGCCGTGCGCACAGCCTCAGCTGCATCCCCCGGGCCCGTCCTGCACTCTGCGCGGAGGACGCTTAATGAGTGTTCGCTGAATGGACGCGTCTGCGTGTTGGAAGTCGGGGCCTGCAGAGGGTCTGAAGAGTCCAGTAGACCCGTCACGGGGGGCAGCCAGTGTGTCTCTAGGAGGTGGGGCTGGAGGGTAGGCTGTGTCCTGTCCTCGGAGGCTGGCCTGGAATTCTGCCACATCCTTTGCATCTCTTGGAAGCTAGGAGTGGGGGAATACGCAGGGCACTGGGCCCTTCATACAAATGAACCTGGCCCCAGGCACAGAGCCAGGCAGAAACTGGGCTTTGGGGCATAGGAGGAGGCAAGAATTTTAATGTTTTCTAAAAATTGGAAGCAAAACCCATGGTCCTGGAGCTGCTTGGTTCTAGAGGATTTAACTGACTTAGTGAAGTGGGTATAGCAAGGGATGCTGGGGGCTCAGGGGCCTGGTCTCTGGGGAAACCCAAGGAGGCCCAGGCACTTCCCCGGGGGAGGCTGACCTCCGAGGGGCATGGCCAGGAAGTGGCAGGGCCTGGGGGCAGGGCCTGGGGCGGACACCACGCATTGGCTGGGCAGCTGGAGGGAGAGCCCCGGATGCTGTGCTCCCTGCTTCCTGGGGGCCCGACTCCAGCCAGCGGGGGGTGGACAGGCACAGGCCCCAGCCCAGGGCAGTGGCTTCGGCAGAGACTTAGGCAGGGAAACAGGCCAAAGGCCTATTGCACTCTGGGGTCTCTTACACGTGGTGGGCAAGGGCGGAGTGGAGAGATGGCGCTCCCCACTAACCAGGAGAAGGAGACTCTGTGGCCTGGGCAGCTCCTGGCACGGGGCCGCGAGTGGGCACTGCCCGGGACTGACCTGGTGGGAGCAGGCCCACCCCTGCTCCCGGGGCTCCTGCCTTGTCACCGTGTGCAGGCACCCTCCTATTCAGGGCAGGGTTGGGTCTGTCTTATGGTTCCTGCGTCCCTAGTACCTGGCTCAGAGCTGGCCTCTGTAAATGCTGTTGACAAGAGGAACATACCAGAAACCTGCCTACAGTAACTCAAGGGCGTGTCTGTGTGTGACGGGCGGTGCTTGGGGGAGACGGAAATTTCCCTGCCCCATCAGTCAGCCGTCTCCTGGCCCCGGGGCCAGGGTGGACACTGATAGGGAACGGAAGGGGCTGGGCATGAGCTGCATTTATCTGCCTGAGCTCTTTCTGGGGCAGAGGCTGGGGTCTCCCTAACAAGGGGTCCGTCATAGGTCTAGAGGAGTGAAGGAGAGAACCACGTTGAGGGGAAGGGGTGCGCGGCACACTGCCGAGGTGTGGGTCCTGGCCTGGCCAGCAGCTGTGTGCCGTGGGTCAAGTTCTCTGTCTTCCCTGAACCTAGTTGCCCCTGCCCCCAGATTGGATAGCAGTCATTCCCGCCACGCAGGGGGTGCTAGCATCGAAGGAGTGAGCGTGTACGAAGGGCTCCCAGTGCCTGGTCTGCGGCTGGCTCACAGGATGATGGCTACCAGAGTCGGCAATATCGTGCAGCTTGCGGATTTTCATGGTAGTAGTGATTTGGTATCACAGTGACAATGCACGTAGTTCAGGTGTGTGTGTGTGGGGGGGTGGGGTGGGGGTGGGGGGGGTGTACAGACCAGATACAGAGAGGAAAGGATGTGTATGTGTGTGAGACAGAGAATCATAGAGATACATAGAGACAGAGATACCAAGAGACAGAGACAGAGAGGAAGAGAGAGGGGCAGAGAAAGACATATGGAGAAAAACAGAGGAGAGGAAAAGAGAGAAAGAGAGACTATGAAAGCGCGTTTTGCATTTACTGTCTGTGGTTAAAGCACAAACAGAGACAGAGCTGGAGCTGGGGCTGGGGCTGGGGTTGGGGCTGGGGCTGGGGCTGGGGCTGGGGCTGGGGCAGGAGCTGGGGTTGGGGCTGGGGTTGGGGCTGGGGCTGGGGCGGGGGCTGGGGCAGGAGCTGGGGCTGGGGCTGGGGCTGGGGCAGGAGCTGGGGCTGGGGCTGGGGCTGGGGCTGGGGCAGGAGCTGGGGCTGGGGCTAGGGCAGGAGCTGGGGCTGGGTCTGGGGCTTGGGCTTGAGCTCAGGCTGGGGCTGGGCATACTCAAGCCCTGCTGCTCATGTTTATCAGTGCCCCACTTTCACCCCCACTCCCACCATGTGGCAGTGTCTGAGTCCTCAGCGGCTGAGAAGGTGGGTAGAGCTCCCGTCCAGCAAACAGCACACCCAGGTGGTGCTGGGGCGGTGGGCACTTCCCACGGTGACCAGGAGTGACCTGTGGACGATTCTGTCTCGATGAATCCAGTTCAAGAAAACACATTCCAAGGGCCAGGCCAGGAGCAGGAAGACAGAGTCAGGTGCCAGGGGGGGACCTGGAGCAGAGCAGGACTGAGGAAGGAAGGAAGGAAGGAAGGAAGGAAGGAAGGAAGGAAGGAAGGAAGGAAGGAAGGAAGGAAGGAAGGAGGGAGGGAGGGAGAGAGGGAGGGAGGGAGGGAGGGAGGGAGGGAGGGAGGGAGGGAGGGAGGGAGGGGGGAGGGAGGGAGGAAGCAGGGTCTCAGCAGGGCGCTGGGTCGAGCTGAGTGTGGCCAGGAGGCCAGGGTGTGGGGATGGGCCGGGCTGGCTCACAAAAGCGTGCCTGGCTTGTGGCCTTTTTCTCCACAGGAGACCCACGCTGTTCCTTTGCCTAAAATGCTGTTCCTTTCCCCTGCCTCCCCCTCAAGCCTCCGGTCAGGCAGCACCTCCTCTGCGAAACCTTCCTCAGCCGCTGCTGCCAGGGTCTTGTTGTTCTTCCAGAGTCACTGGGAATATTGTTAAATACCTGCTAGCGAGGCACACTCACGTTCTGTGCCTTGCTTTTTCCACTTAATATTTCTTGGAGGTCGTTCTTGGTGAGCATGTTTTAATCTGCCCACTTCTTTCACTCACTGATGGTTAGCTTCGTCAGCGTTTACTGAGCACCTATTGTATGCCAGGCACTGTTCAAGGCCCTGGAGACACCACAATAAACAGAACAGACACCATTTCTGCTCTCAGGGGGCTGGTGTGCCAGCAGGGGAGAGAGTTAATAGGTAAACATACCAATGACATATCAGGTGGTGGTGAGTGTTATAATCATAGGGGCTCTCCTGTGGTTATAAGGGAAGGCCACGTGGCAAAGGAGCATTTGAGCAGAACCCTGAGAGAAGCTGAATTAGTTATTGCTGTGTGACACGCTACCCCCGACCTGAGCAGCTTAAAGCAGCAGCTGTGTATTAGCTCATAGTCCTGGGCTCGGGGGTGCGGGCGCAGCCTACCTTGAAACCTGGCTCCAAGCCTCTCAGGAGGTCGCAGTCAAGCTTTCGGCCGGGGCTCGGTCCCCCCTTCGGGCTGAAGGACCCATCACTTGCCTGGTTGCAGCTTCACGGGCCTCTGGGCCGAGAGCCTCCGTTCCTCGCCACGCCAGGCGGCTTCTGCCCAGACCGCTCCCTGCGTGGCCTGCTTCTTCCAGCGCAGGGGGTCCAGGAAAGGGAAAGTGAGCCCACGGAAGCTGCAGTCTCTTCAAACCTAGCGTCAGGCCCTGGCGGGAGTGGCTCAGTGGGTCGGAGCATCGTCCCATGCATCAAGGGGTGGCGGGTTCGATTCCCTGTCAGGGCACGTGCCCAGGTTGGGGGTTTGATCCTCTGGCGGGGAGCGTGCAGGAGGCAACTGGTCAATATTTCTCTCTCCCTCTTCCTTCCTCTCTGTCTAAAAGTCAATTAAATATATATATATATATATATATATATATATATATATATATATATATATACACATACACACACATACATATGGAAGGTACATTTTCAGTTTTCACAGCAATTGCAAATTCCCCTCCAAGGAGCTGACCCTCGCGCTGGCCCGTCTGAGGGTCCTCCCTGCCCTGACCTGACCTCCCTGGGCCTGCTTAGGCCTGCGTCCCCTCCCTGGCTGTCTCCCAGGCTCCGGTCTGTGCTCCCTCCGGCCCCTCCCTCCAGACGCTGTCCTGCTGCTGCAGGTGGCCCTGCGTCTCCGAGCTGCGCCTCGGAGGACTCCCCTGGCGGCACTTCTCCAGCTTGGGAAACTCCTCTCGCAACGGCAGCTTCTGCGGCTTTCCCGGGGCTTGGAAGCTCCCTGAGGGCTATTCTGAGCCCAGTGGAGTTCGCACTTGGCCACCATTTGCCTCTGGGAGGAGGCTGGCTGGCGGAACCTCCGAAAGACAGAGCACAGAGGACACGGGGCCTGGGAGGAGAGGTGCTGCCCCCTAGGACCCCCCCAAAGCCGAGCTACATGCTGACATGATGAGGCCTGGGGCTCTGAGACCCACTGCGGGGAGATGACATGAGTCGCCCAACATTTATCAGCACGTGCCGAGTGCTCCGTGTATAGTCTGACTGTGTGTAATATGACTATAAGTGGGGGAAGTCATTTAAAACATCCAGTGGCTTCCTGCTGTGCTCTGAATAAAACCCCATGCCCTCCCCAAGCTGGTCCTCCCCACCTCCACACGCCCCCGTCCCTCACTGCCCAGCTCCGGCCTCACTGGCCCTTCGCCCCATCCCAGCGCCTGGCAATTGCTGTTCCCTCTGCCTAGGGCTCCTCCTGGCCTTTTTCATGACCCCTGACTCCTCCTTATCCTTTGGGGCCCAGCTTGAAGTCCAGCTTGAAGTTCAGAGAGGCCTTCCCTAGTGATCTCCTCTGAAGTAGCTTCCCCCAGACACTCTGTCTTGCTCTCTACTGTGCCCCCAAGACTAAGAAAAAACCTGGCACACAGTAGGTGCTCAGGAATATTGGCTGTATGAGTGGATGTGACTAAGTATTTATTCTCCTCACTTTTCAGATGAGGAAACAGGGGCTCAGAGATGGTCTCATCTGGGGTGGAGAGGTGGGGTGATGGGGCCCGAAGCGGGAAGGGGAACCTGGCAGCTCGGATGGGGAAGGCCTCTGTGGGGTGGGGCATGGGGTGGGTGTGCAGGCCTGCTCCTGGAGTCTCCTGAGGAAGGGAGACTCACACAGCCCCCACCCCGGGCGCCTGGGGCAGGGGCACCGCAGCCAAGACTCAGCTGCATGGCTGAGCCTTGGGGGGCAGGCGGGCCGCCTTCGGGGCTGCAGTCTGCTCCCGGGGCCGGCAGAGCCAGCCCTCACTCGCCTCTGCTCCCCCCATCTGGCAGACAGGATTCCAGGTCTCAGCTGAGATGTCATCTTCCCAGGAGGCCCGCCCCAACTTCCGTGGCCAAATAACTACCCACTCTTTCCTCTCCCCCTTTTCCTCCGCAGCACCTGTTACATTTGAGTTTTTACTTTCTATCTTCCTTCCTAAGAACGTCAGCTCCGCGCGGGCAGGGAGGCTGCTTGTCTTAGGTGCCCCTTTGTTTCCTGAGCACGGAGGCAGCCTGGCAGGTAATACGTGCTCAGTGAACATTTGCTGAATGGATGGATGGATGGAAGAGGCTGTGCGGACTGGTCAAACATGTGGGCTTGGAGTTGGGCAGACCTGGACTTAAACACCCTCCTTCCTCCGCGCCGTGTTACTCTGGTGGACGTCTTTACCTCTGAACTGCACTTGCTCATGTAGCACAGAGTTTGTGACCAAACCTACCTTTCCTGGGAGAAGGCAAGGATCACATGGGATGTGGGGTAGTCAGTGCCTTATACACTGTGAGGTGCCAGGGGTAGTCAGTGCCTTATACACTGTGAGGTGCCCAGGTGTAATCCAGTGCCTTATACACTGTGAGGTGCCCAGGGGTAATCCAGTGCCTTATACACTGTGAGGTGCCCAGGGGTAATCCAGTGCCTTATACACTGTGAGGTGCCAGGGGTAATCCAGTGCCTTATACACTGTGAGGTGCCAGGGGTAGTCAGTGCCTTATACACTGTGAGGTGCCAGGGGTAATCCAGTGCCTTATACACTGTGAGGTGCCCAGGGGTAATCCAGTGCCTTATACACTGTGAGGTGCCAGGGGTAGTCAGTGCCTTATACACTGTGAGGTGCCCAGGGGTAATCCAGTGCCTTATACCCTGTGAGGTGCCCAGGGGTAATCCAGTGCCTTATACACTGTGAGGTGCCCAGGGGTAATCCAGTGCCTTATACACTGTGAGGTGCCAGGGGTAGTCAGTGCCTTATACACTGTGAGGTGCCCAGGTGTAATCCAGTGCCTTATACACTGTGATGTGCCCAGGGGTAATCCAGTGCCTTATACACTGTGAGGTGCCCAAGGGTAATCCAGTGCCTTATACACTGTGAGGTGCCCAGGGGTAATCCAGTGCCTTATACACTGTGAGGTGCCAGGGGTATCCAGTGCCTTATACACTGTGAGGTGCCCAGGTGTAATCCAGTGCCTTATACACTGTGAGGTGCCCAGGGGACGGAAAAGGTGCTGCTCGCAGGAGGTTCTGCAGCTGGGCGGCTGCTGGTCTCATTTTCCGAGTGCGCAGGCAGCTTTGGGCAGGGAATCTGATGGGATGGTGGCACAGCGTTGCCTCAGGGAAGTGTGGAAGCTCAGAGCACTTAAAGCCTAAATGGCCGGAAGAGCAGGATTTGCATTTCAGCTCCTAGGAGGGGAGGGATGTTAGGGCAGCTCTGGGAGGCATGTTCTCTAGGCTGCGCAGGGAGGCTCAGCTGAGGAGAAGGAGCCAGCTGGCAGGGTGAGGTGCCGGAAGCCACAGCCCAGCCCATCTCCGGCTGCTCTGTGTGGGACCAAGTCCCTCCCAGGCCCAAGGGGAGGTGATGGGGAGGCCCCTGCTTGAGGCCTGAATACAGTGAGTATTCCTGCCTTTAACTTGGGCACATTAACTGGGTATTCCTGGGAGAATGAGAGAGAGAGAGAGAGACTTGGGGGGTGGGAGGGAGAACCAGACAGGGAGTGTAAGAGTCAAAGGCAGAAGGAAACAGAGAGAAGGAGACACACTCGCAGAGGCAGAAAGAGAGAGAAAAAGCCACAGAGGGGCCTGCCCAGTGGCTGTGAGCACATGCCCAGGACAGAGTGATGGGGTGTCCAGCGAGCTGCCCTCCCACCCCCCGCTGCTTTCATAATGCGAGCACTGTGCGCAGGGCAGCGCGGACTCCTCCACCGGCAGGCACGCCGCGGAGAGAGTGCGGGTTCGTCTCCAGACCGCGGCAACAGAGCGAATATCGCAATAAAGCGAGGCGCACGGGGTTTCGGTTCCCCAGAGCACATACAGCTATGTCCACACTGTCCTGGAGTCTGTTGTGTGCACTAGCATTATGCCCAAAACAATGTGCATAGCTTACTTTTAAAATACTTTATTTAAACATCTTCATTGCTGAAAAATGCTAATTTCCAACATCTGAACCTGTTGGAAAAATGGTGGCAAAATGCTTGAAACCTACAATTTGTAAATAATAATAATAATAATAATAATAATAATAATTTTTTAAAAAGCAATACCTGAGAAGCACAACAAAGAGACGTACCCCTGTATGTTTAAATCCTCACCTCTCCTGCCACACGGGCCCCAAAGTCTAGCGGGTTCCTCACTCTGGCGCCCCACCCCAGAGAGGCGGCGCTGCCAGGCGGGGCGTAGCCGGCCTCACTCCGCAGTGGAAGGGCTGTCTCTCCGGGACGCCCCCAGGGGTTCCCAGCCCGGCACAGGGCACAGCGGGCACAGCGTCGTGGGGCACTTTTGGAGCCTGGGACGAGGACAGCCCTGGGTCCCCGGGGCACCTCACACCCGCTCTCCCTGACTCAGCATTCCCCACACTTCGCTCACGTGCTTCTCCCTCCAGACTGCAGCCAAGTCCATGTGCTGCTATTTACTTAGCATTTTCCTCTAAATAACTCACTTTTTTTTTGGAAACTTAAATTTATTCAGAAAGGAAACTTCAGATCACTACCAGAAATGACAAGCCAGCATCCCTCGCAATGCCTAGAAGGGAGCTGTAAAAATAAACCCTTCGCCACCGTGAAAAAGTGGTCTCGGCAGGGGAGGTTCTGCCCTCTCTGTTCCCTCCCCCCCCCGCCCCCCCCAGGACCTTTGGTGCTGCCTGGAGACACTTTGGTTGTCTGACTCGGGGAGGGGAGGGCAGTGCCCTGCATCTAAAGCGGGCGGGGGGCGGGGGTGGGGGGCGGGGGGTGGGGGTGGCAGGGAGCCTTCTGCACACCCCGCAGTGCACAGGCGCCCGCAGCAGGGCTGTCTGGCCCAGATGTCGGTGCTGAGGTTGAGACTCCTGGCCTCAAGGAAGCGTGAGCGCCCAGAGGGCGGTGCCCCGTGTCCGCAGCGCTGACATCGTCAGCCACTCCGCACCCTTCAGGCTCCCTCGAAAGGTCCCACCCCAGGGACGCCTTCCCTGACCCCTGACCCCTGACCTGAGGGCTCCCGGTGTGGGTCCCTGTGGCTCCTGTACGTCCCATCTCCTAAGCCCCTGGCCCTTGAGGTTGTTTCCTGCTTGTTCCGTCTCCCGCTGGAGGGTCAGGAGGCAAGGGCCACGTGGGTCTCTCCCTCCCGCCCTGAGCACAGTGCCTGGCTCGTAGCAGGTGCTGGCAGTGACACCGAATGCATGAGAGGTGTGCAGAAAAGAGGGGTGCTGCTCCTGCCTGCAAGGTCTGCCAGGCACCCACCTCTCCGCAGCACACTTCTCGCCTGTGAAACGCGCTGCGGGGTGCGGCAGGGTCCCTGGCGGGGTGCGGTAGGGTCCCTGGCGGGGTGCGGAGGGGTCCCTGGGGAGATTTGGGCTCGTTCCCTCACTTGCTTTTTCTGCCATCGCTATTGGGGCCTGTGCTCCTGTTGCCCCGGGGAATCTTTCATTGGGCCCCTTTCACTCTCATACGTGCGCTGGTTTCGGGTAAATGACCTGGTCCCCTCACTCTCAGGCCATGGTGTCCGGTGGGGCCTGTGAGAGCTGAGCAGGCCCGGGGGGGGGGGGGCGGGGGGAGGTGGGGGGCGGCTGGCGAGAGCCGCTCCCTCGGCGTCTCCTCGGCTCTGCAATCTGCTGTCGCTGGCACCTCCCGGACCCTGTCTCCAGGCTCAGGGCGCTCCGTGGAGCCCAGGACCTGAGGCTGGGGCAGGCTGGGAAGGTGCCGCGGGGCAGACAGGGCCGCTCATGCCCAGGGTTAGGGCGTTCCCCGGGAGGCAGACCAAGCCCGCGGCTAGGCTGGATGTCCGGGCGGCATGCCCATGCTGGTGAACGCCGGGGGGAGATGTGGGGAAAGGCGGGGAGAGGCCAGGGCTGGGCTTGGGGAGTGTGTGCATGTGCGGGCCCCGCCCCTCTGCCCTGGGCCTCTGAGCGCGTCCCCAGCCTGCTGCACCCACTCCCCCACCCCCCATAGGTGAGCGGGCCGCCCTCCATGCGGGCGCACAGCCTCCGAGGCCGTCACAGTGGGCGCTGGGCCTGTGAAGGGCCGCAGGGGAGTCAGGCGGGGACCCAGGGGACATGCTCTTCCTGAACAGAGCACGGGCTGCCTGATCGCAGGATGTCCGCTGTCCGCTCGGACTGGACAGGGAAGCTGCGGGGCGACTTCACTCCCTTGCTCCTGGGGAGGCTTGTGATGAGGCTGGGCCCTTGGGGCTGCCCCGCTCAAGTCTCTGCAGCTGGATTCCTTCTTCCTGGGACCCCCACCCTCTCCTCCTCCCCTCACGCCGCCACCCGTGGGCAGCCACCTACTGGTGCCCAGGCTGAGGGCAGGGAAGGCAGTGTGCTTGGCCTCCCCATGGAGCACCTGCAGGCGGCTCGTCAGATCCCCAAGGACTGGCTCCTGTCAGCTCTGTCACAGCTGCGCCCCGAGGCCACGGAGGTCAGACCTAGGCACCCAAGTGAGGGAGGGTCCCAGGGAACCTGAGGGTGGGGGCGGGGGGACACATGCCCATTAATATAAACAATCATTCCACCAACTAGAGGCCCAGTGCACAAAATTCGTGCAGTCGGGGGGGGGGTGGGGAGGTCCCTCAGCCCGGCCTGCACCCTCTCGCAGTCCGGGAGCTCTTGGGAGATGTCTGACTGATGGCTTAGACCCACACCCCCAGGGAGCGGGCCTAAGCTGGCAGTCGGACATCCTTAGCCCTTAGTGCTGCCGCCACCGCTGCTGCACCTGCCAGCCCCGAGCCCGGCTCAGGGCTTCTGGCTGAGTGGCGCTCCCCCTGTGGGAGAGCACTGACCACCAGGGGGCACTCCTGCATTGAGCGTCTGCCTCCTGGTGGTCAGTGTGCATCATAGCGACCAGTAGTTCCACAGTTCGGTCTATTTGCATATTAGCCTTTTATTATATAGGATTGCCCCGGGCTACCCAGGGGTCACCGGGAACTGGGCGCTGGCCCCTGACGTCTTCCAGCCCCACTCCCACCCCCCCCCCCCCCCGCCCTGGTGCCCATGCAGTGTCTCAGCGCTGGGTGGAGGTGCCGGGGAGACAGGCGGGGCTGTGAGGAGGTGTAGCTGACCTATTACTGGAAACGAGGAGGTCTCCCATTAAATGCCACCTCTGACTTGGGCCACTTCACTGCAAAAGGCAAATAGAGAAACGGGCAGAATCCGAACAAGACTGAGGCTGGTGACCAAGCGGCCTGACCGAGACCTCGGAGGACGGGGCGGGAGGGGACAGCGCTGCCAAGCTGACGAGTGGAGGGCGGCTCGGTAATTGCTCAGCTCCCGAAAGCCTCCTCTTGAGAAGATGCCAACCGCTCACCCTTTCCTCAGAGGGCACGGCAAGAAATTAGCTTAAATTGGAGCTGGAAAGATTTAGGTTATGTGTAAGGAGGGACTTTTTAAACCCTGAAATATGCTACTCAGAGAGGCTGCGGGATCTCGAGAGAGTGTCTAAAAATAGCCTGTGCTTTAAAAATAGATCTGGGCGAGCTAACCGGCAGCTCGGCCTCCCGGGAGGGCGCTAAGCGGGCGGGCCTGCCACGTGGGCTCCCCGAGGCCAGGCACGAGGGGCGGGCAGCCCTGGTCTCCGCTGGCACCGGTGTCTGGGGATTTTAGATGTTCGCAGATAAAGGGGTTTACTTTTCCGTCTGCCTCAGCCGATGGGTGTCATGAACTCAGCCTTTGGGATTTCAGGGCCAACGGTAACTGGCCGGGCCCCCCAGTCCCCCCAGTCCCTCCATTCCTGAGCCAGGGCTTCCCAGTGCCCACGGGTTTGCTGGGAATCCCCCCCTCTCAGCGGTGCCAGGGGTCCCGTGCTCCCCACCCTGCACCTGCCCACCCGCCTCTTCCTCTGGGCCTCGTGGGCTGGCTCCCAGGGCTGACTGCCCCTCCCGCCTCCCTGCTCCCACCACGCTCACTCCCCACGGGCAGGCAGCCTTCCGCCCCCTCTTACAATTACGCAATCCTGCCCGGTGCCCTGGGGATAAAGTCCAAACTCCCCCAGAGGCGTCAGAACTTCCCTGCTGTGCCTTGTTTACGCCTCCAGCGCAGCTCCTCGCACACCCACGTCCTGCCCAAGGCCCAGCCCAGCCCTCAGCAGCCCCAGGTGTCTGCTCCAGCCCCCCATTCCATTCCAGGCCAGGCCACTGGCTGCCGTGCACCGCCCCCCACTCCCACGCCCCCCCCCCCACCGTGAGGAGGCCTGACACACAGCTGGTGCTCAGTGCGTGGGTGACCAGCTGGTGTCGGCCACGCTGCCACCCGCCCATCGCCTCTGCTCCCAGCTCCCTCCGGGTCCTGGCCGGCCCCCGTGTCCTGTCCTGACACCACGTGCGTGGGATGTTGGCAAATCCAGACTCTGCCGCGCGCCCGAGAATATGTGTGTAGATGAGAGTGTACTCTGTGTTCTGAGTAATGGCTTAGGCAGCATTTTAAAATAACTCTGTTATAAGTTAATTAATCAGCCACCGCCCCACACCTCAATTAAATGGAGCGTGGCATTAGCATAATCCGTCCAAACTGCGCTAAAGAGAGGCGGGCCTGTGCCAGAGGGGCCTGAACTCAGTGGGGTGTCTTTGCTTCAACTCCTACCCAGGGGGCACCTTCCTGGGGGGGTCACTGGGCCAGGACCAGCCAGCCCCTCCCCAGGGAGTGTCCTCCAGACTCAGGCCCCGCTCTGCCCGGCTGGCTGCTCTCTGGCCGCTCAGCCCCTCCCCTCCCAGCCTCACTGCCATCGCACAGCTCACAGGTGCACACTGCCCGCACGTGCCTTCTGCCTGTCTGTGCCTCTCCACTCCCTGCAAAGGCGACTTCACACCTACCCCCATCCTCAGACCCTCCCCACTGCACCCACCCACACACTCCCCACCACCCACACCTGCACCCTCCCCACCACCCACACCCGCACCCTCCACACCACCCACACCCGCACCCTCCCCACCACCCACACCTCCCACCCTCCCCACCACCCAAACCCGCACCCTCCCCACAACCCACACCCGCACCCTCCCCACCACCCACACCCGCCACCCCCACCACCACCCACACCTGCCACCCTCCCCACCACCCACACCCACCACCCTCCCCACCACCCACACCCGCCACCCCCACCACCACCCACACCTGCCACCCCCACCACCACCCACACCTGCCACCCTCCCCACCACCCACACCCGCCACCCCCACCACCACCCACACCTGCCACCCTCCCCACCACCCACACCCGCCACCCTCCCCACCACCCACACCCGCCACCCCCCCCACCACCCACACCTGCCACCCTCCCCACCACCCACACCCGCCACCCTCCCCACCACCCACACCCGCCACCCCCACCACCACCCACACCTGCCACCCTCCCCACCACCCACACCCGCCACCCTCCCCACCACCCACACCCGCACCCTCCCCACCACTCACACCCGCCACCCTCCTGCTTGCTTGTCTCTCTTCTTGGATATAAAAGGCATTCCACACAAATACAGCCCAAAGGGCGTTCTACCACTCAGACATTTTCTTCATCTTAGTGAACGACATCATCATCTGCCCACAGCTCACACACAGCCCTTGAAGGTCCCTAGACTCCGGTGGCCACGTCCGGCCCCTGGGCAGGTCCTGCGGGCCCACCTTCACAGCCGGCCCCAGAGCCGCCAGGGAGTCCAGTCTCAGCAAGAGCAGCTGGGCGGAGCACCCTCTCCAGGAGCCCCCTCCTGGCCCCGCCCCTCCTCCCCCTTCACAGCTAACCAGCGTGATCTGAGATTGGACCCTGGCTTACACCCCGCCTGGTTCCCACCGCGCGTAGAGTTGCAGCCAGACTCCTCGCTGTGGTCCAGGGCGTCCTGGGCGCCCGGCCCTGCGTGTCCACCGCCCCTTTCTCACTCTGCGGGGCCTTCTCTCCCTTCCCCCGACAGCAGGCTGTGTCCTGCCCCTCCCCATACTCCTGTGGCTCCTCCAGCCACCCACCCCGCCTCTGCTTCAGTGTCCCCTCCCAGAAGGCCTCCCTGACCTCCCTTCCGCAGCGGCCTGGAGCTGCCTGCTACTTTGCCCTGCCCACTGCCTGGAATGTTCCTGAGAGATTATGGCTCAGTCTGCCTCTCTCCCCTAGAACGGGAGGCCGTGACAGCGGGACACGGCTGTCCTCCCAGTGTCCCCTCCTCCCTCGGAATAGTATCTGGGATGGGAATGACAAGCACATACAGGAATGATGACTGACATTTGCTCTCTAAAGCTTTCGAATTTGGCCCCGTCCTAACTCAGCCCCATATCCCAGCCTAGACCTTCAACACCGGCCCGCTGCAACCAGCCATCCAGTCAACAAACACAGGTGAACGGCACGGCGAGCCGGGCCCTGCGCCAGGTGCCGGGGGTTCAGTGGCGAGCAAACCAGACCTAGTCTAGCACCGTGGTCGGCAAACCGCGGCTCGCGAGCCACATGCGGCCCTTTGGCCCCTTGAGTGTGGCTCTTCCACAAAATACCACGTGTGGGTGTGCACATACAGTGCAATTGAAACTTCGTGGCCCATGCGCAGAAGTCGGTTTTCGGCCTGGGCGAGTCTATTTTGAAGAAGTGGTTCTAACGCCAAGCCACACTCAAGGGGCCAAAGAGCCGCATGTGGCTCGCAAGCCGCGGTTTGCCGACCACTGGTCTGGCAGGTCTACACAGTGAGCCTCAGGCATGCATGCATTCACGCATTCATTCATCCATCCATTCATTCAAGAAACACTTCTGTGGGGTTTATTATGTCAAGCACTGTTCTAAGTGCTTTTCAAGTATAAGCCGCATACCAGTCTAGGAGGTAGGTGCTATCATGAACCCCATATTAGAGCTGAGGAAACTGAGGCACAGAAAGGGGAGGTCTATAGCTGGTGATGACAGAGTGGGACACTAGACGCTCTCTCTCACTTCGCTTCCCCCCTGCTTTCCTCCGGGCTCACCCCTGACCCTCCTGACGTTCTCTTACTTCTAGCCCCACCCCAGCCTCTCTTCCTGGGGTAGCCAGTGAGGGCAGGGCCGGGGGTGCCGCAGTTCCTCCAGCTCTGGGTTCTGGGTGACACCGGGTGCAGCCCAGGTCTGAGCCCTGGCCAGCATCCCCCAGTCCCCGCGTTCCCCAGGGTCCCCTCACCTACAGGCTGGGAGGGGCGAGTCCCGAAGCCCCAGGAGGAGGGTTTACAGCTGTGACTCCTGGTGGGGGACCCCGGGGAGCCTCGGCAGGAGAGCCTCACTCATCCAGTCGCCCCTAAGGGAGGAGGTCCCGTCACTCATCAGAACGCCGTTGCTTAATCCAGAGGAGCCGGGAAGGGTCCTCTCTGCGGAGGGCCGGTGACACATGTGGGTGGTCGGGGTGTGAGCTCCCAGAGAGCACGGGCGGGAGGCGGCCCTCCCAAGCGGAGTCTTCCAAATGCAACTCGAGAAGCTCACCAATTGCAATTTCATTGATTGGATTTTCTTAACGCATGGCCTTTCAGATTTGGGAATAAATGGATCCAATTGAGAAATCAATGCCTTTCTATACCAACAATTCAGAAAATTAATTACTCTGCCAGCAGGCTGGTCCAGCGCCGGGGTCCAGCTGAGAGTTCTTGCAGTAAAATGCTGTGCTGTCCCCCCTGTCCTGCTCTAAGGAGGGGGTGTCCCCAGGACTGTTTCTGTTCGTTAGTGGATGCTCATTGAAGTGGCCAGTGTCTGCTACTGTCCCCATTTTATAGATGAGAAAACAAAGGCACTGGGAGATCAAATTACTCAAAGAGCATCTGGGCTGGCTCAGTGAGGAAGAAACCGAAGAAGCTGCAACCACCGAGGTTTGGAGAGCCAGGTCCAGCCCTCAGGAAGGACTGGTGGGGGCTCAGGAAGGGGTCAAGGTCCGACCTCGGGGCAAAGCCCTAGGGAGGGGCAGTTGCAGAGGGAGTGAGCCCTGGGCGGCGACAGACTGGGCCGTAAGTTACATCATTAAAACAGTGCGGTGCTGACATGGGAACAGGAGCGAGCCAGGGAACAGATGCTGAGACAGGAAAGACTGGTGTAGATGTGGGGCTTGGAATATGGTGTGGAAGTGTCGTTTTAAATCAGTGGAGAGCCCGGCTGACGTGGCTCAGTGGTTGAGTGCTGACCTGTGAACCTGGAGGTCACGGTTTGATTCCTGGTCAGGGCACATGTCCGGGTTGCGGGCTCGATCCTCAGCGTGGGGCTGCAGGAGGCAGCCAATCGATGATTCTCTCTCACCATTGATGTTTCTATCTCTCTCCCTCACTTCATCTCTGAAATCAATAAAATGCATTTATAAAATAAAATCAGTGGGGAAAGGTCGGTATATTCTGTAAGGGCTCAAAGCAATTAGTTATTCATTTAAGAGAGTTAGGTTAGATCCTTACCGCACCAGTCACTAAGATAAATTGCAGAGGAATTAAACCAACAGCTGTAAGTACGTTAGAAAATGATAGGAGACTCTGTGTGGTGCTGGTTTTCTTAAGTCGGACACAGGAAGTGCAGCCCAAAAAGGGAAAGGGATGGGTCTGACTACATCAAATACCAAAATGTGTGGCCAGAGCAGCTTTATTCACAATCACCCCAACTGGAAGCAACGAGGATGCCCTTCAGCAGGTGATGGTAGATGGTGCATCCAGCGGGGGAGCGTTATTCAACACCCAACAGCCGTGAGCCCTCAGGCCACGGGAGACACGGAGGCACCGGGAATGCACACTGCTACGTGGAAGAAGCCAGTCTGAGAGGGCGACCTCCTCTGTGACCCCAACAACCCCATGTTCCGGAAGAGGCAACACTACGGAGACAAAGAGAAGATCAGTGGCCGCCCGGGCTGGGAGGAGGGAGGGACGGAGGAGGGTGGAGCATGGGGATTGTAGGGCCGGGAGCCTATTGGGCACAGGGCTGGGGGTCCCTGTCCCCATCCAAGTGTCAAAACTCACAGCACGTGCAGCACAAACAGTGAGGCAAATGTACACCGTAGATTTAGTTAGTAAATCTACTAAAGCCCTGGCTGGTGTGGCTCAGTGGATAGAGAGCATCGGCCTGTGGACCAAAGGGTCCCAGGTTCGATTCCGGTCAAGGGCACATGCCTGGGTTGTGGGCTCGGTCCAACGTGCAGGAGGCAGCCAATCAATGATTCCCTCTCTTCCTCTCCCTTCCTCTCTGAAATCAATAAAAATATATTTAAAAAAATAATGCCTCAATACTGGCTCATGAATGGTAACACATGAACCCCACTAACTGTGAGGCGGGGAGAGGGGGCATATGGGAACTCTCTACTATCTGCTCAATTTCTCTGCAAACCTAAAGCTGCTCTAAAAATAGAGTCTATTCATAACCAAAGAGGCCTCTGTGCGTGGGAAAAGACAAGCCGGAAACTACCTGTAGTCCAGGCAGCAGACGGGATTAGTATCCAAGACCTATAAAGAATTCCTACCAAGTGGTGACGAAAAAGAATTTTCCAAAGAGAAAGCTGACCCGGGATACAGACAGGCGTGTCCATAGAAGAAGAAACAGAAATGGTTAATAAGCATGTGAGGATGCCCAAGCTCACTAATGATGAGGGAAATGTGAAACGTAAAGCGATGTCGGGGTCCCGTGTTTCACCACGCAGTGGGCAAAATTGCCAGCGTTTTGTCATCTCACGCGTTGGCCCTCGAGGGTGTGCATGAGCCTTGTAGGAGGAGCTCATTGCCGCATTGCTTTTAGAGCAAAAACCTGGAGGCAGCTTCAATGCCCTCAGCTGATGGAACACATTAAATATGGCTCCTCATTATCAAGGCGTCCCATGCAAGTTCGCCAAAAACGGTGCCAAGTAAATAAACAGAGCTATCTATAGGCTCTCCCCGCTCATCCCTCACTTCCCACAGAGCCAAGGCCGATGCGGGGCCGGCTCAGGATGGGGTCTCGGTGTCCTCAGGCCTGCCACAGAGAGCCTGGGGGGCGCCGAGCCTCTGGGGCTCCTGATGGGATTCAGCACCTGTGTGTCACCTCCCCCTGGATGCCCTGCCTCAGTGCCCCCAGCAGCCCCGGAGGGCAGCCCTCACCTGAGGTCAGAGAGCAGGGGCCGTGTCCACGTGAGGCTGACACAGCCCAGAGCACAGGCACCACCTGTGTCACCTCTGAGGCCCCCTGCCCGTCAGGCCTGGCCAGGGGGCTGGGAGGAGACACAGGTGTGCCGGAGCCTCTGCCGGAAGCTCCGTGATCAGGGCCCTGCACCTCCAAGTGTTGTTGTGAAGATTAAAAGAGGCAAGAACGGAGGTGCAAGTCGGACCGGGTGCTTGGCCACAGTCAGTGCCCACGCATCCCTGCCTCCCTCCTCTCGCCTCGACCCCTTCCCTCTCAGTGCCGCTCGCTCCCTCTGCAAGCCAGGCCCGTGCAGTCAGCTGGGCAGCGTGGCACCGCCAGGGCTCCCGTCTCGCATCCACACGGGCGCCCCGGGTTTATCATAACCTGGCAGCCGTATGCGCATGTCCAGTGGGCACCAGGCACGGAGGCTCCTCGGTTTCCCCCCCCCCCCCCCCCGGCTTGGCTGTCACAGTCCTCGTCCCCGAGCGGAAAGCGCTGAGGCTCAGAGGAGTGAGGTGCCCTCAAACCGAAGCTCTCCCAGCCCGTGGGCTCAAAGACTTGCCCATGAGCCGCAGAAAAACATGTCATGTTCCAACCACTACACACACACACCACGCACACACACAACACACATACAAGACCATACTTACTCCTGCTACGTTTGCTGGGAGTGGATATTTCTGTTCCATTCTGTTCTGTTCTTGGCAGTGCTGGTCCCAGGAAGTTCATTTCCTGACCCACCAGTCTATTGCGTTAAGACCTGAGGTTTGAAAAAACACTCTAGGCTCCTTCTCCCAAATGACCACCTCTCAGCAAAGTACAGCCGGAGCTGACGCGCCCACGCCTGCGTCCCACGCTGTCCACGCTCCTTTACACTACAACGGTAGAGGCGCGTAGCTACAACAGGACCAGGGGGCTCGCAGAGCCTAAAACATTTCCTCATCTGGTTCTTTAGAGGAAAAGCTGGCCCACCGCACACAGATCTGACTGTCTCCTCGGCTTACACTTCTCCAGGCTGCCCTTTGCCCTCTGGCTCAAACGCCAGCCCTTTGGCCTCCCGTGTTCAGGTAGAAGGTGCTCATTGCAGCATTGCTTACAGAGAAAAAACTGGAAGCAAAAATCTTGGACACTAATCCTGTCTGTTGCATGGACTACAGATGGTTTACTGCGACCGTCCTTCCCCGGGGGGCGGGGTGGGGGGTCCATGCTCTCCCCAGCACTGGCGGGCCCGTGGGGTGCACAGAGCCCCACCTTGCTTCCTGACTCCTGCTCTGCTCCCCCGCAGGCCTCCTGGGAATGGTCGCCCACATGATGTACACGCAGGTGTTCCAGGTCACCGTGAGCCTCGGCCCTGAAGACTGGAGGCCCCATTCCTGGGACTACGGGTGGTCCTTCTGGTAAGTGGCTTTGACCTCAGACACAAGAGGCCCGAGGCATGCTGGGACTTCAGCAGCTCAGCCCAGGTCGGGGACAGAGGGAAGGGGGGTGAGCCCGGAGTCCAAAGGATGGGCGAACGCTGGTGCGTGGACCGGATCGGGCCCACTATCATTTTAACCAGCCTCAAGCTAAGAATGGTTTTTACACTTTTAAATTCTTGGAAATAAATCAAAAGAAAAAGAATATTTTGTGAAATGTGAAAATTACGTGAAATGCAAATGTATAGTGTCCATAAATAAAGTTTTATTGGGACACAGCCACGCCCGTCATTTATATGTAGTCTACGGCTGCTTTCCCGCTACGGGGACAGAGGTTGAACGGCCCACAAAGCCTGAAATATTTACTGTCCGGCCCTTCACAGAGGAAGTTTGCCAGCCCCTGTCTTGGAGGCTGTGGAGGTGGAGGTGGAAGCTGAGGTGGGCGAGCCACGAGGGTGCTGGGGGGTCCGATGGGTGCGGGACCCCAGTGAGGGGCTCCGAACCGCAGAGCATGGTGTGTGAGAGGCAGAACCAGCCAGGATGCCTTTGCTTGTCCCTAGTTAAGTAAACAAGGGTTTGTGTTAGTTCATGTAACTGAACGGTCCTTGGGGATCAGCGAGGGGCATGGCTTGTCACAAGAGAAAGCCCGCCCACACTCGTCTAGGCGATAAGGACGCACGGGCTCCTGGACATGGGGAGTGCAGCTGTGTGTGCACTTGAGGTCACGTTTGACCAGCGTCGCTGACGCCAGGGCTGAGTCTCCCCTCTGTGGGCACGGAGCATTGCCCCCCACATGCCGACTCCACCCCTGGCCAGGCTCCCCTGGGGGAGGAGGGGGGAGAAAGCTCCTCCTTCACATACAGGGACAGTGGGGCCTCCCTTTCCCCAAAGTCCACTACAGTCCCTAGCCTCCCTTCCATGAGCCCAGCTCAGGCCACTTCCTCTCCTGATCCACCACCATGACAGGGGGTGTCACGAGCTTATGGCTCAGCTTACCAGGCCCGTCTCTGGAGCTGGGAAGGAGTCAGACTCTCGAATGGCGAGCGGGTGGCATGGATGCTAGGTGAGCTACCAAAACGCCTGCTTCAGGCGTGGCTGGGTCCAGGTGATCAGCCGATTCCTTAGGAACTGTCACCCTCCCCCTCTTCTCTGCCTCCATTCCCTTCGTGTTGGTTTCATTCACAAGCTTTTCCCCGAGTGATGGCAAAAAGCGTCACCACGCTCAGTTCTAGGCGTTCATCCTACAAATGCAGCAACAGCAGCAGAGAGGGGCCGTCTTCACACCCTTTCCAGCCCAGACCCCGGTTATGCCTTCGCTGGCTTAGCTTAAGTCATGTGACCATCCTTCAACCAATGACTTAGACCCTGAGGAGACTGGACGGCTCTCATTGGTCTGGCCTGGGTCACATGGTACTGGCCCCACCCAAACCCTTGGACAGAGAGAGGAGGAGGGGCGGTCCCCCAGAGGAAACCTGGGGTGGGGTGGGGGGGGTGGGGGGGTAGGAGGGCTGTTATCAGAAGGAGTGTGTGCTGCAGAGACCTTGACTGCAGTTGCCCAGTGCACAGGGGTCAGGTCTGCCTCTGGTGGCTGAGGCCATTATCCACTCGGTCCTTCAACAAGTACTCACTGAGCACCACGGGGCCAGCCACTCTCCTGGCGGGGGGTGTGTGAGGGCGGGGAGGGGACAGCAGTGCCAGGACAGCATTGCACCGGCATTGAGACGAGTGCAATGATGTGGACTCTCCTTGCGGGGGGAGGGGGGGCGGTGGCGGGGGGGGCGGGGGGAGGTAACCACACACCATGGTGGGAACACAGAGAAGGGGTCACTCGGGAGGATTTGGTCAGGTGCTGGCAGAGGAGGGATGGACAGGGAGCCGGGATGGGGAACGGCAGACGGCGGTGAGCGCGCACCCCGGGGAAAGGTGGTCGGCTGTCAGGAAGAGTGATGACTGAGCAGACCCCAGTGCAGACCCTGGGGACTCCTGCTACACCCCCTCCCCCTGCATGGCTCTGCCCCCTTAAAGGGACCCTGGCCCTCGACACCATCCCTGATCCCCTTTAAGGAGAACCAGCTGAAGCTCTGACTGCCTTTACCCATCCCTCCTTTCCCACCAGCAGCTCCTCCTTAGACCTTGACCTTGGGAGGCAGTCACCCCCGCGAGAGGAGACAGGAGGGGAGAGGACATTTGTGGGTGTTGACTCCGTGCAGTGAGCACAGGTGTCATCCCAGCCGTGCTGGGAGTGGCACCTGGTGGAGTGACTGAGGCAGGGACCCCCTGTGATTGGCAGCCCTGGGGCGGGCCCAGGCGGGGGGCTCCAGAGCCCTGCTTTCAGCCCCGTGTGCGGCTGGTGAGATGATGGGATAGACACCGCTGTGCGCCGAGCGCACTGTTTGACGGGCCGATGCTCTTCTGATGTTACCGCTATTGATCTGAAATGTAACACGGACAATAACCCCGTCGGCATACGTGGAAGCTGAGGCTCAGAGGGTTAGGTCACTGGCCCAGGATTCTGAACCGCCTCCTCCCACCGGCCCCTTCCCCGAAGCCCCTGGCTCTCCACCCTGGCACTCGGCACCCAGACACGAGCCTGCTGGAGTCAGCCATAGGCACCTTCCCCTCCCCCCCCCCCAAGCTGAGTCTCCTGCCCGGCTCCTCTGCTCCCCAAGGGCTGCCTCCCCCCCACCCCCAGGGGCAGTGAATTCCCATGACTTATTTAAGACGGGCCAGTGTGTAGCCCCTCTGAGGGCTGACCCACTTCCCCTTGTCACCGGGGCCCACAAGATGGACCAGCCCCGCTTTCATGCCTCGCACCTGGGGCCTTGCAGGGCCTTGCGGTATCATCTCTCTAGTTTAATGTGTGTGAGGCCATTTGTCACAATTCTGGCCCCAGAGCCCCAGGCGGCCGCGAGGAGACCAGCCCCAAGGCAAGACAGCACCGGCCTCTGTCCCGGGCCCAGCGGGAAGAGCAGACCGCGGGCGCCAGCTTCCGGCAGGGACGCTGCTCAGGAAGGTGGAGGTGCAGGTGAGGAGTCTGACCGAACCCAGTTAGCTAGGCCTCACTCACGCCGCTGTGCAGTGCTGGGTGAGGGGGCGGGGGCAGGCTGGCTGAGGGGTGGCCTCTAAAGCAGATCCTGCCTCTGACCTTGGCCTGCTGTGGACCCTGGCCAAGCCACGCCCCTCCCGAGCCTCAGTGCCCGCAGCTGAGACGGGGCGGCCTGTGCACCGCGTGGAGCCCTGTGAGCAGTGCTGTGTGCTCTGCGGCTGCATAACCTGTCACACATGTGATTCATGATGATCTCTCACGGTTCCGTGGTTCACTGCGCTCAGCCGGGGGCCTGGCGTGGGGCCTCCCGGGACGCCTCAGACGGAGGTGGGCGGTCCGGGCATCCAGATGGCCCCCGGCAGCGCTGGCAGGTGGTGCGGCGGGCGCGGGGGGCTGTCCGTGGAGCGGCTGCCCAGCACGGTGTCTGGGCCCCTGCGGGGAGCAAGTGCTCCCAGAGATCCAAGCGGAAGCTACAGGTTTACCTTATAGCCTTGCTCCGGCAGTCACAGGTCCCTTGTGTGCATTCTCTGGCTCACAAGCAAGTGACGGGGCCGGATTCAAGGAGCAGGGGCTGCACAGAACCCCAGCCCCGGAGAGGCGGCTCATGGCCTTCGCTAGAGACAAGCTACCACCAGGACTCCGGGAAGTCACGCCCGTGGGCACACAGCACGGGGAACGTGCCGGGGAACGTGGCATTAAGACAGGCAACAGCCCTTCGGAGCCTCAGCTCTTCCTCCCTGGAGGAGGGGTCATGGCAGTGCAGGTTCCGGGGGGGGGGGGGGGGGGGGCTGCTGTGAACACCGTGGGGCCAAGCTCCTCCAGTGCTGTGCGCAGTGTGTGCTCGACGAGGGGCAGCGATGACACACGGGGGAGTGACATTGGGCCGTCGGTAACGCCACTCTTGCTTGTGGAGAGGCCTGTGACACATGCCCAGGAGCATGGCATCCCATGGCAAGCAGCCCCCCTGCCTGGCTCCCCAGGATCCACCCCCACCCCCACCGGACTCGCTGCTCACCTAGCTCCCAGAACGTCAGTGTTTGGTTAGGACCCAGCCCTGGCTGCTGTCTCCCCTCACTCCCCCACCGCCTCCTTTGGCCCTGCCTGAGCTTGGGACCCCATCCCCGCCCTGAGCCCCCGGCCCTCCAGCCTCCTTCCCGCCGGCTCCTGGCAGCTCTGAGTCTCCGCGCTCTCCAGGTCTCCCTGTGACCATGCCAAGGCAAGCCCCCTCCCCACCCCCTGGGAGCAGGATAAATCTAAGCTTGGTGCCACGGGCTCTGTGCCAGGCCCAGTGGGAGACGCTTTCCAAGCCTGAGCTGGACAGTCCCGCCGTTGATGCCCACGGAGGAGGTACCAGGCCCACTGGCTGGACCAGGGCACAGACTCCGAAAAGGCAAAGGCCCGAGTCACACCACTGGCCTCAGAGGCTGCAAACTACAGACAGCCCAGGGCTGAACCCTGCCTGCCAGTGCCCTGCTTGGCCTGCCACAGGGTTATTTAAATGTTCTCATTTGTCTTTAACATCTAAAAAGGTAAACCTTTTACATAGAAATTCAGGCCTCTGGCTTCCCTTGAGCATTAGAAGCTACGTCCATGCCTAACTGGCGTTGCCACCGGGCAGCAGGCAGCTGCAGCCGTGGCTGCCCCATTCAAACGGGGCATCGGCCCTCCGGTTCACCCCAGTCCCCACCACTCCCTAGTGCCTGACACTGACACTTTCCTCACTGAGTCATCCACCTGACCCGGTGGGAATTTGCGTCCGTGACCCCTACTTGGAATGGCAGCATGTCAGTTTCCTGGTGATGGCGCAAGAGCAGACAACTCGTCACTTTGTGCTTCTGTTCTGCACTTGATCAACATGGAGATCGATGGGAAAGGGCCCTCTCACCCCAGCACACACAGTGAGACCCTGAGCATTCGTGCTGCAGACTGAGGGTGGGACATGGTGGCATAGATGAGCTAGAAGCACAGAGAGGCCAAGCAATCTGGCCAGGTCACACAGCATGAGAGTAGCACGTTGGGCCAGGTCCCGGGAGGGTGGTGCCTCTCCGTTTGCTTTTGGAGCCCCATCTGTGTGGAGTGCAGTGGCTTCACTGCTACCTCTCCGTCCTGCCCCCCACCACCACCCCACTTCCCAGTCTCCAGGAGCTCAGGAAAGCATGACACTAGCCCTTACTCCTGGGGGCCCAGGCCGCCCCGGTCTCTCTGCCAGGCTTAGCTGGCATTTCATATTGATCCCCTGGAGGGGGTGGTGATGGGAGGTGTTTGCTGCTGTGACCTTAGAAGATCCTTGGCCCCAAAGAGCCATTGGAGAGGGTGTTTGCTTGTGTCACCACTAAGTGGTTGTATGGTCAGCAGGAAGCTCTGGCTCTTCCTCATCTCCCCTGAGGCGGGTGACCCTGGCCTCCTTTCCTCTAAGACCAGGGTGGGTTAGGAAAGATGTGGCTGCCCATGAGGGCCCTGCTGGCCGTGGGTGGACTAGCCAGGCTCCAGACCTGCGGTCATCAGCTCCTGATCCCATCAGCCTGGCCACTCAGGGTGGCTGGACACCGGTGCTCTGTGCAGTGGCCGGCGCCCGTCCGGCTGCAGGTGAACTAGGGCTGGTTAATCAGTGCTCAGTCAGTCTTCCCGCTGAGCAGGGCTGGGATGGGCTGCATGGCACCCAGGTGTCTCTGAGTCTGCTCCCCGAGCGTCCCCGGCCTGCCCTCGGCTCCCAGAGGATAGAGTGGCTGACAGCCACCCCCTCCCCCCCTCCCCTCTCCTTCCCACAGTGTCCACTCTGCTCTTGGCTCAAAACACCAGGCCACCCACCCACATGCCCGACGGCACCAGCTCAGAAGTGCAAGCTGCAAACACCAGCAGGTGTTCTGGCCCCGCAGGTTTTCGCACTGCCCAGTGGTGACGAGGCCACCCCCTCCCGTGGTGCCAGCAGAGGCCACTGGAGAGAGCAATGAGGCTGGTGGGGTCTGCAGAGGCCTAAGGGGCCAGAGCTCCATCCTGCCCAGCAGTAATAAAAAAAAAAAATCTTCCCACCTGGGTCAGTGAAAAGCGCCTCAAGGACCCTGGGACTATCACAAAAGACCTAGCCTCGGAGTTCTAGAAGAAGAGAGGGGGACAAAAGCACTCAAAGGAATAATGGCTGAACACGTCCCCCAAATTTTAAAAGGTACAGAGTTAAGAAGTGGAGTGAATCTCCAAACAGGATAAACCCAAAGAAATCCATGCGTCATAGTCCAACTTAAAGACTAAAGCCAAAGAAAACAAAATATTGAAAACAGCAAGGGAGAAACAGTACCTTAACCATAGAGAAGACTAATCTAAGTGAGGGAGTGAGGGTGGGTTTTGCATCAGAAACAATGGAGGCTAGAAGGAAGTGGCACCGCATGTTTCAAGTGCTGAATGAAAAGAGCAGTCAATTCAGCATTCTGTTTCTAGCAAAAATATCCTCCAGGAAAGGGAAGGGGAAATCAAGACATTCTCAGGTAAAGGAAAACTAAAAAAATAAAAAATAAAAATAAAATAAAAAAAAATGTGTTGCCAGCAAGGAAGTTCTCTAAACAGGAAAAAAAAAAAAATTCTTTTAAAAGAAGCAATCTTGGAACAGCAGGAAAGAAGAAAGAAAAATTTTACTTTCCTCTTGAGTTTTCTGAATAGAAGGGAACTTTCACCTGGCTGATGTGGCTCAGTGGTTGAGAGTTGACCTATGAACCAAGAGGTTACCAGTTCTATTCCCAGTCAGGACACATGCCCATGTTGCAGGCTCAATCCTCAGGGAGCGTGGGGTGGGGGGCGTGCAGGAGGCAACCTATCAATGATTCTCTCTCAGCATTGATGTTTTTCTCGCTCTTTCGCCATTCCTCTCTGAAATCAATAAAAAACAAAAAAATATTATTTAAAAAATTTAATAAAGGGGAACTTTTAAAATTTGATAAAGACCTACAGCTAACATCATACTCAATGGTGAAGATCAATGCTTTCTATCTAAGATTGGGAACATCACTCATACTCCAAGTACTGCTGGAGGCTCTTGCTTGTGCAATAAGACATGAAAAGTAAATAACAGGCAGATTGGAAAGGAAGAAGTAAACTATTTATTTGCAGTTAACATGGTTGTCTATGCAGACAAATCTAAGAAACCTACATGTAAAAAAAATGCCTAGCCCAGCCAGCAGGGCTCAGTGGTTGAGCATCGACCTATGAACCAGGAGGTCATGGTTAGATTCCTGGTCAGGGCACATGCCCGGGTTGCAGGCTCCATCCCCAGTGTGGGGTGTGCAGGAGGCAGCTGATCAATGATTCTCTCTCATCATTGATATTTCTATCTCTCTCTCTTCTTCTCCCTTCCTTTCTGAAATCAATAAAAATATATTTTTAAAAAATGCCTAGACCTAATAAATGAATTCAGTACTATCTCAGGATACAAGATTAAACTATGAAAATCTATTATCCTATGTAATAATCCTATATAATAAAAGGGTAATATGCAAATAGACCGAATGGCAGAACAACCAGAATGCCTGTGGCTCCTTGCCCCAGCCAGCCCGCCCCCCCCCCCATGGCTCCCACCAGTGCACAAATTCGTGCACCAGGCTTCTAGTATTCTGTAAGGTAGCAATGAACAGTTGGACAAAGCTAAATATACAATACCATTTACACTGAAACAAGTGAAATACATAGTAATAAATCTAACAAAACATCTTCAGGATTTGGAGGCTGAAAACTACAAAATGCCAATGAAAGATGATCTAAATAAATGTAGAAATATACCATGTTTATGATAAAGATGTCAATTCCCCACAAGTTCGTATACAGGTTTAATGCAATTCCTATTAATATGTCAGTATAATTTCTTATAGATATAGACAAGATTATGATAAAATTTATTAACAATGGCAAAATTTCCTACCTGGTTTGGCTCACTGGATAGAGCCTTGGCCTGCAACTAAAGGGTCCCAGGTTCAATTCCAGTCAAGAGCACGTACCTCGGTTGCAGGCTCGATCCCCAGCCCCAGTCAGGATGCATGCGGGAGGCAACCAATTGATTTGTCTCTCTCACATCGATGTTTCTCTCTCTGTGTCTTTCCCCCTCCCTTTCACTCCCTCTAAAAATCAATGGAAAAATATTCTCGGGGGAGGATTAACAACAACAACAAACGAATGGCAAACTAAAATAGCTAAACAAATTTTGAAAAAGAAGAAAAAGTGGGAGGAATCAGTGTACCCAATTTCAAAATTTATTGTATAGCTACAGTAATCAGACTGTGTGGTGTTGGTGGGGAGACAGACACCCAGATCAATGGGACAGAACGAAGAATCCAGAAACAGACCCACACAAATATGCCCAACTGGTTTTTGACAAAGATGCAAATTCATTCAGTAGAGGTGGGAATAGCCTTTCAACAAATGGTACTGGAGCTATTAGACATTCATAGGCAAAAAAAAAAAAATAAAAAAAAATAAAAAAAAATCATTCTTGATCTACACTTCATATCCTGTATAAAATTTAACTCAAGATGCATCACAGACTTAAATTAAAAATATAAACTTATAAAATTTTTAGAAAAAAATAGGAAAAAAATCTTTGGGATCTAGGCAAAGAGTTCTTAGACTTGACATCAAAAGCATTGAAAAAAATTGATAATTGGATTTCATCATCATTAAACCCTTTTGCCCCGTGAAGGACCTTGGTAAGGGGTTGAAGATACAAGCTACAAACGGAAAGAAAATATTTGTAAACCACAAATCTGACGGAGGACTGGTCTGCAGGCTGTATAAACACGCTCAGAACCCAACAGAAAACAACAACAATGACAAAGGGGTCAGAAAATAGGAGCAGACATTTTGCCAGAGACGATTCACAAACGGCAAGTCAGCAAATGAAAAGATGCTCAACACCATTAGCCGGGAGGGCCCTGCGGTGAGAGCCACGGGGAGATGCCAACACACTCCCCGCAGAGCAGCTCAGGTGGAAAACACGACAGGCCTGGCTGGGGTGGCTCCGTGGGCTGAGCACCGTCCCGTGCACTGAAAGGTCACCTCTCGCTCTCAAAAACAAAAAAAATAAAAAAAAGAACATATTGGAAAATAAATAAATAAATACATAAATAAAAATTTGAACAATAATGACACCACCAAATGCTGGTGCGGATGTGGAGAAACTCGTGCATAGAAAGGAACATGATGTTAAACACACAACTTGCATGACTCCCCAGGGGATTATTCTGTATTCCACACACACTGTGTGAGCCGATTCCATTATCATGAAATGATACAATTATAGGGAGGAAGAACTGATCAGTGGTCGCCAGAGGTTGGGAGGAAAGTGGGTGTGGCTATGCAATGCACCTGGCTGTCCTGGTGCCTGCGGGAACCCTGGCGCACACCGCACGGGGTTTGCAAGATGTCGCCGCTGGGGAAACTGGGGAGAGGGTCCATGGGTCCCTCCGCATCATTTCTCACAGCAGCGTGTGAGCCTCTAATTACCATGACATTAAAGGTGTAATGTAAAAACCTGGAATAATAAGTCAGAGGGGGGAAACCACCAGAGAAGGACAGGGTGGGGAGGGCTGTGAGGAAATGCAGGGCGTGGTCTCCTCCTCCCGCTGGGCGTCCGCGTGGGGAACTGGACCCCGTGATAGGTAAGATCCCTGGTCCTACGGCCCAGACATTCGCCTTCAAACGAACATATGCAAAAAGTGGATTTATAGGAAGTAATTGTAGAAGAACTTTGGTTGCCACTGACAGAAACCCAATTCCTTAAGGAAAAAAAATCCGAAAAAGGAACTTGGGTCCGCACACCTGGAAAGCCCGGGGTACTGCTTAGCTCGGGGATCTGGTGCTTTCTCCTTTCTTCATTCTCAGGGTCTGGGTGCTGGGACAGTCCCCAGGAGCTCGGGGTAAAGCTGAGCCCTGTTTCCTGGTACCTCAGCAGCAGTCCTGGGGGGCCGCGGACAGACAACAGTGCAGTGAATGCCTGGGGTGGTGGTGGCGGGCTGGTGGAGGGGTCAATGGGGGATAAAGATCTTTATTTTTAAAGTCCTAGGGGTGAGTCATATGCCCATCCTGAGCCAATTACTGTGGCCAAAGGGAAGCGGCACTCTCATTGGCCAGGCCTCCGTCATGTGCTCACTCCTAACGGCTGGGGGTGAGGCCAGCCCCACACAAACCACGTGGCCCGAGAGGAGCGGGGAGTGGTCCCTTAACAGAGTGGATGGGGGTCGGGCTAAACCAACATGTGTATACCTTTGGGATCCCAAAGGAAAAAGCCTGCTTCTTCTTTCTCCATCCTCGGGGTCTTTTCTTTTTTTTAAATATATTTTTATTGATTTCAGAGAGGAAAGAGAGATAGAAGCATCAATGATGAGAGAGAATCATTGATTGGCTGCCTCCTGCACGGCCTGCACTGGGGACCAAGCCCGTAACCTGGGCATGTGCCCTCCCAGAATCGAACCATGACCTCCTGGTTCATAGGTCAGCGCTCAACTACTGAGCCACATGGGCCGGGCCATCCTTAGGTTCTGACTTTCCATCCCTCTAGTTCAGACATCCCAGCTTGAACTGGAATCTTGAGGAAGGATTATCTGATCAAACAGCTTTGGTCAGACGTCCAGCCCCTACCCAATCATCTGTGACCTGGGGGTGGATCAGCTGCTGGACCCGTGGTGGGCTGGGCGGTGCTGAGAGGGGCCAGGCTGGCGCCCACAGCTGTCTGTCACAGATCGTCGGAGCTCCTGGGAGATCTCCATTAGCTCCTTATCATGAAAGGACAGGGGAGCCCTTCAGTGGGTTTGGCAGTAAGGGGCAGATGATGACTGTGGGTCCTGGGAGAAAGGCCGAATCCTCACATGGCTCCATGCTTTCCTCTGGGCGCTCTGAGGCTGACAAGAGGGGAGCAGTGGGCGTGGGAGGCGGCCGCACTCACTCTGAGGAATGAGTGGACGGTGGGAGGCCCTGTGGGTTGGCAGCAGGAGAGGCTAGAGGCTCAGGGACAGAGCAGGGTTGGCAGCAACAAGACAGAGCCCGTGATTTGGAGGAAACCGGTCATCAAGGCAGAGACCGGGACAGTGACCGGAAACCAGACCCGGTGTGACGACGGCAAGGCCGGAACCCCGTTATAAATGTCACTGCGGTCTGGTCAGAGGACTCAGGCGGGAGGCATTTCTAGAATGGGCGCTGGGTCGGAGAAGGCGGCAGCTGGCTCGGCCCCCCCACACTTCTTCCCAGACGTGGGGGTGGGGGGGCGGATCCTCCAGCTCTGGCTGCTCAGCACACACACCAGGTGGGCGCAGCCAAGTCCCCAGTGTGCAGGGGGGGCGCGTGGAGCGTTAGGTCAGTATAATTTAATCTCGGAGGGAGAGCTGGGAGTCAGATAGAAGCGGGCAGGGAAAATGGTGCTAATCGCGATGGTAGTCCTGTTAGCCAGCCTTTCTGGGACACAGGCTGCGTGCAGCTCTGTTCTAAGAGGCCCTCCCGGGCCACCTGCTTTCATCTTTGCAACCACGCCGTGAGGTGTGGCCACCGTGATGCCCATTGAAACGGATGCGAGGACCGTGAGGCCGAGAGGAAGCCTCTTGCCCAAGGTCACACAGGAACACAGGTCATTTGGCTCTCACAGGGGCAGGCTTTCAGGCTTTCTGCTCCCATCTGTCCTCATCAACTTCAACTCATCTCCTCGCATTCCCTTGCTCCAGCGTCCCAACCCCCTCCACAAACCCTTCCTCGTCAGCGCTGGCTCAGACCCAGCTCAGACCCAGCACGAGCGTCGCTGTCTGAGTCTGTGGTCCCCGCCCTGTGTCGGCCCCTGCATCTTGCCTCTGAGGGATGAGCTCGGCCAGGTCTGCGTCACCAGGTGCAGATAATGCTGCTCCCACCCCAGCCCTCGAGGGGGCAGGACCACGTCTTGTTCTCCGCAGGCGGCACCTGCTTAGGTCTGGCCCCGGAGAGGCAGCGAGCAGGGGAGCGGCGCCTGGGGGTGGGGGTTCACGGGCACCTCTCTCCTGTCTCCCGCAGCCTGGCGTGGGGCTCCTTCACCTGCTGCATGGCCGCCTCCGTGACCACGCTCAACTCCTACACCAAGACGGTCATCGAGTTCCGCCACAAGCGCAAGGTGTTTGAGCAGGGCTACCGGGAGGAGCCGACCTTCACAGAGCCCGAGGCCATCAAGTACTTCCGGGAGAGGTCAGTGCACGCGGGCACCTCCGGCCCAGGGCCTGGCCTCGTGGCCGCAGGGCTCCCGGCAGAACTGGACTGAGTGGTCCCCCCGAAGTGCGGGGGGCGGTGGAAGGGCAGGTTGGGTGAGGCGCAGTTTGGACTCCAGATGTCAGACCCTCTGGGGCGTCTTCATGTGTATGGGCCGTGTGACTGCCTTGAGCTTAGGCGATCAGAGCCTGAGCGAGCGGGAAGGGGATCAAGTTGGGGCGTTTGCCTTTGGCTCCAGGCTTCATAGAACCAAGGTGGGCGCACACAGCGGCGGGACCAAGGTCTCCATCCTGGACTCGGTCGCAGCACTGCATGAGAAGAGGACCCAGCAGGGGGGTTGGTGACGGCTGCTGGGGGAGGGCTCCTTGAGGCCAGAACCAAACCTGATCACCTGAGTCCTCGGTGTCCGCTGGGAATAGGGGAGGTGACAATAAATGGGGGGTGGATGGGTGGATGGTTGGTCAGATGGATGGATGCATGTATGCATGAATGGATGGTGGATGGATGGATGGTGGATGGATGGGCACATGGATGATGGATGGATAGATGCATGGATGATGGATGATGGATGGGTGGATGGTGTGTGGGTGGATGATGGATGGATGATGGATGGATGGATGATGGATGGATAGATGCATGGATGATTGGATGGATGCATGGATGGATAGATGCATGGATAATGGATGATTGGATAAATGCATGCGTGGGTGGATGATGAATGGGTGGATGCATGTGTGGGTGGATGATGGATGGATGCGTGTGTGGGTGGATGATGGATGGATGATGGATGGATAGATGGATGGATGGATGGATGGATGATGGATGGATGCATGGATGAATAGATGCATGGATAATGGATGATTGGATGGATGATGGATGGATGGATGCATGCGTGGGTGGATGATGGGTGGGTGGACAGTTAGTGTATTTCCTGGGACCACCTCCTAAATAAGCTATTTTACCCAAATTCTTATTGCAGAGTCGGTTTCTGGGGAGTGATTGGACAAGCACTAATGCCTTCAGTGGCAGGGAAGCGAAAGGCCCCCAGGACTGAGTCTGAGGAGGAAAAGGGGGACGGAGGCTGTGGGGCTGGGCAGTGTTGAGGAGGTGGACTCTGCTGGGCCCATGGAAGGCTTTCAATCCAAGGAGTCACGTGGTGGGGCCACACAGCAACCTCTGTCTGACTTACAGATGCCCTTGTCTCCCTGCCACACGGCCTCCTCTCTGTTCCTTGAGCACTGCAAGCTCAACCCTACCTCAGGGCCTTTGCACCTGCTGTGTCCCTGCCTGGAATACTCACCTGGCTGGCTCACTCAGGCCTCTGCGCAGTGAGGCTTCCTTAGTCAGTTGGTTTTAGTCACTCTTCAGCCCATTGCTATTTTTCGATAGCACCGATACAATCTAACGTTATTCTATTTGCTATCTGTTTGATAGTTTGCAGGCTGAGCTCCGTGAGACAGGGCTTGCTGTTTTGTCACTGTATTCTGAGCACCTAGAGCTGGGCCAGGTACCTAGGAGGCGCTCATCAAATTTTGTGTGTGTGGGATCGACGGAATTCTTCTCTTTGGAGACCTCAGCCCTGACTGCCTCATGCGCTTTCAGCTCAAGCCCCTCCATCGTTGAGCCGATTTAGCACCCAGCACCCCCACACCAAGTCCCCGGTCAGGTGTTCAGATCCAGGCCAGTCAGCTGTGGCCTGGGAGGTCAGGCCGACCGGGCACATGGGCCTGCCTCGCCCACAGCTGTGGCCGAAGCATGTCCACTAGGAAGGGGGCACTGGATGACAAAGATGGGACCCAGGGCAGGCACCCCGGAAACGTTTATAGAGGCCACATGAGCGGCCCGATGTCTAAACCCGCCCCATTAGCCCGGCAGCAGCTGTCCCCTCGGCTCTGGAGAGCCTGGGACATCGTGGGCAGCCTTGTTTTGTGATGCAGAAAGCAGGACGCTTAGTACCCAGAAGCTCCGCTTGCTGGTGCCCCCGTTCGAATGGTCCCAGCGACGCGGGCGATGGCTGCTTCCAGTGCATGTGCAGAATACCACCTCCCTCGCTCATAGAGCGAACGTTGTGCAGAGGTTCATCGGACTTTACTTCCCTCCTTCTCTGGGGGGAGCCTTTCAGCTTAGCTGGCTGTTCTAATTTCCTCTCTTTGTGTGTGTGTGTGTGTGTGTGTGTGTGTGTGTGTGTGTGTGTGTGTTTGCGCGCGCGCGCACCTTCCCTGCCAAGAGCTCAGAGCACACGGACAGACCTCTGCAAGGTCTGCGGGTGGCCCAGAAGCGGGGCTGGAACTCTGCGTGGCCAGCATCCCCCAAACCGCAGCGGGGACACAGGGAGGAGAGCCACGGTCCCGCTTGCCCACATTTTCTCCTTGAGGGACAGGGGTGCTGTGTGGGGTGCTGGGGGGCCGGGGGGGGGGGGGGTGGAGGCCGCTGACCTTCCTTTCCCATTTCTGTTGCTTTGCTGCTGTGGGACTTGGGGCCGTTTCCTCTGACCCACAGTGGGAGAGCGCTTGGCATCCTGGGAAGGCTCGAATCTGACAAGCCAGGGACGTGCTGGGCACAGAGGCGGGCACCCGGAGAGAGCTCTGTGCGTGTCAGTTCCCGTCCCTTCTGCTACGGATGCAAAGTAGGAAGCTCGGGAATGGTTACCTCGGGGTGAGATGGAGATGGCGCTTTAGATATTAGGACGTTAATAAATCATATTCATAAGCACAGCTGGCACTCACTCCTCTAAGTGCTTTAGATGTTCATCCCGCGACACCTCTGGGAGGTAGTAGGTATCCCTGTATCCCCATTTTATAGTTGCAAAATCAAGGCACAGAGAGGTGTAGTGACTTGCCCAAGGTCACACAGCTGGAACGTGCCAGAGCTTGGATTTGAACCAGGTCACAGTGATGTGTGGTCGCTCGGGGCTGATCAGGATCTCTGCCCAGCACTGAGGGGAGTCACTGAGGCTCACAGCGTGAGGGCAGGCAAGGTGCAAGGCAGCCATGAGGGCGGAGGGCACGGGAGGATATAGGCCCGGGAGGGGGTGCGAGGTCTCCCAGCAGCCCCCGCTGGTCCTGTCAGAGGAGAGGCAGGAGTGGCCCCACTTCACCCGGGCCTCTCCAGCGTCCTGCCCGAACGCTGCCGCCCCACCTGGGTCTGCTGGGGTTTCTGTGCCGGAGCGAGCCTGTTGGGGTCCGAGGAGCAGTTGGGGAGATCCTGAGAGGCATTCAGGGCTCTGGAGCGTGTTGGAGTGTGGAAGACGGTGCATGTGTGTGTGTGCACGTGTGTGTGCCGAGGGCCAGTGTGCACACGTGGGGTTGGGGTGCACTCTGTCCCCATGACTGAGCAGCCTCTCTGGCTAGAAGAAACTTCTGGAACTAAACTCTCCCAGTGTCACCCTATGTGTTGCCCCAAGGAGGGCATCCTAGGAAGATGCTGAATGGAAGGTGAATATTTGCAGATCGGGGCTTTCTCGAAGGCTTTAAGCTCGGCCTGCTTTAACGATGTGTGGGAGAACATGAGACGATGGGATTGACTCCGAGGGATTCAGCCATGAGGCACCTCCCACCTCCCATGGCAAAGCCGCAGCCGGCGGGGAGCCGCCGGCCGAGAGGGCAGCTCCTGCTCTCTGCTCCGAGCACCTGGGTCACTTGGCCTGCTCCGCAGCACGCACCTCTGTGGGCCGGCTTGTTCATTCATCTACGGCCTTGTTGGTGGCTCCTCCTCCCGTGTGCACACCGGAGAGCTTGTCCTCCTCGGTGTCCGTTCTGTCCACCTAGAACCACAGGGGCTCAGTGAGTCACTCCCTGTCCATGACAATGACATCATGAATGACGCACAGCGTTTACGGTGCCCCTGCTGCCGGCGCCTTACCGATGTGCGCTCGGTCCTGTGGGAGACGGAGGAAATAGACCAGGGCTGGAACTAACTGTGGTTTACTGGGCCTCAGTTAAATGCACCTAGCTGGGCCTCAGTTTCCCCTCCCTCGCCTGCCACTCACAGCAGGGCCTCTCTGGCCTCCGCCCCACTCCCCAGAAGAGCTCCCACTGCCCCTCCCTGCGCCCCTCCCTGCACCCCTCCCCCTGCCCCTCCTCCGCCGTCACAGGGCAAGGCCCCGCCCAGGGCTGGGCCTCCTCTCTCCTCACCTGGCATCAGCCTCGCGGCCACACCTGTGCCGGGCTCCCACTCTCCCCTCCAGACCCGGCTCCATGTCCAGCCGCCTCCCTGGCGTTTCCACTTTGGGTTCTCAAAGGCACCGGAAATCAGCGTGACCAGGACCCACGATGGTGCCGCATCCCAGTCCTATCGCAGCGTCTCTCTCGGTGCCCGGCTTGTGCCAGCCAGACGTCTGCACGTGCTGGCGCAGTGTCCAGCTCACCCCACTCCAAGGCACTTCTCTACAGCTGCCCACGCCCCGTCTCCCTCCCTCCCTCCTGCACCGAGCTCCCCGTAATTAATCCCACACCCACTGCACCCCCATCTGTCCTCCCCCCAAGCAGAATGACCAGGTACCTGCACCCCCATCTTCCTGCTTTAAACAGTGCAGTGACCTCCCACAGCTCCGCACAGAGGTCCCGCTCCTCACTGACCCTCAGGCGCTGCCCCTGCCGGCCCCACCACGGCCCGGTCCCTGCTGCACAGCACCCCCTGGATCTCGCAGTCCCACACCGGTCACTCTCCTGCCTCCGCGTTGCTCCTGGACTGCACCCCCCCCCTCTGTCTGGAGCACCCCCAGTGCCCCCCTCTCTGCCTGGAGCACCCGCATTGCCCCCTCTCTGCCTGGAGCACCCCCATCCTGGCCTTGATGCTGGGCCTTCACGTCGAACCTCAAGTATCAATTCCAAACCCCACCAGACCTGCCTGTCCTCTCACAGCTCCTGGGGCCTCGTCCCCGTCTCCCCGTCTCCCCGTCTCCCCGCCTCCCCGTCTCCCCGCAGTTACTTCTGCAGGCTCCGTGGGGGAGGACACGTGCCCACTCCTCTCTGTCCAGGAGCGCGGGGAGGGGGGCAGTGGCAGCAGAGAGGAGGCCTCTCTGAAGGAGCCTCTGGGCCCTGGCCCTGGCCAGTCTGTCAGGCCAAGGTGACCTTTGCCCTCTGGGAGCTGCCTTCCCCAGCCCGCCGAGCACCGCCACGCTCCGTGCTCGCCGCTGTGGCCCTGCTCCCTGGCTCGCTGCCCTCGCGGCCAAGGCTGGCTGTGGATGGGCGTCGGAAATAACCCGAGGGGGGAGCTTTCCCGCTGCCCTGGGCCTGGGGCGCCCGTGCGGCTGGGAGGGTGGGGGTGGCTCCACTAATGCCAGCGAGTGCTTTTCTCGTAATAATATCTGCCGGGCAGTTCCGGAAACCATCTCCAGGCGATCATATCGAGGATTTCTTTTTAAAACTCAACATCGGAGAAACGGGGAGAAAACTGCCAGCGCCGCCGAGGACGAGGGGAGGCCGGCCACGCGAGAGCTTATCTCCCCCGTGGCCCGTGTTTTGTTTGGGAGGTGATTGCTCGTAAAACGGGAAAGAAAAGAGGATCCTTAGAAAACCCATTTATCCTCCCCTCTCTCGCACCGAGTCTGCGTTTCCTGCCTGTGGCCACTTATTCGCCGACGTTCCTGTTAATTCCGTCCCTTATTCTGCCGGAAACGGAGGGTGAAAAATCGCCGTTCCCTGTCCCCGCGCCTGTGCCTGAGACCCCACCCCGAGCCCGTGCCAGCCCTCAGCCTCCGTTCCGCTTGCCCTGCTTGAGGAGCGGCCCTCGCACCTCATCACTCTTTTTTTTTTTAAAAAATATATTTTATTGATTTTTTTACAGAGAGGAAGAGAGAGGGATAGAGAGCTAGAAACATCGATGAGAGAGAAACATCGATCAGCTGCCTCCTGCACACCCCCTACTGGGGATGTGCCCGCAACCAAGGTACATGCCCTTGACCGGAATCGAACCTGGGACCCTTGAGTCCGCAGGCCGACGCTCTATCCACTGAGCCAAACCGGTTTCGGCAAGCACCTCATCACTCTTATTGGGGCCATTGAAACCGCTGTTCCCCGCCCCTCCCGCCCCCGCCCCCGCCCCCCCGGAGTGCGGAGCCCGGGAAGTGGAGCCGCACGGAGCCCTCGCCAGCTCCCACCGTTAGATCAGTCGGTGGCTTGGCTGACCAAGGCCGTGAAGGGAGGGCGAAAGGCAAGACCGGTCCTTGCGGTGGGAACTGGCCAATGGGAAGTGGGAGGAACGTGTGAAGGACAGCTGCTCCCACTTCCTCCTGAACATCAGAGGCTGAGGTGGGGGGCGGGGCGGGGGTGCTGGCTGGCAGGGCTCCGGGCTGTCTCATGCCCGGCCTCATGCCTGACCGTCACCACTGCTGCCCCCTGGTGATGCCCTTGTAGGCAGCACTTGGGGGGCACACTGGATGGAGGCCTGGGTCCCTGGCGCTGTGAGGGGATGACTGGGCCGAAGCCTGCAGAGGCGCCCGCATGCCCAAAGCGGGGTCCAGTGCCTGGCTCCTCAAAGGCGACCCGGGCCTGACGGCATGAGCCTCGCCCGGGAAGCTGTTAAAAATGCGGACGCTCAGGCCCCTGCCCGGCCCAATCAGACCTGCATTTAACCGGCTCCTCAGGGCTCCGTGGGCACTCCAGTTCCCAGTTCCGGAGTCCCTGGCTGGAGGGCGGAGCAGAGGCCGCCGGCTCAGGCCCCGGAGGAGGGCGTGGCAGGCAGAGGTGCCCGCGAAAGGAGGGTGCCACAGCCCAGCCCCCGACTCCAGGGTGGTCCTGGCCAGTGCCCATGTGCCACGTCCACGGTGATACAAGGACAGAGGTCGAGACGAGTGTGGGGAAGCGTTCGCTGCGAGTGATATTGCTGCTGCGCCCATGCTAGCCTTTTGTGCGTGTTTGTTTTCACTTCATTTTCCAGTTTATCATATTTTATTTAAAAACTAGAGCCCCGGTGTATGAAATTCATGCATGGGGGTGTGTGTCCCTCAGCCCAGCCTGCACCCTTTCCAATCTGGGACCCCTTGAGGGATGTTCGATTGCCTACCTGGATCGGGCCTAAACAGGCAGTCGGACATCCCTCTCACAATCTGTTGCCCCTAACCACTTCTGCCTGCCAGCCTGATCACCCCTAACCACTCCCCTGAAAGCCTGATTGATGCCTAACTGCTCCCCTGCCAGCCTGTTTGCCCCTAAATGCCCTCCCCTACAGGCCTGGTCACCCCTAACTGCCCTCCCCTGCAGGCCTTGTCCCCCCCAAATGCTCTCCCCTGCAGGCCTGGGTCCCCCCCAACTGCCCTTCCCTGAAGGCCCGGTCGCCCCCAACTTCCCTCCTCTGCCGGCCTGGTCACCCCTAACTGCCCTCCCCTGCAGGCTTGATCACCCACAACTGCCCTCCCTTGCAGACCTGGTCCCTCCCAACTGCCCTCCCTTGCTGGCAATCTTGTGGCGGCCATCTTGTGTCCACATGGGGTCAGTCATCTTTGACCACATGGGGGCAGCCATCTTGTGTGTTGGAGTGATGGTCAATTTGCATATTATTATTTTATTAGATAGGATAGAGGCCTGGTGCACGGGTGGGGGCCAGCTGGTTTGCCCTGAAGGGTGTCCCAGATCAGGGTGGGGGTTCCCTTGGGGCATGGGGTGGCCTGGGCGAGGGGCCTGTGGTGGTTTGCAGGCTGGCCACGCCCCCCGGTGACCCAAGCAGAGGCCCTTGTATCTGGGATTTATTTATCTTCTATAATTGAAACTTTGTAGCCTTAAGCAGAGGCCAAGGCAGGCCAGGGCTGTGGAAACTTGGCTTCCTCCATCGCCGGGGGCAACTCAAGCCTCCTGCTCTCTCCAGCTCCGTGGCTGCCACCATTTTTGTTGGGATTTATTTATCTTCTATAATTGAAACTTTGTAGCCTTAAGCGGAGGCCAAGGCAAGCCAGGGCAGGCGGAAAGCTTGGCTTCCTCCATTGCCAGCGAAACCCAAGCCTCCTGCTCTCTCTGTGGCCACAGCCATCTTGGTTGGGTTAATTTGCATACTCACTCCTGATTGGCTGGTGGGCGTGGCTTGTGTGTAGCAGAGGTACGGTCAATTTGCATATTACTCTTTTATTAGATAGGAGAGGTCCCAGGTAGATTGAAAATTAAGGAAGAAACCCAGATCTTTGTCACATAATTGGAGAAGCAGGGCACGTAGACTGTCAGTTCACACCAGGAAGTGCCTGGAGACGGGGACAGTCGCCAGGCGGGGCCATGAGGGGGGCCGGGCTGTGAGGAGGGCCTGGGAGGAGCCGTGCGGGAGCCCTTTGCTGGGGAGGCAGAGATAAGACCTGTGGGCCCTGCCAGTGCCCGGGCTGCAGTGGCCACACTTGGCCCTGGAATTAGGTGCGAAGGCACTGGGGAGGCTGCCGAGACATTGGCTCTAGTCCACCCTCGAACCCCCAAATCCGCGGGGCCCCCCTGCCTGTGTCACTTGCCTGGCTCCTGTCTGCTCTCAAAAAGAGCAAACACCAGCCCCGGTCAGATTCCAGCTGTTGTGCGTCACAGGGGCAACGCCGGTGGCAGGGCAGCCACCCCCTGCACGGCTGTGCGCACAGCGGCCGGCAGTTCCGGTAGCTGGGCTGGGTGGTCCCACCAGGCCCTCACCGTGCAGGTGCCGAGGCTGGGTCAGAGAGAATGCCACCAGCCAGGGTCTGTGGACACACGCTCCAACTCCAGGGACCAGCACCCCCGGGTTCAGGTTCCAGCCCTGCCACGAGCCAGCTGCACACCTATAGCTTCAAGTCGGCCACGCTGGGAGCAGCCGCCCATGGAAGCCCACGACCCCTGCACCGGGCCCTCCTGCCCACCGGCGAGCCTGTTGCCAGCACACGCTACACTCCGCAGGGTACAAGCTGGTCTCAGCCTCAATTGCACACGCAGCCTGGGGGCGATGGGGGTGATGGGGGTGATGGGGGTGATGGGGGTGCTGCCGCTGGGATACAGGTTGAGTGGGTGCAGACAGACCCACAGTAACGAGGAGGTAAACAATTTGCCAGTTCATTTGTCTCCCACTGGGAAGTGTGAGCAGGCACCTCTGCTATAGTCACCGCGCCCTGGGGCTCACGCCCCACCCCGGCCAGCGTCCTCTCACGGAGCTGCTGGCCCTCCTGGTCCCCGCGGGAGACCCTCCTCGGGCAGAAGCGGTGCTCTGGCCCCGGTGGTTCCCCGTGCCCCGAGTCTGCAGCTTTTCTGTTCCTCCCACAGCATCTTCTCAGGCCACAGCGGCTCAGGTCCACGTGATGGATGGAGGAGTGGTGTGTGTGTGTGTGGGGGGGGGGGAAGCATTGGTTAATATGGTAAAATCACATCCTTCCTCGTCAGGAACTAGGAGGTGGAGTCCGAGGGACAGACCACAGAGGCCCCAGAGAGGATGAGGACGGTCGGGATAACAGAGATGGTGCCCAGTGCCGAGCAGGCGCTAAGAGCTCTCAGCAGAGGAGGGGCCCCTCACCTAGCCCCACAGCCCCCAGGACAGGTGCATCACTGTGCCCATTTGTCAGATGAGAAAGTCAGGGCTTGAGATGATAGGGACGTGCCCAGACTCAAAGAGCTACCAGACCCGTAGAGGAAGCGACAGTGCGTGCTTGGAGGCCTGGGGGCCCCGGGGGGGGGGGGGCACCTGCTGCCCCTTCTGAGCGCTGTTCACCCCAAGCACCCCACGAACCCCAGGCACTTGTTTAATTCCCCACGCCACGCCATCACGTGAGAAAGGAAAAAGGCCTGTCTTCAGAAAGCACGTAACCTTTTCTGCGGAAATTACAGTTCAAATCAGAGGACACTGTCCCCTAGGGACATCTGTGGCTGTTCCTTTTCTTTCTACACAGAGCTCAGCACCTGGGGACCCCCAGCTGCCCCCCGTGGGCGGCCCTTAGCCTCAGGGGCCTCTCCTCATATCCCCCCTCCCTCCTGCCTCCCTCCCTCCCTCCCTCCTTCCTACATCCCTGGGGCCTCCTTGTGCCACGCAGGGTGCCAGGCCCGGAAGCCACAGGTGGAGAAGGAGAGAAACGGCACCCTTTCCCTGTGTGACGTTAAAATGCCTGGTGCCCACAACGACAGACACGCCTGCTCTGGGCCCTCAGGCTGTGGGCGCAGCCACCCAAGCGCCAGCGAGGTGGTTGTCCTCCCTGTCACTCCCACCACCACTCTGGGCCACTGCCGCACGGAACGCTCCAGATCACGGAGACTCAGAGTAGGTGAGCCGCCCAGGTGAGCTGCCCAGGTGAGCCGCCCAGGTGAGCCGCCCAGGTGAGCCGCCCAGGTGAGCCGCGCAGGTGAGTCGCCCAGGTGAACCAACCACCCAGGTGAGCCTCCCAGGTGAGCCGCCCAGGTGAGCCGCCTCAACTCTGATCCCTGCTCACCCCAGGCCCACGGTCTCAGCTGTGCCCAAAGCATCCCTTGTCCTCAGGTTTCCTTCCCGTCAGCCCTTGTTAACCGCTGTCAAACATTAGCCTTCACTAGACGGCTGCCAAGATCCTGCACATGACTTACTTTCACGGGCGAACCTGGTGGTGGGGCCGTGTTTGTGCAGGGAAACCAGCTCTTTCCAGTCGGCAACACGGCACAGCAGACAGGCGGGCAGGCCCTTGGATCCCGCTCCGCTCTGAGGGGTGAGCTCGTCCTGTGGGCTTTGGTCAGCTTCGGGGTCACCTCCTCCGTGAAGCCTGCTGGTCCCCTCACCTGGGCAGGCTCCCGCCACCTGGTGATTAAAGCTCCCGGGGACTCCAGCGGGACTCCAGGTTGAGAACCACGGGCTGAACGGGAGGTTAACACTCGGCTCCCGCAGCCCAGACCCAGCCACCACCTGCTGTCAAAGAGCCACGACTAAATACACGCCCACTTACTTGTTCGCGTGGTGTCTGCAGCCGCCTGGAGCTGAGGGCAGCTGAGAGCTGTGAGAGACCATGTGGCCCCCGAGCCTCGCACACTTACCACGAGACCTTTGTAGAAAACGTTTGCCAAGTCCTGGGTTAGGCAGTTAGTCCACCCGTATTCCTAACATCCGCTTGTTCAGCCTTCGCACGCTCAGCTGTCACTCTGTGTGTGTGTGTGCAACAGGCAGGAACTCCTCCAGGGCAGGGACCCTCTGGGTCGCGTCCCTGTGGCCCCCACGGCAGCACCTGGCCTGGCCCACAGCAGCTGCTCCCTCATTGGCAGGTGCCCTTCGATATGTTAGCTGTTGAACTCTGGGGTGTCTTAGCCACAAGGTCTGGGTGACCGGGGAGAGCAGGGGCCATGCCGGGCGGGGCTGGTTCCTGCCTTAAACATCAGCGCCTTTGCTCACTGGCCCACCCCCGGGCGGAGGCTCTCAGCAGGCCCCAGAGGGGCCCAGCATGAGGCGGGGAGGGAGATGATTTCAGGGGAAGAAGCCCTGAGAACTGGGAGCCTAGCATGGGTCAAGGTTAAGGCTGCGAAAGGCAGGCAGCTCTGGCGGGGCTGGCGTCTGCTGACTCACAGGCAGGCGGCGCCGGGAGGAGGACGGGCTCGGGGACCTGTCCAGCTGCTGGAGTCCGGCACAGCCCCCTGACCGGGGGCCCCCAGCCGGAGCACCTCTGAGGACGGGACGCAACGCCGTGCTGGGCGCACAGGCAGCGTTGCTCAGAAGAGCGAAAACACGGGGAAGACACCTAACCGTTCATCGACAGGGTATTGAATGTTATTATCTTCACAGACAACTTTCAGGAAAAGAGATGAGTGAGGTTTACATGTACTGGTATAGAAAGGGGTTGGAAAGTCATGGGTAAGTTAAAAAAATCAGGTTACACAAAAAGGTGTGTTGGATTTGAGGCTATTAATATGCTAGCAAGGATTAATTCTGAGAAGCGCTGCTCCTCGGAGGCGTAATTGCAGGACTCGGCTCTCCTGGTGCGGTTGGCGGATTTTCTGAACAAACCTGTGCTATCAGGAAAGTAGCGAAGATGTTCCAGTGAAAGACAGAGGGAACGTCTTCCCTGACAGTGACCTTCGCAGCGCCCGCACTCGGCCTCCGTGCCGCCCTCGGCCGCCCAGCCACAGAGGCCGTAAACCAGGGCTGTGCCCCGAGCTCGGTCCCTGCAGCCAGGCCGCCCTTCGTGCGGACAGCGCGGGCAGGCCTCGTGGCCCCTGGCCACGCCTGTCATTTTCTAACTGGAGTGCCAGCTCGCCTCCCCACTGGACGGGGTTGTGCAGGAGGAACAAGAGGTGAAAGGACAAAGCAGCAAATGGGGGGGGGGGGCATTTGCTTGGAGAGGATGGAGACTCCTGGCATGGAGCAGAGGGGTGGCAGTGGGGAGGCGAGAGGTGGAGGAAAGGGGAGACACCGAGGGCACGAAGAGAGTGTGGGGAGGCCCTGGGAGGGAGACGTGGGGAGGGAGGTTTGGGACAGCTGTAAGGGACTGAAAGGCAGGGCAGGGGGAGATATCAGGATGTGGGCCCGCGGTGGAGCTGGGGTGCTCTCGGTGCTCTTAGGGGCCACAGTGATTGCCATGGAGTCTTCGGGGGACCAGGCTGCGTTTCGCTACGGGGGATGCACATTTGGGCGGGGCCACGTGGAGCTCTGCGATTCGTGTGGGTTGTGAGTGGGTGAGTGCAGTGTGGCCTATGGCCTGCCCACTCTCCGCTCGGTCATCGGTGGGGTGGGGTGGGGTGAGGGTCTCGGCCTGGAGCCCCCGCCGCCCCCACCCTGACCCTGTCAGCTGTGCGCAGGGCTTGCAACTCCTGCCACACGGGCTCAGGCGGCCCCTCTGGAACCGCGGTGATCTTGGCTGCCAGCGGAGGAGGCCATGATGGGCGTCCCTCCCGGCGCACTGTGGCGGGAGAAGCGGGCGCTGTTTGGATGTGGACATGGCTTTAGGAAGAGTTTTCATGTCGTCAGGCAAAGTGACACGGTAATAAGTCCATTGCCCCAAACCAGAAAACAGAGGGAAGTTGAAAAGGGAAGCTCCAGATTTAACCCCGTATAGTCTCATTACCCAGGGTTCACCGCCATCAGGCTTTTGGTATACATTCAGCCAAATAAGTGTTTTTGCTGCTAATCCTCACCTAAGGATATTTTTTCCAGTTGCTTTTTAGAGAGAGTGGAAGTGAGGAAGGGAGGGGGGAGAGAGAGAGAGGAACACTGATGTGAGAGAGACACACTGATTGGTTGCCTCTCCCATGCACCCAACTGGGGCTGGGGATTGAACCTGCAACCCAGGTACGTGCCCTTGCCTAGGAATCGAACCTGCGATCCTTCGGTCCAAGGGCCGGCGCTCTAACCACTGAGCTAACCGGCCAGAGCCAGCCAAGTTGCTTTTGCAGATCAGTGCATCATTTTTTAAACAAATCAAACCACGCGCATTCTTTTGTAGCCCGCCGTCTGCAGGTACCTGAGCCTCCTTTCGTGAGCGCCCATGGGCTTGCATCCTGGTTCTGCCTCTAACCTATCAGCTGTCGCACCTCGTCAGTCACGTCCCCTCCAGTGCCTCCGTTTCTCCGTCAGGAAAGCGGAAATGACGCTCACAGGGCGGTGGGAGGGCCCGGGCGGGGTGCGAAGCTGCCGTGCACAGTGCTCTCCAGAGGGCGGGCTGCGCCGGTGTCCGCCAGCTCAGCCGCTCCTGCTCACAGGCCTTTGCTTCTTTGTTTCCAGGTTCGAGAAGGGGGACCGGCACGAGCAGGAGGACCTGCGCTTAGATTGCCGCCACGAGAGATACCCAGCCCGTAAGTGGCCTCGTCCCGGGAGCCTGTGCCGATTCTGGGCCGTCTCTGGAGAAAGGACCCGGGAGCTGAGCCGGGCGGCCCTCTCCCTGACCCCGTGTTCTCCCCCAAACACGCCCTACAGATGGGGAAACTGAGGCCGGTGTCTCAGCGGAGCAAGTCCTCTGCAGGCAGCGGCGGCCCGCACGGCGGGGGTGGGAATGCTAAGCAAGCCAGAGGGAGACCGGGGAGCAGCTGAAGTCCCAGCCTAGGCCAGCCATCGGCCCCGGGAGACGGCCCGGTGTGGAACCGGCCGGGTCAGCGAGGTGACGGTGCACAGGGTTTGTCTGAGCTGCGATGCTGCTGGCAGCTTCGTGGGCCTCGCTGTGGGGACACACAGACAGAATCTAGGGCACCCGTTCGGAAAGACGTGTCTGGGCCAGAAAGCAGAGGGGAGTAAAGAGAGCAGGACCCGCTCCAGACAGGAAAGGGAAGAGCCGACGTGAGACTGGAGTTAAAGGGGCAGAATCCCCGCTGAGCCCCTGGATGCCCCCATGTGCTCCCGGCCCACCCTGCCCAGCTGAAGGGCTGGCTTCTCATGCCTGACCTCCTATTCTTGCCGGCCCCCAACCCCTACAGAAAGTACGCTCCACATTTTGCAGACGAGGAAATTGAGGCCCGAGAGGTGGAGTAACTGCCTAAGGTCACACAGCTCAGAGTCCGTGGCAGGGCAGGCAGAGCAGGCGCTGCCAGTGCCCGGCCCACGTCGCAGCTTTCAGGAAGCTCAGTGTCTTCCAACTGCCAGAGTCCAGGTCTCGGCGGCTGGGGCTTCGCCCACCTGCACCCACAGAGCGCGGGCCGCTCCCTCGCCCCCAGGGTGGGTCGCCATGAGGCCTGTGCTTTGCACCTCAAGATCGTCCCTACTGTTGAATTCCTACCTCAGGATCTGCTTCTGGGGAGACCCGGACTAAGACAGTGACGATTTAAACTCAGGCCTGTCTGACAGGGGAGTGAGAAGGGTTGTGCCTGGAGGGAGTGGATGGAGGTGGGGGCGGGGAGGCCTGCTGGAGAGGAGAGGAGAAGAGAGGAGAGGAGAGGAGAGGGGAGGAGAGGAGAGGAGAGGAGAGGGGAGGGGAGGGGAGGGGAGGGGAGGGGAGAGGAGGGGAGGGGAGGAGAGGAGTGGAGAGGAGAGGAGAGGAGATGGGGGAGGGGGAAGAGAGAAGAAGATAGGGGAGGGGAGGGGAGGGGGGAGGGGGAGAGGGGAGGGGAAGGGAGGGGAGAGGAGAGGAGAGGAGAGGGTCTGGCTTCTCTGGGAGGAAAGGGGCTCCTACAGGAGCCCCCGGCCAGGAGGACGACCTGCCTGAGGAACAGGAGGTGGCTCCTGGGTGGACCCTGGCTCACACCCTGGTCAGTGGCAGGTGTCTGTGCCAGGGCGGAGGGCTTCCTGGAAGAAGGGGCGAGAACCAGGGTGTGGAGGCGGCTGGGAGCACACGCCTCAGAGATAAGCCAGCAGAGAGCCCAGGACGCATATGGCAGGGACAAAGGGAGAGCCTGGCCCATGGTAGAGTACCCCTGGCTCCCCGCTGGGCTGAGCCGCCCCAGGGCCCCTGCAGAGTGGGCAGGACACCCTGAGGGAAAAGCTGGGGGCTCTTTTGGGGGCAGCTGGGGAGCTGGGGAGAAGGAAGGCCAAAGGGAGCCAGCCCGGCCCTAGCAGGGAGCCCTGGAATTAAGAGTGAGGAGAGCCAGGGCCGGGGACCACAGAAGCCTGCAGCCCCAGCCCCGGTCCCACAGCCTCCCCACCTGCTGCCCGGCTCGCCCCCTGACAGGGAGGAGCATGGGATGCATTGGCTGGGTCAGCGGCCTGCGCAGAGTCCACCTGCGTTCTTCCACAGCGCGCACTGCGTCTGCTCTGAGCTGGTCCGTGCTGGCGCTGACGGGCCACGGGAGCAAGGCGGGCACAGGCCGCGGGAGCAAGGCGGGCACAGGCCCGGGAGCAAGGCGGGCACAGGCTGCGGGAACAAGGCGGGCACAGGCCCGGGAGCAAGGCGGGCACAGGCCCCGGGAACAAGGCGGGCACAGGCCCCGGGAACAAGGCGGGCACAGACCGCGGGAACAAGGCGGGCACAGACCCCGGGAACAAGGCGGGCACAGGCCGCGGGAACAAGGCGGGCACAGACCGCGGGAGCAAGGCGGACACCGGCCGCGGGAGCAAGGCGGGCACAGACCGCGGGAACAAGTTGGGCACAGACCGCGGGAACAAGGCGGACACCGGCCGCGGGAGCAAGGCGGGCACAGACCGCGGGAGCTGGCAGTCTAGGGAGAGGAGCAAGCAGAAGGGACCCCAGAAACAAACCAGACACCTCAGGGGCACGGGGCAGCGTGCGATGGTGCAGAGGAAGCAGCCGGGCGGCTCCTTCAGAGCCACGCCTCCGAGGAGGGGACGGAAGGATGAGAAGGAGTCGGTCAAATAAAGGGCCAGGCAGAGGGGCGGCGGGGGCACAGCCCGGGGTCAGGAGCAGCCAGGCCTGGGAGCCAGGTGGCTGTGGCGGGAGGTGGTGGGAGTGGGAGGCGGGGCTGGAGGTAGGGGGGCAGCCGTGGGAAGCGGGGTGTCATGGGGACCCCGGGCGTTTTGAGCAGGAAAGAGACTACTCAGATGATACATCTACGTCTGTACTGCACACCTAGATCTACATGGGCGGGCAAAAGCAGGTTTACAGTGTGAGTGCACAGTGGCTATTCCTGCATTACCGTGTATCAACTATTCTGTTATTTCCCAACGGTGGGCCTCGGTCTATTTATCTGTGTCCCTGTCCTTATCCCTCCCTCCTCCACCTGCAGGCGGGAAAGGCGGGAGGGGAGCTGGACACGGGCCGGCACAGCTTAGCGGGTGTTGCTCTCATTCCCAGGAGAGACGGCAGCGGCCGGAGATGGAACGGAGATCAAAGCGGGGTGGGGGGGGGTGGGGGGGTGGGTTCTTTGCTGGAAGAATTGTCGGTGTCGTCGTGTGGGTTCTGGAGATTGGGTTGTCGTAGTTTGTTGTCGTTAAGGATTTGACAGCAAGTAGCTTGCTTGGGGACCTCAGAACCCAAGTGGGAGCAGGCGCGGGACGAGGCAGGGCAAGGCCGATGGCGGTGAAGCCCATTGTCCAGCCGCCAGCGCTGTCCCCACCAGGGCCTCGGGCAGCCGGTGCGGAGCACACACGTCCGAGTCGTCCCCAGACGGACAGCACGTCCTGGTGGTTGTCTGAGGCTGCGGGAGGCCCGGGGTGAGAGTCGCTGGGGGCGCTGGGGCGCTGTGCGGGAGGCCAGCGGTGTGCCCACCTCGGTGCCGTGGGGAGGACCGGTGTGTGGGCACGATGGCTTCACCCCCGTCCAGTCTGAGGGCGGGCAGGCTGGGGATGGAGATAGTGGAAAGCAAGGGGCTGCCGGGACCCTTCAGGGAAAAGCGGGGGGAGGCAGTGAGGCAACGAGGTCCTAACTCCCTGGGGCCCACGGAGAAGCCGGGGAGCCAGGGGGACGGGCTGTGAAAAGCTGTCAGCTGCCGCTCCCCCAAGGTCCCCAATTCCCAGCCTCTCAGGGAAGCAAAGACCCTCAGACCCGCCGCACCTCTGCCAGGCGTGCCTTTCGCCAGGGAGCCGAGCTGGCAGCGACGGCTGATTCTCCCGGGGGCCGGGGAGGCGCTGGGGACCCAGAGTTAAAAGAACGAGGAAGAGCCGGTTTAGCTCAGTGGACAGAGCGTCAGCCTGGGGACTGAAGGGTCCCAGGTTCGATTCCAGTCAAGGGCACATGCCCGGGTTGTGGGCTCGATCCCCATTGGGGGGCCCGCAGGAGGCAGCTGATCAGTGGTTCTCTCTCATCATTGATGTTTCTCTCTCTTCCTCTCTGAAATCAATCAAAAAAGAATGAGGAAGAAAAGGGCCCATCTGCTGTCGGAGCTGAGGGAGGAGCTGGCCCGAAAGTGTCGGAATGCCCGTGTGCGGCCACTTTAATTATCCTAAAGGGGCTGCTTCCGTGGCCACAGGAAAGTCGTTTATTCATTCACTTATTAGTGAACAAATCTTTACTACAGATGCTGCCCTGGGTGGGGCCCGTGCTGAGCATGGGGAGAGATAGGCCTGATCCTGGCCGGCAGCTCCCAGGCCACCGCTGTGCCGTGTGGCCTGAGCTACACTGGGGTCAACCCGGGCGCCTGGTCTGGCCGGGGGTGAGGGTGGGTGCAGGAGAGGGAGGGCCGGGCCGGGGACTTAGTCGGGGGTGGTCCAACCTGCTGGGATCCCAGTAACCAGTGAGAAGAGTCAGGCCCCAGGTCTGCTGCTGTCCCTCAGCCTTGTGCACCTGCCGAGGGCGTCACATCTACCCACTCATTTAATCCTGAATGCAGCCCATTTCACAGACAGGGACAGCGAGGCCCAGCAAGGGGAGCTGTGCCCGGAGATGGCTGGGCTGGGATTTGCATGGAGCCCGTCTGGCTCCAGAGGCCATACCCTGAGCCACCAGGGCGAGAGTCCCCCAGTGGGGGGACACCCCGCCTGCCAGGCGGTCAGCCTATGAGGGTACAGGGCGCAGCCACCATGGACGGGTCCTCACAGAGCTCGCGGGCTGGGAAAGCAGCCCGATCAGACCGTCCGGGGGACGACGCTGTCTCCAGAACGCAGCCTCTTCGCCGCCAGTGGGTTTTTGGCCAAGAAAGTATTTTGGAGATGCCTGGGCAGGTTTTGCAACATTTCTGCACCCGGCAGCTGCTCAGCTTTGGTGGTGGGCTGACTTATGGGCACCAGGGACTGGGGAGGAGGAAGGCCGGGAGCCCGAGTTATCACACACGTGCTGTGAGCGGGTCTCTGCTGAGCCCTTCGCGGGCGCGTGGCAGCAGCCTGGGAAGGGAGGACGGCTATGGTGCACGTGGAAACTAAGGCGCTGAAAGGCAAAGGGACTTGGGGAGACCTTCAGCCCCCTGAGGGCACAGCGCAGCGTGCGGTAGAGCTTTCCCTCACCCTGGGGGCCAGGCTGTCCCGCTCTGGCGCCCTGAACCCTCGGCCGCGGCCCTCTCCCCCTGGCCTTTCTTGAACAGAGGAAACATTGCCTTCACAGGGCCTCTGCGCCTGCTGTCCTCTCTGCCCGGAATGCTCTCCCTCTAACGCGCTGCATGGCTGGCTTCGTCTCATCTTTAGTCTCGGCCACAGGCCACTTGCTCAGAGGAACTGCCCCCGCTGCCCGCTATCGCCTGGTTTTCTGTCCATCCAAGTGTCTGTCCCGCTTGGACCTTTCACACGGACATGCCTGTGTTTGCTCTGTTGTCTCTCCCCGCTGGGTTCCAAGAGAACAGGCGCCCTGTCTTGTTTTGTTCGTGTCTGTATCCCGAGAGCCTAGAACAGTGCGTGGCACACAGTAGGTACTCAACGGCTGGCTCTGACCTCCAAGCCCCTCCCACTCTTTCCCACCCGAGCAGCCGCCGTGACATGAGCAGCGACATTTGCGTTTGGGTATCTTAAATTGGTTACTGTTTCTTAGGCTGCTGTGATATGGATTCTGCCACGATTTTTAATTTTATTTTTTTCCTGAGGAAAGCGTTTGCTTCTGAAACCTGCCTTTGGGGCTTTGCAGGGCCACCAGCTCGCTCAGAAGCACATCAGATGTGACATTTGACGGAGAGGCTGCTGCCTCATGGTCCAGGTGTCTGCATCTTCCTTTCAGGGGCAAGTGGGGTTTGCAACTGATTGCAGCTGTCAAGTTCAATGCCCAAGACACGCTTTTGATTTTGCCAGGTGTGTCTGGGAGGCTGAGCTGGGTGAGGCTGTCGCGCGCTGGTGACAGAGGTGGCTTCTGGGAGCTCCGTCTAGACGAGTCTCTGCCGCCGCTGCCCTCAGAACAGCGCAGGGAATTGCAAGGAAGACTTTGCTGGACCCGGAGCAACTTGGCATTTTTATTAGATCAAGATCAAATCCAATGGAGTCCCGCTGAAGTCTGCTCCTTTATTAAAATGGAAACAGACACTATTTCTGAAATTAGTATCAATGCCAACTTGTTGGGCACACAGACAGGCTTGCAGCTTGGCAATGCCTGGCATGGGGGTGGAGAGGTCCAAGCCAATGTCAGCATCAGAATCACCTGGGCCGGGGGGGGGGGGGGGGGGGAGAAATGCTCCTTAAATGCAGATTGCCAGGCGCAGCCCTGGATTCGGGGCTCAGGGGGGCTGGGCGGGGCCTGGGGTTCACATTTCTAACGCGTCCCCAGTGATGCCGCTTCTGCCGGCCCACAGACCAAGCCCCAAGCAGCACTCGCCCCGGCCAGCACCTGCCCCTCCGAGTTGCTTTGTCTCCTGCCTGGGCTATTCAGCGGTTCTGGGTGGAAATTGCTGCTCTAGGGCCAACGGCCTGGCAATCCTCCTCCTAAGGCACAAACCTGACCATGCCTTCCTCACCCCAGCTCCACACCCTCCTGTGGTGGCACCGGGTGGCGCAGGCGCTGGGCCGGCCCCTCTGGCACGTCCCCGCCGAGACCTCCCCTCACCCGCCCATCACGGCTTCATCTTTCTTCAGCCACTCACCACGCTGAGTCGTCTTGGGGAACTCTCTCTCTCCACTGGAACGGAGACGTCCCTGGACGGGGACCTCGCTGCCACGTTCACGGGCAGCCCCAGTGTGAGCAGTAGTCTGTGGCCAGCGCCTTCCGGGACGGACCGACGCCCTGGCTTCAGGCAGTGTGGCTCTGAGGAGAGGTCCAGTGACAGGTGGGGGCCCTTGGCTTCCCACAAACAAAGCCGTGTTCCTGGCCGACTCCACACGGAAGCTGCCACTGTTCCTCGTATGCCCGTTTTTGCGTGAGGCCGTGTTCCTGCAATCCCTCCTGACCCCAAGAAACACTTGGGGCAGCTGTTAAAATACTGGCTTCACTGGAGATGTCCGTGCTCTGCTTTGGGGCAGGCCTGGAATCCAACCTCAAATCTGAGGACCCGGCAGAATCCCCAGGGACGGGAGGGACCCTACCCCGCAGGAAGCCTGCTGAGTCCTTCTCACCTGCACCCTGCACTCCTCACCCCAGCTTCCCGGGCCTCCTTGCTTTCCCTAGCCACCAGCAGTGCCGGTTTTCACACCTCCTCAAAACCTCATTTACCTGCCAAGGACCTATTTCACACCCTGTTCCTTCTGCCCGAGGACACCTGCTCCCTTCCTCCATTTGGCAAACACACACACACACACACACACACACACAACAACAACAACAACAACAGTGGAATCATGAGCTCCACAGGTGCTTTCAAAGTCTGGCTCAAACGTGTGGGAACGGCCCCCAGCGCCTCCCCAGCCCGGGCAGCGGGGGGCACCTTCACCTCTGCATGTTCCTGGCCGGGCGCTCACAGCTACGAGGCAGAACTCCGTGGCCCAGGCTTTGGAGTGAGATTGCCTGGGTTAAACCCCAGCAGTAAGACCCTTGACAAATGACAACCTATTTGGGCCTCAGTTTTCTCATCCATAAAATGGGCATAGTAATGGCACCTAACTCATTTCTGAGTAACTGAGCCAGTGACGCACAGGCAGTGGCGCCGGGATGTGACACAGTGAGAGCTGAAGGCGTGTTTGCCCTTATCGTCTCCTCGTGTGCATCCGGCTTCCTCACCAGGCCATAGACACGGTGGGGGGAGCGGGGAGGGGGGGGAGGTCTGTGCCTCACTCATGTCTGTAGACCCAGCACCCAATATGGAGCTGACACACAGTAGGTGCTCAGCAAATGTTTAACAAGGGAATGAAAGAATCGGTGGCTCTGAGGACAGGGGGCGGGTTAGGTGGACTCAGTCTGATTTCAAGTGTGAAAAAGAGACAAAGAGAATGTTTTAGCACAGACACAGGGGTCTGGGAAGATGGACTCCGGTGAAGGAAGGATGGGGTCCCCATTCAATCCCCTGGACAAAATGCCCCTAAGGTGGGCCAGTCAACCCAACTTTGCCCTCCGTGTGGGTGGGTCCCACACAAGCCTGCTCTTCTTCCTCCAGACGTCATTCATTCAGCAGCCGCGGACCATCAGCACTGGCCTGGGGGCGCCCTCGTGCTGGGACGCGGTGACGGGTAAAAGCAGAGCCGTCTGTGTCCTCACGCTGCGTCCGGCCTAGGATGGGAACTGGGAGGGAAGGTAACATCTCACCAGATGTGACGGAGTCCCTGAGCCCCTCAGGGTGCGGCTTTCCAGAGCAGGGTCCCCTGGGAGAGGCCGTCGGTGCCTTGCCAGGGTTGTGACATTTTCGGCAATGCAAGAGGGATGGTGGTGTCACTAGCCAAAGGGTCTTCAAAGCCAGGCTTCTTGGCGCTCCCCTTGATTCATTTCTCCCCACATGGCATCTCTTTTTAGAGGCCGGGGTTCAAGGTTGGGCAGCCAAACTGCAGGCTCCGTCCGGGCCTTCAGCACCTCGGACAGCGGGAGTCTCCGGCAGGCACGCCCTTTTAAAGGGGTCCCGCTCTTGGTGCCCGGCTGGGCTGCAGTGCGGTCCGAGCTCCAGTACCAGCCGCCTGCCCACCCCGAAGCCTGCCCACCCTCCCCAGCTCCTCCACCACCTTCAGAGCCCCTCGGACAAGTGTCCTCCCCTCCAAGAGCCCGTTCCCCATCTGCCCTGCATCCCGTGGTGGCATGGGCACTGGCATTCTTGGTTCCCAAGGGCCTCCCAACGGAACGAGCCCATTTTAGATGTGATTTCACTCAGTTCCGCAGAGCTACGAGCTGACCCCTGGACCTTGGTGCCTTGGAGAGAGTCAGGACAGTGATTTTCCAGTGAAGACGGGAAGAGACGGATGCGAAGTATGTTCGCGTTTTGATATTTGGATTGAAAACGGAAGAGAAATCACACGGAGAGCCTCCGATGTGCCGAGGACTCCGCGAGGCCGCGGAGGTGTCCGGGGGGGGATCTAAAACACAGTATTGCCACAGCCCTCGGAGTGGGGCCGTGGACCAGTCTCTTCCCACCCAGGGCCGGGGCGTCCCCATCGGTGGAGAGGCCGCTGCACCCAGCACTTGCAAATGGTCCTGGCATTTTGTTCTCACGTCTCTCTGAGACTGGGTCATGGCGGGCTTCTCTGCGGGGGCTCCTGCCTGCTTTCTGGCTCGCATCCATGTGCTGTCTCAGAGAGGTGACCTTACTTGTCAAAAGTCACGCAGCTCAATGCAAAGGTCACGCAGCGTGTAAGTGGGAGAGCTTGGATTTGAACCGTTGACTGTCAGACTCCAGAACAACAAGTACAGTTGTTCCCCGCCCCCCAAGGAGGAGAGGCTGAGCAGAGAGCCTCTCATGGTGAACAGACTCAGGCTGGGAAGGACAGGTGAAGTCCCCTCCATCCCCTCCTCTCCCCCCCCCCCCCCCCCCGCCGCCCCGCTCAGGGCCACTCCATCCCCCTCCTGCACGGTGTCTTTGTTGTAAAGCCGGCTCAGGACGCTCTCTGTGCCCGGCCAGGTGTGTGTGGGGGGAGGGGGCAGGGGGGGAGGGTCCCAGGAGGGAGCTGCCTGATCTCTGTCTGCATCGAACCCCCGGTTAGTTGGGGAAACACCACAACACAGCGACAAGCACAGGGGGAGAAGGATGTGCGGTGTGTGGGGGACACAGAGAGGGAGCATTTCAAAGACAAGTGGGGACTGGACAGCAGAGGCCAGCAGGGAGGTCACCAGGGCGTGCGAAGCCACAGACGGACGCGTGGAGCGGGACGCCGGCGGGGAAACGGGCAGACACGGCCTCCTGGGTGGAGTCTGGCCTCAGAATTCTGCTTGGCTCACGGGTGACTTAAATTTTTTAAAATCTTAGTTGTGATCATTTTCATTGGAGATTTTATTTTGAAACTCCGATTCAGTTTGTCGGAACGCTTTGGAAGACGAGAGCTCACAGTCCCCGCAGCAAGCTCTGCCCGGCGCTGAGGACCGGCCGCTCTGGCCTCACTGCCCACTCCCGCGTCGCCTGGGCCGGGGCGTTTGGACGTAGGATTCCCCACTCTGCAGTGTTAGGGCTGTTTTGTTTTGCTTTGCTTTTTGGCTGGTGACTGGCCCCAAAGTGAAGGGACTGTAAGGAGGGAGTGAGCGGGGAGTCCTGGTGGGCAGTGGGGGCTCTCAGGCCTGCGGAGGACAGAACACCCAGCCCCCCAGCAAGTGGCTCTGAGCCCCAAGCCCTGCTGGGAGGCTGGAGAGGGGAGGAGGGCCCGGTCTTTAGTGACTCGGCCTCTGGACCCAGGGGACAAAGAGCCTGATTTTAACTCAAGGAAGGACAGGGATCATGGCCTTTCTTTACTTTCTAAAATTTAACTTTTAGAGAGAGTGGGAGGAAGGGGGGAGAGAGAGAGAGAGAGAGCAACATCGATGTGAGAGAAACACATTGATTGGTTGCTTCCCGCACATGCCCAGACTGGGGCCAAAGATGAACCTGCAACCCAGGTAGGTGCCCTTGACCGGGAATCGAACCTGTGACCCTTCAGTGGTGGTGGGCGCGATGCTCTAACCACTGATCACACTGACCAGGGTTGATTATTTTATTTCATTTATTGTGACCTTTTCTCTGTTCCAATGAACTCTCCGGGGTTATGCCTGTTAGCAACGTAAGAACAACTACAATCGCTTTTAAACACTCTTTTAGGGAAATAATCAAACCTTCCTTTGCACCAAATGTTTGCTTTTAGATTTTTTTTTAAAAAATCTCAAACTCTTATACCTTGGCAGCAAGCACTTCCAAAGAGCGCAACTGTCTCCGTGGCTGGGGCCAAAACAAATGTTTTTCCTGAGGCCACACGATCCCAGAATGTTTGCCAACTGTTTCCCACCCCTTCTAAAAGATCGAGAAATGAGCAGAGCACCAGCCAGCACTGGCGGATATCAAACAGGAGCAAGCCGGAGGGGAAACGCCGCGTGTGGGCATCGCCAGCTTCCCTCTCGCCTGTTCCTTCCGCCTCTGTTACCAGGAAAAACCTTCCCTGCTCAGAGCTGCTCTGGGTGGAGGAGGGCGTGAGCAGCCCGTCCCCGGGGGTGTGAAGCAGGGGCTTGGCTTCATTCAGCAGGGATTTCCACGTCCGGGGGTTTGCTGTAAAGGCTCTGACTGACCCGAAGGGTGACAAGAAGGTCTGGGTACCCCTTCGCGCAGGAAAAAACACACGGAACACGTGTCTTTTAACATGAAAGTTTGCAATCAGGGAGAAATTTATTCAATCAGCTCCACTCCGGCTGGGACCCCTAAGGTGGCCGCTGTCGTTGTTGAGTCTCAGTTTCCTCATCTGTGACGTGGCGGCGGCTGCCTCCTGGCGAGGTGTCTGGACAGTGCGCTCGGTCACTGTCCCTTTCTCCCGTGCCCTCCAGGGCGCCCCCCTTCTTCACCCCCACCGACCCCGTGGAGCGGCCTCCCTGGGTTGAGCCATAGCTTCCTGGGACCCTGGCTGAGGAGAGCCACGCCTGGCGGGGGGGGGGGGGGGTTTGAGATGAAGGGGAGCCCCGCGGGCTGGGCGAGGACGCTGCGGGCTTCCTGCAGGAGGCAGACGTGAGCTGGGCCTTGAGGGTTTGGGCCACGGCAGGTACAAGGACACTGTGTCCTTTAGGCCACCGTGTGGAGAGGGACATGGTCCGGCACCTTAGAGAGACCCAGGGATGCTCTCGCACGGAGCGAGCTCCTGAGGCTCAGGGAAAACGGGGTGTGCCTGGGCGTCAGGACAGCTCCCAGCCTCCTGCTGAGGGTGGGCCTCCGCCCGGGGTGGCTCGGCCCAGAGAGCTGCTGGGGTCAGTCGGGCCCTCGCTGTCCCTGGGCCAGGTAAGGACCGGGCCCGGGTGCCTCTCCAGGCGTCCTCACCCTCCCACAGCCCCCAGCACACGCAGGACACAGTGCAGCTCAGGCCCGTGGGCCAATGGGTGGGGAGGGGTGGTTGCGGGGCGGCTGGGATGGGTGGTGGGTAAATGGTGGGCAGGAGAGTGATTGGTGGGACTGAGGGAGTGGGTGGGTGAAAGGAAAGCAGAGATGGAGAGTGGGTGGGGGTGGCCTGGGGTGGGGGGGTGAGTGTGGCAGGAGGGTGTGGGGGCAGTGGTGGGTGTTGGTGGGAATGTTGGTGAGTGTGGGCAGGAGGGTGTGGGGGCAGTGGTGGGTGTTGGTGGGGATGTTGGTGAGTGTGGGCAGGAGGGTGTGGGGGCTGGTGGTGGGGCAGTGTTGGGTGTTGGTGGGGATGTTGGTGAGTGTGGCAGGGGCAGTGTTGGGTGTTGGTGGGATGTTGGTGAGTGTGGCAGGAGGGTGTGGGGGCAGTGTGGGTGTTGGTGGGGATGTTGGTGAGTGTGGCAGGAGGATGGGGTTGGGGACTTGGTGCGTTAGCGGGTGTGTCAGCAGGCTGCGAGTAGGCGAAAAGGTGGCGAGTAGGAGGGTGGATGGGCGGGTGAACGAGTGGTTGCTTGGGCTGTGGGTAGAGGTGTATGTGGGAAGCAGGGCTGGTGGGTGTGTTAAGGGGGTGGTGGGAGGATGGATGGTGTGTGGTGGCGTGTGGTGTGTTGGTGGGCGGAGGTGCGTGAGTGGGTTTTAGGGCTGCGGGCGAGTGTGGGTGGGAGGAGTGTGTGAGTGGAGTGGTGGATACATTGCTGGCTGTGGATATTGGCAGGTGTTGGTGGACTGGTGGGTGGATGGTGGGTAGGGAGCGTGGGGTGGCGTGGAGAGCTGGGTATGCGGGTGGGTGGAGGGTGAGCTGGTGAGTGGGACAGTGGGTGGGAGCTGCATGTGGGCAGACAGCTGGGTCTGGGGAGTGTTGGAGGGCAGGTGGGAGGCCAGCGGGTGGGTGGGTAGTGAGCTGGTGGGGCAGTGGGCAGGAGGGGCGCAGTGGGCAGGGGGAGGGAGCACTGTTAGCCTGACGCCCCGTCTCTCGGCAGGACACCAGCCACACATGGGCGATTCCTGGCCGCGGAGCTCTGCACACGAGGCCGCGGAGCTGAGCCGCCAGTGCTGGGTCCTGGGGCACTGGGTGTGACCGAGACCAGCCGGCCCAGACCCAGCCACCGTCAGCACCAGCCCCCCGACAAGGCCGCGCGTCTGGCGCCACCGAAACCTGGCCTGTGCGCTCCGAACCCAGCCAGCCTGCACGGGAGACACCGGCCGGCCCTGCCCATCGCTGCCCGGGTCTCGGGCCGAGCAGTGGGGCCTGCGGGCCTGCGGAGTACACAGGGCTGCACAGAGCAACTTCGGGGCAGCAACCTCTCACTCTTGCCACCGGCAGAGCCCTGCTGGGTACAGCTGGGGTGCCAGGGAAAACGCGGACATCGGCCATTGGAAGCCTGGGGTCCCCCGAGCCAGCTAGGGAGTTCAGGAGGTGCCCGGTGGCACATAACCTTTCGGGGGGCAGGGCGGGCACTGCAGGGGCCGCACAGCAGGCACACAGCAGGGCGGAATAAATGCTTGTTGAACCTGTTTCCTTGCTGAGTGTGGAGGCCAGTTGCTCTTTGGGCTTGGCTGCCCCTTCATGGCTCCATCCTAGCAGGTCCCCGCGGAGCCCGAGGTGGACAGCTGCGTGTGCTGCGGCCAGGGTCCGACTCGGTGTGGGGGGAGGAAGCCTAGAGCCTCGCTGGGTCTGAGGGTCGGGGCAGGCTGCAGGCGGCCTTGGATTCCAGAGGGTGGGTAGGGCGGGGGCGTCAGGCAGACGGGAAATGTGGGATGGGCAGGAGAAAGGGCCTCACACCCAGATCCTCAGCCACGCTGACTCCCGTGGGGACTCTTTACCCTACGTTTAGAGCCACCTTTACATCAAATACCAGGGCTCAGATGCTGGGGAAATGGATTTTTACTCTAAAGACAGGAGACCTTAGGGTCACAGAGATGAAGAAACCTGACCCAAGATCACAAAGCTAGCAAATGGCAGAGTTGGGGCTTGAACCAGGACTCCTGACTCCAAGAGACCTCGTCCCTTCCCCAAGGGTTTCTAGAGCTTTCTCTCAAGCAGACAATGTTCCCCTCCACTCTTCCATAAACTTATCACCCATTTAATCATTCATCCATCCATTTACCCATCATCCATCCATCACCCATCCATCGTCCATCCATCTATCCATCACTTATCCATCCATCATCCATCATCCATCCATCCATTATCCATCATCCATCCATCCATCCATCCATCCATCCATCCATCATCCATCATCCATCATCCATCATCCATCATCCATCATCCATTCATCATTCATCATCCATCCATCATCTATCATCCACTCATCATCCATCATCCATCATCCATTCATCATTCATCATCCATCCACCATCTATCATCCATCCATCCTCCATCCATCCATCATCCATTCATCATTCATCATCCATCCATCATCTATCATCCATTCATCATTCATCATCCATCCATCATCTATCATCCATTCATCATCCATCATCCATTCATCAACCATCCATCATCCATCCATCATTTATCCATCCATCATCCGTCATCCATTATCCATCATCCATCCATTTACCCATCATCCATTCACCATCCATCCATCCATCATCCATCATCCATTATCCATCATCTATCCATTTACCCATCATCCATTCACCATCCATCCATCATTTATCCACCCATCATCTATCATCCATCATCCATCCATCCATCCATCCATCAGTTGTCATAATTCCCTGCATCAGACATCCATCCATCATTCTTTCATGCATCACCCATCCTCATTATTCAACCATCCATCCATATATTCATCTGTTCAGTGATATAATCCATTGTTCCCTATTCTGGGCCAAGTACTGCGGGAGGCACTGGAGGTAGGGTATGGAACCATCCAGAGAGGGTATCTGTCTTCGCAGAGCTCACCGATAGGCAGGACAGATAACTAACAGACGATGGTAGTTCAGTGTGTGAAGAGCGGCGGTGCCGGCTCTGAGCCAGGCAGCGCCGGTTCAGTTCCAGCCCCTTCACTTGAGACCTTGGGCAACTTGCCTGACTTCTCCTGTGCCTCATCCCAGGGCACAGAGATGGTCATTACAGCTACCTCGTAAAGCTGCTCCGAGGGCTCACTGAGCTGATGGCCGTGAAGCGTTTCGGACAGAGCCTGGCCCAGTGCACGTGCTCTGCTGGTGTCTGCTCTTCCCGCCATGGGGGGCGGAAGGGGGCTGTGGGCGCCCGAGGCAGCACCTGCTGGGCGGGGGGCAGTGGCGAGAGGAGGCTCCGCTGGGAAAATGGCACTTAAGCTAAAACATAAAGTTGTCTAGACGTCAGGCAGACACGCCTGTAGAGGAAAAGACAGTTGGGAGCATTGTAGGAACTTGAGAGCAGTCTAACGGCAGGTGTGGCGAGAAAGGAGGGCAGCAAGGTGGTGGTGACGCAGGTTGTGGAGGTGGGTGGGGCCAGACCAGCGGGGCCGAAGCCCCTTAGGAAGCTTAGACGCGTCCTGGCCAGCGACAGCGGCTGCTTTCATCATGGTGGGAAGCACCCAACTGCGCTTCTGGGGAGGCCATCGAAGCCGTGCACGGAGAATAGCGGGGGAGCCCCGGCGTCCTCCTCACCCTGATGGAGGGGAGAGAAGAGGGTGTGGTCCTGGGGACAGGACAGAGGGCAGATGCAGGAGCTAGTGAGGAGGGACAGATCAGCGGGCTTGGGGTGGACTGAGGAAGGGAACGCCCGGGTGCCTGGGGCTCCCGGTGGAGGTGTCTGCTCATTCATTCATTCATGCATTGATTAACAGACAGTGCTTCATTAACCCATCTTTCATGTGCTCAGCATTTTGGACCTACTATGTGGGGCAAGAGATGGGTCTGGAGAGAGAGGAGGCCCGATCACAAAGGCCTTGCCTGTCAGGACAGGAGTCCGGGTTTGGCCTCTGGGCGAGAGGAACCCAGCGGCTGCGAATGTGGGCTGGACGGCGGCCCCACGGCACTGGCCCGCACCTGGCTGCCGGAGCTCCGTGCTCACTGGCAAGTGGACCTCAGAGGCCCAGGACATGCATTTAGGTGGCACGTGGGTAAAATTTTAATCTATTTTAATAGTTGTGTTTATGTAACTGTGTCTTAGGAAAAAATGTATAACGCGCACATCAGTGCCTGAGTTCACAGATATTACTGCTTAGGATGAAACCAAAATAGGCATTTGAGTAAAAAGAAAGAGTCGGCTTAAAGAAAAATCTCATTAAATAAATAATTGTGCAAGTGTACGTGACTGTGCTACGCGGACGGCTCCCCCAAGGGCCACTGCACCACCCCAGGCTTCAAGTCCTTTTGCCGTTGCTGGGCGCCTGCGGGCAGACTGTGAGAACAGTCTTACAGAGCCTGCAGCAAGAAGGCTGCTGGCTAGATGGAAGGAAGCACTTCCAGGCAGGCTGTCGAGTGACCCAGTGGGTCCCCACGGAGGGTGACTGGGAGGCTCGCTTCATGCAGGGAGCACGTGCCACTCCCGGATCTGGGAGGAGGGAGAGCCAGCTGGTTTGAAGGCAGGGACGCCTGGGTGAGCACGGAGAACCTGGCTGGGAAGCGAAGGTCCCTCCTCCGGCCCCTGCCGCTTCCCCCGCTCAGCCCCGTGCCCGTGGACATGTTCTGGCCGCTGCGTGGCTGAATGGTGCTGGCTTTGTGTGTGCGCGCCTTTCATCTTGACCCCCATACGTTGGCCTGATCCACGGCCCAGAGCGGTTCTCATGTTCTGCTCTGGGGACTTGCACCCAGTGTCCCTGTGGTCACGTGCCCTGGGCTTGAACGCACATGCCAGCCTGGACACATCTAAGCGCAGGATGCCGCTCTGCATGTACACGTGTGCTAACATGTGTCCTCGGCACTCGTCATGCTGTGTGCCCCCGTTGGACCCATACACTTGGGTGCACGTGTGTCTGCACTGACCCGGTGCCCTGAAATGGGGCTCTGCCCTCTCATTTGCCCACATCACCCCTGTGTCCCCAGATCGGTCCTTCCCCAGGCGGAGGGCTGATGGGCAGGCCCAGTCTCAGGCGGAGGGACATCAGCCGGTGGCTGTGATGAGCAGTCATCCCGCCACCCCCACCGAAGCCAGCCGCCCGGCCTTCGGTAATGGAAACGTCAACTTGATTCATGGGCATTCGTCAGCGGCGGCCAGGCCTGAGGACAGGCATGCTGGGAGGCCCATCCCCTGGGAAGAGCCGCTGCTGCCAGCGCTGACCCCTTGCTTAGGAGGAAGTGAGGGTGGAGGAAAGGATCTGGGGCTGCCCAGTTAATTCTGACAACAAAAATGTCACTTCAGACTGTGAGAAGCGCTGCGGAGGTGACCGAGGAGGGGCCTGATTGGGACCGGAGGGCAAGGGCAGGCCTATCAGCGGAAGAGCCGTGGCAGCAGGGACGGAGGATGAGGAAGGAGGCGGCAAGGGGTGTGGGCAGAGTCACAGCATGTGCAAAGGCCCTGGGGTTGAGGGCAACGCTGAGAGGCTCTCTGACAGGACAGGCTGCTTGGAGCTTGGGGCGCGAGGTCTGCTGCTGAGGGGTCACTGCAGCCAGGGTGTGGGGACCTCGTGGATCATAACAAGGAGTGTGGCCTCACCTGGGGCCACGGAGCCATTGACAGGAGGGCTCTTTGTTTGTTTGTTTGCGTCCAGTCACAATATTGTATTTTGAACCAAAAATACTAAAAAAAATTGAACTGTATTAACTGAATCTCAAAGAAAAGTGAACGGCAACACAGTAGAAGCTCAGCATGGGTGACAGTAACAGGGGTGCCAGGGCGGTTAGGAGGTGGGCGTGATCAGCTCTGCAGCCTGGGGGTGGGAGCGGGGCAGAGGCGGGGTGACCAGGGAGGGCGTGGAGCAGGTCCCGGTGGACAGCTGGGGCCTCGGGGTGCTGGCACTGGGGACGGGAGGAACACAGTGTGGCTTGGAGATGAGAGGGGAGTGAGGAGTCTGGGGCGCTCGGCCGGCTGGGCGTTGTCAGAGGTGCCTGTCTGGGCTCTGACGCTGTGCAGTGGGGACACGGTGGGCCGCACGGGCCTGTGGGAATCAGGAAGAGGTGCCCTCGCGTGGGTGAATCAAAGAAGCTCCTGCCCCCAAACCACAGGAGGTGCGGCCCGGAGCACACGGCTCGAGGGCTGGGCTTCCACTCCATCGCCCCTTGGCCCTGGCTGTGGCGAGAGCAAACCGCACGGCTGCTCCCGTGGACGGCCGGCGTGGGACTGAGGACAGCCAGCCAGCGGGGAGCATCAGTCCTGAGGAAAACCAATCCTCACGTGGGATTTACCGTGTGGACAGCCAGGAAGCCGACCTCTGCCCTCCCCGCACGCCCAGCCCCTGCTACCCCGGCAGCTGCCTCCCGGGCACACTTCATCCCGGGCTGACGCTGTCTGAGCCTTGCCTTGGGGGAGGCGGGGCCAGCACCGCAGAGTGGTGGGGGCTGGACTTGCTCCCGTCACCAGTCACCAGCGTGCTGGGGAGGGCACCTCCGAACGAGGCCTCCGCCCAGCAGGATGTGCACCTTCAGTGACGCAGCCGCAGAGCATCGCCCGGGAAGGGCTCCGTGTTTGGGGCTGTCATCAGCTTTGTTGTTAGGATCACACATGTGGCTGCCACAGCTGACCCTTCCGCAGGGCTGGGGCCTGGAAGGGGTGGCATCCATGCCACACGTGTCTAGCCATGCAGACAGCCCCACGGCTCACGGGGACACGTGGCCCATTGGGCACAGGCCCCACCTGCCTCCTCCAGACCCCACCTGGGCCTGCGGCCTGACTCGATGCCGGGCTTGGGTCCCAGGGCCCGGAGAGCCCTCTGCATGCCCAGGTGGCTGGGGCCTGATTCCCAGGGGCAGAGTCCTACCTACTCTGGGCCCCACAGTGTCACTCATCCCCTCCTGCTCCCCCATTCATGCCCTGCCTCGGTCTCAGGGGCGAGGCTCAGGTGCATGTGGGCTGTGAAGGCAGTGCCAGCGAGGGAAGCAGTGGGGATGCGGTGGTCTGGGCCCAGGGCCCTCCGGTTTCTCCAGAGACCTGGGGAACCACACAGACCAGCACAGCCAGCCCCGCCTGTGAAGGCGGAGCCACCAGACTGTGGCCTGCCCTTCACTCAGGGCTGGATGGGGCGGAGCCTCAGAAAGGGACCCTCCTGGCCCCAGGAGGGATGGAGGTGAGGCCTGGCCTGGGAGGGATGTGGGCAGCTGCCACCTGTCAGGGCAGAAACGGCGTGGCAGGCTCTGGCTCCACTGAGCTCGGGGAGCCAGTGTGGGACCGTCTGGAGACAGACAGACAGACAGACAGACAGAAGCAGGCCCTTCACACTGCTGCACAGAGAAAGCAGGCCCCCAAGGGGACAGAGCCTGGGGAGAGGGTCCTCTGGGAACTCCAGCCTGCTCTTCCTTGACCTCTTGTCCGCTGTGGCTGATTCATTCCCAGGAATCCACGCCTGGGCTCGCTGGCACCCAGGGCCTGGCGGCTGCAGCTTGGGGCTGACTTACACGGTGCGTATGGCTGGGGTGGGATGGAGGTGCGGAGGGGGAGCGCGGCCTCCCACCAGGGTGAGGGTGAGGGTGAGGGTGGGGCCTGCCACCTTGAGCACGTGCAGGTCACCCCACTGACCTGGCCGCTCTGGGGCTGGGGGGCAGGGCGAGGGTCCAGGACTGATCTTCCTCCTCCTACCTCCTGGAGGGCCGAGGAGGGTGGAGCCACAGGTGAGGGCTGCGCCCTCTGGGGCCAGAGACGAGGGCAGGTGGGAGCTGGGTGGCTACACAGCACTTGTCACCGTTTTGTGGGACACCCCCCGGGGGAAGAGTTTGCTGGGTTAAGTTGAGCCAACATTTACAAGTTAGATTTCACATTAAAAGGAAATAAAGCACCTGAGTGTCTGGCTTCTCTCAACTGCAAAGGCCCGGCATCGCTGGGCCATTGGTGTGCGCTGCCCTGCGGACCAGGCCTCCCAGCCAGCTCTGCTCCGAGTGACAGGGACCCGGCCAAGGCACTGGCTGCTGCTGCGAGACTTACTGTGGCTGAGAAGTGGGGTGCCTCACTCGGTCTCCCTCCCCACAGGGAGGGTCTCCCACATACAGCCCCCGAGGGAGGAGGGTGTCGCCCCAGGAGCTCAGAGGGGCAGGGGCAGGGGCAGGAGCAGCTGCAGAGGCCCTGCCATCCTCCGTCCATGGGGTGGGACGGACAGAGGGACGCCCTCCCCTGGCACAGGGAGCGAGGTGGGCTGCCTCAGGGCCTTACCCACCGCCAGGCGATTGCTGGCACCCACGCCGCAGTGCCGCCGCCCACCCCTCACCTGAGCCTCCTTTCCACTCAGGCGCTGCTCTACCCAATGCCAGGCGCTGCCACAGGCAGGGGCATGGGGCCCGAAGTGGGAGGCCGGGAATCCGCTCTGGTGTGGGCTCCAGCATCCGTGCCGAAGGCGACTCCGCGCCAGAGGCCGGGGCTTCGCCGCGCCTCGCTCTCCCCTGGTTGTCCCGGGGTTTGGGCCGGGACTGGCCGTCTCAGAGCTGTGCCTCTGCGTGTCAGGTTCCTCGTCAACAAGAGGAGGGCCCTGGAGTGCCCACCCGGGTGCTGCTCCATGAGGCAGATGGGTGAGAGCCAGGCACGGGATACCGCTAGGCGTGTGGGCTCCTAGCACCACATACGCATGGGCTTCTCACATAGCACCTGGACCAGGCACGGGATACCGCTAGACGCATGGGCTTCTCACCCAGCGCCTGGACCAGGACCCCCACTCGCAGGTGGGGAAACGGAGCCCAGAGAGGGAACATGCCCGTGCCCCTGGGCCAGCCTTCAGTGGACTCTGGCTCAGTTCCGGGAGGCAGCATGGATTACCTCTGACCCCAAACCCAGCGTGGCAACGTGTTCTTAATAACATCTCTTATTGATTTTGCAAGAGAAAAAAATAGAAATTTATCTTAGAGCTAACGCCTGTCAGCCTTTCTTTCCTCCGAAATTGCATGGTGCACACAATTACTATAAACATCAGCTGAGACCCAGGGGCGAGTGTGCGGGGCCTGGGCAATGTTCCCGGAATCTGACCCGTGCCCGTGCCTCGGGCGCGGACGGACAGCGGCTCCCTGGGAAGGCCTGGCACTGTCTCGGGCACCGCGAGTTGGACTGATCAGCCCCGGCGGCGTCAGCTCTCCTGGGAGCCCGGTCCCAGAGGCGCCCCACGTCTGGGAGGTGAGCAGAGAGGTGGGGGCTTGGAAGCTACAGAAATGATGGATTTTCTTGGGGAGAAACAAGTCCTTATCTTCACATGGACCCCGCGCTGCGAATGAAAAGCGCATTTGCACAGCTGCCCGGGGAGGCCGCGCAGCTCGCGAAGTGTCTGCAGGCTCTCGGTTGCATAGGAACGCCTCGCAGTACAGTAATGCGGCCGGGCTGGGCGCCAGGAAAACAACGGATTAATATTGGGAACGAGAAATTACCCACCACTGGGAAAGCAATTAGGTCCCTGATCCGAGCTCGTTACATAGATGGAAATAGATGCGGTCCGGGCTCCGCTCAGCGGGGCGCAAGGCACGTCTCCAACTTGCTGGGAAGCCGCTGGAAGGGGGAGGGGCGTGGGGGCCTGGGCAACGAGGACCCCACTCCTGGCTCTGAGGGGGGCCAGGGACCGAAGAACCAGCGAGAGAAGCCTGCGGACTCTAGCCGGGCAGGGAGCGGGGAGGCCTCCTCAGAGCTCACGGGGAAGGTGAGCCTCTGGGGCTGAGGGTGGGGCCGGCCTGGTCCTCCGCTCCCTGCCTTTCAGCCAGAGGCGTCTGGAGGGGCCCCGCTGGCCCCTGGGTCTGCAGCTGCCTGCCTGCGGTCCTATCTAGGCAGGACGAGTGCCCGGCATGCCAGATGGGCCCGGCCCTGCACGGTGGGTCCACTCCCTTCCTTTCCTCAGCGGAACACGTGCCCTTGGCCAGCCCCTCTCAGCTCGGCGAGGGGACAGAGCCTGCAGAAGCGGTTCCTCTGAGGGATCTGTCCTTTCCCGCGGGCGCCGGTGGGACGAGTGAGGGTGGCAGCAGTCCTGGCCGGACATGAGGGTCCAGGGAAGAGTCCACCCTCCCAGGCAGCTCCGCCAGCCCCCAAAGGAGGCAGGGATGTGCCTGGGGAGGGGATGCTGGTGGAGCCCCTGGGCTCACCCCTGGAGCGCTGGTGTCTGAGGCCTGGGCCCTGGACTGGCTCAGCCTGGCTCCAGGCTGGATGGAGGCCTCCCCAGCCCACCTCCCTGTCCCGGCCAAGCCAGACCTGGCTCAGGGAACCGGGACGGGGCTGAGTGGATGCTGCCCGCTGTGCTGGATCTTACGGGAGAGCGGAAGGCCCTGCCCCTGCAGCAGCCCTGCCTCCTCGACCTGTCACCCGTCTTCCCCAGGCCCTCCACCCTCGAGTCCCTTCTCCCCAGCAGCTCCCCTCCAGCGCTGGGGTCAGGGCTGCACTGAGGCCCGAGGGGGCATGGTGCTGAGCGGGGCCAGTGAGGGAGCCCACGCAGGCTGAGGACCAGTGCCCCCTCCTTCCGGTCAGCATCGCCGCCGTCTTGCTGTCTCCTCGCTCAGGCAGGTTTTGGGGCGTAAGGCTGTGGAGGGAGAGCACAGGGGGGTCAGGGTACCCAGCTCCCCCCGAGGGCTGCCCCACGTGCTCAGGCTGAAATCTGGACTGCCTGCGTTTCCACCCAAGGCCCGTGGAGATGTGGACCCTCCTGCAGCTCCCAGCGCCTAGAGCCGGCACTCCTGCACACTGACCCCCAACCTGGACAGGCTGGCCACCCCTCCAGCCGCCGCCCTGCTGCTTTCTCTTCCTGGCCAGCCCTGCATCTTTCAGGGTGCGGCTCAAACACCACCTCCTCTGAGAAGCCCTCGCCCTGTATATCCTCCATGGCTCGCCATGGCCCAGGGCGCCCCCTTCGATAATGCGCTTCTGCCCTTCGCGGCCTTGCCCTCTGCACACGAGGCCTGGGTCCGGGAAGCAGTGCCAGCCACGAGGGGCCCGCAGGAAGAAGGCGCATGGGGCTCCGGCCCTGCCTCCTCAGCCCCTCCAGCCCCAGCCAGGCTCCTGGGTGGGGAGGGGGTCTGAGGGCGGGCAGGCACCAGAGGGATGTGATGCTGGCAACTCGTCCCTATTCAGCCCAGACTCCTGTGGGGCTCAGGCAGAGAACCGAGCAGACCTGGGTCGACGACGCTCTGCTTCCTCTTGGCGTTGGTAACGATCTGGTTCTCGTTCATCATCTGGACGTCCTGGTCCTCCACGTGGCCGCTGCGGAGGGGAGATGGGAGACGTCAGGCCCCGCCGTCTGCCCTGTTCTCGGCAGGGCTGCCGGGGCTGCGGGCGGCTCGCCCACCTGATGGTGGTGTGTTTCTCCTGGTGGTAGATGTCCATGTCCTGGGTGAAGAGGATGGTGTGGTAGGGCAACGTGGGCTCGCACGTGGGCAGGATGCCCCCCACCAGGTGGCCCACCATGGCCAGGATCCCGTTGTACACGAGCAAGTCGTCCACCAGGAGCTGAACAGAACAGAGGAGGGGCTGGCGGCACGGCCGGCGGGGCCCCTCCCCACGTGACTGGGCACAGTGCGTCGCTGCAGAGCCTGCCTGCTGTGGGCCTGCGGAAGGCCCAGGCCGCCGGCCGCCGCTGCCGAGGAGCTGAGGCGCCTTAGCATGAGGCAGCGCTGGGCAGCCCCAGGCCCACTTTCCCCAGCCCAGGCCCCGGCACAAAGAGCTCCCTCGGTCAGTCCGACTGGAGGGGAGAAGAGGAGCGGAGAGAAAAGCCACTTTCTGTTTTCAGGGTGAGGATTCCAGCCCCTGGGAGGAGGTTTCCGTTCACGGTTGGCTGGGAAGCCTCCCTGCACGGAGGACCTGGCATTGTGTCTAAGGCTGCCACAGAGAGGAGCCAACTGAACCGCATCGCACGGTAACTGCCGGTGGCTAATTACCAACGAGCACAATTCTCTCAAAAAACCCGCTAATAAGCACTCACGCCAAACTCCTTCACCCCTCGATGGGGTGTTTTCGCATAATTCCACAGTTTGATCATCGACACGGTGGTAGGCAGATCGAAAATCACATACACCCGGTTCACCTGTTGGGGAGAAGAGCTAATTAACAGGCTTGTTTGCAAACAGAGGCTCTGGGCTGGGTGGGGGCGCCTGGGCTGCTGGGCCACGGCGCAGGGGTTCCCACGGCCTTTCATCTCCTCGAAGCCCATCGACAGTCAGGTCACGTGTGGCTGCGTTTGCAACAAAACGCTGAGCTGGCTCGTGGAGGCCTGCTTTCCTGGGCTGGCGTGGCCCCCATTTAAACCCCGCAGAGAAGTGGGCACCCTTCCCTTGCCTGCAGGTCAGGCCAGAAACACAGTCTGGGGCAACGAGGCCAAGGCACAGGCCTCGACCTGAGTGAGGAGCACTGTTTGTCCTTTCCTGATTGTAAACGGAAAGCACAGCGGACAGGCCCTGAGGCGCCGCTGGGTGATTTTCAGGACCAGCATCTTTGAACCTCTGTGGGGAGCGGGGAGGGGGTGGCTCAGATCAGCGGCAGAATCAGCTGGTAAAGTGGCACCTGATCGCCTCCCCTTCTCCCTTCCCAACAGACTCTCAAGTACCAGGGGCTCCTTGGAAGAGAGAATGAAGCAACACGCACCCAGCGGGCCCCGGGCCCCGGGCCCTGGCTGCTTTGCCCAGTGCGGCCCTGTGCTCACCTGTGGCCATCCTCAGAGTGGGAGTGAAAGACGAGGGCGCGTGCACTGGCCACACTCAAGCTGGCAGCAGGCTGGGCTGCCTGGGGCCACGACCTTGTGGCCGGGTCTAAGGCTGATGCATCTCTGCTCTCGCCTTAGTAATGGGGGGCTGGGGCTAGGGCGCTGGCCTCCACTCAAGGAAAGCTGATGGACCCTTGATGGTGGGGAGGGGGGCAATTTGGGGGAAGGACCTTTGGAAAACCTCCCTCCAAGAACTGAGAGAAAAATGTACCCCCTTACCCTCCTGCCCAACCCCATGGAGTGGAAAGGGGGACGTGTCAGTAGTCACACGGTCACGCAGACACTGCCACACATGACTGCCGGGCATTAGGCCCTGCGGCTGAGGCTGGCGGATGCTAAACCAACTGTCCCAGCTCCTGGCTGTCTCCTCCCGCCCTCCCACCACCATCCAGGCCCTGTGGGCGAAGCCCACCCCAGGCTCTCCGTCAGGCATTGGAGCAAAAAGGTCAGGAGGACCAACTGCAGGGTCTGTGGTTGGGGAAACTGAGTCAGTTGGCTGGAGGAGATGACCAGGCAGCCTTGGTGCCAGAGAGAGGGCATGATTGGGGTCAAGTGCCTGGTGACATAAGGAAGGAGCAGAAAGAGTGAGTGTGGAGAGGAAGGAGCTGGGAGGAGGAGGCCAGAGAGAAGCAGAGGCAGAAGAGGAGCGGAGAATGATGCCCGCAGGGAGTTGCACTGGGGCCTCCAGCTTCAGAGTCCCATGTGGTCCTTCATCTCCCCCGTGTCCCTTAAATGCCCCTCCTGCCCCTCCCCACAGCAAAGAGAAAGAACCGCTGGCCCAGAAGAGCCGACTCCTGCATGGTTCCCTGTATCCTGACTTGCTGCAGATGAACTTGGCCTGGAAGGAAGATGTGTCCCCGAGCCCGGGGACAGGAAGTCTCCATCCACCCGGGGCCGAGAGCCTCCGGAACCCACCAGGCCAGGCAGGATGGGGGCCAGCCACATGTGCCGGCCATCACTGGTGTCGTTCACTTGGTCGATGAGCTTGTCAGGGGTCCGCACGTCCCCACACACGCCCTCCAGGGAGTTCACGCTGTCGGGGAAGGCAGCGATGTCTGAGGAGGCCTCTAAGCTGCCATAACGTGAAGAAATGTGCTTGGACCCGCGCCACCCGCCAGCCTCCATCACACTGTGGGCTCGGGGACCGGCCTGGCAGGCAGAGCAGCCTGAGAGGTGACAGCCAATTGGACAGCTTCTGGGGAAATGCGAGTGTGAGGCTGAGGGGAGGGGGGCTGAGTGAGGATGGGAGCCCCAGTTTCACCAACTGCTAGAGGAAGGAACAAGATACGTGGCTGCCGCTCTGGAGAGTGGAGGGCAGGCTGTGCGAAGGGTTTCTCTTGCAAGGCGATGGGTCACGGCTGGGCCCTGCCTTGGGCTGTGAGGACCGTGCACGGCTGGGAGGGCTGGAGGGGGCCTGGCTCAGCGGCAGCCGCTCCCTGACGGGCATTAACTTGGGGCCAGAGAACCTGATTCCAGCTCTGGCTCTGTCCTTCTGACCCAAGGTCTTGGGCAAGTCACGGACGTCTCTGGGCTGGTTCCTCATCCATAAAATGGGTATAACCTCCTCCAAGTCCCAGAACTGATGCGAGGATCTCAAAGGACCCCGGATGTGAGCTCTCCCAGTAAAACCATGGAACCTAATGATCAAAACCAGCAAGAATCATTTATCCCCAGGTGAAGAGGATGGTGACACCAGGGAAGGCAGAAAAGGATGCCACTGGAACCCAGGGACCCCAGAGATGCAAGGCAGCTTTTGGGGTTTGACCTGCCCTGGCAGGCCCCTAACTGTGGGGTGTCGGGTTCCCAGAGGGGTCAGGCAGGTTCCATCAGAGAGACATGGCAGCTCAGTATCAAGAGCATGGTCTCTGGAATCGGACTCCCAGCTCCACCATGCACTGGCTGTGTGACCCTGGGCAAGTTACTCAACCTCTCTGTGTCTCAGTTCCTCATCTGTAAAATGGGAATAACAACACTCACATCACAAGATTGTTGTGAGGGCAAATGAGGTACCATGCGGCAAGCCCTGGCACAGAGGAGCCCTCAGTAAATATTAACACTGGGTTTGGGGGCCTGGTAGATAACAATAAGGACTGAGGGCTGAGATCAACTAGAAAGACGTGCTTGGCAGGGAAGGGTAGCAGATATTCCTGTCCAGCCCTCTTTACTGTTCATGATTGTGGCCTGGCACTGCCAATTTCTCAAGAAAAGCTAAAGACTGGGATTTTCATATGAAAACTAATTTTTTAAAAATACTTATTTAAAACAGTTAAAAACTCATTGGGTAAATCCTTGTGTGGCATTCCATGATCACAGGGTTCCAGGGTCAATACATTCAGGACACACTGAGGTGAGCACAGTGTGACAGGTCCCTCCCTACAGGCCTTGTCAGAGCCTTTAGCACTCCAAGGGGCCTGTGGTACTCCAAGGGGCCTGCAGCTGGTGGGCCTCCCAATCCCGCCAGCGACTCTGTGCTGTGGAACTCCTGCTGCGGGTCCTGGTTAGGCATGGCCGGAGCTGCTCGCTGCTTTGCTCACCCCCACGCGTCTGACTGTAAGCCGAGCCCACTGGCACGTTTATTCCCAGGTCTGGTCCCTACAGCGCCATTTCCCTCCACAGACAAGGCTTCTGCTCCTCCCACCCTCCGCGCTCCCTGCAGTTGGGCAGAGCCCCTCCTGCCCAGAAAGGATACTGTTTTCCGACAGAGGGATCTTCTCTCCCCGCTCATCGTACAGTTCGAGGCCGGTGAGACCAATGTAATAGGGGTCACCCCAACTGGTCAGGAGCTGAAACTGAAAAATGACTGGGGCACGCTATTAAGGAAAAACAGGCTTGATTTCCTGAGATCAAAGGAAAACAATGACAAAGATAACATAGGGATATAATGTTTTGGTTTGTACAGATGAACAAGAGCAAAAAATGAATTTTTCTCTCACTGAAACTGAATCCTGGCAAACCGTATGTGGCATCAGATTCTCTTTCATTTGAACTGTGTGTGTGTGTGTGTGTGTGTGTGTGTGTGTGTGTGTGTGTGTGAACTAAAACCTTTCTCCGGGCCCAGGAGACGAGGAGCAGGAGGGAATAGTGCTCTCCAGGGAGCTAAAAGGGTGGGGACACATTTGTGTCACAAATTCATTATATGGTGCTGAACAAACTGACCAGCCTCACACTGTCTCATGCCTCAGTTTCCCTGACTGCAAAGTGCCAAGAGCAGAGAACTTGTTCCCTCCCCGTCCATTCAAGTATGTGGTTGTCCCGAGGAGGAGGGCACGTGAGCTTCACAGAGGATGGGCTGCGGCAGGGCTGCAGGCCAAGGGTGTGCGGAGGGTGGGAGAAGGATACAGCCACAGGGCATCAGCGGGGCCTCGTAGTCCATGCTCGCCCGCTCCAGGCTTTTTGTGTCAAGCCTAAGGAAACACAAGACAGAACACAAGGGCTCGAATGGCGGGTCAGCTATTCCCAGTCACAGACTCTGAAGACAGATGGTAGTAGCATTCCGGGGGGGGGGTGGGGGGAGGGGGGCCCACGGCGAAGCTCCTGCTCGCATGGAGCTCCCGTTCTACTGGGGAGGCTTGGACACAGCCAACTCGGACACTGGCTTGACTGACGTGGACTCTTCTATGCCTTAAACTACCCGAGTGGTGGTACTCACATCCCAGGGTGAATGAGGAAAGTGGAGCTCAGAGCAGTGAAACCTCCTTCCTGCTCAAGGCCACACAGCTGGCAGGAGGCAGAACTGGGGTGTGACCCGAGGCTGTCCAGCTCCAGAGTTCCCTTAACCACGCCACCTCCAGCGAGGCACCTGACGGGCCCCGGGGTGGAGACGGGGCCCCGGGCAGGAAGGCGATGACTGAGCTAAGGAGGAAGCCGTGGGAAGAGTGAGAGCCATGGCTTCCCAGCACAGGGGCAACAAGAACGAAGGCCCTTAGGTGGGAAGGGGCTGGGGGGTGGTGTTTGCCACAGGAAGCAGCTGGGGGGGGGGAGGAGGAGGAGCTGCAGTGGAGAGTGGGGGCAGGGCAGGGAGAGGAGGCTGGAAGGTGGGCTGCACCCTGAAGGCTTGGGCTTCTTGATCCTGAGCAAGTAGCTTCACTAGCTGGGCCTCAGTTCCCACATCTGTAAAATGGGCAGAATCGTCCCTACCTGAATGAATGTGAAGCATGTGGCACAGAGCAGGTGCTCTGGAGGGAGAGCCCTCTCCTCCTCCATGCTCCTCCCCACCGGGCTTCTCTCCTGGTCTCAGCCAGTGCACTCCGCCCGGCCTGGTTTCCCTCCATTTCAAGGGCAATGTTATCATTATGACTGATCCCAGTGACTGGCCCAAGAGGTGGTCCCAGCCACCGTGGAGGGAAACTCATTTTGTTTCGAGAACTTGGCCCCTGGCACTGGGACATCAGGGGGTTTAAGCGAGTGGCCTTAATGTGGCATTTACAAATGGCTGTGAACTGAATGCAGCTGAGAACGGGGCCAAGAAATCCCAGTGAATCCATGAAATGTGAGGCGCTGTTCTCTCTGAATCTTTAAGTCAGGAGATGAGAGGCCAGAGAGAGAGGCCTTCGCTGAACCAGCCAGCGGCATTTCTGGAGCCAGGCGGCTGGGATGCTCTTTTCCCAGCAGGGAGCCTAACGCAGCAGCATTTAAAAGCTCCAGCACTCCAGCCGGTGAGAAACCCAAACACCAGACCAGGTGGGTACATCCCACAGGCTTCCGGGAGAGGCTTGGCTGAGCTTTAGAAACAGCCAAGTTGAAAAGCAATGCATTTGATCACCATTTCAAACCGCTTTAGGCGGACACTTCAGAGCGCAGGCAGAGCCCGCGCGCGGCGGAGGGAGGGTGTGCGCGCTCCTCACCTCTGGGCCGGCTGGGGCAGGAGCCGAGCCTGAAGGTAGTCCACAAAGAGGATTTCTTGAGCAAAATCAAAGTGGCAGTTGCCGGGCCCCTTCCGGATGAGAAAGCCCTCTGGAGGGGAGACGCACAGGCCGTCCAGGGAGACGTGGGCGATTTTGGCCTAGAACACAAAGGAAGGCCATGCCTGCAGGGGCCAGCGTGGGGGCAGCCGCGTGCGCTCAGCTGCTGCTGGAGCTGCTGTTTGTGACTCAGAGCCCCGCCTGAGAAAGAGCTGCCTCCCAGACCGTCCACTCTCCAGTGGCATCCCTTCTGTGCCCGGCTGTGCTGGGTGCTGGGCAGGCAGGAGACAAGGCAGGTGAGGCCCTGCCCTGGTGGACACGTCCCCGTGGCCTGAGGTGGTATGACATGGTGGTCAAGGGCATGGACTCAGGTGCTCTGACATCCTTCCCATGCCTCGATGTCCTTATCTGTTAAATGGGCTCAATAATGAGTTCACTTATGTAAAGTATCCAGGACAGGACATGCCTGGCACAAATACATGCCGCACTGCTCCTTCCGTCAGCCCTGGCACACACCTCACCACGGGCCCCTAGCTGTCCTTCTAGGGCAGTGTCCTTGGTGGTTTGTGGGTCCGCTTTGGTGGCAGAGCCTCCAGCTGGACCATCTCTCCCTCTGCCCCAGGCCCTGGCACACAACAGGTGCTTACTAAGAGCATGCGGAATCAATTGGATTTGGGCCAACAGGTCCCCCTGTTCTAGGCCAGATTTTGCCAGCCAGGTGGCTGGGACCTAGCAGTAAATCTCAAAGCCCCAATGGCAGGGTGTGAGGTGGCTCAGCTCTGAGTGAGCAGAGGGGATGATAAGCCAGCACCGCCCTCCAACCACACATCTTGGCATCCAGGCTCCGTGGCACCTCACTCCACCTTCATGACTAGCTATATGGGACCAGCTGCTGACCAAACGGGTGGAACTTTACCGGGAGCTCCGGGAGACGCCACGGGCCCCTCGCCCAGAGCGGACGCCTGTGCTCCTGGAGCCCTTTGTCCGTCAGCATTAGGGGAGCCCCATAGGCAGTCGGTCAGTCACAGGCACATAAACCTGAGCAGGGCAGGGTGACTGCTTTCGCTGGATATGAGGGCCCAAAAGCTGTCCCCATCCCCCTCTGTTTTCTTCAAACCCAATTCCCACCTGCCCGAGGCGGGACCTGTGGCCCTGGCCTGCAAACAGAGCACTCGAACCCCTGCCCTGGGCTGGTTCAGCCTGAGCGAACGGGAGCAACCAGCACCAGCCCTGGGTTAGCTGGCGCCTCGAGAGAGGAGGCCTCTCTTCTGCTGGGCTTGGCGCTTGCAAAAGCCTGGCACTGCCAGGTGTGCCCATGGAAAAGGCCCCCGAAAGCGAAGCTGGCAAGAGAGCCAAGCAGAGGCCCAGCACGTCCCTGTCCTCTTCCGGGGCCACCATCTCCTCCAGGAAGCGTCCCTGACTGCCCAGGCCACTGCTGTTCCCTGGGAGGGTTGGGGGGGGGGGTCTTTTATCACCTCATCTTAGCTAAGGACACTGGAGCTCAGAGAGGCTAAGCATCTGCCCAAGGACTGGAGTGATCGAAGCCCCGGCACCAGGAGCCCAGGCCTGGCTCTAACCCCCGCCAATGGCCCAGAGTCGGGGTGCCCTGGGGGCAGCCATCCAATTGGTTTGGGGGGGCACAGTTTCTTTTTTCCTTTTTTTAAAAAATATATCTTTATTGATTTCAAAGAGGAAGAGAGAGATAGAAACATCAATGATGAGAGATAATCATTGATTGCCTGCCTCCTGCACTCCCACTACTGGGGACCGAGCCTGCAACCCAGGCATGTGCCCTTGACCAGAACTGAACCCAGGACCCTTCAGTCCACAGGCCGATGCTCTATCCACTGAGCCAAACCGGCTAGGGCTGGGGGGCAGTTTCCACCACACTTGCTCCAGGATCCACCCTCTCCGACAGGGCCCATCTCCCGCCTCCCACGGTGGCCCCGAGCATGGTCGGGGGGCCAGACTGGGAAGCAGGGCTCTCTGCCCAATGTTCCCAGGACTTGAAGGTCAATGGCAAAGCCGGATTCACTCAACAGAATGTAGAGATCCAGAGGCACGAGTTGAAGCACAAGAATGTGTTTTTTATCTGACTTTTAAACGTGCTGAACCTGAGAGCGCACCTACACAGACAGGGCGGGCAGGGAGGGTTTGCAGCTGCTCCAGAGACAGCGCCAGGGGCTGGGCTGCCACCACTGCGGTACCCCAGTCCTCCGACCCCCGGGGCCTGCAGAGAACTCTGTGGCGTGCAGGACGTGGTGGGGAGCCCAGACCCGCGCTCACAGGCCTCAAGGCCAAGTCCTGGCATTGTCAACCTTCGCGTGGCCAAGGGTGATGACCACCCTCCTGAGGAGGTATTGTCCTCCCCGACACTTTACAGCCGCGGGCACTGAGGGCAGGGAAAGCGGCCACTTTCGGAGGTCACGGGGGGTCAGGGTCAGAGCGGAAATTCAGGCGCAGGGCCCGTGATTTGGCACCCGAGCTGCACGCTGTATTATCTGAGGTGTGCTATCACCATGGCGTCCACGCGTGGTGTTTCCTGGTTCACACAGGTCAGCAGCCCGTGGGGGGCACGGCTGCTCTCCCCACACTGCGGCAGGCGCCCTGCAGCCACGGGCGTGCGCTGTGCTCAGAACCCTGGATGAGCGATTGGACTTTCTGAACCTCACTTTCCTGAAGGATGAGGGTAACAGACCTGCCTCCAGCGCCGGGGGCGAGCGCCCAATGGAATGATGAGTGCTCTTCTCTTTCTGAGAAGCCCTTAGCCAGGGCCTGCCCACAGCGCCCGGGGACAGGGCACCACTGACCACCCCCGAGGGCTGGGCCCGAGGACCCCAGAGCCCCCAGAACAGACAAGGCGCCAGTTTCCCGAGTCCGCCCAGGCTCTTCAGGCTGCGTTTGCAGTTTGCAGGAGGAAACCACAGCCTGCTCTCCCGGCTGAAACCCCCATGGCCTTTGGGAAAGTTCTGGAGGATTTATGCTCCTCTCTGGCAGCCACACCAGCCATTCATCAAGGCGCCGTTTCCTTGACAGTGGGCTGAGCGGCCACCTGCCCCCCTTACCCCTCGATAGGTGTCCTCGGGAGATTTATTGTAGTTCCAGAAGCGCAGGCCCGCGATGCTCTCTGCTCTGTCGAAGCGGATCGTGACCACGTGGTCCAGCCCCGGCGAGAAGGGGATCAGCCACATATGCTCATCCTCCATCGTGATGTTGGCTCCATCAATTAACCTGCACGCAGCAGAGGGAGCGGTGAGGGGGGTGGTGGCCAGCGCGGGGTCGACACCCTCTCACCGCCCACTGCACCCCTGCCTGCTGGAGCCTGACTGACTGGAGTGAATTCAGGGACGTGAGCCTAATTAATCAACAGTGAGAGGCCACTTCTCCACTGTGAAATGAGACAAAAGAAAACAGGAAGAAAAACAACAGTTTGTGCCGTTTAAGGTGCGGTGAAGCCATCATCCGAGTTTCTTAAAAGGGGGCAGATGTGCCATTTTCCAGGACCCTCAAACCAGCGGTCCCATTTCTAGGTTTCTCCCCAGGGAACATCTAGTCCACCTGCTGGAACGGCTGTCTGCACGAGACATTCCTGATCGTCTCATTGTTTACATTAGAAAAGAGGGAACTGCGGCCTCAGAGCAGGGGGAGGTTAAGTAAACCTGTTCGGCTGTTCAGTGCCCACCACGGGGCGGGCGCAGCCACAGGGGAGAGGCGGGCTGCGGGCGGCAGGGCCCTGCTCTTACTGCTGGGAAATGAGGACCAGGACCAGGAGAGACTGTGCGAAGGTGCAGCGCGGTGGGGGCGGAGGCAACCATTTCCTCTGTGAAGGCTGTAGGGACTCTGGTGCGTTTGAAAGAATCTGTCCCTTCTTTCTTGTGCTGGGAGGGACACGGGAGCCCAGCGTGAACCTGGCAGCTCGGGGGTGGGACAAGCACGGGGGTAGGAGTCTTGGGGAAGCTGTAACCCCGCCGCCTGCCGCATGAGCATCGCGGGGAGCTTCCCAGCAGGAGGAGCCCCAGCCCTCCGTGCTCCCCGCCGCTGCTCTGAGCTTGTCATCTTGCTCAGGTTGCTCCGTCCGGGCCAGTTTCCGCTTCTCCTGCTCCAACATCCTGCCTCATCCTCCTCAGCTCTGCCCGTGTTTGTCCCCAAGACTGTCCTGCCCGACTTCCCTGGACACCCAGGCCCCGCCCTCCTCCTGTGGCTCTGGCCACGGCTGGCACTGCCACCGAGAGGCCTGGGGACAGGGGCCTTCCTCACTCTCCTGGTGACTTGAAGCTCTGCCCTGTCTCCTGGTTGTACTGGATTGTATTTTTCCTCACCTGAGCACATGCTTCTTGATTTTTCAGAGGAAGGGGAAGGAGAGAGAAACATCAATCAGCTACCTTCCCATATGCGCCCCAACCAAGAACCAAACCCGCAACCTAGGGATGTGCCCTGACGGGGAACTGAACCCACAACCTTTCGGTGTATGAGATGATGCTCCAATCAACTGAGCCACCCAAGCCAGGGCTATTTCCTATACTTTAAAATAAAATAAACTTTTATTTTTTTCCTTTTCTACATTTAAAAATTTTAGATTTGGAATAAGTCTTATAGTCAAAGCGTTCATCCAAGGAGGGAATGTTCTTTGCTTTTTCTCTAAAAGGCGGTTATTAAATTGATGGATGGTGTGTCTTACAATGGCTGGCATCTTAAACCAAGGAAATTCAGCGAGTTAACAGTGGGGGGTGTGGAGTCAAGCTGACTGAGGACTACACCAGAGAACCTTCTATTTCCTTCCAAAAGCAATTCCCTCTCTGTCCTAGGCCTGTGGCTGCCTCCAGAGCAAGACTGCTGTCCAGTTCTGAGAGGAGAGAGAACTGCTGACGCGTTCACAACTGATGCGTGTGGGAGGGCCATAGACACCCTCAACGATACCCCAATGACCCTTCCCAGCTCTGCCCACCAAACAGCCTTGAATCAATGACCAACCCAGTAGCCATGAGCAGCCCTAGAGGCCAGATTAAGGTCTCTAAACACCGTTTTCCACTAAAGGAACCGGGCTTTGTGGACAAGTGGCTGAGTCCATATCTGGGACAAGAAATATACAAGATGAGTACACCTGAAACTTATATAATAAAAGAATTTTTAAAAAGAAATATGTAAGCCCTAACCGGTTTGGCTCAGTGGATAGAGTGTTGGCCTGCAGACTGAAAGGTCCCAGGTTCGATTCTGGTCAAGGGCATGAACCTTGGTTGTGGGCACATACCCAGTAGGGAGTGTGCAGGAGGCAGCTGATCGATGTTTTGCTCTCATCGATGTTTCTAACTATCCCTCTTCCTTTCTCTCTGTAAAAAAATTAATTATATATATATATATATATATATATATATATATATATATATTTTTTTTTTTTTTAAAAGAAATACAAAAAATGAGCCTGGAATGACCCATTATATCAGAAAGCAGGGAAGTTGCCAGAGACCACTGTTTTAAAAAGGATCCAGGAGCCCAGCCGGCGTGGCTCAGTGCTTGAGCATCTACCTATGAACCAGGAGATCACGGATCGATTCCCGGTCAGGGCACATGCCCGGGTTGCAGGCTCAATCCCTACTGTGGGGCGTGCAGGAGGCAGCCCATCAATGAATCTTTCTCATCATTGATGTTTCTCTCTCTCTCTCTCTCTCTCTCTCTCTCTCCCCTTCATTTCTGAAATCAATAACATATATTTTAAAAAAGAAATAAAATAAAAAGGATCCAGGAGCTCCCAATGTCTAAGACAGGGGTGGTCTGGCTCTGTCATGGCATCAGGATGAGTTAGTTAAATGTTTGACCGCATATAGCAGGCTAATTTTTACGTTGATAATTTTGTATGGCCCGCAAATGACATTATAAATATCCAAATGGCCCCAGGTCTAAGAGCATCCAGTTGAGCATCAGTAGGATAAAAACTACAACAGATTGAAACCCTTCCAAAACAGGGCATTTAAATCGATGATTATGATAACCAAAATAACCAAATGTGCCCTGGACAGTGTGGCTCAGTGGTTAGAGGGTTGGACTGAGCACCAAAGGGTCAGGTTCAATTCCAGGTCAAGGACATGTACCTGGGTTGCAGGTTCAATCCCAGGCCCCAGTCAAAGAGCGTGGGGGAGGCAACCAATCAATGTGCCTCTCTCACATCAATGTCTCTCTCTCTCTTCCTCCCTCCCTCCCTCCCTCCCTCCCTCCCTCCCTCCGTTCCTCCCTTCTACTCCTTCTAAAAATCAATGGAAAAATATCCTTGAGTGAGGATTAACAAAAAATAAATAAGAACAAATAACCAAATGTATTAAAGGATGCTAGAGAAACAACTTGTTTTTTTGGAAAACTAAGAAATAAAAGGAAGGAATCAAACATTTAGACTGCCTTTCCTGTTTGACTTACACCTCAGAGTAAACAAATAATTGAGGGAAAATTTCTCTTTACTGATGAAAAAAAGAAGATAGCATCAGTGTATCACCAGTTTGCAACCCCTAATAAATTAATGGACCTAGCCACTGAGCTGTGGCTGCCAGTCACAAAAAGCCTGACAACCCCTGAAGGGAATAAACAACGACATCCACACCCCAACAACCCAGCCTCAGTCTGATCAGGCCTCTGGATCTAGAGGACGTTTTATAGGAAACACAGGGCCAGGCTGGGGTGCGGCTGTGCCCCTCCCCCATGTCCCTGTTCTGTGATAAGGAAACCAGGCAGGGGAAGACAGGATCAGTCAGTGCTTAAGTGCATGGGCATTGCTCTCCCATGCCTGCACCTAATCATGACTCGGCTACCCGGCTGGTCTGAGTGACCTTCGGCCAGTTTTTAACCCCTCTCTCCCTCAGTTCCCAGGGGTACCTATCATATTAGTAAATGGATGGATATCTGTAACCTGCTTAGCACCTGGCGTTTAACAATGGCTAAAAAACATGGCAACTATAATTTCAGTTATTATTTCTATTGTTATTGAAGAGGTTAAGAAACTTACTAGCTGGCAAGGGGCAGAGCCAGGATTTGAACTCTCATCCCTCTGACTCCTGGACTCCTCTGTTCGCAGGGCCAGGCAGGGCCGCTGCCCTGAGGGGACAGTGCTCCTGGGCAGGTTATGGGCCCCATGGATCAAGGCTCTATTTCAGGCTGTCCTCTGACCGACTTGACCCGACCTGGGCTTCTGAGACCTGACCATGCAGAGGAGCGTGCGGGGACTTCCTCAGCAGCCACTTCAGTCTCAGGAGGGGACAGCTTTCTCCCTGAGAGGCGAGGCTGCTCACGAGGAAAGGCAGGGTCATCCCTGCAAAAGCTCCCCGAGCAGCCACTGTGCTGGTGGCCGGAGCTAAGCCTGGTGGAGAGAACAAAGCACAGCTCTGTCTGGAAGCAGGAGAGCCTGGCTTCGAACCCAGCCTGCACTCCAGCTGTGCGGTCCTGGGGGTGCCCTCCCTTTCTGAGCCTTGGGTTCCTTAACTCTCAGATGAGGTGACCACAGACCTTGGGGTGGCCGGGGGCTGTCTGACATTTGAATCTCAAGTCTAAGATGCAGGACAGGCCCCGGACCTGCTGCCATGAGTTAAGCTTCTTGCAGACACCTACTTGTCCAGGGTCCGGGAGTCATCCGTGTATTCCGGGAGGTCATTTAAGTCCCTGGGGGAGGCGGAGATCTGGTGCAGGCTGATGGGCAGGGCCTGACCATCCTTGCCCACCACTTCCAAGCCCGTGAGTCCCAGGTAGTGCAGGTCCCCCCAGGAGGCAGTGAAATTCAGCTGAAGGCCTGCAACAGGAAGGAAAGTGGTGTGAAGGAGGAGCCTAACATGAGAGGAGAGGAGGAATGGTCTTTAGCGCCTGCATTGGGCCAACTGGGAAACCCAGACACAAAACCCCGCCCCTTTCCTCAGGGTGCCTGGGGCTGGGATGCTGCTGACAGTTCACAAAATGTTTGCCGGGTGAATGGGCCAGTGCTGTTTAAACCTGTGCAGTCCTGGGTCCTTTCTCTACCCCTTAATCATGTCACCCCACTTGACGTTTAACAGCCTAGAGTGGCTTCCCATGATGCTTGGCCAACAGGCTTGCCCATCTGGCTTCTATGTCTCTAACCTCATCTTGCACCAGGGGTTCCTGGCCCAACTAAGATGGCATCCCGTCACTTTACTCTTCTCTCCCGTCAGGGCCGCTGCTCATGCTGCTCTCTCTGGAGCGCACATGCCTGGCCCCCTGGTGCTCGTCCTTCAGATGCCAGCTCACCTCCTCAGGGAAGCCCCTTTGACTACACGGACCCTCCATTCACAGCTGCTGAGTCACTGTGAACTTGCCCTTCCACGCCCTGGTCGCACTGCCATCTTGCGACCCCTTGGTTCAATATGCCAGACGGTTAACCCGAGGACAGAAACCCCATCTGTTTTGCTTTGTCCCCAAAGCCCGCCACAGTGCCATTCAGTACAGGGAGAGTGATTAGACAAGTGTAAGTGGAGGCAGCTACAGCACTAAGCCACAGCACTGGGAATGGATGTTTTATGCAAATCGGCTGCTACCATGAGGATTCAGGGTAAAGGAAGTGGCCACTTCCACCCTTTTCCCGCCCACCTGCTCCATTAGAGACCACGTGGATTTTACAAGGGCCTCCTGTGCGCCTGCGGCACAGGAGGCCCTTGTAAAATGTGAGTCGTCCACTGGCCCAGAAAGCTCCAACCAAATGCGCCTCTTGGTCGGGCCTGTCGGGCTTCTGGCTGGAACTTCCTTACCTACTGGTCTCCCATGAGGGTGGGACCACGCCCAGTGAGCTCCCCCACCTTGAGGGCCTTGGAGCCCATAGCACCCTTTCGGATGGCTGTGCTCAAAAGACTCATGCTCTCTGCAACGTGTGCAGCATGCCCGCCCTGCAGCGCTGGAGAAAACAGCCTGGATGTCACGGGTCCCACCACCGGCTCCGAGGAGGAGGTGGAGCCCAGGGAGGTCTCCGGACATCCCTGTGAGGCCAAGCCAGGCCTGTCATTTCCAATGTGCGTTGTGTAGCTTGGCCTCAGACCCTTCTGCTCGCCTGGGGCCAGGGTAACCGAGCATCTTGGGGTCAGTGAAGAAGACCTGTGACCAGCATGGTATGGGCACAGGCAGCTCTCACAGCATTGGCAGACTGCAAAATGGCCACGAACCACCCCCTCCCACCAGCCCCTGCCTCCGCAGTGTGACTCAGCGCTTCCCCCAGCCAGAGGTGGAGTCTCTTCCGCTCCTTGAGCCTGGGCCCGGTGATCCGCTTTGGCCCGTGAGACAGAAGCAGAGGTACTGCAGGCAGAGCCTGCAAAGCACGTGTGCACTGGGGTTGTCCTCTCTCTCCACACTTGGGGTCTGGCCACAGGCAGGAGACAGGTGAGCCCCTTCGCCCCTCACTGGCCAACAGCCTCCCAACTGCAGGACATGAAGGCATCCGAGATCATTCAGCTGCCAGCCCACTGCCAGCTGAGCAGGCTCATGAGCAGGCCCAGGAGATGCCAGCCAAGCCAGCTCAGCGGAGAACTCCCAGCCACACCACTGACACTCTCCCCTCTGAGTCTGTGCTCAGATGCCCTCTCCTCCGAGAGGCTCTCCCCCACCGGAGCTCAGAGAGCACCACGCCCTGAACCCTGCCCTGCCCTTGTCACAGCACCTGTCCCTATCTGACAACCCGTTCCAGGTTCACTTGCTGATTTGTTTTTCTCAGTCTTCCCCACTAGGATGGAAGGCAGCTCCCTGCGGGCGGGAACTCCGTGCACTCTGTGCACTGTTGTATCCCCAGAGCCTAGAACAGTGTCTGAAAAACAGATGGTCAGGGGAGGCCTTTGTCTTTTGAAATGAGTGCCTGACTGAAGAGTAGGTTTCGGTGGATACCTGCAGGTAAGTGAATCCACGTGAAATCATGGAGTTTCACCAAATTCAGCATTAATGATAGATATTTACTAATCACTTACTACGTACCAAGTCCTGCCCCTGGACCTGGAAATACAGGGTAAACACAGAGCAAAATCTCTGTAGGAGCTTCTACTGCAGTGAAGACACACAACAAACACCTAATGAACCAATAAATATGATTGTTCCTCAGCGCGCCGAACGCCATGGGGAAGATCAGAGAGCTGGGCTAAGGGGTGGCTGAGAAGGAGCGGGGCGGTCAGGGAGGGCTTCTCTGAGGGCCGACATTCGAGCTGAGACCTGGGGGATGAAGCAGGCTGCCATTCTTCAGCATGTCTGGAAGAACACTCCCAGTTGAGAGGACAGAAGGGCCTTGACCCTGGTTTGGGAGCCACGTGGCTGGTGGCTGGAGCCAGGCGACCGAAGGAGAGGGAGGTGGAGGGAACGACTCAGAAGCGCTGGCAGCACGTGCTTCAGAAGGTCGGGCCAGGGCTGGCCACGCCATGGAGTCTGGGGTTCTCCTCTGCACTGGGGAGTAAGGGGGGGGGGGTCAGGTTTGAAACAGGGGCGCCCCACGTGATGTGATCTGCATCTCAGAAAGTGACTCGGTTGGACCTTAGGAGACCAGGGAGGAGGCTTTTGGATACGGATGGCCTGGACCAGGCGGTAAGTGTGACTGCAGGGGACAGGGGACGGGTTCGGGTCAGCTTTGGAGACAGCACTCACTGCCAGACTCTCAGTGGCATGTAGGGAGTGAGGGGAAGAGAAGATGCTTTTGACCCAAGTTCCAGAGTGGGTGTGGGTATCGCTCCTGAGACGGAGGCGGCCTGAGGGGGAGGAGGGAGCCGGTTTGGGTGAGGGGATCAGTGTAGGGACCAGTGCCAGCCCCCCTTTGTGAAAACAAGACTTGGCATCCCAACTTGCCCTTCCTTTGCCTGGAAGAGGCTCTGCGAGGCCATTGGATTCGGGGCTGCTCGCCTGTCGGAGCTCACATCCATGCTCCACATTCATTTTCCTTTGGTGTGCCCATCAGTATTTATATACAAGGAAGTTAATTTTGTTATTTCTCATCCATGTTTCAACTCTCTCAGCTCCTTTCCTCTTCATCACTGCTGATATTTGCAAAATGTCCAAAACGCCTGTCATCTGCAGATTTGCAAATCATATATCCCTTTTCAAAAACATTAACAGGAGCCTGGCCAGTGGCTCAATGGTTAGAGCATCGGCCCAAGCACCGAAGGATTTGGGTTCGATTCCCGGTCAAGGGCACATATCTGGGTTGCAGATTCACTCCCTGACCCTGGTCTGGGTGAGTGTGGGAGGCAACCAGTTGATGTGTTTCTCTCATATCAATGTTTCTCTCTTTCTCCCCCTCTTCTTCCCTTCCACACTCTCTGAAAAGCAATGGAAAAAAATATCCTCATATGAGGATTAACAACAACAAAAACATGAACAGGACTGGCTGTATGTACCAAGCCAGTCTGCACCGGCTGGTCCAGGGGGTAGGATTTTGGTCAGTGTGCGGGAAAGCCAAAGGCACAGAGGCGGGAGACAGACATCAGGGCCCGAGCGTGCAGAGGGGGCTCGCCAAGAGGTTCCCCTGCCTCTGAGGTTGCACTTTCCTGCAGCAAAAAGGCCTCGGAGCCCACTCCAGGCTCCCAAAGGCACCGAGATCACGTTTCTGAGAAAGGTCAGGCGCTGGCTCAGTGGGAAGGACATTTGCAGACGCATCTTTGGGGGAACCACCAGATGAGGGGGACAGAGGCTGCCCCTTTCGTCTTCTCGTCACTACTCTGACCCCCCTGGAGCAGTGCGGGTGGCTGAGCCTCAGCACGGGCTCCAGGGACGCCCTTGAGCCAGGCCTGGCCACGCGTGGTTTCCATCTCACACCTCCCTCCTGGCCCGGGGACCAGTGATTGGTTTAAAGGTGTTTGGGCATGTGATCCAAGCCGGGCCAAGGAGAGTAATTCTGGGAGTGCTGACCTTTGACAGCCACAGCTGAGTCCCCCCACTTATGGCTACCCTTGGCCTTGCCCCTCTCCAGGCAGCCCATGTCCAGTGACATGCTGGTTTAGGCCTGTAAAGGCCTTGTGCCCTCACTCAGCTCCGGACAATGCAGGGCTGCCACAGCTCAAGCTCCCTGTGGAGCTGGCAGAGGCCTCCATGTGAGTCCGAGGCTCAGCTTCTCCCTCTGCCCCGTCCTGCTTCCTGTCCTCCCCAGGAACGTGCCCCAGCCAACTCCACCCCAGAGTCTGCTTCCTGGAAACCCAGTTGTAGTCGGCCCTCCACAGACAGGGATGGAGAGGGAGGGATGGAGAGGGAGGGATGGAGAGGGGGGGCACACTGGGCAGAGGGCACAGCTTGGGCGGGGGACAGGTGGGGGCTCAGAGACGGGTATGGGGAGGAGGACCGGCTGAACCAAGATGTCTGGCTTCGTTCTAGAGATGACGGGGGAGGCGGCAGAGGGAGCGTGACAGAAGTTAACTGGAAGGAATGAGTGCTCAGGGGGCAAGAAAGAGCAGGTGAGAATGCAAGGAGCAGGTGAGCCACGAGGCTCATTAACAGGGACCAGGAGGGAGGCGCGCGCAGTCAGCGGCCACCTCTGGCCTGAAGATCCAGGGTGCAGGCAGAGGGCTGGCCTGCGCGCGCGTGGAGGAGGAGGGGTGGCTGCAGGGTCACATGGGAAAAGACGAGAGAAAGACAGTGAAGCCCAGATGGGATTTGCTCAGAGGCCACCAACCGGCAGCCAGCTGGCCGATACACATGTGTTTTGTTTGGCTCATTAGTTGTTTGAAAATATTATAAAATTAGTCACCAACATTTAAAAAGCTGAAGATTTCACATAAAAATCCAAAATCCGACTTCTCAGAACTGGCTGCTGCCCACCGGGCGCAGGGAGCAAGCAGGTGTCTTAGCTCCTGCTGGTTTCAGCCCGCCGGCCGCACAGCCCACATCTGTGCAGACCCTGTCCCAGGGACCAGGACGCCCGACCCCCGAAGGCCCCCCTTCCCGACACTGCCCAGGACAGGGTACTCACAGATCCCGTGGTAGACGCCCGGTTCCGGGGTGGTGACTTCGGGCACAGGGGCACTGGGTGGCAGCTCCACTTCCGGGACCTGCACGCCGGTTAGGGGAGAAGCAGAGGCAAGGGGTGACCCACAGGGCTGGCTGGCAATGTGTCCAGCTCATGCCCCAGGGAAGTCCCCGTGGCCCTTCTTGTGTTTTCTGTCTCTGTGGAGGCTCATGACTGGTAACATGAACAGGCCCAGGAACCCTCGTGTGTCTGAGTCCTTGCCAGAAGCTCTTGCTGGTAGGGGAGGAGTTTGACGCTACCAGGGAGGGAGCCATCGATGTCTGTCTGGTCAGCTAGAGGGAGGGAGGGAGGGAGGGAGGAAGGGAGGAAGGGAAGGAAAAGAACTTAAGCTATAGAGCGTGGTTCTGGGCCTGGGCACGTGCACTTTCAGAGCTCCCAGGTTAGCCCCTGGGCAGCCAGGAGAAGGAGCCCGTGGTCTGCAGACAGCCCAGGGGGGCTGCCAAGCCTACTTCTTGGGTCTCATGTGTGAACTTTGCTCATTAGACCTCTGCATCGTAAGCTTGGGTCAAAGCGCCTTCACTACTTTACAGACAGCAAAGCTGCGATGCGAAAAGAAGTGAAGTCCCGATGTGAGTCTGGGTGAGCGAGGTGTTCCAGCCCCAAGGGCCACCTGACGAGCGCCAGGCCCCGCCCCTAGCAACAGCCTCTCAGGCCCCGTCTGGCCACTGGGCGGAGGGTGGGGAAGGCCTGTGAGGAGCGCCCCTGACACAGCCAGCCTCGGGCCACCAGGGACTGTCACCGCCCTGGTGCCCACGCGCCTTCTCTTGCCCTCCCTGGCACCCTGCCCCCCCCTCCTAGGACGACCCCTGTGGATGCACTGACCTTGACACTCTCTAGGGGTGTGACCCTGATGTCGACCGCCCCCCACCCCATGAGCTCAGGTTTTCCTCTAAGACGAGAGCGTCCCTCCCTGCCCCTCATGGGCTGGGTTTCCGCGCTGGGAAACCACTGGGCACATGAAAGGCCTCAAGGTCAACCCCCAGCTGGACCCCCGGATCACATCCAGACAGCAGACATGCTTCCTGGCCCACGAAGGTTGGAAGACATTTGAATCACTTGCTAACATCTTTAAATTGGGGTATTTTTACATAAAAATCCAGATATCTGGCTTCATTTGAAAAAATCAGAACAATTGTCACCACGAGCTGGCAGTCTCGTCGGGCGGAGCGGCAGCGGCCTCCCTTAGAGGTGGAGGCTCACGCCCTGAACACACTGCGTGGTCATGACCTGCGGTGGCCGGAGCCGTCCTCTGCTCCTGGACGTTCCCCTCCCCTCACCCCTTGATTGCGGGGCCTCGAGGACACCCTGGAGACCTGGGTGACTTCCCTCCAGTGCTGCTCTTCACTTGGCCCTTGCCCTGAAGGTCATCTTTCATTAAAAAAACGTTCACAGTTAAAAGCAGACTTTGGAGTCCTGTGTTGAAGCTCTAACCTTGTCACTCCCGCTACGCGCCCTGGCATGACCCTGAGCCGGGCTGAACCGGGCCAGTGGTGTCAGGAGGGACGCACAGGCCAGCTCACAATTCGCAAGCAAGAAACAATCGCCAGATTGTCATTATTTTAATTCTAAGTCTGCCTATTAAAGGCATTTTCAGTCCTCCCATCAAAAACAACCGAGAGATCAAAACGCAACCTCAAGCAGGAAGTTCCCGAAGACCTTGAATGACAGAGGGGACACAGCATGATTTCTCCCAGCTTTGATTAAAATCTGAATACTTCCTTTACTTTGGTGAAAAAAAAAATAAATAAAATAAAAATCATTAGAGAATGAAATATGACACCCAGGACCGAAGACGAAGTGGAGAAATGGGAAATGTCAAAACAGCAGCACCAGCAGCGTGAAGAGATCCATCTTCATTCTCCTGCTGGGAAACCTCTCCGGGCGCCCGCCCGCCCGCCCGTCCTACCTGGGCCCACAGGCCGGCCTGGGTGTAGGGCCGCTCCTCCGTGCCGCCGTCCGCGGTGCTGGGCCTCCTCAGGGGCTCCTCGCACGGCAGGCTGCATGGACCCCCCGTGTCCACGTCAAATGTCTCATCCGAGCGGAATATGGCCTCGAGAATGTCCTCGTCGGTTGTGAATAAGATTGTGTCTCCAAAGTGCTCTGGGGCTGAAGGGGTTAGCAGGAAGACAAGGGTCAACTCTCCCAAATCCCACTGAGCTGTAGGCCAGGGCCCAGACCCATCAGCTCTGTGCTATAAACCCCGAGCCACGGACAGTTCTCCATCTGTGCAGGGACGTGTCTTCTTCACATCGGCAAATGGATCGATGTACCGTGAGAACCACACAGGTCACAGAGCTAACAAAGGGACCTATCTGAGGAGAATCACTGAAATACCACGCGTGGGTGGGCACCGGAGCAGATGCTGTGGGTGCTCACAGATCCCCGCTGACCCCCGGCGGGGAGGGCTCGAGCCCTGTTGGAAGGACATGGGCGTTAGGCCCCTAGCGGGGAGCCTGCAGGGCTCCAACCCCCACCGCCTGCCTCAGGCAGGACAGACCCTGCAGTTCATGCTCCAGGCTGCCCTCGGTCAGGCTGCAGTGGGCTTCCCCTGACACCACGTGCTCAGCTCCCCCTCCATGTGCTGCGCCCCTCCCTGCACCGGGTTCTCCTGAGAGCGCTCCCTCAGTCAGCACCTCGCAGGAGGGTCCCCCTTTCGGGCTCAGGCCCGTCCCCAGCCGAGGAGTTTAATGAGGTCAGCGCTTGCACACCCACGCTGCAAAGGCGGCGAGCGGGCCAGGCCTACGAGGGGAGAGACCCATCGCACTGACGGCCAGGGGCTTGGTTTTCCCTCAGAGCCTCAGCGAGCAGCAGGTAGGGCTTCGGGAACACCCTCACAGACATACTGTACCTCCCGTCAGGGTTCCGGAGGCCTTGGCGATTTCTCCGTTAAAGATGCACTGTGCGTCTAACAGGATCTCGACGTCCCTCACCCCGCGGAAGGAATGAATCCGTGATTTGTTGTAATTCCAAATCCTGACCAGGGCGACGTGGCAAGGATGCGAGAAGTCGACGGAGATGGAGTGGGACTTGCCCGGCGTGAAGGGGGCCAGCCAGACGTGCATGTCGTCCTGCGTCCTGTTCACCCCGTCGACGAGGTTGCCGACCACGCGGGGGTCCTTCCCATAGGCTGGTAAAATGTTGATGTCAGGGGGGTCCGCTTGGATGCTCGCGATTTGCACGGGCTCCCCCTTGGAACTGAATATTTCTATTCCGTTCAGGCCCACGTAGTGCCTGTCCCCCCACGTGGACTTGATGTCAATGACCAAGTGCCGCCCGTAAGGCAAGACGGGGATTCTAAAGTCGCTGGGGTCGCCTGAGTCTCTGCAGTCGTCCGGCCCCGCCCGGGCCTCCGGCTGCTCCCTGCAGGGGGCTGGCTGGGCGCCCTGCCGGCCGCTCCTCTGCTGCTGCAGGAACTCGTCCAGGATGTCCCCCTGCACCTCCATGTTGGAGATGCGCCCCCGGTGGGAGCGGTCAAAGGCGCTGAGGGAGCTCCAGGACTCGTGCAGCGTGTGCTCCTGCTCGCTGCGCCACTGGGGCCGCGGCGGCGGCCTGGTGCACCAGGCATCTCCTGAAGAAAGGGCACAGGAGGGGTGAAGCCCATTAGTGACAGATGTGGAAGTGGGACCCTTACTGTCTCATCCAGTGGCTCTCCGCTGGGTGGAGCTGCCCTCAGGGGAACATTCTAGAAAGTGATGAGGCTGCTGTTGGCTGTCTCAATGCCCACTGAGCCTCCTGGCATGGCCGGTGGGCAGGGCTGTTAACACCCGCACTGTGCGGGGCCGTCTGGGCACAGAGCACAGTCTCCTGTCACACACATTCAGGCTGGTAGAAAATTGTTTCTGGTTACTCAAGTCTGGGGCCTAGCTGTTTTACAAAAAGCAAAGTACTTTTCAATCTGCACTGAATTTTCTAAGCATGCAACCTCATGCACATCAAGGGAGGCCTACATGGTTGTGTCGGAGCCTTTGCTGGAAGTTTTCCCACTTCAGAACCTCACACAACCAGAGCGAAGCCGCTGTCTGTGGCCTCAGAGTCAGCCACCCAGGGGCCTGCGCCTTGGGCTACCAGTCACGTGACGTGCACGGAGTTTTCAAATGCTAGTGACAGGCAAAAGGCTCGGAAAAGAAGGTAAAATGAAAAGAGCCCGCTGTGCCATTTTAGATGGCGCCCATCCTAGTGTGGGCAGCTTGCACCGACGTGCTAGTGTGACCTTTCGGGGTGGGAGTAGGAAGGGCTTTTATTTTCTTGTCCCCTTATCTTCTGAGTTCCCTACATGTATTATTTTTATAATCAGAAAAATGCTGAAACAACCCAGGTGCATTGCACGGCAAGGACTTCACTTCCACACACGGCCTAGCTGGCTCCAGGAGCCGCAGCCGTGCCCAGGGCTGGCGTCTGAAGGCCCCGCTCCCCTCGCAGAACCCAAGAGCCCCAGTGCACGCGGAGCAGGGGCCATCCTCGGGGCCATGCCATGGCTAAGTGCCATCGGAGGGTGTCATTCTGGGAAAACAGCAGCTGGCACGGACATTCTGCTTTTTCTCCTTTCATACGGTGCCGTGCCCTGCACTCCATTCTCTGCCTGTCTCCTAGGGGGCCTGGCTCCATCAATTACGGCTTCTCTCCGGAATCTTCAATCACTCCTTCCCACCACTGCCCTCTCAGCCTGCAGGCAAGCGTAAATCTCCGCCCTGCAGGCAGAGGGAGGCCTCGGATCTGCGCTCCCTCCGCCCACTGCAGTGGCTGCGCCCATCGCCTCCTCCCGTCCCCTGCGACCTGCTTCCTCTGTTCAGTTACTGTTTTGCTGCCTCAAACTCCTCTTCCGCTTCTCTAGGAACAACACCCTGATTTTCCCCTGGGGACCCCCCACCTGCAGGCCATTCGGATTAAGCAAATGTCCACAGCATCCTTGCAAGCTGGGCTCATGACAGGAACCAGGGGAGAGAGGGGCTCCGTGAACTGGAGCTGCTGAGCGTGGATGGAGCGGCGCTGCCTGTGGCCACCTTGCTGCCTGTGGGGGGGCGGCCTGAGAAGGAAGCAGGGCAGGAGCAGGGCGATGAGAGGCTCCTGGGGCATCACTGGGCCCTGGGATCCAGCTGTGTCAGAGGTCGGTGCCTGGTGGCTTTCCATCCCTCCATCCATGAATCCCACAGCCCTCACTGCAGCGGCGCCCTCCAGGTTCACAGGGACTCCACGCACGCAGTCTTCTCTCAGGGCTCGCTCCAGGCTGCTGTCCGAGGCCACGCTCCCCTCGGGCTCAGGGGACACTGCGCTGCCAGGTTCTCCACGTCCCGCCCGCAGCTCCTCCCTCTTCCCCACGCCCTACGCCTGGTCCTGGCTTCCACGCAGGCACTGCCACCCCAGGCACTACTGCCCAATGCCCCTCAGGGGGTCCAGACATGTCCACACTGTCACTTCAGACTCCATGTGCCTAAATGGCATTTGTCACATCCCCTCTGAGTGCCATTATCTCTGCCACGCTGGGAACAAGGAAAATCAAAGAAAATCCAACTCCTCACTACGCGCCAGAGCCCCGAGTTGGCCCCATTAACTTCCCCACCCGCACTCCCACCCTTCTCCCACGCCCTCCTGCTCCAGCCACGTGGCCCTTCCTCTCTGTGGACACGCCAGGTCGCATCTCGTCCCAGAGCCTTTGTCCTTGCTGTGCCCTCTGCCAGGAACGCTCTCTTCTCAGATCCCCAGGTAGCTGGCTCCTCTCGTCACCGTCCTTGTGGAGAGGCCTGCTCTGCCCTGCTGCCTGCTGTGTCCCAGTGCCTGGCACAGAACCTGGCACGAGGAAGTGCTCAGTAATGTGTGCCAGCAAAGGGATGGACAGCTGGCATCACCATTACACCCGTGTTCAGACCTGGAGGCTGAGGGACTCCCTCTCCACCTGTCAGTTCTCCGGCACCTGTCCTCACCCCGCCTTCCCATCTGCCATTAAAAAAGGCCCAGGAGTTTCCTCCATCCTTTCCTCCAGGCGTGAGGCTTAACATCTGCAGGAGGGACTTCCCATATGGATTTCAGTGCTCTGCTTACTGTGATTTGTTCTCCACGGACTGAAATGAATGGCCTGGGTCAGTCTGCAAGGGCCCTGAGGAGACAGCACCCGTGTCCCGTGTCAGGGACTCCCCTGTGTGTCTGCCTGGGTGTAAAGAAAGGCAGGGCTCTGCTTTCACCTCACATCTGCTTTCTGACCTCTGCTCCCCAAGATGTACTCTGGGTTTTAAAAGCAGAGGTGTAGGTGCTCTGCTAGGCCTCGCACATGGGACCACCGCTGAGGGCCGGTTTCCCTCTCTGCTGGAGAGCACCCTACTCGCGAGTCCCTGGGGTCAGGGAGGTGCTGGGGTCAGTGTGTGGTCCTTGGCCAACCCCCACCTGCAAGTCTGAAGGGCAACAGAAAGCTGCTGCTTCATGAGTCTGTAGTCAACACAGTCTGGGAGGGGCCATCGATATGAGAAGACAGGACTGAAGATGCAAAACTATCCCTTGGTTGAGACTAACATGAACTACAGTTCTGCACTTGAGTTTATAAAAATCAATGGCACCACCATGAGGTGTATGCTAATTGCTACTAAAACAGGAAATGAGAAAGTACATAGTGAGATATAACAGAGCCATGTTTATTCTCGGTGAACTGCCCTCCAGTTGTAGCTGATGGAACAAGGAGTGGACACCTGACCTGAGTCGGCCAATCAACTTCTCCCCTGAGACTATGGAGCTGGCTGCTGGCGACAGAGCCAGAACATTGAGTCACCCTAGGGCTGCCAGGCCATTTCCTGCTGTGTGCACAAAGGCAGAGAAAGCCGACCCCCTGCGGGAGGGTGAGGGACAGGGGCCAGCGGGAAGCAGAGGTAGGGCCTGGACAGACAGGGAGAAGCTTCCTTGGTGCTGGCCAGTGTCCTGGTTCCTCCTCCCAAACCCATGCAAGCTACACTTCCTGCCTCTGGGGGTCCAGAAGCACCTCAAGCATTCCCCAAATATCACCTCCTTTACTGCTCAAACTGGGCTGACAGGATTTCATTCACCTGTAGCCAACTGGCCCCTGATAAGGACACTTCCGAAATGCAGATGTCATTACAGTGAGATGCTCTGTTGCACAGAAAATCTCCAGACTGTCTTATGGAGCCAATTCCAGGCCCAGGGAGGAGTCTGGCGGTCATGCATCCTAGCAGCACCTATGGAGCTGGGCCTGCACCTTTCCCGAGGGCATGGCATGGGCTTTAGCTCTATGGAATGGGCAATTTAAAATTTCGAAGCGCCTTTCCCTTTTAGCATGACTAGTTTAACAAGCATTAAATCTTAAGGGCTCAGATCTTACTGTGTCACTGAGCCAACCAGTGAAATGCCTGGAAAGAAATTAAAGGGTGGACATGTCAGAATAAAGCCATCACCCCTAACTCCCAGAGGCTCTGTGGGTCTGTTTACCAGGGAAGCTCAGAACTGCCTGGCTGCCCCGGGCGGGGGCTGATGATGGCTGTGCAAACAGGGCACGTGGGGTAGTGCTTCAAGCACGGACGCTGGAGCAGGACACAGGCTCAAAGTCTGCTCTGCCCTGACTGGCTGTGACCTGAAGAAAGTTGCTTAAAGCTCGTATCTCCTTTAGCTGTAAAAGGGGCTGGCAGGAGGATGAATGAGCTGGTCCGAGTGGCGCCTGGATCAGAGCCTGGCGCCCGGCAGCCTGCCCCGTAGCCACGCAGCCATCCCACACCCGGGCCTGAGATCCCATCACAGGTAAGACAGTGTCTGCCCTCAAGGAGCTCCTTGGCTCTCCTCTCCTCTCTCACTCCGCTGTCCCCGATACCCACACAGGGTAAGTCCTGGCTGGGGAGCCCCACAGGAAGACACGCAAGTCTGACGGACTTGCTCCGTGTCCGAAGCGACATGTCAGGGTCTGAAGGAGGCCCAAACTCGTCACATTTCTAAGTGCAGACCTTCGGACTCTGTGTACTAGACAATGATGGAGTAGATGCTGATGTGACTCACTAAAAGAATATATACAGTTGATCCTCGAACATCAGTGTGAACTGCACGGGTCCATTTTTATGTGATTTTTTTCAGTAAATACGTACAGTACTGTAAATGTACTTTCTCATCTTTATAATTTTCTTAACATTTTCTTTTCTCTGGCTTACTTTATTGTAAGAATACCTACATAATACATATAACATAAGAATATGAGTTCATCGCCTGCTTGTTATTGATAAGGCTTCCAGTCAACAGTAGTCTCACAGTAGTTAAGTTTTGAGTGAGTCAAAATTTATATGTGGATTTTTGACTGCACGAGGCGTCAGCACCCTGAACCCCCAAGTGGTTCAAGGGTCAACTGTACCTGGGTTTCACCTACAGATACACCATGAGGTAGAGCCACAGAGTGCGGGCAGTGCCAACGACTTGATGAGGGTGGCGATAAAGAGCAGCAGCTAGCATCTCCTGGTGCGCTTGTGTGCCAGGCACTGTGCCAGGCACTGCACATGGGTGATCTCATCTGATCCCCAGCACCCATGAGATGGGACTTACTGGCAGCACTTTACAGACGAGGAAACTGAGACTCAGAGGGGCTCCAGGCTTGCCCACGATGTGGGTTGGTGTGCTCCTATGCAATGTGGAGTGGGGTTAAATTCAGAGGACTAGGGGTGAGCCCGGCCTTGGTAGGTCCGAGTGGTTTGTGGACAATAAAGGACCGACAAGCTAATGTTGAAAAAAATGGCCGCCACTCGTGGAGCACTTGCCACAGGCTAGGCTGTTACTATTGCGAAGCCATCATCTTACTCACTCCTCACAGCACTGAGAAGGGGTGCTCATCCCCATTTTATAGAAAAGATGCTGAGGCTCAGTGTGTGCAAGTGCCTGCTCTATAAGTCCCAAATCTATATGTAGCAGAGTTTGAATTCAAATGTTTTGACACTTGTTGCTATGCTACACTCCCAACAGCCAAATCTGAGTGGAAATATTCAGAAGTCCAGCCTCTGGTACCCTCCTTTCACAGACTTAGAGATGATCTACTGCAAAGTTCACAGAGCAGTAGATAAGTCACCAATGGTGAAAATTAAAATAGTCTACATTTCTGATTTCTCTAATAAAAGGAAAAGAGATCTGGCACATTGGCCTTGCAGTCCTGAAAGCCAAAAAGAGCCCAAGTGAAGCAGCAGCTGCCCCCTTTAGGTGGGCGTGCGCTCCAGTTAGCCACAGTCCTCACCACTCCCTAATGTCCTTCCAAAATCCAGGCAAGAGTCAATTGCTATTTATCATCATACTTGCGTTATTTTTCTAACAGTACAGTTAAGGATAAAGTGAAGTAATTAGAGGCCAATGTCTATCAGAGGTAGAATAACCAGGTCTAGGTTGGAAAAGTCATGTATTGAAAGAAAAATGAGCAAAGGGGCGTATCTTGGTGGCAATGACAAATATATCTATGAGTTTAACATGCAAAGTATGTCTTGCCCATTTCACTCATTGCTGCCTCCCATGTGGCTCCTGAGACAGTAAATTTGTGACCCCAAGTTAAGAAGAACCCCTTGCTTTGCAGATGAGGAAACTGAGGCTCGGAGAGTTGAGTGGCTGGTGCCAGTCAGCAGCCTCCTGCAGGGATGATGAGCCCCAGACAGACTGCTCCCCAAGCTTACCTCTGCTGGCTGGTTGCCCATCACCGTGACTGCTGCCGAGGGCGTCCTTCCGGCCCCTCCTCCCACTAGCGGGGCGCTCCCTGTTGGAGGGCTTCTCAAAGATGTCAAAGTCATCCCTGCAGACGTTGGGGGTCACCCTCGGGGCTCTGTCCTCTGAGATGGCATTCCGGCTGCTGGCCCGTCCTGGCTCACGCCTGGGGCCTTCATCCCCGGCCTCTGCAGGACCCTCCCTGAAGATGTCCTCGTCCTCCGGCACAAGCCCGTCCGTCCCTTCGGGTGGCTTCTCAGGACGCAGCCAGAGCGGTTTGGGCTTCCTGCCTCCCTGCCTCCTGCCTTTCCCTTCGGGAGAGGGTCGTAGCCAGGCGGGGGTTTTCCCTGGCGGCTCAGAGACCTTTCTGCCTGGGAGGTTTTCCAGCTGCAGAGTCAGTGAGAGCTCCTGGTCCAGCGGAGGGCACTCCACTGGGGGTCCGGGGGCAGGGGCACGCTCGCCCCCCATAGAGACTGTGGCTGCTGACGAGCTGAAGTCGTCCTCTAACTTGGACAAACTGTCTTTTATGCAACCAGGAGAATTCATCCTTTCACCAAATAAAGTTCCTGGTGAAGAAACCGCCACATCCCCTGCCTCTCCGTCTGGCTGCGAGCAAGTGGCGCTGAGCTCCTTGTCCCTAGCGGTGCCCACCATCCTCTGGGCACCTCTGCCTTCTTCCGAGGGGGCATTAATGCTGTTCTCCACCCCCTCAATCTGCTCATTTTTCAGGCTGACTGGGATGCTCTGGTCGGCTGGGGCCTCCCCACCTCCTTTGTCTAACTGGCCATCAAAGATGAGGCTTTTGTTGACATAAAGCTTCACATTCTTCGCACCAACGTCAAGATCCTGGAAACAAAATTTAACAAAACAGAGATGCGTGGTGTCAGACTGATGTATCAAATTTTGAAGCAGAAGATGAAGAGAAATTGAATGCTAGAAACACGGGCTTGTGAAAGCACAGCACTGGGATGTTAAACAGGCTCAGTCTCCTTCCTGTGTGAGGCTTACACTATAAATCAAAGGACCTTCACAAAGAGGTGCCTGATGGGCTCTGTCATCGTACCTCCTGCTGGGACATCTGTAACCACCGCTAATTGGTCTCCCTGCTTCCTGTTCTGCTGCTCCAACCTCCACCTCCCGTCGCCAGGGAGGTAGTTTCCTCTGAGAGCAGATCTGGCCGTCACCCCCTGGTGAAACCCTCGGTCTTCACTGCTGAAGTGGCTTCACGCCAGTGTGTCCTGGGCCTCACCAGGAAAGCCAACGCAGACCTGGCTCAGCGGGGTCCTGAGAGCAGAGCAGAGCCGAGGCAAGGACTAGAGTGCAGGCTGCTTACTTGCTAAGGTGATCCCAAGAGTCAGGGCCCGAGAAAACCCCAAAAGGCATTTGAGCTGGTCACTGCCATGGGCGATTGGGGCTCTATTCCACTGGGGACCTCCGAGGAACCCACAGAAAGCACTCAGTGTCCAGCCAAGGCGGAGGCTGGGCGGTTATTTACTGACTCCCTTCCCTGCTGTTGAAGGTTGCCTTGGGCACTGTGGCTTCGAAGTCCCTCCCCACCTCCCCCCAGCAGAAAGGCAGAGAGCCTGGGAGCACCAAGGCTATGCCTGTCAGCCTGCCTGGCTGTCCCACCTGGGCTGCCCCACCTGGGCTGCCCCACCTGGGCTGTCCCACCTGGGTTATGCCACCTGGCCTGTCCCACCTGGGCTGCCCCACCTGGCCTGTCCCACCTGGGCTGCCCCACCTGGGCTGTCCCACCTGGGTTATGCCACCTGGCCTGTCCCACCTGGGCTGTCCCACCTGGGCTACCCCACCTGGCCTGCACCACCTGGGCTACCCCACCTGGGCTGTCCCACCTGGGCTGTCCCACCTGGCCTGCACCACCTGGGCTACCCCACCTGGGCTGTCCCACCTGGGCTGTCCCACCTGGCCTGCACCACCTGGGCTACCCCACCTGGGCTGTCCCACCTGGGCTACCCCACCTGGCCTGCACCACCTGGGCTACCCCACCTGGGCTGCCCCACCTGGGCTGTCCCACCTGGGTTATGCCACCTGGCCTGTCCCACCTGGGCTGCCCCACCTGGGCTGTCCCACCTGGGTTATGCCACCTGGCCTGTCCCACCTGGGCTGTCCCACCTGGGCTGTCCCACCTGGCCTGCACCACCTGGGCTACCCCACCTGGGCTGTCCCACCTGGGCTGTCCCACCTGGGCTGTCCCACCTGGCCTGCACCACCTGGGCTACCCCACCTGGGCTGTCCCACCTGGGCTGTCCCACCTGGGCTGCCCCACCTGGCCTGCACCACCTGGGCTACCCCACCTGGGCTGCCCCACCTGGGCTGTCCCACCTGGGCTGCCCCACCTGAGCTGCGCTGGAGGAGAGCCCAGGAGATGTGGTGTGGGCACTGCACGTGTAACAGGTTCTTCTGATGATTCCTTTGCACAGGAATGTGGAGACCCTCAGGCCAGTGGGATGAACTCTAACCCTCTCAGCATATGACAGAGGGGTCCCTGGCTAGGCTTCCTGTCTCCTTCTTCTCCCCAACACTTCTCTGTTCATGCTGAGAGTGAAACCACACCTCCGCCTGCTACTGCCCTGCCATCTGTCCATTCCCCTTCACATCAAAGCACTTCTGAAAAACTGCTTGACTGAGGAATATAACACATACCTCATACAGAAAACAGTACATTTTTAAAGTGTACAACTTGATAAGTTTTAACATCAAATCAACTTTCCAATCAAAATAATGAGCACATTACCCCCAAAGTTTCCTTGTACCCTGGGTAACCCCCAACCCCTCCCCAGCCAACCACCGTTGGCTTTCTGTCATGATAGATCAGTTTGCCTTCCCTTTTTAAGTAAAAAGAATCACACACTATGGACTCTTCTTGGCCTAGCTTCTTTCCTTCAGCACAATGACTTGAAGATCCATCCATGAGGTGTGAATTAATAGCTTTATTCCTTTTTCTTGCTGAGGTACTTCATTGTTGGGGTGCCCCACCATTTTTTTTTTTTTTTTTTTTTTTTGCCTTTACAGCAGACCCTTCAAGTCACCGTCCCGGCTGCTCCCCTCCCCCCACCACCCCTGTGGCCCTGGCCCCACTGCAGTCGGGCCTTTGCCTCCCTCTCTGCATGAACCCACCTTGCCAAGGGCACCAGTACCTGGGTGGAAACTTCCTGTGTGTCTGGGACGGTTCAGATTTACTCCGCTGTCCTGGCCCAGTCATTCCCAGAACCCTCTTCTCACTCACAGTGTCCTGGTTTGGACGGTCAGTTTTAGGGCCAGCAGGGCCAGATCCACTGGGAGCTCTCAGGCTCAAGCCGACAGCTGTCAGCGGCACCTGTGCCATCACCGCTCCTCCTCCCGAGTGTTCTTCCCCAGCTTGCAGGCCGCACCTGGCTGGGGTTCCTCCTGCCTCAGCTGCCCTGCCTGGGCTCCCCTACTCCCCACCCCCCCTGCTCAGCCTCCCTGCCTGGGCTCCCCTACTCCCCACCCCCCCTGCTCAGCCTCCCTGCCTGGGCTCCCCAGCTTCCCCTCCCCCGCCCCCCCCTGCTCAGCCTCCCTGCCTGGGCTCCCCTGCTTCCCCCACCCCCCACCCCCCCTGCTCAGCCTTCCTGCCTGGGCTCCCCTGCTTCCCCCCCCCCCCCTGCTCAGCCTCCCTGCCCGGGATCCCCTGCTTCCCCCCCTCAGCTGTCCTGCCTGGGCTCCCCTTAGCTGGGCCTCGAGTGGCTGGTGGGTCCTGGGCCTCAGATTCCCGCTCTCTCACTAGGGGGTCTCGTCCAGGCCCAAGGCCTTCAATACCATCTTTGTGTTGATGACTCATTATCATTTTAATCTCCAACCCTGACCTCTCCACCAAGCCCCTAGTGACCACATGACCTCTCTTCTAGGATATCTAACAGGTGTCTCAACCTTAACACGCCCCACACAGAATCCTTACTTCACTTTCCCAAGCCTGGTCTCCTCCCATCTTAACCCTTTGCACTCGCTTGCTTTTTTCTCGATTCCTGCTACCGATGCTAACTGTGTCGAGTCACACTCTACATCTGAGTGCAAAAGGTTAAAAATGGCGGCCCCATTCAGTCAGTTGCCCACAGCCCAGGAGTCCTTCCTGACCCTCCTGCTCGCTCACTCACACAGCCCGGGTCCAGGATCCCATGGCTCTAACCTGCACACCCCTCCAAACCTGCCCTCTGCTCCCCGAGTGTGCTGCCTCCTCACCAGGCCACCATCTCTCCAAGAGGTTCTACCGTAACCTGCCGGTGGGCCCCCCTGCTTCCACTCCACTCCATCACTGCGAACCCACCCCAGGCACACGCTTCCTTCTCTACACAGCAGTCTTTCTTTTTAAAACAACTTATCAGGTCACGGTGCCCCTGCTTAAAACCCCTAATGATTTCATACTACACATAAGCTCCACCCCCTTCAGTGGCCAATAAAGACTTCCGATCTGCCCCCTGCTGACCCCTCTGACCCGACCCCTGTCACTCTCCCTCCACTCCCAACACACTGACCTGGTTGTTGTTCCCAGATCCAGCCAACTCATCCCACCCCGGACGGAGCACTTGCCCGGAATGCTCTTCCCAGAGCCCTGCAAAGCTGGCTCCCTGTCCTCTCAGAGACCTTCCTTCCCCTCCGGCCCTCTCTATCTCAGCCTCCTGCTCGATTTCGTTCTGGTCTCTGAAATGGTCTTATCGCCTTTTTACGTACTTTATTGTCTCCTCCACTCCTTACTCAAAGGTAACCTCCAAGGCACCAGGGGCCCTTGTCCCATCTTGTCGAAGGCCCAGCAGGCACCTGGCACACAGTAGGTTCTCAACAAGGACTGTGGAATCTTAAGTGAACAAACACAGAGAGGCAGCATGCTCTCTAACAATGTCCTGAAAACAGCCTGCAGAGACGTGGTCACCGCTGGCGTCACTCCCGGCCATTCTCCATATGCTCTTGGGAGATGGGAGCTGAGAGCCAACAGGTGCCCATCTACATTGCACCCACCGCCCTGAGGGGAGGTGGGCAAGCTCTCATACCGGGCACCGCCGCGGAGGCTTCGGGGCGATGTGGAGTGAGACCCATCCACCCTGTGCTGCACAGGCCTGGCTTCGACCCCCTGCTGCAGGATGGCAGCTGCTATTTGCCGACTGTCCAAAGTCGCGATTCTCAAAGCACCGCTTCTGCCTCGATGTGGATGTGCTCTCTGCCTAGCAGAGGCACAGAGCAGGCGCGTGATGGGAATTAATCAGGGAAGAGCTATCTGAGAAGGACAGCACGGGCAGCTCTCAATGACTAGTTCCGCAAAATTACCGCATGGAAACATCTGGCGAGACAGAAACACTCGTCTAAGAGGAGCTGGGTGGAGGGAGGCCTTCCATCCAGCACAGGCATGAGGTGGGCAGCCTGGTTTTCCTAACAGAGTCTGGCTTCCAAAATGGGCTTGTGTCCGTTCATGAACCATCTGGAGCACCATCTGACCTCCAGCGCCTGCTGCTTGGCTCCCGCCAGGAAGCGTGGCTCAGAAGGAACTGGGAGGGAAGCAGGCCAGGGCAGGGGTACAACCTCCTATGCCCACAGGGCCAGGCAGGTAGGAGGGAGGTGAGCTAGGGAGGAACCAGAGGAAGTGGTGTGTTGTGGGAAGCTGGGAGGCTCGTGTCGGCCTGATGCTGCTCATCTCCGCAGGTCCCAATGTCCTGCAGGCCAAGCGAGCCACAGCAGAGGGTGGGTTTGGCCTGAGTGGGATCCTAGGAGGGGAACAAGTAGTGGTCACTTCCCTGGTGACGCCAAGTGGAAAAACGAAAAGGCTGTCCTGTCCCACAGTCCTCAGAACCACTGCACACGGGGCATAGGGCCCGTCTTACAGATGGAGACTCTGAGGCTCGCCCTCCTTGAGGTCACGCAGCCCTCCCTGAGGCCACTCTGGATGGCATGCCCGAGGCCTCGCTGCTGCCTCCCTGAGGTCATGCTGGGCCTGGAGAGGCCTCAGGCTGGCCACTGGCAGAATCCCCTGATCCAGGGGAACTCAGCCCCACTAACCTTTTTTAATCATTCCCTGGGGACCAGCTCTCCGACCCACACCCTGGCTCCCTCCTCAGGCCACGAGGCCATCGCTGTGGGCACAGGGTGGGAGTGTACATGCTGTGTCTTTCCAGGCCTTTCCTCCATCTTCAAGTATGGGCTGACGGAACTGTCATCGCACCTCTTGGGCGGGGCTACAAGCCATGGACAGGTGCGTGCAGGTACCGTGGAGGACCAGGGCGGAGGATGTGGCAGGTCCGCACCGTGACCCCACAGTAAGGCTCTGTATTGGGGATGTCTTTGGAAATGGAGGGAGGGGGAATTCTCTTGCTCCTAAAGAACCAGCCTGCTTCCTGCTTTCCAGTAACCAGGACTCAGTCCTGACATGCATGCGTGTGCGTGTATGCATGTGTGCGCGCGCACGCATGTGTGTGTCCTTGTTGTTTCCTTGGCACTGAGAGTTCCTTCTTGCCTAATGAGAGCTATTGTCATGCCTGCGTTGGCGCTGCCTCAGGTCCTTTTGCAGCCGATTTTCTCAAGGACCTCATGGCGCGGGGAAACGGGAGCATCTCTCTGGCCCATCCTGCCATATCCTTCCTTACAGTTGACCAGAACAACCATGTGGGACAGGAAGGCAGTTTAATACAACAACTGAATATTATTTTGATCTAAGACATTTACTGACGGTCAGGCCACTTTCCTCCCTGGCCCAGTGTCAGGGAGCACACGAGCTGCTCAGCAAAGACCGACGGGCGCAGTTCCGTTGCCACAACAACCCAAGCGAGGTGTGGACTTCGCACTCCCAGGTCCTTCCCTGGTCCGAGGACGAACACCTGCCTGACACACAGCTGACAGATCCCAAAGAAAACCACCTGCAGCAAAGCACTGGCCGGGCCTGACTGCCCGCCAGGGAACGTCCATTAAAGCAAGCCCGCCATGTGCGGCTCCACCTCGGGGGAGGTAGGGGTCACGCACAGCCTCAGGGCCATCCAGGCGCCCCGCACTCCGGCTCTGACACTGGCTGGACCCCACTGGCCGCTCACAGGGTGGACATGAGCTGCTGGCCTACACTGCTCTGTGCCCAGAAGTGCTGGCTCCGGAACAGGAGGCCTGGCGTGGGGGGCAGACTGGGAGGGCCTTACCCTGCCCCTGCCCATGGATTTATCAGGGCCTGGGGGACTCTGGGGAGTGAGCTGCTGCCCAGAGAGCCACCCTCAGGCCTCGAGACCCGGCTCCTCCCGGTCTCCCCCTCCTTCCTCATGCTGAGTCAAGGGTCCCCCTCTGGGCTCTGAGTTGGGCTTGCAACCTGGGTCTCTGCACCTGTCACCCGGCTAGTGTGTACCCGTCCAAGCCTGTCTCCACTTGGATGGAGACCCGCAAGGATGAGGGGCAGGCCTATTCCTATGCTCATTGAGACCTCGCTCTGGGACTAAACTTGTTCCATCCCAGAGCATCTGAACTGGAATGTTGTTTATGGGGAAAGACCTCAATGACCTTTTACATGTTCCCTGGGAGGAAAACCATTCTTTGTGACACAGAAACCTGAAGAAGATGGTGAGACACTGGGACACCTGACAAGCTACCTTTAGCCTACTTCCTGGGCCTCTGGGCCAACCACTGGGATCCCCAGCCCCACATCACAGACTCACGGCAGTGCCTGAGGATGGGGCCTAACAGCCTGGGTCACCAACTGAAGGCCCAATGGTTGAGTCTACACTGGTTTGGCCCACAGAGCAGTTAAAAATGTCAGAACTAGTCGATAATATCCAAAAATTGAGTGCTTTCACAGAACAATGTGCCTTTCTGGCCTCTCTTGAGAATTCTGGCCACCTGGCATCACGAGCCAGTACCCAAGTGCCTAGTGGTGCTGCCCCAGGCAGGGCATGGCTCTCCAGCGACCACATCTCTCTCCATGGAAAGGCAGGGCTGTGTGGCGGTGCCCGACTGCCGGGGGTGACGTGAGCAGCAGTGAACCCCTCATCTCTAGAATGGAGCTGATCTCAGTGCCCATCTCAGAGGACGCCGTGTGGGATGAATGAGCTGAGATATGTGAAGGCCTTTGAGCACTGCTTGGCACATAAGTGTGCTCAAGAAATGGGAGCTACCATCACTGTCTTGTACCCAATCCACTGCCGGGGTGCATGTACCTGCCAACCCTGGCTGCTCAGGGCTAGCGTGACCAGGAACCCTGCTCCCCCAAGGCCTGGGGCAGCAATCTCCCCAGTTCCTGGTGAAGGCTGGCAGCAGGCACAGGAAGAACCCCATCCACTCTGGGGTGGGGCCTTGAATTACTCTTGCTGCCTTAGGTCAAGACTCTTCTAGATCTGGTCTAAGACCTCAGCATGCAATTCCTGCAATTTCATTCAATCTAACAAATACCACAGGGCCTCTCAGGGTCCCCGCCTGTGTGGGATGCAAAAGAAAGCAAGTCCACACTATGGGACCTGGCCTTGGGGTGCAGGGGTCCTGGCCATGCTAGCCCTGAGCAGCCAGGCTTGGCAGGTACACACATCCAGGCAGTGGATTGGGTACAAGATAGGGATGGTAGCTCACACTTCTTGAGCAATTTTACGTTTATAGTAATCATTTTACAATATATACATATATCAAATCACTACACTGTACACCTAAAACCAATATAATGTTATGTGTTAACTGTATCTCAATTAAAATAAACAATAAAATGAAATGCAGTTTCCCAGTAGCCACATTTCAAGTCCTCAGTAGCCGCCCTGGCTAGTGGCTCCTGTTCTGGACGGGGCGGATATGGCGCTTCCTCACATCACTGCAGAAAAGTCTACTGGGCAGCGCAAGCCAGACCACCACGCCATGTCACAGAAACATACCACCAGGGGAATTAACATGCATTCATTCAATCATGCATGCATCGTAAGCTGCTTACGGAGCACATTTCTGTGCATAAAATACACGAGTGTCCGTCCTGCCTCACTCGCCGTTGTGGCCAGGCGGAGGGGCATCCGAGGGTGATGCCGTGGTGAAGATGGTGACGTGCCCGTTTTACTGAAGGCTGGTAGCAGGTCACGAGCAGGTTGTCACAAAGAAAAGTGGATGGGTGGTGGGAGCTGCGGGAGCCCCCTTTGGACGGTTATTACATACTACAAAGGGAGACAGATGTCACTCTGCGGGGACGCAGTGCTGAGAAAACCAGTGAAAACCCAACAGACCTCAGCTCCCTTCCAAGCGCTGTCGCTTGCCACTCACTAGCTGGGCAGTCACTTAACCTGGGGAATATAAAAATCTGTGACAAACCTATCATCACGTCCTCCTCCTGAGCCAAGGCGGACATCACGCATCACTCATGCAGCTTCTCCTTGATGAACCAGAAGGAAGGTTCCAGATCTTTCTTATGACGGGCAGCCATTTCCAAGCAGAGTGGGCGAAAGAGACCCTGTCTCTGCCTGGTGGGATCTCACTGAGCAAGCCCCAGATCTCCGTCTACATGGCGGGGCCTGACAACACGGACCTTGCAGAATTGCTGGGGTTCACTGGGGTGCTCAGGCATCAGATGTTCTCTGCGTGCCTCGCCCCTTATCCCTTGCGCCCGTCTGCACACGCAGCCCTGGGAGAGGCAGCTGTGGCCAGCGCCGTCAGCGGCATGCTGCCTTCCTGCAGGGATCCGAGCCTCCCGCCCTCCTCTCCCCTCAGGCCCGTCCTCTGGGCCAGCTCTCTCACCGAAGCACCTGCCGAGGGGAAAGGTGCCCATAAAAGTTAGCCTGAGGGCATAAGGCAGTGTATTCTCTGGCACCTTCTTTTCTTCTATTCTAAATAAGCTGTGACTGGATTAGCTCTCGGTTCTCACTTTTCTCCCTTGGATTCCATACACAAAACACTGTATTAACAAGCCGTGACTCCCAGGCTGAGCTGTATTTCCATGAACTCTCATTCTGTCTCTCCTGAAACACACAGCAGCAGCATGCTCCGGAGAATATGAAATCAAGCCAACCTCAGCTGCGTTCCTGTGTGCGTTCTGCCCCCGTTCGTTCTGGCAGCAGGTGGGTGGGTGTGCCTGAGGTAGCGGCGCCCCTGCCACACTCCACTGTGTGTGTGGGAATGCCTGCGCCTCTCATCCCTCCAGCCCTCAGCTCTGCAAAGCACCCGAATGCTACTCCGATGCCTCCTCCTCTCCTTTATGCTCAGCACACAGGGAGGGCAGAGTGCAGGTTAAAGAGGCAGGCCTCGGCCCAAAGGGACCAAGTTTACCTGCTCTGTCATCCAGCACAGAAAATCCGTTTTGCTCGGCCTGAGATACATATTAACGTCAGGGCTGAGCGACAGGGCGCAGGCCTAGGCAGCCAGCAGTTTCATCGCCCATTCCAGAAGATGCTGGGGACCACCGGCCAGGAAGCACCCCGCGGACTTGGGCATGAGAGGACACAGCCCTAGACGCTAGGTGCGCGCTGGGGCCATGCCGTGCTGGGGCTGCATTCAGGGTCTGGGGAGAGCCCCTAAGCACACAGGTTTGGGGGGGTGGGGGGTAGGCCAGCCTGCGGGGCAGGGGAGGATGACACTCTCTCTGCAACTTCCTCAGTTATTCCAGTGGTTTGGACTTTTCTTAATTTTTAACTTTAGGTATTTGTTTTTAAAAACTCCAAGACAGGAATCAGAGAAAGCTGTTACTTCTCTGAGCAGCGTCATGGGTGAACAGAGCCGTTAGCCTCCAGATCCCCAGAGCCTTGCACGTATTTGTTTTCGAGGTGGCTGGCCGCTGGGCGGGAGTCTCAGCAGGAAGCAGTAGGGAGGGCGGACAGGAAGGAGGCAGAGGCACAGGCCTCTAAGCAACGCTCTCAGTCTCTCATCGGGATGTCAAAAGGGCAAGACAACTGCTTATCATTCCTGGGGATGAACGCATTCATTCATCTGACAACTATGCATGTCTACTTTGACAGGGCAGTGGGGAGACGACGCAGGCCCTGCTCCCAGGAGGCCCCCAGTACTGTGGGGGAGGCAGGCATCGATCCTAGAACAGGGTGAGGAGGCATATTCGTGAGGTCCAGAGTAGTGCAAGGGTCAGGCTGGCTGCCTGGAGACAGTGACCATCTGGGTTTTTCAGGAATACGAGCCGGAGGCAGGCATTTGGAGCTGAGCAGGATGGGAGAGGCCTGGGTGTATCTAGCATGGAGGTTAGTGAAGAGCTCAGGTATGTGCTCCTTCAGGTACCTTCCCTGTCCTCTCCCAGCCTGAGGCAGCCCCCGCCGCCGACCCCGCCCCCCGCCCAATGTGCCCCAGGGGTGACAGTGTGGGGCAGGCCAGCTCCAGCCCAAAGATGAGTTCGGTTTGAATTATATTATGGTTTCAACAGAATTTAAATTAGCTATTGACATTCACAAACCAGAAAGGCTCATAGCAAAATCCGATTCCCAGCTTCCTGGAAATGCTCAGAGAAGCCAGCAGCGCTGGCTGGCCCTCCTACATGGCAACCATTAGTTGAAGGTCAAAAGTGGCCTGTATGTCTGGCTGGCATGGCTCAGTAGTTGAGCATCGACCTATGAACCAGGAGGTCACAGTTCGATTTCCGGTCAGGGCACATGCCCAGGTTGTGGGCTCAATCCCCAGTGTGGGGTGTACGGGAGGCAACCGATCAATGGTTCTCTCTCATCATTGATGTTTCTATCTCTCTCTCCCTCTCCCTTTCTCTCTGAAATCAATATATATATATATACATATACATACTAGAGGCCCAGTGCACAAAATTCGTGCGGCGGCGGGGTGGTGGAGGGGGGGGGGGGCGCGTGTCCTTCAGGCCAGCCTGCACCCTCTCCAATCTGGGACCCCTTGAGGGATGTCCAACCGCCCGTTTGGGATCAGACCTAAACGGGCGGTTGGACATCCCTCTCACAATCCAGGACTGCTGGCTCCCAACTGCCCTACCCTACAGGCCTGGTTCCCCCAACTGCCCTCCCCTGCAGGCCTGGTCCCCCACAACTGCCCTTCCCTGCAGTCCTGGTCCCCCCAACTGCCCTCCCCTGCTGACTGGGTCTCCCCCAACTGCCCTCCTCTGCTGGCCTGGTCACCCCTAACTTCTCACAACTGCCCTTCCCTGCAGGCCATCTTGTGGTGGCCATCTTGTGTCCACATGGGGGCAGCCATCTTTGACCACATGGGGGCGGCCATCTTGTGTGTGATGGTCAATTTGCATATTACTCTTTTATTAGATAGGATATATATATATTTTATTTTTTTTTAAAGTGGCCTGTGCTTGCCAGTCTACCACACTCCCCACCATGCCCTAGCATCCTTCTAACAATACTGAGGCTGAGTTCAGAGTGGGGTCCCATTTAGCATCTCACTTGTCCTATAAATTGCCTTATAGTGGAAAGGGAAGTAGGACAATTTTCATCCCCATGTCTATCATAAGAAGGGGAAGAAAACAGGCTGAGGGTTCCCATCCTTCCTCAGTCACTGAGCTCCCATTGAGTCCCAGTAGCTTCTGTCTGAAACCCTCAGCACTTTGGGCTCACCGTTACCAAGGTCTTTGTCACACTACACTATTCCTCATTTATGTGTCTGCCAGCTGTCAGATGCAGAGTATCTCCAGGGCATGACTGTGTCTGACATCAGAGTCCTCACAATTGATCATAAAGCTTGATGGCCCCTAGTTATGTGTCAGTAGTAAATGTCAAATGAAGGGATGGATGCAAATGGATGCATGAAACACAGTCCAGTGAAGAAAGGTGAGGGCCTGGGTGTAGGGGTGCTGGGAGGGCAGAGGAGAGGAGGGGTTCTGAAACCAGAGGAGCAGCCAAGCACAGAGCAGGGTGCACGCACGAGGAGCGCTGGCACCTGGGAGGTGGTTGGACACGCCGCAGCGGGGGCACTGCCCTCGGCCTGTGGGGAAGACCCTGCGTTCTAGCAAGTCCCATGGCAGTCATCATGGATTACAGTGTGAGAAGAGCTGGCTAAGCAAATGGGCCTGGAGTCCAATCTCAGGGGTTCAAATTCTTACTGTGACGCTTTCTGGCTGTGTGACTTGTGGCATGTTACATAGCCTCTCCGTGTGTATTTCATTATCAGTTAAAATTGAGCCTCAGTTGGTATTTTTCCAGTTCCCCCAAAGGGTGACCTAAGTACCCCTTCTAGACCTCTGAGCGCAGACTCTGCCCCAGTGGCTGTGACACCCCCACAGGCACTTGCCACCCCAGCAGGGCCTCCCGGCACCCATTTTGCAGTTTCAGGAATCAGGCTATTAGGTAGCACTAGGTGCTCCTATAAGCCTAATGCACAGGGAAGCATCAGAGCCTGGTACTTACGCCATCAGCCGTCCAGTAGTTCCAAACCTTGATCCTGGCCAGACCAAAGGCACGCAGCCTTCTCGTGCTGCGGATAACGAAGAAGAGCTGCAGCGGTGGGTGGAAGGGGCAGGTCCACAAGGAGGAGTCTTTCTTGCTCTGAAACACCAGCAAGAGAGGGGAGCAGTCAGTACATGTCTGCTTCCCCAGGCGCACCAGCAGCGACTCCACCCTAATAAAACCCCAGAGAGGGCTGAGGGCAGGCAGCCAGGCCCCTTCTCCTTTACCAGGTTAGGGAAGTTTTCTGCCATTCTTTCTTCAACGACATTCTCTATCCCTGTCTCCCTTTCTGCCTCTCTGGCACACCTACTATTCAAATATTATTACATTACATATTGTCCCACAGCTCCCTGAAGCTGTCCTCCTGTTTTCTGTTTTTCCTCTTTGGTTCTCTGATTGAGTGATTTTTTTCAACTCTGTCTTCTAATTCATTGATTCAATCCTCAGCTTCCCCTAACCTGCTGTGTATTCCTTTCAATATGTTATTTATTTGTGCTATGTCATTCTTTATTTCTATTTTCATAGTTAGTATGTCTTTTCTCATGCTGTTGAGCATATTTACCATCATTTTTCTGAACTGTATATCAGATAAATTTCTTATCTCTATTTTGTTTAGCTCTCCTTCTGGAGAATTCTCTTGTTCTCTCACTTGGGGGTTGTTTCTTGGTCTCCTCATTTTGGCTGTCTGTTTGGGTTTGTGACTGTGTATTAAGTAGATCTGCTATGCCTCTCAATCTCTAGTGCAGGACAGTGTCAAACACTGTTTCTGACTAATTAGATCAGGCAAAGACTCAAAGCCCCCAGAGACTGCTTCTGCCTACAGACTGGTAGGATTCTGACTTGAATGGCCCCAGGCAATCATCTTCAGGTGCGGTGAGAGTTTTTTCAACAGGGTGGGGCAATTGCTTCTGCCTGGAGGCTAATTGTTATTCTCTTAATAGTCCTTGGAAACTCTGCACTGTGGCACAAGGTGTTTTCTAGTAGGGTGGGTCAACTGTCCTCCCCCCAGGCAAAGCTGTCTGTATAGCAAATGTCTGCATGAGAAAGATGATACAGCATGAGGGAATGACTCAGCACAAAAAACTGGGGTGTCTGCCTTTTGAGCTCTTACCCCAGAGCCCCTGATCCTGGCTGCTGCTCACACAGCTCCAGTCCACTCTGCCCTCCCTCTGCCAGAGTACAAGGTGAGTGGCTCCACAGGAAATTTTGTGCATTGGTCCTTTAAGAGGGTGCCTGAATTTCCAGCCATCTCTCTCTGGCAGACAGCAACCCCACTACTTTTCATAGCCAGATGTTATGAGGGTACCCTTCTCAGTTCTGGTGCTCTCTGCTGGGGGCCCAGCTTGGGGATTAGACCCCAGAGTGCCAGGCCCCTTCTCTACAGAATCTGGGGTTGGGGGTAGGTCTCCTATCTCTCCCCACCTGGACTGACCCTCACCCTGGCTTAAAGCTGCCACTCAGGGCTTTGCTGTGCTTGGCCTTGAGGAAGCACTGAGGGTGGGGGCTCTAGAGGGAAGGGCAGGACAAGAGCCACCACTTGCCTTATCTGATAAACCTGGCAGAGTTTTGTTTTCTTTTGTAAAACCTTGTCAAATTAAAAACATTTTTAAATAGAAATCAACTGGCTCAGGCATTTGTTGGGATGGGGCCGTGGCACTGAGCGTGGGAGTCCTTCTGCCCCTCTCAGGACCCCAGAGTGCCGCTTCCGCCAGCCAATGGCCAGCAGGCCTAGGCCACATTCAAGGCCAAGGGGCGGAGAGCAGGAGAGCCTCGCTGTCATTCTCCTTCACACCAACAAAATTCTGTCGTGAGTGCTTTTGGTGCAGGTGGAAAAGCCAAATCAGGGGACTTCTCTCAGCTCTAGTGGCCTCTCCTGTCTCTTCCAATGCCCCGTGTCCTCTGTTCAGACCAAGCTCTCAGCTTCTCCTAGACATCTCCACACAGGCTCAGCCTCTTCCTGTCCTCCTCACCCTGGGAATTTCAGCTCAAATGTGCTTTTGCCCCCCTGCCCCCTGCCCTCAAGGCATTGCTCTCCCTCCAGGGGTGCCTGCAGCTCCCTGAAATGCCCGAGGCTAGCCTTCCCCTAGGTGCCCCCCAATGACCTGCCTTCAGGTCCATGGCCCTACACCCCACTCAGCTGGGAGCTCTTTAAGGGAAGTGGTCACATCAAATTCATTCCAGAACCCTTAACATTCAGCATAATTCCTTGGCACATCGTAAATGCCAAAAAAACTTTGTTGAACGAATCAATAAATGGATAAGTGACATTTACCTCCTAATATCAGTCCTCTCATTGAAACTTTAAAAAGACTGTAAACTGAATTTGGCCTACACAGCTCTTTTATTTGGCTCGTGAGTGTTCTAAAAAAAAAAAAAAAGGCACATTCGCTGCCAACACTTGACGATGGGGAGGATTCCGCTCCTCAGGCTGCATTCCTGCTTCTCTGCAGACCTGAAAGCCGGGAGTGGCAGCACGGGGTCCCTGACACCCACCGGAGGGTGCTCTCTGCGGCCTCAGTCCCCACCACTCCCTACCGTTTCACACCCACTTCACTTCCCTCATTGTGCCTCTGCCAGGACCTGCAGGCATTTGAATTTAGGGTCTCTGCTTAGGGGCTGAACAGTTGCCAGTCCCATGCGCCTGTAAGCCACCACCACATCCCTGACACTGGCTGAAGTTGTCCCTTTTATTAATAGGAGCATCGCCCCAGACTCCTGTCACCAGGACCGAGCCTGCGAAGTGACAGAGCCGGGAAGGAGATTGGCTGACTGGGTTTTGCCGGCCCCAGGAGATGGAGGCCCCGCTCCAGCTGCAGGGACGAACAAAGGCGGCTTGTTCCAGTGACAACAGTGCCTTTCAGGAGGGCGGAGGCTGCTTTTGTTGAGGGGGAGAGATGAGTTCAAGGGGTTCTGACTTGTTCTGGCAAGTTTCTCAAGCTTTGCAAGGACTTCCAGTGCCCTGGCGGCTGCGAGGGCTCAAGATACACGTCTAAAATCCAGGGGGTAGTCTCATCCCTTCGCTGAGCTGGGCCTAAACTGGGTCACTGCGGCTGCTTGAAAAAGGCAGAGACTGAGGCTGACCCCGGGGTTGCCGTTGATTTCCCTCACTTTCTGTCAGCAGGAGGAATAGCAGGAGGGCTAAGCGGGAATCTAGTGCTCACAGTCAGAGAACGCGAATCCAGAGGGAACTCCAAGCCTCGTTAGCAACCCAGCTTCTGATGTTTCCTTTCACAGAGCCGGAGAGGAGGGCTGGCAGGAAGCTGCTGGCGACCGACCCACGGCGTGCTGGGCAAACCCCAGGTGCCCGCCGGCAGGCAGAGCGTCTGCGCCCGCCCATCACAGGTGGTGAGGCTGGCATCAGGAGCAGCAGGGCACCTTCGCTTCGTGCTGCCACTGCTCTCTCATGCCTGAGAGGCGAGTCTCTGGCACATACGGTGCCACGTGGTAGAGTGCGGACTCACACCCAGGCTCTTCTTCGTTAATTCGTTTGTCTTAGTCTGGATTCCCCAGGAGCAGACCCCGAGGCAAGGATTCCAGCAGAAGGCGTTTATTCAGACAGGGAAGGAGACTGAATGGAGCACGGGGAAGAGAGAGGGGAGAGGCAGCCCATAGTTGTTACCAAGCCACTCCTGTGGGCCCTGGAGCTCGGCCCACCTGGAGTCTGGAGCTGTGTGGAGCTCAGAGGGACTCCCCCACAGGACAAGGGAGCGGGGTGCTCTCTCAAGCCTGCTCTTCCCCACCAGCTGGCACCTATTGCAGGCGAGGCAACGTGGGCCCTGAGGCCAGAAAAAATCCTCCTTCAGAGAAGCATCGGTGCAGGTAGTTGAGCAGCGGATGGTGTGCCCCGAAGTGGGAAGGGCAGGGGAGGCGCCAGCACTGAGCTCAGCAGGCGCTGAGGGGGACACAGGTCCCAGCTCTGTGCTGGTAGGGGAGGTAAACAAGTGAAAACACAAGAAAAAACAAAGCATGATTACTAGGTCACATCACATTTTGATGATGAAAATAAGAGAGAATTATTAATGGCCAATGGAAGGGCTGTTTTAGAATGCATGGTCAGGGAGGGCCTCCCTGAGGAGGTCACTTTCCAACTCCAAGACAAAGGTGCTTTCTCTTCCAGCTTAACCCAACGCAGATGCACCCACCCGCAGGGAGATGCCGACGGCCCTCGGAAGTCAGCCCAATTAATAAAGCACTGCAATCAAAAAGGAACGAACTACTGAAACACACAACGATGTGGATGGATGTCAAGGGCATTATGCTGAGTGAAAAAGTCAGTCTCAAAAGGTTACATGCAGTAAGCTTCCATTTATTTTAGCATTCTTGAAATGACAAAACGTATAGGGAACAGATCGGTGGTCACCGGTGTTAGGGACAGGTGTGGGGAGATGTGACTAAGGGTTGCACGGGAATTCCTCTGTGGTGATGGAGCCGTTCTCTATCTCAGTGTGGTGGCGGCTATGCAAATCTACATATGATCAAACTGCAAAGACACACACACACACACACACACACACACACACACACGCACACGAGTGCATGGCGGTCTGCACATTATGCCAGTGTCAACCTCCTGGTCTGACCAGGGTCTGTGATTACAGAGAATCTTATCAGCGGGGAAGCTGGCCAAGGGCGTCTGGGATGTTTCTGTTCTTTAAAAAAAATTGAGATATAATTGACATATATAAAATCACCACTTTAAAAAAAAAGAAAAAGAAGGTCATCACTTAAAAGGTACAATTCAGTAGTTTTTTTTAGCACATTCATAAGGCTGTGTAACTATCACCACTATTTTTTCCACTGAACTTTATCACCCCAAAGACACCCTACCCTGTACCTTTTAGCAGCTGCTCCCCATTCCGCCTCCCCTGAGCCCATGGCAGCCACTCTCTGTCTCTGTGGATTTCCCTGTCCTGGACATTCCTAGAAGCGGAGTCATACACTATGTGCCTCTGTGTCTGGCTTCTTTCACTCAGCATAATGTTTTCAAGGCTGCAGTATGTGGCAGAACTTCATGCCTCTTTATGGCTGAATAATATTCCATTGTGTGCAGACACCATGTGCTCTTTACCCACTCATCAGTGGGTGGACACTTGGTCTATTGTGAACAATGCTGCTGTGAATATATGTGTACAAGTTTTTGTGTGAACATGTTTTCAAATCTCTTGGGTATATATATCTAGGTGTGGAATTACTAGGTCACATGGTAACTCTACATTAACTTTTTGAGAAAATGTCAAACTATTTTTCCCAGTGACTTACACCTTACTTTTTTTTTTTTTTAATCCTCATTGGAGGATATTTTTCCCCCATTGATTTTCAGAGAGAATGGAAGGGAGGGAGGAGAGGAGGACAGAGAAAAAAATTGATGTGAGAGAGACACATCCTTCGGCTGCCTCCTGCAAGAGCCCCAACGGGGTCCAGGGATCAAACCCACAATCAAGGTACATGCCCTTTACCGGGAATTGAACCCAAGACCCTTCAGTCCAAGGACCAACACTCTAATCTCTGAGCTAAACCTGCCAAGGCTATACCTTACTTTGAGATTCTCACCAGCAAGATATGAGGGTTCCAATTGTTGCACATACTCACCAATACTTGTTTCCCTTTTTCTTTCCTTTTTTTAAATTATAGCCACCCTAGTGAGTGTGAAGTGATGTATCTTTGTGGTTTGGATTTGCATTTCCCTAATGACTAGTGATGTCGAGCATCTTTTTATGTGCTTATTGGCCATTTGTATATCTTCTTTGGAGAAATGTACTTTGGCCATATTCTAATTGGGTTGTCTTTTCATTGCTGAGTTTAAGAGTTCTTTACATATTCTGGATACTAGACTCTTATCAGATATTTGATTTGAAAATACTTTCTCCCATTTTATAGGTTGTCTTTTCACTTTCTTGCTAGTATCCTTTGAAACAAAAATGTAATTTTGATGAAGTCTGATTTATCTATTTTTTCTTTTGTTGCTTGTTCTTTGGGTGTCATATCTAAGACTCCGTTGACAAATTCAAGGCTATGAAGATTTACACCTGTGTTTTCTTCTAAGAGTTCTATAGTTTTAGCTCTTAATATTTAAGGTCTTTGGTTCACTGAGTTAGTTTTTATACATGGTGTGAGGTAGGAGTCCAACCTCATTCTTTTGCATGTGGAAATCCAGTTGTCTCAATAGCATTTGTTGAGAAAATTATTCCTAACTGATTGAATGGTCTTGGCATCCTATTGAAAATCAATTGACTACAGATGTATGCGTTTATTTCTGGACTCTCAATTTGATTCCATTGACGTATACCCATCCTTATGCCAGTATCACACAATTTTGATCACTGTAACATGGTAGTTAGTTTTGAAATTGGAAAGTGTGGCCCTGACCGGTTTGGCTCAGTGGATAGAGCATCGACCTGCGGACTGAAGGGTCCCAGGTTTGATTCCGGTCAAGGGCATGTACCTTGGTTGTGGGCACATTCCCAGTAGGAGGTGTGCAAGAGGCAGCTGATTGATGTTTCTAACTCTCTATTCCTCTCCCTTCCTCTCTGTAAAAAATCAATAAAATATATTTTAAAAAAAGAAAAAAAGAAATTGGAAAGTGCGAATCCTCCAGATTTTTTCTTCTTTTCCAATGTTGTTTTGGTTCCCTCAAATTTGGGTCCCTCAAATTTCCATATGTATTTTAGGATCAGCTTGTCAATTTCCACAAAAAAGACAACTGGAATTTTGATACGACTGCATTGAATCTGTAGAAAATTTGGAAACCATTGCCATTTTAACACCATTTAGTTCTTCCAATCCATGAACACTGGTGTCTTTTCACTTATTTAGGTCTTTAATTTCTGTCGTTACTATTTTGTACTTTTCAGTGTAGAAGTCTTGCATTTATTTCTTTGGTGGAATTTATTCTTAAATATCTTATGCTTTTTTATACTATAAAAATACAATTGTTTTCTTAATTTCCTTTTCAGATTGTTCATTACTCGTGTATAGAAATACAACTGATTTTTGTATATTGATCTTTTATCCTGTAAACTTGCTGAACTTAATTTTAGCTTTACCAGTGATTTTTGTGGATTCTTTACGATTTTCTATATATAAGACCATATCACCTTCAAATATGGTTTTGCTTCTTCCTTTCCAACTTTTTTATTTTCTTACTTAACTTCCCTAGGTGGGTTCTCCAGTACAATGGTGAATAGAGGTGATGAAAAAGCATCCTTGTCTTGTTCCTGATCTGGGGTGACGCTTTCAGTCTTTCACATTAAGTGTCACATTAAGTGTGATGTTCACTGTGGGTGTTCATAGATGCCCTCTACCAGGCTAAGGTTGTTTCCTTCTGTTCTTGGTTTGCTGATTGTTTTTATCATGAAAGGGTGTTCAGTTTTGTCAAATGCTTTTTCTGTGTCTATTAAGATGTAATGTGGTTATTTTCCCCTTTATTCTATTAATATGGTCTATTGATTGATTTTCATATGTTAAACAAACCTTGCGCTCCTGGGATAAACTCCATGAGGTCTTGATGTGTAAATATTTTTTTAAACTGCCAGATTCAACTTGCTAGTGTTTTGTTGAAGATTTTACATCTATATTCATAAGAGATGTTGGCCTGTAGTTTTTTGGGAAATCTTTGGTTTTGGTATCAGGGTAATCCTGGTCTCATGAGTTGGGAAGTGTTCCTTCCTCTTCTATGTTTTAGAAGAGAATGTAAAGAACTAGTGTTAATTCTTTAGTTAGTAGGATTCACCAGTGAAGTCATCTTCTGGCAACTCCCTCTTCAAGTAGCTTCTCTTCTGAACTCAGCCCTCACTCCCAATTACCTCTGTCCAGCTCTCAGCGGCCCCACCACTCACAGCGGTGCGGCCTGAGCAAGTCACCCATCTTCCCTGAGACTTGCTTTCCTCCTTCATCAGATGTGGAGAGTGATCCAGGGTCCATGGGAGGATTAGATGAGGGGTGTCTGGCTGGCATACTGTGGGTCATTAGAGTCAACCCACAGTGAATCTAAGAGGCAGTCCTAGGCCTGGCACACGGGACCACATCAGGGAGACTCCAGGCCAGCACAGGAGGGGGAACCCAGCCCCCCCACAGCTGGACCCAGAGATCCAACAGCCAGGGCAAGGTAGCTGCCTATGTCCCAACCTCAGGCCCAAAAGAAAACAACCCAAACCCACAAAAACCATGGGCTGGAGTCCTCACTGCTCTCACACAGCAAAGCTCACCAGCCTCTGCTAACCAGAGGAGAAGGGAGACCAATCATCAGAATCGGTCCCCGTCAAACTCAGTGATGCTTTTTATAGGCCCTGGTATGTTCTGCTCTGCACAGCAGCTTCCAAAATGCCACTGCTTTGGGAAAAGGGGGTTTGGAGAGGTGGCAAGGGCTGGGGCTTGCACACATGGAAGCCCGGGGACTTGAAGCAGCAAGCAGAGCAGGGTGTGAGAGGCCAGGGCACCCACATAGCTGTGACCAAGGGGACCTGTTTCTTTCAAGGTTCAGGGTCACAGAGCTGCTGCTCTTCAGGAGGGTGCAGACACCACCCGGTCCCACCTGTGGAGGTTGGGGCCTCTAGGCCATTCAGCACCTGTTCCACCTTTCTTTCAGTAACAACCCTGAGCTTCTTCAGGGAGGGTTCCCCTACCCTGGGGCATCTTGGTTGCATTGGCATCAAGGTGGCCAGCCTCCTAGCCAAGTTGGAGCCTTCCTCTCCTGGACTCATCAGGCAGAGTGATGACAAACCAACTGTCCAATTAATCAACCAACAAAACACTGCCCATCTCCCCCCAAAGACGAACCCTCGGTGCACATGCACCCAGAACGCTGCCTGCAACTGCCATGACATGGGCCTGTCCTCTCCCGGCCTGGGGGCAGTGAGCACACCAGCTAAAATGAGCCAGACTCAGTTTCTGTTACTAGAAATTAGGAATCAAAATTAGAAATCCACCTACCCACCTCCCTCTCATTTTACAGGGGGCAGGAAAACAGACTTGGAGAAGATGCCCAAGGCCACACCTGGAACTCCAGAATTAGGGATTTCAAAGCCCCCTTTCTTGTTTCCTTTCCTTTAAAATGGGAATAGTAATATCCACTTCTTAGTGTTATTAATACTGTTAATAATAATAACAGTGAAAACACTGACAGCTGATTTTTGGAGCCTTAGGAAGATCCAGACCTGGTACTAAGCTCTGAATATTCACATTTGATCCTTACAACAATGTCAAGGTAGGCATTCTTATCACCCCCATTTTACAGATGAGGAGACTGAAGTAGAGGTGAGGTGAGCTGCCTGGGGTCACGAAGCTGAAGAGGGAAGCTGTGAAGCCCGGCCTTTCCGCTCCTTGAGCCCGTGCACTCTTAGGTATAAATCAGGTCACATGGCCATGCCTGGCACAGCATGAACTAAGCATGTGGTGGCTGCTTTCAGTTTCCATACTTTTTGACATGTACATGGGAGGAAACTTAAGAGGTGCCAAAGAGCACCCAAGGGAAAGTCTTCCCTGGCCCCTTTTGTGGCCCAGAGGCACCTCTGTTCCCAATCTCCAGCCCCTCCCGGAGAGGAAGGATGGGAGGCACAGCACAGCCAAGATGGCGCTGCCGGGCATCCTGTCTCAGGCTAGCTCACAGCCTCGTGCCCAACTTGCAGGGGCAGGAGGAGAAAACGCCAGTGCTTTTTAAAAAAAACCTGTTAGATATTTAAAGACAAGGAACATTCCCGTTGTTTGGTGCATGAACGCCATGCTTTGGGGAAGCAGGACTGTGAGGGGGTGGGCCTGGGCCCTGGACCAGGCTGGCTGCAGCATGTGCACTTGGCCCCACCACCGTCCAGCTGTGTGACCTTGGCGAAGTCAAAGCCCTCTCAAAGCCTTCGTTTATTTACCCACAAAACAGCCACGTTGACCTCAATAACCTCTGAGGTCCCATGTTTGGTGGTGACTGTCGTAAACTGCAAGATGGAGAAAAGGGCTGAACTGGCTCCTCGTCCCCTCTCCCAAGAAAACCCCGCAGAGCAGAGATCTGGGAAGAGTTTGGGGGACAGTGTGGAGCCCCCCACCTTTGCCACAGCTCCTTCCCACATGGCCCAAATGAGTGACAGTGGAGATTGCACTGTCCCCTGCTCACACCCCACCTTTAGCGAGGACACGTCATGGGCAGAGAAGATGCATCCCAATGCAAGGCCAAGCCTCAATGCAGTGCCGCCTCCACTTACAGCCAAGTTCCTGTTGACCAGCTGGCCCAGGTCCCCCGGCGTGTCTGCATTACGGATATCCACGTCATGAGGTGACACGTACAGCTTTGTGTTGTCCAGGTCAAAGAACTCGACTTCGGTGAGGCCCACCCACGATGGGCTGCCCCAGTTGGACAGGATTTCCATCGTCACGTAGATGGCATCTTTCATCTCTTCTGCTTTCACCCCCAACTTGTCCTTAAAGGAGAGAAACATGATGCCAAAGATGAAGCATGGCAGGCCGACTCCAGCCCCAGCACCGAGCCACGGGCCATCCACCCTCCGTGCCTGAGGGTAAGAGCAGCACCCTGGACCTACAGTTACTATGTACCTATGGTTACCATGAAGATTAAACAAGCACATATTTGTGAAGACTGAAACACAGCTACTGTGTACATGGGCACCTAGTGTTTCCTGCTTAAAAGGCAGCATATTTGGGGGCGGAGAGGGGAACTTACAATTAATTTTTTATTTCTATTAATTTTATCCTATGCTAGTTTGTAAAAAAAACTTTTGGATTTATGTTAATCTAAGAATATAATTCCTTGCAACATAAAAAAAAAAAGGCAGCATATTCTGTCTGAACATCACGCATGCCTCTTCCGCACTACCAGGTGTTCAGTCCTACAGGCATGTCACAACTTCTGCTGAATTGGGCAGGTCCCCCCACATTCATGCTGAACCCTAACCCCAGTAGCTCAAAGCATAACTGTATTTGGAGATAGGGCCTTTAAAAAGTAATTAAGTTAAAATGAAGCCATTAGAGTGGGAATGCATTCTGACCAATGTCCTTATCGGAGGAAATTTGGACATGTGGGAAGACACCAGGGATGCTCGTGCACAGAGAAACGGCCATGAGGACACGGGGGGGGGGGGGGGGGGGAAGGTGGCCATCTGCAAGCCGAGGATAGAGGCCTCATGGGAAACCAAACCTGCCAACACCTCACTCGTGGACTTCCAGCCTCCAGAAGTATGAGAAAATGAATCTTATTTAAGCCACCAGAGTGTGGTATTTGTTAGGGCAGGCCCAGCAGAATAACGCAGTAGGTAACACAAGACCTGGACAAGCCACTTGACATCTCTCAGTCTAGCTGAGGAACCCGAGATGACTCCATCCACCTGCCACCAAGACTAAGTGAGATATGAGCACCCTGTCCCGAGTCCTGGCCCTGTGTGTCCATCCCCCCATTTCTCGCCTTCATTGTTTTTTTTCAAGTAGGCAAAGTTCATCTTTATTTACTGGTAATCCTCACCCGAGGATATGTTTATTGATTTTTAGAGAGAGAGAAACATCAATGTGAGAGGCACTGATCTCCTGAGGCCCCTTGGGTGGCCACGGATCAGTCACTCATAAAGTGGCACATCCCCGCGTGCACATGTCCCCTGGTAATTAGCGCTGGTAATCGGCACTGGTTCTGTGAGCAGGGAGCTGAGCAAGTGAACAGCAAATGTTCCCTACTTATTTTTTTAATTAATAGCCAGCCACATGTGCTCTGGCTCTCAGCATGTGTTTGGAGGAGCCCTGATTGCCACACGCTGGGGACGAGGATGGGAGGGAGAGAGGTCAGCTCATGGCTCCCAGAAGGAACACGGGCATTTTTATTAGTTTGGCCCACAGACCCCTCGGCCTCCTCCTCCTGTGCCGGCTTCCTGCTCCTGTGCGGTGCAGGGCCGGCTGAGCCCTCCGCTGCCCTGGGTCCGAGTCCAGGCTTGGCCAATGGTGATACACCTAAGCTGGCCTGGCTGAAGTGGGGGCTGGGAGGTTAACCAGCTTGTGCTTGTGAGAGGCACTGCCAGGTGAGCGGTGCAGGAGACGGTGTGGGAGGCCGTGTGAGAGGCTGTGCGGGAGGCGTGAAGGCGTGGTGCGGTGCACCCTGGCTGTTGGCTGCAGGGAGGAGGGCCAGATGGCCGGCGAGCCGCCTCGCAGAGGGGTGGCTAGATCTCACACCAAGTGCAATCTCAGATGTGCAAGTTCCCGCAGGGAGTTTCCGAATGAAGGAGCTGAAGGGCCTATTAACTGAGGAAGTGTCACATCTTATCAGTGCTGCAACTCCACGGCTACTCCTGCTCTGAATCGCGAGATTTAGGTCCCTCCAGAGGGTCTGAGACCAACACTGGGGTGGGGGAGGGGGAGGGTGGAGTGGGGAAGGCTCTGGGTCCCTGGCACTCGCTGCGGCTCTCTCATCAGGACCACTGGATTTTCCTGGGGGGAGTTACCCCTTCTCTTTCCTCAGCCCTGAGGTATCGCATGAATCCTTTCCCACCCCAGGAACCAGTGTGTCCGGTCCCCTGGGCCAGCAGAAGGAATGGCTGAGTGATCTGCGGGGCAGGGTTGCCCTTCTCTCCTGACAGGGGTCTGGGGGTGAGAGGTGGGAACCGCTCCAGCTATCAGGGGCCACAGGGCAAGAGAAGAGGGCGTGGTGGTGGGAGGGGCTCAGGGATGCAGCTGACACTGAGGACAGTGTGCCCTGCTGGACCAACCCCACCTGGCCCCCCTATGGCATTTACTACAAGCCCCGGTCATTTGTCTCCGCTTTGTTCTGGGAATCAGTTTGCCTTAAGTTTTCTGTCTCCTGTAACACAAAGAGACTCGATCAACCCAGGCAGGTCTCAATGTAACTGGTTTCAGCACACTTAGCATCTTTACGGCTAAGAAGGCAACTTCCAAGCAGGGGGAACAAAGCTTTGACTTTTCTAGATCTTTCTAGATGGCCAACTTTCCACTGATGACTACCAGCTCCTCCCTGCCTTGTACCAGGCGTGGAGCGTTCACTCCCCTGTCCCAGCCCACAGATGGCCACGCACTCCCAGGACCAGAGAGTCAGACACTTGTCTGAGGTCTCTCACCCTTAAATGGTGGTGCCAGACGCACAGCTGAGACTCGTCCCGGGGGCGGGGGGGGGGCGGGTGCAGGGCTTTCTGCGGTTGTGAGTCTTACATGCGACTTTGAGAGGCTCCATGTTAAGTCCTCATTGGTCAATTGTAAGACTGGTGACCACCAACCAAATAAGAGGGGCTTGGGTACAGGGAGGGGTGAGGAGGATGCGCCAGGACACTCACCTGCTGACACAAAAGAAGGAACTCCCATCCCCTGCCTCGCTGGGCGCCCCTGTGCAGCGGATGTCCCACTCCGTGTCTGTGCCGCCACGTTGGACTAGACGAAGACTAATGTCACCTCTTGCAGGTACCTTGCAGCCTTAACATTTTCTATCTGGGTAATCTCCATAATGATGATTTCCACCCTTTTATACTACTGCATTATGCTGATATATCACACTTTCCTGATTACCTCCATTATTAAGACACATTTATGTTATTTTTGGGTTTTTTCCTCATTTTTCTCTACTTCCAATAACTCAGCAGCAGACACCTTTGTGCCCATAGCTTTTTATTGCTGCTGACTTCGGAGGGTGAGGAAGGGGGATTACTGGGCTGGAAGACAAGCATTGCTAAGGCTCTTTCTAAGCTTCCTAAGTCCAGCCCGTCTGCTTTTCCAGAGCGTCCACCGTCTCCTTGCTGCCAGCAGGGCAGGATGGCCGGCCTCTGTAACCTTGCCAGCACCAGAGGTTACCCTCAAGGTCACTTACTCACTCGGATGTCCCACGGGACATGCAGGCTGCTCGAGTTTGCATTTCTTGGCTACCAGCGATGCGGGGCCTTTCCTAGGGGCTCGCGTGCTGTGTATATTCCCTCTGTGTGGAGAGCTGCAAGGCCTTGCTCCGCCACACCTTTGTCTGTGTGCTGGGGAGGAGGGGACCTTTGTCTGTGCTGGGGAGGAGGCGACATGCACGCGGCAGAAAGACGCCGAGGTGGCCGCCATCAGAACAATCCCACGGAACAGAAATGATCGCACACGGGCCCTGCCAGCCTCAGCTCCAGGAGAGGCACTGAGGGCATTTACATCCCTGCGGGCCCGTTCTCACCTCTGGGGCCAGCACCTGCTCCTCGGCTGGGGAAGCCACCCGGCTGACATGGGCAGAGTCGCTTTCGATGGCCCGGAGGACTTCCAGAAGCTTCTGCTGCTGCCTGAAATGGGACTTGTTTTAGCAAGCAGGTAACACGTGCTACACACAGAGGACATTCCCAGAAAAGCCCCACTTCTGTTCTACCTCAGAGACGTGGGACAACGTGAGGAGAAGGTACAGTTGACGCCTGAACAATGCAGGGGTTAGGGGCACCAACCTCCCAACACACGCAGGTGGAAATCTGCGTATAGCTTTTGACTCCCCCCAAACTGAACGACAGTCCCTCAGTATCGGTGTGGGGTTGGTGCCAGGATCCCCTGCAGATGGCACACTCTGTGGTGCTCAGGTCCCTATATAAAACGGCGCGGAACAGTGTGCCCACTCGGCCCTGCCTCCTTGCACTCCCAGCCTGGACCACAAACACTGCTTTCCATCTGCAGTTGGTGAATGCATGATGCAAAACCCGGGATATGGAGAGCCAACTGTATACTTATTGAAAAAACCACGTATAAGTGAACCCACGCAGTTCAAACCTGCGTTGTTCAAAGGTCGACTATACTCACCCCACATATAGTTCAAAGGGGCACACGGGATGTTTTCCTCTATAAATAATTGTAAAGTAGTGATGAGACCAGTTAAATAAAAGAAACCACGTGGGGCAAGATGGCCAGCTGAAGCTCACTAGTAACTGGTAAGAGTCTACAACAGGCCCTGGCCAATGTGGCTAGGTGGTTAGAGCGCCAGCCTAGACACCAAAGGGTCCTCCTGGGTTCAATCCCAGTCAAGGGCACATACCTGTCTTGCAGTTCAATCCCCAGCCCTGATCAGAGCGCAGGTGGGAGGTAACCCATCAATGTGTCTCTTTTACATCGATGTTTCTTTCTCTCTCTTTTCCCCGCTACTCCCTCCCTCCCTCCACTCTCTCTAAAAATCAATGGGAAAAAATATCCTCAGGTGAAGATTAACAACAACAAAAATCTATAACAGGGGTCCACGAAGTATAGCCTGCAGCTTAAATGCAGCCTGTGGCCTGCAAACTAAGAACGGTTTTTACATTTTTAAAGGGTGGTTAAAACAAACACACAAAAGGTGACAAGCCCAAAGTATTTGCTATTTGGCCTTTTACCAAAGAAGTTTGCCATCCCCTGACCTAGACACCACTCTGCACCTCGGGTTTCTGAGGCCCCGGGTTCCAGACCCAGCAGTGTTGTCTGCAAACACCCCCACGTGTGCTGTGTAAGGCTGCATACCCCTCGCCCCCAGCTGGCACGGGCAGTGGTGCAGCCATAGTGAGCAGGCTCCGCACGGTGCCCGGGCATGGCTGTGGGCCAGTGTGTGCTTGTAAACACAGGCTCAACCTGGCGCAGCTTTCAGAAGATCAGTTTTGCCTGAAAACTAGAGGAAAGCCTTTATTTGATAATGAAACTTGACAGTTCCAATAACCGATGCTGCATGTTAATGGAGCAGAAGGCTGCATCAGAACAAGTGTTAACAGAGAAAAGAAGGGTGCTGCTCTGGACCGCCAGCCCCGCCTCACCCCAGGCCATCTGGGAACAAGCTCAGCACTGCCCTGGGGGGGTCTTCCGTGGGCACCTTTGAGGAGGGTGAAGTGTTCCCAGGTTGGACTGAACTGAACAAGCAAAGAGACACCTGCCTGAAAGAAATCGTCACTTCTGCGTTTAGGGCTAGAGTGGGGGTGAGGGAGGGTGCAGTCTAAAGGAGCGTTTTAAATGGTCTGCAGTAAGCTAGGCCCTCCCAGCTGCACTGCCATAGGTTTCTTCTTTTTGTTTTGAAGTCCTCGTGGTAAGTACCTGCTCCCCAAAAGGCCGATTCTGTCAATGGCTGCGCTGACTGCTTTGGCTCCCCCTGCCGCCTGGGATGGCTCCTCCGTGTTGGTCTCCATGGTGATGGGAAGCAGCTGAGGATGGAAAGGCTTATTAAACAGATGTCTGGGGTGACACTCCTGGCCCAAGATACAGCAGAGCCATGGCCAAAGGGACATACTTCTCAGGTCACCAGTCCCATTGCGGGAAGCAGGGGACAGGAGTGATTGTGACAGCGTCTGGCTGGTACTGATGAGATCAAGAACCCCCTCCCGTGAGCTTTGCCAAAAGACAGGGATGTCAGTTTCTTATGATCTGGGAAGTCCCAGGAAAGGATCTGCTTCAATGAGCTATTGAAAAATTTCTCTCCGTGTGCACTCTCTCTCAGGCCCGTGCCTTTCCCCTCTTCTTCCCTCAAGGTGCGTACCTTTTCTCTTTGCCCCCCTCTTTCTCTCCGCCCTAAGCTCCAAAGAACCTTAAAAATAAAAAAATTAGATCCTGGCCAGGTAGCTCAGTTGGTTAGAATATTGCCCCGATACACCAAGGCTGTGAGTTTGATTCCCAGTCAGGGCACATACAAGGATCAACTAATGCATGCATACATAAGTGGAACAACAAATTGATGTTTCTCTTTCTCTAAAATCAGTAAGTGAAAAATAAAAATAAATTTCATCAACACCTTTCCCCATCTCAGAACAAGTGAGAGGGATACAAAGAGAAACCGCCACAGTGCTCTCGGTGCTGCCTGAACACCATTCTATCCCAACTGGATGTTCTGTCTGCGACAAAGTAATGGGACTCCATGGAGAATTCTAGTAACATCATTAGGCCCTTTCGCCTTTCCCCCTTTTTCAAAATATATCATCTAAACTGGAAATGTGCTCTGCTCTCTATCTGCAAATGCTTTCAGTCACTGGAAGCGCTATGGGTCGGGGTCAGGTCATCCAGAAACCTTGGAGCACAGGTGGGCAGTGTTGCAGACCTGTCCGGACATCAGCCAGGGACGGTTTGAGATGACCAGGAAACAGCAGAACAAGTGAGAGGGATACAGAGAAACCTCCACAGTGCTCTCGGTGCTGCCTGAACACCATTCTATCCCAACTGGATGCTCTCTCCTCTCCTATCCCCCACCTCTCCCCAAAACCAGGCTTCTTCCTGATCTGCCAACTCATTCTCACTTCAAAGCTGCTCCCTGTTCCTCCTACTTGAAATGCTGTTTCCTGTTGCTGGCTGGCTCCTTCTTAACACACAGGGCTCAGCTCACATGGGACATCCTCCAAGGGGCCTCCTTGGACCACCTGCCGGAGAGAGCCACCATCCCATACCCAGTCAGCTTTGTCATCTCTCTGAAGTCACCTGTTTATTTATGGCTTCATTTGCTTGCTTCCTGAAAGCTTCGCAAGGCCAGGGGCTAATCTGATCTGTATTCTGAGCACACAGCACAGTGGAGCACAACCTAAAAGACATTCCTGGGCATTTTATTAATTCCCGTCTGTCTTTGCCGAGATAGGTCTAATTGACCTAGGTAGATAGGGCTAGAATTTATTTACTCAGAACACTAAGATCTGTTTCTGGTGTTGTCTTGTCAGGAAGTAGAAATGTAACAAGAAACTGGAGTCAGCAGGCCTGGCTAAGCCCCTGCAGGACATGGAATGGGCAGGACAGCTCCGTGCCCAGGAGCAGCGAGCACCTGCTGGGTGATGTGAGGAAAGCTCTCTGGAGCACCGGGTGCTGTGGGCATGGGCTTTGCTGTTCCTCTCGGGCCTCCACTGACCTCTGGGCTCTCCTCCTGTGCCTTCAGCAGACCAGTCCACGGTTTTGCTGGGGGTTCCTCCACGCCCTGGAATGATGTAATCACATGACCTGAGGTCAGAACAAAGCCATCCACTGTCTACGCCTCACTGACAGATGAGGGTGAAGAGGGGCAGGGACCGTCCTGTGATCTCCTACACACAGACACCAGGAAAGGACTGAGCTCCAGGAAAACACAACAGGTGCCGCTCGATGAATGTCCCAAAGAACAGGCCACACGGGAGGCTGCGAAGCAATGGGTGGTGTGGACGGGCTCCAGGCTTGCAGGCAGGCAGACCTGGGCCCCTTCCAAAGACATGGCCTGAGTGAGCCCCCTGCTTCCCTGGTGCCATCGGCACCTCTGTAGATAGGGTGATGAAACAGTGCTGCCTGTTTCAAGGTTACTGTGAGCATCCGTGGGACAAGCTAAGGTCAAAGGTTTCAGCAGCTGAGTCAGAGAGCGTGCTTCTCGGAAAGGATGTGTACGCCGAAGCACGTCAGGGCCTCCGGCTCCCAAGGGGCCCTGCTCACCCCACTGTTTCTCCTGCTTATTGCTCAAAGCCCAGGGCAGGAGGCACAAGCTCAAACACTGTAAGGCCAGGGAGGTTTCCTGAGCAGGTGAAGCAGGCCGGGCAGGACTGCAGGGGTGGGGAGGACCCAGAGGCCTGTCGGGCTCATGCTCTGGGAGTGACATCTTTCCAGAGAAGCCAGGGCTTGCCGTTTACTCCATCCTTTCTCTTACCTCCAGTTTGCAACCCTAGTCTAAGGTGTCAGGTTTGCAGAGAAATCGGCAAGGATTAGAGGCATATTGGCATCCAACTTGGGCTTTCTGCAGTAAATGGAAAATGGGAAGGTGGAGGAAATGGAACCTCTGGCAGGCGGTGAGGGACTGTGCAGTAAGCAATGAAAGTGCAGGTCAGTGTGAGGTCAGACATGCCCACACGTCACTCTCTCCTCACCACGTGCTTGGTGCCAGCGCTGCTCAGGCACCTGGCCCCGGAGTAGCAGAGTCCTCCTAGGTCCCCTCCCCCTGCCAGGGAACACACCGGCACCTGCAGCTGGCTGCTGGGGGGCTCGGCCCTTCTGCTCAGGATCGCCCTCTGCAGGGCTTCATTCTCCACCTGGATGGCTCGGAGCACAGCTGATGCGTCTTCCTGGCGGTCCTCAGCCTGGAGCACAGGTTTTCGGGCTGCTGATAGGGGTCTCTCCCGTCGGCTTCCCGGTCCTGGGGGCAAAAACAGGGGGTCTCCCTTTAGATTGCATTCTCAGAGTGCAACTTAAAAACTATCAGACTCAGGTTGAGAACAATCTATAAAACAAATGTCAAGGTCGTGAAAGACACAGACAGCCTGGAGAGCTGCCACATGAAAGGAGACGGCAGACATACCACTGCAGGCAGTGGCCATCCTGGGGCTGGACTGGGGGAGCTAGCTGTGAGAGCACCATTTAGCAAGGGGAGGAATCCAAACCTAGTCTGTAGCTTAGATAACAGCACTGTCTTAATGCTAAATTAGCCTAAATTTCATAACTTAAGTGTGCCGTGGTAACAGAAAACGAATGCCCTTGTTCTCAGGAGATACAGCCAGCCCCCCGTATCTGCGGGCTCCACAGTCGCAGATTCAAATGTGCACTATTTAGTTAGGCCTGTGATCACTGCTTCTGTACTAAACGTGCTCAGTCTTTTTTCCTTGTTGTTATTCCCTGAACAATAAGAATAATAACTATTTACATAGCATTTACACTGTGTTAGGTATTATAAATAATCTAGACATCATTTAATGTATACAGGAGGATGTGCATAGGTTATATGCAAACATTACCCCATTTTACATAAGGGATTTGAGCATCGGATTTTGGTGTCCACAGGGGTCCTGGAATCAATCCCCCCCAGATACAGAAGGGCAACTATGCATACTGCAGTTGTTCAGGGATAAAGGGGAATGATGTATTTTTTTTTAAATCTCAAATATTAAAACATACACACACACACACACACACAGCAATCATAAAGCAATTGGGACCAAATGCTAACAACTGGTGAGCCTGGATGAGGGGTTTATGGGAGGTCATTTGTACTATCCCTGCAACTTCCTTTAAGTGTGACATTATATCAAAATAAAAAGTTATTAAAAATTAACCTCTAACAAAGTATCTATAAGGAATAATACATAATATCATGGAAAAGGATGAATATTTATTTGTTAATCCTCACCAGAGGATATGTTTATTGATTTTTTAAAGAGAGAGGAAGGGAGGGAGGGGGGAGGATGGGAGGGAGGGAGGGAAGGAGGGAGGGAGGGAGGGAGAGAGAGAGAGAGTGAGAGAGAGAGAGAGAGAGAGAGAAGAGAGAAGGAGACATCTATGTGAGAAAGAAACATTGATTTGTTGCCTCCTGTATGCTCCCTGACTGGGGATTGAAACTGCAGCCTAGGTATGTGCCCTGACCAGGAATCGAACCCACAACCTTTGGTACGTGGGACAATGCTCCAACCAATGACCCACTTGGCCAGGGCAAAAGGATGAGTATTTTGAAATATTTCTGCTTTATTTTGTTTTTGCAGGAATAACAAGAATTACAAAAAAATTACTCTTCAATTTAAGAAAAATAATATTGCAAAGGTACAGTTGATTTTGGAAGTTCCAATAGTGGAAAATTGGTTTTATAAAGTATAAAGTGATATGCAAAAAACATCCAATAAGACTGGCTGAATAAAATACGTTATGGTATATCCACCTAATGGTAGAGTACTATATAGCTGTAAAAAGAAAAGCATGCTAAAATAGCTACAGCATAATACGATGACTTGAATTTGCCTCATAATCATCTGGGGAGTAGAGGAAATGAAATTAGCTGGTAATGGACACATGGGGCTCACTATAACATCCTCTCAATTGTTTATATTTAGATTCTTTCTATGTTTAAAAAAAATCTCCACTTAAAAGTAGAACTGCTTGCCCTGGCCAGTGTGGCTCAGTGGGTTAAGTGTTGTCCTGTGCACCGAAAGGTTGTTGGTTGATTCTGGGTTGTGGGTTCGATCCCAGGCAGGGGGTGTGCATGCAGTAGGCAGCCAATCAAGGTTTTCCTCTCATGTCAATGACTCTCTTTCCCTCTTCCTCTCTCTCTAGAAATCAATTTAAAGAAAACAAAGAAGACCCTTCAATGATTTCTTAAAACAACACTGCTCAACATATTTCTATTGGGGTCTTGAGAGAGGCTTTTACCTACTGAATTTATTGAATGCTACTCTGCCAGGTCTGTTCTTGGCACTGGGGACACAGCAGTGATCAGACAGATCAAGATCCCCTACCCTTGGGGAGAGAGACAATAGCTAGAGAAAGATAAATAGTACAGGGTGTTAGCAGAAAATGACACGGAAAAACAAGACAAGCAGAGCAGGGTAAAGGAGATGGGGTGCGGGGTGGAGGGTGGGCGTCAGGGAGCACCAGGGAAGCCTGGCCCAGGCACCAGGGCAGAGCGAGAGGCCTGTGGTGTGTCCGTGGGCACAAGGCACCTCGGGCTGGGGCAGAGGGAAGGCCAGGTCACACAGTGAGGCCATTCCTCTGAGTTCAGTGGGAAACCACGGAAAGGTTTAGAGCAGGGGATGACCGGAGCTGACGTAGGTGGAGAACAGACTGGAGGGAGGTGAGAGTGAACTCAGACAGGCCGGTCAGCGGCCAGTGCAGCTGTGCAGGGAGGCATGGGAGCAGAGGCAGAGGGATACGGAGCGCAGATTCTGCACATCCCCTGCTTTCCTGACAGCGTAGGTGCGGCTGGGGGAGAGAGAGGAGCCAAGGGTGACTCGGTTTGGGCCTGAGGAAATGGACAATGGACTTGCATTCAATTGAGCTGCGGAGGGCTGTGGGGAGCAGGTTTAGAAGGAGCAGGGCTCAGGTTTGGACAGGTTGGGTCCGGGATGTGTTGGCATCAAAGTGGAACTGCTGAGTTGGCAAGGCGGGGGTCATATATATATATGACCTGGTATAAGGCTTGTTGAAAAACAGCGTCCTTCCATCCTCATGACCTCCAGAAACCATCACTGTTGATTCCTCTTGGAGCACTTGACCTCTGCTATGTGCTGTTAGAACGCTGTGTCTGAATGACAGTTCAAGTAGCAGCATAAGAGGGGCACTGGCAGGGGAGGGAGGGGACACGGCAGCTCCACGGGTGACCTCCAGTACAGCCAGGCGCTGGGTGATGGGACTATGGGTTTTTACGGAAAAGCCAAACTAAAATGGGGCACTACCAATTTCTACCAGGTACCCAGGAGAGGGGCTGTGAATGCAAACGCCCAGGGACCAGAGGCAGGCGCCCTGAGTAAGACTGAATGTGGGGCTGGGCCCCCCTCAGTAAGGAGCCAACGCCCGGCTCCAGGCGACACCTGCCATATTGGCCTGTGCTCCTAGTAATGCCATTTTATTTTTTCAGGAAAAGCTCAAATATGAAATTTTTGTGAAACCCCCTTAGTTTTATTTGTTCATAACATACTCCAGTTTTAAGAAGCATGATCAATGGAACCCAGGGGCTGGGCTGGTACTGTCCAAGCTGCTTCCCTGGGGGGAAGAGGGGTGGTGGTGGTGGTGTCAAGGGCACCCAAAGGAGCCCTCGAGCACCCATGGATGGCTGGCCTGCGTGGTAAGCAGCAATGGGCCATTTTCTGACTTTGATGGACTCTGTCATTGCCCAGTGCTGCTCCTGGGGACAGAAAAGTAATGAGCTGCTTGCTTGCTTGCAAGGTGACCCGGGGATTCTGCTCACCCGGCATTAACTTTCCCTGCTTGCCTTCTTATCAGCTCCTTGGCCTGCTCTGCAGTTAGAGGGATGAGAAGGTAAAGAAACAGGGCAGAGACAGTCCGAGCTACAAGGAACCCGGTTTAACGAGCTGCAGGAGGGGGATCCTCAGTGACTGAAACATGGCGGGTAATAGGGTGCCGAGGGCTACGCTGCGGTCTTCCTCACTCGGGGTGAAAGGAGATCCGGCGTCTGAAGGAGCTGGGAGGCCAGAAGGAAGGAGTGAAGGGACACTAACGGGCTTGGTCTTGAGCTACAGCGGAGCAGGGCTGAACTCCTGCACTGCAAACACACGAAGCCCGAGGGGAGCTGAGCGGAACCCCTCCCAGCAGCGCGAAGGCAGCAGGACACCGGCTCTAGACCTGACCACGCTGTGGGATGCCATCCTGCTCGGGGCTCAGGGCTACAGGGGTGGGTGCAACAGACACACGCTGTCTTCATACTGACAACCTCTGCTATGTGCTGTTAGAACGCAGGTGCACACAGGACATGCCAGCAGGTGGTGAGTGCTGGGGAAACAAACAAAGCAGGCGAGGGCGAGAGTAGCCAGGGGGGGGCAGGATGCTGAGGGGAAGGAGACACTCGGTCAGGAGGTGACATCTGAGCAGAGACCTCGAGGCAGGAAGCCTGAGAACACCCATACGGAGAGGCTGTTCCAGGCCACGGCCCTGAGGTGGGCAGAGGTGGGCTCAGCGAAGAGTGAGGAGTGGCAGGGGAACTGGAGCGAGGGACGAGGAAAGCGTGGTGGGCAGTGAAGGTGGAGAAGTCTTGTGCTCAGTTCTCGTGCAGCCATTTAAGCCCACAGGCCTGACACTGCTTCAGGAGGCCACGCCCATCTTGCTTACGGGCACCTGGCATTATGGTTTTTGTCAAGTGAGCGATGGAAAATGATTTCAACCCCAAACCTTGTCAACCTCCGTATTTGTGCATATCACTAAAGCATATAGTTTCCTCCATCACCTGACCCTTCAGACCCTACAGAGCAGCAATTTTGAACGGGTGTGCCACGGCACCCTGGTGGGTCACAAGATTTCTGAAAACATGCAATCCTGACTATGAGTCAGGGGCACTGATCTATTTTCCCTTAGATTGTCAAATAAACAAATGACAACAGCCGTCCAGTGTGAATCAAAATTATACTTATTTTAGTCATACAGGTAAAAAAATAAATATGTTTTGGTGTGCCGCAGAATTTTAGTAATTAGTTTATGTGTGCCATCAGATGAAAAAGGTGGAAAATCCTGCTGTGGATGATTCTATAAATAAGGGACTGAGATCCTGTATACAGCTAAACAAATGCGCAGCAATGACATTGGGGGGGCAGGCCCCCGCCCTGGCGGAGAGCTCGGGCAGGCAGCACCTGAAATTCATGAGCTCCTTCTCCATGTCTGGCATGGCGCATTTTAAATCAGTTTACAAAGATCTGCGTGGTGACCTTGGCCTTTGTACTGCCCAGGTGCCCCAGTGGTCTGGGCCCGGGTGAACAGCTGCCTGAGGTCACCAGCTGTCCTTGGCCCTGCAAGCCCACGCCGCCTCTTCTGGGAAAGGACACCGTGGAAGGCGGTCTCTCCCAGTGGACCCAGCTTTGTGCGCACAAACCCTTCTGCTGTGGCGTCTTTCGTTTGGGAGGGGAGCTCCTCCGGCAAATGATCGTCGGCGCTGCTGTGCCCTTAGAGTCATATTATGCTAAGAAGATGCTTTTCAAAATTAAATCGCCCTTTCTCCAAGCGAAGGTCAACTCCGCAGCTCCTCTGCCGGAGCGCTCCCCACCCGCGGCTTCCAGACGTCTGTCCACGGGGCCGCGTCGCCTGAATCGCTTTTCTGCTGACCGCCTTGTGCTTACTGTGATCCTCACGACACATGAGGTGACACTTTAACTCTTTGTGAAGCTGTCCCTGCTCACTCGGGTGAGCCATTTCTGCAGCAGCTTGAGCACACCGGGGGCGGGGGGTGGGAGGGGTGTTCTCATCCTGGATCTGGAAAGTGTGCACTTATTCACACAATAAATTTGTGCCACCAGCAAAAGCCAAATTGCACATTTTAATTTATCCCAAACCGCTATTTTCTGGTTGAAAACCATCCCCCTGCTGTTCGCGTCACTTTCCCTTCGCTTCACTGGGACTTGGCCTCGTCTCTCTCGCAGAGAAACAAAGAGCGTGTCATTCAGGAGATTTACCATGAATACAACACATGTCACCAAGACAGGCACGCGGGGCTGTTGGTCGGCTGACCAGCCAGGTAACTTGTTCCCGGCCACCAGCTGTGACTCGAAAAGCTCAAATTCAGAGTCTCGGCCAAATCACCTAGAAATCCACTGAGACATGAAACCTGTGAAAGAGTCTAGCATAGAGATCATAAGCCAGAAGTCCACAGGCCAAAACCAGCTAGCAGGTGTGTTGTGTGACTTCTATGTGTGTGTGTTTTTATTGGAAATAAATGCCAAGAATTTTTTAAAAAAGAAAAATTGGGATTCCTGGCATCTCTTGAAAAACCATTCGATCTGGCAACCCTGACTGGCATTCCCGTGTGACAATCATAAGCAGGAGCTGGGTAGCAGTGCCCCTTTAGACAGTGGATAAGCTCCCAGTTTCCACAGTGCACCCCCACTCCCTGTTGTATATAGTTGAGGCTATATACAACTTTGTGTGACAAAAGGTCCAGGACAACAGCTGGGCAGAAAAGCCTGAATGCTAGTGGCAGGAGGAGCCACTTTTGTCTTGAGATGCCCACATTCTCATCTCAAATCCAACTGGGGGGCGGGAGCAGTTCACACTCTGGGACAGTGGTCCACCAGGGTCCTGCGTACTGAGTGCTGGGGACTCCAAAGCTTCTGTGCATTTTCAGATTGCTCCGCCTCCTCAGAAAATGTGCTTCCCCTGGTGCAGTGGTCGGCAAACTGCGGCTCGCGAGCCACATGCGGCTCTTTGGCCCCTTGAGTGTGGCTCTTCCACAAAATACCACGTGCGGGCGCGCACGTACAGTGCGATTGAAACTTCGTGGCCCATGCGCAGAAGTGGGTTTTCGGCCTGGGAGAGTCTATTTTGAAGAAGTGGCATTAGAACACTCAAGGGGCCAAAGAGCCGCATGTGACTCGCGAGACGCGGTTTGCCGACCACTGCCCTGGTGTAAGAGACTGACAAATGGCCACACTTTCGTGCCCTCTGGACGCGGGCCACTCTGCACGGTGATGGTGCAGCCTCTCCCGCCAGGAGATGCGGTCAAGTTCTCTAGCTGGGCTTGGCCTGATGCCTTCCTTTGGCCAATAGGCCGCTGGCAAATATGACCAAACAGAGTCTTTAAAAAGTACATACACACTGGGGTGTTCCTCTCTTGCTATCCCGAGACCATCACATCCTGGTTGATGAGACTACATGGAGCAGAGACAAGTCTCCCAGCTGAGGTCCCAGGCCGGTTGGGCTGCCAGACAGAGGGGGAGACCATCTGAGACCAGCCAGCCCAGCCACCCACTAGCTCACTGCAGAACCGTCAGCCCACCTGCAGACCCTGAGCAATACCAGGGCTGTTGTTTTAAGCCACTACATTTTGGGGTAGACTATTAGGCAGCAATAAATAGGTGATACACACAGCTCGCAAAGGCCTGTGTTCTCATCTCTAAAGCTTTTTAGGCAACCTCTCCATTCGCAGGTACTGCCTGTGATTCTTAACACTTCTGCTGTCTCTTCTTCAGCCCAGGAACGCACACGATTTTCAAGGAAGGCAATCAGGGCTCCCCCTGCCACGCAGCTAAATGACTTTTTAAATTTATTATTGATTTCAGAGAGGAAGGGAGAGGGAGAGAGGCATAGAAACATCAATGATGAGAGAGAATCATTGATTAGCTGCCTCCTACACATCCCCTACTAGGGATCAAGCCCATAACCCAGGCATGTGCCCTGACCTGGAATCAAACCTGGGACCCTTCAGTGCACAGGCTGACGCTCTATCCACTAAGCCAAACCAACTAGAGCCCAACTAATGACTTCTACTCTTCCCTCCTGGATATTCCAGTCCTCTGCTCCATACCCTGCCTCAGAAGAATTTGCAGCAAAATGTCATGTGCAGTTAATTTTTATATGAAACTAGAGGTCCGGTGCACGGATTCATGCACCAGTGGGGTCTCTCGGTGTGGCCTGCAGGGATCGGGCCGAGGCACGTGGCCGGGGAGGAGCCCAAGCCCGAGCCTGGCACCATGCCGCTCCCGTTCATCCTGGCCCCACTGTGCCTGCTGCAGGCTTGCGCCCAGTCAATCCTGATCTGGAGAGGCTCACGGCTGGCCATCTGGTGCCCATTGGTCAGCTGAGCAGCACTCCCACTGTGGGAGTGCATTCACCACTAGGGAGCAGCTCCTGCACTGAGCATCATCCATGTTTTCCTTCAGGAAACGCCCCCCACCCCGTCCCCTCCCCCCACACACACACACATACACACTCTTCTCAGTCTCTGTGGTTTGGATAGATCTGACCCCACTCCTGGCTCAGCCTGGCCAATGAGAGAACTTCCTCTCCATGACCACGGAGATTGGAGACGGCTCGGGGGAGAGCTGGGTCTTGGACTCTACTGGAACTATTAGGAAAAGGAGCAGTCTCTTTCCCTGGGGGTTGCTAAGCCAGTGAAAGGAGCCTGGCGCCACTGTGGGCCATCTGCAGGCTATGCCTGAGACTAGAGATGTGGGTCCCCAAGTGTGGTCCCTGTAACATCAGTATCACCTGAGAACTTGTTAGGAATTAAAGTACTTAGGCACTGAATTAGAAACTAGGGCTGGAGCTTAACAATCTGTGCTTTAATTTGCTTTGCAAAAAACATCTAATGCACAATTTAAGTTTGAGACCTACTGGGCTAGAGGAAAATAGAGGTAAGTAATAAAGAAACAGCTTCCTGGTGAGAATCATCTGAGCACCTGGATGCCACCACACCTGAGGTCAGATCTAGAGTCCTGGACTTTCCGGGTCTATGAGCAATATATTTTCCTTTGTTACTTCAGCCAGTTGGGATTTCGGTCACTTGCTATTAATAATGAACACTGACAAATATAAGACTTGGCGGAATGGTCTTTCTGCTACAGGTTTTCCTGGGAGAAATGCTAACTGCAGGCCTGTCAGGGTCTTCGAATTCCCTCGCACTGAGGGGAGTTACTTTATTTCTAGGGTTGGCATCTTGTCTGGGAAAACTGGTTCAAATATATCACTTCTCTAGAGCACTCTGACAACTTGGACAGAAACTTTCCACATTAAAGACTGATGTTCTTTCTCCCTCAAGAACATAACAGGTCTCCAGAAGTTTCTTGGGAGGCTTATGGACAGAGACCAGAGTAATGCAGCACATGAGGCCTTTTCATTAGCAGCTGGGACAACTACAGTGATAAAGGAATTACGCTCTCGTGGAATTGCACATTTAATTGACACAACTCAAATTTATCACCTTGGCCAAAGAAAAGGGGGCAAGGAGAGAAATGCCTCTTTAAAGAGTACAGGCAATTGGTTACATTTCTGGTAATGGCAGGTGAGCTAACCCAGACCAACTCTTCCCTGGAGCACAACTAGAAAAGTTGGACCAAATATTATAACAATCTGTTTGGAAAAAGATATGTTTGAAGGCATGGAAAGCAAACAGGGCTATAACAAATTATAAGGACAACGGCAGGCTGGAGACAGAAACTCAGAGACGTGAACCCAGCCCCGGGAAGATGTTTCCCCTTAAGGTACTGCTGATTCTGAAAAGAGCTGCCGCAAAGCTGGGAAGCTGAGAAGCCCAGGTGACGAAGTCAGGGCTACGTCTGAGTCAGGGTGGCCTGGAAAGAGCCAGGCGTGAAGGGCACAGAACGGTTAATATTGTGTGAAAATCCAAAATACTACTGACTGTGTAAAATAATAAATGATGATGATGGCATCATCTAGTGAGGTTTATAATGTAGAGAGAATTAAAATGCATGACAATAATAGCATTTCAGTTGAGAGGAGGGTAAATGGAATTTCAGAGCTGTAAGTTCCTTCCCTTGAATGAGAAGTAGTAAACTTGCTAATTTAAAGTAGACTCTAATAGGTCAAGAATGCATGTTGCAATCTTTGGTAATGACTAAAAGAATAATAAAAGAATGTGTAACTAACAAGCTAATAGAGAGGAAAAATAGGAATAATATAAAGTAATCAGTTCAAAAGAGGGCAAGAAAGGGAAGAAAAAAAACCATAAAACAGGCAGAACAAATAAAAAGCAAATAGGATAGTAGATTTAAACTCAAATATATCAGCAATTACATTAAATATAAATGGACTAAATGTGCCCATTAAAATGCATAGATTGTTAGAGGATAAAAATTTTAAAAGCATTACACGCTGCTTAGAAGAGAAAGTTTAAAAGTGAAAAAATGAAAGATACACAATGTAAACACTAACCAAAAGAAAGCTGGTAGACTTTAGGGCACAAAAAGTATTACTAGAATGAAAAAGAGACAACACCTGGTGATAAAAGGTTAAGTTCGCCAGGAAGAGGCAAAAAGGATGATTTTTGTATGCACCAAAAAGATAACCCCTACTGATAGACGGTAAAGCATGTCAGCAGTCCAGACTTTGCCTGAAAAGGGGTGAGGTGGTTTGATTCCTCTCAGGAAGTCTCAGGTTCCTTATGCCTCTGGAGATGTCAGCATCCCAGTGCCCTCAGCATAACGCCAGTGTTTAAAAAGACCCATTTCCCCTGCAACCCAGACCCTAACCAAAGCTGACTGCTTCACTGGGGCTCAGCCAGGAAGCTGGGCAGTTGGGGACAACCAGGCCTGCAGGGGAGGACAGTTAGAGGCTACCAGGACAGCAGGGGAGGGCAGTTAGGGGTGACCAGGCTGGCAAGGGAGGGAAGAGACTCTCTTAGGCTTGCTGAGAGGTGATGTGTCTGTATGGTGGTGTCTATACGGAGCCCTATGTGCTGCACTGGATCATCATCTGGGTTCTGGCCACCTGCACTCTCTGTGACCTTTAGAAACTAATCCTCACTTTACACTTGGCACCACTGTAATCCCTTTTCAGTGTGAGGGTGGTGACAATGCTGTGGTTTTCAACTTTCCTTTCTTCAAATTTGGCTTATGTTGGAGCCAAGTATACTTAACAGATAAAGGTTGAGCCCCAAACCCCTTCAAAATGAAGACTCCACTTCCTCAAACAGTGTCCTCTTTAAGAGAACAGATGGACAAACTGCTCTAAGAACCAAGTACCAGGGACAACTGGCAATCTGGTTTATATGAGATGGACCAAGCAACATGCATTTTTATGTGAATGCATGCTTCTTTGCCATGCTGGCCAGAAAGTTCAGAGTCATAACCGGGACCCCCTCAGGCATCGATCAGAGTGCTCATCTTATTTTCTTTCTCATGTTTTTTCTTCACCCTCATCTGCTCAAGTACTTGTTAAAGTCTTGCACTACATACCATCTGGAGAAAGGCAGATTAGAAATTAGTTAATTAAGTTCTACTTCTCAAAATGCTGCATATGAACATGTGTTAAGGGTTGTTGTGTCTCCTCCAAAAGATGTTGAAATCCTAACTCCTAGTACCTATGACCTTATTTGGAAATACAGTACTTGCAAATGATTGAGTTAAGATAGGGTCATTGGGGTGGGCTTTAATCCGGTATAACTGTGTCCCTATCAAAGGGGGAAACAGGGACACAGAGACAGATGCACACATAGGACAGTGCCACGTGAAGGCTGAAGTTATGCTGCCATAGGTCACTAGGAGAGAGGCCGTCAACAGATTCTTCCTGGTGCCTTCAAAAGGAACATGGCCCTGATGACACCTTGATCTTGGATTTCTAGCCTCCAGAACTGGAAATAATAAGTTCTTGTTGTTTAAACCAGTCACATTGCGGATCTTTGTTACAGCAGCCCTAAGAAACTGATATAGTATTCCAAATGATTTTAGTTGATACAGGGCTTAACTTTTAAAATATTAAGTATTAAGTCATATATTTACTAGAGGCCCGGTGCATGAAATTCATGCGGGGGTGGGGGGCAACTGCCCTCCCCTCTCCAATCTGGGACATCCCTCTCACAATCCAGGACTGTTGGCTCCCAACCGCTCGCCTGCCTGCCTGCCTGATTGCCCCTAACTGCTTCTGCCTGCCAGCCTGATCACCCCCTAACCACTCCCCTGCCAGCCTGATGGACGCCTAACTGCTCCCCTGCCAGCTTGATTGCCCCTAACTGCCCTCCCCTGCAGGCCTGGTCACCTCTAACTGCCCTCCCCTGCCTGCGTGGTCACCCCTAACTGCCCTCCCCTGCCGTCCCAATTGCCCCTAACTGCCCTCCCCTGCCAGCCTGGTCACCCCAACTGCCCTCCCCTGCAGGCCTGATCGCCCCCCAACTGACCTCCCTTGCAGGCCTGGTCCCTCCCAACTGCCCTCCCCTGCTGGCTTGATCGCTCACAACTGCCCTCTCCTGCCGGCCATCTGTGGCGGCCATCTTGTGTCCACATGGGGGCAGCCATCTTGGTGTGTTGGAATGATGGTCAATTTGCATATTACCTCTTTATTACATAGGATTATTATGTAGGACATTAATGAGCATTAGAAAAAGCACAACAAATGCCTCAAGCCTGTGTTTAGGTGTGATTGCTGGGACTAGGCTGATGTGAGTACATAGTAAGCACACGACATGTTAGCTGGCTCAGGAAGGGCCAGGCAGTGGAGAGGTCAAGACCAGGGACTCTGCAGCCAGTTCAAACACTGGCTTTACCACTTACTGGCTGTCCCTGAGCCTGGATTTACTCTGTACAATGGTGTTGACAACAGTGGTACCTACCACACAGGTTGTTTGGGTAAGTAAATGCAAGATTGCATTTGCCTGTACAGAGCATGGCCTGGGAGCTGGTTCGGAGCTTTGTGAATGCTGGTTCTTCATTTTTATTACTCAGACAGGCAAACTTTGGTGGTGGTGGCCTGCCATGAAGGACAGAAGTCCCAGAAAGCCCAGCAGGATGGCTGGCCACCGCCAGGCTGCTCCCACATACCTTGGTTCCATTTCTTTTTGACAACTTGTTTTGGAGGAACTTTCTGAAAAGCCATTTTTATTTTTTCAGAGTGAACACCAGCAGTACAGACTGGTGTCTTGTCAACGTGAGCAGCAGTCAGTGGAGCCGGCCCAGGTGTAGCAGCAACGTCACAGGGGACTGCCACCCACACTCTCCACCGTGGAGCTCCGAGAGGGACCTGGCCTGCAGCTTGCCCGTGGCCCCTTCCTTCTCTCCTTCCCAGCTCCCAGCTCTTCACCTGACCAAAACGGATAGATGCCAAGTTCACCAGATTTACCTGACACCTATGTACAAACACGACAGCTCTTTAACCTTATCAGCTGCTGTGACCTTGACATGCCCTTGTCAACATGTCACTTGGACAGTGAGTCCCTTCCCACCCTACCTTCCTCAGGCCCCATCAGGCCTCTTTCTAGGCTCTGGGTTTTGCCAAGAAGTCCCCAGGAACCAGCTTGATCCTCACTTTGCCCACTGGATCCTGGCTCTCCGTGGTGATGGGTGTGAGGACCCTGCCCTGCCTGCAGGCTGGGTTTTCCTGCCATTCCCACTGGCACCAGCAGAGGCAGCACACAGACCAGAGACCCAGCCTGCCTGCAGGGTCAGACCCAGACCCCAACTCCAGCTGCTTGAATCTCCTTTGCTGGTGGCACAGACTTAGAGCCCTTCCCAGCCAAGTGACAAGCCAGGGCCCCACATCACAGCCAAGTCTCAGCAAGCTCCCCACCACCCAGGTTCTTGCCCCAGGTTGTTCAGGATAAAATGTCACAACTAGTCATGCTTACAATGGACTCCTCAGCAAGCCCATTACTGTCCGGAGTCCAGCCACTGGTGACACTCAGAGCCACCACTCTCTCCACTCTGCAGTGGTCTCTTCCTTGGTCACCCCACTTCCACCCTGGCTCCCGACAGGCCATGCTTCATATGGCACCAGAGGGATCTTGTTACAGTGTAAACCAGGTCACGGCAGCCCCATCTGCAAAGCCACAGCGGTCTGCCTGGCACCGGGTCCCTCTCCTGGTCTCATTGTGTGCTCTGGCCCCTGTCCACCTCTGTGACCTCCTCTCAGCCACCCTCCACTCACTTCCTGTGCTCCACCCTCCAGCCTTCTTTCTGATTCATGAGCTAACTGAGCAGCTCTTTCCCACCTCAGGGCCTTTGCACAGGCTTTCCCCTCTACAAAGGACTAGTCCTTGAAATAATTCAGGTCTCAGCTCAAGTCTTTCCTCCTCGGAGATGTCCAGCCATCACCCTGTTGCTGTCTTGGTAGTATCGTCCCTACCCCACCTTCATAATTGTTATCTATCCCTGCCCACTGACACATAAACGCCATGAGAGCAGGGTCAGTGTATTGCTCACTGGATCACCAGGGCCTGGACCAGGGCTGGCACATAGTAGGTGCTCAATACCCAGGTTCCTGGTGAGGTCTGAGAAGACGACAACCTGTTGCCAAGCCCACCCAGGAGTGGACTGGGCTGAGCTGGAGCACGCCCTAACCTACAGCCCCAGGCCTGGGCCCTGAGGCCCAGCCTCACTTGCTGGCCCTGTCCATGTACCAGGGCACATCCCTGGGACACATGCTGCCAGCCCTGGTCTGCTACCTCACCTCCCCAACCCAGGGCTCGTGTACTGAACTGAAAACCTGCAGCTTTAACTGTGCTTGAGTCACAGTTAAGCTTGCCAGGGGCTCCACACCCAGGTGCCTCCAAAGCCACCTGTGGCCAGACGGCCCCAGGCAGGCAGCCTGACAGAGCTAGTCAGAGCCCGGAGCTTGAAGCCTGGGTGTGAATCCTGGCTTCGCTGTCCTGTCTGTTACTCTAAGCAAGTAACTCTCATGTCCTCAGCTCTGGTCTCCTCATCTGTGAAATGGGAGAACAGGTAACAGTCTCCATAAGGAAGTTCTGAGAGTTTGCTGCCTGTCACCCACTCCCTCTGCCTCTGCGACAGCACCAGTGTCTCCTTCACAGGACCTCCCGGACCTAAGCCAGGCAACGAGAAGCAGCTCCGAGGCTTTGCTGACAGTTGTGAGAACAGTGCCAGCTGACCCTGGCCAGAGCCAGGGGCTCCTCGAAGCAGTCTATCTACCCAGCCCTTTAACCTTATAGCAACACTTGCAGAAGGGTGTTATTCTCATCCCTGTGTGGGGGAGGGGAGAATGAGGCCCCGAGAGGCTAAGGCAGTGGTCGGCAAACTCATTAGTCAACAGAGCCAAATATCAACAGTACAATGATTGAAATTTCTTTTGAGAGCCAAATTTTTTAAACTTAAACTTCTTCTGACGCCACTTCTTCAAAATAGACTCGCCCAGGCCGTGGTATTTTGTGGAAGAGCCACACTCAAGGGGCCAAAGGGCCGCATGTGGCTCGTGAGCCGTGGTTTGCCGACCACTGGGCTAAGGAGTCTGCCCAAGGTCACAGAGCAAGACGGTGGAGGGCAGGGTTTGCACCAGGTGGTCAGGCTGCAGTCGGCCATGCTGGTTTCCGCCAGGGCTGCTGGGCTGGTGGGCTGTGAGCCCAGAGCTGCTGGTGGCATCGCACCACCCCTGTGCGCTTGTCAGAGAATGAAGGGCACGGAGAAGAGTGCAGAGCCGAGAGCTGGAGAGGGGCAGGTGCCGACACTTTAATCACCTGGATCTGGCTGTGCCTAAGCATCACCCACATATGGACATTTTAATTACATGGGTTGATACAGACCAGGGATGGCAAACCTTTTTTCTGCCAAGGGCATATTTATAACATCATTCGCGGGCCATACAAAATTATCAACTTAAAAATTAGCCTGCTATATTGGGGCAACATTTAATTAACTCACCCAGACCAAATGGATGCTCCCCATCCCTGATATAGACTCTGCCTTACAGACACTTTATTTTTTTTTTAATCATCTGTCATCTAAAATGTCTTGTCATGTTCAGTCTTTTCTCCCAGGTGGGTTTTGGGTTGTGATAGGGTTAATCAGAGAATGCCTGGGTGCTGGCACTCAGAGCCAGAGAGCTGGAGTCCACACCCAGAAGCAGCCTACAACCCGAGGGAAGGGAGAGTGTGTACAGCCCAGCTGCCTCGCCCCCGGGGTGGGAGCAGCGACCAATGTGGGGACTTGTGCTCAGCCCTGCCCCCAGCTCCCCAGCCAGGTGGCACTCTACCGCCCAGTTAACTTGCTTGGTGATGAAGCCAGTTTTGGCTCCTTCCCTTTCCGTCCCCTACCAGGAGCCATCTCCCAAATAAATTACTTGCTCTTGAATCCCTATCTCGGAGTCTGTTTCTGGGGAAATCCAAACCAAGACAATATTTACACAGCATGGAACAGATGCTCACTAAGTCAGTGGTAGCTCTTGCTATTTCCTCCCCCTCCTTCCATCTGCCCTGAGCTGCTGGGAAAAACTCCAAGCTCAGGCCGCAGGCTCAGGTGCAGGGCCCACCTCTGGACCATGACTGTGGGGGAGGGGCTGGTTCCCACCAACAGGTCACTGGGCCTGTCCCTGCAGGAAACAGTCCCTCCAGCTCCCCAGTAAACATTAATGAAATGCCACAGCCACAGAGGTCAGGGCCCCTGACGCAGCCTGTCTAACAGGGCTGGCTGGCTGGGGCTGGATTTTGCCCAGGACACCCCAGGGCCCCAAATTCCTGACCAGGATGCCTTGAGCTCTTTGTGATCCTTTGGTCATAGAAACCAGAAGCAAGTGCCCCCCTCCCTACCACCCAGAGCCACTCCAGCCACTGGATTTGACCCAGGGTACCAGGCAAATGATTTCTCTGCAGCCTCAGTGTGTGCAGTCTGCTGGTTAGGGACACAGCAGTGAAGTTACTCCACCGGCGATGGAGGCCTCCACCTGCCACTTTCCAGCTGTGTGAATCACCTGCCCTGTGCCTCAATTTCATGTCTGTGAAATGGGGACAATCACAGGACTTACCTTGAAGGCTAGTTACAGGACTGTAATTTACTTATACGGTTTGCTTACATAAATGACATATATAATTTGCTTGCATAGGATATAACCAAGAGCTTGCGACGGTGGCTGGGTCACATACTCAGTGTAGCCTCTCATTTCATTAGAAGAGCAGCAGACTGACTCTCCGCCGTAAGCTCCTTTGCACCTTTAGGACCTAGTGCCTTTTGCATGTATTTTTACCCACATAAAGTAAGCAAATTAACTGAAAAATAAAATCTCAATTATAAATTTTCAATTTCTTGTCATAGAACAAGAAAGTAGGTGTGATATTTATGTGTTCACTCCTCTGGGCCTCGGGGAGCCCAGGTATTTGGTCAAACATAACTCTGGGTGTTTCTGAGATGAGATTTTAGATGAGATTAACATTTTAATTGGTAGAATAAAGCAGACTGCCCTTCATGGTGTGGGTGGGCCTCATCCTATCAGTTGAAGGCCTGAACAGAACAAAAAGACTGACCCTCCCTGAGGAGAGAATTCTCCAGCAGACTGCCTCTGGACTTCCTCTGCAGCACGGGTCCTTCCTGTGCGAGGGCCTCTGAACTAGAACATTGGTTCTCCCTCATCTCCAGCCTGCCAATCCACCCTGCAGATGTGACTTGCCAGCCGTCATTACTGCATGAGACAATTCCTTATTCTCTCCCCCACGGCCCCGCCCCGCCCCCATAGGTTCTGTTTCTCTGGAGACCTTGACTAATAATACATTTGCAAAAGGTCAGCTCAGACCTTGGCCGAGAGGGTAATGAAGCTAGGCCTCCTCCATCACAGCACCCTACTGAGAGGGACCCAAGCCCTGGCCCCGCCCTGCTTGGGGGCCCCCAGAATTCTTACTTGAACATGGCCTCTCCTGGTCTGGGAACACAATGGGGGTCTGGGGAGTCAGGTTTGGCTCTGGTTTGCTGGGAATGAGGACCTCAGCATTGTCCTTTCGCTTAGCAGACAAATTCCTTTCCTTTTTATTACCTGTAGGAAAACAATAGTTTATATGTCAAATACAGAGTGCAAGCAGAGTTGGGACATTCTGCTCAGGCATCTGTTTATTTGTTCGTTCATTTATTCATTCAACAAACATTTACTGAACCCTACCCCCTGCCAGGCACCATGCTAGCTTTGAGTCAGAGATGTGGATAACACAGACAACGAGACAAGTTTGCTGAAAGCCACCATGCATTTTGGCAAATAAATGAAATATTCAGTTTCTCAAATTTTAACATTTATGAGTAGGTGTTGGGTTTAACTGGCAGCATGGCAGATAAAATAATGGTGCAACCGAGGCCCCTGGAGCTGAAAGAACGCAGTAAAGCACACGTTACAGCCTGCAAGGGAAGGATGGCTGGATGGAGCAGCGAGCAGGGCCGGGGCGGAGGGCTCTGGGACCAGGGCATGAGAGCATGCAGCCTGGAGGATGGTACCAGGTGTTTCTGGGTGTTTCTGAGATGAGGTCCCCAGGTGTCTAGGATGTTACCAGGGACACAAAGCTGGGGAGGGAACAGCATGTGCGAAGGCCTGACAGCTGGAAGGCATGTGGCAGGTGAGCGGCTGGGGCCTGGGCTGGTGAGTGGACAGTGAGGGCCCATAGGCCACACTTTAGAGTCAATGTTTCCCAAAGCGGGGCACCTGGACCACTGGTGGGACAGGAGATTATTCCAGATGCCACATGGACAAACAATGTTTTAAGCAGTTATATGCCTGAATGTGTGTGGGGGAAAATGTAACCATCATATCAACCCTTGATTTCACGAGCATTACTGCTGGAACAATCCTAGAATTATGAAGAAAAGAAAGGAGGGGAGGGAAGGAGAAAAGAAAGGTTCTGGCTAAATAACAGCGAACAGGCAGTTTGTGGAGATGGCAAAAAATTGTGAAGAGGGTTTGCAAATGGCTCAAGTTTAGGGAAAAGGGCTCCAGGGCCTCAGCCAGCAAAGAGTCAGAGCAGAAGGAGGAGGACCACCGGGCGGGAGGCAGTGGCTGCACAGCATGAAGCACAGGCAGGGGAAGAGTTAGGCACTGGAGGCTGGACCCCTGGCCTGGAAGGCAGGAGACCTGGAAGTACCTATTGAATGTGATATGTACCAGCAGAGGAAGTCCTGGGGCTCACGGTGGCCCCAAGGAAAGGGAGTCCCAGAATCAAGGGTCCCGCAGGCTTCTTGGGAGCTCAGGGAAGATGTTGGGGACTATGTGGAGTAGGTCAGACTTGCCCTAACCCCTCCCCGCTCTCCTCTTGACTTCAGAAGGGCCCGTGTTTCTCTGCACTTTTGCAGTAGCTGCTCCCTGTTGGCCTGACATCCAGTGCCCAACGCAGCCCAGTGTGTGACAACCCCCTGTGTCCAATGGGGCAAGACAAAGCATGGGGCAAATGCCCACAAGACTGGCTCCCCAAGTGCTGAAAACACGCTGGTGACGGTTAAGAGCGACAGGCTCTTGAGAGCCCAGGCACCATTAGGTCCTTGGCACACGTGTCTCATCTGCCCCCCAGCCATCCTAGCAGATAGACCGTGGGCAGGATAATGGCCCCCAAAGATGGCCACGTCCAAGCCTGGAACCTGTGAACATGCTGGTTACGTGGCAAAGGGGAATGAGCCGGGCTAGTCAGCTAAGGTTAAGATAAGGCGATCATAGCGGATTATCCCAGTGGACCCACTGTGATCACAGGGGTGCCTGGAAGAGGAACAGCTTCAGTTTGGGAAGAACTTCTGAAGACAGTGGTGATGACTGCACAACAATGTGAGTGTGCTTAACAGCAAGCTGCTCCTAAAAATGATGCAAATAGTAGATTCCACGTTCCGTATATTTTACAATAACAACAAGAACACACACACACACACACACACACACACACACACACACACACACACACACGAGGGGCAGCAGAAGAGGAGGTCCAGGGGGAGGTGTGACTGTGGAAGAAAGGCACAGAGAGGCAACGTTGCTGGCTCTAAAGATGGAGGAAGGGGCCTGAGCCAAGGAAAGCGGGGCCTGTGGCAGCTGGAAAAGGCCCGGAAACAGGTCCTTGCCTGGAGCCCCTGCGGGAACACAGCGCTGTTGACACTGTGATTTCAGCCCAGTGAGACTCACATCAAATTTCTGACCAACACGACTGTGACAGTAAATTTGTGTTGTTCTAAGCCTCCATGTTTATGGTAATTTATTGCAGCAGCCAAAGGAAACGAATACATACTATTACAGAGCAGGACTCTGGGGCCAAGCCATTTGTTCAAGGTCAAGCGATGACCCAGCATTTGACCAGGACTGTCTGGCTCGGAGCCCTGCCCTTAACTACTTTATTCCCTATCTACAGTCCGCCTCCTCTGCATAGACAGTCCTGTAGAAACTGTGGCCAGGAGGCCTGCCTTAGCCATCAGAAGTCTGGGAAGGATATTTCCCAGGCTCCAAGGACCCAGCCTCTTGGAAAGGAACTGGGATCACTGCCGGCCTCATCTGTACCACGCTCCCTGGCCCTTCTTCTGTCCCGGGGTACACCAGCTCTTCCCTCTCCAAGCCCTTAGTGCTTGCTGTTCCCTGCATGGGAGGCTGTTCCCACGGCTGCTTCCTCCTCCTCATTCCTGTCCCAGCTTAGACGCCCCCTCCTCCTGGAAGGCTTCTCTGGCCCCCACCCCCAACCAGTGGCCTGTTTTAGAATCTTCACAACTCCAGGGCTCTGAATTCCTCAGCTAACCCCGCCCTCCCCTTTCCCCGTTATCAGAAAATGACGTCTGCCCTTCCCTGTGCTGCTCACTCACTGCCTCACTCACAAGGAGGACAAATGGGCTGGGTCTAGGGCGGGAAACCATCAGGGCTCAACCCTCCTCCCTATTCTAGCCGCCCCACCGCTCTCAGGGCACACGGCCTCCCGCTGCCACGCTGACGCCGCCATGGTCCCGTCCGCCAACATCTGTATGGTAGGGGTCTGTCTGCTTCAGGGGGCAGTCCCTAATAGCCACCCAGCCAGCTCTTACCAGCAGGAAAGGCAGTAATTCGCCCTCCTTCTGTCAGAGCCCCGTGCCTCTCTCTCATTTGTCTCACAACTCAGAAGGAAAACCAGAGGGTGGGGGACTTCCGGGCCGGCTGTCGCTTTGGAACCACCTGGTTTATTTGTTTAGCCCAGTGGTGAAGAGCGCAGGCTCTGGGCTCACAGTGTGGAGACTGGACCCCACTCCACCCCTTCTAGCTGTGACCTTGGAAGCTTCGTGACCGCTCTGTGCTTCAGCTTCCCCGTCTGTAAAACAAGTCCTTGCCTGGGGTTGTGGTGAGGATTAAAGGAAGGACTAAATGTGCAGCCCCTGGAATAGTGCTTGGTCATGTTAATAAGAACTGGAGAAATACTGGCAATTGTTATTTATGTGTTTTCCCTGCTAGGATGAAGAGCTGTAGGAAAAGGGACTGGGCCAGCTGTCCCAGCACCCTGCCTGGGAAAGATGTGTGTCCAGTGAATGAATGAATGAATGAATGGCCCAGAACAAGCACATCTCTCCAGATTCCAGCTGACTGATCTTGAGTAAAAGCTTAGGGTTAGTTCAGAACTCCAGCCCCACGTGGGGGTCTGCAGAGACCTGACAACAGGCCGGCCGTGGGCCTCCCTCCTGCTCCTCTCAGGGCATCTGTCTCCTGCTGGGGCTCAGGAAGCCGCCAGAGGGGGCTAACGAAGAGATGCTGATGAAAGGGGGCAGCTGTGGTGGCAGGAGGACACAGCACGCCCCCTCTGTGCTCACAGATCAGACATCACCATGGTCCATGCAGGGCCTGCCAAGAAATCTTAACTGTGAAAAGCGGTAAACTGTCAAGAAAGTAAAGTTCCCTCTTTGTTCTAGGCCACAGTACCCCTCTCACACTGCATAGGGTCCACCAGCTCTCCCTCTGGGGCTGGTCCTCACACCCGGAAGTGACTTTCATGACCCCTCCCCCTCCATTTCCAGGATGGGGGCTTGGTCAGCCTCCTGACAGAGCCCCCTCCTGGTCCTCCCCACCTCCCGACCTCCCCAGCCCCCCCACCTCCTGACAGCAACATACCCAGTGGGGGGGCACACAGAAGCCTCAAGGAGGCTTAGTGGGCACAGCTCCTTCATTTGTTTGACAAAGATTTCCTGAGTGCTGGAATGTGCCAGGTGAGGGCTGCAGGCGGGATGCAGTGGAGGGTAAGAGCTGGCCTGTGCCCTAGCAGAGCTCATGGGCAGGGGAGAGAGACAGCTGGGTCAGCGAGCCCTACAGCTGGGGTCAGCGAGCCCCACACCATGATGATGCTGTGGGAGTAGAGGAGGCACTGAGAGTAGGCGTGCTGGGAGCGCAAAGAAGGCTTCTTGGAGGAGGCAGCCTCTGAGCTAAGTCTTGAGGAGAAAACAGGGAGCCCAGTTTCAGGGTTCAGAGTAGAGAGGAGAGGAAATGTGGTGATTTAGTCCGAGGGAACAGCCCACGAGGGGTTTGCAGGTGAGAGACACACGTCTGAGGGACAAACATTCTCTCTGGTACATCAACCCCTGGGTGTGGCTGCCTGTTATTATGTTCCCCCCAAAACCCCTATGTTCAAGTCCTAACACCCAGCACCTCAGAACGTGACTGTGCTTGGAGACAGGGCTTCTGAAGAGGTCATTTAGGTAAAACAAGTCAGTCATGGTGGGCACTAATCCAATGTGACTGGCGTCCTTATAAGAAAAGGAAATTAAGACACAGACACACATAGAGGGACAGCCATTTGGAGACACAGCAAGAAGACAGACGTGTCCAAGCCAAGGGGAGAGGCCTCAGAAGAAACCAACGCTGTCAACACCTGGACTTGTAGCCTCCAGAACCGGGAGAAAATAGGTTCCTGCTGCTGTTGGAGCTGCCCCAGCCTTCTGTCCTCCCCGGCCTGTGGTCTCCCCGGCCTGTGGTCCCATCAGCCTTCCATCCTCCCCAGCCTGTGGTCCTCCCAGTCTGTGGTCTCCCCGGCCTATGGTCCCCCAGCCTTCTGTCCTCCCCGGCCTGTGGTCCCCCCGGCCTGTGGTCCCCCAGCCTTCCGTCCTCCCCGGCCTGTGGTCCCATCAGCCTTCCGTCTTCCCCAGCCTGTGGTCCTCCCAGCCTGTGGTCTCCCCGGCCTATGGTCCCCCAGCCTTCTGTCCTCCCCGGCCTGTAGTCCTCCCGGCCTGTGGTCTCCCTGGCCTATGGTCCCCCAGCCTTCTGTCCTCCCCAGCCTGTGGTCTCCCCGGCCTGTGGTCCCATCAGCCTTCTGTCCTCCCCGGCCTGTGGTCCCGCCGGCCTGTAGTCCTCCCGGCCTGTGGTCTCCCCGGCCTATGGTCCCCCAGTCTTCTGTCCTCCCGGGCCTGTGGTCCTCCCAGCCTATGGTCCCCCCAGCCTTCTGTCCTCCCCGGCCTATGGTCTCCCCCCGGCCTGTAGTCCTCCCGGCCTGTGGTCCCCCAGCCTTCTGTCCTCCCTGGCCTGTGGTCCCCCCAGCCTGTGGTCCTCCTGGCCTGTGGTCTCCCTGGCCTGCGGTCCCCCCCGGCCTGTGGTCTGTCACGGCAGCCCGAGTGGACTAATACAGTGCCTGATTCACACATCCCCCATTTCTCTTCCTAGCTTCACTCATGTTGCCCCCTGGCTGGGCTTGAAATCTGGTTCCTGATAGGGCACCCCAGCAGGAGGGGGAGAGGCCGCCAGCCGCCAGCCAAGGTGGAGAACAGGACTGCAGCAGGCAGGCCCGGCCCATGCCCACTGCGTTTCACTCTACTTTCCCGGGTACTGTCTGAAAAGCCTCCTCTGTGGACAGCTGTGGTTTCCTTCTGCCCAGCAGGCTCTCCCCGCCTTCAGATCTGCCTTGATTTTCCTTTGGAAACTGTTATCAGTGCATGTGGTTTGGGTGGTGATAACCACACCCATAGCTGGACCTGGCCAATCACAGCCATAGTAACTGGCTCAGAGATGTGACCCACTGTGGGCTTAAAACCCAGGGCTGGGACTTTTGCAGGAGCTTTTAGGAAGAAAAATCCACTTTCTGATGGAGTTTCAAAGCCATGAGAAGCAGTGTCTCAATTCTGTGTCAGTATGCGGAGCGCCTACCTGAGAACTGTACCAAAACAAGACAAAAGTGGGCAGAGGTGAGAGGGAGAAAGGGAAGAAGAGAAGGGAATGAACAGAGGAGGGAAAGGCAAAGGAGAGAAGGGAGGGAAGGGGAGGGGAGAGGAATGAGTCCTGCTAAGCCCTGGACTCCTCCGTTATCCAAGCCAACACAGTCCCTTTTGCTTAGGCCAATTGGCGTGTAGATGCTGCTAAATATCACACGATGCACAGGGCAGCCCCCACAACTGCCAGACATGTACCACCTGGAATTTCAGGGTCATTTTAGGCCTTTGCCTCTTGCAACCAGCAGAGACCTGACTGATACATCTCTCTGGCCTGTGGGACGGTCTATCCAAGCTGAACTCAAAGTATGGCTGGAAACTTAAGTCCTACTCTTGGATGTAGAGACACCAAAGACAAGGAAACACCACACAAGGCTGAGCTTACCTCTGGAAGCCGGGTTAAATTCCAGCACCACGAGGGTGTCTGGGCCCCGGGGAGGGGATCCTGCCGTCTCCTGGTCCTCAGGAACATCCTTGTACATGGAGTCCCCCCTGGAAAGAGGGGCGCCATGTCTGGGACTGCCCACCAGGGCCTGGTCCTCAGGCTCGGGCTCAGAGACCACATCCTCTTCAATGGAGTCATACTCGTCACTGGAACAGTCCTTTTGCTTCTTTTGTAGATTTACACTAAGTTCTAGGCTTTTTCTTAGCTCCTGCCAAAGGTCAAGAAAAGTGAGAAATGAAATATGTCACTTTGATAAAAATCATCTGAAATAGATCATTAGAACCAAAGAAATATCCCCGCCAAACTAACATTTACCCAAATCATCTCAACCCATGTGTTGTCATCACTTTGAAGACAAGAAAACAAAAGGCAGGGACACACAAGCAATTCTGAACAGAAGAGTGTTTACAGTATTAACTGTGCTGTTCACATGCCTGGCATGCCACTAAGAATGTGTGTGCATGCATGCGTGCATGTATGTGTGTGCACATGTATGTGTGCATGTGAGAGAGAGAGATGTTTTGGTTTGGGGCTTGTTAAAACAGATTGTGGGGTCCTGCCCACAGTTTCTGCTTCAGTGGGTTCTGGACAGAGCCGAGAATTTGCATTTCTCACAAGGCGATGCTGTGCTGCTGGCCCAGGGACCATATCTGAATATGAAATCCCAAAGGCCTCCAGATGAGCCTGAAATTCCAGACGGTAAATGACTGGTGCATGGTTGTGGGGGCTGTCCTGTACTGAAGGATGTTTAGAAGCACCTAAATGTCACAATATTTAGTACTTAGCTATAGCTGCTTGACAATTTTTTAATGTGTTTTGTCTCATAAGATTGCAGATTTATAATTATAAGGCCAAGAATTAAAATAAGAGTGATCAGAAAATTCATCAGCAAAGCCAGGATACTTCTGAAAAAGAATATTACTACATTTACACTATGTACTATTTGGGCAAACCAGTATGTTTGGTTAGCCTAGCTATACTACTCTTGTAGTCCTCATAGTATCTAACATACGTGGGAGAAAAGGAAAGCAATCAATAAAGGTTTGGTGGTTTAATAGTGGCTGGGGTAGGCTGAAAATGACTCCCAAAGATGTCCAAGTCCTAATCCCTGGCCCCATGATTCAGTGAGGGCTTCTGAGGAAGTGAGAAGCACTGTGGAAAACGGATCATTTTAGAAAAATAATCCTACACAAACCATGACAAATATGCACATTAACGGTGCCGCTGGTGAGGAAGCGAGGAGCATGCTATGGGAGCTAGAGGAGAGGGCATCTGTTATACAGCGGCAGAATCGCAGCTGAACTGTGTTCTAGTTATGTGGTAAGTGAAACTCTGTCAATGATGGGCTTGGATATTTAGCTGAAGAGATTTCCAAACAAAGTGTGGAAGATGCAGTCTGGTTTCTTCTTGCTGCACAGGAAAAACTGTGAGAGGAAAGGGATGGTCTGAGGGGGAAATTATTAAGGAAAAAGGGACTGGGATTTGATGATTTGGGAAACTCTCAGTCTATTTGGGTTGCAAAGCCATTAAATTAGGAGATTCCCTGTCAGAAAGCATGCTCTGGAGAGAAAACCAAGAGTGTGACTGAACAACCTTTGGCTAATATTGCAGAGGATCCAAAGTTTAGGGCATTCACACTGAGGGCTCTTTGAAGAGATCAGACATGGGCTCGTGGATCCCCTTAGATAGCTCAGCAGGCACCAGGAGTAGAGATGGGATTATCCAGGAAAGATCTATGGAGGAACCTCTTGTCTAATGGAATGAATTCTACAGGCATACATAGGAGACCCACGTGGTTTTTGAAAATGTCATCCAGCAGAAACACTGCCAGCTAGAAGTGAATGAGAGAGAGAGAGAGAGAGGAGAAAATAAAAGAAGGCTGTCAGACACCCAAAATTCAACAGGCAGGAAACAGGTTGATAACACTACTTCGCTGCAAGTACATTTACCCTTCAGGAAAGAAGAAGGATGACTCCAAGAGTGGAGCCACGGGCCCTGAGGGTGGAGCCCTGAGCCACACAGAATTATTCTTGGGCCTTGAGACCTCTTGGAGTTGGCCCAGTGGATTTTATGATGGCTTGGGTTTGATGACATCTTTCCTCCTTTCATTTTCTCCCTTCTGTAATGGGGACTGCCATTGCATTTAGGAGCAGATAACTGCCTTTCTAGTTTCACAAGCACACAGATGGAGAGGAATTTGGCACTAATATGAGTTATACCCAGAATCTTACCCATACCTGATTTAGATGACAAAGAGACTTATACATATTTTGGACTTGAGTTGATACAGTAATGGGTTGAGACTTCTGGGAAACTTGGGATGGGATGAATGCATTTTGTATGTAAGATGGAAATAAATCTTTGGGGGCTAGAGGAAAGACTGCTGTAGGCTGAATAAGTTGCCCCCAAATATGTCCACATTCTAAACCCTGGGACCAGTGAATATCACTTTATATAGCAAAGGTGTTAGGGCAGAAATAGAACATAATTATCCTATCTAATAAAAGAGTAATATGCAAATTGACCATACCTCTACCACGCCTACCAGCCAATCAGGAGTGAATATGCAAATAAACCCAACCAAGATGGCTGAGGCCATGGAGAGCAGGAGGGAGGCTTGGGTTTCCCTGGCGATGGAGGAAGCCAAGCTTTCCACCTGCCCTTGCCGGCCCAGGCCTCTGCTTAAGGCTACCAAAGTTTCAATTATAGAAGGTAAATAAATCCCAACAGAAATGGCTGCGGCCACAGAGTGAGCAGAAGGCTTGGCTTCGCTCCAGGCTACAAAGTTTCAATTGTAGAAGATACATAAATCCCAGATACCAGGGCCTCTGCTTGGGTCACCGGGGTGCGTGGCCAGCCTACAAACCACCACAGGCCCCTCGCCCAGGCCGCCCCACGCCCCAAGGGAACCCCCACCCTGATCCTGGACACCCTTCAGGGCAAACCAGCTGGCCCCCACCCATGCATCAGGCCTCTATCCTATCTAATAAAAGAGTAATATGCAGATTGAGCATCACTCCAACACACAAGATGGCTGCCCCCATGTGGTCAAAGATCCTGCCCCCATGTGGATACAAGATGGCCACCACAAGATGGCCAGCAGGGGAGGGCAGTTGGGAGGGACCAGGCCTGTAGGGAAGGGCAGTTGGGGGGGACCCAGGCCTGCAGGGGAGAGCAGTTGTGGGGGACCAGGCCTGCAGGGGAGGGTAGTTAGGGGTGACCAGGCCTGCAAGGGAGGGCAGTTAGGGGTGACCAGGCCTGCAGGGGAGGGCAGTTAGGGGCAAACAGGCTGGCAGGGGAGCAGTTAGGCATCAATCAGGCTGGCAGGGGAGTGATTAGGGGGTGATCAGGCTGGCAGGCAGAAGTGGTTAGGGGCAATCAGGAAGGCAGGCAGGAGAGCAGTTGGGAGCCAGCAGTCCTGGACTGTGAGAGGGCAGTCGGACATCCCGCAAGGGGTCCCAGATTGGAGAGGGTGCAGGCTGGGCTGAGGGACACTCTCCCCACCCCCCATGCACAAATTTCGTGCACCGGGCCTCTAGTAAGAAATATTCATCATGCTCTGTTAGCCATGATTGTTTTGTTCTGATTAAAGAAGGCACATTCTAACCTGGTTGGGAGTTGCTCACCTGGAAATGCTGCCTATTATAATGGAAAGATTAACTTTTTGCACTCGGATGTCGAGTGTGACTCGACACAGCATCGGTAGCAGCTCGAGAAAAAAGCAAGCGAGTGCAAAGGGTTAACAACCTTGGCCTAGCCAGTTTGGCTCAGTGGATAGAGCCTCAGCCTGCAGACTGAAGGGTCCTGGGTTCCATTCAGGTCAAGGGCACATGCCCAGGTTGTGGGCTTGATCCCCAGTAGGCTGCAGGAGGCAGACAATCAATGATTCTTTCTTATCATTGACTAGAAGCCCAATGCATGAAATTCGTGCACTTCGGGGGGGAGGGGTGTCCCTCAGCCAGGCCTGCACCCTCTCACAGTCCAGGAGCCCTCAGGGGATGTCAGACTGACGGCTTAGGCCTGCTTTGCCTGGGGAGCGGACCTAAGCTGTCAGTCAGACGTCCTTAGCACTGTAGCGGAGACAGAGAGGCTCCCACCACCGCCACTGTGCTCGCCAGCCATGAGCCCGGCTTCTGGCTGAGCAACACTCCCCTAGTGGGAGCGCACTGACCACCAGGGGGCAGCTCCTGCATTGAGCGTCTGCTCCCTGGTGGTCATTACATGTCATAGCGACCGGTCATTCCGCTGTTCAGTTGATTTGCATATTAGCCTTTTATTATATAGGGTGTTTCTATCTCTCTCTACCTCTCCCTTCCTCTCTGAAATCAATTAAAATATATTTAAATATATATATCTCCTTTATATATAAAAAAGAAAGATTAACAACCTTGTTGCAGAAACCAGAGCCATCAGCCCTTTGAAGACTCCCAGCCCTTTGCATATCGCCAGCCCTTTGCATATTGCCAGCCCCTTGAAAACCCCCAGTCCTTTGCAAATCTCCATCCTGCATTACCTGTAAACTGCCCATTTGACATACCCTTTTGCCTACTTCCCCATGTGATCTTTTGTCCCTCTACCCCAGGCATCCTCAAACTACGGCCCGCGGGCCACATGCGGGTGTTTTTGCCGTTTTGTTTTTTTACTTCAAAATAAGATATGTGCAGTGTGCATAGGAATTTGTTCATAGTATTTTTTAAACTATAGTCCAGCCCTCCAACGGTCTGAGGGACAGTGAACTGGCCCCGTTTAAAAAGTTTGAGGACCCCTGCTCTACCCAATATAAGCTGCTGGCTTATAGGGAGGTGCAGAACAGATTTTTGTGGATGACCTGCTGCTCTCCCAAACCTCCTGCAGTATTGGAATAAACATTCACATATGATTCAACCCTGTCTCTGCTGAATTGGCTCCAGTAGTGACAGGCAGCCCAGACCTCTTGGTTGCCAGGTTACAAAGGGACTTTGCAGATGTAATTAAATTAAGGATCTTGAGATGGGGAGATTATCCTGGATTATCCAGATAGGCCTAATGTAATCAGGAGGGTCTTTGTAAAAGAGAGGCAAGAGGATTAGAGTCAGAAAGAGAAGGTATAGGGATTGAAGAAAAGGTCAGGGAGGAGGAAAGATGTTACACTGCTGGCTTTGAAGGAGAAAAGGGATTCTCCTCTACAGCTTCCAGAAGGAATATAGATCTGCTGACATCTTTTTTCTTCTTTTTTTCTTTTTTTAATTTCAGGGAGGAAGGGAGAGATAGAAACATCAATGGTGAGGGAGAATCATTGATCGGCTGCCTCCTGCACGCCCCCCAAAGGGGATCAAGCCGGCAACCTGGGCATGTGCCCTTGACTGGAATCGAACCTGGGACCCTTCAGTCCACAGGCCAATGCTCTATCCACTGAGCAAAACCAGCTAGGACCTGACATCTCGATTTTAGACCAGTGAAACTGAATTCGGATTTCTGACCTCCAGCACTGTAAGATAAACCACTAAGTTTGAGGTATATTGTGACAACAGCAATAGGAAACAAACAGAGCTGTCTATCTTTCACACCTCCTCCCTCCCATCCTGCCCAATACCAAGTACCCTGGTAGTTACTGAGCAAACGGAACACTGCCTGGCATATAGTAGGTGCTTGACAAATACTTTCTAAATGACTGTTTTATGTTGGTGACTAGGTAGTGGCCGTAAGAAGGGGTGGAGTGCACCCACGTGCCTTGGAGGTGGCATAGTGATGAGACCCTTAACAAGTTACGAACTCCTCCAATCTGCATTTTTCATCCATAAAAATGGGTTAACAAATCCCTGCCTCACAGAATTGTTTCATTAAAGTAGTGGTCTGAATCGGGGATGATTCTGCCACCCAGAGGATATGTGGCAATGACGAGAGAAGTTCTGGATCACAACAGGGCAAAGGGAGTGCCAGTGGCATCTAGTAGGTAGAGGCCAGAGATGCTGCTGAACATCCTAGAATGTACAGGACAGTTGCCCACAATGAAGAATTATCTGGCCCAGTGTCTAGTGGTGAGGGTGAAAAGCCATGCACTAAAGTGAGCACGTATTCATCAACGGCATTAAAAAAGACAGTAACAAGGCCTTCCAGCTGAGGGCACTGAGGTGGTCCATGCAACCTTCCCAGAAGCCAGACTGAGGTCACGGCTCATGTCTTCAACGTCTGACCGCGGTGGGGAGGTCGAGGGATTTCCTGCTCCTCCACAGGGAAAATGAGTTCCTGGGTGACCTGAAGTTTCACAGCTTCAGTTCTAGGTTCTGCATAGGTGGAGGCAAGGCCAGTGAGACAGCAGGGGCAAGCCCCTCTCTGGAGCCCCGATATGCTTGCCAGTCATTGTGGAACAAAGCAATAAGAGGGGCGCCAACTAGCTGGGACGCTCCGCGTTGGGAGACTGCTGTCACTGTCCAGGAAGTCCCAGTCATCCCAGGGCTCACAGTCATCCTCACCGATGTCTAAGGCAGAGTGAGCCACCCAGCACAGCCAGCTCCAGGAAGGATTTGGGACATTAGGATTCTCGAATCCATGGCCAGCTGAGCAGGCTCCCTGCAGCCTCTTCATCATTGTCACAATGTTGCAACCCCACATTTTAAGTGACTGAATTTTTGGAGTCCCCCCAAACTGGAGAACTGAGGCCTACAGCCTCTTAGCTGACCCAACCTGCTAGAGTGATTGAATGGCAGAGCCAGGCCTTGTGCCCTCAGCCACGGCTCCTGCTCCCTCTGGATTACCCAAGTGTGAAACTGACTCTCCTGCATTGCCATGGCCCCGTCAACCGGGAGGGCGACGTGGCAAGTGCTATTGTTAATGTACCGCTCATGCAGGCATGCTGCGGTGCTGCGGTGCTGTGCTGGGCGCTGATGGGGAATAAGGTGGCAAAGCCGCAAGCAACCGCTGCCTAAAGAAAAAGAGACGGCATTCCAGATGTGGCCGGAACTGTGAGGAAAGGGCCTGACAGGAGACGGGTGGAGAGTGGGTGGGCGGAGGGAGCCTGAGGAAAGCTGGCCAAGGAAGGCTGGGGGATGAAGGGCCACCCAGTGAGTGTCTGGGGCACAGGCAGGGGGAACAGCAGGGCCAAGGCCAGCAGGTGGCAGTGACCGGAGGGTGGTGCACTTGGAGTGAAGGGAGGGCAGGGAGCAGGGGTCACCCAGGGCATGGCTTTGTAGGCCTCAGGGTAAAGTCTGGACTTTGCTTTATGGACACGGAGAGGCCACTGAAAGGTACTAAGCGGAAACAGAAATCTGATTTCTGTTTCTACAAATCACTATGGTGCTTGGATACCAAGTTGGCGCCAGGGTGGAGAAAGGGTGAAGTTGCAACTGCAGCAGCAGGTGGAAGATGAAGGTGGGAACGGGAGATGCGTTTTGAGATGTATTTTGGAGGCAGAATTGACAGAAATGACTGACTAGAAATCAACATTGTGTATATATACTCTTTGACCAAGGCCTCTAAAAACTTATCCTTCACTCTCAAGTATATAAAGACTGTTGGGACATCTTTATAACAGAATGATCCAAATGCTCACCAGTAAAAGGTGCTTAAATTAATTGTAGGCAGATACTGCCAGAGCCTTGGACAGCCCTTCCAGAGAACAAGGCAGATCGTGTCCACTTCCTCAAAAATAGCAAGATACACATTTAAGTGAAGAGAAGCATGTCATTATAAACCCAATTTGAAAAATAATTATTCGATTCTGTGCATACGAAAGCTCTGGAAAAATCATCATTAAACTATTAACAATGTTCTCTCTGGGGGTGACATTATGGGGACTTTCTTTTCTATTTTGCTTTACTTAATTTTTTCTTATAAGCCTATTCCTAATTTTATAATTAGAAAATAATGATATATTTACATTTATGTTTAAATCTTGTCCCAACTCTTGCAAATAAATACATTCCCCACAGTAGTGGGAGGGACAGTGGTGGAGGACCCTGGGTGCCCAGCCCTGGAACACATCTGTCCCCAAAGGAGAGACTCAGAAGCTGCGAGCAGCAGGTCTGACTTTGTATCCAGTCGAGTGGTCCAGACTTAAAAACAACAGGCCATCGATCCAACAGGAAGAAACTCAGGAAATATAACCCCGTGAGCCTGTCAGCAAAACACCTCCCGGAAGACAAAATCCAAACGATGGAGGTGCAGTCAGAATGAAGAGCACAGCCCGGAGCAGCGGGAGCGGACCTGGTGGTGGGCGTGGAAGCTGTTTAGAGACGGAGTATCCTAGACAACTGTGCACATTTGCGTCACGGAGCAAAATGCGATGTTCAAAACCCAAGCCCTCAGCTTAGCTAGCGGAAGCCAGAAGAGGGCAGGCAGCGTGGTACAGCCCTGCCTCATTTTCCGAGTCAGTGAGTCAATTCAAATCCCTCTTAAATGGAAACAGAGTTTAAAAAGATGGGCAACTCTGACCTCAATGTTTCTTTCATAATTTGTTAAACTGGTGAGATATTTTCAGAAAAATCTCTTGTAATAAATTTCAATTTCAATAATTCCTCCTTTTCCAATTTGATTTTACTTCTGTTCAATTAATACAAATTTAAATGCCATAATTATATTTACAAAATATCCATTAAAAAGAAGCCTAAATTCTGCATGGCTGGCATCTTCTTCGCAAAAGAAAATAATACGTTTGCTCACACCGGATGAGCAAACCTCAGGAACCTCTGCCCTTATAATGCCCATGTGGTCTAAAACCTTCTGTTCCGAGGGTGGAGGGGGATGAATTAAGGAGCAACACTCCCTGGAGAAAGTGCTCAAACCCTTCTGTCTGGAAAGATGTGGACCTGGGGTGGAGGCTTTGAAAGCCCACTTGCCGAGACTTCAAAGGGACCCCAGGCTGGAGCCGCCACCAGTTGCTTTGAAGCCGTCATCCAGAAATTTCTCTGTGAAAGTAACTTTATAGCTATGCTTTACAGCCTTGTTATGTGCAGTTTCAATGTTTAGTGTTTAAAATAGTTAAAGCCCTTTCAACAGAAAGCCCTTTGCCAGGAGCCCAGGTCGGAAACGTGCTGGAGGGAGTGGACGATGGGACTGCACACAAGCCGGCCCCCTCGCGGAGTGCCAGGGAGGAGGCCAAGGAGGAGGCCAGGGAGGGGGCCGGGGGCCGGCCACTGACTGAAATGCAGCAGGGTTTGCTGGCCAGTGGGTCCGTGCCTCTCATGCCTGACCTGCCTCGTTCTGCTGGGCCAGGGAAAGAGCGAACCTGGGCAACCATAAAGCTGTTTGCAATAACAGTGATAATAACTATAACACCCACAGCAGCAGCCACCAATTACCAAGCTAAGCTCTCTCCACACCTTATCCCACGGCAGCTGTTTACCACCCCAGCAGTGTCCTTTTCTTACAGGCCCAGGGCACCTAAGTACAGCCCAAGGTCACAGGGCTAGCAACAGCGGAGCCGGTTTGGATGAATAACTGTCCGACTCCAAACCCAGGCTCCTTGTCACCTGCCCACATTTATTCCTTTCCTGGCACCTGCACGTTGGAAGCAAGCGGTCTCTGAGCAAGGGGAAAGTCAGGGCCCAGTGACTGTCCAGGACTTGAATGGAACTGATGAAACCTGGCGGTAACAGCTTTGGACACAAAGCTGCCTTGAGGCCATTAAACGTGTTAAATGTGGGTTAAATGTTAGAAGATGAAGCATTAACCCTCTAACTACCCTCAGAAAGGGTCAGCTAGGTGTAAGTTCAGGACCTGGGTTGGGGGGGGGGGGGCCCACTCCAGCTGCTCTGTGTCCCCAAGCAAGTCTCTGAGCTCAAGCCCCCACCTCTACTGTGGGAATGGGCCCTGACACGCTGACAGGTTGTTGAAGGGACACAATGAGAGAACAGCTATGAATCAGTGCTTCAGGATTGCTCTTACAGAGGTCTGGTTTTCACAGCAAGTTTAAAAGCGAGATGACTGCATTTCTTCTCTGTTTCTCAGATCCTACTGACTTTGCCCACAAGAAGATCAAATGTTTAGAGCATGAAGCGCAGCGGGTACTTTGTCCCAAGAGGAAGCAGCAGTCCCCGGGGAGCCGTCACTGGCCTGCAGCCAACACCCCTCCTCCCTGCCAACCCCCAGTGATGTCTCTCATTTAGTTGGCAGTTTTATAAAATTGGGATCTGAATGCCTTTAGCCTGGCATGCACTGTTAGTTGCAATAATCCCCACTAGCTCCTATTGCCTTATATGAGCCATTTTACTCATTTATATTAACCTGCCTGGCCCAGAAAGGATTTTCACCCTGCATTGAGGGGGTATAGACTAACTTGTTCTCCTTTTCATTCATTCATTATGCAACAAATGTTTATTGCTGAATGTCTTTGTCCCCATTAGCAGGTCTGACTGCTAAGTACTTGGACAGAGTAATGAACCAAACAGATAGAGTCCTTGTTCTCATGGAATTTATAATCTGGCAACAAAGACAGCCATTCTGGAAGAAATTACAAGTATAATGAGCATCAAGAACCCAACCTAGGGCTTACCAGCCAATGCCTCACGCCTGGTGGCTCCTAGATCACAAATTTCCCAGAATAAAGTGACTTGAGCCCTAACTTTTTCATTTAAAGCTAAATTTATTTATGAAGTACTTTGGAGCAGTCTCTAACATCCCATCACTATGAAGAAAAAACATCCTTGTCTTAGGCAGTGGCGTGATGTAAGAGCAAGGGCATGGGCTCAGCACACTGAGGCTGCCTGACTGTTACCTGGCTGCAAGGCCCCGAGTGCCTCTCCTCCCTGTCCAGAGCTGGGATTGGCTACAGGAAATGGAATGGGGATGGTGGGATAGAGACCAAACAATAAAGAATGCTGCTGGCAGACTAGAAATTCTGAGGAATTCCTGAAAGACAGAGACAGAGATCACAGGGCATTCACTGGGGCTACTTTTAAGGCTGCTGGCTCCCGGCTGCATTAAGTACAGAGGTGCTCACCCACCGATGGAAGCCTGGAGTGTGGGTACTGAGCCAGAAGGCAGGACAATGCCCCCCACAGGAGATCACCATCCCAAAGGCAGACTAGGAGCTCCCAGACTTGGGAGGGAGATAAGGTGCACAGCTTCCAATAGCATGTTATGCCCCGACTCCACAATCACCAGGGCTGGGTTACATCCAACAGAATGAGCAGAGGAAGTGGGAGTCTCAAGAATGAGCACACATTTGGGAAAAATCAACAGCCCGAATGATAGCCACCAAATGAATAAAAGAACCAATACCCAAAGAAAGAGAGTTAACAGAATAGAGGAAGACTTTACAACACAGGACATTCATATCCCTGGAGAGATTTAAGAGGACCTTTCATCCATGAAAAAGAAACAACTAGCTCAATCAAAATCAAGCCAAACAATTTTATAAAACACAGTACAAAAACACAAAAAGGAAGTTTGAAAGAAAAATTAAGTCACTTGCAAAGACAGATCTGGGCCAACATTTGTCTACCAGATGCTCCAGAGGACAGAACAGACACAATGGAAGACAGTAACAATCTTCTATATATAAAAAAGCCTAAGCGACCGTTACAACCAAATGACCAAAATGATCAGAACAACTGGACGACTGGCTGGTAGCTATGACGCGCACTGACCCAGACCTTGCTGCGGGGGCTCTGACAACTCCGAATCTGGTTCACCCGTACCCCGGATCCAGACAGGAGGAGGAGGGAGCCCGATTCCTCACAGAATCAGCCGTTGGTTAGCTTGCTGCTGAGGCCAATCTCCCACGGTCCCTCCCCGCAGCAGGCCAGCCCTCCCGATCGGCCCCGATTGCTGGCCAGGCCAAGGGACCCACCCATGAATGAATTCATGCACTGGGCCTCTAGTAATGATAATAATAATAATAATAATAATACTATTTTCCAGTGCTAAAGAAAGACACAAGCCTTCATATTGAAATGGCCCATCTACTATTTTAAATGGGATGAAGATAATGACACTGATATATTCATATGAATAAAAGGCACTATCTATTAGAAATTTTAAATATATGATGGAGATTTTAAATATACAAAGCAAAAAAAAAAAAAGAAATATAAGAGAAAATTGACAAGTTCACGGAAATCAACTGGATTAAACAGAGAAAAATTAAGTAGGATCTATTGCAGTTTGCTAATGAGCATATGAACTTCCCAGAAGTCTTATAAGAAATGCAGAATCCAAGCATTCCAGATCCAATTCTGTGTCTTTGAGAGCGGTATGAGAATTCACATCATACCTAATAATAGACAAACATGTAAATTGACCGTACCTCTGCTACACCAACAGCTAATCAGAGTGAGTATGCAAATCAACTCAACAAAGATGGTAGTTAATTTGCATACGTAGGTGCCCAACGCCTGGGTCCCGGGAACTTTCTTGGCACCCAGGTCACTCCGAGGTAGGCCCGCGTGGGTCCTGAGCAACCTGGGAAGGGCCTGAGCCAGGGGGCTCCTGGGCAGGGCCGAGCCTTGTATCGGAGCCGAGGGGGACTCTGCCCAGGCCTAAAGCCCTGGGCAGGGGCAGAGCTGGCGATTGGAGGGAGCTGGGGGGCCCCAGCCCAGACCCCAAGCCTGGGCCATAGGCTTGGGGCCTGGGCAGGGGCAGAGCCAGCGATCAGAGGGAGCCTGGGGTCCCCTGCCAAGGCCCAAAGCCTCAGCCAGAGGCTTTGGGCCTGGGCAGGGGCAGAGCCGGTGATCGGAGGGAGCTGGGAGTCCCCTGCCCAGGCCCTGAGGCTTTAGGCCTTGGCAGGTGTGGAGCCAGCGATCGGTGTGAACTACAGAGGAAACACCTTTTCTGACCCTCATTGGCTAAGCTCCCTGTATGCCACTGGTAATATTCTTAGTAACTTGGGTATAAGAATCCAAAAAGGTGATCTAGGGTTTTTTCCACCACACTCCTGGAGAAAAAAACGAAGGTCTGCTGCTAGAGGGCTAAGAAATGTCATATCCTGCCCTAGCCGGTTTGGCTCAGTGGATAATGCCTAGGCATGCCGACTGCAGGGTCCGGGTTCGATTCTGATCAAGGGCATGTACCTAGGTTGCAGGCTCCTCCCTGGCTGGGGCCCAGGTCAGGGCTCATGCAGGAGGCAACCAATCAAAGTGTTCCTCTCACTTTGATGTTTCTCTCTTTCCCTTTCTCTTCCACATTCTCTAAAAATCAATGGTAACATATCCTCAGGTGAGGATTTAAAAAAAAGAAAGAAATAAATGTCATATCCTATGAAAGACACATCTTGAAAATGCCTAAAGAAAGTTGTCATTTTTTCATGGTGAAGGAACTAGAGTCCTTGTTGATGAAAACACCTTGGTGGCTTCAGAGACTAGCAGTGGCTGCAGCAGCGGGGTGATGCGGCTGGTGCCTTCCCCTGATCAGCCTGGTCGCCTCCCACAAAGGGAGGCCAGACTGCGGCTTAGGCCCGCTCCCCACCGGCCGTCAGTAGGACATCCCCTGAGGGCTCCCAGTATGTGAGAGGTGGCAGGCTGGGCTGAGAGACTTCCCCCAACCAGTGCACGAATTTTGTGCACCATGCCCCTAGTTTTTAATAAGCAGCCCAGGTGATTCTGATATGGGTAGTCTGGGACCATTCTTTAAGAATCACCACGGTAAATAATTCAATGAATAGCTTGGTTTAATAGATAGATTGAGAATTTGTACCAAAAAGAGAATTATTATTCTCTCGAAATACCATGGAACATTTATAAAAATGATCTGGTAGACCACAAACAAAACCTCAGAAATGTCCAAAAAAACGTTCTCTGAAACCAAACAAGCCATTCTCTGATCATAATGTAGTAAAACTAGAAATTAACACAAAATAAAACAAAAATAGATAAAAAACTATTTACTTGGAACATTTGTAAAAAACTCTTCTAAATAGAGGAGGAAAAAAACCTAAAATCGCAAACTAATTAGAAACAAATGACAATGAAAACACTATATAAATAGCAAATTTGTGGGATAAGAACAAAGCAGTGTTCAGAGGAAAATGTATAATCTTAACACTGATATATTAGAAAACAAGACTGAATATAAATAAATTAAACATTTAACTTAAGAAGCCAGGATGTGTAGTGGGAGTGGGATAGAAGCAAAGCAATAAATTAAACCAAAAAGTTTACAGAAAGAATCAAGATAAAAGTAGAAATGAACTAAAATAGAAAATAAGAAATGAATGAATGAATGATAAAATAAATTTTAAAAGTAGCCCGGCCTTAATGGCTCAGTGGTTGAGCATCAACCTATGAACCAGGAGGTCAGTGTTTGATTCCTGGTCAGGGCACATGCCTGGGTTATGGGCTTGTTCCTCAGTAAGGGGCGTGCAGGAGGCAGCCAACTGATGATTCTCTCTCATCAATGATGTTTCTATCTCTTTCTCTCCATCTCCCTTTCTCTCTCTGAAATCAATAAAAACATGTTAAAAACAAAAACAAAATAAACAAGTATATGTGCTCAATCAAAAGCTGGGCACAGTTTGACTGGATGGGTGGAGAGAGCTATTCATATTCTACTCAGTTTACTTCTGAATTGTTTGAATCTTTTCTAATGTGAAAGCACTCATGTATTAGATGTTATACGAAATTATGAAAAATAATGTAAAAGTACCTAAGATATTCCATGTAGCCGATAAATGCAAGAACTAAAAGACATTATTTATTCCAATATTGATTCACAGGTCATTCTTTATTTTTATTAGGATTAAAAAAGATGCTGTAGTAAGTCAGATACCACCCGATAGCTTCACTTACAGAAATGCTCTATTGGGTGAAAGGATTCCCACATGTCTCCCTCCGGACCTGCCTTTCATGGGCATTTAGTGCTTGTTCAGCATCGTTCCACATGAATCATTCATGCACATCACTGAATTGTTCCTTGTGCTGTCCGACTCTCCTGCCCAGAGCACTCCTAAGCCATCAGCCAGGCTGTCCTTTCATCTGAGCTGTCCAACTGGGCATCTCTGGGTGCATTCAGGGCACCACGCCCTTGATGGCTCTGGGTACAGAGGGGCTAATAAAGTGCCACTGGGAAGAAGAAAGACCTCCTCCTCTTGTCAGGAACCAACAAGGCTTTCATTGAACCAGGAGTTTCAAGCTGATGGTCTGAAAGCCAAATCTGGCCATTTTCTATCTTTGGTCCACAAAAAATTGTGAATTTGTTACCAAATTTTTAAAAAAGGGGGAGAAATTGAACACAAAGAAACCCAGATACCTGGCTTCTCTTAAAACTAGAAAGCCTCATACCACTGTGCCTGTTTCCCCACAATGACAGTCAGCAGAGCTGTGTCAAGTCTCTTTCCGGCATCCCCAGCACTCTATGCCAAGGGCTGTGCTTGTTATCCCGCCGGCCTTGCTCATGTCACTGAAAATATCCATTTTAATTGGCACCATGTGCCAGTGATCCCAATATTTCAGGATCCAAACTCCATTTCTCAAACTGATTCTTCTACCTCAAGCAGCAAAAAAATTATTTGTCAGATTATGTTTCCTGACTCACAGTTTGGAAAATACTGTCACCGTAATTATGACTCAGTGATGTGATGACTGAACACAGCTTGTGTGGGCTGCCCAGGGTGCCGAATCAACATCTATACCACACCTCACTCATTGATTCACTCAGCCAATTATTCAATCCGCTTGCCTAATAAAGATTTATTTGCAAACTAAACCTATGCCAAGCACTTTTCCAAGGACTAGAGACAGAGCAAGCAAAGAGACAACACACATCTCTGCCAATATGAAGCTTAGATCTAGGGTAGAGAGAGGATATTTCAAACCCCACATATGTAATTTATAAATGAGCTACAGGAGTCCTTGGATGAGTGGGGGCTCCATGAATGATTCTACTCCTATGGATTTTATAATCAGAAATAGAGTTTGCCTATAAACTCAAGCTAGGAATTACAATTTCAGAGCTGACAAGCACAGGAAATACCTAATATACCCCTTCTTGTCAAAGGGGAGGCAACAGGGCCTCCGAGAGTGACTTAGCCAAGGCCCCTTCAGAGTTTACGGAAAAGCTCCAGGCTTGTGAGTCTCGGGCACCTGTTCTTTTTACTCCCTAAAACAGGGGTTACAAGCTCCAACATCTTCAGAAGACGTAAACCAGCAATGTGAGTCTCAGAGTCACCAACAGAGAGCGGTGAGGACCAGGACAAACAGGAGGGAGCATGCTCAGAGTAAGTTTTTGATTAAAAAAACCAAACAGTAATAATCACAACCACAGCACAACACCAGGCCAGTCTACACATTGTGAGCTGAAGCCTGGTCCTGGCAGGCATGGGTCCGGGCCCTCCCCATTTGGTCACACACTCATCCATTCATCACTATGTTTCTATCCTTATCTTGAATTTGAGCATAATTTTTTCAAGTAATAACTAGTAAGAATCCTTGCCTACACTCCCATTTTCTCGGGATTGTGTTATTCTCAAGTTGAAATGTATTTTTTATGTAACCAAAGTGAATAAAAATACGAAGGGTTCATATTCATTTTTTTACTTAATCAATTACACAAAATTAATTTTCTATTTATCTAAAATTAACATCTTTAAATAGTCAAAACCTAAATAAAATAATTTTCCATGAAAATATTTTTAAAAGATATTAAGACTTCCTTGCTTTCTTAAAAGAGTGTGTTGCATATAATTTAGTCTTTTCTTGATACTAATAGTCAATATCTGGATAGAAATTGATCTGTAATGCAGGAGATGCTGTCTAGAGCTATTATGCTTTTGTATCTTTCATTTTCTATTCTTTTAAGTGCCATCTCCCACCCAAGTTTCCAGAAGTGCAGGACATGAATCTGAAGACAAGGGCAGAACCCATCCCATCCCTTCCTGGCTTTTGTAAACCTTGGTGGATTTTTGTTGTTTTATTTTGTTTTTTTCACTATATTTTTACTTTGATTTGTATGGTGTAGATGAGATTTTAACTTTGAATTTTTAAATCTCTTCTCTAGTCCCAAATCCAAGCCACAAAGTCCAAATTATCTCCAAACTGCTTCCATTGAGCTGGACTCGACTCATCAGGCCTCTGGTTCAGAATCACCGGGAGTTCTTTGGTTAAAAAGTACAAATTCTGGTAGCTTAAAAATTAGACCTAAAATATGCCTTTTAAACCAATGCCCTTAGCGATTCCTGTGCATTTGAGGCTTTGAGATCCACAGCCCTATCTTTTCCTTGAACTGCTGCAAATATTGCTACAAATTATCGTCATGTGGGGTGCTTAACACAAGGTATAATGCCTGAGCCCACACCCAGGCTGAGAATCAGAACCTCTGGGTGGTAGGACCTGGGCATCTGGGCTTATTTTATTTATTTTTTTCTTTTTACTATTTTTTATTTTGAGCTGGCTATGTATTTCACGCACCATTTGTAAGAAACAATACACACAGATCTCATGTACGCTGCAGCCAGTTTCCCCATGGTAACATCTGCGTGACCATAGCACAATAGCACAATCAGGAAACTGGCATGGATACAATCCCACTCAGCTTTTCTAAACTAGCTCTCCTTTTCGACTTTTCTCTATTTCTTCCTTTGCTGATGCTTAGCTCTAATGAAGCTTTAAAAAAAGTTTTTATTTTGAAAAAATTTAAAACAGACAATTGATCAGAATAGTATAATAATACCCCAAACCCCTTCACCTACAGTCACCAAATGTTAGCATTTGGCCCCATTTCTCCCTTTCTCCCTTCTCCCTTTCCTCCTCCTCAATAGGTATAACCTGTTCTTTCCTCTGGCCCACTTATGCGCTAGTGTAGACAGCATGACCGCTCATGCCTGCGCGCTCCAGCATTTGTCTCCTGAGAACAAGAGCCTTCTCTCATATGACCACAACAGAATTACCGAATTAGGGAGACTGCACAACACTACAATATTATTTATAACATAATGCAGTTAATTTTCAATTTCTCTGAATTTCCCAAAACTGTCCTTAAATTTATAGCAATTCTCCTCCCAGGACCTCACATGGCGTAACTGCGACGTCTCTGTACCCTCCTTTAGTCCAGAACAGCCTTCCTGTCTCTCCTGCCACCGATATATTTGAAGACTTCAGGCCCGTTTTCTGTAGATTGCCCCTCAATTTGGGCTTATCTGGTTGTTTCCTCATTGAATTTCATTTTTGAAAAACATTTTCATCAACATTTCCAGCAACGAGGTCACAGGGGAGAGACTTGGCAGAGGAGAGGTCTTCTCGATTGTTGTTTAAAACAGTTAAGCATAACTGATGGATGACCCCCTCTGAACACCTCGCTCCCAGGCAGAATATCAATAATATTTACCACAGATCGTGCCCCTGTGGAGAGCTGGGCATTTTCAGAAGCAAAACCAGGTCAATGCCATTCCCAGCTTGTTAATCCCAAGGAACAGGAGTCCTGGGGTCTGGGTTTCCAGTCTGGGCTTCTCTGAGGCCTGGGCGAGCAACATCGTTTCTCTACTCCTCAGTTCCCTCGAACTATAAAATGGAATGAAAATACCTGGTACTTAACTCACAGGGTGATGCAGTGATGGATGTTACGTACTCAACACAGTGCTCGGCACTTAGTAAGTGCTCATTTAATGTGAGCCTTTACTATGATTATTTCTTTATTTTGGTTAATCCTCACCTGAGGATATTTTTTCCATTGATTTTTTTTTAAGAGAGATTGAAAGGGAGGAATGGAAGTGGGGAGGGGGCAGAGACAGAGAGAGAGAAAGAGAGAGAGAGAAACATCAATGTGAGAGAGACACATTAATTGGCTGCCTCCCACACATGCCTGGGCCGAGAGCTGGGGATTGGACCTACAACCCAGGTGTGTGCCCTTGACAGGGAATGGAACCCATGACCTTTTAGGTCCTTAGGCCAATGCTCTAACCACTGAGCACACTGGCCAGGTTACTATTTTTTTTTAATAACATTATTTCTCTTAGGAATATTTTTTCTGATATATCTCCTCAGGCAAAGGCAACAAAAGAAAAATAAACAAATGAGGCTACAGCATTTGTAGAAGGGGGATTGAGAGGCTGGATGAAGAAGTTGAAGAGATTAAGAAGTATAAATTGGCAGTTACAAGAGTCACAGGGATATAACCTACAGCATAGGGAATATAGTCAATGAAGTTGCAATAACTATGTATGGTGCCCGGTGGGTGCTGGAAATATCTGGGGGAACACTTAGTCAAGTATATGATTGTCCAGCCACTATGCTGTACACCTAAAACTAATGCAAAATAATACTGAATATAAGCTGTAATTGAAAAAGAAAATTTTAAAAAATAAATCTATATTTTATATGAAAAGCAAAATAAATACATAAAAATGCCACTAAGCCAAATCTCTCGTGTATTGTCTTAAATCTTCTGGTGTGTTGGCCAGAGGTTTTTTGTTAAAGCCAAATCCTGTTGCTATCTGTAGTTTTCCCAAGAATAAAAAGGATCTCTCGTGGGGCCCACCCTGCCCCGCTGCTGGGCTACAGAAAAGACCCGGGCCCTTCATGGTTAGGATGCAGGAAAGCCGTCTTACCATTACATCCTGGATAGTTAAGAGGATCCTTGCTTTGTCCGTACTGCTTGGAAGGTCAGAATTTCCATGAGCGTTCTGAAGGGAGAAGTTAACATCACAGGTTTTGGTGCTGGTAGGAGGTTTGGAATCCTAGGGACAAGCAGAGAGAACTGGGTATGGTAAAAGCATCCTGTGTCCCTAAAGACCTGCAGGGCCCTCGTTCTCTCTATTGGCCTCCATGCCTCCATCTCTCTCCTCACGAAGCCGTTCTCTGCTCTCACTCCCTCAGCTGATCTGATCAAACTCACCCCTGCTCTTCCGGCACCACTGGGGAACAAGCCACTGGGACCAGGATTCAAACTCGGGCCACCAGCTCCCAAAACGGTGCCCTGAGCTGCGTGGGGACCAGCACAGAAAGATGGCCACATGCGTTGAGTGAAAACATATTATCAAATAGTATGAAAGGTATAATCCTCTTTATGTAAAAATAACAATAAAAAGCAAAGGGGAAAAAAGGCACTCACTCAAAGGTTAATTACATGGTAATCTGAAACAGAAGTACCCAAACAATGGAACTGCCCTAAAAATGCTCCCTCATATTTTCAAGTCTCACCATTGAAATTAATGCGTACTGAAGGGACCGCCCAGGAGCCCTGATGGGGACAAGGCGGGTGGGCTGCTTCACTGGGGATGCTTTGTCAACAATGGCACAACTGCCTAAATCCACCTACTACCAACTGGTGGGTGAGCCGTCATGGGCCGCGCAGTCTACGTCACGGGCCGTGGCAGACCTGCTGGTGGCACATGGGTTGTGACAGGTCTTTAAGTTGTCTATATGTATCAGTAAGTAACAATGGCTTTAAAACACTAAATTGCAACTGTGGACAAAGATCCAAGTCACCCCACTCGAGGATCCGCACAGGGAAAGCTCAGAGAAGGATTCCAGAAGATGCATGCCTTCCTGTCGCCTGTCCTGCTCTCAGGGCCTGAGAACTCATCTTGGGGAACGGCACTCACTCAGGGGGATGGGCCAGGACCGGCACATCCCAGAAACAGCCTCCTCGGACATGTGCAGTTTTCAGTCCGCATGGCTGCATACCTACCTGTTCACAGTACTGATCTCGGGGCAGTGAGATTATGAAGGAACTTTTATTTTCTTTATATCATTTGAATTTTTATATTGATCATGCATTCTCAGGGGGAAAAGTGTCTCAATAATAGAAATAGTTATACATTTAGTTTCATTCCTGTTACTTAAACGAAGCCAACATCATTTAAATGGAGCCTTATCATCCACTGCAACATGACTAAGACCTGCCACTTTGGTGGAACTCTCTAGAGCAGGGGTCCTCAAACTTTTTAAACAGGGGGCCAGTTCACTGTCCCTCAGACCGTTGGAGGGCCGGACTATAGTTTAAAAAAAACTATGAACAAATTCCTATGCACACTGCACATATCTTATTTTGAAGTAAAAAAACAAAATGGCAAAAACACCCGCATGTGGCCCGCGGGCCGTAGTTTGAGGACGCCTGCTCTAGAGAGAGGGCCCTCCTTTCACAGGAGTTGCTAAACTGCAAACAGAACTCCCTATGATGGCTGCCCCCACCCCCAACTCAGAGTAGAACCCCTCGTCCTCACCGCAGCTCCCAAAGTCCTGTGGTCTAAGCCTTGGCTACTTCTCGGTCCTCACCTCCCCCCGCCCCCTCGGTCACTCGGCTCCTGCCACACTGGCCCTGGCTCGGAGCCTCCACACCTGCTGCTCCACGCCTGGAGTGGTCTTCTCCCAATGGCTCACTCCTCGGCTTCCATAAGGCCTCTGCTCACGTGTGACCTCATCAAGGCGAAGCCCCTGCCCAGCTTCCCCTGATGAGCCCCATCATGTCAGCTCCTGGCACGTGATAAGCCTGTTGATTGTTTTATCCTCAGTGCCAGGCCCTGTGGTGAGGACTGCGCACATGGGAGCACAGGCCCGTCTAAGGGGATTGGTGCTCCTCAGCCCAGTCACTGCTGGTGCGTAAGAATGTGGCTCCCAAATCTTCCGATTTTCCAAGAGGAGCCCCAGCTTAAGACTTTGACATGGAATTTCCTGATTCTTAAATGTCAGCAAGTAATTCACACCTTGGAAAACATGAGGCAAGTCAACGGGGTGGCGGCCAACAGGGCATGCCTGCAGCACGCCGGCTGTGAACTCAGAGCGGCCAGAAACTGAAGTCCACGGGGACGTGCCAAAGGGTGAATGGCGGGCGTGTCTCAGCAGTGAGGGTCAGGTGAAAAGCACACGCAGACGTGCATTTCCTTTGCTCCATTTCAGGCCGCACTGCGTGCAGGGGGAGGTGGCTGAGTAATCCAGCCACACGCTTTTTTTTCTTTCCCTGTTCAGATTGCAGCTCTATGGCTTCTGCCTTGGCCGAAAACTGGCGCTGCCATTTTACTCTGACTTAGCAGGAGAATAACTCCGTGGGGAAACTGACTGTGAAGCCTACGGAGTGCCCCTCATGGGGGAGGAAAGGAAAGAAAGATACAATCAAGCACGCACAGCGGAGAAAATTCAGGGCTGGCGGAGCAGGGCACTGCCGATTCCGAGCACGCGCACACAGGAATGCTAATGGGGCTTAATCGCTTGTGAGGGGCAGGCTGCCGTGTTTCAGGGAGCTTGGGAGCTCGCAAAGGAAGGAATACATGTTCTTGTAACAGGAGGTACCAAATGGTCAAAGGAGAAGAGGGAACTACCTCTTGCTTGAAGGGCATGTGCGCATTCTGTGACATGGGCTGGGGCTGGGGCTGTAACAGACGAACTTGGCTATGAACCAGCCGGTTGATGCAAAAGCGAGTGAGTGAGTGCTTGTGTTTTGTGTGTGTGTGTGTGTGTGTGTGTGTGTGTGTGTGTGTTGTGGGAGGTAGGTGTTAAAGGCAATAAAGTCCACAATTTGCTTACTGTAAAATTCCATTTCGATGGCTGGGCTAGAGAAACAAGGTCATCGGTCATGCGGTAGAAAAGGACTCTTTTCCCGGAAGGAAGGAATAGTAACAGCAAGTGTCCCGACAGCTGCCGAAGCACCGAGCCGAGGGCACTCCTACCTGTGGGTGACCCCCGGAAGCAGCCTTTGCAGTGACAGTCGTGTCCCCGTGTGGCTCAAAATCTTCAGAGTAGTCCAGAGGAGGTTCGATATGGAGCCGTGAACCAGCTTCTGTTCTGATCTGCACAGATTTCTACACACAAAAATTCAGACCATTTCAGATACGGTAGTACAGACATCTGGATGCCCCTGGGGCGAGCACGCGGGGGCTGGCTGCAGGGCTGTCTGTGCACAGTGCCGTGGTCCTGCGCTGGCCCAGCAGTGTCCCCGGGCCACCCAGACGGCTGAAGCCCCCTCTGCTCAGAAGTCTTTACCGGTTCCTACTGCCCGAAGTGGGTTCAGGAGAAATTTTTAGTAACTTTTTAGCTTGAAATAACTTATCTATAGAATTTTGGATGTTAAACTTCTCAAATAGCTTTGTGATCACATGTTTAGGAAACCTTGGGCATTTTTTAAGACTTCTCAGGGCCTTTAATGTGCCCCTCCCCGACCCACCACACACACTTGTGGATATCCTAAAATAAACACAGGGAGCAACGTCTCGCACACTTTCTGGGCCATGGAAACTGTGTGGTGGGCCTCTCTTCCTCCCAGCATTCCGTGGGCCATTCTCTGGGAAGCCCACTGGGTGGTCTGATGTGACAGACTGCGGCTGTCCCCCAGAGTCCATGTCCCTTCCTCCCCTGCAGCTGGGGAGCCGTGTGAACACTTACATCCAGGCCAATACGGGGGGGGGGGGGGGGGCGGAGGGGGGAGGAAGGTGGCGGGAGGGAGGGGTGTGTGCATCTTTGAGTGGTGCCCCTGAAGGGAGGGGAGAGTGTCCCTTGCCCAGCTGAAACGTGGAGGCGGTGGTGAGCGCCAAATACTGAGAGAGGAAGCAACATCGGGAGGAGCTCATGCCTGGGTTCCTCCGTGACCTCTCGGGGCAGGTGGCTGCCCCGCTGACCTGTCCTGTTAGAGAGACATCAGCCCTGGGCCTCTCTGCTTTAGCAGCCAAACCTGTACCTAAGCCACGCACCTGGCACGCAAAGCTCTCTGCAGCCGGCCCCAATCTGTCGTTCCTGCCCTGATTCCTGCGCATACAGTCACCCCGACAACTGCACCACACGGAGCTCCTGGGTTTTCAGCCCAGCATCTCCCCGTTCTCCTTTCAGGTCCACTCCCCTTGCACCTGGTCCACCCAAGGCCCAAGGGCAGAGATGGGACTCGGGCCTGGTTGGCAGCCCATTCTGCCCCACCACACGCCCTGGCCCCTGGTCAGGGGTGGGAATGGACCTAAGGCAGCCAACGAGTAGTTAGGAGTGCTGCTAGAGCTGCGGGGAGCAGGTGCCCCCTTCCCCGGGTGCCAAGCTAAAGGGAGGTAGACAGAAGCTGCTGGGGCATCCTGCCCCTAATGCAGAGACAGAGAGTGGAGAGAATGAAGCAGAGTCCTGATGCGTTTGTTCAGACCCGAGTCAAGCGAAGACACTGCTTCCACACCCCCTCCCAACCCCCCAACGCTGGCATGGAGCAGGCAGCGCGGGACTAGATGGGCAGGGCCGGGGATAAGCGAAGCGCCCAGGGAGCAACAGCTAAGGAGGTGCTCCCTCTCAGGCGCCCTGCCCGCACACAAATCCAAGAGGGAGAGTCTCCTTAACTTCAGCCCTGGGCCTCACCCTGGTGCGGTGCTGGTGCTGAGAGAAGGGACAGGTCCACGGAGTGGAGCGAGAGTGACTGAGACCCGTGGTCGGCAAACTGCGGCTCTTTGGCCCCTTGAGTGTGGCTCTTCCACAAAATACCACGGCCTGGGAGAGTCTAGTTAGAAGAAGTTTAAGTTTAAAAAATTTGGCTCTCAAAAGAAATTTCAATCGTTGTACTGTTGATATTTGGCTCTGTTGACTAATGAGTTTGCCGACCACTGCATTAGTGCAAACCATCGCCACTCCGAGTGTGTGGGGTGCCTTTATTTGCTCCTTTAGTCCTCACGGTAACCCAAGGGGGAAACCAAGGCACAGGTCTTTAAGCCACTTGCCCAAGGTCACACAGCTGGGGGACCACAGAGCCTAGATTTGAACCTCAGCAGTACGGCTCCAGAGACCGATGTTGAGCAATGTCTCCTTTCAAAAGTAAATCTCTTAGGCTTTGACAGCCATATGGTCTCTGTCACAGTATTCAACTGTCCCATTATAGCTTGAAAGCCACCGTGGATGATGCCTAACAAATTGGCATGGCTGTGTCTCAAACACACTTTATTTGCAAAAACAGGCGTAGCCAGATTTGGCTCAAGAACTGGTGTTTGCTGACCGACCCCAGCTCCAAACCGCCACGCTAAACTTATCACGGGGCGAAGTTCCAAGACCCCAACGATGCCTGAAACTGCACAGAGCACTGAGCAGTTGTGTTATTCTGTGCATACACGCCTATGATAACGTTTCATTTATACTAAAGTAAATTAGGAACAGTAAGGGTTTAACAATAACTAGTAATAAAATAGAACAATTATGACAATATACTGTAATAAAAGTTATGGGAATTATGACATGAAATAAGGGTCACTGGAACACAAGCAGTGTGGTGCCTCCACAGTGGATCTGATCACTGAGACGGCTAAGTGACTAAGAAGCAGCCAGCCGGTCACAGACGGTCACAGCACGAGGTGCCGGACAAAACGATGATTCACGTCCGGAGAAGATGGAGCCGGACAGCATGAGATTTCATCTTGCTACTCAGAGCACTGCACGATTTAAAATCAGGAATTGTTTATTTCTAGAATCTTACATTTAATCTTTTCGGACCCCAGTTGACCACGCAGGACACGGAGAATAAACATGCCCAGCCTGTGCTTTATAGGGGCCTTTGGAGAACAGAGGGAAATTAAACAATTCCCTGAGACTCAGAAGAGGAAACAGGGACTGAGCTATCTATCATTAAAGGAAAAGATCGTAGCGAGAGTACAGGGACTGAAAAAGGCAGTCGGGTGCCAACCTGCCCGAGAACAGGGAGGTGGGAGGCGTGGAGAGGTTGCCACGGGACACTTTCCTCCTACAGGAGGTCCCGTCACTCGGCAATGCACCAGCTGCTTCTGGAACCGTGCTCTCCACTCTGCCTGCCCTCAGCGTTTTGGGCTCAGGCTCCCAGTGTGGCCTCGCTGCCTCCGGGGCTTTGCAAACTCACTCTCAGAGCATTTCCTAGCATCAGCAGCGGGGCCCATGGAGGGTAAGCACTCCGCGGGATAGGTAAGCTGGGCTTTCCTGCCTAGGGCCAGGATGAAGCTGTAAAGGCCTTGAATTTCATCAGAGATGAATTTTCCATGACACCTTCAAAGAGAGTGTGCTCCTCCCTCCTTCCCAGGAACCACTCAGTAAGTGTCCAAATGCTGAACCCGTTCAAGAGAGGAGGAGGAAGGGGAGGTGGGCATGCGGGAAGCCTACTGGGCACGGGGCCCGTCCAGAGGCACAGCCAGGCCCCGCCCTGGGCCACTGTTCCTTTACCTAGAGAGGGAGGGCTTGGACTAGGCCTTGCTGTTCCACGTGCCAGCACTGGCCTCCCCTGGGGATTTGAGAAATGTCGAATTTCAGGCCCTATCTCAGAGCTGGGAACAGAATCTCATTCTGACAAGACCCCAGGTGATTCTACCCACACGGACGTTTAAGTAGCGGGGGGGGGGGGGGGGGGGGGGGGGGGGGGAGGGGACTGCAGAGCTTTGTGGTGGCGCTGTTGTTCCCGCCGGTCCAGCATGCATTCCCCAGTCTTCTGGTAAAAGCACCCTGGTTTCCTTTTGGTAAATCCTCCCCTCCCAGACCCCAATTCAAGTGTTCCCATGGAACAGCGACCAGGGGTGGGTGTGGCATGTGACCCAGGCCTGGCCCATCTGAGCATTCGATCCCGCTGGCCCACGTGACTGGGTGATTGGCTCAGGGGAATAGCAGGGTGACAGTGTAAGCGGGAGCTGCTGGCGACCATCTTGGTACCACACAGGGCAACAGGGGAGCAGCAGAGTTGAAAGATGGAGAAGAGCCCTGCTCCACTGTCTGAGCACCTGGATCCAGCAGTGCCTGAATGGGGTTCCCACTGGCAAGTAAGAGAGCTGGAACTCATCAGCTCTGCTGGTCTGACCTGAATTATAAACGTGAGAAAGACCTTCCACATTCTAGGAGAAACGCTCACGTGCCCTTCCCTCTTCGGAGGCTTTCTCCTCCCCCTTTCCCCAGAAGTACCCCCCTTCCTTCCCAGGAGCTTAGCACAACTGCTCACCCGCCAAGATGTGAGGAGACAGGTTTGCAGGAGGCATTAAGGCATTTAACCAGCAAGTCCTTACTGAGTACTGACTGCATACATGTCAAGATACAAAAAATTTCAAAACCAATGCCCTGGCCCGAGGAGTCACACAGCACACATAACAGAAGATGTTTATGAAGCAACATGTGACAAAACTAAATGCTGAGTGGGTACCAGAGAGGGGAATAAATAGTCCCTCCATCTGGCTGGCGCTCCCATCTCAGCCCCAGGAGGCACCTCTGCCATCCCTGGGAGGTGGAGAGCGGCTCTGCCCACATGGCGGGCCCACCTCCCCAGAAAGAGTACAAGGCTGGCAGGTTCCAGCCCCAGGCACGCCAGCTCCCTGCCTCCCACCTTCACGCCTCACAAGGATGATGCCTGGCTGGCTCCCTGCCTGGTACACTGCTTTACCCCCAGTGGGCGTTGCTAAGCAGCTGCTCTTTCCTGCCCACTTGCAGGGCTCGGACTTGGGTAGAGCTTTGCAATAGCAATCATAGACCAGGACAGAATTTAAAAGCTCCGCCCCCAAACACCCATGTTTCAGTCTACCAGCCCGAGGCCAGCGTGTCCTTCCTCAGCCACGCCTGGCCCGCCATGCTCAGAGTCACGTGAGTGTCAGCAGCGTTCTAGGAGGTATGCACTAAAGCTCACTGTCAATTAGAAGAAAGATCAAGGCCGGCCTGCAGGGTGGTGCGGCTGTGCAGTATCAAATGGCGCCCTCTAGAGGCAGGAGAGCTCTGAAGACAATGGCAAAGGCAGGTTTGGGGTGGGGAGTAAATCTACCTTATTTGATATGTTCTTCCTGGATTTGTCTGATCTCTTACAAATAACAGCCCTCGACACTCTGTGTCACGCAAGGCCACTGTAAAGGCCGACGCTTTATGGGCTGTTTCATTTATTGTCCTCACTGCAGGCGTTTTCAAAACTCCGAAAGGAAAACAAAGGAAAAGGCGTCCCAGGCTTCACGTGCCCACTGTGAGCTTTCCTGGGGGCGCCTGAGCTGCCAGCCACAGCAGGAAGCCAGGTACACCGCGGAGGGAGCAACGCCGCTGCTGTAATAATGGCAATGAACTTGCTTGCCCGGCCTTTCAGGAAAGCCCACCCCACAGTAAATTGCTGGAAGGCCAATCCCTTCACTACCAATTTAATGCTAAGAGCCGACGACTTTCATCAAATCTGACAACATTTTAGTAAACGACAGCTCTGTTGATTAGGCTGCTGTCCACCCACGTATTACAAGGCCAAGGAAGCCATAAATCTTAATCCTCGGATAGCAGCAGAAAGATCTAAGGCCAAGAAGCGGTGGGGGGAAGGACAGTACCGACCAGGGCCCATTTATCACCGCCAGGGCTCCATAGTGCGGGTGGCAGCTCGGAAGCCCAACAGAGCAGCACCATTCACCTGGCTGGTTCCCCAGAACTGAAGAGTCCCAAGAAGGGTTTCGCAGCCTCTCGGCCAGCAGTTAGCTGACTCTGTGACTTGGTGGTCCAGGGATCCTCAGGCCGGTGAGCCTGAGGCAGCCCCTTCCAGCAAAGGCAGCTCTACCCAAAAGTGCTTCCTAGTTGCTGGGTAAGACCCTAAGAAGGAAAATCTGTCCTGTTCGAGGAGAAGGTTTTGGGATTGGTCAGTAGAAAGGGGATGTGTGACTCAAAGAGTTTAGGGGAGACACTGAGAAAGACGGGCAAGGAAATAGGTTGGAGAGGCAGGGATGCAGCAGGGAGGAGGTGGAGCCAGCCGGGCGTAGACTGTGACGGCTGTGTCCCCGCTGACCAGCCAGTGCAAATGCACAAGGTGACTGTGTGACCACACCTGTCCCTCCTGCTCGTACGGGAGTAACTGAAGGACTGGGCAGGGTTGTGGTCCCTCTCCTGAGGGGGTGGCTTTTGAGAACTGGCCACCTCTAGCCATTGGAGAATGCTACCTTGACCCCTGGCTGCCCCCAAGGACAGTGGAGCCTGTTCAAAAGGGTGGAGACTGTCTTCATCTCTATCTTACACACCCAAAATCTGCCCCAAGTACTCTCTACCATGGAGAACTTGCTTCATAACGCCACTCACTGCCTAGGGCCAAAGGAAACCAACCCAGTCTCTCTTCCTACGACAGTAACAGTGCAGTTGGCACATCCAGTCCATTTGCTGCCCTCCTCTGTGCACTGGCCACCCGGCCTCCTTTCAGCCTGACCCCACTTCCTAGTGTCCCCACTGTGCCACTCACTGGGGCCCTCTTCCCCCAGACCTTCCCGGCGCACCCCCCTCTCATCTTCAGGGGTCAGCTCAGGTGTGGCCCCTGGGAAGCCTCTGCAGCCACCCCTCTCGAGCATCTCTTCCCCCAGACACTGTCATCTCATTGCACTCTTCCGTCTCTTTCACACGCTTGTTTATTTGTTTGCTTGCTTGCTTTTCGTCCTTGGCCTCTCCACCCACACCCCGTAAAAGCAAGCTCCAGGAGAGCGGGCCTGGCCTGCATCACTCACCGCTATGACCACAGTACCGAAAAGTGTTCAGGATTTAGTAGTTGCTCATAAGTGATCACAGAATGAATGGAGGACCGATGAGTGCGGAGTGAGGAGCTCTGGTGTCCCCAGGCAGACCACCCTCCACACCTGCCCTGAACTGACTACAGCAGTCATATGTTTTACTAATGCTTCCTCTGTGCCAGGCGCTGCTTGAAATGCTCGCCAAACACTGGCTCATTCCATCCTCGTTACCAGCCCTGTGAGACAGGAACCATCATCAACCCTACTTACACTTCAAAAACAAGTACCGCGAGGTTTAGCAACTCATCTAGGACCGTGCAACTAGTCAGTGATGCAGCCAAGGCCTTGAACCTGGGCATCGGGGTGCCGAGTCTATACTCTTAACCACTTCTCTGGACTCGTCTGTCACCTGCGGCCAAGGGCTCCTGCCTGAAGCTGATGGACCACCTGACACACTGTGAGCACATCTTTCCCAGCAGCCCTGGGAGGCTTCATTGATGAGGAGCCCAAAGTTCAGAGAGGTCACACTGTCAGCTCCAGGGCACATAGCTAGTAAGGAATTAGTCTGATTCCAAAGCCCTTTCCCTCCTACTCCTTAGGGGTCACAGGTTCAAATATCCCAAAGAGCCAGGGAAACGGAAAGATGTAAGAGAAATAGTAGCAGAGCAGATAACAAAATCCAACTCACTGGGCCTCAGCTCTGGGACCCTAAGGGAGCGGTGGGGACTGCAGCAAACCAGCGGGCTTGTCCCCTCGCCAGGCTCCCACTAGTGGCTCCCTGATGGGAGGGGCCCAGCCTGGGGGCCAGATCTTTCCATTTTTCTAGAGAAGCAAGAATAGAGCTTCTTAAAAATTACGTACAATCTTTTGGCCCAGCCAGTGTTGCTCAGTGGTTGAGCATCAGCCCATGAGCCAGGAGGCCACAGGTCAATTCTCAGTCAGGGCACATGCCCAGGTTGCAGGCTCGATCCCCGTAAGAGGTATGCAGGAGGCATTCCTCTCCCTTCCTCTCTCTAAATTCAGTAAAAATATATTTTTAAAAATTATATAAGATGTTTTTAATTTAGCCCTGGCCGGCTTGGCTCAGTGGATAGAGCGTCGGCCTGCGGACTGAAAGGTCCCGGGTTCGATTCCGGCCAAGGGCACATGCCTGGGTTTCGGGCTTGATCCCCAGTGGGGGGCGTGCAGGAGGCAGCCGATCGATGATTCTCTCTCATCATTGATGTTTCTATCTCTCTCTCCTTCTCCCTTCCTCTCTGAAATCAATAAAGAAATATATATATAAAAAAAACATTTAAAAAAAGATGTTTTTAATTTAAAAGTTAGCAAGTGACTAAGTCTTGTTAAACTATGCGAGTTCAAAAACACGTTATCTGGGGCAAGTTTGGCCACAGACTTGAAGTTGTTAACTTTGGATCCACCAGCCTGGTCCTCCGTGTGTTTGAAAACAGCGGTTGCATCTCCCTCCCAGTTAGCAGTTCCCATGTCCTCACGGCAGGGTCTTCCAGGGCAGGAACAGAGGCTTATTTGATTTTTAACTCCAGAGCCCCGCCCATGGTAGTAACTGTTAGATTAACGGATGATTTCTTTCATGACACGCTTCTGGTCCACTCAACTGCTGAGTGCTTCCTGGGGCCTATATCTCTGAGGGGTGGTCCCAGAGCACTGTGCGGTGGTGCAGAGTTGGTCTGGTCAGTAATGGTGGGGGTGGGTTGACCCCGGCACCCATTCCACTCTCTCCTAAGATGCCTTCCTGTTCAGTAGAGGCGGAAAGCTAGACACTGCGTCTCGCCAGACTCCCTTCAGCTGGGGTTCTGGATGCGCCTCAGGTGAGCCCGTGAGATGGCCTCACACAAGACGGAAAGCCGCAGTGAGGTGAGGCTGTCTGTGCTCAGCACAGTGGTGGAGCACTGTGACAGCGGCGATGGGCTTTTCAGCAACATCCCACCTTGGCTGCACAGGTGTCTCTTCACCGTGTTGCCCTGGCAAGCACAGCATCTCTCTGAGGCCAGCGGCTGTGGCTTCTTCATTCCTGGGTCACCGCTAAGGAGACGCATTCCGAATGCTGACCCCACACCTTCCCTACTGTGCTCCCGGCAGCAGCTTTTCTGGCAGGTCCGGCTAAGATGCTGAGCGCCATTCCTGGAGGCCCAGCTCAGAGCCCATCCTCTGCCAGCCCAGGGATTTTGTAAGCACTTGATTTCCTGCATCACATTCATTTCTGATTAAAAGCGCCTGAGTGGCCTCTATTGTTAGGCACTGGCTGACCCCTCACTGATACGGTGCAGAAGGACAATTACAGTGTTCATGGCATCAGGAAGCCAGGAAATTAGCCATGATTAGGCCCTGTGAAGTGTGGGACCACAGGGAGAGACTGGGAGGGATGCTAATTAATCCTAGGCCAAGTCTTTTAAATTGCACAGATTCTGGGGCAGCCATTAAGTCACAGTCAGGATGCAAATATGGCTCCTGATAATAGAAGGCTCTCAGAACAACTAGAAGGATGGTCTGAAGTGGGAAGTGGAGAAAGACCTCATTAATGAGAAAGTAGCATTCGTTACTGGGAACAAAGGAGGCCTCCAGCTCCGCACCCTGCAGGCCCTGCTCCCTGGCACTAGAGCTGGCTGGCAGGAACCCCCTCCCCCATTTAGTCAGAGCCCCACCAATGTCTCTGCAGAGAGCAGAGGGCCACTGGAGTAACAGATCCAGGGTTGAATCCTCCCTCAGTAGCTGTGTGACTCTGAGCAAGTCACCTTACCTCTCTGGGCCTCAATTTCTTCAGTGGCACAATGAGGACTTACAGACCTACAGGGTTATTCCAGAGATGGGCCAAATCTACGAATTTACACGTAGATCCATACATATAGTTCAAGGCAAATGTTATAAGCAGTACTTCCCAATCTTGGCGAGCACAGGATTAAAAAGTATATACACACCATTGCTCAAGCCTCACCTCAGACCAAATGAGTCAGAATCTCTGGGGGTGGGGCCTGAGCATCAGTATTTTAAAAACTCCCAGGTGATGTGAACGTGCAGTGGGGGTTGTGACAAACAGGTCCCTGGTCAGGTATGAGTAACTGCAAGGTAAGGTATAAGGACTATACGGGCAAGAATACTGAGCTCAGGCCAAAGCTCTGGGTTTGAGTCTCAATTCTGGCCCTTCTTAGTGGTTGACCTTGGAAAGCTCACTAACTTTTCTGAACATTCATCTCCTCAGCTCCCTTAAAAGAGGAAGGAGTTGCCCTATAGATCTCCTGTGAGGGCAAAGGAAGGAGTCACATGGGAACTGAGCCCACACCTGGTACCAGTAGGGGCTCAAAAATGCAAGCTACTGGCAGCAGCAGCCTCAAGGCAATCAAAGTGGCATCTCAGGTCTGTGGGGGAGGTGCTGCCTTTTTACCCACTGCATGCCTGGCATCTAAGACCATGCCTGACACATAGTAGGTGCTCAATAAAAAAACAGCTAGATGAACAAGTCATCATGACAGGGCTGTGAGTCCGACCTGTGATGGCCCAGCAGGGAAGAGCATGCGAGAAGAGGCTGGAGGATCCCCCGGCCCTCTGCCCTCCAGAGGCCAGTGCCACATGCAGAGAGGGCAACGCTGCCGTGAGTGCCCAGCCAGCCCACCCACTGCCCACCGAGATTCTGAACGCCCCGCCGTGATTATGTTTCTGTTCCCTCAATAGCCCACTCCTTATTCTGAAGTGCGAGCTGGGGCCACGCTCTTGACCTGGTGCCATCCGCGGCGCTGGGCTTTGCTGGGGGCTGTCCGTGAATTGCGTCTTAAAGCTTCTTCAGCTTCTCGAAACAGGGTTCTTCGTCCATAATCTACACCAGAGACGAGGGAGGAGAATCGGTGAGGCACAGGGGGCAAGTTCACAGTGACGTCAGTTTCGTAACTTACATTTAAGTACACGTGTGTGCCCACAATCCTGTATATGAAGTCATTCGCTGTAGCACCACTTGTAGCTACACAGCATTAGAAAAGCTAAATGCCCAGCAAAAATGAAATAATAGTATCTATAATAATAAAAGCATAACATGCTAATTAGACTGATGTCCTTCCGGACGTCCTTCCTTCCAGACAAAGCTGCGGCTGGCAGGGGCCGGGTCCAAGGCCCTTCACAAATTGTGTGCATTGGGCCTCTAGTATGTATAATAATGTACAGCCCAGTGGAGCAGGTCTGTACACAAAAGGAACACTCTCCAGGGATAGAAGCAGGATACAGGACAGTGTGCACAATAGGCCAGCATTTGTGTAAAGGGGGGGGGGGGGGCGGGGAAGGGGAGAAGTGTGTTGAATGAGTGAAGGTACTGCTGGCGGTCCCAGTAGAGACTCCTGTCATCTGCCCTCCCTGAAACCTGGACTCAGAGAGGCCTGCTTCTCCTAAGTAGCAGCAACTCGCCAGGTTCCTTTGCCTTGAAAGCTAGGAGAGTCATCCCATTTTCCTCTTTGCCCTGGGGGCTAGGAAGCTCATGCTAAACTCCAAAATGAAGTGCAGTAACTCTCCTAGGGAAGGTTTCAGGACATCACTTTCACTGTCTATTAATGGCTGGGGATTTTACCGTGCCTGTGGTAACAACACAAATCAAGATTACTGTGTGCCACAAACATTTCTTTTGCCATTTAACCTCCGTGGCAAGCCTGTAAGGTGGGCATAACGATTCCCATTTTACAGAAGAGGATACTGAGGGTCAGAGAGGACCCAATTGCCAGGGGTCTCAGAGCTAGAAAGTGGCAGAACACGGTTCCAACCCAGCTCTGCCTCATTCCAGCTCCTCTTCTTGTAACTCGATAGTACACTAGCCTCTCAGGCAAGGCAGGGCACTCGGGCACCCTGAGGTCAGGCACCCTTGTTAGTCCGATGAAGAAACAAAGGCTTCGAAAGACAAAATGGCCACGGGGGGCCTGTCTCCATGTGCTCTGCCACTTCACTCATTCAACCACTGAGTCATTTTTATGTTGGGCCCGCCACCGGGCTGGCTGCTTTCTATTCTCTTCACAGACTTTCTGTGCTTTTTACTAGAGGACACATGAAGCCCGCTTATAGTATGCCGAGTATGGAGTAACTAAATTCAAAAGTGAACAGTGGAATCAAAACAGGGGTTAGGTACAAGACACTTCGAGTGAAAATCAGGTATAATCCACATTATCTTAGGGCATTTCTTCAAATTATAGGCACTTGAGAACTGGGAAGTATAAAAGCAGGAATCAACTGCTCTGGCCACCTCTGCCCTGGGGCAGTGGAGGCCAAGACTAGTTTTAACCTTTTGCACTCGGATGTCCAGTGTGACTCCACACGGTTAGCATCCGTAGCAGCTCGTATATCGAGCCACACTCGACACGTAGTTTCATTGCGGGGGGAAGGGGAATTTTTGTCTATTTTTCCAGTATCTTTTCTTGTTTTCATTAGCATGAAAGGACAAGTAAAATGTAAATGCCGTCTCAACTGATGCCAAAAAAGAAAAAAATGAAAAACCGATAACGCATGTGAAATTTATTAGGAAACTAGCACATGATCTTGTTGGAGAATTCAGAGATGGTACACTAACTTCCAGGGGTAGATTGTTATCCACTAACTTAGAGCAACATTTAGATGGAAAGCTCCATATAATCACACCTCACCCTAACAAAAAACACAAAGATTGTGTTGTTTGTTCTAACAGAAAAATCAAAGGAGGAAAAAGAGAGACAATTTATATTTGCGAAACATGTGAATGTAAACCAAGTCTTCATGTGGGTGAATGTTTCAAAAAATATCACACCATGGAAAATTATAGAGATTAAAATTACTCTTTGAATGTATCAATAATTTGAAATATAAAAAAATCCAAATAAATAATTTTGTATGAAAAGAAACTCCAGTTTTTTATTCTACTGCGCGCTTTGTAAAATCTGGGGTATTTAAAAAATTAAATCCCGAGTAGAATAAAGGAATCGAGAAAAAAGCAAGCGAGTGCAAAGGGTTAAAAGAAATAGAAAAGGATTTCTCTCTCTCACTCTCATGCTCTCCCTTTCTAGCCAAATGGGTATAGTTAACTTGCATAGGTTAACTAGTTGTTTGCTGGTAAGTTTATGTGCATAAGATGCAGCTCCACTGCTTCTAATGAGCTAAGAGAACTGCTGCTTGGACTGAAGGGCCGGGCTCACCCTGTGCCCCCTCGGCCTGCGAGGCACTTCTGGAGACGTGGGAGTGGACGGCTCTCCGTGGTGACGACTTCAGCTCCGAATTGGCCCCGTTGACGTAGACGGAGAAGCCCTGCTCCAAGTGCTCCAGTCTCAGCTGCACGGGGTCCTTGGCTTTCAAATGCTTTAATATCCTGGAAGAGAAGGATCACCTGATCTTCTTACAGGAGTCTGGGCCACCCCCACCCCCTGTGGAAACTGAACTGCTGCTCTGATCCTCAGAGACTGGGGGGTGGGTCCCCAGCTGCTCGCAGACCAACAGCCTGGAGGAAGCCCATTACACCCAGAGGGAAGCAGGAGGAAGACTGTTTCCCGCCCTGCAGGGATGCTTCTGATTTCATTCTGAGGTTCAAATGTGCTCACGTTAGCAACAAACCACGGAGCACATCCTTGCCCCACAGTGGCTGAGACAGAAAGCGGGCACGCGTGCGCACTGCTACCACACAGCCCGGACTCCCAGGGACCATCCCAATGCCACGCGTTTCCTCTTGTGGAGACAGCGGCCCTCGGTTCAGTGTGTAAGCAAACGTGGATTAGGGTCTGAGCCTTTGTGAGAGATTTCACAGACACACCAACAAGTCAGAAACCACTCGGCTGACCAGGCAGGCTGGTTTTTTGCTTCAGTAAATAAATGTGCTCTCAAACACTCGCCTGATGTATCAATTGTCATCATTTTATATTCTAATGCATCATTTTATATTCTAAAAATATATCAATGCGGGATTTTGTTCAAGATTAATGATGTGATTATCATAGGCTACAAGGCTCTTGGCCTGAGCACGACCAGATCGCCAGTTCAGCTCACGCCTCGGGCTGGTCCTTTCCCCACTCATGCGCCACAGACGGCATGAATGTCCTTTTCAGCCCCTCCAGAGCTGCTCCCCCTGACGCCAAACCCTTCAGTCTCATAACAAACCCCCTCATGTACCCCATATCAACTAGACATCCGCACAAGAAGAAATACAACCAACCAACATGGCAGCAGGTGATTAAATAAGTTCCTTCCAAACTAGCAAAAGGTAAATTTTAGAAAACAATAGTAACCACATATAGGGCGTGTACCATATGCCAAACTCTGTTCTAAGCGCTTATATCAACAGTTGAATCGCATTATTCTTGGTATCTACATTCTATAAAGTTGCTGCAAACCCTGAATTAGCAAACAGTGAACAAAGCTCCTAGGGGAAACACAGGTTTCGTTCCTGAGAGCCGCTGGTCAGTGTTTCCACCACCTGAGCAATGCATAACCTTGCTGTATGCGTGTTTCTGTAGGAAGGCACCTTATTTAATAGAGTCGACTGATTTAACATTGAACTCGTGGCGAGCAGCACTCACACTCACGCCTGGATGAAACTTACCTAATGTGTATTTTCTCTGTAAGAAACTTCAGCCTTTTCATACTTAACAACACTAGAGAGCACTTCAGCACTATGCCTGAGGCCCGTTTAAACAGCGGGATCACCAACAAAAAGCACATGAATGTGGAAAGCGCAGCCCTAAGTATACTGCGGGAAGGACCCTGTTCACAGTGTAAGAGCTGACACAGAAGGCAGGGTCGCCTTCTACCACCCCTCAGCTGACAACGTGCAACTAAAATTTTCTGCCACTCTGCAAATGTCTTTGAATTACTGTAAAAGCACTGAAAGTATTGATTTTGGAGTTGCAAATAAATTCTAGCAAGCAGATGAATTCACAAACATGGAGTATTGTGAGCCATGAGGATTGGCACAACCAACTATGGGGTAATTGCATTTATTATCCCCATTTAATAGATAAGGAAATGGAGGCACAGAGAGGTTAAGTAACTGGCCCAAGGTCACACAGGGGGTATGGTGGTGTCAGGTAGGAAGTGAGACATGAGACATGGGGTCTGCCCTGGGGTCCTGAACAGGGGTCAGAACAACATTGCCTTCAGAGGGCCAGCAGGCAGGTTCAGAAACAGCTGGCTCATGGTGCAAGCTCAGAGGAAGAAGATATGACCTCAATGCCAATGTGACCTTACTAGGGCCCTAGACCTGTGGTCGGCAAACTGCAGCTCTCGAGCCACATGCGGCTCTTTGGCCCCTTGAGTGTGGCTCTTCCACAAAATACCACGGCCTGGGCGAGTCTATTTTGAAGAAGTGGCGTTAGAAGAAGTTTAAGTTTAAAAAATTTGGCTCTCAAAAGAAATTTCAATCATTGTACTGTTGATATTTGGCTCTGTTGACTGATGAGTTTGCTGACCATTGCCCTAGACTAATTATAATAAAATTTGCATTTCAGTTTTGACCCCACCTCCTGGGGGTTTTTCTGTATACATTATGGGTAAGGGCATACCCAGAAAAAATATAGTTTCTGTCAATCATCCCTGAATGCAAATCAAAGTCTCCACCCAGAAAATCCCTCTTTAAAACCCAGGAGTTGGGGGCCATATGTGCTCGCCTCTCTCTCTCTCTCTCTCTCTCTCTCTCTCTCTCTCTCTCTCTCTCTCTCTCTCCTGACCAGCTCCTTGCTTGGAATGTAACTTCAATAAACCCCATTTTGTAATTGATGGGGGTTTTCATGATTCAGCTTTACTATTGCACCTGCTTTTGTATCCCGTGAAATGAGTTCAATTTCACACCCAAAACATGAGCTAAAACCACCTATGCTCTTACAGTACAGCTGTTTATAGATTTTGTTTGCTTTATGTTTCACTTCTCAGTTGGATTTAACTTATACATATTTTATACCTCTTCATAATCTTTCTCGGAAATGGAGAATGGAGAATACAAGTATGCAAAGTTTCTTTCAGGCCTACAAAAATAATGAATATATGCCTCATAAATGGTAATAAAACTTCATTATCAAAGTTTTATAATTCATTATTAGTTAAGCTGTTTTAATATTTTCAATTAAAACTCACAGTGCAAGCCTAAATTTAAAAATAAATAAATAAACCCCATTTTGCTTTTCTTTTCTTTTCATTGACCTTAAAATCTTTTCTGCATCGACGAAAAGAACCGAAGTCCCAACCAGTAACCCCAGTCGGTAACACTGGCAGGACTAAAATGCAAACCTAAGCAATTTGGCTCCAGAGTCTTCACCACACGAAGACAACTTCTACAGGGAGTGGGATGAGGTTGAAACAGCAAAACACAGACACTGGTAGTAACTCACAGAAGCTTCTCAGAGGTAATATAAAAAACAGAAAATGCCACACGCTAGGTCTTTGCTCAGTAAGTACATTCTGGCCAATTGTTCCTGATCGGTCACAGCAAACCCTGAAAGCAACCCACAGGTCCAAGGGCAGGAAAGGGAGCCCGGGCTCGCACGCAGCCATTATAATTATGAAGAATCTGTCGAAACATGGGCTGCTGTTGCGATCCGTTCAGTGATGAAAATGGCAGAATAAAAGTGTACATATGTGTTTAAGTGCAAAGTTGGAAAAAGGTGTGTTTGTGGACCCAGAATGGAAGGTGATAAATGTAAAAATTAAATCAGTTGTTAAGGTAGGGTGGTGGCTTTATGGGTGATTTCTTTCTTTGTTTTTAACTGTTTCTTGAGCTGCTACTACATCCATCTTTTCAACCATCGTGGCAAGAACATTTATTAGAGACGGCTTATCTCTTGTCAGCTCGGGAGCCTGGGAGATGCCCGACTGTGGGGCAACAGCGTGAAACAGAAGGAAAACACAAGTAACCAGGAGACAATTTCCAAACACAGCAAGAGCCACACTCTCTGGAGCCAACAGCCACGGGGCTCCCTTGGAAAGCACGGGCAGTCTCCAGGGAGAGGGCTGCAGGGAGCCCTTGCCGCGGGAGGCCCCAACATGGGAGGAGGGAGCTGGGGAGTGAGGAGGAGCGGGGGTCAGAATCTGACCACCTGGCAGAGTGCCTGCCTCAACTTCCCTCCGGAGACCACGCTGTCCCCTGATGCTACCTCAATGGTTACGGCGGCAGCCCGTTCCCCAGAAGCTGGGGCTGGCCCTCCACGTGGGCCTCTCTTTAAGCAGGATGATTTATGAAAATGTGGGTTATGAAGCTGATAAATGAGGAGATAATTATTCAAACTGTGAAAGGAATCACTAAAGGAACTCCTCTGCTGCCGCTGAGCACATCAGTAATATTCACTGGATCAAAGAAAAATGGTTTTTTAAAAAATTGATAGACTGTTTTGCATAAAAAGCTGCCCTAGGTGAAGGGGATTCAAAACAATCAGGTTGATGCCCTGCCCTTTGGGAGATGGAGGCCCTGCCCCTGCGGCCCAGTCCCACCCTGCTCTCTTGCAGGTCTGGTTGGTCTCACGTGAGGCGCAGTATCTGTGAATCCCTCTACTCCCCCTCCCACCCGTCAGGATTCAGCCCCTGGGCTGCAGGTCCATGCGGAGTACCAGGAACAGTGAGGGACTCTCTCGAGACCTCTTTCTGGAACAAGTGGCCCCAAGGAACTCCAGGCCTAGCAAGGAGGGAAGGCACAGGTGCGCTTCCTAACACAGCCCCGGGTACCCAACGCACAGCGCAGGCACCATTTCCATTTTGTCCCGCATCGGTCATTTGTACAGAGAGCTCTATTGTGCAGAAGAGGAAGTGGAGACAAGGTGTTGTGAGGAAGTGATGGGGAACATGACACGCTTGACGGCTGGGTGGTCGGGCACAGGCAGGGGCCCAGGTGAGAGGACTAGCCGCGCTCAAAGAGCAGGCAGTGCGCTGCTCATGAACCTGACTGGGCTGGGGACGGAGCTATCTCCATCTGAGCGCAGAGGTTGCTGTGTGACTGTGGACTAGCCCAGTGGTCGGCAAACCATGGCTCGCGAGCCACATGCGGCTCTTTGGCCCCTTGAGTGTGGCTCTTCCACAAAATACAACGTGCGGGCGCGCACGTACAGTGCGATTGAAACTTCGTGGCCCATGCGCAGAAGTCGGTTTTCGGCTCTCAAAAGAAATTTCAATCATTGTACTGTTGATATTTGGCTCTGTTGACTAATGAGTCTGCCGACCACTGGACTAGCCCAAAGGTAACCTGAGGGTACTAAGGGTCAGGCATTCAAGGTCTACCGGATGCCAGCTCAGGGAGAAGGCGTGTTTAACATGAAAATGATGAAGATGATGATGAAGAAATCACACTTGGGTGGTGGGCTTACTATGCACCATCAAATACCTTGTCTCACTTCCTTCCTGGCCCTGGGATTTAAGTCCTCCCATTGGCCTGTTTTATAGATAAATGTGCCCAAGGTCAGAGAGCCAAGGAAGCAGCCAGGATTTAAATTACGGTCTGCGAGGCTCAAGCCTGCCTGCCAGCCGCCTTTCTGCTGTTTCTTGTCTCCTCACCAGGTTTCACGCCACAGGGCTCTGAGCAAGGAGGGTTCCCAGAGGAGCGTGGCTCTCAGCTGAGGAGTCTTGGAGGTGGTGGCGCTAGAGTCCAGCCTTGAAGCATGAAGCAGAGAGCAACGGTGCGAAAAGCCTGCCATTCCTTCCAGAAGCCGGTGGCCCCGGGCTCTGGTATTGGTTCTCCAGGAGGTCGCCACCCAATCCACATGGGTGGAGGTGGCACAGTGTTGAGGACAAAGCTCCACACTGGGCGCTCTGCCAGTGCCCTGGCTGCATGACCTGGGGCAAGCCCTCAGTTTCCTCTTCTGTAGAATGAGCCAAGAATGCCTACACCTGTCTGGTTGTCAGAGGATGGAACGGGAGGCCGGGCTGAAGCTCCAGCTCAAGAGACCAGCCCGTGCGAGGCCCTCACTGGACGCTGGTTCTCCTGTTCCTTCCTTTCGCCTGAATCTTCTCTTAAGGCAGTGGGCTCACCTTCCATATGGGCAGGTTTTCCTCTGAGTTTCCCTCAAAGACCTTTTCCAAAAAGCAAATAATGCCGCTGCTGGATTCCTGGTCCTGGCCACGCTCCACAATGAGCGGTGCGCGTTGCAGCCCCCTTGGCTGTGAGCTTCAGTCCCTCCGCACATCTCAGCCCTCTGCTCCCTCTGCTTGCTCTCTCCTGAGTCCCGTTGGGCATGGTTACATCTCTCAGGAAGGCGAGTGACCACACACTCAGTGTCCTCTGGAGGGTTCGTGCAGGGTGGACGGGCCTCTCCTGGAGCACATGGTCGCTCTGTGCTTCTTCCGGCACACTGTAGGTGGCCTGGTGCTCCGGCTGAGGCCTGGGGAGTTCTTCCAGGGCAAGGGCTGTGTGGCAGACACCTGTTCTTCCTTCCTGTCTGCCCGGGACCTCTCCCCCATCTTCCCACCACAGCCCTATGGACCCCCTACTTCTGGGAGTAATTCCTAGTTAAACCACTCCTTACTCCACATGGTGTGGGTGAGCTCACTCCACCCCCAGCTTAATGGGTGGCCAAGGACTGGCCAGTCAGACCATGCCACCTCACCAGACAAAGGGGGTGATTAGCTCAGGAATGAATCTGGGGCCGCAGCCTGACCAATGGGAGCCCTTACCAGCACTTTTGTGGAACTATTAGGAAGTACTCTCCCTTCCTCGGGGTAGGATATAAATGTGGGGTTTCCAGTGGCTGCCCTGGCCTCCGTGAGGGGAGTACCTGTCTGAGACGTCTCCAACATGGGAAAACAGAGCTAAGAGATGAACAATGACTGGTTTCAGTGACATAATTTTTTAAAAATTGATTTTAGAGAGAGAGGAAGGGAGAGGGAGAGAGGAGGAAGGAGAGGGAGAGAGAGAGAAACATCGATATAAAAGAGAAACATTGATCGGTTGCTTCCCACCCTGACTGGGGATGGAACCCACAACCTTGGCATGTGCCCTGACCAGGAATCAAACTGCTGACTTTACAGTGCATAGGATGACATTCAACCAACTGAGTCACACTGACCAGGCTCGGTGACATAATCTGAGCACCTGGATCCAACCATGCCTGAAACCAGAGTATCATCCTGGGTTTTTTTATTTCATGAGCCAGTAAGTTTCTTTGTTGCTTAAAGTCCATTCACCTTGGGTTTCTGCACCTTCCAGTAAGGAGCACTAACAGTCTGTCTTCCTCAGCACACTGTTCTTCATGCTAGTGGTAATGCGAGGAACTGAGAAGGCGCAGTGAACTGAGCGAGTAAAAGAACAATGTCACCCAGCGTTTGTGGGCAGCTGCGTTCTGGGCAGGTCTCTCCTGAGCACTCACACCACTGACTACTGCACCCCCCTCTCAGGTCACAGGGCAACCAGACAGCAGCCTGGGTTTTCATCTCCCTCTAGGCACAGTGTAAAGCTCAGAGGCTGGTTTCCTACCCAGTCAGACAACCAAATTCTTAACTTCGTAATGAGCTTAGAGCACCTGGCTACCCTGGCAGGTTTCTCTCCTCTTGGTTATTTATGACAATGTCAAACAAAATATTATTAAAAACAACAAGAAAGCCCACTGCATGGGAGAACATATTTGCCAATGTTATCACTGATAAGTGCTTAATCTCCAACATCTACAGGGAACTCATACAACTTAACAAAAGGAAGATAAACAACCCAATCAAAAAATGGGCAATGGACCTAAATAGGTACTTTTCGAAAGAAGACATAAGGAAGGCCAAGAGGCATATGAAAACATTCTCAAAGTCACTAATCATCCGAGAGATGCAAATCAAAACGACAATGAGGTACCATCTCACACCTGTCAGAATGGCTATCATCAACAAATCAACAAATGACAAGTGGTGGCGAGGATGCGGAGAAAAAGGAACCCTTCTTCACTGCTGGTGGGAATGCAGACTGGTGCAGCCACTGTGGAGAACAGTATGGAGTTTCCTCAAAAAACTAAAAATGGAACTCACATTTGACCCAGTGATCCCACTTCTAGGACTATATCCCAAGGAACTAGAAACACCAATTAGAAAGGACATATGCACCCCTATGTTCATAGCAGCACAATTTACAATAGCTAAGATTTGGAAACAGCCTAAGTGCCCATCAGCAGATGAGTGGATTAAAAAACTGTGGTACATCTACACAATGGAATACTACGCTGCGGTAAAAAAGAAGGAGTTCTTACCATTTGCAACAGCATGGATGGAAATGGAGAGCATTATGCTAAGTGAAATAAGCCAGGCAGAGAAAGATAAATATCACATGATCTCACTCATTTATGGAATATAATGAACAACATAAACTGATGAACAAAAATAGATTCAGAGACAGAGAAGCATCGATCAGACCATTAAACCTCAGAGGGAAGGTAGGGGAGGGTGGGGGTAAAGGGGAGAGATCAACCAAAGGACTTGTATGCATGCACATAAGCCTAACCAATGGACACAGACAACAGGGGGATGAGGGCATGAGGGGGAGATGGGGGAATAATGGGGGAATAAGGACACATATGTAACACCGTAATCAATAAAGAAATTTAAAAAAATAAAATGTATTTAAAAAAAAAGAGAGAGAACGTACAGCCCAGCTGCACCACTTCCTGGTTGTATGACCTCGGGCTAATTGCACACTGCTCTGGTCCCACGTCCTTGTCTAAAATGGGTGCAACAACTGTATCTGCCTCATCAGGTGGGTAGTGTGCAGACAAAATGATGACGATGGGGGCAAGGCGCCTGGCACGCACTGGCACTCCAGAAAAGATGCCTTTAAAGCAACACTGATGACGGCTCAGGTGCATTCCCCCTTTTTCTTTCTAGGTGTTTCTTTTTAGTTTTGCCTACTAATTTCCTGTCATCAAGACAGCTCCCTCTTGGTGACAACACAGCTCCCAAATTTTATAGCAACTCTGTTTTAATATTTTTTAATTGCCTTTGTGCTGCAACCTGGTCACTGGATATTCTCCTACACGCGTATATCAGCTGGTACCTCTTTGAGCATATACTTATTGATCCCCGATTAACAAGAAGCAATTTGCTCATATGACACTCTCCTCCCAGAGAAGTCACATGTATTTAATTAAACGATCACCCAGGTGTCAGGGGCACCATCCAGCCTGCCAGAAACTGAGTGAAAACCATCTGCTCCATGGCATTCATGAAGATGGAAAACCCACACAAAGCTCCTAGCTGGAGGTCCCCTGAGGGGGAGGGGGGAACGAGCACAGAGCAGCTGGGCAGAGGACAGTGCCTTCCAGCAGGAGGCATTTCTGGCTGTTCCCATAGTTTTCTATTCAGAGGTTCCCCACTGGAGGAGGTAGGGCCTCACCTGGGAGCACCTGGATAGGTGGGCGGGTGCTGTTGTCATAGATACAGGGGTCTTAGTGGAATTTAGTAAAGGGGCCAGTGGGCAGGAACACTACACTCTTACAACACATGGGACTCTCTTTCACATAGAAACCTGTCCCATGAGACATGCCACCAGGGCCCCAGGAGACAAGCACCAGGAGTCCAGCCAGTCAGAGAAGGGCTGAATTCACATTCAGGCTGACAAGCCCTACACATCTGGCCTGCAAGACCCAAGCTTATTCCCCTAACACAGAGGCCCAGATTAGCCCCCAGTCCTTCCTCTCCTGTGGGTCTGTTTTAGGGGCCTGCACCACTCTTCCATTTGTTCTGCACTTTCACTTGAATCCATTACTAACATTTAAAACGCAGGAGGTTTCACAACACAAGAGCAGATTTCCGGCTTCTCTGGCAACCGTGGAGGCCATGACCCTGCCCCGTGTTCCCAAACAACTGGCCTGAGCTGAGCACTCTCCCACGGAGCTGGCTTTGCTCACTGCCTGGCCCCTGCTAGCATCTGAGTTTGCAAACCCAGCTTCCTGCAAGGTCCCAGGCCTGAAGACAGACCACGGTGAACTGAAAGTGAACTTCCAGAGGCGGCACACTCTCACAGCACTGAGGACACGGTGCCTCTTTTGAACCAGACCACGCTGCTTTGACCGCGGTCACAAACACTGCGCCCACCTACTGCCGGCTTTTTCAAGAACCAGCCCTCCAGAGCCCAAATTCATACTGACTTAATGTTAAGTGACATGGGGACCAACTTCAAACACAAATGCAAAATGACTCCACCTTTACATAACAAGGCATGATTACAGGCTCAGATTTCCCAGGCCCAGCACAGCCTGAAAGATCACAGCCTGGGCTCTTGCGGTGACTAATGCACAGGCCCTGCCAAATCCTAGCTTTTCATTACAAACCCATCTTCTCCCAGAACAGAAACAGGGAGGCAAGAGGCGGCACCTACACACCGAACTGTTTGCTACAGCTCAATCAAAAGTGCAATTAAGTCGGTGAATGGAGAAACAGGAGCTGGCATTGCAGAAAATACTCCTAGCCTCTGAGTGGGGTGAATGCACCCCACTCGGGTGAACCAGCGCCTGCGTGCTGCCGATAAATCTAAACAGGGTTCTGATTTGGCTCATATTAAGGGCTGCCGGCGAGCGGCTTTGTCTTACCGGTTCCTCTGCTGAAGCAATATTAAATACTCATCATGTTTCTCATCAAAGTCTGTCACCATGTCCTTAGTGTAACCCTGAAATGAAGAAACAGAGCGGTGTGATATGGGAAAGCAGGGAAGTATTCACTGAGGCCCGGCGAAGTGCACACACACAGGACGTAGAGAGGCAGAGGGTGACCTTGACGCAGGCGTGGCTCCCCAGGCGCGTCACTCTGGAGCCCCAGAGCCCCAGAGATTGTCCAATGTCCCAATGGGTTGTGAACACACACAACTAATGATCTACGAAAAGGAGAAGCCGATTCCCCAGCGCCACCGTTCATTCCTCCCATGCCCTATAAAATCAAGGGCGTGGACAAGATTTGAGCTTCACTCTTTTCTCCCACTCGTGAACTTTTCTCAAAGTTATAACCAGATGCAACCCAAATCAGTTGATTAAGAGGGGATCTCATTTTTCTCTTGCCACCACAAGAGAAATGCATGCAACAATTCAGTTATTACAAATATCTATGACCCAGAGTGATAGTCCCTTAGGAGCAGACATTTGGGGATTTGTACCTGTCCTTTTGACAACAAAGCTCTGGATTCCCTTTGGGGAACCATTCAGCCCCTTCTCTCATCCACTGGCTGCCTTGGATGGCCTTGAAAGTTCTTTTGTTCTCCTCTAGGATCACATGACCTTGGCCTTGGCCTAGCCAGTCAACACAGAGCTTCCCATAGCCACAATGATTCACTGGTTTAAGGTTGAGACATGACCAAGCTGGGCTTTGCTGACACTCTTAGGGAAAAGCTGCTCTCTTCCCCCTGCAGTGCTAAGCTGATGAGATGCAGGTCTGAATTGCCTGAGAATGAAGTCAATAAGGACAGCAGATCTGAGAGATGGAGATTCCTAATGACATCATTTGAGCCCCTGGATCCACCCATGCCTGAAGAATTTAGTTATTGCCTTGCAAGTTTCAGCTGAGTTTCTACCATTTGCAGCCCAAAGAATTATGTCAAAAATGATAACCTGACCATATAATTTTATAGATATAATTAACGATATACTACACGTTTAAAGTGACATGAATATACTAGTAAAATTCCCATTATAATCCTATATAATAAAAGCCTAATATGCAAATTGTCCCCTGGGGTGGTTGTTCGACCAGGAGTTTGACCGGGAGACCGGGAGTTCAACCGCTTGCTATGACATGCACTGACCACCAGGGGGCGGCGCGGAACATGGTGGGCATCAGCGACGTGGCGCTGACATCGCGCAGCAATGGAGGCGCTGCCAGCCCCGATGGGCCCCTACAAGAGCGAGACTGCGGCGGGATGGTGGAGCAGGTGAGCGGGCAGGGCCAGGCCAAGGCAGGTACGAATCCCCAGGCTGGGATGGGGATCTGGGGGTGGGTGGCAGCGACCAACCTCCCACGGCACCTGGGTGGGGGGCTGTGATTACTCGCCAGCTACCTGGGATTCAGGGGTGACGGGGACAGAGGTGTGCTGAGAATGCGGGGTGTCTGCAGAGCTCACTCTCACTCCCCTTGCTACCCTCCCCTGGGATGCCAGGGCTCGCACCAAGGAAGCCCTGCATCCATACAGCCTCTTCTGGGTGGGACCGCAGGGGCTGGTTGGGCTCCCCGTGGGTTCGCGCAGGAGCCTGTCTGCAAGGCCGACAGGGAGAGAGCACGCTGCCCGCCCGGCTTCTGTGCAGCACTGCTGGACAGCCCAGAGGCCCACACTGCACCCTGGCCCGCTGCAACTGGGCGCACTCACTGCATCTCCGCGTGGGGACTCGGGTGCCATGACTCAGGCGGAGGGGGGCCCATGCGGGCCGGGGGCCCAGGTGCTGCTCAGGGCCCAGAGGTCAGTTGGGACCTGCCCTTCCACACCAGATGCTCACGCTTCGATCACTGGCCAAGCCTAGGGACCGCACCCGTGCATGAATTTCGTGCACCAGGCCTCTGGTTTGATATATATTCCTCAAGATGTTTTTCTTTGTTTATAATACACACATATATATTTATAAATACACACACAAACACACATCCTTTTAAACAAAAATAGGATCACGCCATAAACAATTCTTTACAATTTTCTGTGTTCCTTAAATAACTTTTTGCCAAGAAATGTATTAAAGAGACAATAGCAACTTGGTTCTAGTCACAAATTATAGGGATTAAGTTTGAAATGGCCAGTAAGACATCTGTAATAAAAATTCAATTGTGTGAAAATCCAAATGATTAACATGGAAAGAAAAAAAATATATCCATTGTTCTCTTCTTAACTTGTTAAAATGTGACTTTAACCCATTATTCTACCAGAACCCTACCCAAGGATGACCGAAACCTCCTTAACCAAATGTAACAGCTCTTCCCTTCCTCATCCCATTCAGCTGCTCTGGGCCCTGGGGAACTGCTGACCACTCCTGGCCGAGCTCTCCTCTAGCCTCTGCAGTTCCAAATGCGCCTCCTTCCCCCCAGCCTTCTGCCTGGGCCTCTCGGGATACCCTTTCTCCTTTGGCCTCAGATGTGGATGGTCATTGTCCATCTCACCTTTCTGGGCCTCTCTTTCTCTGTCTTTACTTCTCTTTCTGATCCCAAAGAAATGGGCTGTGGAACCCACAGAGTCACTCCTAGTGCAGGGCTGAGGCTTAAGGGCACTGGGTGTGGGAGGGGCCCAGCTCCTTCCAGAATAACAACAAGTGTATGGCGGGACAGTTTATGCAGCATTTCCATATACATGGCTCTCCTTTGATCTTCACAGCAGCCCTTGGAGTAGTTATTATTACTCCACTTAAGATACAAGGAAACCCCTTCCAGGCATCTTCCAGGAACTGGGATCCTCCTCCAAGGCAATTTACATAACCATTTTGAAATATTTAAATGACCGCTGATATATTACAGTATGGAATGAAACAGTCTATGACATTTTTAGATGAAATATGAGACTTCAAAGAGATCTCAGCTTGTGGTGGGCTGCCCTGGGCCTTCATCTCGTACCCTCCAGAAGGAGGACGTCATCAGAGACTTGAAGAGCACAGGCATAAATCCAGCCAAACCTTTTACCAGCCTGCGCCTCTCAAATGCTAATGTGCGCACCAATCACCTGGGGATGATGCTGAAATGGCGGGGTGGGGGGTGGGGAGTGGGGGGCTTTTCTAACAAGCTCCCAGGCAATTCCTGTGGGCCACACTTTGAGTAACAAGGCCTAGATTAGTCCTTCTTATTCCCTGCTATTTACAATACACTCACCTCTAATAGGAAGTCTTTGGACTTGAGCTGGGAAGAACTGCCAGCTTTGGAGTCCAGCCTGGCTCCAAGCTGCAGCAGTGCCATTAGTTTCCCCATCGGTGACACGGAGGTAATGACAGTACCTGTCTGGGTGGTTTCCTTCCCCTCCTAGGGCGAATGCGGACCACACGCAGTCACAGTGGACAGGACTAACTTAGCACAGTACCTGGCACCTAGAGAGCTCTCAGTGAACATTAGTTACATTCACATCTACAGAGCCCATTATGTAAAAAGCACCACCCCGGCCCCTCCTTACCCCCACCCATGCTCAGTCCTTCCCTAATGCCTTAATCATTCTACTCCTTTTTCCAGAAGTCCACTCCAACCCCCTCCAGTCTCCACCCAAAACCTCTTCAAGGCCCAGCTAAGTTCCGGAAGTCTCCTTGAAGCCTTCCCCTGACATTCTCAACTCCCTTCTCTTCAGCTCATTCTGAAACCCTGTAATCCTATATAATAATCCTATATAATGAAAGCCTAATATGCAAATTATTCCCTTGGATGGTCTTTCAACCAAGAGTTCAACCACTCACTATGATGTGCGCTGACCACCAGGGGGCGGCACAGAACATGGCGGGTGTCGATGATGCAGCACTGGCAGTAGGCAGCAGTGGAGGCACTGCTGGCCCCAATGGGCCCAGACGACAGCGGGACCACAGCGGGATGGTGGAGAAGATGAGCAGGTGGCACCAGGCCAAGGTGGGTGCAAGTGGGGGCCAAATCGCCCCACAGATGGTGACCAGCAGCAGCGGCGGGGGACAGGGCCACCGCCTGGCTCCCAGGTGCTGACAGAGCTGGGCGGGGGCCCAGCCCTGATTGATCACCCCACAGGCGGGATGGTGGAGCAGGTAAGGGGGTGGCGCCAGGCCAAGGGGGGGGGGAGGTGCCAGGCGGGGCTGCGAGGCTAGGGGTGCAAGCTGGGAGGCACGAGCTGGGGCCCAATCTCTGCAGACCACCCCAAGGGACCACACCCGTGCACAAATTCGTTCATTGGGCCTCTAGTTAGTAATAATTATATACAATGTGGAATTGATACCATTGTAATAATGTGGTTATCAATTAATAACTAGAAAGGAACAAAGGGAAGCTGCAATTTAGACACATGCCCAGTAACTTCTGGGTTATGTGAGAAGGTGCTTGTCTGTCAGTCATACCTGGGAACAGGTCATTGGCCGGAGTAGGCGTGTAGGTGTGGCCACTGCAAGCCCAGGAAGATTTGACATTTAAATTCCTGAACAATGGGAGTTCTCTCTTGGTGCTTTAGGTGCACCTAGCCCTCTCACACTCCTGGCCCTCTTGTTGCAGGGGGCA